>NC_139040.1:72577204-75365767 GCF_964662115.1 Mustela nivalis
ATATAAACCTAATAATAGTCATATACCAAAAATCACTAATAAATATGCAAAGAATAAAGGTAAAGAAATTCAAATATCACTAAAGTAATCAGCAAACCATGAATAGAGAAAGACAAGAAAGGATCAGAGAAAATCTCCAGAAGCAACCACAAAACAAATAATAAAATAATAATAAATACATGTTTACCAACAATTATTTTGAATTTAAATGGATTAAATGCTCCAATCAAAAGAGATAGGGTAACAGAATGAATAAAAAAAAAATAAGACCCATGTATATGATGCCTAGAGGACTCTCATTTTAGAGCTAAAGACAACGGAAGATTAAAAGTGAGGGGATGGAGAAATAACTACCATAAAAATGAATGCCAAAGGAAAGCCAGAGCAGCTCTTCTTATATTGGATAAAGTAGACTTTAAAACAAAGACTGTAACAAGAGACAAAGAAGGACAATATATAATAACGAAAAGGGAAAATCCAACAAGAAGATATAACAATTGTAAGTATTTATGCCCCCAAATATGGGGGCACCCAAATATATAAAGCAATTAATTAGAAACATAACGGAACTAATTGATAATAGTACAATAATAGTAGGGAACCCTAATGCCCCACTTACATTAATGGACAGATGATCCAAACAGAAAATCAATAAGGAAATAAAAGCTTTGCATTACACACTGGACCAGATGGATTTAAGAGATATTTTCAGGGCATCCCATTTTAATACAGCAGAATGCACGTTCTTTTCAACCGTGCCCAGAATGTTCTCCAAAAGAGATCACATATTAGGATATAAAACAAGCCTCAGCAAATTCAAGGTCAAATTCATACCATGCATCTTTTCTGACCATAACAAATGAAAGTAGATGTCCACCACAAGAAAAATCAGTAAAGACCAAAATACATGTTGGTCTAATAACATGCTACTAAACAATGAATGGATCAATTAAGAAATCAAGGAAGAAATTTTTAAAAAGCATATGGAACAAGTGAAAATGAATACGCAATGATACAAAACCTGTGGGATACAGCAAAAGCAGTTTTAAGGGAAGTTTATAGAAAAACAGGCCTACCTTAAAAACCAAGAAAAATCTCAAATAAACAACGTGAACTTTTGCACCTAAAGGAGCTAGAAAAATAACAAATGAAGTCCAAAGAAAGCAGAAAGAAGGAACTAATGATTATAGCAAAAATTAATGACATAGAAACTAAACAAACAAACAAAGAGTAGACCAGATCAATGAAATCAGGAGCTGGTCCTTGGATAAAGTCAATAAAATTGATAAATATCTTGTCACATTTATGAAGAAAAATATAGAACTCAAAGAAATAAAATTACAAATAATAGAGGAAAAATAACAACCAATACCACATAAATACAATCATAAGAGAATATTATGAAAAAACCATATACCAACAAATTGGACAACATAAATGTAATAGATGAATTCCTAGAAACACATCAAGTACCAAAACTGAAAAAAGAAGAAATAAAAATTTTGAATAGACCAAAAACCTGCACAGAAATTGCATCAATAATCAAAAATCCCCAACAAATAAGAATCTAGAACAAGATGGAGTCACAGATAAAGTTTTTCCAAACATTTGAGTTAATACTTACTCTTCTCAAACTATCCTAAAGAAATAGAAGTGGAAGTAAAAATTCCAAATTCTTTCTATGAGGCCAGCATTACCCTGATATGAGAACCAGATAAAGATTCCACTAAAAAAGAGAACTACAGTCCAATATCCCTAATGAACATGGATTAAAAATTTCTCATTAAAATACTAGGAAACCAAATCCAACAATACATTAAAAAATAATTCACCACAATCAAATGGCATTTATTATTGGGTTACAAGGTTACTTCAATACTCACAAATCAATGTGATATATTGATATGATATGATAATGTGATATATCACATTAATAAAATAAATTATAAGAACTGTATGATCATTTTAGTAGATGCAGAAAAAGTATTTGACAAAGTACAACATCAATTAACAGTAATCACCCCTCCCTGCAAAAAATAGGTTTATATAGAACATGCCTTAACTTAATAAATGCTATATGTTAAAAACCTACAGCTAACATCATCCTCAGG
This sequence comes from Mustela nivalis, assembly GCF_964662115.1. Lineage (NCBI taxonomy): Eukaryota > Metazoa > Chordata > Mammalia > Carnivora > Mustelidae > Mustela > Mustela nivalis. Next base: position 72,579,316 of record NC_139040.1, read on the forward strand.
GAGGAAAAACTGACAGCTTTTTCCTTAAGGTCAGGAAGAAAACAAGGATGTCCACTCTGACTACTTTTATTCACCATGGTACTGGAAATCCTAGACACAACAATCAAACCACAAAAAGGAATGAAAGGTATCCATATCAGTAAGGAAAAGGTAAAATGTTTCCTATTTGCAGATGACATGATACTTTGTATAGAAAACCCAAAAGATTCCACCAAAAAAAAAAAAAAAAAACCTACTAGAACTGATAAACAAATTCAGTAAAGCCACAGGAAAGAAAATCAATGTACAGAAATTTGTTGTATTTCTATACACAAATAATGAAGTAATAGAAAAATAAATTAAGAGAACAATCTCATTTGCAATTGCACCCCAACTCTTATGGTATCTAGGAATAAACCTAACCTAAGATATCAAAGAGCTATTCTCTGAATAATATAAAACACTGATCTAAGACGTTGAAGAGGACCAAAAAATAGACATTTCATGCTAATGTATTGGGAAAAAATATTGTGAAAATGTATATACTACCCCCCAAATGTACACATTTAATGCCATCCCTATCAAAATACCAACATCATTTTCCACAGAACTAGAATAAATATTCTTACCTTTTGTATGGAACCACAAAAAACTTGAATAGACAAAGCAACCTTGAAAAGGAGGGAAAACTGGAGGCATCACAGTTTTGAACTTCAAGTTATATTATAAAGCTTGCAATAAACAAGAGACTATGGTATTGGCACAAAAATAGGTGCAGAATTCAATGGAACAGGGTAGAAAAACAAACAAACAAACAAAAAACACAGAAACCCACAATTATATGGCCAATTAATCTTTGACAAAGCAGAAAAAACTAGCCAATGGGGGGAAAAAAAAGAAAAGACTGTGTCTTCCACAAATGGTTTTGGAAATACCGGACAACAACATGCAGAAGAATAAAACTGGACCACTTTCTTACATTGTACACAAAAATAAATTCAGAATGGAGTAAAGACCTGCATGGGAGACCTGAAACCATAAAAATCTTAGAAGAAAACATAGGTAGTAACTTCTTTGATATAGACTGATGCAACTTTTTTTTCTAGATATGTCTGCTGAGGCAAGGGACACAAAAGCAAAAATAAATTATTGTGACTACAATAAAATTAGAACTTCTGCACAGCAAATGAAACAATCAACAAAACTAAAAGGCAACCTACTAAGTGAGAGAAGATATTTGCAAATGAAATATCTGATAAAGGGTTAGTATCCAAATATATAAAGAACTTATACAACTCAACCCCCAGGAAGCCAATAATGCAAATAGTAAATGGGAAGAAGACATGAACTGACGTTGTTCCAAAGAAGATATTCAGATGGCCAACAGACACATTAAAGGATATTCATCATCACTTACCATCAGGGAAATGCACATTGAAACTACAGTGAGATATTACCTCACAGCTGACAGAATGGCTAAAATCAGAACACAACAAATAACAGGTGTTAGGGAGGATGTGAACAAATAAGAACACTCATGAATGTTGGTGGGAATGAAAACTGGTTCAGCTACTGTGGAAAAACTGTATGGAGGTTCCTCAAAAAGTTAAAAATAGAACTGCTCTATGCTCCAGCAATTGAAGCACTTGGTATTTATGCAAAGAACATAAAAATACATATTTTTTTTAAAGTTGTAAGGTAGAAAGACATTATTCAAAATGCACTCATATTTCTATATACTAATGACAAACTTAAAGATATATAATTTAAGAAGAAACACTCATTTGCAAATGTATTGAGAGAGATTTAAAAAATATCTTTTTTAAAATTTCTTTTCAGCATAACAGTATTCATTGTTTTTTTAAGTATATATATATATATATATATATATATATATATATATATATATTTAAAGATCTTATTTATTTATTTGACAGACAGAGATCACAAGCAGGCAGAGAGGCAGGCAGAGAGAGAGTAGGAAGCAAGCTCCCTGCTGAGCAGAGAGCCTGATGCGGGGCTCAATTCCAGGAACCTGGGATCATGACCTGAGCTGAAGCCAGAGGCTTTAACACACTGAGCCACCCAGGCGCCCCATGCAATATGTGCCCTCCATAATACTCACCACCTGGCTCCCCTGACCTCCCACCCCCAGCCCCTTAAAAACCCACAGGTTGTTTTTCAGAGTCCATAGTCTCACATGGTTCATCTCCCCTTCCAATTTCCCTCAACTCTCTTCTCCTCTTCATCTCCCTATGTTCTCCATGTCATTTGCTTTGCTCCACAAATAAGTGAAACCATATGATAATTGACTCTCTCTGCTTGACTTATTTTACTTAGCATAATCTCTTCCAGTCCCGTCCATGTCGCTACAAAAGTTGGGTATTCATCCTTTATGATGGATGCATAATACTCCATAGTGTATATGGACCATATCTTCCTTATCCATTCGTCCATTGAAGGGCATCTTGGTTCTTTCCACAGTTTGGCGACTGTGGCCATTGCTGCTATAAACATTGGGGTACAGATGTACTACATCTGTATCATGGGGAAAATACCCTGTAGTGCAATTGCAGGGTCATAGGGAAGCTCTATATTTCATTTCTTCAGGAATATCCACACTGTTCTCCAAAGGGCTGGCAAGATATATTCAGGGCACTAAATGAGAAGAACATGCAGCCAAGAATACTTTATCTGGCAAGACTGACATTCAAAATGGATGGAGAGATAAAGAGTTTAAGACCGGCAAGGCAAGGCTTAAAATATTATCCAACCACCAAGCCGACATTGCAGGAAGTATTAAGGTGGGTTCTATAAAAGAGCAAAAATCCTAAGAATAGCTTTGAAGAGAAATATAGAGACAATCTACAGAAAGAAAGACTTCAAAGGTAACACGATGTCAATAATCACTCTCAATGTGAATGGCCTAAATGCGCCCATAAAATGACATAGGGTTGCACATTGGATAAAACAACTGGACCCATCCATATGTTGTCTACAGGAGACCCATTTTGAACCTAAAGATACACCCAGACTGAAAGTGAATGGATGGAGAAGCATCGTTCATGCCAATGGGCCTCAAAAAAAGGCCAGGGTAGCAATTCCATATCATATGAATTAGATTTTAAATTAAAGACTGTAGTCAGAGATACAGAAGGACACTACATAACTCTTAAAGGGACTATCCACCAAGATGATCTAACAATTATAAATATCTATGGCCCCAACATGGGAGCACCCAATTACGTAAGAAAACTATTAATCAAGATAAAGAGTCATATTGATATGAATACATTAATAGTAGGAGATCTTAACACACCTCTCTCAGTAATAGATCATCCAAGCAGAAAACCAAGAAGGAAACAAGAGCATTCAATGACACATTGGACAATATGGACCTCATAGATATATACAGAACATTCCACCCTAAAGCAACAGAATACTCATTCTTTTCAAGTGCACATGGAATCTTCTCCAGAGTAGAACACATACTGGGTCACAAATCAGGACTCAACTGATACCAAAAGATTGAGATTATTCCCTTCATATTCTCAGATCACAATGATTTCAAACGAGCTCAATCACAAGGAAAAGCTCGGAAGGAACTCAAACACCTGGAAGCTAAAGACCACCTTGCTTAAGAATGCTAGCATCAAAGAGGAGATCAAAAAGAACTTAATTCATGGAAACCAATGACAATGAAGACAATTTGGACCAAAACCTATGGGCTAGAGCAAAGGCTGTCCTAAGGGGGAAATACATAGCCATCCACGCCTCCCTCAAAAAAACTTTAAAAATCCAGAAAACACCAGCTGTTTCTACACCTTAAGGAACTGGAGAATCAACAACAAATCAAATCAACCCCACACATAAGAAGGGAAATAAACAAGATTAGAGCAGAGATCAATGAGGTAGAAACCAGAGCTACAGTAGAACGTATCAATGAAACTAGAAGCTGGTGTTTTGAAAGAATCAATAAGATCAATAAACTATTGGCCACACTAATCCAAAACAAAAGAGAGAAATCTCAATTTCATAAAATTATAAATGAAAAAGGAGAGATCACAACTAACACCAAAGAAGTGGAAACAATCATCAGAAGTCATTATCAACAGTTATATGCCAATAAGCTAAGCAACCTAGATGAAATGGATGCATTCCTGGAAAACTATAAACTCCCAAATTTCAACCAGGAAGAAATTGACAACCTGAATAGACTAATATCTAGTAATGAGATTGAAGCAGTGATCAAAAACCTCCAAAGAAACAAGAGCTCAGGACCTGACAAATTCCCTGGGGAATTCTACCAAACTTTTAAAGAAGAAATAACACTTTTTCTCCTGAACCTGTTTCAAAACATTGAAGCAGAAGGAAAACTTCCAGACACTTTCTATGAAGCCAGCATTACCCTGATCCCCAAATCAGGCAAAGACCCTACCAAAAAGGAGAGTTTCATACCAGTATCATTGAGGAATATGGATACTAACATTCTCAACAAGATCCTAGCAAACAGGATCCAATAGCACATTAAAAGGATTATCCACCATCCCCAGGTGGGATTCATCCCTGGGTTACAAGGATGGTTCAACATTCACAAATCAATCAATGTGAAAGAACAAACCAATATGAGAAGAGAGAAGAACCATATGGTCCTCTCAACTGATGCGGAAAAAGCATTTGACAAAACCCAGCATCCATTCCTGATTAAAATGCTTCAAAGTATAGGGATAAAGGGAACATTTCTGAACTTCATAAAATCTATCTATGAAAGAAACACAACAAATATCATCCTCAATGGGAAAAGGCTCACAGCCTTCCTGTTGAGATCAAGAACATGACAAGGATGGCCACTCTCACCACTCTAGTTCAACATAGTATTAGAAGTCCCAGCAGCAGCAATCAGACAACAAAGAGAAATAAAAGTTATCCAAATTGGCAATGAAGAAGTCAAACACTCTCTCTTCACAGATGACATGATTCTTTATATGGAAAACACAAAATACGCCACCCCCAAACTACTGGAACTCATACAGCAATTCAGTAATGTGGCAGGATACAAAGTCAATGTAGAGAAATCAGTGGTTTTCTTATACACTAACAAGGAAAATACAGAAATGGAAATTAGAGAATCAATTTGATTTACTATAGCACCAAGGACTATAAGATACCTGGGAATAAACCTAAACAAAGAGGTAAAGGAACTCTACTAGAGGAACTACAGAACACTCATGAAAGAAACTGAAGAAGACACAAAATGATGGAAGACCATTCCATGCTCTTGGATCAGAAGAATAAATATTGTTAAAATGTCTATACTGCCTAGAGCAATCCATACTTTTAATGCAATTCCAATCAAAATTCCACCAGTATTTTTCAAAGAGCTGGAATAAATAATCCTAAAATTTTTATGGAATCAGAGTAGACCCCAAATCACTAAGGAAATGTTGAAAAACAAAAACAAAACTGGGGTCATCATGTTACCTGATTTCAAGCTTTACTACAAAGCTGTGATCACCAAGACAGCATGGTGCTGGCATAAAAACAGACACATAGACCAGTGGAACAGAGTAGAGAGCCCAGATATGGACCCTCAACTCTATGGTCAAATACTTTTCGACAAAACAGGAAAAAATATACAGTGGAAAAAAGACAGTCTCTTCAATAAATGGTGTTGGGAAAACTGGACAGCTATATGTAGAAGAATGAAACTCGACCATTCTCTTGCACCATACACAAAGATAAACTCAAAATGGATAAAAGATTTCAACATGAGACAGGAATCCATCAGAATCCTCTAGGAGAACATAGGCAGTAACCTCTTTGACATCAGCCACAGCAACTTCTTTCAAGATCTGTCTCCAAAGGCAAAGGAAACAAAAGTGAAGATGAACTTTTTGGACTTCATCAAGTTCAAAAGCTTCTGCACAGCAAAGGAAACAGTCAACAAAACAAGGAGGCAACACACGGAATGGGAGAAGATATTTGCAAATGACAGTACAGACAAAAGGTTGTTATCCTGGAGCTATAAAGAACTCCTCAAACTCAACACACACAAAACAGACAATCAAAAAAAAAAATAAATAAAAATGGGCAGATGATATGAGGAGACTCTTCTACACTGAAGACATACACATTGCTTTTTCATACACATGAAAAAATGTTCATCATCTCTAGCCATCAGGGAGATTCAAATTAAAACCACATTGAGATACCACCTTACTCCAGTTAGAAAGCCCAAAATTAGCAAGACAGGAAACAACATGTGTTGGAGGGATGTGGAGAAAGGGGAACCCCCTTACACTGTTGGTGGGAATGGAAGTTGGTGCAGCCACTTTGGAGAACAGTGTGGAGATTCCTCAAGAAATTAAAAAATAGAGCTTCCTGATGACCTTGCAATTGCACTACTGGGTATTTAGCCCAAAGATACAGATGTAGTGAAAAGAAGGGGCATCTGTACCCCAATGTTCATAGCAGCAATGGCCATGGTCACCAAACTGTGGAAAGAACCAAGATGCCCTTCAATGGACGAATGGATAAGGAAGATATGGTCCATATACACTATAGAGTATTATGCTTCCCTCAGAAAGGATGAATACCCAACTTTTGTAGCAAAATGGACGGGACTGGATTAGATTATGCTGAGTGAAATAAGTCAAGCAGAGAGAGTCAATTATCGTATGGTTTCACTTTTTTGTGGAGCATAACAAATAACATGGAGGACAAAGTGAGATGGAGAGAAGATAGTTGAGGGAAATTGGAAGGGGAAGTGAACCATGAGAGACTATGGACTCTGAAAAACAATGTGAGGGTATTAAAGGGGTGGGGCGTGGAAGGTTGGGGAGCCAGTTGGTGGGTATTAGGGAGGGCACGGATTTCATGGAACACTGGTTGTAGTGCAAAAACAATGAATACTGTTATGCTGAAAAGAAATAAATAATTTAAAAAGCTATATAATGTAAAACAAACAAACAAAAAACCAAATATTTATTGAACAATGACAATGTCAAGCATTGTTCTGGGAGCTGAAGATTCAGCAGTAGTTCCTGTTTTCAAGGATATTAAAGCCTAGACTGGAGGAAGATAAAAAAGGTAGATTTTGAGAATGCTAGGATAAAGTTCAAATTAGCATCTAACCTAGTCTGTTCTGGCAATGGGAGCCACACTACCTAAACTGTGTCGTCTGTGGGAGTTAAATGACAAGGGTGGCAGTCAGATAGAAATTTTCACAACACAGTTTTCACAATAGAAAAGTTTGAACTCTTTCTTTTGGGGCAAATGGTGGGCATTACAGGATTTAAATAAGTGTGTGTGACCCAATTTTAGAGATGTTGCTCTGAGAGTTAAAGTTGTGGGTGGATTTTTTTGTAAATGTAAAGACAGTGTAGAATGTAAAGAACAGAGAAGACTCCCAAATTTCTAGCAGGTCGGAAGAGTCTTATAGAGAACCTCTAATATGAGCCAACTTCATTCAGTTTTATAGATTGAGATTCCAGAGAGGTAAAGTGACGGTCATACAGCTAATAAAGTACCAAAACTTAAATCTATAGGGCTGCCCTGATTCTCAATATAGTGTTCTGATTACTGCTTCCTGGTTTAGAACTGGAAGATGGTCAGTGAAAAGGACTACAAGAATAGGGAGGGATGTCAAGTATGAACAGTAAGATAATGAGAGATTAGAAGACAGGATCTTAAACTGGGTCTTGGTGGAGGGGACAGTGAGGGGTGGAGGGTGGAAGGAACTTCGTTTTTTCCACATTAGTAACTCCAAAGTTTTACAAACCTTATCACTAAAATAAGAGCATTCCTTGGTCACAAGGCCAAGGAAAAGTGAATGACAATAGAGTTGCCTGCTAAGGAAGTATATGCAGTCTGTAAAGGAAACATGGTATGTAAAGAGCAGGTTAGAAAATTTAGACTTTTGCCTATTTGGCTAACCACAGCTTCAATCAGGAAAGATGTACTCCAGTGCCCTCTGCTGAATCCTAAAGGCTGTCTACCCATCTCTTAGCGAGGCAGGCAGTAAGAGAAAAAGCTAAAATGGCGGCGACGCCCGTACACTATATGTCTATCATAGAGCATAACGGGAAGGACTTGGAAGCAATGACTGGAGGCTGGACCCCAGACGCAGACCGCTGGGATTTGGGGTTTTGGACCCCAGAGCTATGACAGCACTTTTCTTGAGAAAGCATTTTGGAAAAATCTGAAGCGTTCTCGGACAGGTATGGCGAAGTTGTCATTAATGCGGATAGTCCACTAGGCGGTGGTAGAGGGCAGCATGATAGCCACAGCCATTCCTTACTTTTGTCTAGAACTGAGATGTTAGGACAGGATTTGAAGCTGAGTTAAAGTTTAAGGTTGGTGGAATTTAGACTTTAGAGCAAAGAGTTTTAATCTAAGACACTTGTGTGAGTCACATAGCAGGGCTTTGTGGCAGCGGTGAAGGCCAATGAGTGAAGGCTTTGATATAGTATGTAAAAACATGCATGTGTAATTTTCTGTGCATTTTGGGATAGAGAGAGTTCAAAGATTTCGTTAGATTTTCCCAAAGGGATTGGTGAATTTTTCCTTTAGAATTATGAGGTTCTAGGACAAGGATAAGGTACTATAATGATTATGTAGAATTATAGAGTCAGGCTCTGGTTTCACATCTATACTCCACTAACCTCTAGCTGTGTGATCTTAGGCAAGCATCTTAACCCAAATGTGCTTCAGTTACTTACCTGTATAAATAAGGATAATAGCAGTGACTACCTCTCAGGTTGTTATAAAATGAGTTTATTAACTAAAATTTGTTATAGTAAGAATTTATTAAGTAAAAATACTTTAATAGCTTCCCCAAAAGTTTAATAACTATTGGCTGCTTTAGAGGATCTCATGCTGTTACATTATCAACATCAATTCTCTCCTTTAATCCTCCTTATGACTGTGTAGGGTTGGTTTACACATAAGGAACATTGAGACAGAGATAGGCTAAATAACCTTTATAAGGTTGTTCAGCTTGTCAGTGACAAAGTTAGGATTCTAGATTCTTAGTTTAGTGCTATTTATATTATTCTGTGATGGACTCATGCAAAGGACCTTGTAGAAACTTGGGTTAAATCTTCTAACCATGACTCACATTTTGTAGTTGAGAATAAATCCTCTGGTGGTTCTGTGGTTCTTGGGCTTGAACACATGTGACAGGGAGCAAATTACATGTTGGTCAGCCCAACTCATTTATAGTAGAGTAACTTAATTTTGATGTGCCTTATTAACATTCAGATTTATCCAAGTTTCTCACACGTTAAAAGAAGGAAAAGATTTCCTTGACACTGTTCCATCTCTAGCTGTCACCTTCTCTACTTCTCTTATGAGCAGGCTTCAAAAAAGAGAGCTGTGTTTCACAGCCTTCACATCTGATTCCCTTATCAACTCATTTCTCTAAGCATTTTATCAGTGTCCTTCTCATTGGCAAAGCAAGTAGACACTCTTCTCACCCATGTGTTACTTAAAACTTTATTGACCCTTGATCTATAAGATACCATCTCCCTCCCCCTTTATGGTTTATTTTCCCCTGCCTATCTCTTAAGTATTGATATTCTGTAGAGATATGTCCTTGCCCTTTTCTTCTTTTGTTACATTTATTTCCTGGATGATCTTACCCCTCACTCAGTTTCAAACAACATCTGAAGCTAATGGATATTAAATTTATGTCCAAATCCCAGGCTGTTTTCCTCAAACTAAGACCTACAAATCAAACTGCCTATCATGTATCTCACAAGCACCTCCAACTGTTTCTTCAAAAGAATACTGTATTTGTCATTTTCCCCTTGCCTTAGGTCCAAAGTGCTGCCATCCAACTTAGTCACCAAAACCAGAACTTTAGCTATAATTCTTGATTTATTTTTTCTACCTTAACTCTTATATCTCACCAAGCATCAATTTATCTGTTCATTTAACAAGTACTAACTGAACACCTACTTTGTTCCCAGAATTATGTTAGGTACTGAGGATATAGCACCTAATTCAGTCCCAAGCAAAGCCCCTGTCTTCATGCAACTTTCATTACAGTACCAAGACCAATATTAAGCTGTGACTTACACACTTAATTACAATTTTAAATCCTGAGAATGATGAATGGTGTACAATGGAAACACCTAATCGAGAATCATGGAAGACTTCCCCGAAGAGGTGATATTTGAATTGAGGGCTGAGGAATGAATAGGCATTAATTAGATAAAGAGAAGTGAGAGAATCTAGGCAGAGGAGAGACTGTGTGTACAAGGTCCTGAAGCAGTGAGGAGAGTGACATATTTGAGAATCAAAAAGGCTATTTTGTGGTTGGCACTTAGAGAACACAGGACAAAGTGGCATGAAACAAGGCTGGGAAGGTGGGTGGAAGCTTTATAGGCTGTAGGAAGAATTTGGACTTTTCCCTAAAACTAATGAGGAGCAACTGAAAAGTTTCCATCAGAGAAGTGACATGATCAGATATGGGCTTTGAAAAGATAATTCTGCCTGCTGAAAAGCAAATCAGAAGACTGGGAAAACCAGTTAGGATGTTTTTGAGGTAGATCAGGCAAGAGATGGTAGTTTCTATTAGTTTTATAACAGTGAAGGTCAGAGAGATGGGCATATTCAGGGATTATTTTAGCAAATAGAACAATAGGACATGGGGATTGGCTAGATATAAGGGCTAAGAGGTGGAGAGGTCAAGAGAATAAATGTCCTAGGTTTCCAGTTTCTTGCTTGAACAACTAAGTGAAGGTAGTGTAATTTCTTAATTGGGAACAGTACCAGAAAGAGTAAGTTTTGGAGTGCAGTGAAATGATTAGTTGAATTTGAGGTATCATAGTTTAATTGAAAATATATTTTTTTAATTTACCAGTGATACATAAAATAATGATACTACTTGAAGTGGATCTCATATTAATTTTAGTTAAATTTTCTTGTTGAAACCAGGAACACGAGTGAGATCACTTAGGGAGAAAATATTACTCAAAAGAGAAGGAGATAGAGTTTTGAACCTTGAGAATTTCTAACATTGAAAAATCCAGGAGAGAGATATGAATTGGCAGGGACACACACACACACACACACAGCACCAGCACTTGCACAGGCAAATAGGTAAGAGGAAATCTAGAAATGTCTAGTGCTCCAGATGGCAAAAGACAGTACTTTAAAAAGAAAGGGAATCAAGAAAGATGAAGATCAAAATGTATTTTTTGGCTTTATTGACATGGAGATCATTAGGAACCTTGCAAAAATTGAATTTGGGTGATGAATTTGACATAGAAACCATATTAGAATAGGTTGAGAAGTAAATGAAAGGTGGGGGAAGTGTTATCAAATAGTGCAGACAGGTCTTTTAAGAAGATTAGTTATGAAAGGCAGGCAAAAATGGGGAAATATCTGGAAGTAAATTTAAAATCCTGTTTTTGTCTCCTAGTTAGCTCTGAATTTTTTTCTTTCCTCTGAGGTTCCTTTACTGCTGTCTTGGTTCAGACTCTCATTTTCTATTGCCTAAACTGTTGCAATAGCTTTCTCTGGATATGCTCCTCCTGATCTATTTTCCATACTGCATCCAGAGTGTTCTATCTAGAAGCCAGATCTGACCATTTAACTCCCTAGTCTGAAGCCCTTGAATGATTCTACAGCTGTACAAGTTAATATCCAAGATACTCAACCCCCTGCCTATCACTTGCCCTTTATAATTACATAAATATACCATGATATTCCATGTTTCTATAACTTTGACTACTATTTCTTCTTCGTATAATGCATAGTCTCACCCAGACTGCCTAGTAAATATGTGTTTGGATTGTTCAGGCCATCACATCTTCTTTAAAGCCTTCTCTTACTCCCTTGGTTCATTACATTCTTCTACTATTTCTTTATTCTGTATATATTTCTATTACATGAAATTACTATGTTGTAATTATTTGCTGTGCCTTTTGTCCTTCATCTATCTCCAGTGCCATGAACTGTACTTAGCCCATAGTAAGCACATGAAGAAGAAAACAAAATATTTTTTCAAGGCACAAGGACAAAAATTCATAGAAGAAAATATTGAGAAACTTCAATATATTGACATTAAAATGAAATGAGTTAAACTATTTCTATAGTAGACGCTTCTCAGAGAGGACTTCTGAAGTGGTTTCCTCTTGTTTCACATACTTCCTTTCATTAGTCTCATGATTTCTCTAACTGCTCCATCAGAGACAGGTGTCACCCGAAATACTTTGCGATTTCCCAAATCTGCTCAGATTTTCCTAAGGACTTATGTAAACATCACCCTTGTATTTATCATAACTCTCCTTGAGCCAATTGATATTATCTCCTGTCCAGTTTTCTGAGGGAACAAGGACCTGAATTTATGTCATTGTTTTATTTGTTCTAAATCTACACCCAATTTAGCATACACAACTTCCAAACACTCCAGATTTCAACTGAAGATACAAAGACCTCAGAAGTCCACATTCCCCTGTCAGTGTGTATCTATTTATTTATTATTTCTAGTTCTGTTACACTACAAAATTATGTATATGAGGATGTTAAGTGTCTAAATTACATATCTTCTGCTGTTTTTTCAGTTTACATTCCTTGGAACATTGAATGGTATTGCACTGTGTGTTTGTGTGTGTGTGTGTGTGTGTGTGTGTGTGTGTGTGTGTGTAAAATTCCCCGAAGTAAGTTGTCATTAACGTACTGGAATTGAGAAATGTAAATTATAGTCCTGAATCTGTTATTGTTATTTCTCTGATTCATTCATCCAGTTAATAAACATATTAAGGTTCTATGATGTACAAACACAATACAAGATTTTCTATGGGACACAGAGGCCAATATTTTCCCTTCATCAGAATACTGTGATTTATCAATCTCAGCATTATCTCACGGGCTTAAAGAACTTCATTTATTCATTTATTCAGTAGATAATTATTGAAAACATATATTTATTTTTTGCCAGATAAGGTACTCGAAAAGGTGATAATGAAGACAAACATGTGATCCTTTCCCTTGGCGAGTTGATAACCCTATAGATAACCTATGGAAGGCAATAACTCATTTAACAGATGGAGAAGAGACTCAGAGAGAGAACACAGTAATTTTCCAATGTATAAATTGCCTATTTGATGACCTGCAACTCCTTTAATTTTTCTTTTTCTCTTAACTGCATAATTTTATTTTATTTTTTTAAATATTTCAATTATTTACTTGAGAGAGAGAGAATGGGCAAGAGCATGAGCAGGGGGAGGAGCAGAGGAAGAGGGGGATGCAGACTATCTGCTGAGCAGGGACCCCAATGTGGGGCTTGATTCCAGGACCCTGGCATCATGATCTGAACCAAAGGCAACTGAGACACCCAGGTGACCCTTAACTACATAATTTTACACCACAGAATCTATAATATGGTAAATTTCTGAGCCTACAGGCTCCAGTGAATCAAACCTTAGCTATGGTAGGGAATGGAATCTTCACCAAATATTATTTTCCTTGAGTCTCCTGAACAACCTCCTACTTATTCATGAGCTAGGCATTGTGCTGGGAAACATCTGGCTCTCCAAGAGTTGAGTATATGACTCAAACACTACAATTCTGCTAGTACTGCTAAAATTTTATATCCTTCATTTGAATTCTGCTGCCTTTGGAAGATGATTCTTTTGGACCCACAGTTTGGGCTGAGGATCTTCCACCATACATAATGGAAAAATGTTAAAAACTGAAGAAGAAAGTAAAAGGAATAGATTAATACATTTGAAAGAAAGTAATGAAGTATAAAATGTACAATAAGCCATGGAGTTGGTCAGTAAAACCAAAAGCTGTTTTTTAATTTTTTCTGGAAGACCAATTAAATAGACAAATATTTGACGAGTGGTTCAAAAAATAAAAAGAGAAGGCACAGATAACATTAGAAGTAATATTTTAGACTTAACCAAAAATACAAGAGGCATTTTTAAAAATATTACTAATGAACAGAGAATTACAAAAATAAATCTTGTATACATTGGAATTTAATATAGGTTGACAGTTCAAGTCAATGAAGAAGCTGTGGCCTATATTTAAAATGTTTTTGAGGCTATTAGCTAGCTGTATTAGGGGAAAAATCTCTACCCCAGGTCATTCACAAAAGTAAATTACCAGGCACCGGGATGGCTCAGTTGGTTAAGGGACTGCCTTTGGCTCAGGTCATGATCCAAGAGTCCTTGGATTGAGTCATGCATCAGGTACCCAGCAACATGAGGAGTCTTCTCTCTCTCTCTCCCTCTCTCTCTCTCTCGATCTTTCTCAAATAAATAAAAATATATTAAAAAATAAATTACCTATAGATTACAAATCTAGATGTAAGATTTAACACTTACAAAAATTGAGGGGCTGGTGAAGGTGACAAGAACTGTTGGGGCTGCTCGCTGGTTGTGAAGCCCATAGGTGCTACCTGGGAAAACTTACAGAAGTGGGCAAAAGGCTTACTAGACTGGAAAATCATAAAAATGCAATAGACAAGAAATATTCAGATTTTGAAACCTGGAGAAAAGAAAGTAGGAAATAATATGACAGGCAATAAGGTGACAAAGAAGAAAACAGAGGATCTCATCTGATTTGGTTAAAATATATTTTCCTGGGGTCTTTGCCACCCTTTTAGTATTTTACTTACTCCTTCATATACTCTTATCTGGACAAAATGACAAGGCAGAAAAATTCACCACAAAAAAATAACAGGCAATACCAAAAGCTAGGGACCTAATCAATACAGGCATTGGTAATATGTCAGATCTAGAGTTCAGAATGAAGATTCTCAAGGTTCTAGCCAGGCTCGAAAAAGGCATGGAAGATATTAGAGAAACACTCTCGGGAGATACAAAAGCCCTTTCTAGAGAAATAAAACAACTAAAATCTAACCAAGTTGAAATGAAAAAAGCTATTAATGAGGTGCAATCAAAAATGGAGGCTCTCACTGCTAGGATAAATGAGGCAGAAAAAAGAATTAACAATATAAAAGACCAAATGACAGAGAATATAGAAGCTGAGCAAAAGAGGGACAAACAGCTACTGGACCACAAGGGGAGTATTCAAGATATAAGTGACACCATAAGATGAAACAACATTAGAATAATTGGGATTCCAGAAGAAGAAGAAAGAGAGAGGAGAGCAGAAGGTATACTGGAGAGGATTATTGGAGAGAATTTCCCTAATACGGCAAAGGGAACAAGTATCAAAATCCAGGAGGTGCAGAGAAACCCCCTCAAAATCAACAAGAATAGGACCACACTTCATCATCTAATAGTAAAATTTACAAGTCTTAATGACAAAGAGAAAATCCTGAAAGCAGCCCAGGGAAAGAAGTCTGTAACATACAATGGTAAAAATATTAGATTGGCAGCAGACTTATCCACAGAGACCTGGCAGGCCAGAAAGAGTTGGCATGATATATTCAGAGCACTAAATGAAAAAAAAAATGCAGCCAAGAATACTATATATCCAGCTAGGCTATCATTGAAAATAGAAGGAGAGATAAAAAGCTTCCAGGACAAACAAAAATTAAAAGAATTTGCAAACACCAAACCATCTCTACAGGAAATATTGAAAGGGGTCCTAAGCAAAGAGAGAGCCTAAAAGTAGTAGATCAGAAAGGAACAGAGAAAATATACAGTAACAGTCACCCTACAGGCAATTCACATCTCTCAAGAGGTACCCTGAATGTTAATGGTCTAAATGCCCCAATCAAAAGACACAGGGTATCAGAATGTATAAAAAAACAAAACCCATCTGTATGTTGCTTACAAGAAACTCATTTTAGGCCCGAAGACACCTCCAGATTTAAAGTGAGGGGTGGGAAAACAATTTACCATACTAATGGACATCAGAAGAAAGCAGGGGTGGCAATCCTTATATCAGATCAATTAGATTTTAAGCCAAAGACTATAATAAGAGATGAGCAAAGACATTATATCATACTCAAAGCATCTGTCCAACAATAAGATATAAAAATTTTAAATATCTATGCCCCTAACATGCTAGCAGCCAATGATATAAACCAAAACCATTTAATAACAAAATCAAAGAAACACATCAGCAATAATACCATAATAGTAGGGGACTTTAACACTCCCCTCACTGAACTGGACAGATCATCCAAGCAAAAGATCAACAAGGAAATAAAGGTCTTAAATGACACACCAGATGACCAGATGGACATCACAGATATATTCAGAACATTTCATCCCAAAGCAACAGAATACATATTCTTCTCTGGTGTACATGGAACATTCTCCAGAGTAGATCACATCCTTGGTCCTAAATCAGGACTCAACCCATATCAAAAGATTGCGATCAATCCCTGCATATTTTCAGGCCACAATGCTCTGAAGCTAGAACTCAATCAAAAGAGGAATTTTGGAAAGAACCCAAATGCATGGAGACTAAACAGCATCCTTCTAAAGAATGAATGGGTCAACCAGGTAATTAAAGAAGAATTGAAAAAAAAATCATGGAAACAAACAAAAATGAAGACATAACTGTTCAAAATCTGTGGAACACAGCAAAGGCAGTCCTGAGAGGAAAATATATAGCAGTACAAGCCTTTTTCAAGAAACAAGAAAGGTCTCAAGTACACAACCTAACCCTACAACTAAAGGAGCTGAGAAAGAACAAGAAACAGAGCCTAAACACAGAAAGAGAAGAGAAATCATAAAGATCATAGCAGAAGTCAATGAAATAGAAAAAAACAATAGAGCAAATCAACGAAATTAGGAGCTAGTTCTTTGAAAGAGTTAATAAGATTGATAAACCCCTGGCCAGACTTATCAAAAAGAAAAGAGAAAGGACCCAAATAAAATCATGAATGAAAGAGGAGAGATCACAACTAACACCAAAGAAATACAAGCAATTATAAGAATATACTATGAGGAACTCTACGAAAACAAATTTGACAATCTGGAAGAAATGGATGCATTCTTAGAGACATATAAACTACCACAACTGATCCAGGAAGAAATACAAAACCTGAAAAGACCCAAAACCAGTAAGGAGATTGAAACAGTCATCAAAAATCTCCAAACAAACAAAAGTCCAGGGCCAGACAGCTTCCCAGGGAAATTCTACCAAACATTTAAAGAAGAACTAATTACTATTATCCTGAAACTGTTCCAAAAAAAAAAAAAAAAAAAAAAGAAAGAAAGAAAAAGAAAAAGAAATCGAAAGAAAACTTCCAAACTCATTTTATGAGACCAGCATCACCGTGATCCCAAAACCAGACAAGGATCCCATCAAAAAAGAGAACTACAGACCAATATCCTTGATGAACACAGATGTGAAAA
Source organism: Mustela nivalis (assembly GCF_964662115.1). NCBI lineage: Eukaryota > Metazoa > Chordata > Mammalia > Carnivora > Mustelidae > Mustela > Mustela nivalis. The sequence goes on from NC_139040.1 coordinate 72,596,592, forward strand.
TTCTCACCAAAATACTAGCCAATAGGATTCAATAGTACATTAAAAGGATTATTCATCACAACGGAGGGGGATTTATTCCAGGGCTGCAAGTTTGGTTCAACATCCACAGATCAATCAATGTGATACAACACCTTAATAAAAGAAAGAACAAGAAACATATGATACTCTCAATAGTTGCTGAAAAAGCATTTGACAAAGTACAGCATGCCTTCCTGATCAAAACTCTCCAAAGTGTAGGGATAGAAGGCACATACCTCAATATTATCAAAGCCATCTATGAAAAATTCCCCAAAATATCATTCTCAATGGAGAAAAACTGAAAACTTTTCTGCTAAAGTCAGGAACATGGCAGGGATGTCCATTATCACCACTGCTATTCAACATAGTATTAGAAGTCCTCGCCTCAGCAATCAGACAACAAAAGGAAATTAAAGTCATCCAAATTGGCAAAGAAGTCAAACTATCACTCGTCACAGATGATATGATACTATATGTGGAAAACCCAAAAGACCACTCCAAAACTGCTAGAACTTGTACAGGAATTCAGTAACGTCTCAGGATATAATAATCCAATGCACAGAAATCTGTTCCATTTCTCTACACCAACAACAAGATAGAAGAAAGAGAAATTAAGGAGTCAATCCCATTTACAATTGTACCCCAAACTATAAGACACCTATGAATAAATCTAACCAAAGAGGCTAAGAATCTATACTCAGAAAACTATAAAGTACTCATGAAAGAAATTGAGGAAGACACAAAGAAATGGAAAAATGTTCCATGGTCCTGGATTAAAAGAATAAATATTGTGAAAATGTCTATGCTACCTAACGAAATCTACAAATTTAATGCAATTCCTATCAAAATACCATCCATTTCTTTTCAAAGAAATGGAACAAATAATCCTAAAATTTATATGGAACCAGAAAAGACCTCGAAAAGCCAAATGAATATTGAAAAAGAAAGCCAAAGTTGGTGGCATCACAATTCTGAACTTCAAGCTCTATTACAAAGCTGCCATTATAAAGACAGCATGGTACTGGCACAAAAACAGACACATAGATCAATGGAACAGAATAGAGAGCCCATAAATAGACCCTCAACTCTATGGTCAACTGATCTTCAACAAAGCAGGAAAGAATGTCCAATGGAAAAAAGACAACCTCTTCAATAAATGGTGTTGGGAAATTTGGACAGCCACATGTAGAAAAATTAAAGTGGACCATTTCCTTTCACCACACATGAAAATAGACTCAAAATGGATGAAGGGCCTCAATGTGAGAAAGGAATCCATCAAAATCCTTGGGAGAAAACATGCAGCAACCTTTGATCTCAGCTACAGCAACTTCTTACTAGGAACATCGCCAAAGGCAAGGGAAGCAAGGGCCAAAATGAACTATTGGGATTTCATCAAGATCAGAAGCTTTTGCCCAGCAAAGAAAACAGTTAACAAAACCAAAAGACAACTGACAGAATGGGAAAAGATATCTGCAAATGACATATCAAATAAAGAGCTAGTGTCCAAAATCTATAAAACTTAGCAAACTCAACACCCAAAGAACAAATATTCCAATCAAGAAATGGGCTGAAGACATGAACAGACATTTCTGCAAAGAAGACATCCAGATGGCCAACAGACCCATGAAAAGGTGCTCCATATCACTCGGCATCAGGGAAATACAAATCAAAACCACAATGAGATATCACCTCACACCAGTCAGAATGGCTAAAATTCACAAGTCAGGAAATGACAGATGCTGGCAAGGATGTGGAGAAAGGGGAAGCCTCCTACATTGTTGGTGGAAACGTAAGGTGGTGCAGCCACTCTGGAAAACAGCCTGGAGGTTCCTCAAAAAGTTGAAAATAAAGCTACCTTATGACCCAGCAATTGCACTACTGGGTATTTACCCTAAAGATACAAACGTAGTGATCTGAAGAGGTATGTGCATCCGAATGTTTATAGCAGCAATGTTTATAGTAGCAATGTCCACAATAGCCAAACTATGGAAAGAACCTAGATGTCCATCATCAGATGAATGGATAAAGAAGAAGTGGTATATATACGCAATGGAATACTATGCAGCCATCAAAAGAAATAAATTCTTGCCATTTGCGACGATGTGGATCGAACTAGACGGTATCATGCTTAGCAAAATAAGTCAATCAGAGAAAGACATCTATTATATGATCTCCTTGATATGAGGAAGTGGTGATGCAACATGGGGTTTAAGGGGGTAGGAGAAGAATAAATGAAAGAAGATGGGATTGGGAGCGAGACAAACCATAAGTGACTCGTAATCTCACAAAACAAACTGAGGGTTGCTGGGGAGAGGGGGGTTGGGAGAAGGGGGGTGGGGTTATATACATTGGGGAGGGTATGTTCTAAGGTGAGTGCTGTGAAGTGTGTACACTTGGTGATTCACAGACCTGTACCCCTGGGGATAAAAATATATTATATGTTTATAAAAAATAAAACATTAAAATTAAAAAAAAAATTTGAGGGGCGCCTAGGTGGCTCAGGAGGTTAAAGCCTCTGCCTTTGGCTTAGGTCGTGATCCCATGGTCCTGGAATCGAGCCCTTCTTCGGGCTCTCTCCTCCACAGGAAGCCTTCTTCCTCCTCTCTCTGTCTGCCTCTCTGCCTACCTGTGATCTCTGTCAAATCAATAAATAAAATCTTAAAAAAAACTTTTAAAAATTGAAAGAATATTAACAGAATATGTAATAAACTTGGGATAAGTAATATTTTTTATATCAGAAAAAAAGGTTTTATTTTTTTCAGATTTTTTAAATGAATGTATTTATTTTCAGAAAAAAACAGTATTCATTATTTTTTCACCCCACCCAGTGCTCCATGCAATCCGTGCCCTCTATAATACCCACCATCTGGTACCCCAACCTCCCACCCCCCCGCCACTTCAAACCCCTCAGATAGTTTTTCAGAGTCCATAGTCTCTCATGATTCACCTCCCCTTCCAATTTACCCCAACTCTCTTCTCCTCTCTAACACCCCTTGTCCTCCATGATATTTGTTATGCTTCACAAATAAGTGAAACCATATGATAATTGACTCTTTCTGGGATAAGTAATATTATTCTAAGGCACAAGCAGAAAAAAATCCATAGAGGAAAAGATTGAGTTACTTGATCATCTACATTTCATTCTATTTTATTTTTATTTTACTATTTTTAGTTTTGGTTTTTCAGTGTACCAAGATTCATGGTTTATGCACCACACCCAGTGCTCCATGTAATATGTACCCTCCTTAATACCCACCACCATGTTCACCCATCCCTTCACCCTTCCCTTCTAAAGCCCTCATTTTATTTCTCAGATTCCACAGTCTCTTATGCTTCATCTCCCCCTCCAATTTCCCCCAATTCACTTATCCTTTATTCTCCTAATGCCCTTCATGTTATTTCTTATGCTCCACAAGTAAGTGAAAACATGATAATTGACCCTCTCTGCTTGACTTATTTCAGTCAGCATAATCTTAAAAACAAAAACAAAAACACACAAAAAAATTATGCATAGGGGCACCTGGGTGGTTCAGTCATTAAGCATCTGCCTTCTGCTCAGGTCATGATTCTGGGCTCCCAGGATTGAGGCCCACCTTGGACTTCCTGCTTGGCCAGGAGCCTGCTTCTCCCTCTCCCACTGCTTGTGTTCCATCTCTCACCATGTCTCTCTCATCAAATAAAATCTTTTAAAAAACCGTTATACATTAAAAAAAGAAAAAAAAAGAGAAAAACTTATGCATTTCAAACGACACCACAAATAAAAACAGATGACAGTTGACAAGAAATATGCAAATAAATATTGCAATAAATATAAATAAAATCTTAAAAAAAAACAACTGAGGAAGAGATTTCCTTTTTATGGACTAGAATGAGGGCAGACATAAACCCTTTACTAGTGGGGGATGCCCTATGATGAGAGCATTACAAAGTGACATCAGTATAGGGGAAAGGAGGGCAAAGATATTGGGTCCTGGTGATATGGGTTGGACCCTTAGATACAGCCATGACTGAAGTCATTTATTCCTACATTTTTTCAGTGTATTTATTTAGAAAATATTTGTTGAGTTCCTATTACATTTCAAGCACTGCTTCAGGTATTGAGAAATTGAGATATTGCAGGAAACAAGACAGATGTTGTCCTTTATCCTTAGCTACATGAGTTAATAAATTCCTTTCTCTGCTTAAACTCAGTCTGAGCTTTTTAAAATTTCTTTCACTTCAACTGAAAGAGTCCTTACCATTACAAGAATAGTAACAATAACTTCTAAGGGTATTTGTGTGGATTGACATGCTGTAATATTTGTATATTAAGTGCTTAGCATAGCATCTGGCATGTACTAAGTGCCCAATAAATAATTTTGTGACTCCATATTGAATATCCTCAGGGACTTTTCTAAATGGATTATTCTATTTCACAATAATATACTAGCAAATCAAATACAATAATACACTAAAAGTATTATTCACCATGATTAAGTGGAATTTATTTCTGGGCTGAAGGAGTGGTTCAACATTCACAAATCAATAAATACGATATACCACATTAATAAAAGAATGATCCTGGGGTGCTTGGGTGGCTCAGTCATTAAGAATCTGCCTTCAGCTCAGGTCCTGATCCTCCAGTCCTGAGATGTAGCCCCACATGGGGCTACCTGCTCAACAGGAAGCCTCTTTCTCCCTCTGCCTGCTGATCCTCCTACTTGTACTCTCTCTCTCTGCCAAATAAATATATAAATAAAATCCTTTAGAAAAAGAACCATATGATCCTGTCAATATATGCAGAAAAAAACATTTGACAAAATACAGCATCTTTTTTTATTTGTTTGTTTGCTTTGTAGGGTATAGGGTTCTTTTATTTTTATTTCTTTACAGTGTAACAGTATTCATTGTTTTGTCACTACATATTGACATACCACCTTACATCAGTTAGAATGGCGAAAATTAGCAAGACTACACTATAGTGCTCCATGCAATCCGTGCCCTCTCGAGTACCAACCACCTGGTTCCCCCAACCTCCCACCCCCTGCCCCTTCAAAACCTTCAGGTTGTTTTTCAGAGTCCATAGTCTCTCATGGTTCACCTCCCCTTTCAATTTCACTCAACTCCCTTCTCCCCATCTCCCCTTGTCCTCCATGTTATTTGTTATGGTTCACAAATAAGTGAAACCATATGATAATTGACTCTGCTTGTCTTATTTCACTCAGAATAATCTCTCCCAGTCCTGTCCATGTTGCTACAAAAATTGGGTATTCATCCTTTCTGATGGAGGCATAATATTCCATAGTGTATATGGACCACATCTTCCTTATCCATTCATCCATCAAAGGGTACCTTGTTTCTGACCACAGCTTGGTGACTGTGGCCATTGCTGCTATAAACATTGAGGTACAGATGGCCCTTCTTTTCACTACAGCTGTATCTTCAAGGAAAATACCCAGTAGTGCAATGGCAGGGTCATAGGGAAGTTCTATTTTTAATTTCTTGAGGAACCTCCACACTGTTCTCCAAAGAGGCTGCACCAACTTGCATTCTCACCAACAGTGTAAGGGGGTTCACCTTTCTCCGCATCCTCTCCAACACATGTTGTTTCCTGTCTTGCTAATTTTGGCCATTCTAACTGATGTAAGGTGGTATGTCAATGTGGTTTTAATTTGAATCTCCCTGATGGCTAGTGATGATGAACATTTTTTCATGTATCTGATAGCCATTTGTATGTCCTCATTGGAGAAGTGTCTGTTCATATCTTCTGCCCATTTTTTTTGATATGATTATTTGTTTTGTGTGTGTTGAGTTTGAGGAGTTCTTTATACATCCTGTATATCAACCTTTTGTTTGTACTGTCATTTGCAAATAACTTCCGCCTATTCCGTGGGTTACTTCCTTGTTTTGTTGACTGTTTCCTTTGCTGTGCAGAACGTTTTGATCTTGATGAAGTCCAAAAAGCTCATCTTCACTTTTGTTTCCTTTGTCTTTGGAGATGTATCTTGAAAGAAGTTGCTGTGACTGATATTGAAGAGGTTACTGCCTATGTTCTCCTATAGGATTCTGATGGATTCCTGTCTCACATTGAGGTATTTTATCCATTTTGAGTTTATCTTTGTATATGGTGTAAGAGAATGGTCAAGTTTCTTTCTTCTACATAGAACTGTCCAGTTTTACCAGCACCATTTATTGTGGAGACTGCCTTTTTTCCACTGCATATTTTTTCCTGTTTTGTCGAAGAGTATTTGACCATAGAGTTGAGGGTCCATATTTGGGCTCTCTACTCTGTTCCAATGATCTATGTGTCTGTTTTTATGCCAGTACCATGCTGTCTTGGTGATCACAGCTTTGTAGTAAAGGTTCAAATCAGGTAACATGATGCCCCCTGTTTTATTTTTGTTTTTCAACATTTCCTAGCCATTTGGGATCTCTTCTGATTCCATCCAAACTTTAGGATTATTTTCTCCAGCTCTTTGAAAAATACCAGTCGAATTTTGATCAGAATGGCATTAAAAGTATAGATTGCTCTAGGAAGTAGAGACATTTTAAGAATGTTTATTCTTCTGATCCAAGAGCATGGAATGGTCTGCCATGTTTTTGTGTCTTCTTCAGTTTCTTTCATGAGTTTTCTGTACTTCCTCCAGTACAGATCATTTACCTCTTTGGTTGGGTTTATTTCCAGGTATCTTAAGGTTCTTGGTGCTATGTAAATGGAATCAATTTTCTAATTTCCCTTTCTGTATTTTCATTGTTAGTGTATAAGAAAGCCACTGATTTCTCTACATTGACTTTGTATCCTTTCACATTGCGGAATTGCTGTATGAGTTCTAGTAGTTTGGGGGTGGAGTCTTTTGGGTTTTCCATATAAAGAATCATGTCATCTGAGAAGAGAGTGAGTTTGACTCCTTCATTGCCAATTTGGATACCTTTTATTTCTCTTTGTTGTCTGATTGCTGTTGCTAGGACTTCTAATACTATGTTGAACAAGAGTGGTGAGAGTGGCCATCCTTGTCATGTTCTTGATCTCAACGGGGAGGCTATGAGCCTTTCCCATTGAGGATGATATTTTTTGTGTTTCTTTCATAGATAGATTTTATGAAGTTCAGGAACGTTCCCTCTATCCCTATACTTTGAAGCATTTTAATCAGGAACGGATGCTGGGTTTTGTCAAATGTTTTTTCTGCATCAATTGAGAGGACCATGTGGTTCTTCTCTCTTCTCTTATTGTTTTGTTCTATCACATTGATTGATTTGTGAATGTTGAACCATCCTTGTAACCCAGGGATGAATCCCACCTGGTCATGGTGAATAATATTTTTAATGTGCTATTGGGTCCTGTTTGCTAGGATCTTGTTGAGATTCTTAGCATCCATATACATCAGTGATATTGGTGTGCAATTCTCCTTTTTGGTAGGGTGTTTGCCTGGTTTGGGGATCAGGGTAATGCTGACTTCATAGAAAGAGTCTGGAGGTATTCCTTCTGCTTCAATTTTTTGAAACAGCTTCAGCAGAATAGGTGTTATTTCTTCTTTGAAAGTTCAGTAGAATTCCCCAGGTTATCTGTCAGGTCCTGGGTTGTGGTATCTTTGGAGGTTTTTGATCACTGCTTCAATCTCGTTACTAGATATTTGTCTTTTCAGGTTGTCAATTTCTTCCTGGTTCAATTTTTGGGGTTTATAGTTTTCCAGGAATGCATCCATTTCATCTAGGTTGCTTAGCTTATTGGCATATAACTGTTGATAATAACTTCTGATGATTGTTTCCACTTCCTTGGTGTTAGTTGTGATCTCTCCTTTTTCATTCATAATTTTATGAATTTGGGCTTTCTCTTTTTTCTTTTGGATTAGTGTGGCCAATGGTTTATCGACCTTATTAATTCTTTCAAAAAACCAGCTTCTAGTTTCATTGATACATTCTACTGTATGTCTGGTTTCTACCTCATTGATCTCTTCTCTAATCTTGATTACTTCCCTTCTTACGTGTGGAGTTGGTTTGATTTGTTGTTGTTTTTCCATTTCTTTAAGGTGTAGTGACAGCTGGTGTATTCTGGATTTTTGAATTTTTTGAGGGATGCATGGATGGCTATGTATTTCCCCCTTAGGACCACCTGTGCTGTATCCCATAGATTTTGGTCCAAAGTGTCTTCATTCTCATTGGTTTCCATGAATTGTTTAAGTACTTCTTTGATCTCCTGGTTGATGCATGCATTCTTAAGCAAGGGGGTCTTTAGCTTCCAGGTGTTTGAGTTCCTTCTGAACTTTTCCTTGTGATTGAGCTCCAGTTTGAAAGCATTGTGATCTGAGAATATGCAGGGAGTAATCTCAGTCTTTTGGTATTGGTTGAGTCCTTATTTGTGACCCATTATGTGGTCTATTCTTGAGAAGGTTCCATGTGCACTTGAGAAGAATTAGTATTCTGGTGTTTTAGGGTGGAATGTTCTGTATATACCTATGAGGTCCATTTGGTCCAATGTGTCAATTCAGTGCTCTTGTTTATTGATTTTCTGCTTCGATGATCTGTCTATTTCTGAGAGAGGTATGTTAAGATCTCCTACAATTAGTGTATTCATATCAATATGACTCTTTATCTTGATTAACAGTTTTCTTTAGTAATTGGCTGCTTCCATATTGGGAACATAGATATTTACAATTGCTTGATCATCTTGGTGGATAGTCCTTTTAAGGATTATGTAGTGTCCTTCTGTATCTCTGAATACAGTCTTTAGTTTAAAGTCTAATTTATCTGATATGAGAATCGCTACCCCAGCTGTCTTTTGAGGCCCATTGGCATGAAAGATGCTTCCCCATCCCTTCACTTTCAGTCTGGGTGTATCTTTAGGTTCAAATTGGGCCTCTTGTAGATAACATATGGATGGGTCCTGTCATTTTATCCAATCTGCAACCCTATGTCATTTTATGGGCGCATTTAGGCCATTCACATTGAGAGTGATTATCGATAGATACGTTTTTATCGACATCATGTTACCTTTGAATCTTTCTTTTTGTAGATTGTCTCTATATTTCTGTTCAATGCTATTCTTATGATTTTTCCTCTTTTACAGAACCCCCCTTAATATATTCTGCAGTGTCAGCTTGGTGGTTGCATAGTCTTTTAAGCCTTGCCGGTCTTGGAAACTCTGTATCTCTTCATCCATTTTGAATGTAAGTCTTGCTGATAAAGTATTCTTGACTGCATGTTCCTCTCATTTGGTGCCCTAAATATATCTTGCCACACCTTTCTGGCTTGCAGGTCTCTGTGGACAGGTATGACATTATTCTGATTACTTTCCTCTGTGGGTAAGGAGGCTCTTTGTCCTGGTGGCTTTCAAGAGATTTTATCTACAATTATTATTTCTCAATTTTACTATCACATGTCTTATTTTTTTTTTAATCTATAATCTTGGGAGGAGACCATTCTGCCTCTAGTACATGAATGCTGGTTCCATTCGCAAGATTGGGAAAATTTTCAAGAAGAACTTATTCCACTACATCTTCTAGGCTTCTTTCTTTCTCCTCCCATTCAGGGATTCCAATAATTCTGATGTTGGAATGTTTCATGGCATCATTTATTTCCCTGATTCTGTTTTCATGGTTTCTAAGCTGTTTGTTCCAGGGTTTCCCTTGATCCTTTCTCTCTATCTGTTAGTCCTCCAGATCACTAATTCTATCTTCTGTCTGAGTTACCCTACCTTTTAGAAAATTGAGATTAGATTGGTACTCATTGAGAGCATTGTGAACATCACCCCTGGTGGCTTTCAGTTCTGCCCTAACATTGTGAGCATCATTCCTGGTGGCTTTCAGTTCTGCCCTAACATTGTGAACCTCATCCCTGATGGCTTTCAGTTCTGCCCTAATCAATTCCTTTTGGTCATCAATGGCTTTCTCCAACCTAGCTATTGCCTGGATAATTGTTAGCCTGAATTCTCTCCAATATATTGTCTATGTTGATAGCCGTTAGCTCTGTTGCCGAAGGCCCATCCTCTGTATTTTTCTTCTGTTGGGCATTTGTCTTTCTAGTAATTTTGGTGAGAGATGAATGAATGGATGTAGCTGGATATATCGACCATGATGCAGTCAAGGTGCACCCTGGAATGCTTCTGAGCAATCAGGATTTTCCACCAAATGAGATGGAAAAAAAAAAAAAAAAGAACAAGAAATAAAAGAGAGAGCGATAGAGACAGGGAAAAAAAAGGGGGAAGATGAGAGAGAAGGTTCAGCCAATATGGGCCCCCAAAACCATCAAAAGCTGTCAAGGTGAGAGAAAAGAAGTGAACAAACATAAAAACCTCCAGAGAACATAAGCCTGAAAAAGCCGGTTTCCTCAGATCCCAACCCTTTGAGTGGGGTGGGAGGACTTAACTCAAGGAACATCATTGACTAAAAACGCACGTTCCAGACCCCTCCCCCAGAAAAGCAACCAGAAAAGAAAAAAAAATAAATAAAATAGATGACAAGGAAACAACCACCAATACTTCATAGATACAACTTTTATTTTTAACTCATTCCCACTATTCTGGCTTATTTTTTTTTTATATATAGATAATTGTTTAACCTATTTACCATCACAGTAGTAAATATTGTTTTGACAGACAAAAGGTTCATATCCAGGATCTATAATGAACTCCTCAAACTCAACACACACAAAAGAGGTAAACCAATTTTTAATCCCACTTTATCTTAGGAAAGTTGAGTCCTTTAACAAAGATATCAAGATACATCCAGAAAGAATCAAAATAACCTTCCTTGCCCACATTGAGAATTTACAACCACTCTCCCATCTTTTTCTTCTGCCAGTGTTTCTGTGTTTTTGTGTTTGTCCTGATAGTATCTAAATCTTATACTTGGGGTTCTTTTTGATGAGGTTCTTCCTTTATTTGCTTATATATATTTTTTTTCTCTAGGTTGCTTAACTTATTAGTATGTAACTGTTGATAAAAACTTCTGATGATTGTTTCTATTTCCTTGGTGTTAGTTGTGATCTCTCCCTTTTCATTCATAATTTTATTAATTTGGGCCTTCTCTCTTTTCTTTTGGATTAGTGGGGCCAATGGTTTATTGTCTTATTGATTCTTTCAAAAAACCAGCTTATAGTTTCATTGATCCATTCTACTGTGTCTCTAATTTTAATCTTATCAATCTCTGCTTCAATCGTGATTATTTCCCTTCTTGTGTGTGGAGTTGGCTTAATTTATTGTTGATTCTCCAGTTCTCTAAGGTGTAAAGACAACTGGTGTATTCTGGATTTTTCCATTTTTTTGAGGGAGGCTTGGATGGCTATATATTCCCCCCCCCCCAGGACCACCTTTGCTGTATCCCATGGGTTTTGAACTGAAGTGTCTTCATTCTCATTGGTTTCTATGAATTGTTTCAGTTCTTCTTTGATCTCGTGGTTTATGCAAGCATTGTTAAGCAAGGTGGTCTTTAGCTTCCAGGTGTTTGAATTCCTTCCGTACTTTTCTTTGTGCTTGAGCTCCAGTTTCAAAGCATTGTGATCTGAGAATATGCAGGGAATAATCTCAATCTTTTGGTATCAGTTGAGCCCTGACTTGTTACCCAGTGTGTGGTCTATTCTGAAGAACGTTCCATGTGCACTCTAGAAGAATGAGCATTCTGTTGTTTTAGGATGGATTGTTCTGTATATATCTATGAGGTTATCTGGTCCCATGTGTCTCTCAATGCTCTTGCTTCTTTACTGATTTTCTGTTTGGCTGATCTGTCTATTACTGATAGTGGGGTATTAAGATCTCTTACTATTGATGTATTCATATTAATATGGCTCTATATCTTGATTAACACTTTTCTTATGTAATTGCCTGCTCCCATATTGGGGGCATACACATTTACAAATTGTTAGATCTTCTTGGTGGATAGTTTCTTTAAGAATTATGTAGTGTCCTTCTGTATTTCCAACTACAGTCTTTAGTTTCAAATCTAATATAGCTGATATGAGAATTACTACCCCATTGGCATGAAAGATGCTTCTCCATCCCTTCACTTTCAGTCTGGATGTATCCTTAGGTTCAAAATGGGTCTCTTGTAGACAACATATGGAAAGGTCCTTTCCATTTATCCAATCTGCAATCCTGTGCCATTTTATGGACACCTTTAGTTCATTCACATCGAGAGTGATTATTGAGAGATACGTTTTTATTGACATCATATTACCTGTGAAGTCTTCTTTCTATATATTGTCTCCATATATTCCTGTTCATTGATATTATTGGGTTTTTCCTCTTTTATAGACATCGCCCCCCTTAATATTTCTTGCAGTGCCAGCGTGGTGGTCACATACTCTCTTAAGTCTTGCCAGTCTTGGAAACTCTTTATCTCTGCATCTGTTTTGAATTTTAGTCTTGCTGGATAACATATTGTTGGTTGCATGTTGTTTTCATTTAGTGCCCTGAATATATCTTGTCAGCCCTTTCTGGCTTGCCAGGTTTCTGTGGACAGGTCTGATGTTATTCTGGTGGACTTTCCTCTGTATGTAAGGAGTCTCTTCCCCCGAGCTGCTTTTATTTGTTTCCCTAATTCTGTTTGCATGGCTTCTAAGCTGTTCATTCCAGGCTTCCTCCTGATTCTTTTTCTCAATCAGCTTTTCCTCCAGGTCACTAATGCTATCTTTTACCTCAGTTATTCTAGCTGTTAGAGAATTTAGATTAGATTGGAACTCATTGAGAACATTGTTAACTGATCCCTGGTGGCTTTCACTTCTGCCCTAATCAATTCCATTTTGTCATCAACGGCTTCCTCCCACCTAGCTATTGCCTGGATAATTGTTTGCCTGAATTCACTCTCTTACATACTGTTTATGTCCATATCCAAAAGCTCTGATGGAGAGGGCCCAATCTCTGAATATTTTCTCTGTTGGACATTCCTCCTCCTAATCATTTTGGTTAGTGATGGATGAAGGGATGTGTAGCTGAATGTATCAATTATGGTGTAGGCAAGGTGCACTCTGGAATGCTTCTTAGCAATCGAGAGTCCCCACCAAAAAGAAAGAAAAAAGAAAAAAAAAAGAGAGAGAGGAAGAAAGAGAGAGAGAGAGAGAGAGACAGGAAAAAAAGAAGGAAAGAAAAAGTTAAAGAGAAGGCCCAGCCCATATTGGCCCCAAAGGTAAGATTTATAAATTATACCAAAAAAAAGCCGATAAAAGTAGATGACAAGAGAAAAAATAAATTAATTAATTAAAAAAAACAGTCAAAATGAACCCCAAGTATAAGATTTATATACTACCAGAACAAAAATAAATACACAGAAACACTGACAGAAGTATCAGACAGAAAGCAGAAGTTATCAAAAAAAACCCATAGAGGTGTGCCTGGGTGGCTCAGTTGGTTAAATATCTTTGGCTCAGGTCATGAGTTTAGGGTCCTGGGATCTAGCTGGCTGGATCCCTGCTCAGTGGGAAGTCTGCTTCTGGCTCTGTGCCTAGTGGGGAGTCTACTTTTCCCTCTCCCTTTGCCCTTCCCCCGACTTGTGCTCGTTCTCTCTCAGATAAATGAATCTTAATAAAACAAACAAAAAGAAAACGAAAAAACTTCCTACAAACAAAAGTCCAGGACAAGATGGCTTTACAGGCGAACTCTAATAAACGTTTAAAGAAGATTTAACACCTATTCTTCACAAGCTATTCCAAAAAATAGAAGAGGAAGGATAACTTCCAAATTCATTCTCTGAGGCCAACCTTAACCCTGATGCCAAAACCAGATTAAGACTCCACCCACCCACCCACACACATGGAAGACAGGCCAATATGAATATAGATACAAAAATTCTCAACAGAATAATAGCAAACATAATTCAACAATACATTAACAAATTATTCATCACAATCAAGTGGGATTTATTCCTGAGTTGCAAGGGTGGTACAATATTCACATATCATTGCTTCTGAATAGCTTTTTCCTCATGTCTTGGAGATAGTGCAGGGTATAGTACTGTGATGTTGGGGAATATGGAGGGAGGAAGAGCATTGATAAAAAGCAAGAACCATTTTTAGGACTTGATGTTTATTAAAGACCACTCAATTCAGTGTAGAATGTTCAGGGTATGGCTTCTAACAGATGAAGGGAGAACAACAGACAGGTCACCACTTGGATAAAAATCATTTGGTGAGTAGGGGATAAAGGAAGTTCAGGCCTCACCCTCCTTATCAGTCATAAAGACAAACAAAGTGCTGATAGAGTTGAGTCATTTTCCTGAGGAGGAAGGGAGGGTATTGGGAAATAATTAATAACATCTGATGAAACTGTTTATAATTGGCCAGCGTGGATTCCTAGGGTAACTCTTCAGGATTCAGTGTTGTGCAGTTCATATCTGGTTGTCATAGTGAGATAAATGTAATAACAACTATACTTTCCTCATTAAGCTCACTCATTCATGAGAATCCACCCACTCATGAAAAAAATACATCCTGGATTTTTTTTTTCTTTTTTGGCAGATTCTACTTCAAAAGGGTCCCCCCTTCCTGCTTCTAGGCAAGGTTAGGTCAGGTTCAGGAAAACAACCTCATTATTTCTCTCTGTTTCATCTACCCATATCATCTTATCTCTCTCAGTCTCTATTTCACACACACAGGTAGACACACAGAGTTTCAGAGCTGCTTTTCTGTGCTAAGCTGGGAGATTGACACACTCTTACCATATGATATGGTGTCTAAACAGCCCAGTCTAGAATGTCTGAAAAAAAAAAAAAAAACAAACTCTGGGGGAACCTGGGTGGCTCAGCTGGTTAAGCATCTGCCTTCAACTCAGGTCATGATCTCAAGGTCCTGGAAGTGAGCATCACCTCAGGCTCTCTGCTCAGCAGGGAGCTTGCTTTTCCCTCTCTCTCTGCCTGCCTCTCTGCCTAATTGTGATGTCTTTCTCTGTGTCAAATAAATAAATAAAATCTTATAAAAAGTCAATTCTGCCACCATGTGGCAGGTATTGTACAGTTTTTAATAGAATTTCTATTAACAAAACTTGGATGGTTTTTTTTATTGAGATGTAAATGACATATTAGTTATATTTGTACAACATAATGATTCAGTATTTGTACATATTGTGGAGATTGATATATATAATCAATCTTCATCTTATAGATGAAAAAACTGAGGCCTAAAAAAGGAAAGGGAGGGGCGCCTGGGTGGCTCAGTGGGTTAAGCCTCTGCCTTCAGCTCAGGTCATGATCTCAGGGTCCTGGGATCAAGTCCCACATTAGGCTCTCTGCTCGGTGGGGAGCCTTCTTCCTCCTCTCTCTCTTTCTGCCTGCCTCTCTGCCTACTTGTTATCTCTGTCTGTCAAATAAATAAATAAAATCTTTAAAAAAAAAAAAAAAGGAAAGGGAGGCAATGGAACTAGAAACCTATGCCAAGAATCTCTGGTTACAAAGTCATATGCTCTGCTCATTAAAAGCTTTCCATCGTGGAAGAAACAGAGCTTCAGTGAGACACTATGCATGTTAAACTTTCATTTATCTTATTTAATTCTCACAACAAACTGATGAGTTGGCAAGTTCTGTTATCTCTAATTTACTGAAGAAGAAACTAAGGTTCCCACTCACTTCATACATATAGAGTAAAACTGATACATTTGATAGATGACTAGCATGGTCCTATATAAGGTGGACATAGAACTTCATAAATTAAGCTATATTTTATATATTTGTACAGAAAATGACTAATAACAAGAATGAATAACTGTAATAACCAATATCTTGTATGAATCTCATAGCCATAATCTTGAGTAAAAGAAGAAAGATAAAAAAGTGAGCATAGTAAGTGACTCTATTTATATAAAATTTAAAGATAGGCAAAACTAAAGTGTTTATGCAGAAAGAAAAGCAAAGAAAATATTTATTGTTCTAATTTTCATTTATGTTTCCTCCTCTGCTTATTTGCTCCCTCGCCCCCCATCTTTTCCTCCCCCTCTCCCCATCACATCACTTTATGAGGTATGTATCTCTTTTTTTTAAGATTTTATTATTTATTTATCTATTTGACACAGAGAGAGATATCACAATTAGGCAGAGAGACAGGCAGAGAGAGAGAGGGAAGAAGGTTCCCTGTTGAGCAGAGAGCCTGATGTGGGGATCGATCCCAGGACCCTGGGGTCATGACCTGAGCTAAATGCAGAGGATTTAACCCACTGAGCCACCCAGGCTCCCCTGTGGTATGTATCTCAAAAAAAATTATTTTACACTATTGGGTCCTAGGGAATGGCCTGGGGCTT
The DNA here is from genome assembly GCF_964662115.1 of Mustela nivalis. Lineage (NCBI taxonomy): Eukaryota > Metazoa > Chordata > Mammalia > Carnivora > Mustelidae > Mustela > Mustela nivalis. The sequence goes on from NC_139040.1 coordinate 72,612,802, forward strand.
TCCTGAAAGGAACTTTACAGCATACACCCTGGGAAATATACATTCTCTGTTAACACATGATGACTGTGAAAGGGCCAAGATGTGGTACATATAGTAGACGTACAATAAATAAACCTTCTTTTTATTTTCTTTACTTTGTGGCTCCAGTCAGACCTCAGAGGGTAACACAAAAAAACATAATGCCAGGTAATTTGAGAGGATTTGTGCTTGGGTATTTTTAGAAGGATATAACTTCAAAACCTACAAATCTATCATTGTCAGAAGATGCTTTAGAAAACACATCAATTTGTCATCCACTTCAAGTTCTCTTTTGTGGGATATGACAGAAACAGAGAGAAGAGGTCTACCTGGCTATAAACTTTTATAAAAATAATAGTCTATGGCTTTAATATCTACTTTATGTTAATTTTCCCTACCATCAAGTCGTTTTAACACAGAGGTCCAAGAGTTTAAAGGCATAACATAATAAAAACATTGAAGCAAGCAGTTCTTAATACATATTAAAATAACTTACCTTCTTTTGCTAAAGTTGTTTGGTATAAAGTACTTCTGTTCCGGTTATTAAAAGAGAGTATAATATAAGAACTGAAAATAGCAGGTGACTCAGTTGAAACAGATGTTAAGCTTAGATGCCAGCTTTCATTTTGTGACTGTAGGCAGGTATTACCTATTGCTCTTGCTGTGCTTACTGGACTAACCTCCCTTCACCACAGCAGTTGATAGCTAGAGAGACTTGTTTTTGAACCCTGGTTTTGTCATGTACAGGCTGAATGAACTTGGGCAGGTTGCTTCATCTCTCCAAGTCTTAGTTTCTTCATGGAACCCAGCAGGACATCTGCTGGCTATGAGGGAAGTTCAGGTATAAGGATCCTGCCTACAAAAAGATGAGCTCCCCTATCAAGGAGACAATAACAAGAACAGTAATTCTTTCATCTCTCTCTTGCCACTTCCTCTGGAATACCCACTCAAGATATTCCAGCTGGGCCTAACATTATCATTAGCCTTATAAAGGATTAGTAGAGGAAGTGATTAACAAAAAAGCAAGGTTTTCTCCTGGTCAAATTTCTGTGCTTGAGGAAGCAATTATGGGTACATAAGAATGCTTATTGAGTAAGACCTATCTAACATCCCAAGGAATAAGGTAAGCTTTCATGGGACATGACTCATTGGCTTAGTTTTTTGTGCCATTGTACCAATATAGAAAGCAAAGCAAGAAAGACATTATAAAGAAACTAAACAATAAACCAATCTCTTATAAATATGGATGCAGAAATGCTAAACAAGTTATCATTAAATTGAACTCAGCTTTATATAAAACAAAATGTGTTATAAGCAATTGGGTTTGTTCTAGGAATGCAAGGGTTGTTTAAAATTCAAAATAATTAACAGAAAAAAAAAGTATGATCATCCTAGGAGATGCCAAAAATTTTTTTGAAAGAATTCAGAGTATACATGATAAAAAACCTTAGCAGAGTACAAATAAAAGGGAGTTTCTTTAATCTGATAAGGAATGTACATAAACATACTGAAAACATTGCAATTAGTAGTGAAGTATGAAAGCCCTACTCCTGAAATCAGGGATAAGCAAAGAATGATTGCTATCACCATTTTGATTCAGAATTATATTGAAGTTCTGGTCACTACAGTAGAATGAGAAAAAGAAAAATAATAAGGATTAGAAAGGAAGATATGAAATTATTGTTCTCAGATGACATATTTGTGTATGTATAAAATCCAAAAGAATCTAAAAACTATCAGACTTGATAAGTTTAGCAAGTTCAGTCAGTATACAAAAGTAATGATATTTCTATATACTAGCTATATATAGAAATTGAAATTTTAAAAATGTCATTTACATTAGCATGAAAATTACCAAATATGTAGGAACAAAAATTATGAAAAAAAAATTAATACTCTCAACTCAGCCACAGAAACTTCTTTCAAGACACATCTCCAAAGGCAAGGGAAATGGAAACAAAAGTGAAAATGAACTTTTGGGACTTCACAAGACAAAACGTTTCTACACAGCAAAAGAAACAGCCAACAAACAAAAACACAACCCACAGAGTGCAAGAAGATATTTTCAAATCACACTACAGGTAAAAGGCTGATATCCAAGATCCATAAAGAACTTCTTAAACTCAACACCCAAAAAACAAATAATCAAGTCAAAAAAATGGGCAGAATACATGAACAGATACTTCTCCAAAGAAGGCATACAAATGGCTTACAGACACATGAAAAAATGTTTATCATTAGTCATTAGGGAAATACAAATCAAAACCACATTGAGATACCACCTTACAACGGTTAGAATGGCCAAAATTAACAAGGCAAGAAACAACAAATGTCGGAAAAGTTGTGGAGGAGGGAAAACCCTCTTACAATATTGATGGGAATGAAAGTTGGCACAGCCACTTTGGAGAACAGCATGGAGCTTCCTCAAGCCATTACAAATTGAGCTACCCTACCTATGGCTCAGCAATTGCACTACTGGGTATTTACCCCAGAGATGCAGATGTTGAAAAGAAGGGCCTTATTTGTACCCCAATGCTCATAGTAGCAATGTCCACAACAGCCAAACTGTGGAAAGAGCGGAGAAGTCCTTTAACAGATGAATGGATAAAGAAGATATGGTCCATATATACAATGGAATAATACTCAGCCACCAGAGAGGATAAATACCCAACTTTGGCATCAGGATGGATGGGGCTGAAGGAGATTATGCTAAGTGGAATAAGTCAAGAAGATAAAGTAATTATCATATGGTTTCACTTATTTGTGGTATGTAAGGAATACCATGGAAGATATTAGGAGAAGGAAGGGGAAAATGAAGGGGAGGTTTGGAGGGGGAGATGAACCCTGAGAGACTTTGGACTCTGAGAAACAAACTAAGGGTTTTAGGAAGGAGGGGGTGGGGGTATGGGTGAGCCTGGTGATGAGTATTAAGGAGGGCATGGATTGCATTGGATACCAGCTGTAATATGCAAAAAATGAATCATGGAACATTCCATCAAAAACAAATGATGTACTCTATGGTGACTAATACAACAAAAGTTAAAAAATAATCTTCGGAAAATAATAAAACTTTATTTAGAGAAATTAAAGAAGGCCTAAAAAGAGGGATATAGCATGTTCATGAACTGTGAGACTCAACATTTTAAAGGTGTATATGTCCTTACCAAAATAAATATATAGCTTTAACACAACCTCACACAAAATCCCAAACAACATATTTGTTGGTTTGCTTCTTTTTTTAGCCAATTTTTCAAGCTCATTCTAAAAATTATATAGACTTCCTATCCTTTCAACCCCATCTTGATCAAAGTACAATAAGCATTTTTCAAAGTGCTGGAACAAACAATCCTAAAATCTCTATGGAACCAGAAAAGACTCTGAATCACCAAGGAAAATGTTGAAAAAGAAAAACAAAGTGGGGGACATCACGTTGCTTGATTTTAAGCTTTATTACAAAGCTGTGATCACCAAGACAGCATGGTACTGGCACAAAAACAGACACATAGACCAATGGAACAGAGTAGAAATCCCAGATATGGACCCTCAACTCTATGGTCAAATAATCTTTGACAAAGCAGCAAAAAATATCCAGTGGAAAAAAAGATGGTCTCTTTAATAAATGGAGCTGGGAAAATTGGACAGCTATGGACAGAAGAATGAAACTTGACCATTCTCTTACACCATACACTAAGACAAACTCAAAATGGATGAAAGACCTCAATGTAAAATAGGAATCCATCAAAATCCTAGAGAAGAACATAGGCAATGACCTCTTTGACATCAGAGACAGCAACTTCTTTCAAGTCACATTTCCAAAGGCAAGGGAAACAAAAGTGAAAGTGAACTTTTGGGACTTCATCAAGATTTAAAAGCTTCTACACAGCAAAGGAAACAGTCAACCAAACAAAGAGGCAACACACAGAATGGGAGAAGATATTTGCAAATGACACTACAGACAAAGGGCTGATATCCAAGATCTAAAAATAACTTCTCAAACTCAACACCTAGAAAAGCAGATAATCAAGTCAAAAAATTGGCAGAAGACATCAAGGGATACTTTTCCAATGAAGACATAGAGATGGCTAACAGACACACGAAAACATGTTCATCATTATTAGTCATCAGGGAAATACAAATAAAAAACACATTGTGGAAAAAAAAACACATTGTGATATCACCTTACAGCGGTTAGAATGGCCAAAATTGACAAGGCAAGAAACAACAAATGTTGGAGAGGATGTGGAGAAAGGGAATTCTCTTACACTGTTGGTGGGAATGAAATTTGGTTCAGCCACGTTGGAAAACACTGTGGAGATTCCTCAAAAAATTAAAAGTAGAGCTACCCTATGGCCCTGCAATTGCACTATGGGTTATTTACACCAAAGATATAGTGAAAAGAAGTGCCATATGTACCCCAATGTTCACAGCAGCAATTGCCACAATAGTCAACTTATGGAAAGAGCCAAGATGCCCTTCAATGGACGAATGGATAAAGATGTGGTCCATATATACAATAGAATATTACTCAGCCATCAGAAAAGATGAATCCCTAACTTTTGCATCAAAATGGGTGGCACTGGAGGAGATTATGCTGAGTGAAATAAGTCAAGCAGATAAAATCAATTATCATATGGTTTCACTTATTTGTGTAACATAAGAAATAACATGGATGATATTAGTAGAAGAAAAGGAAAAGTGAAGGAGGGGGGAAATCAGAGGGGTGGAATGAACCATGATAGACTGTGGACTCTGAGAAACAAACCGAGGGTTTTAGAGGGAAGGGGGTGGTGGGATGGGTGAGCCTGTTAGTGGGTATTAAGGAGGGCATGTATTGCATAAAGCACTGGGTCTAAGGCATAAAGAATGAATCTTGGAATACTACATCAAAAACTAATGATGTATTTTATGGTGACTAACATAACACAATAAAAAAAGAAAAAGTATAAATAAAAATAATATAGATTTCAAAGGGCTAGGAATAGCTAGGGCAATCTTGGCCACAGGACTTATAGTTCTATAAGAAAGCTATAGTGAAAAAGACAATTTGGTATACTAGCACAAGAATAAGCCAACTTACCAATGGAGAAGAATAAATAGTCCAGAAACGTACCCACAGATATATAGACAACTGTTTTGTGATGAGGGTAACACTGCAGTGTAGTGAAGAAAAATAATTTACTCTTCAATAAATGGTGCTGTGTCAGTTGGTTGCCATATTGGGAAAAAAATGTAAATCTGGACCATACCTGGCAATCAATGTCAGATGTATTATAATATTAAAGTTTAAGAGTAAAACAATAAACCTTTAATTAAAAAGGATATCGAATATTTTCATGATCTTGAAGTAAGCAAATATTTCTAAAGCATAACAAAAGCTCTATCCATAAAGGTAATTTTTATCTCAATAACATTAACTACATTAAAATTACTAATTTCTGTTCATTAAAGATGTCATGTCAAGAGAAAAAAAGCACCTCCAAGTTGGAGAAAATATGAACAATATATCTGACAAAAGGCTCATATCCAGACTATATAAAGAATACCTATAAGTTAATAAGAAAGACAGTCTATTAGAAAAATTAGGCAAAAGACTTGAAGAAACCTTAAAAAACTATATGCAAATTCCCAATAATTATACAAAGAAGTGATTATCATTGGTCATCAGTAAAATAAAAATTTCAATGACATCAAACACTCACCAGAATGACTAAAATAAAAAAGATGGAAAATACCAAGTTTTGGTAAAGAGATGGAGCATGTCATCTACTGTTTAGTGGCAGTGTAAATTGATTCAAATGCAAATTGATTCAAATGCTTGGAAAAACCATTGGATAATATCTGCTAAAACTGAACATAGGTATACCTCATTCTTAGGTAAATAACCAAAAGAAATGGGTAAATAAGCTCAGCAAGAGTCATGTTCAGAGATGTTCATAGCAGTACTATTTGCAATAACCCAATCCCTGAAACTCCCCATATACACAACAACAATAAGGTGGAGAATATGAATAAATACAATCTATACAAGGAATACTCTACAGTCTCTCCAAAAGCTCTAGGGGAAAATCTGTTTTTGTCTGTTCCAGCTTGTGGTGGCTGTAGGTGTTCCTTGGTTTGTGGCTACATAATTCCAATCTCTGCCTCCACCTTCACATGGGTGTCTCCTTCTCCCTGTGTGTCCTTCTTCTGTGTGTCTCTCATAAGGATACTTGTCATTTGCTTTAGAGTCCACTTGGATAGTCCAGAATGATTTCATCTCAAGATCCTTAGCTTGAAGGGCCTAAACTGTAAAGATGATACAGAATATTATTTTCCTTCTCCTTCTCCATCTCCAGAACTTTGGAATTGCTATTTGTATATGTTTGTGTTGGGAGAGGAGCAGGGTCAAGTTCTGAAGGTATTTTATCAACTTCCTTTTTCAAGAACCCACTGCTCTGGTCTTGGGAAAAAGGAGACCAGGGAAATAAGGGCAAACATCTCTTAACTGCTCATATTTGTGGTTCTCTCTGTTGGTTTCCTTGGCCTCTCTGGATAAGTTTGACTGGATATTGATGAGCTCAAGAGGTTCAACTATGAATCACTAAAGGACTTCTCTACTGATTATTTTCTTAATGCAAAAGATTGAGCCCCAGTTCATCCTTTTCCATCCTCTTTTAGGTGCTACTTCCACCTGTAAACGCCCTTAATTAACTATCAATAAATCAATGTCTAATACATACTATTTATGAAGCCAGGTCCATATTGATGAATATAGAGGTTCTGCAGCAGGGACTATATAACAACTAGTGGGAATTTGGTGTTGAAGGGTTGATTCTAGGTGGCCCTTGGGTGGCTTTTGAGCTTAATGAGTCTGGTTTTCCATAGGTGTAGTGTTAGAGTGAGGGAAGTGAGTTATCAGAGGGAAGTAGAAAGAAGTGGTTGGATATAAGCATGCATAGGGTTATTGCTGGATAATCTTAAAGTCCCTTGAAATAAACCCAGAGACACAGTAATCTGAGAAGTAGTTAAAGTAGTGGTAAGTTTTCCCTCACTTTAGTGGGAAGAATTTGAATATGTTTATGGGTAGGAAAGCAGACAGAGGAGAGAAGGTGGGTGATAAAAGTACAGTGAGAGAGTGGTTAATAATAAAGTATGGTCCAAAGCGGATAGGGGAGAGGGAAGAGGCTCATGCTCCCCTCGTCTCCACCAAGAGGAAAGGCCAGGATAGGTGGAGAGAGAGAGAAACTTACAGGGTAAGGAAAAGAGGTGGAAGGGCTTAATAACTTAAATAACCTTTTCTCTGGGTGATAAGGAGAGGAGTCCCTTTCCTTGGACTGACAACTAGGTGCCAAAGTAAGGACTTTAGGAAAAAGGTAGAAATTTAGAATAGCTGTGCAGGAAGTATGGGGAAAATATTTGATTGGGAAGGAGAGAAAATGTTTCATTTATTGCTTTAGAACAGTGGTTTTCCAAATTGAATGAGCATCAGCATCATCCTGAAGAAATTATCAAAACAGATTTCTGGGCCTGCCTCTGGAAATTTCTGATTCATTAGGTCTGGGGTGGGACTAGATAATTACATTTCAAACAAGTCTCCCAGTGATGATGATTTTGCTGGTTAAAAACCTGAATTAAAGTTCTTGAATTGATTACTGTTTTCTGGCTGTATGATTACGAACAAGTTTCTTGGTTTCTCTATATCTTAATTTCTCATCTGAAAAATAAGGATGATAATCATAATACCTCTCTTATAAGGCTGTTGTGAAAATTAAATTAGTTAAGACACAAAAAACACCCCTGTGTGTTTCATATTTATCATGGCCTGATAATAGCTGGACTGTACTCAAAATTAGTCCAAGAAGACTGAGCATTTTTCTGGCAACCTCTCCTCTCTGCCCTATCCTCATCTCTACACTCAGGGCCTAAGACTGTCTTCACCTCACTCCTAGATGCTAACTGCTTTCTAGGGAATTTCTGAAGACGCCAGCTCCCTGAGGCTAATTTATAACTCTGTATCTTCTACACTTAAGCCTGCATCTACTTCATCCTTAGATCATCTATTAGAATTATTCCAGAGCAGACTGAGAGCCCCAGCCTGCACTTAGCCTTGAGACTTGCCATGAGGGGTCAATTTGCAACTTACTAAAGGGTAGGTAACACAACCAAGACCCTACTGCATAGAAGTCTTGAGAAATGGCTTGAGGGAAATCTTCGGTCTAAACGTTCTCTTGGAAGAATCACTCTGAATCCAGACAGGCTAGAGACCAACACTAAGGAGAATGACCATGGCTGCCCCACTCCATGCTAAAACCATTATATTAGTGAAGATAAATTGAAGAAGAAACTATTATCTGGAGCCCTAGACACTGACTTGACTCTTCACTGTGATTATTAGAAAATTGTTCCTTATAGTGACCATAAATCTGTTGGTCTGTACATTTTAGCCATAGGTCCTTACTTTGCCCTCTTTAGATATACAAATCTCATTTGTTACTTCTAGCCTATGACAGCCCTTCATATATTGGCTGAAAGTGACCACATCTTCCTGAATCTTCTCAAACCAAAGAACACAGTGATAGTGGAGTGGCAGTGCAGTGGGTGTCTGGATAACTCACCAAGACTAAGGAGAATAAGAACATTAGAACCTGCCTTCTTGAAACTAGATAAATCTCACATGATTATGAATCTTATATATGAATATATGATTATGTATCCCTTAATCTTGTCATTCACAACAATAACTTTTACCCTTTCTTTCTTGCTATTTATTTATTTATTTTCATCCAGACATATCATGCTGCAGTTTTTTTTTTCTTGGAAATTAAACCAAGCTAAACAATCTTGATATTTTACACAAATGGTGCTGTAAAGTTCTTCTATAAGTAGGATTTTAGAGTGAACTATCTAAACCTTTTTTACATTCTCAGTAATAATTTCTTTTATCCCCACAAGGCTCTTTGTAAGTAAGAAGAAGCATGATGCAGTGAAAAGAGCTTTGTGTAGGGGCACCTGGGTGGCTCAGTGGGTGAAACCTCTGCCTTAGGCTCAGGTCAAGATCTCAGGGTCTTGGGATCAAGCTCCACATCAGGCTCTCTGCTAAGCAGGGAGCCTGCTTCCCACTCTCTCTCTGCCTACCTCTCTGCCTACTTGTGATATCTCTCTCTGTCAAATAAATAAATAAGATTTTTTTTTAAGAGCTTTGGGTAACCTTAGAAAAAACTCAGATTCAAATCTCAACACCTCTGCTTAGCAATGTTGTACTCATTTGGATGTTACTCAGTGTTTTATATAACCATTTTTTCTTATTTTTCTCTCTTAAAGTTTTAATTTAAATTGCAGTTCGTTATCATACAGTGCAATGTTAGTCAATTTTTTTTCATTTAAAAAAATAAAGCTAATAATTCCCAGATGATGGAAGTGCTCTAGTGTCTGTGAGGTAACCTATAAGTTGTCCATCAGGGTGCCTGCATAAAGTACACATTCAAGAGATCGCATTTCTGAACTTTCCAATTAGTAAACTGGCATAATAGTAATACTGCTTTCCTGTGGTTATAAATATTAGATGAGTTTTGTACATGTGCACAGAACTCTAAAGAACTATACTACCCAGTATTTTAAAATACATGTGTAGAAGAGTCAGAGTTGCACAGCCTTCTGGTCAGTGTGTATGCTGAGCTTCTAAGCTTCAGCCTGTGGAAGTAGTGCAAGAAAGACACAGGGGTTTGTCTACTTGCCTCAGTCAAATTTACAAATTTCTCTCAAAGGAGGTTTGAGTTGGGCAAAACAAATAAAAACAGAAACTAGTAATAAAAAATAGACTAATAAGTTTAGACAAAAAGGTGAAAAATTTGGTGGGGGACAAAAGATTAATAACTATAGTCACCATTATAACTATCATCCTAATAGATCTCAGTTGTTAAGTTCCTGTAGCTGGAACTGGGTTAGGAAGCCCATAATATTCCTCTTTAATCTTCCCATCTGCCTTTCTTCTTTTCATATTTTCTAAATGAGGGAACTGAGGCTGCAAGAAGTTAAGTACTTGCTTAAGATCATATAGAACACAGATTAGTAAGTGATAGACCTAGGATCCCAGTTCAAAATCCAAAGCCACTTTACTGTTGTGCCATGCCCTTATGAACTGGAGCAAGACAACGTAATGTGGCATGCTTAGAGTTAGGCTCTGGTTATAGGTATGGATTAAACTTGTATTTGGCTGTATGCCTTTAGGAAATTCACTTAACTTCTCTGGCCCTAAATTGCCACATGTGTAAAATAAAGGAAATCATACCTACTCCAAAAGGCTGTTCTATGGGTAATTAAGATCATATGTGTAAAGTGTTTTAAGGGCCCCAACCTCACAATGCCAAGTAATGAGGTAAAAGAGAATATCCAGGGATATAATCTGAGACTGAGATGTTAGGAATATAGAGGAAAACCAGGAGACCATGATGTTTTCCAGCAAGGAAATAATGTTTCCCAAAGAAAGGAGTGACCAGCGCTTGGGGTGGGGGTCAGGGGAAGAACGCTGAAAATATACCTTAAAAATGAGTGAAAATCTTCCTTAAAATTTGTCAGTAAAAGAGGTCACTTGTGACCCCAAGGAGAGAAAAGAGAGCTAGAAACCAGGCTGCAGTAAATTGGGAATCTAAAGGAAAGTGAAGGCAGGGAAACAAGGAATGAGGATTACTGTGACCAGAAATTTGACTGAGAAAAAAAGAAAGAGGTGGCTGTTATTTGAGGAGAAGGCAGCATAGAAGAAAGTTTCATTTTATTTTACAGTGGGAGGATTTGAATATGTTTCTGGATAGAAGGGCTGGACACAAGAGAGAAGGTGAATACTAAAGATAACATGAGAGAGGGGTTAAAAAATGAAGCATGGTCCATAAGAGGCAGGAAACAGGGAAAATGCTAATGCTCTTTTCCTGTCCCCCCTAGAGGAAAAGCTAGAGTGGCTGAAGAGAGAGACAACATTATAAGCATAAGGGAAGGGGATAGAGGGACATAATGTCTAACAAAATCTGTTTTTTGTTTTGTTTTGTTTTGGTTTTGTTTTGGTTTTGATTTCTTTTTTTCTTTTTATGAAGAAGACGGGAGTGCATTTTCTAGATTGGGAATTAGCTGCCAGAGTAAGGACTTAAAATAAAGGTAGTGGTTTAGAATAGTAGTTCAGGGAAGATGGGAAAAACTTCAGACTGGGAAGGAAAGATTCTACTTTTGAGTGTAATAGTGAATAATTGAGATATCTGCTATTCTTGAGAATCTTGAGTCAGATGGCACTAGTTTTGGCCCCATGGACAAGTTACCTTTCATTTCTGTGACTCAGTTTATTCATCTGTAAAATAGGAAGGATATGATAGTTACCTCAGAGGTTAATTGTAAAGATTAAATGAGGTATTGAATGTAGAACACTTAGCACAGGGCCTGACATACAGAGTTAATCCAAGTGCTGATCAAGTGTGGGCTGTTGTTAGTATTTTGGGTGCAGGCATGAATGTTCTTTTTTTGGCTATTTTCTTTGTATGGTCACTCACCTGGGGTCAGAGAACTCATTAAAGATGGGTGGATTCAAAGGTTAATTCATCTTTCAATTATTTTTTTTCACTCATTTATTCAACAAAGGTATATTGAACCCTTATTATGTTTTAGGTTCTGTTTTGTGTGAGAGAATTAACCAGTCAGATGACAGGTAAGATCTCTGACACATAGGCTCCAGTAAGAGAAATTAGAATCAAGAAATAAGGGTAATGTTGTGGGGTGGGAGACTCTGGAAAACCTCAGTATTTGAGGGATAAATGGAGAAGGAGAATCTGGGAAAAGTTAAAAAAAAGAAATGAAACCAGGAGATATAGGATGAAAGTCAAGAGAGTCAGCAAAAACAAACAAACAAACAAACAAAAACTTTGGATGCTTCAGAGAACTCAAATAAAACAAGAAGAAGCCATGGGTTTGACTGTAGAAGATTTCATGGGTGATCCTGAGGAGATCAGAATATGGTGAATTTAGAAATTAAGAGATGGGGTAAGGATATGGAAGCAAAGACTGTGGAAAACCCCTTCCAGAATCCTGGCTCAAAATGGAAAGACAGAGTTTAGGGGAATGATCCAGAGAAAGAGGGACTATAAAAATACCAGATAAAGCAAAGCAGGGTAAATGGGGGAAGGAAACACAGATAGATTAATCTGGAACAGAAAGGAACTCTCATATAAAATACAAGAATAAGCTAGAAGTGGGAGGGATCTGAAGTTGTTTAGAGGGTTTTAACCTGGTGCTATGCTATGGTCTTAGTGAAACTGGAGGTGAAGTCTTATCTACTAGGAGTTTTGAATATGATATATTAGTGTTGGGTGCTTGAGTAAGAGGAGTAAGTTTGAAATAGCCATCTTGGGAGGGTGAAAAGAAAGATGATTAAGGATTAAAGAAAAAACTATTGAAATAAACTACGGTCCACCTGAACTGTGGAAACTCCCAGGGATAAGAGGAGCTCTTTGTTATGTCCTACCTTTTGAATTCAGAATATCCAAGATTGTAAATGCCATTGCCTCAGACGACTATGGCCATGGTTATCAATACATATTACATAGGGTGACAAAAGGGCACCAGGAGCTGATCTTGGTATACAGGTATATATATCCCTATAGATGCTGCATTACATAGGGACTGCCCCATATACGTCAGTATCTCCTGGTACTTTCAGTTTCTGCTTTCTGGTCCTAGTCTCCAGAGGGTCTTTGAGGTCCCCAGTGTGTCTATATCTCACATGAGAGGTCACTCTGCCTGCATCAAACTCTAGAATTAGAGGCTGACCTGGCTTTTCTAAGACATAGCCAAGGTCAGCATTCCCCTAAATGACCCTATGTAACCTCTGAGAAAAAGCTGAGGATAACATCAGGGAACCTTAAATCTCTCACTGGGCCCCAGAAGAATATCTCTGTATCTATTCTGTGTCATTTCAGGCTGATTCTAGCAATGAAGTGTAATCAGAGGAACACTTTACCTATGAGTACTTGATTTGAATTCACAAGGTGACTCCTGCCCATTTTGAGAGTAGGGAATGAGAAATCCCCCAAGAGATGAGATAACTGAACCTCACTTCTACCACTCTGGTATGGGGGATAAAGTGGATCCCTCATAGAGAGCACAGCTAAGAGCCTTAGCTCTACTGACCCCTACATCCCACCTCAGGTTCTTGGGGACTAGTGCTGAGGAAAAGTCCAAAAGACATTGGTAATTCCATTACTCTATATTAGATAGGGCTTTAAGAATGTTCTTCCTTATAAAGTAAAATTTGAACAGTTACTAAGAGGAAGTGAAGGAAAGATCCATGCAGATGTCTGGGGAAGAGTTGCCCAGGCTGGAGGAAGAAGTACAAAGACTGAATCTAGAGATTGCTTTGAGTGTTGAGAGAAACAGCAAAGAAGCCAGTGCGGTTGGATATGGTGGTTAAGGGGCAGTGGTAGATGATATTAGAGATATAAGGGTAGGGTGGTGGAGGTGGGATGGAATTGGATGGAATGTAGACTATTGTTAAGGACTTTGGCTTTTACTCTGAATTAGAAGCCAGCCATTTGAATGGTTTGGACAGACTTGAGCTGATCTGCATTTTCAAAAGATCACTCTGACGGCTGTGCTGAGAATTGACTGGAGTGGAGTAAAGTCAAGAGCAAGACCAAGTGTAGGTTATGGCAATAATCTAGCTGAAAAATGATGGTGGCATGCAAACGAGTAGTTGAATGAATGTGCTAAGAAGTTGTGGGATTCATGGTATATTTTGAAGACAGAGCTGATCTGTTGTGTTGAGGGATTGAATATGAGATATGAGAAAAAGAAGAGGAAAGAATGATTCTAGTGTTTCTGGATTCATATAGTTTTTGTAAGGATGAGATAAATTAATCCATGTAAAACATTTAAAACACTACCTAACAATTGCTTGTTGAAGGTTAGTGACTGTTACAGTATTATTAGAAAAGTAATGGTGGAGGACAGTAGTTTCAAACACACTGCCTAAGGTTACTTTCCAAATAATGAAACAACAGCTTGTGGACTCTGACATTTCCCTCGTACCTTTATCTCAGGCTTCTTCCTATCCTCCTGGAAGGGAAGCATTATGGAGTACAAGTACAAGTCTCTTAATCTGTAAAATGGGGATAGTAATCCCTATTTTGTAGGCTGTTGTAAGCTACAAAGGAGCACATTGCATGATTTATAAATGCTCAGTAAATATTCCTTCCCACCTTTTCTTCAAAAAAGAATTTTGATTATATTGTCCCCTAGCTAATATACCAGTGACTGTCCTTTCAATTCACTTCGCTCAGGTAAGTGTCACCAATGGCCTAACATACTGTCCTTATACTCAATTCGCTAAGTAGGATCAAAGAGGTAGAGCTGTGTAGCTGAGAGCACAAAAGTTGGGTAAACACTTGAGCTTGAGGTTGTAGAAAGGCCACTAATCCTGGCCTTGAAGGATGCTCTTATCTTAGCTGGAAGGGACTTGTTCTTAAAAAATAAAAGAGCATGGTTGTGCCAGGTAGGGGACAGTCTAAAGGGTCCCTCTTGCTCCCAACTAACTTTTCTTCATCTGTGAAACATTTCAACATATGAATTCCCCTGGCAATTGAAGTTCAATATATTCAAAGTCTTCCTGGCCTCTTACATTTTGTCTTTTGCATCCTGATTCTTCCACTAATTTGTTTCATTCCTTCGCTTGTGTATCAATCTCCTTCACCTGTTAATGTCCTTCCCTGGACATATTTTCTCTCTTATTTTTCCCTTTTCTTTGTTCCCTTGCTAGCCTTCTACCCCCTCATTCAGCATTGTGTACTGTTCTCTATGCCCAGTCTGTCTTATCTCTCCTATTCCTCTGTAGGTTCTTCAGGGTCAGGTATTAGTAATATTCCAGTACTTCTCCACTGCTGACTCTGTGATTACAAACTTCTAAACTCCCAGAATGTCATTGCTGGGAAAAAAAGCCAAACCAAACAAAAACGAACAAACAAACAAACAAAAACAACCTTAAGAGTCTATCTAGTACAATCTAGTACAATCTCTTTTTTTTTTTTTGAATTTAATTTTTTATTTTTTATAAACATATATTTTTATCCCAGGGGTACAGGTCTGTGAATCACCAGGTTTACACACTTCACAGCACTCACCAAAGCACATACCCTCCCCAATGTCCATAATCCCACCCCCTTCTCCCAAACCCCCTCCCCCCAGCAACCCTCAGTTTATTTTGTGGGATTAAGAGTCACTTATGGTTTGTCTCCCTCCCAATCCTATCTTGTTTCATGAGGAAGTGGTGATGCAACATGGGGGCTTAAGTGGGTAGGAGAAGAATAAATGATACAATCTCTTTTTTGTATAGAGACTCTGCGGCCCAGAGAAGGTGATTCCACAATCAAATTCTCTTTGATTTTGAATGGGCTTTACCCTGTTCTATGTCTCCTTTCCTCCTGTCCAAATCCTATCTAACTTTCTGAACAAAGAGTAGGGAGGAAAAAAAAAAAAAAAAAAAAAGGAGGGCCAAAGCTCGGAAGTGACTTCTCCATGTGTCTGAAGATAGTTAATTTTCCAACACTAATTTTCTGAAAAATTCCAGGCCTGCTAACATTCATATACAGAACTTTGAAGAGCTCAGCTGCATTCTACCGTGCGACAGTTACAAGAAAAGAAGTCTGCACAGTGCCTCTGACCAGTTGACCCTCCCTCTTTTCCCACAGACCAGGCAAATCCTAACACCCTGTCTGCCCACAGTCCCTGGAGCTTTTTTTTTTTAATTTATTTTTTTAATTAAATTTATTTATTTTCAGCATAACAGTATTCATTATTTTTGCACCACACCCAGTGCTCCATGCAATCTGTGCCCTCTATAATACCCACCACCTGGTACCCCAACCTCCCACCCCCCCACCACTTCATTCCCCTCAGATTGTTTTTCAGAGTCCATAGTCTCTCATGGTTCACCTCCCCTTCCAATTTCCCCCAACTTCCTTCTCCTCTCCAACTCCCCATGTCCTCCATGATATTTGTTATGCTCCCTGGAGCTTTTTGATTCCTTCCATAGGAGTGGCTTGGTCTCTGTTTAGCTCCCCTTCCCTGCCTCCCAGTAACACTGTGTCCCTTTCAGGGGTGGGATTTCTTTGCATAGACATTGCTTTGGGAGTCTCAGGGGAGCGGAGAAATAGGCTAGCATAAAAGAAAAGGAGATGGGTTTAGGCTGTTGTTGCTACACAGGGATGTGAAATGAGCCTGAGGGATTGCAACAGATTTCATCTACTGTGAGTGTGGTATATAGGCTGGGGACTGAGGGGTGGGGGCTTGATGGTATGTCTGGCTTGCACTGAGGTGCAATCTTCTCTAGATTCTGTAGCTGAAACAAGATCCATCCATCCATATATTTACAGGGTAAATGAGGAAACACTCCCTGGCCTGTCAAGGCAGCTCAGACCTGTGGGATATAGGGGTGGAAGTTCAGGATCAAGTTAGGGTGACCCTAGTAAGGAGCTACAAAATCAGAATATCTGCAAAGACATTCTGATGGTTTGTCTGCCCATCCATCAGTATCCAGAGAATGCTGTCTAACGTGCTGAGGACCTGAGTTAATACCCCAACGGCTTTGGAGGGCCAGTGTGCCCCTGTGTAGGCTTTTACTGGGTCTGCATGGCCTGTGGGAACATGCCTGGACATATCCAAACACCCTGAGCACCTGGGGCTTAGAGCTAAGGAAAAGAAGAAGACTGTGAGAGAGGGAGGGTTTGGATCAGACATGTGAAGCATCTGGAGAGAAGTTGAGCTGCCAGCTCATACACGTAACCCCTGGGCAAGTCAGGGCTTGTGTAAAGAACTCTCAGGGTCTATTTGGGGGCTTTCAGTCTGCCCCTTTGCCCACTAATTGTGTTTTACTAGATCCCTCACTCCTGGAAGCTGAGCCCCGGGCAGTGATATTTTGATCCTGTTTTACCCCAAACACTAAGGCAGCTGTGCAGCTGGGGGGACAATAAGACATCTGCCAGAAACTGGGAAAACACAGACTGTAAATTCTCATTTGAACTGGTGTTAGCAGTGATGGCCAGTGCCCTGTCATGTAGGGTAGGTAAAGCAAGAAAAACGTGGAGCTTCTTCCCCTACATAACTCTCCTATCCCCTCCTTTACACCTATATATCTTCAATTCAATGTAACAAGCTCACTGAGCAACTACTCTTTGTCACTACTGTGTGATATAGAGAGATACTTAAAATCACTTGAAATGATGACAGTTTCATCATGGGTATAAGAACAAATATATATGACACAGGATAGGCTTTAATGGTTTATTCAAAATCCTTTGAGGTTGTCAAACTTCAAGTTGAGCCAGGGTAATCACAGACATTTCTGACATTTTCACACCTTTTAGGGCTCCAGAGACAGACTACTTGAGTTCAAATCCCAACCCCACCATTTATTAACGTGTGTGACACTGGACAAGTAGAATTACTTACCCCTTTCAGAACTCTGGTTTATTCCAGGCTAAAATGGAGACAATAATAGTGCTTACTACATAGTTTTTGTGAGGATTAAATTAGATTATCCATGTAAAATATTTGTACACACTTAACACAGACTTCACCAAAACAAACTCAATAAAGGTTAACTATTATTATTATTTAAGATGGACCATGGAGCACAGATAGTATTTCAACAGGTGGAGATAGGAGAGAAGGCAAATGAAGCAGGATAAACAACAGAAACAACTGTTTGGAGGCAGGGAAGATCAATACATGTGAAGAGAACACAGACTAATCTTGATTTTAGAGAACAGTTAGGGAAAAATGGAAGTTAAGTTTGCTGTGGTAGATTTGGTGGCAAACTGGAAAACTTTTGGAGGCTAGACTTTCTATTTGATTGGACAAACACTGGAAAATCATTAAAAATTTCTGAGCTAAAGAAAAAAAGTCAAATTTATGTTTTTGGGGAAAAAATCTGGTAAATATGAGTCAGCTGGATTGCAGTATAAAAGCATGAGAAGTGAATAAATGAGATGCAGAGACGGGATGGGACCTGGAGCTGAGGTGGTGGTTTTGGGACTAGAAAGGAGGGTGAGCCTGGTGGTGGGTATTATGGAGGGCACGTAGTGCATGGAGCACTGGGTGTGGGACATAAACAATGAATCTTGGAACACTGAAAAAAATTTAAAAAAGAAAGGAGGGAATAAATTTAATGTGACACACAAATTTAAATCTATGAAATTAAAAGTTGATAGATCATATAAGATTAAAAAAGGAGGAATGAAAAGAATCAGAATCTCTTAGGACTGGCTTAAATTTTAAAAATGTACATTCTAATCCCAGTGCTATGTATTTCTCTGGATGGTTTAATAAAAAGCCTATCCACTTTCTGAGTTAAACAGCTGTGTTCAAGTCCTAAGTCGGCTACTTGTCTGCTGTCTATGATCCTCAATGTATTATTTATCCATCATTCCTAGAAAGAATGTATTTCTATACAGCATTTAGAAATATGTGGGGGGAGCATGATTTTTTTTTACTTAAAAAAATGTTTATTTTATTTTTTTTAAGATTTTATTTATTTGACAGACAGAGATCACAGGTAGGCAAAGAGGCAGGCAGAGAGAGAGAGGAAGGGAAGTAGGCTCCCGGCTGAGCAGAGAGCCCGACGTGGGGCTCGATCCCAGGACCCTGGGATCATGACCTGAGCTGAAGGCAGAGGCTTTAACACACTGAGCCACCCAGGTGCCCCCCAAAACGTTTATTTTTAAAGATTCTATTTATTTGACAGAGAGAGAAAGAGCAAAAGTAGGCAGAGTGGCAGGCAGAGGGAGACAGAGAAGCAGGCTCTCCGCTGAGCAGGAAACCCCACGTGGTTCTCAATCCCAGGATCCTGGGATCATGACCTGAGCTGAAGACAGATACTTAACTGACTGAGCCACCCAGGCACCTCAATAATTTATTAATTCTGAAGTTCCCAATATGTGACAGATATTTTCAAACCCAAAAAAATCCAACTAGGAAAGGTAAAGTCTTCTTGTTTTAATTGTACAAGTGGCCGAACAAGCCAAAGGAAATAAAATTCCTAGAGATTGTTTAGTCAGTGTCTGAGCCATAACTCAAAGTTAATTTTTTTTTACTCCAAGGTTAATGTCATTTTTTTCCATTTTGCAGTTTTTATTTTGTGTTTAAAATATAAGCTGGGAAATTAGGCCAACTTTGACACTAGGGAAAGAGACTAGAGGAGAATGGATTATCTAATTGCTTTATACTAGTTTTTTTTTTCTTTGAAAGACCTCATTTAGAAAAGCTATTTAAGGGAGAAAAAGTCCCTAGTGCCAGAGGAAAGGCAAGCAACGCCTCTACCTGGAGCACAAGCTTGGCCATAAAACCTTCCTTTAGATGTCTTCTTGACCTGTTCCACTTGAATGGCTTTTGCAGAGTGAAACATTTTTTGGAGATATTCCTCAGAGCTGAATCCGGAGGTTAAAGCAGAAGCTACTTTACTCTTCTTCCTTTCTGGAGACTAGCTCTATCTATCACTTTTCTCATTGGATATGTAACAAAAGGGATGTGAGTCAGCTTCACCATCAGTCAGCAAAACGGAAGGTATTTTTCTGTGTTCATGGGAAATATGAGGATGGCTATAGTTTGTCTTGGATTAAAACTAACGATATATGTTTTCTATCTTCCTCACAAGACTATGATTTCTTAAAGGTAGAGAAGATGTTTTATACACCTCTGTCATTTTTTTCCCTCTTGCCACCATGTCCTAACAGTATGCCTAGCATAGAAGGTACTTAAATATTTTTTTGAGAAAATGGAAATCCATCCTTTCCTTCCAGGGTGACTACATTATGATATCCTTTAATTACCCCAAAAGATATCATGACATTCTCAAAAATAAAGAAACTGTCATGTAACATATATGGTGGAATTAAAGACTAAGATGCCTTCACTTACAGGGGATTGTTAGTCACCATGGTAATGTGAGTAAGCCAAAAGGACCACTTCCCTTCCATAGGCCATATCTTCCTGATCCAATTCCTTTCGGAACTTTTTTGTGTTGATAAAATGAACCAAGTTTAGGTGGTGGGACTGTGGGGGAAAAAAGAGAAGCTACAACCTACTTATTCACCTAGTAATTAGTCTTAAACCTGGGCCCACCCCTTCTTTAATTATGGGGAATAAACAAGCCACTGGGCCCTGAATTTGGTTACTTGGATTCTAGTCCTGTCTCTGCTACTGATCAACTATGTGACTGTGGGAAAAATTTGTCCCTTCTCTGGGCCTTAGTTGCCCCATCTAGATCATCAAGGAATGGGGTTAGTTTGCCTTGAAGAATCCTTTTGGGATTCCATGATAATACATTTTCAATTATCTGGTTCTTTAAAGTTTTAACCAGCTGCCAAAGAGGAAAAAAAATAATAATGGAATATGAATGAATAGAAGTACCTATTTCTAAAAATAAATTTAAAAAAATAAAATAAAATAAAAATAAAAATAAATCAAGTAAAGCTAGATGGCATGTCTTTATTGGGCAACAGGCAGTTGTGGCTGTTTTAAACTTCCTTCTAACTCTAAGAAGAGTTTTAAACTTCCTTCTAACTCTAAGATTGTCGGATTCTGAAAATTGTCTTATAGAATGTATGTTTACATATGAGATCATAGGTTTCTTACTATATGTCTAACCTTTCTCCCACTACCCTGCCAAGTCTTATATGTGTCTTCTTTTTATTGGGCACCCTTA
Source organism: Mustela nivalis (assembly GCF_964662115.1). NCBI lineage: Eukaryota > Metazoa > Chordata > Mammalia > Carnivora > Mustelidae > Mustela > Mustela nivalis. The sequence goes on from NC_139040.1 coordinate 72,633,527, forward strand.
AAAAAGGCAAAAAATATTTGGGTATCAATATCTCATATCCTATAAAGGCAGGCATTATTTTATGGACTGGTTCTCCCATTTCTATTGGAAGGATAAGTGGACCTGAGCTATACTCTCAAATGCTCATCAGGTTGTATGTCTGCTTCTTTAGGATATTTTATTCTATGGCCAATAAGGAAGGAATGGTATGCTTGATTGGATTTAGATTGCTTCCAGAGATAGGGCACTGTTCTTACAGAACAGTAACTACTGTTAGATGTAACTACTCTATATTGCTTGGTAAATTGGACAGACTGGAGATAATGTGAAGCAAAAATTTAAAAAATGCTAATAGAAATCAGAAATTAATACCCTTGACTGAGTTTTATCCAGTTCCTAACCCTGCAAAGAAATCATACCATGAATCAAGTTTCCAGTTGGGATAACTCAGCCAAAAACATATTATCCTCCTTAGGAAGTCAATAAATATTTATCCCCAGTCCTTCTGGCGGGATACTGAACTTTTGATGATCCTGTAATGTCATGGTGCCTGTGGTTGTTGGTACATTAATAAGTGACTCACTTTGGCTAAGACCACAGTGGACCAAAACAGGGACTTTGCATATTGGTTAAGTGTTTATCTGGCCTGTGGCTTGACCCAGTTCACTTTTCTCCCCCGCACTGGGTAGGATAGTAACAACAATCAAAGGAAATCTCACATGTGTAGCACCAGCCAGAGTTTCCAGAGCACTCTCACATGCATTATTTCATTTTCCCCTTGAACATTATCCAGGGAAGTCTGTGTCTTTGCTCCCACTTGGAAAGACTGTTTCAACAATCATTAAAATGATATTTCCACCCTTATAATCAACCCAAATTTTGCTGGCTTAAATTTCATCCCACTTTTTAAATTAATTATATTGTTATATTCTTAGCTAAGCACTTCTTTTCTCCCCTCCCCTTAACAACTTTTTTTAGCAGTTGCCTAATAAAAAATCATTTATTTATTTTATAGCTTTTTCTCCTCAAATTGTCTTTTAAGTTACGCTTATCTTTTTAAGTTTCTGAATTTTCGTTGTTGTTGTTCTTGTGAATGTATGTGCTCACAGATGTTTGAAGGAGAAATAATTTAAGTCATATGGTTAACATTTGCTTTTGGCTGAGTGAACATGATGCAGTTCAGTTGGCTATTAATTCTAACTATACAATGATTATATACTTTTATTTTTTTTTTTTAAAGATTTTACTTATTTATTTGACAGAGAGAAATCACAAGTAGACGGAGAGGCAGGCAGAGAGAGAGAGGGAAGCAGGCTCCCTGCTGAGCAGAGAGCCCGATGCGGGACTCGATCCCAGGACCCTGAGATCATGACCTGAGCCGAAGGCAGCGGCTTAACCCACTGAGCCACCCAGGCGCCCGATTATATACTTTTAGAAAGATTTTTTTTTCTACCCCAGCATCTTTATTCTAACAGATGCATTGTCTGTTCTTCTGTATACTGGAATAAAAGACAAGGTAAATAGGTGAAGCTTCTTTAATTTTGCACAACTCCCTTCATTCTCCTCTTTTTTTTATTAATTATTTTTATTAACATATAATGTATTATTTGCCCCAGGGGTACAGGTCTGTGAATTGTCAAGCTTACACACTTCACAACAACCGTCTCCAATGTTCATAACCCAACATTCTCCTCTGTTGATAATCTTGACATTGCTGGACAAGTTGTTGCTATCATTAATAGTTGAAATTCTTTAGCCACTTTGGAAATGGAAAGAGAAGCCTGTTAAAAACTATAAGTACCACCTGTAGTATCTGAATCACATCTATGAATGCATTATCATCTACTCAAACATTAAAAGACAATTTACTTTTATTGCATGCCCACAAAATAAAATCAAAATAATGCATCCCCAATGTTGATGATCCTCTACTGCCCTGTACCAACAGTTGACACTGCAGTTCACCTCTTACTTCTTAAAACTTTGCCCTGTACTACCTTATCTGAGTTTTATTCTTTCTTCCCTGGCTACTGCTTCTTGGTTGCTGCTGGTTCTTCTTTCTCTTCTAGATTCATATCTGAACTGATATTTTTCTTTGTTCATCTAAGCCTCCACTATAATTTACCTACACCAGTGGTTCTCAACCTCTCTCAGACAGATGTTTTGATTTAATTAATTTAGGATATAGGTATTTTTTAAAAGTCCTCTTGATGATTTTGGTGTGTATCCATCTTTTATGCATTTGACTTATCTCTAAGCTCAACCTATGTTCTGCGTATTTTGATTGCCTGCTAGGTACCACCACTGACATTTCCTCTGTCCTCTCCATACTTAAAATGATTTGAAAACCCAACTATATTGACTTTTTTTCTAACAAGGAACTCTCCTTTCACACTCTTCATGCCCTAGAGGTTCTTCTAGGAACTTCTTCTCTTACTCATATTTTTCTTTTGACTCTCACATCCATGGAATTGTAAGGTTCTGTTTGCGCTTTTTATGAAGCCTGTTCCCCTTACTTTTTATAAAGTCTGCTCCCCCCATTACTTTCTATTATTGCTACCACCCATGCCCTGGCCCTTATCTCTTAAGGCTTGTGAAGTAACCCTGTCTAACCATTTTGTAAATATAATCAGATTAGCCTTCGGGAAATACCTTCTTGCCAAACAAAGATATAACTGATGGAAAATTAAATTTCAGTGATAGCCTGGGAGGACCTCAATTCCCTATTTTAGAGTTCACTGCCTTAGAAAGCATGCCAGATTCATAGATCCTAAATTCCCTGTGGTCTGGTATTGTTTCTTACTATATAAATAAATTCAGAGGAATCATTTTTTCTTTGAGACTTTTTAAAAATTTATTAATTGGTGATGATAATCTCTGGCTTACTCCTGGGGCTATTGTAAGGATCCATTGAGCTGACTAATAGGAAACCATTTAGAAATTGTGAAACTTTTCACTGAGGCAGAAGATTGTGGTCATTATTTCATAGTCCTTAACCACTTATTAATTCAACAAATATTAATTTAGTGTCTATTATGTGCCAGACACTGTTCTAAGTATATGAGATAAAGCAGTGTGATCTCATGGTACTTACATTCTGAATGGAGGAAGAACAGGCCATAACGGTGTACATAAGATATATAGGATGTTAGATGGTCATAAGTAATATTGAGAAGAATGAAATAATAAAGGGATATAGGAGATATGGAGGAAGGTATAGTTTTAAAGGAATGGCCAGAGAAGCCTCACTAGGAAGATAGTATAATAAGGAACTGAAGAAGATAAGGGTGGGGAGTCATATGGATGTTTAGAGGAAAACCTGCCTGGCTGAAGGAGCAGCAGATGTGAAGAACTTAAGTTGGGAATAGTTCTGTTAGTTTGAGCAATAGCAAAGAGGCCAGCATGGCTGGAGCTAAGAGAATAGGAGGAAGAGTAGTAGATCATAAAGTCAAAAAGGTAATGGTATAAGGGGAAATATGCACATCATCTAAGGCCTCACTGACATTCTAAGGACTTTAATAGTATTGTGTGAGGTGCAGAGCCATCAATAGGTTTTGAGATTGGAAATGACATGATCTAACATGTTTTAAAAACTAACTCTCCACTCTAAACTCCTTGTCTTCATCACCCATTTTTTTTTCTAAAAACAAAACAAACAAACAAACAAAAAGAAAACAATAGGTAGACTCCAGTTCACTTCCTCACCATGTTTCCTCTGAATGTGGGGGAGACAAAAAACAAACAAACAAAAAACCCCAACTTTTTCTGACTACACCTTATAGTCAGGCAAAACAGACAAGAACAAGAACAACAACAACAAAAAAACAACAAAAGCCCTTAAAACAGTGATTTTCAAAGTGGGCTCCACACAAAAATCATCTGATAAACTTTAAAAGTTCCAAATTGAGGCCACACCCCTGACTGGTTACATTAGAATCTCAGGAATGGGATTATCAGTACTTTTTGAAGCTCCCAAGGTACAACCTATACAAAGAACCACTAGTCGAGATCAGCCAAATTCAGTATGAATGGGGACCTTGAGTCTAGCACTGGGGAGGAACATGCTTCTGATGGGAGAGCTGGGCCTGGGATCATTCACTATACTGAGGAAAGTAAAATTAACAGATAGTGGTGCAGGAGGAAGGTAAGATACGTGGTAGTCTGGAAGCAGGTTATAAGAAAGAGAAAGCTGGGATAGGAGTGGTAAGGCCAGGAAATGAAGGGTTGAGAGCCAGCATCAAATGATAAAGCAACAATTGGATTATAGGCCAAATGTCTGGAAATAATGAAGGCACTCATTATTATAATGAGATTAGAAGTTTAATTTTCAAAAAATCAGAGTTCTCAAGGCTAGACTGAGCAACTGCTTTTATTTTTGCCAGTCTTATGCATGTGCGCCACTGAGTAGGCCCACAAGAAGGGAATGTACAGTGCGTGGACCAGCGGCTGTCTTCCTCAATCTCTTTAATACCACAACTCCTGCACTGCTCAGGCAAAGTAAATATGTTCCCTGAAGTTCTGAGTTCTTAATTTAGACCTGTCATCCTGTTCTGCCCACCCATCCTAGATACAAAGAGCATATTTCACCCCGCAAGCATGTGCAAATTGAGAAGAGCAGCAGCTGAAAGCTGCGGCCAAAGGCAGCTGCACCAGCAGCAGCCTGAGTACCTTACATCTACCAGAAACTTGGCCAACATTAATTATTAAGGGAAAAATGAGCTAATATCAGGATTATTATTAATGTCAGTCTCACTACTTCTCCTCTTCCCTGTCTACTTGCATTCTTACTCTCCTAGGTTATTGTCATTATTTATTATTTGTTATTATTATTTTGGAATCAGGACAGAGGGATGGTCAGGGAGAGTAGCCACATGACAAAGAAACAAAATAGACTAGTTATTTTGCAACTTGTCAGCAAGTGATATATTGATTGGTTAAACCCAGTCAATATACCCAAACAACACTTTGTTTGCATAAATGTGGGTGAAAAGTTGAGTGAAAAAAAAAATCACAGTTAGAGGCACATATAAGCATAATCATAGTAGCTATTTAAAATTTTAATTTTGAGGCTAACTCAGGTAGGTAAAAACTCCTGGATAATACAGGGTAGTTCATAGTATTAAAGAAAAAGCTGAAGAACCAGCTTTAAAAAAAATAAAAAATTGAGGTATAATTTGCATACCATAAAACTCACCTTTGTAAAATGTTCAATTCACTATTTCTTTAACATACTCACAAATTTGTGCAAACATCATGACTGTCTAGATCTAGACCAGTTCATCACCCCAAAGTGAAGCTCACCCATTAAACAGTCATTTCTCATTCTCTCTTTCCCCTAGTCCGTGGCAACTACTAGTCTACTTTCTGTCTCTATGAATTATCTATTCTGGAATTTCAAGTAAATGTAATCATACAATATTTGTCTTTTTTTGTTTAGCTTAGCATAGTGTTTTCACAATTAATCCATGTTGCAACACGTATCAAGTACTGCATTCATTTTTGTGGCTGAATAATGTTTCATTGTATGGTTAGAGATGGACATTAAGATTGTTTCTACATTTTGGCTACTGTGAGTAATGATACTAGGAACATTTGTGTACAAATTTTTATGTAGATATATACTTTCAATTATTTGGGGTATATACCTAAGGGTGGAATTGCTGGGTCACATGGTGACTATGCATAACATTTTGAGGAAATGCAAAAACATTTCTCAGAAGGACTGCACCATTTCGTGTTCTTTTTTACATTATATTTGCATTATATTTAAGTTTCAAATTTTTTAGAAAAAAATTATTCAGTGTTTAAGATTAAAAACTGTAAGATTTTCCTTGCAGCTGATGAGTAAAAAGAAAAAAAAAGTTAAACATGAATTACCAACTGATTAGCTAGTTAAAAATGTTTTGACTCAATGTAAAATTATAATAGATATACCAGTTACTTTATATAGGTCTAAGAGTTCTGGAGCAAAATAGGTCTAAACAAAATATATCATCTGAGAACATAGAGCTAATGGGTATTTGAAATACTAAATAAGAGAACTGATAAAGAGAGGTTGTGTCAGACCTTTGATTCTTTAAGGCTTCTAGCACTTGGTTACGACAAGCAAGAATCCAACATCCAGTTATTTCACCTTTTTATTTGTCTGAGTTAAAAAAAACTCTAACCCACTAAGCAGGAATAAAGAGACACCTTATAGATCAGCTGGAAAACAAAGCAGTTCCAATTCTCGAGCAATATATGAGAGTTCTAATTTCTGCACATCCTTGCCAACACTCCCTTATCTTCCCTGTTTTTTATTACAGTCACCCTAGTGGATGTGAAGTGGGATTTCATTGTAATTTTTATTTGCATTCCCCTAATAGCTAATGATGTTGAGCATTTTTTCATATGCTTATTGGCCATTTGTATATCTTCTTTGGGGTAATGTATATTCAGATACTTTGCCTATTTTTTAAGAAGATCTTATTTATTTATTTGAGAGATAAATAGAGAGAGATTGAGAGTTTGAGCAAGGGAAAGGAGTAGAAGGATTCTCAAGCAGATTCCATACTGAGCATAGAGCTCCACTCAGGGCTCAATTCCAAGACCCTGAGATCATGTCCTGAGCCAAAACCAAGAGCTGGATGCTCAGCTGACTGAACCACCTGGGCACCCCCACTTTGCCCATTTTTAATTGGGTTGTCTTTTTATTTCTGAGTTGTAAGACATAACTATATATTCGTGTATTTTATCAGATCTCTAGAATTTTCAGGGTTTTTCTCCCATTATATAGATTGTCTTTTTATTTTTAAGTGTCCTTTGAAGCACAAAAATTTTACATTTTGATTAAATATAATCTATTTTTTCTTTTGTTGCTTGTGCTTTTAGTGTTATATCAAAAATTTTGCCTAATCTGAGGTCACCAATATTTAAATCTATATTTTTATAAGAAACAAATGAGAAATTATTTAAAAATTTTTCTTAAAAAGAAAATTCTTACAAATAAGAGTTTTATAGTTTTGTCCCTTACATTTGGGGCTTTGGTCCATTTTGAGTTAATTTTGCATATAGTGTGAAGGGTTTAATTTGATCAATTTTCATATGACTATCCAATTGTTACAACATCTTTAAAAAACTGTTCTTTTCCCATTAAATAGCCTTAGCACTCTTTTTGATAATTAGTTGACCATAGCATAACAACTTTATTTATAATAGCCACAAACCAAAAAAAGCCCAATGTCTACCAACCCCCCCAAAAAAGTATAAATAAATTATGGCAAAGCCATATAATGAGATGCTAAACAACAATGGTAAGAAAGAAATGTTGCTGAGCACATGATGGATGAATCTCACAGAAATAACATTGAGCTAAGAAAGCCAGAAATAAGAGTATTTTTGTATTAATTCAATTTATATGAAGTTCAAGGACAGATAAAACTAATAACAGTGTTAGAAGCCAAAATATAAATTACTGGGGAGAAGGGGATGGTATTGACTAAGAATGGCCATGAGACAGCTAGTTGAAGCAATGAAAAGATTCTGTATTTTATCTGGATAGTGTTTATATGATTATATACTAATGTAAAAAAAAATTATAGACCTGTCTATTTGATTTTGGATGACTCAGCCTCATCCTCTGTGACATTTTAAAAGTATGTCAAGGTGTAGTTACGAGACACCTCAGAGTAGTCCTAATTTTCTCAAAACCTAATTGTTATCTCTCACCTTCTCTTACAATAAAAAGGCAATTACATCTGCCAGAGGACAATTGATGACCACAGAGAAGAATTTGTCATAACTTCTGAGTTTGTCTTGGATAATAATATTTAACCATTATTAAAGTTTTCTATATACCCTGACTTCAAAGCACTCCAGAGTCTATGTAATTTTGTTCTCTGTAATAAAGACAGTTTCTTAAGTTTATAATGAAAGACAATTTATTTTATATGCTTTAGATAAGCAGTTTGACCAAAAAAAAGGGGGGGGGAGACTGTTCATTCCCTGGATTCTGCTATGTGGATTTAGTAATAAGCCTAAACATAGGTCTTAAAGCCCATGTTAGAGGGATGTGTTAAGATTCATGACAAATGACATTTATTAGAGACATGAGGCTATGGAATTCAAAAAATTAGAGTGTTTTAGACACCCAGAGGCTAGCAGTAGCTGCTGTGGAGATTTCACATGCCTACGTCAGGAGCTTATCTCAAGGCCAGGGCTGCTCTTTGGCTTCTGCCAATGTTTCTGCTTTTGTGGGTAGGGGAATGATACAGGGTAGTTGTCTGGGCCAGTATACTGGCTCTGTGCCCATGACACTTAATTCCCTTTTTATAAGGCCCATGAGATCAGTGATGGTTTTGTTCCTTACTAAGAAGTGTAGGTATGGAGGGGACTATGTTTATTGAGGCTGACAACTACAGGCCTGTAATTAAAACAACACAAGTGGGAACATTTTTTAATTTGTGCAAAAATGAATTTTGTAGCCCACTCTCTTTTGAATAAAGGAATGAAGAAGAATGGTCCAATTGATGGTGGGGAAAGACACATTCAAGCAAGAATGCCAGCCAGTATGACTAAACCCAATACCACTGGGGAATTTTAAGGGGAAGAGTGGTGGCCTCTCAGAGTTCACATTCAGTCTCCTCTCTTCCAACACACATACTTGGGATTTTCAGCACTTTGAATAGCCACCTGAAGTTCACCTTGGTATGAGGTTAAGGGACAAGCAAAAGAATCTCCCTCCACCTCTGTCTTTGAACATTTCAAATTGTCTATATCGATTACTTGAGTTTACCTCATTAAAATTCATCTCTGTAGAAACCTCTCTCTCTGTGTGCTTAATTCTGTTTTGTTTCGTCTATCTTTTTAAAGACTTCACAATGGTCTAATGGGCCTTAGCTCATTTAATCCTCCCAAGATCTATATAAGGTAGGCAAGAAACATATTGTCCATTTTTTTTCAGATTAAGTAATTGTGGCCAGAAAACACAAAGTGACTCATCCAAGGGCATAGGTTGAAAGAAAAAGAATTAGGTGAGTTGAACGACCATCCCAGTTTGCCTGAAACTGTCCCAGTTTTAGCACTCAAAACCCCATATGCTGGGGAAGCCTCTTGGTTCTAAGCAAACCTGAATGATTGGTTACCCTATAGACAGGATTAAAATCTGTATCTCCCAGGTCTCAGGCCAATACTAGTAATGCTGTCTTATGCCATCTGTATTCTGAGAACTGTTATCTGAGTAGTGTTTCTCCTTCTCTACACCTTAGTGTACCAGGATATTTCTTCATGATGGGTCACCTCCCATCCCACTCTCCCTAGGACAGAAACAATGACAACTAGTAGTGGCCCTCAAAGGTATTCAAGACAGTTTTGCCAAAAGAAACCCATATTTCAGTTTTCTTATCCACAAAACAATGACAATAATCCCTATATTGCTTACCTCACATGGTTGTTGTGTGGGTCAAATAATAATGGATGTGAAAATGCTTTCTAATTTGTTAATAGCTGGTCACATGTAAGAAATTGTGGTTATTCTCTACCCACCGAGGTAGATGTTAGCTCCCTGCCTTACTCTCCTTCCGGTCAGCAAGCTGTACAGCAACTAATAGTGTGAACTTTGGGAAATATCTTGGCCTCTGTGCCTCAGTTTCCTCATACAGAGATAATAATAATCTCTCATATGGTGAGGTAAAGTATTCAATTAATTATTATTAAATGTAAAGCATTTAAAAGAATTCCTGGCACATGGTCAGAGCTATGTAAGTGTTAGCAGTTTTGGATTGGCTTTCTCACCCCCTGTAACTCAGAGCAAGAGACTATATAAAGTGGACCCATAAACCAAGTGACACATAAAGCAAGCCACCACCTTCCCTTTTCACTAGCTCCCTATTTTTTGTGTTATGTATCCACAGCCTTCCCACCATGGATTGCCAAGAAAATGAGTACTGGGACCAATGGGGACAGTGTGTCACCTGCCAACTGTGTGGACCTGGACAAGAACTCTCTAAGGTAAGTACCTCTGATCAGGACACTTACTTCTGTCATATTCTAGGACTCAGCCTCACAACTGAGTGGTTCCACTATTAAGAGAGTCATTAACCTGTGGCTAATCCAGTTTATCAGACAAGATGTGGTATATATACACAATGGAATACTATGCAGCCATCAAAAGAAATGAAATCTTGCCATTTGCGACAACATGGATGGAACTAGAGCGTATCATGCTTAGCGAAATAAGTCAAGCAGAGAAAGACAACTATCATATGATCTCCCTGATATGAGGAAGTGGTGATGCAACATGGGGGCTTAAGTGGGTACGAGAAGAATAAATGAAAGAAGATGGGATTGGGAGGGAGACAAACCATAAGTGACTCTTAATCTCACAAAACAAAATGAGGGTTGCTTGGGGGAGGGGGTTTGGGAGAAGGGGGTGGGATTATGGACATTGGGGAGGGTATGTGTTTTGGTGAGTGCTGTGAAGTGTGTAAACCTGGTGATTCACAGACCTGTACCCCCCTGGGGATAAAAATATATGTTTATAAAAAATAAAAAATTGAAAAAAAAAAAAACATGGAATCCAAAGATTATGATAATAGCAGTGACAGTGCCAACAAAAAGTCCACTTGACAGGATCAGGGTCAGGGGAGGATTCCATGAGATAATGGCATATATCAAGAGCAAATATGGAATGCAGAGGCCTAAGAAGACTGTTTAGCATTAGGGAAATCTGTCAACTAAATTAGGGCCCACCCTCTTGGGATTCAGGAGCAAGATTCAGGTCTGATCTGATACAGAGGTACCTCAGATCAGGTAGCAGAGGAAAGCCTCTCTAAGGAGGTGTATTCCAGGGACAGAATATAGCTAGTACAGAATCCCAAGGTGGGAATGAACTAGTTATATACAAGGAAAAAGAAGAAGGTTAGTGCAGCTGATGTAAAGTGAAATAGAGTGTGGTACACAATGAGGTTGTAGAAGAAGGTCTGGGCCAAACCATGTGGAGTCTTAAAATCTATGATGAGAAATTTTCATTTTTTCCCTAGCTACACCAGGTACCCTTTGAAGGGTTTTGATTAGAAAAGTGACATGATCCTATAAGTAAAATAAAATACAGTTATTTAGCCCACCTTCTTATCTCTTTATTTCTCATCTTCTTCAAGGTAGAAAAATTAGTCTATCTATCAAACTGCTGTTACCAAACTTTTAAACATGACCCATGATGAAATGTACATTTGTGTATTATAACACCACTAGAAAGCTCAGAGAAAACAAATGAGATGCAATGTTGTGTTCCTGCAAAAGCTTTATACATAAACAGATTGTACTTGTATAGCAGTCTGTACCTTGTAAAGGACTTTCATGTGCATTGTCAGTTTGGCTCTAAGTCCCACCAAGGAGGTATTAAGAACCCCATTTTATATTAGGAAACTAAGACTCAGAGGATGCATGACTTTCCCAAAGTCAAAATGGCTCAGTAAAAATAAACATGAGCCAGATAAACAAGGGTTTGAGTCTAAGCTTTGCTATGAGGGAATTAGTTTATCTCTGACTCAATTAGGATGTGCTAAGTTAAAAGTAACATAAAGCAACAGTAACTTGAATGCTAAACACATTTATTTATGTAATAAAGTCTAGAGGTCAGGAGACTGTGTTTGGTTGAGCAGATCAACAATGCTTTCAGGGACCCAGGCTCTCTTTATTCTTCATCTTCGGTATCTTGTTTTGTCTTCATGCTTGTGTCCTCTTTTGCCATAACTCAAAGCATCACATCTTCACAGCATAGTCAAATTCAGGAAGAAGGGGCAGGGACAAACTAGCTTGACTTTATTAGGGAAGAGTAGATTTCTCCTTTTATATTATAGGTGCAAATTCGATGTTGTATCTCTAAACTCCAAGAAAGGCTAGGAAATGAATACCTGGCAAGTGGTAATGGGATTACCAAGATTAACTAAGGCCAACCAAGAATCAGTTCTTGAGACTGGTTACCTTGCAAGTGAGAATGAAATCAATGTGCTATTAATAAATAAGAAAATGGGCAATAACGTTTAGATAAGCAGTTAACATCATCTGACACAGGCTTGTTTTTACAGTTACGTATATTTAGCTTTAAAATTTACTCATATGGATTGTAAACATTATTATAAATAAATCTTTACAGAAAATCAACAATATTACCTCAGGACATATTTCTAAAAGTGTTATTACTATGCAAAGTTATGTACACTGTTTAGAAATTCTTGAAATATATTAGCAGATAACACTTCTGAATTTTTTTAATTATGTCCATTACAATTATAATTATTTTCAATAGTGCATGGATTTCTTATATTCCAAAAGCCAAATCACACATGAACAATGCATGTTTCTATCATCTATTAATTTTATACATTCCTTTGTAATTTAAAATTACTAATTTATGAGAACTTTATATTATCTTACCTTTTTTTTCTATTTGATGGGGAAATTTTTTTGAGTTTATTATCTATTTGCATTTTCAATTCTGTGAACAATTTCAGATTGTTTCACTCTTCATTGTTTATTGTTTCTTCTTTTTTTATTGTGTTATATTAGGCACCATATGATACACCATTAGTTTTTTGTTATATGTAAACAAGATTCATTGTTTACATATAACACCCAGTGCTCCATGTAATATGTACCCTCCTTAATGCTCACCACCAGACTCACCCAACCCCCCATCCCTCTCCTCTCTAAAATCCTTAGTTTGTTTCTCAGAGTCCATAGTATCGTGATTCATCTCCCCCTCCAATTTCCACCCCCTTCCCTTTTCCTTTCCTTCTCCAAATGTCCTCCATGTTATTCCTTAAGTTCCACAAGTGAAACCATATGTTAATTGACTTTATCTGTTTATTACTTACGAGTTTAAGGCACATCAGTAGGCAGACAAGATGGCAGCATATGGAGTGTTTTTTAAATCTTTCATATAATATATAAGATTTTTAAAAATCAGAAATGATTACAAATATTGTCACATTTTATTAACATTTGTTGACAATCTCATCAATTCTCCCCTTAACATGTTAATTCGATTGTATATATCAATAAATTCTAAATATTGAAATATCTTATATTTTTAGGATAAGCCCATTAGGATTGTGATTTTTGGTTGCATGTCATTTTATGTTTTATTTAATAAGTTATCTATAATAAATAAATACATTTATAACACTATCAGCATCAGAATTTATGTAAGAATTATGCTAGCTGGATTCGCACATCAGATAAATTAGATTTGAAACTAACGACTGTAGTCAGAGATACAGAAGGACACTACATAATTCTTTTTTTTTTTAAGATTTTACTTATTTACTTGACACAGAGAGAGAGAGATGACAGGTAGGCAGAGAGGCACACAGAGGGAGAGGGGGAAGTAGGCTCCTCACTGTGCAGAGAGCCCAGTGCAGGGCCTGATCTCAGGACACTGAGATCATGATCTGGGCCGAAGGCAAAGACTTAACCCATTGAGTCACCCAGGCACCCCGACAATACATAATTCTTAAAGGGATTATCCACCAAGAAAATCTAACAATTTGTAAATTTGTATGCCCCCAATATGGGAGCAGCCAATTACATAGGAAAACTTTTAATGACGATAGTCATATTGATATGAATACATTAATAGTAGGAGATCTCAACACCCCACTCTCAGTAATAGATCATCCAAGCAGAAAATCAATGAAGAAACAAGAGCATTGAGAGACACATGGGACCAGATGGACCTCATAGATATATACAGAACATTCCACACTAAAACAATAGAATACTCATTCTGCTTGAGAGTGCAAGGAACCTTCTCCAGAATAGACCACATACTGGGTCACCAGTCAGGGATCAACCAATACCAAAGACAGAAATTATTTCCTGCATATTCTCAGATCACAATGCTTTGAAACTGGAGCTCAACCACAAAGAAAAGTATGGAAGTAATTCAAATACCTGGAAGCTAAAGACCACCTTGCTTAACAATGCTTGCATCAACCAGGAAATCAAAGAAGAACTGAAACAATTCATGGAAACCAATGAGAATGAAGACACTTTAGTTCAAAACCTATGGGATACAGAAAAGGTGGTCTTAAGGGGGAAATACATAACCATCCAAGCCTCCCTCAAAAAAATGAAAAAATCCAGAATACACCAGCTGTCTTTACACCTTAAAGAACTAGAGAATCAAAAACAAATTAATCCAACCCCACACACAAGAAGGGAAATAATCAAGATTAGAGCAGAGATTGATGAGATAGAAATAAGAGATACAGTAGAATGCATCAATGAAACTAGAAGCTGTTTTTTTGAAAGAATCAATAAGATCAATAAACCATTGGCCACACTAATCCAAAAGAAAAGATAGAAAGCCCAAATTCATAAAATTATGAATGAAAAGGGAGAGATCACAGCTAACACCAAGGAAATAGAAGCAATCATCAGAAATTATTATCAACAGTAACATGCCAATAAGTTAAGCAACCTAGATGAAATGGATGCATTCCTGGAAACCTATAAACTTCCAAAATTGAACCAGGAAGAAATTGACAACCTAAATAGACCAATATCTAGTAATGAGATTGAAGCAGTGATCAAAACCTCCCAAAAAACAAGAGCCCAGGACCTGAAGGACTCCCTGGGGAATTCTATCAAACTTTCAAAGAAGAAATAACACCTATTCTCCTGAAGCTGTTTCAAAAAATCGAAGGAGGAGGAAAATTTCCAGACTCTTTTTATGAAGTCAGTATTACCCTGATCTCCAAACTGGGCAAAGACCCCCCCAAAAAGGAGAATTTCAGATGAATATTCATGATGAATATGGATGCTAAATGCTCAACAGGCTCGTAGCTAATAGGATCCAACAGCACATTAAAAAGATTATCCACCATGACCAGGTAGGATTCATCCCTGGGCTGCAAGGATGGTTCAACATTGGCAAATCAAACAATGTGATAGCACAAGTCAATAAGAGAAGAGAGAAGAACCACATGGTCCTCTCAATTGATGCAGAAAAAGCATTTAACAAAATCCATCATCCATTTCTGATTAAAATGCTGCAAAGTTTATGGATAGAGGGATATCATCCTCATCCTCATTATCATCCTCAATGGAAAAAAGCTGACAGCCTTCCCTTTGAGATCAGGAACACAACAAGGATGCCCACTCTCACCACTCTTGTTCACCATAATATTAAAAGTCCTAGCAACAGCAATCAGACAACAAAGAGAAATAAAAGGTATCCAAATTGGAAATGAAGAAGTCTAACTCTCCTTCTTCGCAGATGACATGATACTTTATATGGAAAACATAAAAGACTCCACCCCCAAACCACTAGAACTCATACAGCATTTCAGTAATGTGGCAGGATACAAAGTCAATGTATAGAAATCAGTTGCCTTCTTATACACCAACAATGCAAATACAGAAAGGGAATTTAGAGAATTGATTCCATTTACATAGCACCAAGAACCATAAGATACCTGGGAATAAACCTAACCAAAGAGGAACTACAGAACACTCAGAAATTGAAGAAGACACAAAAAGATGGAAGATCATTCTATGCTCTTGGATTGGAAGAATAGACATTGTTAAAATGTCTATACTGCTTAGAACAATCTATACTTTTAATGCCATTCCAATAAAAATTCCACCAGTATTTTTCAAAGAGCTGTTGCAAACAATCCTAAAATTTGTATGGAATCAGAAGAGACCTCGAATTGCTAAGGAAATGTTGGAAAACAAAAATAAAACTGAGAGCATCATGTTACCTGATTTCAAGCTTTACTCCAAAGCTGTGATCACCAAGACAGCATGGTACTGGCATAAAAACAGACACATAGACCATTGGAACAGAGTAGAGAGCCCGGATAAGGACCCTCAGCTCTATGGACAAATAATCTTCAACAAAACAGGAAAAAATATACAGTGGAAAAAAAGACAGTCTCTTCAATAAATGGTGATGGGAAAATTGGACAGTTATATGGAGAAGAATGAAACTTTACTTCTCTTACACCATACACAAACATAAACTTTAAATGGATAAAAGACCTAAATGTGAGGCAGGAATCCATCACAATCACAGAGGAAAACATAGGCAGTAATGTCTTTGATATCGGCCACAGCAACTTCTTCAAGATAGGTCTCCAAAGGCACAGGAAACAAAAGCAAAAATGAATTTTTGGAACTTCATCAAGATCAAAAGCTTCTGCACAGTATAGGAAACAGTTAACAAAACAAAGAGGTAACCCATGGAATGGGAGAAGATACTGGCAAATGACAGTACAGACAAAAGGTTGATATCCAGGATCTATAAAGAATTTCTCAAATGCAACACACACAAAACAGATAATCATGTCAAAAAATGGGCAGAAGACATGAACAGACACTTCTCCAATGAAAACATACATATGGCTAACAGACACATGAAAAAATGTTCATCATCACTAGCCATCAAGGAGATTCAAATTAAAACCACATTGAGATACCACCTTACACCAGTGAAAATGGCCAAAATTAACAAGACAGTAAACAACGTGTGTTGGAGAGGATGTGAAGAAATGGGAACCCTCTTACACTGTTCATGGGAATGCAAGTTGGTATAACCTCTTTGGAAAACAGTGTGGAGATTCCTTAAGAAATTAAAAATAGAGCTTCCCTATGACCCTGCAATTGCACTACTGGGTATTTACCCACATGATACAGAGGTAATGAGAGAAGGTCCATCTGAAACCCAATGTTCATAGCAGCAATCGCCATAGTCACCAAACTGTGGAAAGAACCAAGATGTCCTTCAACTGACGAATGGATAAGGAAGATGTGGTCCATATACACTATGGAGTATTATGCCTCCATTAGAAATGATGAATACCCATTCATCTGTTGATGGACATCTAGGTTCTTTCCATAGTTTGGCTATTGTGGACATTGCTGCTATAAACATTCGGGTGCACGTGCCCCTTTGGATCACTACATTTGTATCTTTAGGGTAAATACCCAATAGTGCAATTGCTGGGTCATAGGGCAGTTCTATTTTCAACATTTTGAGGAACCTCCATGCTGTTTTCCAGAGTGGCTGCACCAGCTTGCATTCCCACCAACAGTGTAGGAGGGTTCCCCTTTCTCCGCATCCTTGCCAGCATCTGTCATTTCCTGACTTGTCGATTTTAGCCATTCTGACTGGTGTGAGGTGATATCTCATTGTGGTTTTGATTTATATTTCCCTGATGCCGAGTGATTTGGAGCACTTTTTCATGTGTCTGTTCGCCATCTGGATGTCTTCTTTGCAGAAATGTCTGTTCATGTCCTCTGCCCATTTCTTGATTGGATTATTTGTTCTTTGGGTGTTGAGTTTGCTAGTCCTTTATCTGATATGTCGTTTGCATATATCTTCTCCCATTCTGTCAGTTGTCTTTTGATTTTGTTAACTGTTTCCTTTGCTGTGCAAAAGCTTTTGATCTTGATGAAATCCCAATAGTTCATTTTTTCCCTTGCTTCCCTTGCCTTTTGCGTTGTTCCTAGGAAGATGTTGCTGCGGCAGAGGTCAAAGAGGTTGCTGCCTGTGTTCTCCTCAAGGATTTTGATGGATTCCTTTCGCACATTGAGGTCCTTCATCCATTTTGAGTCTATTTTTGTGTGTGGTGTAAGGAAATGGTCCAATTTCATTTTTCTGCATGTGGCTGTCCAATTTTCCCAGCACCATTTATTGAAGAGGCTGTCTTTTTTCCATTGGACATTCTTTCCAGCTTTGTCGAAGATTAGTTGACCATAGATTTGAGGGTCTATTTCTGGGCTCTCTATTCTGTTCCATTGATCTATGTGTCTGTTTTTGTGCCAGTACCATGCTGTCTTGATGATGACAGCTTTGTAATAGAGCTTGAAGTCCGGAATTGTGATGCCACCAACGTTGGCTTTCTTTTTCAATATCCCTTTTGCTATTCGAGGTCTTTTCTGGTTCCATATAAATTTTAGCATTATTTGTTCCATTTCTTTGAAAAAGATGGATGGTACTTTGATAGGAATTGCATTAAATGTTTAGATTGCTTTAGGTAGCATAGACATTTTCACAATATTTATTCTTCCAATCCAGGAGCATGGAACATTTTTCCATTTCTTTGTGTCTTCCTCAATTTCTTTCATGAGTACTTTATAGTTTTCTGAGTATAGATTCTGTGTCTCTTTGGTTAGGTTTATTCCTAGGTATCTTATGGTTTTGGATGCAATTGTAAATGGGATTGACTCCTTAATATCTCTTTCTTCTGTCTTGCTGTTGGTGTAGAGAAATGCAACTGATTTCTGTGCATTGATTTTATATCCTGACACTTTACTGAATTCCTGTATAAGTTCTAGCAGTTTTGGAGTGGAGTCTTTTGGGTTTTCCACATATAGTATCATATCTTCTGCGAAGAGTGATAATTTGACTTCTTCTTTGCCGATTTGGATGCCTTTAATTTCCTTTTGTTGTCTGATTGCTGAGGCTAGGACCTCTAATACTATGTTGAATAGCAGTGGTGATAATGGACATCCCTGCCGTGTTCCTGACCTTAGCGGAAAAGCTTTCATTTTTTCTCCATTGAGAATGATATTTGCGGTGGGTTTTTCATAGATGGCTTTGATGATATTGAGGTATGTGCCCTCTATCCCTACACTTTGAAGACTTTTGATCAGGAAGGGATGCTGTACTTTGTCAAACGATTTTTTCTTATAGTGAGTTTGCAATCCACAATACATCTTAGTTCCTCTCCTATTTTTTTTAATGTTCAGTTAACCAACATCTATCACCTGTTTCCCTATAGCTTTAGCAACAGTGCTGTGAAACATTTTAAATTTTTGTTAATCTAATAGGTTAGAAAAAACGTACTGCAAAATGCTTTTATTTTTTTAATTTTTAAAATTTCATTGAATTTTTTGTATGCTATCATTTATCCTATTAGTTTCAGCTGTAAACCATATTGATTGCATAAATCTATGTATTATGAATTGATCCCCACGAAGTACATTTACCATCTGTCACCGTAAAAAGTAATTTCAATATTATTGACTACATTTTCTATTATGTACAATACATCTCCATGACTTGTTCATTTTATAACTGGAAGTTTGTACTATTTAATCTGCTTCACCTCTTTCCCCCACCCCTAATCCTCCCCCCTCTAGTAACCAACAGTTTGTTTCCTGTATTTATGAATCTGTTTCCATTTTGTTTTGCTTACTTGTTTTGTTTTGTCTTAAATTCCACATAAAAATGAAATTATGTGGTATTTGGCTTTCTCTGTCTGATTTACTTGAGTTAGCATAAGACCCTCTAGGTCCATCCACATTGTTGCAAATGTTAAGATTTCATTACTTTTTGTGGCTAATATTCCATACCCACTGCATCTTCTTGTATCCTTCCACCTATAGATGGACACATAGTTTGCTTCCATAAGCCACATAGCTTGGCAAATGTGAATGATGTTACAACAAACATGGGGGGGTGCATATATCTCTTTATATTGAGGTATTTGTTTTCTTCAGATAACCACACAAAGGTGGAATTGCTGGACTGTATGATCTTTCTATCTATTTTTTTTTTTTTGAGGAAATGCCATACTGTTTTGTATAGTAGTTGTGCATATATATATATATATATATATATACTCAGAAACAGTGTATGAGGGTTCCCTTTTCTCCACATTCTTGTCAACATTTTTTTTTTTTTTTTGCCTTTTTGATGACAGCAAATCCAATGGCAATGACATGGTACTTCATTCTGCTTTTGATTTCCATTTCTCTGATGATTATTGATGTCAAGCATCTTTTTATATGCCTTGTTGTACATCTTCTTTGGAAAAATGTTTCTTCAAGTCTTGTGCCAAATATTGAATCAGACTACTTTCTCGTATGGATTTGTGTAAGTTCTTTATATATTTTGGATATTAACTCCTTATCAGATGTATGATTTGCAAATATCTTCTCCCTTTCAGTAGAATACATTTTTGTTTTGTGGATAATTTCCTTTGCTGTGCAAAAGTTTTTTTGTTTGTTTGTTTGGTTTTTTTTTGTTTTTAGTTTGATGTAATTCTATCTGTTTATTTTAGATTTGTTGCTCTTGCCTGAGAAAACTGGTCCAAAGAACATTGCAAAGAAAATGTCAAATTGCTTATTGTGTTTTCTTTTAGGAGTTTTATGGATTTAGGTCTTACCTTCAAATCTGCAATTCCTTTTTCTGTGGCTTAAGATGGTGGTCCAGATCCATTGTTTTCCATGTAACTCTCTATTTGTTTGTTTTTTTAAATCATTTATTTAAGAGACTCTCTTTTCACCATTGTATTATACAGTTATTTCTTTCATCATAAATTAATTACATATATATATATATATATATATATTTCATGCCAGTGCCATATTATTTTGATTACTATAGTTCATAGTATAGTTTGAAATCAGGGAGTGTAATGCTTCCAGCTTTGTCATTTCTCAAGAATGCTTTTACTATTTGGTGTCTTTTGTGGTTCCATCCAAACTGTAGGATTCTTCTACTTCTTATAGAATGCCACTGTTATTTTGACAAGGATTGCATTAGCTCTGTAAATTGCTTGGTTAGTATACATGTTTTAACAATATTAATTCTTCCAATCCATGAGAACAGAGTATATTTCCAATTACCTGTGTCTTCTTCAAATTTTCTGGTCAGTGTCTCATAGGTTTCATTGTATAGGTCTTTCATCTCTTTGCTTAAATTTATTCCTAAGTATTTTATTCTTTTTCAAGCAATTGTAAATAAGATTATAAGATTATTTTTTCTCAATTTCTCTTTCTGATAGCTCATTATTAGTGTATAGAAGCAAAACTGATACCAATACTAATTTTGTATTTTGTGATTTTATGGAATTCATTTATTAGTGCTAATAGTTGTGTAGTGGAGTCTAGGTTTTCCTATACTTGTATTTTTGTATATCATGTCAACTGCAAATAGTGATACTTTCACTTCATCCTTTCCAATTTGGATGGTTTTTATTTCTTTGTCTTCCCTACTTGGGCTGATTAGGACTTCCAATAGTATGTTGAATAAAAATTAGAGTAGACATGTTTGCCTTGTTCTTGACCTTATAGGAAAAGTTTTTTCACCATTCAATAAAAGGTGAGATGTTGGTTTGTCCTATATGTCCTATTATACTGAAGTACTGTCCTTATGTACACATTTTATTAAGAATTTTTATAATAAATGTTTGCTGAGTTTTTTTCCAAAATTTTTTCTGTCTTTATTGAGACAACCATATGATTTTTATCCATCGTTTTGTTAATGTGGTATATCATGTTTATTGGTTGGTATGTAGATGTTGTACCATCCTTGCATTCCTGTAATAAATCCCACCTGGTTGTAGTGTATGATACTTTTATTTATTTTTTTATTTTAAGAAAGGAAGAGGAACTCTTTTTTGTTATTTTGCTTGTTTTTTATTTTCAGGGTTTTTTTTTTTCCTTTCTTTCTTTATTATTTTTTTTAAATAGAAGGAAACAGAGAGAGAGCACAAGCAGTGGGTAGGGGCAGAAGGAGACAAGTAGGGAGATTCCTAAGGAGGCTCCACACCCTAACATGGGGCTCGACCTAACAACCCTGAGATCATGACCTGAGCCAAAATTAAGAGTCAGATGCTTAGGGGAGCCTGGATGGCTCAGTGGGTTAAGCCTCTGACTTTGGCTCAGGTCATGATCCCAGGGTCCTAGGATCAAGCCCCACATTGGGCTCTCTGCTCACCGAGGGACCTGCAACCTCCTCTCTCTCTGGCTGCCTCTCTGCCTACTTGTGATCTCTGTCTGTCAAATAAATAAATAAATAACCTAAAAAAAAAAAAGAGTCAGATGCTTAACCAACCAAGCCACCCAGGTGCCCCCTGATCCTTTTAATGTATTATAGGATGGGTTTTTTAATATTTTTTGAGGATTTTTCATCTATGTTCTTCAGGAATATTAGCCCTTAATTTTTTTTTTTTATGGTGTCTTTGTCTGGTTTTGGTAGCCTTTTAATTCTGGCTTTGTAAAATGACCTTAGAAGTATTCCTTTGTATTCAGTTTTTTGGTATAATTTAAGAAAGTTAAGTATTAACTCTTTTTTTTAAATATGTAGTAGAATTCACCTGTGAAGCCATCTGGTCACTGGATTTGTCTTGGGGGAGTTTTTATATTAATGATTCAGTTTTATTGTGTGTAGTCAGTCTATTCACATTTTCTTTCTTTATGATTCAGTCTTAGAAGGTTGTATGTTTAAAGAAGTTTATCCATTTCTTCTAGGTTTTCAAGTTTGTTGCTATATAATTATTCATAGTAATCTACTATGACCATTTGTATCTTTATGGTGTCTATTGTAACTTTCCCTTTTACATTATTGATTATTTATTGGGGCACTTTGTACTTAATGAATTGGGCTACAGATTTAGCCATTCTGACAGGTGCAAGGTGGTATCTCATTGCAATTTTGATTTGTATTTCCTTGATGAGTGATGTTGAGCATCTTTTCATGTGTATCTTAGCCATTTGTATGTTTATGGGAAAAAAATGTAAATTTATGTCTTCTGCCCATTTTTATTTATTTATTTTTTTTTACTTTTTTAAAAATTTTTTTTAAATTTTTTTATTTTTTATAAACATATATTTTTATCCCAGGGGTACAGGTCTGTGAATCACCAGGTTTACACACTTCACAGCACTCACCAAAGCACATACCCTCCCCAATGTCCATAATCCCACCCCCTTCTCCCAAACCCCCTCCCCCCAGCAACCCTCAGTTTGTTTTGTGAGATTAAGAGTCACTTATGGTTTGTCTCCCTCCCAATCCATTCTTGTTTCATTTATTCTTCTCCTACCCCCTTAACCCCCCCTGTTGCATCTCTACTTCCTCATATCAGTGAGATCATATGATAGTTGTCTTTCTCTGATTGACTTATTTCGCTAAGCATGATACCCTCTAGTTCCATCCACGTCATCGCAAATGGCAAGATTTCATTTCTTTTGATGGCTGCATAGTATATCACATCTTCTTGATCCATTCATCTGTTGATGGACATCTAGGTTCTTTCCATAGTTTGGCTATTGTGGACATATATTTTAATATATTATTTATTTATTTAACAGACAGAGATCACAAGTAGGCAGAGAGGCAGGCAGAGAGATAGAGGTAGTGAAGCAGGGTGCCTGCTGAGCAGAGACCCTGATGCAGGGCTCGATCCCAGAGCCCTGGGACCATGACCTGAGCCAAAGGCAGAGGCTTTAACCAACGGAGCCACTCAGGTACCCCACAAATAGCAAGATTTCATTCTACCAATGACTGAGTAATATTCCATTATATTTATACATATATGTATATTATATAAATAAATATAAATATATCATACATAATTTTCATGCATTTAATATTTATTAATGTACACTTATAGAATACATATTAATAATTTAACTTATCAATTAATAATTATTAATAATTAATAATAGGTATAATGATACCTATTATATATTAATATATTATATAATATATCATATAATTATATACATAAACATATATAATATATAAATATATTATTTATATTTTTATATTTATTTTTATATTTTATATTTTTATATATATACATATTTTTATATACATTCTTATATATATTTTTATATTTTTATATATAAAATATATTTATATAAACTTTATATTTATATTTATATGTATATAAATATAAATATATATAATCTCATAATACAGTACCTCTTCTTTATCCATTTATCAATGGATGGACATCTAAGCTCTTTCCATATTTTGGCTATTGTGGATAATGGCTATAAACACTGGATGCATATATCCCTTTGAATCACTCTCTTTTTATCCTTTGGGTAAATACCTATTAGTACAATTCCTGGGTTGTAGGGTAGCTCTATTTTTAACTTTTGAAGGAACCTCCATACTGTTTTCCAGAGTGACTGTACCAATTTGCTTTCCCAGTAACACCATAAGATGTTTCACCTTTCTTTGCACCCTCACCAATATTTGTTGTTTCCTGAGGTATTAGTTTTAGCCATTTTGGCTGGTGTGAGGTCGTATCTCATTGTGGTTTTGATTTGTATTTCCCTCATGATGAGTGACATTGACCTTTTTTTCATGTGTCTGTTAGCCATTTTTGTGTCTTCTTTGGAGAAATGCCTGGTCACGGCCCCTGCCCATTTCTTTTTTTTTTTTTTAAAGATTTTATTTTTATTTATTTGACAGAGAGAGATCACAGTAGACAGAGAGGCAGGCAGAGAGAGAGAGAGGGAAGCAGGCTCCCCGCTGAGCAGAGAGCCCGATTCGGGACTCGATCCCAGGACCCTGAGATCATGACCTGAGCCGAAGGCAGTGGCTTAACCCACTGAGCCACCCAGGCGCCCCCCTGCCCATTTCTTAACTAGATTTTTTGGGAGGTGGAGTGTTGAGTTTGGTATGTTTTTTATCTATTTGGGCACTAGCCCTTTATCTGATTTTTTTTTTCATTTGAAAATATCTTCTCCCATTCCACTTGTTGCCTTTTAATTCTATTGACTGTTTCCCTTGCTGTGTATAAGATTTTTATCTTGATGAAGTCCCAACAGTTCATTTTCACTTCTATTTCCTTTGCCTCCAGAGATGTGTCTAGTAAGAAGTTGCTGCAGCTGAGGTCAAAGATATTGCCACCTGTATTCTCTGGGATATCGATGGCTAATTGTCTCAGATTTAAGTCATTCATCAATTTTGGTTTTATTTTTGTGTATGGTATAGGAGAGTGGTACAGTTTCATTCTTCTGCATGTTGCTGTCCAATTTTCCCAACACCATTTGTTGAAGAGACTGTCTTTTTTTCCATTGGATATTCTTTCCTGCTTTGTCAAAAATTAGTTGAGAATAGAGTTTTAGGTCCATTTCTGGATTCTCTATTCTGTTCCATTGATCCATGTGTCTGTTTCTGTGCTAGTAACATACTCTCTTGGTTGTTTGTTTTCCATTTCTGGTGATGTTAGCATTGATCATTTTTTTCTTCTTTTTTTAAAAAATTGTATTTATTTTTTTTTAATTTCTCTTAAGTATTCCAGAATTTGTTTATGTACCATACCCAGTGCTCCATGCAATATGTGCCCTCCATAGTACCCACCACCAGCCTCACCCAGCCTCCCACCACCCGCCCCTTATTGAGACTATTCCCTGAATATTCTCAGATCACAATGCTTTGAAACTGGAACTCAACCAAAGAAAGATTCAGAAGGAATTCAAACACCTGGAAGCTAAAGACCACTTCGCTTAAGAATGTTTGGATCAACCAAAAAATCAAAGAAGAACTTAAACAATTCATGGAAAACAAAGAGAATGAAGACACTTCCGTCCAAAACCTATGGGATACAGCAAAGGCGGTCCTAAGGGTGAAATACATAGCCATCCAAGCCTCCCTCAAAAAAAAAAAATGGAAAAATCCAGAATACACCAGCTGTCTTTACACCTTAAACAACTGGAGAATAAACAATAAATTAAGCCAACTCCACACACAAGAAGGGAAATAATCAAGATTAGAGCAGAGATTGATGAGATAGAAACAAGAGATACAGTAGAATGCATCAATGAAACTAAAAGCTGGTTTTTTTGAAAGAATCAATAAGATCGATAAACAATTGACCAAACTAATCCAAAAGAAAAGAAAGAAGATCCAAATTAATAAAATTATGAATGAAAAGGGGGATATCACAACTAACACTCAGGAAACAGAACCAATCATCAGAAATTATTATCAACAGCTACATGCCAATAAGTTAAGCAATTGAGAAGAAATGGATACATTCTTGGAAAACTATAAACTTCCAAAACTGAACCAGGAAGAAATTGACAACCTCAATAGATCAATATCTAGTAACTAGATTGAAGCAGTGATCAAAAAACCTCCCAAAAAACGGAAGCCTGAGACCTGACAGATTCCCTGGGGAATTCTACCAAACTTTAAAAGAAGAAATAATACCTATTCTCCTGAAACTCTTTCAAAAAATTGAAGCAGAAGGAAATCTTCCAGACTCTTTTTATGAAGACAGCATTACTCTGATCCCCAAACCAGATAAAGACCCCACCAGAAAAGGAGAATTTCAGACCAATATCCCTGATGAATATGGATGGTAAGATTCTCAACAAGATCGTAACTTATAGGATCCAACAGTACATTAAAACGATTATCCACCATGACCAGGTGGGATTTATCCATGGATTGCAAGTGTGGTTCAACATTTGCATAACAATCAATGTGATAGAACAAATCAATAAGAAAAGAGAGAAGAATCACATGGTCCTCTTAATTGATGTAAAAAAAGCATTTGACAAAATCCAGCATCCGTTCCTGATTAAAATGCTTCAAAGTATAGGGATAGAGGGAGCATTCTTCAATTTCATGAGATCTTTCTATGAAAAATCTACAGCAAATATCATCCTCAATGGGAAAAAAAGCTTGCAGCCTTCCCGTTGAGATCAGGAACATGACAATGATGCCCACTCTCACCACCCTTGTTCAACATAGTATTAGAAGTCCTAGCAACAGCAATCAGACAACAAATGGAAATAAAAGGTATCCAAATTGGCAATGAAGAAGTCAAAGTCTCTCTCTTCGCAGATGACATGATTCTTTATATGGAAAACCCAAAAGTCTTTACCCCCAAACTACTAGAACTCACATAGCAATTCAGTAACGTGGCAGGATACAAAGTCAATGTATAGAAATCAGTGGCTTTCTTATACACTAACAATGAAAATACAGAAAGGGAAATTAGAGAATTGATTCCATTTACTATAGCATTAAGAACCATAAGATGACTGGGAATAAAACTAACCAAAGAGGTAAAGGATCTGTACTCAAGGAACTACAGGACACTCATGAAAGAAATTGAAGACACAAAAAGTTGGGAGACCATTCCATGCTCTTGGATTGGAAGAATAAGCATTGTTAAAATGTCTATACTGCCTAGAGCAATCTATACTTTTAATGCCATTCCAATCAAAATTCCACCAGTATTTTTCAAAGAGCTGGAGCAAACAATCTTAAAATTTGAATGGAATCAGAAGAGACCCTGAATTGCTAAGGAAATGTTGAAAAATAAAAACAAAACTGGGGGCATCACATTACCTGATTTCAAGCTTTAATCCAAAGCTGTGATCACTAAGACAGAATGGTACTGGCATAAAAACAGACACATAGACCAGTGAACAGAGCAGACAGCCCAGATATAGACCTTCAACTCTATAGTCAAATAATCTTTGATAAAGCAAGAAAAAAAATAGTGGAAAAAAGTCTCTTCAATTAATGGTGCTGGGAAAATTGGACAACTATGTGTAGAGAATGAAACTCGACCATTCTCTTACACCATACACAAAGATAAACTCAAAATGGATAGAAGACCTCAACGTGAGGCAGGAATCCATCAGAATCCTAGAGGAGGCCACAACAACGTCTTTCAAGATATGTCTCCAAAGACAAAGGAAACATACTCTCTTATTAATTATAGTTTTGTAATACAGCTTGAAGTCAAGAATTGTAATGTCTCCCACATTGGTTTTCTTTTTTTAAAAGATTATTTTGACTATTCAGGATCCTTTCGGGTTCTATACAAATTTTAGGATTCATTATTTTAGCTCTGTGAAAAATGCTAATGTTATTTTTGTTAATTTTTTTTAATTTTTGATTTTTTATAAACATATATTTTTATCCCCAGGGGTACAGGTCTGTGAATCGCCAGGGGTACAGGTCTGTGAATCACCAGGTTTACACACTTCACAGAACTCACCAAAGCACATACCCTCCCCAATGTCCATAATCCCACCTCCCTTCTCCCAACACCCCTCCGCCCAGCAACCCTCAGTTTATTTTGTGGGATTAAGAGTCACTTATGGTTTGTCTCCCTCCCAATCCCATCTTGTTGCTAATGTTATTCTTATAGGTATTGCATAGAATTTGTAGATTGCTTTGGGGAGTATGGACATTTTAAGAATATTTATTCTTCCAATCCATGGTCATAGAATGCTTTCCATTTCTTTGTTTCTACCTCATTTTTTTCATATGTGTTCTATAGTTTTAAGACTACAGTCTTTTACCTCTTTGGCTAGGTTTATCCCTAGGTATCCTATGGTTTTTGATACAAATGTAAATGGGATCAATTCCTTGATTTCTCTTCCTGTTGCTTCATTATTGGTATATAGAAATGCAACACACCTCTGTGCATTGATTTTATATCTGGCAACTCTGCTAACTTCCTGTATCAGTTCTAGCAACATTTTGGTGGAGTCTTTTGGGTTTTCCACATAGAATATCTTGTCATCTTTGAAGAGTGCAATTTTGGCTTCTTTGATGATTTAGATGCATTTTATTCATTTTAGTTGCTGATTGCAGAGGTTAGGACTTCCAGTACTATGTCAAACAGCAGTGGTGGGAGAGGATGTCCCTGTATTGTTCCTGACCTTATGGGAAAAGCTCTCAGTTTTTCCTTTTGTGTATGGCTTTTATGATGTTGAGCTATGTGTCATCCACCCCTACTTTATGGAGGGTTTTTATCAAGAAAGGATGCTGTATTTTGTCAAATACATGTTCTACATCTATTGAGAGGATCATTTGGTTGCTATTCTTTCTTATATTGATGTTGTTTATCACTTTGATTTTTAGGGGATATTGAATAACCCTGCCATTCTGGAATATAGACCATCTATCCTTTTTATTATCTTTATGTTATGTTAGTCACCATACAGTTTGTCATTAGTTTCTGATGTAGTGTTCCAAGATTCATTGTTTATGTATAACACCCAGTGCTCCATGCAATAGGTGCCCTCCTTAATACCCATCACTGGGCCAACATACCCCCACCCCACCCTCTCCTCTGAAACCCTGTTTGTTCCATGGAAACCACAGTCTCTCATGGTTTGTCTCCCCCTCCGATTCTAGCCCCCCTTCATTTTTCCCTTCCTTCTCATAATGTCTTCCATACTATTCTTTATGCTCCTTAAGTAAGGAAAGCTTATAATAATTGACTTTCTCTGCTTGGCTTATTTCACTTAGCATAATCTCCTCCAGTCCCATCCATGTTGATGCAAAAATTGGGTATTCATCATTTCTGATCACTGAGTAATGTTCCACTGTATATATAGACCACATCTTCTTTATCCATTCATCTGTTGAAGGGCATCTTGGAGCTTTCCACAGTTTGGCTATTATGGATATTGCTGCTATAAGTATCTGGGTACATGTGGCCCTTCTTTTCACTAGACCTGTATCTGTGGGGTAAATACCCAGTAGTTCAATTGCTGCATCATAGGGTAGCTCTATTTGCAATTTTTGAGGAATCTCCACACTGTTTCCCAAAGTGGCTGCACCAAGTTTCATTCCCACCAGTAGTGTAAAAGAGGGTTCCCCTTTCTCCACAGCCTCTCCAATATTTGTTATTTCCTGCCTTGTTAATCTTTGCCAGTCTAACTAGCATAAGGTGTTATTGCAATGTAGTTTTGACTTGAATTTCCTTGGTGGCCAATGATGAAGAACATT
Organism: Mustela nivalis; assembly: GCF_964662115.1. NCBI lineage: Eukaryota > Metazoa > Chordata > Mammalia > Carnivora > Mustelidae > Mustela > Mustela nivalis. The sequence continues at coordinate 72,663,006 of NC_139040.1, forward strand.
TCTTCATGTGTCTGTTATCCATTAGTATGTCTTCATTGGAGAAGTGTCTGCTCATGTCTTCCGCCCATATTTTGACTTACTTGTTTTATGGGTGTTGAGTTTAAGAAGCTCTTTATAGATCTTGGATATCGGACCTTTGTGTGTAGTTTCATTTGCAAATATCTTCTCCCATTCCATAAGGTGCTTCTTTGTTTTGATAACTGTTTCCTTTGCTGTGTAGAAGCTTTTGATCTTGATGAAGTCCCAGAAGTTCATTTTCACTTTTTTTTTTCTTTTGTCTTTGGAGATGTGTCTTGAAAGAAGTTGCTGTGGCTGATGTCGAAGAGATTACTGCCTATGTTCTCCTCTAGAATTTTGATGGATTCCTGTCTCACACTGAGGTCTTTCATCCATTTTGAGTTTATCTTTGTGTATGGTGTAAGAGAATGGTCAAGTTTCATTCTTCTGTACATAGCCGTCCAATTTACCAGCACCATTTATTGAAGAGACTGTCTTTTTTTCCACTGGATTTTTTTTCTGCTTTGTTGAATATTATTTGACCATAGAGTTGAGGGTCCATTTATGTGCTCTATACTCTGTTCCATTAGTTTATGTGTCTGTTTTTGTGCCAGTACCATGCTACCTTGGTGATCACAACATTGTAATTAAGCTTGAAAACAGGCAATATGATGCCACCAGCTTTGTTTTTCTTTCTCAACATTTCCTTGGTGATTCAGGGTCATTTCTGGTTCCATAGAAATTTTGGATTTTTTTTTCCAGCACTTTGAAAAATGTCATTTGCTATTTTGATTGGGATGATGTTGAAAGTATATATTGCTCTGGGCAGCATAGACATTTTAACAATGTTTTTTTCTTCTGATATATGATCATGGAATGTTTCCCCATCTTTTTGTGTCTTCTTCAATTTCTTTCATGAGTGTTCTATACTTCCTCGAGTATAGATCATTTACCTCTTCGTTTGGGTTTATTCTAAGCTGTCTTATGGCTTTTGGTGCTGTTGTCAATGGAATCAATTTTCTAATTTCCCTTTCTACCGTTTCATTGTTAGTGTATAAGAAAGCAAATGATTTCTGTGCATTGATTTTGTATCCTGCCACATTACTGAATGACTATATGAGGTCTAGTAATTTGGGGATGGAGTGTTTTGGGTTTTCCAGATAAAGTATCATGTCACCTGTGAAGAGAGAGAGTTTGAATTCTTTTTTACCAATTTGAATACCTTTTATTTCTTTCTGTTGTCTGAATGTTGCTAGGACTTCTTGTACTATGTTGAACAATAGGGACAAGGGTAAATACCTTTTGTCTTTGTGAATATTCCTTTTAATATACTCTTGGATTCCATTAGCTAGTATCTCATTGAGAATTTTTGCATCAAGTTTTATCAGGGATATTGGTCTATAATTCTTCTTTTCAGTGGAACCTTTGGTTTGGGGATCAAGGTAATATAGGCTTCATAGAATAAGTTTGGAAGTTTTCCTTCCATTTTGATTTTTTTGGGACAAGTTGAGAATAATAGATATTAACTCTTCTTTAAGGGTTTGTTAGGGTTCCCCCTTGAAAGTCATCAGGCTCTGGACTCTCCTTTGTTGGAAGATTTTTTTTTTATTCAATTTCTTTTATGTGTTTGTTCAGATTTTCTATTTCTTCCTGATTCAGTTTTTGTAGTTTATATGTTTCTAGGAATTTATTGATTTCTTCCAGATTGTGTAATTTGTTCACAAACAACTGCTAATAATATTCTCCTATAATTATATTTTTGTGGCATTGTTTGTGATGTCTCCTCTTATCGTTCATGCTTTTATTTATTTCAATACTTTGTCTTTTCATTTTGATAAGCCTAGCTAGAGGTTTATCAGTCTTGTTAATTCTTTCAAAGAACCAGCTCCTAGTTTTCTTGATATGCTCTACTGTTTTATTGATTTGTGTATCATTGATTTCTGTTCTAATCTTTATTATTTCCCTTCTCCTGCTGGCATTAGGCTTTATTTGCTATTCTTTTTCCAACTCCTTTAGGTGTAATGTTACATTGCATATTTGAGACTTTTCTTGCTTTTTGAGAAGGGCCTGTATTGCCATATACTCCCCAATTAAGAGTGCCTTTGCTGTATCCCTGAGGTTCTGAAATGTCGTGTTTTCATTTTCAGTTTCTTCCATTTTTTTTTTAATTCTTCCTTAATTTCCTTGTTAACCCACTTGTTCTTTAGCAGGGTGATCTTTAACCTCCATGTATTTGTGGTTGTTCCAAACATTTTCTTGTGGTTGACTTCAAATTTCATAGCACTCTGGTCTGAAAATATGCATAGTATGATCTCAGTCTTTTTGTAGAGGTTGAAGCCTAATTTGTGACCTTGTAGTTGATCTATTCTGGAGAATATTCCTTGCGCACTCGAAAAGAGTGTATATCCTGCTGCTTTTGGATGAAATGCTCTGAATCTGTTAAGTCCATCTGGTTCAGTGTATCATTCAAGCTTGTTTCCTTGTTGATCTTCTGCATAGATGATCTGTCCATTGATGTGAGTAGGGTGCTAAAGTCCCTTACTATTACTGTATCATTATCAATCAGTTTCTTCAAGTTATTTTTTTATTAATTGATTTATATATTTGGCTGCTCCCAAGTAAGCAGCATAAATATTTAAAACTGTTGGATATTCTTGCTGAGTGGACCCCTTTACTATTATATAGTGCCCTTTTTCATCTCTCATTATTGTGTTTGTTTGAAAATCTAGTTTGTCTGGTATAAGTATGGCTACTCCAGCTTTCTTTTGATGTTCATTAGCATGATAAATGATTCTCCACCCCCTCACTTTCAAACTGGAGGTGTCTTTGTGTCTAAAATGAGTCTCTGGTAAGTGGCATATCAATGGGTCTTGAAGATTTTGTTTTTGTTTTTGTTTTAATTCATTCTGATACCTTATGCCCTTTGGAGCATTTATTCCACTTGCATTCAGAATAATTATTGACATATATGAGCTTAGTGCCAGTATATTACCTGTAAAGTCTCTGTTTCTGTCTAGACTGTGTTGCTTTTGGTCTCTCTTTCTCAGTCAAATGGTCCCCTTTAATATTATTGCAGAACTGGTTTAGTGTTCATGAACTTATTTAGTATTTACTTATCTGAGAAACTATATCTCTTCTTCTATATTGAATGACAGACTTGCTGGATAAATAATTCTTTGCTGCATATTTTTCCTTGTAGCATGTTGAATATTTCCTTCCACTCCCTTCTGGACTGCCAAGTTTCAAGGGACAGGTCTGCTGCTACCTTATGTGTCTACACTTGTAGGTTAAGGACTTTTTTTTTCTCTCATGACATCAAATAACAAAGATGTAATATATGTTAGCTAACACAACAAATAATTTTAAAAAAATCCTTTCCCTAGCTGCTTTCAGAATTTTATTTTATCCTCGTATTTTACAAGTTTCACTGTGTTATGTCTTGGTGTTGACTTGTTTTTAATGATTTTGAGGTAAGTTCTCTATGCTTCTTGGATTTGAATGCATATTTCCTTCCCCAGATTTGGGAAGTTCTCAGTTATAATTTGTGTCAAATAAACCTTATGCCCATTTTTCTCCTCTCTTCTTCTTCTGGGGCTCCTATGATATGGATATTATGTTCCTTTATGGACTCACTGAGTTCCCTAAGACCACATGCATGATCTAGTAATTTTCTTTCCCTCTTATTTTCAGCTTCATTATTTTTCATAATTTCATCTAGCTATTTATTTATCTATGTATATCACCAAATATCTCTTCTGTTTCTTCAGTTCTTGTTGTGATTGTATCCAGTTTTTCATCTCAGTTGTAGCAATTTTTATGGCAAACTGACTAATTTTAATTCTTTTATATCTGTAGCAAGGGTTTCTCTGGTGTCTTCTGTGCTTTTTCAAGTCCAGCTAGTAGTCTTATGACTGCTGCTTTAAATTATTTTTCAGATATATTGCTTTTATCTGCTTTGAGAAAGTCCTTAGCTGTGATTTCTTCCCAACCTTTCTTTTAGGGAGAATTTCCTCCATCTTTTCATTTTGGGTAAGCTTCTGTCTTTTGCATGTTTTATAAGTGTGTTATCTTTCCTACACCTGAGAGTAATGCCATATTAAAAAAGGGTCATACACTGTCCAGGGCCTGACACTTTAGGAAGTGTTTTTCATGTCTGCTATATGTACTTTGTTGTTGAGTTTTGTCTGCTCTTTCCCACTGGTCCAACCCTGTAGAGTTCCTCCTTACTTGTCGTGGGGAGTGTTTGGACCTTTAACTAGGAAAAAGGGGGGGATCTGATTTAAAAAAGAAAAAAATAATAACAGAAATAAGAACAAATAAAAACAATCAGAAACCTATAAGCCTGATTCTTAAGGAAGGAAAGAAAGAAAGAAGAGAAAAGCAATTCTGATCCCATGCCCCCCCCCAAAGAGAAAAGGAAGGAAAACGAAACAAACAAAAACCAAAAAACAAAAAGCAAAACAAAACAACAGCAAAAAAAAAAAAAAAAAAAAAAAAAAAACTATTAGCCTGATTCTAAAGAATAGAAAAAACCTAAGAAGTAAACCCTGGTCCTATGATCACCAGAACTGCTGCTGACACTTTGAAGCACCCTATGATCAGTAGACCTTGTGCATGTGGGGTGCTGCCTATGCTGGTCTTCTAGAGGAAAGGCTCCATGCACTGGCTCAGAATCAAACATGTCCCAGTTCATATGCAGTCGCTAGGCACAGGGGGGCAGGTTTTGGTATAAGCAGGTCTCACCTCCTCTTGGGGCCACTGTGTTGCACTCTGAAGTCTGACTCTGTTTTTTGTTTGTTTGTTTGTTTTTGTTTTTTAAGATTTTATTTATTTATTTGACAGAGAGAGATCGCAGGTAGGCAGAGAGAGAGAGAAGAGGAAGCAGGCACCCTGTAGAGCAGAGAGCCAGATGCAGGGCTTGATCCCAGGACCCTGGGATCATGACCTGAGCTGAAGGCAGAGGCTTTAACCCACTGAGCCACCCAGGTACCCCTGAATCTATTGTTTTTGAGAGGAAAAATGGCTCCACCCCACTCTTTTGTCCCTGTCAGGAAGACCTTACAAAGTAGCAGGGACCCTCAGCCCACCCAACATCACAGTTCTTTATTTTATCTTTGCTGTTTGATGAATTCAAAATTTCAAATCTTAGAGAACCTGGCACTGCTTGGGCCTATCCCCATCCTTTAGCATGGAGCCTCACCCTGCTGTATCTGGTGTCCTTTATCCCAGAAAAACAGTCCCTTGCCTGTGCAGTGCATGGAATCTATGCTGTAGCAGAATGAAATGCAGCAACCAGGTTAGCCACCCTCTGAATGTGTCTTCCCCTATTGATGAAAGGCCCTTTGCTGGCACCTGAAGTATCTTTTGTCCTTAGAGAGGCAAAATACCCTCTTTCAAATGTACTCCAAGAAGGGGAACATTCTCTCCCAGTGTGACCCAGGATATTCCTACACCACATTATATGCTCCTAGGCTAGCTCCCTTCTCCCCAGGAGTGCATGTCATAGTTGCACTCTGGCGAAAGTCATGTTTTTCCAAAACCTCAGAGTTTGAGTTCCATACACTATTTGCAAAAATCCTGCAACACTCACTACCCCTCACTCTCCAGTCCTTGGTCCAAAGAGGTTTTCTTCTTGTGTGAACCTGATGCTACATTCTTTCAACCCTCTCTCTTTCTCTCTTTTTTCTCTCTACATGGAAATTATTCCCTCCTTTCTACAGCACCACAGTTTTTCTCTCCTCAAATTTACTTCCATGCACTTGGCACTTGCCAGGTTATCTCTCTCCAAACATGGGTATCCTCTCCCATTCATCAGGTTAATTTCATGGATGTTCTAAGTGATATGACCTCAGTACAGCTGTCTTCAAGGAATGAGGAAAAGCCCACTGTCCCCTTACTTCTCTGCCATGTTAACTGCTCTCCCCTCTTCTTTGTTTCTTATAGATTTCTTGCTGTTGTTGTTGTTGTTCATGGTCTATTTTATATGGCATCAATACAGACACCCCAGGGCTCTTTTTGTTACTATTTGCAAGGAATATGTTTTTCATCCTTTTACTTTCAATCATTTGTGTCTTTGAATCTTGTATGCAGCATATGGGTGGGTCATGCATGTATATTTTTGTTGTTATTTATCCAGTCTACCAATCTCTACCTTTGGAGCCTTTAGAACATTGACATTAAGAGAAATACTTAAAAGAGAGAGAGACAGAGACAGAGAAAGAGAGAGAGATTGTTAAGGGAGTACTTCTTACATCTTGTTATTTGTCTTATGTATGGTTTATACCATTTTTGTCCCTCATTTCCTACATTATTACCATTTTTGCTAGTTGATTTTCTTTGCAGTGAGTTTTATTAATTTCCTTTTCATTCCTTTTATATATATTTTAGTTGTTTTCTTTGTGTTACCATGCAGATTCCCTTTAATATCCTAAATTTTAACAATGTAGTTTGAATTGAGATCAAGCTAACTTTAATAGCATACAAAACCTCTAATTTATACAGCTTTGTCTCATTTCTCTTTATGTTATTATTTTCACTTTTTTATATTTTATTTATTTATTTGGCAGAGAGAGAAGTAGATCACAAGTGGGCAGAGAGGCAAGCAGGGGATGGGGAGCAGGCTCCCCACTGAGCAGAGAGCCCAATGCCAGCCTTGATCCCAGGACCCTGAGATCATGACCTGAGCCAAAGGCAGAGGCTTAACCCATTGAGCTACCCAGGTGCCCTTCACTTTTGTCTTAACTATGTGCCAATATCATATATTTATAACTATTGAATTTTCTTTTAAATAGTATGGGAAATAAAAGGTGGAGTGGAAAACTTAAAATGCAGTAATTATGCCTTTTATATTTGTTCATGTATTTACGTTTACCAAAGATATTTATCACTCTGTATGGCTTTACGTGACTATCCAACATCCTTTCATTGTTTTTCTTAAAGATTTTATTTATTTATTTGACAGAGAGAAAGAGAGATCTCAAGTAGGCAGAGAGGCAGGCAGAGAGAGAGAGGGAAGCAGGCTCCCCACTGAGCAGAGAGCCCAATGCGGGGCTTGATCCCAGGACCCTGAGATCCTAAGTGGAAGACAGAGGCTTAATCCACTGAGTCACCCAGGAGCCCCCAGCACCCTTTAATTCTAACCTAAAGAATTACCTTTAGCATTTCTTGCAGTACAGGTCTGTTAATATTAAACTGCCTCAGCTTTTGCTTATCTAGATATGTTTTAATTTATCCTTCATTTTTGAAGAATTTTTTTTCCTGGATAAAGAATAATATGTTAGCAGTCTTTTTCTTTCGATACTTAAATATGTCATTTTATTGCCTTCCAGGCTCCATATTTTTTTTTTTAGGAAAAATATGATCTCTTGTACTTGGCAAGTTGTTTCTCTATTGTTATGTCAAGGTTTATTCTTTGTCTTTGGCTCTGTATATCTTATTTTTAATATGCCTTATTATGGGTCTCTGAATTTTCCTATTAAAGTTCATTGAGAATTATGGATGTGTTTATTAATGTCTTTATTAATGTCTTTCATCACATTTTGTAAAATTTTAGCCATTATTTCTTCAAATATGGTTTCTGCTTGTTTATTTCTCTCCTTTCCTTCTGGCAATCCCCATTGTTTGTTACTCCCCTTTTTGGTGTCTCTTAGTTTTTGTTTACTCTTTTCACTCATTTTTTTTTCTGTTCCTCAGACTTCATAATTTCAACTGTCCTCAAGTTTGCTTATTCATTTTTCTACCTGCTGAGAGATGCTGTTGAACACTTATAATGAATCTTTATTCCAATTGGTTTATTTTCAGATCCAGTATTTCTGTTTGGTTTCTTTTTTTATAATTTTTATGTTACCATTTTGTTTAAACACTTATTTCTAATTTCCTTATTTCATGGTTTTTTAATATATTTAAGATATTAGTCTTCTAGTCTTTGTCTAATAAGTCCAATGTCTGGACTTCCTCAGAAACACTTTCTATCAATTTTATTTGTTTCTTTAAATGAGCCATACATCCCTATTTCTTTATATGCTTTGTCACCTTTTTGTTCAAAACTAACCATTTTTTTAATTATAATGTGGTGTTAATCAGTTTTTTTTCCTTCTTCACATTTAGTTTATTTTTTTAATGAATTTATTGAAAGTTTATTGGGTCACTTATTTAGGTGTTTTTCCAAACTTTTTTCAGACACTATATTCGTTGCCATATGTTGTCATGTAATCTGTGTTCATTTAGATCATGGTTAGTCAATATTTGTATTTTATTTATTTATTTATTTATTTATTTATTTGTTATTTATTTATTTAAGAAGGAGTGCATACAGGGAGGAGGGGCAGGGGGAGAGGGAGAAGCAGACTCCCTGCTGAGCATGGATTCCTATGTTGGGCTGGATCCCAGGAGTCCAAGATCATGACCTGAGCTGAAGGAAGAAACTTAGCTGACTTAGCCACCCAGATGTCCCAATAATATTATGATAGTGATTTCCTTGAGCATTAGAAGTTAAGCAAAATAAACAACAAAAAAAAAAAAAAAAAAAACACACTTTTCCCAGTCTTTGCAGATTGGGTTTGTGCTGAAGCATTCCTTAGCCAAAATTGCACTTAGCCTGTGGATCAGCCCGATGTGGAAGCTTTGGGTCTTCTCCTTTTATAAGCATTTCTCATGCCCTAGGAATGCATGTGCCTTTCTAAATTCCCCCATATATATGGGTGCTTCTAAATGTTTTCTTTTTTTTTTTTTTGGAGTTTACAGAATAACTTTATTTATTTTTTTTTATTTTCAGCATAACGGTATTCATTATTTTTACACCACACCCAGTGCTCCATGCAATCCATGCCCTCTCTAATACCCATCACCTGGTTCCCCCAATCTCCCACCCCCTGCCACTTCAAACCCCTCAGATTGTTTTTCAGAGTCCATAGTCTCTCATGGTTGACCTCCCCTTCCAATTTCCCCCAACTCCCTTCTCCTCTCTAACTCCCCTTGTCCTCCATGCTACTTGTTTTATCCACAAATAAGTGAATGTTTTCATTCACTTATTAATTTGTCCCACATTTCTTTCATCTTTCTAAGCCTTCCAAGGTTAGGATGTCTATTGTGTTTATTTGCTTATAATTTCTTGCCCCAGGTATCTGTTGTTCGTTAGTTTGCTTTGCAAACTTTTTCTTTAAAAAATGCCTACCCCTTTCCCAGTTTGAATTCTAAATTGAATGAAACAGAGGTGAACACTTTGTACCAGTCTTTCAGGTAGCCAACAGACAGGTTAGAACAGTCATACACAATAATTTTGAATAAGTTTTGCTCAATTCACTCTGGAACTAGGGATGAAGTCCTCCCACTAAGAACACAGGCTGTTGCCACTTTAAGATTGCCTCCACTTTAGGACTGGTGCTGCTCAGGAGAGGGGTAACAAAAAAAGGCAAACAAAAATGGCATAAAATTTTCCTTTCATTTTCAAGTCGTCTTTTTCTTGGTTCAGCATTTGCTTAATTGCTGTAAGCCTTTGTTTCCCAGAGTCCTGAAATATGATTGTGACAATTTCTGCATACTTTTTGTAAAGAATTATTCATTTATTTGAGAGAGAAAGAGGGAGAGAGAGAGAGAACACGGGCCAGGGGAGGGGCAGAGGGAGAGGGAGAGGAACCCTCAGGCAGACACTCTGCTGAGCATGGAGCCAGATGTGGGGCTCAGTTCTGGGACCTTGAGATCATGACCTGAACTGAAATAAGGAGCTGAATTCTCAACTGACTGAGCCACCCAAGTGTCCCTCTGCCTGTTTTTCTGTGTTACTATGAGGAAATGAAAGCTTGGAGCTGCCACCTTCTCCATTTTCCTGATGTCCTGCCATTTTTAATATATTGAATTCAGCATTTCTCTGGGCGTTCCTGTGTTCCAGAAAATCACAGTATAAATAAAATTAAAGCATTTTTAAATACAAAATAAGTATAAAGAAAAAAATCAGGAAGTTTTCTTGGAGGCAGGCCTAAGGGAGGCAAACCTCACTTTATCCATATTCCATTAGCTAGAAATTAGGTAGGTACATGAATCCACCTAACTACAGTGGGGTTAGAGCATGTTGGCTAGTGGTATTCTGAGGAAGAATGGAGACTTAGTTTGGCAATCACCCTACTTCTGCCATAATTAGCAAATAGTTAATATCCCTTAATAATTAGAGTTGTATTTTTGAAAGAGCTATGATATATCAGGCAGGTGCCTTACACCTAAGTTAGAATGTCAGAGCTGGATGAGTATTTATAGACTATCTACTTCAGCCTCTTCAAATGTTGGGGCTTCTGATCTTTAGAAATAGAGAGGGACTGGCTAGAGTCACACTGAGTCAATATTAGACCCAAGGCAAGAACCAGCTAGATCACTCATCTCTCCTCTATATCATTGGCATTCCAACATTTTTTTAACCATTACCAAGAGTAAGGAATACATTTTTTGTCACATTCTAACACATACTTGCATATATTTTATCTAAAAGTTTTGTAAGATGATATTGAGGTATTGGTAGTGATTATAGCTGTTTGTCAAATATTTCCACCTCCTTACCCTCTAGAACATTGTGGAATTGCACTTTCTTTTACTTGTGTAGTTACTAATGGTCAGATGGTATGTGTGGTCAAAGACATGCAAGCAAAGTGAAATGGATCATTTCTGGAAGAAAATAAGAGCCAGTGGCAATTCACAATGTTCTCTTTTCCCTGATGTTCTAATCATGGCAACACAAAGATAAGCCTCTGTTACCTTGTGTAGCCCAATAAGAATAATGTAAAGCATAGCTCCTACTACACCTCTGGTAGGCTAATAGGGTGATTGAGAAATAAACTTTGGTTCTTTCAAGGCATTGAGATTTGGAATTTGCTTTTTGCCAATGTCAGGTTTGTCCATCAAACCCAGAGAATGGCGAATGAAAAGATTTCTCCAGACACCTTAGTAGGAGAAAGAAGAGGCCTGAGGATAAGACTCTCTAGTGGCAAAAGACCTTGTGCCAAGCTTTGTCCTCACTTTTATTGGGATCTTAGCAATATATGAGGTGCAAGTGCAAAGTGAGGAAGAAAGTGTAACTTTAATGGACAGGATATTAATATATGGGGCAGTGTGTGATAAGCGCAAGAAGGCAAGGAGTCTGTGAAGTATGTGACAACAACAGGTGCCTTTTTTTTTTTTTTTCTTCAGAACTTAAACATTTACTCCCTAGATTAGAACCTTGAGCCTCAGTAAGAATTTGGCCATTTTCAGCCAAGAAACTTCAAAGGATGCCGGTGTTCTGTGCACTCCTCCTTTGCTTTTCAATTAGTCTCATCCAGGGAGGCATATACAAGTCAGATTTTATCTATACAGGCACTGTAAATTCCCACATGCCATATTATAACCTAGCCTATGTTGACTGATATTTAGAATTAGCATATGTACACTGATATTTTTATCATTATTTTGTTTTGTTTTTCAATTTTAATGCTGATCTCAAACTAGTAAACTGATTTTGTGATTCATAAACGTATTTCAACTTGCAGTCTGTAAAGCACTACTGTATACGATGTCCAATGTCCATTTGTCCCATAGCTGATCCTCTCTCTAAGTTTCTATAGAGCTGTGTTAGTGATTCCCATCTCTCTGCAGGATTGTGGCTATGGAGGCGGTGGAGATGCATACTGCACAGCTTGCCCTTCCCGCAGATTCAAAAACAGCTGGGGCCACCATAGATGTCAGACTTGCATCACCTGTGCTGTCATTAATCGCATCCAGAAGGCCAACTGCACAGCTACCTCTAATGCTGTCTGTGGAGACTGTCTGCCTAGGTGAGCCTGCTCTGGAGACCAAAATTTTTCTGGACCTTTTATATTCCTTGGAGGTCTTTTTAATCCTTACCTTTCAAAGTCTAGTTAAAATATTCTAACTGTCCATATTATGATGAGCTCAAAGTCCCATGAGAGAGAAGCAGTGTCTTCCCATGACACCCTTACAATGTGCCTAGCACATGGTCAGCCACAGATGAATACTTAACAATTTTTTCATCATGCTGGCATGCTTACGCCAAGGCCCAAGATTCAAGGTAAATCTCACTGTAGACCTAAAAGAGATCACAAAGCAGTTGATTCCAAAGCAGTGTTACCCTCTCTTATAAGATTAATTCTGCTTCTTAGCTATTGGTTCTGGTGAATGAGGGAGGAGGTAGAACATGTGGGACTCTGATTCAGAATCAGATATTGAGGCAGAGCATTCATAAGGGTTGGAGGTGGGTACCAGCTTCCAGGAGGGCAAGACTTTTAGAAGTTGCTTATGGTCTCAGTAAGGACCAGCCTACATGCATTGTTTATTTTATTACTTTGCCATTCCTTATTGCTCTGACCATAAGTTCTACCGAAAGACATGCATTGGAGGACTGCAGGACCAAGAGTGCATTCCATGCACAAAGCAGACACCCACCTCTGAGGTTCAGTGTGTGTATCCAGTTCTCTTCTCCTGTTTTCCTCCAAACCATTAGGGTGGTAGTAACATAGGGTAGTAAAGACTTCCCTACCCCTTTGTACTCCTTCCTGTAGAGCAGATTGGCAAGGGAAGCAGTTAGATTTGAATTCTTATTTTATAATGCAGTGTCTGCATAACCCTCTTTACATCATCTGAAAAGAATGTAAGTCATGATAATCACCATTCTTCATACCTTATGGGATGGCTGTCTAGGTCTAATGAATTAATAAATTTAGAAAGCACTTTATAAATTATACTATTTGTACACTTATAGATGATAATGATGATGTAATATGAGGTTTAAAAGAGTCTCTATTGCTTAGGAATAGAGAAGCCTGAATGAAGTACTACGCCCATACCACCATCCATTTTTCTATCTATCATTTTTCTCTATTTATCATATATATATAGATAGATAAATAGATAGATAGATAGATATACTCACTCCTTACAATTATTGATATGTTTATATTATGAAATATTTCAAATATGTAGATGCTGCCCAGAGCAATCTATACTTTCAATGCTATCCTGATCAAAATACCACTGGCATTTTTCAAAATGCTGGAACAAACAATTCTAAAATTTGTATATAGAAATATTTAAAACGAAAAAATATATATAAAATATATATATATATAATATATATATATATAAATCATTAGTTGCAGGTTGCCTGGGTGGCTCAGTTGGTTAAACAGGTCACGATCCCGGAGTCCTGGGATAGAGTCCCATGTCAGGCTCCCTGCTCAGCAGGGAGTCTGCTTCTCCCTCTGCAACTACCTTCTGCTCATGCTTTCTCTCTCTCTCTCTCCCAAAAATAAGTAAATAAAATATTTAAAAAGGTTAATTGCACAATATCAAAAATTAATAACTTTTAACATTTTGTGTATTTATTTTAGGTTTTCTTAAAAAGAACAAAGATTCCACAGATTTAATAGAAATTTTTTTTCTAAAGATTTTATTTTTTTATCTGAGAGAGAGAGAGAGAGAGCATTAAGGAGGGGCAGAGGGAGAGGGAGAAGCAGACTCCCCTCTGAGAAGGGAGCCTGATGCAGGGCTCAATCCCAAGACCTTGGGATCGTGACCTGAGCTGAAGGCAGATACTTAACTGACTGAGCCACCCAGGCATCCCTATAGAATTTCCTTTTAGATCCTCTCTGAATTTCATTCTCTCCCTATTCCCCCAGAGGCAACCTCTGTCATAAAATTGTATGCATCCTTTTGGTAGGCTATGCAACAGTAACAAACCCCTAACTTAACACAAAAGTTTATTTTTCACTATATAAAGACATTCCTCCATCTTGTGACTATACCATCTAGACCCTGTGACTCCTAAGTTGATGGAACAGGGAAGATATGGAAGAAACATAGTGGTTCTTAATTACTTCAATCTGCAAGGGACACACATTACTTTCCCTCATGGTCTATTGGCCAGAAGTACTCTGATGGCCTAACTACAAAGTCTCTAGGAAATACAGGGAAGCATGTGGATAATTGGTGAGCACTATGATTCTGCCAAACCCTCCATCCATGTTTTAATACTTGTATTTTTGTTACATAATTTCATATTTGATATTTTATATAAATTATTTCAAGTTATATCCTCACTTTCCCAAATTTTCTTTTTCCCTTCTGGATTATTTATATTGATCCATACAGGTCTTTTATTTTAAATTATATAATAATATTATGTCATTACATGATTTATTTATCCTGTACTCTACTGATGAACATTTTAATTTGTTTCTAGTTTCTAGGTTATATAACTAGATATGACATGGAAAGACCATAAATATGTTTGTGTTTAAATAATTGTATTAACTTATACTTTACCAACAGTATGTGCAAGTTCTTCTATTTCATTCTTTATATTTTTGCCTTCTCTATGAATAATTAAAACCAGCTTAGCAGCCCTAACTGGGGGAGGTCCTAGGAAGAGGACAATAGCTTACAGAAGTTCAGGCCCAATGTCAGGGTGACTATTAACTGCCCATAGTGACTGACTTCCCCCATTTTCTTATCTCACAGGTGCCTTCCAGTTGAGCTTAGTGAAGGCAGATATACCCACAGTGCCCCCTCAGGAGGCCACACTTGTTGCATTGATGAGCAGTCTGCTTGTGGTGTTTTCCCTGGCCTTCCTGGGGCTCTTCTTCTTCTACTGCAAGCAGTTCTTCAACAGACATTGCCAGCATGGTAAGGGTAGCTACTTCACATATCACATGAATCAGGAGCAAGGCTCTGATTAGCAGAAGAAAGGAATTTTCTGGGGTTGAGAGTTAATGGGCCTTCTCTACAGTGCTGAAAACCTCAGGGGTGGACTATCTGTGGGTGGCAATAGAAAGCATGGGACTTCAGAAACTACTGAGACCAACCCTGCAAGTTTATGGAACTTGATTCATTAAGGTAAAGGGATTCATAAAGGAACACAGCATCATGAGAAAACCCTTGGGGGAGTATTGTGGATATCTAGGTTCTAAATCAACCTATGCATTACTATGCAACTTTGGGCACATTGTCTAGCTTCTTTGGGCCTTTTCATCCCTAATTTTTAAAATGAGAGTTGGTGTTGGATTAGTTGGTTTCTAAGTTCTTTTCCAATTCTTCATTCCTACTTATAGGTATAGATTCTGGAGCTTATCAGGAATAGAGGATGAATGGCTGGTTTTGAGACATGACTGTAATAAAAGTGGGTGAGGTCTTGGGCAACTGTTAACAGAATAGTTATATCTCAAATGTGGTAACTGAAAATCCAGTTTCCAGAGGAGCTGGTGCACACAGACATTTACTCCCAGACAATACTGACACCCAAAGAGGTCTGGCCCAGTCCATAGGAGATTGCCATGGAAATTGCCAATGGAAGTTCATAAAGTCAGGAGTACCATTGTGATCTGCTTTAAGCACAGCTCTAGCCATTATCCAAAAATGTAGGACAGAAAGTCCAGGTCAATGAAGGCAAAGATAGGAAGAGATGGGATGATGGGCTGGCCAGGAATAGGCAAAGGGTTAGAACAAGAGCCCAGAGTATTAAGGTTCTGTGCAGCTTTTGTGTCATTGAGAGAACTGAGAGCTAGGCAGAGACACCTAAACAGGAATCCAGGCTAATGAATAGTTTGTTTAGTAAGAAATGGGGAGAATAAACTTTCTTAGTTATACTGGTGCTTAGATTCCTCCTCAGCCCACTAGATACTGGGCCCAAAACAGTATCACTTTTTTAACTTCTCTCTATGTGGGAAGATCTCTTTATATAGATCTCCTTGGGTAAGTTTGGTTTTAGGACATGCCAGATAATCTATAGAAGGCCTAGCATATAGGTTTGGCTTAAGCAATGGTGAATCTAGCATTTCTTGGACTGCAAGGATGCAAAGGGAACACTCAAACTCTGTTTCTTTCTCCTCTACTATTTGGTGGATCTTGGAACATTGTGGTTCAGGGTGGACCTTTCTGACTTTGGAGACAGTTTCCCAAATAAGAGATCTGTTGCCCAGTCCCTGGGCATGGGCCTGAAACATAGTCAGTGAAGAGTTTGGGCTCCACACCCCAGAAAGATGAAGATGAGGCAACATCTGAGAGTTGCTTTTGTCCCTCCTTTTGCCTCAGGAAAGGAGAAGTGTGTAACCCTTTTCTGTTCCTCCCCTGTCTTCAGGATAATAATTAAATAGCCTTCTCTGAGGATATGAGGGCAGGTATTTCCCTCAGAGACTCCACAGGAGAAAGAGGATAAAACTTTATTTATTTATTTATTTATTTATTTATTTATTTATTTTCATTTGGAGAGGGTGTTTATCAGGAGTCACTGACTAATATGCATACTGGAGTCATATAGGAGAAATCATTGTGTGAATTAGATTCTATGTATTACATAACAGAGAGGAGTAGGGACTATGGCAAACTTAAGAGTTAGTTCATTTTTTTGCCTAAAGGCAAATCCGCTACTCAACTCCAAGTGGTTCCTTCGTTCTTTCTTTCTTTCTTTCTTTGTCTCTTTCTTCCTTTCTTCCTTTCTTCTTTCTCTTTGTTTTACCATGGAGGAATGTTCAATGTTTTAATATTTTCTGCATTTTCAGAGGAATACATAAATCCAAATTTCTGTATGTTAGTTTTAAGCTCTGATGATGAATTCCAGTAATAAAATACATGTGTACATACTGAATGACTAAATGAATGAATAAATAGATAAACAAACAAACAAACAAATACAACAACCACAATGCAGAGAGTCAAACAAATACACACCCCATGGGCTCTCAGTTCATAACCTAATGCTGTATTAGACTTATACGTGAAGCATGTACTCCTTTTCTGTCGCTGCCATAACAAATTAACATAAATTTAATGGCTTAAAACACTTATTTATTATCTCACCATTTCCATGGATCAGAAGTTTTGTGGACTTAGCTGGATCTCTACTTAGAGTCTTACAAGGCCAAAATAAATCTGTTCACAGGACTGTGTTCCTTTCAGGAAACTGGAGGAGAGAATCCATTTCCTTGTTCATTCAGAAAAATGGAGTAATTCAGTTACATGCATTTATATGAATGAGGTCCCATTTCCATGCTGTCTGTCCATTGAGGGCCATTTCTAGTTTCTAGAGACCACCTGCATTCTTTGGCTTATGACCCTTATTCATTTTCAAAACTAGTAATGATGGGTCAAGTCCTTTTCATGTCTCATCTCTCTGATGCTCTCTCTGATTCTCCTGCTTTTAAGAGCACATAAAATGACATTGGGGCCACCTGTGTAATACAAGACAATATCACTATTTTAAGATCCATAATCTTAGTTACATCTGAAGTATGACTCTTGACATATGACACAACATAACACATAGGCATAACACTAAAGCATGAAGGTCATGGGAAAAGAGGGTCAAAGTCCTGCTTCCCACAAAGGGTTTCTCATTCTCTGGAGAAATTGACTCTTTTTCCTGATCCACCACTAGGTAGCCTCAATTTGATACCCCAGTGTAAATGTTTTTTCCAAATTGTATTACCTCAGCCTAGTGCTAGGTACTTTGATCTCCAGGGAGGGGAAGGGGAGCACTACTTCCCAGGCCCTGCCCATCTTGTACTCCGGACAAGGTCCTCCACTGAAAGGATCTCGTACCTTTGTGTGATGCAGTGGCTTTCTGCTTCAAGTTGCAGGAGGTTTGCTGCAGTTTGAGGCTGTTGAGGCAGCAGAAGAGGAATCTCTCTTCACCATGCCACCTGGCCAGGAGACCAGTCCTGAGTCTCCCCTGAGTGAAAGCATCTGTGAGACCCAGCCACTTAACCCTATCCTGGATGATGACTGCAGCTCAACTTGTGGCTTCCCCACACAGGAGTCTTTTACCATGGCCTCCTGTGCCTCAGAGAGCCACTCCCACTGGGTCCACACCCCGATCAAATGCACAGAGCTTGATCTACAAAAGTTTTCTAGTTCATCCTCCTATACTGGAGCTGAGACCTTGTGGGGGAACAGAGCTGAAAACTCTGAAGACAGACTGAAGTTCAAGATGCCATTTGAAGTCTCTAGCCCTTAGCTCTAGTGAGGTGAGCTGGAAAAGTGGGACAGAAAGACCAGAAACTGGGGACCACCCCCAAGGAATTTTTCTCCGGAATATTGTTGTTTGGTAGGGCTAGGGGTAGAGGAAAAACAAGCTAGAAACACTGGAGGGGCAAAAGTGTCTACACTAATCTTTGGAGTCTGTCAGCTAAACATCACATTTCTGGGCCTACAATGGTCAAGGAAGTAGCCAGGTTGACATGGTGCTGGTCTTTCTATCCTGGTTTTTCACAAGCCCTCTTGACCTCACTGTCTAATATTCATATTCAGTTATCTCCATTCATGTGTAAAAGCACCATGACACAATGGAAAAATAAGCAAGCCTTGCCATCTGGCATCCCTATATTTGAAATCTATCTCTATTCCTTAATAGCTCTGTGAGCCATGTGTATATCTCTTTACCTCTCTGTAAACTATAAAAAGTAGAGAGCACTACTTACTCCATAAGATCATGTGGGAGGTTGAGTAAGAAATGTATGTGCAAGCATCTTTTATAGTGTCTAAGGCATTCAAAATGTTTAAATCTTGTTAATTTTCATTCCTTCTCCAACCCTAGTTCAATTTGTATACCCTTCCAGATTGGCTACACTTATCTGATCTAACACAATTTTGTGGTAAGCAGGTCAGAGTTTGTTAGCCTCATTTTATAGAGATAGAAACTGAGACAGAGAGGGAAAGTGATTTGCTCAATGTCACGGAGCAAATCAGTGCTTGAATTAAGCTAGAGCCCAGCTGGGGACTCCATTCCGGAGTTTGTCTAACCGTATCAATGTGAATATTCCATAGCCAGTGTTACTTTCTCAGAGGCTTAAGTAATATGAGGTAATATGAAGCAGGAGAGCAGGTAGATTCCTACTTTTCAACTAACCAACTACATTTTAAAACACTTTTCCATATTTCTGCAGGTAAGATATTGTCTAGGCCCTCTAATGTCTCCCCCTCCCCTATATCTACTTAAGAAAATGTGAACAAAATGTAGGTGAAATCTAACACTGCTATCAAACAAGTCAGCTTATTTATCTTCAGGGTTGTCTAGTCCAACTTCCCTTCCAAGTCTTCCAATCCATGTTTGAGTTCATTTTGTAATGTCCCCAACAAATGTTTGTATCCCATTTGCTCACATACTTACAGTGTCAGAGAGCTTACTACTGCCCCATGTGTACTGCAACTATAACTGGTAGATTGGAGCTCAATGTAAAGAAAAATCTTCTGTATCTCTATAATATCTACTCATGGGTCCTGGATCTGTTCCTTGGGCCACACAGACCTCATCTGTTTTCTTTGCCTTGTGAAATCCCTGAAGAGGTCTAAAGATAGCCTTTCCTTTCTGGGAGGTACCACTTTGTTTTTCTATGGAGAATGTGGAGCTTAAAACTGAACCCAGTTTCATGAGGAATGGTATCACCTAGATAGAACAGGGTAGAACTATCATCAACCTAGCTAAGTGATATATTTCTACTGTTGAATCTTCAACCATTGGCCTAAACTATAAGTGATTTTTGTTTTTTGTTTTGTTTTGTTCTGTTTTGTTTTGTTGGAGACATAAGGAGAGCAGGAGAATAATGAGATTGCTCCACAGATTTTTAAGTTGCTCTGCTCCCTCCCTAGGTCTCTTGGGCTTCAGCAACCTTGCCCAGTCATTCTTTCTGGAATCTCCTGCTTTTTTTTTCCTATATACAACAGTATCAGGGGCCTGGGATGTGGTATCCACAACAGCCGTTACTCTATGAATGGGGATATCCTATCCCATTCCACAAAAGGATTGATTCTTTACCATTTTCGCAAGATTGACCTGCAGCATTTCTTGCTTCCTTATTATAGCTAGCCCAAAGAGCAATATTCTTTGCCATAGAACTACCAGATATGTTCCTAGCTTAGCTTAATTATAGAGAAAAAAAGGAGGGGATGCCAATGAATGAGGTAGAGTTTTAATGTTTGGATGTTTGTCAGGTAGACCTTGAGGAGAGACCTCTCAGGATAATACAGATACTGATATTTCTACCTAGCACTTCAGGGACAAAATCAAACCCTTCCCTCCTTTAACTCCTTCACACTGCCCCCTCTATAACACACACACACACACACACACACACACACACACACACACCTTTACACACATCTTGGGGGAGGCCTGACACCTTGATTCCCCACTCATCTCCTAGACTTCTGTGGTTGGGACAGGTCTGGAGCTAGCCCATTTGCCAGGGTCTTCCTCCCCACACGTAGGTCATTTACCCCTCTTTAGTGAAGACTGAACTCAATATTTTTTGATCTTTTAAATGATATTTCCTAAAGTTCCTTTTATTTGTTTTTATCTTCCTACTTTTGCCTCTGTAGTCCCTTCCTGGTACCTGGTCTAAAATAAGGCCCAAGGCTAAATCTCTAGATCCCAATGACCAAACTCACTTCAGAGCTTTGATCTTTGAAGTGACAGTGAAGCTACTGAGGTCTACAGTGGGGGCACTGTGGACAGAAGGTTCTCACTGAGGCCTGATTTTAGGGGAGCTCAAAGGCTATTGGTGCTTTCTTGGTTTAGAGTAGAACAAAATCGGCTTCTGACCCCTCACCACCAGCTTCACATGCTTCTCATAATAAAGTGGAACTTCAGTCTCCAAGGCTGATGACACAGGACATTTGAGAAACTCAGTGTAGAGATCTGAGCGTTGCAGAATGCTTTTAAGTCCCTCTTAGGTCTATAATGGGTCACTTGAGCTGATGCCCACTCCCTCACAGTGGATCAGATTTAAAGAAAAACAGTTCTCAGATGAGTGGAGCAATTATCTTCTTTCTCTGGGAACAGTATATATAGTCCAGAATGTTGGGTGTAACTTAATTTATAAAAACTCAGGTTAGAGATAGGGCAGAGTTATCCTAGGGTGGAAGTGTTGCAATTTACTGCATATACAGGTGCTGCACTTTACAGTTTGCGGTATGTGTTACAACCATTATGTCACAGGATCTCAGATTTTATTTATTGTTTTGACAGAGAGAGCACAAGCAGGGGGAGCAGCAGACTTCCCGCTGAGCAGGGAGGCTGATGCAGGGCTTGATCACAGGGCCCTGGTATCTTGACCTGAGCTGAAGGCAGCCACTTAACTGACAGCAACACAGCCACCCCTCATTGGACCTTTATAGAAACCCTGAGATGGGCGATGCAAGGATTACTATCCCCAGTTTGCAGATAAGAAAACTGAGGCCCATAGATGGAAAATGACTAACCTTAAGTTACTTGGTGATGTAGGGGTAAATAGCAAGTCCTCTCCAATATCTTAAAATTTTAATTTTCTGAAAGACAGTGTTATGGAATAAGGAGATACTGATTTTCTGGCATACTGTTCCAGAAAACAACGATCTTTGGTAGGAAAAAGGGTAGAGATACAAATAGGGCTTTTATGTGAATGAGGTAATGTTTTTGCCCATATGCCAAACCTATTCTCACCCCTTCCCTACAACTCCACTATACCTACCCTGCAGCCACCCTTGATGTACATTTTCTGCCAGGTCTGATCCTAGTGTAAATCTAAGAGATTTCCCTTTTAGTACTGTCCCTCAAGAGGTCAAAAAGTGAGAAGGGCTGCAAGGTCAGACAAGACACTTTTTACCTGTATTATTTTATTTTGCCTCTGGAATATGAAAAGATTGGCTAAAGGCTGGAGGTAGTAAGAACATCCATTCTATTGCCCCCTCCCCACATTCCACTGTCCAGTTTAAGAGTCTCTGATCTTAGCTTGGACAAATATTTGAGACTTTTCTTTATTCAGAGGTGGGAGGAGTACAATTATTTCATCTTTAAAAGCCTCTTCCAGGTAGATTGCAGATATTGGAGTAAATATGTCAACTATAACTTGATTACTTTATAGTCTATAAAAGTTTATTTTTAAAAAGGTTTATTCACACATTATGCCCATTTTAAAGGAGGAAATCGAGGCCTAGAAAGACTTATATATTATCCAAAGCAATGCATATTTGGGAAATACAACCTTCCCACATACCCACTCCCACTCCCAGACCCAAATGTTGATCCCAAGGCTTAGTGTTTAGTCCAGGGAAGAACAAGTACAGCAGAAACTGTTTTTGGCTATGAAAGGACAGGGAAGGGCACTAGTTCTTTCTCTCCATTAGATACTGCCTAAATAACCCCAAAGGATCACTAAGGAACTTAGGGAAGAAACTTAGGAGATGGATTAAAGCAGCTCATCCCTACTACCAGGAAAAACATCTGACCTATTATTCAGTAAATTGTTGTTGAGTTAACAGTGATATTCCATCAAAAAACAGCACATGACTTCATCTGCATCCAAGATATAGAGGTCTTTTCTTTCTTTTTTTTTTCCTTTCCTTTCCTTTCCTTTCTTTTTTTTTTTTTTCTCTGTAGTTCTTACCTCCTATGGCCTATAAAGTCTCTTCTGCTTTCCTCTTCTGTCAGGTTTCTCCAGACTCATTGCACTCCCTGGGTCAGCTGGAAGCTCTTAAGACATGTTTGAAGAGCAATGTTTCTGCATTGCAGCAGAGAGCAAAGAAAGTGATTTCCCAGGGGATCGATTATCTGGGTCTCACTCTTTATTTGAGGTGGTATAACTCTCCAACTCCAGGAGTGAACAAAGCTAGGTCTTATTGTCTTTGAAACTTACAGAAAATTTCTAAGCCATGTTGACCTTCCTTCTGGGGCCTGACTTTCCTTTTTTTTTTTTTTTTTTTTTTTTAGTTATCAAGTTTTTAAAGATTTTATTTTTATTTATATGAGAGAAAGAGAGGGTGCACAAGCAGAGGGAATATCAGGCAGAGGGAGAGGGAGAAGCAGACTCCCTGCTGAGCAAGGAGCCCCATGTGGGGGGTCGCAATCCCAGGACACAGTGATTTTGACCTGAACGGAAGTCAGATGCTTAACTTACTGAGCCACTGAGGCATCCCTGGGGTCTGATTTTTCCAAACTATCCCCCAGAAAGATACTCTAATTAACCTGGGGGCAGCTGAGTGGGAGAGGAAAAGCAACCCCATTGTGTTTTTGCTTTAGGTCCTACTTATAAATCCCATGACCAGAGAGGAATAAGCTCCTTGGAGACCGTATTCTTCTTTATTGTCTGGTTATTTTTCTGAATCCTGTAAAGCCAGTTCCCATCCCATAAGTACTTGGTGGTTAATGAAATGAGTTAAGCACCATGAGCACCTCATCACCAGGTTTTAACCCTGGAAAAGGACTGTTCTCTACATCAAGACCTCTGCTTTCAGGATTTTATTAAAAGCATCTTTGGGGATATTCTATCTATAATCACTGATTAAAGGCTCCTGGGTCAACCCATTGATGAGAGTGCTAAAAGCACCTGAGAAAAAGTAAAATGGCCCATTCTACTGGACTGGGAACTAGAAGCAATTGATTTACAAGGCTGCAAGGCTGCACCACACAGTCTGACATTGCACAGGTATTAGCAAATATGTATGAGCCAAGGTTTTCAGCCATGGCATTTAGATTCTCTGTTCTTTTATTTCTGGGATGGTTTATTTTTCTCACTGGCTTTAATTAGTCTTGTCTACACCTTCTGGTAGTGTAAGAACTAGTACCCAAACAGAAGATGATTCAGCTTGAGCAGGCCTTAGGTGTGTTCAAAGGTCACCATGCACCTGACAGTGGCTCAAGTCCAACACTACTGTTCTATGGGAAAGGTGGTGATTGTAACACAGCAATAATAGCAACAATACAATCATGAAAATGACACAGCCTTTTTCACTATGCCTTCTCTAGACTTTAGAATTTATGAAGCACATTTACACCCATTTCATCCTCTTAAGACCCTGGATTGGGTGTTATTTTATCCCTTTTTAAAGAAGAGGACGTAATCTCAGATTAGATATATGGTTTGTTAGGCCAGAGGTCAGTCGCCCAAGTCTTCTAATCCCCAGAGCAAGGCTTTCTCCTCTGCTTCAAGGCTTCCCCCTAACAACTGATTTAGGACAGTACATAGTACAAGTACCATAGTGGAAACAGGCCAAAATTGCAGAAAACAAGACAAAACAAACAACATGCAGGTATCAACATCTTCCATTGGTGTGTCTATAAACACAGTAACTACAAAGCTCAATGTGAGCCCCACCCCAGACAACAAACTTCCTGAATGGAATACCTAGCCTAGAATAACTTCTTAGCACTGAGTTTTTTCTGTAGCAATGCAGATACTAGCCTTGGTTGCCAAGGCTACCTCAGTGCACAGACACGTGTGCCAGCCAAGAGCAAAGTCCTCATGAAATGAACATTGTGTGACCATCCCAAGCCATACCAAGAATCACCTTGGTTTTAATTTCCTTTTCCAAAGTTCAAAAATTGGAGTTGGCAATGAAAATAGGTAAATGAAGTTTTACTTTGCTTTTTAAGGTATCTTATGTAGAGGTGAGATGAAACATACTTTTTTCCTTTGTAATTGCTCTTTGGCCATGACAAATATCACACTCAGCTGTTTTGCTTTTGGAGAGTGCTTTTAAAGATTTTCTTTTCATTGCTTTTAAGTATGGACACCTTTCTTTGAACACCTTGCTTTTTTGTATTTTTGTTTTACTGGAGAGGTATTGGTCAGTGGAAGCACAAAAGGCACTTAATAAAAACATTTTCAACATGCCTCGAGCCTACATAATAGCTGAGTTGTCTGTATTTGAACTAGTAAAGTAAGTGCTTTTTTGTTTGTAAGGGAAGGTAGTTGTTTACAAGGAATGAGTTTGCTTTTTGGTTCAATATTTTCCTCTCTGTATAACTGGATTTGGCTTTTGACAGGGAATAATCTAGGAGAGCAACTTTCTCCTCCAAGGTTCTCAGACCCAGGTTAAGTAACAGTGTCAATACTGTGGCCCTACTATACTGGGAAGATAATCTCTCATGCCTCTAACCCCCTGCCCACCTTACTATCAAGGTCTTAGGTGTTTTTCACTGAATGTAGGTTAATTATAATTACTTTTTCATCATAAATTGGTTATTTATAGATATTTTGTTAAATCTTGAGCCATATACATTTATGGCTACTGGCAGATGACAGAGTTCTGTTTTGTTTTTGATGCTATGGAAATATTTCTTATTAACCAGTAAGCAGAAATACTTCCAAACACATTTTTCCCCCTCTACTTAAAAAAAAAAAAAATCCTTCCTTTGGCTGGTGTATCTTTGCTCAGTGAGTAGAGCAGGGAAATAAGAAAATGTGGTTCTTGGGGTGCCTGGGTGGCTCAGTGGGTTAAAGCCTCTGCCTTTGGCTCAGGTCATGATCTCAGGGTCCTGGGATCTAGCCCCTCATCGGGCTCTCTGCTCAGCAGGGAGCCTGCTTCCCTTCCTCTCTCTGCCTGCCTCTCTGCCTGTTTGTAATGTCTGTCACATAAATAAATAAAATCTTAAAAAAAAAAAGAAAATGTGGTTCTTTTTTTTTTACTGTGGATATACCCTCAGGGGTAGTGGAATCCACTGGCCTGTCTCCCAGGAGATCTGGTTTATAGTCCAAGGTCTCCTTCTAACTTTTTAAACTGTTTATAACATTTATCTTCTCATCTGTGCTACAAATCTATTAGAAATTTTTGTGTTCTGGGGCACCTGGGTGTCTCAGTGGGTTAAAGCCTCTGCCCTTCAGCTCAGGTCATGATCCCAGGGTCGTGGGATCGAGCCCCGCATCGGGCTTTCTACTCAGCAGGGAGCCTGCTTCCTCCTCTCTCTCTCTGCCTGCCTCTGCCTACTTGTAATCTCTCTCTGTCAAATAAATAAATAAAATCTTAAAAAAAAATTTGTGTTCTAAACTAATACTTCTTAAACAGGGTTCCATGACCCTAGGAGACATGGGCGCATGTCTTCTGAGGTCTGAAAAATTTCTAGGAGTGTGTGCTTGTGTGTGCTTTAATTTTGATAATAAAATTTTAAAAATGGAAGCATATTCTAACTAGACTTTCTGAAAATATTTACACAAATATTTATAGAATCATTAATTATAACACCTATAAAGTAGAAACAACCCAAAGTCTATCAATTGGTGTATGGATAAACAAATTGTCACATATACATATTGTGGAATACTATTCAGTCATAAAAAGGATTGAACAGACACACAGTATGTCATAGATGAACCTCAAAGTATGCTAAGTAAAAAAGCCAGATAAATAGAACACATATTGTATGATTCAATTTCTGTAAAATATCCATAAAAGCAGATAATATAAAAAGAAAGTACTTTAGTGGTTGCCTGGGGCTGAGTGAAAAAAAAAATGTTGAATATAAATTGGGAAAAGGGATCTTGTTTGGAGATGAAAGTGTTCTAAAATCAAGTTATGATGATATGGCTGCAACACTCAGTAAATTTCATAGAAATCAGTGAAATGTACACTCAAAGTGAATGAATTTTATAATATGTAAAATATAACTCAATAAAGTTGTTTTTTTTTAATTTTTTATTTTTTATAAACATATTTTTTGTCCCCAGGGGTACAGGTTTGTGAATCACCAGGTTTACACACTTCCAGAAGATCAACTTGAATAAAGTTGTTTTTTAAAATATCCTATGATCACTGATTTATGAGTAGGCTGGTGTTTGCCAGTGTGATTACTTTCTAAACACCTGCATTGCCAGAAATCATCTCAATCTCAATCTTTGTCTCTCTCTTCTTCCCCCCTTCCCCACCCCAGCACACACACACACTCACACACACACAGGCATACACACCACCCAGTTACTCAATTCAGAACAAAAGAAAAAGAGAGAACCTGAGCCCTATTCAGTTCTTTTAATTTTGAACTCTTACACATTACCTCTCATATGCTTACTCACTTTCATATGTTGTCTCATTCAATCCTTATGATGTTCCTGGGTGGTTGGTGTTCTTTAAAACCTTATTTTACAAAAGAAACTCAAACAAATTTCATGCTTTTTCTATGGCTGTATCAGTAAGTGCCATGCTGGAATTCTATCCCAAATCTGTCTGACTCTGAGGCACAAGCATTTCCCACTATCCACAGCTGACTCCCTAAGACAGACCCCAGAAAAGAGACTTGCCTTTACCCACAATGAATTTCTCACAGTTTCCAGCTTAGAAAGCTACATCAAGTGGGGGAGGGGGTGGGAATCTGGGAAGGAGATGGACCATGAAAGACTATGGACTCTGAGAAACAAACTGAAGGTTTTAGAGGGGAAGGAGATGGGAGGATGGATTGGGCCAGTGACAGATATTAAGGAGGGCATGTATTGCATGGAGTACTGGGTGTTATATGCAAACAATGAATCTTGGAACACTACATCAAAAACTAATGATATACTGTATGGCGACTAACAAAACATAATAAAAATATAAATAAATGAATAAGAAAAAACCTAAAAAGAAAAAAGATTCTTCCTAGGAATTTCTAAGTATAACACAATAGTGTCAAAATGCTATCAGCGTTGAAAGAATTAATAAAATTGATAAACCCCTGGCCCGACTTATCAAAAAGAAAACAGAAAGGACCCAAATAAATAAAATCATGAATGAAAGAGGAGAGATCACAACTAACACCAAAGAAATACAAACTATTATAAGAACATACTATGAGCAACTCTACGCCAATAAATTTGACAATCTGGAAGAAATGGATGCATTCCTAGAAACATATAAACTACCACAACTGAACCAGGAAGAAATAGAAAGCCTGAACAGACCCATAACCAGTAAGGAGATTGAAACAGTCATTAAAAATATCCAAACAAACAAAAGCCCAGGGCCAGACGGCTTCCCGGGGGGAATTCTACCAAACATTTAAAGAAGAACTAATTCCTATTCTCCTGAAACTGTTCCAAAAAATAGAAATGGAAGGAAAACTTCCAAACTCATTTTATGAGGCCAGCATCACCTTGATTCCAAAACCAGACAAGGACCCCACCAAAAAAGAGAGCTATAGACCAATATCCTTGATGAATACAGATGCGAAAATACTCACCAAAATACTAGCCAATAGGATTCAACAGTACATTAAAAGGATTATTCACCACGACCAAGTGGGATTTATTCCAGGGCTGCAAGGTTGGTTCAACATCCGCAAATCAGTCAATGTGATACAACACATCAATAAAAGAAAGAACAATGGGCGCCTGGGTGGCTCAGTGGGTTAAGCCGCTGCCTTCGGCTCGGGTCATGATCTCAGGGTCCTGGGATCGAGTCCCGCATCGGGCTCTCTGCTCAGCAGGGAGCCTGCTTCCTTCTCTCTCTCTCTCTCTGCCTGCATCTCAGTGTACTTGTAATTTCTCTCTGGCAAATAAATAAATAAAAAATTAAAAAAAAATAAATAAAAGAAAGAACAAGAACCATATGATACTCTCAATAGATGCTGAAAAAGCATTTGACAGAGTACAGCATCCCTTCCTAATCAAAACTCTTCAAAGTGTAGGGACAGAGGGCACATACCTCAATATCATCAAAGCCATCTATGAAAAACCCACTGCAAATATTATTCTCAATGGAGAAAAAATGAAAGCTTTTCCACTAAGGTCAGGAACATGGCAGGGATGTCCATTATCACCACTGCTATTCAACATAGTACTAGAGGTCCTAGCCTCAGCAATCAGACAACAAAAGGAAATTAAAGGCATCCAAATCGGCAAAGAAGAAGTCAAATTATCACTCTTCGCAGAAGATATGATACTATATGTGGAAAACCCAAAAGACTCCACTCCAAAACTGCTAGAACTTATACAGGAATTCAGTAAAGTGTCAGGATATAAAATCAATGCACAGAAATCAGTTGCATTTCTCTACACCAACAGCAAGACAGAAGAAAGGGAAATTAAGGAGTCAATCCCATTTACAATTGCACCCAAAACCATAAGATACCTAGGAATAGACCTAACCAAAGAGGCACAGAATCTATACTCAGAAAACTATAAACTACTCATGAAAGAAATTGAGGAAGACACAAAGAAATGGAAAAATGTTCCATGCTCCTGGATTGGAATAATAAATATTGTGAAAATGTCTATGCTACCTAAAGCAATCTACACATTTAATGCAATTCCTATCAAAGTACCATCCATCTTTTTCAAAGAAATGGAACAAATAATTCTAAAATTTATATGGAACCAGAAAAGACCTCGAATAGCCAAAGGGATATTGAAAAAGAAAGCCAACGTTGGTGGCATCACAATTCGGGACTTCAAGCTCTATTACAAAGCTGTCATCATCAAGACAGCATGGTACTGGCACAAAAACAGACACATAGATCAATGGAACAGAATAGA
The DNA here is from genome assembly GCF_964662115.1 of Mustela nivalis. NCBI lineage: Eukaryota > Metazoa > Chordata > Mammalia > Carnivora > Mustelidae > Mustela > Mustela nivalis. The sequence goes on from NC_139040.1 coordinate 72,692,231, forward strand.
GAGCCCAGAAATAGACCCTCAACTCTACAGTCAACTAATCTTCGACAAAGCAGGAATGAATGTCCAATGGAAAAAAGACAGCCTCTTCAATAAATGGTGCTGGGAAAATTGGACAGCCACATGCAGAAAAATGAAATTGGACCATTTCCTTACACCACACACAAAAATAGACTCAAAATGGATGAACGACCTCAATGTGCGAAAGGAATCCATCAAAATCCTTGAGGAGAACACAGGCAGCAACCTCTTTGACCTCTGCCGCAGCAACATCTTCCTAGGAACAACGCAAAAGGCAAGGGAAGCAAAGGCAAAAATGAACTATTGGGATTTCATCAAGATCAAAAGCTTTTGCACAGCAAAGGAAACAGTTAACAAAATCAAAAGACAACTGACAGAATGGGAGAAGATATTTGCAAACGACATATCAGATAAAGGACTAGTGTCCAGAATCTATAAAGAACTTAGCAAACTCAACACCCAGAGAACAAATAATCCAATCAAGAAATGGGCAGTGGACATGAGCAGACATTTCTGCACAGAAGACATCCAGATGGCCAACAGACACATGAAAAAGTGCTCCATATCACTCGGCATCAGGGAAATACAAATCAAAAGCACAATGCGATATCACCTCACACCAGTCAGAATGGCTAAAATCAACAAGTCAGGAAATGACAGATGCTGGCGAGAATGCGGAGAAAGGGGAACCCTCCTACACTGTTGGTCGGAATGCAAGCTGGTGCAACCACTCTGGAAAACAGCATGGAGGTTCCTCAAAATGTTGAAAATAGAACTGCCCTATGACCCAGCAATTGCACTACTGGGTATTTACCCGAAAGATACAAACGTAGTGATCCAAAGGGGCACGTGCACCCGAATGTTTATAGCAGCAATGTCCACAATAGCCAAACTATGGAAAGAACCTAGATGTCCATCAACAGATGAATGGATCAAGAAGATGTGGTATATATACACAATGGAATACTATGCAGCCAGCAAAAGAAATGAAATCTTGCCATTTGCGACAACAGGGATGGAACTAGAGCGTATCATGCTTAGCGAAATAAGTCAAGCAGAGAAAGACAACTATCATATGATCTCCCTGATATGAGGAAGTGGTGATGCAACATGGGGGCTTAAGTGGGTAGGAGAAGAATCAATGAAACCAGATGGGATTGGGAGGGAGACAAACCATAAGTGACTCTTAATCTCACAAAACAAACTGAGGGTTGCTGGGGGGAGGGGGTTTGGGAGAAGGGGGTGGGATTATGGACATTGGGAGGGTATGTGCTTTGGTGAGTGCTGTGAAGTGTGTAAACCTGGTGATTCACAGACCTGTACCCCTGGGGATAAAAATATATGTTTATAAAAAATAAAAAATTAATAAAAAAAATATTATCAGCTTATGATAATTGTTTCCTTATTATCAGAATGACCACATTAATTACCTTGTCTTATTGGGCACAATGCTGTAATTGACAGAGCATCCTGGAAATCTGAGTTCTTATTTCACCTCCATCATTCCCTAGATGGATTAAGATCCTTCCACCTTTCCTTGGCCTCAGTTTTGGTGCACAAAGGAGATTAGACTCAATGATCTCTAATATCCTTCCAACACTGACAATTTACAATGAACATGCAAGACCTAGCTTTGCTGTAGACTCACTCTTGGTGGCAGGAGTTCTCAAAGGAGAGGAAGGATAAAGAATATCACAGGAAATGGTTACTAGAAAACAATTGAGTGAATGACAGGGCTTGATTTTTTTTTTTTCAACTTTCAACTTTTTTTTCAACCTTATTGATGCTTTCCACTCTCTTTTTAATCCCCCTATATTTTAACCACATTTTTATTAAAATGCACCTCTACAGATTATCTTCAGATCTTCCAGCTGCTTCTGAGAAGGAAAGTTTGTCATAAGTAGGAAGAACAAAGAGACATAGATCATGGTGCATTTTCCTACTCATTCATGTGTTATCTCTAAAACCATATATCTCTTTCTTTTAGTTTTTATTTAAATTCTGGTCAGTTAACATACACTGTAAGATTAGTTTCAGTTGTACAATTTAGTTATTCAACACTTATATACAACACCTGGTGCTCATCACAACAAAATGTACTACTTAATCCCCAACAACTATTCAACCCATCCTCCCATCCACTTTCTTTCTGGTAACCATCAGTTTGTTCTCCAGAATAAGGAATCTATTTCTTAGTTTGCTTCTCTCTCTTTTTACCCTATGATCATTTTTTTGTTTCTTCATTTCCATGTATGTGTGAAATCATATAGTATTTCTTTCTCTGACTGACTTATTTTGCTTACCCTCTAGTTCCATCCATGTCACTGCAAATGGCAAGAATTCATTCTTTTTTATGGCTGAGTAATATCTCATTGTGTGTATGTGTGTGTTTGTGTATGTGCATCACATCTTACTTACCCATTCATCAGTCAGTAGACATTTGGGGGAGAAGTTAAGATGGTGGAGGACTAGGGAAACCCTAAGTTTGCTCATCCTTCAAATATAGCTAGTTATCAAGTCATTCTGAATACCTGAGAAATCAATCAGAGGTCTGAAAGAACAAAAACTACAAGTCTACAAGTAGGAAAATGACCAGCTTTTGGAAGGTAGGAGGTGTGGAAACGTGTGAATGCAGTTGTGAATACAATGACAGGGAGGGAGTATGCTTACAGAGGTTATCAAAGGAGAGAGTACAAAACCGGAACTTGTAAATAGTGGAGTACAAAACCAGAACTTTTGGAAAAAGTTTAGAAAAATTTTGAAAAAGTGGAATATGCCTGGCATAAAAGCAGTGCAGTGGTCAGGTGGGCCGAATCCCTGGTGAAACACCATGGTCTGAGGATCCCCTGGGTTTCAAGAAGAACAGGTGGTGCCTAAATGCTGCACTGCTTCCAAACATAGGAGCCTGGAAGCCAGCTGAGAACTGCAAGTCTAGTTACAAGCTTTCTGCTCTATATTGTCATAAGCTGTGAATCACTGGTTGTTTGACCACTTTCCTAGAATGGCTCTGGCGAACAGCATAAATATGGAGAGACACCGCCCCACCCGCCGCCCGAGAGGAACAGCATGAGTCCCTGACATGGGAATCCCTAAAATTTGGACTTACAAAACTTAGTTGCATGCCTGAGACAAAAACCTCAGACAAAGGCAGCGTGAACACAGGGTTCTGACAGAAACCAGGTAGATTAGAATGATTTATTGTTCTTCAGCAAGGGCTCACGGAAGATTGGGGGGCATGAATTTTCAACTCCAAGGCTAGAGAGTGGGGCACCACCATATTAATCCCACCCATCATTGCTGAGAGCCTTCAGGGAACAAAAAAGTGCCATTTAGTGGAAGCTGGAGCCTCCACTTACACTAAGCCCTGCCTCTCTGTCCCGTGCAGGTACATTTCCACTATAGCAAGCCAACATGAGAATCAGTGCAACTGGCCCCTCCACAGAAGACCAGCATAAACAACTCACTAACAGAAAGTTTACTAGTCATAGAGGGCTGCAAAACATCAGTTCTAGGGGAAAATAGATCTAATCTCATTTGTACTTTAATTCTTCATTTTTAATTTTTTTTCATTATTTTCTTATTTTTCAACTCTTTAGTTTTTATAACTTTATTTTTATATATTGCTTTATAGCTGTGTTTTTTTTTTACTTTCACTGTATTACGAATTTCATTGTGTGTGTGTGTGTGTGTATATATATATATATATATATATATATATATATTTGTATACTTTCATTATATATATGACTAGTTTCTTTTCACAAGCAGACCAAAACACACCCATGATCTAGTTTGGTTGCTGTAATTGTTGTTGTTGTTGTTCTAGACTTTTTCTTCTTTCTTTTCTTTTCTGGACAAAATGTAGTATTTTTAACCAGAGGTTTAATTAATACAGGTATAAGTAAGATGTCTGAACTAGGCTTTAAAACAATGATTATGGGTGCCTGGGTGGCTCAGTGGGTTAAGCCTCTGCCTTCGGCTCAGGTCATGATCTCAGGGTCCTGGGATCAAGTCTCGCATCGGGCTCTCTGCTCAGCAGGGAGCCTGCTTCCCTCTCTCCCTGCCTGCCTCTCTGTCTACTTGTGACCTCTCTCTGTCAAATAAATAAATAAAATATTTTTAAAAATAAATAAATAAAACAATGATTATAAAGATAATATGTGGGCATGAAAAAGTCATAGAAGTTACTAGATTTTAAAGCATTTTAAACTAGATTTTTTTTCCCGATTCAAGGATTTTTATTTATTCATTTAAGTTTTATTTGAATTCTAGATAGTTGACTTACAGTATAATATTAGTTCCTGGCATATAATATAGTGATTCAAAGCTTCCATACAACATCCCGGTCTCATCACCTGTGCCCTCCTTATGAGCAGTTCAACGAATTAAAGGTACTAGATTCCTTCTAAGAAAGTCACAACAATTAGGGATAGGCATAAATCCCCTGCTTCTCAAATGTGAACATACAGGAAAATCTCCTAGGAATCTTGGTGAAATGCAGATTCTGAATTAGTGGAGCTGGGGCCTGAGATTCTGCATTTCTTCCTTTTTTTTTTAATTTCTTTTCAGCATAACAGAATTCATTGTTTTTTGCACCACACCCAGTGCTCTATGCAATACGTGCCCTCCATAATACCCGCCACCTAGCTCCCCCAACCTCCCACCCCCTGCCCCTTCAAAACCCTCAGATTGGGAGGAGTCAAGATGGCAGAGAAGTAGCAGGCTGAGACTACTTCAGCTAGCAGGAGATCAGCTAAATAGCTTATCTAAAGATTGCAAACACCTGCAAATCCATCGGCAGATCAAAGAGAAGAACAGCAATTCTGGAAACAGAAAAACAACCACTTTCTGAAAGGTAGCACTGGCGGAGAAGTGAATCCAAAGCGACAGGAAGATAGACCCCGGGGGGAGGGGCCGGCTAACAGCAAGCAGCAGAGGAATGGAGCACAAAATCAGGACTTTTAAAAGTCTGTTCCACTGAGGGACATCGCTCCAGAGGCTAAACCGGGATGAAGCCCACGCAGGGTCAGCATGGACTCAGGTCCCTCAGGGTCACAGAAGGATCGGGGGTGTCTGAGTGTCACAGAGCTTGTGGGTATTGGAACAGGAAAGCCGGCTACAGAGACAGAGCCGACAGTAAGATCACAGCTCGGGGTAACCTTGAACTGGCCACAGGCTCGGTGAGCTAGGAGCGCGGCCAGAGGTCGGGCAGACGGGAGTAACTGGGCGCTGTTCTCTGAGGACACACTGAGGAGTGGGGCCCAGGCTCTCGGCTCCTCGGGGCCAGAGACCAGAAGGCCGCCATTTGTATTCCCGTCCTCCAGAACTCTACGGAAAGCACTCAGGGAACAAAAGCTCCTGAAAGCAAACCCGAGCTGATTACTCAGCCTGGCCCCTGGTAAGGGCGGTGCAATTCCGCCTGAGGCAAAGACACTTGAGAATCACTACACCAGGCCCCTCCCCCAGAAGATCAACAAGAAATCCAGCCAAAACCAAGTTCACCTACCAAGGAGTGCGGTTTTAATAACAAGGAGAGCAGCAGAATTCCAGAGGAGGAGAAAGCAAAGCACGGAACTCATGGCTTTCTCCCTGTGATATTTTTAGTCTTGCAGTTAATTTTTTTCTTTTTCATTTTTTTTCTCTTCTTCTGCTAAATTTTTTTTTTACTTTTACCCTTTTCTTTTTTAACGTTTTTTAACTAGTTTATCTAATATATATATTTTTTATTTTTTATATTTTTCTTTATTCATTTTGTTTTTTTTAAATTATTTTCTTTTTTTTAATATTTTTTTCTTTCTTTCTTTTTGAACTCTTTTTATCCCCTTTCTCCCCCCTCACGATTTGAGATCTCTTCTGATTTGGTTAAAGCATATTTTCCTGGGGTTGTTGCCACCTTTTTAGTATTTTACTTGCTCCTTCATATACTCTTAACTGGACAAAATAACAAGGCGAAAAACTTCACCAAAAAAAAAAAAAAAAGAGGCAGTACCGAAGGCTAGGGACCTAATCAATACAGACATTGGTAATATGTCAGATCTAGAGATCAGAATGACAATTCTCAAGGTTCTAGCCGGGCTCGAAAAAGGCATGGAAGTTATTAGAGAAACCCTCTCGGGAGATATAAAAGCCCTTTCTGGAGAAATAAAAGAACTAAAATCTAACCAAGTCGAAATCAAAAAAGCTATTAATGAGGTGCAAGCAATCAAAATAGGAGGCTCTCACTGCTAGGATAAATGAGGCATAAGAAAGAATTAGGGATATAGAAGACCAAATGACAGAGAATAAAGAAGCTGAGAAAAAGAGGGACAAAAAGCTACTGGACCACGAGGGGAGAATTCGAGAGATAAGTGACACCATGAGACGAAACAACATTAGAATAATTAGGATTCCAGAAGAAGAAGAGAGAGGGGAGCAGAAGGTATACTGGAGAGAATTATTGGGGAGAATTTCCCCAATATGGCAAAGGGAACGACCATCAAAATTCAGGAGGTTCAGAGAATGCCCCTCCAAATCAATAAGAATAGGCCCACACCCCGTCACCTAATAGTAAAATTTACAAGTCTCAGTGACAAAGAGAAAATCCTGAAAGCAGCCCGGGAAAAGAAGTCTGTAACATTCAATGGTAAAAATATTAGATTGGCAGCTGACTTATCCACAGAGACCTGGCAGGCCAGAAAGAGCTGGCATGATATTTTCAGAGCACTAAACGAGAAAAACATGCAGCCAAGAATACTATATCCAGCTAGGCTATCATTGAAAATCAAAGGAGAGAATAAAATGTTCCAGGACAAGCAAAAACTGAAAGAATTTGCAAACACCAAACCAGCTCTACAGGAAATATTGAAAGGGGTCCTCTAAGCAAAGAGAGAGCCTACAAGTGGTAGATCAGTAAGGAACAGAGACAATATACAGTAACAGTCACCTCAAAGGCACTAAATTCATATCTCTTAATATTTACACTGGATGTTAATGGGCTAAATGCCCCAATCAAAAGTCACAGGGTATCAGAATGGATAAAAAAACAAAACCCATCTATATGTTGCCTCCAAGAAACTCATTGTAAGCCCGAAGACACCTCCAGATTTAAAGTGATGGGGTGGAAAAGAATTTACCATGCTAATGGATATCAGAAGAAAGCAGGAATGGCAATCCTTATATCAGATCAATTAGATTTTAAGCCAAATACTATAATAAGAGATGAGGAAGGACACTATATCATACTCAAAGGGTCTATCCAACATGAAGATCTAACAATTTTAAATATCTATGCGCCCAACGTGGGAGCAGCCAACTATATAAACCAATTAATAACAAAATCAAAGAAACACATCAACAATAATACGATAATAGTAGGGGACTTTAACAATCCCATCACTGAAATGGACAGATCATCCAAGCAAAAGATCAACAAGGAAATAAAGGCCTTAAATGACACACTGGACCAGGTGGACATCACAAATATATTCAGAACATTTCATCCCAAAGCAACAGAATACACATTCTTCTCTAGTGCACATGGAACATTCTCCAGAATAGATCACATCCTCGGTCCTAAATCAGGATTCAACCGGTATCAAAAGATAGGGATCATTCCCTGCATATTTTTAGACCACAATGCTCTGAAGCTAGAACTCAACCACAAAAGGAAGTTTGGAAAGAACCCAAATACATGGAGACTAAACAGCATCCTTCTAAACAATGAATGGGTCAAACGGAAAATTAAAGAAGAATTGAAAAAAATCATGGAAACAAAAGATAATGAAAATACAATGGTTCAAAATCTGTGGGACACAACAAAAGCAGTCCTGAGAGGAAAATATATAGTGGTACAAGCCTTTCTCAAGAAACAAGAAAGGTGTCACGTTCACAACCTAACCCTACACCTAAAAAAGCTGGAGAAAGAACAAGAAAGAAACCCTAAGTCCAGCAGGAGAAGAGAAATCATAAAGATCAGAGCAGAAATCAATGAAATAGAAACCAAAAAAAAAACAATAGAGCAAATCAATGAAACTAGGAGCTGGTTCTTTGAAAGAATTAATAAAATTGATAAACCCCTGGCCAGACTTATCAAAAGAAAAGAAATCATGAATGAAAGACGAGAGATCACAACTAACACCAAAGAATTACAAACTATTATAAGAACATACTATGAGCAACTCTACGGCAAGAAATTTGACAATCTGGAAGAAATGGATGCATTCCTAGAAACATATAAACTACCACAACTGAACCAGGAAGAAATAGAAAGCCTGATCAAACCCATAACCAGTAAGGAGATTGAAACAGTCATTAAAAATCTCCAAAAAAACAAAAGCCCAGGGCCAGAAGGCTTACAGGGGGAATTCTACCAAACATTTAAAGAACTAATTCCTATTCCCCTAAACTGTTCCAAAAAATAGAAATGGAAAGAAAACTTCCAAACTCATTTTATGAGGCCAGTATCACTTTGGTCCCAAAACCAGACAAGGATCCCATCAAAAAAGAGAGCTATAGACCAATATCCTTGATGAACACAGATGTGAAAATTCTCACCAAAATACTAGCCAATAGGATTCAACAGTACATTAAAAGGATTATTCACCACGACCAAGTGGAATTTATTCCAGGGCTGCAAGATTGGTTCAACATCTGCACATCAGTCAATGTGATACAACACATCAATAAAAGAAAGAACAAGAACCATATGATACTCTCAATAGATGCTGAAAAAGCAGTTGACAAATTACAACATGCATTCCTGATCAAAACTCTTCAAAGTGTAGGGATAGAGGGCACATACCTCAATATCATCAAAGCCATCTATGAAAAACCCACCGCAAATATCATTCTCAATGCAGAAAACCTGAAAGCTTTTCCGCTAAGTTCAGGAACACGGCAGGGATGTCCATTATCACCACTGCTATTCAACATAGTACTAGAAGTGCTAGTCTCAGCAATCAGACAACAAAAGGAAATTAAAGGCATCCAAATCGGCAAAGAAGAAGTCAAATTATCACTCTTTGAAGATGATATGATACTATATGCGGAAAACCCAAAAGACTCCACTCCAAAACTGCTAGAACTTGTCCAGGAATTCAATAAAATGTCAGGATATAAAATCAAAGCACAGAAATCAGTTGCATTTCTCTACACCAACAATAAGACAGAAGAAAGAGAAATTAAGGAGTCAATCTCATTTTCAATTGCACCCGAAACCATAAGATACCTAGGAATAAATCTAACCAAAAAGGCATAGAATCTATACTCAGAAAACTATAAAGTACACATGAAAGAAATTGAGGAAGACACAAATGGAAAAATGTTCCATGCTCCTGGATTGGAAGAATAAATATTGTGAAAATGTCTATGCTACCTAAAGCGATCTACACATTTAATGCAATTCCTATCAAAGTACCATCCATCTTTTTCAAGGAAATGGAACAAATAGTGCTAAAATTTATATGGAAGAAGAAAAGACCTTGAATAGCCAAAGGGATATTGAAAAAGAAAGCCAAAGATGGTGACATCACAATTCCGGACTTCAAGCTCTATTACAAAGCTGTCATCATCAAGACAGCATGGTACTGGCACAAAAACAGACACATAGATCAATGGAACAGAATAGAGAGCCCAGAAATAGACCCTCACCTCTATGGTCAACTAATCTTCGACAAAGCAAGAAAGAATGTCCAATGGAATAAAGACAGCCTCTTTATTAAATGGGGCTGGGAAAATTGGACAGCCTCATGCAGAAAAATGAAATTGGACCATTTCCTTACACCACACACAAAAATAGACTCAAAATGGATGAACGACCTCAATGTGCGAAAGGAAACCATCAAAATCCTTGAGGAGAACACAGGCAGCAACCTCTTCGACCTCAGCCACAGCAACATCTTTCTAGGAACATCACCAAAGGTAAGGGAAGCAAGGGCAAAAATGAACTATTGGGATTTCATCAAGATCAAAAGCTTTTGCACAGCAAAGGAAACAGTTAACAAAATCAAAAGACAACTGACAGAATGGGAGAAGATATTTATATATGAAATATCAGATAAAGGACTAGTGTCCAAAATCTATAAAGAACTTAGCAAACTCAACACCGAAAGAACAAATAATCCAATCAAGAAATGGGCAGAGGACATGAACAGACATTTCTGCAAAGAAGACATCCAGATGGCCAACAGACACATGAAAATGTGCTCCATATCACTCGGCATCAGGAAATACAAATCAAAACCACAATGCGATATCACCTCACACCAGTCAGAATGTCTAAAATCAACAAGTCAGGAAATGACAGATGCTGGTGAGAATGCGGAGAAAGGGGAACCCTCCTACACTGTTGGTGGGAATGCAAGCTGGTGCAACCACTCTGGAAAACAGCATGGAAGTTCAGCAAAATGTTGAAAATAGAACTGCCCTATGACCCATCAATTGCACTAATGGGTATTTACACTAAAGATACAAACGTAGTGATCCGAAGGGGCATATGCACCCGAATGTTTATAGCAGCAATGTCCACAATAGCCAAACTATGGAAAGAACGTAGATGTCCATCAACAGATGAATGGATCAAGAAGATGTGGTATATATACACAATGGAATACTATGCAGCCAGCAAAAGAAATGAAATCTTGCCATTTGCGACAACAGGGATGGAACTAGAGCGTATCATGCTTAGCGAAATAAGTCAAGCAGAGAAAGACAACTATCATATGATCTCCCTGATATGAGGAAGTGGTGATGCAACATGGGGGCTTAAGTGGGTAGGAGAAGAATCAATGAAACAAGATGGGATTGGGAGGGAGACAAACCATAAGTGATTCTTAATCTCACAAAACAAACTGAGGATTGCTGGGGGAAGGGGATTGGGAGAAAAGGGGTGGGGTTATGGACATTGGGGTGGGTATGTGCTCTGGTGAGTGCTGTGAAGTGTGTAAACCTGGCGATTCACAGACCTGTACCCCTGGGGATAAAAATATATGTTTATAAAAAAATAAAAAATTTGGGGCGCCTGGGTGCCTTAGTGGGTTAAGCCTCTGCCTTCGGCTCAGGTCATGATCTCAGGGTCCTGGGATCAAGCCCCGCATTGGGCTCTCTGCTCAGCAGGAAGCCTGTTTCCCTTCCTCTCTCTCTCTGCCTGCCTCTCTGCCTACTTGTGATCTCTGTCTGTCAAATAAATAAATAAAACCTTTTAAAAAAATAATAAAAAATTTAAAAATTAAAAAAAAACCCTCAGATTGTTTTTCAGAGTCTATAGTCTCTCATGGTTCATTTTCCCCTTTCAATTTTCCTCAAGTCCCTTCTCCTCTCCATCTCCCTTTGTCCTCCATTTTATTTGTCATGCTCAACAAATAAATGAAACCATATGATAATTGACTCTCTCTGCTTGACTTATTTCACTCAGCATAATCTCTTCCAGTCCCGTCCATGTTGCTACAAAACTTGGGTATTCATCCTTTCTGATGGAGGCATAATATTCCATAGTGTATATGGACCACATCTTCCTTATCCATTCATCCATTGAAGGGCATCTTGGTTCTTTCCACAGTTTGGTGACCATGGCCATTGCTGCTTTGAACATTGGGGTATAGATGGCCCTTCTTTTTACTACATCTGTATCTTTGGAGTAAATACCCAGTAGTGCAATGGCAGGGTCATAGGGAAGCTCTATTTTTAATTTCTTGAGGAAATTAAAAAGTTATTAAAAAGTTGCTGCATCAACTTGCATTTTAAAATAAAGGGTGTAATAAGAGATGAAGAGTAATAAAGGGGATATCCATAAATATTTAACAATTGTAAATATTTATGCCTCTGACTTGGGAGTACCCAAATATATAATAAACCAATTATTAATAATCTCATTGATAATAATACAATACCAGTAGGGGATTTAACACCTCACTTACAGCAATGGACAGATAATCAAAGCAGAGAAACAACAAGGAAACAATGGCTTTGAATGAGACACTGGACTGGAAGGAATTAACAAATATATGTAGAACATTTCATCCTAAAGAGGCAAAATGCATATTCTTTTCAAGTGTGCATGGAATATTCTCAAGAAAAGATCACATACTGAGTCACAAATCAGTCCTCAACAAGTACAAAAAGACTAAACTCATACCATGCATATTTCAGAACACAAAACATGAAACTTGAAGTCAATCATTTGAAAAAATTTGGAGGAGGCTAAAGAATATCCAACTAAAGTATGAAAGTGCCAACCAGAAAATTAAGTAAGAACTTAACAACAACAAAAAAAATGGAATCAAATGAAAGTGAAAACATGACAGTCCAAAACTTTTAAAATGCAGCAAATGTGGTCTTAAGAGGGAAGTATATTGAGGCACCTGGGTGGCTCAGTGGGTTAAACTTCTTCCTTCTCCTCAAGTCATGATCCCAGGGTCCTGGGATTGAGCCCACATTGGGTTCTCAGCTCAGCAGGGAGCTTGCTTCCTCCTCTCTCTCTCTCTGCCTGCCTCTCTGCCTACTTGTGATCTGTCTGTCAAACAAACAAATAATTTTTTTTTTTTATTTAAAGAGGGAACTATATTGCAGTAGAGGCCCACCTCAATAAGCAAGAAAAGTCTCAAATACACAACCTATCCTTACACTTTAAAGGGCTAGAAAAGGAAGGACAAATAAAGCTTAAAGGCAGCAGAAAGGAAATAATAAAGATTTGATTAGAAACAAATGACACAGAAACAAACAAACAAAAAACAATATAATGGATTAAAGAAACTAAGAGCTAGTTCTACAAAAGAATTGATAAAATTGATAAACATCTAGCCAGACTTATCAAAAAGAAAAGAGAAAAGACTCAAATAGATAAAATCATGAATTAAAGAGGAGAGATCACACCAACACCAGAGGAATGCACAAAATTATAGGGAAGATAAAACTATGAACAATTACATGTTAACAAATTGGGCAACCTGGAAGAAATGGACAAGTTGCTAAAAACTACAAACCACCAAAATTAAAACAGAAAGAAATAGACAATTTGAACAGACCCATAACCAACAAAGAAATAGAATCTATAATCAAAAATCTCCCAACAAACAAAAGCCCATGGCCAAATGGATTCCCAGGGGAAATCTACCAGACATTTAAAAAAGAGCTATCACCTACTATCTTCAAACTGTTGTGAAAAAAATATATATAAAGAAGACTTATAAATCATTTTATGAAGCCAGCATTACCTTGCTTTTGAAACCAGACAATGACCCCACTAAAAAGGAGAATTACAAGCCAATATCCCTGACAGACACAAACTTAAAAATTCTCAATAAAATACTAGCAATCAAATTCCACAATACATTAAAAGAATTATTCACTATTATGAAGTGGGATTTATTTCTGGGCTGCAGGTGGGCTTCAATGTTCACAACTCAATTAATGTGATACACCACATTAATAAAAGAGCAGTTAAGAACCATATGATCCTGTCAATAGATGAAGAAAAAAAATTGACAAAATACAGCATCCTTTCTCGATAAAACCCTCAACAATGTAGGGATAGATGGAACATATCTCAACATCATAAAGACCATTTACAAAAGTCCCACAGCTAGTGTTGTCCTCCCTTACAGTCAGGAAGTGATACAAGGATACCCACCTTCACCATTACCATTACCATTTAACATAGTACTTAAAGTCTTAGTCACAACAATCAGACCAAAAAAAAAAAAAAAAAAAAGGAGGGCGGGAATAAAAGGATCTGAATAGACAAGAAAGAAGTCAAACCCAAAAGAGTCCCTAAAAAAATTATTAGAACTCATAAATGAATACAACAAAGTTGCAGGATATAAAATGGATGTGTGGAAATCTGTTACATTTCTATAAACCAATAAGAAAACAGCAGAAAAACAAATCAAATAATTGATCCCATTAACAATTGCACGAAAAGATACCTAGGAATAACCCTAACTAAAGAGGTAACGTCTGTACTTTGTAAACTATAGAACACTTAAGAAAGATATTGAAGAGGACACAAGGAAATAGAAAGGCATTCTATGCTCATGGATTAGAAGAACATTGTTAAAATGTCTATAGCACCCAAAGCAACCTACACATTTCATTCAATCTCTATAAAAATGTCACAGCATTTTTCACAGAGCTAGAACAAACAATCCTACATCTTTATGGAACCAGAAAAGACCCAGAATAGCCAAAACAATTCTGAAGAAGGAAAAAAAAAATCTGGAGGCATCATGATTCTATATTATTTCAAACTATATTACAAAGCTGTAGTCATCAAGACTGTACAGCACTAGCACAAAAACGGACAAATAGATTAGTGGAATTGAATAGAGAACCCAGAAATGAACCCACAAATATATGATCAACTAATCTTCCACAAAGCAGGAAAGAATATCCAATAGAAAAAAACACAGTCTTTTCAACAAATGGTGCTGGGAAAATTGGACAGCCACATGCAGAATGAAACTGGATCTTTTCCTTACACCATACACAAAAATAAATTCAAAATGAATGAAAGATCTCACTGTGATACTCAAAACCACCAAATCCTAGAGGGGGACATAGGCATCAACCTCTTTAACCTTGGCTATAGCAACTTCTTACTAGACAGGTCACCATAGGTAAGGGAAACAAACCAAAAGTGAACGGTTGGGACTTCATCAAGATAAAAAGCTTCTGAATGGCAAAGGAAATACTCAGCAGAACTAAAGGGCAACCAATGGCATGGGAGAAGATATTTGCAAATGACGTAGTTGATAAAGGGAGAGTATATAAAATCTATAAAGAACTTACCAAACTCAATACCCCCAAAAAACAAATCATCCTGTTAGGAAATGGACAGAAGAAAAGAATTTTACAAATTTTAATTTTAAAAAATTTTTGTAATATTTATATTTATATTTTATTTAAACAAATATTTAAATAATAAATATTTAATAAATATTTAAATAATAAATGCATATTTAAATATTTATAAAATATTTATTTTTATTAAAAATATTTTTTAATTTAAAATTTTACAAATTTTACACTTTTACAAAGAAGACATCCAGATGGCTTAAAGACTCATGAAAAGATGTTCAACATCACTTGGCTCAGTCCAAATCGAAACCACAGTGACATATCACCTCACCCTGTCAAAATGGTTAAAATTATCGACTTGAGAAGTAACAGGTGTTGGCAAGAATACAGAGGAAGAGGAACCCGCTTACACTGTTGGTGGGAATGCAAACCAGTGCAGCTATCCTGGAGAACAGTTTGGAGGTTCCTCAAAAAGTTAAAAATAGAACTGCCCTATGATCCCACAATTGCACTACCAGGTATTTCCCAAAGGTTACAAAAATACAGATTCAAAGAGGTACATGCACCCTGATGTCCATAGCAGCATTATCAACTAAAGCCAAACTATGGAGATAGTCCAAATAACCATCGACTGATGAATAGACAAAGAAAATATATAGTATATATACAATGGAATATTACTCAGCCACCAAACAGAATGTAATTTGCAATTTGGAAATGGATGGAGCTAGAGTATATTATGCTAAGAGAAATAAATCAGTAAGAGAAAGACAAATGCCAGATGATCGCACACATATGTGGAATTTAATAAAGAAAACAGATGAACTTATAGGAAGGGGGCAAAGAAAAACACAAAAGAGGGAAAAAAGCCACAGGTGACCATTCATGATAGAGAGAAAACTGAGAGTTGATGGAGGGAGGTGGATATTAGATGGGTGATGGGCGATGGGCTAGATGGGTGATGGCTATTAAAGAGGACACTTGTGATAAGCACTGGGTGTTGTATGAAAGTGATGAATAACTGAATTCTACTCAAGAGCCCAATATTGCACTCTATGTTAACTAACAACGTTTAATTTTAAAAAAAAGAAAAAAAAAGAAAAGAAAAGAAAAGAAAAAAGTAATTATGCTTGAAAGTAGAAATAAATAAATTAATTAATAAACAAACAACCATTTGGGCTGTTTCCATAAGTTCGCCATTGTTGATGTTGCTGCTATAAACATTGGGATGCATGTATCCCTTAGAATTAGTATTTTTGTACCCTTTGCATAATTACCTAGTCATACAACTACTGGATCATGGATTAGTTTTATTTTAGCTTTTTGAGGAACCTCCACACTGTTTTCCAGAGTGTCTGTACCAGTTTTCAATCCCACCAACATGTAGGAGTGCTCCTCTCCTCTGCATCCTTTTCAACACTTATTTCCTCTCTTCTTAATTTTAGCCATTCTGATAAGTATCTCACTGAATTTTTGATATATATTGATATACATTTCCTTGATAATCAGTGATATTGAACACCTTCTCATGTGTCTGTTGGCTATCTGTATATCCTCTTTTGAAAAATGTCTATTCATACTTTTTATTCACATTTTAATTGGATCATTTTGGAGGTGTTTAGTTTCAGGATTTTTTGTCTACTTTGGATACTAACCCTTTATCACACGTCATTTATAGCTATCTTCTCCCATTCCATTGGTTGTCTTTTAGTTTTGTTAATTATTTCCTTTTGTTTCAATGAAATCCCATAGTTAATTTTTGCTTTTGTTTCTCTTGCCTTAGGATACATATCTAGAAATAAATTGCTATACCAAAGTTAAAGATTTTACTGCCTGTGTTCTTCTTTAAGATTTTGATGGTTTCAAGTCTAAAAGTTAGGTCTTCCATTTTGAGTTTATTTTGTCTATGGTGTAAGAAAATGGTCCAGTTCCAATCTTTTGTATGTTGCTGTCCAATTTTCCCAGCACCATTTGTTGAAGAAACTTTTATTCCCATTGCATATTCTTTCAAGTTTTATTGATAATTAATTTATAATAGAGTTATGTGTCCATTTCTGAGTTTTCTATTCTGTTCCACTGCTCTATGTGTCTCTTTTGGGGCCAGTACCATATTGTTTTCATCACTGCATCTTGGTAATATACCTGAAGTCTGGAATTGTGATACCTCCAGCTGTGCTTTTCTTTTTCAAGGTTGCTTTGGCTCTTCAGGGTCTTTTGTAATTCCATAAAAAAATTAAGATTGTTTGTTCTAGTACTTTAAGTCTGAGCCAGAGCAATCAGACAATAAAAAGAAATGAAAGCATCCAAACTGGCAGGGAAGAAGTCACAATTTCATTATTTGCAGATGAAATGATACACTATATAGAAAATCCAAAATACGCCACCAAATAATTGCTAGACCTGCTAAACAAATTCAGTAAAGTTCCACGTTATCAATACAATTTGTATAGGAATAGCATTAAATCTAAAGATTATTTGGTAGTATAGACATTTAAACATAATTAATTTTTCAAATCCATTAACAAAGTATATCTTTCCATTTATTTCTGTCTTCATAAATTTCTTTCATCAATGCTTTATAAATTTGAAGTGTACAGATCATTCACCTCCTTTGTTAACTTTACTCATATGTATTTTATTATTTTTGATGCTATTACAAATGGGATTGTTTTCTATGTATCTTTTTTTAGGTATTTTGCTTTAGTGTATAGAAATGCAAATAATTTTGTGGGTTTTTTTTTAATCTTTTATTTTTACTAAATTTATTTAATAGTCCTTATAGATCTTATTTGAGTCTGGAGCATTTTTTTAAACATAAAATCATGCCACATGCTAATAGGGACAATCTTACATTTTCTGTTCTTATTTGGATACCTTTCATTTTTTTCTTGCTAAATTGCACTGGCTAGTACTTCTAGTACTGTGCTTTATCAGAGTGGTGAGTGTGAGCACTCTTGTTCTGCCCCTGACCTTACAGGAAAAGTTCTCAACTTTGCACCATTGATTGTGTATGATATTGGTTCTGTGCTTTTTTATATGGCCTTTATTATGTTGAGACATCCTCCTATAACCGATTAATTGGGCACTCTTACCATGACAGGGTGCTGAGTTTAAACAAACTCCTTTTATCTGCATTTAATAAGAAGATCATACAGTTTCTATCTGTTATTCTATCAATGTGGTATATCATGTGTATTGATTTATATTTTAAACTATCCTTGCATCCCAGGTATTAATCTCACTTTATCATGATACATGATCCTTTTAACATACTGTTGAATTCAGATTACTGGTATTTTGTTTTAAACTTTTATATCTTTATTTATCACAGGTATTGGCTTGTAGCTTTATTTTATTTCTTTCTTTTTCTTTTTTTTACTTAAATTTTATTTTTTCAGTATTCCAAGATTCATTGTTCATACACCACACCCAGTGCTCCATACAATACATGCCCTCCTTAATACCCATCACCAAGCTCACCCATTTCCTCACTCCCCCCTTCCAAAACCCTCAGTTTGTTTCTCAGAGTCCACAGTCTCTCATAGTTCATCACCCCTCTGATTTCCCTCAATTCACTTTTTCTTTCCTCCTCCTAATGCCCTCTATATTATTCCTTATGCTCCACAGGTAAGTGAAACCATAGATAATTGACTCTCTCTGCTTGATTTATTTCACTCAGCATAATCTCCTCCAGTCCCGTCCAGTTTGATATAAAAGTTGGGCATTCATCATTTTTGATGGAGGCATAGTATTCCATTGTATATATGGACCATACCTTCTTGATCTATTCATCCATTGAAGGGGATCTTGGCTCTTTCCACGGTTTGGTGATTGTGACTATTGCTGCTATGAATATTGGGGTACATATGAGCTTTCTTTTCACTACATCTTTATCTTTGGGGTAAATACCCAGTAGTGCCATTGTAGGGTCATAGGGTGGCTCTGTTTTTAATTTCTTAAGGAATCTCTACACTGTTTTCCAAAGTGACTGCACCAATTGGCATTCCCACCAACAGTGTAAGAGAGTTCCTCTTTCTCCACATGCTCTCCAACACTTGTTGTTTACTGTCTTATTAATTTTGGGCATTCTAACTGGTGTAAAGTAGCATTTCAGTGTGGTTTTGATTTGAATGTCCCTGATGGCTAATGATGATGAACATTTTTTCATGTGTCTGTAAGCCATTTGTATGTCTTCTTTGGAGAAGTGTTTGTTCATGACTTCTGCCCATTTTTTTGACTTATCTGTTTATTTTGAGTGCTGAGTTTGAGAAGTTCTTATTTTCTTATATTGTTTTGTTTGGCTTTGGTATTAATGTAATATGGCTTTGTAAAATGAATTTGAGCATTTTCTCTCTTTTCAAATTTTTTGGATGAATTTGAAAAAAAAATTGCACTATTTTGTCTTTAAATATTTGGTAAAAGTTGCCATTGAAACCATCTGTTCCTGGGCTTTTCTTTGTTGCTAGGTTTTTTCTTTTTTTAAAGATTTTATTTATTTATTTGACAGAGAGAGATCACAAGTAGGCAGAGAGGCAGACAAAGAGAGAGGAGGAAGCAGGCTCCCGGCTGAGCAGAAAGCCTGATGAGGGGCTCAGTCCCAGGACTCTGGGATCATGACCTGAGCCGAAAGCAGAGGCTTTAACTGACTGAGCCACCCAGGCGCCCCCTAGGTTTTTGATTATTGCTTCAGTGCCCATATTCCTTATTGGTGTGATCTGATTTTCTATTTTTCCATTATCCAATCTTGATAAGTTACATATCTTTAGGAATTTATCCATTTATTCTAGGCTACTGTAGTGTAACTATTTGACAATTAAGTTTTATTATAATGTAAATGCTTGATGTTAAGTTTTTAATTGCCGAGGTATCCATTTTGAAGACATCTATCTTAGATAAACATATTTTAAATTACACAACTAGATAAAGAGCCAGGCTGTTTTACCCCTCACATTCCCCTTTTAGAAAGCACTGGGTAATTTAGATAACTGACCGCTTTGAGTGACCTGACTTTCCTTCCCATGAAATAATTCTCACTATTATCTTATAAATTTTCCATTGTAATGTAAACCCACAAAGTCCTAGGCATACCACTCACAACCTTAATAAAAGCAGAACCCCAGGTCTGTATTATTTCTCTACCCATGACCTCACTGTGTAGCCCTATGCATTCCATGTACCTTCTAGGATTTGTAATAAATTATATTTTTTCAAAGTTCCTAATAGTTATTGCTGAAGTACATTTTGCAATCATAAGAATCACAGTGGCTGGTCCAGCCACAAATTTAGTTTGGCTAGGGAAATGCATTTGGGCACTGGCCACAAATAGTTTAGATCCATGTAAATGCTCCAGGCATTGAAGCCAATAACATGACTATCAATAGACTGAGACTGACAGAAATCAGCTATTTAATATGTTGGCATGTAATTATTCATAATAGCTGCTTACAATCCTATTTCTATGTCATGAGTGTTAAGGTATTTTCTTTCATTTATAATTTTATTTGAATTTTCTTTTTTCCTTGGTTAGTCTAGATAAAGGTTTATCAATTTTATTAATTTTTCACAAAATAAACTCAGTTTCATTCTTTTTTTTTCTGTTCTCTTTCTACTCTATTTATTTCTGCTCCAATCTTTGTTATTTTCTTCCTTTCCTATCTTTGGGCCTACTTTTTTAAATCTTTTTTAACCCCTTGAAGTGTAAAGTTAGTTTATTTGAGATTTTTTTTCCCTTAATGTAGGCATTTATTATTATAAACTTCCCTGTTAGTACTACTTAGACTGCATTTCAGAACTTTTGGTAGGTTCTGTTTATTTTAATTTGTCTCATAAATACTGTGACTTTCCTTTTGATTTTTTTTTTTATTTGACCCATGGGTTGTTCAGGAGTGAGTTGCTTAATTTTTACATTTTCGTTAATTTTTACATATTAGTGTGTTTTCCAGTTCACCTTTTAATATTGATTTCTAGTTTCATATTTCTGTGGTCAAGAAAGATATTTGATGCAATTTTGTTCTTCTAGAATTTGTTAAGACTTCATTTGATTGCCAAGATATGATCTGCCTTGAAGAATATACCATGTGCTCTTGAACAGAATGTATATTCTGTTGCTGTAGGGCAGGATTTTCTGTATATTTTTGTAAGGTCCATTTGGTCTATAGCATTATTTAGGTAAACTATTTCCTAATTAGATTTCTATCTGGATAAAGCTTTTGTTATTCAAAGTGAGGTGTTGAAGGCTCCTATTATAGAATTGTTGTCTATTTTTCCTTTAAGTTATGCTAATATTTGCTTTAAATATTTAGGTGATCCAATACTGGGTCTGTATATATTGATGAATACATATCCTAAATATCCTAAATCTATCCTTTATCTTTGAGGTCCTTTGCTTATTGTGACTGATTGTTACTGAAAGTCTATTTCATCTTACATAAATATAAACCCTGCTTTCCTCTGATTTTTATTTGTATGGAATACTTTTTTTCTATCATTTACACTTTGAGCCTGGTCTTTAGAGCTGAAGTGAATAACTTGTTAGCAGTATATTGTTAAATACTTTAAATCCATTCATCTGCTTTATGTCTTTGGGTTGACAATATTAACCCATTTATGTTTAATGTAATTGTTGATAGGTACGGACTTAATATTGCTGCTTCTTTCATTGTTTTCTGACTTTTTAAAAACCTTTTTTGTTCCATTATTCCTCTCTTGTTGTCTATTTTTAACACATATTTTTGTAGTAATATGCTTTAATTTATTTATCTTTTTGTTTATCTACTATAGGTTTTCCCTTTGTAGTTAACATGAGTGTTACATAAAATGTCTTGTAGATGTAACAGTCCATTTTAACCTGATAATGACTTATTGTCAACTACATACAAAAGGTTTTTTTTATATATATTTGATTTATTTTTTATTTTCAGCATAACAGTATTCATTATTTTTTCACCACATCCAGTGCTCCATGCAATCCATGCCCTCTATAATACCCACCACCTGGTACCCCAACTTCCCAGTCCCCGCCCCTTAAAAACCCTCAGATTGTTTTTCAGAATCCATAGTCTCTCATGGTTCACCTCCCCTTCCAATTTCCCCCAAATCCCTTCTCCTCTCTAACACCCCATGTCCTCCATGCTATTTGTTATGCTCCACAAATAAGTGAAACCATATGATAATTGACTCTCTCTGCTTGACTTATTTCACTCAGCATAATATCTTCCAGTCCTGTCCATGTTGCTACAAAAGTTAGGTATTCATCCTTTCTGATGGAGGTATAATACTCCATAGTGTATATGGACCACATCTTCCTTATCCATTCATCCATTGAAGTGCATCTTGGTTCTTTCCACAGTTTGGCGACCGTGGCCATTGCTGCTATAAACATTGGGGTACAGATGGCCCTTCTTTTCACCACATCTGTATCTTTGGGGTAAATACCCAGGAGTGCAATTGCAGGGTCATAGGGAAGTTCTATTTTTAATTTCTTGAGGAACCTCCACACTGTTCTCCAAAGAGGCTGCACCAACTTGCATTCCCACCAGTCAAGAAAACAAAGAGGCAACCCACGGAATGGGAGAAGATATTTGCAAATGACAGTACAGACAAAAGGTTGATATCTGGGATCTATAATAAACTCCTCAAACTCAACACACACAAAACAGACAATCATATCAAAAAATGGGCAGAAGATATGGACAGATACTTCTCCAATAAAGACATACAAATGGCTATCAGACACATGAAAAAATGTTCATCATCACTAGCCATCAGGGAGATTCAAATTAAAACTACATTGAGATATCTCCTTACATACAAAAGTTTTAAACTTATGCTTCATCCCCACACATTTTATCCTACTCTTAACATATTTCTATTGTGTATCCATTATCAAATTTTTGTAGCTATAGTAATTTTTAATACCTTTGTTCCTTAACTTTTATACTAAAGATAAATGTGAATTATGCAACACCATTACAGGATTAGCATATATGAATTTGACTATGTATTTATCTTTATGAGCGAGTTTTATTATTTTATGTTTTTGTGTTACTTAGCAATCTTTTATTTCAATTTAAAGAACTCCCTTTAGCATTTCTTGTAAGGCAGGTCTAGCACTGTTGAACTGACTCACCGTTTGTTGTTTGGAAAGTTTTTAGTTTTCCTTAATTTTAAAGGGTTGTTTCACTAAGCATAGTATTCATTGTTTTTGTTTTTGTTTTGTTTTGTTTTCTTTCAGCACTTTAAATATACCCACTCCCACCTGGCCTTCAAGTTTTCTGCAAAGAAATCTGTTGACAGCCTTCTGGGACCTAACTTTATGTACAAGGAGTCATTTTTCTCTTGCTTCTTTTGAAATTCCCTGTCTTTATTGTTTTACCATTTTAATGAAAAGAAGTCTTGTGGTAAGTTTCTTCGGGTTGATCTTTTTTGGGGTCCTTTGAGATTTTTGTAGTTAGATTGCATTAGCTCTCCAAATATTTGGAAAGTTTTCAACTATTTCTTTTAGTCTTTTTTTTTTTTTCTTTTTTCTATATTTCTTCAGGGACTCTCATGGATTTTCATTCTTTTGATGATGTCCCATAATTCATGTATCTTTTTTTTTTCTTATTTTTTCTTTTTGTTCCTCTAATTTCAAATGACCTTTCTGAGTTTAGTGATTCTTTCTCCTGCATTATCAATTCTGTTGTTGAAACTGTGTTGAATTTTCCATTTCTTTTATTCCAATTCTTTTATTCTTCAGCTCCTGGAGTTTTGTTTGGTTCTGTTTTTATGATTTCTGTTTCTATATTAAAACTGGTTTTTTGTTCATGCATTTTTCTTCCTGTTTTCATTTCATTCTCTATATGTTTTCCCATGAATTTCATTTAGGTTTTGAAGATGATTATTTGGAATTCTTTGTCAAAAACTTTGAAAATCTCCATTTCCTTGGGGCCAGCTACTGGAGCATTATTAGTTACTTTTGGTGGTGCAATTTTCTTTGATTCTTCATGGTCTGTACAGTTTTGTTTTGCTCTCTGTGCATTTTAAGGAGCAAACCCTTCTTCTGATAATTAGGCTCATTTTGACCTTGTGATGGTGCCAAGTGTCCACTCACTGTGCTGATGGGAGAACCTCCAAAATTGAGTTGTTTTGGAGTGGAACCAACTTATAAGGCTGTTTCTGAGTCTGTACTTGAGTCTGAATTTGGCAGGTTTGTTAACAGGGACTCAAGTGGACATGGACCTGTCTGGTTCCTGGATAAATAGGACTGCCTCCAGTATCTTGTTTAGTATGGTGGCTCTGGGACAAGGGCCTGTTTTGTGGTTCAAAGCTGGAACTTCAGACCACTGGCCAATTGGTATGGTTCCCACCAGACCCTAAGAGAGCTCTTGCCTGATCACTGGGTAGGTCCCTGGATGGTTTGGGCTAGCCCTGAGAAATGGCTGAAAAGGACCAGAACTGAGTTCCAGGGCTATTTCAGGGTCCATAGCCAAAACTGAGTAATGAATACCTGGCTCTGGAAAAATAAATGAGTGTCTCCCACCAGGTCCCTTCGTTGGCTGAACTCTTCTCTAACTGGAGGGACTGGAGTGAAGTATAGGTTCATTTCATGAAGTATAGGTCCATTTCATGATCTGCACAAGTGAAGTGCAGAAAGGGGTATGTCTCAGTGGATCCCTATTCCAAAAGACTGTTAATGCCTGGGAGAACTTACAGTTCAGTATCATGAAAGAACTCTTTCATGATCTACAGTCTGACTGACATTGTAGGCTTACGTCCAGGTGTCCCTAAATCATGTGTGGCTGTGAGGAGATGGACCAGGTTCAAAAACCACTTCAGGGTCCACGACTATAATTAAGCTCTATGTGTCTATTACTTGAGGTATGCATGACCATGACTCCATTCAGGAGCTTTGTCATATGGTGCTAGTAATCTGGGTTGTAGATTAGTCCTCAGATACACAGAGCTATTTTGGGGTCTTTAGGCAGAGTCATGGTCAGCAGCTCAGCTGCCTAAATCAAGGCCTACTTTCTCAAAATAGTTCTTGATCTTGGACTCCAGAAGTGCTTAAAAAGCGCCTCCCTGAATCTCAAAGTTCCCACAAAGGCATTTCTGTCCATGACTGATTGTTTAAATCATTGTTGAAGGAGATATAAATGGAGAACATTTTATTTCTTCATCTTGCTAACATTGTCTCTTTAATTGTTTCCTATTTCTAACAAACATTTGGAGGTAAAAAATTCCCACAATGTGTGAATTTATTTGTATCTTACAAAATATGAATTCTATTTACCCCTATTTTAAATGGACTATTTCCTAGAGAAGACTTTGGTTCACAGCCATATTGACCAGAAAATACAGAGGGCCTCCTATACCCTGTCCCTACTCCACCAGCCTCCCATATCAACATCCACATCAGAGTAGTACATTTATTACAACTGAACCTACATTTATGCATCATCATTACTCAAAGTCCATAGTTAATATTAGCATTCAATCTTGTACATTCTGTGGGTGTTAACAAATATATAATCACATATGTCCATCACTATAGTATCAAACCAGATAGTTTCGATCCTCTAAAAATCCTCTGTGCTATGCCTGTTCATCGTTCTCTCCCTTAAAACCCTGGCAACTATTGATCTTTACTGTTTCCATCACTTTGCCTTCTCCCAATTGTCATATAGTTGGAATCACGTGTTATGTAGTTTTTTTCAGATTGATTTCTTCCATTTAGTAATATACATTTAAATGTACTTCATATCTTTTTGTACCCTGATAGCTCATTGCTTTGCTAGTGCTGAATAGTATTCAATTTTCTAGATATACTATGGTTGATTTATCCACTTGCCTATTGGAGGACACCTTGGTTGCTTCCAAGTTTTGACAATTCTGAATAAAGCTACTACAAACATTCATATACAATTTTTTGTGTGGACATGTTTTCAACACATTTGAGGAAATACCAATCACAATAATTTTTGGAACCTTATGGTCAGAGTGTATATAGCATTTTAAACAAATTACCAAACTCTCAAAGTGTCAGTGCTATTTTGTATTCTCGCCAGCAATAAATGATAGTCCCTTTTATTACATCCTTGTCAGCATTTGTTGTCAGTACTTTGGATTGTAGCTATTCTAATATGTCTATAGTAGAAATTCGTTTAATTTTTAATTCTCTAACACTATATAATGTTGAGCACCTTCTCATATACATATTTGTTGATCATATTTCTTAAATCTTTGATAACTTTCCATCTACTAATTCTGTGAGCTCAAAGGGGTATATTGAACTCTCTCACTATAATTTTGGATTTGTCTATTTCTCCCTTCAGAATTTCTATCATTTTTCTGTCAAATGTATTTTGAGGCACTGTTGTTTGGTATGTACATGAATTTTTATTTATTTATTTATTTATTTATTTATCGACTTATTTGCTTATTTATCTGTTTGTTTATTATTAAAGTATAAAATTGATGTATAAAGTTATATTAGTTTCAGGTGTACAATATATTGAATCAACAAATCTACATATTATTCAATGCTCACCATAAATGTAGTCACCATCTGTCACCATACAATGTTATTAAAATATTATTGACTATATTCCCTGGGATGTACCTTTTATTTACATAACTTACTTATTTCATATCTGGATGTTTGTACTTCTGAATCACATTAATCTATTTTATCTATCCCCCACCACCCTTTCTAAATCACCACTTTGTTCTCTGTATTCAAGAGTCTGGTTTTATTTATTTGTTCATTTGTTTTATAGATTTTTACATATGTAACATCTTCTTTTTTACATTTTTATTTATTTTTTAAGTTTCTTTTCAGTGTTCCAGAATTTATTGTTTATATACCACACCCAGTGCTCCATGCAATATGTGACCTCCATATTACCCATTACCAGGATCACCCAACCTCTCACCACCCCCTTCCAAAACCTTCAAATTGATTCTCAGAGTCCACAGTCTCTCATAGTTCGTCTACCCCTACGATTTCCCCCAACTCCCTTCTCCTCTCCATCTCCCCATGTCCTCCGTGTTATTCCTTATGCTTCAGAAATAAGTGATTTTCAATTATCATATGGTTTTGTTTTCTTCATCCATTCATCTATCAATGGATGGGTGCTTCCATATCTTGGATATTGACTACTGCAAATGCTGCAACAAACATAGGGGCACATATGTGATTTCAAATTACTAGTTTTGTTTTCCTTGGTTAAATACCCAATAGTCTTATTACTGGATCATATGGCTCATATGCTTAATTAATTTAAGAACATCCATCCTGTATTCCACAATAGATGCACCAATTTACGTTCTCACCAGAAGTGCAAGAGAGTTCCCTCACCAACTCTTATTTCCTTACTATTTTCATACTAGCCATTCTGACTAGTGTGAAGTGATATTTCATTGTAGTATTGATTTGCATTTCCCTGATGATTAATGATGTTGAGTAACCTTTCATGTGTCTGTTGGTCATCTGCAAGTCTTTTACATTAAAATGTCTATTCAGGTCCTCAGTCTATTTTTTTTTTAAATTTAATTGTTTGGTTTCTTGATGTTGAGTTGTTTAAGTTATTATATTTTGGATATTAACCCCTTATTGGATATATAATTTGCAAATACATTCACCATTCTGTAGTTTGCTTTTTTGTCTTTTTGATGGTTTCCTTTGCTATGCAAAAGCTTTTTATTTTGGTATAGGCTAAATAGTTTATTTTTATTTTTGTTTCCTTCGCTTGAGGAAAAATATCCATAAGTATGTTACTACAGCCAATATCCAAATGATTAGTCCCTCAGTTTTCTTTTAGGAATTTTACGATATTAGGTCTCACATTTTGGTATTTAAAGCTTTTTGAGTTTATTTTTGTTTACAATGTAAGAAAGTGGTTCCGTTTCATTCTTTTGCATGCAGTTGTCCAGTTTCCCCAATCATTTATTGAAAATATTTTCCCCATTGTATATTTTTTACCTTATTTACCATACTTTATTTGGCCTTAGAGTTATGGGTCTAATTCTGGGCTCTCTATTTTGTTCCCTTCATCTGTATGGATATTTTTGCTTCAGTATTGATCAATATACCTTTGTAGCATACATAGAATCTGGAATTGTGATGGTTCCAGTTTTCTTTTTCTTTCTCAAAATTGCTTAGGCTATTCAAGGTCTTTTGTAGTTCCATACAGATTTTAGAATTACCTACTTTAGTTCTGTGAAAAAAATATTAATGGTATTGTGATAGAGATTTCATTGAATCTGTAGATTGTTTTGGGTAGTACAGATATTTTAACACTATTATTTCATCCAACCAATGAGCATGGAGTATCTTTTTATTTATTTGTGCAATCTTCACTTTCTTGCATCAGTATTTTATAGTTTTCAGAATACAGGTCTTTCGCCATCTTGGTTAAGTTTATTCTTGGGTAATTAATTTTTATTGGTTCAATTGTAAATGAGATTATTTTATTAATTTGTCTTTCTGCTATTCCATTAATGGTGTATAGAAATGCAGCAGATTTCTATATATTAATTTTGTATTCTGCAAATGTACTGAATTTGTTCATCAGTTCTTTGAGTTTTAGGTGGATTCTTTAGGGATTTTTTTTTTCCCCCAAGGGTTTGCCATATATAGTGCCATATCTTCTTCAAAAAGTAACAGTTCTACTTCTTTCTTACCAATTTAGATGATTTTTTTTTTCTATTTCTTGTCTGATTCCAGTACTAAGTTGAATGAGTGGTGAGAGTGGACATCCTTGTCTGGTTCTTGCTTTTAGAGAAAATCTTTCAGTTTTTCACCATTGAGTATGATTCTAGCTGTAGGTTTCTCATATATGGTTTTCATTATGTTAAATTTACAAATCTATAAAATTTTATATATTTTTATAAATTCACATATATATGAATTTCTATATAGATATATGTATAATCTATACATGCTATATAACATATGGTTTTTAATTTTTTGGGATATATTCTCCCTAAATCTACTTTGTAAAGAGTTTTTATCATAAAAAATGTTTTTTAAATGGTTCTCTGTATCTATGGAGATGATTATAATTTTAGTCTTCAATTTATTAATGTGCGTATTATGCTGATTAAGTTGCAGATATTGAACCATTTTTCACTGCTGGAATAAAACACAATTTATCATGGTGAACAAACTATTAATGTATCATGGTGAATAAACCTTTAATGAATTTTTGAATGTGGCTTTCTAATATTTATTGAGTACTTTTGTATCTATTTCATCAGGGATATTCATTTGCACTTTCTTTTGCAGTGTTTACCTTGTTGTGGTATCAGAGTAATGTTGGCCTCATAGAATGCATTTGGAAGTTTTCTTCCTTTTCCATACTTTTGTCTTTTATCTTTTTATTATGTTATGTTAGTCATCATACAATACATCATTAGTTTTGCTTTTTATTTTTTTAAGGATTTATTTATTTATTTGACAGACAGTTCACAAGTAGGCAGAGAAGCAGGTAGGGAGAGGAAGGGAAGGAGGCTCCTGGCAGAGCAGAGAGCCCAATGCAGGGCTCGATCCCAGGACCCTGGGATCATGACTTAAGCCGAAGGCAGAAGCTCATCATTAGTTTTGAAGTAGTCTCTTTGATTCTTGTTTGTGTATTACACCCAGTGCTCTGTGCAATTCATGCCCTCCTTAATACCCATCACCAAACTAACACATTCCCCCACTCCCCTCCCCTCTGAAACCCTAAGTTTGTTTCTCAGAGCCCATAATCTCTCATGGTTCATTTCCCACTCCAATTCCCCCACTTCTGTTTTTCCCATTTTTTTCCCTTAATGTCCTCCATGCTAATCCTCATGTTACACAAATAAGTGAAACCATATGATAATTGACCTACTCTGCTTGACTTGTTTCAATCAACATAATCTCTTCCAGTCCCATTTATGTTAATGCCAAGTTAGGAATTCATCCTTTCTGAAGGTGGAGTCATATTCCATTGTGTATATGGACCACATCTTCTTTATCCATTCATCTATTGAAAGGTGTCTTGGTTCATTCCAGTTTAGTTATTGTTGTTATAGTTATATATAGTTATAGACATTGCTGCTATGAACATTGGGGTACATATGGCCCTTCTTTTCACTATATCTGTTTCTTTGGTGTAAATACCCAGTAGTACAGTTGCTGGATCATAAGGTAGTACTACTTTTAATTTTTAGAGGACTCCCCACACTGTTTCCAAAGTGGCTGAGCCAACTTTCATTCCCACCAACACTTTAAGAGGGTTTTCCTTTCTCCACAACCTCTCTAACATTTGATGTTTCTTGCATTGTCTTTTTTGTCATTCTAAATGAAGTAAGGTGGTACCTCAGTGTGATTTGGATTTGAATTTCTGGGGGTTTTATTATTTATTTATTTTCAGCGTGACAGAATTCATTGTTTATGCACCACATCTAGTGCTCCACGCAATACGTGCTCTCCATAATACCCACCACCTGGCTGCCCAAAACTCCCAACCCCGCTCCTTCAAAACCCTGAGATTGTTTTTGAGAGTCTATAGTCTCTCATGGTTAATTTCCCCTTTCAATTTCCCTCAACACCCCTCTCTGCTCCATCTCCCTTTGTCTTCCATATTATTTGTTATGCTCCACAAAAAAGTGAAACCATATGATAATTGACTCTCTCTGCTTGACTTATTTCACTCAGCATAATCTCTTCCAGTTCCATCCATGTTGATACAAAAGTTGGGTATTCATTGTTTCTGAGAGAGGCATAATACTCCATAGTGTATATGGACCACATCTTCCTTATCCATTCGTCCTTGAAGGGCATCTTGGTTCTTTCCACAGTTTGGCGACCGTGATCAATGCTGCTATGAACATTGGGGTACAGATGGCCTTTCTTTTCACTACATCTGTATCTTTGGGGTAAATACCCAGTAGTGCAATTGCAGGGTCATAGGGAAGCTCTATTTTTAATTTTTTGAGGAATCTCCACACTGTTCTCCAAAGTGGCTGCACCCACTTGCATTCCCATCAACAGTGGAAGAGGGTTCCCATTTCTCTACATCCTCTCCAACACATGTTGTTCCTTTCTTGATAATTTTGGCCATTCTAACTGGTGTAAGGTGGTATCCCAATGTGCTTTTAATTTGAATCTCCCTGAGGGCTAATGATGATGAACATTTATTCATGTGTATGATAGCCATTTGTATGTCTTCATTGGAGAAGTGTCTTTTCATGTCTTCTGCACATTTTTTGACATGATTATTTGTTTTGTGTGTGTTGAGTTGAGAAGTTCTTCATAGATTCTGTATATCAACTTTTTGTCTGTACTGTCATTTCGAATATCTTCTCCCATTCCATGGGTTGCCCCTTTGTTTGGTTGACTGTTTACATTGTTGTCCAGAAGATTTTGATCTGGATAGAGTCCCAAAAGTTCATCTTCGCTTTTGTTTCCTGTGCCTTTGGAGACATATCTTGAAAGAAGTTGCTGTGGCTGATATCAAAGACGTTAGCCTATGTTCTCCTCTAGGATTCTTATGGATTCCTGCCTCACATTGAGGTCTTTTATCCATTTTGAGTTTATCTTTGTGTATGGTGTAAGAGAATGGTTGCATTTCATTCTTCTACATATAGCTGTCTAATTTTCCCAGTACCATTTTTTGGAGAGACTATCTTTTTTCCACTGTATCTTTTTTCCTGCTGTGTCGAAGATTACTTGACCATAGAGTTGAGGGTCCATATCTGGGCTCTCTACTCTGTTCCACTGGTCTATGTGTCTGTTTTTATGACAGTACCACGCTGTCTTGGTGATCACAGCTTTGTAGTAAAGCTTGAAATCAGGTAACATGATGACCCCAGTTTTATTTTTGTTTTTCAACATTTCCTTGGTAATTCGGGGTCTCTTCTGGTTCCATACAAATTTTTCGATTATTTGCTCCAGACCTTTGAAAAATACCGGTGGAATTTTGATCAGAATGGCATTAAAAGTATAGATTGCTCTAGGGATTATAGATATTTTAACAATGTTTATTCTTCCGATCCAAGAGCATGGAATGGTCTTCCATCTTTCTGTGTCTTCTTCAATTTCTCTCATGAGTGTTCTGTAGTTCCTCGAGTACAGTTCCTTTACTTCTTTGGTTAGGTTTATTCCCAGGTATCTTATGGTTCTTGGTGCTCTAGTAAATGGAATTGATTCTCTAATTTCCCTTTCTGTATTTTCATTGTTAGTGTATAAGAAAGCCACTGATTTCTGTACATTGACTTTGTATCCAGCCACATTACTGAATTGCTGTTATGAGTACTAGTAGTTTAGGGGTGGAGTCCTTTGGGTTTTCCGTATAAAGTATCATGTCATCTGGGAAGAGAGTTTGACTTCTTCATTGTCAATTTGGATTCATTTTATTTCTCTTTGTTGTCTGATTGCTGCTGCTAGGACTTCTAATACTATGTTGAACAAGAGTGGTAAGAGTGGGCATCCTTGTCGTGCTCCTGATCTCAGCGGGAAGACTGCAAGTTTTTTCCCTTTGAAAATGATATTTGCTGTGGGTCTTTCATAGATAGATTTTATGAAGTTCAGAAATGTTCCTTCTATCCCTATACTTTGAAGCATTTTAATCAGGAACGGATGCTGGGTTTTTTCAAAAGCTTTTTCTGCATCAATTGAGAGGACCATGTGGTTCTTCTCTCTTTTCTTATTAATTTGTTCTATCACATTGATTGATTTGTGAATGTTGAACCACCCTTTTAGCCAAGGGATGAAGCCCACCTGGTAATGGTGGATAATCTTTTTAATGTGCTGTTGGATCCTGTTTGCTAGGATCTTGTTGAGAATCTTAGCATCCATATTCATCAGTGATATTGGTGTGAAAGTCTCCTTTTTGGTAGGGTCTTTGCCTGGTTTGGGGATCAGGGTAATGCTGGCTTCATAGAAAGAGTCTGGAAGTTTTCCTTCTGCTTCAATTTTTTGAAACAGCTTCAGGAGAATAGGTGTCATTTCTTCTTTGAAAGTTTAGTAGAATTCCCCAGGGAATCCAACAGGTCCTGGGCTCTTGTTTTTTGGGAGGTTTTTGATCACTGCTTCAATCCCGTTACTAGATATTGGTCTATTCAGGTTGTCAATTTCTTCCTGCTTCAATTTTTGGAGTTTATAGTTTTCCAGGAAAGCATCCATTTCATCAAGGTTGCTTAGCTTACTGACATATAACTGTTGATAATAGCTTCTGATGATTGTTTCTGTTTCCTTGGTGTTACCATGATCTCTTATTGATTCTTTCAAAAAAAAAAAAAAACAGCTTCTAGTTTCATTGATATGTTCTACTGTATCTCTAGTTTCTATCTCATTGATCTCAGCTCTAATCTTGATTATTTCCCTTCTTATGTGTGGAGTTGGTTTGATTTGTTGTTGATTCTCCAGTTCCTTAAGGTATAGATACAGCTGGTGTATTCTGGATTTTTTCATTTTTTTGAGGGAGGCTTGGATCGCTATGTATTTCCCCCTTACGACCGCCTTTGCTGTATCTTATAGGTTTTGGACCAAAGTGTCTTCATTCTCATAGTTTCCATGAATTGTTTAAGCTCTTCTTTGATTTCCTGGTTGATGCAAGCATTCTTAAGCAAGGTAGTCTTTAGCTTCCAGGTGTTTGAGTTCCTTCAGAACTTTTCCTTGTGACTGAGATCCAGTTTCAAAGCGTTGTGATCTGAGAATATGCACAGAATAATGTCAGTCTTTTGGTATGGGTTGAGTCCTGATTTGTGGTCTATTCTGGAAAAAGGTTCTATGTGCACTTGAGAAGAATGAATATTCTGTTGTTTTACAGTGAAATGTTCTGTATATATCTGTGAGGTTCGTCTGGTCCAATGAGTCATTCAGTGCTCTTGTTGATTTACTGATTTTCTGCTTGAATGATCTGTCTGTTACTGAGAGAGGCATGTTAAGATCTCCTACTATTAGTGTATTCACCTCAATATGACTCTTTATCTTGATTAATACTTTTCTTATGTAATTGGCTGCTCCCATATTGGGGGCATAGATATTTACAATTGTTAGATCATCTTTGTGAATAGTGCCTTTCAGAATTATGTAGTGTCCTTCTGTATCTCTGACTACAGCATTTAGTTTTAAATCTCATTTATCTGATATAAGAATCGCTACCCCAGCCTTCTTTTGAGGCCCATTGGCATGAAAGATGCTTTTCCATCCCTTCACTTTCAGTCTGGATGTATCCTTAGGTTCAAAATGGGTCTCTTGTAGACAACATATGGATGGGTCCTGTCGTTTTATCTAATCTGCAACCCTGTGCTTTTTTATTGGCACATTTAGGCCATTCACATTGATAGTGATGATTAATAGATACGTTTTTATTGACATCATGTTATCTGTGACATTTATTTCTGTAGATAGTTGCCATATTTCTGTTCAATGATATTCTTAGGATTCTTTCTCTTTTATACAATCCCCCTTAATAACCCACAGTGTCGGCCTGGTAGTCACATACTCTTTTAAGCCTTGCTGGTCTTGGAAAATCTTTATCTCTCCATCCATTTTGAATGTCAGTCTTGGCTGCGTGTTCTTCTCATTTAGTGCCTTGAATACATCTTGCTAGCCCTTTCTGGCTTGCCAGGTTTCTGTGGACAGGTCTGACGTTATTCTGCCTGGCTTTCTTCTGTACATAAGGAGCTTCTTTGTCTTAGCTGCTTTCAAGAGATCCTGTTTACAATTATGATTTCTCATTCTTTGTATCAGGTGTCTTGAGGACTTTCTAGATTCTATAATTTTGGGGGGAGATGGTTCTGCTTCTAGTACATGAATGCTGGTTCCATTTGTGAGATTGGGGAAATTTTCATGGAGAATTTGTTCCACTATATCTTCTAGACTTCTTTCTTTCTTCTCCCCCTCAGGCATTCCAATAATTCTGACTTGGGAACGTTTCATGGCACCATTTATTTCCCTAATTCTGTTTTCATGGCTTCTAAGCTCTTTGTTCCAGGCTTCCTCTTGATCCTTTCTCTCTATCTATTTGTCCTCCAGATCACTAATTCTATTTTCTGTCTCAGTTACCCTAGCTTTTAGAGAATTTAGATTAGATTGGAACTCAATTGAGAACATTGTGAACATCTTCTCTGGTGGCTTTCAGTTCTGACCTAATCGATTCCATTTTGTCATCCATGGCTTTCTTCAACCTAGCTATTGCCTGGATAATGTTAGCCTGAATTCCCTTTCTGGCATATTGTCTATGTCGATAGCTATTAGCTCTGTTGCAGAAGGTCCAGCTTCTGAATTATTTTTCTGTTGGGCATTCCTCCTCGTAGTCATTTTGGTGCAAGATTGCTGAATAGATGTAGCTGAATGTATCAACCATCATGCAGGCAAGGTTCAACGGGGAATGCTTCTGAGCAATCAAGGGTCCCCACCAAAATGAGAGAAAAAAGAAAGAGAGGAAAAAAAAAAAAGAAAAAGAGAGAGAGAGAGAGGGAGACAGGAAAAAAAGAAAGATAAAATAAAAGAGAAGGCCCAGCCCAAATGGACCCCAAGTTAAGATTTATGAAGTATACAAACAGAAACAGACAAACAAAAAGACTGATAAAAGTAGATGACAAGAGAAAAAATATATACATATAAAATCCAACCAAAAAAAGAACCTTGTCAAAAATAACCCCAAGTATAAGAGTTATATACTACCAGGACAAACACAAATACACAGAAACACTGGTAGAAGAAAAAGATGGGTGAGTGGTTATAATTTTTCAGTGTGGGCGAGGACGTTTATTTTATTGTTCCTGGATGTATCTTCATATCTTTGTTAAAGGACTCAACTTTCCTAAGATAAAATGGGATTAAAAATTGGTTTACCTATAGGGGTAGCATTGATTGGGGAAAGGGGATTACCTTGAAGTTAACTCTATATGATTATTAAAAAATAAAAATTAAAAAAGGAATAAACTAAACTAAACTATACTTAAACTTAAAAAAAAATTAAAAAAATAGAAAAGCAAAAGAAAAACATAGGTATATGTATCAAGAAGTTCAGGTTAAAAGGTTATTATGGAATTTGATGTACTGGACATCTCACTGTGATGGTAAATAGGTTAAAAAGATTATCTATAAAAAAATGAACCAGAATAGTGGGAATGAGTTAAAAATACAAGTTTTATCTCTGAAGTAGTGGTGGTTGTTCTCTTGTCTCCCCCCCCCCCACCCCATTGGCTTTCTGGGGGAGGGGCCTGCTGCCTGGGTTTTCAGGCAGTGTCCCCGAGTTAAGTCCTTCCACCCCCCTCAATGGGGTGGGCTCTGAGGAAACCGGTTTTTCAGGCTTTTGTTCTCTGGAGGGTTTCTTGTTTATTTGTTTGTTTGTTTTTTCTCTTGCCTTGACAGCTTTTGATGGTTTTCAGAGGTTTAGAGGAAAGCAAACTGCACCCAGACCTCCCTCTCAGAGAGAAGTCTCAGTCTGTTCCCCTCTGGGTGCTCCAGAGCACAGAAATTCCCCCTTGGTCGCTTGCAGAGCACGTTCCCAGTCGTGGCCCCTGGGAACACAGAAACTCCTGCTTGTACCCAAAACCATGACAGCAGCAGCTGTCTGCTTGTACCCAAAACCATGACAGCAGCAGCTGTCTGCTTGTACCCAAAACCATGACAGCAGCAGCTGTCTCTGGCTCCAGACTGCCAGAGAGGTCCCAAGCAGCAATATAGCACACTGAGATTTTCTCACTGGCCTGGGCTGGGAGTGCTGCGACTTTCTGGGTTTGAGAGTGCCAGGCTGGCGCCTGCACGCACCTCTCTCAGGGGAGGGTGTGGGGCGCGACTGACTCTGATAGGGCGGTGCACCCATGGAGAGTGCACAAGGCTGTGGTTCTGCCTGTTGGTGAGGCTCCCAGCCCCTCATGGGGGCTGCCACCCAGGCGCTCTCAGGCTCACTCATGGTTCAGGGACTGAGACCTGGTTTCTTCACCACACTCTCTCTTGCTCAGTGCCAGGGGTGGCTGTTCTGGGTCCAGTGACTTAAGCCCCTATCCTCAACTGGCCTGATTCCCACAATTTCCCCCAAAGATCCTTTGCTCTTTTTGAGTGCTTTCAACCAGACTCCAAGTTAATGCTGGTTCCCAGTCACAGGGCACTCTTGTATTGGGGTATTACTTTCCAATCAGTTGCCTCTGGTGGCTTCCTCCCCCTTTTGTTTATCTTCCAATATCAGTCCGATGTTCCCACTCCTCTTTACCTGCCCACTCACATCTTCTGCCCCTGTAGAGATCCAGAAGTGTATAATTCTAATTATACACTTCTAATATAATTCAGGCTGATTTCATGGGTGATCACAGTTCTTTGGTAGGTAATCAGCTCACTTTAGGGTACAGGTTGAAATGGCGCCTCCTTCTAGTTCCCTGCCATCTTGTCTCCCCTCCTGAAGGTTGCCTTTTAGTTTTGTTCACTGTTTCCCTCACTGTGCAGAAGGTTTTTTTTTTTTTTTTTTAATAGTCCTGATAGTTTATTTTTTGCTTGTATTAACCTCGCCTCAGGAGACACATCTAGTAAAAAGTTGAATCAGCCAATGTCAAAGAGATTACTACCTGTATTCTCTAGGATTTTAATGGTTTCCTGTCCTACATTTAGGTATTTTATCCATTTTGAATTCACTTTTGTATGTGGTATAAGAAAGTGGTCCAGTTTCATTCTTTTGCATGTTGCTATCTACTTTTCCCAACACCATTTTTTGAAAAGATTCTTTTTTCCATTGGATGGTCTTTCCTGATTTGTCAAAGATGAATTTACCCTATAATTGTGTGCCCATTTCTGGGTTTTCCATTCTGTTCCATTGACTTATTTTCTATATTCGTGCCAGTTCCATACTGTTCACCACAGCTTTGTAATATATGTTGACACCTAGAATCATGATGCCTCCAGTTTTGTTTTTCTTTTCCAAGGTTGCTTTCAGGGACTCTGGTGGTTTCATACAAATTTTATGATTTGTTCTAGCTCTTTGAAGAATGCTGGTGGTATTTTGATGGGGGTTGCAATAAATGTGTAGATTGCTTTGGATAATATAGACATTTTTACTATATTTTTCTTCTAGTCCATTTTCATGGGATGTTTTTCCTTTACTTCATGTCATCTTCAATTTCTTTCATCAGTGTTTTATGGTTTTCAGAGTACAAGTCTCTTACCTAGCTATTTAGGTTTATTCCTAGGTATCTCATGGTTTTTGGTGTAATTGTGAATTGGATAGATTCCTTGATTTCCCCTCTGCTGCTTCATAATTGGTGTATAGAAATGCAACACACTTATGCTGATTTTGTATCCTGAGACTTTCCTGATTTTATGTATCAGTTCAAGCAATTTTTTTGGTAGAGTCTTTCAGGTTCTCATGATTCTGTAGAGAACCATGTCATCTGCAAATAGTGGAAGTTTGCTTTCTTCCTTGCCAATTTGGATGCCTTTTATTTTTTGTTGTTGTCTTATTGCTATGGCTAGGACTTCCAGTACTATGTTAAATAACAGTGGTGAGAGTGGACACTCCTCTATTGTTCTTGATCACAGATGAAAATTTTCAGGTTTTTTTCCATTAAGAAAATTATTCAGTGTAAATTTTTCATTGAGCCCTTTACTGTCTTGAAGTGTGTTCCTTCTAACCTTACTTTGTTGAGGGTTTTTAATCACGAATGGATGTGGGCTGTGTCAGATGCTTTTTCTTCATCTATTGAGAGGATCACCTGGCTCTTATCCTTTCTTTCTTTTGTTTTGTTTTGCTTTGTCAGCTATTTATTTTTTTAAATTATATTATGTTAGTCTCTGTACAGTACATCATTAGTTTTTGAGGTAATGTTCCAAGATTCATTGTTTACATATAACATCCAGTGCTCCATGCAATATGTGCCCTCCTTAATACCTACTACCAGGCTCACCACCATAAAACCCTGTTTGTTTTTCAGAGTCCAGTCTTTCATGCTTCATTTCCCCCTCTGATTTCCCCCAAGTCACTTTTCCTTTCCTTCTCCTAATGTCCTCCATGCTATTCCTTATGTTCCACAAGTAAGTGAAACCATATGATAATTGACTATCTCTGCTTGACTGATTTCACTCAGCATAATCTCCTCCAGTCCCATCCATGTTGATGAAAAAGTTGGGTATTCATCCTTTTCGATGGCTGAGTAATATCCCATTGTGTATATGGATCATATCTTCTTTATCCATTCATCTATTGAAAGACATCTCAACTCTTCCCCTTTATTAATGTGGTGTACCATGTTGTTTGACTTGTGAATACTGAAGGCAAGCCAAGGAATAAATCCCACTGATCATGTTGAATTCAATTTGCTAGTATTTTATTGAACATTTTTGCATTCATGCTCATCAGGGATATTGACCTATAGTTTTCTTTTTTAGTGGAATCTTTTTCTGGTTGGAATCAGTGTAATACTGGCCTCATAGAATTAATTTGGAGGTTATTTTTTTAATTGTCCAAACAATTATAGTTTATGAAGACTTGGTATTAATTCTTCTTTATATACTTGATAGAATTCACCTGTGAAGACTTGCCCTTGAATTTCATTAGTCAGATTTTTAATTTTGTCAGAGATTTTTTATCTATGATTCAATTTATTTGCTGGTTATTGATTTGTTCATGTTTTCTATTTCTTTCTGTTTCATCTCCCTCCTCTCCACAGCACCCATGATCCATTTCTCTTCCAACGCACATCCATGTACTTCCTACCTTCTTCAATGTGGCTTCTTCTCTCCCTTTGGTCATGGCATTTATTTTGTCAGGTTTCAGGCTGATTTCTGGTGTATATAGGATGACTTGATAGCTATCTAGTTGTGTTTTCGGGATGACACGAGTCTAGAGTCCTCTGGCTCCACCATCTCTACTCCACCCTAGACAAGAGATTGTTTTTTATACTAGATTTTTCCACTTGAGTTCAACTTTGCAGGTACAAATTTCTTTACGGTCTCTTGTCTCAAGCTGCATAAATGATATTCATGGTTTCCCAAATCTTAATGAAGTCTTTAGACTACTTTGAGATTAATGTTCTGAGTGGGAAAACCTCTAGATTAAATGTGTTTGGGGCCAGCTGGATCTGTGTCTCTCTCCCAGGTATATTTGAAGATCATCACAAAGTAATGGAAACTTTATTCTTAGTAAGATCTCATAACAAAAGGATATTTAGATTCTCTTCTAAATTACAAATTTTGTTACATTTCAATTAGTCTTATTAACACAAACCCATTTACATAAATTTAAATACTATGTACTTTCTTTAGAAATTATCATCTACCATGTCAAGAAACTGACATTGAGCTTATATCTACACTTTTCCCACAGTACCCACCTTGGGCATCCAGATGGCCTATTTCCTTCACCATCAATCTTTCCCTAGGATATAGAAAGACTTCTTTCCAAGTTACACAGCAATAGCTGATACAGTGCCTTGCTGTTTTCACAACATATTCCCATTCATCAGCTTACTTGCAAACAAAGTCTACAGCTTTATTCAGGTTCCCACAGTCTTTAGTTTCTCAGTATGAGAGAAAATACTGACAATAAGCATGTTGAAAAAATCAAAATGCTTCACTTTGGGAATCACAAAGCCATCATCACGTATAGGGTAGTTTCGTTATTATTGCAATGGAAGGGAATTTGAATTAAACACAGAAAACTGTCTGAACAAGAGTTATCAGAATAAATAACCTCATTCTCATTCTAAAACTGTCCAGACTATCTTCTTTTATTCCTAACATGGTCCAGAAGACAACAGTGTCCATAAATTAGGCTTTGCTTCATAGTCTAAAGATGTTGCCAGCTTTCAACAATGGCAGAGTAGCAAGCAGAAGTTCCACACATGTAATTATGGTTCCAGGTAATCACTTGCTGATTTTAAGGCATGAACTTCTCCTAGAGCAAAACTACATATTAAACCAGGTCATTGAGAACCCAAGCTTGGAAATTCCTCACAATGCAGGAATAGGAATTTTAGCCCTTGGTTCTCTTTCTTACTTTATGTATTATAATAAGGGACTGAGAATGCATGTCTCAATGTTTTTATGAATTCTCAGTTGAATACCAATTTTATATGTAATCTTAAAAAATAAAATAACATTTAATCTGTTTTCTAGTGTGGATCAGCAAGATTCTTTGATGCTAAGGGCTTTTTAAAGTTGTGTAAGTACCTTTTTATTCTGTTGTCAATACTAATTTACCAGAGAGAGAACTCTGATACAAAGAGAAAATAGAATTTTAATCAAGCCCAATGACAGTTGTACCAGAAGCACAATTTTCACAGAGAAAAAAGTGCTCCAGAGAATGAAGAGTTTTTACAGGGTTATATACTTTTTTTTTTTTTTTACATCTTATAAAAACTTGGAATATTATAAATCAGCATATAGGAAAGAATCATGAATTTTAAAATCAAGGAATGTAGGGAGTAAAATTATTGATTGAGGGTCGACTGGATTGTTCATTTGGTTACATCTCCAACTCTTGATTTTGGCTCAGGTCATGACCTCAGGGTTGTGAGATTGAGCCTCACATAAGGCTCTGCACTGGGCATGGAACAAACTTGAGATTCTCTCTCCCTCTTCCTTTGTCCCTCCTCCGCCCCTCCACCTCTCTCTGTTTCAAAAAAAAATGTATTGGCTGATATTTCAAGGATGAGATGGTTTTCCTTTAGGCTACTCATTCATAAAGCAGAAAAAAAGTTTATGTACAGTCATTCTAAAATGGTTTCCCTTGTATGTCAGGTCTTTAGAAAGTTTTTATTTAATTGCTGTGTATATATATATATATATTCACTTGTGTGTGTGTGTGTAGTTATCTGTGGATGAGTTTATGTTTATGTGTATTAAATTTGGTACTCCCTTAAGGTTTTGTTTTCATGTGTGTTTAAGCAAAAAATTAAGGGGATTTTCTTTAGAACCACAAATATCCAAGTGGTATTCTTATACATATTTTCTAATAAGACACTTGCCACCCTGGGATGCAAGAAAAGTGAGTGATATTTTAATGTTAGGATTAATGTGAAATTTTAATGTTAGGATTAGCAAATGCAGCAATGTACAAAATGGTCATCTAAGCACCCAAAAGAATGATGAAAATGTTAAAAAGGTCACAGTGTTCATTCATTCAAACAGATAATTAACTGAAAGAATGATGACTAAAAAATAAAATTTAAATTTGAAATATGTCATGAAATGATCCAGTGTGTTTAAAAAAAACCACAATAAATCTGTGTGTGTACATTTTTCTGTATGTGTGTGTATGTGTTCATATGCTTGCATATGTATGGAGGTATTTTATGTGTATTCACACATGTGCAATGTTTAGAGGTGTATGTGTATAGGTGTGCATATGTGTGTATGAGGACACTTTAAATGCAGGAGGGGAGGAAATTCTCAATGAAAAATGTCTTCAGCTCAGAATACCTAAGGGTGAATCTACATTATACATGCACAAATGATAACACATTAGATTGGTTACCATCCTAGATATATGTGTCATGGGATAAAGTTCCCCATTCTAATTGTCTCAATGAAGTGAGACATTGGACAAAATGCATGTAAATCTAGCCCTCATCAAAGTATGTCTCCAAATGTCCTAGGTTAGATCAAGATACAGTTTCTTGGTCCTAGAAAAAGACTAGTATATGCATTTGGGTGTGTGAAAGGGGGGGTTAGCAATTTCTCCCATCTACCATTGCTGTAAATCTTTGCTCAAATATACATTTCAGAGAGAATGTGCTTCGGAGAAGAAGGCAACATTATTAACACACTATTATTAGGGAATACACTTTACATTCTTTCTCCAGAAGTGAAAATGAATTTTGAAGGAATATTGATACAATAGCTTTGCTGGTATAGGTATCTGATAAACCGTGTTTAGAAAAAGTGTGGTCTAAGTGAATGAGGCAGTCTATAAAAACAAAACAAAACAAACAAACAAACAAAACCATGGGGTTTTAAAACCACATGCCCATTGCTCTTTAGTACCATTCTCAAACCCATAGAGCTAAAAGGCTGCACATGGGTTAGAGCCTAGGGCCTAGAGGTCACTAGCACAATGTTCCAACCAAATGAACCTACTAGCCAGAAAGTACTTAAAATGGCAACAACCTCATACTTACTAAGTTCAGATTAGTTGCTGCTGAAAAATGTACACAAAACTCACAAGTAACTCAAACTATCAAGAGGCCTAATTCTTCAAACACCCCATATAGCACCAAAGCCGATGAGTAGACAAAGATCTGAATGTGGAATTGAGGCAACAGAAAACATTGAAGCTGGATCATCTGTCAATCATGGGACATTCCAGATCTTCAGCCTTACTGAGGTTAAACAAAAGGGAATTATAGGGCTGAGGGTCAGGAGGGGTTTTCTGCAAATGAAAGAACATTAGGTAAAAATACAAAGCACAATAATCATTTAAATTACAATAATAGCCCTTTTATCTGAATTTCTCTTAAGTCACAGCAGGAGAAGGAGCATTGCAAAATGAGGTATGATTCCTTCAAGAAGCACAGGGTACCTAAGGGCAATTTCACTTTCTTCTCTCCTTCTCAGGAGGCCCTAGACAGTCAGCCTTATTGTCCTGGGATATATCCATTCTGACAAAAGGATAACGGGAAGTACAACTCTCTG
Organism: Mustela nivalis; assembly: GCF_964662115.1. Taxonomy (NCBI): domain Eukaryota; kingdom Metazoa; phylum Chordata; class Mammalia; order Carnivora; family Mustelidae; genus Mustela; species Mustela nivalis. The sequence continues at coordinate 72,735,597 of NC_139040.1, forward strand.
TCTTTAGTTAAAAGAATAAGGGTTTACATAAAGAAAGAGGAAAAGAGGGGCACTTGGGTGGCTCAGTGGGTTAAGACTCTGCCTTTGGCTCAGGTTATGATCTCAGGGTCCTGGGATTGAGCCCCACATCTTCTCTCTGCTCAGTAGGGAATCTTCTTTCTTCTCTCTCTCTCTCTCTGCCTGTCTCTCCACATACTTGGATCTCTCTCTCTCTGTCAAATAAATAAATAAAATCTTTTTAAAAAAGGAAAGAGGAAAAGATACCAGCACAACTCACCGCTCACAGGGACTACTAATCTCAAAAACAGCTAAAGCCAAAAAGAAATGATGAGTAGATGTGTAATTTACAACAGTGACAATAGTGAATGTGGTCATCTACTCAGCCCAGAACTTCTCTAAACAGTTAATTTTATACTTGTGTGAAAAAGTTACACAACTTTATATAACAAAACATAGCACAAGGGGTGCGTGTGTGGGGGTGTAAGGTTGGAAGAGAGAGGAGATAAAGTGTACATCCATGGAAATAAAAATGGAAAGAAAAAATAAACAATTCCAACTACAGCTCTTTACCTCAAATTCTCCTTGCTCTAAAACAGAGATGCAGTACTCTAGCAAGTATGGAAATTTTCCAAAGATGTCTGGAGTTCTGAACCCAAAAATCCACTTTTCCCTGTCACCAGGTAGGATAAATCTAGCCAGAAGTTAAACTCTACTTAATTTGCTTTATGCTCTTGGAAATGGGCTTGTCCTTTCCAGAGGAAACTCAAGGACTCAAAGCAGCTTGAATAATATATTTTCATTAAGAAGAGAAAGTTTAAGGTAGGAGAAGGAAGGAAGAGAAGATGGTTGATGGAAAAGAAGAGGAAGCAAATACACAAATACACTCTAACCAAATGATAATAACCCATTTTCAAAACTGCTAAAGCTAATAGGGTGAGTGGTGTAGCTGCTATAAAGTTAACAGCAAAGGCAACAACAAAATTCTGAAGCCTGGGATTTCCAAGAATCTCCGCAGATATCCTGTGTTGATAAAAATTTATTGTTGTTATTGTTGTTGTTTTTTGTTGTTGTCATGATCACACTATGAAGGTACATGCATGAGTTGTGTCTTTCCACAATGTCAGCTTTATTCAATCATAAAGCAATTAAATTATAATTATAAAGCAAGTTCAAAATTCCAATCTCAATGACATTTCATCATGTGACTAAACTTGGCTTCTTACACAGCACACAAAGCAGGACATAAGACAAAGCACACAACAAGCAAGATAACAGAAGAGGTATAGGAACTTAACGAATCAAATGTGAAGTCAGTCTGTGGGCGCACAGTTGACATAAGGCTTCAGTCTGGTGAGGGTCAGCTCTTGGCACTTATTGTTTATTTTGTTCAAGCAGTGAAGGATCTTGGTTCTGTTCAGAGATCAACTGGGCAAAGCCTTGGGAAGCAGTTGTATTTTTCAAGTGGTCAGACAGTGGGGTCATATCTAAAGAGCCTGACAGTTTGCTGCCAAAATCTTCCCTTTTTTAAAGGATTTTATTTAATAGTTTTTGGGCCCCTGTAGACCTCCTCTGGTTCTACTTATCAGTTTTGGGTTTCCATCTGACACTGGTCCTAGCAATATCTTGTAGCTGCAGTACCTTTACCTACTTGCATTGTTATGCCCCAATAATGGGTCCATGATTAAAGGAGCAAGACTGATACAAAGCGAAGGTCAAGCAAAGCTTTATTTCACACCAAGCATCAAGAATCTAACCCAACGTTCAGGGCCGCACCTCTTACAAGAGAGGGCAACCCTCCTCTGTTTCACAGGCTAGCTTTTAAGGGCAAAGGCCATGCGGTCGGGCCTGGCCAAGCACAGGTGGCCAATGAGATTGTCACTCACACAGGAAACTCCACAGTGATGCTAGGTGACCAACTGAGCTACAATTTACCCTAGTAGACATTTGAACCAGCCTATGACACCTTGATTGGGATTGGCGCCAAAAGGGCTCCCAAAGGCGGGGCCCATACTCTTTGGTAACCAGGGAGACAGTATGCATGACCTCCACAGGATCGGATGTCTCCACCTGGCCTGACCCACCTTTGTATCTGGGCTTTGTTACCTGTAAATCCCCTGGGGGAAGGGGAGAAGGGACAGTTTCTAAATAGGTCCTTACAGCATCATCATATTACACAGGCCCCTGCATGACACAGGCTCCTGCTTTACATAAGAGACCCCATTTTTCTCTATATAGTTTTATATTTTTAGAAGTTATTTTGCTTCTTTGGGGGTGGCTACAGGAAAGGGAGTAAGAGAGGAAAATGAGCAATAGCCAAAATGCTATAAAACAGTTTGAAAAAAAAAAATGAGTGGCTAAGGAGGAAACATGCTTGAACTGGGTACAATTCCTTCAGAATGGATAGGGTCATGTTCTTGGAGGTCACTGCATGGTAATAACTTCCCAAAAGACACAGAAACTATGATCTTAGGATGAGCCATTCTATCCTGTAGGAGAGCATAATGGACAGTCATATTTTGATTTTTACAATCAAATGAGGAAATGAAATAGAAAAATGTAATCAGTGGCCAACAGTCATTCTGACTATTGTACATTCCACACAGGGGCCTATGGAGCAGTGTAGGGACGGTAGAGTATAAACTCAGAGGCAGTTTCTTCCCAAACCCCTAGGCTTTCATTAAGGGTAAAAGAGAAATCCAAATGAAAAGAGAAGAGAAGAGAAGAAGAGCAGAGAAGGGAACAGGAAAGGAGAGGAGAGGAGAGGAGAAGGGAGGAATTATGGGAAGGAATTGATGAGTAGCTAGAATGCAATGGGAAAGCAGTAGTTTAAACTATATATCAGAGTTCAAAGAAATAAAGAGTGAACAAATAGATAATAGAGAAAGAATAAAGAACAAAGGAAAAACAGAGGAGTGGTACTAAAGAAAGAATAGGCAAGGAGGAATGAGGAAGTGAGAGAAGGAAGAGGAGAGGCAAGGAGTGGAGCAAGGAGACGAGTAAAGTGAAGAGGAGAACTGGGGAAGGGAGGAGGAGTGAAGAGGAGGAGAGTATATAAACTGGCAGAAGTAAGGGAAGTGAAAGGGGTAGGGGAATGAAGGAGACACAGAAAGAGGATGGGAGGAAAGGAAGAATTTCCATCCCCTATCATGACATCATCCTGACACCCACAGTCAGCTGTACCCTTCAAAACACCTTAATAGCATTGTCTTCAGATGAAAGGCAGTGGCAGAGGATGAGATAATTACTTCCTCATCTCTCCTGCTGAGTTAACATCCCCATAGGCTAGAGAGATATAAACAATTAAATTGACACTGAATGGATTACTCTTTCTCTCTTTTTTTCCAGTAAAAGTAAGGAAAAACTAGCTAGTTTTGAAGATTTGAAAGGAAGTTATCACCAAATTACTATATTTGCAACTTAGGAAACTAACCCAAGTGACAAGGGATAATCCATTTAACTGCCTTGTCCTTTCCTGTGATATTTCTCATTCTCACTCTTCTGTTAGGAGATAAGATATAACTTGCTTGCATTTATAAGGTCCTCTAAATTCCTAGAGCTCCCAATAAAACTTCAGGAACTAGACTTCATACTCTTCTGACATTTCCATGGGAATATTTTGGGCACAATAGGGGTATTAGTCTCTTTTATATTTAAATAAAATACAAGTAAGAACCTCTGGGGGCTCTTGCAGCTCCTGAGACAATGTCTATGATATCAGAAGACAAGTGCCATGGCCAGGTAGGCACACAAAGAATGGAGAAGGCAACAATGGCCAGAATCAGAGATGGAATTCAAGAGACCCACGTTAGAGGGTAACTTTCCTTTGAGTGATGGAGAAACATCTCTAATGAGCCTGAAGATCTAATACCTTCAGTTTACTTACTGTTGGGCAAGAGAAAAGGCATAGAAGGAAATGCAAGAGCAAGTGAGACATGTGAGGTAGTTCACAAGTTCCATATCTTTCAATTAACCCCTCCCTCAACTCCCTCTTATGTGGTTTTGGAGTGTTGATGGGGTAAGAAAGAAATCTTGTGACTTCTTTGGTGCAAAAAGGTGATTTTATTAAAGAATGGGAACAGAAATCATGGGCAGAAATAGCTACTGCACTGGGTTTGTGAAGAATGGCTGATTTTATACTTTGGAGTTGGGAGAGGTGAGGCAAAAAAGAGGTTTCCCAGAGGACTTTCATATGCTAAAGAAGACTCACAGGATACTGCAGGCCTGGTTATTGTTAAGCTAAGGTTGTTTTCCCTTCTTGAAAAGCATTACAAGCTTAGACAGTTGGGAGTTTCCTGGAAGAATATTATACCCTGCCTATCTCTAGTATTTGTCAATGTGCTGCAGATTAAATTTTATTTACATTCCCTTCTGCCTTTGTTGCCCACATCACTGTGGAGGGAAGGGTGATGTTAGGACACCAAGAATTGAGTCTATGGGTTTCTGAAAATTAGGCTATTGATGAGAGTGCTTTTTTTCTTGTAAATCACTAAGACACTTGTGGACTGATAAGAGACTGTATCCTGCAAGACAGTGATCTCTATCAATTAACTATTTGTTTTTTTTCCCTCTCCCTTACTTTAGTTTTAGGGCAGCCAAAAGTGCCTGAGGAATGTCACATACATTCCACCTAGGAATCCAGGGGAGCAGTTGCAGGGTGTCAGCTTGTGCTTTGCCTTCAGCTTGCCTTTTGCTCCCTCATCATCCTCACCATGAAAAATAAATGAAATCTAATTATTTTGGTTCCACTCTATCTCAGAGATTTTGGAGATGAATACCTATTGTGATCTGGGCAGTGCCTGGAAGGGAGGGAGACTGGATAGCCCATTGAAATATTTGAATCATGGGAATTTGGGCATTCCAGAGTTAGGATCCCCCCAAGCAGTGCAGTGAAGGGGCGGGGTCAGAATTCAGTTGGTGATGCTCCCTCTCAGGAAGCTGATTCCATCCAGCAGCATTTTCTGGATTTCCATGATGACCTTCTGAACTTCAATCTGGAAGCCATCGCTGAGCCAGGAGTAGACATAGGGCTTGTAGAAGGAGCCATACAGTGGAGGAAAAATCAATCATAGTGGCTTGAGATGGATTCCTTGGATAGCATCAAATAGAGGTTGAGAGGAAGCCAGCAGATAGTACAGAGAAGCAGCACTGTCAACAGCATCTTCAGGGTCTGCTTCATCTTACACTGGCAGATATAGGTGTGGATATTAATGTCATCAGCAGTATTATGTGATGTAGAAAAGATGATGTTAGGGTATGATGACCAAAAAAGAATTCTTGAAATGCCTTTCATGCAAAAAGGTGATTTTATTAAAGCATGGGGACAGGACCTGTGGGTGGAAAGAACAGCAATGGGGTCATGAGGAGTGGCCCACTATATACTTTCAAGTTGGGAAGGGGTTACAGATAGAATAAGTCTCTAAAGAATTTTGGAAGCAAAGTTTCCAGGACCTTGAAGGGGCTAGTTATTGTTGGGAAAAGGTCATTTATTACTGTCTAATAAAACCTTAATCATGAGACCCTTCAGATATATATCGGTGGGCCATATGTTTAGGGGATGATAGCCAATGCATATCTTGGGGGGTTTAGAGATAAAGGAAATTTCCAAAGATATTTTTATACATTAAAGTAGACTTAAAGTATCCTGGGGCTGGGTGGGGCGGGGGGTTTTGCTGCTGGTCAGGCTAGGATTGCCTTTCGCCCTTAATAAAGTATTAACATTGAGTCATTTGACTCCCTAGAGGAATGTCACTCTGCCAGTTTCAAGGACTTGCCAATGGGCTATAGGTAGAAAGGAAATTTAATACTTTTTCTTCTGTCTTTGTTTCCCAAATCATTAAGGATCCACAGCTTCTGAGCTAAATGGTGATAGACAACCACCAGCACTATTAATGGCAAGACAAAAAAGAACAAAAAGGTGTTTAGGTAAGGGTGCTTCCACGTGGATTTTGAAGTGTACCAGAAAATGAGGAAGCAGACAGTTTCTTCAGTTATGTTTCTAGGTTATGAGTCAAAGAAAGAGATAAATAACTCTGTTTGCTTTTTCTCTAAGTCCTGCAGTCAGGTATTATATGACAGGCCTTAAGGAAGAGACCTATTTATTCTGTGTCTGCACTGGGCCTGAAGACTAGAATTATAAATTAGAGAGCTTTAGGTTTCACCTTTCCCAGAGGAAAAGGAACCATCTTGAATTGTTGGTGGGAATGCAAATTTGTGCATTTCTGTGGAAGACAGAAAGTATGGAGGTTCCTCAAAAAAATTAAAAAATAGAACTACCCTATGATCCAATAAATGCACTATTGGGAATTTACCCAAATAATACAAAAACACTAATTCAGGGGTGCCTGGGTGGCTCAGTGGGTTAAGCCTCTGCTTTCAGCTTGGTTCATGATCTCAGGGTCCTGGGATTGAGCCTAACATTGGGCTCTATGGTTGGCAGTGAGCCTGCTTCCCCCTTTCTCTCTGCCTGCCTCTCTGCCTACTTGTGATCTCTGCCTGTCAAATAAATAAATAAAATCTTTAAACAGAAACACTAATTCAAAGGGATATAGGCACCCCTAAGTTTATTGCAGCATTATTCACCATAGTCAAATTATGGAAGTAACCCAAACAACCCATGTGTCCATTGATAGATAAATAAGATGTGATATCTATATATCACAATTATTTATATATAGCAACTATACACACACTTATGTGTAATGGAATATTACTCAGCCATATAAAAGAGTGAGATCTTGCCATTTACAACAATATGAATGGATCTAAGGATATAATGCTACATGAAAAAATTCCTTCAGAGAAAAAAAAATACCATATGATTTTTCTAATATGTGGAATTTAAGAAACAAACAAGAAAAAGGAAAAAAAAGAGAGACAAAAAACTAGATTCTTAAATATAGAGAATAAAGTAATGGTTACTAGAAGGGAGGTGGGTGCAGGGATGGGTGAAATAGGCAAAGGGGATTAAGAGTACATGTATCCTAATGAACACTGAATTATGCATAGAATTTTTTGGATGGAGGAAATATGTGACTTTTCTTAGTCAAGTATGTCAAGGAAGGTTTCCCTGAGAGTGGCACATATTATGATCTGAAGAAAAGAAAAAGTCAACCAGGTAAGGAAGATGTGTGTGGGAGAGAGTCTTTCCAGATGGAGAAATATGTACAGAGGCCTTGTTGCAGGAACGAACACAATTGATTTAAACTGAAATAAAGACAAATGAGGCTGGAGTCAACTAAATGAGGGAAAATATGGTGAAAATAGAACTGGAGAAATACGCCAGGCCATACCACTCAGAGCCTGTAGTTTTTTGTAAGGATTTTGGTCTTCATTCAAAGAGTAATAGGAGGAAAACATTAAAGTGTTATTAGGGAAAGACAACGTTTTGTGAAATGATCAAATCCATGTATTGGGAAGACCACTTTGTCTGCAGTGTAGAGAACATGTGTAGTTAGGATTCAGAAATAACTAGTAGAAGGTCCTTCTATTAATTCAAATAAGAGATTAAGGTTGTGCTAGTGCTATTGGAAATAATATTATTCAAAAGACTAACAACATGTTTTAGAGATATTTAGGAGTTAGATATCACTGACAGTATGTTGTGATAGATTATACATAGGTATGGAAGAGCAAAAGCTCAAGAATGATTTTCAGGTCTCTAGATGGATGGTAGATTAATTCACTGAACAAAGCTCTGGAAAATATAGATATTTAGAGAACAAGAACATGTTGAGGAATATTGAGATGGAGGTGCTTTGGGGACATCCAGTGGAGAAGCCAAGTAAACTGTTGGCTATAGAGGTCTGCTGTTCATAAGAATAACTTGGCTAGAGATTTAATTCTGGGAGTTTCAATATATTCATGGTCATTAAAACCAAGATTTTGGCTAATACCAGCTACACAGAGAGTAGATATAGGCAGGACAGATAATAAAATGCAATGGAAGGACTTGGGGCTCACTACTGACTCAGAGACACTTGGTCTCTATCTTTAGAAGAAACATGTGGATTCTGTGGTGTCCTAGTGTGGCAGCTAAGGAAGTACTTTCCAGTATGCTGAGCTCTTAAAGTGAACTTGGATACCTTGGAAGATGATACATGAGGTCTGTACATAGAGCCTAGAAGGCGTTCCACAAGAGATGCTACACAAAGTCTTCAAGCTTCAAATAAGGGAAATATGGCACTAGGTGCTCTCTAAGCTGCCACTAGATCTTTTTTTTTTATTGTAGTTTTAAGTTTTTATTTAAATTCCATGTAGTTAACATACAGTGCAATATTAGTTTCAGTTTTAGAATTTAATGATTCATTACTTAAATACAACACTCAGTGCTCATCACAAGTGTCCTCCTTAATACTCCTTTAATAAATTCCCCTGCCCACCTCCCTCCAACAACCCTCAGTTTGTTCTCTATAGGTAGTATTATGGTTTGCCTCTCTCTTTTTCTCCCTTGTTTAATCTGTTTTGTTTCTTAAATTCCATGTGTGAGTGAAATCATATGATACTTGTCTTTCTTTGACTAACATTCATTAGGGTAATATACTCTATCTCTATTCATCCCATTGCAAATTGCAAGCCTTCATTTTTTTTATAGCTGAATAATAATCCATTATATGTGTAATATATAAGATTTTTTTTTCATGCATCTGTTAACTTGCTATAACTCTATGTCTTTTTTGGAAAAATGTCTGTTCACGTCTTCTTCCCAATTCTTAACTGGATTATTTGTTGTTGGGGTATTGAATTTGGTAAGTTCTTTATAGATTTTGAACACTAACACTTTATCAGATATGTAACTCATAAATATCTTCTCACATCCTGAAGGTTGCCTTTAAAAAAAAAGATTTATTTATTTATTTGAGAGAGAGAGAAAGAAAGAGTACATATTAGCACAGAGCTGGCCCTGTGGCTCCATCTTATGGATACCCCAATACCATGACCTGAGAGGAAAAACCAGGAGTCAGATGTTCAACCCAGGCACCTCTAAAGGTTGCCTTTTAGTGTTGTTTATTGTTTCTTTTACTTGAAGAACCTTTAACTTTTTGAAGTCACAGTAGTTCATTTCTGCTTTTGTTTCCCTTGTTTCAGTAGATGTGTCTGGTGAGAAGTTGCTAGAGCTGAGGTCTAAGAGGTTGCCGCCTGTGATTTCCTCTAGGATTTTGATGGCTTCCTGCCTGACATTTAGGTCTTTCATCTATTTTGAATTTATTCTTCTGTATGGTGTAAGAAAGTGGTCCAGTTTCATTCTTTTGCATGTTGCTGTCCACTTTACCCAATACCATTTGTTGAATAATTGTCTTTTTTTCCATTGGATATTCTTTCCTGCTTTAAGTAACATTAGTTGTGGTTCCATTTCTGGGTTTTCTATTATTTTCCATTGATCAATGTGTTTGTTTTTATGCATGTACCATACTGTCTTGATCACTACAGGTTTGTAATATAGCATGAAGAACAGAATTGTGATGCTTGCAGGTTTGGATTTCTTTTTAAAGATTATTTTGGCTATTTGGGTTCTTTTGTTGTTCCATACAAATTTTGAAATTATTTGTTCTAGCTCTGTGAAAAATGATGGTGGAATTTTGATAAGGATTGCATTCAATGTGTAGATTGCTTTAGATACTACAGGAATTTTAACAATGTTTTTTCGATGAGCATGGAATATTTTTCTATTTATGCCATCTTTAAGTTCTTTCATAAGTGATCTATAGTTTTCAGAATCTAGAGCTTTTACCTCTTTGGTTAGGTTTATTCCTAGATATCTTGTGATTTTTGATACAATTGTAAAAGGATCAATTCCTTGATTTCTCTTTCTGCTACTTTATTATTGGTTTATAGAAATGCAACTGATTTGCATACTTTGATTGTGTATCCTGCAACTTTACTGAATCTGTGTATTAGTTCTATAACAATTTTTGGTGGAGTCTTTCAGGTTTTCAACGGAGTATCAGTTTGTTTACAAAAAGTGAATACTTGAGTTCTTTGCTGATTTGGATGCCATTTATTTCTTTTTGTGCTCTGCTTGCTTAGGCCAGGACTTCCAGGTCTATATTAATAGTGGTGAGAGTGGACATTCCTGTCTTGTTTCTGACCCTAGAGGAAAAGTTCTCAGTTTTCCCCATTGAGGGTGACATTAGCTGTGGGTCTTTCATATATGGCCTTTATTATGCAGAAGTAGAATGAGTTTGGAAGTTTTTGTTCTGTTTCTATTTTTTGAAACAGTTGTAAAGGAATAGGTATTAATTTTTTCTTTAAACGTTTGTGTAAAGAAGATAACTCTCATTTATACATTGGAATATTACTCAGCCATCAGAAAGGAGGAATATCTACCACTTGCATCGACATGGAACTGGAGGGGATTATGCTAAGTGAAATAAGTCAAGCAGAGAATAACAATTATCATGTGGTTTCACTCATATGTGAAACATAACAAATAGCATGGAGGACCATAGAGGAAGGGAGGGAAAACTGAATGGGAAGAAATCAGAGGGAGAGACAAACTGTGAGAGACGAAGGATTCTAGGACACAAAATGAGGGCTACAAAAGGGAGGGGGTAAGGGGTTGGGGTCACTGGGTGATGGGTATTCAAGAGGGCACTTGTGGTGATGAGCACTGGGTGTTATATACAACTAATGAATTGTTGAACACTACATCAAAATCTTATGTTGGCTAACTGATAATAATAATAATAAAATAATAATAAATATTTCATAGAATTCACCTGGGAAGCCATCTGGCCCTAGACTCTTTTGGGGGGGGGGTGATATTTTGATTACTAATTTAATTTCCTTGGCTCTTTATGCATCTGTTCAGGTTTTGTATTTCTTCTTGTTTCAGTTTTGGTAGTTTATTTGTTTGTAGGAATTTGTCCATTTCTTCCAGATTGCCTAATTTTTTGGCAAATAACTGCTCATAATATTCTCTTATTATGGTATTCCTTTAGTGTTTATTGTGATCTTTCATCTTTCACTCATGATTTTACTTATTTGTGTCATTTCTTTTTCTTTTTGTTAAGTCAGCTAAGGGTTTCTCAATCTTGTTAATTCTTTCCAAGAACCAGATCCTAGTTTTCTTCTACTGCTGTAAAAAAAAAATCTATATCATTGATTTCTTCTCTAATCTTTATTACCTCTTCTCTGGCTGGACATAGACTTTATTTGCTGTTCTTTTTCCAACTCCTTTAGGTGTAAGGTTAGGTTGTGCATTTGAGAATTTTCTTGTTTCTTGAGAAAGGCCTGTACTTCCCTCTTAAGACCAACTTTGCTGTAATCTAAAGGTTTTGGACCTTCATGTTTTCATTTTTACTTGCTTTCATGTGTATTTTTAAAATTCTTCTTTAATTTCCTGGTTGAGCCATTCATTCTTTAGGATTTTTTTTTTTTACCTCTGTATTTTCATCCTTCCAAATTTCTTCTTGTGGTGAACTTCAAGTTTCATAGCATTGTGGTCTGAAAATATGCATGGTATAATCTAAATCTTTTTCTACCGGTTAGGACCTGATTTGTGACCCAGTATATGATCTCTTCGGGAGAGTGTTCCATGTGCACTTGAAAAGAATGTGTATTGTGCTGCTTTAGGATCAAATGCTCTGACTATATCTGCAAAGTCCATCTGGCCTAGAGTGTCATTCAAAGCACTTGTCTCGGGGCATCTGGGTGGCTCAGTACTTAAGAGTCTGCCTTCGGCTTGGATCATGATCCCAGAGTCCTGGGATTGAGCCCTGCATAAAGTTCTCTGCTTGGCAGGAAGCCTGCTTCTCCCACTCCCACTCCCCCTGCTTGTGTTCCCTCTATCACTGTCTCTCTTTCTGTCAAATAAATGAAATATTAAACAACAACAGCAACCAAAACACTTGTTTCCTTTTTGATCTTCTGTTTCAATGATCTGTCCATTGTTGTGAATGAGATCTTAAAGTCCCCTATTATTATTGTATTATTATCAATTAGTTTATTAATTTTGTTATTAATTGTTTATTATTTATTTGCTACCAAGTTAGGGGCAGAAATATTATAATTGTTAGACCTTCTTGTTGGATGGACCTTTTTATTATGATATAGTGTCTCTTTCTTCATCTCTTATTACAGTCTTAGGTTCAAGATTTAGCTTGTCTGATAAAACTATAGTTATTTAAGCTTTCTTTTGATCTCTATTAGCATAATAATGGGTTCCCCACCCCCTTAGTTTCAAGCTGGCTGTGTCGGGGGTCTAAAATGAGTATCTTATAAGCAGCATATAAATAGGTCTTGGTTTTTTTTAACCATTTTGTTACCCTATGTCTTTTGATTGGAGCATTTAGTCCAGTTTTATTCAGCATAGTATTGAAGGATATGAATTTAATTCCATTGTATTATCTGTAAAGTTGCAGTTCTTGTAGATTGTCTTTGTTCTTTTATGGTCTTTGTTACTTTTGGATTCTCTCCCCTCAAAGGATCCCCTTTAATATTTCTTACAGGGCTGATTTAGTGTTCACAAATTCTTTAGTTATAGTTTGTCCTAGACACTCTTTATCTCTCATTCTATTCCGAATGACATCTTTGTTACAAAGTGTTCTTGTCTGCATATTTTTGCTGTTTAGCATGTGGAATATATCCTTCCACTCCTTTATGGCCTGCCAGGTCTCTGTGGACAGGTCTGCTGCCAGTCTTATTTGTCCACCCTTGTCATTTAAGGGCCTCTTGTCCCAAGATGCTTTCAGAATTTTCTCTTTATCATTGTAATTTGCAAGCTTCAGTATAATATGTTGAGGTGTTGGCCTATTTTTGTTGATTTTGAAAGGGGATTCTCTGTGCCTCCTGAACTTGAATGTCTGTTTGTGTCCCTAGATTAGTGAAGATTCCAGGTATAATCTGTTCAAATAAACCTTCTGCCCCTTTTTCCCACTCTTTGTCTTCTGGGACTCTTATAAAATGGATTTTTTTTTTTATGAAATCACTGATTTCTCTAAGTTTTCTTTTGTGACCTAAAAATTTCTTTCCCTCTTCGTTTCAGCTTTTTTATTTTCCATCATTTTATCTTTTTTGCCACTGATTCACTCTTCTGCTTTGTTCATCCTCATTTTTATGACCTCCACTTGGGATTTCATCTGGGTAATAGCAGTTTTAGTTCCCACCTGACTAGATTTTAGTTCTCTTATCCATATAGTAAGGGATTCTCTAGTGCCTTCTATGCTTTTTTGAAGCCCAGCTAGTATATTTATAATCATTGTTTTAAATTCTAGTTCAGACATCTTAATTTTATCTATATTAATTAATTCCTTATCAGTAAGTAGTACCTCCTGCTCTTTTTGTTGGTGTGAGTTTCTCTTTCTTTTCATTTTGTCTAGAGAAGAAAGGAAGAAAGAAAAAAAAACTTTAAAAAAACGAATAACAACAACAACAAAATTTCAGGAAGTGTTTCTGAGGTATGCTGTACATACGCTGCTGTTACACTTTAGCTGCTCTTTTCCACTGATCTGTCATCTATAGTGTTCTACCTTCAAGGTAGTGGGCAGTGTTTGGATCTTTAACTATGCATACTTTGATTTGTTTGTGAAGATAAGCCTGGAAAAAAAAAGAAAAAAAAGAGAAAAGAAAAGAAAAATCCAAGACTAGAGAAAAGGATCAAAAAAATGCAAACAGAGGGGTGCCTGGGTGGCTCAGTGGGTTAAAGCCTCTGCCTTAGGCTCAGGTCATGGTCTCATGGTTCTGGGATCAAGCCCTACATTGGGATTTCTGCTCAGCAGAGAGCCTGCTTTCTCCTCTCTCTGTCTGCCTTTCTGCCTATTTGTGATCTCTATCAAATAAACAAATAAAATATTTTTAAAAAAATGCAAACAGAGAAACAAAAAAATTATAAGCTGAATCCAAAGGATAAGAAAGAAGGAAAAAAAGTGTAAGGAAAGAAGAGAAGAGAAAAAAAAATAAGTCTAATCTGAAAAACAAGAGAAGGAGACAAACCAACAAATGACCAAAAATTATAAACCTGATACCCAAATGAAAGATGAAGAGAAAAGAGAAAAAAAAAGATAGATAGATAGATAGATGATAGATAGATGAAAAAGAAAAAAATAATATTTGAAAATTAAGAAAAAAAGAAAAAGAAAAAAAGAAACAAACCTTGTCCTATTTCCACCAGAAACTGACATTTTGGACCACTCTTTAATAAGTAGACTTGGTAAAATGAAGGTGGTATGTGTTCTGGGCCGGCTCACAAGCTGATTTGCCCTTGTAAATATGTCCCTCTCAGGAATAGAAGGGAGGGGTTTAGTGTAGGGGACTCCAGCCACCACTGGAGGGGCTGTGTTTCTCTCTGAAGTCAAACTGTGCTAGCAGTTGGGATGAGGGAGGCATGGTGGAGAAGAATGATATGGTATCATCTTACCCGGTGTTTTCCTCACCACAGCTTATTGTGAAATCCCTACCTGCTGTGCTCTCTCTTGTTCTCTCCCTCTCCCTGACTTTGTTCTGCAAAATGTTTCAACCTTGGCAGCCCTGTGGCTTTCTTCTTCCCCAGTTCATGGCTCTGAACCTCACATCTGCCATGTTCTCTTCCTCCAACTATGCAGGTTGTTTTCTTAATTCTCAGATCATATTCTTAGTTGTTCAAAAGAGTTGCTTTGAGGGACTAGGCAAGATGAGGTCCCCTCCACTACTATTCTTCATCTTCTGTAGAAAGCTCATATATGTAATTTAAGAAATGGAAAACACAAACAAAGGAGAGGAAAAAACAGAGAGAGAGAGATTGGCAAACCAAGAAACAGACTTTTAACTATAGAGAACAAACTGGTGTTTAGCAGAATGGAGGTGAGTAGGGGGATAGGTTAAATAGGTCATGGGGATTAAGGTGTACACTTTTTATGATGAGCACAAGTGTTTTGTGGAAGTGTTGAATCGCTATCTTGTGCATCTGAAACTAATGTTACATTGTATGCTACCTAACTGGAATTTAAATTTTAAAAAGTTAAAAAAACTTCATAAAAATGTAAAACTTTTGTGCTTCAAAGGACATGAATAGCATGAGGAATAACATGGAAGACATTGGGAGATGGAGAGGAGAAGTGAGTGGGGGGAAATTGGAGAGGGAGACAAACCCTGAGAGACTGTGGACTCTGAGAAACAAACTGAGGGTTTTGGAGGGAAAGGGGATGGGGGGTTGGGTGAGCCTAGTGATGGGCATTACTGAGGGCACATATTGCATGAAGCACTGGGTGTGTTGTATAAACAATGAATTTTGGAACAAAGAAAAAAAAATTTAAAAAGACATTCTAAATGTAAACCAGATGATTCACAGACCTGTACCCCTGGGGATAAAAATATATGTTTATAAAAAATAAAAAATTAAACATGCAAAAAAAAATTAAAAAAAATAAAAGGAAAAAAAAAGACATCCTAATGGTAAATAATTTTTACCATTAAAATTATTTACAAATGGTAAATAATTTTTGCAAGTCCTGTCTCCGATATGGGAATTGAGGCATGAACACAAAGATTCCTTACAACTAAACAATACAAATATAAATTGCCCAATATATATATGAATAAAAGTCTTACATATGGATTTTGAAAAGATATACAAATATTCAGTAAGAACAAAAAGATACTCAAAATCATTAGTCATTAGGAAAATGTAAATAAAAATCACAGTGTAATACCACTTAATGATCTCTAAGATAAGTAATAGTAAGAGAGCAGACATTAACAAATGTTGGTGAGGATATGGATGAATCACAACCCCTTATACATTGCTCATAATATTTTATAATGGGATTTTTGTTTTACAAAAGAGCCTGGAAATTTCGCAAAAGATTAAACATAGTTACCTTATGACTTTGCAAGTCCATTTCTTGGCTTGTATCCAAGTGAATTAACGACATAGATTCACACAAAAATTCCACATTAATGTTTATAGCAGTATTATTCATAATAACCAAAAATTATAAGTCACCCAGATAACCATCAGTCAAAGAGTGGATAAATAAAATGTAGTATATTCATTCAGTGAAATATTATTTGACAATCTTTAAAAAAAATTACTTATAAAGAAAACAATCTTGTTAAAATGAGGATGCTTCCCCAAATTGATCTGCATATTATCTGAATTTTTTATCAAAATTCCAGTCTAATTTGTTTTGTAAATATTTATAAGATCTAAGTTCATAAGAGAATACAAGGGACCTAGAATAGTCAAAATAAATTTTTTTTAAGATTTTATTTATTTATTTGACAGACAGAGATCACAAGTAGGCAGAGAGGCATGCAGAGACAAGGGGGCAGCAGACTCCCTGCTGAGCAGAGAGCCTGATGTGGGGCTCTATCTCAGGACCCTGAGATCATGACCTGAGCCAAAGGCAGATGCTTAACCCACTGAGCCACCCAGGAGCCCATAGTCAAAATAATATTGAAAAAGTAGAAATATGTTAGAATATTCATCTTTTCCAATATCAAAAGTAAGTATAAAACTATAATAATTAAGACAATGTGATGATGACAAAGGGATAGACATATAAGTCAATGGAATGGGATTTAGAATCAAGAAACTTACCCTCACAGTTATGGTCAATTTGTTTTCAACACTGGTGCCAAGACAACTCAAAGGAGAAAGAATAGTCTTTTCAGCAAATGATTCTGGAACAACTGGTAATCCACTTGTGCAACTTTGAGGTCTGACACCAAGCTCACACCATACAGAAAAATTAACTTAAAATGAATCAGAGACCTAAATGTAAGAGCCCAAACCATAAAACTCTTAAAAGAAACCAGCAATAAATCTTTATGATTTTGGTTAGACAAAGACTTCTTAATTATGTCACCAGAAGCACAAATTAAAAAAAGAACAATGAATAATTTGGATTTCTTCAAAATTAAAATAATGTGTTTCAAATAACAGCATTTCTACAGGAAGGATGGAAGCAGGGCTCTATCTGTGTTAGTCACTTTGGACTGCTATAACAAAATGCACATATTGGGTATCTTTAACAATAGCCATTTATTTTGTCCAGTTCTGGAGGCTAAGAAGTCCAAGATTAAGGTACTAGCAGATTTAGATCTTGTTAAGGGATGTTTTCCAAATTTGTAGACAACACCCTTGTTGCTATATGTTTGTATGAATTTTCATTAGTGCATATGCATGGAAAGAGGAAAAAAAAAGAGCTTTTCTGTTTCTTTCTCTTATAAAGGTACTATTTCCATCGTGGTGGTACCACCCCAGTGACCTCATCTAAATTTACTTTCTAAAAGCTCAACTTCCAAATACCATCAAAATGGGGGTTAAGGCTTCAGCACTGAAGTCTGCACTCACAAATGAGGGTACTGAGGCCTATAGAGGGGGAAAGACTCATCCAAGTTCACAAAATAGAGACTAGATTACAGGTGTTCTGATGCTCATTCCATGTTCATTAAACGCACCTCTGTGTGTATCTTTGCTTTTAATACACAATTATTCATTAAATAAAAGAATCATTTGTACTAGTTCACACAAATCATTATTTTGTTGGTTTCTCATCCATAGCAGTTTCAACTTCCCTATACATACTGAATAAATCTTCTCAGAAATGACACAGGGAGGAAGTTGGAATGGTAGTTTTTCTTCTGAGAGTATGTGATATCCCAAATTCCCCTTTGAAGATTCCCTCCTCTTAAAAAACAAAAAGCACTAAATCCCACCCTCCTAGCTCTACATGGACATTTATCCAGCAATTCTCCCTCTCTTTCATTGTCCACATTCCCTTCTGTGGTGCATCATTTTCATCAGTCTATCATAGTATTTCTCATCTTGACATATACATGTATATGTATATACATAAATATGTACATAAATTCATATATTATATATGTAATTAATTTCATGTTTATGCATTTATGTATATGCAAATATATACACATATGTATATAAAATATGTATAGTAAAAGTTATTATATATACATACCCTGCACTATACTCCTACATTTTTTCTCCATCCTGAACCCTTCCTATGAACTACGTACTAATATCCAACTGAATATTCGACATCTCCTTTTACATGTCTAGGAGACATCTTATAGTTATCATATCAAAAATAATATCTTGATATCCCCCAATATTCTCTCCAGTTTCCCTCACCTTAGTTAATGCCAGTTTTAGCCTTTTAATTGTTTAAGCCAAAAATCTGAGTCATCTTTGACTTGTGTTTTTCTTCTCACCTTTTACATTCAATACATCAAAAATTAAAAAAAAAATAAAAATAAAAACTGCCTTCTCTGCCTTCAGAATATCTCCTAAATACCATTACTTCCCCCTACATTTATCACTATCACCCTGGTCTAAGATATTATCAATTTTTTCTGGACTATTGCAATACCCACTTTACTGATCTCTTTGCTTTGATACTTACCTAAATATTCCTCCTCTACATATTCACAGTGTTATTATCTCATATTCTTCCTTATATGCTTAATTTTGCCTTATAAGAAGGGAATTCCATAAAAGCCCAACATCAAATAGTATCTTTCAGCCACTCGCTATCTATTCACATTACTCTTTGTAGCTCCATAATGCTTAAAATCACCTGACATTATATTTAGCAGAATATAAGTTCCATAGGGCAGGAACTTTGTTTTATTTACATCTGGAATCTCAAGAGTATGGAACACTGCCTAATTCAGAATGTTACCTACTTAGTTATGTACTTCATCTCTAGTTGTGGGTAGGGAGTTTTTCATAGCAACCTAGAAGAAAGGGATTATTTAACTTAATATGTCTGGAAGGCATATTGTTATGTTGTTTTCATTCCTCTTATTTATACATTAGAGGCTTTTCAATTCCCACCCTCACTTGTATTGAAGTAATTCAAATGACTAGTTCCCATATCTAGGTGGAACCTAGGTAGAAGCAATATAAGGTGTTTCTAGGCCAATACCCAATGAGATCCTTTTCAAATATCTCTTTTCCATCTGTACAACTAGAACCAAAGGACTTTAAGATAATAAAGCCACATGATGAAAGTAACTTTGATTCCTTAGTCACCATATGAAAAAGATCATCTCAAAAGAACAAATGAATGGAGTGTAGTGTGAATGAAGATAAACTTTTTCATTTTTCTAAACCATTGGTAGCTAGTGCTAGCCAATCTTTTCAATATGTAATTACTGAAGTCCAGTCCTTTCCTTTCCTGGGGTCAGAGCAAATAACCTAAAACAGCTTAGCACAGCTGGAATTGAATTTTCTAAGACTTATGCCCAATTGTTCATGTAGCATTCTGAACACACACAAATTCAACCTGAGATATAAGAAGACCCACAAACAGTAAAAAGACTACATTTTGCAAGGTAGAAGGTGTAGAACCTCAAATATTTGGGGGGAAATATGGGAAGATAGACAGAGGGAGCCTCCATAAGCCCCTGGAAAGTAATAATAACATTGGAGCAAAAAAAAAATGGGACTTGTGGAAATCTTCTCTAGTGAGAGACACCCCTTTCTGAAAAGGCACAGTGGATGAATAGGGCAGAATTCTAGGTGGATCATTGTGGTCTCAGGATTGCAAAGCAGTGGAGCAGGGGACAGGTTATGGTCAGCCAGCCCAGAAGGGACTCTCAGCTCTGGTCACCTTAAACCATGAGTCAAACCACTAGAGAGACTGTCCACTGCTTAACCACCCTGAAAAGGACTAGAAAGTGCAGACTGTTTAACATCATGTGGAATATATTAAACACCTTTCACTCACTGTAGGACAACAGCTCTCATGTCTCATGAATGGACACTGGGGCAGCACACAGTGTGATGAGGGAGTTGCAAAGAAGGGTGCATATGCAAGCCCATAGCCATTAGCAGTTGTGGAATCACAAAGTGCAGAGATGGTCGATGATCCTGTAACTCTCCTGGGAGAAGTGCAGCCAGCGGGAGCCATGGGATAAGTAGTTTGGCACACAAAAAGCCCACATACATGACTGGGAAATAGCTCTCAGGTGATCTTACACTGAAGGGACACTGGGGCAGCACCCAGCATGAGCTGAGAGCTGCAGAAGAGGGTACATGCAGAAACTCATGGCCACTAGCAATTGCAAAGTCACAAAGCACAGAGGCGCTCAGGGGTCCTGGTAACTCCACTGGGAAAGGCACGGTGGGCACATATTGTGCAAGTCTGTGGAATTTGCTATGCACAGAGGTGGGGATGGTTTGATCTGGAGGACTTGTTAAGTTGGGGGGGGGGTAAGACTTTGCTGTTGTGGGCCAGAGATTCCAACAAGATTATGTTTGCTCTAACCCTCTGAATAGAAGTGGAATGATGCAAAGGAAGAAAAACCACATAAACAGACAATCAGCTCACATAAAGTCCATTCCCCTGACAATGGGTTGGGCACGTCCACCCAGGCAAAGATGCCGGAGAAGCTAAGCAGCAGGCCTTTTCCCTAGAAGACAGACTGGAAGAACAGGTGAATGATAAGATTAGTTCCCTCAGGACTATAAAACTCCAGTGCCAGGGGAAAATAATATAGGAAGCTGCAGGTGTTCCCTCACAACTCATTTATGTTTCAGGCTAAAATTTTACATTTCTTTTTTAGTTTCTTTTCTTATTTTTTTCTTTTCTTTTTTTTTCTTTTTTAATTTTTTTTTTACCCTGTTCCCATTTCAAATAGATATTTCTTTCCCACCTGTGTTTTTAAGTTGTTTCTTCACTTTTATTTTTTCACATATATGTTTTATAGATTTATGCCCCATACTAACCCATTTCACTCTATTCAATTTTATCTTCATATATATATTCTGATTTCTGTGCAATTTTGTGATATAGTGTCTTCTAATACAGACCAAAAGTCAATCAAGAACATGTAGATCATCTGCTTTGTCCAGCCTGAGAGATTATATATCTCTCCCCACCACTACCTTTTTTTTCCTTTATTTTTTTACTGCTTTGGATCATCTTGGCTTTGGTTGCATATCTGTGGTAAATTTTGACAATTTTGGATTTCTTTATAGGTGCATTTTTCTTGGGTTCTTGTTGATATTTTGAGCTCTTCATTCACTCAACCATCCCTAGACAGAATGACTAGGAGGAGGAAGCCACAACAAAGAAAAGAACCAGAGACAATATTCTCTGCCACAGATCTAATGGATATGGATATAAACAAGATGTCAGAGATAGACTTCAATATAATAATCATGAAGTCAATAGCTGGACTTCAAAAAAATATCAGTGACAATATAGAATCTCTAAGGGCAGAAATGAGATCTAATCAGGATGAACTTAAAAATGCTATGAATGAGGTGCAGTCTAACTTGAATACTCTAACAGACAGGGTAAATGAGGTGGAAGAACAAATTGATGATCTAGAAGATAAGCTTATAGAAAGGAAGGAAGTCAAGAATGATAGGGATAGGCAGCTAGAAGCCCATGAGACAGATTTAGTGAGATCAATGAGGACATGAAATGTTCCAAGGGCAGAATTCTTGGGATCTCTGAGGGAGTGGAGAGAGAGAGGACTAGAAGGCATATTTGAGCAAATCATAGCTAAGAACTTCCTTAATCTGGAGAAGGAAGCAAGCATTTGTGGTCACAAGGTAGAGAGAAATCCTCCCAAAATTGATAAAAATAGATCAATTTCCTGACGTGTAATAATGAAGTTCTCAAATCTTAGAGTCAAGAAAGCTACCCTGAGAGCAGCTAGGGGGAAGATATTTCTTACATATGAGGGAGCAAAATCAGACAAACATCATACCTATCAACAGAGACCTGGAAATCCAGAAAGGGATGGCAAGACATACTCAGGGTACTAAAGGAGAACATACAGCCAACAATACTTTATCCAGCAAAACTCTCATTCAGAATGGATGGAGCAATAAAGAGCTTCCAAAAGCAGCAGAAGCTGAAAGAATATGTGAGTACCAAGCCAGCTTTTCAAGGAATATTAAGGTGATTCTATAAAAGAAGAAAGTCCCCAAGAGTAACATAGACCAGAAATTAGCAGAAATAATCTATGGAAACATGGAATTTACAGGCAATACAATGGCACCAAATCCATATCTTTTAGTAGCTACTCTCAATGAGTATGAGCTGAATTCTCCCATCAAAAGACACAAAGTTTCAGCTTGGATTAAAAAAACAGGACCCTTTTGTATGCTGTCTACAAGGGATGCATTTTGAAACTAAAGACACCTCCAGATTGAAAGTGGGGATGGATAAACATTTATTATGACAACAGGCTTCAAAAGAAAGCTGGGGTAGCAATTCTCATATCAGACAAATTAGATTTTAAACCAAGACTGTAGTAAGAGATGTAGAAGGACACTATATCATACTTAGAAGGTCTATCCAAATACCCAACTTTTGTAGCAACATGGATGGGACTGGAAGAGATTATGCTGAGTGAAATAAGTCAAGCAGAGAGAGTCAATTATTATATGATTTCACTTATTTGCAGAGCATAACAAATAACATGGAGGACATGGGGAGATGGAGAGGAGAAGGGAGTGGAGGGAAATTGGAAGGGGAGGTGAACCATGAGAGACTATGGACTCTGAAAAACAACCTGAGGGTTTTGAAGGGGCGTGGGTGGGAGGTTGGGGGAGCCAGGTTGTGGGTATTAAGGAGGGCACGTATGGCATGGAGCACTGGGTGTGGTGCAAAAACAATGAATACTGTTAAGGTGAAAATAAATTAAAAAAATAAAGAAAAGAAAAAGAAAAATCTAATGATTGTAAATATCTATGTCCCCAACGTGGGAGCAGCCAACTACATAATCCAACTAACAACCAGAATGAAGAATCATATTGATAATAATACATTAGTAGTGGGAGACTTTAACATTTCACTCAAAGGAATAGACAGATCATCTAAACAGAAGAGCAACAAAGAAACAAGAGCTTTGAAGTTCACATTGGTCCAGATAGACTTTGTAGATACATACAGAACATTGCATCCTAAAACAACAGAACACCCATTCTTCTCAAGGGCACATGGGACTTTCTCCAGATTAAATCACACAGTGAGTCACAACTCAGGTCTCAGCTGATATCAAAAGACTGAGAATATTCCCTGCATATTCTTAGACCTTAATGCTTTGAAACTGGAACTCCATGACAAGGAAAAAATTGGAAGGACAGAAAACACTTGGAGGTTAAAAAGCATCCTGCTAAAGGATGAATGGGTCAACCCAGGACATTAAGGAGGGAATTAAGCACTTCATGTGAACAAATGAAAATAAAAACACATAATTTCAGAGCCAATGGGGTACTGCAAAGGCAGTCCTAAGGGAGAAGTACATTGCAATCCAAGCCTTTCTCAAAAAATTAGAAAAATCCCAAATGAACAAGCTAAACTTACACCTAAAGGACCTAGAGAAATAAGAGCAAATAAAGCCTAAACCAAGCAGAAAAAGAAAAATAATAAAGATTAGGGCAGAAATAAACAAAATAGAACTAAAGAACAGATCAACAAAACTAGAAGATGGTTCTATGAAAGAATAAGATGCATAAACCTCTGCTCAGACTTATCCAAAAGAAAAGAGAAAGGGCCTAAATTAGTAAAATCATGAACGGCAAGGGAGAAATCATGACCAATACCAAGGAAATAGAGGCAGTTATTAGAATTTATTACCAATAGCTATATGCCAAAAAACTAGGCAATCTGGAAGAAATGGTTGCATTCTTAGACACTTATAAACTACCAAAACTGAAACAGGAAGAAATAGACAATCTAAACAGACCAATGGCTAGCAAAGAAATTGAAAAAGTAATTGAAACCCTCCCAAGAAACTAGAGTCCAGAGCCAGATGGATTCCCTGGAAAATTCAACAAAACATTTAAAGAAGAAATAATATCTATTCTTTTGAAGCTGTTTCAAAAAAAAATGAAATTGAAGGAAAACTTCTAAACTTGTTCTATGAGGCCAGCATTACCCTGATCTCCAAACCAGACAAAGATTCCACCAAAAAGGATAATTACAAGCCACTATCCAGGATGAACATGGATGGCAAAATACTCACCGAGCTCCTAACCAATAAGACCCAAAAGTACATTAAAAGGATTACTCATCACAGCTAAGTGGGATTTATCGCTGGGATGCATGGGTGGTTCAACATATGCAAATAAATCAACATGATAGACCACATTAACAAACAGACAAAAACAATATGATCCTTTCAGTTGATTCAGAAAAAGCATTTGACAAAACAAAGCATCATTTCCTAATTAAAACTCTTAAAATATAGGGATAGAGGGAACAAATCCTCTATCATAAAAACCTCTATCATAAAAACCATCCATAAAAAACCCACAGTGAATGTTATTCTCAATGGGGAAAAACTGAGAGCTTTTCCCTTAAGGTCAGGAAAATGACAGGGTTGTCCAATCTCAACATTATTATTAAACATAGTACTAGAAGTCATCAGACAAAAAGAAAAGAAAGAAAATGCATTCAAATTGGCAAAGAAGAAGTAAACTCTCTCTCTCTTTGCAGATTATATGGTACTTTATGTGACAAACCCAAAATACTCCACCCCAAAATAATTAGAACTTATACAGCAATTCGGCAACATTTCAGGATACAAAATCAATCCACAGAAATCAATTGCATTTCTATACACTAACAGTGTGACTGAAGGAGAAATTAAGGAATCAATTCCATTTACAATAGCACCCCAAATCACAAGATACCTAATAAACCTAACCTAAGAGGTAAAGGAACTATACCCTAGAAACTACAGAGCAATTATGAAAGAAATTGATGAAAAGAAAAGGAGATGGAAAAAAATATTCCATGCTCATGTACTGGAAGAATAAACATTGTTAAAATGTCTATGCTGGGGGTGCCTGGGTGGCTTAGTGGGTAAAGCCTCTGCCTTTGGCTCAGGTCATGATCTCAGGGTCCTGGAATCAAGCCCTGCATTGGGCTCTCTGCTCAGCGGGGAGTCTGCTTCCCCCTCTGCCTGCCACTCTGTCTACTTGTGATCTCTCTCTGTGTCAAATAAACAAATAAAATCTTAAAAAAAATGTCTATGATGCCCAGAGCAATCTATACTTTCAATGCAACCCCTGTCAAAATACCATTGACATTTTTCACAGAGCTGGAACAAACAATCATAAATTTGTATGGAACCAGAAAAGACCCTGAGTCCTTGGGGTTTTTTAAAAAAGAAAAACAAAGCTTAGGGCATCACAATGCCTGACTTCAAGCTATAATACAAATCTGTGATCATCAAGACACTATGATACTGACATAAAAACAGAAATTATAGATCAATGGAACAGAATAGAAACCCCAGAAATGGACCCTCAACTTTATGGTCAACTAATCTTTGATAATTCAAGAATGTATATCCAATGAATAGACAGCCTCTTCAATAAATTTTACCCAGAAAATTGGACAGCACATGCAGAAGAATGAATCTTCGTCATTCCCTTACACCATACACAAAGATCATTCTCTTATACCAAGCACAAAGATATTATCAAAATAGATGAAAGACCTCAATGTGAGACAGGAATCCTGCAAACTCTTATGGGAGGACAGAGTTAATAACCTCTTTTGCTGCTTCCACTTGGAACAATTTGTTAAACTGTAACCCTTGGAGGATTTTACTAGTTGCCAAGCACATTTAGATATGGTCTTAAGAAATACATATACTGACAACAGGTCTTTGGGGAGAAGGATGATGTACGACCGTGAAGCTGGGCAGCTGGGGATGCCCGGCTCGCTCAGGGTGGAAGGCTGCCCCTTCACCGAGGCCAGGCATCCGGGAACGCCTGGCCCGCCCAGGGTGGAACGCCATCTGCTTCAGGGAAGCCGAGCACCCAGGAACGCCCGGTCAGCTCAGGGTGGAACAAAAACTGCCCGCTTCCCTTTTTCGTTGCACTCCTTTCTCTTCCCAGACGTGCTCGTTGTTAGTTAGATGAGTCCTTTGAATGTGCTTGGTTAACTATAAACCTTACCCTCCTCCTTGCTTGCCTGCAAGACGTGACTAATGTTTGATCTTCATTAGTCCTTCTGTTGGCTATTGTTTTCTATCTAATAAAAGTGAGACTGTGGAATTGCTCATGACAGCAGTCCTTTTCAACTGTTGTCCCCTGCTCCCAGTCTTTTGCAGCTGACTTGTTTGTGCCTAATTCTTCTCTCGTCGCCGAAGCAGCACTCTTTGACATTGGCCACATGACTTCTTTCAAGAAATGTCTCTAAAGGCATGTGAAACAAAAGAAAAAAATGAACTTTGGGGATTCATCAAGATAAAAAGCTTCTGTACAACAAGGGAAACAGTCAACAACTAAGAGACAACCTATGGAATGGGAGAAGATATTTTCAAATGACAGTGCAGATAAGGGGCCACTATCCAAGATCTATAAAAATCTTCCCAAACTCAACACCCAAAAAACAAATAATCCAGTCAAGAAATGGGTAAAAGACATGAACAGGAACTTCTCCAAGGAAGACATGCAAATGGCTAACAGACACATGAAAAAATTTAAAATCACTAGCCATCAGGGAAATATAAATCAAAACCACATTGAGATACCATCTTACACCAGTTAGAATGGACAAAATTAACAAGACAGTAAACAACAAGTGTTGGAGAGGATGTGGAAAAAGGAGAACCCTCTTACACTGTTGGTGGGACTGCAAGTGTGTGCAGGCCCTCTGGAAAACAGTATGTAGGTTCCTCAAGATGTTAAAAATAGAGCTACCCTATGACCCACCAATTGCACTACTAGGTATTTACCAAAAAGATACAGATGTAGTGAAAAGAAGAGATACCTGCACCCAAATTTTCATAGCAGCAATGTACGTAATAGCCAAACTGTGGAAGGAGCTGAGATGTTCTTCAACATATGAATGGATAAAAAAGATGAGTTTCACATATACAATGGAATATTACTCAGCCATGAGAAAGGAGGAATATCTACCATTTGCATTGACATGGGTGAAACTGGAGGGAATTATGTTAAGTGTAGTAAGTCAAGCAGAGAAAGACAATTATCATATGATATCATATGTGGAACATAAGGAATAGTGCAGAGACCAAAAGGGAAGTGAGGGAAGACTGAATGGGAAGAAATCAGAGAGGGAGACAAATTATGAGAGATTCTGGACCCTGGGAAACAAACTGAGGGTTACAGTAAGGAGAGGAATTAGTGGGGGGGGGGTAACAACATGATGGGTATAAAGGAGGACACACGTGATGATGAGCCCTGGGAGTTTATGCAACTAATGAATCATTGAACAGTACATCAAAAATTAATGATGTATTATATGTTGGCTAATTGAGCATAATAAAGTAAACATATGACTGATATCTCATGCTATTTGTCTTTTTTCTAACTTACTGGTTTTGCCTAATATTATACTCTCTAGCTCTATCCAAGTTTTCCAATGGCATGATTTCATTCTGTTTTATGGCTGAATACTATACCATGCTATATATAAAGCACATCTTCTTTACACATTCATCTATTGATGGATATTTGGACTGCTACCATAATTTGGCTGAGGTAAGTAATGCTGCTATAAACAAAGGATGGAATTATCTTTTTGAACTACCATTTCTGCATTTTTGTGGTAGATACCCAGTAGTGCAGTTGCTGAATTATAGAGTTATTCTATTTTTAACTTTTTGAGGAACCTCCTTAGTACTTCCTACAGTGGATGTGCCAGTTTGCCTTCTGACGAACAGTGCATAAGAGTTCCTTTTTCTTCACATCCTGGCCAATATCTATTGTTTCTTGTGGTTTTGATTTTAGCCATTCTGACAGTTTTCAGGTTAACCTCATTGTAATTTTCATTTGCATTTCCCTGATGATAAGTGATGATGAGGATCTTTTCCTATGTCTGTTGTCCATCCATATGTCTTCTTTGAAGAAATGCCTGTTCATTTCTTCGGCCCATTTTTTAAAATTTTATTTTATTTTTTCAGTGGTCCAAGATACATTGTTTATGCACCACACCCACTGCTCTGTGCAATACCTCCCCTCCTTAATACCCACCTGGCTCACCCGTTCTCTCACCCTTCCCTTCCAAAATTCCGTTTGTTTCTCAGAGTCCACAGTCTTTCATGGTTGGTCTTCCCCTCCAATTTCCCCCAATTCACTTTTCCTTTCCTTTCCCTAATATCCTCCCTGATATTCCTTATGCAAATAAGTGAAACCTTATGATAATTTACTCTCTCTGCTTGACTTATTTCACTCAACTTAATCTCCAGTCCCATCCATGTTGATACAAAAGTTGGGTATTCATCCTTTCTGATGAAGGTGTAATTTTCCATTTTATATATGTGCCATATCTTCTTTATCCATTCATCTGTTGAAGGGCATCTTGGCTCTTTCCACAATTTGGTGATTGTGGCCATTGCTGCTATGAACATTGGGGTACAATATGGCCCTTCTTTTCACTTCTTTTCATTATTTTACTAGGAGTAAATACCCAGTAGTGCAATTGCAGTGTCATAGGGTAGGTATATTTTTAACATCTTGAGGAACCTACACACTATTTTTCAGAGTAACTGTAACAGCTGGCATTCCCACCAACAGTGTAAGAGGCGTCCCCTTTCTCCATATCTTCTCCAACACTTGTTGTTTCTTGTCTTGTTAATTATGTCTTCTTGTGTTGTTAATTTTTAAGTTGGATTATTTGATGTTTGGATGTTGAACTGTGTCAGTTCTTTATATCTTTTGGGTACTACCCCTTCAGCAGATATGTCATTTGCAAAGTATCCCATTCCATAAGCTATCTTTAAGGTGTGTTGATTGTTTTCTTTGTTTTGCTTTTTATTTTGGTGTGGTGCCAATAGTTAATTTTTTTTCTTTTATCTCCCTTACCTCAGGAGACGTATCTAGAAAAAAATGTTACTACAGTTGATGTCAGTCATTACTACCTATGCTCTCCTCTCCTTTTATTGCGTCAAGTCTCACATTTAGGTCTTCATCGTATTTTGTGTTAACTTTTGTGTATGCTGTAAAAAAGTGGTCCAGTTTCATTCTGTTTTATTTAGCTGACCAGTTTTCCCTACACCATGTTGAGGAGACTCTTTTTCACATTGCATATTCTTTTGTGCTTTGTTAAAGACAAACTGGCCATAAAATTTGGGGTTCATTTCTGGTTTTTTTCTTTTTTTGTCTGTTCTGTTGGCTTATGTGTCTTTTCTTTTTTTTTTTTTTTTTTTTTGGCAGTATCATTCTTTGATTACTACAACTTTAGAATATACCTTAATGACTAGTACTGTGATACCTACAGTGCTGCTTTTCTTTTTCAAAACTGCTTTGGTTATTCAGGTTCTTTGAAGTTTCATACAAATTTTAGGATTTTCTGGCTCTA
Source organism: Mustela nivalis (assembly GCF_964662115.1). Classification (NCBI taxonomy): domain Eukaryota; kingdom Metazoa; phylum Chordata; class Mammalia; order Carnivora; family Mustelidae; genus Mustela; species Mustela nivalis. The sequence continues at coordinate 72,764,840 of NC_139040.1, forward strand.
GTTTTGTGAAAAATGATATTGTTATTTTTAAAGGTATTGTATTAAATATATCAATTGTTTTGGATACTGTAGACATTTTTAACAATTGTTGTTTTTCCAATCCATAAGCATGGAATATCTTTCCATTTCTTTGTGTCATTTTTAATTTCTTTCATCAGTGTTTTATAGTTTTCTGAGTATAGGTCTTTCACATATTTGGTGCAATTGTAAATGAGATTGATTTTTTACTTTCTCTCTACTGCTTCATTATTAGTGTATAGAAATACAACAGATTTCTGCACATTGATTTTGTATCTTGTGAATTTACTGAATTCATTTATCCGTTGTAATAGATTTTTTGGTGGAGTCATTCAGTTTTCTTTTTTTTTTTAATCTTTTCTTTATATATTTGGCATAGAGAGAAAGAGAGACAAAGAGCATGAGTAGGCAGGGAGAGTGGGAAGTAGGTTCCATGCTGAACAGAGAACCAGACATGGGACTCTATCCCAGGTCCCTTGGATCATGACCTGAGCCAAAGGCAGATACTTAACCAACTGAGCCACCCAAGTGGCCCAAGTCTTTAGGTTTTCTAAATATAATATTATGGCATCTGGAAATAGTGAAAGTTCACTTTTTCCTTACTTTTGGTGACTTTTATTGTTGTCGTTGTTGTTGTGTGATTGTTTTAGCTAGGATTCCAGTACTATGTTGAATAAACATGATGAGAGTGGACATCTGAATTGTTCTTGCTTGACTTTAGGGGGAAACTTGCAATTTTTCCCCATGTTATGTTATGTTCCCTTATGTCATTAGATAGTCATATGTGGCCTTTATTATGTTGAGATATGTTCATCCTAAACCTACTTTATTGACGTTTTTAACATGAATGGATATAGTGTGTCAAATGCTTTTCTGTGTCTATTGGTATGATTTTATGGTTTTTATCCTTTCCCTTATTGATATGATATATAATCTTGCTTGATTTGTGAATACTGACCTATCCTTTCATCCAGGGAATAAATCCTACTTGATAGTGGTGAATGATTATTTTAATGTATTGTTGGATTAGGTTTGTTAGTATTTGGTTGAATATTTTTTCATCTATGTTCTCAGAGATACTGCCCTCTAGTTCTCTCTCTCTCTCTCTTTTTGTGGTGTCTTTATCTGGTTTGTGTGTCAGGGTTATACAGTCCTCATAGAATGAATTTGGCAGTTTTCCGTCTTCTAGTTTTTGGAATAATCTGAAAAGAATATGCATTAACTCTATATGTTGGTGATTTTGCTTGTGAAGTGCTTCATCCTGGACTTTTGTTTGTTGGGAGTTTTTTTTTTATTATTACTGATTCAATTTTATTGAATATAATTGGTATGTCAAAGTTTCTATTTCTTCCTTCTCCAGTTTTATTAAGTTATGCCTTTCTGCTGGGAATGGCCAGCAATCCCTGTACCAGGGGATGGAATATTACTCCAAACTTTGCTGTGAACGAAAGGATAAAGAAACAGGGCCAACGCTCAGAGGAGAAGACCCTTTGCTCTTCTTTGCTCCTGCTTTTACTGGTTCTTCAGGACAATCACAAATATTTATCACCGTTTCTCAAGCATCAGATATGTGACAAGGGAACTTACTAAAACTAGGAAGATCTGTTTACCAGAAAGATAAGATATGCTAATCTGCACGTTCTACTAAACATACCCTAAGGGACCATGCATACATTTCTTAGAGCACAGGGCTGCTGTTTGGGCTAAGAAAGCTTTAGGGAAGGCAAAACAGTCTGGCATTCTAACGTGGAGTGGTCATACAGGTCTTGGAATTCCAAAAGCCTATCCCCCTTCTCCAAAACCTTCCTTTACCCCCAGGGGCCTCTGTGTTACATTTTAGCAGGCAAGGTATTATGGCTGATTTCATGCTCTACATTAACCCCAACAACTTTCCAGGTATTTAGCCATTTCTTCTAAGTTGTCCAATTTGAGGTCATAAAGATTTTCATAATATTCTGTTTCAGTTGCTTTCATTTCTGTGGTGTTGGTTGTTATTTCTCCTCTTTCATTTGTGACTTTGAGTGCTTTACATTTTTTTTGTTTTGTTTTGCTTTGTTTTGATGGCTATAGCTTTATCAATCTTGTTGAACTTCATAAAGAACTAGCTCCTGGTTTCATTGATCTGGTGTTATTATTGTAGTTTAGTTTGTATGCCATTTATTTTTGCTCTAATCCTTATTTCCTTCCTTCTGATGGTTTTGGGTTTTGTTTATCCTTATTTTTCTTGCTCAGTTCAGTGTAAGTTTAGGGTTTTTTGTATGAGATTTGTCTTGTGTTTTGAAGTAGGCCTGTATTACCATCAAATTTCCTCATAGAATCATTTTTACTGCATCCCAAAGGTTTGTAACAAGTGTGTTTTCACTTTTATTTTTCTAAATTTTTAAAAATATTTTCTTTTATTTTTTGTTCTCCCATTCATTGTTAAGTAGCAAGTTATTTAACCTCCATGTATTTGGGGCCTTTCCTGATTTTTTTGTGTATAGTTGATGTCAAGTTCCATGACTTTATTCTCAGAAAAGATGCATGGATCAAAACCACAGTGAGATACCACCTCACACTGTTAGGTCCATGATCAAAGGAGCGAGACCGATATAAAGCGAAGGTCAAGCAAACCTTTATTTCGCACCAAGCATAGAGAATCAAACCAACCATTCGGTGCCACCTCTTACAGAGAGAGCAAGCAACTACCAGCCTCACAGACTAACTTTTATAGAGCAGAGGCCAGGTGGTTGAACCTGGCCACACACAGGTGGCCAATGAGATTGCAACACACAGAGAGCTGCACAGTCATGCTAGGTCACACACGGGTGGCCAATTGAATTATAATTCACCCCATAGCAGCTATTTGAACTAGTCTATAACCTTGGTCAGAATTGGCACCCAAAAGTCGCCCAAAAGGTGGGGCCCACATTCTTTCATAGCTAGGGAGACACTATGCATGCTCTAATGATTGGATGTCTCCACCTGGCCTTACTCATCCCTGCATCCGGGCTATTACCTCCACTTGACCTGACCCACCCTTGTATTTGGACTCTGTTATCAGGGACTGGTTGACCATATTCTACTGGTTTCCTGTATTTGCTTTTAAGTAAGTTCCCCTGGCATGTGGTGGTGCATAGGCCCTTATGCCACCAGTCAGAAAGTCAGAATAGCTAAAATTAACCTTTACAACACCAGTCAGAATAGCTAAAATCAGGAAATGACAGATGCTGGTGAAGATGCAGAGAAAGGGGAACCCTCCTACACCATTGGTGGGAATGCAAGCTGGTGCAGCCACTCTGGAAAACAGCATGGAAGCTCCTCAAAAAGTTAAAAATAGAGCTACCCTACAAACAAGCAATCACACTATTGGGTATTTACATTAAAGATACAAATGTAGTGATCCAAAGAGTCACGTGCACCCGAATGTTTATAGCAGCAATGTCCACAATAGTCAAACTAAGTAAAGAACCTAGATGTCCATCAACAAATGAATGGATAAAGAAGATGTGGTATTTATATGCAATGGAATACTATGGAACCATCAAAAGAAATGAAATCTTGCCATTTGCAATGATGTGGATGGGACTAGAGGGTATTATCCTGAGCAAAATAAGTCAATAAGAGAAAGACAATTATCATATGATCTCCCTGATATGAGGAATTTTAGAGGCAAAGTGAGGGGTTTTGTTTGAGGGGTAGGGAAGGAAAAAATGAAGCAAGATGGGATCAGGAGGGTGAACAATCCATAAGAGACACTTAAACTCACAAAACAAACTGAGGGTTGCCGGGGGTAGTGGGGTAGGGAGAGGGTGATTGGGTTATGGACACTAGGGAGGGAATGTGCTATTATGAGTGCTGTGGATTGTGAAAGCCTGATGATTCACAGACTTGTACCATTGAGCTAATAATACAGTATATGTTAATTTTAAAATAATAACAAGAGAAAAAAAGTAAAGATGCATGGAATGACATCAATCTTCTTGAATTTGTTGAGGTTATTTTGTGGCTCAATATATGATATACTTGGAGAAAGTTCCCTGTGACCTTTAAAAAAAATGTGTACTCTGTTGTTTTCGGATGTAATGTTCTGTTAAATCAATCTGTTTCAATGTGTCTTTCAAAGCTACTGTTTTCATCTTGGTTTTTCCTTTGAATGATCTATCCAATGATATAAGCAGGGTGTTAAAGTCCCCTACTATACTGCATTACTAGCAATGAGTTCTTTTATGTTTATTATTAAAAGGTTTTTTTTTAAGATTTTATTTATTTGTTTGACAGAGATCACAAGTAGGCAGAGAGGAAGAGAGAGAAAGAAGCAGGCTCCCTGCTGAGCAGAGAGCCTGATGTGGGGCTCGACCCCAGGACCCTGAGATCATTACCTGAGCTGAAGGCAGAGGCTTAACCCACTGAGCCACCCAGGTGCCCCATATTATTAAAAGTTTTATGTATGTTTATTATTAAAAGCTTTATGTATTATGTACTCATTTGGTTGCATAAATATTTGCAATTGTTATATCTTCTTGTTGGAGTGTCCCCTTTATTATTATGTAGTGTCCTCCTTCCCTATAGTTACAGTCTATTGTAGAGTCTATTTTGTCCAATGTAAATTTTGCTACTCCAACTTTCTTATGGCATTCATTTGTGTGATAACTATTTCCTCATCCTCTCATGTTCAACCTGCAGGTGTCTGTCAATCTGAGATGAGTGTTTTGTAGGCAGTATATAGATAGGTCTTGCATGTAATCTCTGTCAACCTAAGTTTTTTTAATTGGAGAACTTAGTCTATTTAGATTCAAAGTAATTATAGATAGATATGTTTTTATTGTCATTTTTTACTTGTTTTGTGGTATTTTTTATAGTTTTTCTCTGATCCCTTGTTCTCTTTCTTTCATGGCTTGCTGGTTTTATTTAGTGATATACTCTTTATCCTTTGTATACCTATTAGTGGTTTTTGAGTTATGGATACCATTAAGTATGTATATAATGTCTTTTCATATAGTAAGTCTATATTATTGGTGGTTATTTAAGTTCAAAGTCATTCTTTACTCCTCTACCCCTCACATTTTAGGTATATAGTGCCATAGTTTACATTATTTCATTTTGTGAATTCTCTTGACTTATTTTTTTTACAGAAGAACTTATTTTTACTTCTTCTGTGCTTCTTAATTTTCATACTCTCCCATATGATCTTTACTTTCAACTCAATTTATCCCTTTTAATATATCTTTTAGGGCTGGCTTTGAGGTCATGAACTCCTTTAGTTTTTCTTTGAGAAATTCTTAATCTCTCCTTTCTGAAAGATAACCTTGCTCGATAGAGTTTGAATATATCGCGCTGCTCATTTCTAACTTGTTAAGTTTCTGCTGAAACACTCATTGAATGCCTTATGGGGTTTCTTTTGTATTGTAACTGTCTTTTTGTCTTGCTTTTTTTTTTTTTCTTTATCACTACTTTTTGCCATTTTGATTACAGTGTGTCTTGGTGTGCACCTCCACTTGTTGATTTTGATGGGTAATCTCTGTGCCTCCTGGATGTGGATATCTGTTTCCTTCTCTATATTAGGGATGTTTTCACCTATTATTTCTTCAAATAAATTTTGTGCATCATTTTCTCTCTCTTCTGTTGGGAATCACTAAAATGTGAATGTTATTACATTGAATTCTCTGTTTTCATTTTCTGTAATTCTTTTCTTTCTCTTGGTCAGATTGATTACTTTCTATTACTCAATCTTCTAGTTCATTACTTCATAACTCTGCTATTTGTTCTATCATATATATATAATATTATTTATAAAATATATATAATATATTTGTATTATATATATATTTAATTCAATTAGCCATTAGTTGCTGATGTAGTGTTCAATAATTTATCAATTTCATATAACACCTAATGCTCATCACATCACCTGCCCTCCTTAATGCCCATCACTCAATTAACCCATCCCCCTACCACCACCTCCCCTCCAGCAAGCCTCAGTTTGTTTCCTATAGTTAAGAGTCTCTCATGTTTTTTTCCTCCCTCTCTGGTGACTTCCCATTCTGTTTTCCCTCCCCTCGCCTACAATCCTCTGTCCTGTTTATTATGTTCTACATATCAGTGAAACCATATAATAATTATCTATCTCTCATTGGCTTCTTTTTCTCAGCATTATATCCTCCAGTTCCATACACATCAATGTAAATGCCAAGTATTCATTTTTTCCGATGCCTGAGTAATATTCCATTGCGTGTGTGTGTGTGTGTACCTCATATTGTCTTTATCCATCCATTTATCAATGAACATCTTGGCTCTTTGCACAGTTTGGCTATTGTCAACATTACTGTTATGAATATTAGGCTACAAGTTCCCCTTCAGATCACTACATTTGTAACTTTGGGGTAAATAGCAATTGCTAGGTCACTCTATTTTTAACTTCTTGAGGAACATCCATACTGTTTTCCAGTATGAATCAAGTTTTCCAGAGTGGATCAAGTATATTTTCCAGAGTGGATCGAGTATATTTTTATTTAATTTATTGTGTTCTGATCTCCAATTATTTTTTATGTTTTTTTTTTCTCTTTAAGGGTTTCACTCATGTTCTCCTCTTTTTACTCAAGCCCAGTGAGTATCTTTATGATAATTACTTTAAATCAAATAATGTTATCGAGCCTGTTACTTATATTTATTTCACTTGGGTCTCATGCTGTAGTTTGTCCTGTTCTTTTGTTAGTGATATATTCTTCTGTCTCCTCATTTTGCCTAATACTCTGTGTCTTTTCATGTGTGTTAGAAAGTCAATTGTGTCTCTTGCTCTTGAAAGTAGTGGGAAGGACAAGCACTTTCAACTGGGCAGTGCTTATCCTCAACAGTAGACACATAGCCATCATGCACATCTGGACCAGTTGGGGTTTCTCCACAAAGCAAATAGATGTGGGCAGGGGCTTTCTGCTGCAAGCTGTGGACACCGGTCTTCTTCCATAGGTAATATGCTGCTGCTAGAGAGAGTAGGACCAGACAGGGGTGCTCCATAAAGCTCATGCATGAAAGGGGTGCAATTTTAACAAGGTACACACATCTTCCAATGAATAGTGTGAGATGCAGTGTTGGCAATGTTTGTGTGGGACTTCTGGGATAAGGAATTCATGGCACCAGGACTGATGCACACCTAGCTGGTGGGAGGAAGGCATGGCAAAAGCAAGTTAGGTAGTGAGTGAGGCATTGTGCAGGTTCCTGCAGGTGGCTGTGTGTTTATGATGAGGGGATGTGGAGGAAAATGATACCTGCTAGCTCTTTTGTTCCTGGAGAAATCCCTCAGTGAACTCTGAGATTACTAACTAACTCTATATTCCAGAAGCCAATGTTTTCAAATTGTAACTTGACAGGCTATTTTCTGTGCTGCCTTTTTAAGGGCAAGAGCTCAGCTTCCTATAAGCCTCTGGGGCTTTTTCAGAGCTGAGCCCACTAAATTTTAAAGTTCCAGGTTTATGTCCTGCTGGTGGCAAGCACTCATTGGTGTGGTAGTTGGTTTCTTGTATTTCTATACACCTGGAGCACTCATCCTCTGGCAGTCAGATCCATGGAATTTAGGTGCCCACTGAGTCCTGGCCCTTCCTAACCTCTTTGAAATGGTCCTTTCTCTACAGTTAGTGGTGGAGTTGTTTGGCCAGACTTGCATTCTTTTTCTGGGTAGTTCACAATGATACAAGTGCTATCTAGTTGTATCCATGGGATGAGGTGATTTTTAAGATCCTCCTACTCTGCCATATTCCCCAGAAGTGTAACATATTTTTTTCATTTAAAGCCTATTTTATATCATATTAGCACACATATATCTGTTATCTTTTGGTTATTATTTTCATGGAATAATAAAGATGGAAAAATCTTTACATTATCAGTCTATGTGTACTGTATCTACAATAAATTTCTTGTACATGGCATATAGCTGGGTTGTGCTTTTGTACACTCAGCTGATTGGTCTTTAGTTGGGGGAATTTAATTATTTACATTTCATGTAATTACAAATTAGGAAGACTCTTGCCATTTTATTATTTGTTTTCTGCCTTATAGCATTCTTGTCCCTCATTTGTTCCCTTACTGCCTTTCTTTTGGTTTTATTTACTCACTCTTATAATGATGATGTTATAAGTGAAATTGTGTCCGCTCCAAAATTTATATATTGGTGCCTTAACTCTTAATACCTAGATGTGACTGTATTTTGAGACAGTGTCTTTTAAAAAGATAGTTAGTTAAAATGAGGTCATTAGGGTGGGTACTAATTCAATATGATTGCTCTCCTTATAGAAAGGAGATTAAGACACACACACACACATACACAGGAAAAAAGATGTGAAAACATAGGGAAAAGACAAGGAAACAGGCAACAGAATAAACCACACCTGCTCAAATTTTGATCATGGATTTCTACCTCCAGAAAAGTGAGAAAATAAATTTTTGTTGTTTAAGCAAAAGTTTAACAAAGTATGTGGTACTTTGTTATGAAAATCATGCCAAACTAATATGAATTAATTTTGATTCCCTTCTCTATTCTATTTGTGTATATTATAAAATTTATTTTTGCTTATCATGGGAATTATATAAAATATCCTAAAGTTTTAACATTCTACTTTAAACTGATGTCAACTTAACTTCAATCACATACAAAAATTCTACTCCTTTACTTCTCTGTCCCACTCTTACTTTATATTTTTTGATGTCAAAATTAATTTTTTATGTATTGTGTGCAAATTAAAATAGATTTAGAACTATTTAATGCTTTTGTTTTTAAAATCATTAAAAAAAGTGGAGTTATGAACCAGAATTATAATACTGATTTTTATATTTGTCCATGCATTTATTTTTACTGGAGTACTTTATATATTTGTATGACTTCAAGTTACTTTCTCATATATTTCCATTTCAATTTGAAAGACACCTTTACCACTTATTCTAAGGAAAGTCTAGTGGAAAGTAACTCCCTCAGCTTTTCTTTATCGGAGAATATCAATTTTTCTTGCATTTTTGTAGGACTGTTTTACTGGACATAAAACTATCAGTTGAGGGGCATCTGGGTGGTCAGTCAGTTAAGTGACTCTTGGTTTCAGCTCAGGTCATGATATCATGGGTCATGGAATCGAGTCCCACATCTAGCTCTGTGATCAGCAGGGAGTCTGCCTGAAGATTGTCTCCCTCTGCCCCTCCCCCCATGCACACATATTCTCTCTCTAAATAAATAAATACATATTTTTAAAATTATCAGTTGACTTTTTTTTTTCTGACAGTACATTAAATATGTCACCCCAATGTCTTTCAGCCTGCAAGGTTTTTCCTGAGAAATCCACTGATAATCTGACTGAGGATTTCTGGTATGTTATGAATCAGTTTTTTCTTTTATTTTAAAGATATTATTTGACTTTGGCTTTTAAGAGTTTGATTTTAATATTTCTTACCATGAATCTCTTAGGATTTTTCTTATTAAGAATTTGTTGTATATATCCATATATTTCCTCAAATTTGAGAAATTTTTAGTCATTATTTCAGTTATGATTTCTGTGCATTTCTCTTTCTTTCTTCCTTGTGAGATTATTATAATGCCTATATGGTCCCCTTCTTGGTGTCCCATGTACCTCAGGCTATGTTTACATTTTTTCATTTCTTTTTTTCTAGTTCTCAGACCCATTAATTAAAAATGACTTGACCTCGAATTTGCTAATTCTTTGTTCTGCCTGTTTATATCTGCTATTGATCTCTAGTGAACTTTTGAATTCAGTTATTTTGTTTTTCAACCTCCAAAATTTGTTTGATAGTATTATTTAATAAATAACTTCTTAATCTCTGAAAAAAAATCTAATGTTCTTCATATTTAATTTTCCTGATTTCCTTTAGATTTTGCCTAGATTTTCCTTGAGCTCCTTGAGTATGTTGAAGACATAGTTCCAAAAATCTTTGTCTAGTAAGTCAAAAGATTGTGTTTCCTTAGTGTCCTTTCTATAGATTTTTTCCCATTGAATGAGCTATGTCTCATTGTTTCTTTGTATACCTTGTGATCTTCTGTTGAAAATTTAATATTTGAAGAAAAGGAACCTCTCTCATTCTTTGCAGACTGGGTCCATGCCTAGGAAGACTTCAGCAAAATCAGACTTGTATGAAGAATTAAGGTGTTCTTGGACTTCTGGCTATCCTTTTTCTCTGAGCCTACACATACACTTTTTTTTTGTTTGTTTTTGAGAGAGAGAGAGAGAGAGAGAGAAAGAGAGAATGTGAGTGTTGGGGAGATGGACAGATGGAGAAAGAGAATCTTAAGGCGGCTCCACCCTCAGCATGAAACCTGACATGCGGCTTGATCTCAAAACACTAAGATCATGAGATCATGACTTGAACTGAAATCAAGAGTCAGATACTTTACCAACTGTACAACACACGTCCCTGACCCATCCATGTACATTTTATCCCTAATTCCCCCATACACACAACTGTTACTAATTGTCTTAATTTTCATAAGTCTTTCAGTTGTGCATCTTTTGGAGGACCTCAGATATTCTATTGCATTATTTGGATTATAGTCATTTGTTGGCAGTTGTCTACAGGTCTGAATTTCAAGCAGATTTCACAGACTGTTGTGAGCATTGCTGCTTTCAATGCTCTTTATCCTAATATGTAAACTATGCTGTCTTTTTTTTCACTTTTATTTTATTCATAATTAGTTAACATACATGGTTATATTACTTTTAAGTAAACAATATAGTAATTCAACACTTCTATACATCACTGTGTGCTCATCACAAGTGCACTCTTTAGTTCCCATCACCTATTTAAACCATTCTTCCAACTTCCCTTCTGGTAACCATCAGTCTGTTCTCTGTAAGAGTGTGTTTCTTGATTTATCTCACTCTCTTTTATGTTTTCCCTGTGATTGTGTGCTTTTTTCTTAAATTCCACACATTAAAATAGTAATATGGTATTGCTCTTTCACTGACTTACTTATTTTAAGTAGTATTATACTATCTACCTCCAACCATGTCTTTGTAAATGCCAAGATTTCATTATTTTATGCACCAACAATATTACTTTGTATGCATATAACACATTTTCTTTATCCATAATTCAATATATGGGCATTTGTGTTGCATTCATATCTTGGTTACTGTAAATACTGCTGTGATAAACATAAGAGTGGTTGTAACATTTTGAATTTATGTTCTTATGTTCTTTGGTTAAATACCTAGTTAGTGCAAGCACCAGATCAAATGGCAGTTCTATTTTTAACAATTCAAGGGAAATCCATACTGTTTCTATAAGCCAGAAAGGGCTGGCAAGACATATTCAGGGCACTAAATGAGAAGAACAATCAGTCAAGAAGACTTTAACCAGAAAGGCTGACATTCAGAACGGATGGAGAGATAAAGAACTTCAAAAACCAGCAATGTTTAAAAGAATATTTGACAACCAAGCCAGCAATACAAGAAATACTAAGGGGGGTTGTATAAAAGAATAAAGAACCCAAGAATTACATAAAACAGAAATTTCCAGAGACAATATATAGAAACAAGGACTTCTCGGGCAACATGATGTCAATAATAACTTTTTTTCAATTATCACTCTCAATTTGAGTGGACTAAATTATCCTATAAAACAGCACAGGGTTGCAGACTGGATAAAATGAAACAAACAAACAAACAAACAAACAAAAAAACTGTCCATATGCTGTCTACAAGAGACATATTTGAAACCTAAAGACACACCCAGACTAAAAGTGAAGGAATGGAGGAGCATCTTTCATGCCAATAGGCCTTAAAAGAAAGCTGAGGTAGAAATTCCCATATCAGATAAATTAGATATTAAGCTAAAGACTGTATTCAGAGATACAGAAGAACACTACATCATTCTTAAAGGGTATATCCACTAACAAGATCTAAGAATTGTAAATATTTATGCCCACAATATGGGAGCAGCCAACCACACAAGCCAAAATAAAGAGTTATATTGATACAGATACATTAATTGTAGGGGATCTTAACACATCACTCTCAGTAATATACAGATCATCTATGTGAAATCCAAAAAGAAGCAAGAGCTTTTAATGACACATTGGATCAGTTGAACCTCGTAGATATATACAGAGCATTCCACCCTAAAACAACAGAACACACATTATTCTTGGGCACCCATGGAAATTTTCTCCAGAATATACCACATACTGTGTCACAAATCAGGTCTCCACTGATACCAAAAGATTGAGATTATTCCCTGCATATTCTCAGACCACAATGCTTTGAACCCGGAACTCAATCACAAGAAAACGTTTTGAAGGAATACAAACAATTGGAAGCTAAAGACCATCCCATTCAATAATGTTTGGATCAACCAGAAAATCAAAGAAGAACTTAAACAGTTCATGGAAACCAATGAGAATGAAGACACATCTGTCTAAAACCTATGTGATATGGCAAATGCAGTCCTAAGAGAGAAATATATAACATCAAAGCTTCACTCAAAAAAAAAAAAAAAAAGAAAGAAAGAAAGAAAGAAAATTGAAAAATCCAGAGCACACCAGCTGTCTTTACACCTTAAATAACTGGAGCATCAACAACAAATTAAGGCAATCTTATGCACAAGAATGGAAATAATTAAGATTAGAACAGGGATCAATGAGTTAGTAACCAGAGATACTATAGAACATGTCAATGACCTTAAAAGGTGATTCTTTGAAAGAATTAATAAAAAATAGATAAGCCACTGGGCAAACTAATCCAAAAGAAAAGGGCGAGGACCCAAATTAATAAAATTATGAATGAAAGGAGAGAGATCACAACTAACACAGAGGAAATAGAAAGAATCATCAGAAATTATTATAAACAGTTATATAACTAGTGGAACAGAGTAGAGAGCCCAGATATGGACCTGCAACTCTATGATCAAATAATCTTTGACAAAGCAGAAAAAAATATACAGTGGAAAAAAGACAGTCTCTTCAATAAATGGGGCTGGGAAAATTGGACAGCTATGTATAGAAGAATGAAACTCAAACATTCTCTTACACCATACATAAAGATAAACTCAAAATTGGTAAAAGACCTCAACATGAGGAAGGAATCTATCAAAATCTTGGAGGGAATATAGATAGTAACCTCTTTGACATCAGCCACAGAAATTTCTTTCAAGACATGTCTCCAAAGGCAAAGGAAAGAAAAGCAGAAATGAACTTTTGGGACTTCATCAAGATCAAAAGCTTCTGCACAGCAAAGGAAACAGCCAACGAAACAAAGAGGCAACCTATGGAATGGGAGAACATATTCGCAAATGACACTATAGATAGAGGGCTGATATTCAGGATCTACAAGGAACTCTTCAAATTCAACACTCAAAAAACAGGTAATCACATCAAAAAATGGGAAGAAAACATGAACGGACACTTCTTCAAAGAAGACATACAAATGGCTAACAGACACATGAAAAAATGTTCATCATCACTGGCCATCAGGGAGATTTAAATCAAAACCACATTGAGATAACACCTTACACCAGTTAGAATGGCCAGAATTAACAAGACAGTAAACAACTTGTGTTGGAGAAGATGTGGAGAAAGGGGAACCCTCTTACACTGTTGGTGGGCATGCAAGGTGGCACAGCCACTTTGGAAAGCAGTGTGGAGATTTCCCAGAAAATTAAAAATAGAGCTACCCTACGATCCTGCAATTGCACAACTGAGAATTTATGCCAAAGATACAGATGTAGTGAAAAGAAGGGCCATCTGTACCCCAATGTTCAGAGCAACAATGGCCATAGTCGCCAAACTTTGGAAGGAGCCAAGATGCACATCAGCAGATGAAAACATCAAGAAGATATGGTCCATATATACAATAGAATATAAGGCTTCCATCAGAATGGATGAATATCCATTTTGTGTCAACATGGATGAGACTGGAGGAGATTATGCTGAGTGAAATAAGTCAAGCAGAGAAAGTCAATTATCATATGGTTTCACTTACTTTTGGAGCATAAGGAATAATACGGAGGATACTGGGAGAAGAGAAGTGAGTTGGGGGAAATAAGAGGGGGAGATGATCCATTAAAGTCTGTGACTCTGAGAAACAAACTGAGGGTTTTGGAGGGGTGAGGGGTGGGCGGTTGGGTGAGCCTGGTTGGGGGTATTAAGGAGGGCACATATTGCATGGAGCACTGTGTGTGGTGCATAAACAGTGAATCTTGGAACACTGAAAATAAATAAATTAAAAAAACAGTTATATGACAAGAGGTTAAGCATCCCCAAAGAAATGGATGCAAGTGTGGTTCAACCTTCACAAATCAATCAATGTGATAGAACAAATCAATAAGAGAAGAGAGTAGAGCCACATGGCCCTCTCAATTGCTGTAGAAAAAGCATTTGACAGGAAACAACATCTGTTCCTCATTAAAACTCTTCAAGTGTAGGGATAGTGGAAACATTCCTCAACTGCATAAAATCCATCTATGAAAAACCCACAGCGAATATCATTCTCAATGGGGAAAAACTGGCAGCCTTCACATTGAGTGAACATGACAAAGATGTCCACTCTTGTCTGTCATTGAACATAGTACTAGAATTCCTAGCAAGAGCAATCAGACAACAAAAACAACAAAAATAAAAAGTATTCAAATTGACAAAGAAGAAGTCAATCTCTCTCTTCAAGTATGACATAATAGTTTATATGGAAAACCCAAAAACTCCACCCCCAATTTACTAGAAATCATACAGCAATTCAGTAATGTGGAAGAATACAAAATGAATGCGCAGAAATCAGTTACTTTCTTATACACTAACAATGAAAATATAGAAAGGGAAAATAGAGAATGGATGTCATTTACTATAGCACAAGAACCACATGATATCTGGGAATAAACCTAACCAAAGAGATAAAGGATCTGTACTTGAGGAACTACAGAACACTCATGAAAGAAAATGAAGAAGAAACAAAAAGATGGAAAATCATTTAATGCTCACGGATCCAAAGAATAAACACTGTTAAAATGTCTATACAGTCCAGAACAATCTATACTTTCAATGCCATCCTGATCAAAATTCCACTGTCATTTATCAAAGTGTTGGAACAAACAATTCTAACATTTGTATGGAAAATGAAAAGTCTCCAAATCACTAAGGAAATGTTAAAAAATAAAAACAAAGCTGGGAGCATCAAGTTGCCTGACTTCAAACTTGAGTACAAAACTGTGATCACCAAGACAGCACAGTACTGACACAAAAGCAGACATATACACCAATGGAACAGAATAAAGAATCCAGATATGGACCTTCAACTCTATGCCCACATAATCTTTGACAAAGAAGGAAAAAATATACAGTAGATAAAAGACAGTCTCTTCAATAAATGGGGCTGGGAAAATTGGACAGCTATATATAGAAGTATAAAACTGAACCATTCTCTCACACCATGCACAAGGATAAGCTTGAAATGGATAAAAGAATTCAACGTGAGGCAGGAATCTATCAAAATTCTGAAGAAGAATATAGACAGTAACCTCTCTGACATTGGTCACAACAACTTTTTTTCAAGAGACATCTCCAAAGGCAAAGGAAAGAAAAGCAAAAATGAACTTTTGGGACTTCATCAAGGTCAAAACCTTCTACTCAGCAAAGGAAACAGTCAACAAAAAAAAGAGGCAAACCACAGGATGGGAGAAGATATTCTCAAATGAAACTATAGATAAACTTTATCCAAGATTTATAAAGAATTCTTCAAATTCAACACTCAAAAAACAGATAATCACATCAAAATATGGGTGGAAGACATGAACAGACACTTCTCCAAAGAAGACATACAAATGGCTAACAGACACAAGAAAAATGTTCATCGTCATTAGCCATCAGGGAGATTCAAATAAAAACCACATTGAGATATCACTTTACACCAGCTAGGATGGCCAAAATTAATAAGACAGGAAACAACATGTGTTGGAGAGGATGTTGAGAAAGGGGAACCCTCTTACATTGTTGGTGGGAATGCAAGGTGGTGCAGCCACTTTGGAAAGCAGTGTGGAGATTTTCTAGAAAATTAAAAATAGAGCTACCCTACGATCCTGCAATTGCACAACTGGGAATTTATGCCAAAGATACAGATGTAGTGAAAAGAAAGACAATCTGTACCCCAATGTTTATTGCAGGAATGGCCACAATCACCAAACTGTGGAAAGAGCCAAGATGCTCTTCAACAGATGAATGAATAAAGAAGATATGTTGCATATATACAATGGAATATTATTCAGCCATCAGAAAGGATGAATACCCAACTTTTGAGTTAACATGGATGGGATTGGTGGAGATTATGCTGAGTGAAATAAGTCAAGCAGAGAAATTCAATTGTCATATGGTTTTACTTACTTATGGGGCATAACAAATAACATGGAGGACAGCGGGAGATGGAGAGGAGAAGGGAGTTGAGGGAAATTAGAAGGAGAGGTGTACCATGAGAGAGTATGGACTCTGAAAAACAAACTGAGGGTTTCAGAGGGGGTGGGTGTCAGGGAATGGGTGAGCTTGGTGATGTGTATTAAGGAGGTCATGTATTGCATGGAGCACTGGGTGTGGTGCATAAACAATGAATCTTGGAACAGTGGAAAAAAAAAATTGATTCCACAATTGGTGGCAAAAACGACATCCAGGTTAGGGTGTCCTAAAGTGAAAAATTTGTATCAATTATTTGAGCCATCTAATATTCTTTCAATAAATTATCTTTCTTACTACTATATTAACTACAGAAATGTTCTGTTGCTTGGAACCAAGTACCCTGATAAAAAGAAAGATGATGAATGTTGATGAATAATGTTACTTGCAAAAATATCATGAGACAGTAAATGATTAATATCAAGACTGAAAATAAATAAGCTCACTTGGTTGAACAGGCACACCGTTGTAATTCCACTTCTTTTTTTGTTTGTTTGTTTCTTTTTGTTTTGTTTTGTTTTCTGTGTTTGCCTTTGGTGTCAAATCCAGAAAGTCGTTGCCATGGCCAATGTCTAGAACCTTTTTTTTTTTTTTCTAGGAATTTTATGGATTCAGACCTTATATTCCTCACTATATTGCACTTTTAGATTTTCTTTTTTTTATGATAGGATAGTGTTTGTTTTTTTCAGAGAAGGATTTTTTTTAACATCAGAAGTTTGGAAACAATCTAAATTTCTATAATTTAAGAACCGTCCTGGGTTATCTAAGCTACATATTAAAATGATTATGAATATTGATGTTGATTTGAGTCTCTGAATTTACTGTTCCCCTTACAGCCATGTGTTTGTTCTCTTGCAACACATTTCTCAACACTCTTTCAGTTAAACCAGGGCACGTGATTACTATGACTAATGAGTATTGAGCAGATATTGTTTATGTTTTTTTCATGTGTTAATTTTTTAAAATATTTTATTTATTTATTTGACAGAGGGAGAGAGAGAGTGAGGTAACACAAGCTGGGATAGTGTAAGAGGGAAAAGTAGGCTTCCTGCTCAGCAGGGAGCCCAATGAGGCGCTCGATCCCAGGATCCTGGGATCATGACCTGAGGCGAAGGCAGACGCTTAACAACTGAGCCACCCAGACACCCCTGCATGTGTTTATCCATATTTTGCAACGTGATTTATTGATGAGACTGTCCTTACCTTATTGAATACTCTTAGCTTTTTTGTCATAAATTAATTGAGCATATTTGTATGGGTTTATTTCTGAATTTTCTATTTTGTTCTATTGATATATGTGTCTATTTTGTGCCAGTATCATCCTGTTTTGATTACTACAGCTTTGTAATATAATTTGAAGTCCAGAATTGTAAAGCCTTCAGTTTTCTTTTTCATTTTTCATATTGCTTTGGCTTTTTGGGATCTTTTGTGGTTCCAATCAAATTGTAACATTTTTTGTTCCAGTTCTGTGAAAAATGCTGGTGTTGTTTTGACAAGGGATTGCATTAAATGTGCAGGTAGCTTTGGGTAGTATAGATATTATAACAATATTTGTTCTTCCAACCCATGAGCATGGAAGTATATTTCCATTCCTTAGCATCATCTTCAATTTCTTTCATCAGTGTTTTGCATATCTTTCATTTCTTTGGTTAGGTTTATTTCTATTTCTTCTTATTATTTATTTATTTTTATTTATTTTCAGAATAACAGTATTCATTATTTTTGCACCATATCCATGGCTCCATGCAATCCGTGCCCTCTAGAATACCCACCACCTGGTACCACGACATCCACCCCCGCCCCTTCAAAATCTTCAGATTGTTTTTCAGAGTCCATAGTTTATCATGGTTCACCTCCCCTTCCAATTTCCCCCAACTCCCTTCTCCTCTCTAACCCCCCATGTCCTCCATGCTATTTGTTATGCTGCACAAATAAGTGAAACCATATGATAATTGACTCTCTCTGCTTGACTTATTTTTTTTTTTCACTCAGCATAATCTCTTCCAGTCCCGTCCATGTTGCTGCAAAAGTTGGGTATTCATCCTTTCTGATGGAGGCATAATACTCCATAGTTTATATGGACCACATCTTCCTTATCCATTTGTCCATTGAAGGGCATCTTGGTTCTTTCCACAGTTTGGCGACCGTGGCCATTTCTGCTATAAACATTGGGGTACAGAAGGACCTTCTTTTCACTACATCTCTATCTTTGGGATAAATGCCCAGTAGTGCAATTGCAGGGTCATAGGGAAGTTCTATTTTTAATTTCTTGAGGAACCTCCACACTGTTCTGCAAAGAGGCTGCACCAACTTGCATTCCCACCAACAGTGTAAGAGAGTTCACCTTTCCCCACATCCCCTCCAACACACGTTGTTTCCTGTCTTGCTAATTTTGGCCATTCTAACTGGTGTAAGGTGATATCTCAATGTGGTTTTAATTTGAATCTCCCTGAGGGCTAGTGATGATGAGCATTTTTTCATGTGTTTGCTAGCCATTTGTATGTCTTCATTGGAGAAGTGTCTGTTCATATCTTCTGTCCTTTTTTTTTTTTTTTTGATATGGTTATCTGTTTTGTGTGTGCTGAGTTTGAGGAGTTCTTATAGATCCTGGATATCAACCTTTTGTTTGTTCTGTCATTTACAAATATCTTCTCCCATTCCGTCGGTTGCCTCTTTGTGTTCTTGACTGTTTCCTTTGCTGTGCAGAAGCTTTTGATGTTGATGAAGTCCCAAAAGTTTATTTTTGCTTTTGTTTCCTTTGCCTTTGGAGACATATCTTGAAAGAAGTTGCTGTGGCTGATATCGAAGAGATTACTGCCTATGTTCTCCTCTAGGATTCTGATGGATTCCTCTCTCATATTGAGGTCTTTTATCCATTTTGAGTTTATCTTTGTGTACGGTGTAAGAGAATGGTCAAGTTTCATTCTTCTACATATAGCTGTCCAGTTTTCCCAGTACCATTTATTGAAGAGACTGTCTTTTTTCCGCTGTATATTTTTTCCTGTTTTGTTGAAGATTATTTGCCCATAGAGTTGAGGGTCCATATCTGGGCTCTCTACTCTGTTCCACTGGTCTATGTGTCTGTTTTTATGCCAGTACCATGCTGTCTTGGTGATCACAACTTTGGAGTAAGCTTGAAATCAGGTAGCATGATGCCCCCAGTTTTATTTTTGTTTTTCAACATTTTCTTAGCAATTCAGGGTCTCTTCTGATTCCAAACAAATTTTAGGATTATTTGCTCCAACTCTTTGAAGAATACCAGTGGAATTTTGATCAGAATCGCATTAAAGGTATAGATTGCTGTAGGCAGTATAGACATTTTAACAAACTTTATTCTTCCAATCCAAGAGCATGGAATTGTCTTCCATCTTTTTGTGTCTTCTTCAATTTCTTTCGTGAGTGTTCTGTAGTTTCTCGAGTACAGATCCTTTACCTCTTTGGTTAGGTTTATTCCCAGGTATCTTACGGTTCTTGGTGCTATAGTAAATGGAATCAATTCTCTAAATTCCCTTTTTGTATTTTCATTGTTAGTGTATTAAAAAGCCATTGATTTCTGTACATTGACTTTGTATCCTGCCACATTACTGAATTGCTGTATGAGTTCTAGCAGTTTGGGGGTGGAGTCTTTTGGGTTTTCCATATAAAGAACCATGTCGGGGCGCCTGGGTGGCTCAGTGGGTTAAAGCCTCTGCCTTCGGCTCAGGTCATGATCCCAGGGTCCTGGGATCGAGCCCCGCATGGGGCTCTCTGCTCTGCGGGGAGCCTACTAACTCCTCTCTCTCTCTCTCTCTCTCTGCCTGCCTCTCTGCCTACTTGTGATCTCTGTCTGTCAAATAAATAAATAAAATCTTTAAAAAAAATAAAGAATCATGTCATCTGCGAAGAGAGAGAGAGTTTGACTTCTTCATTGCCAGTTTGGATACCTTTTATTTCTCTTTGTTGTCTGAGTGCTGTTGCTAGGACTTCTAATACTATTTTGAACAAGAGTGGTGAGAGTGGACAACCTTGTCGTGTTTCTGATCTCAACAGGAAGGCTGCAAGCTTTTTCCCATTAAGGATGATATTTGCTGTGGGTCTTTCATAGATAGATTTGATGAAGTTCAGGAATGTTCCCTCTTTCCCTATAATTTGAAGTGTTTTAATCAGGAACATATGCTGGATTTTGTCAAATGCTTTTTCTGCATCGATTGAGAGGACCGTGTTGTTATTCTCTCTTCTCATATTAATTTGTTCTCTCACATTGATTTATTTGCAAATGTTGAACCATCCTTGTTGCCCAGGGATGAATCCCACCTGGTAATGTGCTGTTGGATCTTGTTTGCTAGGATCTTGTTGAGAATCTTAGCATCCATATTCATCAGCGATATTGGTCTGAAATTCTCCTTTTTGGTAGGGTCTTTATCTGGTTTGGGGATCAGGGTAATGCTGGCTTCATAGAAAACAAAAAGGGGAGGGAGTCACCAGAGGCGACCCGTTGGAAAGTATTTCTTATTATTTTTGGTGCAATTGTAAATGGGGTTGTTTTCTTAATTTTTCTCTCTCTGCTACTTTCATTATTGATGTATAGAAATGCAACAGATTTATATACATTGATTTTGAATCCTGTGACTTTACTGAATTTATTTTTAAGTTCCAGAAGTTTTCTTCTAGATTTATTCAGGTTTTCTATATATAGTATCATGTGATCGGCAAATGGTGAAAGTTACTTCCTCCTTACTGATTTGGATATCCTTTATTTCTTTTTGTTGTCCAATTGCTTTGGTTAGGACTTTCCATACTATGGTGAATAAAAGTGGTGGCAGGACCACTTGGATGGCTCCGTTAAGCTTTCAATTTTTGATTTTGGCTCAGGTCATGATCTCGGTGTCATGAGTTGATCCCTCATTGGGCTCCATGCTCAGTGATGAGTCTACTTGAGATTCTCTCCCTCTCCATTTGCTTGTCCCCCTGCTCATGCTTGATCTCTCTCTGTCTCTATAAATAAAATAAACCTTTGAGAAATAAACAAAAAAAGTGGTGACGGTGGACATCCTTGTCTTCTTTCTGAGCTTAGGGAGAAAAAAAAATCTCAGTTTTCCCTGTTAAGGGTGATGTTGCCTGTGGATTTTTCATATATGGCCTTTATTGCGTTGAGATATGTTCCCTCCAAACTTACTTTGTTGAGAGTTTTTACCATGAATTAATGTGTATTTTGCCAATTTTTTTTCTGTATCTATTGAAATGATCCTGTGATTCTTATCCTTTCTCTTACTGAGTGATGGAGCACATTTTACTATGTGTTGATACGAACCTCTTTTGGTTGAGTTTTGGGGAGTTCCCTGTGCCGCCTCTGTGAATTCTGTTTCCTTCCACAGATTTGTGAAGTTTTCAGCTATTATATATTAAAATAATTTTCTACCCCCTCTTCTTCCAGGATCCCTATAATGTTAATGTTATTCATCTTAATGGTGTCACAGAGTTTCAAACTATTCTTTTTTGTTTGTTTCATTTTACTGTCCAGCTTGGTTGCTTTCCATTACTTTGTCTTCCTAATCATTGGCTGGTTCCATATCTTCTAATGTGGCATTGTTTCCTTTTTGTAGATTTTTTAAATTTCAGCTATTAAATTCTTCCTGCCCAACTGTTTTTTTTTTTTTAATTTCCAATCTTTTTTTTTTTTTAATTCTCACTGACTTCTTCCACTTACTTCTCAATGTCAGTGAGTGTTTTTATGACCACTACTTTTTATTCTTATCAAGCATATTGTTTATCTCCATCGTATTTAGCTGTGTTCCTGTGATTTTTCTCTTTTCTTTCATGTGGGACATATTGCTCCTTCTCTTTATCTTTTTCTATATTTCTTTGCTTGTTTCCATGTTTTACTTAGGTCAGGTATGTCTCCAGGTCTTGAATGTAGTGACCTTGAGTAGATGAGACCATTGTTACATGTGCCCTATAGAATGATTCTCCTTGGTCACTAGAACCAGGCATTTCATAGGTGTGAGCTTTATGGAAACCATTTCATTGGTGTCCAGTTGTGTCTGAGACACAAATGCCTTCATCCCACCTGGATGAAAAAACTTGATTTGCCTGTTGTGGGGACACTAGGCCAGGTTTGTTCCCAGTGCTATTGAGAGGCAGGTCTTCAGTCACCACAGTCTCATTGATAGACAAAGCTGACAGTAAGTTTAGTTGTCTGCAATTCTCTCCCCTGCCACAGCTTTAGGTGTACTCAATAGCAGGAGACTGCATGCTAGGTGTGGTGGGTCAGAGACTGCTCTGGAAGGATACTTGCTGAGGCAGGTGAGTTGGATAAGGCAGGTACACAGGGGAATATTAAGGTAGAGCACGTGGCGTTAGCTTCTGTAAGCATCCAATGATCTTGGCTGGGGAAAGGGAATAGAAATGGCAACCACCTGCTCTTGGCCACCAGCAGCACTTTTGTTCCCAGAGAATTCTCCTGCAGATCCCTGCCTTTCCAGAATAAATAAATCTTGTGTTACTACACCATAGTTTTGTGTGTGTGTGTGTGTGTGTGTGTGTGTGTACGCGCGCACGCGCGTGTGTGCTGTGTTTTCCCCAACTGTTGGTTCTGTGCTGTATTTCTGGCTGAATTATTTGGTAATCTGTCTCTTTAAGGGTGGGGACTCATCTTCCTTAACACCTTTGGCTCTCTTGCAGTTAAGTCAGCTGATTTTAAACCTCTGCAATTCAAGTGCCACTGTTTTGTTTTGTTTTCCCCAAAGCCAAAGCCAGATAGTATAAGAACTTGTCTTCTCAATATAGTTCCCTAGTGTCAGGGATACCAGTTGTGGGGTCTGATCCTCTTGCTTTTTGTACATGTTATATCCCTCCTGTTTGTGGTTAGTTGCACCTGAGGTTTGGTTCTGAATCGCATCTCTGTCCCTTCTACCCTATTGATATTTCATTCTCTCTACAATTAGCTTTGGAAAATTTGTTCTGCCAGTCTTTCAGGTCATTTTTAGAGTTAGTCACATAGATGTAGTTGTTACCTCAGTGTGTCTGTGGGACACGGTGAGCTCAGAATCCTACTCTGCTATCTTTCCTGAGTCTCACTTTTGATATTTGTGTGTGTGTATGTGCATGATACTTGTTTGTTCAGAAGTGTGTTCTTTCATTTCCATGTATTTGTGTATTTTCCAGTTTTCTTCCTATTATTGACATCTACTTCCATAGAATCATAATCAGAAAATATCTGATTACTAACTTCTTGAATTTGGGGGGACTTGCTTTGTAGGGAAATAAGCATTTTTTTTTTTAAGTATTATCAGTGTTCATGGGGCTCTTGGGTGGCTCAGTCAGTTAAGCTTCCAGCTCTTGGTTTCAGCTCAGGTCATGATCTCAGAGTTGAGGGATTGAACCCTGTGTCAGACTCTGTTCTCAGTACAGAATCTGCTTGAGTTTCTCAATCCCTCTGGCTCTCCCTTCACTTGCTTTCTCTCTGAAATAAACAAAATTTTGAAAACATATGTATCTGTGTGCATTTGAAACAAATGTGTATTCTGGTACTGTTTAATGGAATGTACTGTATATGTCTGTTGATCCATTTGATCTATAATGTTGTTGAAATCCACTTTTTTTTAATTGATTTTCGGTCTGGCTGATCTATCTATTATTGAGAGTAAAATATTACAGTCCTGACTTATTATTGTATTTCTGATTATTTCTCATTTTAGTTTTATTTATATTTGCTTCACATATTATGTGCTCTGATATTGGGTGCATAAATATTCACATTTGTTATTACTTCTATTTTTACTTAAATTAAAGGTAGCTAAAATAGAGTGTATTACCAGGTTCAGGGTAGAATTTAGTGATTCATCAGTTGCTTATAACATGCAGAGCTCGTTACATCAAGTGCCCTCCTAAATTTCCATCACCCAATTACATCCCTACATCTGCCTCTACTCCTGCAACCCTCAGTTTGTTTCCAGTAGTTAAGAGTGTCCTATGGTTTGCATATCTCTGTTTTTATCTTGTTTTATTTTTCCTTCCCTTCCCCTATGTTCATTTTTTTCTTTCTTAAATTCCACATGAGTGAAATCATATGGAATTTGTCTTTCAGTAACTGACTTTTTTGCTTTGCATAATATACACTAGTTCTATCTACATCCTTGCAAATGGCAAGGATGGTTGAGTAATATTCCATTGAATATATACCACTTATTCTATATCCATTCATCCATCAATGGAAATCTGGACTCTTTCTATATTTTGGCAATTGTGGACACTGATGCTATAAACACTTAGGTGCATGTGCTTCATCAAATCACTATTTTTGTATCCTTTAGATAAATGTCTAGTAGTGAAATAGGTGGGCCATAGAGTAGTTCTAAATTTAAATTTCAAGGAACCTCCATACTGTTTTCCAGACTGGATGCACCAGTTTGCATTCCCATGAACAATGTGAAAGGGTTATCTTTTCTCCATATACTCACCAATATCTGTTGCTCCCTAAGTTGTTAACTTTAGCTATTCTCACCAGTGTGATGTGATATTTCATTGTGGTTTTGATTTATATTTCTCTGATGTGAATGATATCGAACATATTTTCATGTGTCTATTAGCCACTTGTGTATCTTCCTTGGAGAAATGTCTAGTCATATCTTCTGCCCATTTCTTAACTGGATTTGTTTGTTTGTTTGGGGGTTGAGTTTAATAATTTCTTTATAGACTTGGGATACTAGCCCTTTATTTGATGTGTCATTTGTAAATATCTTCTCCCATTCCCTAGGTTGCCTTTTATTTCTGTTGATTGTTTCCTTTGCTATGAAAAAGACTTTTATCCAGGTGAAGTCCAAATAGCTTATTTTTGCCCTTCCTTCCCTTTCCTCTGGAGATGTAACTAGCAAGAAGTTGCTGTGGTTGAGGTTAAAGGGTTTGCTGCCCATGTTCTCCTCTAGGATTTTGATGTCTCACATTTAGGTCTTTCACCCATTTTGAGTTTATTTTTGTGTATGGTGTAATAAAGTGGTTTAGTTTCATTCTTCTGCATGTGACTGTCCAATTTTCCCACCACTATTTACTGAAGAGACTGTCTTTCCCCACCTCCATTGGATATTCTTTCCTGTTTGTCAGAGATTAGATGACCATAGAGTGGAGGGCCCATTTCTGTTTATTCTGTTCCATTGATCTTTGTGTCTATTTTTGTTCCAATACCATATTGTATTGATAATTACAGAATACAGCTTGAAGTCCAGAGTGACACTTCCAAATTTGTTTTTCTTTTTCAATATTCGACTATTCTGGCTCTTTACTGGTTCCATACAAATTTCAGACTTATTTGTGACAGCAGTATGAAAAACGCTGGTGCTACTTTGGTAAGGATTTTGTATTGACCGAGTAGAGTGCTTTGAGTAGTATAGCCATTTTATCTATATCTATCTATCTATCTATCTATCATCTATCTATCATCAATTTATTTTTTATTGTGTTACATCAGTCACCATGCAATACATCATTATTTTTTGACGTAGTGTTCCAAGATTCATTGTAGTATAGTCATTTTAACAATATTTGCTTTTCCAACCCATGAGTATGGAATGTTTTTCCCTTTCTTTGTGCCTTCCTCAATTTCTTTCATAAGTATTCTATAGTTTTCAAAGTACAGTTCTTTTACCTCTTTGTTTAGGTTTATTCTTAGGTATCTTATGAGTTTTGGTGTAATTGTAAATTGGATCAATTGCTTGATTTCTTTTTCTGATGCTTCATTATTGATTTCTGCACATTGATTTTATATCCTACAACTTTGCTGAATTCATGTATGAGTTCTAGCAATCTTTTGGTGGAGTCTTGCAGATTTCTTTTCTTTTTTTTTTTTAATTTCTTTTCAGTGTTCCAGAATTCATTGTTTATGCAACATACCCAGTGCTCCATGCAATACATGCCCTCCATAATACCCACCACCAGGCTCATCCAACCTCCCACCTCCCCCCTTCCAAAACCATGAGATTGTTTCTCAGAGTCCACAGTCTCTCATGGTTCATCTTCCCCTCCAATTTCCCCCAACTCACTTCTTTCCATCTCCCTATGTCCTCTGTGTTATTCCTTAGGCTCCACAAATGAGCGAAACCATATAATAATTGACTCTCTCTGCTTGACTTATTCCACTTATCATATTCTCTTCCAGTCCTGTCCATGTTGATACAAAAGTTGGGTATTCAACTTTTCAGATTTTCTACATAGGGAATCATGACATCTTCAAATAGTGAAAAATTTGAATTCCTCCTTGCTGATTTGGATCTATTTTATTCCTTTTTGTTGTCTGATTGCTGAGGCTAGGGCTTCCAGTCCTATTTTGAACAACACTGGTGAGAAGGGACAACCCTGTTGTGTTCCTGAACTTAGGGGGAAAGCTCTCATTTTTCCCTATTGAGGATGATATTAGCTGTGGGTCTCTCACACATTACTGTTATGATGTTGAACTATGTTGCCTCTATTCCTACTTTGGGGAGGGTTTTTGCCAAAAAAGGATGCTGTATTATTTCAAATGTTTTTTTTTTTTCATTTCCTGCATCTATTGAGAGGATTTCATGGTTTGTATCCTTTCTTTTTTAATGCATTGTATCAGGTTGATTGATTTGCAGATGTTGAATGACCTCTGCAGTCCAGGAACAAATCCCACTTTGTTGTGATGAATAATCCTTTTAATGTACTATTGGATACTATTAGCTCCAATATTGTTGAGAACTTTTGCATCTATATTGATCACAGATATGAGTCTGTGATTTTCCTTTTTACTGCAGTCTTTGTCTGGTTTGGGATCAAGGTAAGGCCGGCTTCATAGAATGAGTTTGGAAGTTTTCCTTCCATTTTTATTTTTTGGAGATTTTTCAGAAGAATAGGCATCAAATGTTCTTTAAATGTTTGGTAAAGTTCCCCTGGGAATCCATTGGCCTTAGACTCTTGCTTATTGGGAATATTTTGGGTTCTGACTCAATTTCTTTGCTTGTTATGTGTCTGTTCAGATTTTTTATTTCTTCCTATTTCAGTTTTGGTAGTTAATATGTTTCTAGGAATTCATCCATTTCTTAAAGACTTCCCAATTTTTTTGTTCCTATAATTGCTCCTAGTATTCCTTTATAAATTTTTCTATCTCTGTAGTGTTAGTTGTGATCTCTCCTCTTTCATTCATGACTTTATCGATTTGCGTCCTTTCTCTTCTCTTTTTTATATGACTGGTTAGGAGTTTATCATCTTGTTAATTCTTTCAAATAGCTCCTAGTTTTGTTGATCTATTTTCCTTTTTTTTTTCTATATCATTGATTTCTGCTCTAATCTTTATTCTTTCTCTTCTCCTGAAGGATTTATTTGTTGTGTTTATTTTCTAGTTCCTTTATATGTAAGGTTAGGTTGTATATTTGAGATTTTTCTTGCTTCTTGAGAAAGACCTGTATTGCTATATACTTCTGTCCTTGGACCATCTTTGCAGCATCTCAAAAGTTCTGAACGGTTATATTTTCATTTTCATTTATTTTTTTTTTAATTCTTCTTTCATTTCCTGCTTGAAACATAATTCTTTAGTAGGATGTTCCTTAACCTCCATGTATCTGTGGTCCTTCCAAATTTCTTCTTGTGGTTGATTTCAAATTTCATAGCATTGTGGTCTGAAATTGTGCATGGCATGATCTATATATTTTTCTACCATTTGAGGCCTGATTTGTGATTCAGTATATGATCTATTCAGGAGAATGTTTCATGTGCCTTTGAAAACAATATGTATTCTGATGCTTTAGGATGAAATGCTCTGAATATATCTTTGTAAGTCCAGTTGGTTATTCAAATCCTTTGTTTCCTTGCTTATCTCTGCTGAGATGATATGTCTATTGCTGTGAATTGAATATAAAAGTATCCAACTATTATTGTATTATTATCAATGTATTTCTTTAAGTTTGTTATTAATTGATTTATATATTTGGCTGCTCCCAAATTAGGGGCATAAACTTTTATGCTTTCTAGTTTTGTTGCTGTTGTTGTTGTTGTTGTTGTTGTTGGATAGATCCCTTTATTAAGATATAGTGTCCTTCATTTCTTATCAAAGTTTTTGGTTTAAAATCTAGTGTTTCTGATAAAAGTATGGCTACTCCAACTTACTTTTTATGTCCATTAGTATGATAAATTTTTCCTAACCCACTCACACTCAATCTGGATGTGTCTTGGGGTCTCAAATAAGTCTATTGTAAGCAGCATATCAATTGATCTATTTTTTTTCTTCCCATTCTGATACTCTATGTCTTTTACCTGGAACATTCAGTCCACTTTCATTCAGAGGAATTACTGAAAGATATAAGTTTAGTGCTATTTTATTAGTGTAAGTTTCCTGTAGATTGTCTCTGTTCCTTTATGGTATCTGTTACTTTTTTTTATTGTGTTATATTAGTCACCATAAAATACATCATTAGTTTTTGATGCAATGTTCCAAGATTCATTGTTCATGTACAACACCCAGTGCTCCATGCAATACGCACCCTCCTTAATACCCACCACCAGGCTCAGCCATTATCCCCCATTCCCTATAAAACCCTCAGTTTGTTTCTGAGTCTACAGTCCTGCATGGTTCTTCTCCCCCTCTTATTTCCCCCCTTCACTTTTCTTTCCTTCTCCTAATGCTCTCCATGTTATTCCTTATGGTCCACAAGTAAGTGAAACTGTATGATAATTGATACACTCTGTTTAACTTATTTCATTCAGCATAATCTCTTCCAGTCCCATCCATGTTGATGCAAAGGTTGGGTACTCATCCCTTCTGATGGCTGA
Source organism: Mustela nivalis (assembly GCF_964662115.1). Taxonomy (NCBI): domain Eukaryota; kingdom Metazoa; phylum Chordata; class Mammalia; order Carnivora; family Mustelidae; genus Mustela; species Mustela nivalis. Next base: position 72,794,013 of record NC_139040.1, read on the forward strand.
ATAATATTCCATTGTATATATGGACCACATCTTCTTTATTCATTCATCTGTTGAAGGGCATCTTGGCTCTTTCCGTAGTTTGGCGATTGTGGACAATGCTGCTATGAACAGTGGGGTACATATGGCCCTTCTTTTCACTACATTTGTATCTTTGGGGTAAATACCCAGTAGTGCAATTGTAGGGTCATAAGGAAGTTCTATTTTAAATTTTTTGAGGAATCTCTACACAGTTTCCCAAAGTGGCTGCACCAACTTGCATTCCCACCAACAGTGTGAGAGTGTTCCCCTTTCTCTGCATCCTCTCCAACATTTGTTTCCTGCCTTATTAATCTTTTCCATTCTAACTGGTGTAAGGTGTTATCTCAATGTGGTTTTGAATAATGATGAACAGTTTTTCATGTGTATGCTGGCCATTTGTATGTCTTCATTGGAGGAGTGTCTGTTCATGTCTTCTTTCCATTTTTTGACATGAGTATCTGTTTTATGTGTGTTCAGTTTGAGAAATTCCCTACAAAACTTGGCTATCAGCCCTTTGTCTGTAGTGTCATCTGTGAATATCTTCTCCCATTTCTTGGGTTGCGTATTCGTTTTGTTAACTGTTTCCTTTGCTTGTAGAATCTTTTGATCTTGATGAAGTCCAGAAGTTCATTTTGGCTTTTGTTTCCCTTGCCTTTGGAAACACTTTTTTTTAAATTTATTTTTAATTTATTTTCAGAGTAACAGTATTCATTATTTTTGCACCACACCCAGTGCTCCATGCAATCTGTGCCCTCTCTAATACCAACCACCTGGTTCACCCAACCTCCCATGTCCCACCACTTCAAACCCCTCAGATTGTTGAAGAGAGTCCATAGTCTATCATGGTTCAACTCCCTTCCAATTTCCCCCAACTCCCCTCTCCTCTCTACCTCCACATGTTCTCCATGCTATTTGATATGCTCCACAAATAAGTGAAACCATATGGTAATTGACTCTCTCTGCTTGACTTATTTCACTAAGCATAATCTCTTCCAGTCCTGTCTGTGTTGCTACAAAAGTTGGGTATTCATCCTTTCTGATGGAGGCATAATACTCCATAGTGTATATGGACCACATCTTCCTTATCCATTCGTCCATTGAAGGGCATCGTGGTTCTTTCCACAGTTTGGCGACCGTGGCCATTGCTGCTATAAACATTGGGGTACAGATGGCCCTTCTTTCCACTACATCTGTATCTTTGGGGTAAATGCCCAGGAGTGCAATGGCAGGGTCATAGGGAAGTTCTATTTTTAATTTCTTGAGGCACCTCCACACTGTTCTCCAATGAGGCTACACCAACTTGCATTCCCACCAGCAGTGTAAGAGGGTTCCTTTTCTCCACTTCCCCTCCAAAACATGTTGTTTCCTGTCTTGTTAATTTTGGCCATTCTAACTGGTGTAAGGTGATATCTCAATGTGGTTTTAATTTGAATCTCCCTGAGAGCTAGTGATGATGAGCATTTTTTCATGTGCTTGCTAGCCATTTGTATGTCTTCATTGGAGAAGTGTCTGTTCATATCTTCTGTCCATTTTTTGATATGATTATCTGTTTTGTGTGTGTTGAGTTTGATGAATTCTTTATAGATCCTGGATATCAACCTTTGTCTGTACTGTCATTTGCAAATATCTTCTCCCATTCCATCGGTTGCCTCTTTGTGTTCTTGACTGTTTCCTTTGCTGTGCAGAAGCTTTTGATGTTGATGAAGTCCCAAAAGTTTATTTTTGCTTTTGTTTCCTTTGCCTTTGGAGACATATCTTGAAAGAAGTTGCTGTGGCTGATATCGAAGAGATTACTGCCTATGTTCTCCTCTAGGATTCTGATGGATTCCTCTCTCATATAGAGGTCTTTTATCCATTTTGAGTTTATCTTTGTGTACGGTGTAAGAGAATGGTCAAGTTTCATTCTTCTACATATAGCTGTCCAGTTTTCCCAGTACCATTTATTGAAGAGACTGTCTTTTTTCCGCTGTATATTTTTTCCTGTTTTGTTGAGGGTCCATATCTGGGCTCTCTACTCTGTTCCACTGGTCTATGTCTGTTTTTATGCCAGTACCATGCTGTATTTTTGATCACAGCTTTGTAGTAAAGCTTGAAATCAGGTAACGTGATGCCCCCACTTTTATTTTGTTTTTCAAAATTTTCTTAGCAATTCGGGGTCTCTTCAGATTCAATACAAGTTTTAGGATTATTTGCTCCAGCTCCTTGAAGAATACCAGTGGAATTTTGATTGGAATGGCATTAAAAGTATAGATTACTCTAGGAAGTATAGACATTTTAACAATGTTTATTCTTCTGATCCAAGAGCATGGAATGGTCTTCCATATTTTTGTGTTTTCTTCAATTTCTTGCATGAGTGTTCTGTAGTTCCTCAAATACAGGTCCTTTACCTCTTTAGTTAGGTTTGCTCCCAGGTATCTTATGGTTATTGGTGCTCTAGTAAATGAAATCGATTCTGTAATTTCCCTTTCTGTATTTTCTTTGTTGGTGTAAAAGAAAGACACTGATTTCTGTACATTGACTTTGAATCCTGCCAGGCTACTGAATTGCTATATGAGTTCTAGTAGTTTGGGGGTGGAGTCTTTTGGGTTTTCCATATAAAGAATCATGTCATCTGCGAAGAGAGAGAGTTTGATTTCTTCATTGCCAGTTTGGATACCTTTTCTCTTGGTTATCTGAATGCTATTGCTAGGATTTCTAACACTATGTTGAACAAGAGTGGTGAGAGTGGGCATCCTTGTCGTGTTCCTGATCTCAACAGGAAGTCTGCAAGCTTTTTCCCATTAAGGATGATATTTGCTGTGGGTCTTTCATAGATAGATTTGATGAAGTTCAAGAATGTTCCCTCTATCCCTATACTTTGAAGTGTTTTAATCAGGAACAGATGCTGGGTTTTGTCAAAAGCTTTTTCTGCATCAATTGAGAGGACCGTGTGGTTCTTCTCTCTTCTCATATTAATTTGTTGTATCACATGGATTAATTTGCGAATGTTGAACCATCCTTGTAGCCCAGGGATAAATCCCACCTGGTCATGGTGGATAATCTTTTTAATGTACTGTTGGATCCTGTTTTCTAGGATCTTGTTGAGAATCTTAGCATCCACATTCATCAGTGATGTTGGTCTGAAATTCGCCTTTTTGGTAGGGTTTTTGCCTGGTTTGGGGTAATGCTGGCTTCATAGAAAGAGTCTGGAAGTTTTCCTTCTGCTTCCATTTTTTGAAACAGCTTCAGGAGAATAGGTGTTATTTCTTCTTTAAAAGTTTGGTAGAATTCCCCAGGGAATCCGTCAGGTCCTGGGCTTTTATTTTTGGGAGGTTTTTGATCACTGCTTCAATCTCATTACTAGATACCAGTCTATTTAGGTTGTCAATTTCTTTAAGGTTTAATTTTGGGAGTTTGTAGCTTTCCAAGAATGCATCCATTTCATCTAGGTTGCTTAGCTTATTGGCATATAACTGTTGATAATAACTTCTGATGATTGTATCTACTTCCTTGGTGTTAGTTATGATCTCTCTGATTTCATTCATAATATTATGAATTCGGGCTTTCTCTCTTTCTTTTGGATTAGTGTGGCCAATGGTTTATTGATCTTATTGATTCTTTCAACAAACCAGCTTCTAGTTTCATTGATATGTTGTACTGTTTCTCTGGTTTCTACCTCATTGATCTCAGCTCTAATCTTGATGATTTCCCTTCTTATGTGTGGAGTTGGTTTGATTTCTTGTTGATTCTCCAGTTCTTTAGAGACAGCTGATGTTTTCTGGATTTTTCAATTTTTTGAGGGAGGCTTGGATGGCTATATATTTCCCCCTTAGGACCGGCTTTGCTGTATCCCATAGGTTTTGGACCAAAGTGTCTTCATTCTCATAGGTTTCCATGAATTTTTTCAGTTCTTCTTTGATCTCCTGGTTGATCCAAGCATTCTTAAGCAAGGAGATCTGTAGCTTCCAGGTGTTTGAGTTCCTTCCAAACTTTTCCTTGAGATTGAGCTCCAGTTTCAAAGCACTGTGATCTGAGAATATGCAGGGAATAATCTCAGTCTTTTAGTATCGATTAAGTCCTGATTTGTGACCCAGTATGTGTTCTCTTCTTGAAAAGGTTCCATGTGAACTTGAGAAGAATGTGTATTCTGTTGTTTTCGGATGGAATGTTCTGTATATATCTATGAGGTCCATCTGGTCCGATGTGTCATTCAATGCTCTCGTTTCTTTATTGATTTTCTTCTTTGATGATCTGGCTATTTCTGAGAGAGGCTTGTTAAGATCTCCTACTATTAATGTATTCATATCAATATGACTTTTTATCCTGATTAATAGTTTTCTTATGTAATTGGCTGCTCCCATATTGGGGACATAGATATTTACAATTGTTAGATCATCTTGGTGGATAGTCCCTTTAAGAGTTATGTAGTGTCCTTCTGTATCTCTGACTACAGTCTTTAGTTTAAAATCTAATTTATCTGATATGAGAATTGCTACTCCAGCCTTCTTTTGAGGCCCATTGGCATGAAAGGTGCTTCTCCATCTCTTATCTTTCAGTCTGGGTGTATCTTTAGGTTCAACATGGGTCTCTTGTAGACAAAATATGGATGGGTCCAGTCATTTTATCCAATCTGCAATCCTGTGCCATTTTATGGGTGCATTTAGGCCATTCACATGGAGAGTAATTATTGATAGATATGTTTTTATTGATATCGTGTTACCTTTGAAGTCTTTCTTTCTGTAGATTTTCTCTATATTTCTGTTCAATGCTATTCTTAGTATTTTTCCTCTTTTATAGAACTCCACTTAATATTTACTGCAGTGTTGGCTTGGTGGTTGCATAATCTTTTAAGCCCTGCTGGTCTTGGTAACTCTTTATCTCTCCATCCATTTTGAATGTCAGTCTTGCTGGATAAATTATTCTTGGCTGCATGTTCTTCTCATTTAGTGCCCTGAATATATCTTGCCATCCCTTTCTGGCTTGCTAGGTCTCTGTGGACAGGTATGACGGTATTCTGATGGGCTTTCCTCTGTAAGTAAGGAGCCTCTTTCTCCTAGTGGCTTTCAAGAGACTCTACCTACAATTATGGTTCCTCAATTTGACTATCAGGTGCCTTGATATATATATATATATATATATATATATATATATATATATATATTTGGAATCTATAATCTTGGGTGGAGTCCGTTTGGCCTCTAGTACATGAACTCTGGTTCCATTCACGAAATTGGGAAAATTTTCATGAAGAACTTCTTCCACTCTATCTTCTAGACTTCTTCCTTTCTCCTCCCCTTCAGGGATTCCAATGATTCTGACATTGGAACATTTCATGGCATCCTTTATTTCCCTGATTCTGTTTTCATGGTTTCTAAGGTGTTTGTTCCAGGCTTCCTCCTGATCCTTTCTCTCTATCTGTTTGTCCTCCAAATCACTAATTCTATCTTCTGTCTCAGTTACCCTAGCTTTGAGAGAATTTAGATTAGATTGTAACTCATTGAGAGCATTGTGAAACTCAGCCGTGGTAGCTTTTAGCTCTGCCCTAACATTGTGAACATCATCTCTTGTCGTTTTCAGCTCAGCCCTAATCAATTCCATTTGGTCATCCATGGCTTTCTCTAACCTAGCTATTGCCTGGATAATTGTTAGCCTGTATTCTCTTTCCGACATATTGTCTATGTTGGTAGCCATTAGCTCTGTTGCAGAAGATCCATTCTCTGTATTTTTCTTCTTTTGGGCATTCCTCCTCCTAGTCATTTTGGTGAGAGGTGACTGAACAGATGTAGCTGGATGTATCAAATATGGTGCAGTCAGGGTGCCCCCTGGAACACTTCTGAGCAATCAGGATTCCCCACCCAAACAAGAGAAAAAAGAAAAGAAAAAGAAAGAAGAGAGAGAGAGAGAGAAAAACAGGAAACAAAGGGAAGATGAAAGAGAAGGTTCAGCCCATATGGGCCCCAATGTAAGATTTATGAAGTATACAAACAAAAACAGACAAACAAAAAGACTGATAAAAGTATATGACAAAAGAAATTATATATATATATATATATATATATATATATATATATATATATGTGTGTGTGTGTGTAAGATTTATATACTATCAGGACGACTACAAAAACACAGAAACAGTGGCGGAAGAAAAAGATGGGAGAGTCGTTATAAATTATCAGTGTGGGCGAGGAAGGTTGTTTTGATTCTTCCTGGATGTATCTTGATATCTTTGTTAAAGGACTCAACTTTCCTAAGATAAGGGGGGATTAAATATTGGTTTACCTATAGGTGTAGTATTGACTGGGGAAAGGAGGTTACTTTGAAGTTTAACCCTATATGAATATTAGAAAATAAAAATAAAAATGGAATAAACTGGACTAAACTAAACTAAAATAAAAAATGGAAATTCATAAATAGAAATGCAAAAGACAAACAAAGGTGTATGTATCAAACAGTTCAGGTTAGAAGGTTATTATGGAATTTGGTGTACTGGACAGCTCATTGTGATGGTAAATAGGTTAAAAAATTATCTATATATATAAAAAAAAATATGAGCCAGAGTAGTGGGAACAAATTAAAAGTAAAAGTTGTCCTATGGAGTAGTGGTGGTTGTTCTCTTGTAGTCTTTTTTTTTTTTTTTTTCTTTCCTGGTTGGTTTTTTGAGTAAAGGGCCTTCCACGTGTGTTTTCAGTCAATGATGTTCCCTGAGTTAAGTCCTCCAGTCCCCCTCAAGGGGGTGGGCTCTGAGGAAACAGGTTTCTTCAGGTTTTTGTTCTCTGGAGGTTTTTATGTTTGTTCACTTTTTTTTTTTTTTCTTCTTGCCTTGACCGCTTTTGATGGTTTTTGTAGGTTTAGAGGAAAGCAAATTGCACCCTGACTTCCCTCTCAGAGAGAATCCTCAGTCTGTTATTCTGTGGGTGTTCTAGAGCCCATATAAATTTCCCCTTGGCTGCTGGCAGAGCAGGTTCCAAGTCGCGGTCCCTGGGGACACAGGATCTTCTGCTTGTACTCAAAACCACCGCAGCGGCGGCTGTCTGGGCAGCTCCAGACTGCCAGAGAGGTTCCAAGCAGTGATCACACACTGAGATTTTCCACTGGCCCAGGCTGGGAGTGCCTGGTCTTTCTGGGTCTAAGAGCACCTGGCTTGTGTGCACCTCTCTCAAGGGAGGCTGTGGGTTATGCGCACATCTCAGGTTCTGAGAATGGGGCGCAGGTCCGAATGCACCAGGCTGGGCCTTCGTGCACCTTTCTCAGGGGAGAGTTTGGGGCACCAGTCTTAGGATCTGAAACAATGGCGCATGTCAAAGAGCGCCAGCTGGGCCTTTGTACCTCTCTCAGGGGAGGATGAGGGGTTCGCGCATCTCAGGCTCTGTAGCAGGGCTCACGCATTTTGCCGTCTGGCATGGCTCCCATCCCCTCACAGGAGCCAGACCCCACGCAATCTCAGGCATGCTGGCAGCTCAGGGACCAAGACCTAGTTTCTCCACTGCACTCTCTCTGGCTCAGCACCAGCGGAGGCTGTCCTGGGATCAGGGACTTAAGCCCCTGTCCCTAGCCACCCTGATTCCCACAATTCCCCTCACCACCGTAATCTTTTGGTTTTTTTGGAGTGCTTTCAACCAGTCTCCAAGTTAATGCTGGTCCCCAGATGCAGGGCACTCTCACTCATATTAGGGGTATTACTTGCCAACTGGTCACCTCTGGTGGCTCCCTCCCTCTTTTTTTTTTTTAATCTTCCACTATCAGTCCACCATTCCCACTCTGCTTTACCTTCCCACTGGCGTCTTCTGCCCCTGTAGTGATCCAGATGTGTATAATTCTGATCTCAGGCTGATTTCATGGGTGATCGGAGTTCTTTGGTAGGTAATCAGCTCACTTTAGGGTACAGGTTGAAAAGGTGCCTCCTCCTACTTCCCTGCCATCTTGCCCCCCCACCCCTGGAGACAATTCTTGAAAGAAGTTGATGTGGCTGATGTTGAAGAGGTTACTGCCTATGTTCTCCTATAGGATTTTGATGGATTCCTGTATCATATTGAGGTCTTTCATCCATTTTGAGTTTATCTTTGTGTATAGTGTGAGATAATGGTCAAGTTTCATTCTTCTATACCTAGCTGTCCAATTTTTCCAGCACCATTTATTGAAGAGGCTGTCTTTTTTCCACTGGATCTTTTTTCCCACTTGTTGAAGATTATTTGACCATAGAGTTGAGGGTCCATGTCTGGGATGTCTACTTTGTTCCATTGGTCTGTGCCTCTTTTTTTTTTTTTTAAGATTTTATTTATTTACTTGACAGAGAGAAATCACAAGTAGATGGAGAGGGTCTGTCCCTCTTTTTATGTCAGTACCATGCTGCCCTGGTGATCACAGCTTTGTAATAATACTTGAAATCAAGCAATGTGATGACCACAGCTTTGTTTTTCTTTTTCAACATTTCCTTAGCAATTCAGGGTCATTTCTGGTTCCATACAAATTATAGGATTGTTTGTTCCAGTGCTTTGAAAATTGATGGTGGTATTTTGATCGGGACGACATTGAAAGTAGATTTCTCTGGGCAGCACATTTAAACAATGCTTATTTTTCTGATCCATGAGCGTGGAATGTTTTTCCATCTTTTTGTGTCTTCTTCAATTTCTTTTGTGAGTGTTCTGTAGTTCCTTGAGTATATATTCTTTACCTCTTTGGTTACATTTATTCCCAGGTATCTTATGGTTTTTGGTGCTATTGTAAATGGAATCAATTCTCTAATTTCACTTTCTACAGTTTTCATTGTTAGTGCATAAGAAAGCAACTGATTTCTGTGCATTGATTTTGTATCGTCTCACATTACATTACAACAATTCTGTTTTATGAATTCTAGTAATTTGGGGGTGGAATCTTTTGGGTTTTCCATATAACATATTATGTCATCTGCAAAGGGAGAGTTTGACTTCTTCTCCACCAATTTGAATACCTTTTATTTTTTTGTTGTCTGATTGTTGTTGCTAGGACTTCTAGTACTGTGTTCAACAACAGTGGTGAGAGTGGGCATCCTTGATGTGCTCCTGATGTCAGTGGGAGGGCTGTCAGTTTTTCCCCATTGAGAATGACATTTGCTGTGAGTTTTTCATAGATGGATTCTATGAAGTTGTGGAATTTTCCCTCTATCCCTATACTTTGAAACATTTTAATCAGGAAGAGATGCTGTATCTTGTCAAATGCTTTTTCTGCATCAATTGAGAGGATCATTTGGTTTTCTTGGTCATGGTGGATAATCTTTTCAATGTACTGTTGGATCCTATTAGTTAAGGATCTTGTTGAGAATCTTGGCATCCATATTCATCAGGGATATTGGTCTGAAATTCTCCTTTTGGATGGGGTCTTTGCCTGATTTGGGGATTGAAGTAATGATGGCTTCATAGAAAGCGTCTGAACGTTTTCCTTCTGTTTTTATTTTTTAAAACGGCTTCAGGAGAATAGATATTATTTTCTTTGAATGTTTGGCAGAATTTCCCAGGGTTTCTGTCTTTTTGTTTGTTTGTTTGCTTGCTTTTGGGGGAGGTTTCTTGTTTTATTAGGAGGTTTTTGATCAGTGATTTAATATCATTACTAGATATTGGTCTATGCAGGATGTCAATTTCTTCCTGATTCAGTTTTGGAAGTTTATAGGCTTTCAGGAATGCATCCATTTCTTCTAGGTTATATTGGCAGATGACTGTTGATAATAGTTTCTGATGTTTGTTTCTATTTCCTTGGTGTTAATTATGATCTTTCCCCTTTCATTCTTAATTTCATTAATTTGGGTCCTTCTTTTTTCTTTTGGAATAGTTTGGTCCGTGGTTTATCGATCTTATTAATTCCTTCAAAGAACCAACTTTTAGGGTTATTGACGTGTTCTACTGTATCTTTAGTTTCTAACTCATTGATCTTGGCTCCAATCTTAATTATTTCCCTTCTTGTACATGGGATTGGCTTAAATTGTTGTTTTTTGTCCAGTTATTTGAAGTGTAAAGAAAGTTAGTGCATTTGAGAGTTTTCTTTCTTTCTTTCTTTCTTTCTTTCTTTCTTTCTTTCTTTCTTTCTTTCTTTTTGAATGAGGCTTAGATGGCTAAGTATTTCCCCCTTATGTCTGCCTTTGCCATATTCCTTAGGTTTTGGACCTTTGTGTATTCATTCTCATTGGTTTGCATGAATTGCTGAAGTTCATCTTTTATTTCTTTGTTTATCCAAACATTCTTGAGCAGGAGGTTTTTAGCTTCCAAGTGTTTGTATTACTTCCAAACATCTTCTTGTGATTGAGTTTCAGTTTCAAAACATTGTGGTCTGAGAATAGCAGGGAATAATCTGACTCTTTTGGTATCAGTTGAGACCTGATTTGTGACCCAGTATGTGGTCTATTCTGGAGAAAGTTCCATGTATGCTCGAGAAGAATGAGTATTCTGCTATTTTAGGGTGGAATGTTCTCTGTATATCTATGAGGTCCATCTGTTCTAATGTTTCATTCAAAACTCTTCTTTCTTTGTGGATTTTCTGCTTAGGTGATCTGTCCATGGCTGAGAGTGGATAGTTAAGATCCTTTACAATTATCATATTCTTATCAATATGACTCTTTATTGATTAACCATTGGCTTATGTAGTTTGTTATTCCCATGTTGGGGCCATAAATATTTACAGTTGTTAGATCTTCTTGTTGTTACTTTTTTTCTTTCCTTCCACTCAAATGTCCCATTTAATATTTCGTACAGTCTGGTTCAGTGATCACTAATTCCTCTGATCTTTGTCTTGGAAATTACTTATCTCTCCTATTCTGAGTGACAGCCTTGCTGGATAAAGTATTCTTGCTGCATATTTTTCTCGTTTAGCCCGTTGACTTTATCATACCACTTTCTGGCTTGTCAGGTTTCTGTGGAAAGGTCTGCTGCCTGTCTTATGTGTTCACCCTTGTAGTTCAACTTCTTCTCCCCACAACCTGCCTTCAGAATTCTTTATCTATCTTTGTATTTTTCACATTGTACTATGATATGTTGTGAAGTTGGCTTGTTCTTGATGAATTTGAGAGGAGTTTTCTGTGCTTTTTGGACTTGAATTCCCATTTCCTTCCCCAGATTAGGGAAGTTGTCAAATATAATATTTTCAAATAAACCTTCTCCCTGTTTTTCTCGGTTCTTCTGGGACTCTTATGATACTGATATTATTTCACTGTATGTAATTGTTGAATTACTGAAGTCCACCCTTGTGATCTAATTGTTTTCTGCCCCTCTTCTTTTCAGTTTTATTATTTTCCATAATTTTATCTTCTGTATCACTGATTTGCTCTTCTGCTTTTTTATCTTCATTTTTATGGCCTCCACTTGGTACTACAACTCAATTATAACACTTTTAATTTTGGCCTGACTATGTTTTAGTTCTTTTAGCACTACAGTGGGAAATTCTCTAGTGTATTCTATGCTTTTTTTTTAAGCCCAGGTAGTATCTTCATAATCTTTTTCATATCTGCTTTGATTAAATCCCTGTTTGTGAGTACTAATTCTTATACTTTCTTTCAGGGTGAATTTCTCCATCTTATCATTTTGTCCAGAAATGAAAAGAAAGATGAAAAGGAAGAAACAAAAACAAAAACAACAATAACAAAAACAACAACAAACTAGATCTTGTCCATGTTTTGGTCTGATTATTAAAAGAAACTAGATATAAAGATAAGAAAGAAAGAAAGAAAGAAAGAAAGAATATGAAATACAATGAACAGAAAAAACATATAATATGTATATAAAAATAAAAATTAAGAAAGAATTAAAAATAAGAAAAAAATAAAAAAAAATGAAAAAATGAAGAATAAAAGTAAAAGAGATGAAGCTTTGCAACCTAGGTGAGGTTCGGTGGGCTGAGGTTCAGAGCCGATGACCAAGAAAGAATTCTTGAGACATCTTTGGTGCAAAATGGTGGTTTATTAAAGCACAGGGACAGGACCCATGGGCAGGAAGAGCTGCTGCCCCGGGCTGTGAGGGATGGCAGGTTATATACCTTGCCCTTGCCCTTGGGGGAAGGCAAGGGGAAGGGAGGTTTCAACGGAGTTTTCATATGTTAAAGAGGGCCTACAAGGTGCCGGGAGGAGGCCTTGCCCTTGTGGCTTGATCAATGTTTTCTTTTTTTTTTTTTTTTTTTTTTTTTTTTTTTTTTAACTTTTTATTTTTTATATACATATATTTTTATCCCCAGGGGTACAGGTCTGTGAATCATCAGGTTTACACACTTCACAGCACTCACCAAAGCACATACCCTCCCCAATGTCCATAATCCCACCCCCTTCTCCCAAACCCCCTCCCCCCAGCAACCCTCAGTTTGTTTTGTGAGATTAAGAGTCACTTATGTTTAGTCTCCCTCCCAATCCCATTTTGTTTCATTTTTTCTTCTTCTACCCACTTAAGCCTCCATGTTGCATCACCACTTCCTCATATCAGGGAGATCATATGATAGTTGTCTTTCTCTGCTTGACTTATTTCGCTAAGCATGATACGCTCTAGTTCCATCCATGTTGTCGCAAATGGCAAGATTTCATTTCTTTTGATGGCTGCATAGTATTCCATTGTGTATATATACCACATCTTCTTGATCCATTCATCTGTGGATGGACATCTAGGTTCTTTCCATAGTTTGGCTATTGTGGACATTGCTGCTATAAACATTCGGGTGCATGTGCCCCTTTGGATCACTACATTTGTATCTTTAGGGTAAATACCCAATAGTGCAATTGCTGGGTCATAGGGCAGTTCTATTTTCAACATTCTGAGGAACCTCCACGCTGTTTTCCAGAGTGGCTGCACCAGCTTGCATTCCCACCAACAGTGTAGGAGGGTTCCCCTTTCTCCACAACCTCGCCAGCATCTGTCATTTCCTGACTTGTTGATTTTAGCCATTCTGACTGGCGTGAGGTGATATCTCATTGTGGTTTTGATTTGTATTTCCCTGATGCCGAGTGATGTGGAGCACTTTTTCATGTGTCTGTTGGCCATCTGGATGTCTTCTTTGCAGAAATGTCTGTTCATGTCCTCTGCCCATTTCTTGATTGGATTATTTGTTCTTTGGGTGTTGAGTTTGCTAAGTTCTTTATAGATTCTGGACACTAGTCCTTTATCTGATATGTCGTTTGCAAATATCTTCTCCCATTCTGTCAGTTGTCTTTTGATTTTGTTAACTGTTTCCTTTGCTGTGCAAAAGCTTTTGATCTTGATGAAATCCCAGTAGTTCATTTTTTCCCTTGCTTCCCTTGCCTTTTGCGTTGGGCCAGATGGCTTCCTGGGGGAATTCTACCAAACATTTAAAGAAGAACTAATTCCTATTCTCCTGAAACTGTTCCAAAAAATAGAAATAGAAGGAAAACTTCCAAACTCATTTTATGAGGCCAGCATCACCTTGATCCCAAAACCAGATAAGGATCCCACCAAAAAAGAGAGCTATAGACCAATATCCTTGATGAACACAGATGCGAAAATACTCAACAAAATACTAGCCAATAGGATTCAACAGTACATTAAAAAGATTATTCACCACGACCAAGTGGGATTTATTCCAGGGCTGCAAGGTTGGTTCAACATCCGCAAATCAGTCAATGTGATAGAACACATCAATAAAAGAAAGAACAAGAACCATATGATACTCTCAATAGATGCTGAAAAAGCATTTGACAAAGTACAGCATCCCTTCCTGATCAAAACTCTTCAAAGTGTAGGGATAGAGGGCACATACCTCAATATCATCAAAGCCATCTATGAAAAACCCACCGCAAATATCATTCTCAATGGAGAAACACTGAAAGCTTTTCCGCTAAGGTCAGGAACACGGCAGGGATGTCCATTATCACCACTGCTATTCAACATAGTACTAGAGGTCCTAGCCTCAGCAATCAGACAACAAAAGGAAATTCAAGGCATCCAAATCGGCAAAGAAGAAGTCAAATTATCACTCTTCGCAGATGATATGATACTATATGTGGAAAACCCAAAAGACTCCACTCCAAAACTGCTAGAACTTATACAGGAATTCAGTAAAGTGTCAGGATATAAAATCAATGCACAGAAATCAGTTGCATTTCTCTACACCAACAGCAAGACAGAAGAAAGAGATATTAAGGAGTCAATCCCATTTACAATTGCATCCAAAACCATAAGATACCTAGGAATAAACCTAACCAAAGAGACACAGAATCTATACTCAGAAAACTATAAAGTACTCATGAAAGAAATTGAGGAAGACACAAAGAAATGGAAAAATGTTCCATGCTCCTGGATTGGAAGAATAAATATTGTGAAAATGTCTATGCCACCTAAAGCAATCTACACATTTAATGCAATTCCTATCAAAGTACCATCCATCTTTTTCAAAGAAATGGAACAAATAATGCTAAAATTTATATGGAACCAGAAAAGACCTCGAATAGCAAAAGGGATATTGAAAAAGAAAGCCAACGTTGGTGGCATCACAATTCCGGACTTCAAGCTCTATTACAAAGCTGTCATCATCAAGACAGCATGGTACTGGCACAAAAACAGACACATAGATCAATGGAACAGAATAGAGAGCCCAGAAATAGACCCTCAAATCTATGGTCAACTCATCTTCGACAAAGCAGGTAAGAATGTCCAATGGAAAAAAGACAGCCTCTTCAATAAATGGTGCTGGGAAAATTGGACAGCCACATGCAGAAAAATGAAATTGGACCATTTCCTTACACCACACACAAAAATAGACTCAAAATGGATGAAGGACCTCAATGTGCGAAAGGAATCCATCAAAATCCTTGAGAAAACAGGCAGCAACCTCTTCGACCTCTGCCGCAGCAACATCTTCCTAGGAATGTTTTCTTTAGGTCAGCCATTAACATCAAGAGAGTTGGGAGATTCTTGGTGGAGTGTTATGATCCTGCTATCATTTACATTCCCTTCTACCTCAGCCTCCTCCAGTTTATGGTGGGGAGGGAGACATTAGGGCTTGAGGAACTGAGTTATTTGCCTCTGGAAATTTGTGCTATTGATAAGGTTAACCTCCCTGTTTGTGGATCTCTAGGACATGTGTAAAGCAAGAGAGATTTCCTGTCTTGCAGTATTGTGATCTCTGCAAGTTAACTATTTATCGTTTTATGGCAATTGGGGTGCCTGAGGAATGCTACACATATTACAGAGGGGAGTGGGTGGAGAGGGGGATGCAAGGCGCCAGCTTTTGCTTTGTCTTCAGCCAGCCTCCAGCTTCCTCATCACATCCTGCCTGTGTCTGAGGTTTTGTTTTGTTTTGTTTGTTTGTTTAAATCTCAGGCATGTGACTGAGTTTCAAAACCCTAACTTTTAGGAACTCCTGTGGCATGGATCCACACTGTTCCTCCTGGGGTCTTGCCAAGCTTCTGCCTTCTGCCTAACCCCAGGAAAGTGGTTGCACGAGTACACAGTGGCTTTCAATTTATGACAAAACAGAGCAGAAAGTCTAGTAACTAGACTCACAGCTTCTACACCCCTATGCCTGGGAACAGCACAGCGTTTAGGCCCCACCTGCTCTTCATGTGACCAGGGGCTCCTAAGACAACGGTGTCACACCTGGGATTCCACCTATTTTGCCACCTGAGCACCTTTAAGCTAGGCACGTCCCACACTGTAGCAGACTTCTAAAAGTTCCAATTTTGTACTCCACTCCTTATAATACTTTGTGGTAGCCTCCATAACCAGGCTCCCTTCCCTCTGCTGTATCAACAGCTATATCCCATCAGATTCAAGTCTCCACACCTCCCAACTTCCAAAAGGTGGTTGCTTTTCTACTTGTAGCCTTGCAGTATTTTTTTCTTTCCAACTTCCAATTGATTTCTCAGGTGTTCAAAATGATTTGTATTTGGATCTTTTTTTTAAAAAAATCTATTCAGTCATTCTATGTCATTGGGTTGGAGATTTGGCATTTAAAGTAATAATGTTAGGGGTGTCTGGGTGGCTCAGTGGGTGCAACGCAGATTGTGATCCCAGGATCCTGGGATCAAGCCCCGCATCATATCGGGCTCTCTAGTCTGTGGGGAGCCTGCTTCCTCCTCTCTCTGCCTGCCTCTCTGCTTACTTGTGATCTCTTTCTCTGTCCAATAAATAAATAAGATCTTAAAAAAGTAAAGTAACAATATTAGATAAAGACTAGTACTATATTGTTAATTATATTTCTCAATATTTGTAGATCTTTGTTCCTTGATTCCTCTCATGCTGTCTTCCATTTTAATTAGATGAGTTTTTTGTGATGGTGTACTTTAATTCCTTAACATAATCTTTTGTAACATACTACAGGCTTTCCTTGTGATTACCATAAGGCTTAGGTGAAATATCAGCCTATTTTAAGCTTATAAGTTAACTTCAATAGCTTATAGAAAGTTTAATTTTTACTTCTTTCCTTTTACATTTTAGTTTTGTTGTTACAATATACATTCCTAATAACATGTATCCAATAAAAAATATTGTAGTTACAGTTATTTTAAATATGCTTTTTTTTCAAATTTTTAAACTGAGGTTGTAAGTAATTTACACACCACTATTACAATATTAGAGATTCTGGCCTTGAGTATATATTTACTTGTACCAGTGAGTTTTACACAATAATATGTTTTTACATGTGAATCAGCATCATTTCATTTCAACTTAATGAGCCTCCCTTAGCATTTCTTGTGAGGAAATTTTACTGGTGTTGTACTCCCTCAGTTGTTTGTTTGTTTCTTTGGAAAAGTCTCTCTCTCCTTCATGGAGAGCTTTGTCATGTATAATATTCTTGATTGACTTTTTTCTTTTAATATTTGAGTATATCATCATATTCTCCTGACCTACCAAGTTTTTGCCAAAAAGTTCACAAATAGTCTTATGGGACTTACTTCTATGTGATAATTGACAAGTCACTTTTCTCTTGAGGTTTTCAAATACTCTCTGTTTATGATATTTGACAATTTCATTTTAATATGTTTTGTTTTAGCCCTTTTCCAAGTCTTATTTGCAGTTTTTTAGGCCTCATGAATTTAGATGTCCATTTGTCTCTTCATGTTTGGGGATTTTTCAGCCACTATTGCTTTAAGTTAGCACTATGCTATTTCACTTTTTCCTCTCCTTGGAATGTATGATGTGTATTTTGTTTTGTCTTGTTTTGTTTGTTTTGTTTTTATAATATCCCACAAGCCCCACAGGCTTTCTTCACTCATTTCTTAAAAATCTTTTTTTTTCCCTTTGTGCTCCTCTTATTAAAAAATGTCAAATGACTTGTCTTCAAGTTAATTGATACTGACTTCTGCTTGGTTTAGTCTGTTCTTATGCTCCCTATTTAATTCCCCAGTGTAGTCATTTTGTTTTGAATATGAATTCTTCCTGTTTGTTGTTTTTTTTATATTTCTTTAACTTATTATTTTTTTCATGAATTATTTTTCTGGATTTGTTCAGTTGGTCACTTTTTCAGTTTGCTGGACTACTTTAAGAAAATTGTTCTGGGTTATTTGTCAGATAGTTTTTGGATCTATATTTTTTGAGGCTCAGTTATAGAAGCTTTATTAATTTCCTTTAGTGGCTCAATTTTTACTTAATTCTTCATAATCCTTATATCCTTACAATGGTATTTTCTCATTTGAGTAAGAAGTCTCTTCCAGAACTTACAAAATAACTTCAGCAAGGAAAGACCTTCACAAGTAAGCTTTGCTTAAGGTACTAAATGGTGCTTGCTTCGGCAGCACATATACTAAAATTAAGGTACTAAATGAATGAGTTGGTAGCATCCATGGGCACTCAGTACTTATTATCAGTGTCTGTAGTTGGGTGAAGCCAACTGTGGAAGTGGGTAACCACTGGCTGTGTTTTACAGTTGTGTGGGTCCGCTGGCTGAGTGCAACACTGAATCATGGTCACTGGGTGGGTTTCTTGGTTTTAAGCTTGTCTGGCTTTATAGTCAAGCGGAAACACTGGCTGGGCTCTGTAGTTACCTTTGTGTAAGTGGTGTTGAAGGCTGTGTTAAGTAATCAGGGATTGCTTTTGGTTGGCTACATGGCTGGGCAAGTTTATTAACAGTGCTCACAAGGTCACTGTGTAGGTTTCCTGACTACACAGGTTTAGAGACTATGCTTAACAACTGGGCAGGATAATCCAACACTACATTAAAAAAAAATCGTTCACCATGATCAAGTGGGATTTATTGCTGGTATGTAAGGGTGGTTCAAAATTTGCAAATCACTCAATGAGACTTATCATATCAATAAGAGAATTGATAAAAAAACAATCAAATGGCCATGTCGATAGATGCAGAAAAAGCATTTTACAAAGTACAACATCCATGTGTGATAAAAGTTCTCAACAAAGTAGGTTTGGAAGAAACATACCTTGGGGGGAGGAGTCAAGATGGCGGAGAAGTAGCAGGCTGAGACTACTTCAGCTAGCAGGAGATCAGCTAGATAGCTTATCTAAATATTGCAAACACCTGCAAATCCATCGGCAGATCAAAGAGAAGAAGAACAGCAATTCTGGAAACAGAAAAACAACCACTTTCTGAAAGGTAGGACTGGCGGAGAAGTGAATCCAAAGGGACCGGAAAATAGACCCCGGGGGGAGGGGCTGGCTCCCGGCAAGCGGCGGAGCAATGGAGCACAAAATCATGACTTTTAAAAGTCTGTTCCGCTGAGGGACATCGCTCCAGAGGCTAAACCGGAGCAAATCCCACGCGGAGTCAGCGTGGCCTCAGGTCCCGCAGGGTCACAGAAGGATCGGGGGTGTCTGAGTGTCACAGAGCTTGCGGATATTGGAACGGGAAAACTGGCTACAGAGACAGAGCTGACAGTAAGCTCGCAGCTCGGGGTTACCTTGAACCGGTAGCAGGCTCGGTGAGCTCGGAGCACGGCTGGAGGTCAGGCAGGTGGGAGTAACTGGGTGCTGTTCTCTGAGGGTGCACAGAGGAGTGGAGCCCCGGGCTCTCGGCTCCTCCGGGGCGGAGACCAGGGGGCCGCCATTTGTATTCCCATCCTCCAGAACTCTACAGAATGTGCCCAGGGAACAAAAGCTTCTGAAAGCAAACCCGAGCGGATTACACAGCCCGGCCCCTGGTAAGGGCGCTGCAATTCCGCCTGGGGCAAAGACACTTGAGAATCACTACACCAGGCCCCTCCCCCAGAAGATCAACAAGAAATCCAGCCAAGACCCAGTTCACCTACCAAGGAGTGCAGTTTCAATACCAAAGCGAGCAGCAGATTTCCGGAGGAGGAGAAAGCAAAGCACGGAACTCATGGCTTTCTCGCTGTGACTTTTTTAGTCTTGCAGTTAATTGAATTTTTTTCTTTTTCATTTTTTCTCTTTTTCTGCTAATTTTTTTTAACTTTTACCCTTTTATAACGTTTTTAAACTAGTTTACCTAATATATATATTTTTTCTTTTTTATATTTTTCTTTATTCATTTTCATTTTTCAATTCTTTTTTTATTTATTTTTTCTTTCTTTCTTTTTGAACCTCTTTTTATCCACTTTTCCCCCCATCATGATTTGGGATCTCTTCTGATTTGGTAAAAGCATATTTACCTGGGGTTGTTGCCACCCTTTTAGTATTTTACTTGCTCCTTCATATACTCTTATCTGGACAAAATGACAAGGTAGAAAAAGTCACCACAAAAAAAAGAACAAGAGGCAGTACCGAAGGCTAGGGACCTAATCAATACAGGCATTGGTAATATGTCAGATCTAGAGTTCAGAATGACAATTCTCAAGGTTCTAGATGGGTTCGAAAAAGGCATGGAAGATATTAGAGAAACCCTCTCAGGAGATATAAAAGCCCTTTCTGGAGAAATAAAAGAACTAAAATCTAACCAAGTTGAAATAAAAAAAAACTATTAATGAGGTGCAATCAAAATAGGAGGCTCTCACTGCTAGGATAAATGAGGCAAACAAAGAATTAGTGATATTTAAGACCAAATGACAGAGAATCAAGAAGCTGAGCAAAAGAGGGACAAACAGCTACTGGACCATGAGGGGAGAATTCGAGAGATAAGTGACACCATAAGATGAAACAACATTAGAATAATTGGGATTCCAAAAGAAGAAGAAAGAGAGAGGGGAGCAGAAGGTATACTGGAGAGAATTATTGGGGAGAATTTCCCCAATATGGCAAAGGGAATAAGCATAAAAATTCAGGAGGTTTAGAGAACGCCTCTCAAAATAAATAGAATACGCCCACACCCCATCACCTAATAGTAAAATTTACAAGTCTCAGTTACAAAGAGAAAATACTGAAAGCAGCCTGGGAAAAGAAGTCTGTAACATACAATGGTAAAAATATTAGATTGACAGCTGACTTATCCACAGAGACCTGGCAGGCCAGAAAAAGCTGGCATGATATTATCAGAGTACTAAACGAGAAAAACATGCAGCCAAGAATACTATATCCAGCTAGGCTATCATTGAAAATAGAAGGAGAGATTAAAAGCTTCAAGGACAAAGAAAAACAGAGAATTTGCAAACACCAAACCAGCTCTACAGGAAATATTGAAAGGGGTCCTCTAAGCAAAGAGAGAGCCTACAAGTGGTAGATCAGAAAAGAACCTAGACCATATACAGTAACAGTCAGCTTACAGGCAATACAATGGCACTAAATTCATATCTCTCTATAGTTACCCTGAATGTTAATGGGCTAAATGCCCCAATCAAAAGACACAGGGAATCAGAATGGATAAAAAACCAAAACCCATCTATATGTTGCCTCCAAGAAACTCAGTTTAAGCCTGAAGACAACTCCAGATTTAAAGTGAGGGGGTGGAAAAGAATTTACCATTCTAATGGACATCAGAAGAAAGCAGGAGTGGCAATCCTTATATCAGATCAATTAGATTTTAAGCCAAAGACTATAATATGAGATCAGGAAGGACACTATATCATACTCAAAGGGTCTGTCCAACAAGAAGATCTAACAATTTTAAATATCTATGCCCCCAACGTGGGAGCAGTCAACTATATAAACCAATTAATAACAAAATCAAAGAAACACATCAACAATAATACAATAATAGTAGGGGACATTAACACTCCCCTCACTGAAATGGACAGATCATCCAAGCAAAAGATTAGCAAGGAAATTAAGGCCTTAATCGACACCCTGGACCAGATGGACATCACAGATATATTCAGAATATTCCATCCCAAAGCAACAGAATACACATTCTTCTCTAGTGCACATGGAACATTCTCCAGAATAGATCACATCATCGGTCCTAAATCAGGATTCAACCGGTTTCAAAAGATTGGGATCATTCCCTGCATATTTTCAGACCACAATGTTCTGAAGCTAGAACTCAACCACAAGAGGAAGTTTGGAAAGAACCCAAATACATGGAGACTATACAGCATATTTCTAAAGAATGAATGGGTCAACCGGGATATTAAAGAATTGAAAAAAATCATGGAAACAAAAGATAATGAAAATACAACGATTCAAAATATGTGGGACACAACAAAGGCAGTCCTGAGATGAAAATATATAGCAGTACAACCCTTTCTCAAGAAACAAGAGAGGTCTCAGGTACACAACCTAACCCTACACCTAAAGGAGCTGGAGAAAGAACAAAAAGAAACCCTAAGCCCAGCAAGAGAAGAGAAATCATAAAGATCACAGCAGAAATCAATGAAATAGAAACCAAAAAAACAATAGAGCAAATCAACGAAACTGGGAGCTGGTTCTTTGAAAGAATTAAAAAAATTGATAAGCCCCTGGCTAGACTTATCAAAAAGAAAAGAGAAAGGACCCAAATAAATAAAATCATGAATGAAAGAGGAGAGATCACATCTAACACCAAGAAATACAAACTATTATAATAACATACTATGGGCAACTCTACGCCAACAAATTTGACAATCTGGAAGAAATGGATGCATTCCTAGAAATATATAAACTACCACAACTGAACCAGGAAGAAACAGAAAGCCTGAACAGACCCATAACCAGTAAGGAGATTGAAACAGTCATTAAAAATCTCCAAAGAAACAAAAGCCCAGGGCCAGACGGCTTCCCAGGGGAATTCTACCAAACATTTAAAGAAGAACTAATTCCTATTCTCCTGAAACTGTTCCAAAAAATAGAAATGGAAGGGAAACTTCCAAACTCATTTTATGTGGCCAGCATCACTTTGGTCCCAAAACCAGACAAGGATCCCATCAAAAAGGAGAACTACAGACCAATATCCTTGATGAACACAGATGTGAAAATTCTCACCAAAATACTAGCCAATAGGATTCAACAGTACATTAAAAGGATTATGCACCACAACCAAGTGGGATGTAACCAGGGATGCAAGGTTGGTTTAACATCTGCAAATCAGTCAATGTGATATAACACATCAATAAAAGTAAGAACAAGAAACATGATACTCTCAATAGATGCTGAAAAAAGCATTTGACAAAGTACAGCATCCTTTCCTGATCAAAACTCTTCAAAGTGTAGGGATAGAGGGCCCATACCTCAATATCATCAAAGCCATCTATGAAAAACCCACCAGAAATATCAGTCTCAATGGAGAAAACCTGAAAGCTTTTCCGTTAAGGTCAGGAACACAGCAGGGATGTCCACTATCACCACTGCTATTCAACATAGTACTAGATGTCCTAGCCTCAGCAATCAGACAACAAAAGGAAATTAAAGACATCCAAATCGGCAAAGAAGAAGTCAAGTTATCACTCTTCGCAGATGATATGATCCTATATGTGGAAAACCCAAAAGACTCCACTCCAAAACTGCTAGAACTTGTCCAGGAATTCAGTAAAGTGTCAGGATATAAAATCAATGCACAGAAATCAGTTGCATTTCTCTACACCAACAACAAGACATAAGAAAGAGAAATTAAGGAGTCAATCCCATTTACAATTGCACCCAAAACCATAAGATACCTAGGAATAAACCTAACCAAAGAGGCACAGAATCTATACTCAGAAATCTATAAAGTACTCATGAAAGAAATTGAGGAAGACACAAAGAAATGGAAAAATGTTCCATGCTCCTGGATTGGAAGAATAAATATTGTGAAAATGTCTATGCTACCTAAAGCAATCTACACATTTAATGTAATTACTATCAAAATACCATCCATCTTTTTCAAAGAATTGGAGCAAATAATTCTAAAATTTATATGGAACCAGAAAAGACCTCAAATAGCCAAAGGGATATTGAAAAAAAAAAAAAAAGCCAAAGTTTGTGGCATCACAATTCCGGACTTCAAGCTCTATTACAAAGCTGTCATCATCAAGACCGCATGGCACTGGCACAAAAACAGACACATAGATCAATGGAACAGAATAGAGAGCCCAGAAATAGACCCTCAACTCTATGGTCAACTAATTTTCGACAAAGCAGGAAAGAATGTCCAATGGAAAAAAGACAGCCTCTTCAATAAATGGTGTTGGGAAAATTGGACAGCCACATGCAGAAAAATGAAATTGGACCATTTCCTTACACCACACACGAAAATAGACTCAAAATCGATGAAGCACCTCAATGTGCCAAATGAATCCATCAAAATCCTTGAGGAGAACACAGGCAGCAACCTCTTCGACCTCAGCTGCAGCAACATCTTCCTAGGAACATCGCCAAAGGCAAGGGAAGCAAGAGCAAAAATAAACTAGTGGGATTTCATCAAGATCAAAAGCTTTTGCACAGCAAAGGAAACAGTTAACAAAATCAAAAGACAACTGACAGAATGGGAGAAGATATTTGCAAACGACCTATCAGATAAAGGACTAGTGTCCAAAATCTATAAAGAACTTAGCAAACTCAATACCCAAAGAACAAATAATCCAATCAAGAAATGGGCAGAGGACATGAGCAGGCATTTCTGCAAAGAAGACATCCAGATGGCCAACAGACACATGAAAAAGTGCTCCATATCACTGGGCATCAGGGAAATACAAATCAAAAACCACAATGAGATATCACCTCACACCAGTCAGAATGGCTAAAATCAACAAGTCAGGAAATGACAGATGCTTGTGTGGATGCGGAGCAAGGGGAACCCTCCTACACTGTTGGTGGGAATGCACGCTGTTGCAACCACTCGGGAAAACAGCATGGAGGGAGGTTTCTCAAAATGTAGAAAATAGAACTGCCCTATGACCCAGCAATTGCACTACTGGGTATTTACCCTAAAGATACAAACGTAGTGCTCCAAAGGGGCACGTGCACCCGAATGTTTATAGCAGCAATTTCCACAATAGCCAAACTATGGAAAGAACCTAGATGTCCATCAACAGATGAATGGATCAAGAAGATGTGGTATATATACACAATGGAATACTATGCAGCCATCAATAGAAATTAAATTTTGCCATTTGTGACAACATGGATGGAAGTAGAGCATATCATGCTTAGCGAAATAAGTCAAGCAGAGAAAGACAACTATCATATGATCTCCGTGATATGAAGAAGTGGTGATGCAACATGGGGGCTTAAGTGGGTAGGAGAAGAATCAATGAAACAAGATGTTATTGGGAGGGAGACAAGCCATAAGTGATCTTAATCTCACAAAACAAACTGAGGGTTGCTGTGGGGAGGGGGGTTGGGAGAAGGGGGTTGGGGTTATGGACATTGGGGAGGGTATGTGCTTTGGTGAGTGCTGTGAAGTGTGTAAACCTGGTAATTCACAGACCTGTACCCCTGGGGATAAAAATGTATGTTTATAAAAAAAATACTAAGAAAAAAGAAACATACCTCAATATAATAAAGACCATATATGAAAAATATATAGCCAACATCATACACAATGGGAAAAATTGAGAACTTTCCCCTAAGGTTAGGAACAAGACAAGGATGTCTATTCTTACCATTTTTATTCAATAGAGTACTGGAAGTCCTAGCCACAGCAATTAGACTAAAAAAAAAAAAACACAAATCAGTATCAGTAAGGAGGAGGTAAATCTTTCATTATTTGCAAGTGACATGATGCTTTATATAGAAAACCTTAAAAATCCTTAAAAAAAAACACAAAAAAAAACAAAAAACAACAACTACTAGAAATGATAGTTGAATTCAGTACAGTTGCAGGGTATAAAATCAATGTGCAGAAATCTGTTGTAGGACAGCCTGGGTGGCTCAGTTGGTTGTGTCTACCTTCAGCTCAGGTCATGATCTCAGCATCCTGGAATGAAGCCCCACATCCAGCTTTCTGCTCAGTGGTGAGTCTGCTTCTCCCTCTCACGTTTCCCATGTGCTGTCTCACTTTTTCTCCCTCAAATAAATAAATAAATGAAATCTGTTTTATTTTTATACACCAATAATGAAACAGCAGAAAGAAAAAAATAAGAAAACAATCCCAATTACATTGCACCACAAATAATAAGATACCTAGAAATAAACCTAAGCAAAGAGGCAAAAGATATGTATTATGAAAAATATAGAACACTGATGAAAGAAATTAAAGACTACACAAATACATGGAAAGACGTCCCATGCTCATGGATTGGAAGATCCAATATTGTTATAGTGTTTATAATACACCAAGTAATTGACACAGTTAATGCAATCCTTATCAAAATGCCACCAGCATTTTTCACAGAGCTAGAATAGACAATTCTATAATTTATATGGAACCACAAAAGACCCCAAATAGCTAAGGCAGTTTTGAAAAAGAAAAAACAAAGCTGGAGGCATCACAATTCCAGACTTCAAGTGTTATTACAAAGAGGTAGTAATCAAAACAGTGTGGTACTGGCACAAAAATAGACACATAGATCAATGGAACAGACTATAAACCCCAGAAATATGCCCATTATTGTATGATCGTATAATCTTTGGCAAAGCATGAAAGAATATTGTGAAAACTTGTCAGTTATATGCAAAAGAAAGAAACTGTACCAATTTCTTATACTATACACGAAAAGAAACTCAAAGTGCTATTAAAGACCCAGTGCGAGACTGGAACCATAAAAATTTAAGAAGAGAGCACATGCAGGAATGTCTCTGACACCAGCTGTAGCAACTTCTTTCTAGATGTGTCTCTTGAAGCAAATACCATATGATTTCACTCATTTATGGCATTTAAGAAATGATACAAAGAGCAAAGAAAATAAAAAAGGAAGAGAGACAAATGCAGAAACAGACTCTTCCCTACTGAGAACAAACTGATGGTTACCAGAGATGAGGTGGGTGGGATAGGTGAAATAGGTGATGGGGATTAAGGAGTGTGTTTGTCATGATGAGCACTGGATGACGTATTGAACTGTTGAATCATTATTGTGCACCTCAAACTAACACAGCATTATGTTAACTATACTTGTATTAACATAAAAAATAAAAATAAAAAATAAAAAAATATTAAAATAAAATAAAAATAAAAACCAAATGGGCAAGGCTGTTATCTTGTTTCCCTGCTTGAATGGGGGTATAAGAATAGACTCCTCAACTTCCCCCATTTTCTGGCTAAGCATGAACCGAAGGCTATGCTCAGCAGTTGGGTAGGGCTGTAAGTTTGCTTTCCTACTCAGGTGGGGCATTAAAGTAAGTTCCATGGTCAGTATGATAGACACCTAATTCAGGCAGAACTGCCAACTAAGCTCACTGGACAGACAGGGTCACCTCTTGGCTCTGCAGATGAGTAGAGCTGTTGGACAGAATTTCTGCTTGAGTACTGCTGCAAGTAAGAATATGGTCCACTGAAGTCTAAATACTGGTTACTATAAATCCAACCCCCAATCTATGTCTGTATCTGATCCCCAGGGTTTCAATTTTAGTTTTATATTTTATTGCCTTTTTTAAAGAACACATTTTTATTTTCTTATTGTTTTTATGTTTTTAGTTTTATTTTTCTGCTCTGATCTTTATGTTTTCCTTTATTTTGTTTGCTTTGGATTTACTTTATCTTCTATTTATAATTCCTTTATGGAAGAATTTATTTTTATCAACTTAAGAACTTTTTTTCTATTTAAAAAAAAAATTTAAAATTTATTTAGAGAGAACACAAGTTCAGGAGCGACAGAGGGAGAGGGAGAAAGAAAGAGAAGCAGACACCCCACTGAGCCTGGAGCCCAGTACTGGGGCTTGATCTCATGGCCCTGAGATCATGACCTGAGCTGAAACCAAGAGTCTGATGCTTAACTGACTGAGCCATCCACGTGCCCCTTTTATCTTTCCTGATGCATTTTAGTTCTTTAAGTTTCCCTCTCAACACTGCCATAGTTGCATTCCACACATTTTGATATATTTTGTTTTTAATTTTAATCAAGTCCATATTTTTAAATTCACTTTGAGATGTTTTCTAAATTTATTAATTATTTAGAAATGTATTTATTGATTCCTGTGTTTGAATATTTTCCTGTAGTCTTTCAGTTATTAATTTTTAATTTGGTTCCACTGTGCTCAGAGCAAACACAATGAATAATTTCGATCATTTTAGACTTGGTGTTTCCACTATATCATCTATCTTGATGAATGTTCTATGGTTATGTGGATAAGTGTGTATTCCACTTCTCTTGTTGAAGTGTTATATGTAAATGTCAGATTCTTCTGATTTATTGTATTATTCATATATTTTATATCTGCTTTTACCCTTATTTTGCATTTTCTATTTTTCTTTTTCCCCTTCTGATGTTCTAAGATTGTTTCTTTCATCAGTTGTCTTTTCTGGTTGAACAACTTTCTTTTAGCCATATTTTAAGGGTGGGTCAGTTAGCAACAAATTCTGTTAATTTTCATTGTCTGAGGATGTCTTTAATGCCCCTTCAGCCTTAAAGGACAGTTTCATTGATTATTTGATTTGTGACTTACAGTTCTCTTTTTCAGCATTGAAAATGTCATGTTACTTCTTTCTGACCTCCAAAGTGTCAGATAGAAATCCTTTGTCATTCAAGTCAATATTCCTCTATAAGTAATATAAGTTTCCCTTTGGACATTTTATGTTATTTATTTATTTTTAACTGTACTTTTATTTATTTTTTATTTTTTATTATGTAATGTTAGTCATTGTACAGTACATCATTAGTTTTTGATGTAGTGTTCCATGATTTATTTTTTGTGTATAACACTGAGTGCTCCATGCAATATATGACCTTATTAATACCCATCGCCAGGCTAACCCATCCCCTAACCCCCTCCCTTCTAAAATGCTCAGTTTGTTTCCCGGAGTCCATAGTCTCTCATCGCTCATCTCCCCCTCTGATTCCCCATCCCATCATTTTTCCCTTCCTTCTCCTAATGTCCTCCATGCTATTCTTATGTACAACAAATAAATGAAACCATTTAATTGACTTTCTCTGCTTGACTTATTTCACTTAGCATATCTCCTCCAGTCCCATCCATGTTGATGCAAAAGTTGGATATTAATCCTTTCTGATGGCTGAGTAATATTCCATTGTACACACAGACCACATCTTCTTTATCCATTTGAAGGGCATCTCAGCTCTTTCCAGAGTTTGGATATTTTGGAGATTGTTGCTATAAATATTGGGGTGCATGTGGCCCTTCTTTCACTACATTTGTATTGTTGAGCTAAATACTCAATAGTGCAATTGTTGGGTCATAGGGTAGCTCTATTTTTAACTTTTTGAGGAATCTCCACCCTGTTTTCCAAAGCGGCTTTACCAACTTGCATTCTTACCAACAGTGTAAGAGGGTTCCTCTTCCTCTACAGCCTCTCCAACATTTGTTGTTTCTTGCCTTGTGAATTTTTGTTATTTTTACTGGTATAAGATGGTATCTCAATGCGGTTTTGATTTGAATTTCCCTGATGGCTAATGACGATGAGCATTTTTTCTTGTGTCTGTTAGCCATTTGTATGTGTTCTTTGGAGAAATGTCTGTTCATATCTTCTGCCCATTTTTCACTTTTTTTGTTGTTTGTTTGTTTTTTGGGTGTTAAGTTTGAGAAGTTCTTTATAGATCTTGGTTATCAGCCCTTTATCTGTAGTGTCATTTGCAAATATCTTCTCCCATTCTGTGGGTTGCTTCTTTGTTTCTTGACTGTTTCCTTTGCTATGTAGAAGCTTTTGATCTTGATGAAGTCCCAAAAGTTTATTTTCAGTTTTGTTTATTACCCTTG
Organism: Mustela nivalis; assembly: GCF_964662115.1. NCBI lineage: Eukaryota > Metazoa > Chordata > Mammalia > Carnivora > Mustelidae > Mustela > Mustela nivalis. The sequence continues at coordinate 72,823,013 of NC_139040.1, forward strand.
CCCTTTGGAGACATGTCTTGAAAGAAGTTCCTGTGGCTGATGTCAAAGTAGTTAGTGCTATGTTCTCCTCTAGGATTTTGATGGAGGTTTTACAGTGAGGTATTTCATCCATTTTTAGTTTATCTTTGTGTATGGTGTAAGAGAATGTTTGGGTTTGTCTTCTGTATGTAACTCTCCATTTTCTCCAACTTCACTTATTGAAGAGACTGTCTTTTTCCATTATATATTTTTTCTTCTTATTTGACCATAAGTTGGGGGTCCATATCTGGGCTCTCTCTTATGGTCCATTGATTAATATGTCTGATTTTGTGCCTGTACCATGCTGTCTTGATGATCACAGTTTTGTAACATAACTTGAAATAAGGCAACATGATGCCCCCAGTTTTGTTTTTCTTTTTCAACATTTCCTTAGCTTTGTTTTCTTTTTTTTTTTTTTTTTCCAAAATTTCCTTAGTGATTTGGGTCTTTTCCAGTTCCATACAAATTATAGGATTGTTTGTTCCAGCAATTTGAGAAATGCTGGTGCTATTTTGATCAGGATGGCATTGAAAGTGTAGTTTTCTCTGAACACATAGACATTTTAACAATGTTTATTTTTCCAATCCATGAGTATGGAATGTTTTTCATTTTTTTGTGTCTCCAGTTTCTTTCATAAGTGTTCCATAGTTTCTACAGTACAGATCCTGTACCTCCTTGGTTAGGTTTATTCTAAAGTATCTTATGGTTTTTGGTGCTATTGTAAATGGTATTGATTCTCTAATTTCTCCTTCTATGAATACATTGTTAGTGTATAGTAAAGCAACTGATTTCTGTGCATTGATTTTGTATCCTGCCACGTTACTGACTTGCTGTATGAGTTCTAGTAATTTGAGGGTGGAATATTTTGGGTTTTCCAGGTAAAGTATCATGTCATCTGTGAAGAGAGTTTGACTTCTTCTTTGCCAATTTGAATATATTTTCTTTTCTTTACTCTTTTTTTTTTTTTTTTGTCTGATTGCTGTTGCAAGAACTTCTTGTACTACGTTGAACAACAGTGGTGAGAGTGGGCATCCTTGTTGTGTTCCTGATCTTAAAGGAAAGGCTGTTAGCTTTTCACCATTGAAGATGATATTCGCTGTGGGTTTTTCATAGATAGATTTTATGAAGTTAAGGAATGTTCTCTCTATCCCTATACTTTGAAGCATTTTAATCAGGAACAGATGTTGTATCAATTGAGAGGACTATGTGGTTCTTCTCTTTCCTCTTATTGATTTGTTCTATGACATTGATTGATTGATTTGCCAATGTTGAACCACACTTGCCTCCCATGAATAAATCCCACCTGAGCATGGTGGATAATTTCTTTAATGTTCTGTTGGATCTTATTAGCTAGGATCTTGTTGAGAATATTGTCATCCATATTCAGCATGGATATTGGTCTGAAATTGTACTTTTTGGTGGGTCTTCTCATGGTTTGGGGATCAGGGTAATGCTGGCTTCATAAAAAGATACTGGACATTTCTCTTCTGATTCTATTTTTTGAAACAGCTTCAGGGAAATAGGTATTATTTATTCTTTGGATGTTTGGTAGAATTCTCCAGGGAAACTTTCAGGTCCTGGGCTCTTTTTTGGGAGGTTTTTGATCACTGTTTCAACCATGTTATTAGATATTAGTCTATTCAGGTTGTCAATTTCCTCCTGATTCAGTTTTGGAAGTTTATAGGCTCCCAGGAATGCATCTATTTCTTCTAGGTTGCTTAACTTATTGGCATATAACTGTTGGTAATAATTTCTGATGATTTTTTCTATTTCCTTGGTGTTAGTCATAGTATCTTCCCTTTCATTTATAATTTTATTAATTTGGATTCTCTCTCTTTTCCTTTGGATTAGTTTGGCCAGTGATTTATCAATCTTATTGATTCTTTCAAAAAACCAGCTTCTAGTTTCGTTGATGTGTTCTACTTTATCTCTAGATTCTATCTCATTGATCTCTGCTATAATCTTGATTATTTCCCTTTTTATGTGCGGGTTGGCTAAATTTGTTGTGGATTTTCCAGTTCTTTATGGTGTGAAGAGAGCTGATGTATTCTAGATTTTTCACTTTTTTTTTTTTTTTTTTGAGTGAGGCTTGGATGGCTATGTACATCTGCCTTAAGACCACATTTGCCATATCCCGTAGGTTTTGGACTGATGTGTCTTCGTTCTCATTGATTTCCATGAATGTTTGAGTTCTTTTTTGATTTTCTACTTGATCCAAATGTTACTAAGCAGGTAGTCTTTCACTTCCAAGTGTTTGAATTCCACCCAAACTTTTTCTTGTGGTTGAGTTTCAGTTTCAAAACACTGTGGTCTGAGAATATGCAGGGAATAATCTCAGTCTTTTGGTATCAATTGAGCCCTGATTTTTGACCCAGTATGTGGTCTATTCTGGAGAAAGTTCCATGTGCACTTGAAAAGAATGAGTATTCTGTTGTTTTAGGGTGGAATGTCCTGTATATATCTATGAGGTCCATCTGGTCCCATGTGTCATTCAAAGCTCTTGTTCTTTATTGATTTTCTGCTTGGATGATCTGTCTGTTACTGAGAGTGGTGTGTTAAGATCCCCTACAATTAATGAATTCATATCAATATGACTATTTTAATTAACAGGTGGCTTATGTAGTTGGCTGCTCCCATGTTGGGGGCATAAATATTTAGAATTGTTAGATCTTCTTGGTGGATATGCCTTTTATTTTTTTCCAACAGAAGGGGAACACATTTTAATTTTCATGGGTTTTAGGGACAGCCTGGATGGCATACAAGGAAGAATTCCATTAAAGTTGTATAATATAAGAGGGAATACTTACTAAAATGGGATTTAAATTTCTCCACCTTTTAAGAATGATGTAATGTCCTTCTGTATCTCTGACTACAGTCTTTAATTTAAAATCTAATTTATCTGATATAAGAATTTCTATACCATCTTTCTTTTGTGTCCTATTGGTATGAAAGATGGTCATTCATTCCTTCACTTTCAGTCTGCATGTATCTTTAGGTTGCAAATGGCTCTCTTGTAGACACCATATGGACAGGTCCTATTTTTTTTATCCAATCTGCAACTGTGTTCTATATTATGGGAGCATTTAGGCCATTCACGTTCAGACTGATTATTGAAAGATATGTTTTTATTGAAGCCATACCTACGGAGTCTTTGTTTCTATAGATTGTCTCTGTAAATTTCTGCTCTATGTCACTTCTTATTCTTTTATAGAACCCCCATTAATATTTACTGTAGACAGCTTGGTGGTCACATACTCTTTCAAACCTTGCTGGTCTTGGAAGCTCTTTATCTCACCATACATTTTGAATGTCTACCTTGGTGGATAAAGTATTCTTGGCTGCATGTTCTTCTCTTTTAGGGTCCTCAGTATGTTTTTCCAGCCCTTCTGGCTTGCCAGGTTTCTTTGGACAGCTCTGATGTTATTCTGATGGATTTTCCTCTGTATTTAAGGAAATTCTTCCCCATAGCTGCCCTCAGAAGCTCTTGTCTAAAATAATGATTTGTCAGTTTCACAATTAAGTGCCTTGAGGTCTTTCTAGATTCTAGGATCTTGGAGGGTCTTCTTTCTGCCTCTAGGACATGAACACTTGTTCCATTCCCCAGACTGGGAAAATTTACATCCAGAATATATTAAACTATATTTTTTAGTCTTCTCTCTTTTTCCACCCTCTCAGGGATCCCAATAATTCTGACATTAGAACATTTCATGGCGTCATTTATTTCCCTAATTCTGTTTTCATGGCTTCTAAGCTGTTTCTTCCAGGCCTCCTTCTGATCCTTTTTCTATATCAGTTTGTCCTCTAGATCTCTAATTCTATCTTCCTCCTTGGTTACCCTATCTGTTAGAGTATATAAATTAGATTAGATCTCATTGATAGCATTTTTAACTTCTGCCTGAGTGGCTCTCACTTCTGCCCTTAAAGATTCTATGTTGTCACTAATGGTTTTCTCCAACCTAGCCATTTCCTGGATAATTCTTACCCTGAATTCCTTTTATGACATACTGTTTATGTCCATATCCAAATAGTTCTGTGGGAGAGGGCACAGTATCTTATTTTTTCCTCTCTTGGGTGTCCTCCTCCTAGTCTTTTTGGTGCTTTGGAGCAATTGGAAGTCCCCACCAAAAAGAAAGAAAAAAAAAGAAAAAGAGAGAATGAGAAAGAAAAGAGAGAGAGAGAGAGAAAACCAGGTAGAATGAGCCCCAGAATTAAGATTTATGTGGTATATAAACAAAAACAGACAAGCAAGAAGATCAACCAAAGTAAATGACAAGAAAAATAGAACCCAGTCAGAAAGAACCCCAAGAATAAGATTTATGTATACCAGAACAAGAACAAATATGTAGAAACACTGACAGAAGAAAAATATGGGAAAGTGTTTATAAATCCTCGATGTGGGTGAGGAAGTTCATTTTGGTTCTTCCTGGGTGTATATTGTTATCTTTGTTAACAGACTCAACTTTTCAGAGATAAAGGGAGATTAAAACTGGTTTGTATACAGGGGTAGTATTGAATAGGGAAAAAGGGTTACCATGAAACTTATATCTATATGTATTTTTTTAAAAGAAAAAAGGAAAAAAGGAAAGAAAAAGAAAAGCAATTATATGTATGAAAAAGGTTCAAGTTAAAAGGTTATTATGGAGTATGCTGTATTAAACCTCTAGTTGTAATGGTAGGTAGATTAAAGAAATTAAACGAATAAGCATCATGAGAATGAATTAGAAATAAAAATTGTAACTATGAAATATACAGGTTTTAGGGCAATATTGGGAGCTTAATATATTGTTTTCTCCTGATGTTGGGGTTTTACAGTTTTAGGGGGACCCTGTGGTGGTTGTCCTCATTCTTTTGGCTGCCTTCAGGGGAGGGGCCTGTCACATTGTTTTCCAGTTAGTCTTGCTTGGGTTGAGTTGTCCTGCTCCTATCAAGGGATTGGGTTCTGTGGAAACCAGTTCTTCAGGCCTTTGTTCTCTGTAGTTTTGTTGTTGTTGTTGTTGTTGTTGTTTTTTTATGTGTGTGTGTGTGGGGGGGGGTTTGGTGGCTTTTTGTGGCTTTTCGAGGTTTAATGGAAAGCAAACTGCATCCAGACCTTCACTTCAGAGAGAAACCTCCGTCTGCTCCCTTCTGGGTGGTCCAGAACACATAGATTCCCCCTTTGCAAACTCTGATGAACTATACAACCTCCCACAGTTGGTGCACATGCCCAGCCACTGTCTCAGGGGTCACCTGAAGCATCTGCTTGTCTCTACACCCCCTTGCTACTAAAGCTGGGAGAGATATTAGTCCAGGGAGCCCGCTACAGGTGGCTGCCTTTGTTGGGACTGCTGTCTGGAGACCAGGATAACCCATCTGGTGCACTCAGTGGTGTGGCTGCTGCCACAGGATTCTGACCAGAGATCGCGCTGAGTTCCTTCAGGTGTGGTCTGGGAGCATCCAGACTCTCAGCCAATCCTAGAGACTGCCAAATAGCATCCACACCAAGCTCTCTTAGGCATAGGTGGGGAGTGTGGTTAGATCCTGGCCACATAATGCACTCATAGCGCAAAAGGCTATGATCCTAGAGAGCACCCACCAGACTCCCTCACATGCAGGTGGGAGCTTGTCCAGCCTAGTGGTGGTGCAAGCAGTGAGTGCACAGCCAGGTGCTCAGGGACCAGGAACTGGAGGCTCCACTGTACTTTCTCCTGCATGGGTGGTCACTGGCAGTGGCAGTCCTGGGAATGTGGGCTTAGGCCTGTGCCCATTACCAGCCAATTCTACCAGCTACCCCTTAAGTTTTTTGCTCTTTTTGAATGCTTTTAACCAGACTCCAAGTTAATGCTGGTGCCCAATCACAGGGCACTTATGTATTGGTGTATTACTTTCCAATGTGTCACTTCTGGTGGCTCCCTCCCCCTTCTGCTTATCATCCGATATCATTCCAAGCATTCCCATTCTGCTTTACCTCTCCACTGGTGTCTTCTGCCCCCATAGAGATCCAGCAGTGTATAATCCTACATCTCAGGCTGATTTAATTGGTGTTCTGCTAGAGGAGACTGGTTGAAATAGGGTCTCCTACTTCTCCACCATCTTGCCCCTCATCCTTAACTTATGGTTTTTGTTTTTTTTTTTTTTTAAGATTTTTTTTTTATTTATTCATTTGACAGAGAGAAATCACAAGTCTGCAGAGAGGCAGGCAGAGAGACAGGAAGGGAAGCAGGCTCCCTGCTGAGCAGAAAGCCCGACATGGGGCTTGATCCCAGGACCCTGAGATCATGACCTGAGCCAAAGGCAGAGGCTATAATCCACTGAGCCACCCAGGCGCCCCCTTAACTTATGTTTTTAAAACATCACTTTTCTTCATGAAGAACCAAATGTAAGGGGCTAGGTTCAATGCAAGGAGAGTGATCAGGAGGCTACCAGTACAGTCCAGGTAAAAGATTTTTTTTTAGGGGGGGGGTGCCTGGGTGTCTCAGTTGGTTAAGCCACTGCCTTTGGCTCAGGTCATGATCCCAGGGTCATGGAATCGAGTCCCGCATCAGGCTTCTTGCTCAATGGGGAACCTGCTTCTCTCTCTGCCTCTGCCCGTCTCTCTGCCTGCTTGTGCTCTCTTTCTCTCTCTCTCTCTGATAAATAAATAAACAAAATCTTTAAAAAAAGATTTTTTTATACTGGTGTGGTAGTAGAAAAAATAGAAACAAATGAATCATTTATAGTAATTTAGGAGACAAAACAGACAAGAATCACCAATATGTTAACTTCCGGGATTTCTGGCTTGATCAACTGAGTGAACAGAAGTGTCACTTAGTTGTCAAAAACATCTACATCCCCCCTGGGAGAAAACCCACCATAAAAATACATCCCTTTTGGGCTTAGGTTTACATTTCCTGATCTGAAGCACAGTTTCACATCCAGAAGAAATGTTCCCCAATTCCACATACTTCTCCTTGTCTCATATTCATGACGATGACCAAGCTAACGAACACCCAGTTGCATGCAAATCATAGTTATTAACTATAGAGTCCCCAGTATGCACTGGGTTTTCCATATCTTCCACGTGAACAATAGGGCAAAAATTTTTGTTGTTAAATATATTGATTAAGCAATGGCTTAAATACTCTACCATTTGATTTTATAACTAACAACTTAAACTTTACATCACTTCCTTCCCCTGTTATGTGTTTGTTGTTTCCCGTGAAGGTCTCCAGAAAGCCATTGACTACTGTAAGCCAAAATGAATAATAGGTTTTAGACAGTGTTTTATTCTTCAACCTTCCATGTTATATGGCATGGAAGTCTTGTGGGTTTCTACATTTGATCTGCAAAGGGTACCTAACTAGGCAGACGGGTTGCCTGAGAAGACAGGAAAAGTTGCAGTCAATCGAAGTTTCTATTATATACCGAATGAAACCAGGTATTTGGAGTCAAACAAATTAAGACATGAATCTTTGCTCAATTTCTAGCTAAATGACCTTGGGTAAAATTACTCCATCTGATCTTTTCTTTATTCATATATAAAACATATATCACCTTGATAGAACTAAAACAAGTCAAATACAATCAGGTATTAGGTGATTTGTAAAGTGTAAAGCACTGCCTATTTCAGTTATTATCTTCATTCTGCCTCTATGTCTTCTGTTCTCCACTTGTCATGTAAAATGGTATTAAGGATATTATAGTGAGGTCGGGTCATCTTATCTCATCCATGCTTTATATCTTGTCTGTCTGTGGTATCTGACCCAGGTCTCAGAGAGGCTTGAACTTATAGGTGACAAAGGAATATTGCTCAAAGGTACCAGAGAGAAGGATCCTCTCCTATTAAAAAGCTCCCCAAATTACAAATAGACCTCTTATACCCCCAATTTCAAAGGAGTCAATGAGATCTGTGTTCACCTCTTTCTGCCCAGTGGACAGGTTTAAGCCCCCTATTTCCCTCTGGATAATATTTTTAGAATTAAAAAGTATTTTGGTACTTATGGGTTAAAAGATGGTACCAACCACTCTGATTAAGACAGCTTTTTCATTTCCGAAACACAAACATGCAAACTCCACAAACAGGGTAATCAAACCCATATTATACTCTCCCAGTGAGTTCTGTTTCCATCACAGTCACAAACACCCAGAGGCCACAGGGATCATTAAAATCACCGTGTCCACTCTTATAGCCTTCCATCAAGTACTTGGATGTACAGGATTTGTTGCCTAAAATAGGGAAAGGACACCCAACATCGCCTTTATTGTAACTGTGCCAGAAACTTGGAGGACTTCCTGAGGAACTTCTGGCACCAGGGGTTGCAGGTACTAATAGCAACAATATTCTATCTACCCAAAATAGTTTTTATTCTTAAGGAAAATCAAAATAAAATTTTTATCTTCAAATACCACCCCACCCATTTTTCAGTATGCCTATTTTCTTAGTCCTTAGTTTAGAAGTGGATTATCTTTGCAGCTTACTTAGCCTTGGATCAGAGTGAACTTGCCTAGACCATGAAAAGTACCAGAAACTTAATCAATGAGTTTTATCCTTGGTATAGGATATTCTACTTTGTAAGAATAATCAGTTATTGGGAATTTCCAGATCTTCCAAGTGTCAGTGGTTGATATATACCAGCTGTTGAAATTTGTGATATAAGATACAAGGGAAATTCATTGCCCCAGCTGCCCATGTGGAGAAAAAAAAATAAAGAGAAAGTACATAACTTCCATGTAAATAAATAAGTGAAGAAATGCCAGATGATTTTGATTCCATCCTCTGCTCCTCTACCTCCCATGTCCCTTTAACAGTAGGGTCAGTTACTAGAACATGTCCTTCTGGGACTGCATTCAGGATGTATCATTGCAGGATTCAGTGTTACTGCTTGAGGGACAGAAGCTTGAAGCTGTCATCCAGGATGGACCTTCTGTTGCGTCGTAGCTTTCTTTGACGATACTGGTACCAGACCACACCACTAAGAGCCAGAGCAATGAGCAGGAGAATGACATTCATACCAATTAAAAAAGAAGCCAGTATCTCAATATTCTTTACAGGGATCTTCATGCCCAGCATCCTCACATTTACTTCTCCAATGTCTCTGAGGATTTTTTCTGAAATGGAATAAGAGAAAAATAGGAACCCTGAGTTGGAGAGTATTCCAATGGGGCACCATTTGCAGTCAATGCCTGGGAAAGAAGAAATAACTCCAACAAAACTGGACAGAAGAACTGCTACTATCCCTAAAAGACCAGCTGATGAAGACAGATTTATAGGCCACAAAGAATTTGTGTGACATGATGTCACAGCTGAGAAAGCCCTTAGGAATCACTGAGATCCCAAACCCTCCATAGAAAGATCTAAAACTCGGAGTAGAAAGGGCCTTGATATATTTCTCCAAATATATAAAGGCTTGTGATGTAAAAATAATAATAATGAAGGTAATTGGATTTGGTTTGCATGTTTCCAGAGGATAGAAGTGGGGCCAATGAGTAGAATCTTCAGGGAGGCAGTATGACTCAATCATCTAGCTTATCAATGCTCAGTTTGACTATTGGACCATGACAGCTACTTGCCACTGTGCTGTCTGGTCTCTCATCTTTTTGAGCCATGATAATACTGATGTCACATTGATCTTTCCAGGTGAAATAATCTGATTGTCTTAGTTCTTGGTATACAGACTTTTGCTGATCTCTAATTAACCCACAGAATAAAATTCAGAATTAAGCCAGGCATTCCAACTCTCACAGTCAAGCTCTAACTTGCCTCTTTTTTTAACTTTTACCTTCTACTCTTAGCTACAATAACTCATTCTTTGTTTCCCAGAGTAAGTGACACTCTTTCAGGCTCCCAAGACTTTCTTAACACCCCTTCTCCCTCTTCATCTTTCTATACCCCTCTTAAATATTACAGGTCTCTGAAAAGCCATCTTCAATTTAGCTGGACAGTTAATGGTCCTTTCTTGTGTTCCCAAAGTATCCTTCCTGTTTGTATGCCCGTGATTTACTTGCCTGGGCCAAGTGAATTAATCTTCCTCACTTCTGGACTTCAGTCTTCTGCTTTATAAAATGGTGATAAGAACCATACTTAGCAGGGCACCTGGTGGCTCAGTGGGTTAAAGCCTCTGCCTTTGACTCAGGTCATGATCCCAGGGTCCTGGGATCGAGTCCCTATTCGGGTTCTCTGCTCAGTGGGGAGTCTGCTTCCTCCCCCCTCTCTCTCTCTCTCTCTGCCTGCCTCTCTGCCTACTTGTGATCTCTGTCTGTCAAATAAATAAAAAGTTTAAAAAAAGAACCATACTTCTTAGCTCAGAGGTTTCTTTTGAGATTAAAGTAAATTAATATTTATAAGATATTTAGCATTGAACCTGGAAGATAGCAAATGCACAATAAAGAATAGTTGTTATTTTTGCCCCCCTCCTTTTTTTAACAATGTATACTAACAGTGCAATTATTGTTTTTGTGTCTCATTTCATATCTAGACACAAATCTCCTGGAGAGCAGTGAATATGTCTTACTAGATTTAGTGTCCCTGGAACTTAGTAGATGTTTGATAAATATATAAACAGATGAATGAACATTCTTAAAGAATGGAGAGAAGATGAAATATAATGAGTTCAAATGAAAACTGGAAAACATCCTAGTTCTGAGTTTATATTCTACCACTTAACTCCTCTTGTGACCTTGGACAAATTACCTTCCATCTCAGTTTCTTATGTACACAATTATTGGTACACAATTACAGTTTTTGAGGTTTTTTTTTCCAATTGTGGAACCTTTCTAAGAAGGACTTATAAATATATATGTACATAGAAGTATGAATTATGTATATCCAAATATACACATAAAATATGTATATACACACAAATATATATGTACATATACAAATACACAAATATATATGTATATATATGACATTCCATTCTCTCAGCCTCACTTTACCTTACCCCAATGACGCCAGGACATACCATAGTTCCCTGGTTGACAGTTTATAAGTTACTTAGGGAGATTATTAGGACTTTTCCAAACATAATTGAAAAAAATCGCCAAACTAAACTGATGATCTCTAACATTCTTACTAGCGCTCATAACTTTCTGAGTCTGGACTGAAAAAAGTCCAGGTTCAAATGGTGTGGGAGAGAGTGAAAGAACTATCTGGACCTAGTTTAGGTAGGACAAGAACTTCCACTTTTTTTTTTGGGGGGGGGGCAGAAAGGGCTGGTTCCGGAGAGTCAACAATTTGGTATTCCATAGATACAAAAATAAAAATGGCTGAGGCAGACTGTAGCAGACTGTATGATGGTATTTGTACTAGTTTCGTACTGTTTATATGAGTACCTTAAGTCTGTCATAGCTTCTTCATGTCCAACCCAGAGAAACCCCGAATTTTCTTTCCCCTCACACATTAGGTGGGAAGCTAAGATAACCTTCAACTGGAGATGAGGCTGTTTTCCTCAACTTAGGAAGTTGGGAGTGGGGGCCAGAGATAATAAATCTGCTTAAAGAAGTTGAACCTTAGGTTCCTGGTTTTTGAAATGTTATATAAATCTCATAATGCTTCTCGCTAGTATTGTAGTCCACCTTTTGGTCAGTGAATCTCATCTTCCAGGGGCACTACACCAAGTACGTACTACATGTAACTATCCGGTTTATTTGTTATTCTTACCGTTTCCAGTCTCTTTGGTAATGGTGGTAATAGTGCTTATGTGTTCTGGAAAACAAAAAGAAATTAGTTAGTTTTATTATTCTTACTAATCCACAGGTTTGCTGTGGGCATTGGCATTGGTTAGAGGAATTTCTCTGTGGTATTCTGAGCAAAATGAAGGCACCTGGAATTAACTACCTTATGGTCAAAGTCAGTACTGGTATATGGATTTGATTTTGAGTAGTGACAAAAATATAAGCAAAAACATGGGCTTAGGAGTCCAAAAGGAAAGTCACTCCTCTGCTATTATGTACATATTTATTGGTACTTCCCATCCACATTCTTATTTTGTCACCCTTTCACACTCTCCTTTCAGGAAATTTCTGCTCTTAGTCAAAAGCACATTCCAACATATCCAAACTCTTCTCGGGACACTGCTTCCTCTTCTGGCTTTAATGAGGCTGAGATCTTCTCTGAGAACTATGTTTCCTTTATATCCTCTCAATACTGCTTTGAGATAATTGTCCCTCCTTTTTTTGTGGTATATATATATATATGTATATATATATATACATATATATATATATCTTGTTTAAAGCTTATATTATTTGTCTAGACAACTCACAATCATTTTTTGTCACTGTTACTTGGTAGTTATTTTCATTCATGGAATAAATTTGGTACCTGGCTCAGTCTTCCTCTTCCTCAGTTCCCACCATTCACCACTCAAGTTTTTCACAGTTTCTGGACTTTTAACTCCAAATTTTACATCTACTCTTATCTATCAACACCTTCCATGGTCACATGGGACTTGTTATTTGGAACTGCTTCATCTCAGAAATATAAAGTCTAATAACATCCTCCTGTTCTTTCAGCGTTTGAATGCTACTTTTTCCATTTAGCCTGGTATCCTTACTTCATAAAGATCTCTAGCTCCTAGATTCTTCCATTTCCCCCCCAAAGCTATTAGCTTCATCCTGTCTCCCCTCCCTTTCCTGGTCTATCTATACTTTATGGTCTATCACTTCAACTACTAATTAACCAGAAGTACTATAATTATCTACCAAAAAACACAGTAACTATGTTTTCCCTGTATTTTGTCTGACTTTGCTGAATACTGGTGGAGTAAAATAAGGTAATTGTAAACACCAGTATTCTTTGTGTCCAACTTTAGACCCTCAGTGATGCCTGCCAATAACCAATTTATTTTCCATCATTCAGAGTTAACTTTGTTTTCCCTTCTCTCAGAATGGTTATTTAAAACCTTAGTCCACTCTCTTGAAGTTACTTATCTTACCAACCACATTTCACACTCAGCAGATGACTCTTTCTCCTTTCTCACAAATGAAGCAGAGATCATAAAACGTAAGTATTCTTTCTCACAAGATATTGGTCATTTTCTTTTGTTTTTTTTTTTTCCCTCTCCTTTTAGTAAACAAACAAAAACTTACTCCAGTCTAATTTTTCATTCTAGCTCCAGTGTTCATCCCCTGTTTCCTCATTAGGAACATTGTTTCAACAATTAGTCCTTTCTTCCCTATCTGTCTTCATCTATAGCTGGCCAGTTATCACATATGCAGTTGGAGCAATATTGAATTAAACTATCGTGAGGTATAAACAAACAAAAAAGCAAATAGGTGAGCTTTATGGGCTGGCTTATTGTCAGAGAATATGAACTAACCTTAGTCATTGGCGATATGTATTGTGATAGTCTGTTGTCTATTAAATGGTCCAGATTTTGGATAACTCACCATAGACAGATAAAACCTGTTGTCTTCAATCTATAGCACCTTTTTAGAAGGATTTTATTTATTAATTTGAGAGAGAGAAATGATGAGTGAGGGGAAAGAGAAAGAGGGAGAAGGAAAAGCAAACTCCATGATGAGCAGGGAACCCCATACGGGGCTTGATCCTGGGTCCTTGGGATCACACGTGAGCCAAAGGAAACACTTAACTGACTGAGCCATTCAGGTGCCCTGAGCCTATAACATCTTGATGAAACATAAATTCATCACTTGACTTTGGTTCTAAGGACTGATAAAATACAACAAAGAATTCTGTGGACCTATCTGGGTAGTAAAGAATAGTACTAGAATAGGAGTAGAAGTAGTAGTACTAGAGTTGAAGCCACATTTTAACACTATGGTTTACTAGAGAATAAAACTTGTCCAAGATACAGGCTATCATAATGGACAATTTCTCTTTCCCTGGGGGTAAATAGCAGAGTTGTGTTCTCTACCCTGGTTTCCTAAGCTTGTTTGAATACCCAAAGACATGTTCAAACTTTCTGTTTCCACTGACAGAGAGCCAATGGATGGAAATCATAGACTCAGGTCAAGAGGCTCTTAAGCAGTTAATGACTCAAAGACACAAAGTCCATGGCAGCCTAAACTTCTATATTCTTGGTGATGAACAACAATTGTTTGGTAAAGAAATTACCCCAGCAATTCACTCTCCATATAAAAATATAAGACAAAACCTTTTTTTTTTTTCATTCTTGGTAGCATCTCTTTTGGGGTAAACTGTAATCGATGGCCAATATCTCCATCTAGCTTTAGACCAAATTGTTCCAAGACAGAAAGAAATTTTTCACAAGCCCCACAAATCAATTAAGAGGTGACTATTAGAATTATTTCTTCTTCTTCTTTAAGGACTTAGCTGCAAGATTTCTTGAAATAGCACCTCTAATGACCCTTAAAATAATAAATTTATATTCAAATGAAATGTATTTCAAAGGAAACATATCTATGGTAAGCATAAATGCTTTGAGCCTAACAAGTTTCAGGCTGGGTCAACCAATGTGAAATCAGTAGGTGTCAAAGTAATCAGGAGGATGCAGGAACAAGGGGACAATGGAGAATGAGCAATATTAGTTGAGAGAACACTTGAGAGGGGCATGTTTTGTCTTAAGTCCTGGTTCTTCCAGGATCAGAAAGACAGGTGCAAGGGATTTCTAGTCTTCCCAAGACTTCCAATCTTGGGAAATTAGAGCTTACCTCTTTGGGACAAGACAGTAAAGAGGGTCTCCATACCAGCATGGACATGATCAGAAACATGACAGTGCATCAGCCATGTCCCGGGGTTGCTGGCTACCATCTCCACAACCTCAAAGGTTCCTGGGAACAGATCCACCACATCTGCCCGGTAGCTCTCTCCATTCTACAATAAAGATTGGAGGTGGGTAAGAGGAAATGAAGGGTAAAGATAGAATCTCAGAGCTTATGGGAGCTAAAAAGCTTGGATGTCCCAATCAGGGACACGGGGCTCCAAAATTCATAGATCAGAGCGCAGCTTAAAGAGTCCAACTTATCCATCTTCCCAATAAGCCCACCCACACAAATTGAATCAACAGAGAAGGCCCTCTCTTCCTTTTTCTTAAAGTGTCACAAAGTAAAAAAAATTCCAGCTTCCTCTGTGGGCTAAACTGTATCTCCATACTTTTCAGCAGGCTGGGGAATTTGGCTTAAGCATTGACTCCCAGGAAGGAACCACATATTTCCTTCAGAAATTGAACTCAATTTAATTTCCTCTCTATGCTATCACCTTCATCACACTTCTTTTTTTTTTTTTAGATTATTTATTTATTTATTTGACAGACAGAGATCACAAGCAGGCAGAGAGGCAGGCAGAGAGAGAGGGGAGGAAGCAGGCTCCCTGCGGAGCAGAGAGCCCGATGCGGGGCTCGATCCCAGGACCCTGGGATCATGACCTGAGCCGAAGGCAGAGGCTTTAACCCACTGAGCCACCCAGGCGCCCCTCATCACACTTCTTTATCTTTAATTCTATACCAGTGTCTTCAACACTGCCCCCTGTCCTTAGGGCAAAATCTCCTTTTCTTTCAAAACCTGCATGTTGTTTCATGTAGTTCCTGAATTGAAGTTCTTTTGAAAATGGATTAAGAACTTTCATAGATTCTGAGATATCACTCTGAAATTTCTTGCTCGTAGGACCACTGTTCACTATCTCTCTAGCCCTTGTCTGATATCCAATTACATTGATTTCTTCAACCTATTTATACCATAAACAAGCTACTCATTTCTTCTATACTAGAAGGGAAAGCTAAGGACTAGAGGGAAGTGACTGATCCTGGAATATACAGCCAAACTAGAATTCCCAGCTCAATTCTCCATGTACAAGACCTCTCCTCTTTCAACTAATATCTTTCTCCTTAAGAAGTTATTCCCTTCTTCCTCAATGACTAACAAAGCATTCCTCTAATCATTCTTGAGGTACTCAGTGTTTTCTCACTCACCCGATATAAGAAGCTCTCTGCATGGAAGTGGACTGTGTGTAGGTCAATATCTTGGCCCATGGCCAGCATGTACCAGGCCACTCGTTCTCCTTGGTACATGGTAAGACCCCTGAGGTTGCTGTAGAGCTTTCCATTAATGGCTGTAAAAAAGAAAGTCTCATTTCTCTCATTTTCATTTCCCATTGCCACTGCCTTAGGGCAAATCCCTATCATGACTGATGATAGCAATAGCTTCTTTTTAATGTTATGTTTGTCATCATATAGCACATCATTAGTTTTTGATATAGTGTTCCATGATTCATTATTTGTGCATAACACCCACAGCAATAGCTTCTTAACTTCTGTAATCTCTATTCTATTGGTTTCCTTTCAGTTCATTTTACACATTGGTCTTATTGGAGTGATCTTTCTAAATGACTAATCTGACCATGTCATTCTACTGCTTAAAATACTATAATAGCTCTCTCCTACCTAAAAGATGAAGACCACAGCTCCTTAGTTCAGCCAACAAGGTCCTTCAAAATATCAGCCTAAACCACCTCCCCCTGCTCATCTCTGATCTAAAACATTTATTCCAATTAGGGTGTTTTATTCACTAACCCCCATATATTCCCATATGCATGTTCTTTGTGTCCTTGCTCATGTTTCTGATCTTTACCCATAGAAATACTGCCTTCTTTCATCCATCTTTCCAAATCCCAGTCAGAATTTCACCTTATCCAAGAACACTTTCTTGATCTACTTCTTCTAGCACTTCTCATTCGTTTCACCTCCTTCTACCTCTGAACCCCTACAATATTGTTTGTACCACTATTTGGAACTCACCAGAAACTCCATCTTTTAATTTGTGGAAGCTTATATCCCCAACTAGAATATAGGCTCCTTGTAAGCAGGAAATGAATATATGTACTATACTAATATAGTTTCCTTGCATTCTTCAGAGCACCCAGGAGACACCTGAACCTATAATATATGCTAAATAACAAGACTTTGTCATGTTATTAGACTTAATAATGATATTAATGCATGGGCCTCATTATATGTTTCTTCCCAGGCTATATACTATGCTCTAAAGACAACAAATTACCCATAGCCATGTTGACTCCCATTGTCAGGACTATGTCCAGGACACATTTCTGTACCCCTTGTGTTCTCATGGAGGGGAAGTAATTTTTACTGTACACTATAAGAGGGGAAATAATGGAAGGAGAATTTATAGTCTGTCTCTGTTTTTACCCCAACTAATTGTGAATGTGAAAAAAGAAATTAAAATAATCAACTCCACCCCCTCTGAATCTTCTGTCTCTTGAATCTTCTGTCTCTTGAATCAGTCTGACCTCAGAAAAGAATGCAAATGAATTTACTATTCCATTATAGAGAAAATCCTGCCCCTGCAAAGGGAAAGGTATTGTTGTTTATTTATGTCAATGCCAGGGTTGGAGATTTATCAACTGAAGAGGTGGTATTAGCAAGTCATTTAGTTTCAGAAATAAATTTAGTTTTCCAATTAGCCTTTTTAATAGACTCACACTTGATCTTAAGAATCCCTATCTTTTTTTTTTTCAATTTTAACTGCTTCAGGAATGTGGAAGAGAAGGGAAGAATATATTATTTATTTTCCCTCAGACCCCCAAATTATCTTCTTATCTCTAGTACCAGCATTCATAAAGAGCTCAACAAGTACCTGATAAATAAGCAGATGGACTGATATCTGAAGAGTTTAAATGAATGAAAATGTAAATAGATAGAAATGGGGATTAATCAAACAAATGGACACTAGCAAGTTATAATTCCCCTTATCTCTTGGGTAAATTATTTTTTCTGATTTGACAAAAGCTAAAAAGTTCACCTTGTTCATTTTGTGACTCCTCTATTCTAATGTGAATCACTTATATCTCCATCAAGGGTAAATAGCTAAAATCCATGTGACAATGAGATACTGATTTTGAGTTCTATTGGATTCACTATCAAAGCTGCACCTTATCCTCAAGTCAGGTCAAAGAAATGCTGCACTAGAAAGGATGGTGAGAAATTACTTCATACATTTCAATGTATTTAAATGTTCACTCTGAGATTTTCTCTTGTTTGTGAAATGATACACAGGTCTCTGAAACAAAGGAAGGCTTGGATGTACAATTTCCTTCCAAAATTCACCCAAACATCAAAAAGCTCTTCATTGTATGCAGTATGAATCCAGCACTCTATACTCTAAGGCTCTCTTCTCCAATTCTTCGATCTGTACACTGAAACTTTGTTTTGAAAGTAGACTAAAGGACAAACTGTCTTTCATCCATGTATATTGGAATCTATTGACAAAGTAGATCCTAGATCCAGAGCGGCAAAGAAATAAGATAATATTGAGAAACTAAACCCATGATTTTGAAGCAAAGGGGCCCTAATGCAGCCACTTCACCACGTATATTGAGGGTCATAAATTTCCATCTTCTTTTTCTAGTGTGTTAAAATACGCTGGTGCCACTACAACTTTATGGTGTCTCTCAGGCTCTTGCTTTATGGGCACCTGATCTAGTGTGGACTGCTTATCCACTTTGTGTATATAAATGCACAATAGTAGGAGACAGTTCTTCTAATCTGTCCACTTAACACCTTCCTATAATCCTCCCCATCCTTTCAAGAGTTATGCTCCCTTAGGTAGTGATGGGCCTATCTTATACCTGCATGCAACTAGTCAGGAGTTCTTTGGAAGAGGGATAGGTTCTTTTCTACAGACCATGCATTTTATTGCTCTCCAGAAAAGTCTCATCTTGTAGGTTAACATGGCCTGGCTCCTGGGGCCCATGGGCTGCTATATTCTCCTCCAGATACCAAGACTGGTTCTCATCAAAGATCAAGAATAGCAAGGCAAATTCTCTGTCCATGTCATTCCGGCCTCCATAAGGTTCCAGGGTGCCCTTTTGGCAGATGGTCAAGGGTCCAATCAGGCCACTATACATGTCCTGAGAAGGGAAAAAAGGAGGTGACAGTAAAAAAACAAAAAACAAAAAACAAAAAAAACAAAAAACAAAACAAAAAAAAAACGGAGTTGTTCCTGGGTAGCAGTGCTCTACAGGGTGCAAGACTGACGTCCAGTTCTACTGTGTTCAGCACTTTATCATAATGTCTTATATTTATAAGCACCCCTGATATGTACCTTAATTCATTCTCAGAATCATCTTGGGACAGAGGTTAAGTGTACTATCCAACCAATACTTTAGCTAGGCTGGTCTATCCATTGATCACCAAACCCACAAGGCACTTTTACTATCCAGTATTTTTCCTTATGCTTTCTTTTTCAATCTTTTTTTTTTTCCTGTAATGCCCTCTTCTCTGCCATACACCTTAAATTATGATATACTTCTATTTAGATTTCAAGGTTTAAATTATATACACTTTCCATTGTGGTGCCCTCTCCAGGTTCCCTTTCATTATCTCCTCCTCCAAGCAGAAGTAATCACTCTCTCATGGACCCCCATAGCATTTTCTTTCATATGGCTTTTAAGGAGCTGCTATCTACCTATCTAGATAGATAGATAGATAGATAAAGATCTACTATCTATCGATCTATAGATCGATCAATAGATATCTATAGATACCTATATCTATAGATATCGATCTATAGATCTTTATCTATCTATATATAGATATATCTATCTATTGATATACAGATATATATCTGTAGATCGATATATATCCTTAGATATCTAAGGATATCTTAGATATCTATAGATAGATATCTATAGATAGATATCCTTAATAGATCGATAGATAGTAGATCTATATCTATCTATCTATTGAGCTATCTATATCCTTACATTTTTAATCACCCAAAGCACCAAATACTTAAAATGTCTCTCAATAAGTGATTGCTTTCAGCTGACTATGAACGGTTGGCTAGATAGACAAACTCATTTTCCAGATGAGGAAACAGGAAGATAATGACTCATCTAAAGTCACCCCAAAGGCTAAAATTTGGGGCTAAAATTTGAATCCCTTGACAACAATCCTAGATCCTAGGCATATAGACTTTATGATCCAAAAAACAAAAAAAAAAGAAAAATAAAAAGAAACAAAGGAAAAAAAAAACCTTAGGACAAATATGTGGTGCTACCTATTCTCTTCATTTCTCCTTCTATCTATTAAAATAAGCCTCATATTTGAGGAATTTTCCTCAAACTCTGTATTCCAGTATTTCAGAGCTGGGCTCTACCCATTTATGAAACTCACCTCCAGGAAACCAATATTGTCTTTACCTTGATGGGATCCACTGCAGAATAATAGATCCAGGAAACACAAGCAGAATCATTGGGCCCTGGGCCAGATCTTTCTGGGATGTTCCATTGGTAAGTGAGAACCTCACCTAGGAAGGGTAATAAGGATTGCCAGTTGGGCCACATCATTTTTTTTTTCCTCCAACTCTCAGGTCCCCCAAGAAGCTGTGGTGGGTGAGTCTCAGGACTATTAAGATCTTTTTTTTTTTTCTATTTCTGTACCAGTTTCCATTTTATTTTTGTGACTTTGTTTTTCTCCCTCCTGAGACACCCTTAGTCTCTCTCTTACTATCCTTATCTTTAAAAGCTCATGTCTGGGTGCCTGGGTGGCTCAGTGGGTTAAGCCGCTGCCTTCAGCTCAGGTCAGGATCTCAGGGTCCTGGGATTGAGTCCCGCATTGGGCTCTCTGCTCAGCAGGGAGCCTGCTTCCCTTCCTCTCTCTCTGCCTGCCTCTCTGCTTACTTGTGATCTCTCTCTGTCAAATAACTAAATAAAATCTTTAAAAAAAAAAAAAAGCTTAAATGAAACAAGATGGGATTGGGAGGGAGACAAACCATAAGTGACTCTTAGTCTCACAAAACAAACTGAGGGTTGCTGGGGGGAGGGGGTTTGGGAGAAGGGGGTGGGATTATGGACATTGGGGAGGGTATGTGCTTTGGTGAGTGCTGTGAAGTGTGTAAACCTGGTGATTCACAGACCTGTACCCCTGGGGATAAAAATATATGTTTATAAAAAATAAAAAATTAAAAAAAAAAAAAGAAAAATAAAAGCTTATGTCCAATCCTCTGGTAAAGCAGTTCTGATACTGTTCTCTCTGTTTATAATATACTCCTTCCTTTTTTGTCTCTGCTTTGTTCTCCTTAGTTAACCTGTTAACTACTGCTGCTTCTTATATTCAGCTGTTTCTCACAAGGCTCTGTCTCTAGTCCCCTTCTTCCTTTCTCAATATTTTCTCTATGGAAGCTTTTAGCTAACTTCTGGTGTCAATTATCATCTATTTACTGGTTACTCATAAATACTTAGCCAAACCTCTCTTGACATTAATCTGAAATTTTTAAATTAGATACTGGACATTGTTTAAAGATGGTCCTAACAACACATAAAAAACTAAAATTGTCCTGAATTCACCCCCTTCCTTTGAAAAACTAACGTGTTTACTTAATCTATGCTTCCAGTATCTAGGAATAAGAACAAAACCCTCTTACTTACCCAGATTCAAAACTTTAGTCTTCGTTGTCTTACCACCTTTACACACTCCACATGCAACCAATAGTCAGTTCTATTGATTATAACTCTACAATACATTGTATTGCCATGTTATCCTCCTTCCATTTCCCAATATTACTGTCATAGTATATACCATTATTTTCTCAAATGGACTATTACAAAACCCCCTAACATGTTTATCTGCCTCCAAGTTTTCTCCTCTCCAATCCATCTTCTAACTGATGTCATATTAATTTTTATAACAGTTTCATTGAGATATAATTTGCATATCTATAACTCGTTCATTTAAAGTGTACAATTCTATAATCTTTAGTATATTCATAGGATTTTATAACATCACCACAATCAGTTTTTGAAAGATTCTTACCATTAAAAAAACTATCTTCACTTTTTAGCCATTATTCTCTAATCACCCACTCACCCAAGACCCAGACAACCACTAACCTACTTTATGTCTCTGTGGATTTGCCCATTTTTAGTATTTTATACAAATTCAATTATACAGGATAGATGTCATCAAATTGGTAGACTAAGGAGGTTTTAAAGCTCACTTCTTCCCACAATAACAACAAAAATAAGGAAAATAAGGAATAAACAACTATATACCCACAAAAATAGCTCTGAGAGCTTTAGAATATAATGAAGAAATTGTACCAATCCAGCAGGGCAAAAACCTGAACATGGCCAAAAATTGTAAGAAGTATCTTACCTATATCATACCTGTCTGGTGCAGCTAGTACCAAGGAAGGACACACATGGGGAAAAAGAAAGGAAGGTGAGCCACAGCATACCTCACCACCACCACCAGAGAGTCTTTCTTGGCACTAGCAGCAGTGACTGTGTTGCCTGGGGGCCATGCCCTTCTGCCACTTCCATAAGCAAGAATCCTAACTACTTTGCCCCAACACAATATCTGCCCCCTCAAAGCTTATCTTGCCCTCCAAGAAGGAGCTACTAAGGAGCCACTGTCAGTCTTCCCTCTACCCAATGAGTCATAGGTTATTTGCCTCCAGCTTCACAAGGAGTCATTGCTGCTGTGTTTCCTCAGGGAAGGAGCTGCTGCTGCTATACTGCCTTAGAGGAAGACACCAACACAGCATCCTCCCAATAAGAAGCTGCTACCATTCCATTCCCCACACTCACAACAAAAACTGCTGTCCTTCTGCTCATTGCCTCTGTGGAAAGAACCATCAGTGTTGCATTTTCCAGGAGAAGAAACCATTGCTTTTCTCTGTGCCACCCCAGAAGGATTTGTAGTGCTCCGTATATCCCACCAGGAAGAAACTGCTTTAATTCCCCACCCAAAGGCCACAGGCACTGTTCCCCCAGAAGGAGACACCAACAGCTCCAACCCCCCAAGAAGGAGCCATTTATGTCCCATTCCCCTACTAGGAGCCACCACCTCTGTGTTCTCCCAAAGTAGAAGCCACTAATGCACTGATCCTCAACACAAGGAGCTGCTCTTGCTGAACTGCCAAAACTAGCCAGTTCTGTTATGGCTCCCTTACACAGAAAGAACCATTGCTGCTCCACTCGACCCAGAAAGAGCTGCCACTTTTCACTTTCTTTATGGTATACTGTGAAACACAAAAGTTTTTAATTTTGAGGAAGTCCAATTTATTTATTATTTATTCACTTGTGCTTTTAGTATTGTATCTAAGAACAATTTTCTAACTCAAAGACACAATTTTTTATATTTTCTTTAAAAACTTTTGTAGCTTCATCTTTTATGTTTAGGTGTTTGATCCATTTTGAGTTAGTTTTTTTATATGGTAAGAGGTAAGGGGTCCAATTCCATTGTTTTGCATGTTGATATCTACTATGTATCAGCACCATTTGTTAACAAGACTATTATTTCCCCATAAATTTATCTTGGAACCCTTGTTAAAAATTAATTGATGATAAATATAAGGGTTTATTTCTGTAGCCTGAATTCTATTCCATTAATCTGTGTATTTTTATGCCATTACCACAAGTCTTGATTCCTGTAGTTTTGTGGAGGGGGTTGCATTTTTAAATAATTCATTCTCTTGTCAAGTCATTGATCTCAAAATACGGTGTCTTTGTTATATGAGCTGTAATTTAGAAGGGCTCTTCACAAATTGGAAATTAATAACTTTGAGGAAACCAATAAAAAGCATGCCCTATTTCATTTTATTACTTCTCTTGGAGAATAATGGAGTTTCTCTAAGTTCAACTTAATCAAAATAAAGACACTTAATTTTTAGAGAGAATAATAAGATAGCCTAACTTTTATAATGTGCTTATAATGTATCAACCCATAGTATCTGAGAAAACTCTTCTTCAGAAATAGGTAAGCTACAGATGAAAAGGCTTGATTATGTTTGCTAATAAATTATTGCTAAAATTATATAGTTCATATTCTTTTTTCAAAATTACTAAGTACATCAATATAGCTTTTCCTAGTTAGTAAGGATTATTACAATTTCTTTCAACATGCTTACTATACATACATTCATGTATTATAATTTTTTTTCTAAAAATTCATAATGTAGAGAGTACCAAATCATACCAATAATGGCTTAAAATATATCAAGCTATATCACATTCTTGGTTAAGTCTAAACTTAAACCCCCATAGTTCTGTAAGAATTATAAATTTTAAAGTAGTTTTTATAAAAAGCATCCCCCTATATCCAATAATAGTGCAAAAAAACATTCAAGATATTATATCCATATATATTTAAATTAATTATATGTCTGAGTCTGAGACATGAGAATTACATGTCCGAAGTAAAGATATACTCCTACTGGGCCAGGATTTGGCCAAATTATATTGAGTTTCTTCTCTATGATAAACAAAAATAATAGGATAATGAACCTAAAACTTGTGAAGTTTATATTTCAATGTAAGAGACTAACATAAGGTAACAGGGGCACAATAATATACAGTCTGAGAATTTAAGTAGCCATTGGCCCTGCAGCTCTTAGAAGTATATACGTAGAAATCATTGAAATACTTTTTCTGTACCCCAATGTTTATAGCAGCAATGGCCATGGTTGCCAAACTGTGGAAAGAACCAAGATGCCCTTCAACAGATGAATGGGTAAGGGAGATGTGGTCCATATACACTATAGAGTATTATGCCTCCATCAGAAAGGATGAAAACCCAACTTTTGTATCAGATGGATGGGACTGGAAGAGATTATGCTGAGTGAAATAAGTTATGCAGACAGAGTCAATTATCATATGGTCTCACTTATTTGTGGAGCATAAGAAATAACACGGAGGACATAGGGAGATGGAGAGAAGGGAGTTGGGGGAAACTGGAGAGGGAGACGAACCATGAGACACTATGGACTCTGAAAAACAATCAGGGTTTTGAAGGGGCAGGGGATGGGAGGTTGGGTGAGCCTGCTGGTGGATATTGTGGAAGGCATGTGTTGCATGGAGCACGGGGTGTGGTACATAAACAATGAATTCTGGTACACTGAAAAGAAAAAAAAAAGAAGTGAGATTCAAAGAAAAAGTGTTTCAATTGATTTCTATGTATATGTTTCTAAGATTACTGTTGTTTTATGGTAAGTTTAGAAATTGGTAAGTGTAAGTTCTCCAACTTTGTTACTCTTTTTGAAGATTATTTTTGCTACGTTATATCAATATTTTCCAAATGTCTTTCTGTTCAAGTCATTCTTCTGTTCAAGCTTTTAATGGCTCCCTTATACCTATAAAATAAAGTTCAAACAATTCATCCAAGCATCCAAGCCCTTTCCAACTCAACCCTGGCTTATCTTTTAGCCTTATTTCTACTCTTCCTACTTCTTCAAAAAATACACTGACCAAACCTAATTAATTATTTACCTCTGAGCATATCCCACACTTTCACAACTTTGTGTTTTGATCATGTTATTCTTTTTACCTAAACCATCCTCCAACCTCTCCACTGAGTTTTGGACTCCTTTATTCAACTGCCTACTTGATACTAAAGGTTGTTTAATTTTCATCTCAAACTCAACATATAAAAATATATGTATTTGACTTCTCTTTCAAATCTACTCCTCCTATCTCAGTAGTGTAACAAGTTGTTAAAGTCAAAAATCAGGAGTTGTTTTTTTATTCTTTCCCCCTGCATCTCATATCCATCAGCACGTTCGAAGATATCTTCCTGAGAAATAGATCCCCATCCATCCACTTCTATTTGTCTCCACAGCTACTACCCTAATCCATAAAATAATCTTCTGTCACCTGAACAACCATAATAGATATACAAATGGTCGCTCCCATAACACATACCCCACATAAAACAAATGTAATCTTTTAAAATATGAAGTAGACAATGCTACCCCTACAACAGCTTTCCATTACAATTACAATGAAATAAAAACTCTTTACTATGAATTGCAAGACTCGAGATAATATCTCTGATTTTTGTTTATCTCTCCAAATTCATTTCCTACTCTCATCCATGTTATTCAGTATGCTATAGCTATGCTACCTCCTTCTTACTTCTCAAACACACTGAGATTATTCCTGTTTCAAGATATTTATACCTGTGGCTCAAGATGTACTGAAATTTTCTTAATAGGGCTCATTCCTATGTATCATTCAAGTATCAGCCCAAACATCACTTCCTCATAAGGGCCTGTTCTGGTGATAGTAGCCAAGCTTTCACCTCTGTTTCTGGAATACACAAAGAATTCTTGAGTCAACAATATGAAAACAAACAACCCCATTAAAAATGGGAACATTTTTGAAAAGACATTTCACTATTTTGAACTCTAAAGAGCAGGAAGATGGTGGCAGAGTAGGAAAATCCTAGGCTTGCTTTGTCCCATAAACACAATGAGATAACTATCAAATCAACCTAAATATCCCCGACATTAACCTAAAGCCTGACAAAACAGAAATCACAACTAAAAGAGAGAAGAGGTCACTTTAAAGAAAGTAGGAAGTGCGGAAACATGGTTAAGTGGAAATTGGACCACAATGGCTGTGGAGGGGAGGAAGAAGGGTGACAGAGAGAGGAGCACATGGGGAATTCATAAGAATATTTCCCCCAAATCACTGACTTGGAAAATGAAAGGGACTGAGTTTTGTGAGTTCTAACTATCACCCAGGCTTAAAGCCTGGAGATTTAAAGATCTGTGGATTTGGCTGGGATAGATCCTAGAGGTCACTGCAGTGTTCCTGGAGAGAAAGCAGGAAAACAATTCTGGGGAAGACACCATGGAAACAGCTACCTGAAAAAGGCCTGGGGCACAGAATGAGGAGATAATTTAGTCTTCTCAGAGTTTGTCCCTGAGAACCAATGTTCAGGAAGACACATGTCCAGGAACAAAGGAGCTGACTGACACCATCTTCCTCACCCACCCCTCAGTATAAACATAGAGCTGCCACATGTGGGAAGCAATATAGCATCAGCACTCACTGTCCGTCTAACTTACTTACACAAAGTCCCACCACCAGTGCTTTTGTGGAACTGCCCTTCTCAGTCATGCTTGCCTCAGTCCCAGTGTGGGACTTCCCCAAGAAGACCAGCACAAACACCTTCCCACACCATGTCTCCTGACCAGAGAGTTTTCAAGGCCTTTCTTCTGGTGGTGACAGGACTCATTTCACAAGAAAATTCGAGTTCACCTAATTAAAACTCACCACATTCAGGCCAGAACTAAACACTGTCCACAGCAGGCAAAGAGAACCTCTAGGAACTTGCCTGAAGGAAATAACAGCCAAAACACAACAGCAGATTGCATACAGCACACAGCAGAGATACTCCCTGAAGCACCAGGTCCTGGGCAGTACATAACATCTTCTTCATAGGGACATTACTTTCAGAGGCAGGAGACATAACAGGCTTTGTCAAGACACAGTAGAAGGAAGACACATTTAGACAAAACATGAAGAAAGAGACATTTTTTTTCTCAAATTCAAGAAAAAGATGGGCTACAGCCAGAGATCTAAGCAAAACAGATATAAGTAACATACCTGATGAATTTAATTTAAATTCATTTAAATTAAATTAGAATTTAAAGCAATGTTTATAAGGGTATTCATTGGGCTTGAGAAAATAATAGAAGGCATCTGTGAGACCCTTACCACAGAGATAAGAGTTTAAAAAATCAATCAGAGATGAAGAATGTAACAAACAATATTCAAAACATGTTTCATGCAATGAGCAACAGGATAGAGGAAATAGAGAAATGAATTTGAGACCTAGGAGGCAAAGTAATGGGAAGTAATGAAGCTGGACAAAAGAGAGAAAGAATTATGCAACAGGAGAATAAACTTTGGGAACTCAATTACTCTATCAAATGTAATAATATTCATATTATGGGAGTCCCACAAGAAGAAGAGAGAAACGGGGGTAAAAATTATTTAAATAACTGAAAGCTTCCCTTATCTGGGGGAAGGAAACAGACATCTAAATCTAAGAGGCACAGAGAAGTCACATCAAAATCAACTAAAGCAGGACAACACCGAGACATACTGTAATTAAATTGGCAAAATACAATGATAAATAAAAATCTTAAAAGCAACAAGGCAAAAGAAGTCCCTAACTTATAAGGGAGAACCCAATAAAGCAAACCAGAGATCTTTCAACAGAATCCTGGCAAGCCAGAGGAAGTGGCATGGTATATTCAAAGTAATGAATGGGGAAAACCTGCAACCAATAATACTTTATCCAGCAAGACTATCAGTCAGAATAGGAGACTTGTATGTCTTCCTTGGAGAAATGTCTGTTCATGAGATACTCAACATCACTCAGCATCAGGGAAATACAAATAAAATCCACAATGAGATACTACCTCACACCAATTAGAATGCAAAATGAACAACTCAGGAAACAACAGATGTTGGCAAGGATGAGGAGAAAGAGGAACCTTCTTACACGTTGGTGGGAATCCAAACTTGTGCAGCCACTCTGGGAAACAGTATGGAGGTTCCTCAAAAAGTTAAAAGTACAACTACCCTATGATCAAACAATTGTACTACTAAGTATTTACCCAAAGGATGCAAAAATACTAATTTGAAGGGAAACATGCACCCCAATGTTTGCAGCAGCATTATCTATAATAGCCAAAATATGGGAAGAGACACATCTGGAAGAGCCGAGTTGTCTATTGACAGATGAATGGATAAAAGAGATGTGGTGTATATATACAATGGAATATTATTTAGCCATCAAAAAGAATGAAATTTTACCATTTGCAACGACATGGATGGAACTAGAGGGTATTACGCTAAATGAAATAAGTAACACAGAGAAAGAAAAATATCATATTATTTCACTCATATGTGGAGTTTAAGAAGCAAAAATAAAATAGAAGAAAACAGAAAGGGAAGCAAACCATGAGAGACTCTTAACTATAAGAAACAAACTGAGGGTTGCTGGAAGGGTGGTGGCTGGAGGGATGGGGTAATTGGGTGATGGGCCTTAAGGAGGGCACTTGAAATAATGATCACTGTGCATTTATGCAACTGATAAATCACTAAATTCTACCTCTGAAACTAATAATAAAGTATATGTTAATTAAATTAAATTGAAATTAAAAATTTGAAAAGTGAAATTAATTTAAATTAATTTTAAAAAATCATTGAAGGAGAGATAAAGAGTTTCCCTGAAAAACAAAAACTGAAGGAGTTCATGACTACTAAATTACCCCTGCAAAAAATAGTAAAGGGACACTTTGAATGCAAGGGAGAATCCAAAAGTGACAGCATAAAGGCAAGAAACACAAAAGCAGTAAAAATGTAGAAAAAATAAAAAGTAAAAGCAGTAAAATGTGCTTTTTTTCAAAATGCTTTTTAAAAAAGCAGTAAAAATGTAAAAAAGTAAAAAAAGAATCAGTGAATTAACTGACACACACAAAGGAAATGAAATATAATAGCATATAGCTGAAATGTATGGAGGAGAGGAGTAAAGAATGGATTCAAACTTGAATGACCATCAACTTAATATAGACAGCAATTTCCTGAAAGGGTTCTATATAAAATAATGGTAGCCATATATCAAAAATCACTAATAAACATGCAAAGAATAAAGAGAAAATATCCAAAAATATAACTAAATAAAAACAACAAAAAAAAGAAAAAAAAAGATCAGAGAACATCTATAGAAGAAACAAAAGAAGTAATAAAATGACAATAAATATATATCTGTCAATAATTACTTTGAATGTAAATGTTTTAAAGACTCCAATCTAAGCATATAGGGTTTCAGAATGGATTAAAAAAAAAGACCTATCTATATGCTGCCTAGAAGAGATACATTTTAGATATAAAGACACCTACAGATTAAAAGGGAGAGGATGGAGAAACACATAAACAAATGAATAGTAAAAGAAACCAGAGGTAGCAATACTTCTATTGGACAAACTAAACATGAAAACAAAGACTATAACAATAGATGAAGAAGGGCAATATAACATAAAAAAGGGGAAAATCCAACAAGAATATGTAACAATTATAAATATTTAGGACCCCATCATGACCATTCAAATGTATAAAACAATATCAAAAATAAAGGAACTAATTGATAATAATACAGTAATAGCAGTGTATTTGAACATCCCACTTACACCAGTGGGGAGATCATCTAAACAAAAAATCAACAAAGAAAATATGGATCTGAAGGACACTCTGGATCAGATGGAAATAACAGGTATACTCAAAACATTCCATCCTAAAACAGCAGAATACACATTATTTCCTCACGCTTGGAATAATATCCAGGAAAGATCACATATTAGATCATAAATAAGGCCTCAATAAATACAAAAAGATTGAAATCATACCATGCAACTTTTCTGACCATAATGCTATGAAACAAGAAGTCAACCACAAGGAAAAAAAATCAGGAAGACCACAAGTACATGGAGGCTAAACAACATGCTACTGAACAATGAATGGGTAAACCAGGACATGAAAGAATGAATTAAAAAATACATGTTAACAAATGAAAATGAAAACGAAAACATAACAGTACAAAACTTTGGGATGCATCAGAAGTGGTCCTAAGAGGGACCTAAGAGGTCCTAAGAGGGCCAATAACAACACAGGCCTACCTCAAAAAGCAAGAAAAATCTCAAATAATCATCCTAACTCTGAGCCTATAAAAACTAGAAAAAGAATAAAAAGCAAAGCCTAAAGCTAGTAGAGGGGAGGATATAATAAATATAATAAATATGTGTATTTATAATATAATATATATTATATATTATATAATTATTATAAATACATAACAGCTAATAAAGATTAGAGCAGAAATACATGATATAGAAGCTATAAAAGCAAAGAACAAAACAGTTGAATGAAAGCAAGAGGTAGTTCTTTGGAAAAAAAAAAACAAAAACACAAAATTATAAACCTTTATTTAGACTTATGAAAAATTAAAGACAAAATAACCAAATACTTAAAATCACAAAAAAAGAGAGAAAACGTAACCAACACCACAGAAATGCAAATAAATATAGGAAAATATGAAAAATGATATACCAACAAATTGGACAACCTGGAAGACTTAGATAAATTCATAGAAACATATAACTTACAAAAACTGAAACAGGAAGAAATAAAAAACTTGAACAGACTGATAACGAACAAAGAAATTAAATCTGTAGTCAAAAACACCTAATGGGGCTTCTGACTCACTCAGGTGATAGAGTATGCGACTGTTGATCTCAGGGTTGTAAGTTAGAGTGCCACATTGAGTGTAGAGATTACTTAAAAATAAAATCTTAAACAAACAAGGAAAAACCTTCCAACAAACAAAAGCCAAAGACCAGATAGCTCCACAGGTGAATTCTGCCAAACATGTAAAGAAAAGTTAATATCTACTGTGTTTTTTTTAATTTATTTTTTATTTATTTTCATTATAACAGTATTCATTATTTTTTCACCACACCCAGTGCTCCATGAAATCCGTGCCCTCTATAATACCCACCACCTGGTACCCCAACCTCCCACACCCCCGCCACTTCAAACCCTGCAGATTGTTTTTCAGAGTCCATAGTCTCTCATGGTTGACCTCCCCTTCCAATTTCCCGCAACTCCCTTATCCTCTCTAACTCCCCATGTCCTCCATGCTATTTGTTATGCTCCACAAATAAGTGAAACCATATGATAATTGACTCTCTCTGCTTGACTTATTTCACTCAGCATAATCTCTTCCAGTCCTGTCCATTTTGCTACAAAAGTTGGGTATTCATTCTTTCTGATGGAGGCATAATACTCCACAGTGTATATGGACCACATTTTCCTTGTCCATTTGTCCATTGAAGGGCATCTTGGTTCTTTCCACAATTTGGCGACCGTGGCCCTTGTTGCTATAAACATTGGGGTACAGATGGCCCTTCTTTTCACTACATCTGTATCTTTGGGGTAATTATCCAGGAGTGCAATTGCAGGGTCATAGGGAAGTTCTATTTTTAATTTCTTAGGAATCCCCACACTGTTCTCCAGACAACAAAGAGAAATAAAAGGTATCCAAATTGGCAATGAAGAAGTCAAACTCTCTCTCTTTGCAGATGACGTGATTCTTTATATGGAAAACCCAAAAGACTCCACCCCCAAACTACTAGAACTCATACAGCAATTCAGTAACATGGCAGGATACAAAGTCAATGTACAGAAATCAGTGGCTTTCTTATACACTAACAATGAAAATACAGAAAGGGAAATTAGAGAATTTATTCCATTTACTATAGCACCAAGAACCATAAAATACCTGGGAATAAACCTAACCAAAGAGGTAAAGGATCTGTACTCGAGAAACTACAGAACACTCATGAAAGAAATTGAAGAAGGCACAAAAAGATGGAAGACCATTCCATGCTCTTGGATCAGAAGAAAAAACTTTTTTTTTAAAATGTCTATACTCCCTAGAACAATCTATACTTTTAATGCCATTCGGATAAAAATTCCACCAGTATTCTTCAAAGAGCTGGAGCAAATAATCCAAAAAATTTGTATGGAATCAGAAGAGATCCCGAATCGCTAAGGAAATGTTAAAAAACAAAAATAAAACTGGTGGAATCACGTTACCTGATTTCAAGCTTTACTAAAAGCTGTGATCACCAAGACAGCATGGTACTGGTATAAAAACAGACACATAGACCAGTGGAACAGAGTAGAGAGCCCAGATATGGACCCTCAACTCTATGGTCAAATAATCTTCAACAAAACAGGAAAAAATATACAGTGGAAAAAAGACAGTCTCTTCAATAAATGGTGTTGGGAAAACTGGACAGCTATATGTAGAAGAATGAAACTCGACCATTCTCTTACACTGTACACAAAGATAAACTCAAAATGGATAAAAAATCTCAATGTGAGACAGGAATCCATCAGAATCTTAGAGGAGAACATAGGCAGTAATCTCTTCTATATCAGCCACAGCAACTTCTTTCAAGATATGTCTTCAAAGGCAAAGGAAATAATACCTACTGTTTTGAAACTATTCCATAAACTAAAAATGGAAGAAAAACCTCCAAATTCATTCTATGATGCCAGCATTACCCTGGTACCAAACCAGATAAAGACACTACTAAAAAAGAGAACTACATGCCAATACTCCCAGTGAACACAAATGCAAAAATCCTCAATAAAATACCAGGAAACCAAATCCAATTATACATTTTAAAAAGTAATTCAAGACAATCAGTTGGAACTTACTCCTGGGTTGCAAAGGTGGTTCAATATTTACAAATCAATCAATGCGATACATCACATTAATAAAAGAAATGATATAAGAGGGGCGCCTGGGTGGCTCAGAGGGCTAAGCCTCTACATTTGCTTCGGGTCGTGATCCCAGGGTCCTGGGATCGAGCCCCGCATCGGGCTCTCTGCTCAGCAGGGAGCCTGCTTCCTCCTCTCTTTCTCTCTGCCTGCCTCTCTGCCTACTTGTGATCCCTATCTGTCAAATAAATAAATAAAATCTTTAAAAAAAAGAAATGATATAAGAGCCATATGATCATTTCACTAAGTGAAGAAAAAGCATTTGACAAAGTACAACATCCATTCATGATAAAGACCCTCAACAAAACAGGGTTAGAGGGAACATACCTGAACAGGATAAGGGTCATATATGAAAAACCCACAGCTAATATCATCCTCATTGTGGAAAAACAGAATTTTCCCTCCACAGTCAGGAACAAGATAGGGATATCCAATCTCATCACAGTTATTTAACATAGTACTAGAAGTCTTGGCCTCAACAATCAGACAGCCAAGAAGAATAAAAGGTATCCAAATCAGTACCAAATAAATAAAACTTCCACTGGTTGCAGATTGTATGATAACTAAATACAGAAAACCTGAGAGTCCGCCCCAAAACATTGGGAACTGATAAACAAATTTGATAAACTCACAGGATTCAAAATCAATGTACAGTAATTTGTTACACAGTGAAACAGCAGAAAGAGAAATTAAGGAATCAATCTCATTTACAATTGCACGAAAACCCATAAGATACCTAGGAATAAATTTAACCAAAGATGTTAAAGTCCTTTACTCTTAAAGTTATAGAACACTGATGAAAGAAATTGAAGATGACACAAAGAAATGGAAAAATATTATATGTTCATATAGTGGAAATATAAATATTGTTAAAATGTCACTACCCAAAGCAATCTCCACGTTTTATGCAATCCCTAACAAAATATCACCAGCCCTTTTTACAGAGCTAGAATAATCAATCCTGAAATTTGTATTGAAGCACAACAGACCCCAAATAGCCAAAGCAACATGAAAAAGAAAAACAAAGGCTGGAGGTGCCACAATCCCAGAGTTCAAGTTATATTGCAAAGCTGTAGTAATTCAAATAGTATGGTACTGGTATAAAAATAGACACATGTTCAATGGAACAAACTAGAAAACCCAAAAATGAACCCTTAACCATATGGACCATTAATATTTGACAAAGTAGGAAAGAATATATTATGGCATAAAGAATGTCTCTTCCACAAATGGTGTTGGGGAAAACTGGACAATAACATGTAAAAGAATGAAACTATATTCTTACAGTATACACAAAAATAAATTCAAAATGGATTAAAGGTCTTAACATGATAGCTAAAACCATTTAAAAAATCCTAGAATAGAGCAGAGTAAGTTCTTCAAAAGTGGCTGTAGCAACTTCTTTCTAGATATGTCTTTTTAGACAAGGAAAGCAAAAGGAAAAAATAAACTATTAGGACTTCATCAAAATAAGAAGCTTCTGCACAACATCAAAAATGATCCACAAAACTAAAAGGTGACTTACTAAATGGGATAAGATATTTGTAAATGACAATTGATAAAGGGCTAGTTTCCAAAATATATAGAGAACTCAACACCCAAAAAAATCTATAATCCTTTTAAAAATGAGCAGAAGACATGAATAGGCATTTTTCCAAAGAAGACGTCCAGATGGTCAACAGACATATGAAGAGATCCTCATTATCATTTATAAGAAAGTACAAATCAAGACTAAAATGAGATATTCCTTCACACCAATCAGAATGGCTAACTTCAACAACACAAGAAACCAAGAAACAACAAGTGTTTGCAGAGATGTGAAGAATGAGGAATCCTTTTGCCCTGTTGTTGGGGATGCAAACTGGTGCAGCCACTCTATAAAACAGTATGCAGGTTCCTTGAAAATGGAGCACCTAAGTGACATGGTTAAGCATCCAACTCTTGATTTTGGCTCTGGTCATGATCTCAGGGTTGTGAGATCAAGCCCCGTGTTGGGCTCTGCATTGGGCTTGGAGCCTGGTTAAGATTCTCTATCCTTCCTTCTGTCCCTCCCCCCCTCTCTTAAAAAAAATAAAGTTAAAAATTGAACCACCATACAATCCTTTATTGCACTTATTTACTGAAAGAATACAAAAACACTGATTCAAAGGGATACATACACTCTGATGTTTATAGCAGTATAATCTACAATAGACAGATTAAGGAAATAGCCCAAATGTCTATGACCTGATGAATGGATAAAGAAGATGTACACACACACACACACACACACACACACACAGAGGACTATCACTTATCCATAACCTTGCCATTTGCAAGGTCATGAATGAAACTAGAGAGCATTATGGTACATGAAATAGGACAGCCAGAGAAAGACAATACCATATGGTTTGACTCATGTGGAATTTAAGAAACATGAGCAAAGGGACAAAAAGAGAGAGAGGCAAATCATAAAATAAACTCTTAATTATGGATAACAAACTTATGGCTACCAGAGGAGGGGTGTGTGGGGGAATGGGTTAAAAAGGTGATGAGGGGGATGCCTGAATGGCTCAGTTGGTTAAGCAGCTGCCTTCAGCTCAGGTCATGATCCCACCGTCCTGGGATCAAGTCCCGCATCGGGCTCCTTGCTCAGCAGGGAGCCTGCTTCTCCCTGTGCCTCTGCCTGCCATTCTGTCTGCCTGTGCTCACTCTCTCCCCCCTCTCTCTCTGATAAATAAATAAAATCTTAAAAAAAAAGGTGATGAGGCTTATGAGTGTGCTTGTCATGATGAGCACAAGGTGATGTATGGAAGTGTTGAGTCACTGTACTGTACACCTGAAACTAATATTACACTGTATGTTAACTAACTGAATTTTTTTTAAAGATTTCTTTTATTTGTCAGACAGAGAGAGAACACAAGCAGGAGGAGCATCAGGCAGAGGAAAAAGCAGACACCTCACTGAGCAGAGAGTCTGACATGGGGCTTGATTCCAGAACCATGGTATCTTGACCTGAGCAAAGGCAGATGTTTACCTGACTGAGCCATCCAGGCATCCCAGATTTAATTTTTAAGAGTTTTTTTTTTTAATCAAATTCCAGTTAGCTGGGACAACTGGGTGGCTCAAAAGGTTAAGTGGCTGCCTTTGGCTCAGGTCATGACCCCAGAGTCCTGGGATTGAGTCCCACATTGGTCTCCTTGCTCATCAGGGAACCTGCTTTTCCCTCTGCCTGCTCTGCCTGATGCTCCCCCTGCTTGTGCTCTCTCTCTGAGTCAAATAAAATAAATAAAATATTTAAAAAGTAAATCTGTCATGTATAGAATATATTATGTGCATTTATAATAACTTTCATATGTTGTGGTGTCAACATTTTAAAATTACATATTTTATTTTGATACATGTGTCTATTCCCAGTTGCAAGCCCATACTCAAATTAGGTATAACCTCAGGTTTTGATCAGTGCTCTAATTTCCACCTGGATGCCTTATAGATACCACCCATTCAAACTGTTAAAAAGTAACCTTATTGTCTTCCCCACTAAACAAATAAACAAAAACACCCCTTGTTTTCTGTTTTTATTTTCTTTGTGTGTGTTCCCACTATCCAGGTACTTAATACCAGAATATGCTTGTTTAACCTTAAACCAACCAACTCCCTCATCCCCTTGACTATCAATCTCTATATCTTATTGATGCTTCCTGGTGACTCACAAACCCAATTCTCTCAATCATAATTTTCTACCACCTTTGTTTAAGTCATTATCATCATTTGTATAGATTATTACAACAATTTCTAACTGGTTTTCCTGCTTTCAATCCATCCTTACATCCTTCCAGTCCATTTTAATCTGGCTTCTTTTCCACCAATTTATTAAAACTACCAGCTTCTCTAAGAGTAGAGGGAGTTGGGGTAAATTGGAAGGGGAGGTGAATCATGAGAGACTATGGACTCTGAAAAACAACTGAGGGTTTTGAAGGGGTGGGGGGTGGGACGTTGGGGTACCAGGTGGTGGGTATTATAGAGAGCACAGATTGCATGGAGCACTGGGTGTGGTGAAAAAAATAATGAATACTGTTATTCTGAAAATAAATTAATTTAATTTAAAAAAAAACTACCAGCTTCTCCCCTATTGCTACATCCAATGGAAAATTTTTCATTCTTATTTAACCTCTCTGAAGCAGCTGAAACTGTTGATATTTTGTCCTTAAAATGATCCTCTTCTTAACATCTTTGATACCACCTCCTCCTGGTTTTCCTTCTAAAATCTTGCTCACTTTTTCTCAGGCTTATTTTTCATTCACTACCTCCTTTAAAAATTGATATTTTTTCAGGTCTTATCCTAGAAATCTTACAATCTCATTTAATGCACTCTACTATCACAACTGTATTCATTAATTTGCCTTCAATTACTACTTAAATATTGTTAACTTTCAAATTTATTCTATGAGATCATAACTTTTTCCTGAGCTTCAGGCCTCTATATCTATTAGAGGCCTCTATTTGGTTGTCTTAGAGACATTTCAAATTCAACAGTCAAAAGTGAGCACATCATTATGCGATCTCTCCCATCCCAAGTCAGATTCCTCCCATGTTTCCTATCTTGGTTAATGACATCACTATTTAAACTTTAAGCCCCAAATCTGGGGACCATTCCACAATTTTCTTTCAAAAATGTGGATGTCTTTTAAGAATACTTTCTTTTTCATCTTCAATATACAATTAGTCACTGAGTCTTGTTGATTTTACTTCATTGATCTTGTTTATAGCCTATCTATCCTCTTCCCTCTACTTCAACTTTCATCACTCTTACTATTAGGTCTTTACACATTGAATTCCCTACAACTGATCTTTTGGTTTTCTTGCTTTTCTTCCATGCTATCCCTTTACGTGTGTGTGTGTGTGTGTGTGTGTGTGTGTGTGTGTGTGTTCTTAGCCTTGCCATCAGCAGTTCTCACAGTGCATTGAGATTTCCTGATCCAGCAACACAAGAATTACCCAAGAACTTGTTCAAAAGAACAAATTCTTTAACCCCATCCCAGACCTACTTAAACAAAGATTCTAAGGATTGATCCCAGCAATTTATCCTTTAACAAACCTTCTAGATGATTCTGATGCTAGCTAAATTTTGAAAACTACTGATTTAAATCTCATTTGTGATATTATCTACTCTAGAAAATTGTCCTCAACCTTCAAACATTAAATTAAGTACCCTTTTCTTTTTTTCGTGTTTTTTTTTTCTTTATAAGTTATTATTTAAATCCGGGGTAGTTGACATACAGTATACTATTAGTTTCATGTGCAGTGACTCATCACTTACATGCAACATCCAGTGGTCATCACAATCGCCCCTTTAGTACTCATCACCTATTTAACCTATCTTCCTTCCCACCTCCCCTCTGGTAACCATCAGTTTGTTCTGTATAATTGAGAGCCTATTTCTTGGTTTGCCTCTCTTTTTTCCCTCCTATGTTCATTTGTTTTGTTTCTTCAATTTCACATGTGAATGAAATCATATGGTGTTGTCTTTCTCTGACGGACTTATTTTGCTTAGCACTATACCCTCTATCTTCATCCACATCATTGTAAATGACAAGACAGAAATTTTTTATGGGTGATTAATATTCATTGTATATACATCACATCTTCTTTATCTGGTCATTAGCTAATGGGCGTTTGGGCTCTTTCCATAATTTTGTTTATTGATAATGGTACTATAAACATCCAGGTATGTATATCCATTTGAATCAATATTTTTGTAACCATTGGGTAAATAGCTGGATTATAGGGTAGTTCCATTTTTCACTTTCTGAGGAAACACCATCCTGTTTTCCAGAATAGCTGCACATCATTTTGCATTCCCACCAACACCACTAAGAGTGCTCTCCTTTCTCTGCATCAACTGCCACCACCTGTTGTTTCTTCTATTGTTAATATTAGCCATTCTAACTGGTGTGAGGTTATAGGTCAATAGAATTGTGATTTACATTTCCCTGATGATGAGAGATGTAGATTATCTTTCCATGCATCTGTTAGCCATCTGTATGTCTTATTTGGAAAAATATCTACTCATGCCTTTTGCCCATTAATTAACTGGATTGTTTTAGGATGTTGAGATTGGTAAGTTCTTTATAAATTTTGCACAGGAACCATTTATAAAATATGTCATTTGTAAGTATCTTCTCTCACTCTGTAGGCTGACTCTTAGTTTGTGGATTGTTTCCTTCACTGTGCAGAACATTTGTATCTTGATGAAGTCCCAATGGTTTATTTTTGGTTTTGTTTCCCTTGCTTCAGGAGACATACCCTGTAAAAAGTTGCTCAGTAAGTGTGATGTCAAAGTTTTGAACGTTGCTGTCCAGGTTTCCCAACACCATTTATGGAAGAGACTGTCTTTTTCTCCATTGGATATTATTTCCTGCGTTGTCAAAGATTGATTAGTCATATAGTTATGGATGCATTTCTGGGTTTTCTATTCTGTCCCATTGATCTATGTGCCTGTTTTGTGTCAGTACCATAGCAATTTGATCACTATATTGTTCCAATCCATGAGCACGGAACATTTTCTATTTCTCTGTGTCATCTTCAATTTATTTCATTAGTGTTTTATAGTTTTCAGAGTGCAGATCTTTTATCTCTTTCATTAGGTCTATTCCTAGGTATCTTATTGTTTTTAGTACAATAGTAAATGGGATTGATTCCTTGATTTCTCTCTCTAGTGCTTCATTATTGGTGTAAAGAAATGCAACAAATTTCTGTCCATTGATTTTTGGTTTCTGTGACTTTAATGAATTTGTCCACCAGTTTTAGCAAATTTTTGATGGAGTTTTCTGAGTTTTCTATAGAGTATCATGCCACTTGCAAATAGTGAAAATTTGACTTCTTCCTTACTGATCTGAATGCCTTTTATTTCTTTTTGCTGTTTAATTATTGGGACTAAAACTTCCTGCACTATGTTAAATAACATTGATGAGAATGGACATCCCTGTCTTGTTCTTGACCATAGAGGAAAAGTTCTAAGTTTTTCCCCATTGAGTATATTAGCTGTGGGGTTTTTTGTACATGTCCTTTATTATGTTGAGGTATGTTCTCTGTAAACCTACTTTGTTTTTAACATGAATGGATGTTTTATTTTGTCAAATGTATTTTTGCATCTATTGAGAGAATCATTTTATCTTTTCTTTTATTAATGTAGCATGTCATGTTAATTGATTTGCAAATATTGAACTGTATTTGCAGCCCAGGGATAAATTTCACTTGATTATGGTGAATGATTTATTTAATGTACTGTTGGGTTTGCTTTACTAGTATTTTATTGAAGATTTTTCCATTTCTGTTCATCAGGGATATTGGCTTATATTTTACTTTTTTGTGGATTCTTTTTCTAGTTTTGGTATTAGGGTAATGCTAGCCTCAAAGAAAGAATTTGGAAGTTTTCCCTCCATTTCTATTTTTTGAAATAGTTTGAGAAGAATTAGTATTAACTTTTATTTAAATGTTTTGTAGAATTCATCTGTGACGCCATCTGGCCCTGCACTTTTGTTTGTTGGGAGATTTAAAAAAATAATCTATTTATTCATTTGATAGAGAGAGAGATGAGAGAGAAAGCATGTAAGCAGGGAGGGACAGATGGGGAAGAGTGAGAAAAAAATTTGAAGCAGAATTCTCACTGAGTGTGGAGCCTCACATGGGGCTCAATCTCACAGCTGAGAGAACATGACCTGAGCTGAAGCCAACAGTCAGATATTGAACCAACTATGCCACCCAGGAACTGTTTCATGGGAGGTTTTGGTTACTGATTCAATTTCTTTGCTGCTTAGTCTATTGTTTGAATTTCCCATTTCTTCCTGTTTATGTTTTAGTAGATTATATGGTTCTAGGAATTTACCTGTTTCTTCCAAGTTGTTCAATTTGTTTACATATAGGTTTTTTTTTTTTTTTTTTTTTTTGTATTCTCATAATTGTTTGTATTTCTGTGGTGTTGGTTGTTATTTCTCATCTATTTTTGTGATTTTATTTATTTGGCTACTTTCTCTTTTCTTCTTCATAAGTTTAGATAGAATTGTATAACTTTTGTTAATTTTTTTTTTCCAAAGAACCAGTTCCTGGCTTTATTGATATGTCCTATTGTTTTGGTTGTTGTTGGTGGTGGTGGTGGTTTTTTTGTTTCTTTATTTCTATATCATTTATTTAATTTATTTCTG
Source organism: Mustela nivalis (assembly GCF_964662115.1). NCBI lineage: Eukaryota > Metazoa > Chordata > Mammalia > Carnivora > Mustelidae > Mustela > Mustela nivalis. Next base: position 72,864,251 of record NC_139040.1, read on the forward strand.
TTCTAATATTTATTATTTCAATTGTTCTGCTGGATTTAGGCTTCATTTCTTATTCTTTATGTAGCTCCTTTAGATGTAATACTGGGCTATTTATTTGAGATTTTTCTTGATTTTTGAGATAGGCCTCTACTGCTATATACATCCTCTTAAGGACCACTTTTGCTGTGTCACAAAGTTTTTAGAGCATTGTGGTTTCATTTTCATTTGTATCCGTGTGTGTGTGTGTGTGTATGTATGTATATATATATATATATATTTTTTTTTTTTTTAATTCTTCTTTGATATCCTGGTGGTCTTTTCATTCTTTAGTAGCATGTTATTTAACCTTTATGTATTTGTGACATTTCCAAATTTTTTCTTGTGGCTGACTTCAAGTATTATAGAATTGTGATTAAAAATATGTATAGTGGGGCGCCTGGGTGGCTCAGTGGGTTAAGCCGCTGCCTTCGGCTCAGGTCATGATCTCAGGGTCCTGGGATCGAGTCCCACATCGGGCTCTTTGCTCAGCAGGGAGCCTGCTTCCTCCTCTCTCTCTCTGCCTGCCTCTCTGTCTACTTGTGATCTCTCTCTGTCAAATAAATAAATAAAATCTTTAAAAAAAAATATGTATAGTATTGTCTCAGTCTTTTTCTACAGTTTGAGGCCTGATTTATGATCTAGTATGTGATCTATTCTGGAGAATACCACATGTGTACTTGAAAAGAATGTATATTCTGCTGTTTTAGGATAAAATGTTCTCAATATATCTATCTGGTCTAGTGCGTAAATAAAAGCCATTGTTTCCCTGTTGATTTTCTGCTTAGATGATCTTTCCATTGTTGTGAGTGGGCTGTTAAATTCCCCTTCTATTATTGTATTATTATCAATGATTCCTTCATGTTTGCTATTATTTAATATATTTAGGTGTACCCAAGTTGGAGGCATAAATATTTACAATTGTTAGATCTTCTTGTTGGATATTCCTCTTCTTCATCTCTTGTTACAGTTTTTGTTTTAAAGTCTAGTTGTTGGGGGAGAAGTCAAGATGGTGGGGAACTATCAGACTGAGATGACATCAGGTAGCAGGAGATCAGCTAGATAGCTTATCACACCATTCCAAACACCTACAAATCCAACAGGAGATTGAAGAGAAGAAGAGCAGCAATTCTAGAAACAGAAAATCACTCACTTTCTGAAAGGTAGGATTGGTGGAGAAGTGAATCCAAAGTAATGGGCAGATAGACTGTGGGGGGGGAGGAGCTGGCTCCTGGCAAGTGGTGGAGCACAAAATCAGAAGTGGAGAAGTGGAGCACAAAATCAGAACTTTTAAAAGTCTGCTCCACTGAGGGACATCACACCAGAGGCTGAGGCGGGGTGAAGCCCACATGGGGACAGTGAGTCCTCATGTCCCATGGGGTCATGGGATAGGGACTCTCTGAGTGTCACAGAGCTCACAGGTATTAGAGTAGGGAAGCCAGCTACAGATATGGAGCTGAGGAATGAGCTCTCAACTCGGGGTTACCTTAAATTGTGATCAATGGCACAAGCCACTGCTCTGTGAGCAAGGACCCCACAAGTTCTGGGGAGACACTCCTGGAAGAATGTGGGGATCTGTGGTGCTCACAGACTCTAGGAGAGGCTGTGTGCCAGAGACAGAGATGCTTGGTCACAAGCGCAGCTGGAGGCCAGGGAGACAGGAGAGAATGAGCACTTTTCTCAGAGGGTGCACTGAGGAGTGGGGCCCCAAGCTCTCGCCCCCTCCGGGCCAGAGATTGGGAGGCTGTCATTTTTATTCCTGTCCTCCAGAACTCTACGGAAAGTGTTCAGGGAACTAAAGCTCCAGAAAGTGAACCCGAGTGGATTACTTAGCCTGGCCCCTGGTAAGGGTGGTGCAATTCTGTCTGGGGGCAAAGACCTTGAGAATCAATACAACAGGCCCCTCCCCCAGAAGTTCAGCAATAAATCCAGCCAAACCCAAGTTCACTTACCAAGAAGAACAGTGGAATTCCAGAGGAGGAGAAAACAAAGCATGGAATTCATGGCTTTCTCCCCATGATTCTTTAGCCTTGCAAAGTTAATTTTTTTTTAATTTTATTATTTCTTCTGCTAAAATTTTTCTTAACTTTATCCTTTCCTATCTTGATGTTTTTAACTAGTTTATCTTAATACCTTTCATTAAAAAACTTTTTTGAACCTTCGTTATTATAGTCATATTTTATCATTCATTGTATCTAACTTTATTTTTGTATACACATGAAATTTTTTCTTTTAAAAAAATTTGGGGTACTTGTAATAGATCAAAATATAACCTAAATCTAGCAGGGGACTTTGTTCTAGTCTCCAGCCTGAGAAAATTCTCTCCAGTTTTTTTCTTTATTCTCCCAACCTACTTATCAACATCTATTTTAAAATTTAAAAAATGTATATATACTCATATTCCATCCTTTCATTGTGTTTACCCCTATATATGATTTTCATTCTTTAAAATTTTGATAGGTAGTTTCTTCTAAGGGAACAAAATACTCCCAAGATTAAGTGGGCAACATTGTTCTATTCACCAGTCATATATATATATACATATGTATATGTATATATATATATATTCTTTTTTATATTTTTTTTCTTTATTTACTTTCTTTTAATTTTTTTTTCTGAACTTTTTATCCCCTTTCTTCCTCCCATTATTTGGGGTCTCTTCTGATTTGGTTAAAGCACATTTTCCTGGGGTCTTTGCCACCCTTTTAGTATTTTATTAACTCCTTCATAAATTCCTACCTAGATAAAATGACAAAGTGGAAAAATTCATCAAAAAAACACACACAAAAAAAACAAAAACAAAAACAAAACAACAACAACAACAACAAAACAAGAGGCAGTACTGAAGGCTAGGGACCTAATCACTATGGACATTGGTAATATGTCAGATCTAGAGTTCAGAATGACAATTCTCAAGATGCTAGCCAGGCTTGAAAAAGACACGCAAGATATTAGAGAGACCCTGTCTGGAGAAATAAAAGCCCTTTTTGTAGAAATAAAAGAACTAAAATCTAAACAAGTTGAAATCAAAAAAGGCTATTTTTATTATTTATTTATTTATATTTTGATAGAGGTGCAATAAAAAATGGAGGCTCTTACTGCTAGGATAAATGAGGCAGAAGAGAGAATTAGTGATATAGAAGACCAAATGACAAGGAATAAAAAAGCTGAGCAAAAGAGACAAACAACTACTGGACCATGAAGGGAGAATTCGATAGATAAGTGATACCATAAGATGAAACAACATTAGAATAATTGGGATTCCAGAAGAAAAAGAAAGAGAGAGGGGAGCAGAAGGTATATTGGAGAGAATTATGGTAGAGAATTTCCCTTATATGGCAAAGGGAACAAGCATCAAAATCCAGGAGGTGCAGAGAACCCCCCTCAAAAGCAATAAGAATAGGTCCAAACCAAATCATCTAATAGTAAAATTTACAAGTCTTGGAGACAGAGAGAAAATCTTGAAAGCAGCCCAGGACAAGAAGTCTGTAACATACAATGGTAAAAATATTAAATTGGCAGCAGACTTATCCACAGAGACCTGGAAGGCCAGAAAGAACTGGCATGATATATTCAGACCACTAACTGAGAAAAACATGCAGCCAAGAATACTATATCCAGCTAGACTATCATTGAAAATACAAGGAGAGATAAAAAGCTTTCAGGACAAACAAAAACTTAAAGAATTTGTAAACATCAAACCAGCTCTATAGGAAATATTGAAAGGGGTCCTCTAAGCAAAGAGAGACCCTAAAAGTAGTAGGTCAGAAAGGAACAGAGACAATATACAGTAAGAGTGACCTTATAGGCAATACAATGGCTCTAAATTCATATCTCTCAATAGTTACCCTGAATTTAAATGGGCTAAATGCCACAATCACAAGACACAGGTTATCAGAATGGATTAAAACAACAACAACAACAAATCCATCAATATGCTGTCTACAAGAACATAATTTTAGGCCCAAATACACCTCCGGATTTAAAGTGAGGGTGTGGAAAAAAATGTACCATGCTAACGGACATCAGAAGAAAAATGCGGTGGCAATCCTTATATCAGATCAATTAGATTTTAAACCAGAGATGAGGAAGAGATTTAAACCATAAGAGATGAGGAAGGACACTATATCATACTCAAAGGGTCTGCCCAACAAGAAGACCTAACAGTTTTAAATATCTATGTCCCTAACATCGGAGAGCCAACTATATAAACCAATTAATAACAAAATCAAAGAAACACATCAAAAATAATACAATAATAGTAGGGGACTTTAGCACTCCCCTCACTGAAATGGACAGATCATCCAAGCAGAAGATCAACAAGGAAATAAAGGCTTTATATGATACACTGGACCAGATGGATACTACAGATATATTCAGAACATTCCATCCCAAAGCAACAGAATACATATTCTTCTCTAGTGCGCACAGAACATTCTCCAGAATAATAGATCACATCCTGGGTCATAAATTAGGTCTCACACAGTACCAAAAGATTGGGATCATTCCCTGCATATTTTTAGACCACAATGTTCTGAAGCTAGAACTCAATCACAAAAGGAAATTTGGAAAGAACCCAAATACATGGAGACTAAATACCATCCTTTTAAAGAATGAATGGATCAACCAGGAAATTAAAGAATAATTGAAAAAAATCTCATGGAAACAAATGATAATGAAAACACAATGGTTCAAAATCTGTGGGACACAGCAAAGGCAGTCCTGAGAGGAAAATAGATAGCAATACAAGCCTTTCTCAAGAAACAAGAAAGATCTCAAATACGCAATCTAACCCTACACCTAAAGGACCTGGACAAAGAACAACTAAAGAAAGCCTAAATCCAGCAGGAGATGAAAAATCATAAAGATCAGAGCATAAATCAATGAAATTGAAACCAAAACAATAAATAAAAACAATAGAACAAATCAACTAAACTAGGAGCTGGTCCTTTGAAAGAATTAATAAGACTGATAACCCCCTGGGCAGACTTATCAAAAATAAAAGAGAAAGGACCCAAATATATAAAATCATGAATGAAATTGAAGAGATCACAATCAACACCAAAGAAATACAATTATAAGAACATAGTATGAGTAAGACAGTATACTACTGGCACAAAACCAAATGCATAGCTCAATGGAACAGAATAGAGAGCTCATAAATAGTCCCTCAACTCTATGGTCAACTAGTCTTTGACAAAGCAGGAAATAATGTCCAATGGAAAAAAGACAGCCTTTTCAATAAATGGTGCTGGGAAAATTGGACAGCCACATGCAGAAAAATAAAACTGGACCGTTTCTTTACACCACACATGAAAACAGACTCAATATGGATAAAGGATCTCAATGTTAAGAAAGGAATCCATCAAAATCTTTGAGGAGAATGCAGGCAGTAACCTCTTCAACCTCAGCCACAACAACTTCTTCCTAGGAACATCACCAAACGGCCAGGGAAGCAAGGGCAAAAATGAACTATTGGGATTTCATCAAGATCAAAAGCTTTTGCACAGCAAAGGAAACAGTTAGCAAAACCAAAAGACAACTGACAGAATAGGAGAAGATATTTGCAAATGACATATCAGATAAAGGCCTAGTATCCAAAATCTATAAGAAGCTTATCAAACTCAACACCCAAAGAACAAAGAATTCAATCAAGAAATGGGCAGAGGACATGAACAGACATTTCTGCAAAGACGACATCCAGATGGCCAACAGACACATGAAAAAGTGCTCCACATCACTTGGCATCAGGAAAATACAAATCAAAATTGCAATGAAAGGACGCCTGGGTGGTTCAGTGGGTTAAAGCCTCTGCCTTTGGCTCAGGTCATGATCTCAGGGTCCCGAAATCAAGCTCCGCTTTGGGTTCTCTGCTTATCAGGGAGCCTGCTTACTCCTCTTGCTCTGCCTGTCTCTCTGCCTACTTATGATCCCTGTTTGTCAAATAAATAAATAAACAAAATATTTAAAAAAATACAATGAGATACCACCTTCCACCAGTCAGAATGGCTTAAATTAACAAGTCAGGAAATGACAGATGCTGGCAAGGATGCAGAGAAAGGGGAACCCTCCTACACCTCTTGGTTGGAATGGAAGCTGGTACAAGCACTCTGGAAAACAGTATGGAGGTTCCTCAAAAAGTTGAAAATAGAGCTACCCCATGTCCCAGCAATTGCACTACTGGGTATTTACCCTAAAGATACAAATGTAGTGATCCGAAGGGGCATGTGCACCTGAATGTTTATAGCAGCAATGTCCACAATAGCCAATAGATATCTATATATGTATATATCTATATCTTTATGCATTCATCTGTTGATGGACATCTAGGTTCTTTCCATAGTTTGGCTATTGTGGACATATAGATATCTATATATGTATACATATATACATACATACATATATACATGTATATATATACAGATATCTATATAGATATACATCTGTATATCTATATAGATATATACATACACACACACACATACACACACAATGTAATACTATGCAGCCATCAAAAGAAATGAAATCTTGCCATTTGCAATGATGTGGATGGGACTAGAGGGTATTATGCTTAATGAAATAAGTCAATCGGAGAAAGGCAACTATATGGTATCCCTGATATGAGGAAGTGGAGATGCAACGTTGGGGTTTTGGGGGGTTGGGAAAGAATAAATGAAACAAGATGGGATCAGGAAGAAGACAAACCATAAAAGACTCTTAATCTCACAAAACAAACTTAGGGTTGCTGGGTGGAGGGGGGAGAGAGAGGGTGGTGGGGTTATGGACATTGGGGAGAGTATGTTCTATGGTGAGTGCTGTGAAGTGTGTAAACCTGGCAATTCACAGACCTGTACCCCTGGGGATAATAATACATTATATGTTAATAAATTTTTTTAAAAAAATTAAAAAGAATAAATAAAGCCTAGTTGTCTAAGTATCACTCCTCCAACTTTCTTTTGATGTCCATTTGTATGGTAAATGTTTCTCCATTCCCTCCTTTTCAATTTACAGATGTCTTTAGGTCTAAAATGAGTGTAGGCAGCATATATATGGGTCTTGTTTTTTTTTTTTTTTTTATCCATTCAGACACCCTATGTCTTTTGAAAGAGAGTTCAGTCCATTCACATTCAGAGTCATTATTGATAGGTATGTTTTTGTTGCCATTTTATTACTTCTTTTGTCACTTTTTTTCTGTATATTTTCTGTGTTCATTTATTTTCTTGTCACTTGTGGTCTTTTCTCCCTCTGCCCAAAGGGCCCCCTTTAATATTTCTTGCAGGGATGATTTAGTGGTCACAGCCTCCTTTCTTTTTTATTTGTCTGGAAAACTCTTTATCTCTCCTTCTATACTGAATGATAATATTGCTGTATAGAGTATTCTTGGCTGCATATATTTTTTCCCCATTCATCACAGTTTCTCTGGGGAGGTCTGTAGCTTAGATGGATCTTCCCTTTGAAGTTGGGTATTTCCACTGTCTTTCTACTGTTAGGACATTTTTGTGTAACACTATATTTTTATTACAATGTGTTTTGGTATCGGCCTACTTTTGTTGATTTTAATGGGAGTTTTTTTGTGCTTCTTAGATTTGGATGTCTGTCTCCTTCTCCAGAGTAGGAAAGCTTTTAGCTATCATTTTCTCAAATAAATTTTCTACCCTCTTTCCTCTCTCTTCTGGGATTTTTATGATATAAATGTTGTTTGATGATGTCACTGATTGTAAGTCTAATCTCATGTTCCACAATTCTTCTTTCTCTCCTTTGTTTAGCTTCATAATTTTTCTTTTTTTTTTTCTCTTCAATAATACTCACTTTTCCTCTGCTTCTTCTATCCTTGTGTTCATTACAATCAGTCTGTTTCAAATCTGTTATTATGATTTTCATTTCTGACTGATTATTTTTTAACTCTTTTATCTTTACATCAAGAGACTCTCTGAAGTCTTGTATTCTTTTATCAAATCCAGGGAGTATCCTTAAGATTTTTGCTCTAAATTCTCCATCAGGCATGTCCATATATGCTTTGATTAGATCTCTGGCCATGACCCTATCTTGTTTCATTTGGGATTAATTCCTCCATTTTGGCATTTTGTCTAAGTCACTATCTTCTGTGTGTTAGAAATTCTGTTGTGTTCCCTATTCCTGAGAGTAATGACCTTATAAAGAAGAGGTCATATAGTGTCTAGGACTTGACACTTCAGGGAGTGTCTCTGGTGTGTGTTGTGTACACTCTGCTGCTGTGTTTTGGCTGCTCTATTCTTCAGGCCAGTCTTCTCTAAAGGCTTTTCTTGTCTGTATATGACATCATTTGGACCTTGGCCTGAATGTGATGAATTTTACCTAGGTTTACACTGGTCTACTTGATGAATGAGACATTATGTTTTTTCCACTAGAATTGGAGCTTTACAAAAATATATGTTTAGGAGACATAGTATGGATGACTAACTCCACTGGGAGTTAGTCAAGTTGGAACAAGAAAGGCAGTACTGGTAGAGTGCATATTTGTGGGACTTGGTATAAGCAGGTTAGGCAGTCAGTGACAGTGTTGTGCATTGTGCAGACACTAGTGCAGGTGGTTCTGTGCTTATATGGAGGGTGGGGCAATGGCAACAGGCAGTTCCTTTCTCCCAGCAGGGGGGTTTCCTTGTTTGCTGCTTTCAGGAAATCACTTCCAGAAGAGCAAATAATCTCAGCTGCACATCCAAGTATTTTTTTTGGATCGCTGTCTGTTCTTTTCATGCTGTCTGCTTCTGGGTTGTTTTCCTGCCTTCTCTCTAGGAGCATCTCAGTACTTTCCAGACTCTAGGCCTGCCAAGTATCCTGAATTTTAAAACTTCAAACTTTTGGAACATGGTATGTGGGTGGGGGCCCACACTGGTCTTCTTGGAAGGCTCTTGCTGTTCTGGGACTGATGCAGGCTTATTCAAGGCATACAGCGTGGCACAAGCAAGCCAGGCAGTGTGTGTTGGACCAAGGTGCCCTTGACAGGTGGCTTCATGCCTATATGAAGGATCAAGGGAGGGCTATGGCATCCACTGGCTCTTTTTCCCTAAGAGACATCCTTGTCAATACCACCTCCCACAGACATGCTCCTAGAAGAGCAAACAATCTCCCTCCTGCATGCCTTAGGTGCCTGCTGACCTTTAAAAATCCAGTCTCCAAGCCCTGTTTGTTTGAAAAGCTCATGATAATCAGCTGCTCTCATTTCTCCAGCCAATGACTTTGGGGTGAATTCTCCTTTTGCACTACCTTGTGTGCTCTACTCTCATATGCCTCTCTCTGTGACCAGGGTTTCCTCCTCTCTGCAGAATGCATGATCCATATCTCCCCTCAACTGTTCCTCTGTACTTCTTGCCTTCTTCAGTGTGGTCTTTTCTCTCCCTCTATTTTTGGAATTTGTTCTGTCTATACTCAGGCTGATTTCTTAGGTATTCAGAATGATCCAATAATTATCTAGTTTTGTTCAAGGGACAAGAGGGGCCTTGGGTCCTCCTACTATGCTACCATCTTAGCTGTCCTCTTAGGTACCCTTTGTTATACTTTTCTGGCAAAATTTAAAAACACTCATTAACACAAAAGACACTGTATTACAATTACAACTTTACTTGTCTCATAATAACCTATTTTTAAATTAGGAACATGTATTATTTCCAACTGCATTCATAATTTCTAAAATTGTCTCTTTACCAACTAGGCTACCAGTAAGCATTTATTCAATGAATAAATGTGTAGAAGACAATTCAGTCAAGAACATGTCCACCCTACATTTTAGTATTAAGAACTTAGTATATGACCAGGTTTAAAATTTAATCTATAATAAGAAGATAATAACCTTCTCAATGACTGAGGTTAAGGATCAGTTTGTGGTCTGGGACAGGTCACTATATAGCCATGATTAGAAACAGACTATAGCCAAGGTTAACTTCAGATCTAGAGAAGGTTACATTCTCAGTCTACATCCAAGCTTACGTTCAGTACAAAGCTTCATGTGTGACCAGTATTAAGGATGTCTGACTAAACTAAAGACCTAAGATATGTACCCTGTTCTGAGATAAAAAATTAATACCTCACAGAGATAAATTAAGGTTGTGTGCCCTGGTTAATATTCTTATTTAAGTTCTCAAAGAGCAATAAAAAAAAAAAAGATCAAGCCAAGGGCCTGAAACAGAGGTTCTACACGACCTTTTTCCCTTCAACTATGTGTTCCCACTCACCAGGTGCAGCAGCCAGTGGCCATCCAGTGCTAGATTCTAGCACTCCATGGGCATGAACAGAGTAGGGACGGCTGGCGTTATTCTTGAACACCACAGTTAAGATATCACCAACCTCTCCTTTCAGAAGTGGACCTAATATATGCAAAAGAAGAGAAAGTCACATTAGTGGAGTAGTGGTAACAGGGATACTAAAGGCATTGAAGAAAAGGACATACATATGGGGCTCCCTAGAATTAGGTGTTTCAGTCATTAGAATTAAAATCATAATTGGTTCATTTTTTTTTTTTTAGTTCAGAAGCCCTTACACAGACAATGGCACCTACAGGATGAGGGTACTTCAATAAGAAGACTGTGCCTCTATTTATCTCTACTTTCCCAGACCAAATTTCTATCTATTATCTATTATATATTTTCTATTATCTATCTATATATCTATCTATCATCTATCTATCTATCTATCTATCTATCATCTATCTATCATCTTTCTCTATCTATCTATCTATCATCATCTATCTATCATCTATGTAATTTCATCAGGATCTAGATAATTAGGACTCTATGGAATCACTATTAGTAAGGACTAAGAGTTTGGCACAGAGTAAACAAACAAACAAACAAACAAACACTGTTGGGTCCCTTCAAGGGCCAATAGCTTTCTTCTATGTGAGGACAAGAATGAAGAAACTAACTGGCCCTTAATTAATAATTAAACTGGGGAGCAAGGATAATACTGATTCCCTGTACATCATTTTTCTTACTCTTTGATATTCTTAACTTCCCTTGCCTTTAGTATTTTTAAAACATGTATAACTGTCAGAGATCCCTAGGGATATTACTGGAAAAATATGGCTCATGTTGCATAGAATTCATAAATCTCTCCACTTTGGTTGCTCATTTTTATGGCTGATTTTAAAATTATGACTACTGTTCCATTTACCATAAGGAGAAACTAATAGAAAGAAATAAAGAGGCCTTCCTGATATGACGTAGCCTTCCTAGGAGCATCATAAACCTATAGATCCTAGGAGGAGCTAACTTACCTAATATTCCCAAGTGTTCCTCTGATCCAGTCCGTGGCCGAGGGATCTTGAATGTACCATCAGTGTATTCTCTGAATACAGCTTTCTTGTATCTGGAACCCAGGAGCCCATTCTGGTTACTCAGAAAGATGTGACCATAACTAGAGGAATCCAAAGAGTGGTATTAGCACCTGGCCTTGACCCCTTATTTTCAGGTATGAGAAAGCTAAGTCACACCCAACATCATATCACAGACAGAAGAAAGAGAAGACATATTCTTTCTAATGTCAGATTTCCCGCATTGGCTCTATAACTGCAATAAAGATACCAGATCTAAATACCTGTATATGTTTCCTTATTTATCATAATCTATATTATAATTTGTAATATAATTTCTATGACAAGAACAATGGAAAAAGAATCAGAAGCTCTGGGTTTTAGCTCTCATCTCCGTTGGATGTCTCAGTTGGAATTATTTTGACAAACAGACAAGTTATAGGATGGAAGGAGAGCACTAACTGCTGCTGCTGCTGGAGAGCAAGGAATAGGAAGAGTTAAGGAGTAAATGGAATTTTACAGATTCCCCCTTATGGGATGCTTTCCTGTTTACAAATAACCGTATTTTTTTAATCATTTGAGATTTCCAGTAGAATAATGAGATAGGTAGAAGTAGAACCAGTAGTCCAGAAGTGACAGAACTTATCTTCATTGATACCATCAGATAGAAAGGGAGCTAGAACTTGGATACAACTCTGCTGCTTCTTCCTTATTTCCTTCTAATCAAGTTCTTTCACTTTATTGATTTATTGATTTATTTAAATTCAATTAGCCAACATATTGCACATCCTTAGTTTCAGAGGTAGAGTTCAATAATTCATCATATACCACATCACTTTAAAGATATGCAAACTAAGTACCAGGTAAGAAAAGTCACTTTCTCTATGTTTCAGAACAAGTTAGCAAGAAGATTTTATTTGTTTATTTATTTTATTCTATTTTGTTAACATGTAATGTATTATTTGCTTCAGGGGGTACAGGTCTGTGAATCATCAGTCTTACACAATTCACAGTACTCACCATAGCACATACCCTCCCTGATTCCACAACCCAACCACCTTATCACTCCCACCCCACACCCCAGCAATCCTTAGTTTGTTTCCTGAGATTAAGGGTCTCTTATGGTTTTTCTCCCTCCCTGGTCCCATCCTGTTTCACTTTTTTCCCCTCCCTTCCCCCCACTACCCTCAACACTTTAACAAACAGCAACTGACAAAGAAGACAGGAATTGCTAAAGAGTTGTGAGGGCACCAAAAATAATTATAGTGGAAATTGCTAAACTATACTTTAGTTTCTGTTCTCCTCTCCTTCCTTTATAGCAGTAGAATCACCTAGATTTTAGCTGAATTCATGACCAGTTAACCATGGATGACATATTACATTTTCCAGGCTTTATTTTTTAGTACAGTTGACATACAAAGTTGCATTAGCTTCATATGTATAACACAATGATTGGATAAATGTATACATTAGCGCCATATTCACAACTATAGCTACCATTTGCCTCAGTACATCTCTATTACAAAATCATTGGCTATATTACTTATGATGTACCTTTATTCTGTGACTTATTTATTGCATTACTGGAAGCTTGTATATCCTACTCCACTTCATTTATTTTTCCCAACCCTCCAACCTCTCCAAGTCCCAGACTTTCTTGCAGCTAGGTATGGCCACATTAGTAAGTTCAGAATAATGGATTATGAAAGAAAGTGATGTATACAACTTTTAGGTCATTACCTTACAGATACTGCTGCTTGCCCTTGACTGCTTTCACCCTTGTTTGATTGCTGGAAAGGACTATAAGTAATATAGACATCTTTGTTTCAGAGATAAAAGAAAGTATTATGGGTGACTAGTTTACCTACTGGCCATGGGCTGCTTATATTTATACTATTAAGAAATAAAATTCTACTCACACTACTCTATGTTGGAATTTTTCTGCTGTGCATCTTCGCTGTACCTTAGTGACATTTTGTCAAGTGACAGGTAAGCTTGGGGTGTTCAGTCCTTTGAGTAAGACCTCTATAATATTTAAATTATGCTGTAGGCACTATAAGCAACTAAAGGAAAAGAGTAAAAGATCAAGAGCAGGAAGATATGGGCAAAGTCTTTTACTTCAGACCCATCGGTATAGTACTATAGAAGAAGCACTGAGTTCCAGCTTATCAACATCTTAGTACCTGTTCCAGATTTGCTGGTATCTTATTAGGTTACTTTAGATAACTGTTTCCTTTTCTCGGTACTTCAGTACCTTCTTTATCTGTAAAATGGTCCAGAGTCTCTGAAAGTGTGATCTCTTATTTTCTGAAACCTTACCTTTCCTCCTCAGACTGATTGTGCCATTCCAGTTCCCAGCTCCTGTCAGGGCAATAGTCCCACTCCACCTCTTCTGCCATGATGTAGTAGATTCTTGCAGCCTGGTACCGTTGGTGATCATTAGCTTGATGAACAGGACACTGGGAGACATTATAGACTGCTTTCATCCCCGATTCTCTATGGCTGCCTGCCTGGCAATAAATTTCAAACATCCCTAAGGAAGAAACAGAGGGAAAAACCTGAATGTGAATATACCTGTGTAGTCCCTGGGGGATTTTCTGCCTCTTTCTAGGCATACGGTAGAGTGCGGGTAGTTTTATTAAAAATATATCTTCCCTGTGATCCTGCAATTGAATTACTAGCTATTTACCCCAAAGATACAGATGTAGTGAAAAGAAGGGCCATCTGTACTCCAATGTTCATAGCATCAATGGCCCCAGTCGCCAAACTGTGGAAAAAACCAAGATGCCTTCAATGGACAAATGGATAAAGAAGATGTGGTCCATATACACTATGGAGTACTATGCCTCCATCATAAAAGATGAATACCCAACTTTTGTATCAACATGGATGGGACTGGACGAGATTTTTCTGAGTCAGGCACAGAGAGTGAGTTAACATAGGGTTTGCTTATTTGTGGAGGATAAGGAATAACACAGAGGACATGGGGAGATGGAAAGGAGAAGGGAGTTTGGGGAAATTGGAGGGAGAGTTGAACCATGAGAGACTGTGGGCTCTGACGAACTAACTGAAGGGGGTGGGAGGTTGGGTGAGCCTAGAGGTGGGTATTGTGGAGGGCACGTATTGCACAGAGCACTGGGTGTGGTGCATAAACAATGAATTCTGGAGCACTGAAAAGAAATTTAAAAACAAATATTTTTTTGTGGAAAGAACCAAGATGCCCTTCAACGTACAAATGGATAAGGAAGATGTGGTCCATATACACTATGGAGTATTATACCTCCATCAGAAAGGACAAAGACCCAACTTTTGTAGCAACATGGATGGTACTGGAAGGGATTATGCTGAGTGAAATAAGCCAAGCAGAGAGAGTCAATTATCATATGATCTCACTTATTTGTGGAGCATAACAAAGAGCATGGAGGACATGGGGAGATAGAGAGGAGAAGGGAGTTGGGGGAAATTGGAAGGGGAGGTGAACCATGAGAGAATATGGACTCTGTAAAACAATCTGAGGGTTTTGAAGGGGCAGGGGGTGGGAGGTCGGGGTAACAGGTGGTGGGTATTATAGAGGGCACAGACTGCATGGAGCACTGGGTGTGGTGCAAAAATAATGAATACTGTTACGCTGAAAATTAAAAAAAAATTTTTTAAAAAGTAAAAAAATAAAAGGGTGTAGGTAGTTTCAGATAAGTTTCTTCTATGCTTTGGATAAAAGAATATTATAACATTATTGAGAGCAGTGAGCACAGATGTTAACACCTCTGGCTCCAATGCTGCACTCCTTAGGTTTAAAATTAAACTCTGCCACAAGGATGGCTTTCCCAGGCTTATCACTGGAAGTTCCATATCCCTGTGGAAATTGCTCAGTTCTGAGTTGGTCACCCAACCCTGACACTTGTTAGCTATTTAATCTTGAAGTAATTTTTAAGCCTCTGTATGTTTCAGTTCCCTCATGGTACAATGGGGATCAAATATTTTACTTATCTCACTGGGTTGTTTTAGAATGAAATAAAATAATATGCATATGTTGCTTAGCGTATTGCATAGTAAAAGTTAATATATGAAGCTATTAATAAGTAAATAAAACTACAATAATTATTATTCAAAAAAATTCATTGGCCCATTAAAAACAAAAACAAAACAAAACAAAAAAACCTTCTTGACTACTGGGATGCTTATATCAGAGGACTTCCCCCTCACCCGGGTGTGCCAATATTCATTGTTTATGTACCACACCCAGTGCTCCATGCAATATGTGCCCTCCTTAATACCCACCACCAGGCTTACCCATCCCCTAACCCCTTCCCCTCTAAAAACCTCTGTTTCTCAGAGGTTTGTGATCATCAGCTGTCATAGTTCTCTCATAGTTCATCTTCCCCTTCCAAATTCCTCCAATTCACTTTCCCTTTCCTTTTCCTACTGTCTGCCATGTTATTCCTTATGTTCCAAAAGCAAGTGAAACCATGTGATAATTGACTTTCTCTGTTTGATTTATTTCACTCAGCATAATCTCCTCCAGTCCCATCCATGTTGATGCAAAAGTTGGGCATTCATCCTTTGTGATGGCTGATATAATATTCTATTATATCAGAGGGCTTTGGAATAACTTTCCCTCAGTTTTTACAATAAAATATTTGGATATATGTTTTAAAAATCACTGTTGTAGAGCTGCCTAGAGCTGATATCAAGCCCCGGGTTTTTATGTCAAGGACATAAAGGCTCACAGAGTGTTGATCAGGAGAACCTGACTTTCTTAGAACCTTTATTTTCCTCATTCCTTCATTTGCTGCCCACTGCCTATCCCATCACTACAAACTTATTTCCCCTGGCTTTTAAAGGCCTCTATGAGCTAGCTCCAAACTATGGCTCAGTCCCAAATTCAACCAGTGATCCAACTAAATTTGTTCCTGAATTCCCTTATCAAATATCTCATTTCTATCTTGGAATTTTCACTCATGTTGTTGCTCCCTTTCTGAAATGCACCTGCCCATCATTCCCACAAATACTTATAAGACCTCACTCATTCTCCAAGATCAAATTCATGTTTCCTCTCTTCCAGAAACCTCTCCATGGCTATTCTGGCTCACACCAACCTCTTCATTCTTGGCCTCTTTACTCTTGACACACGTTACATCTAAACCACATGATTAAACACTAAGTGCTCCTTTCTTCACAAAACAGTTTTTTTTCCACTAGTTTATAGACTTCTTGAAAGAATCTACTCTTTCTTTCCACAACTACTTCCACTCTTCTATTTATTCTACCCTTCCACATCTATTCCATCAGTAAATACTATTGGCTTTTCCTCCCAAATTATCCTTCCATTTTCACTGTCTCCCCTAGTCAAAACCACCATTGTCTCTCACATGGAAACTTCAACAGTCTCCCAACTTTCTTCTCTGCTTCTTCCCCTTCTCTCTTCAACCATTCCTCACACAGGATTCGAGGCCCTCTTGAACAAATATGATCCAGAGCACATTGCTCCCTTGCTTCAAATACTTCATTCATACTCAGAATGCAAACCAAGCTCCTAACTACGGTCTATAAGACACCACATAATATGAATCTCACCAACCTATTTCATGTTAATCTTTTTCTTAGATTACTACAATACAACCCTACTGATCTTTCACTCTGACCCTTGAAAGGCCATTCTTTTTTCCACCTTTGGACATTGGCACGTCCTTGTCCCTCTGTTTTAAATATTCTTCTTAGAAGTCTTTATATCACTCCTTCCTCTTCATTATTTAGGTCTCAGTGTACATATCACATTCTTCGAGAGGCCTTCCATGAACATCTTCTCTAAAGTAATGCCCCTATAATTTTATCACAACACTATATTTTATTAACTTAATGATATATATCACAATCTAAAATTATCTTATTGCTTTATGTATGTGTTTTGACGTTTATTGTGGATCTTTCCAGAGAGTAAGAATCATTCTGTTTTTTCATCCTTCTTCCCCAGTCTTAACACATAGAAGGTGTGCAATAAATATGCTTTGAGTGAATGCATGTGTGTGCAAATGAGTGGTTGCATATGTGGCCCAAAACTCGAGCTCAGTGATTGGTATGGAGAAGAAAGCCCAATGAAAGCTGTCGGGGATGAGAACAAAAAGAAGACATTCTGGGAAGTTGTGAGCCTTTGGAATAGTTAGCACATCCTCTAAATTTTCTCATATGAACATTATTATCCAAGCTACTCTTTAAATATTCTTCTGTTTTTGGAATCTGTGTTTCCTCCTAACTTTTTGACAAATTCTTTTCTGTTTCCTTATTTTGGCTTCTCTTCTCCCTTTTACCTCCTAAATATTGATTTCTGCTTTAAGTTTTCTTTCCTATAACATCACGTCTTGTGGACTCGAACTATGAGAACACTCAAAACCACTAGCCTGGACTTCTTCTCCAACCTCTACATTTCTACCCATAACTACCAACTGTGAAAGCCACACCACCTGAACTTCACCAGGAAGTTAAAAGTTGGCATGCCCTAAAATGAATACTTGCTACCCAAACCTTACTATCCTTCCCTGTTTCTGTACTTGCTCATTTGGTTAATGGTTGCCACTATATACAGAGTACGCAAGCTGGAAACTTCAGGCATCTTTTTCTTGCTCAGCCCCTCATCAAAGTTCCATAATTTCTTTCTCAAATATTCCTTAACTCTACCCCTTCTGTCCATCCTTATTGTTTCTACCCATTGGCAGGCTCTCATCAGATCTTGAAACAGCTTCCTAGTTTTCCTCCTCTTAAGACTTATTTCTCATTATTCCTCCACAAGGCTGCTGTTAGCATTTTGCTTGGGATTATTCTTTACTGTTTATGAGTGCCTTAAATATTGATGAAAGTTTTATCATTTCTGAATCCCACTATCTAAATAATAGTATCATCTCCTCCATACCCCAATCACTGTGACAACTAAAAGTATCTTCACACATTTCCAAACAACTTTTAGCATACCACCTTGAGTTGAGGGTCACTTAATAAAATAAGTTTGTATAACTTCTTCAAGAAGATGCTGATTCCAAGTCTGTCTATAAGCTTCCTACTAACTATAATATTGCTATCTTCTTTGGGCAGATGCTGCTTCCAAATCACTGCCTACAATAACATTTCTTCACCACCCATCCCCTATCTGTGCCTGATGACAGTTTACTCCCTCAAATGATCAGTTTGAGTGCCTGATTCTCTAGGAAAGCTTTACTACACAAGTCAAGCAGAGTTTGTTATAGTTTTGTGTGTGTTACTATAGCTCCTGGAAAAATCATATCATATCCCTTTCACACTAACTGTGAGCTGCCTAGTTCATCCTCACATCCTTAGTATCTAGATCAATAAGTGGAAGAAATGGATATTTATTATGTTTTGTGAAAATGTTATTGTAAAATAAAGGAAAAACAAAAAATAGGAATAAAAAGGAAGAAAAAACAGAGGAAGACAGAGGAGGAAAGAAAAGATACAGAGTGAAGCAAAAGAAAAAATAAAACAGGGGAAAGGGAAAAAGTTAAAAAGAGAGAAATAGAGACAAAGAAAGAAATAAAGAAGGAAATGGAGAAAAAGGAAAGCCAAAAAAGAGGGGGAAATCAAAGGAAGAAATAAAAGGGGAAAAAGAAGAAAAGTGAGGGGAAGGAAGGAAAAGAGAAAAAGAAAAGAAGGAAGACTAGAAAGAAGATGGAAGACTGGAAGAAGAAAATGAAAAAGAAGAAAAGACAAAAAGTAAGATGGAGATAAAATAGAAGGAAGGAAGGAAATAATGATCAGAAATAAATGAGAGAAAAAAAGAGATAAGAAAAAGAAAAGATTATGAGAGAGGACGAGGAAAAATGAGAGAGGGGAGGAAAAAGGAGCAGTGAAAGAAAAAATTTTAAAGGGTGTGGGGAAGAGGGGAATAATGCATAAAGAAAGCTCCAATAGTGAAAGAAAGGAAAGGTCTTTTATCAATCTTGGATTTCAACTCTTAGTCTGTAGGGTCATTTCTGAATATCTCCTTCTATTCTGTAGGTTGCCTCTTTGTTTTGATGGCTTGTTTCCTTTGCTGTGGAGAAGATTTTTGATCTTGACGAAGTCCCCAAAGTTCATTTTCACTTTTGTTTCCTTAGCCTTTGGAGACATGTCTTGAAAGAAGTTGCTATGGCCAATGTCGAAGAGGTTAGTGCCTATGTTTTCCTCCAGGATTTTGATGGATTCCTGCCACACATTGAGGTCATTCATTCATTTAGAATTTATCCTTGTGTATGGTGTAAGAGAATGACCAAGTTTGATTGTTCTCTACATAGCTGTCCAATTTTCACAGCATCATTTTTTGAAGAAACTGTCTTTTTTCCACTGGATATTTTTTATTGCTTTGTCAAAAATTATTTGATCATAGAGTTGACGACTCATATCTGAGCTCTCTACTCTGATCCATTGGTCTTTGTGTCTGTTTCTGTGCCAGTACCATGCTGTCTTGGTGATCACAGTTTGTAATCAAGCTTGAAATTAGGCAACGTGATGCCCCCAGAACTGTTTTTCTTTTTCAAAATTTACTTGGTGATTTGGGGTCTTTTCACAATTGACACTATAGACAAAGGGCTGAAATCCAAGATCTATAAAGAACTTCTCAAACCCAACACCCAGACACCAGATAATCATATCAAAAAATGGGCAGAAGACATGAACATGTGCCTTCCTCTCCAAAGAAGACATACACATGTCTAACAGACACATGGAAAATGGTAAATCATCATTAGCCATCAGGGAAATTAAAATCAAACCACATTGAGATACTACCTTGCACCAGATAGAATGACAAAGTTTGTTTCCAAGGCAGCAAACAACAAATGTTGGAGAAGATGTGGAGCTCAGGGATTCCTCTTACACTTTGACGCTAATGAAAGTTGGTGCAGCCTCTTTGGAAAACATTGCAGAGGTTCCTCAAAATATTTTTTAAAAAAGCTACCCAATGACCCTGCAATAGCACTACTGGGTATTTATACCAAAGATACAGATGTAATGAAAATAAAGGCCACCTTATACCAATTAGAATGGCCAAAATTAACAAGACACTAAACAACATACGTTGGAGAGGATGTGGAGAAAGGGGAACTCTCTTACACTGTTGGTGGGAATGCAAATTGTTGCAGACACTTTGGAAAACTTAAAAGAGATGAACATTTTTTCATGTGTCTGATAGCCATTTGTATGTCTTCATTGGAGAAGTGTCTGTCCATATCTTCTGCCCATTTTTTTGATATGATTATTTGTTTTGTGTGTGTTGAGATTGAGGAGTTCTTTATAGATCCTGGATATCAACATTTTGTCTGTACTGTCATTTGAAAATATCTTCTCCCATTCCGTGGGTTGCCTCTTTGTTTTCTTGACTGTTTCCTTTGCTGTGCAGAAGGTTTTGATTTTGATGAAGTCCCAGAAGTTTATTTTGGTTTTGTTTCCTTTGCCTTTGGAGACATATCTTGAAAGAAGTTGCTGTAGCTGATATCGAAGAACATACTGCTTATGTTCTCCTCTAGGATTCTGATGAACTCCTGTCTCACGTTGAAGTCTTTTATCCAATTTGAGTTTATCTTTGTGTATGGTGTAAGAGAATGGTCGAGTTTCATTCTTCTACATATAGCTGTCCAGTTTTCCCAGCACCATTTATTGAAGAGACTGTCTTTTTTCCACTCTAGATCTTTTCCTGTTTTGTCAAAGATTATTTGACCATAGAGTTGAGGGTCCATATCTGGGCTCTCTACTATGTTCCACTGGTCTATGTGTCTGTTTCTATGCCAGTACCATGCTGTCTTTGTAATCACAGCTTTTAGTAAAGCTTGAAATCAGGTAACGTGATGCCCCTGTTTTTTTTTTTTTTTTTTTCAGCATTTCCTTAGCAATTCAGGGTCTCTTCTGATTCCATACAAATTTTTGGATTATTTGCTC
Source organism: Mustela nivalis (assembly GCF_964662115.1). Lineage (NCBI taxonomy): Eukaryota > Metazoa > Chordata > Mammalia > Carnivora > Mustelidae > Mustela > Mustela nivalis. The sequence goes on from NC_139040.1 coordinate 72,885,468, forward strand.
CAGCTCTTTGAAGAATACCGGTGGAATTTTGATTGGAATGGCATTAAAAGTATAGATTACTCTAGGCAGTATAGACATTTTAATAATGTTTATTCTTCTGATCCAAGAGCATGGAATGGTCTTCCATCTTTTTGTGTCTTTTTCAATTTCTTTCATGAGTGTTCTGTAGTTCCTCGAATACAGATCCTTTACCCCTTTGGTTAGGTTTATTCCCAGGTATCTTATGGTTCTTGGTGCTCTAGTAAATGGAATTAATTCTCTAATTTCCCTTTCTGTATTTTCATTGTTAGTGTATAAGAAAGTCACTGATTTCTGTACATTGACTTTGTATCCTGCCATGTTACTGAATTGCTGTATGAGTTATAGTAGTTTGGGGGTGAAGTCTTTTGGGTTTTCCATATAAAGAATCATGTCATCTGCAAATAGAGAGAGTTTGACTTCTTTATTGCCAGTTTGGATACCTTTTATTTCTCTTTGTTGTATGATTGCTGTTGCTAGGACTTCTAATACTATGGTGAACAAGAGAGTGGGAATCCTTGTCGTGTTTCTGATCTCAAAGGGAACGCTGCAAGCTTTTTCCAATTGAGGATATTTGCTGTGGGTCTTTCATAAATAGATTTGATGAAGTTCAGGAATATTCCCTCTATCCCTATATTTTGAAACGTTTTAATCAGTAACAGATGCTGGATTTTGTCAAATACTTTTTCTGCATCAATTGAGAGGACCATGTGGTTCTTCTCTCTTCTCTTATTAATTTGTTCTATCACATTGATTGATTTGCGAATGTTGAACCATCCTTGTAGCCCAGGAATGAATCCCACTTGGTCATGGTGGATAATATTTTTAATGTGCTGTTGGATCCTGTTTGCTAGGATCTTGTTGAGAATCTTTGCATCCATATTCATCAGTGATATTGGTCTTTTTGGTAGGATCTTTGTTCATCATCACTAGCCATCAGGGAGATTCAAATTAAAACCACATTGAGATATCACCTTCCACCAGTTAGAAGGGCCAAAATTCGCAAGATAGGAAAAAACATGTGTTGGAAGGGATGTGGAGAAAGGGGAACCCTCTTGCACTGTCGGTGGGAATGCAAGTTGTTGCAGCCTCTTTGGAGAACAGTGTGGATATTCCTCAAGAAAATAAAATTAGAACTTCCCTATGACCCTGCGATTGCACTCCTGGGTATTTACTTCAAAGATACAGATGTAGTGAAAAGAAGTGCCATCTGTACCCCAATGTTTATAGCAGCAATCGCCATGGTTGCCAAACCGTTGAAAGAACCAAGATGGCCTCCAACAGACAAATGCATAAGGAAGATATGGTCCATATACACTATGGAGCATTATGCCTCCATCAGAAAGGATGAATACCCAACTTTTGTATCCACATGGATGGGACTGGAGGAGGTTATGCTGAGTGAAATAAGTCAAGCAGAGAGAGTCAATTATCATATGGTTTCACTTATTTGTGGAGCATAACAAATAGCATGGTGTACATAGGGAGTTAGGAGAAGGGAGTTGGGAGAAATTGGAAGGGGAGGTGAACCATGAGAGACTATGGACTCTGAAAAACAATCTGAGGGGTTTTAAGTGGTGGGGTTGGTGGGAGGCTGGGGGAACCAGGTGGTGGGTGTGGATGGCAGTGGGTATGTATGGTGGTGGGATTGCATGGAGTACTGGGTGTGGTACAAAAACAATGAATACTGTTATGCTGAAAATAAATAAAAAATAAATTAAAAAAATTTAAAAATTTAAAATAGAGCTACCCTATGACCTGGCAATTGTACTACTGGGTATTTACCCCCAAAGATACAGATGAAGTGAAAAGAAGGGCTATATGTACCCCAATGTTCATAGCAACAATGTCCACAATAGCCAATGTGTGGAAAGAGCCAAGATGCCCTTCAACAGGTGAATAGATAAAGAAAATGTTGTCCAGATGTACAATGGAATATTACTCAGCCATCAGAAAGAATGAATACCTAACTTTTGCATCAGTAAGGATGGGACTGGAGGAGATTATTCTAAGTGAAATAGGCCAAGCAAAGAACATCATTTATCATATGGTTTCACTTACTTGTGGAACATAATAAATAATGTGGAGGACATTAGGAGAAGAAATGGAAAGTGAATTGGGGGAAATCAGAGGGGGAGAGAAACCATAAGAGACAGTGAACTCTGAGAAACAAACTGAGGGTTTTAGAAGGGAGGGGGATGGAGGGATGGGTGAGCCTGGTGGTGGGCATGTATTGCATAGAGCACTGGGTGTGGTGCATAAACAATGAATCTTGGAACACTGCATCAAAAACCAGTGATTATTTTGTGGTAACTAACATAACACAATATTAAAAAAAAAAAAAAAAAAAGAAAGGAAATAGATGCTGAAGGACTAGGGCAATTATAAATAATATTTTTTTCTCTTTGGTGTTGAGAACTCTAACACGAATTTGATGGAAAATAAGACATTACAAGCCCTAGCTTTGTATCTGCGAATTTTACTATTAAAATTCTAGTGTCATTAGTTCTATTGGAAGACCTGAGGTACCTAAGATAATATTTTTAAATACAATCGTTCATTTCTATTAAGTGTAATATAAACTTACTAAAATTTAAAACAAAGCAAAAGGAGGATAAAAAGCCACCAATAAACCCAATAAACCCACAGGACTCAAACATTCTTGACACTTTGCTGCATTCTTTTCTGGTCATTTTTGTTTCCAATTTTTTAAACATAACTGTAAGCATCCAGTACACAAAGTGCTGAAAACTCCTGGTGAGGTTTTTAAGTCATCTGCAAAGCTGCTTAATTACATATGTGTATTTACCCAAATAACTTTTACATGATAAAATGTTAGACATAGATGGAATCTAAAGAAACACTCTACTCAGGGGTAGGGGGCAAGATGGAGGAGAAGGAGGAGGCACTGTTTCAACTGGTCCCCTAAAGTGAGCGGATTATCTACCAAAGAACTCTGATCACCCATGAAATTAGCCTGAGATTGGAATCATACATTTCTGGATCTCTATGTGGAGAGAAGACACCAGCGGACAGGTTAAAGCAGAGTGGGAACATTGGACTGATATTGGAAGATAAACAAAAGGGGGATGGAACTACCAGAAGCGACCCATTGGAAAGTAATACCCCAATATGAGAGTGCTGTGTGATTGGGGACCAGCATTAACTCAGAGTCTGGTTAAAAGCACTCAAAAAAAGAGCAAATGATCTTAAGGGGAAATTGGTGGCATTGGGCAGTTAGGGACAGGGGCTTAAGCCCACGGGCCCAGGACAGCCACCACTGGCACTGTGCCAGAGAGAGTGCCATGAAGAAGCCAGGCCTTGGTCCCTGAGCCACCAGCACTGAGAGCATCTGGGTGACAGCACACGTGAGAGAGTCTAGTGTGGATGCCAGCTGGTGCTCTCTAGAACCACAGCCTTTTGCACTTTGCACACATGCTGTGCAACAGGGGTCTGAGTCGCTCCACACCCTCCCCTGAGAGAAGTCCATGCAGGCACTAGCTGGTGCTCTCTAGGGCCAGCGAGAGTCTGAACACTCCCAGCCCAGGCCAGGGTGAAAACCTCAGCATGTGTCTTTGGTTGGGAACTCTCTGGTGGTCTGGACCTGCCCAGACAGCCACAGAAGAGGCAGCCACTGGAAGCCAGCTCCCTGGACTAGTACTTCTTTTGGTTTTGGTAGCACTAGGGTACAAGTGGGAGCTCCTGAGACCGCTGAGACTGTGGTTGGGGTCATGCTTTGCTGGTGGGAGGTGGCAGAGGGGGAGTTTATGTGCTCTGGAGCACCTAGAGGAAAACAGTCTGAGGCTTCTTTCTGAGATGGAGGTCCAGGTGCAGTTTGCTTTCCTCTTAACCTCAGAAGAACCGCCAAAAGCACCAAGGGGAGGAAAAAGAAAAAAAAAAAAACCTCCAGAGGGGGGAGACAAGATGGCAGGGAAGTAGGAGGAGGCGCCCTTTCAACCTGTACCCTAAAGTGAGCTGATTACCTTCCAAAGAACTCTGATCACCCACGAACAGATCAGAATTATACGCGTCTGGATCTCTACCGGAGCAGAAGACGCCAGTGGGCAGGTAAAGCGGAGTGGGATAGTCGGACTGATATCAGAAGATAAACAAAAGGGGGAGGGAGCCAACAGAGGCGACCCATTGGAAAGTAATACGCCAATATGAGAGTGCCCTGCATCTGGGGACCAGCATTAACTCTGGAGTCTGGTAGAAAGCACTCAAAAAGAGCAAAGGATCAGCGGGGGAAAATTGCGGGAATCAGGGTGTTAGGGTCAGGGGCTTAAGTCCCCAGACCCAGGACAGCCACCTCTGGCGCAGAGCCCAAGAGAGTGCGGCAGAGAAACCAAGTCTTGGTCCCTGAACCACCAGTATGCCTGAGAGCACGTGGCGCCCGGCTCCAGTGAGGGCCTGGGAGCCTCCTCAGCCAACAGAAGCATAGCCTTTTTGCAGTCCCCAAGCTAGTGCCCTGCGGTGCCAACAGAGTTCGAGTCCTGTCCCGCACCCTCCCCTGAGAGAGGTGCACATAGGCGCCAGCCCAGTGCTCTCAGACCCAGAAAGACCAGGCACACCCAGCCAAGGCCAGCAGAAAAATCTCAGTGTGCAATTGATGTTTGGAACTTCTCTGGCAGTCTGGAGCTGCTGTGGTTTTGGGTACAAGCAAAAAATCCTGAGTCCCCAGGGACCATGACTGGGAACCTGCTCTGCCAGCTGCCAAGGGAGGATTTATTTGGGCTCTGCAGCCAGACTGAGGCTTCTCTATGAGAGGGAGGTCAGGGTGCAGTTTTCTTTCCTCTAAACCTACAAAAACCATCAAAAGCAGTCAAGGCGAGAGAGAAAAACAAAAGTAAACAAATATAAAACCTCCAGAGAACAAAAGCCTGAAAAAACGGTTTCCTCAGAGCCCACCCCCTTGAAGGGGGTGGGAGGACTTAACTCAGAGAACATCATTGACTGAAAACCCACGTGGCAGGCCCCTCCCCCAGAAAACCAACCAGGAAAGTAAAAAAAAAAAAAAAAAGACAACAAGAGAAGAATCACCACTACTCCATAGGACAATTTTTATTATTAATTCGTTCCCACTATTCTGGCTCATTTTTTATATAGATAATTTTTATTATTATATACATAATTTTTAACCTATTTACTGTCACAGTGAGATGTCCAGTACATCAAATTCCATAATAACCTTCTAACCTGAACTTTTTGATACATACACCTGTGTTTTCCTTTTACATTTCTATTTTTTAAATTTCTTTATTTATTAATTTTAGTTTAGTTTAGTCTAGTTTATTCCTTTTTTTAATTTTTATTTTCTAATATTCATATAGAGTTAAACTTCAAGGTAATCCCCTTTCCCCAATCAATGCCACCCCTATAGGTAAACCAAATCCTAATCCCCCTTTATCTTAGGAAAGTTGAGTCCATTAACAAAGATATCAAGATACATCCAAGAAGAATCAAAACAACCTTCCTCACCCACACTGAGAATTTACAACCACTCTACCATCTTTTTCTTCCACCAGTATTTCTGTGTTTTTGTATTTGTCCTGATAGTATATCAATCTTACACTCGGGGTTCTTTTTGATGAGGTTCTTCCTATATTTGCATATATATAATTTTTTTCTCTTGTTATATACTTTTATCAGTCCTTTTGTTTACCTGGTTTTGTTTATATACTTTATAAATCTTACCTTAGGGCCCATTTGGGATCAACCTTCTCTTTTATCTCAACTTTCGTTCCTGTCTCTCTCCCTCTCTCTTTTTTTCTATTCCTTTTCTTTTTCTTCTCATTTGGGTGGGGAAACCTGGTTGCTCAGAAGTGTTCCAGGGTGCACCTTGACTGCACCACAGCTACACCCGTTCAGCCATCTCTCACCTAAATGACTAGGAGGAGGAATGCCCAACAGAAGAAAAATACAGAGGATGGACCTTCTGCAACAGAGTTAACAGCTATCAACATAGACAATATGTCATAAAGAGAATTCAGGCTAACAATAGCTAGGTTGGAGAAAGCCATGAGTGACAAAACGGAATTGATTAGGGCCGAACTAAAAACGACCAGAGATCATGTTTTCATTATTAGGGAAGAGCTGAAAGCTATCAGGGATGAGCTTCACAATGCTCTCAATGAGTTCCAATCTAATCTAAATTCCCTCAATGCTAGAGTAACTGAGACAGAAGATAGAAGTAGTGATCTGGAGGACAAACAGATAGAAAGAAAGGATCAGGAGGAATCCTGGAGCAAACAGCTTAGAAGCCACGAAAATAGATTCAGGGAAATAAATAATGCCATGAAATGTTCCAACATCAGAATTATTGGAATCCCTGAAGGGGAGGAGAAAGAAAGAAGTCTAGAAGATAGAGTGGAACAAGTTCTTCATAAAAATTTTCCGAATCTCATGAATGGAACCAGCGTTCATGTACTAGAGGCCGAAAGGATTCCCCCCAAGATTACAGATTCTCAAAAGTCCTCAAGGCACCTAATAGTAAGAATGAAGAATTATGATTGTAGGCAGAACCTCTTGAAAGCAGCTAGGACAAAGAAGATCCTTATGTACAGAGGAAAGCCCATGAGAATAACGTCAGACCTGTCCACAGAGATCTGGCAAGCCAGAAAGGGCTGGCAAGATATATTCAGGGCACTGAATGAGAAGAACATGCAGCCAAGAATACTTTATCCAGCAAGACTAACATTCAAAATGGAAGGAGAGATAAAGAGTTTCCAAGACTGGCAAGGCTTAAAAGACTATGCATCCACCAAGTCGATACTGCAGGAAATATTAAGGGAGGTTCTATAAAAGAGGAAAAAGCCCAAGAATAGCATTGAACAGAAATATAGAGACAAACTACAGAAAGACTTCAAAGGTAACACTATGTCAATAAAAACGTATCTATCAATAATCACCCTCAATGTGAATGGCCTAAATGCGCCCATAAAATGGCACAGGGTTGCAGACTGGATAAAACAACAGGACCCATCCATATGTTGTCTACAAGAGACCAATTTTTAACCTAAAGATACACCCAGATTAAAAGTGAAGGGATGGAGAATCATCTTTCATGCCAATGGGCTTCAAAAGAAGGCTGAGGTAGCGATTCTCATATTAAATACACTAGATTTTAAAGACTGTAGTCAGAGATACTGAAGGACACTACATCATTCTTAAAGGGACTATCCACCAAGATGATCTAACAATTGTAAATATCTATGCCCCCAATATGGGAGCAGCCAATTACATAAGAAAACTGTTAATCAAGATAAAGAGTCATATTGATATGAATACACTAATTGTTGGAGATCTTAACACACCTCTCTCAAAAATAGACAGATCGTTGAAGCAGAAAATTAATAAAGAAACAAGAGCATTGAATGACACATTGGACCAGATGGACCTCATAGATAAACACAGAACATTCCACCCTAAAACAACAGAATACTCATTCTTCTCAAGTGCACATGGAACCTTCTCCAGAATAGACCACATACTGGGTCACAAATCAGGACTCAACTGATACCAAAAGACTGAGATTATTCCCTGCACATTCTCAGATCACAATGCTTTGAAACTGGAGCTCAATCACAAGGAAAAGTTCTGAAGGAACTCAAACATTTGTGCTAAAGACCACCTTGCTTAAGAATACTTGGATCAACCAGGAGATCAAAGAAGAACTGAAACAATTCAAGGAATCCAATGAGGATGAAGACACTTCGATCCCAAACCTATGGGATACAGCAAAGGTGGTCCTAAGGAAGAAATACATAGCCATGCAATCATCCCTCAAAAAAATTGAAAAATCCAGAACACAGCAGCTGTCTCTACACCTTAAAGAACTGGAGAAACAACAACAAATCAAACCAACTCTACACTTAAAAAGGGAAATAATCAAGATTAGAGCTGAGATCAATGAGGTAGAAACCAGAGATACAGTACAACGTATCAATGAAACTAGAAGCTGGTTTTTTGAAAGAATCAATAAGATTGATAAACCATTGGCCACACTAATCCAAAAGAAAAGAGAGAAAGCTCAAATTCATAAAATTATGAATGAAAAGGCAGAGATCACAATGAACAATAAGGAAGTAGAAACAATCATCAGAAGTTATTATCAACAGTTACATGCAAATAAGCTAAGCAACCGAGATGAAATGGATGCATTCCTGGAAAACTATAAACTCCAAAAATTGAACCAGGAAGAAATTGACAACCTGAATAGACTAATATCTAGTAACGAGATTGTAGCAGTGATCAAAAACCTCCCAAAAAACAAGAGCCCAGGACCTGATGGATTCCCTGGGGAATTCTTCCAAACTTTCAAAGAAGAAATAACACCTCTTCTCCAGAAGCTGTTTCAAAAAATTGAAGCAGAAGGAACACTTCCAGACTCTTTCTATGAAGCCAGCATGACCCTGATCCCCAAACCAGGCAAAAACCCTACCAAAAAGGAGAATTTCAGACCAATATCACTGATGAATATGGATGCTAAGATTCTCAACAAGATCCTAGCAAACAGGATCCAACAACACATTAAAAAGATTATCCACCATGACCAGATGGGATTCATCCCTGGGCTACAAGGATGGTTCAACATTTGCAAATCAATCAATGTGATAGAACAAATTAATAATGGAAGAGAGAAGAACCACATGGTCCTCTCAATTGATGCAGAAAAAGCATTTGAAAAATCCAGCATCTCTTCCTGATTAAAACGTTTCAAAGTATAGGGATAGAGGGAACATTCCTGAACTTTATCAAATCTATCTATGAAAGACCCACAGCAAATATCATCTTCAATGGGAAAAAGCTTGCAGCCTTCCTGCTGAGATCAGGAACAAGACAAGGATGCCCACTCTCACCACTCATGTTTTTGCTTTTGTTGAACCAAGATGCCCTTCAACAGACGAATGGATAAGGAAGATGTGGTCCATATACACTATGGAGTATTATGCCTCCATCAGAAAGGACGAACACCCAACTTTTGTAGCAACATGGACGGGACTGGAAGAGATTATACTGAGTGAAATAAGTCAAGCAGAGAGAGTCAATTATCATATGATTTCACTTATTTGTGGAGCATAACAAATAGCATGGAGGACAAGGGGAGATAGAGAGGAGAAGGGATTTGGGGGAAATTGGAAGGGGGAGGTGAACCATGAGAGACTATGGACTCTGAAAAACAATCTGAGTGTTTTGAAGGGGCCGGGGGGGGGGTGGAAGGTTGGGGTACCAGGTGGTGGATAATATAGAAGGCACAATTGCATGGAGCACTGGGTGTGGTGCAAAAATAATGAATACTGTTATGCTGAAAATAAAAAATAAATTCAAAAAAAAAAAAAGAAAAAAATACCTCTCCAGAGAACAAAAGCATGAAAAACCTGTTTCCTCAGAGCCCAGCTCCTTTATAGTGAGCAGGAGGACTCAACTCTAGCAAGACTGCCTGAAAAACAATGTGGCAGGCCCCTCCCCAAGAAAGAGAGCAAAAAACAAACAAACAAACAAAGAAGAGGACAACCACCACAGGGTCTGCATAAAGCTGTAAAACCACAGTATCAGGAGAAAAGAAGATATGAATCTTCCAGTATGCCCCAAAGTCCTGTATACTTCATAGATTCAACTTTTATTTTTAATTTGTTCCCACTATTCTCACTCTTAATTTTTTATAGTTAGCCTATTTACCATCACAATGAGAGGTTCAGTACAACAAATTCCACAATAACCTTTAACTTGAACTTTTTTGATACATATACCTGTGTTTAACTTTGCTTTTCTATTTTTTCTTAATTTTCATATAGAGATAAGCTTCAGGGGAGCTCTTTTTTCCCAGTCAATACTACCCTTATATATAAACCAGTTTTAAACCCCCTTTATCGCTGGAAAGTTGAGTCCTTTAACAAAGGTATCAAGATACACCCAGGAAGAATCAAAATCAACTTCCTTTCCCACACTGAGAATTCATAACCACCCTCCCATGTTTTACTTATGTCAGTGTTTCTGTGTATTTGTTTTTATTCTGGTAGTGGAAAAATCTTATACTTGGGGTTCATTTTGGCTGGGTTCCTTTTTTTTCTTGTCATTTACTTTTGTGAGTCTTTCTGTTAGTCTGTTTTTGTTTATATACTTTATAAATCTTACCTTTGGGGCCCATTCAGGCTGGGTATGCTCTTTTATATTTTTCTTTCTTTTTCTTCTTTTCCCCCCTATCTCTCTATATATATTTCTTTTTTTTTCTTTCTTTTATTATTTTTTTTTTGTGTGTGTGTGGGGAATCCTGATTGCTCAGAAGCATTCCAGGGTGAAACTTGACTGGACCACAGGTGATACATTCAGCTCCACATCCCCTCGGCCATCTCTCACCAAAATGAGTAGGAGGATGAATGACCAACAGAAGAAAAATTCAGAGATTTCCCTCTCCAACAGAGCTATTGAATATGGACATAAACAGTATGTTGTAAAGGGAATTCAGGCTACCAATTATCCAATCCATTGGGGCAGAAGTGAAAGCCACAGGGAAGATGGTAACAATGTTATCAATGAGTTCCAATCTAATCTAAATTCTCTAACACCTAGGGTAACTGAGGCAGAAGATAGAATTAGTGATCTAGAGGATAAACTGACAGAGAAACAGGATCAGAAGGAGACCTGGAACAAATAGCTTAGAAGTCATGAAAACAGAATTAGGGAAATAAATGATGCCATGAAACGTTCCAACATTAGAATTTTTGGAATCCTTGAGGCAGAGGAAAAAGAAAGAAGACTAGAGGATATAGTTGAAAAAATTCTCCATGAAAATTTTCCCAATCTGGGGAATGGAACCAGTGTTCATGTTCTAGAGGCAGAAAGGTTTTCCCTAAGATCACAGAATCTAGAAAGACCTTGAGACACCTGACTGTGAAAATGATGAATCATAATTTTAGACAAAAGCTCTTGAAAGCACCTGGGGGAAGAGATTCCTTACATAAAGAGGAAGGCCTACCAGAATAACTTCAGACCTGTCCACAGAAACCTGGCAAGCCAAAAAGGGCTGGCAAGATGTATTCAGGGCACTAAATGAAAAGAACATGCAGCCAAAAATACTTTATCCAGCAAGACTGACATTCAAAATGGATGTAGAGATAAAGAGCTTCCAAGACTGTCAAGGTTAAAAAGAGTGTGTGACCACCAAGGTGGCACTCCAAGAAATATTTTCTAAAAGAAGAAAAAGAAAAAACAACAAGAATAACACTGAACAGAAACTTATGGGGACAATCTATAGAAAGAAGAACTTCACAGGTAACACGATGTCAATAAAAACGTATCTCTCAATAATCACTCTGAATTTCAATGGCCGAAAGATGCCCATAAAATGGCACAGGGTTGCAGATTGGATAAAACAACAGGACCCATCCATATGTAGTCTACCAGAGACCCATTTTGAACCTAAGGATACACCCAGACTGAAAGTGAAAGGATGGCAAGCATCTTTCCTGCCAATGGGCCTCAAAAAAAGGCTGGGGTAGCAATTCTCATATCAGAAATTAGATTTTAAATTAAAGACTGTAGTCAGAGATACAGAAGGACACTACATCATTCTTAAAGTGTCTATCCACCAAGAAAATTTAACAATTGTAAATATTTATGCCCCCAGTATAGGAGCAGCCAACTACATAAGACAACTGTTAATGAAAATAAAGAGTCATATCAATATGAATACATTAATAGTAGGGAATCTTAACATGCCACTCTCAGTAATAGACAGATCATCCAAACAGAAAATCAGTAAAGAAACAAGAGCATTGAATGGAGCAGGTGGGCCTCATAGATAGAGAACATTCCACCCTAAAACAACAGAATACTCATTCTTCTCGCGTGCACATGGGACCTTCTCCAGATTAGACCACATACTGGGTCACAAATCAGGGCTCAACTGATACCAAAAGACTGAGATCATTCCCCGCATATTCTCAGATCACAGTGCTTTGAAAACAGAGCTCAACCACAAGGAAAAGTATGGAAGGAATTCAAACACCTGGAAGCTAAAGAACACCTTGCTTAAGAATGTTTGGATCAACCAGGAGATCAAAGAAGAACTTAAACAATTCATGGAAACCAATAAGAATGAAGACACTTCAGTTCAAAACCTAAGGGATACAACAAAAGCGGTCCTAAGGGCGAAATACATAGCCATCCAAGCTTCCCTCAAAAAAAAAAAAAAAAAAAAAAAGAAAAATCCAGATCACACCAGCTGTCTTTAGACCTTAAAGAACCGAAGAATCAACAACAAATTAAGCCAACTCCACACACAAGAAGGGAAATAATCAAGATCAGAGCAGAGATCAATGAGTTAGAAACTGGATACAGTAGAACGTATCAATGAAACTAGAAGCTGGTTTTTTGAAAGAATCAATAAGATCTATAATCCATTGGCCAAACCAATCCAAAAGAAAAAAGACCCAAATTAATAAAATTATGAATGAAAAGGGAAAGATCACAACTAACACCAAGGAATTAGAAACAATCATCAGAAATTATTATCAAATTACATGCCAATAAATTAAGCAACCTAGATGAAATGGATGCATTTCTGGAAAACTACAACTTCCAAAACTAAATCAGGAAGAAATTGACCACCTGAATAGACCAATATCTAGTAATGAGATTGAAGCAGTGGTTAAAAACCTCCCATGAAGACAAGAGCCTAGGACCTGACAGAGTCCCCAGGGAATTCTACCAAACATTCTAAGGAGAACTAAAACCTATTCTCCTGAAGCTGGTTCAAAAAACTGAAGCAGAAGGAATACTTCCAGACCCTTTTTATGAAGCCAACATTATCTTGATCCCCAAACCAGGCAAAGACCCCACCAAAAATGAGAATTCCAGACCAATATCACTGATGAATATGGATGCTAAGATTCTCAAAAAGATCATAGTTAATAGGATCCAACAGTACATTAAATAAATTATGCACCACGACCAGGTGGGATTTATCCCTGGGTTGCAAAAATGGTTCAACATTTGCAAATCAATCAATGTGATAGAACAAATCAATAAGAGAAGAGAGAAGAACCACATGGTCCTCTCAATTGATGTAGAGAAAGCATTTGACAAAATCCACCATCCGTTCCTGATTAAAACGCTTCAAAGTATAGGGATAGAGGGAATATTCCTCAACTTCATAGAATCTATCTATGCAAAACCCACAGCAAATACCATCCTCAAAGGCAAAAAGCTGACAGCCTTCCCTTTGAGATTAGGAACACAACAAGGATGCCCACTCTCACCACTCTTGTTCAACATAGTATTAGGAGTCCTAGAAACAGCAATCAGACAACAAAGATAAATAAAAAGTATCCAAATTGGCAAGGAAGAAGTCAAACTCTCTCTCTTCACAGATGGCATGATACTTTACCTTGAAAACCCAAAAGACTTCACCCCCAAATTGCTAGAACTCATACAGCAATTCAGTAATGTGGCAGAATACAATATGAATGTAAAGTAATCAGTTGCTTTCTTATACTCTAACAACAAAAATACAGAAAGGGTAATTAGAGAATCAATTCCATTTACTATAGCACCAAGAACCACAAGATACCTGGGAATAAACCTAGTCAAAGAGGTAAAGGATCTGTACTCAAGGAACTACAGAACACTCATGAAAGCAACTGAAGAAGACACAAAAAGATGGAAGAACCATTCCATGCTCATGGATCAGAAAAATAAACATTATTAAAATGTGTATACTGCCTAGAACAATCTATACTTTCAATGCCATTCTGATCAAAATTCCACTGGCATTTCCCAAAGAGCTGAAGCAAACAATCCTAAAATTTGTATGGAACCAGAAGAAACTGCAAATTGCTAAGGAAATGTTGAAAAAGAAAAAAAACAAAAACTGGGGGCATCACGTTGCCTGATTTCAAGCTTTACTACAAAGCTGTGATCACCAAGACATCATGGTATTGGTACAATAACATACACAAAGACCAGTGGAACAGAGTAGAAAGCCCAGATATGGACCCTCAACTCTATGGGCAAATAATCTTCGACAAATCAGGAAAAAATATACAGTGGAAAAAAGACAGTCTCTTCAATAAACTGTGCTTGGAAAATTGGACAGCTATGTGTAGAAGAATGAAACTCGACCATTCTCTTACACCATACACAAAGGTAAGCTTGAAATGGATAAAATACCTCAATGTGAGGCAGGAATCCATCAGAATCCTAGAGGAGAACATAGGCAGTAACCTCTTCAATATCAGCCACATCAACTCCTTTCAAGATATGTCTCCAAAGGCAAAGAAAACAAAAATGAAAATGAATTTTTGGGATTTCATCAAGATCAAAAGCTTCTGCACAGCAAAGGAAACCATCAACCAAACAAAGAGGCAACCCGCAGAGTGGGAGATGATATTCGCAAATGACAATACAGACAAAGGACTGCTATCCAGGATCTATAAAGAACTTCTCAAATTCAACACACACAAAACAGATAATCATGTCAAAGAATGGGCAGAAGACATGAACAGATAATTCTCCAATGAAGACATACAAATGGCTAACAGACACATGAAAAAATGTTTATCATCACTGGCCATCAGGGAAATTCAAATCAAAACCATGTTGAAATGCCACCTTACACCAGTTAGAATGGCCAACATTAACAAGAAAATAAACAACGTGTTTTGGAGCGGATGTGGGGAAAGGGGAACCTTCTCACACTTTTGGTGGGGATGCAAGTTGGTGCAGCCACTTTGGAGAACAGTGTGGGGATTCCTTAAGAAATTAAAAATAGAGGGGCGCCTGGATGGCTTGGTGGGTTGAAGCCTCTGCCTTCAGCCCAGGTCACAATCTGGGATCAAGCCCCACATCGGGCTCTCTGTTCAGTGGGGAGCCTGCTTCCTCCTCTATCTCTGCCTGCCTCTCTGCCAGCTTGTGATCTCTGTCTGCCATATAAATAAATAAAATCTTTTAAAAAAAAGAAATTAAAAATAGATCTTCCCTATGACCCTGCTATTGCACTACTGGGTATTTACCCCCAAAGATACAGAGGTAGTGAAAAGAAGGGCCATCTGTACCCCAATGTTCATAGCAGCAATGGCCACAGTCGCTGAAATGTGGAAAGAACCAAGATGCCCTTCATCAACTGACAAATGGATAAGGAAGATGTGGTCCATATACACTATGGAGTATTATGCCTCCATCAGAAAGAATGAATACCCAAGTTTTGTATCCACATGGACGGGACTGGAAGAGATTGTGCTGAGTGAAATATGTCAAGCCAAGTCAATTATCATGTGGTTTCATTTATTTGTGGACCATAAGGAATAAGACAGAGGACATAGGGAGATGGAGAGAAGATGGGAGTTGGGGGACATTGGACGTGGAGATGAACCATGAGAGACTGTGGACTCTGAGAAACAATATGAGAGTTTTGGAGGGGAGAAGTGTGGAGGTTGGGTGAGCCTGGTGGTGGGTATTATGGAGGGCAAGTATTGCAAGGAGCACTGGGTGTGGTGTATAAACAATGAATTCTGGAACACTGAAAAGAAATTAAAAAAAAAGAAACATTGTACTCATTTTTTTTTCATATAATAAAGATAGGGAAATGAAGGGAAGTGAGAGAGGAATAGGGATTCTGGGGAAGGGGTGTGTGGGGGAGAGGACCAGGAAAGAAAGGAGGGAAGAAATGAGGAAGATAGGAAATGAAGGTGATGGATGGAGTTAGGGGAGTGGGACAGAGAAAGAAAAGAAGGAAGAAATGCAGCCAGAGCATGCAAGTTGCTTAGATCAAAATTAAATAGCAAATTAATGAAAGAGTTTGGACTAAAATTTCTTATGATCTGATTCCTGGTATGAAACTGCCACAGTACCTTCCACCCCACTTCTACCAGAAGTTTACAGAAATTCTCACAGAATATCAGAATTGAAAACACTTATAAGTATACCTCCTGGACCTCCCTCCCAGTGCAAGCACTGTACCTATACAATCTCTACATAGTATGGGACTACACAGTCAAGTCCACCCTCTACCTATATGAGAATTACCCTGATGCTGGGCAGCATCCTTACTTCTTTCCTTTAGTTTCAGAAAAAGAACTTCCTCAGCTTTTTACTTTCTGTCTGCAGCTTAGAGAAAAATTCAAATAACCAGAACAGAGTGCACATTGAAAAAAGAGAAGACAAAGCTGTTTTTAAAAACCTCCATTTACCCTCAACATGTCTTCTTTTCTTTTCTTTTCTTTTCTTTTCTTTTCTTTTCTTTTCTTTTCACCAGCCCCCCCACCCCATCTAACACCATACCCAACAGAGCCTCCCAGTCTAGGGCTGGCTGTTAAGGGACTTACCAGGGTTGTCAGGCTGCATGATGGCCATGACAAAGGTATGAGGAAAGAGCATGGCTGCACTCTTCCTCATGCCCTGAAGCTTCACAGTGTTGCCCTGGAACATGACCCCATGCACATCTGTTTCTGTTCCCAGGCCAAGCAGGTGCCAGGCCACTGTGTCACCCTTGCACATGTCCAGGTTGGGCAAGTTAGAGAACAGAAACCCATTAATGGCTGAAAAAGAAAATGTAAGACAACAGAAAGATGAGACCAGACTACTCAGGCACTGACCTACAGCATAATGTCAGCTCTATACTATGGTTTTCCCACAATTTGAAATTTCTGAGTCATCTTAAACTATCCTGCCTTCTTCCCTAAGCCATTCTAGCTGTACTTATAAAGATCTGCCTTTTGGGGATGCAGAATGTTTCCTCTTCCTAGAATAAATTTTCTCTCAGGTCCCTCTACAGAAAACTATTACTCATCCTTCACATCCGTGTTCAAATGTCACCTCCTCTGTGGAGTAGAGTTCTTTATCTCTCTCTCCTACTCTATCATTTCCATGAAACTCCTCCCCCACACACAAAATTCTTCCATATCACTTACCACAGAGCACAGAGTCCAATGATTTACTTACAAATTTATCTCCCACACAAGATTGACCTAGCAGGAATCACATTATTTTTTCTCTATCAGTGTGACCACATAATCACCTGGCATGCTGCCTGGTGCTACTTAGGTGGTCCATGAGTTCAAACTGAAATGAACTTGGTTCATAGGCTTGGTTTACTTTTTCCAGGTGATATAATTGATTATGGGACCCAAGAGATGGAGTCATAAGAAAACATACTCATTAATGACTCCCTCCCATCTTACATACTCCTCTTGAAAACACAGGGAGGCCTGCTTTAATTTGATCCATTTTCAATGTTCCCTTCCTCTGGAACCACTTTTAATAAGTAACCTTACTTGGTAATCGCCATAGATGCTGATGATAACATTGTTAATCTCCTGATTCTGTTTCCTTTTCCTGTCGTTTCTAATTGCAGATCTATTTAGCCTTTGAACCCTGGCTCAAGCACTCCTTTCTTCCAGGAATCCTTTAATTGGATTCTCCTTCATTAATGTTCTCCTCCTATGAACTCCATGTCACTTGAAAGCTATTTCACACAATGTAGCACTTAATTATAGTTGATCTTGGCATGTTCTATATTTTTTGCATGAGTGTTATTTGTCTTATTTTATTGCAAATGCTGGGAACTTTTTGCAAACTGGGACCATGCCTTCCCATTCACTCACCCACCCACCTACCTACCTACCCATTAATTTGGTAGTTCACTTGTTCAATAAACATTTAGTATGTGTTGGAAAGTGTAGATAATGCAGTGATAAGCAACAAACGATACTCACTTTTTAAGGAAACTACACTCTAGTATGTCAAAAGCTGTATATCAAATAACTATATAGAACATGCTGTTAAAATATTCTGATTAAAATGCAATAGGGGTTCAGAAGAGGATGTCATCATCCTGGGATTGGGTGGTTAAAAACAATGGTTACATGGATGAAGTAGCTTTTGAGTAGGACCTTAAAGAATGGAAATAATTAGACAAACCATAAGTGACTGTTAATCTCACAAAACAAACTGAGGGTTGCTGGGGGGAGGGGGGTTGGGAGAAGGGGGTGGGATTATGGACACTGGGGAGGGTATGTGCTTTGGTGAGTGCTGTGAAGTGTGTAAACCTGGTGATTCACAGACCTGTGCCCCTGGGGATAAAAATACATGTTTATAAAAAATAAAAAATTATATTTAAAAAAAAATAAAAATAAATAAATAAATTTAAAAAAAAAAGAATGGAAATAATTTCCACAGGTTAAGGGCAAAAATGTAAAGAGAGGCATTTCAACTGGTTGGCAAAGTATTGTAAAGGTATCAAGTCAGAAAAGTACAAGGTATGTATATATTGAAAAAAATAGCCCAATTTGGCTGGAGTATAGAGAACCATGGAGAGTCAATACACTCTCTAGTGTATTCATGGTTTATAATCCTCATTTCACAACATATTTTTCCAGTGTTCCCCATACTGTGTAACACAGGACATAGTACATCCAAGTTCTAAACCCTAAGAACTATTGCTTTAGCTTTAATTCTTCAATCCAGCTCATGTTTTTGGTAGAGCTGACCAATGGGATCAGTGCTTTCAAGGATGGGACATGATTATGTTTAGGTTAGATTTTTACTTATAACCTCTCAACTGTAGCTCGGGGCAAAAGCACTCCCCATACCATGCATCCGATTGGAGTCTTGGAAACCCTTGACATCCTCTGAGAGCAGTCGTGAATCCAACATAGCAGCTGCTTGATTGGCATTGCTGTACCAGCTCTTGTTCTCATCCAACACAGTAAAAAGGAGAAAAAATTCCTTATCCACCCCTTTCTGTAGGTCCGTGGAAGAGAAAGAATGACAATGGTTTCAGCAGTTGTGGGTTGTGCAACTCCAGACCCAATGAGCCCTGATTCATTCCCATCTCTTTTTCCAGACACAGAGACCAGCCCATACCTATTGCCTAGAGCTGTAGTTGTTGCTAAGCAGGTTTTACTCAGGTAATTTCAAATTGAAAGTGAGTGATACAGGTTAGAACAAAGTGACAAGACAGGAGGGGAAGAATGTATGAAAGGGGACAGGGAAGAAGCACAAGATGGTGATTATGGACAAGTACAGAGAGTGATAGAAGATAGCTTGAGTAAAGGAGTGGGGAAAGGTGGTTAGCAGATCAGGAAAGAACTCTAGTCAGAGGGGATTAGAAAATTAAAGTAAAGGGCATATAATTGTTATTAATGTACTATTATTATCACTATTATCATTATTACTTCTAACATTTACTGAGCGTTTACTAGGTAATCCAGACACTGTGATAAGCAATTCATATGGATTATTTTAATTAATCATCATAGGAACCTAAGATGCTTTTTTTCATTGTTAACACTTTACTACAGATGAAGAAACTGAGGCAAAGAGAGATTAAGTAATATACAGCTAGAATGATGATCTGGACATGAAAGAACACAAGCAAATATTAAAAGAGATTTAAGAATTAGAGTCAAGTGTTAGAGAACGCTGAGGCTTAAAAAATGAAGAGATGAGAGGATACAGAACAGAAATGAAGAGAGACTAAGAAAGAAATTTTTGTGAGTGAAAGAATAGCATGAAAAAAACATGAGCTCACCAAATATTAATTTCTGATTAAATAGATTGGTTATTTCTTTTCTATTCACACATCTCTAGAACACATTTCCACTTTCAACTCCTATTTAGCAACACAGCCTTATTTTCCTCCAAGTAGGCTTTCCAGCCAAAAACCATGGTAATACCTGTTTGCCATCTGCACCCAATGCACCAGTCTTGCACACCAACAGGGGACCCACCAGACCAGAATTTGTGTCTCTTATGGGATCTGCAGCAGAGAAGTACATCCAGGTGAGACAGGCAGGATCCTGAGCAGTAGGGCCAGCATGGGAGGGGACTGTCCAGCGGTATGTTACTTTCTCAAAGGGCTTGGCCACCAAGCCAGGGTAGGATGAGCCTGCAGGGGGTAGAAAATGGGACTCATCATCACATGAGCTAGAGTGAGAATCATTAGCTCTAAAATGTGGGGTAAATATTATAAACTAGAAGGCATTTTGGAGAAGTAGCAATATGCAAATAGAATATTAAAAAGGAACCTGGATAGGAGTGAAAAGACAATAGTTAGTTTCTGGTTCTGACAATAGTTGCTATAAAACTGGGGGAATTTAAATTTCCCAGGTTTCAGTTTTCTAAGCTCAAGGGACTAAGGATTAAAAGAGCCTTTAAAACGTAATTGGAGAAGGAAGAGAAAAATGAAGTGGGGCGAATCAGAGGGGGTGCAAAACCATGATAGACTATGGATTGAAGGAAACAAACTGAGGATTTTAGAGGGGGAGGTGGGTAGGGGGATGGGGTAACCTGGTGATGGGTATTCAGAAGGGCATGCATTGCATGGAATACTGGGTGTTATACACAAACAATTAATCATGGAACATTACATCAAAAACTAATGATATACTGTATAGCAATTAAATGTAACATAAAACAACAACAATAATAATAACAACACTTTGTAATACTCCTCACTTGAAAACATACATTCATCTGCTCTCGTATCCTTACCGCTGTTTAAAAATATCCAGAGACAGGCAATTCACTACCCACCTTCATAGTTTGTTTCATCTTTGAATGGTTCTGATTGAACACATTCTCCTTTCCAGATGTATGCATGAGTAGATACAAATATGTATCTATGTATAGAATGTATGTGTTTAAAAACACAAGCACGAAGGCTGTAATTCCTTAAATGGACACAAGTTATGGTCAAACGATACATAGAAATTTTATTTTAAAATTTTAAACTTAGTAGTGCAATTGTGGGGTCATTGGGTAGTTGTATTTTTCACTTTTCAAGGAACCTCCATACTGTTTTCCAGAGTGGCTGCACCATTTTGCATTCTTACCAATAGTGCAAGGTTCCCCTTTCTCCACATCATCACCAACATCTGTTGTTTCTCATGTCATCCTGACAGGTGTAAGGTGATATCTCATTATAGTTTTGATTTGTGTTTCCAAGATGATCAGTAATGTTGAGCATCTCTTCATGTGTCTATTGGCCATCTGGATAGGTTCTTTGGAAAAATGTCTACTCATGAATAGTAATTCAAAAGGATACATCCACACTGATGTTTACAGCAGTATTATTTACTATAGTCAGAAGGAAACAGCACAAGTGTCCATTGAATGAAGAATGGATAAGGAAGATGTGTTATTTATCTATATCTATCTATATCTATAAATATACATATGTATACATATATGTATATACACACACAATTGAATATTATTAAGCCATAAAAAGAATGAAATCTTGTCATTTGCAATGCCTGGAGTTAGAGAGTATTGTGCTAAGTGAAATCAGTCATCTAGAGAAAGACAAATACCACATGATTTCACTCTTAAGTGTAACTTAATATACACAATAAATGAGCAAAGGGGGAAAAAGAGATGCAAACTAAGATACAAATACTTAACTGTAGAAAACAAATTAATAGTTACAAGAGCAAGTGGTGAGATGGGTGAAATAAGTGATGGGAATTAAGGAGTGACTTTGTGGTGATGAACACCAATTGTAAAATTGTTGAATTATTATATTGCATACCTGAAACTAGAATTACACAGTATGTTAACTAACTGGAATTTAAATAAAGACTTTAAAAATAAAATAACATTTTAAATCTATTAGTATTCAAAGAAGTATAAATGAAAATAGCTACATACTGAATATAATCAAAACAAAACAAAACATAATAAAAACAGAAAAGTATAAACTGGTGAATTTGAGATGAAATAAATGTAAAAGAGTTCTTGCTGAAAAAAAAAAAAACTACATAAATTTTTTGCCTGTCAGTTTAGCAAGACTTTACACATTATAGTAATCCATGCTGTTGAGAAGTGGCTCAAATGGCACCTACCCCTCTCACTCAACTATAGAAAGGGTGAGTTTAAATGAGAATACCCCTTTAGGAAAAAATGTTAACAAAATGTATCAAAAGCCCTAAGAAGGTTCAGACTCACAAGAAAATAAGATGTACAATAGACACTGAAAAGAATGACCAACCTAATACAAATTGAAACAATAGCGATTTTGGTTATTGTGTTTGCCTACAAGATTGACATTTGACAAAGATGAAAATGGCTGCCTTGTGCTGCTACTGTGGATGCAAGTCCAAGATTATGGGACTGCAAATTTTTCCAGAGATCAACTTGGATGTTGGTATCAAAAATTTTAATGTGTGTACCGGACACAGCAATTCAACATGTTAAAAATATATTATGAGGAAATATTCATTAAAGAGTGAAAAGAAACATACACAAAGATATTTGTAGTAAGAACTTATAACAAGTGGTATAATTTAAGATGGCCTTAACATCCTTTCTTATTCTTTTATTATTGACAACTTTTAAAATTTTCAAGCATACAAAAACCATTAAAGGATAGATTGTACAATAATCATCCTACCAGCTGGAGTTGATTGTTAACACTTTTCCATCTTTAATTTATCTACATCTGTGTCTATGTATATCTACACATGCAAAAACAAACACACACACACACACACACACACACACACACACATAAGCTTTTGATTGTTTGCTTTTGCTAAATCATTTGGAAGCATGATGACAGTAGATCAGTAACTTTATCCCATATCAGCTCAATAACATTACTACACCTAAAACAAATCCTAATATCATCTAACATGTAGTCTATATCAGAAATTTTCCAATCATCTCCAGAATGTCGCCTTTTTAAAAAGATTTTACATATTCATTTTGAGAAAGAGAGAGAGGAGGGGTGGGAGGGAGAGGGATAAGCAGACTTCTCCATTCAGGAGTCCCAAAATGTCTCTTAAGGCTATTCCTTTTTTAATAACCAGGATCAAAAAAAGTTCACTTTTTTGTCTTCTCTCTAATTTTTTCCCCTATAGCACTAAATTTTTGAAGTGACTAGACCAGTTGCCTTGTAGAATGTTCCTTTTTTCTAGATTTGTCAGTAACTTTGTCCCTAATGCTTTTTGTATTTTTCTATATTTTTGGCTTGGGATTAGCATGTATTAACATTCTCAGAGAAAACAAGAACTTAATATGCAATAATCCAACTTCTAGGATTCTCTCCTGAGATGGTAATCCAAATAAAATACAAGAATTTATTATTTTTAACACAATTTACAGCATTTAAAAATAACAAAAACAAGCTAAATGTTCAAATAACAGAAGATAAGGTAAATAAATTATGGTATATCCACGTGATAGGGTATTTTATAGTCAGTAGCAAGTTTGTAACATTACAATGGGATGAGAAAATTAATACAGTAAAAACTTACTGCTTTACAGTAAGTAAAAACAGTAGGATACAAACATACACAAACCACATGATCACAAAAATATCAATATATATGTATTCATAAGCACAGGAAAACATTAGAAGGTGTAACAAAAAGTAATGGCAAACTTATCTATGAATGATATTTATTTTTATAATTTTCCATTTTTTCAAAATTCCATAAAACATATATGTTACTTTTATAATCAGATATATGTTTTTTTTTGTTCTGTTTTGTTTTAATTCCAGTGTAGTTAACATATGGTGTCATATTAGATTCAGGTGTCCAATATAGTAATCTGACAGTTTCATATATCACCTGAAGCTCATCAAGACAAGTGAACTCCTTATTTTCCATCACTTATTTCACCTATCCCCCCCACCCGCCTGTCCTCTGATAACCATCATTACACTCTCTAGCTCCATCCCTGTTGGTTCAAATCACAAGATGTCATTGTTTTTCATGGCTGAATAATATTCTAACACACACACACATACACACACACACACCACTTCTTTATCCATTCATCTATTGATAGGCACTGGGTCTTCTTCCATAATTTGGCTATTGTAAATAATGGTGCTATAAATATAGGGGTGTGTGTGTCCCTTTGAATTAGTGCTTTTGGAATTTTTTAAAGTATTTATTTATTTATATTGTTTTTGTTATAGTATTAATAGCTGCTTTTATTTAAATTCCAGTTAGTTAACATACAATATAATAATAGTTTCAGTTGTACAACCCTTACATACCACACCCAGTGCTCATCACAACTGCACCCCTAAGTCTCCATTGCCTATTTCCCCCATCTTGCCCCCACCTCCCTTCTGGTGACCTTCAGTTTGGTCTTTTCCTCTATGGTCAGGAAGAAGACAGGTATGTTTACGCTTACCACTGTTATTTAACATAGTGCTGGAAGTCCTAGCCACAGAAATCAGACAACAAATATAAATAAAGAGCATCCAAATCAGCAATGAAGAAGAAAAACTTTCACTATTTGCAGATGACGTGATACTCTATATAGTGTTTTTGTATTTAGGGGATAGATACCCAGTAATGCAATTACTAGATCATAGGGTAATTCTACTTCTAACTTTTGAAGAACCTCCATACTGTTTCCACAGTGCCTGCACCAGTTTGCTTTCCCACCAGAGGGAAAGAAGTTTCCACTTTCTCCACACTCTTGCCAACACTTATTGTTTCTTCTGTTGTTGATTTTAGCCATTCTGACAGGTCTGAGGTGATATCTCATTGTAGTTTGATTTGCATTTCACCAATGAAGAGTGATGTTGAGCATCTTTTAATGTATCTGTTGGCCATTGAGATGTCTTATTTGAACATGAACAAAAATGTCTGTTCATGTCTTCTGCCCATTTTTTAATTGGATTACTTAACTTTTGAGTGTTGAGTTATGTAAATTCTTTAGATATGTGGGATAATAACCCTAAAGGTTATATATGAAAAAACCCACGTGAACATCATACTCGGGGGAAAAACTGAAAGCTTTACACCTAAGGCCCAAAGGAAGACAAGCATGTCCACTCTAAGTACTTTTATTCAACATAGTACTGGAAGTCCTAGCCACAACAATTAGACCACAAACAGAAATAAAAAATACACAAATTTGCAAGGGATAAGTAAAACTTTCACTATTTGCAGATGACATGATACTTTATAATGAAAACTATAAAGACAGCATCAAAAAACTACTAGACCTGATAAAGAATTCAGTAAAGTCATAGAAGTCAATGTGTAGAAATCTGGTGCATATCTATACACTGATAATGAAGGAGCATGAACAGAAATTAAGAAAATAATGCCATTTACAATTGCACCAAAATAATAAGAACTTAGAAATAAACCTAACCAAAGAGGTGAAAGAACTGTATTCCAAAAAATATAAAACACAGATGAAAGAAATTGAAGATGACACAAAGAAATAGAAAGACATTCCATGCTCATGGATTGGAGGAACAAATATCATTAAAATGTCCATCAGGGATACTTGGGTGGCTCAGTTTGTTTAACATCTGACTTTGGCTCATGTCATGATCTCAGGATCCTGGAATTGAGCCCCACATAAGGCTCCATGTTCAATGGGGAGTCTGCTTGTCCCTCTGCCACTCCCCCACTCATGCCTTTTCTCTCTCTCTCTCTCTCAAATAAATAAGTAAAACCTTTAAAAAATGGTACAACTTTAAAAAATAAATTAAAATTTTAATCAGAATATATTTAAATATATTTAAAATAATGTGTCTCTTATTGAACCCAGTCCTGCTTCACTATATTATCATGGATCCATTTAACAACATCCATGTAGGACAATCAATTCTGTCTCCTTCTTCATTCCCTCCCTTATTTATTTTTCCTCTAGAGCTATCTGTTATTACCTGCAGCTCACATTAGTTGGAAACCCTGCTTGCTCACCATCATTGTACACAGTTCCCTCGTAGTCTTTCTCATAGAAGACTCCATGAGGCTGTATACTGAATGGCTGGGAAGCACGGTTGTAAAAGACCACCTGGATGGTGTCACCAACCTCAGCCCGGATCACTGGCCCTGGAATATGGGAAGGAGAGACAATAGGAATAAAAACAGAGATGACAAGGGGGATGGAAACCAAATAAGAAGGAAGGAAAGAAAGGGGAAGTGAAAGAGATTTTTAAAATCCTCTATTTTCTTTTTTTTATTAATTAATTTATTTTCAGAAAAACAGTATTCATTATTTTTTCACCACACCCAGTGCTCCATGCAATCCCTGCCCTCTATAATACCCACCACCTGGTTCCCCAACCTCCCAACCCCCCGCCACTTCAAACCCCTCAGATTGTATTCCAGAGTCCATAGTCTCTCGTGATTCACCTCCCCTTCCAATTTACCCCAACTCCCTTCTCCTAACACCCCTTGTCCTCCATGATATTATGCTCCACAAATAAGTGAAACCATATGATAATTGACTCTCTCTGCTTGACTTATTTCACTCAGCATAATCTCTTCCAGTCCCGTCCATGTTGCTACAAAAGTTGGGTATTCATCATTTCTGATGGAAGCATAATACCCCATAGTGTATATGGACCACATCTTCCTTGTCCATAAACTCAAATTGGATAAAATGCTCTATTTTCAATAATAATAATAATCCCTTCCTAATGTATTACAATTTACAGTTATAAAAAGCATTTTAAAATCCATTATCTCATTTTGATCTTCAAACATCATATACAGGGCAGGGGATATTTTCACTTTACAAATAAGGAAACTACAGCTCAAAGATGTGGAATTGATCTCCAAAATTCAAATAACTGATTAGGAACAGAATAACGACTTAAAGCCAGGGCTTTCTCCCACCCCACTGTCAGATTCAATCCTATTTTCCCTACAATTATTGTCCTTCTTCCTATAGCTGAATTTCCTGGTAGGATCCATCTCAATATCTGATCTAGACTCAATCCTAAAACATTTCTGAGCATTTAGAATTATTATATCTATGTATAGTTCTTGAAATAGGTAGCTGAGCCATGATTCATGGAGTTTTCTTTGTTTTGTGACCCACTACCTCTGACCTAGGTTGGGTCACCTTTGAGATTAACCAGAAATATCAAGACAATACTCTAAGCATTTATGCTGGCTCAGACCCTCACTCAGTGTTTCTAGCTTGTTTTCTACTCAATTTCTACAGCTAATGCTACACCTCTGATCCAAGAAGCAAATGAAAATTACTAAATTTCTACACCTAATGCTACATCTCTGACCCAAGAAGCAAATGAAAATGAAAACATAGCATAGCAAAACACGAGATGCCATGGGAAATGGGCTAAGGGAGAAATTTATAGCTATGAATATTCACATTAAAAAAGATCTCAGATTAACAACTTAACTTTAAGACTTAAGGAATTAGGAAAAGAAATACAAATTAAACTCAAAAATAGAAGGAAGGAAATAGAAAAGACAAAACATAGACAAAATACAGAATAGAAAAACAATAAAGAAAATCAATGAAACCAAAAGTTGGCTCTCTGAAAACATCAACAAAATTGAAGAACTCTCAGTGAGATGGACTAAGGGAAGAGAGGAGACTCGAATTGCTAAAATCAAAAATGGAAAGGGAAGATATTACTACTAATTATACTGAAATATATATATATATATATATATATATATATATATATGTATAAGTTATATATATGTTACACCAACAAATTGGATAACCTAGATGAAATGGACAGAGTCCTAGAATAGAAAACCTACCAAGACTAAAGCATATAGAAATACAATATCTGAATCTTACCATAACTAGCAAGGAGATTTTTTTTTCTTTATTTTTATTCTTACTTTATCACACTGTAGTTAACATACAGTGTTACATTAGTTTCAGGTGTACAGTATAGTGATTCAACACTTCCATTCAACATCTGAAAATCATCACAAGGTGCACCCTCCTTAATCCCCATCACTTATTTCACCCACCCCCCACAAACCTCCCCTCTGGTAACTGTTAGTTGGTTTTCTATAGTTAAGAGTTGGCCTTGTGGTTTGCCTCTCTTTCTCTTACTTTTCCTTTGCTCACTTATTTCTTAAATTCCTCATATGAGTGAAATCATATGGTATTTCTCTTTCTTTAATGACATTTTTCATTTAACATTTTTCTCTGTAGCTCCAATCATTTTGCTGCAAAATGGCAAGATTTCATTTTTTCTGGATGAATAATATTCCACTGTTTATATATACAACCTCTTCAATTGATGGACACTTGGGCTGATCCTGTATATATTTTGCTGCTATAAACTTATGGGTATGTATATCCCTTTGAACTACAGTTGTTGTATTTTTTTGGTAGATATTCAGTAGAAGGATTACTGGATTGTTGGATAGTTCTATTTATAACTTTTTGAGGAAAATCAATACTGTCTTTTACAGTGTCTTCACCACTTTGCATTCCCACCAACAGTGCAAAAGGGGTTCCTTCTCTCCAAACCCTCACCAACACTTCTTGCTTCTTGTGTTGTTGATTTCCGTCGTTCTGACAGATGTGAGGTGTTACCACATTGTGGTTTTAATTTTATTTGCCTAATGATGAGTGATGTTGAGCATTTATTCATGTGTCTGTTGGTTATCTGGATTTCTGCTTTGGAGAAATGTCTGTTTATTTCTTCTGCCCACTTTCTATTGAATTATTTCTTTTTTGAGTGTTGAGTTGTGTAAGTTCTTTATATATTTTGGATACTAACCCTTTATTGGATAAGTCATTTGCAAATATCTTCTTCCATTCTGCAGGTTGCCCTTTTTATTTTGTTGACTGTTTGCTTTGTTGTACAGAAGCTTTTTATTTTGGTGTAGTCCCAATAGTTTATTTTGCTTTCATCTTTGTTGCCTGAGGAGACATATTTAGAAAGAAGTTGCTACTAGCAATGTCAAAGAGGTCACTCCCTGTGCTATCCTTTAAGATTTTTATGGTTCTAGGTCTCACATGTATGTCTTTAATACAGTTTGAGTTTATTTTTGTGTATTGTGTAATTAAATAGTCTGGTTACATTCTTTTGCATAGAGCTGACCAGTTTTGCTAACATCGTTTGTTGAAAATACTGTGTTTTTCAGTGGGGAGGGGACAGTCTTTTAAGCAAATGATGCGGTGAAAACTGGATTTCCATATGCAAAAGAAAGAAGCAGGACTCCTATTTAATACCGTATGCAAAATTAACTCAAAATGCATTAAAGACCTGGAGAGGAGAGGAGTTAGAATGAAAGAAGAGTAGGGGACCCTAAGTTTGTCTAGTCCCTGGAATCAGCTTGATAGTTGTCAAATCATTCTAAATACCTACAAGATCTGAGAAAATAAATGCTGCCATTCTGCCAATAGAAAAAACAACTACTTTTGGCAAAGTAGGAGGTGTGGAGACATGAATCTGGTGTGCTATATTTGAGGAGATGGCAGCCAAGAAGGGAACCAGATTAAGGAGGGTAAACCAAAGTACTAGAAGCAGCAGAGTACAAAATCAGAACTTTAAAAGTCTAGTATTGTGGAGGACATCCCTGGCTTAAAGTTCAAGTGGCAAAGTGAGGTGGAATCCTAGGTGGTGCAGTGTAGTCTCTGGGTACTCATGGTTACAAGAAGAATGGGGTTGTCTGTGTGGAGCAGATTTCCCAGGCATCAGAGTGGGGAAACTGGCTGAGGACTGTGAGTCTTGGCACAAGCTTTTTGCTTTGTGTTGCCACAAACTGTGAACCACTTCATGATGGTGCAACTGCTCTTTGGCAGGGGCCCAGGAAAAGGCAGAAGTAAAAGCAAGACCCCATCCCTCCCCTGGGGAGAACAGCATGGATCTGCACAACAAGAGTCCATAAAATTTGGATACTTGAAACTCAATTATATGCCTCAGATAAAAAGTCACAGGCTGGGTGAACGCAGAGTTCAGACAGAAACCAGAGAGACAAGAGTGATTGCTTCTTTATGAGTGCTCACTGAAGAGTTGGGGAAGAACTTTCAGTTCTGGGGCTAGAGAGTAGGGCACCAGCATTTTAATCTTGCCCATCTTTGCTGAAAGACTTCAGGGAGCAAAACAGCACCACATAGTGGAATCTGTTGCCTCTTACACTAAGCCTGGCCCCCTGGCAAAAGAGGCACATTTCCACAACTGCAAGGGTATCTGGGAATCAGCTCAACAGACACTTCCACCAGAAGACCAGCAGGAATAACTGGCTAACACCAAGTTTACAGATCATAGAGAATTAAGAACTTCTTCTCTTGGGAAAAACAGTATAAAGCATTCACTTTTTAAAAAAATTCTTTAGTCTTTCAGGTTTATTTTTTTGAACTATTAACTTATTTTTTCAATTCATATATATATATATATATATATATATATATATATACACACACACACATTATATATATATGTCATTGTATTGAATTATGTGTGTGTGTGTGTGTGTGTGTGTGTTTCCTTCTTTCCTGTATTGGGACCTAGTTTCTTTTGTCAAGCAGATTAAAATACACCCAAGATCTAGTTTGTTTTGTTTTGTTTTGTTCTATTTTCTTTCTTGTTTTATCTTGCTTTATCTTGCTTTGTCTTCTTCTTCTTCTTCTTCTTCTTCTTCTTCTTCTTCTTCTTCTTTCTTCTTTAAATCTCAGTTGTTGTTGCTACTGCTGTCTTTTCTTTCTGTCCTCTATTCTTTTCTGGACATAATGATGAGATGAAAAAATTCACCCCAAAAGGAAGAACAGGAGGTAATACTCACTGAAGATATTAATCAATACAGATATAAGTAAAATGTCTTCCCCTATAGGGGCACATGGTTCATTCTTTGTTAAGAATCTTCCTTTGTCTCAAGTCATGATCTCAGGGTCCTGGGATTGAACTCCACATCAGGCTACCTGCTCAGCAAAGAGTCTGCTTCTCTCCCTCCTTCTGCCCCTTCCCACCCTTCCTGTGCTCTCGTTCTATCTCTCTCTCTCTCAAATAAATAAATGAAATCTATTAAATAAATTATTATAAATATGCTAGCTGGGCTTGAAAAAAACATAGAAGACACTTGAGAACTCTTTACTGCAGAAATAAAATAATTAAATCTAATTAAGCTGAAGTTAAAATGCTATTACTAAGATGCAGTCAGATATGGAGGCTCTAACAGGAAAGGAAGAACAAGGCAAAGAGATAGCCAGTGATATAGAAGATAAAATCATAGAGAATCAGGACTTTTAAAAGTCTTCTCCATGGAGGGACATTGCTCCAGAGGCTAAACCAGGGGGAAGCCCACATAGGGTCAGAAAAACCCCAGGTCCCATGGGGTTGCAGAAGGACCCGGGGTGTCTGAGTGTTGCATAGGTTGCAGGCATTAGATCAGGGAAGCTGGCTACAGTGACAAAGCCTAGGAGTGAGCTCTCAGCTCAAGGTTACCTTGAACCTGTCACAGGCTGGGTGAGCTCGGAGTGCGACTGAAAGCTACGGAGATGGAAGGGATTGGGTGCTTTTCTCCAAGTGCGAGTGATTGAGCGCTTTCCTCCAAGCGTGACCAGAGGCCAGGGAGACAGGGGTGGTTGGGCGCTTTTCTCTGAGGGCACACTGAGAAGTGGGACCCCGAGCTCTTGGCTCCTCCGGGCTAGAGATTGGGAGGCCACCATCTTCATTCCCATCTTCCAGAACTCTACAGAAAGCGCTCAGGGAACAAAAGCTCCCGAAAGCAAACCTGAGCGGATTACTTAGCCCAGCCCCTGGTAAGGATGGTACAATTCCGCCTGGGGCAAAGACACTTGAGAATCACTACAACAGGCCCCTCTCCCAGAAGATCAACAAGAAATCCAGTCAAGACCAACTTCACTCACCAAGGAGAACAGCAGAATTCCAGAGGAGGAGAAGGCAAATCTTATCTGGACAAAATGACAAGGCAGAAAAACTCACCACAAAGAAAAAAAAAAAAATTAACAGGAGGCAGCACCAAAGACTGGGGACCTAATCAATGCAGACATTGGTAATATGACAGATCTAGAGTTCAGAATGATGATTCTCAAGGTTCTAGCGGGCTCAAAAAAGGCATTGAAGATATTAGAGAAACCCTCTCCAGAGAGATAAAAGCCCTTTCTAGAGAAATAAAAGAACTAAAATCTAACCAGTTGAAATTTAAAAAGCTATTAATGAAGTGCAATAAAAAATGGAGGCTCTTACTGCTAGGATAAATAAGGCAGAAGAAAGAATTAGTGATATAGAAGACCAAGTGACAGAGAATAAAGAAGCTGAGCAAAAGAGAGACAAACACATACTGGACCATGAGGAGAGAATTCAAGAGATAAGTGACACCCTAAGATGACACAACATTAGAATAATTGGGATACCAGAAGAAGAAGAAAGAGAGAGGGGAGCAGAAGGTATATTGGAGAGAATTACTGGAGAGAATTTCCCTAATATGGCAAAGGAAACAAACATCAAAATCCAGGAGATGCAAAGAACATCCCTCAAAATCAACAAAAATAGGTCCACACCTTGTAACCTGATGGTAAAATTTACAAGTCTTAGCGACAAAGAGAAAATCCTGAAAGCAGCCTGGGAAAAGAAGTCTATAACATACAAGGGTAGAAACATTAGATTGGCAGCAGACCTATCCACAGAGACCTGTCAGGCCAGAAAAAAACTGGCGTGATATATTCAGAGCACTAAATGAGAAAAACATGCAGCCAAGTATACTATATCCAGCTAGGCTATCACTGAAAATGGAAGGAAAGATAAAAATCTTCCAGGACAAAAACAAAAAAACAAAAAAAACAAAAAAACAAAAACTGAAAGAATTTGAAAAAACCAAACCAACTCTACAGGAAATATTGAAAGGGGTCCTGTAAGCAAAGAGAGAGCCTAAAAGTAGTAGATCTAAAGGAACAGAGACAATATACAATAACAGCCACCTTACAGGCAATACAATGGCACTAAATTCATAACTCTCAATAGTTACTATGAATTTTAATGGGCTAAATGCCCCAATCAAAAGACAAAGGGTATCAGAATGGATTAAAGAAAAATCAACATACTACCTACAGGAAACTAATTTTAGACCTGAAGACACCTCCAGATTTAAAGTGAGGGGTTGGAAAACAATGTACCATGCTAATGGACATCAGAAGAAAGCTGGGGTGGCAATCCTTATAACAGATCAATTAGATTTTAAACCAAAGAGTATAATAAGATATGAGGAAGGACAATATATCATACTCAAAGGGTCTGCCCAACAAGAAGACCTAACAATTTTAAATATCTATGTCCCTAACATGGGAGAAGCCAACTATATAAACCAATTAATAACAAAATCAAAGAAATACATCTACAATAATACAATAATAGTAGGGGACTTTAATACTCCCCTCACTAAAATGGACAGATCATCTAAGCAAAAGATCAATAAGGAAATAGAGGCCTTAAATGACCAACTGGACCAAATGGACATCACAGATATATTCAGAACATTACATCTCAAAGCAACACAATATACATTCTTCTCTAGTGCACATGGAACATTCTCCAGAATAGATCACATCCTGGGTCCTAAATCAGGTCTCAAGCGGAATCAAAAGATTGGGATCATTCCCTGCATATTTTCAGACCACAATGCTCTGAAGCTAGAACTCAATCACAAGAGCAACGTTGGAAAGAACCCAAATACATGGAGACTAAACAGCATCCTTCTAAAAAATGAATGGGTCAACCAGGAAATTATAGATTATTTGAAAAAATTCTTGGAAACAAATGATAATGAAAACACAAGGGTTGAAGATATGTGGGAAACAACAAAGGAATTCCTGAGAGGAAAATATATAGTGGTACAAGCCTTTCTCGAGAAACAAGAAAGGTCTCAAATACACAACATAACCCTACACCTAAAGGAGCTGGACAAAGAACAAGAAAGAAACCCTAAACCCAGCAGGAGAAGAGAAATCATAAAGATCAGAGCAGAAATCAATGAAATAGAAACTAAAAAAACAAAAACAAACAAACAAAAAACAATAAAGCAAATCAACAACACTAGGAGCTGGTTCTTTGAGAGAATTAATAAGATTGACAAACCCCTGGCCAGACTTAACAAAAAGAAAAGAGAAAGGACCCAAATAAATAAAATCATGAATGAAAGAGGAGAGATCACAACCAACACCAAAGATCTACAAACAATTATAAGAACATACTATGAGGAACTCTATCTCAACAAATTTGACAATCTGGAAGAAATGGATACATTTCTAGAGACATATGAACTACCACAACTGAACCAGGAAGAAATAGAAAACCTGAACAGACCCATAACCAGTAAGGAGATTGAAACAGTCATCAAAAATCTCCAAACAAACAAAAGTCTAGGGCCAAACAGCTTCCAGGGGAATTCTACCAAACATTTAAAGAAGAATTAATTCCTATTCTCCTGAAACTGTTCCAAAGAATAGAAATGGAAAGAAAAATTTCCAAATTCATTTTATGAGGCCAGCGACCCCTTGATCCCAAAACCAAACAAAGATCCCATCAAAAAAGAAAATTACAGACCAATATCGTTGATGAACACAGATGCGAAAATTCTCACCAAAATACTGGCCAATAGTATCCAACAGTATATTAAAAGGATTATTCACCATGACCAAGTGGGATTTATTCCAGAGCTGCAAGGTTGGTTCAACATCCGCAAATCAATCAATATGATACAATACATTAATAAAAGATAGAATAAGAACCATATGATACTCTCAATAGATGCTGAAAAAGCATTTGACAAAGTGCAGCATCCCTTCCTGATTAAAACCCTTCAAAGTGTAGGGATAGAGGGCACATACCTCAATATTATCAAAGCCACCTATGAAAAACCCACGGCAAATATCATTCTCAATGGAGAAAAACTAAAAGCTTTTCTGCTAAGGTCAGGAATACGACAAGGATGTCCGTTATCACCACTACTGTTCAAAATAGTACTAGAAGTCTTAGCCTCAGCAATCAGTCAAGAAAAAAAAAAAAAAAAAGAAATTAAAGGCATCCAAATAGGCAAAGAAGAATTCAAATATATCTCTTTGCAGATGATATGATACTCTATATGGAAAACCCAAAAGACTCCACTCCAAAACTGGTAGAACTTTGTACAGGAATTCAGTAAGGTGTCAGGATATAAAATCAATGCACAGAAATCAGTTGCATTTCTCTACACCAACAACAAGACAGAAGAAAGAGAAATTAAGAAGTCAATCCCATTTACAATTGCACCCAAAACCATAAGATACCTATGAATAAACCTAACCAAACAGGCAAAGAATCTATACTCAGAAAACTATAAAGTACTCATGAAAGAAATTGCAGAAGACACAAAGAAATGGAAAAATGTTCCATGCTCCTGGATTGGAAGAACAAATATTATGAAAATGTCTACTCTACCTAAAGCAATCTACACATTTAATGCAATGCCTATCAAAATCCCACCCATTTTTTTCAAATAAATGGAACAAATAACCTTAAAATATATATGGAACCAGAAAATACCTCAAATAGCCAAAGGAATTTTGAAAAAGAAACCCAAAGTTGGTGGCATCACAATCCCGGACTTCAAGCTCTATTACAAACCTGTCATCATCAAGACAGTATGGTACTGGTACAAAAACAGACACATAGATCAATGGAACAGAATCGGGACCCCAGAAATAGACCCTCAACTCTATGGTCAACTAATCTTCAACAAAGCAGGAAAGAATGTCCAATGGAAAAAAGACGGCCTCTTCAACAAATGGTACTGGGAAAACTGGACAGCCTCATGTAGAAAAATAAGAGTGGACCATTTCCTTACACAACACAGGATAATAGACTCAAAATGGATGAAGGACCTCAATGTGAGGAAGGACTCAATCAAAGTCCTTGTGGAGAACACTGGCAGCAATCTCTTCAACCTCAGCCGCAGCAACTTTTTCCTAAGAACATCGCCAAAAGGCAAGGGAAGCAAGGGCAGAAATGAACTATTGAGATTTCATCAAGATCAAAAGCTTTTGCACAGCAAAGGAAACAGTTAACAAAACCAAAAGACAACTGACAGAATGGGAGAAGATATTTGCAAATGACAGATCAGATAAAGGGATAGTATCCAAAATCTATAAAGAGCTTATCAAACGCAACACCCAAAGAACAAATAATCCAATCAAGAAATGGGCAGGGGACATGAACAGACATTTCTGCAAAGAAGACATCCCAATGGTCAACAGACCCATGCAAAAGTGCTCCACATCACTCAGCATCAGGGAAATAGAAATCAAAACCATGATGAGATACCACCTCACACCAGTCAGAATGGCTAAAATCAACAAGTCAGGAAATGACAGATGCTGGCGAGGATGCAGAGATAGGGGAACCCACCTACACTGTTGGTGGTAATGCAAGCTTGTGCAACCACTCTGGAAAAAAGCATGGGTGTTTCTCAAAAAAAGTTGAAAATAGAGCTATCCTATGACCCAGCAATTGCACTACTGGGTATAAAGATACAAATGTAGTGATCCAAAGGGATATGTGCACCCGAATGTTTATAGCAGCAATGTCTACAATAGCCAAACTGTGGAAAGAACCTAGATGCCCATCAACAGATGAATGGAAAAAGAATAGGTGGTATATATATATACAATGGAATACTATGCAGCCATCAAAAGAAATGAAATCTTGCCATTTGCGATGACATGGCTGGAACTAGAGGGTATTATGCTTAGGGAAATAAGTCAATTGGAGAAAGACAACTATCATATGATCTCCCTGATGTGAGGAAGTTGAGATGCAATGTGGAGGGTTTGGGGGGTAGGAAAAGAATAAATGAAACAAGATGGGATCAGGAAAGAGATAAGCCATAAGAGACTCTTAATCTCACAAAACAAACCGAAGGTTTCTGGGGGGAGGGGGTATGGAGAGTGTGGTGGGATTATGGACATTGGGGAGGGTATGTGCTATGATGAGTGCTATGAAGTGTGTAATCCTGGCAATTCACAGAGCTGTACCCCTGTGGCTAATAATACATTATATGTTTATAAAAAATAAAATAAATTATAAAAATATATTTAGATGGAATGTGGTGATAAAAAAAAGAAGGAATGGAAAAAACTAATAAAGAATGAATGGGTCAACAAGGAAATTAAAGAAGGATTTAAAAAATACATGAAAGCAAATGAAAATGTGATAGTTCAAAACCATTGGGATGCAGCAAAGGTGGTCCTAAGAGGCAAGAATATAGCAATAAAGGCCTTTCTCAAACAAGTAAATTCTCAAACATACCACCTAACCTTACTTACTCCTAAAGGAGCTAGAAAGGGAACTACAAATGAAGCCTAAATATAGCAGAAGGGAAATAATAAAGATTAGAAGAGAAATCAATGATATACAAATAAAAATGACATTCTAACAGTTTGATAAAACTAGGATCTAGGATTGATAAATCCCTAACCAGTCATATTAAAAAAATAATAAATAAATAAAAGAAAAAGAAAGATAGGACCCAAATAAATAAAATCATGATAGAAAGAGGAGAGACCAAAACCCACACTGAAGAAATACAATTATAAGAAAATATTATTACCAATTATATGCCAACAAATTAGGCAATCTGGAAGAAATGGATACATTTTTATAAACTTAAAAACTACCACATTAAAACAGAAAGAAATAGAAAATCTGGACAGACCCATAACAAGCAAAGAAACTGAATCAGTAATCAGGGGTGCCTGGGTGGCTCAGTGGGTTAAATGTTTGCATTTGGCTTGGGTCATGATCCCAGGATCCTGGGATTAAGCCCTGCATTGGACTCTCTGCTCAGTGGGGAGAGTGTTTCTCCATCTTCTGTTCCTCTGCTTACTGCTCTGCCTACTTGTGACCCCTCTCTCTGTGTGTCAAATAAATAAACAAATAAATAAATGAAATAAAATATTTTTAAAAAAATAAATTGAATCAGCAATCAACAATCTACTATCAAACAAGAGTCTAGGGCTGGACGGCCTCCCAGCACTTTAATTGCCAAACGTTTAAAGAATTTAAAGAATTAAGGAAATTGTCACCTTCTGCCCTCTTGGTGGAAATATAAAATGGTACAGACACCGTGAAAAACATTATGGTGGCTTCTTAGAAAATTAAAATAAAAAATTAAGTAGGAGGAGTCAAGATGGCAGAGAAGTAGCAGGCTGAGACTACATCAGCTAGCAGGAGATCAGCTAGATAGCTTATCTAAAGATTGTAAACACCTGCAAATCCATCAGCAGATCGAAGAGAAGAAGAACAGCAATTCTGGAAACAGAAAAACAACCACTTTCTGAAAGTTAGGACCGGCAGAAAGTGAATCCAAAGCGACGGGAAGATAGACCCCGGGGGGAGGGGCCGGCTAACGACAAGCGGCGGAGCAATGGAGCACAAAATCGGGACTTTTAAAAGTCTGTTCCGCTGAGGGACATCACTCGAGAGGCTAAACCGGGGCGAAGCAAACGTGGGGTCCTAGAAGTATCGGGGGTGTCTGAGTGTCGCAGAGCTTGCGGGTATTGGAATGGGAAAACCAGCTACAGAGACAGAGCCGACAGTAAGATCACAGCTCGGGGTTACCTTGAACTGGTCGCAGGCTCGGTGAGCTGGGAGTACGGCTGGAGGTCAGGCAGACGGGAGTAACTGGGCACTGTTCTCTGAGGATGCACTGAGGAGTGGGGCCCCGGGCTCTCGGTTCCTCCGGGCCAGAGACCAGGAGGCCGCCATTTGTATTCCCATCCTCCTAAACTCTACAGAAAGGGCTCAGGGAACAAAAGCTCCTGATAGCAAACCCGAGCGGATTACTCAGCCCGGCCCCTTCTAAGGGCGGTGCAATTCTGCCTGGGGCAAAGACACTTGAGAATCACTACACCAGGCCCCTCCCCCAGAAGAACAACAAGAAATCCAGCCAAGACCAAGTTCACCTACCAAGGAGTGTGGTTTCAATACCAAGAAGATCAGCAGAATTCCAGAGGAGGAGAAAGCAAAGCACGGAACTCATGGCTTTCTCAATGTGATGTTTTTAGACTTGCAGTTAATTTATTTTTTTTTTCATTTTTTTCCCTTCTTCTGCAAAAATTGTTTTTACCTGTTACCCTTTTCTTTTTTTAACGTTTTTTTAACTAGTTTACCTAATATATATATTATCTTTATTATATTTTTCTTTATTCGTTTTCTTTTTTTAATTCTTTGTTTTATTTATTTTTTCTTTTTTTCTTTTTGAACCTCTTTTTATCCCCTTTCTCCCCCCTCACGATTTGGGATCTCTTTTGATTTAGTTAAAGCATATTTTCCTGGGGTTGTTGCCACCGTTTTAGTATTTTACTTGCTCCTTCATACACTCTTATCTGGACAAAATGACAAGGTGAAAAAATTCAACACAAAAAAAAAGAACAAGAGGAAGTGCCGAAGGCTAGGGACCTAATAAATACAGACATTGGTAATATGACAGATCTAGAAGTCAGAATGACAATTCTCAAGGTTCTAGCCGGGCTCGAAAAAGGCATGGAAGATATTAGAGAAACCCTATCTGGAGATATAAAAGCCATTTCTGGAGAAATAAAAGAACTAAAATCTAACCAAGTTGAAACCAAAAAAAGCTATTAATGAGGTGCAATCAAAAATGGAGACTCTCACTGCTAGGATAAATGAGGCAGAAGAAAGAATTAGTGATATAGAAGACCAAATGACAGAGAATAAAGAAGCTGAGCAAAAGAGGGACAAACAGCTACTGGACCACGAGGGGAGAATTCGATGATAAGTGACAACATAAGATGAAACAACATTAGAATAATTGGGATTCAAGAAGAAGAAGAAAGAGAGAGGGGAGCAGAAGGTATACTGGAGAGAATTATTGGGGAGAATTTCCCCAATATGGCAAAGGGAATGAGTATAAAAATTCGGGAGGTTCAGAGAACGTCCCTCAAGATCAATAAGAATAGGCCCAGACCCCGTCACCTAATAGTACAATTTACAAGTCTTAGTGAGAAAGAGAAAATCCTGAAAGCAGCCCGGGAAAAGAAGTCTGTAACATACAATGGTAAAAATATTAGATTGGCAGCTGACTTATCTACAGAGACCAGGCAGGCCAGAAAGAGCTGGCATGATGATTTCAGAGCACTAAACGAGAAAAACATGCAGCCAAGAATACTATATCCAGCTAGGCTATCATTGAAAATAGATGGAGAGATTAAAAGCTTCCAGGACAAAAACTGAAAGAATTTGCAAACACCAAACCAGCTCTACAGGAAATATTGAAAGGGGTCCTCTAAGCAAAGAGAGAGCCTACAAGTGGTAGATCAGAAAGGAACAAAGACACTATACAGTAACAGGAACCTTCCAGGCAATACAATGGCACTAAATTCATATCTCTCAATAGTTACCCTGAATGTTAATGGGCTAAATGCCCCAGTCAAAAGACACAGGGTATCAAAATGGATAAAAAACCAAAACTCATCTATATGTTTCCTCCAAGAAACTCATTTTAAGGCGAAGACTCCTCCAGATTGAAAGTGAAGGGGTGGAAAAGAATTTACCATGCTAATGGACATCAGAAGAAAGCAGGAGTGGCAATCCTTATATCAGATCCATTAGATTTTAAGCCAAAGACTATAATAAGAGATGAGGAAGGACACCACATCATACTCAAAGGGTCTGTCCAACAAGAAGATCTAACAGTTTTAAATATCTATGCGCCCAACATGAGAGCAGCCAACTATATAAAACAATTAATAACAAAATCAAAGAAACACATCAACAATAATACAATAATAGTAGGGGACTTTAACACTCCCCTCACTGAAATGGACAGAGCATCCAAGCAAAAGATCAGCAAGGAAATAAAGGCCTTAAACGACACACTGGACCAGATGGACATCACAAATATATTCAGAATATTCCATCCCAAAGCAACAGAATACACATTCTTCTCTAGTGCACATGGAATATTCTCCAGAATAAATCACATCCTCGGTCCTAAGTCAGGACTCAACTGGTATCAAAAGATTGGGATCATTCCCTGCATATTTTCAGATCACAATGCTCTGAAGCTAGAACTCAACCACATGAGGAATTTTGGAAAGAACCCAAATACATGGAGACTAAACAGCATCCTTCTAAAGAATGAATGGGTCAACCGGGAAATTAAAGAACAATTGAAAATGAATCATGGAAACAATTGATTCAAAATCTGTGGAACACAACAAAGGCAGACCTGAGAGGAACATATATAGCAGTACAAGCCTTTCTCAAGAAACAAGAAAGGTCTCAGGTACACAACCTAACCCTACACCTAAAGGAGCTGGAGAAAGAACAGGAAAGAAACCCTAAGCCCAGCAGGAGAAGAGAAATCGTAAAGATCAGAGCAGAAATCAATGAAATAGAAACCAAAAAAACAATACAGCAAATCAACAAAACTAGGAGCTGGTTCTTTGAAAGAATTAATAAAATTGATAAAGCCTTGGCCAGACTTATCAAAAAGAAAAGAGAAAGGACCCAAATAAATAAAATCATGAATGCAGGAGGAGAGATCACAACTAACACAAAGAAATACAAACTATTATAAGAACATACTATGAGCAACTCTACGCCAATAAATTTGACAATCTGGAAGAAGTGGATGCATTGCTAGAAACATATAAACTACCACAACTCAACCAGGAAGAAATAGAAAGCCTGAACAGACCCATAACCAGGAAGGAGATTGAAACAGTCCTTAAAAATCTCCAAACAAACAAAAGCCCAGGGCCAGATGGCTTCCCGGGGGAATTCTACCAAACATTTAAAGAAGAACTAATTCCTATTCTCCTGAAACTGTTCCAAA
The DNA here is from genome assembly GCF_964662115.1 of Mustela nivalis. NCBI lineage: Eukaryota > Metazoa > Chordata > Mammalia > Carnivora > Mustelidae > Mustela > Mustela nivalis. The sequence goes on from NC_139040.1 coordinate 72,927,044, forward strand.
AAATAGAAATGAAAGGAAAACATCCAAACTCAACTTATGAGGCCAGCATCACCTTGATCCCAAAAGCAGACAAGGATCCCCTCAAAAAAGAGAGCTATAGACCAATATCCTTGATGAACAGAGATGTAAAAATTCTCACCAAAAATCTAGTCAATAGGATTCAACAGTACATTAAAAGGATTATTCACCACGACCAAGTGGGATTTATTCCAGGGCTGCAAGGTTGGTTCAACATCTGCAAATCAGTCAATGTGATACAGCACATCAATAAAAGAAAGAACAAGAGCCATATGATACTCTCAATAGATGCTGAAAAAGCATTTGACAAAGTGCAGCATCCCTTCCTGATCAAAACTCTTCAAAGTGTAGGGATAGAGGGCACATACCTCAATATCATCAAAGCCATCTATGAAAAACTCACTGCAAATATCATCCTCAATGGAGAAAACCTGAAAGCTTTTCCGCTAAGGTCAGGAACACGGCAGGGATGTCCATTATCACCACTGCTATTCAACATAGTACTAGAAGTCCTAGCCTCAGCAATCAGACAACAAAAGGAAATTAAAGGCATCCAAATCGGTAAAGAAGAAGTCAAGTTATCACTCTTCACAGATGATATGATACTATATGTGGAAAACCCAAAAGACTCCACTCCAAAACTGCTAGAACTTGTCCAGCAATTCAGTAAAGTGTCAGGATATAAAATCAATGCACAGAAATCAGTTGCATTTCTCTACACGAACAGCAAGACAGAAGAAAGAGAAATTAAGGAGTCAATCCCATTTACAATTGCACCCCAAACCATAAGATACCTAGGAATAAACCTAACCAAAGAGGCACAGAATCTATACTCAGAAATCTATAAAGTACTCATGAAAGAAATTGAGGAAGACACAAAGAAATGGAAAAATGTTCCACGCTCCTGGATTGGAAGAATAAATATTGTGAAAATGTCTATGCTACCTAAAGCAATCTACACATTTAATTCAATTCCTATCAAAGTATCATCCATCTTTTTCAAAGAAATGGAACAAATAATTCTAAAATTTATGTGACACTAGAAAAGACCTCGAATATCCAAAGGGATATTGAAAAAGAAAGCCAACGTTGGTGGTATCACCATTCCGGACATCAGGCTCTATTACAAAGCTATCATCATCAAGACAGCATGGTACTGGCACAAAAACAGACACATAGATCAATGGAACAGAATAGAGAGCCCAGAAATAGACCCACAACTCTATGGTCAAATAATCTTCTACAAAGCTGGAAAGAATGTCCAATGGAAAAAAGACAGCCTCTTCAAAAAATGGTCTAGGAAAATTGGACAGCCACATGCAGAAAAATGAAATTGGACCATTTCCTTACATCACACACGGAAATAGACTCAAAATGGATGAAGCACCTCAATGTGCGAAAGGAATCCAACAAAACCCTTGAGGAGAACACAGGCAGCAAACTCTGTGACCTCAGCCTCAGCAACATCTTACTAGGAACATCACCAAAGGCAAGGGAAGCAAAAGCAAAAATGAACTATTGGGATTTCATCAAGATCAAAAGCTTTTGCACAGCAAAGGAAACAGTTAACAAAATCAAAAGACAACTGACAGAATGGGAGAAGATATTTGCAAACGACCTATCAGATAAAGGACTAGTGTCCAAAATCTATAAAGAACTTAGCAAACTCAACACCCAAAGAACAAATAATCCAATCAAGAAATGGGCAGATTACATGAGCAGACATTTCTACAAAGAAGACATCCAGATGGCCAGCAGACACATGAAAATGTGCTCCATATCACTTGGCATCAGGGAAATACAAATCAAAACCACAAAGAGATATCACCTCACACCAGTCAGAATGGCTTAAATCAACAAGTCAGGAAATGACAGATGCTGGCGAGGATGCGGAGAAAGGGGAACCCTCCTACACTGTTGTTGGGAATGCAAGCTGGTGCAGCCTCTCTGGAAAACAGCATGGAGGTTCCTCAAAATGTTGAAAATAGAACTGCCCTATGACCCAGCAATTGCACTACTGGGTATTTACCCTAAATATACAAATGTAGTGATCCAAAGGGGCACGTGCACCCGAATGTTTATAGCAGCAATGTCCACAATAGCCGAACTCTGGAAAGAACCTAGATGTCCATCAACAGATGAATGGATAAAGAAGATGTGGTGCATATATACAGTGGAATACTATGCAGCCATCAAAAGAAATGAAATCTTTCCATTTGCAACAACATGGATGGAACTAGAGCGTATCACCCTTAGCGAAATAAGTGTAGCAGACAAAGACAACTATCATATGATCTCCCTGATATGAGGAAGTGGTGATGCAACATGGGGGCTAAGTGGGTAGAAGAAGAATCAATAAAACAAGATGGGATTGGGAGGGAGACAAACCATAAGGGACTCTTAATCTCACAAAACAAATTGAGGTTTGCTGGGGGAAGGGGGGTTGGGAGAAGAGGGTGGGATTATGGACATTGGGGAGGGTATGTGCTTTGGTGAGTGCTGTGAAGTGTGTAAACCTGTTGATTCACAGACCTGTACCCCTGGGTTTAAAAATATATGTTTATAAAAAATAAAAAATTAAAAAAGAAAAAGAAAAGCTGTCATCATCAAGACAGCATGGTACTGGCACAAAAACAGACAAATAGATCAATGGAACAGAATAGAGAGCCCAGAAATAGACCCTCAACTCTATGGTCAACTAATCTTCGACAAAGCTGGAAAGAATGACCAATGGAAAAAAGACAGCCTCTTTAATAAATGGTATTGGGGAAATTGGACAGCCACATGCAGAAAAATGAAATTAGACCATTTTCTTACACCACTCACGAAAATAGACTCAAAGTGGATGAAACACCTCAATGTGCGAAAGGAATCCATCAAAATCCATGAGGAGAACACAGGCAGCAACCTCTTCGACCTCAGCCACAGTAACATCTTCCTAGGAACATGGCCAAAGGCAAGGGAAGCAAGGGCAAAAATGAACTATTGGGATTTCATCAAGATCAAAAGCTTTTGCACAGCAAAGGAACAGTTAACAAAATCATAAGACAACTGACAGAATGGGAGAAGATATTTGCAAACGACCTATCAGATAAAGGACTAGTGTCCAAAATCTATAAAGAACTTAGCAAACCCAACAAAACAACACCCAAAGAACAAATAATCCAATCAAGAAATGTCAGACGATATGAACAGACATTTCTGCAAAGAAGACATCCAGATGGCCAACAGACACATGAAAATGTGCTCCATATCACTCGGCATCAGGGAAATGCAAATCAAAACCACAAAGAGATATCACCTCACACCAGTCAGAATGGCTAAAATCAACATGTCAGGAAATGACAGATGCTGGCGAGGATGCGGAGAAAGGAGAACCCTCCTACACTGTTGGTGGGAATGCAAGCTGGTGCAACCACTCTGGAAAACAGCATGGAGGTTCCTCAAAATATTGAAAATAGGACTGCCCTATGACCCAGCAATTGCACTACTGGGTATTTACCCTAAAGATACAAACGTAGTGATCTGAAGGTGCACGTGCACCCGAATGTTTATAGCAGCAATGTCCACAATAGCCAAGCTATGGAAAGAACCTAGATGTCCATCAATGGATGAATGGATAAAGAAGAAGTGGTATATATACACAATGGAATACTATGCAGGCATCAAAAAATGAAATCTTTCCATTTGGGACAACATGGATGGAACTAGATCGTATCATGCTTAACGAAATAAGTGTAGCAGAGAAAGACAACTATCATATGATCTCCCTGATATGAGGAAGTGGTGATGCAACATGGGAGCTTAAGTGGGTAGGAGAAGAATCAATGAAACAAGATAGGATTGGGAGGGAGACAAACCATAAGTGACTCTTATTCTCACAAAACAAACTGAGGGTTCCTGGGGGGAGGGGGTTGGGAGAAGGGGGTTGGGGTTATGGACATTAGGGAGGGTATGTGCATTGGTGAGTGCTGTAAAGTGTGTCAACCGGGCGATTCACAGACCTGTACCCCTGGTATAAAAATGTATATTTATAAAAAATTTTTAAAAATTTTAAAAAATTAAGTAAAATTATGATAGGACTCAGAATTTCCACTTCTGTGACTATATTGAAAGGTAAACAAAGCACGTGTCAAAAGCATATCCATATTCATGGTAGCATTATTTCCCATAAGTAAAACATGGAAGCAATACAAGTGTCCAATAATGTCTGATTGGATACGCAAAATATGAACATACCGTGGGATATTATTAATCCATGAAAAAGAATGGAATCTTGTGATTTGCAAGAGCATAAATGGAGCTAGAGATTATAAGGCAAAATTAAATAAATCAATCAAAGAAAGACAAATATGATATGATCTCCCTCATATGTGGAATTGAAGAAACAAAACAAGGGAACAATGGAAAGAGAGAGAATGAGAAACCAAGAAATACACTCTTAACAATAGAAAACAAGCTGATGGTTACCAGATGAGAGGAGATGGATGGTTAGAGAAAAAAAGTGATGGTGACTAAAGAGGACACTTGTCTTGATGAGCACCAGATGATGTATGGAATTGTTGAATCACTATTGTTCACCTGATACTAATATAACACTGTCTGTTAACTATATTGTAATTAAAATTTAAAATTTTAGTAAAACAATAAAGGCATGGGGATGATGCTAAGGGAAAAGGAGGAAATTCTGTATATGTTGCAATATGGATGACACTTGCAGACTTTATGCTAAGTGAAATCAGCTGGTCACAGAAAGACAAATATTGTATGATTCCTCTTATATGAGATACTTAGAGTAGTCAAAATCATATAGACAGAAAGTTGAATGGTTGTTGCCAGGATTGAGGGGGAGGGAAGAATGAGAAGGTATTGTAGATACAGAGGTAGGTATAGAGTTTCAGTTTTGTAAAATGGAAAGAGTTATAAAGATGGATGGTGGTGATAGTTACACAACATTATGAAGGTATTTAATGCCACTGGAGTGTACACTAAAATGGTTAAGATGGTAAATTTTATGTTATGTGTATTTTGCCCCAATAAAAATATTGAAGAATAAAAAAATACTGAGACTCATACTGTAAACCAGCTAATGATAGCTTAATAGTCACTGTCTGCCATCTTTCCCAAAGTGGTTTTCTGCTCTTTATATCTTCCTGTCTGGCAGATGTAAGGCCTATTGTCCATATTCAGATCTCCTAGAATCAACTGTCACACACTTATTCCCAGAACATGCCAATTACATTACTTCCATTACCAAAATTTTCTTCCATCTAATGTATTTTACTTCCTGGCTCTACCAAGTGGCTAAACCACACGAAACTTTGCTCTATCCTTTCAATACTGTGCTTTACACAAATCTGTGCTGCTGGGAACCTTATCCAAGACCAGGTTTTAAGCTTTGTACTGCATCCCTCACTACAGCAAGCATGTCTGCATATAATGTCGATCTGTTCCTGGCCTCATATTGCCAAGAACCTGGACAATCTTACTGCGTTAAATAGATTTTCAGAAATACACCTGAAGAAGCCCTTCTAAAAGTGAAATCTGTATAGCAGTGCTACCAAAAGATGCTCACTAATTAAAGTTTCAGTAATTAAATATGATAAATTTTACATACTCTATTCCCATCTTGGATATTTTTGATGAACAAAAATAAATACAAGTCTCTGAGAAGCTCTGCAGCAAAGAATACTATTTGACCACATTTAACCTAGTATTTGGCAAACACATTCAGACTTTTTTCCACCAAACACTTATCCCTTGGAACTCAGTTTGAGAGATGCCTGTTTCAAGTGTACCTCTGAGGTACCCCCAGGCTCCAGTTTCTAAACCCTCTCCAGTTCTCAGGTTCCAGTCAATGAATTTCATAAGTTAAAGATTCCTCACCCAGGATTCCAAGATGCTTATTTTCCTCCAGCTCCACCTTTTCCTGGAATGTCTCATCTCGGAAGGCTTCATATCGGACTTTCCAGTAAGTGCCCCCAATCCGACTGGAACTCTTCTGGAAGAATTTATCTGAGCCACTGGCATATAAAAAAAAGCAAATGTTACATGACTTAATTGTGTCTCAAATAGATCCCCATCTCATCCTCAGTCTCATCAAGTTATAGATATTTAGGAAGAACCTCAGAGATCCTCCAGGTTAAATTCCACCCAATGAAGATATCTCCTTTGATGGCACCACTAATAAGAAATACACAGAGTCTCAAGGATGTGGAGAAATTGTCAAGTCTTGAATTTTTCAAAAGTCAAGAGACTTTATTTCGAAGAAAGCAATTCCTCTTACTGTTGGATAGTTTTAATGGTTGAAGTTCTTTTTTATAGTAGGCTAAAATCTTCTCTTGTAAATTTCAGACAATGGGACCAGTTCTGCCCTCTGAAGTTAAACAGCCTTACGTCTGTCCTAATCATCCTCAAGTAGTCAAGATCATTTCTCGCCTTAATTAAAAAAAAAAAATATATATATATATATATATTTCATTTCAGGGCACCTGGGTGGGTCAGTCAATTAAGCAACCGATTTCAGTTCAGGTCATGATCTCAGGGTCCTGGGATTGAGTCTTGTGTTTGGCTCGGCCCTCAGCCAGCGGTCTGCTTTTCCCCCTCCTTCTGCCCCTCCTTCTGCTTGTGCTTTCTTTCTCTGTATCACTCAAATAAATAAATAAAATCTTTTAAAAAATATTCTTCATTTCAAAATGAAAGCCTGCTAAATTAGCAAGCACAGTTGGGATATTTCTAGAAGCTATGCTGAGACCCAAGTCCTTATTTGCTTATGGTTTCCTCAGATTCATCCCATTATTTCTTACTGGAAGAATAAATATGATGGGTTCCCTAGAATATTCCTCCCCAAATTCTCCTAGTCTTTTACTAAGTACCTCTTCTGTAAAAGACCACAAATCATTGATAGCCCAGTGAGTCATTATAACTTAAGACCTAGTGTCTGAATAGGGAACTAATCTTCTACCTTATTTTGCCTACATCTGAGTAATGGATGAGACAGGAAAATTTGGAGAAATAACTCTAAAAGGATGATAATGGAATGGCTACAAGGTAGGTTGCTCCTGCTCTTCCTGTATTTCTCTGAATGCTTTTTATACTCCTGATCAAATGCCTCTTTCATATTATAGAAAAGTAAGGAAGGGGAAATGAGGTAAACAATGAGTAAAATAAAGGAGAGTTGGATAAATGCCTTTTCAACTCTTCTGGCTTCTTTTGGGTCTTATTTTCTTAATGAAGCCTGGGATCATAGCAGAAGCTATCTCAAACTGTGCTTGAACCCTTTGCTGAGGATATGACATAACCCTACAGAAATTCAAGAGCACACTCTCTAGGGGACCACAAGAATTTGGCTAACAGTTGTTATACAAGTCCAAGCAGACAATGATTGCAACCCCCAAGTGAAGTGAGAGATTTGAGAGGTAGTAATTAATAGGTGTTGGGCTGGGCCCAAGGGAGGGGGAGGAAGTTCACTGTCTCTTACCTGCCTGGTTCCCTCAAATTCTTCCCAGTACTCCCATCATGCCCCATTGGGCCATAGTTCCATAGAATCTCATGGGCCTCAATGAAGTACTGCCGAACTTTGCCTGTGAGTTGGTTCATAGGAGAGGTCGTGGAGCAAGATTTGACCTTGTAGAGTGCTTGCATGCCATCTGGAGGAAAAACATCAAGGCTGGCTCCATTCCACCCAACAGGTTTTGTAGCCAGATGACCCATCTTTTCCATTCTAATGTTTTTCCCTCCCACATTTCACTAGGCCACTTTCTCTCACTCCTCAAGAACCTAGCTAAGAGAAAGGGAGGCTATGTGAGAATTCAAGTACCTTTACCTGCTAACCACAACTGACTCATTTACCAGATCGTCATTCCTGCTTCTGCAAAAGGCTTACATTGTAGCAACAATTGTAGCGTTTGAACTCAGAACACTTGGGTTCCAGTCTAATTGTTATCAATTTCTGTAGGACTTTTGGCCAGTCACTTCCTAGAGTTGAGCTTTAACCCCTGTTTTGTAAATGAGAGAATAGGGATGTCTATCACACTGGACTGGTAGAAGCACCACATTTTAAAAAGGGGGAATAAGGGGGAAAAAAAGGGAGTAAGTTAAGGAGTAAGTAAAGTGGGAAGCTCCCCAAATAATGGAACAATTTCTATACGTGGCAATGAAACTTCAGACTTGGGAATGTCAGGAAAATTTGCATTCTAAATAGTACCTCCAAATGTGGAAAAATGTACATCAAGGCATGGGGATAATAGATGATACTGCCTTGTATTTTCTTGGCAACTTACATAGGTCATTCAAGAATACTATTTGAGGTGAGACGTTTGAGTCTCACATCATCCCAAGAAAACTTGAAAATTGCAAATTAGAAATTTGAGGTTAAAAAAAGGAGGAAAAATTAATATCATTCTTTTGTTAAATATGTGCTACATGCCAAGCCTTGAGCCAGGTGCTTTATATATCCTTCAATCCTCATAACCATCATGTGAAATAGACTTTTAATGTCCCCTCTTGCAGATGAAGAAAGCAAAAGATCAGAGAGGTTAAATAACTTGCCCAAATCTAAACGACTAGTCAGTGGTGAAACTGAGGCTTAATCTCCTATTTTTTAACGCCAAATTTAAAAGCACATTTTCTTCTTTCAGAGAAGCTATATGAGTTACCAAAGTTAATTAAACCACTGGTAGAATGAAGATTTGAATTCAGGCTTATCTGGCAAACCCTAAGACCCATATTTGTTTCACTATTGTGCTGCACCCCTAACCCCCATTTATATTCATTCATACCCTCTTACCCAGGTATCTTTAGGACCAAGGGAGAGCCCTGGATCATGGAGCATGGGTAAGTGGCCTCTGTTGTTCAAACCTACCACCACGGACTCATTATCCTACTAGTCTACAACTCCTTACCTCAAATCCCTACCTAATTTATTGTATATCAAATAATTCTAGAAATTAAGAGCTAACAAGGGTCTTAGTGATTATTTAGACCAAACCCCTCATTTTACAGGTGTGGCAAATGAGGCTTATACATGGGAAGGGACTTATACAAAGTCATACAGTAAGGTTTTCAGAGAGCTAATAACTCCAATCTTCTAATCTCTTGCCTAGTATTCTTTTCATTGTCTCATACATTCTGCCTCTCCTCTGAGGTTCCTAGATGCACTATGCCATTACTTCAAAAATTTTCACTGTCAAAACACAAACCTTCTGCCCCTATTACTATTGGGTCCCAACTGGAGTGTCACTATTTGCCCACAAGACTCTATGATCTCCCAAAGAAGGCTTCATCTTCTTCAGTCTCTCCTTCCCTCCATTTAATTAGCAGAAAATACCTCCAGGTCTTAATTCCTAAGCATTCTGAGCAAAGAAGAACAATTTAAAAATCTGATTATCCATCTCTATACCATCTTATGTTAGAGATGAGAGAGATAAAACCCAGAGAAATGTTCCTGAGGTTGCCCTGCAAGTTAATGGCTGATCCAGGGGAAAATCTGGCTAGGTCCCCAAATTGCAATCTAATATTTCATCCTTTATGTCTAGCTGGCTCATCTGAAAGACCTATCTTATGGCTTCAGCTCCTGATGATTATTAATGCCATCTCCGTTCTATACTTCAAGTGTCAAATATGTTGGATCTCACCTTGCAAGTGACTGTTCACTTGACAGCTAATCAACCATATGCCAGGTTCCTGAGGCACCATCTCAGCAGTCACAAAGGTGGCTGGAAAGATGTGAGCCACATCAGTGCGGTGGCCCCTGATGGTCAGTATCTGCCCGTGAAAGAAAGCTGTGTGGACATCTACTTCATTGCCCATGCCAAATAAGTGCCATGCCACACGCTTCTGTGTACACATGCTTAGATCTGGTAAGTTCCCAAAGACAAAGCCATTGATTGCTACAAAGGAAAATGCAAAGAAAATATCAGAGTTAGGAGATGGGAGATTTGCCGTCTGCCATCCATTCAGATGAATTTTTTTTAAAAACATACTGTACTGACTATATACCTTATTTAATTTAAAATCTCCTAAACAGCCTGGTAAAATAGGCAGATATCATTGATCTCAAGCAAAGAGTGAAGCAACCAAGGCGCAGAGAAGTGAATTTACTTCTCTCCCAAGGCCACAGAGCTGTTAAGTAGTAGAACCAAGATTCCAATTCAGCAATATGAGGAAGCTTTCTAATGAATGGGGTTTGTTTTGCAAGTTATTCTTCCCTTCCAGGCCAATTTCCTTCTGAAATTTCCATAGGATAATTTTCAAGTTAGCTAATTACCATGGTTATCAAAGGTAATTTGCGTAAAATCCCAGAGAAGTTGGAACTGTTGAAACCATCCTTTACATCTTCCCTCTGACTTTTCACCTTCCTTTGGGATTGCCTGGCTTTGAGACCATCTCTGGCACCAAAGGGACATAAATTTCTTTCTTAATTAAACTGAAAATAAAATCAATTTGTTTGTACTACTAAAATCAGTTATCTACCCATGCCTCGGGGCTTTTGTGTCTTTAGTTTGTTTTAAATTTAATTGCAGTAAACAACTTCCTTACAGCCAACAATTTTCCCCCCAAAAGATGGTATTTATCCCAAACTTTATAGGACAAAGAAGTACTGACTAACTATATCAGGGGGCAACCTTCACCCTGAGGGACTGGGAATAAAGTACATGACTTTGAAATCAATAACCTAGGCAAGATACCTAATGGCAAGAGCACCTCTCTGCAGTGAGACAGACCAGTGTTGGAATTTTAGCTGTGCATTTTTTTTTTCTGCTCTGTAATCCTGGAGCCTCAATTTCCTCATAGGAAAAACAAGGAAATTTTACCTAGTACTTAACTAGTACCTAGTTCCTGTGAGGGCTAAAAACAGGAAAGAGGTACCTACTACTTTTAGTTCTTATGAGATATATGGAAGTACCCACCAAATGCTAGGCCCAATGTAAACCTTCCATCAGTCTTTACTGTCATGGCGTGGCCACCCTCTCCCAGCTCACCGTGCATCCTATTGCTTTCCTGAAAGGCTGCATCTTCTTTGTCTACTGAGGTAGGATCTGAGCAGTAAGTGAGAATGTTCTCATCAATATGCCAGCTAAGGTTCTCATCTACCACACTGAAGAACAGGAAGAAATCATTATCCACATCCTTCCGCTTTCGAGGGGAATTCTCATCTAGAGTACCTAGAGTAAGTAAGAAATGTGCTTTTGAGAACCTTCTCTCCTTAGTACCAGCAACCTTCAAGGGGTACTCATGAAAGTAAATAGAAAGATGGGGCCTTAGGAGTCTTTTGTCAACAGAAAAGCAGATAAGGTCTTCTGCCCCTAATTTCTATTTCCCCAGTTAAACACAATTCAGTTGAGCCTAGGACTTGAAGATTGGATGTATAGGACCTAGACTAATTTCCACCCACCATACCTGCCTGTATCTTCAACCCAGGGCCTTAATCTAACCATTCTCCTACAACACCCAGGTCTTCCAAGTCTGACAATACTTAAACATACCATATGTCCAACGAAGTTCCCCAGTACTCTCCTGATCCCGATGGCTACACTTTTGATCCAAACCATACTTAAACTCCTATCACACACTTTGTTTCTGTGATTTGACTCCCATAATTACTACCTCGAGGTTTTAAAATGAAATTGAGAAACTATCAAAAATTTTAAAAGGTAATGAAGTAGGGAAAATAGTGGAAAAAATTTAGCAGGGTTTATTCCTGCTAATAAACAAGGGCACTGAATTAACATGCATTCAGGTTGCTGTTTAGTATGTAAGTGATTCAGCTACATCACTGTTTCCTGTAGATATCCCACACTGCATCTCAATAGATCCCTGTGAGGCCTGTACCTCTTTTACATGTGATAAGGGGTCCAATGAGGCCAGTTGCAATGTCTCGTGGAGCATCTACATGAGAATGGTAGATCCAGGTGAGGCATGCTGGGTCAGCATCAGTGGGTGCATGTCCTTCTGGAATGGTCCAGTTGTAAATGTGACTGCCTCCCGGAGGAACAGAGTCATCAGCTTTTAACCGACCAGAGGAGCCATCTGGGTATAAAGAGCCTAGAAAATGAAATTGTACATGCCCAGTCTCAGGGTGAGTGAGAGGGAGCCTGGCACATATAGAAGCCAAGAGAGGGCTGACATATGGGACAGTGGCCCTCACAACCTGAGGATACACATTCAGGTAATATGCAGCTGAAGAATCCCAGACCTCACATCAACAATGGGTAGAAAGGTGACAACCATTGGAGAAGGAGCCATGGCCATGGAAAGTGCTTCACAGCCTGATCCAGTAGTATCCTAGTATAAAACCAGTGGCACAGAAGTGAGAAAGAAAACAGAATCCCCCCCATCAAGCACTCACTTTGGAAAACAGAAAGCAATTACAGAATTTCAATCTTTTTTCTTTTTTAATTTTTTTATTTTTTATAAACATAGATCTTTATCCCCAGGGGTACAGGTCTGTGAATCGCCAGGTTTACACACTTCACAGCACTCACCAAAGCACATATCCTCCCCAATGTCCATAATTCCACCCCCCTTATCCCAAACCCCCTCCCCCCAGCAAACCTCAGTTTGTTTTGGGGATTGAGTCCATTATGGTTTGTCTCCCCCCAATCCCATCTTGTTTCATTGATTCTTCTCCTACCCACTTAAGCCCCCATGCTGCATCACCACTTCCTCATATCAGAGAGATCATATGATAGTTGTCTGTCTCTGCTTGACTTATTTCGCTAAGCATGATACGCTCTAGTTCCATCCATGTTGTCGCGAATGGCAAGATTTCATTTCTTTTGATGGTTGCATAGTATTCCATTGTGTATATATACCACATCTTCGTGATCCATTCATCGTTTGATGGACATCTAGGTTCTTTCCACAGTTTGGCTACTGTGGACGTTGCTGCTATAAACATTCGGGTGCACGTGCCCCTTTGGATCACTACATTTGTATATTTAAGGTAAATACCCAGTAGTGCAATTGCTGGGTCATAGGGCAGTTCTATTTTCAACATTTTGAGGAAACTCTCTCCATGCTGTTTTCCAGAGTGGTTACACCAGCTTGCATTCCCACCAACAGTGTAGGAGGGTTCTCCTTTCTCCGCATCCTCGCCAGCATCTGTCATTTCCTGACTTGTTGATTTTAGCCATTCTGATTGGTGTGAGGTGTTATCTCATTGTGGTTTTGATTTCTATTTCCCTGATGCCGAGTGATATGGAGCACTTTTTCATGTGTCTGTTGGCCATCTGGATGTCTTCTTTGCAGAAATGCCTGCTCATGTCCTCTGCCCATTTCTTGATTGGATTATTTGTTCTTTGGGTGTTGAGTTTGCTAAGTTCTTTATAGATTTTGGACACTAGTCCTTTATCTGATATGTCGTATACAAATATCTTCTCCAATTCTGTCAGTTGTCTTTTGATTTTGTTAACTGTTTCCTTTGCTCTGCAAAAGTTTTGATCTTGATGAAATCCCAATAGTTCATTTTTGCCCTTGCTTCCCTTGCCTTTGGCGATGTTCCTAGGTAGATGCTGCTGCGGCTAGGGTCGCAGAGGTTGCTGTATGTGTCCTCCTCAAGGGTTTTGATGGATTCCTTTTGCACATTGAGGTGCTTCATCCATTTTGAGTCTATTTCTGTGTGTTTTGTAAGGAAATGGTCCAATTTCATTTTTCTGCATGTGGCTGTCCAATTTTCCCAGACCATTTATTGAAGAGGCTGTCTTTTTTCCATTGGACATTCTATCCAGCTTTGTCAAAGATTATTTGACCATAGAGTTGAGGGTCTATTTCTGGGCTCTCTATTCTGTTCCATTGATCTATTTGTCTGTTTTTGTGCCAGTACCATGCTGTCTTGATGATGATAGCTTTGTAATAGAGCCTGCAGGCCGGAATGGTGATACCACCAACTTTGGCTTTCTTTTTTAATATCCCTTTGGGTATTCGAGGTCTTTTCTAGTTTCACATAAATTTTAGAATTATTTGTTCCATTTCTTTGAAAAAGATGGATGATACTTTGATAGGAATTGAATTAAATGTGTAGATTGCTTTAGGTAGCATAGACATTTTCACAATATTTATTCTACTAATCCAGGAGCATGGAACATTTTTCCATTTCTTTGTGTCTTCCTCAATTTCTTTCATGAGTACTTTATAGATTTCTGAGTATAGATTCTGTGCCTCTTTGGTTAGGTTTATTCCTAGGTATCTTATGGTTTGGGGTGCAATTGTAAATGGGATTGACTCCTTAATTTCTCTTTCTTATGTCTTGTTGTTGGTGTAGAGAAATGCAACTGATTTCTGTGCATTGATTTTATATCCTGACACTTTACTGAATTCCTGGACAAGTTCTAGCAGTTTTGGAGTGGAGTCTTTTGGGTTTTCCACATATAGGATCATATCATCTGCGAAGAGTGATAACTTGACTTCTTCTTTGCCGATTTGGATGCCTTTAATTTCCTTTTGTTGTCTGATTGCTGAGGCTAGGACCTCTAGTACTATGTTGAATAGCCGTGGTGAAAGTGGACATCCCTGCCATGTTCCTGACCTTAGCAGAAAAGCTTTCAGGTTTTCTCCATTGAGGATGATATTTGAAGTAGGTTTTTCATAGATGGCTTTGATGATATTGTGGTATGTGCCCTCTATCCCTACACTTTGAAGAGTTTTGATCAGGAAGGGATGCTGCACTTTGTCAAATGCTTTTTCAGCATCTATTGAGAGTATCATATGGCTCTTGTTCTTTCTTTTATTGATGTGCTGTATCACATTGACTGATTTGCGGATGTTGAACCAACCTTGCAGCCCTGGAATAAATCCCACTTGGTCGTGGTGAATAATCCTTTTAATGTACTGTTGAATCCTATTGACTAGTATTTTGGTGAGAATTTTCGCATCTCTGTTCAGCAAGGATATTGGTCTATAGCTCTCTTTTTTGATGGGATCCTTGTCTGGTTTTGGGATCAAGGTGATGCTGGCCTCATAAAATGAGTTTGGAAGTTATCCTTCCATTTCTATTTTTTGGAACAGTTTCAGGAGAATAGGAATTAGTTCTTCTTTAAATGTTTGGTAGAATTCCCCCGGGAAGCCATCTGGCCCTGGGCTTTTGTTTGTTTGGAGATTTTTAAGGACTGTTTCAATCTCCTTCCTGGTTATGGGTCTGTTCAGGCTTTCTATTTCTTCCTGGTTGAGTTGTAGTAGTTTATATGTTTCTAGCAATGCATCCACTTCTTCCAGATTGTCAAATTTATTGGCGTAGAGTTGCTCATAGTATGTTCTTATAATAGTTTGTATTTCTTTGTGTTAGTTGTGATCTCTCCTCTTGCATTCATGATTTTATTTATTTGGGTCCGTTCTCTTTTCTTTTTGATAAGTCTGGCCAAGGGTTTATCAATTTTATTAATTCTTTCAAAGAACCAGCTCCTAGTTTTGTTGATTTGCTGTATTGTTTTTTTGGTTTCTATTTCATTGATTTCTGCTGTGATCTTTACAATTTCTCCTCTCCTGCTGGGCTTAGGGTTTCTTTCCTGTTCTTTCTCCAGCTCCTTTAGGTGTAGGGTTAGGTTATGTACCTGAGACCTTTCTTGTTTCTTGAGAAAGGCTTGTACCGTTATATATGTTCCTCTCAGGACTGCCTTTGTTGTGTCTCACAATTTTGAATCATTTGTTTTCATGATTTTTTTTTTCAATTGTTCTTTAATTTCCCGGTTGACCCATTCATTCTTTAGAAGGATGCTGTTTAGTCTCCATGTATTTGGGTTCTTTCCAAAATTCCTCATGTGGTTGATTTCTAGCTTCAGAGCATTGTGATCTGAAAATATGCAGGGAATGATCCCAATCTCTTGATACCAGTTGAGTCCTGACTTAGGACCGAGGATGTGATTTATTCTGGAGAATGTTCCATGTGCACTAGAGAAGAATGTGTATTCTGTTGCTTTGGGATGGAATATTCTGAATATATATGTGATGTCCATCTGGTCCAGTGTGTCGTTTAAGGCCTTTATTTCCTTACTGATCTTTTGCTTGGATGATCTGTCCATTTCAGTGAGGGGAGTGTTAAAGTCCCCTACTATTAATGTATTATTGTTGATGTGTTTCTTTGATTTTGTTATTAATTGGTTTATATATTTGGCTGCTCCCACGTTGGGCGCATAGATATTTAAAACTGTTAGATCTTCTTGTTGGACAGACCCTTTGAGTATGATTAGTGTCCTTGCTCATCTCTTATTATAGTCTTTGGCTCAAAATCTAATGGATCTGATATAAGGATTGCCACTCCTGCTTTCTTCTGATGTCCATTAGCATGGTAAATTCCTTTCCACCCCCTCCCCACTTTCAATCTGGAGGAGTCTTCGGGCTTAAAATGAGTTTCTTGGAGGCAACATATAGATGGGTTTTGTTTTTTATCAATTCTGATACCCTGTGTCTTTAGATTGGGGCATTTAGCCCATTAACATTCAGGGTAACTATAGAGAGATATGAATTTAGTGCCATTGTATTGCCTGTAAGGTTCCTGTTACTATATATTGTCTCTGTTCCTTTCTGATCTACCACTTGTAGGCTCTCTCTTTGCTTAGAGGACCCCTTTCAATATTTCCTGTAGAGCTGGTTTGGTGTTTGCAAATTCTTTCAGTTTTTGTTTGTCCTGGATGCTTTTAATCTCTCCTTCTATTTTCAATGATAGCCAAGCCAGATATAGTATTCTTGTCTGCATGATTTTCTCGTTTAGTGCTCTGAAAACATCATGCCAGCTCTTTCTGGCCTGCCACGTCTCTGTGGATAAGTCAGTTGCCAATCTAATATTTATACCATTGTATGTTACAGACTTCTTTTCCTGGGCTGCTTTCAGGATTCTCTGTCACTAAGGCTTGTAAATTTTACTGCTAGGTGATGGGGTGTGGGCCTATTCTTATTTCTTTTGAGGGGCATTCCCTGAACCTCCTGAATTTTGATGCTCGTTCCCCTGCCATTTTGGGGTAATCCTCCCCAATAATTCTCTCCAGTATACCTTCTGCTCCCCTTTCTCTTTCTTCTTCTTCTGGAATCCCAATGATTCTAATGTTGTTTCATCTTATGGTGTCACTTATCTCTCGAATTCTCCCCTCGTGATCCAGTAGCTGTTTGTCCCTCTTTTGCTCGCTTCTTTATTTTCTGTCATTTGGTCTTCTATATCGCTAATTCTTTCTTCTGCCTCATTTATCCTAGCAGTGAGAGCCTCCATTTTTGATTGCACCTCATTAATAGCTTTTTTGATTTCAACTTGGTTAGATTTTAGTTCTTTTATTTCTCCAGAAAGGGCTTTTATATCTCTGGATAGGTTTTCTCTAATATCTTCCATGCCTTTTTAGAGCCCAGCTAGAACCTTGAGAATTGTCATTCTGAACTCTAGATCTGTCATATTACCAATGTCTGTATTGATTAGGTCCCTAGCCTTCAGTACTGCATCTTGTTCTTTTTTTTTGGGGGGGGGGTAATTTTTCTGCCTTGTCATTTTGTCCAGCTAAGAGTATATAAAGGAGCAAGTAAAATACTAAAAGGGTGGCAACAACCCCAGGAAAATATGCTTTAACCAAATCAGAAGAGATCCCAAATCGTGAGGGGGGAGAAAGGGGATAAAAAGAGGTTCAAAAAGAAAGAAAGAAAGAGAAAGAAAAAAAGGAATTAAAAAAAGAAAATGAATAAAGAAAAGTATAAAAAAGAAAAAACGTTAAAAAATAAAAGGGTAAAATTTAAAAAAAATTAGCAGAAGAAGAGAAAAAAATGAAAAAAAAAAAACATAAATTAGCTGCAAGACTAAAAAGTCACAGGGACATAGCCATGAGTTCCGTGCTTTGCTTTCTCCTCCCCTGGAATTGTGCTGCTCTCCTTGTTATTAAACCGCACTCCTTTGTAGGTGAACTTGGTCTTGGCTGGATT
Organism: Mustela nivalis; assembly: GCF_964662115.1. NCBI lineage: Eukaryota > Metazoa > Chordata > Mammalia > Carnivora > Mustelidae > Mustela > Mustela nivalis. Next base: position 72,944,954 of record NC_139040.1, read on the forward strand.
TCTTGTTAATCTTCTGGTGGAGGGGCCTGTTGTAGTGAATCTCAAGTGTCTTTGCCACAGGCGGAATTTCACCACCCTTACCAGGGGCCGGGCTGAGTAATCCGCTCAGGTTTGCTTTCAGGAGCTTTTGTTCCTTGAGCGCTTTCCGTAGAGTTCCAGAGATAGGGAATACAAATGGCGGCCTCCTGGTCTCTGGCCCAGAGGATCCGAGAGCCCGGGGCCCCACTCCTCAGTGCATCCTCAGAGAACAGCGCCCAGTAACTCCGGTCTGCCTGACCTCCGGCTGCGCTCTGAGCTCACTAGCCTGTGGCCTGTTCAAGGTAACACCGAGCTGTGAGCTTACTGTCAGCTCTGTCTCTGTAGCAGGCTTTTCCATTCCAATACCCACAAGCTCTGCGACACTCAGACACCCCCGATCCTTCTGCCCTGCGGGACCTGAGGCCACGCTGACCCCACGTGGGCTTTGCCCCAGTTTAGCCTCTGGAGCGATGTCCCTCAGCGGAACAGACTTTTCAAAGTCCTGATTTTGTGCTCCGTTGTTCCACCGCTTGCCGGGACCCAGCCCTTCCCCCCGGGGTCTGTCTTCCCGACGCTTTGGATTCACTTCTCTGCCAGTCCTACCTTTCAGAAAGTGGTTGTTTTTCTGTTTCTAGAATTGCTTTTCTTCTTCTCTTCAATCTGCCGATGGATTTGCAGGTGTTTGCAATCTTTAGATAAGCTATCTAGCTCATCTCCTGCTAGCTGAAGTAGTCTCAGCCTGCTACTTCTCTGCCATCTTGACTCCTCCTCCGGCTATCAGGCCCTGTGCGCTGAGGGCTTCCTGTGCGACGTGATGCTGGATGCTGAGGGCACCGAGTTCCAGGCACATAGGTCTCTGCTCCCATGTTCCAGCGACTACTTCAGAGCTCTGTTCAAGAGCCACACCCGGGAATCCAGGGCCAGCATGATCCCCCTACACGTGTCGTTGGCAGCCAGCCTGCAGCGCTTGCTGGACTTCATTTACATGGCCTGGCTGCCGCTGTCCATGGAAACGGTGGAAGACACACTGGAGGCCGCCAGCTACCTGCAGGTGACTGAGGCGCTGGGGCTGTGTGGCTGCTACCTGGAGCGCCAGCTGGCTCTGGAGAACTGCTGCTTTGCAGCCAACGTGGCAGCGTGCTTTGGCCTGACACACCCAATTTCAATCTTTTTAAAGATTATATATATACACACACACACACACACACATATATATATATATAATGTTCAGTTAGCCACATTAGTTTTTGATGTAGTGTCCAATGATTCATTAGTAATGTATAATACCCAGTGCACATCACAACACGAGCCATCCTTAATATCCATCACCCTGTAATCTAAAGCCAAATTAAGTTCCTCCTAACATTAAAAATAGAACTACACTATGATCCAGCAATTACACCACTGGGTATTTACCCTCCAAAATACAAAATACTAATTCGGAGGGGCTACCAACACCCCTATGTTTATGACAACATGATTTACAATAGCCAAATTATGGAAGCAAGCTAAGTGTCTATCCATTGATGAACGGATAAGGGTGTGGTGTATATATATACAATGGAATATAATTTAATCATATAAAAGAATGAAATCTTGCCATTTGCAATGACGTGAGTGGAGCTAGAGAGTATTATGTTAAGCAAAATATGTCAGTAAGAGAAAGAAAAATACCAAATAATTTCACTTACATGTAGAATTTAAGACATAGATCAAATGAGCAAATGGGAAAAATAAAGACAAACCAAGAAAAAGCTATAAACCTCTTAGCTACAGAGAACAAACTGACGATTACCAAGGGGAGGTGGGTAGGGAGATGTGTGAAATAGGTGATAAAAATTGAGGAGGGAACTTGTGATGAGCACCAGTTGAGGTATGGAATTGTTGAATCACTGTATTGTATATCTGAAACTAATACAACACTATACGTTAACTATAGTACAATTTAAATTAAAAAACATGAAACCAACTTAATGATCAGTTGGTCCAATTACCCTTTTTATGGAGGAGAAAACAGGAAAACTAACTTGTCCAAGGCTATACAGGAATTAGTGGGCCAGTCAAAACCTGGATTCCCTTTATACAGTAGTCACTCACTGTTGCGTCATTATTATAAGCCACTGGGTGGGAGATACATATTAGTAAACTGCTCTTAAGAAAAAGTAATGGACCTTTGGACCTTTCAGAAGACACGATACTGGAATAGTGTCCCTTTATATTCACAGCACACTCTCTTCTTTCCAAAGAACAGCCAATTATTTTATGGAAATGTCATTCAAGTAATTCTTCATGATAAAAGAGATTGAATCTCCATATACCTAATGAAAAATACGAGGCCCAGAGAGGGGAAGTGGCTTTTCCAGAACCACAACATATGAACAGCAGAAGTGATAACATTAGTTATCAGTTTTTCTGGGAATGTCCCTGCCACCTCAGATCAATAAAGAGGAAAAAAAGTCTATTTTCATTCCTAGCTCCTCTCTCTTAAATGTTAGTAAAAGAAATGCAGTATCTATTGTGAAAGGGAGAAAGAAAGGGTGGTCTGATTTACCTTCTGAGTCCTTTTCATAGAAAACGCCATGGGGGTGTATGGTGTAGGGGCGAGAGGCAAAATTCTTCAGGTGGATAAGGATGACATCTCCCACCTCAGCCTGCAACACTGGTCCCAAGAAACCCAACCAAGCTGGCTGGACCATTTCATCCATGTATGAGCCATCTCTGTATTCCTTGTAAATGGTTTTCTTGTAACTGCTCCCTATGCGGTTCTTGTCAGAATTTAGGAAGCTGGAAGCTACTCTGGGAAGGAAGAAGAGAAAGACTCAAAATTTTGCCACCATCTTTAAACCTCTGGAGAGTTCTTTTCCAGAAGAAGCTGGCCAAAAATGACGACTTTTTGTTTAAAGCAAAACAAGAGAAAATGTGATTGTACTGACCAAAACACAGAAGGTTAGAGTCTAACTTTTAGACAATGGGAAGCATTAAATTAAGGCATATAAAATTGGGGCACCTGGGTGGCTTAGTCAGTTAAGTGCCTGCCTTTGGCTTGGGTCGTGATCCCAGGGTCCTGAGGTTGACCCTTGCAATGGGCTCCCTGCTCAGTGGGGAGTCTGCTTCTCCCTCTCCCTCTGCTCCTTCCCCTGCTTTCTCCCTCTCTCTCTCTCTCTATCTCTGTGTGTGTGTCTTTCGATATCTCAAATAAATAAAAAACTATAAAAAAAAATTTAAAATGCTAATATTTGAACACTTTTAACCTCCAAAAAAATCAATTTCACACAGTTCAACCTAATATATAGTAATGGGGAAACAATCAAATATGGACTGACTCTTTTTAAGTGATTAAATCCCAGTCTATATGGCCTGACTTTGCATCATCTTGCTATATATGTGAGATCTTATGGTATAGCTGTTAAGGTCACAAATGCTAGAGCTCGGATGACGTGATTAAATGCCCATATTGTTACTTAAAAATCTGTGGGAATTTTAACCAGTTACTTAACTACTTTAAGCACAATTTTCCCATCTGTAAAATGGACATAATCATAGTACCAAGTTCATACACAATAATGATGAATAAAAAAATTATAATATATAAAGAGCTTAGGACAGTGCCTGAAAAACAGTAAAAACTTAAGAGATGTTAACTATTATTTCAAAATATTGGGGATAGGGAGGGGGAGGAGCAAGACGGCAGAGGAGTAGGAGACCTAAATTTTGTCTGGTCTCAGAAATTCAGTTAGACAGTTATCAAACCATTCTGAACACCTACAAATTCAATGGGAGATCAAAGAAAAGAATAGAAGCAATTCTATGAACAGGAAAGCATCTGCTTTCTGGAAGGAAGTACCTGTGGAAAAGTGAATCTGAGGCAATATACTGAATGATAGACCATGGTTGGGGAGGGGCCGGCTCCTGGCAAATGGTAAATCAGCAGAGCACAAAATCAGAACTTTTAGAAGTGAGTTCCACTGAGGGACATTGCTCCAGAGGCTAATCAGGGGGTGAAGCCCTCACTGGGACAGTTGGTCTCAGGGTCTTCAGGGTCACAGAAAGACCAGGGGTGCCTGAGTATGGCAAACACCCAAGTCTTGGAGTGGGGAAGCCAGCTGCAGAGATGGAGCTAAGGAGTGGGCACTCAGCTCAGGATTACCTTAAACCATTATATGAGGCACCTTCAGATCACTCTTCAAGAAGGGACCCCACAAGTGGCAGATACAGGGAGACCCCTCTCCCTTCTCCACCAGGAGGGGCAGTGCAGGAGCACACTTCAGGAATCTGCTGGGTTTGGAGATTCCAAGTGGGACCATGTGCCAGAGATAGAAACACTTGGTCACAGGCTGGCTGACCACAGAGTGTGGTGAGAGAACAGGGATACAAGAGTGATTGTTTTTCCCTGAGGATGTACTGAGGAGTAGGACCTTGAGCTCTTGACTCCTCTGGGTCAGAGATTGGGAGGCTGCCATCTTCATTCTTGTCCTCCAAAGCTATACAGAAAGCATTCGGGGAACAAAATCTACTGAGAGCAAACTCGAGCAAATTGTTTAGTCTGGCCCCTGGCAAGGGAACTGCAATTCCGTATTGTGCAAAAATATTTGACAGCCACTGTAATGCCCCCCCCATATTATCAGAAAAAACATCCAGCTAAGACCAAATTTACTGATCAATGAAAACCGCAAAACACCAGTGGTAGGGGAATACAGTTACATAGAACTTATGTGTCCCTCCAACCCATAATTCTTTTGCCTTTCAAAGCTAAATTTTTAAAAATTTCCTTATTTTTCCTTTGTCTATTTTTTCCTCATTCCTATTTTAACCATTTTATCATATCAATGCCTTTTAAAAATCTGTTTTTTTGGGGCGCCTGGGTAGCTCAGTGGGTTAAGCCTCTACCTTCGGCTCAGGTCATGGTCTCAGGGTCCTGGGATCGAGTCCCGCATTGGGCTCTCTGCTCAGCAGGGAGCCTGTTTCCCTTCCTCTCTCTCTCTCTGCCTGCTTCTCTGTGATCTCTATCTGTCAAATAAATAAATAAAATTTTTAAAAAAAATAAAAATAAAAATCTGTTTTTTAATTTTTATTTTTATAGCCACATTCTATCCCTTCATTGTATTTAACCTTATTTTTATATACATGTAAGATTTTCTTTCTTTAAAATTTTGGGATAGTTTCTTCCAACAGCCAAAAATATTCCCAAAATCTAGAATATGGCTTTGTTTTAATGTCCAGCCTAATCACATTCTCATTTAAATATATATATATTAGATTGTATTTATTCATTTGACAGACAGAGATCCCAAGTAGGCAGAGAGAGAGGAGGAAGCACCCTCCCCACTGAAGAGAGAGCCTGATGTGGGGCTCGATCCCAGGACCCTGGAATCATGACCTAAGCTGAAGGCAGAGGCTTTAACCCACTGAGCCATCCAGGCACCCCGACATTCTCATTTTTTTAAATCAACCAACTTATCAATTCCTTTTCAAAAATCTTTTTTTTTAAATTTTCATCTTTTGAGTCATAGTCTATCCTTTCATCAGTTTTACACATACATACATATGTGTATGTACATGTACATGTTTACCCTTACACATATATATGTATACATATAAATATATATAAGTTTTTCCTTCTTTAAAATTATGGGAGGCAGATTCTTCTAACAGATCAAAATTAACCCAAAATCAAGTGTTTGTCTCTGTTCTATTAACCAGCCTACATATATATATATATATATATATATATATATATATATATATATATTTTTTTTTTTTTTTTCCTTTCTTCTTTCCCCAGGTTTGGGTCCCTTCTGATTTGGTAAATATATTTTTTCTGAGGTCGTTGTTGTTACCCTTTTAAAACTTTGCTCTCTCATTCATCTATTCTTCTCTGGACAAAAAACAAGACTGGAAAACTCACCGAAAACAAAACAAAACAGAACAGAAAAACGAAGAGGCAGTATCGACAGCAGGGGAACTAATTGATACAGATATTAGTAAGATGTCAGAACTAGAGTCCAGAATGATGATTATAAAGATACTATCTGGGCTTGAAAAAAGCATAGAATATTCAAGGGAATCCCATTCTGGAAAAATAAAAGTGATTTGGGGAGAAACAAAAGAAAAAAAATACAACCAAGTAGAAATCAAAAAAGCTATTAATGAGGTGCAATAAAAAACTGAGGCTCCTACTGCTAGGATAAATGAGGCAGAAGAGAGAATTAGTGATAGAGAATACCAAATGATGGAGAATAAGGAATCTGAGAAAAAGAGAGTGAAACAACTACTCTATCAGGAAGCGAGAAATTGAGAGATAAGTGATGCCATAAGAAAAAATATATATATTAGAATAATTGGGATCCCAGAAGAAGAAGAATAAAGGGAGGGGAAAGAAGGTATATTGAAGAAATTATAGCAGAGAATTTCCCTAATTTGGGGAAGGAAGCAAGCATCAAAATCCGGGAGGCACAGTGAGCCCCCTCAAAATCAATAAACATAGGTCAACACTTCATCATCCAATAGTAAAGCTTACAAGTCTCAGAGACAAAGAGAAAATCCTGAAAGCACCTCGGGAAAAGAGACCTATAAACTACAAAGGTTGAAATATTAGATTGACAGCAGACCTATCCACAGACACCTGGCAGGCCAGAAAGGATTGGCATGATATATTCAGAGCACCAAACAAGAAAAATGTTGGGTCAAGAATACTATATTCAGCTAGGCTGTCATTGAAAATAGAAGGAGAGGTAAAAAGCTTCCAGGCCAAACAAAATCTAAAAGAATTTGCCAACACCAAACCAGCCTTACAGGAGATATTGAAGGGGATCCTCTAAGCAAGGAGAGAGCCTAAAAGTAACAGACCAGAAAGGAACAGAGACAATATACAGTCACTTTACTGGCAATATAGTGTCACTAATTTCATATCTTTCAATAGTTACCCTGAATGTAAATGGGTTAAATGTCCCAATCAAAAGACACAAGGTATCAGAATGGATTAAAACAAAACAAAACAAGACAAGACCCATCCATATGCTGTCTACAAGAAATTCATTTTAGACCCAAAGACACCTCCAGATTTAAAGTGAGGGAATGGAAAACAATATACCATGCTAATGGACATCAAAAGAAACTTGAGGTGGCAAACCTTATACCAGACAAGCTAGATTTTGAAACCAAATACTATAATAAGAGATGAGGAAGGACATCATATCATACCTAAAGGGTGTGCCCAACAAGAAGATCTAACAGTTTTAAATATTTATGCCATTAACATGGGAGGAACCAATTATATAAACCAATTAATAACAAAATCAAAGTAACACATTGACAATAATACAATAATAGTAGGGGACATTAACACCCCCTCACTGAAATGGACATATCATCCAAGCAAAAGATCAACAAGGAAATAAAGGCTTTATATGATACACTGGAACAGATGGACATCACAGATATATTCAGAACATTCCATCCCAAAACAACAGAATACACGTTCTTCTCTAGTGCACATGGAACATTCTCTGGAAGAGAGCACATCCTGGGTCACAAATCAGGTCTCAACTGGTACCAAAAGACTGGGATCACTCCCTGCATATTTTTGGACGACAGTGCTTTGAAACTAGAGCTGAACCACAAAAGGAAAGTTGGAAAGAACTCAAATACATGGAGGCTAAAGGGCATCCGACTGAAGAATGAATGGGTCAACCAGGAAATTAAAGAAGAATTGAAAAAAAATTCATGGAAACAAGTGAAAATGAAAACACGACTGTTCAAAGCCTTTGGGATGCAGGAAAGGCGGTCCTGGGAGGAAAGTATATAGCCATGAAAGCCTTTCTCAGCAAACCAGGAAGGTCTCAAATACACAACCTAACCCTATACATAAAAGAGCTGGAGAAAGAACAGTAAACAAAGCCTAAACCCAGCAGGAGAATAGAAATTATAAAGATGAGAGCAGAAATCAAGGAAATAGAAACCCAAAGAACAATCGAGGAGAGCAATGAATCTAGGAGCTGAGTTCATTGAAAGAATTAATAATATTGACAACCCCCTGGCCAGATTTATCAAAAAGATAACAGAAAGGACTCAAATAGATAAAATCATGAATGAAAGAGGAGAGACCACAACCAACACCAAAGAAATACAAGCAATTATAAGAACATATTATGAGCAACTATATGCCAGAAAATTTGACAATATGGAAAAAATGGATGCATTCCTAGAGACATATAAATACCAAAACTGAACCAGGAAGAAATATAAAACCTGGACCGACCTATAACCAGTAAGGAGATTGAAGCAGTCATCAAAAATCTCCCAAGAAACAAGAGCCCAGGGCCAGACGGCTTCCCAGGGGAATTCTACCAAACATTTACGGAAGAATACCTAGTCTTCTAAAACTCTTCCAAAAAAATAGATATGGAAGGAAAACTTCCAAACTCATTTTATGAGGTCAGCATTACCTTGATCCCAAAACCAGACAAAGACCCCATGAAAAAGGAGAATTACAGACGAATATCCCTGATGAACATGGATGCAAAAATTCTCACCAAAATACTAGCCAGTAGGATTCAACTGAACACTGAAAGGATTATTCACCACGACCAAGTGGGATTTATTCCTGGGCTGCAAGGTTGGTCCAACATCTGCAAATCAATCAATGTTGCACAGTACATTAATAAAAGAAAGAACAAGAACCATATGGTACTCTCAATAGATGATGAAAAAAAAAAAACTTGATGAAGTAAGCATCCTTCCTTGAACAAAACTCTTCATGGTGCAGGGATAGAGGGTACATACCTCAGTAGCATAAAAGCCATCTATATGAAAAACCCACAGTGAATATCATTCTGAATGGGGAAAAACTGAGAGCTTTTCCCCTAAGGTCAGGAACATGGCAGGGCTGTCCACTATCACCACTGTTATTCAACATAATACTAGAAGTCCTAGCCTCAGTGATCAGACAACAAAATGAAATAAAAGACATCTGATCAGCAAAGAAGAAGCCAAACTCTCACTCTTTGCAGATGATATGATACTTTATGTGGAAAACCCAAAAGACTCCACTCTAAAACTGCTAGAACTCATACAGGGATTCAGTAAAGTGTCAGGATATAAAAAGCAATGCACAGAAATCAGTTGCATTTCTATACCCCAACAAGACAGAAGAAAGAGAAATTAAGGTGTTGATCCCATTTACACTTGAACCCAAGGCCATAAGATACCTAAGAATAAATCTTACCAAAGAAGCAAAGAATCTGTACTCTGAAAACTACAGAGTACTCATGACAGAAATTGAAGAAGACACAAAGAAATGGAAAAACGTTCCATGATCATGGATTGGAAGAACAAATGTTGTGGAAATGTCTATGCTACCTAGAGCAATCTGCACATTTAAAACAATCCCTCCCAAAATGCCATCAACTTTTTCCCCAAGAAATGAACCGAATAATCCTAAAATTTATATGGAACCAGATAAGACCCCAAATAGGCAAAGGAATGTTGAAAAAGAAAAGCAAAGCTGGTGGCATCACAATTCCAGACTTCAAGCTCTATTACAAAGCTGTCATCATCAAGAAAGTATGGCACTGGCACAAAAACAGACATATAGATTAGATCAAGGGAACAGAATAGAGAGCCCAGAAATGGACCTTCAGATCTATGATCTACTAATCTTCGACAAAGCAGAAAAGAATGTCCAATGGAAAAAAGATGGTCTCTTGAACAAATGGGCAAATGGGTTGGGAAAATTGGACAGCCACATGCAGAAGAATGAAACTGGACCATTTCCTTACAGCACACACAAAAATAGACTCAAAATGGATGGAAGACCTCAACGTGAGACAGGAATCCATGAAAATCCTTGAGGAGAACACAGGCAGCAACCTCTTCAACCTCAGCTGCAGCTACTTCTTCCAGAAACATCACCAAAGGCAAGGGAAGCAAGCACTAAAACGAACTATGCGGACTTCATCAAGATCAAAAGCTTTTGCACAGCAAAGGAAACCCAACAAAACCAAAACACAACTGACAGAATGGGAGAAGATATTTGCAAATGACATCTCATATAAAGGGCTAGTATCCCAAAATCTATAAAGAACTTATCAAACTCAACACCCAAAGAACAAATAATCTGATCAAGAAATGGTCAGAAGACATGAACAGACATTTCTGCAAAGGCATGCAGTTGGCCGACAGGCACATGAAGAAATGCTCAACATCACTCAGCATCAGGGAAATACAAATCAAAACCCCGGTGAGAAACCGCCTCACACCAGTCAGAATGGGTAAAATTAACCAGTCAGGAAATGACAGGCATTGGTGAGGATGCAGAGAAAGGGGAAACCTCCTACACTGTTGGTGGGAATGCAACTGGTGCAACCACTCTGGAAAACAGTATGGAGTTTCCTCAAGTAGTTGAAAATAGATCTACCCTATGACCCAGCAACTGCACTACTGGATATTTACCCTAAAGATACAAATGTTGTGATCTGAAGGGGCACGAGCACTGCAATGTTTATAGCAGCAATGTCCACAATAGCCAAGCTGTAGAAACGGCCTAGATGTCCATCAACAGATGAATGGTTAAAGAAGATGTGGTATGTATTTGGTATATATATATATACATATATATATATGTATATATATATATATAATTCCATTGCATGCATATAGATGCATATAGATGCATGTATATATATAATTCCATTGCATGCATATAGATTCATATAGCCCTTTATATGAGGTGTCATATAGATGCATGCAATGGAATACTATGCAGCCATCAAAAAACAAAACAGAATCTTGCCATTTGCAATGATGTGGATGGAGCTATAGGGTATTGTGCTAAGCAAAATAAGTCAATCAGAGAGAGACAATTATCATATGATATCAGTGATATGAGGAATTTGAGAAGCAGGGAGGGAATAATGAAATAAGATGTGATCGGGGAGTGAGACAAACCATAAGAGACTCTTAATCTCAGGAAACAAACTGAGGGTTGCTGGAGGGGAAGGGGGTTGGAGGGATGGAGTCCCTGGGTGATGCTCATTGGGAAGGGTATGTGCTATAGTGAGGGAAATAAACACAGAAATACATAAAATAATAAAATTCGGGATGGGACTTAATAAAGTTATCCCTAAAGGACACCTCTAATAAAAAGTCTGTGTTACTCCAAAACTAGATGGATAAGTAGGTGGTTTGTCAAAAACAAACAAACAAACAGAACGTGTAGCTGCTTTTCTAACTCTAATACATACTAGGGATCTTTTAGATATTATATTCAACTTTGGAAAATTCTGAGGATTTGAGGAGGTAAATTGATTCATGATCACAAAAGATTCTTTAATACATTAGTTTTTAACAGATATTTGAAGAACATAGCAAGGCTCAAATATTAAGAAATACTAATCTTATGGAATCTTTGAAAGGCAGAATGGTGAGTACTAGCATTGTCCAAGTTAAGTTCCAGTTCTTCTGTTTACTAGCTATAGGACTTGGGCAAGGCTCTTGATCTCCTTGAATCTGTTTTCTCATCTGTAAGATGAGAATATTCATACTCACCTCCTAGAGCTTTTGTGATAATTATGTGAGAGAAAGCATGTATATTTCTAGTATGGTGACTGTTGCAGAGACACTGTTACATAATTCATAGCTACTGCTATTATTACCTTGATTCTGAGGCTTACCACATTTTTTTTCACATTTTCACATATCCAATATCAATGTAGTTCCACTAAAGTATAGGAGCATAGTTCCAACACACACATCTTATGAATATTGTATATATTTCATGTTTCTTTCTTTTTTTGAATGCATGGTAGATATCATTTTCAAATCAAGAGAATATGGAATATCATTTAAGACCCTAAAAATGCTGAGGCACCTCAGTGTGGAAAAGAAGACTCCTTGTAGGTTGCTGTCTCCTGAGTCAAATAACTCTTACCAGCAAATGTACCACTGGTTATATGGCCATGAAGATCAAGAGCTGGTTGCTAACACACCCTGAGTAAAAGATATTTAAAAGGCTACCTCTTGACCTCAAGGGATCCACAAATGATTACACATACGTGTCGTCATCCAGAGTCTGGTTCCTGATGATGTTCCTTCCCTTGGGAGCATAGTTCCACTGCACATCCTGGATGGCCAAGTAGTAAACTCGAGTGGCCCCATCAGTTGGATGGGGCCACAAAGGTTGCATCAAGAACAGAGTCCAGATGAGATGGCCTGGTTCCATGGCCCACATTACTCTGGGAATCTGTCAGATGAATAGCTGTTAAGAGAGAAAGAAAACAAAGGTCTTTGCCTGTGTCTGAAAAACTGAAGAGGCAAGAGCCAAACCAATTACCTGAGAAAGAAAAAAAAAAAAAAAGAATTAGCTCAGAATCTCTCCCTTACCTGATCTCTTTCAATTCAAGAAACATTCAATGATCTGTGTATATTGGACTTTGGAGACCAAAGTTGAAAAGCCACTTATAGTGATAATCATGCATCACTTCTTTCAGATTAGAAGTCTGGATACAGTCCCTTCAGCAGTGTAAAAGGAAGAATGTAATCGGGCCCAAGAATTAGGAAACGGGCACCAGAAACTTGGTTGGGTCACTGACTCACTGGCACCTAAATCAAGTCACCAATTCTCCCTATACCTCTTTTTCCTTTGTTGCCACTTTCCATCCTCTATGAATTGTTTAAAAACAAATGAGAATTCACCAAAAAACGTTTACTGGAATGTTCATAGACCTAAAAAAAGAAATAACCAAAATGTCAATGAACACTAGAATGAATGAGTAAACTGTATTTTATTTATACAGTGGAATTCTATATAGCAATGATGATGAATAAACTACAACTACAAATAAAAAAAATAGATGTCTCTCACAAATGTAGCATTGCAGAAAGCAATAAGACACCAGATACCAAACAAAAGTATATACATACTGTATGATTTCGTTTAGGTAAAGTACAAAATCAGATAAAACTTATCTATGCTGTTAGAAGCCAAGATAGTGTTTGCCCTTTAGGAAGAGATAAGTGACTGGGAAAAGAAGAGGATAAATGCTTGTAGGTATGCTATATTTGTTGATCTACATACTGGCTACATGGGTGTGTTCCATTTGTGAAAATATATTGTGCTATGAATTTAGCATTTGTGCACTTTTCTGCATTTGTAATATGCTTCAAAAAAGTAAATAATGAAACAAAAGAAGTGAAAGTATGTGAGGGAAATGTTAACATCTTAGAAGAAATGTTCTCTGCTATGCACAAACACATTTTATTAGAACAATTCCTGAGTCAGAGTCAGAACTGAGTCTCCAGTCTTTCATTCCAGTACATCAGCCAAAAGGCTGGACTTCTTGGGGTTGGGATGAAGCCTTCAGTCAAATCATACACAGCTACGGTCAAAACCAGAAATATAGACAATAATATAAATACACAAATACATAAATTCATGCAGTCTTATATAAAAGCAGACATAAGTGCATGCAGTCTTATCTAAAACAGAAAATGCACACACTTGCATCCACACATAAAATCGCACTGTCACACAGAGTCTTATACTTTAATAACAACAACAATAAATCAATATCATTGTGTGTGAATGGCAATCCAGATACTATTCTATGAGTTTTATATAGATGAAATCATTAATCCTCACAACCACACTATGAAACATATGCCATTATTATCCCCACATTACAGAAGAAGAAACTGCATGACAGAAGTGTAAAGGAATTTGCCCAAGGTCACCTCATTAACAATCAGTAGAATTGAGTTGTGAGCCCAGAAAGTATGACTTCAAACTCATGTTCTCGATCACCATACTATACCACCTTCCACAAAATATACTCATATACATATAAGCACAGAGAACATGCATCTACTTATAGCCATAGATATATCTGTGAAAGTCCCATACACTCTGCAATATGTAACCACATGTTGTTATAATCACTTTTAGAAATACACATATACTCATATAGCAAGAGATACACCTAGTTAATCTCATTCATGATGAGGATAATACATATCGAAGCTACCATTCATTGAGAGATTACTATATGCTAAACACAATGTTCAGTGGTTTATATAAATAATTTCACTGAATTCTAGTCCTATACATATGAGATAGTGACTATTAATCAAAAATAGAAAATCAAAAGTATATACAGACTTACATATATTAATATGACTATTAATCAAGAATAGAAAATCAAAATATATACAGACTCACATAGAAAATTCCCAGATATTTACTCTGGCTAGACCTAGATATTTACCCTGGTTAATAAACAGAACAATAGACTCCCCTACAAAATCTCAGTACCTTCCCCATACAGCAATGGATCAAGTGTTAATTCCAAGTATCCATATGACATTTGGCAGAAAACACTTGATATAGAGGAGGACCTGTTCCTGGGTTTTTCTTTCCAAAACCTGGGTCTCCCACTGACCAGTTGTGTAGACTTGGGTAATACATAACCACTCGAAACTTGTTTTCCTACTTATAAAATATGTATAATAATGTTAACCTTGTAGAAGTAAATTAGAAAAGTTACGTGAAAGGGCCCCAGTATGATTCATGTTTAGAACATAACAAAGTAACTGCTGGTTTCCTTCTATTTCTCCCACCTGACTACACTTTATTTATCTCTACTCTCTCCTGACAAACCATATGTTCTACATTTCTACTCTAAGGGCTAACTTAAATCCTAATTTCCCCAGAAAGCCCCTTGTAGGCTCTTCATAACAGTGACCTCTGATAGACTACTTACTCTCTATAACACACAACTGCATTAAGTTGGACTTTATATTTGTGTTACCATTCTGTGAGTTGGCTCATGAACTGTCTTTATTTCTCAGATTGGACTATAAACTCTTTGAAGATGTATGTCATATCTTAGAGGTCTTTGTGTATCTATTGCCAAAAATGGTGATGGGGGCTCTGTAGTTATACCATAAACAGCTACTACTAGAGTGCCATAAGCTGACACAAACATACAATTTCCCACCAGTTGACTCTGGTTCAAGTTTGCCACTGATTTCAAAGAGTAATTTTTGGCAATTCACTTTAATAAGCCCAAATTTCCCTACCTATAATATAATGGAGCTGCCCTATACAGTTCTTAACTTTTGGGGGTCATGAGTGTTTGAGAATATAATGAAATGCAAAAATGCAGAACTACAAAAATATGTTTTACATAAAGAGCTCTCAAAGAATCCTTTTAAGCTCTCACAGTCTGCCAATACTCCCACTCACTGATAAAACACAGGTACATTTACATATGTCTAAATATAGTCCCACATAAGTAACACAAATGCCCTGGAACACTTGACAGGAAAGGGGTGTCATTTGTTCAATAAAAGTTTGGATATAACCTAGGCATCGTTTAAACTCCCCTTTCAGAAAGATGCCAGCAAAGTTGTTGTACCTTTTTTTCTTATTATTTATTTTTTATTTATTTTCGGCATAACAGTGTTCATTATTTTTTCACCCAGTGGTCCATGTAATCCGTGCCCTCTATAATACCCACCAGGTGGTACCCCAACCTCCCACCCACCCTCCAATTCAAACCCCTCAGATTGTTTTTTAAAAGTTGTTATACCTTAAACTCACTTAACTAGAGAGAAAACTGCCCTGGGTAAGAGCTTCACAATTATAGAATTCCATAATAAATGTGAAAATATTCTGTAAATAAACCAGTACAGACCTTCAGCATACAATGAGCAACCATTCAAAGGTGGTGACTAGCGTTGGTGGTATAGTGGTGAGCATAGCTGCCTTCCAAAGGTGGTGACTAATAACCAAAAGAGCTAGACAATAAAACCTGATAAAAAATACTACCTAGCATTTGTCTAGCACTTCCCACTATATAGTATGATTTTTATATCTGCCATTTTTAAATTCTCAAACTTTTGTAAGATAAGGATTGTCTTCCCTGTTTCACATCCAGGACACAGGGTTTGAAATCAGACTACCTAAACCAATCCTAGCTCCACTTTTCCTTTGTGACTTGATAAACTATTTCATTTCTCTAGACATAGTCTTTTCACCTTTTAAATTGAATTAATACTATTAGCTATATTGCAGAGTAGTTGGAAGATTAAATGAATATAAATCTATAAGTGCATAGGACTTAAGTAAGTGATCAAGTGCCTAAGTAAGTTGATCAAAAAGTATTAGTGGCTATTACTATTACAGATGGAAATAGGTTTAGAAATGAAATTTACCAGGATCACTATGATTTAACATTTTATATATAGGCACAACATGTACACACTCATAATTTCCCACACACAGCAACACATGTTAAGCATACAGGACATGTATTTGGCTGAGATTAGTCTCTTTGGAAACAACATGATATAATGAAAAATATCAGAACTTTTGAGTCAGATAGATGGGTTTGAATACTGTTTTCAGTTGTAGTTGAATGAGATAGCATTGAGAATTTAATAGTCACCTGAAAAAAAAAAGTTTTCTTTGTCTCTACTGATTTCCTCTTTTTCTTCCCAAAGCTGTATTTGTTGTTGCTATTATTGTTGTTTTTGTCATTTTTAATTTGGCTTTACAATACACTATAAGAACAGAAGAAAAGAAAACCCATAGAATTCCTTAAGGATCACTTGGATATTTAATGGTAAAAACTGAAAATCTTCAGACCCTAGAGAAAAATAGGCTCTATTTCTGGAATCATCATGTATTAGTTGTATGACACTGAGCAAGTCATCTATATCCTGAGCCATGCATGGCGATGATCTCTTAAATAGAGATAGTCTCTGCTTTGGGTTCCTCATTAGTTTGCTGTGAAAATTTGATAAGGTAAAGTATGTAAATCCTTATGTAATCTTTTCACTTGGGCAGGGATATTTTCTTTCAGCTGAATCCAGAGAAAGAAGTCCTAAAGAAAGGCCAGACTCAAGAGAAAAAATGAAAGGGAAAGGTTAAAAAAATGAAATATATAAGGTAAGGAAGAGTCCTGGGAGAAAGCCAAAAGAAGACAGAAAAAGTATGGGCCAGTGGCGCAATGGATAACGCGTCTGACTACGGATCAGAAGAAGACAGAAAAATAAATGAAGAAAGGAAGAAAAAGAAAGAAAGAAAGAAAGAAAGAAAGAAAGAAAGAAAGAAAGAAAGAAAGAAAGAAAGGAAGAAATGAAGGAAAGAGAGAGGGAGAAAGAAAAGAAAAGTAGAAAAGAGAAGAAAGGAAAGACAAGAAATACAGAATGAAGAGGTGCCCAAAGTAGGAGAGGTGGAAACAGAGAGAGGGAGAGATGGAGATGGAAAAAGAGAGAAAGAGAGAAAGGGTGAATGAATTTCTGGGCTACTTGGAATTAGACATAGTTTAATTATATACCCTTGAAAATAGCCTTAGGGAGAAATTTAGCAGCAAATCAAGTCTCTTCTTCCTTAACCTCATCTTCCTGTCATCAAAATGCCACATGGGCCTGGTCCCCATTGCCCAAAAGAATTTGCATTACTGTTTTTCCTAGGATTTGCAAGTTGTTCCCTTAATGCCACAGTGTTCTTTTCTCTCCCTCTATCTTTCTTCCTCTGCTGGGCTACACTGGACTGAACAGGCTCATTCTAGACAAAAGATCATTCAACTGAACACAGGAGTGCTGAGCTAATTTTAGAGGTTTTTCTCTAAGCCTGACAGCTCTTCTAATAGAACTCTCCATCAAGATTGACCTTTGGTTCTCTGTTTTCTTAATGTTTTAATGTTTTTTCTTCACCCTGTGACTCAAAACAAAACAAACAAGCAAAGAGGAAAGAAATGGTGGGGGCGGTGCAGAGCAAACCAAGAAACAGATTCTCAACTATAGAGAACAAACTGATGGTTAACAAAGGGGAGGTGGGTGGGGAAGGGTTAAATAGGTAACAGTGATTCAGGAGTGCACTTGTGATGAGCACCAGGTGTTGTATGGAAACATTGGATCACTATATTGTACACCTGAAACTAATAGTACATTGTATGTTAATTAACTATAAGTTGAGTAAAAACTTTAAAAAAATAGATTCCATATAGGGATTTTCTCACCTTCAGTAGGTATCGGCTTTTCTCTTCTGGGAGGGAAAATGCAGAAAATGTTAAAAAGCCCCAAAGGGTTCCAGATAGTACAAGTACAATTCATATTATTATTTAATCATTTTACTGTATCCTAGCATGCCAAAGATGGGAAAATTGAGGCCCAGAGAAGAAGAAACTCACCTTAAATCCTGCAAGCCAGTACTAGACCCTAAGATTTCTGATTCCCCAGCCTGGCAATAATTTCCAGTGTGTCACCACAATACCATTCCTGGGACAATATGATTCCACTGCATATTGGTGTTTCTGGTAATAAGACTGCTTTATTTCCTCATACCTCAGTTGCAGTATCATAGAAAGTAAACTAATTTTAAATTAGATGACCTGGATGCAAATCCTTCTTCTTTCCTGTAATTGCTATGTGACCTTTCAACAAATCACCTTTACCTACCTGAGCCTTAGTTTTCTCATCCAAAAATGGGAGTATTTATTTCACAAGACTGTTTCAAAGTTAAAACAAAATCATGGATTTGAGTTCCTAGCAAAGAGCTTGGAATACAATAGATGCTTAGTAAAAAGCTCAAATGTGTTATAGATTCATATATCTATAAAGACTTTCAGAAACCAACTTTTATCAATCCCTTCATGTGACATATAGAAAACTGAGGTCAGAAAGGTAAAGGGATTTGCTCAAAGTCAAGCAGCCAGTTACTGGCAAAGCCAGAAGATGAACCCATGTTTTCTAAAATATTTCTGCTATTTAGACACTAAACATGAGTAACAATTTTGATTTAAAACTGATAGTTTGGTTCAGCTATCATTTATTGGCTTATTCTACACCAATTCGGATCTTAAAATATAAAAACCAAGTGGTTGTTTTTAAGTGTTTGAGGTTCCCATTTATGTAGTGCTAAGATCTATCACCTAGATAAACTCCTCAATTTGTGAAGCAGAAAATGAGCACATTATTTCAACAAGAAAATTAACTATTTTATAAAACTCTGTGACTATCACTAAAGCAGTCAAGCCAGTGTGGTCCTGGTAATTTTGGCGAGAGAAATGAAAGGAGCCTCTTGTTCACTTTAACTTTCCTGCCCACCCAGCCAAGCTTCCTCCACCCTCTTTGACACTGACTTTCCCAGTGACCTAGGAGTCCCCTAAACCCAGCCAAATAAAAGTTTTTGCAAAGAAAGGAAGGTGAGGTAGGATTTGGAAAGAGAGGAAACAAAGCTTACCTTTGCTAGGGTAAACCTTTCTATATTTATGTCAGCAGCCCAGTGATGCTAAACTGCAGCCCCTGGTATGAGTTGGCCAGCCCTGCTCGGTCAGTATCCTGAGTTACAGATCCTCTCTCATAAATAAGCCCAAGGTTCCAATTTGGCCGGTGTTACCGTAGTGAAATGAATAGAAGAGAGGGCAATGCTGGGTGCTTTTTTTCCCCACAAAAGTAAACTTTTGAAATGTCTTGCTTGGCCCAGTTGGGTACAAAACCTGGGATGGTTCTTTGATCGTATCTGGGTGTTTTAACACATCCCAGTTAGGATCTCAGGAGGAATTACAAGAGGGTGGGCTGCATTTTTCTTATCAAAGCTTGATAGTTGGTCTTTGCTGAAAGGGGGAGGAGAATGCACTGTCAGTGCGAACAAAGCTCACGGACAAATTCCATCAGCCCTCTAATAACATGGAGGGCATTAAGAGAAAGAAAGGAAAAGAGAACTGGGGGAATTCAGAGAGGAAGATGAAGAATGAGAGACTGGACTCTGAGAAACAAATTAAGGGTTTTGGAAGGGAGGGGGTGAGGGGATGGGTGAGCCTGGCGGTGAGTATTAAGGAGGGAATGTATTGCATGGAGCACTGGGTGTGGTGCACAAACAGTGCATCTTGGAACACTGAGAAAAACAAAATTAAATTAAGATGTTAAAAAAAGAAATGGGGTCTTTTGGAAGATTTATTAGATGTGCAAAGGGCCCCCACACCCACCATTTTTTTTCCTTCTGCTGTGAAATACAGTTGTAAGCCCTGCCTGTTATTCTAAGGCATGGTTGCTTGATAATAGAAAAAAAAATGAAACTGGTAATAAAATGAAGAGCTTTCTACATGCCAGGCCCTATGATAACTACTTTACAAGCATTCTTTAAGTCTCATAATCATCTTGTGAAAAAATTACTCTAATTCTTATTTTACAGCTGAAGAAAACCAGGCTCTGAGAAAGAAGGTAACATGTACAAGGTCACACTGTTAGGAAGTTAAAAGAGAAGGGGAATTTTACTGGGCCCATCTAGACTTTTAGCCACCACATTATCATGCTGTGTTGCTAAGGGGAGAAACAAGAGAACTTTTTTTGAGATGAAGAAAGTGACTTCAAAATTATGTGCCTGCTGTGCACTGTTAGAATTTTTTTTAATGTACATTAACTCCACCTCTCCCATTTCTAGCAATTCCTAGAGTGAAAACCCAGGACTGTATTACCAACATTTTCCCTCAAGGAGAACAAATGTAGCTAAAATATAGTCCGGATTAACAGAGATCAATATCCTAAAACCTACGTAAACCCAGAAAAATTGGAAATATTAAATTTATTAAAAAATACTGTAAAAAAGCAAATGGGCCCTAAAATTCAGGAGAAAAATGTGAGTCCGGATTATTTTTTTTTTAAATCTAAGGCCATCCTTATTCTTACCAGAAAGAGGGTAATGAAAAATGACTAGCCTAAGTCAGATCACCTAGGTTCCAGGCCTGGTTTGCTCTGGCGGTAATCAACCATGTGGCCTTGGTTCAGACTCTTCTTTTCTCCTGGCCTCAGTTTCTGTTTGTACAAAGAAGACCTTGAATTAGATATGTACCCTCCCAACTCTATGAATTTATAGATCTGGGATTCCATGAAAATAACATACTTTTTACATTAAGAGTAGAAAAGAAAGGTTTCAAAAAAGCAAAGTATAAGGAAAGAATAGGTACAGAGTAATTTGTGGAGAAAAGGTAAAGTTCCATACCTCTTTGGAAAGGACTGCATCTACCCACGAGACCCAGGTATTAGAAGGAGACAGATATGATGGTGGTTATACCACCTAATATCCTTACTTTGTGATGAGATCTTGGCTAGAAGCAAATGCTGTTCTCTAGGCAGGCTCAACACATTTTTCTCTCCTGGATTTGAAGTGTCTGGATCAGGGTCCAAAGAGGAGAACTTTCAAAGACTGAGCTGATGGGACAAAGTATGGGTCATAAACCAGTGAAGGTACTTAAGGGTGCCTATAAACTTAGACGCTTACCCCACAGACTGCACCCCAGGCTTAGCCAAGTAGAAGCAATCAGAAGGGAAAAGGGAGGAGTCACAAGTTACAGTTCACTCAGAAAAGATTAGTGATCAAAGCAAGCTGAATCAGGCCATAGTAGCCCTTGGGGTTATCTAACTCTTCCCCTACTTGGCACATATGTAGACCTTGAAGTTACAAGGGGAAGGTGGTGAACAAACCCATTAAGCTGAGATCCAAGTCCAGGCTCTAAGACATTTATGACAGGGAGTGGAGGGGATAAGGCCTCTGTTCTGACTCATAAAATACAACAAGAAACAGATCATATAGACACACTTAAGTCAACACAGTGAAGGCAGCAGGAGGCCAACAAGACTAGGTTTCTGAGCTTATATTAGTCATTCAGCAATTCACTGCGAGGGCACACAGTGCCTACATCTACAAATCCTGGGTGCAATTCTGGAACCTTTCCTCAGGGGTCACCTAAAGAATGTATAAGTCAACAACACCTGTAGAACAGCAGTTGGTTAACTAGTTCAGTAAGGGAACAGTTAGTAAATATTTTATTTGGAGAACATATAGCCTTTCTCTGTTATAACTATTAAAATGGCCCATTACAGCACATTAGGTATATCTATGAACAAGTAATAGTTAATTTTAAAAACAAGGAGCAGGACAGATTTGCCCCACAAGCTATAGTTGGAATACTCATGCTGTAGACTGATTTGCAATATAAAAACATGCAACATGGCAGCTTATTAAGAGCACAGAAACTAGAATCAGACATCCTGGATACAAATCCCAACTCAACAACTTCCAGAGTCTGTGACCTTGGAAAAATCATTAAATCTTTCTAAGCCTCAGTTATACCTCTGTAAAGTTGATATTATAGTATCTGTTAATAGGGCTTTTATGAAAAGTGGAATAAAATTAATCATATGAACTATTTAACACAAAGTTTGACAAAAAGTAAATTCCAGAAAATAAGTTATCATTTCAAATTTTAATAAAGAAATTAATCTAAATTTTTCTTTCTTATTCTTAGAAAACAAATTGTACTAATTCATGCAAAAAAAAGAATATTTCAAGGATCTTGGTTCTAGTTATATTACTAAAGAAAACATAGATAATCTTGGACAAGTCATTTTGCCTTTATGGGACTTAATTACTTTACCTATAAAATGCAGAAGTTGATTCAAAGTTACCATTTTTCAAAATTATTTTTTGAAAAAAAATTATTTCCCTAGAAAGAATGTTATAATAAGCCCTCACTATCTATAGAAGGTGAAGGTGGAGATTTCCTAGTGGGAATAAGAGAAAGAAAATGGGCAGGCTAAGGCAATTTAGGGACCTGCCCATTTGTATGGCTGCCCCCTCAGACAAGGTGGTTAGCCATGGAGCACCAGCAAGTAATCTTTCTCACTCTAAAGGCACATTTGAGAAGCACAAGACCAGAATGTACTTAAAAGTCCTTTAAGTCTCGGGGCACCTAGGTAGTTCAGTGGGTTAAGCCTCTGCCTTTGGCTCAGGTAGTGACCTTGGGGTCCTAGGATCAAGCCCTGCATCAGGCTTTCTGCTCAGCAGGGAGCCTGCTTCCCCCCCTCTCTCTGCCTGCCTCTCAGCCTACTTGTGATCTCTCTCTCTCTCTCTGGAAAATAAATAAATAAAATATTTTTTAAAAAGTCATTTAAGTTTCAAAACACAAAGGCAACCTGCTGAATAGGAAAATATATTTACAAATTATATATCCAATAAGAAGTTAATATCCAATATATATAAAGAATTTATACAACTCACAGGGCACCTGGGTGGCTCAGTTAAGAATCTGACTCTTGACTTCAGCTCAGGTCATGGTCTTGGGGTTCTGGGATCAAGCCCTTTGTTGGTTTCTGTGCTTATCAGGAAGCCTGCTGGAGAGTCTCTCTCTCTCTCTCTTTCTGCCCCTCCCCCTGCTCATGCTCTCTCTTTCCCTCTCTTTTTGGAAAATGAATAAGTGAATCTTTAAAAAAAATATACAACCAAGACCAAAGCCCCAAATCAAACAAATAATTTAAAAATGGACAGAGCACATGAATAGACATTTTTCCAAAGAAGACATATGGTTGACCAAAGATACATGGAAATATGCTCAATGTGTCACTAATCATCAGGGACATGCAAATCAAAACCACAGTAAGGTATCACCTCACACCTGTTAGAATAACTAAAATAACAGAAGAAATAACAAGTGTTGGAGGGGATGTGTAGAAAAAAGAAGCCTCATATACTCTTGGTGGGAATGAAACGGTGCAGCAAAACAGTATGGACTTCCTCAAAAAAAAAAAAAAAAAAGAATAAAATTACTATATAATCCAGAAATTTTACTACTGGTTATTTACACAAAGAAAATGAAAACACTAATTTGAAAAGGTGTTTTCACCCCTATGTTTATTGCAACAATATTTAGAATAACCGAGATATGAAAGCAGCCTAAGTAACCATCAATAGATGAATGAATTAGAAAGATATGGTATGCATATATAATGGAATATAACACAGCCAAAAAATAGAATAAAATCTTGCCATTTACAGTAACATAGATGGACCTAAAGACTATAATGCTAAGTGAAGTAAATCAGTCAGAGAAAGAAATATACCACATTATTTCTTACATATGTGGAATATAAGAAATAAAACAAAGAAAAAAGATTAAAAAATAAACTCTTAAAGACAGAAAACAAAGTAGCGGCTGCCAGAGGGGAGGTGGGTAAAGAGAGGGATGAAATAAATAAAGTGGATCAAGACTATACTTATCTTGAGGAGCACTGAGCAATGTACGAAATTGTTGAATCATAACAGTACATACATGAAATTAATTTAACACTGTATGTTAATTACACTTCAGTAACAAAAAAGAAATAAAAAAAGAATCCTAGTTTCAACTTCTGCCACCAACTCATACCTTTATTTATTTACCTAATCAATATTTCTAGGTTATAACTGTGTAAGGGCAATCACAAGGGCCTAGATGAGAGGTTCAGAGGGTCCCTCACAATTTAGTGTTGGAAACATAGTGTTTAAAGTCAGAAAGACTAGGGTTTGTATCTCGTCTGGCTTATTCTGAACTATTTACTTAAACTTTCTGAGCCAATGGTTCCTCATCTGTAAAATAGGAACAATAAAATTTCCATGAGTGAAACATTGTGAAGATTAAATAAGCTTACATTTTCATGAACCTGAAGCACAGTGCTCAACACCTTAGGGACCCTCAACAAATGTATTACTTTTTCCAACCCATCTTCCCTACAGTGAAATTTACTGGTAACATAAGGTACTTAGTGAAAATAAAAAGCCATGGACAGTACCCTGGCATAACCAGCCTACCTACTTTACCTCTTTACTTGACTTTATTTTAACTTTGCCCCTAATAGTTCTTTCAAGTAAAAAAACAAAAACAAAAACAAAAAACAAAACAAACAAACAAACAAAAAAACACCTATGGGAAAAGTAGAAAAGTACAAGGAGGGAGGAGTTGTCTGCTGGAGACCAAACCTCTGAAACCACTACCTTCCCTTTACATACGTAGCACTGCTTCTGCCCAGCAGTATCCATCATGGCATTTTTAAAATTAGCATATAATGTATTATTTGTTTCAAGAATACAGGTGTGTGAATCATCAGTCTTACACAATTTAGAGCACTCATCATATGACATATCCTTCCCAATGAACACCACCCAGGGACTCCATCCCTCCAACCCCCTTCCCCTCCAGCAAACCTCAGTTTGTTTCCTGAGACTAAGAGTCTCTTTTGGTTTATCTCACTCCCTGATCCAATCTTATTTAATTATTCCCTCCCTTCCACATGACCCCACCCACTGCCTCTCAAATTCCTCGTATCACTGATATCATATGATAATTGTCTCTCTCTGATTGACTTATTTTGCTTAGCACAATAGGCTATAGTTCCATCCACATCATTGCAAATGGGAAGATTCCATTTTGTTTTTTGATGGCTGCATAGTATTCCATTGCATTCATCTATATGACATCTCATATAAAGGGATATATGCATCTATATGCATGCAATGGAATTATAAATATATATAATATATGTATATATATACATATATATATATTTATACACACACACACACACATACATACCACATCTTCTTTATCCATTCATCTGTTGATGGACATCTAGGCCGGTTCTACAGCTTGGCTATTGTGGACATTGCTGCTATAAACATTGCAGTGCTCGTGCCCCTTCAGATCACTACATTTGTATCTTTAGGGTAAATATCCAGTAGTGCAATTGCTGGGTCATAGGGTAGCTCTATTTTCAACTACTTGAGGAAACTCCATACTGTTTTCCAGAGTGGTTGCACCAGTTGCATTCCCACCAACAGTGTAGGAGGTTTCCCCTTTCTCTGCATCCTCACCAATGCCTGTCATTTCCTGACTGGTTAATTTTACCCATTCTGACTGGTGTGAGGCGGTTTCTCACCGGGGTTTTGATTTGTATTTCCCTGATGCTGAGTGATGTTGAGCATTTCTTCATGTGCCTGTCGGCCAACTGCATGCCTTTGCAGAAATGTCTGTTCATGTCTTCTGACCATTTCTTGATCAGATTATTTGTTCTTTGGGTGTTGAGTTTGATAAGTTCTTTATAGATTTTTGGATACTAGCCCTTTATATGAGATGTCATTTGCAAATATCTTCTCCCATTCTGTCAGTTGTGTTTTGGTTTTGTTGGCTGTTTCCTTTGCTGTGCAAAAGCTTTTGATCTTGATGAAGTCCGCATAGTTCGTTTTAGTGCTTGCTTCCCTTGCCTTTGGTGATGTTTCTGGAAGAAGTAGCTGCAGCTGAGGTTGAAGAGGTTGCTGCCTGTGTTCTCCTCAAGGATTTTCATGGATTCCTGTCTCACGTTGAGGTCTTCCATCCATTTTGAGTCTATTTTTGTGTGTGCTGTAAGGAAATGGTCCAGTTTCATTCTTCTGCATGTGGCTGTCCAATTTTCCCAACCCATTTGCCCATTTGTTCAAGAGACCATCTTTTTTCCATTGGACATTCTTTTCTGCTTTGTCGAAGATTAGTAGATCATAGATCTGAAGGTCCATTTCTGGGCTCTCTATTCTGTTCCCTTGATCTAATCTATATGTCTGTTTTTGTGCCAGTGCCATACTTTCTTGATGATGACAGCTTTGTAATAGAGCTTGAAGTCTGGAATTGTGATGCCACCAGCTTTGCTTTTCTTTTTCAACATTCCTTTGCCTATTTGGGGTCTTATCTGGTTCCATATAAATTTTAGGATTATTCGGTTCATTTCTTGGGGAAAAAGTTGATGGCATTTTGGGAGGGATTGTTTTAAATGTGCAGATTGCTCTAGGTAGCATAGACATTTCCACAACATTTGTTCTTCCAATCCATGATCATGGAACGTTTTTCCATTTCTTTGTGTCTTCTTCAATTTCTGTCATGAGTACTCTGTAGTTTTCAGAGTACAGATTCTTTGCTTCTTTGGTAAGATTTATTCTTAGGTATCTTATGGCCTTGGGTTCAAGTGTAAATGGGATCAACACCTTAATTTCTCTTTCTTCTGTCTTGTTGGGGTATAGAAATGCAACTGATTTCTGTGCATTGCTTTTTATATCCTGACACTTTACTGAATCCCTGTATGAGTTCTAGCAGTTTTAGAGTGGAGTCTTTTGGGTTTTCCACATAAAGTATCATATCATCTGCAAAGAGTGAGAGTTTGGCTTCTTCTTTGCTGATCAGATGTCTTTTATTTCATTTTGTTGTCTGATCACTGAGGCTAGGACTTCTAGTATTATGTTGAATAACAGTGGTGATAGTGGACAGCCCTGCCATGTTCCTGACCTTAGGGGAAAAGCTCTCAGTTTTTCCCCATTCAGAATGATATTCACTGTGGGTTTTTCATATAGATGGCTTTTATGCTACTGAGGTATGTACCCTCTATCCCTGCACCATGAAGAGTTTTGTTCAAGGAAGGATGCTTACTTCATCAAGTTTTTTTTTTTTTCATCATCTATTGAGAGTACCATATGGTGCTTGTTCTTTCTTTTATTAATGTACTGTGCAACATTGATTGATTTGCAGATGTTGGACCAACCTTGCAGCCCAGGAATAAATCCCACTTGGTCGTGGTGAATAATCCTTTCAGTGTTCAGTTGAATCCTACTGGCTAGTATTTTGGTGAGAATTTTTGCATCCATGTTCATCAGGGATATTCGTCTGTAATTCTCCTTTTTCATGGGGTCTTTGTCTGGTTTTGGGATCAAGGTAATGCTGACCTCATAAAATGAGTTTGGAAGTTTTCCTTCCATATCTATTTTTTTGGAAGAGTTTTAGAAGACTAGGTATTCTTCTGTAAATGTTTGGTAGAATTCCCCTGGGAAGCCGTCTGGCCCTGGGCTCTTGTTTCTTGGGAGATTTTTGATGACTGCTTCAATCTCCTTACTGGTTATAGGTCGGTCCAGGTTTTATATTTCTTCCTGGTTCAGTTTTGGTATTTATATGTCTCTAGGAATGCATCCATTTTTTCCATATTGTCAAATTTTCTGGCATATAGTTGCTCATAATATGTTCTTATAATTGCTTGTATTTCTTTGGTGTTGGTTGTGGTCTCTCCTCTTTCATTCATGATTTTATCTATTTGAGTCCTTTCTGTTATCTTTTTGATAAATCTGGCCAGGGGGTTGTCAATATTATTAATTCTTTCAATGAACTCAGCTCCTAGATTCATTGCTCTCCTCGATTGTTCTTTGGGTTTCTATTTCCTTGATTTCTGCTCTCATCTTTATAATTTCTATTCTCCTGCTGGGTTTAGGCTTTGTTTACTGTTCTTTCTCCAGCTCTTTTATGTATAGGGTTAGGTTGTGTATTTGAGACCTTCCTGGTTTGCTGAGAAAGGCTTTCATGGCTATATACTTTCCTCCCAGGACCGCCTTTCCTGCATCCCAAAGGCTTTGAACAGTCGTGTTTTCATTTTCACTTGTTTCCATGAATTTTTTTTCAATTCTTCTTTAATTTCCTGGTTGACCCATTCATTCTTCAGTCGGATGCCCTTTAGCCTCCATGTATTTGAGTTCTTTCCAACTTTCCTTTTGTGGTTCAGCTCTAGTTTCAAAGCACTGTCGTCCAAAAATATGCAGGGAGTGATCCCAGTCTTTTGGTACCAGTTGAGACCTGATTTGTGACCCAGGATGTGCTCTCTTCCAGAGAATGTTCCATGTGC
Source organism: Mustela nivalis (assembly GCF_964662115.1). Classification (NCBI taxonomy): domain Eukaryota; kingdom Metazoa; phylum Chordata; class Mammalia; order Carnivora; family Mustelidae; genus Mustela; species Mustela nivalis. The sequence continues at coordinate 72,973,472 of NC_139040.1, forward strand.
ACTAGAGAAGAACGTGTATTCTGTTGTTTTGGGATGGAATGTTCTGAATATATCTGTGATGTCCATCTGTTCCAGTGTATCATATAAAGCCTTTATTTCCTTGTTGATCTTTTGCTTGGATGATATGTCCATTTCAGTGAGGGGGTGTTAATGTCCCCTACTATTATTGTATTATTGTCAATGTGTTACTTTGATTTTGTTATTAATTGGTTTATATAATTGGTTCCTCCCATGTTAATGGCATAAATATTTAAAACTGTTAGATCTTCTTGTTGGGCACACCCTTTAGGTATGATATGATGTCCTTCCTCATCTCTTATTATAGTATTTGGTTTCAAAATCTAGCTTGTCTGGTATAAGGTTTGCCACCTCAAGTTTCTTTTGATGTCCATTAGCATGGTATATTGTTTTCCATTCCCTCACTTTAAATCTGGAGGTGTCTTTGGGTCTAAAATGAATTTCTTGTAGACAGCATATGGATGGGTCTTGTCTTGTTTTGTTTTGTTTTAATCCATTCTGATACCTTGTGTCTTTTGATTGGGACATTTAACCCATTTACATTCAGGGTAACTATTGAAAGATATGAAATTAGTGACACTATATTGCCAGTAAAGTGACTGTATATTGTCTCTGTTCCTTTCTGGTCTGTTACTTTTAGGCTCTCTCCTTGCTTAGAGGATCCCCTTCAATATCTCCTGTAAGGCTGGTTTGGTGTTGGCAAATTCTTTTAGATTTTGTTTGGCCTGGAAGCTTTTTACCTCTCCTTCTATTTTCAATGACAGCCTAGCTGAATATAGTATTCTTGACCCAACATTTTTCTTGTTTGGTGCTCTGAATATATCATGCCAATCCTTTCTGGCCTGCCAGGTGTCTGTGGATAGGTCTGCTGTCAATCTAATATTTCAACCTTTGTAGTTTATAGGTCTCTTTTCCCGAGGTGCTTTCAGGATTTTCTCTTTGTCTCTGAGACTTGTAAGCTTTACTATTGGATGATGAAGTGTTGACCTATGTTTATTGATTTTGAGGGGGCTCACTGTGCCTCCCGGATTTTGATGCTTGCTTCCTTCCCCAAATTAGGGAAATTCTCTGCTATAATTTCTTCAATATACCTTCTTTCCCCTCCCTTTATTCTTCTTCTTCTGGGATCCCAATTATTCTAATATATATATTTTTTCTTATGGCATCACTTATCTCTCAATTTCTCGCTTCCTGATAGAGTAGTTGTTTCACTCTCTTTTTCTCAGATTCCTTATTCTCCATCATTTGGTATTCTCTATCACTAATTCTCTCTTCTGCCTCATTTATCCTAGCAGTAGGAGCCTCAGTTTTTTATTGCACCTCATTAATAGCTTTTTTGATTTCTACTTGGTTGTATTTTTTTTCTTTTGTTTCTCCCCAAATCACTTTTATTTTTCCAGAATGGGATTCCCTTGAATATTCTATGCTTTTTTCAAGCCCAGATAGTATCTTTATAATCATCATTCTGGACTCTAGTTCTGACATCTTACTAATATCTGTATCAATTAGTTCCCCTGCTGTCGATACTGCCTCTTCGTTTTTCTGTTCTGTTTTGTTTTGTTTTCGGTGAGTTTTCCAGTCTTGTTTTTTGTCCAGAGAAGAATAGATGAATGAGAGAGCAAAGTTTTAAAAGGGTAACAACAACGACCTCAGAAAAAATATATTTACCAAATCAGAAGGGACCCAAACCTGGGGAAAGAAGAAAGGAAAAAAAAAAAAAAAATATATATATATATATATATATATATATATATGTAGGCTGGTTAATAGAACAGAGACAAACACTTGATTTTGGGTTAATTTTGATCTGTTAGAAGAATCTGCCTCCCATAATTTTAAAGAAGGAAAAACTTATATATATTTATATGTATACATATATATGTGTAAGGGTAAACATGTACATGTACATACACATATGTATGTATGTGTAAAACTGATGAAAGGATAGACTATGACTCAAAAGATGAAAATTTAAAAAAAAAGATTTTTGAAAAGGAATTGATAAGTTGGTTGATTTAAAAAAATGAGAATGTCGGGGTGCCTGGATGGCTCAGTGGGTTAAAGCCTCTGCCTTCAGCTTAGGTCATGATTCCAGGGTCCTGGGATCGAGCCCCACATCAGGCTCTCTCTTCAGTGGGGAGGGTGCTTCCTCCTCTCTCTCTGCCTACTTGGGATCTCTGTCTGTCAAATGAATAAATACAATCTAATATATATATATTTAAATGAGAATGTGATTAGGCTGGACATTAAAACAAAGCCATATTCTAGATTTTGGGAATATTTTTGGCTGTTGGAAGAAACTATCCCAAAATTTTAAAGAAAGAAAATCTTACATGTATATAAAAATAAGGTTAAATACAATGAAGGGATAGAATGTGGCTATAAAAATAAAAATTAAAAAACAGATTTTTATTTTTATTTTTTTTAAAAATTTTATTTATTTATTTGACAGATAGAGATCACAGAGAAGCAGGCAGAGAGAGAGAGAGGAAGGGAAACAGGCTCCCTGCTGAGCAGAGAGCCCAATGCGGGACTCGATCCCAGGACCCTGAGACCATGACCTGAGCCGAAGGTAGAGGCTTAACCCACTGAGCTACCCAGGCGCCCCAAAAAAACAGATTTTTAAAAGGCATTGATATGATAAAATGGTTAAAATAGGAATGAGGAAAAAATAGACAAAGGAAAAATAAGGAAATTTTTAAAAATTTAGCTTTGAAAGGCAAAAGAATTATGGGTTGGAGGGACACATAAGTTCTATGTAACTGTATTCCCCTACCACTGGTGTTTTGCGGTTTTCATTGATCAGTAAATTTGGTCTTAGCTGGATGTTTTTTCTGATAATATGGGGGGGGCATTACAGTGGCTGTCAAATATTTTTGCACAATACGGAATTGCAGTTCCCTTGCCAGGGGCCAGACTAAACAATTTGCTCGAGTTTGCTCTCAGTAGATTTTGTTCCCCGAATGCTTTCTGTATAGCTTTGGAGGACAAGAATGAAGATGGCAGCCTCCCAATCTCTGACCCAGAGGAGTCAAGAGCTCAAGGTCCTACTCCTCAGTACATCCTCAGGGAAAAACAATCACTCTTGTATCCCTGTTCTCTCACCACACTCTGTGGTCAGCCAGCCTGTGACCAAGTGTTTCTATCTCTGGCACATGGTCCCACTTGGAATCTCCAAACCCAGCAGATTCCTGAAGTGTGCTCCTGCACTGCCCCTCCTGGTGGAGAAGGGAGAGGGGTCTCCCTGTATCTGCCACTTGTGGGGTCCCTTCTTGAAGAGTGATCTGAAGGTGCCTCATATAATGGTTTAAGGTAATCCTGAGCTGAGTGCCCACTCCTTAGCTCCATCTCTGCAGCTGGCTTCCCCACTCCAAGACTTGGGTGTTTGCCATACTCAGGCACCCCTGGTCTTTCTGTGACCCTGAAGACCCTGAGACCAACTGTCCCAGTGAGGGCTTCACCCCCTGATTAGCCTCTGGAGCAATGTCCCTCAGTGGAACTCACTTCTAAAAGTTCTGATTTTGTGCTCTGCTGATTTACCATTTGCCAGGAGCCGGCCCCTCCCCAACCATGGTCTATCATTCAGTATATTGCCTCAGATTCACTTTTCCACAGATACTTCCTTCCAGAAAGCAGATGCTTTCCTGTTCATAGAATTGCTTCTATTCTTTTCTTTGATCTCCCGTTGAATTTGTAGGTGTTCAGAATGGTTTGATAACTGTCTAACTGAATTTCTGAGACCAGACAAAATTTAGGTCTCCTACTCCTCTGCCGTCTTGCTCCTCCCCCTCCCTATCCCCAATATTTTGAAATAATAGTTAACATCTCTTAAGTTTTTACTGTTTTTCAGGCACTGTCCTAAGCTCTTTATATATTATAATTTTTTTATTCATCATTATTGTGTATGAACTTGGTACTATGATTATGTCCATTTTACAGATGGGAAAATTGTGCTTAAAGTAGTTAAGTAACTGGTTAAAATTCCCACAGATTTTTAAGTAACAATATGGGCATTTAATCACGTCATCCGAGCTCTAGCATTTGTGACCTTAACAGCTATACCATAAGATCTCACATATATAGCAAGATGATGCAAAGTCAGGCCATATAGACTGGGATTTAATCACTTAAAAAGAGTCAGTCCATATTTGATTGTTTCCCCATTACTATATATTAGGTTGAACTGTGTGAAATTGATTTTTTTGGAGGTTAAAAGTGTTCAAATATTAGCATTTTAAATTTTTTTTATAGTTTTTTATTTATTTGAGATATCGAAAGACACACACACAGAGATAGAGAGAGAGAGAGAGGGAGAAAGCAGGGGAAGGAGCAGAGGGAGAGGGAGAAGCAGACTCCCCACTGAGCAGGGAGCCCATTGCAAGGGTCAACCTCAGGACCCTGGGATCACGACCCAAGCCAAAGGCAGGCACTTAACTGACTAAGCCACCCAGGTGCCCCAATTTTATATGCCTTAATTTAATGCTTCCCATTGTCTAAAAGTTAGACTCTAACCTTCTGTGTTTTGGTCAGTACAATCACATTTTCTCTTGTTTTGCTTTAAACAAAAAGTCGTCATTTTTGGCCAGCTTCTTCTGGAAAAGAACTCTCCAGAGGTTTAAAGATGGTGGCAAAATTTTGAGTCTTTCTCTTCTTCCTTCCCAGAGTAGCTTCCAGCTTCCTAAATTCTGACAAGAACCGCATAGGGAGCAGTTACAAGAAAACCATTTACAAGGAATACAGAGATGGCTCATACATGGATGAAATGGTCCAGCCAGCTTGGTTGGGTTTCTTGGGACCAGTGTTGCAGGCTGAGGTGGGAGATGTCATCCTTATCCACCTGAAGAATTTTGCCTCTCGCCCCTACACCATACACCCCCATGGCGTTTTCTATGAAAAGGACTCAGAAGGTAAATCAGACCACCCTTTCTTTCTCCCTTTCACAATAGATACTGCATTTCTTTTACTAACATTTAAGAGAGAGGAGCTAGGAATGAAAATAGACTTTTTTTCCTCTTTATTGATCTGAGGTGGCAGGGACATTCCCAGAAAAACTGATAACTAATGTTATCACTTCTGCTGTTCATATGTTGTGGTTCTGGAAAAGCCACTTCCCCTCTCTGGGCCTCGTATTTTTCATTAGGTATATGGAGATTCAATCTCTTTTATCATGAAGAATTACTTGAATGACATTTCCATAAAATAATTGGCTGTTCTTTGGAAAGAAGAGAGTGTGCTGTGAATATAAAGGGACACTATTCCAGTATCGTGTCTTCTGAAAGGTCCAAAGGTCCATTACTTTTTCTTAAGAGCAGTTTACTAATATGTATCTCCCACCCAGTGGCTTATAATAATGACGCAACAGTGAGTGACTACTGTATAAAGGGAATCCAGGTTTTGACTGGCCCACTAATTCCTGTATAGCCTTGGACAAGTTAGTTTTCCTGTTTTCTCCTCCATAAAAAGGGTAATTGGACCAACTGATCATTAAGTTGGTTTCATGTTTTTTAATTTAAATTGTACTATAGTTAACGTATAGTGTTGTATTAGTTTCAGATATACAATACAGTGATTCAACAATTCCATACCTCAACTGGTGCTCATCACAAGTTCCCTCCTCAATTTTTATCACCTATTTCACACATCTCCCTACCCACCTCCCCTTGGTAATCGTCAGTTTGTTCTCTGTAGCTAAGAGGTTTATAGCTTTTTCTTGGTTTGTCTTTATTTTTCCCATTTGCTCATTTGATCTATGTCTTAAATTCTACATGTAAGTGAAATTATTTGGTATTTTTCTTTCTCTTACTGACATATTTTGCTTAGCATAATACTCTCTAGCTCCACTCACGTCATTGCAAATGGCAAGATTTCATTCTTTTATATGATTAAATTATATTCCATTGTATATATATACACCACACCCTTATCCGTTCATCAATGGATAGACACTTAGCTTGCTTCCATAATTTGGCTATTGTAAATCATGTTGTCATAAACATAGGGGTGTTGGTAGCCCCTCCGAATTAGTATTTTGTATTTTGGAGGGTAAATACCCAGTGGTGTAATTGCTGGATCATAGTGTAGTTCTATTTTTAATGTTAGGAGGAACTTAATTTGGCTTTAGATTACAGGGTGATGGATATTAAGGATGGCTCGTGTTGTGATGTGCACTGGGTATTATACATTACTAATGAATCATTGGACACTACATCAAAAACTAATGTGGCTAACTGAACATTATATATATATATATGTGTGTGTGTGTGTGTGTATATATATATAATCTTTAAAAAGATTGAAATTGGGTGTGTCAGGCCAAAGCACGCTGCCACGTTGGCTGCAAAGCAGCAGTTCTCCAGAGCCAGCTGGCGCTCCAGGTAGCAGCCACACAGCCCCAGCGCCTCAGTCACCTGCAGGTAGCTGGCGGCCTCCAGTGTGTCTTCCACCGTTTCCATGGACAGCGGCAGCCAGGCCATGTAAATGAAGTCCAGCAAGCGCTGCAGGCTGGCTGCCAACGACACGTGTAGGGGGATCATGCTGGCCCTGGATTCCCGGGTGTGGCTCTTGAACAGAGCTCTGAAGTAGTCGCTGGAACATGGGAGCAGAGACCTATGTGCCTGGAACTCGGTGCCCTCAGCATCCAGCATCACGTCGCACAGGAAGCCCTCAGCGCACAGGGCCTGATAGCCGGAGGAGGAGTCAAGATGGCAGAGAAGTAGCAGGCTGAGACTACTTCAGCTAGCAGGAGATGAGCTAGATAGCTTATCTAAAGATTGCAAACACCTGCAAATCCATCGGCAGATTGAAGAGAAGAAGAAAAGCAATTCTAGAAACAGAAAAACAACCACTTTCTGAAAGGTAGGACTGGCAGAGAAGTGAATCCAAAGCGTCGGGAAGACAGACCCCGGGGGGAAGGGCTGGGTCCCGGCAAGCGGTGGAACAACGGAGCACAAAATCAGGACTTTGAAAAGTCTGTTCCGCTGAGGGACATCGCTCCAGAGGCTAAACTGGGGCAAAGCCCACGTGGGGTCAGCGTGGCCTCAGGTCCCGCAGGGCAGAAGGATCGGGGGTGTCTGAGTGTCGCAGAGCTTGTGGGTATTGGAATGGAAAAGCCTGCTACAGAGACAGAGCTGACAGTAAGCTCACAGCTCGGTGTTACCTTGAACAGGCCACAGGCTAGTGAGCTCAGAGCGCAGCCGGAGGTCAGGCAGACCGGAGTTACTGGGCGCTGTTCTCTGAGGATGCACTGAGGAGTGGGGCCCCGGGCTCTCGGATCCTCTGGGCCAGAGACCAGGAGGCCGCCATTTGTATTCCCATTCTCTGGAACTCTAAGGAAAGCGCTCAAGGAACAAAAGCTCCTGAAAGCAAACCTGAGCGGATTACTCAGCCCGGCCCCTGGTAAGGGTGGTGAAATTCCGCCTGTGGCAAAGACACTTGAGATTCACTACAACAGGCCCCTCCACCAGAAGATTAACAAGAAATCCAGCCAAGACCAAGTTCACCTACAAAGGAGTGTGGTTTAATAACAAGGAGAGCAGCACAATTCCAGGGGAGGAGAAAGCAAAGCACGGAACTCATGGCTATGTCCCTGTGACTTTTTAGTCTTGCAGCTAATTTATGTTTTTTTTTTTCATTTTTTTCTCTTCTTCTGCTAATTTTTTTTAAATTTTACCCTTTTATTTTTTAACGTTTTTTCTTTTTTATACTTTTCTTTATTCATTTTCTTTTTTTAATTCCTTTTTTTCTTTCTCTTTCTTTCTTTCTTTTTGAACCTCTTTTTATCCCCTTTCTCCCCCCTCACGATTTGGGATCTCTTCTGATTTGGTTAAAGCATATTTTCCTGGGGTTGTTGCCACCCTTTTAGTATTTTACTTGCTCCTTTATATACTCTTAGCTGGACAAAATGACAAGGCAGAAAAATTACCCCCCCCCCAAAAAAAAAGAACAAGATGCAGTACTGAAGGCTAGGGACCTAATCAATACAGACATTGGTAATATGACAGATCTAGAGTTCAGAATGACAATTCTCAAGGTTCTAGCTGGGCTCTAAAAAGGCATGGAAGATATTAGAGAAAACCTATCCAGAGATATAAAAGCCCTTTCTGGAGAAATAAAAGAACTAAAATCTAACCAAGTTGAAATCAAAAAAGCTATTAATGAGGTGCAATCAAAAATGGAGGCTCTCACTGCTAGGATAAATGAGGCAGAAGAAAGAATTAGCGATATAGAAGACCAAATGACAGAAAATAAAGAAGCGAGCAAAAGAGGGACAAACAGCTACTGGATCACGAGGGGAGAATTCGAGAGATAAGTGACACCATAAGATGAAACAACATTAGAATCATTGGGATTCCAGAAGAAGAAGAAAGAGAAAGGGGAGCAGAAGGTATACTGGAGAGAATTATTGGGGAGGATTACCCCAAAATGGCAGGGGAACGAGCATCAAAATTCAGGAGGTTCAGGGAATGCCCCTCAAAAGAAATAAGAATAGGCCCACACCCCATCACCTAGCAGTAAAATTTACAAGCCTTAGTGACAGAGAATCCTGAAAGCAGCCCAGGAAAAGAAGTCTGTAACATACAATGGTATAAATATTAGATTGGCAACTGACTTATCCACAGAGACGTGGCAGGCCAGAAAGAGCTGGCATGATGTTTTCAGAGCACTAAACGAGAAAATCATGCAGACAAGAATACTATATCTGGCTTGGCTATCATTGAAAATAGAAGGAGAGATTAAAAGCATCCAGGACAAACAAAAACTGAAAGAATTTGCAAACACCAAACCAGCTCTACAGGAAATATTGAAAGGGGTCCTCTAAGCAAAGAGAGAGCCTACAAGTGGTAGATCAGAAAGGAACAGAGACAATATATAGTAACAGGAACCTTACAGGCAATACAATGGCACTAAATTCATATCTCTCTATAGTTACCCTGAATGTTAATGGGCTAAATGCCCCAATCTAAAGACACAGGGTATCAGAATTGATAAAAAACAAAACCCATCTATATGTTGCCTCCAAGAAACTCATTTTAAGCCCGAAGACTCCTCCAGATTGAAAGTGGGGAGGGGGTGGAAAGGAATTTACCATGCTAATGGACATCAGAAGAAAGCAGGAGTGGCAATCCTTATATCAGATCCATTAGATTTTGAGCCAAAGACTATAATAAGAGATGAGCAAGGACACTAATCATACTCAAAGGGTCTGTCCAACAAGAAGATCTAACAGTTTTAAATATCTATGCGCCCAACGTGGGAGCAGCCAAATATATAAACCAATTAATAACAAAATCAAAGAAACACATCAACAATAATACATTAATAGTAGGGGACTTTAACACTCCCCTCACTGAAATGGACAGATCATCCAAGCAAAAGATCAGTAAGGAAATAAAGGCCTTAAACGACACACTGGACCAGATGGACATCACATATATATTCAGAATATTCCATCCCAAAGCAACAGAATACACATTCTTCTCTAGTGCACATGGAACATTCTCCAGAATAAATCACATCCTCGGTCCTAAGTCAGGACTCAACTGGTATCAAGAGATTGGGATCATTCCCTGCATATTTTCAGATCACAATGCTCTGAAGCTAGAAATCAACCACATGAGGAATTTTGGAAAGAACCCAAATACATGGAGACTAAACAGCATCCTTCTAAAGAATGAATGGGTCAACCGGGAAATTAAAGAACAATTGAAAAAAAAAATCATGAAAACAAATGATTCAAAATTGTGAGACACAACAAAGGCAGTCCTGAGAGGAACATATATAACGGTACAAGCCTTTCTCAAGAAACAAGAAAGGTCTCAGGTACATAACCTAACCCTACACCTAAAGGAGCTGGAGAAAGAACAGGAAAGAAACCCTAAGCCCAGCAGGAGAGGAGAAATTGTAAAGATCACAGCAGAAATCAATGAAATAGAAACCAAAAAAACAATACAGCAAATCAACAAAACTAGGAGCTGGTTCTTTGAAAGAATTAATAAAATTGATAAACCCTTGGCCAGACTTATCAAAAAGAAAAGAGAACGGACCCAAATAAATAAAATCATGAATGCAAGAGGAGAGATCACAACTAACACAAAGAAATACAAACTATTATAAGAACATACTATGAGCAACTCTACGCCAATAAATTTGACAATCTGGAAGAAGTGGATGCATTGCTAGAAACATATAAACTACTACAACTCAACCAGGAAGAAATAGAAAGCCTGAACAGACCCATAACCAGGAAGGAGATTGAAACAGTCCTTAAAAATCTCCAAACAAACAAAAGCCCAGGGCCAGATGGCTTCCCGGGGGAATTCTACCAAACATTTAAAGAAGAACTAATTCCTATTCTCCTGAAACTGTTCCAAAAAATAGAAATGGAAGGATAACTTCCAAACTCATTTTATGAGGCCAGCATCACCTTGATCCCAAAACCAGACAAGGATCCCATCAAAAAAGAGAGCTATAGACCAATATCCTTGCTGAACAGAGATGCGAAAATTCTCACCAAAATACTAGTCAATAGGATTCAACAGTACATTAAAAGGATTATTCACCACGACCAAGTGGGATTTATTCCAGGGCTGCAAGGTTGGTTCAACATCCGCAAATCAGTCAATGTGATACAGCACATCAATAAAAGAAAGAACAAGGGCCATATGATACTCTCAATAGATGCTGAAAAAGCATTTGACAAAGTGCAGCATCCCTTCCTGATCAAAACTCTTCAAAGTGTAGGGATAGAGGGCACATACCACAATATCATCAAAGCCATCTATGAAAAACCTACTTCAAATATCATCCTCAATGGAGAAAACCTGAAAGCTTTTCTGCTAAGGTCAGGAACATGGCAGGGATGTCCACTTTCACCACGGCTATTCAACATAGTACTAGAGGTCCTAGCCTCAGCAATCAGACAACAAAAGGAAATTAAAGGCATCCAAATCGGCAAAGAAGAAGTCAAGTTATCACTCTTCGCAGATGATATGATCCTATATGTGGAAAACCCAAAAGACTCCACTCCAAAACTGCTAGAACTTGTCCAGGAATTCAGTAAAGTGTCAGGATATAAAATCAATGCACAGAAATCAGTTGCATTTCTCTACACCAACAACAAGACATAAGAAAGAGAAATTAAGGAGTCAATCCCATTTACAATTGCACCCCAAACCATAAGATACCTAGGAATAAACCTAACCAAAGAGGCACAGAATCTATACTCAGAAATCTATAATGTACTCATGAAAGAAATTGAGGAAGACACAAAGAAATGGAAAAATGTTCCACGCTCCTGGATTGGAAGAATAAATATTGTGAAAATGTCTATGCTACCTAAAGCAATCTACACATTTAATTCAATTCCTATCAAAGTATCATCCATCTTTTTCAAAGAAATGGAACAAATAATTCTAAAATTTATGTGAAACTAGAAAAGACCTCGAATACCCAAAGGGATATTAAAAAAGAAAGCCAAAGTTGGTGGTATCACCATTCCGGCCTGCAGGCTCTATTACAAAGCTATCATCATCAAGACAGCATGGTACTGGCACAAAAACAGACAAATAGATCAATGGAACAGAATAGAGAGCCCAGAAATAGACCCTCAACTCTATGGTCAAATAATCTTTGACAAAGCTGGATAGAATGTCCAATGGAAAAAAGACAGCCTCTTCAATAAATGGTCTGGGAAAATTGGACAGCCACATGCAGAAAAATGAAATTGGACCATTTCCTTACAAAACACACGGAAATAGACTCAAAATGGATGAAGCACCTCAATGTGCAAAAGGAATCCATCAAAACCCTTGAGGAGGACACATACAGCAACCTCTGCGACCCTAGCCGCAGCAGCATCTACCTAGGAACATCGCCAAAGGCAAGGGAAGCAAGGGCAAAAATGAACTATTGGGATTTCATCAAGATCAAAACTTTTGCAGAGCAAAGGAAACAGTTAACAAAATCAAAAGACAACTGACAGAATTGGAGAAGATATTTGTATACGACATATCAGATAAAGGACTAGTGTCCAAAATCTATAAAGAACTTAGCAAACTCAACACCCAAAGAACAAATAATCCAATCAAGAAATGGGCAGAGGACATGAGCAGGCATTTCTGCAAAGAAGACATCCAGATGGCCAACAGACACATGAAAAAGTGCTCCATATCACTCGGCATCAGGGAAATAGAAATCAAAACCACAATGAGATAACACCTCACACCAATCAGAATGGCTAAAATCAACAAGTCAGGAAATGACAGATGCTGGCGAGGATGCGGAGAAAGGAGAACCCTCCTACACTGTTGGTGGGAATGCAAGCTGGTGTAACCACTCTGGAAAACAGCATGGAGAGAGTTTCCTCAAAATGTTGAAAATAGAACTGCCCTATGACCCAGCAATTGCACTACTGGGTATTTACCTTAAATATACAAATGTAGTGATCCAAAGGGGCACGTGCACCCGAATGTTTATAGCAGCAACGTCCACAGTAGCCAAACTGTGGAAAGAACCTAGATGTCCATCAAACGATGAATGGATCACGAAGATGTGGTATATATACACAATGGAATACTATGCAACCATCAAAAGAAATGAAATCTTGCCATTCGCGACAACATGGATGGAACTAGAGCGTATCATGCTTAGCGAAATAAGTCAAGCAGAGACAGACAACTATCATATGATCTCTCTGATATGAGGAAGTGGTGATGCAGCATGGGGGCTTAAGTGGGTAGGAGAAGAATCAATGAAACAAGATGGGATTGGGGGGAGACAAACCATAATGGACTCAATCCCCAAAACAAACTGAGGTTTGCTGGGGGGAGGGGGTTTGGGATAAGGGGGGTGGAATTATGGACATTGGGGAGGATATGTGCTTTGGTGAGTGCTGTGAAGTGTGTAAACCTGGCGATTCACAGACCTGTACCCCTGGGGATAAAGATCTATGTTTATAAAAAATAAAAAAATTAAAAAAGAAAAAAGATTGAAATTCTGTAATTGCTTTCTGTTTTCCAAAGTGAGTGCTTGATGGGGGGGATTCTGTTTTCTTTCTCACTTCTGTGCCACTGGTTTTATACTAGGATACTACTGGATCAGGCTGTGAAGCACTTTCCATGGCCATGGCTCCTTCTCCAATGGTTGTCACCTTTCTACCCATTGTTGATGTGAGGTCTGGGATTCTTCAGCTGCATATTACCTGAATGTGTATCCTCAGGTTGTGAGGGCCACTGTCCCATATGTCAGCCCTCTCTTGGCTTCTATATGTGCCAGGCTCCCTCTCACTCACCCTGAGACTGGGCATGTACAATTTCATTTTCTAGGCTCTTTATACCCAGATGGCTCCTCTGGTCGGTTAAAAGCTGATGACTCTGTTCCTCCGGGAGGCAGTCACATTTACAACTGGACCATTCCAGAAGGACATGCACCCACTGATGCTGACCCAGCATGCCTCACCTGGATCTACCATTCTCATGTAGATGCTCCACGAGACATTGCAACTGGCCTCATTGGACCCCTTATCACATGTAAAAGAGGTACAGGCCTCACAGGGATCTATTGAGATGCAGTGTGGGATATCTACAGGAAACAGTGATGTAGCTGAATCACTTACATACTAAACAGCAACCTGAATGCATGTTAATTCAGTGCCCTTGTTTATTAGCAGGAATAAACCCTGCTAAATTTTTTCCACTATTTTCCCTACTTCATTACCTTTTAAAATTTTTGATAGTTTCTCAATTTCATTTTAAAACCTCGAGGTAGTAATTATGGGAGTCAAATCACAGAAACAAAGTGTGTGATAGGAGTTTAAGTATGGTTTGGATCAAAAGTGTAGCCATCGGGATCAGGAGAGTACTGGGGAACTTCGTTGGACATATGGTATGTTTAAGTATTGTCAGACTTGGAAGACCTGGGTGTTGTAGGAGAATGGTTAGATTAAGGCCCTGGGTTGAAGATACAGGCAGGTATGGTGGGTGGAAATTAGTCTAGGTCCTATACATCCAATCTTCAAGTCCTAGGCTCAACTGAATTGTGTTTAACTGGGGAAATAGAAATTAGGGGCAGAAGACCTTATCTGCTTTTCTGTTGACAAAAGACTCCTAAGGCCCCATCTTTCTATTTACTTTCATGAGTACCCCTTGAAGGTTGCTGGTACTAAGGAGAGAAGGTTCTCAAAAGCACATTTCTTACTTACTCTAGGTACTCTAGATGAGAATTCCCCTCGAAAGCGGAAGGATGTGGATAATGATTTCTTCCTGTTCTTCAGTGTGGTAGATGAGAACCTTAGCTGGCATATTGATGAGAACATTCTCACTTACTGCTCAGATCCTACCTCAGTAGACAAAGAAGATGCAGCCTTTCAGGAAAGCAATAGGATGCACGGTGAGCTGGGAGAGGGTGGCCACGCCATGACAGTAAAGACTGATGGAAGGTTTACATTGGGCCTAGCATTTGGTGGGTACTTCCATATATCTCATAAGAACTAAAAGTAGTAGGTACCTCTTTCCTGTTTTTAGCCCTCACAGGAACTAGGTACTAGTTAAGTACTAGGTAAAATTTCCTTGTTTTTCCTATGAGGAAATTGAGGCTCCAGGATTACAGAGCAGAAAAAAAAAATGCACAGCTAAAATTCCAACACTGGTCTGTCTCACTGCAGAGAGGTGCTCTTGCCATTAGGTATCTTGCCTAGGTTATTGATTTCAAAGTCATGTACTTTATTCCCAGTCCCTCAGGGTGAAGGTTGCCCCCTGATATAGTTAGTCAGTACTTCTTTGTCCTATAAAGTTTGGGATAAATACCATCTTTTGGGGGGAAAATTGTTGGCTGTAAGGAAGTTGTTTACTGCAATTAAATTTAAAACAAACTAAAGACACAAAAGCCCCGAGGCATGGGTAGATAACTGATTTTAGTAGTACAAACAAATTGATTTTATTTTCAGTTTAATTAAGAAAGAAATTTATGTCCCTTTGGTGCCAGAGATGGTCTCAAAGCCAGGCAATCCCAAAGGAAGGTGAAAAGTCAGAGGGAAGATGTAAAGGATGGTTTCAACAGTTCCAACTTCTCTGGGATTTTACGCAAATTACCTTTGATAACCATGGTAATTAGCTAACTTGAAAATTATCCTATGGAAATTTCAGAAGGAAATTGGCCTGGAAGGGAAGAATAACTTGCAAAACAAACCCCATTCATTAGAAAGCTTCCTCATATTGCTGAATTGGAATCTTGGTTCTACTACTTAACAGCTCTGTGGCCTTGGGAGAGAAGTAAATTCACTTCTCTGCGCCTTGGTTGCTTCACTCTTTGCTTGAGATCAATGATATCTGCCTATTTTACCAGGCTGTTTAGGAGATTTTAAATTAAATAAGGTATATAGTCAGTACAGTATGTTTTTAAAAAAAATTCATCTGAATGGATGGCAGACGGCAAATCTCCCATCTCCTAACTCTGATATTTTCTTTGCATTTTCCTTTGTAGCAATCAATGGCTTTGTCTTTGGGAACTTACCAGATCTAAGCATGTGTACACAGAAGCGTGTGGCATGGCACTTATTTGGCATGGGCAATGAAGTAGATGTCCACACAGCTTTCTTTCACGGGCAGATACTGACCATCAGGGGCCACCGCACTGATGTGGCTCACATCTTTCCAGCCACCTTTGTGACTGCTGAGATGGTGCCTCAGGAACCTGGCATATGGTTGATTAGCTGTCAAGTGAACAGTCACTTGCAAGGTGAGATCCAACATATTTGACACTTGAAGTATAGAACGGAGATGGCATTAATAATCATCAGGAGCTGAAGCCATAAGATAGGTCTTTCAGATGAGCCAGCTAGACATAAAGGATGAAATATTAGATTGCAATTTGGGGACCTAGCCAGATTTTCCCCTGGATCAGCCATTAACTTGCAGGGCAACCTCAGGAACATTTCTCTGGGTTTTATCTCTCTCATCTCTAACATAAGATGGTATAGAGATGGATAATCAGATTTTTAAATTGTTCTTCTTTGCTCAGAATGCTTAGGAATTAAGACCTGGAGGTATTTTCTGCTAATTAAATGGAGGGAAGGAGAGACTGAAGAAGATGAAGCCTTCTTTGGGAGATCATAGAGTCTTGTGGGCAAATAGTGACACTCCAGTTGGGACCCAATAGTAATAGGGGCAGAAGGTTTGTGTTTTGACAGTGAAAATTTTTGAAGTAATGGCATAGTGCATCTAGGAACCTCAGAGGAGAGGCAGAATGTATGAGACAATGAAAAGAATACTAGGCAAGAGATTAGAAGATTGGAGTTATTAGCTCTCTGAAAACCTTACTGTATGACTTTGTATAAGTCCCTTCCCATGTATAAGCCTCATTTGCCACACCTGTAAAATGAGGGGTTTGGTCTAAATAATCACTAAGACCCTTGTTAGCTCTTAATTTCTAGAATTATTTGATATACAATAAATTAGGTAGGGATTTGAGGTAAGGAGTTGTAGACTAGTAGGATAATGAGTCCGTGGTGGTAGGTTTGAACAACAGAGGCCACTTACCCATGCTCCATGATCCAGGGCTCTCCCTTGGTCCTAAAGATACCTGGGTAAGAGGGTATGAATGAATATAAATGGGGGTTAGGGGTGCAGCACAATAGTGAAACAAATATGGGTCTTAGGGTTTGCCAGATAAGCCTGAATTCAAATCTTCATTCTACCAGTGGTTTAATTAACTTTGGTAACTCATATAGCTTCTCTGAAAGAAGAAAATGTGCTTTTAAATTTGGCGTTAAAAAATAGGAGATTAAGCCTCAGTTTCACCACTGACTAGTCGTTTAGATTTGGGCAAGTTATTTAACCTCTCTGATCTTTTGCTTTCTTCATCTGCAAGAGGGGACATTAAAAGTCTATTTCACATGATGGTTATGAGGATTGAAGGATATATAAAGCACCTGGCTCAAGGCTTGGCATGTAGCACATATTTAACAAAAGAATGATATTAATTTTTCCTCCTTTTTTTAACCTCAAATTTCTAATTTGCAATTTTCAAGTTTTCTTGGGATGATGTGAGACTCAAACGTCTCACCTCAAATAGTATTCTTGAATGACCTATGTAAGTTGCCAAGAAAATACAAGGCAGTATCATCTATTATCCCCATGCCTTGATGTACATTTTTCCACATTTGGAGGTACTATTTAGAATGCAAATTTTCCTGACATTCCCAAGTCTGAAGTTTCATTGCCACGTATAGAAATTGTTCCATTATTTGGGGAGCTTCCCACTTTACTTACTCCTTAACTTACTCCCTTTTTTTCCCCCTTATTCCCCCTTTTTAAAATGTGGTGCTTCTACCAGTCCAGTGTGATAGACATCCCTATTCTCTCATTTACAAAACAGGGGTTAAAGCTCAACTCTAGGAAGTGACTGGCCAAAAGTCCTACAGAAATTGATAACAATTAGACTGGAACCCAAGTGTTCTGAGTTCAAACGCTACAATTGTTGCTACAATGTAAGCCTTTTGCAGAAGCAGGAATGACGATCTGGTAAATGAGTCAGTTGTGGTTAGCAGGTAAAGGTACTTGAATTCTCACATAGCCTCCCTTTCTCTTAGCTAGGTTCTTGAGGAGTGAGAGAAAGTGGCCTAGTGAAATGTGGGAGGGAAAAACATTAGAATGGAAAAGATGGGTCATCTGGCTACAAAACCTGTTGGGTGGAATGGAGCCAGCCTTGATGTTTTTCCTCCAGATGGCATGCAAGCACTCTACAAGGTCAAATCTTGCTCCACGACCTCTCCTATGAACCAACTCACAGGCAAAGTTCGGCAGTACTTCATTGAGGCCCATGAGATTCTATGGAACTATGGCCCAATGGGGCATGATGGGAGTACTGGGAAGAATTTGAGGGAACCAGGCAGGTAAGAGACAGTGAACTTCCTCCCCCTCCCTTGGGCCCAGCCCAACACCTATTAATTACTACCTCTCAAATCTCTCACTTCACTTGGGGGTTGCAATCATTGTCTGCTTGGACTTGTATAACAACTGTTAGCCAAATTCTTGTGGTCCCCTAGAGAGTGTGCTCTTGAATTTCTGTAGGGTTATGTCATATCCTCAGCAAAGGGTTCAAGCACAGTTTGAGATAGCTTCTGCTATGATCCCAGGCTTCATTAAGAAAATAAGACCCAAAAGAAGCCAGAAGAGTTGAAAAGGCATTTATCCAACTCTCCTTTATTTTACTCATTGTTTACCTCATTTCCCCTTCCTTACTTTTCTATAATATGAAAGAGGCATTTGATCAGGAGTATAAAAAGCATTCAGAGAAATACAGGAAGAGCAGGAGCAACCTACCTTGTAGCCATTCCATTATCATCCTTTTAGAGTTATTTCTCCAAATTTTCCTGTCTCATCCATTACTCAGATGTAGGCAAAATAAGGTAGAAGATTAGTTCCCTATTCAGACACTAGGTCTTAAGTTATAATGACTCACTGGGCTATCAATGATTTGTGGTCTTTTACAGAAGAGGTACTTAGTAAAAGACTAGGAGAATTTGGGGAGGAATATTCTAGGGAACCCATCATATTTATTCTTCCAGTAAGAAATAATGGGATGAATCTGAGGAAACCATAAGCAAATAAGGACTTGGGTCTCAGCATAGCTTCTAGAAATATCCCAACTGTGCTTGCTAATTTAGCAGGCTTTCATTTTGAAATGAAGAATATTTTTTAAAAGATTTTATTTATTTATTTGAGTGATACAG
Organism: Mustela nivalis; assembly: GCF_964662115.1. Classification (NCBI taxonomy): domain Eukaryota; kingdom Metazoa; phylum Chordata; class Mammalia; order Carnivora; family Mustelidae; genus Mustela; species Mustela nivalis. Next base: position 72,992,217 of record NC_139040.1, read on the forward strand.
AGAAAGAAAGCACAAGCAGAAGGAGGGGCAGAAGGAGGGGGAAAAGCAGACCGCTGGCTGAGGGCCGAGCCAAACACAAGACTCAATCCCAGGACCCTGAGATCATGACCTGAACTGAAATCGGTTGCTTAATTGACTGACCCACCCAGGTGCCCTGAAATGAAATATATATATATATATATATTTTTTTTTTTTAATTAAGGCGAGAAATGATCTTGACTACTTGAGGATGATTAGGACAGACGTAAGGCTGTTTAACTTCAGAGGGCAGAACTGGTCCCATTGTCTGAAATTTACAAGAGAAGATTTTAGCCTACTATAAAAAAGAACTTCAACCATTAAAACTATCCAACAGTAAGAGGAATTGCTTTCTTCGAAATAAAGTCTCTTGACTTTTGAAAAATTCAAGACTTGACAATTTCTCCACATCCTTGAGACTCTGTGTATTTCTTATTAGTGGTGCCATCAAAGGAGATATCTTCATTGGGTGGAATTTAACCTGGAGGATCTCTGAGGTTCTTCCTAAATATCTATAACTTGATGAGACTGAGGATGAGATGGGGATCTATTTGAGACACAATTAAGTCATGTAACATTTGCTTTTTTTTATATGCCAGTGGCTCAGATAAATTCTTCCAGAAGAGTTCCAGTCGGATTGGGGGCACTTACTGGAAAGTCCGATATGAAGCCTTCCGAGATGAGACATTCCAGGAAAAGGTGGAGCTGGAGGAAAATAAGCATCTTGGAATCCTGGGTGAGGAATCTTTAACTTATGAAATTCATTGACTGGAACCTGAGAACTGGAGAGGGTTTAGAAACTGGAGCCTGGGGGTACCTCAGAGGTACACTTGAAACAGGCATCTCTCAAACTGAGTTCCAAGGGATAAGTGTTTGGTGGAAAAAAGTCTGAATGTGTTTGCCAAATACTAGGTTAAATGTGGTCAAATAGTATTCTTTGCTGCAGAGCTTCTCAGAGACTTGTATTTATTTTTGTTCATCAAAAATATCCAAGATGGGAATAGAGTATGTAAAATTTATCATATTTAATTACTGAAACTTTAATTAGTGAGCATCTTTTGGTAGCACTGCTATACAGATTTCACTTTTAGAAGGGCTTCTTCAGGTGTATTTCTGAAAATCTATTTAACGCAGTAAGATTGTCCAGGTTCTTGGCAATATGAGGCCAGGAACAGATCGACATTATATGCAGACATGCTTGCTGTAGTGAGGGATGCAGTACAAAGCTTAAAACCTGGTCTTGGATAAGGTTCCCAGCAGCACAGATTTGTGTAAAGCACAGTATTGAAAGGATAGAGCAAAGTTTCGTGTGGTTTAGCCACTTGGTAGAGCCAGGAAGTAAAATACATTAGATGGAAGAAAATTTTGGTAATGGAAGTAATGTAATTGGCATGTTCTGGGAATAAGTGTGTGACAGTTGATTCTAGGAGATCTGAATATGGACAATAGGCCTTACATCTGCCAGACAGGAAGATATAAAGAGCAGAAAACCACTTTGGGAAAGATGGCAGACAGTGACTATTAAGCTATCATTAGCTGGTTTACAGTATGAGTCTCAGTATTTTTTTATTCTTCAATATTTTTATTGGGGCAAAATACACATAACATAAAATTTACCATCTTAACCATTTTAGTGTACACTCCAGTGGCATTAAATACCTTCATAATGTTGTGTAACTATCACCACCATCCATCTTTATAACTCTTTCCATTTTACAAAACTGAAACTCTATACCTACCTCTGTATCTACAATACCTTCTCATTCTTCCCTCCCCCTCAATCCTGGCAACAACCATTCAACTTTCTGTCTATATGATTTTGACTACTCTAAGTATCTCATATAAGAGGAATCATACAATATTTGTCTTTCTGTGACCAGCTGATTTCACTTAGCATAAAGTCTGCAAGTGTCATCCATATTGCAACATATACAGAATTTCCTCCTTTTCCCTTAGCATCATCCCCATGCCTTTATTGTTTTACTAAAATTTTAAATTTTAATTACAATATAGTTAACAGACAGTGTTATATTAGTATCAGGTGAACAATAGTGATTCAACAATTCCATACATCATCTGGTGCTCATCAAGACAAGTGTCCTCTTTAGTCACCATCACTTTTTTTCTCTAACCATCCATCTCCTCTCATCTGGTAACCATCAGCTTGTTTTCTATTGTTAAGAGTGTATTTCTTGGTTTCTCATTCTCTCTCTTTCCATTGTTCCCTTGTTTTGTTTCTTCAATTCCACATATGAGGGAGATCATATCATATTTGTCTTTCTTTGATTGATTTATTTAATTTTGCCTTATAATCTCTAGCTCCATTTATGCTCTTGCAAATCACAAGATTCCATTCTTTTTCATGGATTAATAATATCCCACGGTATGTTCATATTTTGCGTATCCAATCAGACATTATTGGACACTTGTATTGCTTCCATGTTTTACTTATGGGAAATAATGCTACCATGAATATGGATATGCTTTTGACACGTGCTTTGTTTACCTTTCAATATAGTCACAGAAGTGGAAATTCTGAGTCCTATCATAATTTTACTTAATTTTTTAAAATTTTTAAAAATTTTTTATAAATATACATTTTTATACCAGGGGTACAGGTCTGTGAATCGCCCGGTTGACACACTTTACAGCACTCACCAATGCACATACCCTCCCTAATGTCCATAACCCCAACCCCCTTCTCCCAACCCCCTCCCCCCAGGAACCCTCAGTTTGTTTTGTGAGAATAAGAGTCACTTATGGTTTGTCTCCCTCCCAATCCTATCTTGTTTCATTGATTCTTCTCCTACCCACTTAAGCTCCCATGTTGCATCACCACTTCCTCATATCAGGGAGATCATATGATAGTTGTCTTTCTCTGCTACACTTATTTCGTTAAGCATGATACGATCTAGTTCCATCCATGTTGTCCCAAATGGAAAGATTTCATTTTTTGATGCCTGCATAGTATTCCATTGTGTATATATACCACTTCTTCTTTATCCATTCATCCATTGATGGACATCTAGGTTCTTTCCATAGCTTGGCTATTGTGGACATTGCTGCTATAAACATTCGGGTGCACGTGCACCTTCAGATCACTACGTTTGTATCTTTAGGGTAAATACCCAGTAGTGCAATTGCTGGGTCATAGGGCAGTCCTATTTTCAATATTTTGAGGAACCTCCATGCTGTTTTCCAGAGTGGTTGCACCAGCTTGCATTCCCACCAACAGTGTAGGAGGGTTCTCCTTTCTCCGCATCCTCGCCAGCATCTGTCATTTCCTGACATGTTGATTTTAGCCATTCTGACTGGTGTGAGGTGATATCTCTTTGTGGTTTTGATTTGCATTTCCCTGATGCCGAGTGATATGGAGCACATTTTCATGTGTCTGTTGGCCATCTGGATGTCTTCTTTGCAGAAATGTCTGTTCATATCGTCTGACATTTCTTGATTGGATTATTTGTTCTTTGGGTGTTGTTTTGTTGGGTTTGCTAAGTTCTTTATAGATTTTGGACACTAGTCCTTTATCTGATAGGTCGTTTGCAAATATCTTCTCCCATTCTGTCAGTTGTCTTATGATTTTGTTAACTGTTCCTTTGCTGTGCAAAAGCTTTTGATCTTGATGAAATCCCAATAGTTCATTTTTGCCCTTGCTTCCCTTGCCTTTGGCCATGTTCCTAGGAAGATGTTACTGTGGCTGAGGTCGAAGAGGTTGCTGCCTGTGTTCTCCTCATGGATTTTGATGGATTCCTTTCGCACATTGAGGTGTTTCATCCACTTTGAGTCTATTTTCGTGAGTGGTGTAAGAAAATGGTCTAATTTCATTTTTCTGCATGTGGCTGTCCAATTTCCCCAATACCATTTATTAAAGAGGCTGTCTTTTTTCCATTGGTCATTCTTTCCAGCTTTGTCGAAGATTAGTTGACCATAGAGTTGAGGGTCTATTTCTGGGCTCTCTATTCTGTTCCATTGATCTATTTGTCTGTTTTTGTGCCAGTACCATGCTGTCTTGATGATGACAGCTTTTCTTTTTCTTTTTTAATTTTTTATTTTTTATAAACATATATTTTTAAACCCAGGGGTACAGGTCTGTGAATCAACAGGTTTACACACTTCACAGCACTCACCAAAGCACATACCCTCCCCAATGTCCATAATCCCACCCTCTTCTCCCAACCCCCCTTCCCCCAGCAAACCTCAATTTGTTTTGTGAGATTAAGAGTCCCTTATGGTTTGTCTCCCTCCCAATCCCATCTTGTTTTATTGATTCTTCTTCTACCCACTTAGCCCCCATGTTGCATCACCACTTCCTCATATCAGGGAGATCATATGATAGTTGTCTTTGTCTGCTACACTTATTTCGCTAAGGGTGATACGCTCTAGTTCCATCCATGTTGTTGCAAATGGAAAGATTTCATTTCTTTTGATGGCTGCATAGTATTCCACTGTATATATGCACCACATCTTCTTTATCCATTCATCTGTTGATGGACATCTAGGTTCTTTCCAGAGTTCGGCTATTGTGGACATTGCTGCTATAAACATTCGGGTGCACGTGCCCCTTTGGATCACTACATTTGTATATTTAGGGTAAATACCCAGTAGTGCAATTGCTGGGTCATAGGGCAGTTCTATTTTCAACATTTTGAGGAACCTCCATGCTGTTTTCCAGAGAGGCTGCACCAGCTTGCATTCCCAACAACAGTGTAGGAGGGTTCCCCTTTCTCCGCATCCTCGCCAGCATCTGTCATTTCCTGACTTGTTGATTTAAGCCATTCTGACTGGTGTGAGGTGATATCTCTTTGTGGTTTTGATTTGTATTTCCCTGATGCCAAGTGATATGGAGCACATTTTCATGTGTCTGCTGGCCATCTGGATGTCTTCTTTGTAGAAATGTCTGCTCATGTAATCTGCCCATTTCTTGATTGGATTATTTGTTCTTTGGGTGTTGAGTTTGCTAAGTTCTTTATAGATTTTGGACACTAGTCCTTTATCTGATAGGTCGTTTGCAAATATCTTCTCCCATTCTGTCAGTTGTCTTTTGATTTTGTTAACTGTTTCCTTTGCTGTGCAAAAGCTTTTGATCTTGATGAAATCCCAATAGTTCATTTTTGCTTTTGCTTCCCTTGCCTTTGGTGATGTTCCTAGTAAGATGTTGCTGAGGCTGAGGTCACAGAGTTTGCTGCCTGTGTTCTCCTCAAGGGTTTTGTTGGATTCCTTTCGCACATTGAGGTGCTTCATCCATTTTGAGTCTATTTCCGTGTGTGATGTAAGGAAATGGTCCAATTTCATTTTTCTGCATGTGGCTGTCCAATTTTCCTAGACCATTTTTTGAAGAGGCTGTCTTTTTTCCATTGGACATTCTTTCCAGCTTTGTAGAAGATTATTTGACCATAGAGTTGTGGGTCTATTTCTGGGCTCTCTATTCTGTTCCATTGATCTATGTGTCTGTTTTTGTGCCAGTACCATGCTGTCTTGATGATGATAGCTTTGTAATAGAGCCTGATGTCCGGAATGGTGATACCACCAACGTTGGCTTTCTTTTTCAATATCCCTTTGGATATTCGAGGTCTTTTCTAGTTTCACATAAATTTTAGAATTATTTGTTCCATTTCTTTGAAAAAGATGGATGATACTTCGATAGGAATTGAATTAAATGTGTAGATTGCTTTAGGTAGCATAGACATTTTCACAATATTTATTCTTCCAATCCAGGAGCGTGGAACATTTTTCCATTTCTTTGTGTCTTCCTCAATTTCTTTCATGAGTACTTTATAGATTTCTGAGTATAGATTCTGTGCCTCTTTGGTTAGGTTTATTCCTAGGTATCTTATGGTTTGGGGTGCAATTGTAAATGGGATTGACTCCTTAATTTCTCTTTCTTCTGTCTTGCTGTTCGTGTAGAGAAATGCAACTGATTTCTGTGCATTGATTTTATATCCTGACACTTTACTGAATTGCTGGACAAGTTCTAGCAGTTTTGGAGTGGAGTCTTTTGGGTTTTCCACATATAGTATCATATCATCTGCGAAGAGTGATAACTTGACTTCTTCTTTACCGATTTGGATGCCTTTAATTTCCTTTTGTTGTCTGATTGCTGAGGCTAGGACTTCTAGTACTATGTTGAATAGCAGTGGTGATAATGGACATCCCTGCCGTGTTCCTGACCTTAGCGGAAAAGCTTTCAGGTTTTCTCCATTGAGGATGATATTTGCAGTGGGTTTTTCATAGATGGCTTTGATGATATTGAGGTATGTGCCCTCTATCCCTACACTTTGAAGAGTTTTGATCAGGAAGGGATGCTGCACTTTGTCAAATGCTTTTTCAGCATCTATTGAGAGTATCATATGGCTCTTGTTCTTTCTTTTATTGATGTGCTGTATCACATTGACTGATTTGCAGATGTTGAACCAACCTTGCAGCCCTGGAATAAATCCCACTTGGTCGTGGTGAATAATCCTTTTAATGTACTGTTGAATCCTATTGACTAGATTTTTGGTGAGAATTTTTACATCTCTGTTCATCAAGGATATTGGTCTATAGCTCTCTTTTTTGAGGGGATCCTTGTCTGCTTTTGGGATCAAGGTGATGCTGGCCTCATAAGTTGAGTTTGGATGTTTTCCTTTCATTTCTATTTTTTGGAACAGTTTCAGGAGAATAGGAATTAGTTCTTCTTTAAATGTTTGGTAGAATTCCCCCGGGAAGCCATCTGGCCCTGGGCTTTTGTTTGTTTGGAGATTTTTAAGGACTGTTTCAATCTCCTTCCTGGTTATGGGTCTGTTCAGGCTTTCTATTTCTTCCTGGTTGAGTTGTGGTAGTTTATATGTTTCTAGCAATGCATCCACTTCTTCCAGATTGTCAAATTTATTGGCGTAGAGTTGCTCATAGTATGTTCTTATAATAGTTTGTATTTCTTTGTGTTAGTTGTGATCTCTCCTCCTGCATTCATGATTTTATTTATTTGGGTCCTTTCTCTTTTCTTTTTGATAAGTCTGGCCAAGGCTTTATCAATTTTATTAATTCTTTCAAAGAACCAGCTCCTAGTTTTGTTGATTTGCTGTATTGTTTTTTTGGTTTCTATTTCATTGATTTCTGCTCTGATCTTTACGATTTCTCTTCTCCTGCTGGGCTTAGGGTTTCTTTCCTGTTCTTTCTCCAGCTCCTTTAGGTGTAGGGTTAGGTTGTGTACCTGAGACCTTTCTTGTTTCTTGAGAAAGGCTTGTACTGCTATATATGTTCCTCTCAGGTCTGCCTTTGTTGTGTTCCACAGATTTTGAATCAATTGTTTCCATGATTCATTTTCAATTGTTCTTTAATTTCCCGGTTGACCCATTCATTCTTTAGAAGGATGCTGTTTAGTCTCCATGTATTTGGGTTCTTTCCAAAATTCCTCATGTGGTTGAGTTCTAGCTTCAGAGCATTGTGATCTGAAAATATGCAGGGAATGATCCCAATCTTTTGATACCAGTTGAGTCCTGACTTAGGACCGAGGATGTGATTTATTCTGGAGAATATTCCATGTGCACTAGAGAAGAATGTGTATTCTGTTGCTTTGGGATGGAATATTCTGAATATATTTGTGATGTCCATCTGGTCCAGTGTGTCGTTTAAGGCCTTTATTTCCTTGCTGATCTTTTGCTTGGATGCTCTGTCCATTTCAGTGAGGGGAGTGTTAAAGTCCCCTACTATTATTGTATTATTGTTGATGTGTTTCTTTGATTTTGTTATTAATTGTTTTATATAGTTGGCTGCTCTCATGTTGGGCGCATAGATATTTAAAACTGTTAGATCTTCTTGTTGGACAGACCCTTTGAGTATGATGTGGTGTCCTTCCTCATCTCTTATTATAGTCTTTGGCTTAAAATCTAATGGATCTGATATAAGGATTGCCACTCCTGCTTTCTTCTGATGTCCATTAGCATGGTAAATTCTTTTCCACCCCTTCACTTTCAATCTGGAGGAGTCTTCGCCTTAAAATGAGTTTCTTGGAGGAAACATATAGATGAGTTTTGGTTTTTTATCCATTTTGATACCCTGTGTCTTTTGACTGGGGCATTTAGCCCATTAACATTCAGGGTAACTATTGAGAGATATGAATTTAGTGCCATTGTATTGCCTGGAAGGTTCCTGTTACTGTATAGTGTCTTTGTTCCTTTCTGATCTACCACTTGTAGGCTCTCTCTTTGCTTAGAGGACCCCTTTCAATATTTCCTGTAGAGCTGGTTTGGTGTTTGCAAATTCTTTCAGTTTTTGTCCTGGAAGCTTTTAATCTCTCCATCTATTTTCAATGATAGCCTAGCTGGATATAGTATTCTTGGCTGCATGTTTTTCTCGTTTAGTGCTCTGAAATCATCATGCCAGCTCTTTCTGGCCTGCCTGGTCTCTGTAGATAAGTCAGCTGCCAATCTAATATTTTTACCATTGTATGTTACAGACTTCTTTTCCCGGGCTGCTTTCAGGATTTTCTCTTTCTCACTAAGACTTGTAAATTGTACTATTAGGTGACGGGGTCTGGGCCTATTCTTATTGATCTTGAGGGACGTTCTCTGAACCTCCCGAATTTTTATACTCATTCCCTTTGCCATATTGGGGAAATTCTCCCCAATAATTCTCTCCAGTATACCTTCTGCTCCCCTCTCTCTTTCTTCTTCTTCTTGAATCCCAATTATTCTAATGTTGTTTCATCTTATGTTGTCACTTATCATCGAATTCTCCCCTCGTGGTCCAGTAGCTGTTTGTCCCTCTTTTGCTCAGCTTCTTTATTCTCTGTCATTTGGTCTTCTATATCACTAATTCTTTCTTCTGCCTCATTTATCCTAGCAGTGAGAGTCTCCATTTTTGATTGCACCTCATTAATAGCTTTTTTTGGTTTCAACTTGGTTAGATTTTAGTTCTTTTACTTCTCCAGAAATGGCTTTTATATCTCCAGATAGGGTTTCTCTAATATCTTCCATGCCTTTTTCGAGCCCGGCTAGAACCTTGAGAATTGTCATTCTGACCTCTAGATCTGTCATATTACCAATGTCTGTATTTATTAGGTCCCTAGCCTTCGGCACTTCCTCTTGTTCTTTTTTTTGTGTTGAATTTTTTCACCTTGTCATTTTGTCCAGATAAGAGTGTATGAAGGAGCAAGTAAAATACTAAAACGGTGGCAACAACCCCAGGAAAATATGCTTTAACTAAATCAAAAGAGATCCCAAATCGTGAGGGGGGAGAAAGGGGATAAAAAGAGGTTCAAAAAGAAAAAAAGAAAAAATAAATAAAACAAAGAATTAAAAAAAGAAAACGAATAAAGAAAAATATAATAAAGATAATATATATATTAGGTAAACTAGTTAAAAAAACGTTAAAAAAAGAAAAGGGTAACAGGTAAAAACAATTTTTGCAGAAGAAGGGAAAAAAATGAAAAAAAAAATAAATTAACTGCAAGTCTAAAAACATCACATTGAGAAAGCCATGAGTTCCGTGCTTTGCTTTCTCCTCCTCTGGAATTCTGCTGATCTTCTTGGTATTGAAACCACACTCCTTGGTAGGTGAACTTGGTCTTGGCTGGATTTCTTGTTGTTCTTCTGGGGGAGGGGCCTGGTGTAGTGATTCTCAAGTGTCTTTGCCCCAGGCAGAATTGCACCGCCCTTAGAAGGGGCCGGGCTGAGTAATCCGCTCGGGTTTGCTATCAGGAGCTTTTGTTCCCTGAGCCCTTTCTGTAGAGTTTAGGAGGATGGGAATACAAATGGCGGCCTCCTGGTCTCTGGCCCGGAGGAACCGAGAGCCCGGGGCCCCACTCCTCAGTGCATCCTCAGAGAACAGTGCCCAGTTACTCCCGTCTGCCTGACCTCCAGCCGTACTCCCAGCTCACCGAGCCTGCGACCAGTTCAAGGTAACCCCGAGCTGTGATCTTACTGTCGGCTCTGTCTCTGTAGCTGGTTTTCCCATTCCAATACCCGCAAGCTCTGCGACACTCAGACACCCCCGATACTTCTAGGACCCCACGTTTGCTTCGCCCCGGTTTAGCCTCTCGAGTGATGTCCCTCAGCGGAACAGACTTTTAAAAGTCCCGATTTTGTGCTCCATTGCTCCGCCGCTTGTCGTTAGCCGGCCCCTCCCCCCGGGGTCTATCTTCCCGTCGCTTTGGATTCACTTTCTGCCGGTCCTAACTTTCAGAAAGTGGTTGTTTTTCTGTTTCCAGAATTGCTGTTCTTCTTCTCTTCGATCTGCTGATGGATTTGCAGGTGTTTACAATCTTTAGATAAGCTATCTAGCTGATCTCCTGCTAGCTGATGTAGTCTCAGCCTGCTACTTCTCTGCCATCTTGACTCCTCCTACTTAATTTTTTATTTTAATTTTCTAAGAAGCCACCATAATGTTTTTCACGGTGTCTGTACCATTTTATATTTCCACCAAGAGGGCAGAAGGTGACAATTTCCTTAATTCTTTAAATTCTTTAAACGTTTGGCAATTAAAGTGCTGGGAGGCCGTCCAGCCCTAGACTCTTGTTTGATAGTAGATTGTTGATTGCTGATTCAATTTATTTTTTTAAAAATATTTTATTTCACCATGAGAGACTATGGACTCTGAAAAACAATCTGAGGATTTTGAAGGGGTGGGGGGTGGGAGTTTGGGGTACTAGGTGGTGGGTATTATAAAGGGCACGAATTGCATGGAGCACTGGGTGTGGTGAAAAATAATGAATACTGTTATGCTGAAAATAAAAAATAAATTAAAAAAATATTTTATTTCATTTATTTATTTGTTTATTTATTTGACACACAGAGAGAGGGGTCACAAGTAGGCAGAGCAGTAAGCAGAGGAACAGAAGATGGAGAAACACTCTCCCCACTGAGCAGAGAGTCCAATGCAGGGCTTAATCCCAGGATCCTGGGATCATGACCCAAGCCAAATGCAAACATTTAACCCACTGAGCCACCCAGGCACCCCTGATTACTGATTCAGTTTCTTTGCTTGTTATGGGTCTGTCCAGATTTTCTATTTCTTTCTGTTTTAATGTGGTAGTTTTTAAGTTTATAAGAATGTATCCATTTCTTCCAGATTGCCTAATTTGTTGGCATATAATTGGTAATAATATTTTCTTATAATTGTATTTCTTCAGTGTGGGTTTTGGTCTCTCCTCTTTCTATCATGATTTTATTTATTTGGGTCCTATCTTTCTTTTTCTTTTATTTATTTATTATTTTTTTAATATGACTGGTTAGGGATTTATCAATCCTAGATCCTAGTTTTATCAAACTGTTAGAATGTCATTTTTATTTGTATATCATTGATTTCTCTTCTAATCTTTATTATTTCCCTTCTGCTATATTTAGGCTTCATTTGTAGTTCCCTTTCTAGCTCCTTTAGGAGTAAGTAAGGTTAGGTGGTATGTTTGAGAATTTACTTGTTTGAGAAAGGCCTTTATTGCTATATTCTTGCCTCTTAGGACCACCTTTGCTGCATCCCAATGGTTTTGAACTATCACATTTTCATTTGCTTTCATGTATTTTTTAAATCCTTCTTTAATTTCCTTGTTGACCCATTCATTCTTTATTAGTTTTTTCCATTCCTTCTTTTTTTTTATCACCACATTCCATCTAAATATATTTTTATAATTTATTTTATTTTTTATAAACATATAATGTATTATTAGCCACAGGGGTACAGCTCTGTGAATTGCCAGGATTACACACTTCATAGCACTCATCATAGCACATACCCTCCCCAATGTCCATAATCCCACCACACTCTCCATACCCCCTCCCCCCAGAAACCTTTGGTTTGTTTTGTGAGATTAAGAGTCTCTTATGGCTTATCTCTTTCCTGATCCCATCTTGTTTCATTTATTCTTTTCCTACCCCCCAAACCCTCCACATTGCATCTCAACTTCCTCACATCAGGGAGATCATATGATAGTTGTCTTTCTCCAATTGACTTATTTCCCTAAGCATAATACCCTCTAGTTCCAGCCATGTCATCGCAAATGGCAAGATTTCATTTCTTTTGATGGCTGCATAGTATTCCATTGTATATATATATACCACCTATTCTTTTTCCATTCATCTGTTGATGGGCATCTAGGTTCTTTCCACAGTTTGGCTATTGTAGACATTACTGCTATAAACATTCGGGTGCACATATCCCTTTGGATCACTACATTTGTATCTTTATACCCAGTAGTGCAATTGCTGGGTCATAGGATAGCTCTATTTTCAACTTTTTTTGAGAAACACCCATGCTTTTTTTCCAGAGTGGTTGCACAAGCTTGCATTACCACCAACAGTGTAGGTGGGTTCCCCTATCTCTGCATCCTCGCCAGCATCTGTCATTTCCTGACTTGTTGATTTTAGCCATTCTGACTGGTGTGAGGTGGTATCTCATCATGGTTTTGATTTCTATTTCCCTGATGCTGAGTGATGTGGAGCACTTTTGCATGGGTCTGTTGACCATTGGGATGTCTTCTTTGCAGAAATGTCTGTTCATGTCCCCTGCCCATTTCTTGATTGGATTATTTGTTCTTTGGGTGTTGCGTTTGATAAGCTCTTTATAGATTTTGGATACTATCCCTTTATCTGATCTGTCATTTGCAAATATCTTCTCCCATTCTGTCAGTTGTCTTTTGGTTTTGTTAACTGTTTCCTTTGCTGTGCAAAAGCTTTTGATCTTGATGAAATCTCAATAGTTCATTTCTGCCCTTGCTTCCCTTGCCCTTTGGCGATGTTCCTAGGAAAAAGTTGCTGTGGCTGAGGTTGAAGAGATTGCTGCCAGTGTTCTCCACAAGGACTTTGATTGAGTCCTTCCTCACATTGAGGTCCTTCATCCATTTTGAGTCTATTATCCTGTGTTGTGTAAGGAAATGGTCCACTCTTATTTTTCTACATGAGGCTGTCCAGTTTTCCCAGTACCATTTGTTGAAGAGGCCGTCTTTTTTCCATTGGACATTCTTTCCTGCTTTGTTGAAGATTAGTTGACCATAGAGTTGAGGGTCTATTTCTGGGGTCCCGATTCTGTTCCATTGATCTATGTGTCTGTTTTTGTACCAGTACCATACTGTCTTGATGATGACAGGTTTGTAATAGAGCTTGAAGTCCGGGATTGTGATGCCACCAACTTTGGGTTTCTTTTTCAAAATTCCTTTGGCTATTTGAGGTATTTTCTGGTTCCATATATATTTTAAGGTTATTTGTTCCATTTATTTGAAAAAAATGGGTGGGATTTTGATAGGCATTGCATTAAATGTGTAGATTGCTTTAGGTAGAGTAGACATTTTCATAATATTTGTTCTTCCAATCCAGGAGCATGGAACATTTTTCCATTTCTTTGTGTCTTCTGCAATTTCTTTCATGGGTGCAATTGTAAATGGGATTGACTTCTTAATTTCTCTTTCTTCTGTCTTGTTGTTGGTGTAGAGAAATTTAACTGATTTCTGTGCATTGATTTTATATCCTGACACCTTACTGAATTCCTGTACAAAGTTCTACCAGTTTTGGAGTGGAGTCTTTTGGGTTTTCCATATAGAGTATCATATCATCTGCAAAGAGATATATTTGAATTCTTCTTTGCCTATTTGGATGCCTTTAATTTCTTTTTTTTTTTCTTGACTGATTGCTGAGGCTAAGACTTCTAGTACTATTTTGAACAGTAGTGGTGATAACGGACATCCTTGTCGTATTCCTGACCTTAGCAGAAAAGCTTTTAGTTTTTCTCCATTGAGAATGATATTTGCCGTGGGTTTTTCATAGGTGGCTTTGATAATATTGAGGTATGTGCCCTCTATCCCTACACTTTGAAGGGTTTTAATCAGGAAGGGATGCTGCACTTTGTCAAATGCTTTTTCAGCATCTATTGAGAGTATCATATGGTTCTTATTCTATCTTTTATTAATGTATTGTATCATATTGATTGATTTGCGGATGTTGAACCAACCTTGCAGCTCTGGAATAAATCCCACTTGGTCATGGTGAATAATCCTTTTAATATACTGTTGGATACTATTGGCCAGTATTTTGGTGAGAATTTTCGCATCTATGTTCATCAACGATATTGGTCTGTAATTTTCTTTTTTGATGGGATCTTTGTTTGGTTTTGGGATCAAGGGGACGCTGGCCTCATAAAATGAATTTGGAAATTTTTCTTTCCATTTCTATTCTTTGGAACAGTTTCAGGAGAATAGGAATTAATTCTTCTTTAAATGTTTGGTAGAATTCCCCTGGAAGCTGTTTGGCCCTAGACTTTTGTTTGTTTGGAGATTTTTGATGACTGTTTCAATCTCCTTACTGGTTATGGGTCTGTTCAGGTTTTCTATTTCTTCCTGGTTCAGTTGTGGTAGTTCATATGTCTCTAGAAATGTATCCATTTCTTCCAGATTGTCAAATTTGTTGAGATAGAGTTCCTCATAGTATGTTCTTATAATTGTTTGTAGATCTTTGGTGTTGGTTGTGATCTCTCCTCTTTCATTCATGATTTTATTTATTTGGGTCCTTTCTCTTTTCTTTTTGTTAAGTCTGGCCAGGGGTTTGTCAATCTTATTAATTCTCTCAAAGAACCAGCTCCTAGTGTTGTTGATTTGCTTTATTGTTTTTTGTTTGTTTGTTTTTGTTTTTTTAGTTTCTATTTCATTGATTTCTGCTCTGATCTTTATGATTTCTCTTCTCCTGCTGGGTTTAGGGTTTCTTTCTTGTTCTTTGTCCAGCTCCTTTAGGTGTAGGGTTATGTTGTGTATTTGAGACCTTTCTTGTTTCTCGAGAAAGGCTTGTACCACTATATATTTTCCTCTCAGGAATTCCTTTGTTGTTTCCCACATATCTTCAACCCTTGTGTTTTCATTATCATTTGTTTCCAAGAATTTTTTCAAATAATCTATAATTTCCTGGTTGACCCATTCATTTTTTAGAAGGATGCTGTTTAGTCTCCATGTATTTGGGTTCTTTCCAATGTTGCTCTTGTGATTGAGTTCTAGCTTCAGAGCATTGTGGTCTGAAAATATGCAGGGAATGATCCCAATCTTTTGATTCTGCTTGAGACCTGATTTAGGACCCAGGATGTGATCTATTCTGGAGAATGTTCCATGTGCACTAGAGAAGAATGTATATTGTGTTGCTTTGAGATGTAATGTTCTGAATATATCTGTGATGTCCATTTGGTCCAGTTGGTCATTTAAGGCCTCTATTTCCTTATTGATCTTTTGCTTAGATGATCTGTCCATTTTAGTGAGGGGAGTATTAAAGTCCCCTACTATTATTGTATTATTGTAGATGTATTTCTTTGATTTTGTTATTAATTGGTTTATATAGTTGGCTTCTCCCATGTTAGGGACATAGATATTTAAAATTGTTAGGTCTTCTTGTTGGGCAGACCCTTTGAGTATGATATATTGTCCTTCCTCATATCTTATTATACTCTTTGGTTTAAAATCTAATTGATCTGTTATAAGGATTGCCACCCCAGCTTTCTTCTGATGTCCATTAGCATGGTACATTGTTTTCCAACCCCTCACTTTAAATCTGGAGGTGTCTTCAGGTCTAAAATTAGTTTCCTGTAGGTAGTATGTTGATTTTTCTTTAATCCATTCTGATACCCTTTGTCTTTTGATTGGGGCATTTAGCCCATTAAAATTCATAGTAACTATTGAGAGTTATGAATTTAGTGCCATTGTATTGCCTGTAAGGTGGCTGTTATTGTATATTGTCTCTGTTCCTTTAGATCTACTACTTTTAGGCTCTCTCTTTGCTTACAGGACCCCTTTCAATATTTCCTGTAGAGTTGGTTTGGTTTTTTCAAATTCTTTCAGTTTTTGTTTTTTTGTTTTTTTGTTTTTTCCTGGAAGGTTTTTATCTTTCCTTCCATTTTCAGTGATAGCCTAGCTGGATATAGTATACTTGGCTGCATGTTTTTCTCATTTAGTGCTCTGAATATATCACGCCAGTTTTTTTCTGGCCTGACAGGTCTCTGTGGATAGGTCTGCTGCCAATCTAATGTTTCTACCCTTGTATGTTATAGACTTCTTTTCCCAGGCTGCTTTCAGGATTTTCTCTTTGTCGCTAAGACTTGTAAATTTTACCATCAGGTTACAAGGTGTGGACCTATTTTTGTTGATTTTGAGGGATGTTCTTTGCATCTCCTGGATTTTGATGTTTGTTTCCTTTGCCATATTAGGGAAATTCTCTCCAGTAATTCTCTCCAATATACCTTCTGCTCCCCTCTCTCTTTCTTCTTCTTCTGGTATCCCAATTATTCTAATGTTGTGTCATCTTAGGGTGTCACTTATCTCTTGAATTCTCTCCTCATGGTCCAGTATGTGTTTGTCTCTCTTTTGCTCAGCTTCTTTATTCTCTGTCACTTGGTCTTCTATATCACTAATTCTTTCTTCTGCCTTATTTATCCTAGCAGTAAGAGCCTCCATTTTTTATTGCACTTCATTAATAGCTTTTTAAATTTCAACTGGTTAGATTTTAGTTCTTTTATTTCTCTAGAAAGGGCTTTTATCTCTCTGGAGAGTGTTTCTCTAATATCTTCGATGCCTTTTTTGAGCCCGCTAGAACCTTGAGAATCATCATTCTGAACTCTAGATCTGTCATATTACCAATGTCTGCATTGATTAGGTCCCCAGTCTTTGGTGCTGCCTCCTGTTAATTTTTTTTTTTTCTTTGTGGTGAGTTTTTCTGCCTTGTCATTTTGTCCAGATAAGATTTGCTTTCTCCTCCTCTGGAATTCTGCTGTTCTCCTTGGTGAGTGAAGTTGGTCTTGACTGGATTTCTTGTTGATCTTCTGGGAGAGGGGCCTGTTGTAGTGATTCTCAAGTGTCTTTGCCCCAGGCGGAATTGTACCATCCTTACCAGGGGCTGGGCTAAGTAATCCGCTCAGGTTTGCTTTCGGGAGCTTTTGTTCCCTGAGCGCTTTCTGTAGAGTTCTGGAAGATGGGAATGAAGATGGTGGCCTCCCAATCTCTAGCCCGGAGGAGCCAAGAGCTCGGGGTCCCACTTCTCAGTGTGCCCTCAGAGAAAAGCGCCCAACCACCCCTGTCTCCCTGGCCTCTGGTCACGCTTGGAGGAAAGCGCTCAATCACTCGCACTTGGAGAAAAGCACCCAATCCCTTCCATCTCCGTAGCTTTCAGTCGCACTCCGAGCTCACCCAGCCTGTGACAGGTTCAAGGTAACCTTGAGCTGAGAGCTCACTCCTAGGCTTTGTCACTGTAGCCAGCTTCCCTGATCTAATGCCTGCAACCTATGCAACACTCAGACACCCCGGGTCCTTCTGCAACCCCATGGGACCTGGGGTTTTTCTGACCCTATGTGGGCTTCCCCCTGGTTTAGCCTCTGGAGCAATGTCCCTCCATGGAGAAGACTTTTAAAAGTCCTGATTCTCTATGATTTTATCTTCTATATCACTGGCTATCTCTTTGCCTTGTTCTTCCTTTCCTGTTAGAGCCTCCATATCTGACTGCATCTTAGTAATAGCATTTTAACTTCAGCTTAATTAGATTTAATTATTTTATTTCTGCAGTAAAGAGTTCTCAAGTGTCTTCTATGTTTTTTTCAAGCCCAGCTAGCATATTTATAATAATTTATTTAATAGATTTCATTTATTTATTTGAGAGAGAGAGAGATAGAACGAGAGCACAGGAAGGGTGGGAAGGGGCAGAAGGAGGGAGAGAAGCAGACTCTTTGCTGAGCAGGTAGCCTGATGTGGAGTTCAATCCCAGGACCCTGAGATCATGACTTGAGACAAAGGAAGATTCTTAACAAAGAATGAACCATGTGCCCCTATAGGGGAAGACATTTTACTTATATCTGTATTGATTAATATCTTCAGTGAGTATTACCTCCTGTTCTTCCTTTTGGGGTGAATTTTTTCATCTCATCATTATGTCCAGAAAAGAATAGAGGACAGAAAGAAAAGACAGCAGTAGCAACAACAACTGAGATTTAAAGAAGAAAGAAGAAGAAGAAGAAGAAGAAGAAGAAGAAGAAGAAGAAGAAGAAGAAGACAAAGCAAGATAAAGCAAGATAAAACAAGAAAGAAAATAGAACAAAACAAAACAAAACAAACTAGATCTTGGGTGTATTTTAATCTGCTTGACAAAAGAAACTAGGTCCCAATACAGGAAAGAAGGAAACACACACACACACACACACACACATAATTCAATACAATGACATATATATATAATGTGTGTGTGTGTATATATATATATATATATATATATATATATATATATATGAATTGAAAAAATAAGTTAATAGTTCAAAAAAATAAACCTGAAAGACTAAAGAATTTTTTTAAAAAGTGAATGCTTTATACTGTTTTTCCCAAGAGAAGAAGTTCTTAATTCTCTATGATCTGTAAACTTGGTGTTAGCCAGTTATTCCTGCTGGTCTTCTGGTGGAAGTGTCTGTTGAGCTGATTCCCAGATACCCTTGCAGTTGTGGAAATGTGCCTCTTTTGCCAGGGGGCCAGGCTTAGTGTAAGAGGCAACAGATTCCACTATGTGGTGCTGTTTTGCTCCCTGAAGTCTTTCAGCAAAGATGGGCAAGATTAAAATGCTGGTGCCCTACTCTCTAGCCCCAGAACTGAAAGTTCTTCCCCAACTCTTCAGTGAGCACTCATAAAGAAGCAATCACTCTTGTCTCTCTGGTTTCTGTCTGAACTCTGCGTTCACCCAGCCTGTGACTTTTTATCTGAGGCATATAATTGAGTTTCAAGTATCCAAATTTTATGGACTCTTGTTGTGCAGATCCATGCTGTTCTCCCCAGGGGAGGGATGGGGTCTTGCTTTTACTTCTGCCTTTTCCTGGGCCCCTGCCAAAGAGCAGTTGCACCATCATGAAGTGGTTCACAGTTTGTGGCAACACAAAGCAAAAAGCTTGTGCCAAGACTCACAGTCCTCAGCCAGTTTCCCCACTCTGATGCCTGGGAAATCTGCTCCACACAGACAACCCCATTCTTCTTGTAACCATGAGTACCCAGAGACTACACTGCACCACCTAGGATTCCACCTCACTTTGCCACTTGAACTTTAAGCCAGGGATGTCCTCCACAATACTAGACTTTTAAAGTTCTGATTTTGTACTCTGCTGCTTCTAGTACTTTGGTTTACCCTCCTTAATCTGGTTCCCTTCTTGGCTGCCATCTCCTCAAATATAGCACACCAGATTCATGTCTCCACACCTCCTACTTTGCCAAAAGTAGTTGTTTTTTCTATTGGCAGAATGGCAGCATTTATTTTCTCAGATCTTGTAGGTATTTAGAATGATTTGACAACTATCAAGCTGATTCCAGGGACTAGACAAACTTAGGGTCCCCTACTCTTCTTTCATTCTAACTCCTCTCCTCTCCAGGTCTTTAATGCATTTTGAGTTAATTTTGCATACGGTATTAAATAGGAGTCCTGCTTCTTTCTTTTGCATATGGAAATCCAGTTTTCACCGCATCATTTGCTTAAAAGACTGTCCCCTCCCCACTGAAAAACACAGTATTTTCAACAAACGATGTTAGCAAAACTGGTCAGCTCTATGCAAAAGAATGTAACCAGACTATTTAATTACACAATACACAAAAATAAACTCAAACTGTATTAAAGACATACATGTGAGACCTAGAACCATAAAAATCTTAAAGGATAGCACAGGGAGTGACCTCTTTGACATTGCTAGTAGCAACTTCTTTCTAAATATGTCTCCTCAGGCAACAAAGATGAAAGCAAAATAAACTATTGGGACTACACCAAAATAAAAAGCTTCTGTACAACAAAGCAAACAGTCAACAAAATAAAAAGGGCAACCTGCAGAATGGAAGAAGATATTTGCAAATGACTTATCCAATAAAGGGTTAGTATCCAAAATATATAAAGAACTTACACAACTCAACACTCAAAAAAGAAATAATTCAATAGAAAGTGGGCAGAAGAAATAAACAGACATTTCTCCAAAGCAGAAATCCAGATAACCAACAGACACATGAATAAATGCTCAACATCACTCATCATTAGGCAAATAAAATTAAAACCACAATGTGGTAACACCTCACATCTGTCAGAACGACGGAAATCAACAACACAAGAAGCAAGAAGTGTTGGTGAGGGTTTGGAGAGAAGGAACCCCTTTTGCACTGTTGGTGGGAATGCAAAGTGGTGAAGACACTGTAAAAGACAGTATTGATTTTCCTCAAAAAGTTATAAATAGAACTATCCAACAATCCAGTAATCCTTCTACTGAATATCTACCAAAAAAATACAACAACTGTAGTTCAAAGGGATATACATACCCATAAGTTTATAGCAGCAAAATATATACAGGATCAGCCCAAGTGTCCATCAATTGAAGAGGTTGTATATATAAACAGTGGAATATTATTCATCCAGAAAAAATGAAATCTTGCCATTTTGCAGCAAAATGATTGGAGCTACAGAGAAAAATGTTAAATGAAAAATGTCATTAAAGAAAGAGAAATACCATATGATTTCACTCATATGAGGAATTTAAGAAATAAGTGAGCAAAGGAAAAGTAAGAGAAAGAGAGGCAAACCACAAGGCCAACTCTTAACTATAGAAAACCAACTAACAGTTACCAGAGGGGAGGTTTGTGGGGGGTGGGTGAAATAAGTGATGGGGATTAAGGAGGGTGCACCTTGTGATGATTTTCAGATGTTGAATGGAAGTGTTGAATCACTATACTGTACACCTGAAACTAATGTAACACTGTATGTTAACTACAGTGTGATAAAGTAAGAATAAAAATAAAGAAAAAAAAATCTCCTTGCTAGTTATGGTAAGATTCAGATATTGTATTTCTATATGCTTTAGTCTTGGTAGGTTTTCTATTCTAGGACTCTGTCCATTTCATCTAGGTTATCCAATTTGTTGGTGTAACATATATATAACTTATACATATATATATATATATATATATATATATATATATATATATATTTCAGTATAATTAGTAGTAATATCTTCCCTTTCCATTTTTGATTTTAGCAATTCGAGTCTCCTCTCTTCCCTTAGTCCATCTCACTGAGAGTTCTTCAATTTTGTTGATGTTTTCAGAGAGCCAACTTTTGGTTTCATTGATTTTCTTTATTGTTTTTCTATTCTGTATTTTGTCTATGTTTTGTCTTTTCTATTTCCTTCCTTCTATTTTTGAGTTTAATTTGTATTTCTTTTCCTAATTCCTTAAGTCTTAAAGTTAAGTTGTTAATCTGAGATCTTTTTTAATGTGAATATTCATAGCTATAAATTTCTCCCTTAGCCCATTTCCCATGGCATCTCGTGTTTTGCTATGCTATGTTTTCATTTTCATTTGCTTCTTGGGTCAGAGATGTAGCATTAGGTGTAGAAATTTAGTAATTTTCATTTGCTTCTTGGATCAGAGGTGTAGCATTAGCTGTAGAAATTGAGTAGAAAACAAGCTAGAAACACTGAGTGAGGGTCTGAGCCAGCATAAATGCTTAGAGTATTGTCTTGATATTTCTGGTTAATCTCAAAGGTGACCCAACCTAGGTCAGAGGTAGTGGGTCACAAAACAAAGAAAACTCCATGAATCATGGCTCAGCTACCTATTTCAAGAACTATACATAGATATAATAATTCTAAATGCTCAGAAATGTTTTAGGATTGAGTCTAGATCAGATATTGAGATGGATCCTACCAGGAAATTCAGCTATAGGAAGAAGGACAATAATTGTAGGGAAAATAGGATTGAATCTGACAGTGGGGTGGGAGAAAGCCCTGGCTTTAAGTCGTTATTCTGTTCCTAATCAGTTATTTGAATTTTGGAGATCAATTCCACATCTTTGAGCTGTAGTTTCCTTATTTGTAAAGTGAAAATATCCCCTGCCCTGTATATGATGTTTGAAGATCAAAATGAGATAATGGATTTTAAAATGCTTTTTATAACTGTAAATTGTAATACATTAGGAAGGGATTATTATTATTATTGAAAATAGAGCATTTTATCCAATTTGAGTTTATGGACAAGGAAGATGTGGTCCATATACACTATGGGGTATTATGCTTCCATCAGAAATGATGAATACCCAACTTTTGTAGCAACATGGACGGGACTGGAAGAGATTATGCTGAGTGAAATAAGTCAAGCAGAGAGAGTCAATTATCATATGGTTTCACTTATTTGTGGAGCATAATATCATGGAGGACAAGGGGTGTTAGGAGAAGGGAGTTGGGGTAAATTGGAAGGGGAGGTGAATCACGAGAGACTATGGACTCTGGAATACAATCTGAGGGGTTTGAAGTGGCGGGGGGTTGGGAGGTTGGGGAACCAGGTGGTGGGTATTATAGAGGGCAGGGATTGCATGGAGCACTGGGTGTGGTGAAAAAATAATGAATACTGTTTTTCTGAAAATAAATTAATTAATAAAAAAAAGAAAATAGAGGATTTTAAAAATCTCTTTCACTTCCCCTTTCTTTCCTTCCTTCTTATTTGGTTTCCATCCCCCTTGTCATCTCTGTTTTTATTCCTATTGTCTCTCCTTCCCATATTCCAGGGCCAGTGATCCGGGCTGAGGTTGGTGACACCATCCAGGTGGTCTTTTACAACCGTGCTTCCCAGCCATTCAGTATACAGCCTCATGGAGTCTTCTATGAGAAAGACTACGAGGGAACTGTGTACAATGATGGTGAGCAAGCAGGGTTTCCAACTAATGTGAGCTGCAGGTAATAACAGATAGCTCTAGAGGAAAAATAAATAAGGGAGGGAATGAAGAAGGAGACAGAATTGATTGTCCTACATGGATGTTGTTAAATGGATCCATGATAATATAGTGAAGCAGGACTGGGTTCAATAAGAGACACATTATTTTAAATATATTTAAATATATTCTGATTAAAATTTTAATTTATTTTTTAAAGTTGTACCATTTTTTAAAGGTTTTACTTATTTATTTGAGAGAGAGAGAGAGAGAGAGAAAAGCCATGAGTGGGGGAGTGGCAGAGGGACAAGCAGACTCCCCATTGAACATGGAGCCTTATGTGGGGCTCAATTCCAGGATCCTGAGATCATGACATGAGCCAAAGTCAGATGTTAAACAAACTGAGCCACCCAAGTATCCCTGATGGACATTTTAATGATATTTGTTCCTCCAATCCATGAGCATGGAATGTCTTTCTATTTCTTTGTGTCATCTTCAATTTCTTTCATCTGTGTTTTATATTTTTGGAATACAGTTCTTTCACCTCTTTGGTTAGGTTATTTCTAAGTTCTTATTATTTTGGTGCAATTGTAAATGGCATTATTTTCTTAATTTCTGTTCATGCTCCTTCATTATCAGTGTATAGATATGCACCAGATTTCTACACATTGACTTCTATGACTTTACTGAATTCTTTATCAGGTCTAGTAGTTTTTTGATGCTGTCTTTATAGTTTTCATTATAAAGTATCATGTCATCTGCAAATAGTGAAAGTTTTACTTATCCCTTGCAAATTTGTGTATTTTTTATTTCTGTTTGTGGTCTAATTGTTGTGGCTAGGACTTCCAGTACTATGTTGAATAAAAGTACTTAGAGTGGACATGCTTGTCTTCCTTTGGGCCTTAGGTGTAAAGCTTTCAGTTTTTCCCCCGAGTATGATGTTCACGTGGGTTTTTTCATATATAACCTTTAGGGTTATTATCCCACATATCTAAAGAATTTACATAACTCAACACTCAAAAGTTAAGTAATCCAATTAAAAAATGGGCAGAAGACATGAACAGACATTTTTGTTCATGTTCAAATAAGACATCTCAATGGCCAACAGATACATGAAAAGATGCTCAACATCACTCTTCATTGGTGAAATGCAAATCAAACTACAATGAGATATCACCTCAGACCTGTCAGAATGGCTAAAATCAACAACAGAAGAAACAATAAGTGTTGGCAAGAGTGTGGAGAAAGTGGAAACTTCTTTCCCTCTGGTGGGAAAGCAAACTGGTGCAGGCACTGTGGAAACAGTATGGAGGTTCTTCAAAAGTTAGAAGTAGAATTACCCTATGATCTAGTAATTGCATTACTGGGTATCTATCCCCTAAATACAAAAACACTATATAGAGTATCACGTCATCTGCAAATAGTGAAAGTTTTTCTTCTTCATTGCTGATTTGGATGCTCTTTATTTATATTTGTTGTCTGATTTCTGTGGCTAGGACTTCCAGCACTATGTTAAATAACAGTGGTAAGCGTAAACATACCTGTCTTCTTCCTGACCATAGAGGAAAAGACCAAACTGAAGGTCACTAGAAGGGAGGTGGGGGCGTGATGGGGGAAATAGGCAATGGAGACTTAGGGGTGCAGTTGTGATGAGCACTGGGTGTGGTATGTAAGGGTTGTACAACTGAAACTATTATTATATTGTATGTTAACTAACTGGAATTTAAATAAAAGCAGCTATTAATACTATAACAAAAACAATATAAATAAATAAATAAATACTTTAAAAAATTCCAAAAGCACTAATTCAAAGGGACACACACACCCCTATATTTATAGCACCATTATTTACAATAGCCAAATTATGGAAGAAGACCCAGTGCCTATCAATAGATGAATGGATAAAGAAGTGGTGTGTGTGTGTATGTGTGTGTGTGTTAGAATATTATTCAGCCATGAAAAACAATGACATCTTGTGATTTGAACCAACAGGGATGGAGCTAGAGAGTGTAATGCTAAGTGAAATAAGTCAGAGAAAGACAAATACCACATGATTTCACTCACGTGTAATTTAGAAAACAAAGCAAAGAAACAAAGGGGAAAAAAGAGGGAGAGAGAGAAACTTTGACACAGATTCTTAACTATTTAGCACAAAATGATGGTTATCAGAGGACAGGCGGGTGGGGGGGATAGGTGAAATAAGTGATGGAAAATTAGGAGTTCACTTGTCTTGATGAGCTTCAGGTGATATATGAAACTGTCAAATTACTATATTGGACACCTGAATCTAATATGACACCGTATGTTAACTACACTGGAATTAAAACAAAACAGAACAAAAAAAAACATATATCTGATTATAAAAGTAACATATATGTTTTATGGAATTTTGAAAAAATGGAAAATTATAAAAATAAATATCATTCATAGATAAGTTTGCCATTACTTTTTGTTACACCTTCTAAGGTTTTCCTGTGCTTATGAATACATATATATTGATATTTTTGTGATCATGTGGTTTGTGTATGTTTGTATCCTACTGTTTTTACTTACTGTAAAACAGTAAGTTTTTACTGTATTAATTTTCTCATCCCATTGTAATGTTACAAACTTGCTACTGACTATAAAATACCCTATCACGTGGATATACCATAATTTATTTACCTTATCTTCTGTTATTTGAACATTTAGCTTGTTTTTGTTATTTTTAAATGCTGTAAATTGTGTTAAAAATAATAAATTCTTGTATTTTATTTGGATTACCATCTCAGGAGAGAATCCTAGAAGTTGGATTATTGGATATTAAGTTCTTGTTTTCTCTGAGAATGTTAATACATGCTAATCCCAAACCAAAAATATAGAAAAATACAAAAAGCATTAGGGACAAAGTTACTGACAAATCTAGAAAAAAGGAACATTCTACAAGGCAACTGGTCTAGTCACTTCAAAAATTTAGTGCTATAGGGGAAAAAATTAGAGAGAAGACAAAAAAGTGAACTTTTTCTGATCCTGGTTATTAAAAAAGGAATAGCCTTAAGAGACATTTTGGGACTCCTGAGTGGAGAAGTCTGCTTATCCCTCTCCCTCCCACCCCTCCTCTCTCTTTCTCAAAATGAATATGTAAAATCTTTTTAAAAAGGCGACATTCTGGAGATGATTGGAAAATTTCTGATATAGACTACATGTTAGATGATATTAGGATTTGTTTTAGGTGTAGTAATGTTATTGAGCCAATATGGGATAAAGTTACTGATCTACTGTCATCATGCTTCCAAATGATTTAGCAAAAGCGAACAATCAAAAGCTTGTGTGTGTGTGTGTGTGTGTGTGTGTGTGTGTGTTTGTTTTTGCATGTGTAGATATACATAGACACAGATGTAGATAAATTAAAGATGGAAAAGTGTTAACAATCAACTCCAGCTGGTAGGATGATTATTGTACAATCTATCCTTTAATGGTTTTTGTATGCTTGAAAATTTTAAAAGTTGGGAATAATAAAAGAATAAGAAAGGATGTTAAGGCCATCTTAAATTATACCACTTGTTATAAGTTCTTACTACAAATATCTTTGTGTATGTTTCTTTTCACTCTTTAATGAATATTTCCTCATAATATATTTTTAACATGTTGGATTGCTGTGTCTGAAAGTACACACATTAAAATTTTTTTATATATTTTTTATTTTTTTTAATTTTTTATTTTTTATAAACATATATTTTTATCCCCAGGGGTACAGGTCTGTGAATCACCAGGTTTACACACTTCACAGCACTCACCAAAGCACATACCCTCCCCAATGTCCATAATCCCACCCAATTCTCCCAACCCCCCTCCCCCCAGCAACCCTCAGTTTGTTTTGTAAGATTAAGAGTCACTTATGGTTTGTCTCCCTCCCAATTCCTACACTATTGGTGGGAATGCAAGCTGGTGCAGCCACTCTGGAAAACAGCATGGAGGTTCCTCAAAATGTTGAAAATAGAACTGCCCTATGACCCAGCAATTGCACTACTGGGTATTTACCATAAAGATACAAACGTAGTGATCCAAAGGGGCACGTGCACCCGAATGTTTATAGCACACATTAAAATTTTTGATACCAACATCCAAGTTGATCTCTGGAAAAATTTGCAGTCCCATAATCTTGGACTTGCATCCACAGTAGCAGCACAAGGCAGCCATTTTCATCTTTGTCAAATGTCAATCTTGTAGGCAAACACAATAACCAAAATCGCTATTGTTTCAATTTGTATTAGGTTGGTCATTCTTTTCAGTGTCTATTGTACATCTTATTTTCTTGTGAGTCTGAACCTTCTTAGGGCTTTTGATACATTTTGTTAACATTTTTTCCTAAAGGGGTATTCTCATTTAAACTCACCCTTTCTATAGTTGAGTGAGAGGGGTAGGTGCCATTTGAGCCACTTCTCAACAGCATGGATTACTATAATGTGTAAAGTCTTGCTAAACTGACAGGCAAAAAATTTATGTAGTTTTTTTTTTTTTTCATCAACAACTCTTTTACATTTATTTCATCTCAAATTCACCAGTTTATACTTTTCTGTTTTTATTTTGTTTTTTTTTTATTATATTCAGTATGTAGTTATTTTCATTTATAATTCTTTGATTACTAATAGATTTAAAATGTTATTTTATTTTTAAAGTCTTTATTTAAATTCTAGTTAGTTAACATACTGTGTAATTCTAATTTCAGGTATGCAATATAATATATCTACAATTCCATACAACTGGTGCTCATCACCACAGAGTCACTCCTTAATCCCCATCACTTATTTCACCCATCCCACCACTTGCTCTTGTAACTATTAATTTGTTTTCTACAGCTAAGTATTTGTATCTTGGTTTGCATCTCTCTATTCCCCCTTTGCTCATTTATTGTGTATATTAAGTTACACATAAGAGTGAAATCATGTGGTATTTGACTGATTTCACTTAGCACAATACTCTCTAACTCCAGGCATTGCAAATGACAAGATTTCATTCTTTTTATGGCTTAATAATATTCCATTGTGTGTGTATATACATATATTTATACATATGTGTATTTATAGATATAGATAGATATAGATAAATAACACATCTTCCTTATCCATTCTTCATT
The DNA here is from genome assembly GCF_964662115.1 of Mustela nivalis. Classification (NCBI taxonomy): domain Eukaryota; kingdom Metazoa; phylum Chordata; class Mammalia; order Carnivora; family Mustelidae; genus Mustela; species Mustela nivalis. Next base: position 73,019,988 of record NC_139040.1, read on the forward strand.
CAATGGACACTTGTGCTGTTTCCTTCTGACTATAGTAAATAATAATGCTGTAAACATCAGTGCGGATGTATCCTTTTGAATTACTATTCATGAGTAGACATTTTTCCAAAGAACCTATCCAGATGGCCAATAGACACATGAAGAGATGCTCAACATTACTGATCATCATGGAAACACAAATCAAAACTATAATGAGATATCACCTTACACCTGTCAGGATGACATGAGAAACAACAGATGTTGGTGATGATGTGGAGAAAGGGGAACCTTGCACTATTGGTAAGAATGCAAAATGGTGCAGCCACTCTGGAAAACAGTATGGAGGTTCCTTGAAAAGTGAAAAATACAACTACCCAATGACCCCACAATTGCACTACTAAGTTTAAAATTTTAAAATAAAATTTCTATGTATCATTTGACCATAACTTGTGTCCATTTAAGGAATTACAGCCTTCGTGCTTGTGTTTTTAAACACATACATTCTATACGTAGATACATATTTGTATCTACTCATACATACATCTGGAAAGGAGAATGTGTTCAATCAGAACCATTCAAAGATGAAACAAACTATGAAGGTGGGTAGTGAATTGCCTGTCTCTGGACAGCAGTAAGGATACGAGAGCAGATGAATGTCATCTGTAAAATCAGGTTGTGAAAATAAAATGAAATTATGTATATAAAAGACCTAGTACAGAACATTTCATAAAGTAAGTGATCAGTTAATACTAGTTTATTTTCCTTTACTCCCTCTACTTTCCTTACACCTGCCTGTACAATCCCCCCTACTAAGAATCTGTCAATAAGTAAGGATTGAACAATGCAGGAATAATGTCTTTCATTATGATAAAATAACATGGTGAGTGAGAGAAGGAATGCCCATACAAAGTGATATATTACTTAAGAGAAGGGAGAAGTCATTTTCAAAGTGTGGGCATCAGGATAAGCTTCAGGAAGGTGATACCGTCTTCCTTCCCATTCCCATTTCTCTACCTAGAAACTTGAATGTCATCCAACATTCCTGATTTTTCTCCCACTCTCCACACCCATTGCATTGACAAATCCTGTCCTATTTATATATTAAATATTTTTAAAGGATTTTATTTATTTATTTGTTTGAGAGGGAGAGAGAAAGCATGAACAGGGTGAGGGGTAGAGGAAGAAGCAGACTCCCTGCTGAGGAGGGAGCCTGATGTGGTGCTTGATTCCAGGACTCCAAGATCATGACCTGAGCCAAAGGCAGATACTTAACAAATGGAGTCCCCCAGACATCCCTAAATATCTCTCATTATTAGACAGAAAGAGCACAGGGAGTGAGAGGTAAAGGGAGAGGGAGAGATATAATCTTAAGCAGGCTCCATCCCCAACACGGAACCTGATGCAGGGCTCAAATTCATGACATTGAGGTCATGAACCCAAGATCATGACCTGAGTCAAATCCCTAAATATCTTTTGAATCCACCTACTTCTCTACTGCTCCACTGCCATAACCTTAGTTTGAGCCATGTTCATGTCTTAATTGGGTCCCTGCAATAACTTCCTTATTGTCCTTTTTGTTTAATCCCTGCCTTGCACATTCTGCTCTTCAAATAACAGCCAAAACTACTTTTCCAAAACCACAAAAGTGATTATACTTTCCCCTTACTTAACACCCTACAGCATTGTTTCCTGTAGTGACTGAAATTGGAATAATATGGAGTTTATCAGGACCCCTAGGGAGGGATGACATTCAAACTGGTGAAATATGTGTGTGTATGTATATGTGAATGCACATATGGGAATATCTCTAAGATATACCATTAAGTACAATGCATAGTACAAAAGAAGGAGAATCTTGTGCTTGAACTTTTTTTGGGGAAGAGGGGGGTCAAAGGGAAAAATAATCTTAAGCAGGCTTCTTCCAGCATGGACCCTGTCTCAGAGCTCCATTTCATAACCTTGAGATCATGACCTGAGCTGAAGCCAAGACTCAGACACTTAAACAATTGAGCCAACCAGATGTCCCTTGAGTTTGCTTTATAGATACACATATGTACACACATAAATCCACACACATCTATGTATATGTATATACTAACATAGTAAGGTCAGGTATTTTTATCTGGAAGCGATCAAAATATACGCTTTAAATAGTGGTTTCCTTTAGGGAGAGTGACCTAGTTGGGGAGGAGGATGATTTGAATTTTACATGTTGAACTGCTTAAATTTTAAAACTTCATGGGAACTACAGAACACTCGTGAAAGAAATTGAAGAAGACACAAAAAGATGAAAAAGCATTCCATCTCATGGATTAGAAGAATAAACAATGTTAAAATATCTATACTGAAATAAGTCAAGCAGAGAGAGTCATATATCATATGGTTTCATTTATTTGTGGAGCTTAAGGAATAATGTGGAGGACATGGGGAGATGGAGAGTAGAAGTTAGTTGGGGGAAATTGGAGGGGAAAATGAACCATGAGAGACTATGGACTCTGAGAAACAAACTGAGGGTTTGGAGGGGAGGTAGGTGGGGGGTTGGGTGAGCCTGGTGATGGGTATTATGGAGGACACGTATTACATGGATCACTGGGTTTGGTGCATAAACAATGAATTCTGGAATACTGAAATACATACATACATACATACATACAATGTCTATACTTCCCAGAGCAATCTATACTTTCAATTATATACCAATCAAAATTCCACTGTCATTTTTCAAAGTGCTGGAAGAAACAATCCTAAAATTTGTGCAGTACCAGAAAATACCCTGAATTGCAAAGGAAAAACAAAACTGGGGGCATCACGTTGCCTGATTTCAAGCATTACTACAAAGCTGTGATCACCAAGACAGCATGGTACTGGCACAAAGACACATAGACCAGTGGAACAGAGTAGAGAGCCCAGATATGGACCCACAACTCTATGGTCAAATAATCTTCGAGAAAGCAGGAAAAAATATACAGTGGGAAAAAGACAGCATGAAAATAAACTCGAAATGAATAAAAGACCTCAACATGAGGAAGGAATCTATCAAAATCCTAGAGGTAAACATAGGTAGTAGCCTCTTCAACATCGGCCCCAGAAACTTCTTTCAAGACACCTCTCCAAAGGTAAAGGAAACAAAACCGAAAATGAACATTTGGGACTTCATCAAGATTAAAACCTTCTGCACAGCAAAGGAAACAGTCAACAAAACAAAGAAGCAACCCACGGAATGAGAAAAGATATTTGCAAATGACACCACAGACAAAGGGCTGATATCCAAAATCTATAAAGAACTCCTCAAACTTACCACTCAAAAAAACAGATAATCACACCAAACAATGGGCAGAAGACATGAACACACACTTTTCCCAAGAAGACATATAAATGGCTAACAGCCACATGAAAAGATGTTCATCATCATTAGCCATCATGGAGTTTCAAATCAAAACCACATTGAGATACCACCTTATACCAGTTAAAATGGCCAAAATTAACAAGACAAGAAACAACAAGTCCTGGAGAGGATGTGGAGAAATGGGAACCCTCTTACACTGTTGGTGGGAATGACAGTTGGTGCAGCCACTTCAGAAAACAGTGTGAAGATTCCTTAAGAAATTAAAAATAGAGCTACCCTGAGACCCTGCAATTCCACTATTGGGTATGTACCCCCAAAATACAGATGTAGTGAAAAGAAGGGCCACCTGTATCCCACTGTTCGTAGCAGCAATGGCCATAATCATCAAACTGTGGAAAGAGCCAAGATGCCCTTCAACAGACGAATGAATAAGGAAGATATGGTCCATATATATAATGGATATTACATAGTTATCGGAAAGGATGAATATCCAACTTTTGTATCAACATGGACTGGACTGGAGGTGATTTTGCTGAGTGAAATATGTCAAGCAGAGAAAGTCAATTATCATATTGTTTCACTTACTTGTGGAGCATAAGGAATAACATGGAGGGCATTAGAATAAAAGGAAAAGTGGATTGGGGTAAATCATAGGGGGAGATGAGCCTTGAGAAACTGTGGACTCTGAGAAACAAACTGAGGGTTTTGGAATGGAGGAGGTGGGGGATGGGTGAGCCTGGTGGTGGCTATTAAGGAGAGCATGTATTGCATGAAGCACTGGGTATGGTGCATAAGCAATGAATCTTGGAACACTGAAAAATAAAGTAAAATTTAAAAAAAAATAATAAATAAATAAAAGAGAGTACTGTATTTATATACCATATGATGGTGCTATAAAAAACTGAGAATCTAAATTTCCATCAGGGAAATAGTTAAGTATTAAGTATAAAATATAATACGTAATCTTGAAGTTATAATTTCAAAAGTTGTTTTTGTGGCTTTTTATAAGTGAATAAAATAAAATGGGGTTATTCTACTTGGGTACTGTAGCTTTATTAAAAAAAATACACATTTGGACAAGGACTAAAATGGAACAAGTTAAAAATAGAAAACAGAAAATGCATAAAAAAGAAAACTTCACACATTAATCTTTTTTTTTAATTTAATTTTTAAAATTTATTTTCAGTGTAACAATATCCATTGTTTTTGCACCACACCTAGTGCTCCATGCAATACGTGACCTCTCCAATACCGACCACCTGGTTCCCCCAACCTCCCACCCCCCACCCCTTCAAAGCCCTCAGATTGTTTTTCAGAGTCCATAGTCTCTCATGGTTCACCTCCCCTTCCAATTTCTCTCAACTCCCTTCTCCTCTCTAACTCACCTTGTCCTCCATGCTATTTGTTATGCTCCACAAATAAGTGAAACCATATGATAATTGTATACATTAATCTTTAAAAAGTTTTCTGGAAAATGAATATAAACTCACTTTTGTTTCTTTCTTTGTATTTCTATTCATGAGAAAGAAACTTAAAACTGGAGCACTGGGTGTGTTGCTTAAACAATGGATTCTGGAAAACTAAAAAGAAATTTAAAAAAATAAAAAAGAAAATTAATGACTTCATTTTATTTTTTTAAAATATTTTTTATTCAAATTCAATTGATTAACATATAATGTAATATTGATTTCAGAGGTACAGGCTTGTGATTCTTCAGTCTTATACAATACCCAGTGTTCATTACATCACATGCCCTCCTTAATGTCCATCACTGTTACACCTTCCCTCCACACTTCTTTCCTCCAGCAACCCTAGGTTTGTTTCCTATGTTTAAGAGTCTCTTATGGTTTGTCTCCCTTTCTGGTTTTATCTTGTTTATTTTTCTTTTCCTCTTTTACCCTATGATTCTCTGTTTTGTTTTGTTTTGTTTGCTTGGTTGGTTGGTTGGGTTTTTTTCACTAGCATTAAAGTCAAACTCTTTGACATGACCAATATGGCCATTTGTGATCTGCTCCCTCCTAATCTTTATAGCTCACCATTTTGGCCTTTTTCATCTCATATGCTATGTTCCACCCAAGCCAAAGTTCTGTCAGTTTCACATTTTTCCAAGGTGTTATGCTCTTTCTCTTACCTCTTGGTCTAATGTGTTGTTATATTTGACTCAATTTTGCTTCACCTTATTCATTCTCCCACTTATTTTGTGGGTCTCAGTTTAGAATTTCCTTCTTCAAGAAGTCTTCCATGACTTCCTGTGTTTCTATATTAGATGTTCCTGCCATATGCTCCTAATGCACGTTGTATATTTAACCACAGGTTATTCAAATTTTCTTTAACTGCCAGTCTTTAAACCTTATAATGGAAGCCCTGTGAGGTCAGGGATTTCTTTCAGGCTTCCCACAATAGACTCAGAGCCTAGTAAAGCATTTGATACAGACTTGTGCTGAATATGCTACATGAGTGAAAGTATGATGAACAAAATGTAATAATAAGATAGCCTTTGACCTGGGCTTCATAGTTCGCAAAATTCTCCTAGAAAATTTTTGCATTTTTAGGCTTCATGTTTAAGAAGATGACTTAGGTGGTACTTTTCCAGCTTTGAGTTTGACTTAGATATGACTGATGCTTCATTGTTTAGTCAACAAGATTCTTATCAAAATACCTGTTACATGTCACTGTCAGTCCCTCTGCTATTCTAATGCACCTACTGTAATGGTTCTAACTTTTTTCTTCTAAGTATCTGACCCCATTTTCCTGAGGTATTTTGAGTTTGACTAGTTATCAAAAAGAGGCATCAGAAGACCTGAAGTGTGCTTGGTTCTAGATTAGGTTATCTCACAGTGCTCTTAAAAGAGTTGCATTAACCTGTTTTATATTTTGGATTAAGCAACCATGTAGCCTCCCATTCAAAGAAAGAGTTCTTTTAAAAGCCATTTATTTATTTATTTATTTATTTATTTATTTATTTATTTATTTGGAAGAACAAGAAAGAGGAGGGTTGGGGGAGAGCAGGAGCATGAGAAAGAGTCTTAAGCAGACTCCACACAGAGCACAAAGGCTGACTCAAGGATGATCTCACCATCCTGAGATTACAACCTGAGTTGAAACCAAGAGTTAGATACTTAACTGACTGTGCCATGCTGGCACCACTCAAAGAAAGAATTCTTAGTAAGATAAAGCTGAAACTTCTTACATAACATTCTTTCCAAATGACTTCACAATCTCTGCTTGGATTCCTCCAATAACTGAAAGCTTATAATCTTTTAAGGAAACATATTCAATTTCTGGATTTTTTTTCCTTATATGAAATAGCCAAACATATTTCTTCTTTTACCTTCTATTCATTGGTTCCCTTTTCTATTGAATTTAGGACTCCTGAGCAGTGCCACCTTGCCATTTGTTAACCACAAAATATCTGTTCTCTTGTGGACAGTGTTTATCCTCCTGGGCACCTACAATGAAGTCCTGGCTCCCAAGTACCATCTGGTCTCTGTTCTCATGCCAGGACTTTCTTCAAACTGTGGTAGAAGAATCCAGGATGCCATCTGCCTCTCCTAAACTTTCTAGCTCATTGCTTGTCCTTCCTTATTTGGCTTCTGTCTTCCCACTTGTCCTAAGATTCCAGCTTCTGGATTAAAGCCTACGAGCATACAGAAAATATGTGTAGGGGTCTGAAAACAACTTATAGACCCTCTTAATTTGCATGAATGATTTATGGCAACTTAACAATTTGGAAAAAAATATGCAATTTCAAAATCAGGACTTCTATTTGCATGCAAAAAACACAGGAGTTATAACAATGCAACTGCTTCAGGAAAAATGGACACAATCAAAACTTGGGGTATAGACCAGCCCAGATTGGAACTTTTCAGCTTTACTTTCCAAATTAATTGATCTTCATCTCTGGAAATCTGTTATTCTGCTACAGTGGAAAAGAAACTTGTTTGGGGGTAGAGGTAGGCAGAATAATTCCTCCCTAATCAAAAGAACTTGAAAATATATTAAGTTGCATGACAAAGAGGAATTAAGGTTGTAGATGGAATTAAGGGTGATAATCAGACACTATTTATTTATTTATTTAGAGAGAGATAGTGGCAGAGTGTATGAGTGGGGAAGAGAGGAAGAAGCAGGCTCTCTGGGGAGAAAAGGAAAATGGCAGCAGAGTAGGGGACCTTATTTCAACCACTCCACTGAATTTAGCTATATATCTACTAAACCGTAATGAACACCCACAAAATCAGTCTGAAATGTATCAATATATATCTGGGTAGGGAGAATAGAAAAGTAGAGGCCCATATCTCAACTGGTCTCCTGAATTGAGCTGGATATCTGCCAGGCCATTCTGAACACACATGATATCAGCCTAATATATAAGAAGATATATCTGGATCTCTACAAACAGGATATCACTGATGGTTGGTCTCCAGGCATGAAGCAAGGAGCCATGATTCTGTGGGCAAATATCAGAACATAAATGGAAGGGGGAGGGTTCTGCCATAAGCACTGGAGTCAGGAAAGTGAAATAACAGGAATGCCAAAATGTCCCATGCTGGCAACTGGCACAGACTGGTAGCAATGGGGAAAAAAACTTTACTCCATTCCCCTGACAGGACCCAGGAGCTGTGGGTATGTGTGCGTGGCCCAGGGACAGATTCGAGTATTAGAAGCATAAAGGGAAGAGATGTGTCCAGCCCTGGGAGTGAGGGCTGGAAGTGCTGCTGTGAGGTGCACAAACCAGAATGGTCTGGTTTTTAGCAGCACAGGCAGATATGGAGACTGTGTGGCCTAAAGGGCTCACTGAAGAGCAGAGTGTGATTTCTTTGTTCTGACACAGAAGTTAGGATATGGCCATTTCTGTTCTGACTCTCAGAAGAGACAAGGAAAGTGGCCAGGGAACACCACCAGAGAACAAATCCTCTCCAAACCTGTTTTCATGGAGACCATCCTCCCCCCAAAACAGGATGCAAGGCAACTCTGTCCAAACAGGGTGGCCTAAGAAACAGCACAGTAGGCCCCTCCACCAGAAGACAGGCTGGAAGAGGACAACAATACTAGTGTCTCCGTAAATTAGGTGCATCTGGCTTGGGTTATGGTTGATATTTTGAACTATGTACATTCCCTCAATCATCTCTTAAAAGAATGACTAGGGGGAGGAAATCCCAAAAAAATAAAAGAAGTGGAGACAATGGCTTCAGCCACAGATCTAATGGGTATGGTTATAAACAAAATGTCAGAAATATTCTTCATGATAACAATCATAAAATCAATAGTTAAGCTTGAGGAAAAAAAAAACTAGTGAAAATATAAAACCTCTAAAGGAAGAAATGAAATCTAATCAGAACAAACCTAAAAATGCTATGAATGAGATGCAGTTTAAAGGAGACAATTTAACAGCCAAGGTAAACGAGGCAGAAGAATGATTTAGTGATACAGAAGATAAATTGATGGAAAAGGCAGATTAGGATAAACAGCTAGAAGCCCATGAGAACAGACATAGATAAATCAGTGATGCCATGAAAAGTTCCAATGTCCGAATTATTGGGATCCACGAAGGGGTGGAAGGAGAGAGAGAGAAAGGACTAGAAAGTATATTTGAGCAAATCATAGCTGAGAACTCTTCTAATCTGGGAAAGAAACAAGCATTTGTGTCCAAGATACTGAGAGGACCACTCCCAAAATCAATAAAAATAGACCAACATCCCTGCATTTAATAGTGAAACTTATAAATCTTAGAGTCAAGAAAGCTATCCTGAGAGCAGCTAGAGAGAAGAGATATATTATATGTGAAGAAAAGAACACCCAAATAACGTCAGACCTGTACACAGAGACCTAACAATCCAGAAAGGTCTGGAAAGACATACTCAAGGTTCTAAAGGAGAAGAACATGAAGAAAATAATACTTTGTCAATCAAGGCTGTCATTCAGAAAGGACAGAGACAAACAACTTCCAAGACCAGCAAAAAATGAAAGAATATGTGGCCACCAAGCCAGCCCTTCAAGAAATATTAAAAGGGATTGTATAAAAGAAGAAAGACCCCAGGAGTAATATAGACCAGAAATTTACAGAGACAGTTTATAGAGACAGTGACTATACAGGCAACATGTTGGCAATAAATTAATAAATTTCAATATTTGCTCCCAAAGTGAATGGGCTGAATGCTCCCACCAAAAGACACAAGGTGACAGACTGCATAAAAAAGCAGGACAAGAGAGTCATTTTGAACCTAAAGACACTTCCATATTGAAAGTGTGGGTAGAATCATTTATCATGCCAAAGGACCTCAAAAGAGATCTGGGATAGCAATTCTCATATCAGACAAATTAGATTTTAAACTAAAGACTGTAATAAAAGATGTAGAGGGACACTATATTATACTTAAAGTTTCTAACCAACAAGAACATCTAACAATTGTAAATTATAAATCCCCCAAAAGGAGAGCAGATAACTACATTAGCCAACTGGTAATCAAAATAAAGAAACATATTGATAATAATACATTAATAGCAGGAGAGCACAACACTCCACTCTCAAAAATACACAGGTCATCTAAGCAGAAGATCAACAAAGAAACAAGAGCTTTGAATGGCACATTGGACTAGAGAGACCTCATGGATACATATAGAACATTCCATCCTAAAAGAACAGATACTCATTCTTCTCGAATGCACATGGAACTTTCTCTGGAATAGACCACATACTGGGTCACAAATCAGGTCTCCACTGATACCAAAAGATTGAGATTATTCCCTGCATATTCTCAGACCACAGTGCTTTGAAACTGGAACTCAGTCACAAGAAAAATAAAAGGAAGGAATTCAAACACATGGAAGTTAAAAAACATCCTGCTAAAGAATGATTGGATCAACCAGGAAATTAAAGAACTTAAACAATTCATGGAAACTAATGAAAACAAAAATACATCAGTCCAAAACCTATGGGATACTTCCAAGGCAGTCCTAAGGGGGAAATACATAGCCATTCAAGCTGACTTTAAAAATAGAGAAATACCAAATGCACAATGCAACCTTCCTCCTAAAGAAGCTGAAGAAAAAACAGCAAATAAGACTGATATTACATGGGAGAAGAGAATTAATAATAATGATTAGAGCCAAGATCAATGAAATAGAAACCAGAAAAACGGTAGAACAGATCAATGAAAGTAAAAGCTGATTCTTTGAATAATTAATAAAATCAATAAACCTCTGGCCAGAATTTTCCAAAAGAAAAGAGAAAGGACTCAAATTGATAAAATCGTGATTGAAAGGGGAAAGATCATGACTAACACCAAGGAAATAGAAAAAAGAAATAGAAATTATTATCTCCAACTATATGCCAACAAATTAAGCAATCTGGAAGAAATGGATGCCTTCCTGGAAACTTATAAACCACCAAGACTGAAGCAGGAAGAAATAGAGAGTCTGAACAGACAATAAACCAATAACGAAATAGAAGTAGTAATCAAAACCTCCCAAAAATAAGAGTTGTGAGACAGATGGCTCCCCATCTGAATTCTGCCAAATATTTAAAGAAGAAATCATGTATTCTGCCCATTTTTTGACTTGATTATTTGTTTTTTGAGTGTTGAGTTTGAGAAGTTCTTTTAAAGATACCGGAGTGGGAGATGAACCATGAGAGACTACTGACTCCAGAAAAAATATTGAGGGGTTTAGAAGGGAGGGGAGTGGAAAAATAGGTGATCCTGGTGATGGCTATTAAGGAGGTCATGGATTGCATGGAGCACTGGGTGTTATATGCAAACAATGAACCATGGAACACCATACCAAAAAGTAATGAAGTACTATATGGTGACTAACATAACATAATAAAAAATAATAAATAAAAAATAAATCATATATATTGTTCTGAAGCTATTAAAAAAAATAGAAACAGCAGGAAAACTTCCAAATTCGTTCTATGAGGCCAGCATTACCCTTACCTCAAAAAAAGACAAAGATTCCATAAAGAGGAGAATTACAGACTAATATCCCTGATGAACAAGGATGCAAAAAAACTCAATAGGATCCTAGCTAATAGGATCCAACAGTACATCAAAAGGATTATCCATCACAACAAGGTGGGGTTTATTCCTGGGATACAGAGATGGTTCAACATTCACAAAACCATCAATTTGGTAAAGCACATTGATAAAAGAGAATACAAAAACCATATGATCCTCTCAATTGATGCAGAAAAAGTATTTGACAAAATAACACTTTCTTTCTGGATTAAGACTTCTCTAAGTACAGAGAAATAGGGAGCATTCTTCAATATCAGAAAAACCATCTATAAAAATCCTACAAGAAATATAATTATCAATAGGAGAAAAGTTCAGAGCTTTTCCTGTAAGGTCAAGAGCATGACAAGGAGGCCCAATCTCACCATTATTGTTCAACATAGTACTTGTAGTCCTAGCCTCAGCAATCACACAACAAATATAAATAAAAGATATCCAAATTGGCAAATAAGAAGTCAAATTCTTTCTCTTCACAGATGACATGATACTTTATGTGGAAAACCCAAAAAACTCTACCCCCCTAAGTTAATAGAACCAATACAACAATTCAGCAATATGACAGGAAGCAAAATCAACACACAGAAATAAATTGCTTTTTTTATAGAATCACAATGTAACTGTGGAAACAGAAATTATGGATTAAATTCTATTTATAATAGCACCAAAAACCATAAAATAATTTGAAATAAACCTAAACAAAGAGGTAAAGGAACTATATCTAAAAACTACAGAATATGTATGAAAGAAATAGAGGAAGATACAAAGAGATGGAAAAACATTCAATTCTCAGGGATTGGAGGAAAAAACATTGTTAAATTGTCTATTCTGCCCAGAGCAATCTGTACATTCAATACCATCCCAATCAAAATACCAATGGCATTTCTTAAAGGCTGGAACAAAAAATCCTAACATTTCTATGGAATCTGAAAAGAACCAAATCACCAAGGAAATGCTGAAAAAAAAAAAAAAAGCTGGGGGTATCGTGTTGCCTGATTTTAAGCTATGTTACAAAGCTGTGATCACCAAAAGAGCATGGTACTGGTACAAAAATAGAAACATTGATCAACAGAAGTTAATAGAGAGTCCAGATATGGACCCTCAATTCTATGGTCAACTAATCTTCAACAAAGCAGGAAAAAATATCCAAAAAAAAAAAAAAAAAAAGAGGTCTCTTCAATAAATGAAGCTGGAAAACTTGGATGGACTCATGCAGAAGAATGAAACTCGACCATTCTCTCACATCATTCACAAGGATAAACTCAAAATGGATGAAAGACTTCAAGGTGAGACAGGAGTTGATCAAAATCCAGGTGGAGAACATAGGCAGTAACCTCTTCAACACTGGCCACAGCAACTTCTTTCAAGGCATGTCTCCAAAGATAAGGGAAACAAAAACAAAAATGACCTTTCCATATTTCAGCAAGAAGAAAATATTCTGCACAGCAATGGAAATAGTCAATAAAACTAAGAGGCAATCCACAAAAAGGTGAAGATATTTGTGAATGACACTGCAGATAAAGGGCTGGTATTCAAGATCAATAAAGAACTTCTCAAACTCAACAACCAAAAAACAAATAATCAAGTCAAAAACTGTGCAGAAAATATGAACAGACACTTCTCCAAAGAAGATGTACAAATGGCTAACAGACACATGAAAAAATGTTCATCATCATTAGCCATCAGAGAAATACAAATCAAAACCACAATGGGATACCACTTTATACCAGTTAGAATGACAAAAATTAACAAAACAGGAAACAACAAATCTTGGCAGGAATGTGGAGAAATGGAAAATCTCTTTCAAAGTTGGTAGGAATGCAAGTTGATGCAGCAACGTTGGAAAACAGTGTGGAGATTCCTCAAAAAGTTAAAAATAGGGTTACCCTATGACCCAGAAATTGCACTACTAGGTATTTATCCCAAAGACAGATGTAGTGAAAGGAAAGGGAACATGCACCCTAATATTCATAGCAGCAATTTCTGCAATAGCCAAACCACAGAAGGAGCCGAGATGCCCTTCAACAGATGAATGGATAAAGAAGATATGTTTCGGGGGGACAAGATGGCGGGGGAGTAGGAGGAGGCGCCTTTTCAGCCGGTACCCCAAAGTGAGCTGATTACCTACCAAAGAACTCCATTCACCCATGAAATCAGCCTGAGATCAGAATCATACACGTCTGGATCTCTACAGGGGCAGAAGACGCCAGTGGGCAGGTAAAGCAGAGTGGGAACGGCAGACTGATATCAGAAGATAAACAAAAGGGGGAGGGAGCCACAAGAGGCAAGCAGTTGGAAAGTAATACCCCAATAGGAGCGAGAGTGCCCTGCATCTGAGGACCAGCATTAACTTGGAGACTGGTTGAAAGCACTCCAAAAGAGCAAAGGATCACGGGGGGAAATTGTGGGAATTGGGGCAGCTAGGGACAGGGGCTTAAGTCCCCAGTCCCAGGACAGCCTCCTTGGCGCTGAGGCAGAGAGAGTGCGGCAGAGAAATCAGGTCTTGGTCCCTAAGCTGCCAGCACACCCGAGAATGCATGGATTCTGGCTCCTGTGAGGGGATGGGAGCCACGCAGGTCGGCAGAACGCACGAGCCCTACTACAAAGCCTGAGATATGCACGCATGTCCCTCATGCTCCCCTGAGAGAGTTACAAAGGCCCGGACAGCGCTCTTTGACCCACGCCATTGTTTCCAAAGCCAAAGCCGCGCTCCCCAAACTCTCCCCTGACAGAGGTGCGCAAAAGCCCAGCCTGGTGCTCTTGGACCTGCGCCCCAATCTCAGTGCCTGAGACATGCAGGCGACCCATAGCCACCCCTGAAAGAGGCGCGCGCAAGCTGGGCACTCTTAGACCCAGCGAGACCAGGCACTCCCAGCCCAGGCCAGCGGCATAATCTCTGTGTGTGATTGCTGCTTGGAACCTCTCTGGTGCTCCCAGACAGCTACCATGCCTTGGCTTTGTGTCTGAAACTTGGAACCTGCTCTGCCAGCGGCCAAGGGGGAACTTATTTAGGCTCTGCACCCAATACTGAGGCTTCTCTATGAGAGGGAGATCAGGGTGCGGTTTGTTTTCCTCTAAAACTACAAAAACCATCAAAGGCAGTCAAGGTGAGAGAAAAAAAAGTGAACAAACATAAAAACCACCAGAGAACAAAAGCCTGAAAAAAAAAAAAATTTTCCTCAGAGTCCACCCCTTTGAGGGGGGCGGGAGGACTTAACTCAGGAAACTTTATTGACTGACAACCCACGTGGCAGGTCCCTCTCCCAGAAAACAAACCAAGAAAGGAAAAAAAAAAAAAAAAGAGAGAGAGAGAGAGAGAGAGAGAGAGGAAAAAAAAGGACTAAAAGGGAACAACCACTACTTCATAGGAAAATTTTTATTCTTCACTCATTCCCACTATTCTGTTTTTTTTACACATAGGTAATTTTTTAACCTATTTACTATAACAGCGAGCTGTACAGTACATCAAATTCCATAATACCTTTCTAACCTGAACTTTTTGATACATACAACTATGTTTTACTTTTCATTTTTATTTTTTGAATTCCATTTTTTAATTTTAGTTTAGTTTAGTCTAGTTTATTCATTTTTTATTTTTATCCTCTAATATTCATATAGAGTTAAACTTCAAAATAATCCCCTTTCCACAATCAATACTACCCCTATAGGTAAACCAATTTTTAATCCCCTTTATCTTGGGAAAGTTGAGTCCTTTCACAAAGATATCAAGATACATCCAGGAAGAATCAAAACAACGTTCCTCTCACACACTAAGAATTTATAAGAACTCTCCCA
This sequence comes from Mustela nivalis, assembly GCF_964662115.1. NCBI lineage: Eukaryota > Metazoa > Chordata > Mammalia > Carnivora > Mustelidae > Mustela > Mustela nivalis. Next base: position 73,035,117 of record NC_139040.1, read on the forward strand.
TCTTCTTCTTCCACCAGTGTTTCTGTGTTTTTGTGTTTGTCCTGATAGCATATAAATCTTACACTTGGGGATATTTTTGACAAGGTTCTTCATTTGCATATATATTTTTTCTCTTGTCATATACTTGTATCAGTCTTTTTATCTCTTTTTGTTTGTCTACTTCATAAATCTTACCTTGGGGCCCATCTGGGCTGAAACTTCTCTTTCATCTACCCTTTCTTTCCTGTCTCTTTCTCTCTTTTTTTTTTCTTTTTCTTTTCTTTTGTCTCTCGTTTGGGTGGGGAATCCTGATTGCTCAGAAGTGTTCCAGGGTGCACCTTAACTGCACCACAGTTGATACATTCAGCGATATCTGTTCAGTCATCTCCCACCAAAATGACTAGGAGGAGTAATGCCCAACAGAAGAAAAATACAGAGGATGGACCTTCTGCAACAGAGCTAACAGCTATCAACATAGATAATATGTCGGAAAGACAATTCAGGCTAACAATTATCCAGGCAATAGCTAGGTTGGAAAAAGCCATGGATGACCAAATGGAATTGATTAGGGCCGAACTGAAAATGACCAGACAGGATGTTCACAATGTTAGGGCAGAGTTTAAAGCTACCAGGGAGGAGGTTCACAATGCTCTCAATGAGTTCCAATCTAATCTAAACTCTCTCAAAGCTAGGGTAACTGAGACAAAAGATAGAATTAGTGATCTGGAAGACAGATAGAGATAAAGGATCAGGAGGAAGCCAGGAACAAACAGCTTAGAAACCACAAAAACAGAATCAGGGAAATAAATGATGCCATGAAGCATTCCAACGTCAGAATTATTGGAATCCCTGAAGGGGAGGAGAAAGAAAGAAGTCTAGAAGATAGAGTGAAACAAGTCTTCATGAAAATTTTCCCAATCTCGCAAATGGAACCAGCGTTCAGGTAATAGAGGCTGAACGGTCTCCACCCAAGATTATACATTCCAAAAAAAAAAAAAAAAAAAACATCACGACACCAGATAGTCAAATTGAGGAATTATAATTGTAGGTATAATCTCTTGAAAGCCGCCAGGGCAAAGAGGCTCCTTACTTACAGAGGGAAGCCCATCAGAATAACGTCAGACCTGTCCACAGAGACATGACAAGCCAGAAAAGGCTGGCAAGATATATTCAGGGCACTAAATGAGAAGAACATGCAACCAAGGATACTTTATCCAGCAAGACTGACATTCAAAATGGATTGAGAGATAGAGAGTTTCCAAGACCGGCAAGGCTTAAAAGACTATGCAACCAACAAGCCAATACTGCAGGAAATATTAAGGGGGGGTTCTATAAAAGAGGAAAAATCCTAAGAATAGCATTGAGCATAAATATAGAGACAGTCTACAGAAAGAAAGACTTCAAAGGTAACTCGAAGTAAATAAAAACGTATCTATCAATAATCACTCTCAATGTGAATGGCCTAAATGCTCCCATAAAATGGCACAGGGTTGCAGACTGGATAAAATGACAGGACCCAACCATATGTTGTCTACAAGAGACCCATTTTGAACCTAAAGATACAGGCAGACTGAAAGAGAAGGAAGGGATGGAGAAGCATCTTTCATGCCAATGGGCCTCAAAAGAAGGCTGGGATAGCGATTCTCATATCAGATTAATTAGACTTCAAACTAAAGACTGTAGTCAGAGATACAGAAGGACACTACATAATCCTTAAAGGGACTATCCACCAAGATGATCTAACAATTGTAAATATCTATGCTCCCAATATGGAAGCAGCCAATTGCTTAAGAAAACTGTTAATCAAGATAAAGTGTCATATTGATATGAATACACTAATCATAGGCGATCTTAACACACCTCTATCAGAAATAGACAGATCATAGAAGCAGAAAATCAATAAAGAAACAAGAGCATTGAATGACACATTGGAACAGATGGACCTCATAGATATATACAGAACATTCCACCCTAAAACAACAGAATACTCATTCTTCTCAAGTGCACATGGAACCTTCTCCAGAATAGACCATTCATTGGGTCACAAATCAGAGCTCAACTGATACCAAAAGGTTTAGATTATTCCCTGCATATTCTCAGATCACAATGCTTTGAAACTGGAGCTCAATCACAAGGAAAAGTTCAGAATGAACTCAAACACGTGGAAGCTAAAGACCACCTTGCTTAAGAATGCTAGGATCAACCAGGAGATCAAGGAAGAACTGAAACAATTCATGAAAACCAATGAGAATGAAGACACTTCTGTTCAAAACCTATGGGATAAGCAAAGGCAGTCCAGAGGGGGAAATACATATCCATCCAAGCCTCCCTCATAAAAATAGAAAAATCCAGAAAACACCAGCTGTCTCTACACCTTAAAGAACTGGAGAATCAACAACATATCAAACCAACTCCACACATAAGAAGGGAAATCATCAAGATTAACGCTGACATCAATGAGGTAGAAAGCAGACATACAGTCGAACGTATCAATGAAACTAGAAGCTGGTTTTTTGAAAGAATTAATAAGATTGATAAACTATTGGCCAGAATAATCCAAAAGAAAAGAGAGAAAGCCGAAATTCATAAAATTATGAATGAAAAGGGAGAGATCACAACTAACACCAAGTAAGTAGACACAATCATCAACAGTTATATGCCAATAAGTTTACAACCTAGATGAAATGGATGCATTCCTGCAAAACTATAAACTCCCAAAATTGAACCAGGAAGAAATCGACAACCTGAATAGACCGATATCTAATAACGAGATTGAAGCAGTGATCAAAAACCTCCCAAAAAACAAGAGCCCAGGACCTGACAGATTCTCTGGGGAATTCTACCAAACTTTCAAAGAAGAAATAACACCTATTCTCCTGAAGCTGTTTCAAAAAATTGAAGCAGAAGGAGAACTTCATGACTCTTTCTATGAAGCCAGCATTACCCTGAACCCCAAACCAGGCAAAGACCCTACCAAAAAGGAGAATTTTAGATCAATATCACTGATGAATATGGATGATAAGATTCTCAACAAGATCCTAGCAAACAGGATCCAACAGCACATTAAAATGATTATCCACCATGATCAGGTGGGATTCATCCCTGGGCTACAAGGATGGTTCAACATTCACAAATCAAGCAATGTAATACAACAAATTAATATGAGAAGAGAGAAGAACCACATGGTCCTCTCAATTGATGCAGAAAAAGATTTGAGAAAATCCAGCATCCGTTCCTGATTAAAAAGCTTCAAAGTATAGGGATGGAGGGAACATCCCTGAACCTCATCAAATCTATCTATGAAAGACCCACAGCAAATATCATCTTCAATGGGAAAAAGCTTGCAGCCTTCCTGTTGAGATCAGGAACAAGACAAGGATGCCCACTTTCACCACTCTTGTTCAACATAGTATTAGAAGTCCTAGCAACAGCAATCAGACAACAAAGAGAAATAAAGGGTATCCAAATTGGCAATGAAGAAGTCAAACTTTCTCTATTCGCAGATGACATGATTCTTTATATGGAAAACCCAAAAGACTCCACCCCCAAACTACTAGAACTCATACAACAATTCAGCAACGTGGCAGGATACAAAGTCAGTGTGCATAAATCATTGGCTTTCTTATACACTAACAATGAAATATAGAAAGGGAAATTAGAGAATCAATTCCATTTACTATAGCACCAAGAAGCATAATATACCTGGGAATAAACCTAATCAAAGAGGTAAAGGATTTGTACTCGAGGAGCTACAGAACACTCATGAAAGAAATTAAAGAAGACACAAAAAGATGGAAGATTACTCCATGCTCTTGGATTTGAAGAATAAACATTTTAAAATGTCTATACTGCCTAGAGCAATCTATACTTTTAAATGCCATTCCGATCAAAATTCCACTGGTATTCTTCAAAGAGCTGGAGCAAATAATCCTAAAATTTGTATGGAATCGTAAGAGACACGGAATCACTAAGGAAATGTTGAAAAACAAAAATAAAGCTGAGGGCATCACGTTACCTGATTTCAAGCTTTATTACAAAGCTGTGATCACCAAGACAGCATGGTACTGGCATAAAAACAGACACATAGACCAGTGGAACAGAGTAGAGAGCCCAGATATGGACCCTCAACTTTATGGTTAATTAATCTTTGACAAAACAGGAAAAAATATGTAGTGGAAAAAAGACTGTCTCTTCATAAATGGTGCTGCGAAAACTGGACAGCTATAAGTAGAAGAATGAAACTCGACCATTCTCTTACACCGTACACAAAGATAAACTCAAAATGGATAAAATACCTCAACGTGAGACAGGAATCCATCAGAATTCTAGAGGAGAACATAGGCAGTAATCTCTTCGATATTAGCCACAGCAATTTCTTTCAAGATATGTCTCCAAAGGCAAAGGAAACAAAAGTAAAAATAAACTTTTGAGACTTCATCAAAATCAAAAGCTTCTGAACAGCAAAGCAAACAGTCAAAAAAACAAAGAGGCAACCCACGGATTGGGAGAAGATATTTGCAAATGACAATACAGACAAAAGGTTGATATCCAGGATCTATAATGAACTCCTCAAACTCAACACACACTAAACAGTCAAACATCAAAAAATGTGCAGGAGATATGAACAGACACTTCTCCTATCAAGACATACAAATGGCTATCAGACACATGAACAAATGTTCATCATCACTAGCCATCAGGGAGATTCAAATTAAAACCATATTGTGATATCACCTTACACCAGTTAGAATGGCCAAAATTAACAAAACAGGAAACAACATGTGTTGGAGAGGATGTGGAAAAAGTGGAACCCTCTTCCACTGTTGGTGGGAATACACATTTGTGTAGCCTCTTTGGAGAACAGTGTGGAGATTTCTCAAGAAATTAAAAATAGAACTTCCCTATGACCCTCCAATTGCACTCCTGGGTATTTACCCCAAGGATACAGATGTTGTGAAAATAAGGGCCATCTGTACCCCAATGTTTATAGCAGCAATGGCCACGGTCGCCAAACTATGGAAAGAACCAAGATGCCCTTCAACAGACGAATGGATAAGGAAGATGTGATCCATATACACTATGGGGTATTATGCCTCCATCAGAAAGGATGAATACCCAACTTTTGTAGCAACATGGTTGGGATAGGAAGTGATTATGCTGAGTAAAATAAGTCAAACAGAGAGAGTCAATTATCATATGGTTTCACATATTTGTGGAGCATAACAAATATCATGGAGGACAAGGGTTCTTAGAAAGGATAAGGGAGTTAGGGTAAATTGGAAGGGGAGGCGAATCATGAGAGACTATGGACTCTGAAAAACAACTGAGGGGTTTGAAGTGGTGGGGGGGTGGGAGGTTGGGGTACTAGGTGCTGGGTATTATAGAGGGCAGAGATTGCTTGGAGCAATGGTTGTGGTAAAAAAAAAATAATGAATACTGTTTTTCTGAAAATAAATAAATTAATTTAATTAAAAAAAGAAGATATGTTTCATATATAAAATGGAATATTACTCAGTCCTCAGAAAGGATGGATACCCACCATTTTCATTGACATGCATGGAACTGGAGGGAATTTTGCTAAGTGAAACAGGTAAAGCAGAGAAAGACAATTATCATACAGTTTCAAATATTTGTGGAACATGAGGTATAGCATGGAGGACATTAGGAGAAGGAAGGGAAAACTGAAGACATAAAAACCAGAGAAGGTGAAAAAAAAAATGAGAGAATCTGGACTCTAGGAATCAATCCAACGGTTCCAGAGGGGAGAGGGGATAGGAGGATGGGTTAGCCCAGTGATGGTTGTTAAGGAGGGCAACTATTTACAATGAGTCCTGTGTGTTATACACAAATAATAAATCATGGAACACTACAACAAAAACTAATGAAATACCACATGGTGACTAACATAGCTTATTTTAAAAAGAGTCCAAATTAAAAATGAATTACTTAATCAACAAAATACCATTGGAATTTTCCACAGAGATGAAACAAATAATCCTAATATTTTTTATGGATCCAGAAATGATCCCAAATCACTAAGGGAAGGTTGAAAAAGAAAAAAAAAAAAAGAAAGCTAGGGACATCACAATGCCCAACCTCAAGCTGTTTTAACAAAGCTGTGATCACCAAGACAGCATGATATTGGTACAAAAAAGAATATAGATCAATGGCACATAACAGAGTGTCCTGAAATGGACTGTCAGTTCAATGAACAACTAATATTTGACTAAACGGAAAAAAAATATACAATGGAAAAAAGAAAGTCTCTCCAATAAATGATCCTAGGAAATTTGGACCACTATATACAGAAGAATGAAACTGGAACATTCTCTTACATAACACACCAACATAAATTCAAAGTTTATGGAAGAACTCAATGTGAGAGAGGAATCCATCAAAATCCTAGAAGAGAACAGAGGCAGCCTCTTTGATATTGGCCACAGAAAATTATTTCAAGCCACATCTCTAAAGAATGGGGAGCAAAAGCAAAAATGAACTATTGAGACTTCATCAAGATAAAAAGATTTCTGCATCTTTTATCTGAGAATAGCTGAGGAAACAGTCAACCAAACAAAGAGGCAATTCACTGAATGGGAGAACATATTTGCAAAATACATTTTAGATAAAGGGATGGTATCCAAAATCTATAAAGAGCTTCTCAAACTCAACACCCAAAAACAAATAATGCAGTCAAAGAATGGGCTAAAGACATGAACAGACACTTTCCCAAAGAAGACATACAAATGGCTAGCAGACACATGAAAAAATGTATGGTAATGGGGTACCAGGTGTTGGGTATTGAGGAGGGCATGTGTTCTGATGAGGACTGGGGATTATATGCAACTAATGAATCATTGAATACTTGATCAAAAACTAATGATGTACTGTATGGTCACTAACTTAAGATCATATATGAAATCAGCCTGAGATGTAGGATTATACATGTCTGGATTTCTATGGGGGCAGAAGACACCAGTGGAGAGGTAGAGCAAAGTGGAAATTCTTGGATTGATATCAGGGCATAAACAGAAAGGGTAGAGAGCCATCAGAAGGGACCCATTAGAAAGAAATACCCCAATAGGAAAGTGCCCTGTGGTTGGGGACAAGCATTAACTTGGAGTCTGGTTAAAAGCATTCAAAAAGAGCAATAGAACAGTTTCAGGAGAAGAGATACGAATTATTATTTAAATGTTTGGTAGAATTAGCCTGGGAAGTCATCTGGTCCTTTACTCTTGCTTGTTGAAAGATTTTTGATGACTGCTTCAATTTCCTTACTGGTTATGGATCTGTTCAGGTTTTCTATTTCTTCCTGGTTGAGTTTTGGTAGTTTATACATCTCTAGGAATGCCTCCATTTCTTCCAGATTACCAAATTTGTTGCATATAGTTGCTCATAATATATATATATATATATATATATATAGATTTTATTTATTTATTTGACAGAGAGAGAGAGAGAGAGAGGTCACAAGTAGGCAGAGAGGCAGGCAGAGAGAGAGGGGGAAGCAGTATCCCTGCTGAGCAGAGAGCCTGATGTGGTGCTCAATCCCAGGAATCTGAGATCATGACCTGAGCCAAAGGCAGAGACTTAACCCACTGAGCCACCCAGGCGCCCTAGTTCTTATAATTTTCATATTTCTTTGGTGTTGGTTGTGATCTCTCCTCCTTCATTCATGATATTATTTATCTGGGTCATTCTCTTTTCTTTTTGATAAGTCTGGTGAGGGGTTTATCAATCTTACTAATTATTTCAAAGAACCAGCTCCGAGTTTTGTTGATTTGTTCTATGTTTTTTTTTTTTTTGGTTTCTATTTCATTCATTTATGCTCTGATCTTTATTATTTCTCTTCTTCTGGGTTTAGACATTCTTTGCTGTTCTTTTTCGAGTTCCTTTAGGTATAGGGTTAGGTTGCATATTTGAGACCTTCCTGGTTTGCTGAGAAAGGCTTGTATGGCTATATACTTTCCTCTCAGGACTGCCTTTGCTGCACACCAAAGATTTTGAAGATTTGTATTTCCATTTCCATTTGTTTCCATGATTTTTTTTCTTCAATTTTTCTATGACTTCCTGGTTGACCCATTCATTCTTCAGTAGGATATCCTTTAGCCTCCATGTATTTAAGTTATTTCCAACTTTCCTCTTGTGTTTGAGTTACAGCTTCAGAGCATTGTGGTCTGAAAATATTCAGGGAATGATCCCAATCTTTTGGTACTGTTTGAGACCTAATTTATGACCCAGAATGTACTCTATTCTGTAGAATGTTCCATGTGCACTAAAGAAGAATGTGCATTCCGTTGTTTTGAGATGGAATGTTCTGAATATATCTGTGATGTCCATCTGGTCAAGTGTGTCACTTAAGGCCTTTATTTCCTTGTCCATCTTTTGCTTGGATGATCTGTTCATTTCAGCAGGGGTGGATGGGTGTTAAAGTCTCCTACTATTATTGTATTATTGTCAAAGGGTTTCTTTGGGGTTTATATAGTTGGCTGCTCCCATGTTAGGGGCATAGATATTTAAAACTGTTAGATCTTCTTGTTGGACAGACCCTTTGGGTATAATATAGTGTACTTTATCATCTCTTATTATACTCTTTGGCTTAAAATCTAAATTATCCAATATAAGAATTGCGACCAAAGCTTTCTTTTGATGTCCATTAGCACGGTATATTGTTCTCCACCCCTGCACCTTAAATCTGGAGGTGTCTCTGGGTCAAAGATTAGTTTCTTGTAGGTAGCGTATTGATGGGTTTTGGTTACAGACCAATATCCTTAATGATCACAGATGCGAAAATTCTCACCAAAACACTAGCTAATCGCATCCAATAGTACATTAAAAGGATTATTCATCACGAACAAGTGGCATTTATTCCTTGGCTGCAAGGTTGGATCAACATCTGCAAATCAATCGATGTGGTACAGTACATTAATAAAAGAAAATACAAGAACCATATGATATTCTCAATAGATGCTGGAAAAGCATTTGACAATGTACAGCATCCTTCCTTGAACAAAACTCTTCAAAGTGTAAGGATAGTAGGTACATACCTCAATATCATAAAAGCCATCTATGAAAAATCCACAGCAAATATCATTCTCAATGGGGAAAAACCGAAAGCTTTTCCCTTAAGGTCAGGAGCATGGCAGGGATGTCCACTGCCACCACTACCATTCAACATAGTATTAGGAGTCCTAGCTCAGCAATCAGACAACAGAAAGAAATAAAAGACATCAGAATCAGCAAAGAAAAGGTCAAACTCTCACTCTTTGCAGATGATATGATAATTTATGTGGAAAACCCAAAAGACTCCACTTCAAAACTGCTAGAACTCATACAGGAATTCAGTAAAGTGTCAGGATATAAAATCAGTGCATAGAAATCAGTTGTATTTCTATACATAAACAGCAAGACAGAAGAAAGAGAAATTAAGGAGTCAATCCCAATTACCCTTGCACCCAAAACCATAAGATACATAGGAATAAATCTAACCAAAGAGGCAAAAAATCTGTACTCAGAATACTATAAAGTACTCATGAAAGAAATTGAGGAAGGCACAAGGAAATGGAAAAATTTCCAAGCTCATGGATTGGAATCACAAATGTGAAGATATCTATGCTACCTAGAGCAATCTACCCGTTTAAAGCAATCACTCTCAAAATACCATCATTTAGGGCACCTGGGTGGCTCAGTCGGTTAAGCTGCTGCCTTCGGCTCTGGTCATGATCTCAGGGTCCTGGGATTGAGTCCCGCATCGGGCTCTCTGCTCGGCGGGGAGCCTGCTTCCCTCTCACTCTCTCTGTCTGTCTCTCTGCCTACTTGTGATCTCTGTCTAATAAATAAATAAAATCTTTAAAAAAACCATCATTTATTTTCAAAGAAAGGTAACAAGTAATCCTAAAATTTATATGGAAGCAGAAAAGACCCCAAATAGCCAGAGAAATGTTGAGAAAGGAAGCCAAAGTTGGTCTCATCACAATTCCAGACTTCAAACTCTATTACAAAGCTGTCCTTATCAAGAAAGTATGGTACTTGCACAAAAACAGACACATAGACCAATGGAACAGAATAGAGAGCCCAGAAATAGACACTCCACTACATGGCCAAAGAAACTTCAAAAAAGCAGGAAAGAATGTCTAATGGAAAAGACAGTCTCTTGAGGAAATGGTGCTGGGAAAATTGGACAGCCACATGCAGAAGAATGAAACTGGACCATTTCCTACAACACACACAAAAATAGACTCAAAAAAGATGAAAGACCTCAAGGTGAGACAGAAATCCATTAAAATCCTTGAGGAGAACACAGACAGCAACCTCTTTGACCTCAGCCACAGCTACTTCCTAGGAACATCACCAAAAGCAAGGGAAGCAAGTGCAAAAATGAACTATGTGGACTTCATCAAGATCAAAAGTTTTTGCACAGCAAGGTAAACAATCAACAAAACCAATACACAAGTGACAGAATGGGAGAAGATATTTGTAAGTGACATCTCATATAAAAGGCTAGTATCCCAAAATCTATAAAGAACTTATCAAACTCAACACTGAAAGAACAAATAATCCAATTAGAAATGGTCAGAAGACATGAACAGACATTTCTGCAAAAAAGACATGCAGATGGCCAAAAGACACATGAGAAATGCTCAACATCACTCAGCATCAGGGAAATACAAATTAAAACCACAAAGAGATACCACCTCACACCAGTCAGAATGGGTAAAATTAACCAGTCAGGAAATGACAGGTGTCGGCAAGGATGCAGGGAAAAGGGAATCCTCCTACATCATTGGTGAGAATTTTCATTGGTGAGAATGCAATGCTGGTGCAGACACTATGGAAAACAGCATGAAGTTTACTCAAAAATTTGAAAATAGAGCTATCCTATGACCCAGCAATCATGCTACTCGGTAGTATGGAAAGAACCTAGAAGTCCATCAAAAGATGAATAGAAAAATAAGAGGTGGTGTATAGGGAGGAGACAAGATGGTGGGGAAGTAGCAGGTGGCTCTGTTTCAACCTGTACCCTAAAGTGAGCTGATGACCTACCAAAGAACTCCGATCACCCATGAAATCAGCCTGAGATCAGAATTATACACATCTGGATCTCTACAGGGGCAGAGGACGCCAGTGGGCAGGTAAAGCAGAGTGGGAATGTTGGACTGATATCAGAAGATAAATAAAAGGAGGAGGAGCCACCAGAGGTGACCGATTGGAAAGTAATACCCCAATACAAGAGTGCCCTGTGTCTGAGGACCAGCATTAACTTGGAGTCTGGTTGAAAGCACTCAAAAAGAGCAAAGGATTGGGGGGGGGGAATTGTGGGAATTGGGGCAGTTAGGGACAGGGGCTTAAGTCTCCAGACCCAGGACAGCCCCTTCTGGTGCTGAGCCAGAGAAAATGTGGCAGAGAAACTAGGTCTTGGTCCCTGCATAGCCAGTGCGCCCAAGAAAGCGTGTGGTCTGGCTTCTGTGAGGGGTTGGGAGCCTCGCTAAATGGCAGAACACTGCACCATGCTATCAGAGCTGAGGTGTGCACGCCCCACAACCTCCCCTGGGAGAGGTGCAAGCAGGTGCCAGCCCGGTGATCTTGGGCCCGGAAAGAGCAGATACTCCCAGCCCGAGCTAGTGGGAAAATCTCAGTGTGCGATCACTGTTTGGAACCTCTCTGGTGGTCTGGAGCTGCCTAGACAGCCACCGCTGCTGTGGTTTTGGGTACAAGCAGGAAACCCTGCAATCCCAGGGACCTTGACTTGGAATCTTCTCTGCCAGGAGCTCTGCAGCACCCACAAGGGAGAAGACTGAGGCTTCTCTCTGAGAGGGAGGTCAGGGTGCAGTTTGCATTCCTCTAAACCTCCAAAAACCATCAAAAGCTGTCAAGGCGAGAGGAAACAAACAAACAAACAAACAAACAAACATAAAAACCTCCAGAGAACAAAAGCCTGAAAAGCCAGTTTCCTCAGAGCCCACCCCCTTGAGGGGGGCGGGAGGACTTAACTCAGGGAACATCATTGACTAAAAACCCACGTGGCAGGCCCCTCCCCCAAAAACCAACCAGGAAAGAAAAAAAAAAAAAAAAGAAAACAAGAAGAGACCAACCACCACTACTTCATAGATACAACTTTTATTTTTAACTCGTTCCCACAATTTTGGTTCATTTTTTTAATATATATAGATAATTTTTTAACCTACTTACCATCACAGTGAGATGTCCAGTACATCAAATTCTATAATAACCTTCTAACCTGAACTTTTTCATACATACATCTGTGTTTTTCTTTTGTTTTTCTTTTTTTAATTTTTTTTTTTAAAATTTAGTTTAGTTTAGTCTAGTTTATTCTTTTTTAATTTTTATTTTCTAATATTCATATAGAGTTAAACTTCAAGGTAACCACCTTTCCCTAATCAATGCTACTCCTATAGGTAAACCAATTTTTAATCCCCCTTTATTTATGAAAGTTGAGTCCTTTAACAAAGATATCAAGATACATCCAGGAACAATCAAAACAACCTTCCTTGCCCACACAGAGAATTTATAACCACTCTCCCATCTTTTTCTTCCGCCCGTGTTTCTGTGTTTTTGTGTGTGTCTTGACAGTATATAAATCTTATACTTTGGGTTCTTCTTGATATGGTTCTTGCTTTTTTTTTTTTTTTTTTTTTTGCTTATGTATATATATATATATATATATTTTTCTCTTGTCATATACTTTTATCAGTCTTTTTGTCTGTCTGTTTTTGTTTGTATACTTCATAAATATTTCCTTGGGGCCCATTTGGGATAAACCTTCTCTTTTATCTTCCCTTTTTTTCCTGTTTCTCTTTCTCTCTCTCTCTCTCTATCTCTTTTTCTTTTTTTTTTTTCTCTTGTTTAGGTGGGGAGCCTTGATTGCTCAGAAGTGTTCCAGGGTGCACCTTGACTGCACCACGGTCAATACACCCAGCTACACCCGTTCAGCCATCTCTCACCAAAATGATTAGGAGGAGGAATGCCCAACAGAAGAAAAATACAGAGGATGGGCCTTCTGCAACAGAGTTAATGGCTATCAACATAGACAATATGTCGGAAAGAGAATGAAGGCTAACAATTATCCAGGCAATAGCTAGGTTGAAGAAAGCTAATGAATGAACAAATGGAATTGATTAGGGCAGAACTGAAAGCCACCAGGGATGATGTTTACAATGTTAGGGCAGAACTGAAAGCCACCAGGGATGAGGTTCACAATGTTCTCAATGAGTTCCAATCTAATCTAAATTCTCTCAAAGCTAGGGTAACTGAGACAGAAAATAGAATTAGTGATCTGGAGGACAAACAGAAAGGATCAGGAGGAAGCCTGGAACAAACAGCTTAGAAGCCACGAAAACATAATCAGGGAAATAAAGGAAGCCATAAAACGTTCCAAGGTCAGAATTATTGGAATCCCTGAAGGGAAGGAGAAAGAAAGAAGTCTGGAAGATATAGTGGAATAAGTTGTCCATGAAAGTTTTCCCAAACTCACCAGTGGAAGGAGCGTTCATGTACTAGAGGCAGAGCGGTTTCCCCCCAAGATTATAGATTCTTGAAAGTCCTCGAGACACCTAATAGTAAGAATGAAATATAATAATTGTAGGCAGACCCTCCTGAAAGCAACCAGGACAACGAAGCTCCTTACGTACAGAGGAAAGCCCATCAGAATAATGTCAGACATGTCCACAGAGACCTGGCAAGCCAGAAAGGGCTGGAAAGATATGCTCAGGGCACTAAGTGAGAAGAACATGCAGCCAAGAATACTTTATCCAGCAAGACTTACATTCAAAATGGAAAGAGAGATAAAGAGTTTCCAAGACATTCAAGGCTTAAAAGACTATGCAACCACCAAGCCGACACTGCAAACAATATTAAGGGGGGGTCTATAAAGAGAAACAATCCTAAGAATATCATTGAACAGAAATATAGAGACAATCTACAGAAATAAAGACCTCAAAGGTAACACGATGTCAATAAAAACATATCTATCAATGATCACTCTCAATGTGAATGACATAAGAGAGCCCCTAAAAGGACACAAGGTTGCAGATTGGATAAAACAACAGGACCCATCCATATGTTGTCTACAAGAGACACATTTTGAACCTAAAGATACACCCAGACTGAAAGTGAAGGGATGGAGAAGCATCTTTCATACCAATGGCCCTCAAATGAAAGCCGGGGTAGCAATTCTCACATCAGATAAATTAGATTTTAAACTAAAGACTGTAGTCAGAGATCCAGAAGGACACTACATAACTCTTAAAGGGACTATTCACCAAGGCGATCTAACAGTTGTAAAAACCTATGCCCCCAATATGGGAGCAGCCAATTACATAAGAAAACTATTAATCAAGATAAAGGTTCATATTGATATGAACACATTAATAGTAAGAGATCTTAACTCGCCTCTCTCAGAAATAGACAGATCATCCAAACAGAAAATCAATAAAGAAACAAGTGCACTGAATGGCACATTGGACTAGATGGACCTCATAGATATATAGAGAATATTCCACCCTAAAACAACAGAATACTCATTCTTCTCAAGCACACATGGATCCTTCTCCAGAATAGACCACATACTGAGTCACAAATCAGGACTCAACCAATACCAAAAGACTGACATTATTCCCTGCATATTCTCAGATCACAATGCTTTGAAACTGAAGTTCAGTCACAAGGAAAGGTTGGAAGGAACTCAAACACCTGGAAGCTAAAGAACACCTTGATTAAAAATGTTTGGATCAACCAGGAGATCAAAGAAGAACTTAAACAATTCATGGAAACAAATGAGTATGAAGACACTTCAGTCCAACACCTATGGGATACAGCAAAGGTGGTCCTAAGGTGGAAATATATAGCCATCCAAGCCTCCCTCAAAAAAATTGAAAAATTCAGATACACCAGCTGTCTCTACACCTTAAAGAGCTAAAGAATAAACAACAAATCAAACCAACTCCACACAGAAGAAGGGAAATAATCAAGATTAGAGCAGAGATCAATGAGGTAGAAACCAGAGATACAGTATAAAGTATCATTGAAACTAGAAGCTTGTTTTTTGAAAGAATCAATAAGATCGATAAACCATTGGGCACACTAATTCAAAAGAAAAGAGAGAAAGCCCCAATTCATCAAATTATGAATGAAAAGGGAGAGATCAAAACTAACACCAAGGAAGTAGACACAATCATCAGAAGTTATTATCAACAGTTACATGCCAATAAGCTAAGCAACCTAGATAAAATGGATGCATTCCTGGAAAACTATAAACTCCCAAAATTGAAACAGGAGGAAATTGACAGCCTGAATAGACCCATATCTAGTAACAAGATTGAAGCAGTGATCAAAACCTCCCAAAAAACAAGAGCCCAGGACCTGATGGATTCCTGTGGAATTCTATCAAACTTTCAAAGAAGAAATAACACCTATTCTCCTGAAGCTGTTTCAAAACATTGAAGCAGAAGGAAAACTTCCAGACTCTTTCTATGAAGCCAGCACTACCCTGATCCCAAACCAGGCAAAGACTACATCAAAAAAGAGACTTTCAGACCAATATCACTGATGAATAAGAATGCAAAAATTCTCAACAAGATCCTAGAAAACAGGATACAACAGTACATTAAAAAAATTATCGACTATGATCAGGTGGGATACATCCCTGGGTTACAAGGATGGTTCAACATTCGCAAATTAATCAATGTGATAGAACAAATAAATAAGAGAAGAGAGAAGAACCATAAGGTCCTCTCAATTGATGCAGAAAAAGCATTTGACAAAATCCAGCATCCATTCCTGATTAAAACACTTCATAGTATAGGGATAGAGGGAATAATCCTGTACTTCATAAAATATCTATGAAAGACCCACAGCAAATATCATCCTCAATGGGAAAAAGCTTGCAACCTTCCCATTGAGATCAGGAACACAGCAAGGATGCCCACTCTCACCACTCTTGTTAAACATGTATTAGAAGTCCTAGTAACACCAGTCAGAAAACAAAGAGAAATAAAAGGTATTCAAATTGGCAATGAAGAAGTCCAACTCTCTCTCTTCACAGGTGACATGATACTTCATATGGAAAACCCAAAAACTCCACCTACAAACGACTAGAACTCATAGAGCAACTCAGTAACATGGCAGGATACAGTCAATGTACAGAAATCAGTGGCTTTCTTATACACTAACAATGAAAATACAGAAAGGGAAATTAGAGAATCGATTCCATTTACTATAGCACCAAGAACCATAAGATACCTGGGAATAAACATAACCAAAGAGGTAAAGGATCTGTACTTGAGGAACTACAGAAAACTCATGAAAGAAATTGAAGAAGACACAAAAAGATGGAAGACCATTCCATGCTCTTGGATCGGAAGAATAAACATTGTTAGAATGTCTATACTGCCTAGAGTAATCTATACTTTTAATGTCATTCCAATCAAAATTCCACCAGTATTTTTCAAAGAGCTACAGCAAATCATCATAAAATTTGTATGGAATCAGAAGAGATCCCCGAATTGCTAAGAAAATGTTCAAAAATAAAAACAAAACTGGGAGCATCACGTTACCTGATTTCAAGCTTTACTACAAAGCTGTGATCACTAAAACAGCATGGTACTGGCATAAAAACAGACACATAGACCAGTGGAACAGAGTAGAGAGCCCTTATATGGACCCTCAACTTTATAGTCAAATAATCTTTGACAAAACAGAAAAAAAATATATACAATGGAAAAAAAAAAAACAGTCTCTCCAAAAAATGGTGCTGGGAAAACGGGACAGCTATATGTAGAAGAATGAAACTCAACCATTCTCTTACACCGTACACAAAGATAAACTCAAAATGGATAAAAGACCTCAATGTGAGATAGGAATCCATCAGAATCCTAGAGGATAACATAGGCAGTAGTCTCTTCTATATCAGCCACAGCAACTTCTTTCAAGATATGTCTCCGAAGGCAAAGGAAACAAAAGCAAAAATCAACTTTTGGGACTTCATCAAGATAAAAAGCTTCTGCACAGCAAAGGAAACAGTCAAGAAAACAAAGAGGCAACCCACGGATGGGAGAAGATATTTGCAAATGACAGTACAGATAAAAGGTTGATATCCAGGATCTATAAAGAATTTCTCAAACTCAACACACACAAAACAGGCAATCATATAAAAAAAAATGGGCAGAAGATATGAACAGACACTTCTCCAAAGAAGACATACAAATGGCTATCAGACACATGAAAAAATGTTCATCATCACTAGCCATTAGGGAGATTCAAATTAAAACTACATTGAGATATCACCTTACACCAGTTAGAATGGCTAAAATTAGCAAGACAGGAAAAAACATGTTTGGAGAGGATGTGGAGAAAGGGGAACCCTCTTACACTGTTGGTGGAAATGCAAGATGGTGCAGCCACTTTGGGGAACCATGTGGAGATTCCTCAAGAAATTAAAAATAGAGCTTCCCCAAAATAAGTCAATCAGAGAAAGACAACTATCATATGATCTCCCTGATATGAGGAAGTTGAGATGCAACGTGGGGGGTTTGGGGGGTAGGAAAAGAATAAATGAAACAAGATGTGTTTGGGAGGGAGAAAAACCATAAGTGATCTTTTTAAAAGATTTTATTTATTTGACAGACAGAGATCACATGTAGGCATAAAGGCAGGCAACGGGGTGGGGGGGGATGCAGGCTTCCTGCTGAGCAGAGACCCCAATGTGGGGCTAGATCCCAGGACCCTGAGATCATGACCCGAGCTGAAGGCAGAGCCTTTAACCCAGAGAGCCACCCATGCGCCCCCCATAAGTGATTCTTAATCTCACAAAACAAACTGAGGGTTGCTGGGGGGAGGGGGGCCGGGTGAGAAGGGTGGGGTTATGGACATTGGGGAAGGTATGTGTTATGGTGATCCTGTGAAGTGTGTAAACCTGGCGTTTCACAGACCTGTGCCCCTGGGGATAAAAATACATTGTATGTTTATAAAAAAATAAAAATATTTAAAAAATTAGAGCTTCCCTATGACCCTGCAATTGCACTACTGGGTTTTTACCCCAAAGATACAGATGTAGCGAAAAGAAGGGCCATCTGTACCCCAATATTCATAGCAGCAATGGGCACAGTCGCCAAACTGTGGAAAGAAAGATGCCCTTCAATGGATGAATGGATAAGGAAGATGTGGTCCATATACACTATGGAGTATTATGCCTCCATCAGAAAGGATGAATACCCAACTTTTGCAGCAACATGGACGGGACTGGAAGAGATTATGCTGAGTGAAATAAGTCAAGCAGAGAGAGTCAATTATCATATGGTTTCACTTATTTGTGGAGCATAACAACTAACATGGAGGACATGGAGAGATGGAGAGGAGAAGAGAGTTAAGGGAAATTGGAAGGGGAGGTGAACCATGAGAGACTATGGACCCAGAAAAAGCACCTGAGGGTCTTGAAGGGGTGGGAGGTGGGAGGTTGGGGGAACCAGGTGGTGGGTATTAGGGAGGGCATGGATTGCATGGAGCACTGGGTGTGGTGCAAAAACAATGAATGCTGTTACACTAAAAAGATTTTTTTTTTAAAAAGTGGTATGTGTATATGTATATATATATATATATATATATATATACACAATATATACACATACGTATATATATAATGGAATACTATGCAACCATCAAAAGAGAAAATGAAATCTTGCTATTTGCACCGACTTGGATGGAACTAAACTGTATTATACTGAGCAAAATTAGTCAATTAGAGAAAGACAATTATCATATGATCTCTCAGATATGAGGAATTTGACAGGCAGAGGGGGGTTTTGGGTGGTAGGGAAGGAAAAATGAAAGAAGATGGGATCGGGAGGAAGACAAATAATAAGAGACTCTTTTTTATTAATTTTTATGTATTTTTAATTTCTTTTCAGTGTTTCAGAATTCACTGTTTATGCGCCAGACCCAGTGGTCCATGCAATATGAGCCCTCCATTATACCCGCCACCAGGCTCACCCAACCTCCCAACCCCCCACCCCTCCAAAACCCTCGGATTGTTTTCAGAATCCACAGTCTCTCATGATTCACCTCCCTCTCCAATTTCCTCCAACCCCCTTCTCCTCTCCACCTCCCCAATCCTCCCTGTTATGCTTTATGTTCCACAAATAAGTGAAAGCATTTGATAATTGACTCTCTCTCTACTTAAGTTTTTTCACTCAGCATAATCTCTTCCAGTTCCGCCCATGTTGATACAAAAGTTGGGTATTCATCTTTTTTGATAGAGGCATAATACTCCATAGTATATATGGACCACATTTTCCTTATCCATTCATCCATTGAAAGGCATCTTGGTTCCTTTCATAGCTTGGTGACTGTGGCCATTGCTGCTATGAACATTGGAGTACAGATGGCCTTTCCTTTCACTACATCTGCATCTTTTGGATAAATAACTAGTAGTGTAATTGCAGTGACATAGGAAAACTCTATTTTTAATTTCTTAAGGAGTCTCCACACTGTTTTCCGAAGTGTCTGCACCTACTTGCATCCCCACCAACAGTGTAAGAGGCATCCCTTTTCTCCACATCTTCTCCAAAATGCGTTGTTTACTGTCTTGCTAATTTTGGCCATTCTAACTGGTGTAAGGTGGTATCTCAGTGTGGTTTTGATTTGAATATCCCTGATGGCCAGTGATGATGAACATTTTTTCATGTGGCTGATAGCCATTTGTATGTCTTCATTGGAGAAGTGTCTGTTCATGTCTTCTGCACATTTTTTGGACATGATTATCTGTTCTGTGTGTGTTGAGTTTGAGGAGTTCTTTATAGATCGGTGACAGCAGTCCTTTGTATGTATTGTCATTTGAGAATATCTTCTCCCATTCCGTGGGTTGCCTCTTTGTTTTGTTGACTGTTTCCATTGCTGTGCAGAAGCTTTTGATATTACTGAAATCCCAAAAATTCATTTTCACTATTGCTTCCTTTGCCTTTGGATACGTATCTTGAAAGAAGTTGCTGTGGCCAACATCAAAGAGTTTACTGCCTATATTCCCCTCTAGGATTCTAATCTGCCTCACATTGAGGTCTTTTATCCATTTCAATTTTATGTTTGTGTATGATGTAAGAGAATGGTCAAGTTTCATTCTTCTACACAAAGCTGTCCAATTTCCCCAGGACCATTTATTAAAGAGACTGTCTTTTTTCCACAGCATATTTTTTCCTGCTTTGTTGAAGATTATTTGATCATAGAGTTAAGGGCCCATATCTGGGCTCTCTACTCTGTTACACTGGTCTTTGTGTCTGTTATTGTACCAGTACCATGATGTCTTGGTGATCACAGCTTTGTAGCAAAGCTTGAAATCTGGCAACACGATGCCTGCAGTTTTTTTTTTTTTCTTTTTAAACATTTCCTTAGCAATTAGGGGTCTCTTCTGGTTCCAAACAAATTTTGGATTTGTTTGCTCCAGCTTTTTGAAAAATGCCAGTGGAATTTTCATCGGAATGTCATTGAAAGTACTGATTGCTGTAGGCAGTACAGACATTTTAACAATGTTTATTCTTCCCATCCATGAGCATGGAATCATCTACCAACTTTTTGTGTCTTCTTCAATTTCTCTCATGAGTGTTCTTTAGTTACTTGAGTACAGATCTTTTACCTCCTTGGTTAGGTTTGTTCCCAGGTATCTTATGATTCTTGCTGCTATAGTAAATGGAATTGATACTCTAATTTCCCCTTCTGTATTTTTACTGTTAATGTATAAGAAAGCAACTGATTTCTTTAAATTGATTTTATATCCTGCCACATTACTGAATTGATATTTGAGTTCTAGTAGTTTGGGGGTGGAGTCTTTTGGGTTTTCCATATAAAGTATCATGTCATCAGCAAAGAGAGAGAGAGTTTGAATTTTTCATTGCCAGTTTGAATACCTCTATTTCTCTTTTTTGTCTTATTGTTGTTGCTAAGACTTCTAATACTATGTTGAATAAGAGTGGTGAGTGTGGGCCTCTTTGTTGTTTTCCTAATCTCAAATGGAAGGATGTCATCTTTTTCCCATTGGAATGATTTTTTTCTGTGGGTTTTTTCATGAATAGATTTTATGAAGCTGAGGAAGATTCCCTCTGTCCCTGTACTTTGACGCATTTTAATCAGGAACGGATGCTGCATTTTGCCCTATGCTTTTTCTGCATCAACTGAGAGGACGATGTGTTTTTCTTCTTTCTTCTCTTACTGTTCTATCACATTGAATGATTTGTGAATGTTGAACCACCATTGCAACCCAGGGATAAATCCAACCTGGTGATGGTAGATAATCTTTTTAATGTACTGTTGCAACCCAGGGATAAATCCAACCTGGTGATGGTAGATAATCTTTTTAATGTACTGTTGGATCCTATTACCTAGGATTTTGTTGAGAATCTTAGCATCCATATTCATCATGAATATTGGTCTGAAATTCTTTTTGATGGGTTCTTTGCCTGGTTTGGGGATCAGGGTAGTGCTGGATTTATTAAAAGTGTCTGAAAGTTTTCCTTCTGCTTCAGTTTTATGGAACAGCTTCAGGAGAATAGGCATTATTTCTTCTTTGAAAGTTTGGTCGAATTTCCCAGGGAATTTGTCAGATCCTGTACTCTTGTTTTTTGGGAGTTGTTTGTTTGTTTGTTTTTTAACACTGCTTCAATCTCATTACTAGATATTGGTTTATTCAGGTTGTGAAATTCTTCCCAATTCAGTTTTGGTAGTTTATACTTTTCCAGGAATGCATCCATTTCATCTAGGTTGCTTAACATATTGGTATATTACAGCTGATAATAATTTCTAATTATTTTTTTTCTATTTCCTTGGTATTAGTTGTGATCTCTCCCCCTTCATTCATAATTTTATTAATTTTGGTATTCTGTTTTTTCTTTTGGATTTGTTTGGTCAGTGGTTTACTGATCTTATTGATTCTTTCAAAAAACCACCTTCTAGTTTCATTGATTCGTTCTACTATATCTCTAGTTTCTACCTCATTGATCTCGGTTCTTATATTGATTAGTCCCTTCTTGTGTGAGGAGATGGCTTAATTTGTTGTTGATTCTTCAGTTCTTTAAGATGTAGAGACAGCTAGTGCATTCTGAATTTTCCAATTTTTTTTGAGTGAGGCTTGGATGGCGATGCATTTCCCCTTTAGGACCACCTTTGCTGTATCCCATAGGTTTTGGACCAAAGTGTGTTCATTTTCTTTGGTTTCCATGAACTAAGTTCTTCTTTAATTTCCTGGTTTATGCAGGAAATTAAGCAATGTTAAGTAATGTTAAGCAAGGTGATCTTTAGCTTCCAGGTGTTTTAATTCCTTCTAAACTTTGTCTTGTGGTTGAATTCCAGTTTCAAAGCATTGTGATCTGAGATTATGCAGGGAATAATCTCAATAATTTGGTATTGTTTGAGCCCTGATTTGTGACCCAGTATGTGGCCTATTCTGAAGAAGGTTCCATGTGCATTTGAGAAGAATGAGTATTTTGTTGTTTTAGGTGGAACGTTCTGTATGTATCTCTGACGTCCATCTGGTCCCATGTGTCTCTCAATGCTTTTGTTTCTTTTTTTTTAATTAAATGTATTTATTTTCAGCATAACTGTATTCATTATTTTTGCACCACACCCAGTGTTCCATGCAATCCATGCCCTCTATAATACCCACCACCTGGTACCCCAACCTCCCACCCCCCTGCCCATCAAACCCCTCAGATTGTTTTTCAGAGTCCATAGTCTCTCATGATTCACCCCCCCTTCCATTTTCCCCCAACTCCCTTCTCATCTCTAACACCCCTTGTCCTCCATGATATTTGTTATGCTCCACAAATAAGTGAAACCATATGATAATGGACTCTCTCTGCTTGACTGATTTCACTCAGCATAACCTCTTCCAGTCCCATCCATGTTGCTACAATAGTTGGGTATTCATCATTTCTGATGGAAGCATCCATCGTGTATATAGACCACATTTTCCTTATCCATTCATCTGTTGAAGGGCATCTTGGTTCTTTCCATAGTTTGGTGACCGTGGCCATTGCTGCTATTAACATTGGGATACAGATGGCCCTTATTTTCACAATGCTCTTGTTTCATTATTGATTTTCTGCTTGGAAGATTTGTCTATTACTGAGAGTGGCATGTTAAGATTCCCTACAATTAATGTATGCATATCAATGACTCTTTATCTTCATTAACAGTTGTCTTATGTATTTGGCTGCTCCCTTACTGGGGGCATAAATATTTACAATTGTTAGATCTAGATGGATAGACCTTTAAGAATGATGTAGTGTCCTTCTGTTTCTCTGACTATAGTCTTAAGTTTAAAATCTAATTTATCTGATATGAGAATCACTACCTCAGCCTTCTTTTGAGGCCCATTGACATGAGAGATGCTTCTCCATATTTTCACTTTCAGTCTGAATGTATTTTTAGGTTCATAATGGGTCTCTTGTAGACAACATATAGATGGGTCCTGTCGTTTTATCCAATCTGCAATCCTGTGCTGTTTTGTGGGTGCATTTAGGTCATTCACATTGAGAGTGATTATTGAGAGATACGTTTTTATTGACATCATGTTATCTGTGAAGTCTTTGTTTCTATAGATTGTCTCCATAAATTTCTGTTCAATAATATTCTTGGTTTTTTTTTTCCTCTCTTATAGAACACTCCTTAATATTTCTATAGTGCCAGCATGGTATTCATATACTATTTTAAACACTGCCAGTCTTGGAAGCTCTTTATTTCTCTATCCATTTTGGATGTCAGTCTTGCTGTAAAAGCATTCTTGGCTGCATGTTCTTTTTATTTAGTGCCCTAAATACATCTTGCCAGCCCTTTCTGGCTTGCCAGATTTCTGTGGACAGGTCTTCCATTATTCTGTTGAGCCTTCCTCTGTACACAAGTAAACTCTTCCCCTAGCTGCTTTCAAGAGATCCTGTCTAAAATTATGATTCATTATTTTCACAATCAGGTGTCTTGAGGTCTTTCTAGATTCTATGATCTTGGGGATAGACCTTTTTTCTGCTAGTACATGAATGCTGGTTCCATTCCCCAGACTGGGACAATTTTCATGGAGAATTTTTTCAACGTATTCTCTAGTCTTTCTTTTTCTCTCCTCCCCTTCAGGAATTCCAATAATTTAACATTGGAATGTTTCATGGCATCATTTATTTTCCTAATTGTGTTTTCAAGTTTTCTAAGCTGTTTGTTCCAGGTCTCCTTCTGATTCTGTTTCTCTGTCAGTTAGTCCTCTAGATCATTAATTCTATCTTCTGCCTCAATTACCCTAGGTGTTAGAGAATTTAGATTAGATTGGAACTCATTGATAACGTTGTTAACATCTTCCCTCATGGCTTTTACTTCTCCCCTGATTAGTTCTATTTTGTCATTAAAGGCTTTCTCCCATCGAGCTATTGCCTGGATAATTGGTAGCCTGAATTCCCTTTCCAACATACTTCCCCCCCCCCACATCCAATAGCTCTGATGAAGAGCTATTTTTCTTCTGTTGGGCATTCCTCCTCCTAGTCATTTTGGTGAGGGGATGTGGAGCTGAATGTATCAACTGTGGTCCAGTCAAGTTGTACCCTGGAATGCTTCTGAGCAATCAGGATTCCCCACCAAAGAGAAAAAAAAAAGAAAAAGTGGGGTGGGATGAAAGAGAATACCCAGCATAAATGGGCCCTAAAAGGAAGATTTATAAAGTATACAAACAATAAGAGACAACCAAAAAGGCCCACAAAAGAAAATGACAAGAAAAAAAAAAAAAAAGGAACCCAGGCAAAATGAACCCCAAGTATAAGATTTATATACTGCGGGTGCCTGGGTGGCTCAGTGGGTTAAGCCACTGCCTTCGGCTCAGGTCATGATCTCAGGGTCCTGGGATCGAGTCCCGCATCGGGCTCTCTGCTCAGCAGGGAGCCTGCTTCCTTCTCTCTCTCTCTGCCTGCCTCTCAGTGTACTTGTAATTTCTCTCTGTCAAATAAATAAATAAAATCTTTAAAAAAAAGATTTATATACTGCTAGAACAAAAACAAATACACAGAAACACTGACAGAAGAAAAATATGGGAGGGTGGTTATAAATTCTCAGTGTGGCAAAGAAGGTTATTTTGATTCTTCCTGGATGTATGTTGATATCTTTGTTAAAGTACTCAAATTTCCTGAGATAAAGGGGGATTAAAACTGATTTATATATAGGGGTAGTATTCACTGGGGGAAGCGGATTACCTTTAAGCTTATCTCTATATGAATATTAAAAAAATAGAAAAAGCAAAAAAAGAACACAGGTATATGTATCAAAAAAGTTTAAGTTAATAGGTTATTATGGAATTTGTTGTACTGAACATCTCATTGTGATGGTAAAGAGGTTAAAAGGTTTAAAAAATTTAAAAAAATGAAAATAGTGAGAATGAAGTAAAAATAAAAGTGATATCTGTGACGTAATGATGGTTGTCCTCTTATATTTTGTTTTGTTTTGTTTTGGCTGGCTTTCTCAGGGAGGGGCTTCCCACGTGGTTTTTCAGGCAGTCTTGCTAGAGTTGAGTTCTCCTGTCCCTATCAAGAGCTGGGCTCTGAGGAAACCGATTTTTCAGCCTTTTGTTCTCTGGAGGTTTTTATTTTTTTTTTCCCTCCCCTGGTGGCTTTTGGAGGTTTAGAGGAAAGCAAGCTACACCCAGACCTTCGTCTCAGAGAGAAGCCTCAGACTCTTCCCCTCTGGGTTCTCCTGAGAACATGAACTCCCCTTCTGCCACCGGCAAAGCATGTTCCCAGTCACAGTCTTAGTGGTTGCAGGAGCTCCTGCTTGTACCCCAGTGCTACCAAAACCATGAGAAGTATTAGTTCAGATAGCTGGCTTCCAGCAGCTGCCTCTGCCAAGGCCATCTGGGGAGGTCCAAACCACTGGAAAGGTCCCTAACAGAGATAACACACTGAGATTTTCACGCTAGCTCAGGCTGGGAGTGTTCAGACTCTTACCAGTCCTAGAGAGCACAGGCTAGAGCCTGCACGGACCTCTCTCAGGGGAGGGTGCAGAGCACTACTCAGACCCCAGTAGGGCAGCACACATGCAAAGTGCAAAAGGCTGTGGTTCTAGAGAGCACCAGCTGGCACCCACAACAGACTCTCTCACGTGCGCCCCACCCAGACACTCTCACATGAACCAGCGGCTCAGGGACCAATACCTGACTTCTTTGTTGCATTCTCTGTAGTACAGTGCCAGAGGTTCCTGTCCTGGGTCCATGGGTTTAAGCCCATGTCCCTAACCACCCACTTCCACCAATTTCCTCTTAAGATGTTTTGCTCTTTTTGAGTGCTTTCAACCAGACTCCAAGTTAATGCTGGTCCCCAATCACAGGGTACTCTCGTATTGGGGTATTACATTCTAATGGGTCACTTCTGGTGGCTCCCTCCCCCTTTTGTTTATCTTCTGATATCAGTCCAATGTTCCCACTCCACTTTACCTGCCCACTGGGGTCTTATGCCCCTGTAGAGATCCAGAAGTGTATTATTCTAATCTCAGGCCAATTCCAGGGTTATTAGATTGTGCTGGTGGATAATCAGCTCACCTTAGGGGACCAGTTGAAACAGCACTTCCTCTTTCTCCACCATCTTGTCTCCCTTCCTCCCATAAGAGACTCTTAATCTCAGGTTATGGACATTGGGGAGGTATGGGATATGGTGAGTGCTGTGAAGACTGTAAGCATGAAGGTTCACAGACCTGTGCCCCTGGGCAAATAATATATTGTAATGTTAATAAAAATAATAATTTAAAGAAATATATCAATGGTTCTTGGGTGGTTCAGTGGGTTAAGCCTCTGTTTTTGGCTCAGGTCATGGTCCACAGTCCTGGGATGGAGCCCTGCATTAGGCTCTATGCTCAGCAGGGAACCTGCTTCCCCCACTCTCTCTTCCTGTCTCTCTGCCTACTTGTGATCTCTCTCCTCTCTGTCAAATAAATAAATAAATGATCTTAAAAAAAGAAAAAAAAACTTTTTAAAAAAGAGCAAAAGATATTAAGGGTCAACTGGTGGAATCGGGGAGTCACAGGCATGGGCCTGAGCCCAAGGACCCAGGAGTGCCACTTCCAGTGACCACACACGCCAGAGAGAGTGCAGTGGAGCCTCCAGTTCAAGGTTCCTGAGCTCCCAGCTGTGTATTGCTTGCACAACCACTTGGCTGGGTGCACTCTTGCCCACGCAGGAGGGAGTTTGGTGTGGGCACCATCAGGTGCTCTCTAGAACCACACCCTTTTGCACTATGCACATACTGTGCAATCAGGGTCTGATTGCATTCCCTGTCCAAGTCTGAGAGATCTTTTTGTTGGTGCTAGCCAGTGGTCTCTAGGACTGGCTGAGAGTCTGGACACTCCCAGCTTGCACCTGAAGGAACTCAGGATGTTCTCTGGTCATGATTCCTCAGTGGTGGCAGCCTTCTGCAACCTGAGTGAATGAACGCACCTGGTGGCATGGGCCAGGTCCCCAGACGGCAGTCCGAGCAAAGGCAGCCACTGGAAATGGACTCGCTGAACCAATATCACTTTTGGTTTTAGTTGCACAGGGTTGCAGAAACAAGCAGGTGCTTCAGGTGACCCAAGACAGTGGCTGGGGAGCACATTGCCTGGGGGATGTCGTGCTATCCAACAGAGTTTGCAGAGGGGGAGTCTGTGTTCTGGATGACCCAGAGGGGAGCAGACTGAGGCTTCTCTCTGATGCAGAGATCAGGGTACAGTTTCCTTTCACTAAACCTCCAAAATGCCACACACACACACACACACACACACACACACACACACACACAAGCTCCAGAGAACAAAAGCCTGAAAAACCAATTTCCACAGACACCAGCCCCTAGATAGGGGGCAGATTGAGTCAATCCAAGCAAGAGAGATTGAAAAACACCACAGCAGTCCACTCCCCCAGAAGGTAAGCCAAAGAACGAGAGGTCAACCACCACAGGGTCCTTATAAAACCTAAATATTCCAACATCAGGGGACAACGATATATTAAGCTCACGATATTGCCTTAAAACCTTTATATTTCAAAGTACAACTTTTTTTATTAAATTAATTTATTTATTTTCAGCATAACAGTATTATTTTTTTCACCACACCCAGTGCTCCATGCAATCTGTGCCTTGTATAATACCTACCACCTCATACCCCAAACTCCCACACCCTGCCATCACTTCAAACCCCTCAGATTGTTTTTCAGAGCCCATAGTCTCTCATGACTCGCCTCCCCTTCCAATTTACCCCAACTCCCTTCTCCTCTCTAACACCCCTTGTCCTCCATGATATTTGTTATGCTCCACAAATAAGTGAAACCATATGATAATGGACTCTCTCTGCTTGATTTATCTCACTCAGCATAATCTCTTCCAGTCCCGTCCATGTTGCTACAAAAGTTGGGTATTCATCCTTTCTGATGGATGCATAATACTCCATAGTGTATATGGACCACATCTTCCTTATCCATTAGTCCGTTGAAGGGCATCTTGGTTCTCTCCAGAGTTTGGCGACCATGGCCATTGCTGCTATAAACATTGGGGTACAGATGGCCCTTCTTTTCACGACATCTGTATCTTTGGGTTAAATACCCAGGAGTGCAATGGCAGGATCATAGGGAAGTTCTATTTTTAATTTCTTGAGAAACCTCCACACTGTTCTCCAAAGAGGCTGCACCGACTTGCATTCCCACCAACAGTGTAAGAGGATTCCCCTTTCTCCACATCCCCTCCAACACATGTTTTTTCCTGTCTTGTTAATTTCAGCCATTCTAACTGGTGTAAGATGATATCTCAATGTGGTTTTAATTTGAATCTTCCTGAGGGCTAGTGATTATGAACATTTTCTCATGTGTCTGATAGCCATTTGTATGTCTTGATTGGAGAAGTGTTCATATTTTCTTCCCATTTTTTGATATGTTTGCCTGTTTCGTGGGTGTTGAGTTTGAGGAGTTCATTATAGATCTTGGATATCAACCTTTTGTCTGTACTGTCATTTGCAAATATCTTCTCCCATTCCGTGAGTTGTCTCTTTGTTTTTTTGACTGTTTCCTTTGCTGGGCAGAAGCTGTTGATTTTGATGAAGTCTTGTTCCCGTTGAGATCAGGAACAAGACAAGGATGCCCACTTTCTTCACTCTTGCTCAACATAGTATTAGAAGTCCTAGCAACAGCAATCAGACGACAAAGAGAAATAAAAGGTATCAAATTGGCAATGAAGAAGTCAAACTCTCTCTCTTTGCAGATGACATGATTCTTTATATGGAAAACCCAAAAGACTCCTCTCCCAAACTACTAGAACTCATATAGCAATTCAGCAACGTGGCAGGATACAAAGTCAATGTGCAGAAATCAGTGGCTTTCTTATACACTAACAATGAAAATACAGAAAGGGAAATTAGAGAATTGATTCCATTTCCTAAAGCACCAAGAACCATAAGATACCTGGGAATAAACCTAATCAAAGAGGTAAAGGATTTGTACTCAAGGAACTACAGAACACTCATGAAAGAAATTGAAGAAGACACAAAAAGTTGGAAGACCATTCCATGCTCTTGGATTGGAAGAATAAACATTGTTAAAATGTCTATACTGCCTAGAGCAATCTATACTTTTAATGCCATTCCGATGAAAACCCCACCAGTATTCTTCAAAGAGCTGGAGAAAATAATCCAAAAATTTGTATGGAATCAGAAGAGACCCCGAATCGCTAAGGAAATGTTGAAAAACAAACATAAAACTGGGGGCATCACATTACCTGATTTCAAGCTTTACTACAAAGCCTTTATCACAAGACAGCATGGTACTGGCATAAAAACAGACACATAGACCAGTGGAACAGAGTAGAGAGCCCAGATATGGACCCTCAACTCTATGGTCAATGAATCTTCGACAAAACAGGAAAAAATATACAGTGGAAAATAGACAGTCTCTTCAATAAATGGTGCAAGGAAAACTGGACAGCTATATGTAGAAGAATGAAACTCGACCATTCTCTTACACCATACACAAAGATAAACTCGAAATGGATAAAAGACCTCAATGTGAGACAGGAATCCATCAGAATCCTAGAGGAGAACATAGGCAGTAATCTCTTCGATATCTGCCATATGAACTTCTTTCAAGATATGTCTCCAAAGGCAAAGGAAACAAAAGCAAAAAAAGGTACAACTTTTTAAAAATTTGTTCTCTTTATTCTTGTTCCTTTAATTTCTTTAACCTACTTATCATTGCAACTAGAGTTTTAATAAACATAATCCATAATAACTTTTCAACTTGAACTTTTTTCATACATATACCTTTTTTCTTTTTCTTTTCTTTTTTCTTTTTTAAAAGTACATATAGATATAAGCTTCAAGGTAATCCTTTTTCCCTATTAAATACTATTCCTTTATATAAACCAGTTTTAATCTCCTTTTTCTATATAAAGTTGAGTCCATTAACAAAGATATCAAGATACACCCAGGAAAAACCAAAATAACCTTCCTCACCCACATCAAGGATTTATAAGCACCCTCCCATCTATTTCTTCTGTCAGTATTTGTGTATTTGTTTTAGTTCTTATTTTATATAAATCTTATTCTCGGGGTTCTTTATGGCTGCTTTTATTTTCTTATCATTTACTTTTTTCGTCTTTTTGTTTATATGCCTTATAAATCTAATTTTGGGACTCATTATGGCTGTTTTTTTTTTCTTCTATCTCTCTATCTCTATCTTTCTCTCTCTCCCTTTTTCTTTTTTCTTTCCTTTATGGGGTGACTTAAAATTGTCCTGAAGCATTCCAGGGTGCACCTTGCCTAGATCATGGTTGATATTTTCAGCTACACATCCCCTCAACCACCTCTCACCAAAATGACTAAGAGGAGGAACACCTGAAAGATGAAAAATTCAGAGAATGTGTACTATGCCACAGAAATATTGGATATGTACTTAAACAGTATGTTGAATAGGGAATTCAGGGTAACAATTATCTAGGCAATGAATAGGTTGGAAAAAACCATTAGTGACAACATAGAATCTCTAATGGCAGAAGTGAGAGCCACCCAGGCAGAATTTTAAGATGCTATCAATGAGATCCAATCTAATCTAAATACTCTAATAATTAAGGTAACTGAGGCAAAAGATATAATTAGTGATCTAAAGGAAAAACTGATAGATGAAATGGAGGAGGCCTGGAAGAAACAGCTTAGAAGCCATGGGAACAGAATTAGGGAAATAAATCATGACATGAAACATTTAAACATTAGAATAATTGGGATCAATGAGTGGGTGGAGAGAGAGAATACTAGAAGATGTAGTTGAACAAATTCTGGATGAATATTTTCTCATTCAGGGGAATGGAACAAGACTTCATGTCCTATAGACAGAAGGAAACCACCCTTCCCCAGGATCAACAAATCTGGAAAGATCTCAAGGCACTTAATTGTAAAACTAATGAATCATAATTTTAGACAAGAGCTTCTGACAGCAGCTAAGGGGAAGAGTTTCCTTACATAGAGAGGAAGTTCCATCAGGATAACATCAGAACTTTCCACAGGACCTGGCAAGTCAGAAAAGCCTGTCAAGACATATTCAGTGCACTAAATGAGAAGAACATGCATCCAAGCATACTTTATCCAGCAAGGTTGACATTCAAAATGGATGGAGAGTTAAGAGCTTCCAAGACCAGCAAGGTTTAAAACACTATGTGACCACTAAGCTGGGACTACAAGAAATATTAAGAGGGGTTCTATAAAAGAAGAAAGAACCCAAGAGTGACATAGGACAGAAATTTACAGAGACACTATACAGAAACAAGGACTTCAAAGGCAACATGATGTCAATAAAAACTTATCTTTCAATAATCACTTTCTACATAAACAACATAAATGCTCCCATAAGTTGGCACAGGGTTGGAGACTGAATAAAATGACAGGACCCATCCATATGCTGTCTACAAGAGACACATCTTGAACCTAAATATACATCCAGACTGAAAGTGAAGAGATGGAGAAGAATCTTTCATGCCAGCAGACATCAAATAAAGCTAGGGTAGTGATTCTCATATCAGATAAATTAGATTTTAAATAAAGACTATCATCAGAGATACAGAAGAACACTACATCATTCTTAAAGGATCTAGCCACTGAGAAGATTTAACAAATGCAAATATTTATGACCCAAATATGGGAGCATCAGACTACACAAGCCAACTGTTAATCAAAATAAAGAGTCATATTGATATAAATACATTAATTTTAGGCGATTTTAACATACCAGTCTCAGTAATTCACAGATCACATGAGCAGAAAATCAACACGGAAACAAGAGCTTTGAATGACACATTGGACCAGATGGACATCACAGATATATATAGAACATCTCGCCCTAAAACAACAGAAAACTCATTCTTCTTGAGTGCACATGGAGCTTTCCTCAGGATAGATTACATATTGCATCACAAATCAGGCCTTAACTGATACCAAAAGATTCAGACTATTCCCTGTATATTCTCAGACCACAATGATTGGACCACAAGAAAAAGTTTGGAAGGAATTTGAAACACAAGCAAAAGTATGGAAGGAATTCAGACACTTGGGAGCTAATGACCAACCCACTCAAGAACGTTTGGATCAACTAAGAAATCAAAGAAGAACTTAAAAAATTCATGGAAAGCAATGAGAATGAATACACATCAATCAAAAACCTGTGGGATACAGCATAGGCCATCCTATGGGAGAAATACATAGCCATCCGAGCCTCCCTCTCTCTCTCAAAAAAAAAAAATGAAAAATACAGAAAATATCAGCTCTCTTACATCTTAAAGAACTGGTAAATCAACAACTAATTAAGGCACCCCCATGCCCAAAGTGAAATAATCAAGATTAGAGCAGAGATCAATGAGTTAGAATCTAGAGATGCAGTAGAACACATTCAAGAAACTAGAAGCTGTTTTTTTTTTAAGATTTTATTTATTTATTTGCCAGAGACAGAGGGAGAGAGTGCAAGCAAGCACAGGCAGACAGAGAGGCAGGCAGAGGCAGAGGGAGAAGCAGGCTCCCTGCCAAGCAAGGATCCCTATGCGGGACTCGATCCCAGGACCCTGGGAGCATTACCTGAGCCAAAGGCAGCCGCCTAACCAACTGAACCACCCAGGCGTCCCTAGAAGCTGTTTTTTTAAAAGAATTAATAAGACTGAAGAGACTGTCTTTTATCCACTGTATATTTTTTTCCTGTTTTGTCGAAGATTCATTGACCATAGAGTTGAGGGTCCATATCTGAGCTCTCTACTCGGCTCCACGGGTCTATGTGTCTGTTTTTATGCCAGTACCATGCTGTCTTGGTGATCACAGCTTTGTAGTAAAGCTTGAAATCAGGTAACGTGATGCCCCCAGTTTAATGTTTATTTTTCAACATTTCCTTAGCGATTCGGAGTCTCTTCTGATTCCATACAAATTTTTGGATTATTTTCTCCAGCTCTTTGAAGAATACTGGTGGGGTTTTCATCGGAATGGCATTAAAAGTATAGATTGCTCTAGGCAGTATAGACATTTTAACAATGTTTATTCTGCCAATCCAAGAGTATGGAACGGTCTTCCAACATTTTGTGTCTTCTTTAATTTCTTTCATGAGTGTTCTGTAATTCCTTGAGTACAAATCCTTTACCTCTTTGATTAGGTTTATTCCCAGGTATCTTATGGTTCTTGGTGCTTTAGGAAATGGAATCGATTCTCTAATTTCCCTTTCTGTATTTTCATTGTTAGTGTATAAGAAAGCCACTGATTTCTGCACATTGACTTTATATCCTGCCACGTTGCTGAATTGCTATATGAGTTCTAGTAGTTTGGGGGTGGAGTCTTTTGGGTTTTCCATATAAAGAATCATGTCATCTGCGAATAGAGAGAGTTTGACATCTTCATTGCCAATTTGGATACATTTTATTTCTCTTTGTTGTCTGATTGCTGTTGCTAGGACTTCTAATACTATGTTGAATAAGAATGGTGAAAGTGGGCATCCTTGTCGTGTTCCCGATCTCAGCGGGAAGGCTGCAAGCTTTTTCCCATTGAGGATGATATTTGCTGTTGGTCTTTCATAGATAGATTTGATGAGGTTCAGGAATGTTCCCTCTATCCCTAAACTTTGAAGCGTTTTAATCAGGAACGGATGCTGGATTTTGTCAAATGCTTTTTCTGCATCAATTGAGAGGACCATGTGGTTTTTCTCTCTTCTCATATTAATTTGTTGTATCACATTGATTAATTTGCGAATGTTGAACCATTCTTGTCGCCCAGAGTTGAATCCCACCTGGTCATGGTGGATCATCTTTTTAATGTGCTGTTGGATCCTGTTTGCTAGGATCTTGTTGAGAATCTTAGCATGCATATTCATCAGTGATATTTGTCTGAAATTCTCCTTTTTGGTAGGGTCTTTGCCTGGTTTGGGGAACAGGGCAATGCTAGCTTCATAGAAAGAGTCTGGCAGTTTTCCTTCTGCTTCAATTTTTTGAAACAGCTTCAGGAGAATAGGTGTTATTTCTTCTCTGAAAGTTTGGTAGCATTCCCCAGGGAATCCGTCAGTCCCTGGGATCTTGTTTTTTGGGAGGTTTTTGATCACTACTTCAATCTCGTTACTAGATACCGGTCTATTCGGGTTGTCGATTTCTTCCTGGTTTAATTAAAAAAAAAAAAAGACAGTCTTTTCAATAAATGCTGCTGGAAAAACTGGACAGCTATCCATTCTCTTACACTGTACACAAAGATAAACTTGAAATGGATAAAAGACCTCACGTGAGACAGGAATCCATCAGAATCCTAGAGGAGAACATAGGCAGTAGTCTCTTCAATATCAGCCACAGCAACTTCTTTCAAGATATGTCTCCAAAGCAAAGGAAACAAAAACGTAAATAAACTTTTGGGACTTCATCAAAATCAAAAGCTTCTGAACAGTCACGGAAACAGTCAAGAAAACATAGAGGCAACCCACGGAATGGGAGAAGATATTTGCAAATGACAGTACAGATAAAAGGTTGATATCCAGGATCTATAATGAACTCCTCAAACTCAACACACACAAAACAGGCAATCATATCAAAAAAATGGGCAGAAGATATGAACAGACACTTCCCCAATCAAGACATACAAATGGCTATCAGACACATGAAAAAATGTTCATCGTCATTAATCACCAGGGAGATTCAAATTAAAACCACATTGAGATATCACCTTACACCAGTTAGAATGGCCAAAATTAACAAAACAGGAAACAACATGTGTTGGAGGGGATGTGGAGAAAGGGGAGCCTCTTACACTGTTGGTGGAAATGCAAGTTGGTGCAGCCTCTTTGGAGAACAGTGTGGAGATTCCTCAAGAAATTAAAAATAGAACTTCCCTATGACCCTGAAATTGCACTCCTGGGTATTTACTCCAAAGATACAGATGTCGTGAAAAGAAGGGCCATCTGTACCCCAATGTTTATAGCAGCAATGGACACGGTCACCAAACTATGGAAAGAGCCAAGATGTCCTTCAACAGATGAATGGATAAGGAAAATGTGGTTCATATACACAATGGATTATTAGGCCTCCATCAAAAAGGATGAATACCCAACTTTTGTAGCAACATGGGCACAACTGGAAGAGATTATGCTGACTGAAATAAGTCAAGCAGAGAGAGTTAATTATCATATGGTTTCACTTATTTGTGGAGCATAACAAATATCATGGAGGACAAGGGGTGTTAGAGATGAGAAAGGAGTTGGGGTAAATTGGAAGGGGAGGTGAGTCATGAGAGAGTATGGACTCTGAAAAACAATCTGAGGGGTTTGAAGTGGCAGGGGGGTGGGAGGCTGGGGTAGTGGTGGGTATTATAGAGGGCACGGATTGCATGGAGCACTGGGTGTGGTGAAAAAATAATGAATGCTGTTATGCTGAAAATAAATTAATTTAAAAAATAAAAATAAAAATAAGAATAACAAAGAGAAAAAAAGAATTAATAATATTGATAAACCACTGGCAAATGTAATCCAAAAGAAAAGAGAGAGGACCCAAATTAGTAAAATTATGAATGAAATTATGGAGAGATCATGACTAACACCAAGGAAATAGAAACAATCATCAGAAATTATAATCAACAGTTATATACCAATAAGCTAACCAACCTAGAAGAAATGGATGCACTCCTAAAAACCTATAAACTCCAAAAAGAAACAGGATGAAATTGACAACCAGAATAGACCAATATCTAGTAAGGAGATTGAAAAAGTGATCAAAAACTTCCAAAGAAATAAAACCGCAGGACCTGAAGGATTCCCTGGAGAATTCTACCAAATATTTGAAGAGGAAATATAACTTAATCTCATGAAGCTGTTTCAAAAAAAGTAGAAACAGAAGGAAAAGTGGAGGGCGGGGGGTGGTGGTTGGATGAGCCTGGTGATAGGTGTTAAGGAGGGCACATATTGCATGGAGCACTGGATGTGGTACATAAACAAAGAATCTTGGAACACTGCAAAAAAAGTAAAATGAACTAGCTAAAAAATTAAAATCTTAAAAAATAAATTGGTGGGTATTAGAGAGGGCACGGATTGCATGGAGCATTGGGTGTGGTGCAAAAACATTGAATACTGTTATGCTGAAAAGAAATAAAAATAAAATAAAATAAAATTCCCTCATAAAAAATAAAAATAAGTTGGTACTGAAACAATGAATCTTGAAACACTTATAAAATACAATTTAAAAATAAATAACAAAATAATTTTTAAAGTGTCTTTTAGATTGGAAGAGGAAGAAAGAGGATGATGCCAGAGTGATAAAGTGTGAGAATTAATCAACCCACATTTGTTGGGTTGGAAGAAGGATAAAAGGATCCATAATCCATGAAATTCAGATCTTGAGATGCTAGAAAAGAGAAGCAAATAGATTGTGTTACAGAACCCCCAGAAGGAATGTAGCCTTGTTGACAGCTTGACTTTAGCCCAATGAGACCCATCTTAGACTTCTAATCTATTGGAGTTTTAAAATAATAATTATGTGTTATTTTAAGCAAATAGAATATTTCTGATTTGTTACAATATCAGTAGGAAACTAGTAGAAGGATCAATAAACTTAAGTCTGCACCCTGCTGTTGCCACATACTAACTGTGTAATACCAGGCATATTTATTTATCTCTCTAAGATTTAGAGCCCTCATCTGTAAAATAAGGAAAACACTTTCCAGGTTAACCTCATAAGTAGTCTTGGAGATCAAATACAGTAAAAGTGCCATATAAAGATAAAGTGAATAGTTCTGCACAATGAAAACATCATGAGGAAAAAGGAAATATGATCAATATACCATGGAAACTATCTCTCACATATGTAACAACATATAAATATAATAAATTACTATCCAGAAAAACCTGTGTATGTGTGTGCATGTGGATGTGTGTGTGTCAAAGTACATGAATAAAAGAGGAATACCCCAAAATAAATACATGAAAAGATGCTCAATCTTATTAATAATCAGGGATATGAAAACTAAAAATTAAAGTAATGAATGATACCATTTCTCACCCACCAACTATAATGGTTAACATTCTTAAAGCATTTCAAATATTTATAGAAGTCCATGCAAATGTGTGAAAAAAAATAAGCCTTCTCATACTCTAAGGTGAACTGAATATTGAAACGATCTTGAATAGTAATTGATTGATATCTTCTAATATATAAAATGAATATATCTTATACCACAGTAACACTTGCTCATATTAACCAAAATGGACATAAAAGGACAGTAATATTCATTGCACCATCTTCTCTATAAAATGACCTGGGACAAATAAGTTAGGTTATCACAATACAGGAATTTCTTTGCAGCCATATTAGTTTCACGTGTAAAATATAGGGATTCAACACTTGCATAGATCAACCTGTGCTCATAACAATCACGTGCCTTAATCCCCATCAGCTATTTAAGTCACTACTCTATTGCATGCCCAGCAGGTAAACTTCACCTTGTTCTTGACAGTCCTTGGTTTGCGGCTCGCTCTCTTTCTCTCTATCTCATTCTCTCTCTCTCTTTTTCCATTGCTTGTTTGCTTTGTTTCTAAATTCCACATAGGTGTGTAATCCTATGGTATTTGTTTCTCCTTTTAAATTTCTTTTCAGCATAACAGAATTTATTGTTTATGCCCCACACCCAGTGCTCCATGCAATATGTGCCCTCCATAATACCCACCACCTGGTTCCCCCAACCTCCCACCCCGCGCACCTTCAAAACCCTTAGGTTGTTTTTCAGAGTCAATAGTCTCTCATGGTTCATCTCCCCTTCCAATTTCCCTCAACTCCCTTCTCCTCTCTATCTCCCCCTGTCCTCCATGTTATTTGTTATGCTCCACAAATAAGTGAAACCATATGAAAATTGACTCTCTGCTTGACTTATTTCACTCAACATAATCGCTTACTGTCACATCCATGTTGCTACAAAACTTGGGTATTCATCCTTTCTGATGGAGGCATAATACTCCATAGTGTATATGGACCTCATCTTCTTTATCCATTTGTCTGTTGAAGGGCATCTTGGTTCTTTCCGCAGTTTGGCAACTGTGGCCATGGCTGCTATAAACATTGGGGTACATATGGCCCTTCTTTTCGCTACATCTGTATCTTTTGGGTAAATACCCAGTAGTGCAATGGCAGGGTCATAGGGAAGCTCTATTTTTAACTTCTTGAGTAATCTCCACACTGTTCTCCAAAGTGGCTGCACCAATTTGCATTCCCACCAACAGTGTAAGAGGGTTCCCCTTTCTCCACATCCTCTCCCACACATGTTGTTTCCTGTCTTGTTCATTTTGGCCATTCTAACTGGTGTAAGGTGGTTTTAATTTGAATCTCCCTGATGGCTAGTGATGATGAACATTTTTTTCATGTGTCTGATAGCCATTTGTATGTCTTCATTGGAGAAGTGTCTGTTCATGTCTTCTGCACATTTTTTGACATGATTATCTGTTTAGAAGTCCTAGCAACAGCAATCAGACAACAAAGAGAAATAAAAGTTATCCAAATTAGTAATGAAGAATTCAAACTCTCTCTCTTCACAGATGACATAATACTTTATATGGAAGACCCAAAGGCCTCACCCTCAAACTACTAGCACTCATACAGCAATTCAGTAATGTGGCAGGATACAAAATCAATGTACAGAAATCAGTGGCTTTCTTATACACTGACAATAAAAATACAGAAAGGGAAATTAGAGAAACTATTCCATTTACTAAAGCACCAAGAATCACAAGATACCTGGGAATAAACCTAACCAAAAAGGTAAATGATCTATACTCAAGGAACTATAGAAAACTTATGAAAGAAATTGAAGAAGACACAAAAAGATGGAAGACCATTCCATGCTCTTGGATGGGAAGAATAAACATTTTAAAATGTTTATACTGCCTAGAGCAATCTATACTTTTAATGCCATTCTGATCAAAATTCCACCAGTATTTTTCAAAGAGCTGCAGTATATAATACAAAAATTTGTATGGAATTAGAAGAGACCCTGAATTGCTAAGGAAATGTTGAAAAAGAAAAACAAAACTGGGGCATCACGTTACCTGATTTCAAGCTTTACTACAAAGCTGTGATCACCAAGACAGCATGGTACTGGCATAAAAACAGACACATAGACCAGTGGAACAGAGTAGAGAGCCCAGATATGGACCCTCAACTTTATAGTCAAATAATCTTCGACAAAACAGAAAAAAATATAGAGTGGAAAAAAGACACTCTCTTCAATAAATGGTGATGGGAAAACTGGACAGCTATATGTAGAAGAATGAAACTCGACCATTCTCTTACACTGTACACAAAGATAAACTTGAAATGGATAAAAGACCTCAATGTGAGACAGGAATCCATCAGAATCCTAGAGGAGAACATAGGCAGTAACCTCTTCGATATCAGCCACAGCAACTTCTTTCAAGATATGTCTCCAAAGGCAAAGGAAACAGAAGCGAAAATAAACTTTTGGGACTTCATCAAAATCAAAAGCTTCTGCACAACAAAGGAAACAGTCAAGAAAACAAAGAGGCAACCCACGGAATGGGAGAAGATATTTGAAAATGACAGCACAGACAAAAGGATTGGGAGGGAGACAAACCATAAGTGACTCTTAATCTCACAAAACAAACTGAGGGTTGCTGGGGGGAGGGGGTTTGGGAGAAGGGGGTGGTATTATGGACATTGGGGAGGGTATGTGTTTCGGTGAGTGCTGTGAAGTGTGTAAACCTGGTGATTCGCAGACCTGTACCCCTGGGGATAAAAATATATGTTTAGAAAAAATAAAAAATTATATTTAAAAAAAAAAAAGGTTTATATCCAGGATCTATAAAGAATTTATCAAATTTAACACAGACAAAACAAATGATTTTTCTCTTTTTTTTAATTATGTTCAGTAAGCCAACATATAGTACTTACTTTTTGATACAGTGTTTAAGTATTCATTAGTTGCATATAGTACCCAGGGCTCATCAAAAATTGTGTCCTTTTTAATAACCATCACCCAGTTGCCCCATTCCTGCCTTCTCCTTCCTGCTATAATCCTGTTTGTTTCCTGGAGTCTTGAGTATCTCATGGTTTGTATCCTTCTTTGATTTCTTCTCATTCAATTTTTCCTCCCTTCCCCTGTGGTCCTCTTCACTGTTCCTTATGTTCCATGTATGAGTGAAATCATATTGTCTTTCTCTATTTGACTTATTTTGCTTAGCATATTCTCCCCCAATTCCATCCATATCAGTGTTAATGGTAAGTATATATCTCTTCTGATGGCTGATTAATATTCCATTGTATATATGAACCACATCTATATCCATTCATCTGTTGAAGGTCATCTCAGCTCCTTCTGCAATCTGGTCATTGTGGACACTGCTACTATGAACATTGGGGTGCATTGGCCCTTCTCTTCACTACACTGTATCTTTGGGCTAAATACCTAGTAGTGCAATTGCTGGGTCATAGGGTAGCTCAATTTTTAACATCTTGAGTAATCTCCACCTTTTTTCCAGAGTGGCCATACCAGCTTGCATTCCCACCAACAGTGAAAGATGGTTCCCCTTTCTCCGCATTCTCTCCAACATTTGTTTTTTCCTGTCTTGATAATTTTTGCCATTATAATGTGTAATGTGGTATCTAAATGTGGTTTTTATTTGTATTTCCTTTATGGGTAGTGATTTTAAACTTTTTTCATGTGCCTGTTAGCCATTTGTATGTGTTCTTTGGCAAATTAGACAGTTTGTTCATGACATCTGCCCATTTCTTGACTGGATTATTTGTTTTGGGAGTGTTGAGTTTGAGAAGTTCTTTATTTGTACTGTGATTTGCAAATACCTTCTCCCATTCTGTGGGTTTTCTCGACTACTTTGGTGGGCAGAAACTTTTAATCTTGATGAAGTCCCAATAATTCGTTTTTACTTTTGTATCTCTTGAATTTGGAGACATGTCTTGAAAGAAGTTGCTGTGGCCAATGTCAAAGACATTACTGTCTGTTTTCCTCTAGGATTTTGAAGGATTCCTGTCTCACTTTGAGGTCCTTCATCCATTTTGAGATTATCCTTGTGTATAGTATAAGTGAAGGGTCCGGTTTAATTCTTCTGTTTAGTCTGCCCAATTTTCCCAGCACCATTTATTGAGGAAACTGTCTTTTTCCAATTGGATATTCTTTCCAATTGGAAGATTCACTGGCCATGGAGTTGAGGGTCCATTTCTGGAG
This sequence comes from Mustela nivalis, assembly GCF_964662115.1. NCBI lineage: Eukaryota > Metazoa > Chordata > Mammalia > Carnivora > Mustelidae > Mustela > Mustela nivalis. The sequence continues at coordinate 73,076,799 of NC_139040.1, forward strand.
ACTATTATTTTTCACTGATCTATGGGTCTGTTTTTGTGGCAATATCATGCTGTCTTGGTAATCACACTTTTGTAATATAGTATGAAATCAGGCATTGTGATGCCCTCAGCTTTTTTTTTTTTTTTTCAGTATTTCCAGGGCGGTTTGGGGACTTTTCTGGTTCCATACAAATTTTAGTATTTTTTGTTCCAGGTCTGTAAAAAGTGTCAATAATATTTTGATAGGGATGGCTTTGAAAGTGTTGATTGTTCTGGGCAGCATAGACATTTTAGCAAAGTTTATTCCTCCAATGTCTGAGCATTGAATATTTTTCCATTTCTTCATGTCTTCCTCTATTTCTTTCACATCTGTTTTGTAGTTTCTAGAGTATATAGATCTTTTATCTCTTTGGTTAGGTTTATTCGAAGGCATCTTATGGTTTTTGATACTATTATAAATGGGACTGATTCTGTAATTTCTCTTTCCACAATTACACTGTTAGTGTATAGAAAAGCAACTGATTTCTGTGTGTTGATTTTGATTTCTGCCATATTGCTGAATTGTTGTATGAGTTCTAGTAACTTGGGGGTGCAATTTTTTTGTTTTTGTTTTTTTCCACCCAAAGTATCAAGTCATCAGTAAAGAGAGAGTTTGACTTCTTCTTTGCCAATTTGGATGCCTCTTATTTATTTTTGTTGTGTGATTTCTGAGGCTAGGACTTCTAATACAATGTTAAACAATAATGGTGAGGTTGGACATTGGTGTCATGTTCCTAACTTTAAGGGAAAATCTCCCAGCTTTTCCCCATTGAAAATGACATTCACTGTGGGATTTCATAGACGGATTTTATGAAATTGAGGAATGTTTCCTCTATCCCTCTATTTTGAACAGTTTTAATCAGGAATGGAGATGTTACTTTGTCAAGCTTTTTCTGCATGAAAGGAGAGGATTATATATTTCTTGTCTCTTCTTTCATTAATATTATCTGTCACGTTGATTGATTTGCTAATGTTGAACCACTCTTGCATCCCAGGCCTAAACCCCACCTGATTGTGGTGAATAATCCTTTTAATGTACTTTGGATCCTATTGGTTAAGGTCTTGTTGAGTATTTTGGCATCCACGTTCATCAGGGATGTTGGTCTGTAATTCTCTCTCTTTTTAAAAAGAATTTATTTATTTATTTGAGAGAGAGAATGAGAAAGAGAGCATAAGAGGGGAGAAGGTCATAGGGATAAGCAGATTACCCATGGAGCTGGAACCCTGATGTGGGACTTGATCCCGGGACTCCTGGATTATGACCTGAGCTGAAGACAGTTGCTTGACCAACTGAGCCATCCAGGTGCACTGTAATTCTCTTTTTTGATGGGATCTTTGTCTAATTTGAGGATCAGAGTTATTCTGGTCTCATAGAACAAGTTTGGAAGTTTTCGTTCTCCTTCAAAAAACTAATTTGGTAGCTTTCCTAGTATTTCTATTTTTTTAAATCATCTTCAGTAGAATAGGTATTATTACTTCTTTAAATGTTTGGGATAATTCATCTGAGAAGCCCTTTTGCCATGAATTCCAGTTATTTGGTGAGGTTTTTGATTACGCTTCAATTTCATTACTGATTATTGGTCTATTCACATTGCCTATTTATTCTTGTTTCAGTCATTGTTGTTTATAAGTTTTTAGGTAAGCATCCATCTCTTCCAGATTGCCTAGTTTGTTGGCATACAGCTGTTGATAATGAGTTCTAATTAAATGCCTCTGTTTCCTGTTTCATGATTTCTCCTCTAGCAGTCATGATTTTATTAATTTGGGTCCTTTCTCTTTTGAATAAGTCTGGCCAGAGGGTTTATTGATCTTATTAATTATTTCAAAGAACCAGCTTCTAATTTCATTGGTCTGTTCTACTGTTCTAATTTCTATTTCATTGACTTCCACTCTAATTTTTATTACCTATCTTCTACTGTTTGGTTTAGGGTTTATTTGCTGCTCGTTCTCCAGATTCTTTAGGTGTATGGTTAGCTCGCACATTTGGGATTTTTCTAATTTTTTTGAGAGAATCTTGCATGGTTACATACCTCCCTCAGCCTTTGCAGTATAACATGGGCTCTGAACTGATGAATTTTCATTTTCATTGATTTGCATGAACTGTTTAAGTTCCTCTTTAATGTCCTGTTTGACCCATTCATTCTTAGGAGGATGATTTTAGCATCCAAGTTTTTGCATTCCTTCCCAATTTTTCCTTGTGGTGGAGTCCCACTTTCAATGCATTGTGGTCTGAAAATATGCAGGGAATAATCTCAATCTTCAGTATCAGTTAAGACCTGTTATGTGACTCACTATGTGATCTATTCTGGAGAAAGTTCCATGTGCACTCAAGAAGAATGAGCATTCTGCTGAATATTCTGTATAACTCTATGAAGTCCATCTGGTCCAATCTGTCATTCAAAGCTCTTGTTTCTTTGTTGATCTGCTTGTTGAGCTGTCCACTGAAGTTAGTGGAATGTTGGAGTTTCCTACTCCTAATGTATCATTATCAATATGATTTTTGTTGTTGTTGTTGTTAGTGGTTGCTTTATATAGTTGTCTGCTCCCATGATAGAGGCACAGATATTTACAATTGTGAGATTTTCTTGTTGGATAGAACCTTTAAGTATGATATAGTGTCCCCCTACATCCTACATCTGTAATTATAGTCTTTAGTTTAAAATCTAATTTGTCTAATATGAGCATTGCTATCCCAGCTTTCTTTTGAGGTACGTTGGCATGATAAATGATTCTCTGTCCCCTCACTTACAATCTGGAAGTGTCTTTAGGTTCAAAATGACTCTCATGTAGACAGAATATGGATTGATCCTGCTTTTTTATGCAATCTGAAACCCTGTGCCTTTTGATGGGAGCATTCAGCCCACTCATGTTGAGAGCAAATATTGAAATTTATGAATTTATTGCCATTGTAGTGTCCGTAAAGTAGATTGTAGATTGTCTCTGTTAATTTCTGGTCTCTATTACTCTTGAAGTCGTTCTTATTTTATATATTTCCCTTAATATTTCTTTCAGGGCTGGCTTGGTGGTCACATATTCTTTCAATTTCTGCTGGTCCTGGAAGGTCTTTATCTCTCTATCCATTTTGAACAAAACCTTGCTAGATAAAATATCTTTGTCTGCATGTTCTTCTCCTTTAGTACTTTGAATATGTCTTGGTAGTCCTTTCTGACTTGCCAGGTCTCTGTAGGCAGGTCTGATGTTATTTGTTGTTCAGATGTTCCTCCCTCCATACATTAAAAAAAAAAAAATCCCTTCCTCCATTTGTTTTCACTATTATATGCAGGGGTGTTGATCTATTTTTATGGATTTGGGGAGTCTTCTTCTCTGCCTTTTAGACATGAATGCTTCTTTCATTCTCCAGATTAGGGAAGTTCTCATCTATGATTTGCTTAAATATACCTTCTAGTCTTCACCCCCCCATCCCCTCAGGGATCCCAATAATTCAGACATACTGGAACTTTCCATGGCATCACTGATCTCTCTAAATCTGTTCTCATGGGCTTCTAGCTGTTTATCTTAATCCTTCTTTTACATCAGCTTATCTTCTATATCACTAATTCATTCTTCTGCCCCACTTACCTTGGGTGTTATTTATTTTATACTGCATCTTATCCATAGCATTTTTAAATTTGTTCTGATTAGATCTCATTTCTTCCCTTAGAGATTCTATATAGTCACTAATGCTTTTCTCAAAGTTAGCTATTGATTTTATGATTACTACCCCTAAGTCTATCTCTGACATTTTGCTTATATTCATAACCATTAGATATGTGGCAGAGGACACTGTCTCTAATTCTTTTCTTTGTTGGGATTTCCTCCTCCTAGTCATTCTTTTGAGGGGTGGTTGTGGGAATGTACAGAGTCAAAAATATTAACAACATCCCAGGCAAAGTGCACATAGAAAAAAATTCAAAGTGGTCAAGAGCTACTGCTTATACACCATAAATTCCAAGATAATCCAAGACAATAAAAAAAGAAAAAATCAAGGAGAATAAAAAGAGGTGTGTCAGGGAGAGAAAATATAATATCACATGGTGGACACAAGAAGGTGTTCTGCCTGTTCTTGCTTGATTATTTGTCTCTGTGTTAGAAGACACTATATCCCAATATTGCAAAGAAATCATAACTTATATAAATATCAAGATAAAATTGAATAGAGTTAAAAATGGGACAGTATGGGGCATAAGTATATAAAACATATATGTGAAAAAGAAAATAAAACTGAAGAAGTGACTTAAAAATAGGTTGGGAAATATGAATCTTTTTAAAATGGAAGCAAGGTTTTAAAAAAAGAAAAAAATGAATAAGAAAAGAAACTAAAAAAGAATTATATAATTTAGCCTGAAATATAAGTGAGTTGTCAGGGAACACCTGGAGCTCCCTATATTATTTTCCCCTGGTGCTGGAGTTTTACAGTCCTGTGGGAAATAAGCTTATCATTCACCTGTTCTTCAGTCTGTCTTATGGTGGAGGGACCTGTTTCTTGGATTCTCAGGAGTCTCTGCCTGGGTGGACTTGCCCTACCCATTATCAGGGGAATGGTCTTGTTGGCTGCTTGGCTTTTGTTCCCTGACATACTCAATCTTATTTTTAGACAGTCAGAGCAGTCAGAGCAAAAATGGCCATGTTAGAATCTCCATCCCAGAGCTTCAAAGTCACAGTCTCCCTACTATCCCCTCCCTCCAGAAATCCTCCAGGTCAATTCATCTCCACCTCCGTGCATACCATACTCTACAGACTGGTGAAATTCATGCCTGCCACACCTCTCTTGGGGCACCACAGGAATCCATGAGTGCCTCTGTGCCTTGTGATTCCACAACTGCCAGTGGCCATAGTCTCACACATATGCACCCTGCTCCACAGCTTCTAGGTCACTATGGGTGCTGCCTCAGCATCTCTTTGTGGGCCACACTGCCCCAAGAGCTGTCCCTGTTGTAGATGCCATCAGTTCTATAACTCCTCTAGGATGTTAGTCCACACCTTCTAGTCATTTTCAGGGTGGTCAGGCAGAGGGTGGTCTCCTTACCAGCTTAGCTCGCAGTTTATGGTGTCTGAAGCTGAAAGTCCCCTCTGGGCTTGCTGAACCACAATCAGTCTTCCCACTCCACTGCTTGGGTACTCTATCGGTTTGGACCCCCCCCATTCTTTCTGAGTCTTCTGGAATCCTGAGACCACAATAATCCACCTAGAATTCTGCCCTACTTGTCCCTGTTCCCTTTCAGAAGGGGGTGCCTCTCATTAGAGTAGATTTCCAAGAGTCCTTATTCTTTTTCTCCAGTGTTACATTACCTTCAGGCAACTGGCTTATGGAGGATACCTCGCCTATCTGCTTATCTTCAGATATTTCCCACGAGGAGTCAAAATTCCTTACCTCCTACCTCAAAAAAAGTAGTCATATTTCAACTTGTGGAGATCCTGATAAATTTTCTTACATCTCAGTTTGAATTTGTATGTGTTCAGAATAGTTTGATAGATATCCAACTATATTTGAGGGACCAGATGAAATGAGGTCCCCTACTGTGCCACCATGTTGCCCTAATCCCCACAAATATATTTTTTGTTTGTTTGTTTGTTTGTTTAATATTGAGGGGTGCCTGGGTGGCTCAGTTGGTTAAGTGTCTGCCTTTGGCTCAGATCATGATCCTGATGTCCTGGGATTGAGCCCTGCATTGGTCTTTCTGCACAGTCAGGAGCTTGTTTCTCCCTCACCCTCTGCCTGCCTCTCTTTCTCTCTCTGTCAAATAAAATAATAAAATCTTTAAAAAATAAAGAAGAAAATACTGACTCTTTTTCCTTTTTTAAAGATTGACTTATTTTGTTGTTGTTGTTGTTGTTGTTGGAGAGAGAGCATGAAGGAAAGGGGCAGAGGGAGAGGGAGAGAGAATCTTAAGCAGACTCCATGCTGATTATAGAGCCTGATGTGGGGCTCAGTCTCATGACCCAGAGAGCTCTACCTGAGCCAAAACTAAAAGTTAGATGCTCAACTGACTGAACCACTCAAGCATGCCTTTTCTTTTTAAAGTAAAGAAAAACACTTTGGTTAGTTGTTCGTCAGATTTCCCAAGGATCTCTCAGCTGCAGCAGTGTCTGGAGTGAGTGATATTCAGCAATTAAAGTATCTACACCAACTACACCATCTGTCAGGGAAGAATTTCCTCTGCCCTTCAGAATAGAAAATCATATTTAATGGCATAGATACAGAGAATCCACACAGACATGGAAATTTCAGAGAGTCAGGCAATAGGATGTTTCTCTGAGCTAAGGGGAAAGGTATGGTTTATGTAGCAGTTTAAATGAAAAAAAAATATGAATATGGATTGATAGATTGATAGAAGAATGCATAGATAGGACATGAGATCAGGCATAATAATTAAATTTAATGGTAGACTCTGGTTTGTTTAAGTATATGGATAACCTCTGTAAAATTTATCCGAGTTTGCTTTATGTTTGAAAATTAGCATAATGAAACAATAAGGGAAGAAAAACTACACAAGTAACTAGAAAAACAAAAAAAAAATCAATAATAAAGGGTAATGAGATATATTTTGGTTTTTATTTATTTTTATGTGAGTATAGCTGACCTTAGATGTATATTTATGGGATACTGAGGAGAAACAGAATGATAATGATACTTCAGTTATAAAATATTCTAATATAACAACATTTTGCATTGTCTTTAGGTAAAACATGTATGCGTTTATACAGTTGCAAAACCTTATATACACTTACATAACTTGCATACACTCTGATAGAAGATAAGCCACTTATGTAAAATACATTCACACAGAAAAAACTAATAAAATCACAGCAGTAACATAAAGAGAAGTAGACAGCATATGTATATCAGGATGGTGGTGATGGTCAAGGAAAAATTAGCCTAATCTTGGAGGAGACAAGATGGTGCGGAAATAGGAGGAGGCTCCAGTTCTACCTGCACCCTAAAGTGAGCTGATTACCTTCCAACCAACTGAGCCACCCAGGCATCTCAGCTGATTACCTTCCAAAGATCTCCAATCACCCACAAAATCAGCCTGAGATCAGAATTAAGCACATCTAGATCTCTACTGGAGCAGAAGAGGCCAGTGGGCTGGTAAAGGGGAGTGGGAAAGACTGACTGATATCTGAAGATAAACAAAAGGGGGAGGGAGCCACCAGAGGCGACCCGTTGGAAAGTAATATCCCAATACGAGAGTGCCCTGCACCTGGGGACCAGCATTAACCCAGGAGTCTGGTAGAAAGCACTCAAAAAGAGCAAAGAATCACTGGGGGAGGAATTGCAGGAATTGGGGTGTTAGGGTCGCTGCATTAGTCCCCAGACCCAGCACAGCCACCCCTGGCGCAGAGCCAAGAGAGTGCGGCAGAGAAATCAAGTTTCAGTCCCTGAACCACCAGCGCTGAGAGTGCCTGGCACCTGGCTCCCTTGAGGGGCTGGGAGCCTCGCCAGCCAACAGAAGCACAGCCTTTTTGCAGTCCCCACGCAAGTGCCCTGCTGTGCCATCAGAGTCCCAGTCGTGCCACACGCCCTCCTCTGAGAGAGGTGCAAACAAAGGCCAGCAGGGTGCTCTCCAACCAGAAAGACCAGGCACTCCCAGCCCTGGCCAGTGGGAAAATCTCAGTGTGTGATCGCTGCTTGGAACTTCTCTGGCAATCTGGAGCTGCCCAGACAGCCGCCACTGCTGCGGTTTTGGGAACAAGCAAAAAATCCTGAGTCCCCAGGGACCGCGACTGGGAACCTGCTCTGCCAGCAGCCAAGGGGGGATTTATATGGGCTCTGCAGCTGGACTGAGGCTTCTCTCTGAGAAGTAGGTCAGGGTGTAGTTTGCTTTCCTCTAAACCTACAAAAACCATCAAAAGTGTTCAAGTCGAGAGGGAAAAACAAAAGTGAACAAATATAAAAACCTCCAGAGAACAAAAGCCTGAAAAAAACAGTTTCCTCAGAGCCTGCTCCCTTGAGGGGGGAGGGAAAACTTACCTGAGAGAGCTTCAGGGACTGAAAACCCACGTGGCAGGCCCCTCTCCCAGAAAACCCAACTGAGAAAGGAAAAAAAAAAAAAAGACGACAAGAGAACAACCACCACTACTTCATAGGACAATTTTTATTATTAATTCAATCCCACTATTCTGGCTCATTTTTTTATATAGTTAATTTTTTATTATTATATAGATAATTTTTAACCTATTTACCATCACAGTGAGATGTCCAGTACATCAAATTCCATAATAACCTTCTAATCTGAACTTTTTGATACACACACCTGTGTTTTCCTTTTGCATTTCTATTTTTTAAATTTATTTTTTTAAATTTTAGTTTAGTTTAGTTTATTCATTTTTTAATTTTTATTTTCTAATATTCATATAGAGTTAAACTTCAAGGTAATCCCTTTTCCCCAATCAATGCCACCCCTATAAGTAAACCAATTCCTAATCCCCCCTTATCTTAGGAAAGTTGAGTCCTTTAACAAAGATATCAAGATACATCCAGGAAGAATCAAAACAACTTTCCTCAGCCACACTTAGAATTTACAACCACTCTCCCATCTTTTTCTTCCACCAGTATTTCTGTGTTTTTGTGTTTGTCCTAATAGTATATAATTCTTACACTCAGGGTTCTTTTTGACAAGGTTCTTCCTTTATTTGCATATATATATATATATATATATATATATATATATATATATATATATTCTCTTGTCATATACTTTTATCAGTCTTTTCGTTTGTCTGTGTCTGTTTGTATACTACATAAATCTTACCTTGGGGCCCATTTGGGCTAAACCTTCTTTTTTATCTCACCTTTCTTTCCTGTCTTTCTCCCTCTCAATTTTTTTCTTTTCCTTCTCTTTTTCCTCTCATTTGGGTAGGGAACCCTGATTGCTCAGAAGCATTCCAGGGTGCACCTTGACTGCACCACAGTCGATACACCCAGCTACACCCATTCAGCCATCTCTAACCAAAATGACTAGGAGGAGAAATGCCCAGCAGAAGAAAAATACAGAGGATGGACCTTCTGCATCAGAGCTAATGGCTATCAATATAGACAATATGTTGGAAAGAGAATTCAGGCTACCAATTATCCAAGCAATAGCTAGGTTGGAGAAAGCCATGGGTGACCAAACGGAATTGATTAGGGCTGAACTGAAAACGACCAGAGATCATGTTTTCAATATTAGGGAAGAGCTGAAAGCTACCAGGGATGAGCTTCACAATGCTCTCAATGAGATCCAATCTAATCTAAATTCTCCCAACTCTAGAGTAACTGAGACAGAAGATAAAATTAGTGATCTGGAGGACAAACAGATAGAGAGAAAGGATCAGGAGGAAGCCTGGAACAAACAGCTTAGAAGCCAAGAAAACAGAATCAGGGAAATAAATGATGCCATAAAACGTTCCAACATCAGAATTATTGGAATCCCTGAAGGGGAGGAGAAAGAAAGAATTCTAGAAGATATAGTGGAACAAGTGCTTCATGAAAATTTTCCAAATCTTGTGAATGGAACCAGCGTTCATGTACTAGAGGCCGAAAGGTTTCCCCCCAAGATTACAGATTCTTGAAAGTCCTCGAGACACCTAATAGTAAGAATGAAGAATTATAATTGTAGGCAGACCCTCTCGAAAGCAGCTAGGACAAAGAAGATCCTTACGTACAGAGGAAAGCCCATCAGAATAACGTCAGACCTGTCCACAGAGACCTGGCAAGCCAGAAAGGGCTGGCAAGATATATTCAGGGCACTGAATGAGAAGAACATGCATCCAAGAATACTTTATCCAGCAAGACTGACATTCAAAATGGATGGAGGGATAAGGAGTTTCCAGGACCAGCAAGGCATAAAAGACTATGCAACCACGAAGGCGATACTGCAGGAAATATTAAGGGGGCTTCTTTAAAGGAGAAAAAATCCCAAGAATAGCACTGAACAGATATATAGAGACAATCTACAGAAAGAAAGACTTCAAAGGAAACACAATATCAATAAAAACATATCTATCAATAATCACTCTCAATGTGAATGGCCTAAATGCGCCCATAAAAAGCAGAGGGTTGCAGACGGGATAAATTGACAGGACCCATCCGTATGTTGTCTACAAGAGACCCATTTTGAACGTAAAGATACACCCAGACAGAAAGTGACGGGATGGAGAAGCATCTTTAATACCAATGGGACTCAAAAAAAGACTGGAGTAGCGATTCTCATATCAGACAAATTAGATTTAAAACTAAAGATTGTAGTCAGAGATCCAGAAGGACACTACATCATTCTTAAAGGGACTATCCACCAAGATGATCTAACAATTGTAACTATCCATGCCCCCAATATGGGAGCAGCCAATTACATAAGAAAACTGTTAATCAAAATAAAGAGTTATATTGATATGAATACACTAATCGTTGGAGATCTTAACATGACTTTCTCAGAAATAGACAGATCATCGAAGAAAAAAATCAATAAAGAAACAGGAGCATTGAATGACACATTGGACCAGAATGACCTCATAGATATATACAGAACATTCCACCCTAAAACAAGAGAATACTCATTCTCCTCAAGTGCACTTGGAACTTTCTCCAGAATAGACCACATACTGGGTCACAAATCAGGACTCAACTAATACCAAAAGACTGAGATTATTCCCTGCACATTCTCAGATCACAATGCTTTGAAACTGGAGCTCAATCACAAGGAAAAGTTCGGAAGGAACTCAAACACCTGGAAGCTAAAGACCACCTTGCTTAAGAATGCTTGGATCAACCAGGAGATCAAGGAAGAACTGAAACAATTAATGGAAACCAATGACAATGAAGACACTTCGATCCAAAACCTATGGGGTACAGCAAAGGCAGTGCTAAGGTGGAAATACATAGCCACCCAAGCCTCCCTCAAAAAAATTGAAAAATCCAGAACACAGCAGCTGTCTCTACACCTTAAAGAACTGGAGAATCAACAACAAATCAAACCAACTCCACACATAGGGAGGGAAATAATCAAGATTAGAGCTGAGATCAATGAGCTAGAAACCAAAGATACAGTAGAACGTATTAATGAAACTAGAAGCTGGTGTTTTGAAAGAATCCATAAGATCGATAAAGCATTGGCGACACTAATCCAAAAGAAAAGAGAGAAAGCCCAAATACATAAGATTATGAATGAAAAGGGAGAGACCACAATGAACAACAAGGAAGTAGAAACAATGATCAGAAGTTATTATCAACAGTTATATGCCAATAAGCTAAGCAACCTAGATGAAATGTATGCATTCCTGGAAAACTATAGACTCCCAAAATTGAATCAGGAAGAAATTGACAACCTGAATAGACAGATATCTAGTAATGAGATTGAAGCAGAGATCAAATCCTCCCAAAAAACAAGAGCCCAGGACCTGATGGATTCCCTGGAGATACTACCAAACTTTCAAAGAAGAAATAACACCTATTCTCCTGAAGCTGTTTCAAAAAATTGAAGCAGAAGGAAAACTTCCAGACTCTTTCTATAAAGCCAGCATTACCCTGTTCCACAAACCAGGCAAAGATCCTATCAAAAAGGAGAATTTCAGACAAATATCACTGATGAATATGGATGCTAAGATTCTCAACAAGATCCTAGCCAACAGGATCCAACAGCACATTAAAAATATTATCCACCATGATCGGGTGGGATTCATTCCTGGGCTACAAGGATGGTTCAATATTCACAAATCAATCAATGTGATAGAACAAATTAATAAGAAAAGAGAGAAGAACCACATAGTTCTCTCAATTGATGCAGAAAAAGCATTTGACTCAATCCAGCATCCGTTCCTGATTAAAACGCTTCAAAGTATAGGGATAGAGGGAACATTCATGAACTTCATCAAATCTATCTATGAAAGACACACAGCAAATATCATCCTCAATGGGAAAAAGCTTGCAGCCTTCCTGCTGAGATCAGAAACACGACAAGAATGCCCACTCTTACCACTCTTGTTCAACATAGTATTAGAAGTCCTAGCAACAGCAATCAGACAGCAAAGGGAAATAAAAGGTATCCAAATTGGTATGAAGAAGTCAAACTCTCTCTCTCTTTGCAGATGACATGATTCTTTTTATGGAAAACCCAAAAGACTCCACCCCCAAACTACTAGAACTAATCAGCAATTCAGCAACGTGGCAGGATCCAAAGTCAATGTACAGAAATCAGTGGCTTTCTTAAACACTAACAATGAAAATACAGAAAGGGAAATTAGAGACTCGATTCCATTTAATATAGCACCAAGAACCATAAGATACCTGGGAATAAACCTAATCAAAGAGGTAAAGGATCGGTACTTGAGGAACTACAGAAAACTCCTGAAAAAAATTGAAGAAGACACAAAAAGATGGAAGACCATTCTATGCTCTTGGATTGGAAGAATAAACATTGTTAAAATGTCTATACTGCCTAGAGCAACCTATACTTTTAATGCTATTCCGATCAAAATTCCACCGTATTCTTCAAAGAGCTGGAGCAAATAATCCTAAAATTTGTATGGAATCAGAAGAGACCCTGAATCGTTAAGGAAATGTTAAAAAACAAAAATAAAACTGGGGGCATCACGTTACCTGATTTCAAGCCTTATTACAAAGCTGTGATCACCAAGACAGCATGGTACTGGCATAAAAACAGACACATAGACCAGTGGAACAGAGTAGAGAGCCCAGATATGGACCCTCAACTCTATGGTTAAATAATCTTCGACAAAACAGAAAAAAATATACAGGGGAAAAAAGACAGTCTCTTCAATAAATGGTGCTGGGAAAAATGGACAGCTATAAGTAGAAGAAGGAAACTCGACCATTCTCTTACACCGTACACAAAGATGAACTCAAAATGAATAAAATACCTCAACGTGAGACAGGAATCCATCAGAATCCTAGAGAACATAGGCAGTAATCTCTTCGATATCAGCCACAGCAACTTCTTTCAAGATACGTATCCAAAGGCAAAGGAAACAAAAGCGAAGTACATTTGGGACTTCATCAAAATCAAAAGCTTCTGCACAGCAAAGGAAACACTCAAGAAAAGAAAGAGGCAAACCACAGAATAGGAGAACATATTTGCAAATGACAGTACAGACAAAAGGCTGATATCCAGGATCTATAATTAACTCCTCACACTCCCCACACAAAACAGACAATCATATCACAAAATGGGCAGAAACCTTACACTGTTGGTGGGAATGCAAGTTGGTGCAGCATCTTTTGAGAACAGTGTGGAGATTCCTCAAGAAATTAAAAATAGAGCTTCCCTATGACCCTGCAATTTTACTACTGGGTATTTACCCCAAAGATACAGATGTAGTGAAAAGAAGGGCCATCTGTACCCCAATGTTTATAGCAGCAATGGCCACGGTCGCCAAACTGTGGAAAGAATCATGATGCCCTTCAACGGACGAATGGATAAGGAAGATGTGGTCCATATACACTATGGAGTATTATGCCTCCATCAGAAAGGTCGAAGACCTAACTTTTGTAGCAACATGGACGGGACTGGAAGAGATTATGCTGAGTGAAATAAGTCAAGCAGAGAGAGTCAATTATCATATGGTTTCACTTATTTGTGGAGCATAACAAAAAGCATGGAGGACATGGGGAGTTAGAAGGGGTTGGGGTAAATTGGAAGGGGATGTGAATCATGAGAGACTATGGACTCTGAAAAACAATCTGAGGGATTTGAAGTGGCCGGGGGTGGGAAGTCAGGGTACCAGGTTGTCTGTATTATAGAGGGCACGGATTGCATGGAGCACTGGGTGTGGTGAAAAAATAATGATACTGTTATGCTGAAAATAAATAAATGGAAAAAAAATAAACTGGAAAAAAATTAGCCTAATCTTGTAATGCTTTAATATTTTACAAAAATTATGTTACCAGAAATTACTTCATTTTTTTTAATTTTTTAACATCTTAATTTTATTTTATCTTTTTCAGTGTTCCAAGAGTCATTGCTTATCCACCACACCCAGTACTCCATGCAATACGTGCCCTTCATCATACCCACCACCAAGCTTACCCATCTCCCTTCCCCTCCAGAGCCCTAGTTTGTTTCTCTGAGTCCACAGTCTCTCATGCTTCCTCTCCCCCTCTGATTTACCCCAATTCACTTCTCCTTTCCTTCTCCTAATATCCTCAATGTTATTACTTATGTTCCACAAGTAAGTGAAACTATATGATAATTGACTTTCTCTGCTTGATTTATTTCAGTCAACATAATCCTGCCCTCTAGTCCTGCCCATGTTGACACCAAAGTTGGCTATTCATCCTTTCTGATGGCTATGTAACATTCCATTGTATATGTGGACCATACTTTCTTTATTCATTAGTCTGTTAAAGGACATCATGGCTCTGTGGCTATTTCTGCTATAAACATTGGGGTACATGTGGCCCTTCTTTTCACTACATATATATCATTGGGGTAAATACCCAGTAGTGCAATTGCAGGGTCATAGGGTAATTCCATTTTTAATTTCTTAAGGAATCTCCACACTGTTTTCCAAAGTGGCTGCACCAACTTGCATTCCCTCTAACAGTATAAGAGGGTTCCTCTTCCTCCACATTATCTCCAACACTTGTTCACTCTCTTGTTAATTTTGGCCATTCTAACTGGTGTAAGGCGGCATCTCAATATGTTTTTTTTTTTTCATTTCTCAATATGGTTTTGATTTGAGTTTCCTTAATGGCTAATAATGATGAAAATCAACCATTCTCTCATACCATACAAAGAGATAAACTCAAAATGGATGAAACACATCAACGTGAGATAGCAATCTATCAAAATCCTAGAGGGGAACATAAGCAGTAATCTCTTTGACATCAGCCACAGCAACTTCTTTCAAGACATGTCTCCAAAGGCAAAGGAAACAAAAGTGAAAATGAACTTTTGGGACTTCATCAACATTCAAAGCTTCTGCACAGCAAAGAGAACAGTCAACAAAACAAAGAGGCAACCCACAGAATGGGAGAAGATATTCAGAAATGACACTACAGACAAGAGGCTGATATGCAAGATCCATAAAGAACTCCTCAAACTCAACACCCCCAAAAAAGATAACCATGTCAAAAAAAAATGGTCAGAAGATAGGAAGAGACACTTCTCCAAAGAGGACATACAAATGGCTAATAGACACAGAAATTACTTTTAAAAATAAAAATCTTTGGAGAACAGTGTGGAGATTCCTCAATAAATTAAAAGTAGAACTTCCCTATGACCCTGCCATTGAACTCTTGGGTATTTACCCCAAAGATACAGATATAATGAAAAGAAGGGCCATATGTATCCCAATTTTTATAGCAGCAATGGCCACTATATGGTATTTCCAAACTCTGAAAAGAGCCAAGATGCCCTTCAATGGATGAATGGATAAGGAAGATGTGGTCCATATACACTATGGAGTATTATGCCTCCATCAGAAAGGACGAATACCCAACTTTTGTAGCAACATGGACAGGACTGGAAGATATTATGCTGAATGAAATAAGTCAAGCAGAGAGAGTCAATTATCATATGGTTTCACTTATTTGTGGAGCATAACAAATATCATGGAGGACAAGGGGTGTTAGAGAGGAGAAGGGAGTTGGGGGAAATTGGAAGGGGAGGTGAACCATGAGAGGCTATGGACTCTGAGAAACAATCTGAGGGGTTTGAAGTGGCAGGGGGTGGTAGGTTGGGGGCACCAGGTGGTGGGTATTATAGAGGGCATGGATTGCATGAAGCACTGGGTGTGGTGCAAAAATAATGAATACTGTAATGCTGAAAAAAAGCATTTGACAAAATCCAGCATCCATTCCTGATTAAAACATTTCAAAGTATAGGGATAGAGGGAACATTCCTGAATTTCATCAAATCTATCTATGAAAGACACACAGCAAATATCATTCTCAATGAGAAAAAGCTTGCAGCCTTCCCGTTGCGATCAGGAACATGACAAGGATGCCCACTCTTACCACTCTTGTTCAACATAGTATTAGAAGTCCTAGCAACAGCAAACAGACAACAAAGAGAAATAAAAGGTATCCAAATTGGCAAGGGAGAAGTCAAACTCTCTCTCTTCACAGATGACATGATTCTTTATATGGAAAACCCAAAAGACTCCACTCCCAAACTGATAGAACTCATACAGCAATTCAGCAACGTGGCAGGATACAAAGTCAATGTACAGAAATCAGTGGCTTTCTCATACACTAACAATGAAAATACAGAAAGGGAAATTAGAGAATTGATTCCATTTCCTAGAGCACCAAGAACCATAAGACACCTGGGAATAAACCTAACCAAAGAGGTAAAGGATCTTTACTCGAGGAACTACAGAACACTCATGAAAGAAATTGAAGAAAACACAAAAATATGGAAGACCATTCCATGCTCTTGGATCGGAAGAATAAACATTGTTAAAATGTCTATACTGCCTAGAGGATTCTATAATTTTAATGCCATTCCAATCA
Source organism: Mustela nivalis (assembly GCF_964662115.1). NCBI lineage: Eukaryota > Metazoa > Chordata > Mammalia > Carnivora > Mustelidae > Mustela > Mustela nivalis. The sequence continues at coordinate 73,093,266 of NC_139040.1, forward strand.
AAATTTCACCGGTATTCTTCAAAGAGCTGGAGCAAATAATCCAAGAATTTGAATGGAATCAGAAGAGACCTTGAATCACTAAGGAAATGTTGAAAAACTAAAATAAAACTGGAGGCATCACTCTACCTAAAAATAAATAAAAAATAAATAAAACAAAACTAAAATAACATTAAAATACATTTATATTCCCATCCCCCCTATTAAGGATCCAAGCTATTTGTGGCAATATGAACTATGAGTATTCATTGCTCTTAACACAAAGCCTTCCCTGAAGGATCTTTCTTTTTCTGGGGCTTAACACTTTGCCTGTAGCTCTCAGAAGTCTAATGTTATATCTCCTTTTAACCCCTTATCAAGCCTATGAATTGATTAGGAGTGAAGGCTCTGGAGACAGGAAGCCTGGAGTTAAATCATACAACACAACGTCAAGTTTCTCCCGCTTCCTAGATATGGACTTTAGGTAGGTTACTTAAACCACATTGTGATTTCAGTTCCCTCATCTATAAAAATAATATTAATACCTCACAGCAATTGTGAGGCTTACATGAATAAATACATGTTAAGCATGTAGAATAGTTCTTAGCACATAGAATATTGTTAATAAATGTTAGCTAGAATTTCTTGTGAAATCTGCATAATTTTAAAGACTAGTTCTGACTGCATGTTTTACTCAAAGGAAGCTAACACTCCTGTTTCTCTGATTCATTTAAAATTTTTAAGAAATTTAAAGAATATTTTTCTTTCTGAAGCAATATTTAGGTTTAAAAATGTAGGAAAAAAATTTGGATGCTTAAAGACTATGTCAGTTTATAACCAAAGCCTAGTTTAGGAGTATAATCATGTTTGATCTCCCCAAACTCACCTCACTTGAAGTGTTTTTCCTTTCACATTCCACTAATACAAATCTATTCTGTCTTTCAAGAAGTTGAAATCTCACCTTGTCCAGAAATTCTTCCCTGAATGTAGCCTTTATTAACTTCTCTTCCAAATTTCTAAAGATTTTTAGTTGGTACCAATAATGTGTCATATCACTTTTGTAGCAATTCAGTGTTTAGTCTTAAGTACAAAGATGAAATATATATCACCTCCTTAACCACCAGGAGTGAGCCACATGACACAAGGCATATTACCTTCCTTACTAAGCCTAGTAATAAAAAGAAATTCAGAGGGCATTGCAGATACACATGGTCTGATTGCCACACCTAATGTAAATAAAAGTATATGATGATTGTTTAATAGCAGGTTTAATGCATTCAATACTAAGATTTCTTAGAAATTGGCATAATGTTCTGCACATAATAAATATCTGTTGGATGGAAGCATCCAGAACAGTAATGCTGACACATTACAAAAGTATAAAGTGAATCTACTAAAACCTAATAAACTAATGAATACTTAGACTAAAATGGCTATTTTGGTAAAAGTCATGGTTTAAGGGAAAATATGCTTCCCTTCAATTTATTAAAACAATAAATTTGTACTGGTTAAATCTTGGTCAGAGAGATAACTTCATTTTTATTATGTTATCTTAGTCATCATACAGTGGATCATTAGTTTTTGATGTAGAGTTCCATGAATCATTGTTTGCATATAGCATTAAGTGTTCCATGCAATACGTGCCCTTAATAACCATCACTGGTTAACCCATCCCCTGACTCCCTTCCCCTCTAAAATCCTCAGTGTGTTTCCTGGAGGCCATAGTCTTGACTTCCCCTCTGATTCCCCCCTGCCTTCATTTTTCCCTTACTTCTCCCAATATCTTCCATACTATTCCTTATGTTCCAAAAATAAGTGAAACCATATGATAATTGTCTTTCTATGCTTGACTTATTTCACTTAGCATAATCTCCTCCAGTTCCATCCATGTCAATGAAATGTATTCATCCTTTCTAATGGCTGAGTAATATTCCATTGTGTATATATGGACAACATCTTCTTTATCCACTGGTCTGTTGAAGGACATCTTGGCTTCTTCCATAGTTTGGCTATTCTGTACTTTGCTATTATAAACGTTGGGGTGCATGTGGCCCTTCTTTTCACCACATCTGTATCTTTGGGCTAAATACCCAATAATGCAATTTTCGTGTCATAGGGTAGCTGTATTTTTAACTTTTGAGGAACCTCCACACTGTTTTCTAAATTGGCTGTACCCCCTTGCATTCCCACCAATGGTGTAAGAGGGTTTCCTTTCTTCCACAGCCTCTCCAACACTTGTCAATTATTGCCATTCTAACTGATGTAATGTGGTACCTCAATGTTGTTTTGATTTGAATTTCCTTGATGGTTAATGATGTTCTACATTTTTTCAAGTGTCTGTTAACCATTTATAGAAGTGTCTATTCATGTCCTGACTATTTTTTGACTTGATTATTTGTACTTTGGGGTGTTGAGTTTGAGAAGTTCTTTATAGATCTTGGATAACCAGCCCTTTATCTGAAACGTCATTTGCAAATGTCTTCTCCCATTTTGTGGGTTTCCTCTTAGTATTGTTAACTATTTCCATTGCTCTGCAGAAGCTTTTCATCTTGATGAAGTCCCAGAAGTTCATTTTTGCATTTTTTCCCTTGTCTTTGTGTCAAAAAGGCTACTGCCTATGTTCTTCTCTAGGATTTTGATGGATTCCTGCCTCACAATGAGGTCTTTCATCCATTTTGAGTTTATCTTTGTGTATGGTGTAAGAGAATGGTCAAGTTTCATTATTCTGCATGAGGCTGTCCAATTTCCCTGTTTGCATTTATTGATGAGACTGTATATTTTTTATTATCATTATTGGATTTTTTTTCCTGCTTTGTGGAAGATTAATTAACCATAGAGTTGAGAATCCATATTTGGGCTCTCTGTTCTGTTCCATTGATCTATGTGTCTGTTTTTGTGCCAGTACCATGCTGTCTTGGTGATCACAGCTTTGTAATATAGCTTGAAATCAGGCAACATGATGCCCCCAGTTTCGTTTTTCTTCTTCAACATTTTCTTGGAAATGCAGGGTCTTTTCTGGTTCCAAACAAGTTTTAGAATTGTTTGTTCTAGCACTTTGAAAAATACCATTGGTATTTTGATTGAGATGGTGTTGAAAGTATAGATTACTCTGGGCAGCACAAACATTTAAAGAATGTTATTCTTCCAATCTATGAGCATGGAATTTTTTCTCATCTTTTTGTATCTTCAACTTTTCCTAAGTGTTCTGTTGTTACTAGAGTATAGATCATTTACCTCTTTGGTTATGTTTATTCCTTGGTATCTTATGGTTTTTGGTGTTATTATAAATGTATTTAATTCCCTAATTTCTCTTTCTACAGTTACATTGTTAGTGTATAGGAAAGGAACTGATTTATGTGCATGGATTGTGTATCTTGGCATATTACTGTATTGCTGTGTGAGTTCTAGTAATTTGGGGTTAGAGTCTTTGGGTTTTCCACATAAAAGATCACGTCATCGGTGAAGAGAGAGAGTTTGACTTCTTTGCCAATTTGGATGCCTTTCATTTATTTTTGTTGTATCATTGCTGTTGTTAAGACTTCTAGTACTATGTTGAACAGTAATGATGAGAGTGCACATCCTTGCATGTTCCTCCTCTTATGGGGAAGGATCTTAGCTTTCCACCAATGAGAATATTTCCTGTGGGTTTTTCATAGATGACTTTTATGAAATTGAGGAATGCTTCCTCTATCCCTACACTCTGAAGCATTTAAATCAGGAATGGATTTTGTATTTTGTCAAATTCTTTTTCAGCATCAATTGAGAGAATCTTGTAGTTTTTGTTGCTTCCCTTAGTAATGTTTTCTATCACACTGATTGATTTGTGAATGTTAAACCACCTTTGCATCCCATGGATAAATCCCACCTGGTCATTGTGGATAATATTTTTAATGTACTGTTGGATCCTATTAGCTAGGATATGGTTGAGAATCTTGGCATCCATATTCATCAGGGATATTGGTCTGAAATTATTCTTTTAAAAAATACTTTATTTATTTATTTGACAGAGAGAGATCACAAGTAGGCAGAGAGGCAGGCAGACAGAGAGGAGGAAGCAGAATCCCCACTGAGCAGGAAGCCTGATGTGGGGCTCGATCCCAGGACCCTGGGATCATGACCTGAGCTGAAGGCAGAGGCTTTAACCCACTGAGCCACCCAGTCACCCCTGAAATTCCTTTTTGATAGGGTCTTTGCTTGGTATGGGGATTAGGGTAATGCTGGCTTCATAGAAAGAGTCTGGAAGTTTTCCTTCTGTTTCTATTTTCTGAAACAGCTTCAGGAGGGTAGGTATTATTTCTCCTTTGAAGGTTTGACAGAATTCCCTAGGGAATCCATCAGGCCCTGTGCTCTTGTTCGTTGTTGTTGTTTGTTTTTGTTTTTGGAAGCTTTAGATCACTGCTTCAATTTCATTACTGTTTATTAGTCTATTCAGGTTGTCAATTTCTTCCTGTTTCAGTATTGATGGTTTATAGGTTTCCAGGACAGCATCCATTTCTTCCAGGTTGCTTAATTTATTGGCATGTAGTTGTTGATAATAATTTCTAATAATAGTTTCTATTTCCTTAGTGTTAGCTCTGATTGCTCCCTTTTCATTCATAATTTTATTAGTTTGAGTCATTTCTCTTTTCTTTTGGATAATTCTGGGAAGAGGTTTATCAACCTTATTAATTCTTCCAAGGAACAAGCTTCTAGTTTTGCTGATGTGTTATACTGTATTTCTGGTTTCTAATTCATTGATCTCTACTCTAATCATTAGTTATCTTCTCGTTTGTGGCTTAGGCTTAATTTGTTGTTCTTCCTCCAGTTCCTTATGGTCTGAGTTTGGTTGGTGAATTCGGGATTTTTTTAATTGGGGGGGGGGGCTTGGATGACTATGTATTTCCTTCCTAGGACCACCTTTGCAGTATCCCATAGTTTTTTTTTTTTAAAGAATTATTTATTTATTTGATGGAGAGGGAGAGAGAGACACAGTGAGAGAGGAAACACAAGCAGGGGCAGTGGGAGAGGAAGAAGCAGGCTTCACCACTTAGCAGGAAGCCTGACACAGGGCTCGATCCCAGGACCCCAGGGATCATGACCTGAACTGAAGGCAGATGCTTAACAACTGAGCCACCCAGGTGCCCCAGTATCCCATAGGGTTTAGACTGATATGTTTTCATTCTCATTGGTTTCCATGAATTGTTTAAGTTCTTTGATTTCCTGGTTGACCCAAACATTCTTTTTTTTTTTTTTTAAGATAATTTAAGAAGTTTTTTTTTTAAAGATTTTATTTATTTATTTGACAGAGAGAGATTACAAGTAGGCAGAGAGGCAGGCAGAGAGAGAGAGAGGAGGAAGCAGGCTCCCTGCTGAGCAGAGAGCCCGATGTGGGACTCGATCCCAGTACCCTGAGATCATGACCTGAGCTGAAAGCAGCGGCTTAACCCACTGAGCCACCCAGGCGTCCCAACCCAAACATTCTTAAGCTGGATGGTCTTTAGCTTCCAAGTGTTTGGATTTCTTCCAATTTTTTTCTTGTGATTGAGATCCAGATTCAAAGCATTGTGGTCTAAGAATATGAAGTGAATTATCTCAATCTTTCGATATTGCTTAAGACATGATTTGTGACCCAGTATGTGGTCTATTCTGGGGAAAGTTCCATGTGCATTCGTGAAGAATAAGGTTCATTTTATTTTTTTATGGTGGAATATTCTGTATATATCCATGAGGTCCATCTGGTCCAATGTGTCATTCAAAATTCTTGTTTCTTTGTTGATTTTTTCTGTTTAGATGATCTGTGTATTGCTGAGACTAGAGTGTTGACGTCTACTACTATTAACATATTATCAATATTTCTTTTTATTTTAGTAAAGAGTTGCCTGAATTGTTTTGTAGAGTTTATTTTTTTAAATAAATTATTTATTTTCATAAAAACAGTATTATTTTTTCACCACACCCAGTGCTCCATGCAATCTGTGCCCTCCATAATACCCAACACCCGGTACCCCAACCTCCCAAACCCCAGACACTTCAAACCCCTCAGATTGTTTTTCAGAGTCCATAGTCTCTCATGGTTCACCTCACCTTCCAATTTATCCCAACTCCATTCTCCTCTCTAACACCCCTTCTCCTCCATGAGTTTTGTTATGCTCCACAAATAAGTGAAATGGTATGATAATTGACTCTCTCTGCTTGACTGATTTCACTCAGCATAATCTCTTCCAGTCCCGTCCATGTTGCTACAAAAGTTAGGAATTTGTCCTTTCTGATGGAGGCATAATACTCCATAGTGTATATGGACCCCATCTTCCTTATCCATTCGTCCATTGAAGGGCATCTTGGTTCTTTGCAGAGTTTGGCGACCATGGCCATGGCTGCTATAAACATTGGGGTACAGATGGCCCTTCTTTTCACGACATCTGTATCTTTGGGGTAAATACCCAGGAGTGCAATTGCAGGGTTATAGGGAAGTTCTATTCTTAATTTCTTGAGGAATCTCCACACTGTTCTCCAAAGAGGCTGCACCAACTTGCATTCCCACCAACAGTGTAAAAGGGTTCGCCGTTCTCCACATTCTCTCCAACACATGTTGTTTCCTGTTTTGTTAACTTTGGCCATTCTAACTGGTGTAAGGTGATATCTCAATGTGTTTTTTTTTATTTTTTTCCAAGATTTTTATTTATTTATTTATTTTTCAGAGAGAGAGAGAGGACACAAGTATGCAGAGTGGCGGGCAGAGGTGGAGAGAGAGGCAGGCTCCCTGCCGAGCAAAGAGCCCAATGTGGGACTCCATCCCAGGACTCCGGGATCATGGCCTGAGCCGAAGGCAGCAGCTTAACCGACTGAGCCACCCAGGCGTCCCTCTCAATGTGGTTTTAATTTGAATCTTCTTGAGGGCTAGTGATGCTGAACATTTTTTCATGTGTCTGATAGCCATTTGTATGTCTTCATTGGAGAAGTGTCTGTTCATATCTTCTGCCCATTTTTTGATGTTTCCCTGTTTTGTGTGTGTTGAGTTTGAGGAGTTCATTATAGATCCTGGATATCAACCTTTTGTCTGTACTGTCATTTGCAAATATCTTCTCCCATTCCGTGGGTTGCCTCTTTGTTTTCTTGACTATTTCCTTTGCTGTGCAGAAGCTTTTTATTTTGATGATGTCCCAAAAGTTTATTTTCGCTTTTGTTTCCTTTGGCTTTGGAGACTTATCTTGAAAGAAGTTGCTGTGGCTTATATAGAAGAAATTACTGCCTATTTTCTCCTCTAGGATTATGATGGTTTTCTGTCTCACGTTGAGGTCTTTTATCCATTTTGAGTTTATCTTTGTGTACGGTGTAAGAGAAAGGTCGACTTTCATTCTTCTACTTATAGCTTTCCAGTTTTCCCAGCACCATTTACTGAAGAGACTGTCTTTTTTCCACTGTATATTTTTTTCTGTTTTTTCGAAGATTAATTGACCATTGAGTTGAGGGTCTATATCTGGGCTCTCTACTCTGTTCCACTGGTCTATGTGTCTGTTTTTATGCCAGTACCATGCTGTATTGGTGATTGCAGCTTTGTAGTAATGCTTGAAAACAGGTAACGTGATGCCCCCAGTTTTATTTTTGTTCTTCAACATTTCCTTAGCGATTTGGGCTCTCTTCTGTTTCCATACAAATTTTTGGATTATTTGCTCCAGCTCTTTGAAGAATACCGGTGGAATTTTGATTGGAATGGCATTAAAAGTATAGATTTCCCTAGGCAGTATAGGCATTTTAACAATGTTTATTCTTCCAATCCAAGAGAATAGAATGGTCTTCCATTTATTTGTGTCTTCTTCAATTTCTTTCATGAGTGTTCTGTAGTTCCTCATGTACAGATCCTTTACCTCTTTCGTTACATTTATTCCCAGATATCTTATGGTTCTTGGTGCTATACTAAATGGAATCGATTCTCTAATGTCCCTTCCTGTATTTTCATTGTTACTGTATAAGAAAGCCACTGATTTCTGCACATTGACTTTGTATCCTGCCACGTTGCTGAATTGCTGTATGAGTTATGTTCTAGTAGTTTGGGGGTGGAGACTTTTGGGTTTTCCATATAAAGAATCATGCCATCTGCAAAGAGAGAGTTTGACTTCTTCATTACAAATTTGAATACCTTTTATTTCTCTTTGTTGTCTGATTGCTGTTGCTAGTGCTTCCAATACTATGTTGAACAAGAGTGTTGAAAGTGGGCATCCTTCTCTTGTTCCTGATCTCAACGGGAAGGCTGCAAGCTTTTTCCCATTGAGGATGATATTTGCTGTGGGTCTTTCATAGATAGATTTGATGACATTTAGGAATGGTCCCTCCATCCCTATACTTTGAAGCTTTTTAATCAGGAACGGATGCTGGATTTTCTCAAATGCTTTTTCTGCATCAGTTGAGAGGACCATGTGGTTCTTGTCTCTTCACATATTAATTTGTTGTATCACATTTATTTTCGAATGTTGAACCATCCTTGTAGCCCAGGGATGAATCCCACCTGATCATGGTGGATAATCTTTTTAATGTGCTGTTCGATCCTGTTGGCTAGGATCTTGTTGAGAATCTTAGCATCCATATTCATCAGTGATATTTGTCTGAAATTCTCCTTTTTGGTAGGGTCTTTGCCTGGTTTCTGGATCAGGGTAATGCTGGCTTCATAGAAAGAGTCTAGAAGTTTTCCTTCTGCTTCAGTTTTTTGAAACATCTTCAGGAGAATAGGTGTTATTTCATCTTTGAAAGTTTGGTAGAATTCCCCAGGGAATCCATCAGGTCCTGGGCTCTTATTTTTGGGGAGGTTTTTGATCACTGCTTCAATCTCGTTATTAGATATCGGTCTATTCAGGTTGTCGATTTCTTCCTGGTTCATATTTGGGAGTTTATAGTTTTCGAGGAATGCATCAATTTCATCTAGGTTGCTAAGCTTATTGGCATATAACTGTTGATAATAACTTCTGATGATTGTTTCTACTTCCTTGGTGTCAGTTGTGATCTCTTCCTTTTCATTCATAATTTTATGAATTTCGTCTTTCTCTCTTTTCTTTTGAATTAGTGTGGCCATTGGTTTATTGATCTCATTGACTCTTCAAAAAACCAGCTTCTAGTTTCATTGATACGTTCTACTGTATCTGTGGTTTTTACCTCACTGATCTCAGCTCTAATCTTGATGATTTCCCTTCTTATGTGTGGAGTTGGTTTGATTTCTTGTTGATTCTCCAGTTCTTTAAGGTGTAGAGACAGCTGGGGTATTCTGGATTTTTCCTTTTTTTTTTTTTTTTTGTTTTGAGGGAGGCTTGGATGGCTATGTATTTTCCCCTTAGGACTGCCTTTGCTGTACCCCATAGGTTTTGGACTGAAGTGTCTTCATTGTCATTGGTTTCCATGAATTGTTTCAGTTCTTTCTTGATCTCCTGGTTGATCCAAGCATTCTTAAGCAAGGTGGTCTTTAGCTTCCAGGTGTTTGAGTTCCTTCCATACTTTTCCTTGTAATTGAGCTCCAGTTTCAATGCATTGTGTATGAGAATATGCAGGGAATTATCTCAGTCTTTTGGTATAGGTTGAGTCCTGATTTGTGACCCAGTATGTGGTCTATTCTGGAGAAGGTTTCTTGTGCACTTGAGAGGAATGAGTATTCTGTTGTTTTAGGGTGGAATGTTCTGTATATATCTATGAGGTCCATCTTGTCCAATGTGTCATTCAATGCTCTTGTTTCTTTATTGATTTTCTGCTTCAATGATCTATTTCTGAGAGAGGCGTGTTAAGATTTCCTACGATTAACGTATTCATATCAATATGACTCTTTATCTTGATTAACCGTTTTCTTAAGCAATTGGCTGCTCCCATATTGGGAGCAGAGTAATTTACAATTGTTAGATAATCTTTGTGGATAGTGCCTTTAAGGATTATGTAGTGTCCTTTTGTATCTCTGACTACAGTGTTTAGTTTGAAGTCTAATTTATCTGATATGAGAATCGCTGCCCCAGCCTTCTTTTGAGGCCCATTGGCATGAAAGATGCTTCTCCATCCTTTCGCTTTCAGTCTGGGTGTATCTTTAGGTTCAAAATTGGTCTCTTGTAGACAACATATGGATGGGTCCTGTAGTTTTATCCAATCTGCAACCTTGTGCTGTTTTATGGGCGCATTTAGGCCATTCACATTGAGAGTGATTATTGATACATTTTTATTGACATCGAGTTACCTTTGAAGTCTTTCTTTCTGTAGACTTTTTCTATATTTCTGCTCATTGCTATTCTTAGGATTTTTCCTCTTTTATAGAACCCCCCTTAATATTTGCTGCAGTGTCAGCTTGCTGGTTGCATAGTCTTTTAATCCTTGCGGGTCTTAGAAACTCTTTATGTCTCCATCCATTTTGAATGTCAGTCGTGTTGGATAAAGTATTCTTGGCTGCATGTTCTTCTCATTTAGTGCCCTGAATATATCTTGCCAGCCTTTTCTGGCTTGTCATGTCTCTGTGGATAGGTCTGACATTATTCTGATGGGCTTCCCTCTGTAAGTATGGAGCCTCTTTGCCCTGGCGGCATTCAAGAGATTATACCTACAATTATGATTCTTAATTTGACTATCAGGTGTCGTGATGTTTTTTGGAATAAATAATCTTGGGTGGAGACTGTTCAGCCTCCAGTACACGAACGCTGGTTCCATTCACGAGATTGGGAAAATTTTCATGAAGGACTTGTTCCACTATATCTTCTAGACTTCTTTCTTTCCCCTCCCCTTTAGGGATTCCAATAATTCTGACGTTGGAATGCTTTATGGCATCATTTATTTCCCTGAATCTGTTTTCATGGTTTTAAGCTGTTTGTTCCAGGCTTCCTCCTGATCCTTTCTGTTTGTCTTCCAGATCACTAATTCTATCTTCTGTGTCAGTTACCCTAGCTTTGAGAATTTAGATTAGATTGGAACTCATTGAGAGCATTGTGAAACTCCTCCCTGGTAGCTTTAAGCTCTGCCCTAACATTGTGAACATCCTGACTGGTCGCTTTCAGTTCGGCCCTAATCAATTCCATTTGGTCATCAATGGCTTTCTGAAACCTAGCTATTGCCTGGATAATTGTTAGCCTGAATTATCTTTCTGACATATTGTCTATGTTGATAGCCGTTAGCTCTGTTGCAGAAGGTCAATCCTCTGTATTTTTCTTCTGTTGGGCATTCCTCCTCCTATTCATTTTGGTGGGAGATGACTGAACAGATGTAGCTGGATTTATCAACTGTGGTGCAGTCAAGGTGCTCCCTGGAACACTTCTGAGCAATCAGGATTCCCCATCCAAACGAGAGACAAAAGAAAAGAAAAAGAAAAAGAAAAGAGAGATACAGGAAAGAAAGGGAAGATGCACGAGAAGGTTCAGCCCAGATGTGCCCCAAGGTAAGATTTATGAAGTAGACAAATAAAAAGAGACAAAAACTGATACAAGTATATGATAAGAGAAAAAAATATATATATGCAAATAAAGGAAAAACCTTGTCAAAAAGAACCCTAAGTATAAGATTTATATGCTATCAGGACAAACACAAAAACACAGAAACACTGGTGGAAGAAGATGGGAGAATTCTTATAAATTCTCAGTGTGTGTGAGGAAGGTTGTTTTGGTTCTTCCTGGATGTATCTTGACATCTTTGTTAAAGGACTCAACTTTCCTAAGATAAAGGGGATTAAAAATTGGTTTACTTATAGGGGTTTTACTGATTGGGGAAAGGGGATTACTTTGAAGTTTAACTCTATATGAATATTAGAGGATAAAAATAAAAAGGAATAAACTAGACTAAACTAAACTAAAATTTAAAAAAAAAAGGAATTCAAAAAATAAAAATGCAAAAGAAAAACATAGGTGTATGTATCAAAAAGTTCAGGTTAGAAGGGTATTATGGAATTTGATGTACTGTACATCTTGCTGTGATGGTAAATAGGTTAAAAAAATTACCTATGTGTAAAAAAAAAAAAAAAAAAAAGTTCCAGAATAGTGGGAATGAGTCAACAATACAAGTTTTCCTATGAAGTAGTGGTTGTTCTCTTGTAGTCTTTTTTTTTTAATTTTGCTCTTTTTTTTTTCCTTTCTTGGTTTTCTGGGGGAGGGGCCTGCCACATGGGTTGTCAGTCAATGATGTTTCCTGAGTTAAGTCCTCCCACCCCCCTCAAGGGGGTGGGCTCTGAGGAAACTGGTTTTTTTCAGGCTTTTGTTCTCTGGCAGATTTTATGTTTGTTCATTTTTTTTTCTCTCTCACCTTGACTGGCTTTGATGGTTTTTGTAGTTTTAGAGGAAAACAAACTGCACCCTGATCTCCCTCTCAGAGAGAAGCGTCAATCTGGGTGCAGAGCCTAAATAAGTTCCCCCTTGGCTGCTGGCAGAGCAGGTTCCAAGTTGCAGACCCTGGGGGTGCAGGATCTTTTGCTTGTACCCAAAGCCAAGGCACTGGAGGCTGTCTGGGTGCTCCCGACCGCCAGAGAGGTTCCAAGAAGCAATCACACACTGAGATTTTGCCGCTGGCCTAGGCTGGGAGTGCCCGGCTTGCGCGCACCTCTTTCAGGGTCGGCTATGGGTCGCGCGCATGTCTCAGGCACTGAGAACGGGGTGCAGGTCTGAGAGCACCAGGCTGGGCTTTTGCGCACCTCTGTCAGGAGAGAGTTTGGGGCGCGAGGCTTAGCCTTTGAAACAATGGCGTGGGTCAAAGAGCTCCGGCCCAGCCTTTGTAACTCTCTCTGGGGAGCATGAGGGGCGTGCTCGCATATCTCAGGCTTTGTAGCAGGGCTCGCACATTCTGCCAACCGGCGTGGCTCCCATCCCCTCACAGGAGCCAGAACCCACACATTCTCAGCTCGCTGGCAGCTTAGGGACCAGACCTGGTTTCTCCACCGCACTCTCTCTGCCTCAGCGCCGGAGATGCTGTCCTGGGACTGGGGACTTAAGCCCCTGTCCCTAGCCGCCCCGATTCCCACAATCTCCCCCCCCCCCCCGCTATCCTTTGCTCTTTTTTTTTTTTTTTTTTTTAAATATTTTATTTATTTATTTAACAGAGAGAGATTACAAGTAGGCAGAGAGGCAGGCAGAGAGAGAGAGGAGGAAGCAGGCTCCCCACTGAGCAGAGAGCCCGATGCGGGACTCGATCCCGGGACCCCGAGATCATGACCTGAGCCGAAGGCAGCGGCTTAACCCACTGAGCCACCCAGGCGCCCCTATCCTTTGCTCTTTTGGAGTGCTTTCAACCAGTCTCCAAGTTAATGCTGGTCCCCAGACACAGGGCACTCTCGCTTGTATTCCGGTATGGGTATTACTTTCCAACCGGTCGCCTCTGGTGGCTCCCTCCCCCTTTTGTTTATCTTCTGATATCAGTCTGCCATTCCCACTCCGCTTTACCTGCCCACTGGCATCCTCTGCCCCTGTAGAGATCCAGACGTGTATAATTCTGATCTCAGGCTGATTTCATGGGCGAATGGAGTTCTTTGGTAGGTAATCAGCTCACTTTGGGGTACCGGCTGAAAAGGCGCCTCCTCCTACTCCCCCGCCATCTTGTCCCCCCTATGTAGAGTTCATTTTTGAAACTATCTCATTTTGGGCTTTTATTCGTTGGTAAATATTTGATTGCAGGTTCAATCTCCTTCTTTATTATTGGCCTGCTTAAACTGTTTATTAATGATTAAGTCTTGACAAGTTGTATTTTTCTTGGAATTTACTCATTTTTATAAATTATCTAATTTGGGAATATAATTGTTCATGGTAGTTCAGTATTTTTTGTATTTCTGTGGTATGAGTTGTAATGTCTCCTCTTTCATTTATGATTGTGTTGAGTCATTTCTTTCTTTTTATTGGGTCTAGCTAAGCTTGCCAACTTTATCTTTTCATAGATCAGTTCTTAGTTTGCCAATTTTTAAAATTTTCTTTCTAACCCTAATTCATTCATTTCTGCTCTAATCTTTATTTTCTTCTGCTATGTTAAATAATCCAGTTATGATACATAAAACAAAAATAGTATTTGGTATCATTTGTATGATACCAAATATTTTAATAATTCAATTTCATGAACATAGAATAGAATGGTGGTTTCCATAGGCTGAGGAGAGAAAGAAATGGTGTTATGTAGGTCATGGTTACATGTATTTAGTTAGAATAAGTTCTGATATCTGCACAGTATTGTGACTATAACTGATAACATGGTATTGTATAATTAAAAGTTGCTGAGAATAGACTTTAAGCACTTATCACATGCATAATAGTTGTGTATGTTAACTATGTGAAGTGATGGCCAGATGTGCTTATTACACTGACATTGGTCATGTTGAAATTCTACAGATATATATATATATATATATATATATATATATATCTGAATCAACACCTTGCACACTTTATATATATGCAAGTATATCAATTATTCATCAATAATATTAAAAGCAATCTGTGTTAAAAAAGAAAAAAAGTTATCAATAGAAGTAGTCATTGGAAGTAAGGTTGTTATGTGATAATTTTGATCAGCTGAGAAATACTCCTGGAAAAGAAGGCCCTGTTCTGTGATCAGAAATAGGAAAAGTTATCAGTGTAAAATACAGAACCTAAATTCCCATCAATCAAATATATGACTTATTTATAAATAAGTATTTACTTATTTATAAATAATTTATAAACAATCTCTTCATTCCATTATGAGACTGGAGAGAAGAATAGTGATGTAATTCTTAAATGAATGTAACTGTGATTTGCATTTTTATACCAGTTTCCTTACAAGTCTCCTGTCAATTTACTTTTTCTTTCAGTTTTCTCAAATAGAAAAGAAAAAGGAAAAATGTTACAAATTCTGGGGACCCTAAGGAATTCATTTCGGTGAAATAATGTATTCAAGGGGCTTTGCAAATTTTAAAGTGATAAGCTAAAATAATATACGAACACTAAAGGGCCTTTGTTAGTATTATTGCACTTTTCATCACTTGCAGTCACCTACAAGGCATTTTATACCATGGCTATGACCACAATTTGATGCCTAATTACACAGTTCTATGTCTGAAATGCATTTAGAAAACAAAATAAAAATTTATTGAAATGACCCGTTTTTATATTTTGTAGCTCTCTTTTTTTTTTTTTTTTAATTTTTAAAGACTTGTTCATTTATTGGAGAGAGAGAGATCAGGGGAAGGGCAGAGGAAGAGATAGAGAGAGAGACCAGGGGAATGGCAGAGGGAGAACAATAATCCCAAAGAGACTCCTGGCTGAGTGCAGAGGTCAAGACAGGGCTAGACCCCAGATCCTGAGATCACTAGTTGAGCTTAAATTAAGAGTAAGATGTTCAACAGACTGAGTGACCCAGGTGCTCCAATCTCTTCATTTTCAAAAATATTTTCCTCCCTCTTTTCCATCTGTCTCCTCTCATTTCTCACTCATTCCTCTGCTTCCCTAATTTCATTTCCTTATAACTCACCTACCAACTTTTTTTCTTTTCTCTCTATATTGTTTCTTCCTCTTCTGAACTCCTCATTTCCATTCCCCCCAATATTATTGTTTATTTTTGCTTTGCTCAATCACCGTTTTATTTGACATCTATCATGACTCTCTCCTTTCTTACATCCCGAGCATCGCTGTGTGTTTGTCTCCGTTTATCTGTATTATTATTCATCTCACTCTGTAGTTTTATTTTTGCTGACTTTTTTTTAACATACCCCAAGTGAGCCTGAATCTCTCTAATGATAAATTATTCATTAGGAACTATAATCTAAACTTTTTTTAATACTTTATTTATTTGACAGACAAAGATCACAAGTCGCAGAGAGGCAGGCAGAGAGAGAGGAAGGGAAGCAGGCTCCCCACTGAGCAGAGAGCCAATGCAGGGCTTGATCCCAGGGCCCTGAGATCATGACCTGAGCTGAAGGAAGAGGCTTAACCCACTGAGCCATGCAGGGGCCTCTATAATCTAAACTTTTGACATGCTAACTTTTCATCATTTGGCAGTGTGTCATGGGAATCTGCTGCTTCCAGTAGGCGACGAGAGAAGAATTAGGCACAAACAAGTCAGCTGCAAGAGATTGGGAGCAGGGAACAAGAGTCGAAAAGGACTGCTGCCACGAGCAACTCCACAGTCTCACTTTTATTGGATAGAAAACAATAGCCAACAGAAGGATCGATGAAGGTCAAACGTTAGTCTGGTCTTGCAGGCAAGCAAGGAGGAGGATAAAGTTTATAGTTAAACAAGCACATTCAAAGGACTCATCTAACAACGGGCACTTCTGGGAAGAGAAAGGAGCGATAACAGAAAAGGGAAGCAGGTGGTTTTCGTTCCACCCTGAGCTGACCGGGCGTTCCCAGGTGCTCGGCTTCCCTGAAGCAGGCAGCATTCCGCCCTGGGCAGGCCGGGTATTCCCGGCTGCCCAGCTTCTGTGAAGGGGTGGTGTTCTGCCCTGAGTGAGCCGGGCATCCCCAGCTTCCCAGCTTCATGGTCGTACATTGTCCTTCTCCCCAAAGACTTGTTGCCAGTATATGTATTTCTCTAAGGCCATATATAAATGTGCTTAGTAATTAGTAAAATCCTCCAGGGGTTACAGTTTAAGTAACAAATTGTTCTGAGGGGCAGCAGCAGAATCTCCACTCCTCATAGAGCTACATACTGTTATTTATGGTTATTTTAAAGAATTTCTCTGTTGAGGGCAAAGTTGGAAGGTGGTAGCAGAGTAGGAAGACCTTGGGCTTGCCTTGTCCCACAAATACAGGTAGATAAATAGCAAATCATCAAAAATAACCCAGCGATTGACCTTAAGACTGCCATAAAAAACTCTGAAATGAAGATAAAGAGGAGGCCACACTGGAGTAGGTACTCCTACAGAGATGCATATGGGTGAGAAATGGATTATGGCTGCTCCTATGGGAATGGAGTTGTAGTCATGGAGAAGAGTGAGAAACAGACTAATATACAGGGGAGTGCACAGGTAAAATGTACCCCAAAAGCAATTGGCTTAGAAAGTGAGAAGAACTGAATTTCATGACTTCTGATAACCAGTAAGTTTCAAGGCCTAGAGTTGTAAAGGCCAGCAGTCTTGGCTGTGAGAGAGCCTGGAGGGCATTGAACTTCTCTTGGAGAAAAGGCAGGCAAACAATCATGGACTTACAGTGTGGAAACAGCTATTTGAAGAGTTCCTAGGACACACAGTGGGGAGATTGTTCATCTCAGAGCACATCCCAGAGAGGCAACATTCACAGACAGACCCCTTTGAAATGCTCAGTACCATTTCTCTCCTCCATACCTCGGCACAAGTACAAGGTCATCTGCAGGAAGCAACCCAGCACCCACACTAGCTACTTATTTACACCAAGCCCTGCCATCTCATGCTCTGGTGGAATAGCCATTTCTAGACAAGCTTGCAAGTGTCCCAGACCAGCAGGCCCCTCCCAAGGAAGACCTGTCCAAACACCTGCTCACACTGCATATCCCAACACTGGAGTTTTGTGGGGCATCAGTTCCAGCAATGATGGCAACACATCTCATTTCACAAAGAGACCAGAGCACATCTAGTTAAGATGTATCATATTCAGATCAAGGATCAAACACTGCCCACAACAGGCAAAGAGAGTCTCTGCAGATGAATGGTCTGAAGGGTAAAGTGACCAGAATAAAACTGCAGAACACACACAGCACACATTGGACACATTCCTGGAAGTACCAAGCCCTATGGAAAAACAGATACAAAATGGAAAAGCACAATAGGACCTCTTCTTCATAAGACCATTGCCCTCGAGAACAGGATATGTAAGATGACTTTCTTAACACAAAGGAGCAGGCACAGAGACTGAGAGAAAATGAGAAGATAGAGAAATTTATCCCAAATGACAGAACAAGACAAGACTTCAAGTTACACTTTAAAACAATAATAATCAAAACAGTGTGGTATTGGCACAAAAATAGACACACTGTTCAATAGAACAGAATAAAAAACACAGAAATAAAGCCAGAACTATACAATCAATTAATCTTCAACAATATCCAATGGGCAAAAGAGAGTACCTTCAATAAATGGTGCTGGGAAAACTGGACAGTATCATGCAAGAATGAAACTGTACCACATTATTATTCCATATACAAAAATACATTTAAAATAGATTAAATACCTAAATATGAAACATGAAGCCCTAAAAATTCTAGAGGAGAACACAAGCAGTAACCTCCTTGTCATCAGCCATAGTAACGTTTTTCTAAATATGTCTCCTGAGACATGGGAAACAAAAGCAAAAATAAACCATTGAGACTTCATCAAAATAAAATGCTTCTGCCTTGGGAAGAAAACAATCAACAAAACTAAAAGGTGATCTAGGGAGTGGGAGAAAAGATTTTCAAATGGCATATCTGATAAAGGATTAGTGTCCAAAAAGGACTGATAGAAATCAAACCCCTCCCCGACCTGAAACAAACAATCCAATTAAAAATGGGCAGAAGACATGAACACACGTTTCTCCAAAGAAGATATGTTGGTAGCCAACAGACTCAGGGAAATGCAAATCAAAAATACAATGAGATAGCACCCCATACCTGTCAAAATGACTAAAACCAACAACAGGTGTTGATGATGATGTGGAGTAATAGAAACACTCATGCATTGTTGGTGGGGATGCAAAGTGGTGCAGCCACTCTGGAAAACTCATATATGGAATTTAAGAAATTAAAAAAAAAGCAAAGATTAAAAAAAAGACAAATTAAGAAATCCACTCTAATAGAGATCAAATTGATGGTTACCAGAGGGGAGGAGTGTGGGTGGGTGGGTGAAATATGTTATGGGGATTAAGGAGTGTGCTTGTCATGATGAGCATATGTATGTATGTATTCCATATACATGTATGGAATATGTATGGAATTGTTGAATCACTATATTTCACATCTGAAACTAACATAACACTGTTTGTTAAATAACTGGAATTAAAATAAAATGGAAATATGATTTATCTGTAACAACAACAAAAAAAACTTTTTGGCAATGTTAGTAACACTTTAAATGGAGTTGCTCTATTTGTCATAGCAGCAAGATGATAAATAATTTCCCAGACTGAACCAAGTCATTCAGAAAAACTGGTTCAGAGGATTGAGTAAACACTAAGAAATTATTATTCTAGACAGTTATGCTACATCTTCTTTTTTTTTTTTAATACATGTAACTGTAGTGGAAAGCTGAGTGGTCTGGGT
Source organism: Mustela nivalis (assembly GCF_964662115.1). Lineage (NCBI taxonomy): Eukaryota > Metazoa > Chordata > Mammalia > Carnivora > Mustelidae > Mustela > Mustela nivalis. The sequence goes on from NC_139040.1 coordinate 73,112,388, forward strand.
TTATTCTCAGCTTGCACACTTTTTATTTTTGTGTGTGTGACCACAGAACTTTTAATAACAAATGCATCACAATCCTCATATGATGAGTGAAGAATAAGAATCCCTGGAAACCAGACTCACATCCAGTCTCTTAAGATCAAATGAAATAATGGATATGAAATGTTATAAAGGCTTGCAAAGATTTATATCCTTATTTTCTTTCATGGCACACTCATCTGAGTATGGATCTAAGTTCCTTACCTAAAATCTTAAGGTTTACCATCATAAAAACTGAATGAAAGGATTCTGAAATGGAGCCAATAGTGACCTCTGAACTGCTCATGATTTCCAAGTCTGAATCTACACCCAAGAGTGGAATGCAGGAATTTTCCATGATGACTTTAACTTTGATGTATTGGCTGATGGTTAGCAAATGGCTTCCTTAAGCTAATATTGGAAACCCCCTTTTTTTCCCTCTTCCTCTCTATTTCTCTACTGTAATCATCAAAACAATGATTATACACCTTCTTCTTCCTAATTCCATGTCAATCCTGTACACATTTAAGTTCCCTCTGATCTCTTACAACCTAAGACAAACAGCACGAAGTAGTGTTTTTTTTTACTTGTTTTTTTTTAAAGATTTTTTCTTTATTTATCTGACAGAGATCACAAGTAGGCAGAGAGGCAGGCAGAGAGAGAGGAGGAAGCAGGCCCCCTGCAGAGCAGAGAGCCCAATGTGGGGCTCGATCCCAGGACCCTGGGATCATGACCCGAGCCGAAGGCAGAGGCCTAACCCACTGAGCCACCCAGGTGCCCCAGTAGTGTTGTTTTTTATTGGCGTTCAAAAATAAAAGGGAAGAATAGAATGACTCAACAAATCTATATATTTATCATTGCTCATCAAGATAAGTGAACTCTTTAAAAAAAGATACATGATCTCTTAAACCCCTTTACATATTTTACCCATTCCCTGACCCATCTTCCCTCTGGTAAACATTGGTTAAGAGTATAGCTTAAGAGTATAGTATTGTTTAAGAGTATAGCTTTTTGGGGGGTATCTTTTTATTGTATCCTGAAACTATATGAAACTGAAATATAATACTTTATGTAAATTATAATAAATTTAAAATAAATTGAATAAATAATGGGGTTGTAATTTGCAGCATGGTTAACAATGTTATATTGCATATTTGAAAACAGGAAAGTAGAACTTGAAAATTTTCATTATAAGAAGAAAATTTGTAACTATGTATGGTCATGTATATTAACTGGACTTATGGAGGTAACCATTTTGCAATATATACAAATATCAAATGACTACATTGTACACTTAAAATTAATACAATATGTCAATTATACCTCAATAAAAAGTTAATAGTGATAAAAATAATAATCATTAAAAATAAACATGGATGAGAGAGGCAACATGGCTTAGTGAAAAGGACTAGGACTTCAGGTACTAAGTTTCTAGTTCTGGTAGAATTTTTTTTACTTTTTTAAGTTTTTATTTAAATTCAATTTAGTTAATATACAGTGTAATATTAGTATCAGGTATACGATTCAATGATTCAATACTTCCATACAATACATCACCAGTAGCTTTCTTAATTTCCATGACCTATTTAACCCATCGTCTCACCAAACTTCCCTCTGATAACCATCAGTTCATTTTCTATAGTTAAGAGTCTGTTTGTTGGTCTGCCTATCTTTTTCCCCATGATTGTTTTGTTTCTTAAATTCCACATATGAGTGAAATGATATGGTATTTGTCTTTCTCTGACTGACTTATTTCACTTAGTGTAATTCTTTCTAGCTCTGCCCACATTATTGCAAATGGTACGATTTCATTCTTTCTGAAGGCTTCGTAATATTTAAGCATATACATATGTATCATTTTTTTATCCATTTATCAACTAATGGGACACTTGGGCTGATTCCATAATTTAGGTATTGTAGATAATGCTGCTATAAACAATGGGGTGAGTGTATCCCTTTGAATTAGAGGGATCAGAGGAAACTTAAATGTATCATTTGGATAAAAGTATCATTTGGATAAATACCCCAAAATCCAACAATTGCTGGATTGTAGAATAGTTCTACTTTTAACTTTTTGAGGAACCTCTATATTATTTTCCAGAATGGTTGCACTAGTTTACATTCCCACCAATAGTGCAGAAGGATTCTCCTTTCTCTGCATCTTTATCAACACATGTTGTTTCTTATGTTGTTGATTTTAGTCATTCTGACGGTATGAGGTCTCATTTGAATTTTGATTTATATTTCCCTGGTGATGAGTGATTCTTGATTTGATGCATGAAGTATAACCATTTCTATCATCTTTTTGAGCATTAGTTTCCACACTGTAAGATAAGAAAGTGAAACCAGATTATCTAAAAGTCCCCTTAAGTCTTAGATCTCCATGATTTAATGATCAGATAAGGCATTTTAGTTAAACTTTTTAAAATTTTATTTTCAGATCCTGATGCCTTCCTATAGTAAAGTTGTAATGATTTTCCCCCCAAAAATGATACAGATAACTTCCTAGTCTGCCAAAGTAAAGTAGTGCCATACCTTTGAGATGTTCTCACTTACAGCTACAAAATCCTGGACATAACAACAAACAAGCATAGGAATTGTCTAAAAAGTGTGGGGGGAAAGAATGTTTCCTAAGGACCATTGGATTTGAGCAACACCATAGGACATGATGATATATTTCCTGAGTTTGCTGACTGGCCCCCACACATCTTACATAAAGAAGCCTTTTACATAGAACCACCAACAGGAAGACAAAAGTAAACAAACAAACAAAAACTTCAAGGAAAGTTTGTTTTTTTTTTATAGATAAAGGATCTAGGAAAGTGTGGGCTAGCAAGAGAAAATATTTCTGGCAATTCCCATCCTACTCTAATCCAACATCAATAAAAACAGAAAGAACTATAGCCATATACACCATCTGATCTTTAAACATACTTCATCCCCTCCACCCCCATCTCAAGGAAACAAAGAGCACTGTCTCCCACTGGACCATGTCAGCAGGGTCAAGCACAAAGTTCATCTTTCATCCCCTAAACATGGAGCTAATATTCACTCCCCCGCCTGGCAGTGGCCAAGGTGCTGGGATTCCCTTACTTGGTGGTGCAGAAGGGACACAGAAGGGATTTGGTTTTCTACCCCAACTGAAGGAACCAAGCAGATAGTGCCCCTATTCTCCCACCAGGGTAGTGTCAGTGGGTCCAGCCAGAAACTGCTAGGTAAATGAAAGCATGAAGTGATGAAGTGAACCTCCACTTCTACCCAGAGGCAATAAGATTTAATGAGGCCATCATTAGACTTTAACCTCAGCCCAACCCCAGTGGAGGGAAGCTAAGCCTCCACACCCATCCAATGTCAACAAGGCAGAACAAAGTAGTACACACTGGGGCTAGTAAGCACTCTTTTTTTCCTCCCAATCCCAGTGAATCCCAGTGGAGAGCTGAATCTGCACTCCTAGATAGCATTGAGGAGGCACAATAAAGTGGTGGAGGGTTGGATAGCAACGACTTGAAAATGAATTAGAAAATACTATTATTTATAATATGATTGAAAAAATAGGAATATTTAACAAAAGGAAAGCAAAACATATTTTTAAAAAATATTTTTATTTATTTATTTTGACAGAGATCACAACTAGGCAGAGAGGCAGGCAGAGAGATAGGAAGGGAAGTAGGCTCTGCTGAGCAGAGAGCCCAATGCGGGGCTCGATTCCAAGACCCTGGGATTATGACCTGAGCCGAAGGCAGAGGCTTTAAACCACTGAGCTACCCAGGTGCCCCACAAAATATATTCTTAAATAAAAAATATTTTAAAAAATATTTAAGAAGACTTAAATAAATGGAAAGACATCTAAGTCTTTTGGACCACAATATGTTACAATGGCAATACTCTCCCAAATTTATTTCTATCAAGATCTGAGCTGATTTCTTTTCAGTTACTGAAAGCCGATTCTAGAAATTTAAGGAACTCTCCCAAAACCAAACAATCTTGATAGAAAAGTATAAAGTTGAGAGAGTTACACTTACCCATTTCAAAAACTACTACAAACTATAATGGTCAAGATTGGGACATAATTGTGTGAGGATAGATCAATGGAAAAGAATTAAGAGAGTGTGTGTGTGCATACATATACGTACATGCATACATACATGTATGTATACATGCATATATGTATACATATATACACATATACATATGTGTGTATATTTACACACGTATGTGTTGCATATATGTATGTGTTACACACATGTGTGTATACACACATATATACATGTATACGCATATACACATGTATACGCAAATACGCGTATGCGCATATACACATGTATACGTATATACGTATACATGTGTATATGCGCATGCATGTATGTATACATACGTGTGCGTATATGCTATACATGCATGTTTACATATGTATGTACGCATATGTATGTATGCACACGTATACATGTGTATATGCATATATATGCATATATACACATACATATGTATACATGTGTATACTTGTGTATATGCATATATATATGCGTATATGTATACATGCTTTACATGCATACATATATGTATATATACATGCATACATGCATATATGCATATATACGCATATTTGTGTGTGTGTGTATGTGTATATGTATGTATATGTATATATGTGTATATATATATATATATATCCAGTTTACTTTCAACTGGGTACCAAGTCACTTCAATGGGGAAATAATAATACTTACAATAAAAGGTACTGGGACAACTGGATATTCAAATGCAGAAGAATGAATTTGATACCCCACCTTGCACCATATACAAAAATTACCCCAAAATAAATTTTAAAATAGCCTAAGTGTAACAGCTAAAACTCTTAAAGCTCTAAAAATAGGCTTAAATCTTAGATTAATCAATAATTTCTTATCTATGACACCAAAAGCACATGAGGAAAAAGAAAAAAAATAAATGAATAAATTTGATTTAATTAAAAGGAAAACATATCCTGTTTTTCAAAGGGTATCTTCAAGAGAGTGAAAAGTTAACCCACCTAATGGAAGAAAATATTTAGCAAATTATATTTATGATAAGGGACTTGTAATCTAGAATATTAAATAAAGAATATTAATAAAGAATTTTTACAACTCAAATGTAAACAGAATAAAAGACAAATAATGCAGTAAAACATGACAAAATATCTGGATAGACATTTTTCCCAGGATTAAAACCAATAAGCACATGAAAAAAATGTTCAACATCATTAGCCATCAGGAAAATACAAGTCAAAATCACAATGCAATGAACTACTACTTCACACTTTCTAAGATGATAACAACAGCAAAATAACCTAACAAGTGTTGTCAGGATGTGGAGAAAATGGAACACTCATACGTAGGTGGTGGTAATGTTGACTAGTGCAGCCACTGTAGATAACAGTTTGGGATTTATTAAAATAGTGAAAGATCAAGTTACCAATAATCCAGCTATTCCATTCCTAGATATATACCCAAGAGAAGGGAAAACACACATCCACACAAAAACTTGTACATGACCGTCTAGAGTAATATATTATTATTAATGCCCACCCCTCCAAAAAATAGAAACAACCTAAATGTGCATCAGCTGATAAATGAGTAAAAACAATGCGGATTATTCATACAATGGAAAATTACTCAGCTATAAAAAAAGAAAGAATTACTGATACATGTTACAACATGTATGAATCTTGAAAGTATTATGCTAAGTGAAAGAATCCAAAAGTCAAAGAATCATATCATATTGTATGTTTCCATTCATGTGAAATGTCCAGAATAGGGAATTTGTAGAGATAGCAAACAGATTAGTGGTTGCTTAGGCTTTGTGGGTTGGAGTAAATGTTAATGGGTACAGGATTCATCTTTGTGATAATGAAAATGTAGTAAAATTGATTGTCATGATATTCATGTATCTCTATGGATATACTAAAAATCATCAAATTGTACACTTTAAATGGTCAGTTATATATTTAATTATATATCAATGAAGATGTTATTTAAAAAGTTAAAACACCTTGAAGTAAATGAAAATTAAAATAACTTTATAAAAATACTTGGAATATATATCTGAGGCAATGCTCAGAGACAAATTTATAGCACCAATTCTTACATTAGAAAAAAAGAAATGTTTTAAGTCATTAAGCTAAGTCCTTACCTTATGAAAATAGATAAGGCAATATAAACACAAAGTAAACAGAAGAACAGAAATCATAAGGGTAAGGACAAAACTAAATACAATTTAAAACAAAAAATAGTGGGGAGGAGTCAAGATGGCGGAGAAGTAGCAGGCCGAGACTACTTCAGCTAGCCGGAGATCAGCTAGATAGCTTATCTAAAGATTGCAAACACCTGCAAATCCATCAGCAGATCAAAGAGAAGAAGAACAGCAATTCTGGAAACAGAAAAACAACCACTTTCTGAAAGGTAGGACCGGCGGAGAAGTGAATCCAAAGCGACGGGAAGATAGACCCTGGGGGGAGGGGCCGGCTCCCGGCAAGCGGCGGAGCAACCGTGCACAAAATCAGGACTTTTAAAAGTCTGTTCCGCTGAGGGACATCGCTCCAGAGGCTACCTGGGGCAAAACCCACACGGGGTCAGCGTGGCCTCAGGTCCCGCAGGGTCACAGAAGGATCGGGGGTGTCTGAGTGTCGCAGAGCTTGCGGGTATTGGAACGGGAAAGCCGGCTACAGAGACAGAGCCGACAGTAAGATCACAGCTCGGTGTTACCTTGAACCGGTCGCAGGCTCGGTGAGCTCGGAGCACGGCCGGAGGTCAGGCAGACGGGAGTAACTGAGTGCGGTTCTCTAGGCGCGCACTGAGGAGTGCGGCCCTGGGCTCTCGGCTCCTCCGGGCCGGAGACCAGGAGGCCGCCATTTGTATTCCCGTCCTCCGGAACTCTACGGAAAGCGCTCAGGGAACAAAAGCTCCTGAAAGCAAACCCGAGCGGATTACTCACCCCGGCCCCGGGTAAAAGCGGTGCAATTCCGCCTGGGGCAAAGACACTTGAGAATCACTACAACAGGCCCCTCCCCCAGAAGATCAACAAGAAATCCAGCCGAGACCAAGTTCACCTACCAAAGAGTGCGGTTTCAATACCAAGGAGAGCAGCAGAATTCTAGAGGAGGAGAAAGCAAAGCACGGACTCATGGCTTTTTCCCTATGATTTTTTTTAGTATTGCGGTTAATTTAATTTTTTTCTTTTTCTTTTTCTTTTTTTTTTTTTTTTTTTGCCTTCGGGTAAAATTTTTTTTTTTAACTGTTACCTTTTTCTTTTTTAACGATTTTTTACTAGTTTATCTAATACATATATTTTTTTTCTTTTTTATATTTTTCTTAGGTGTTTTCTTTTTTTAAAAAATTCTTTTTTTTTCTCTTTTTTCTTTTTTTTTATTGTTTCCTTTTTGAACCACTTTTTATCCCCTTTTTCCCCCCTCACGATTTTGGATCTCTTCTAATTTGGTTAAAGCATATTTTCCTGGGGTTGTTGCCACCCTTTTAGTATATTACTTGCCCCTTCATATACTCTTATCTGGACAAAATGACAAGACGGAAAAATTCAACACAAAAAAAAGAACAAGAGGCAGTACCGAAGGCGAGGGACCTAATCAATACAGACATTGGTAATATGTCAGACCTAGAGTTCAGAATGACAATTCTCAAGGTTCTAGCCGGGCTCGAAAAAGGCATGGAAGATATTAGAGAAACCCTCTCGAGAGATATAAAAGCCCTTTCTGGAGAAATAAAAGAACTAAAATCTAACCAAGTTGAAATCAAAAAAGCTATTAATGAGATGCAATCAAAAATGGAGGCTCTCACTGCTAGGATAAATGAGGCAGAAGAAAGAATTAGTGATATAGAAGACCAAATGACAGAGAATAAAGAAGCTGAGCAAAAGAGGGACAAACAGCTACTGGACCACGAGGGGAGAATTCGAGAGATAAGTGACACCATAAGACGAAACAACATTACAATAATTGGGATTCCAGAAGAAGAAGAAAGAGAGAGGGGAGCAGAAGGTATACTAGAGAGAATTATTGGGGAGAATTTCCCCAATATGGCAAAGGGAACAAACATCAAAATTCAGGAGGTTCAGAGAACGCCCCTCAAAATCAATAAGAATAGGCCCACACCCCGTCACCTAATAGTAAAATTTACAAGTCTCAGTGACAAAGAGAAAATCCTGAAAGCAGCCCGGGAAAAGAAGTCTGTAACATACAATGGTAAAAATATTAGATTGGCAGCTGACTTATCCACAGAGACCTGGCAGGCCAGAAAGAGCTGGCATGATATTTTCAGAGCACTAAATGAGAAAAACATGCAGCCCAGAATACTATATCCAGCTAGGCTATCATTGAAAATAGAAGGAGAGATTAAAAGCTTCCAGGACAAACAACAACTGAAAAAATTTGCAAACACCAAACCAGCTCTACAGGAAATCTTGAAAGGGGTCCTCTAAACAAAGAGAGATCCTACAAGTGGTAGATCAGAAAGGAACAGAGACCATATACAGTAACAGCCACCTTACAGGCAATACAATGGCCCTAAATTCATACCTCTCAATAGTTACCCTGAATGTTAATGGGCTAAATGCCCCTGTCAAAAGACACAGGGTATCAGAATGGATAAAAAAACAAAACCCATCTATATGTTGCCTCCAAGAAACACATTTTAAGCCCGAAGACGCCTCCAGATTTAAAGTGAGGGGGTGGAAAAGAATTTACCATGCTAATGGACATCAGAAGAAAGCAGGAGTGGCAATCCTTATATCAGATCAATTAGATTTTAAGCCGAAAACTATAATAAGAGATGAGGAAGGACACTATATCATACTCAAAGGGTCTGCCAACAAGAAGATTTAACAATTTTAAATATCTATGCCCCCAACGTGGGAGCAGCCAACTATATAAACCAATTAATAACAAAATCAAAGAAACACATCAACAATAATACAATAATAGTAGGGGACTTTAACACTCCCCTCACTGAAATGGACAGATCATCCAAGCAAAAGATCAGCAAGGAAATAAAGGCCTTAAACGACACACTGGACCAGATGGACATCACAGATATATTCAGAACATTTCATCCCAAAGCAACAGAATACACATTCTTCTCTAATTCACATGGAACATTCTCCAGAATAGATCACATCCTCGGTCCTAAATCAGGACTCAACTGGTATCAAAAGATTGGGATCATTCCCTGCATATTTTCAGACCACAATGCTCTAAAGCTAGAACTCAACCACAAAAGGAAGTTTGAAAAGAACCAAAATACATGGAGACTAAACAGCATCCTTCTAAAGAATGAATGGGTCAACCGGGAAATTAAAGAAGAATTGAAAAAAATCATGGAAACAAATGATAATGAAAATACAACGGTTCAAAATCTGTGGGACACAACAAAGGCAGTCCTGAGAGGAAAATATATAGCGGTACAAGCCTTTCTCAAGAAACAAGAAAGGTCTCAGGTACACAATCTAACCCTACACCTAAAGGAGCTGGAGAAAGAACAAGAAAGAAACCCTAAGCCCAGCAGGAGAAGAGAAATCATAAAGATCAGAGCAGAAATCAATGAAATAGAAACCAAAAAAACAATAGAACAAATCAACGAAACTAGGAGCTGGTTCTTTGAAAGAATTAATAAAATTGATAAACCCCTGGCCCAACTTATCAAAAAGAAAAGAGAAAGGACTCAAATAAATAAAATCATGAATGAAAGAGGAGAGATCACAACTAACACCAAAGAAATACAAACTATTATAAGAACATACTATGAGCAACTCTACGGCAATAAATTTGACAATCTGGAAGAAATGGATGCATTCCTAGAAACATATAAACTACCACAACTGAACCAGGAAGAAATAGAAAGCCTGAACAGACCCATAACCAGTAAGGAGATTGAAACAGTCATTAAAAATCTCCAAACAAACAAAAGCCCAGGGCCAGATGGCTTCCCGGGGGAATTCTACCAAACATTTAAAGAAGAACTAATTCCTATTCTCCTGAAACTGTTCCAAAAAATAGAAATGGAAGGAAAACTTCCAAACTCATTTTATGAGGCCAGCATCACCTTGATCCCAAAACCAGGCAAGGATCCCACCAAAAAAGAGAGCTATAGACCGATATCGTTGATGAACACAGATGCGAAAATACTCAACAAAATACTAGCCAATAGGATTCAACAGTACATTAAAAAGATTATTCACCACGACCAAGTGGGATTTATTCCAGGGCTGCAAGGTTGGTTCAACATCCGCAAATCAGTCAATGTGATACAACACATCAATAAAAGTAAGAACAAGAACCATATGATACTCTCAATAGATGCTGAAAAAGCATTTGACAAAGTACAGCATCCCTTCCTGATCAAAATTCTTCAAAGTGTAGGGATAGAGGGCACATACCTCAATATCATCAAAGCCATCTATGAAAAACCCACTGCAAATATCATTCTCAATGGAGAAAAACTGAAAGCTTTTCCGCTAAGGTCAGGAACACGGCAGGGATGTCCTTTATCACCACTGTTATTCAACATAGTACTAGAGGTCCTAGCCTCAGGAATCAGACAACAAAAGGAAATTAAAGGCATCCAAATCGGCAAAGAAGAAGTCAAATTATCACTCTTCGCAGATGATATGATACTATATGTGGAAAACCCAAAAGACTCCACTCCAAAACTGCTAGAACTTATACAGGAATTCAGTAAAGTGTCAGGATATAAAATCAATGCACAGAAATCAGTTGCATTTCTCTACACCAACAGCAAGACAGAAGAAAGGGAAATTAAGGAGTCAATCCCATTTACAATTGCACCCAAAACCATAAGATACCTAGGAATAAACCTAACCAAAGAGACACAGAATCTTTACTCAGAAAACTATAAAGTACTCATGAAAGAAATTGAGGAAGACACAAAGAAATGGAAAAATGTTCCATGCTCCTGGATTGGAAGAATAAATATTGTGAAAATGTCTATGCCACCTAAAGCAATCTACACATTTAATGCAATTCCTATCAAAGTACCATCCATCTTTTTCAAAGAAATGGAACAAATAATTCTAAAATTTATATGGAACCAGAAAAGACCTCGAATAGCTAAAGGGATATTGAAAAAGAAAGCCAACGTTGGTGGCATCACAATCCCGGACTTCAAGCTCTATTACAAAGCTGTCATCATCAAGACAGCATGGTACTGGCACAAAAACAGACCCATAGATCAATGGAACAGAATAGAGAGCCCAGAAATAGACCCTCAAATCTATGGTCAACTCATCTTCGACAAAGCAGGAAAAAATGTCCAATGGACAAAAGACAGCCTCTTCAACAAATGGTGCTGGGAAAATTGGACAGCCACATGCAGAAAAATGAAATTGGACCATTTCCTTACACCACACACAAAAATAGACTCAAAATGGATGAAGGACCTCAATGTGCGACAGGAATCCATCAAAATCCTTGAGGAGAACACAGGCAGCAACCTCTTCGACCTCAGCCGCAGCAACATCTTCCTAGGAACAACGCAAAAGGCAAGGGAAGCAAGGGAAAAAATGCACTATTGGGATTTCATCAAGATCAAAAGCTTTTGCACAGCAAAGGAAACAGTTAACAAAATCAAAAGACAACTGACAGAATGGGAGAAGATATTTGCAAACGACATATCAGATAAAGGACTAGTGTCCAGAATCTATAAAGAACTTAGCAAACTCAACACCCAAAGAACAAATAATCCAATCAAGAAATGGGCAGAGGACATGAACAGACATTTCTGCAAAGAAGACATCCAGATGGCCAACAGACACATGAAAAAGTGCTCCATATCACTCGGCATCAGGGAAATACAAATCAAAACCACAATGAGATATCACCTCACACCAGTCAGAATGGCAAAAATCAACAAGTCAGGAAATGACAGATGCTGGCGAGGATGCGGAGAAAGGGGAACCCTCCTACACTGTTGGTGGGAATGCAAGCTGGTGTAACCTCTCTGGAAAACAGCATGGAGGTTCCTCAAAATCTTGAAAATAGAACTGCCCTATGACCCAGCAATTGCACTATTGGGTATTTACCCTAAAGATACAAACGTAGTGATCCAAAGGGGCACGTGTACTCGAATGTTTATAGCAGCAATGTCCACAATAGCCAAACTATGGAAAGAACCTAGATGTCCATCAACAGATGAATGGATCAAGAAGATGTGGTATATATACACAATGGAATACTATGCAGCCATCAAAAGAAATGAAATCTTGCCATTTGCGACAACATGGATGGAACTAGAGCGTATCATGCTTAGCGAAATAAGTCAAGCAGAGACAGACAACTATCATATGATCTCCCTGATATGAGGAAGTGGTGATGCAACATGGGGGCTTAAGTGGGTACGAGAAGAATAAATGAAAGAAGATGGGATTGGGAGGGAGACAAACCATAAGTGACTCTTAATCTCACAAAACAAACTGAGGGTTGCTGGGGGGAGGGGGTTTGGGAGAAGGGGGTGGGATTATGGACATTGGGGAGGGTATGTGTTTTGGTGAGTGCTGTGAAGTGTGTAAACCTGGTGATTCACAGACCTGTACCCCTGTGGATAAAAATATATGTTTATAAAAAATAAAAAATTATATTAAAAAAAAATAGTATTCATCCTTTCTTTTGTAGCAACATGGACGGGACTGGAAGAGATTATGCTGAGTGAAGTAAGTCAAGCAGAGAGAGTCAATTATCATATGGTTTCACTTATTTGTGGAGCATAACAAATAGCATGCAGGACATGGGGAGATAGAGAGAAGGGAGTTGGGGGAAATTGGAAGGGGAGGTGAACCATGAGAGACTATGGACTCTGAAAAACAATCTGAGGGTTGTGAAGGGGCGTGGGGTGGGAAGTTGGGGTACCAGGTGGTGGGTATTATAGAGGGCACGGATTGCATGGAGCACGGGGTGTGGTACAAAAACAATGAATAGTGTTATGCTGAAAATAAATTTTAAAAAATTTAAAAAATAGTAGGGAAAACCAACAAAAACAAAGAGCAGGTTGTTCAGAACATTGGCAAAACTGTATACCTTTAGTAAAAGTCCCCGAGTCACCAAGGAAATGTTGAAAAAGAAAAACAGAGCTAGGGATATCACATTGCCTTATTTCAAGCTTTATTACAAACCTGTGATCACCAAGACATCATGGTAATGGGACAAAAACAAAACACATAGACCAATGGAACAGAGAAGAGAGCCCAGATGTGGACCCGCAACTCTATGGTCAAATAATCTTCAACAAAGCAGGACAAAATATACAGTGGGAAAAAGACATTCTCTTCAATAAATGGTGCTGAGAAAATTGGACCACTATGCAAATAATCTTCAACAAAGCAGGACAAAATATACAGTGGGAAAAAGACATTCTCTTCAATAAATGGTGCTGGGAAAATTGGACCACTATGCATCAAAGACTGAAACTCCACCATTCCCTTGCATCATACAAAAAGATAAACTCAAAATGGATGAAAGATCTCAATGTGAGACAAGAATCCATCAAAATCCTGAAGGAAAACATAGGCACTAACCTCTTTGACATCAGCCAGAGCAACTTTTTTCAAGACATGTCTATAAAAGCAAACAAAAGCGAAAATGAACTTTGGGACTTCATCAAGATCAAAAGCTTCTGCACAGCAAAGGAAACATCAACAAAACAAAGAGGCAACCCATGGAGTGGGAGAAGATATTCCCAAATGACAATATAGAAAAAGGGCTGCTATCCAGGATCTATGAAGAACTTCTCAAACTCAACACAGATAATCAAACTCAAAACAGATAATCATGTCAAAGAATGGGCAGAAGACATAAACAGATACTTCTCCAATGAAGACATACAAATGGCTAACAGACACATGAAAAAATGTTCATCATCATTAGCCATCAGGGAAATTCAAATCAAAGCTGCATTGAGATAACACCTTACACCAGTTAGAACAGCAAAGATTAACAAGGCAGGAAATAACAAGTGTTGGAGAAAGTATGGAGAAAGGGGAACCCTCTTTCACTATTCATGGGAATGCAAGTTGGTACAGCCTCTTTGGAAAACAGTGTGGAGATTCCTTAAGAAATTAAAAATAGAGCTTCCCTATGACCCTTCAATTGCACTACTGGGTATTTACCACCAAGATACAGATGTAGTGAAAAGAAGGGCCATCTGTACCCCAATATTCATAGCAGTAATGGCCACAGTCACCAAACTGTGGAAAGAAAGATGCCCTTCAATGGATGAATGGATAAGGAAGATGTGGTCCATATACATTATGGAGTATTATGCCTCCATCAGAAAGGATGAATACCCAACTTTTGAATCAATGGGGATGGGACTGGAGGAGACTATGCGGAGTGAAATAATTCAAGCACAGAAAGTCAATTATCATATGGTTTCATTTACTTGTGGAGTGTAAGGAATAACGTGGAGGACATTAGAAGAAGGAAAGGAAAAGTGAATTGGGGGAAATAAGAGGGGGAGGTGAAGCATGAGAGACTGTGGACTCTGAAAAACAAGCTGAGGGTTTTGGAGGGGCGGGGCTGAAGGTGGTTGAGCCTGGTGGTGGGTATTAATGAGGGCACGTATTGCATGGAGCACTGGGTGTTGTACATAAACAATGAACACTGCATCAAAAACTAATGATGTATTTTATGGTGACTAACATAACACAATAAAAAAGTTAAAGAAAAAAGATACAAATCAACTGCATGTTATGTAAAACGGGATATTCTACAACTCTTACAGACATAAAGATGATAATAAGGGAATACTAAAAACAACCCAATACATCTGTATTTGACAACCTAGATTAAATGAACCAAGTTACTGATAAATACAAATTACTAAAACTCAACCAAGGCTAAGTAAAGACTTGAATAGTCTTGTACTCATTATGGAAACTGAATTTGTCATTAAAATTCTCTTTGAATCAAATATATAGGCTCAGATTATTCCACTGAAGAATTTTACCAAATGATTAAAGAATAACTAACACAAATTTTATAAAATCTCCTTTATGAAATAGGAAAAGAGGGAACATTTCCCAACTCATTGTATCCTAGTATCGTAATCTTATCTTGATGCTAAACAAGATGAAAACAGTGCAAAAAAAAAAAAACGCAAAAGAGTGAGAGTTGAAGTGAGAGCAAGAAAAAGAGGAAGGGAGGAAGGAAGGCAAGAAGTGATAGAGAGAAAGAAGAAGGAAAGAAAGGAAATAATACTATAGAGCAATCTCTTTCATGTTCTTAAGAGTCAAAATATTATCAATAATATCCAGCAGTATATAAAAATATTTTTACAGTGTGATAAGTAGGATCCATAATGACGTGGGTATGCAAATCTGATTCAACATTTTAAAAAAATCACTGTTATTCACCATGTTAATAGGCTAGAAACAAAAATCATACAATTACCTTAATGACATTAAAAGGACGTAGAGAGATGGAGAGAAGGGAGTTGAGGGAAATTGGAAGGGGAGGTGAACCATGAGAGACTATGGACTCTGAAAAACAACCTGAGGGTTTTGAAGGGGAGGGGGGTGGGAGGTTGGGGGAGCCAGGTGTTGGGTACTAAGGAGGGCATGTATTGCATGGAGCACTGGGTGTGGTGCAAAAACAATGAATTCTGTTTCGCTGAAAAGAAATTAAAATAATTATTTAACAAAATCCAACCTCCATTTGTGATAACAAGTCTCAGTGTAATAGGAAAATTTTCAGAATAAGTGCCTCAACTGGACAAACAGAATTTTTAAAAGCCTACAACCAACATAATACTTAACAGTGAAAGTCTGAGATCAGAATTAGGCATGGGCACCTGTTGTCATTATTCATATTAAACATAAGACCAGATGTTCTAGGGCCTGCATAAGGCCCTAGAAAATAAGGCCCTAGAAAAATAAGTAAAATTAATATATATTTAAAGAGAAGAAATAAAGTCATTTTTATCTGAAGTTGACATTGTGTACATAAATAATTCACATATAGGGGCATCTGGGTGGCTCAGAGCGTTAAGCTTCTGCCTTTAGCTCAGGTCATGATCTCAGGGTCCTGGGATCAAAAATTTTGTTCAACAGGGAGCCTACTCCCCCTTCTCTCTCTGCCTGCCTCTCTGCCTACTTGTGATCTCTCTTTCTCTCTCTTTCTGTCAAAGAAATAAAAATCTTTTTAAAATTTACACATTAAACACATACATGCACACACACACACTTAGAAATAATAAGAGTGTTCAGCAAGATAATAGTACACAATATAATCACACAAAGAGAGGGACATCACCAAGATGGTGGCATAACTTGTTGCCAACATCATCCCCCATCATAAGAAAAAATAATAATAATAACTATTTATGGGTAAGAAATCACTGAGGAAATCCTAGAACATTGGGATGAGGCTGAAGCCTTATATCACAAGAACCAAGATAGACCACATTACAAAGGTACTAGGAACAACTACATGATGACTGAATTGAACCTCCCTCGAACCAATGAAACACCAGAATGAGAGGTTTCTCCTGAGCTTACAGTTCTTCCAGTGGGAATAGAGAGCACAGATCCCCAGTATTGTGAATCACTTTTGGGGAATCCTCACTTTGGTCTCACTTCACAGGGATTGTAAGGAATCTGCAGGGCTTGGCTACTCTGGGAATTTGATTGTGATAGAGAAAGGGGGAGAGGTTTGCAACAACCAATGCTCAGATATCAGCTGACCAAGTTCCTAACTGCAGAGTCCAAGTAGTAGTCCCAACCAAAAATTGTCCTCATCTGGAGAGTCAAGAAAGTAGTGTAGTCTGACCAGAGATCTCATTGAAGTACAGGACTACTTAATTTTGGTCCTAAAACAAAGAGGATTGCCACCTTGGACCATGGTTTGCCCCCAGCATACAAACCCAGGTAGGATAGCTGAGTCATAGCCCATACCACTGTTGAGTGTAGCTGCCATCTCCACCATACCAGGAACTCTGATGAACATCTGGAAACTATGTAGCCCAACAACGTCTGAGCAAAAATATGGCAGGCAGAGTTAATAATCTGCAGAGAAAATCTAGTCGCACCATTTGGCCAGGGAACTTGGGGAGCAAGTCAGCTTGAGTGAAGACCACAGAGAGTGACATCACCAAGATGGTAACATAGGTCACTCCTGACCTTCTTTCCCCTCATAAGAAGAACTAACAACTGTTGGGATGCCTGGGTGGCTCAGTCAGTTAAGTGGATGCCTTAGGCTGAGGTCATGATACTGGGGTCCTGGGATCAAGTCCCATGTCAAGCTCCTTCCTCAGTGGGGAGCCTGCTTCTTCCTCTCTGCTCCTTCCCCAAGATTGTACTCTCTCTCTCTCAAATATATAGATATATTTAAATATATCTATATATATACACATTTTATATAAGTATATATGTACATGTGTGTGTGTTTATGTATATATAATTGCTATATTTTTTAAAGATTTTATTTATTTATTTGACAGAGAGAGAACACAAGTAGGGGGAGTTGGGGAGGGAGAAGCAGTCTTCCCATCAAGCAGGAAGCAGGGAGTCTGATGCGGGGGTCTGGAATCATGACCTGACCAAAGGAAGACACTTAGGGACTGAGCCACCCAGGTGCTCCAATAAAATATTTTTTTAAAAAAGAAGAACTAACAACTGTTCACAAGCAAGGCACCACTGACAATCCTTGGTCATGGGTGGAGGCTGAAGCACCGCCATGCATCACACTGACCAAGACAAACTGCATTAGAAGATAAGAGGAACAGTCACATATTAACCACATTACTGGGGGAGAAATATCCCCTGAGTTTCTGTCCCTCCAGTGGGAAAAGAAAACCTGGATGGATAAGAGGCACTCTCCAGCATTGTGGGTTGTTTTATCTCATGCCACAGGGATTGAAGGGGAATCTGTTGGGCTCAAACACTGGAAATCTGTGATAGAAAAAATTGGGGGTGGCTTGCAACAATCAGCATACTGAGTTCATACCTGTATTGCCCAAATAGTAATCACAACCAGCAGCTTTGCTCATCTACAACTTAAGTTAGGGCACACTGAGCAGAGAACATAACAGGTATGGGTCTGTCTGATTCAGATCAACTGAGGATTATTTTCTAGCCCTGGAAACTGGTTTACCCACACTCAGGAAATGAGGTGTGTCACAGCTCCACCTGCTGTGGAGAGTGTCTCCCAAACACATCTGACCAGAAGGGCTGGCAGAAATAGCTGGATGTTGTGTAGTATGATCAAGCAAAAAGGCAGGTGGGCAAAGTCGTTCATCCCCAGAGCAAAGGCACTGCAGGGTGTGGTAAGTTACTCTGCTATTCATAAACAAAGGCGTTAATTAATATGCTGCTGCCTCTTGGAACAATTTGTTACTTAAACTGTAACCCCTGGAGGATTTTACTAGTTGCCAAGCACATTTAGATATGGCCTTAAGAAACACTGATACTGACAACAGGTCTTTGGGGAGAAGGACGATGTACGACCATGAAGCTGGGCAGCTGGGGATGCCTGGCTCGCTCAGAACAGAACGCCGCCCCTTCACCGAAGCTGGGCAGCCAGGAAAACCTGGCCCGCCCAGGGCAGAACGCTGCCTGCTTCAGGGAAACCAAGCACCCGGGAACACTAGGTCAGCTCAGGGTGGAATGAAAACCGCCTGCTTCCCTTTCTCGTGATCGCTCCTTTCTCTTCCCAGAAGTGCTCGTTGTTAGTTAGATGAGTCCTTTGAATGTGCTTGGTTAAGTATAAACATTACCCTCCTCCTTGCTGACCTGCAAGACGTGACTAACGTGTGACCTTCATCAATCCTTCTGTTGGCTATTGTTTTCTATCTAATAAAAGTGAGACTGTGGAGTTGCTCGTAGCAGCAGTCCTTTTAGACTGTTGTCCCCTGCTCCCAGTCTTTTGCAGCTGACTTGTTTGTGCCTAATTCTTCTCTCATCACCGTCGCCAACTTGAAGCGGCATTAATAGCCAAGTTTGAGAGTAGTTCTTTGCCCCCTCCAAAGTGTAGAGTGTGTTTGGAAAATTAAGAGTTGCTTTGAGTGACCAATCCCCTTCCCATCTACATGAGGGAGCTTAAATAGCCCCAGTTGTTGTGGTGTCCAGCCCCATTTGACCTGAAGGGATGATTAGAACACCTGGAAGCTGTGTGGCTCAGTGGTCCTCCAAGAAAAAGTCAGGTTCAGATTGAGCTGATTGACCCCACAGCAAAGCCAGTACTGAGCATGGAATGTGTCTGTGCACACTCTGTGCACACAAAAATAAGGGGTTAAATCATAGCCAAGGTTGAGGGTAGCTCCTGGCCCCTCCCAATCAGAGAGCCTGTTCAGAATTGAGAGTTCTCTGGAGTGACTCCTCACCACCCTGTGTCTCACCTCTATTGTTGTGTGGCTCCTGAACTCATCTGCCCAGAAGCACTGGTGAAAACATCTGGAAGTTGCACAGTCCAGTAGTGCTAGAATTAAGAGAAAAACAGACAGATAATATTTGCAGAACAAAGCCAGTAGACCTGTTTGATGAGGGAATTTGTTGGCATAAGTTGAGGCATAAGTTGATTTAAGATTGAAAAAAAAAAAAAAAAAGAAAAGAACAAAACTACTAGCTTTAAAGCTACTTCCCCCTCTGCACCCAAGCAGGGAAACTAATTTATAGCTGGTTCATTTCTGGATACAGCATGCCCAATCTGGGAACCTAACTAGAGCACACTGGAAGCTGTGTCACCTATCCAATAGCCCTGCTTACAATGACACTTGAACACAGACCACCTCCTGTGACTTTCCTTATCTATAAAGCAAAACTGGTAGCTTCGCCTGACCAGGATATTTTACACATATTCTGGACAGATTTGAGTCCCCAAATAAGAATACGTATAGGGCCTGGGTCCCACACTCTTTCATTGCCAGGATAGAGATACTAATTTATAGCACCATCAATTACTGAATATAGTATTCAGTCCCAACCACCTAATAAGCCTGACCAGAAAATGAAGACAACTTATGGGGCCCATTATACCAGCTTACATGCAAAGGGAAGCAAGGAAGAAGTCCTCATCCAAATGTTCTCAGTCAGTGGCACATCCATCCACCCCCACCTCAGAGCTAGAACAGTAACCTAACCCAGGTATAGACCCAAATAGCAGACTTCACTTGCACAAAATGGGCTTAACCTGCACATTATGAGCACACATGAACAGAAACCTAAACTGAGATGACTGGTGAAGATCTAAATCTTCCAAAGAAAATCTCTAAAGCCTGGTAGAGAAATCTGATTACTTAAATGCCCAGATACCAATATAAGGAATTAAAGATCATGGGGAATAACATGTAAATATGATACCAACAAAGGAATCTGAAAAAGCTCTAATAACTGATCTTCAGGAAGTGGAGATCTACAAATTGTCAAAGAATTAAGAATCATCTTACAGATAAACAAACTACAAAGACACAGAAAGAGTTAACTAAATAAAGTTAGGAAAACAATACATGAACAAAAATTAGAAGTTTGACAAAACAATAGAAACAGAAACAATAACCAAATACAAATAAAAATCTTAGAATTGAA
Organism: Mustela nivalis; assembly: GCF_964662115.1. Taxonomy (NCBI): domain Eukaryota; kingdom Metazoa; phylum Chordata; class Mammalia; order Carnivora; family Mustelidae; genus Mustela; species Mustela nivalis. Next base: position 73,132,974 of record NC_139040.1, read on the forward strand.
AAATGTGATCACTGAACTGAAGAATCCAATAGAGTTACAAAAGAAGACTTGACCATGCAAAATAATCAGTTACCTGAAGTTTAGGTCACTAGAAATTACCCAGTCATAGAAGAAAAAAAATACAAAAAGGTAATTCCAACAGGACTATGAGTGGATTCCTCAACAGAAAAAAATAAAATAAAGGCCTGAGAGAATGCAGTAACATATCAAGATATTAAAAGAAAAAAACAATTATGAGCTAAACTATACCTAGTGAAGCCATCCTTCAAAAATGAAGGAATAAGGACTTTTTCAAAAAAAGAAAGGCAGAAGGAGTTTATTACAACTACACCTGCCTTGTAAGAAATGCTTAAGTGAGTTCTTTGATTAGAAGTGAAGGTGCACTAATTAACATAATAAAAACACTAAAAGGTAGTGTAAAACTCACCAATAATGCTAAATATAGTCAAGTTAGATTCTATAGTAATTTGATAACTGACTTACAACTTTATCTTAAAAACTTAAAAAAAAACAAAAGTACTAAAAATAACCACATGTAAGATAGTCTATGGTTAGCTGTACATTATTTTAAAATGTACATTATAACAGAAATATGCTGAAAAGTTATGGAGAGTTCAAATAAAAATGCAAAGTGTAAAAATGCTATTGAAGTTGTTACAAGCTTGAAAGAGGGTGTTTTAGTTTAAGATATTTTATGTAAGCATCATATGGTAACCACAAGGAAAAAACACACAGCAATTACACAAAAGAACATACTGATACAAAAAGATATCAAATCACACACGCAAAAAAAAAAAATGACAGCAGGATATAAAACAAAGAACACTGACCTAAAAGGAAAGAAAAGGAAAGGTAGAGAGAGAGAAAGAGAGAGAGAAGAGAGGGAGGAAAGAAAGAAAGAAAGAAAGAAAGAAAGAAAGAAAGAACAAAGAGAGAGAGAAGAAAGAGAAAGAAAAGAAAGAAAGAAAGAAAGAAAGAAAGAAAGAAAGAAAGAAAGAATTTTTATCAATTTTGAAAAATTTTTTTTCAATTTTTCACTCAGCATAATCTCTTCCAGTCCCGTCCATGTTGCTACAAAAGTTGGGTATTCGTCCTTTCTGATGGAGGCATAATACTCCGTAGTGTATATGGACATCTTCCTTATCTATTTGTCCATTGAATGGTATCTTGGTTCTTTCCAGAGTTTGGCGACCGTGGCCATTGCTGCTATAAACATTGGGGTACAGATGGCCCTTCTTTTCACGACATCTGTATCTTTGGGGTAAATACCCAGGAGTGCAATTGCAGGGTCATAGGGAAGTCCTATTTATATTTTCTTGAGGAATCTCCACACTGTTCTCCAAAGAGGCTGCAACAACTTGCATTCCCACCAACAGTGTAAGAGGGTTCCCCTTTCTCCACATCCCCTCCAACACATGTTGTTTCCTGTCTTGCTAATTTTGGCCATTCTAACTGGTGTAAGGTGATATCTCAATGTGGTTTTAATTTGAATCACCCTGAGGACTAGTGATGATGAACATTTTTTCATGTGTCTGCTAGCCATTTGTATGTCTTCATTGGAGAAGTGTCTGTTCATATCTTCTGCCCATTTTTTGATATGATTGTCTGTTTTGTAGACCCTCAACTCTATGGGAAAATAATCTTCAACAAAACAGGAGAAAATATACAGTGGGAAAAAGACAGTCTCTTCAATAAATGGTGCTGGGAAAACTGGACAGCTATATATCAGAATGAAACTCGACCATTATCTTACACCATACACAAAGATAAACTCAAAATGGTTAAAAGACCTCAACAGAATCCTAGAGGAGAACATAGGCAGTAATCTCTTCGATATCAACCACAGCAACTTCTTTCAAGATATGTATCCAAAGGCAAAGGAAACAAAAGCAAAAATAAAGTTTTGGGACTTCATCAAAATAAAAAGCTTCTGCACAGCACAGGAAACAGTCAAGAAAACAAAGAGACAACCCATAGAATGGGAGAGGATATTTGCAAATGGCAGTACAGACAAAAGGTTGATATCCAGGATCTATAAAGAGCTCCTCAAACTCAACAAACCAGTTTTTAAAAATCGTTTTTGGGAAGAGAGGCAAGATGGCAGAGGATTAGCAGACTGAAATGACATCAGGTTGCAGGAGTTCATCTAGATAGTTATCAAACAATTCCAAACACCAAAAACTCAACAGGAGATCAAAGAGAAGAAGAGCATCAATTCTAGGAACAGAAAATCGACCACTTTCTGGAAGGCAGGACATGCGGACAAGCAAATCTGAAGCAACAGGGAAGACAGACCAAGGGGGGAGGGGCTGGCTCCCAGCAAGCTGCAGAGAAGTGGGTCACAAAATCAGAACTTTCAGAAGTCTGTTCCATGGGGGGACATTGCTCCAGAGGCTAAGTGGGGGTGTAGCCCACACAGGGACAGTGTGGTCTCAGGACCCAGGAGGTCACTGAAAGATTGGGGGTGTCTGAGTGTGGCACAGCTCCCAGGTATCAGTACAGGGAAGCTGACTACAGAGACAGAGCCAAGGAATGAGCTCTCAGCTCAGGGTTACCTTAAACTGTGATACATCAAACAGTCATACCACTGCTCTTTGAGCATGGACCCCACAAGTGGCAGATCTAGGGAGACTCACCTTCCTCCTCTGAAGACAGGAATCTGCTGGGTTTAGAGACTCCAAACAGGGCTGTGTTCCAGAGACAGAAATTCTTGTTCACAGGATGGGTGAGCCAAGAACGTGGCTGGAGACAAGGAACAAAGGAGTGATAGACCCCTTTTCTCTGAGGGTGCACTGAAGAGTGGGGCCCCAAGCTCTTGACTCCTCTAGACTGGAGATTGGGAGGCCACAATTTTCATTCCTGTCCTCCAGAACTCTGGTGAAAGCATTCATGGAACAAAACTCCTGAAAGTGAACTCAAGCAGATTTCCTAGTCTGGCCCCTGACAAGGGTGGTGCAATTCTTCCTCAGGCAAAAACATTTGAGAATCACTACAATAGACCCCTCCCCCAGAAGATCAGCAAGAACATCCAGCAAGACTAAGGAGAACAGGGGAACTTCAGATCTAGGGGAAAGCAATGCATGGAGTTCATGGCTTTCTCTTCATGATCCCTTAATCTTGCAAAGTTACATTAAATTTTTTAATTTTATTTTTTCCTATTCTATTTTTTTTACTTTTCCTCTTTTCTCTTTTAGTGTTTTTAAACTAGTTTATCTTAACAATACCTTTCTAAAAATTTATTTTTAAACCTTCATTATTATAGTCATATTTGATCCTTCATTGTATTTAACCTTATTTTCTGTATATGCACAGGTTTTTTCTTCTAAAAACATTTGGGATAAAGGTTCTTCTAGTAGATCAAAGTATAACCTAAATATAGCACAGGGCTTTGTTCTAGTCTCCAGCATGAGCATATTCTCCCCACCCAACCACCCCCCAGCCTTTAATTTTTCTTCTTTCTTTTTCCAACAAACTTCTCTTATCAATTCCTTTTTTAGAATTTTAAAAAAATTCTCATCTTTACAATCATCTTCCATCCCTCTATCATGTTTACCCTTATTTGTGTGTGTGTGTGTGTGTGTGTGTGTGTGTATTTTACTTTCTTTAAATTTTGGGGAGGTAGTTTCTTCTATGAGACCAAAGTACCACAAATCAAGTGCTGGCTCTGTTCTATTCACCAGTCTTATGTAGATATAGATATAGATATGGATATATAGAGATATATATATAATCGATTTCTCTCTTTCTCTCTCTCTCTCTATATATATATATATATATACATATATATATGTATATATATATTTCTTTTTTACCCCCTTTCTTTTCCCCCCATTTTGGGGACTCTTCTAATCTGTTTAGTGTACATTTTTTATGGGGTCTCTGCCACCTTTTTAGTATTTTATTCTCTCATTCATATATTCTTATCTTGATAAAATGACAAGGAATAAAAACTCACAAAAAAAAAAAAAAGAAGCAGTACTGATGGCTAGGGACCTAATCAATATGGACACTGGTAATATGTCAGAACTAGAGTTCAGAATGACGATTATCAAGGTGCTACCTGGGCTCAAAAAAGTCATGGAATATATTAGAGAAACCCTTTCTGGAGAAATTAAATCTCTTTCTAGAGAAATAAAAGAACTAAAGTCTAACCAAGTGGAAAATTTTAAAAAAATATGTTAATGAGGTGCAATAAAAAATGGAGGCTCTTAAAGCCAGGTTAAATGAGGCAGAAGAGAGAATAACTGATAGAGAAGGCCAAATGACAGGGAATAAAGAAACTGAGAAAAAGAGAGGCAAACAACTACTGGACTATGAGGGGAGAATTCAAGAGATAAGTGATAATGTAAGACGAAACAATATTAGAATAATTGGGATTGCAGAAGAAGAAGAAAGAGAGAGCAGGGAAGAAGGTATATTGGAGCAAATTATAATAGATAATTTCCCTAATTTGGCAAAAGGAACAAGCATCAAAATCCAGGAGGTACAGAGAACCCACCTCATAATCAATAAAAATACGTCAACACCCCATCATCTAATAGTAAAACTTACTAGTCTTAGTGGTAAAAAGAAAATCCTGAAAGCATCTCAGGACAAGAAGTCTGTAACATACAATGGTAGAAATATTAGATTGGCAACAGAATTATCCACAGAGCCCTGGCAGGTCAGAAAGAAATGTATCATATGTTTAGAGCACTAAAAGAGAAAAATGTGCAGACAAGAATACTATATCCAGCCAGGCTGTCATTGAAAATAAAAAGAGAGATAAAAGGCTTCCAGGACAAACAAAAATTAAAAGAAATTGCAAACACCAATCCATCCCTACAGTAAATATTGAAAGGGGTCCTCTAAGCAAAGAGAGAGCCCAACGGTAGTAGGCCAGAAGGAAACAGAGACAATACACTGGAACAGTCACCTTACAGGCAATACAATGGCACTGAATTCATATCTTTCAAAAGTTACTCTGAATGTAAATGGGCTAAATGCCACAACCAAAAGACACAGTGTAACAGAATGGATAAAAAACAAAACCTATCAATATGCTGTCAACAAGAAACTCATTTAAGACCCAAAGACACATCCAGATTTAAAGTGAGGGAGTGGAAAATGATTTACCATGCTAATGGCATGAAAACAAATCTGGGAAGCTGGGATGGCAATCTTTATATCAGATCAATTGGATTTTAAGCCAAATACTATAATAAGATATGAGGAAGGACACTATATCATACTCAAAGGGCCTGTCCAACATGAAGATCTAACAATTTTCAATATCTATACCCCTAACATGGGAGCAGCCAGGTATATAAAGAATTAATAACAAAATCAAAGAAACACAATGACAATAATACAATAATAGTCGGGGACTTAAACTTCCCCTCACTGAAATGGACATATCATCCAAGAAAAAGAAAAACAAGGAAATAAAGGCCTTAAATGACACACTGGACAAGATCGACATCACAGATATATTCAGAACATTCCATCCCAAAGCAACAGAATACACATTCTTTTCTAATGCACATGGAACATTCTGCAGAAAAGAGCACATCCTGGGACAGAAATCAGGTGTCAACTGGTACCAAAAAATTGGTATCATTTCCTGTATATGGTCAGACCACAGTGCTCTGAAGCTAGAACTCAATCACAAGAGGAAATTTGGAAAGAACCCAAATACATGGAGACTAAACAGCATCCTCTAAAGAATGAATGGGTCAACCAGAAAATTAAAGAAGAATTGAAAAAATTCATGGAAACAAATGATAATGAAAACACAGTTCAAAATCTGTGGGACACAGAAAAAGCAGTCCTGAGAGGAAAACATATAACCATACAAGCCTTTTTCAAGAAACAAGAAAAGTCTCAAGTATACAACCAAACCTTACACCTAAAGGAGCTGGAGAAAGAATAGCAAAGAAAACCTAAACCCAGCAGAAGGAAATAATAAAGATCAGAGCAAACATCAGTGAAATTGAAACCATAAGAACAGTAGAAAAAATAAAAAAACTAGAAGCTGATTCTTTGAAAGAATTATTAAGATTCATAAACCACTGGCCAGACTCATCAAAAAGAAAAGAGAAAGGACACAAATAAAATAAAATCATGGATGATACAAGAGAGATCACAACCAACATCAAAGAAATACAAGCAATTATAAGAACGTTTTATAAGCAACTATACGCCAGCAAATTTGACAATCTGGAAGAAACGGATGCATTCCTAGAGATGTTTAAACTACCAAAACTGAACCAGGAAGAAATAGAAAACCTGAACAGACCCATAGCCAGTAAGGAGATTGAAACAGTCATCAAAAATCTCCAAACAAACAAAAGTCCAGGGCCAGACGGCTTCCCAGGGGAATTCTACCAAACAATTACAGAAGAATTAAAACCTATTCTCCTAAAACTCTTCCAAAAAATAGAAATGGAAAGAAAACTTCCAAATTCATTTTATGAATCCAGCATTACCTTGAACCCAAAACCAGACAGAAACCACATCAAAAAAGAGAATTACAAACCAATATCCTTGATGAACAGAGATGAGAAAATTCTCACCAAAATACTAGCCAGTAGGATCCAACAGTACATTACAAGGATTATTCACCATGACCAAGTGAGATAAATTCCTGGCATGCAATTTTGGTTCAACATCCACAAATCAATCAATGTGATACAATAAATTAATAAAAGAAAGAACAAGAACCATATGATATTCTCAACAGATGCTGAAAAAAAAACAATTGATGAAGTACAATATCCTTTCTTGAATAAAACTCTTCAAAGTGTAGGGATAGAGGTAACATTCCTCAATATCATCAAAGCCATCTATGAAAAACAAAACAAACAAACAAACAAAAAACCTACAGCAAATGTCATTGTCAATGCAGAAAACTGAGAGATTTTCTCCTAAGGTCAGAAACACGGTAGGGATGTCCACCATCACCACTGCTATTCAATACAGTACTAGAAGTCCTAACCTCAGGAATCAGACAACAAAAAGAAACTAAAGGCATCCAAATCAGCAAAGAAGAAGTTAAACTATCACTTTTTGCAGATGATATGATACTTTATGTGGAAAACCCAAAAGAGTCCACTCCAAAACTTCTAGAAATTGTACAGGAATTCAGTAAAGTGTCAGGATATAAAATCAATGCACAAAATCAGCTGCATTTCTGTACCCCAACAACAAGACAGAAGAAAGAGAGATTAAGGAGTCGATCCCACTTACAATTGCACCCCAAACTCTCAGACACCTAGGTATAAACCTAGCCAAAGAGGCAAAAATCTGTACTCCGAAAACTATAAAGTACTCATGAAAGAAATTGAGAAAGACACAAAGAAATGGAAAAGTTTTCCATGCTTATGGATTAGAAGAACAAATGTTGTGAAAATGTCTATGCTACCTAAAGCAATCTACACATTTAATGCAATACACAGCAAAATACCATCCTTTCTGTTTTCAAGAAAATGGAATAAATAATCCTAAAATTTATATGGAACCAGAAAGGACCTTGAATAGCCAGAGGAATGTTGGAAAAGAAAATCAAAGTTGGTGTCATCACAATTCCAGACTTCAAGCTCTATTACAAAGCTATCTTCATCAAGACAGTATAGTACTGGCACAAAAACAAACACATAGATCAGTGGAACAGAATAGTGAGCCCAGAAATGGACCCTTAACTCTATGATCAACTAATCTTTAATAAAGCAGGAAAGAATGTCCAATGGAAAAGAGACTATCTCTTCAACAAATGGCATTGGGAAACTTGGACAGTCACATGAAGAAGAATGAAACTGGACCATTTCCTTACAGCACACACAAAAATAGACTCAAAAAGGATGAAACACCTCAACTTGAGACAGGAATCCATCAAAATCTTTGAGAATACAGGCAGCAACCTCTTCGACCTCAGCCACAGAAACTTCTTAGAAACATCACCAAGTTTAGAAGTAGCTGTTCTGCCTTCTGCACTGTTGTTGGGAATGCAGATTGTTGAAGTTGCTCTGGAGAATAGTATGGAGATTTCTCAGAAAGTTGAAAATAGAACTACCCTATCCTCCAGCAGTTGGCAGTACTAGGTATTTACCCAGAGGATTCAAAAATACTGATTCCAAGTGACACATGCACCCTGATGTTTATAGCAGCATTATCAACAATAGCAAAATTATGGAAATTGCCCAAATGTTCATTGACTGATGAATGCATAAAGAAGTAGTATACACTGGAATATTACTCAGACATCGAAAAGAATGAAATCTTGCCATTTGAAATGACACTGATGGAGCTAGAATGCATTATGCTAAGTGAAATAAGTCAGTTAGAGATAGAAAAATAGCATATGATTTAACCCATATGTGAAATTAAAGACTCAAATCAAAATTTAAAGGGAGAATTTTAAAAGCAGCAAAAACAAAAATTTACCTACAAGAATAATATAAGGTTATCAACAGATTGTTAACAGGGATTTTACAATCCATGAGGAAGAACCGAAAGGGAAAAACCTACACATCAAGAAAACTCTACCCATCAAGATTATCATTCATATTTGAAGGACTGATAATTTTCCAGATGACAATCTAACATTATACCAAAAACCCAAAGTGAGTAGAAGGAAGATGATAATGAAGATGAGAGCAGAAATAAAGGACACAGAAGGTGTAAAACAAAAGGAAAAATTAACTAAATATAAGGTAAATCTTTGAAAATATAAACAAAATTGATAAACATTTAGCCATACTCATCAATAAAAAAGAGAAAGGCCAAAAAATAAAATCAGAAAAGAGATAAATAAATACTGATACCATAGAAATATAGCAGATTATAAGAAAATAATATAAAAAATATATGCCAACAAACTGGATAATATAGAAGAAACAGATAAATTCCTAGGAACATACAACCTTCTAAAACTGAATCAGGAAGAAAAAGAAAGTCTGAACATATAGATTACAAGAAATGAAATTTAATTGATAATCAAAAAACTACCAATACACAGAAGAATTGGACCACATGGATTCACATGAATATTTTATCAAAAATTTAAAGAGAAAATACCTAGTTTCTCAAACTATTCAAAAAAATAGAAAAGGAAAAAAAGCTTCCAAACACATTGCATAAGGCCAGTTTTACCTCATAATAACACCAGACAACAGCACTACAAAAAAACAAAAAAATAGAGAGAGGCAAGATATGGAGAAGTAGGGGACCCTGTTTCAACTGGTTTCCTGAACTTAGCTGGATATCTACCAAACCATTCTGAATACCCACAAAATCAGCCTGAGAAGTAAGAATATATATCTGGAAAGGGAAAAAGATGGTGGAGAAGTAGAGGACACAATTTCAGCTGGCTCCCTCAATTGAGATGGATATCTACCAGGCCATTCTGAACACACACAAAATCAGCCTAAGATATAAGATGATATATCTAGATTCCTACAAAACAGAATACCTCTGATGGTTTGTCTCAAGTTACGAAGCAGAAAGCCATGATTCTGTGGACAGATATCAGAAGATAAATGGAAGCGGGGGAGAGCTACCATAAGTGCTGGTGCCAGGAAGGTGAAATACCACAGGAGTGCAAAAGCATTCCCTGCTTGGCACCAGGCACAAGTTCACTGACCGGTAGTGGCAGGGAAAGGACTTTAGTCCATCACCCTGACTGGACCCAGGAACTGCAGTTATGCATGCACAAGCAGGAATGGCTTGAAATTTGCAGTATTAGAAGCAAAAAGGGCAGAAACATGCCCAGCCCTGGGAACAAGGGCTGAGAGTGCTGTCGCGGTGTGCCCAAACCAGAACACTGTGGTTTTTAGCAGCACAGACAGAAACAGAGACAGTGTGACCTGGAGGGCTCAATAAAGAATAGAGAGTGTTTTTCTGTTCTGAGACAGAGGTTAGGATATGATTATTCTGCTCTGACTCTCAGAAGAGACTAGGAAAACATCTAGGGAAAGTTGCCAGAGAAGCAAGCCCCCAAAACTGGTTTTCACTGTGACAATCCCACCGAACAGGAGACAGGGCAACCAGGGTTGTCTGAGTAACAGTACAAAAGACCCCTTTCCCAGAAGACAGGCTAGAAGAACAAAAGGCTGACAACTGTAAGGTTCCTATAAAACACGTACATCTTGTTTGGGTTGTGGTCAATAAGTTGGACTCTGTACATTACCTCAAGCACCCTTCAAGTTAATGACTAAGAGGAGGAAAACCCAATAAGGAAAAGAACCAGAGAATGTGGCCCCTGCACAGAACTAATGGATATGGATACATCAGATGTCAGAAATACACTTCAGAGTAACAATTATGAAGTCGATATCTAGGCTTGAGAAAAATATTAACAACTATATAGAATCTTTAAGGAGCAGAAATGAGATCTAATCAGGCCTAACTTAAAAATGCTATGAGAATGAAATGCAGTCTAAACTGGATACTCTGACTGCCAGGATAAATGAAGCAGAGGAATAAATTAGTGAGCTAGAGGATAAGATGATAGGAAAGAAGGAAACTGAGGCAACATGGGAAAAACAAATTAAAACCCGAGGAATCAAACTGAGAAAGATAAGTGACACAATGAAACATTCCAATTTCAGAATTATTGAGAGGCCTGAAGGGAGAGGTCATGAGGATATATTTGAGAAAATTATAGCTGAGAACTTCCTTAATCTGGGGAAGGAAACAAACATTCATGTCCAAGAGGCAGAGAAGACCCCCTCCCAAGATCATTAAGAACAGACCCATACCATGACATATAATAGTACAATTTGAAAATTTTATATTCAAGAAAACAATCTTGAAAGTGGTGAGGGGGAAGGGATTTCTGACTTACAGAAGGAAGAACATCAGAATATAGTCATACCTGTTCACAGAGTCTTGACAAGACAAGACATATTTGGGGAACTAAGCAAGAGGAATATTCAGCCAAGGATACTTTATCCAGCAAGGTTGTCATTAAGAATGTATAGAGAGACAAGGAGATTCCAAGGCAGGCAGAAACTCAGAAGATATATTGAGGGGGGGTTATAAAAGAATAAATATTAAGGAGGGTTCTATAAAAGAAGACAGATGCTGAGAGTGATAGAGGACAGAAATTTACAGAGATAATCTATAGAAACAAAGAGTTCACAAGCAACATGATGAAAATAAAATGAGATCTTTCAATCATGCTCAATGTGAATGACCTAAATGCTCTCATGAAGGGGGAAAGTTGTGGATTGGATAAAAAGACATGGCCCATCCATATGCTCTCTACAAGAGAATCATTTTGAAACTGAATATACATCCAGACTGAAAGTGAAGGGATGGAGAACAATTTATCATGTCAACAGACCTGAAAAGAAAAATGGGGTAGCAATTCTCATATCAGACAAATTAGACATTAAACAGAAGATTGCAGTAAGAGATACAGAAGGATACTATATCATTCTTAAGGGGTCAATCCAACAAAAATATCTAAAATTCTAAATACCTATGTCCCCAACATGGAAGCAACCAACTACATAAGCTAAATGTTAACCAAAATAAAAACACATATTAATAATAATATAATAAGAATAAGAGACATCAACACCCCACTCTCAGTAATAGATCATCTAAGCAGAAAATCAATAAAGAAACAAGAGCTTTGAATGACACACTGGACCAGATGGAGTTCAGAGATACAAGAGAATATTCCACCCTAATCCAACTGACTACTCATTCTTCTCAAATGCACATGCGACTTTTTCCAGAATAGACCGCATACTGGGTCACAAATCAGGTCTCAAAGGATATCAAAAGACTGAGATTATTCCCTGAGTGTTGTCAGAACACAGTGCTTTGAAATCGGAACCCAGTGACAATAAAAAAAAAAAAATGAAGAAATTCAAACACTTGGATGCTAAAGACCATCCTGCTTAAGAATGCCTGGGTAAACCAGAAAATCAAAGAAGACCTTAAAAAATTCATAGAAGCCAATGGGAATGAAACAAATCTGTCTAAACCCTATGGGACACAGCAAATGCTGTCCTAAGGGGGAAATGCATACCCATGCAAACCTCACTCAAAAAAGTAGAAAAATCCCTAATTCACCAACTAACATTACACCTTAAAGAAGTGGGGAGAGAACAACAAATTAAGCCTTACCCACAGACAAGAAGAGAACTAATTAGGATTACTACAGAGATAAATGAATTAGAACCAGAAATACAGTAGAACACCTCAAAAAATCTAGAAGCTGATTTGTTGATAGAATTAATAAGATTAATACCAATGCCCAGAATTATCCAAGAGAAAAGAGAAAGGAATCAAATTAATAAAATTATGAATGAAAGGGGAAATATCACAACTAACACCAAGGAAATAGAATCAATTGTTAGAGATTATTATCAACAACTACATGCCAATAAATTAAGCAACCTGGAAGAAACGGCTGCCTTCCTGGAAACCTATAAACTGCCAAGAGTGAAACAAGAAGAAATTTAAAACCTGACTAGACCAATAACTAGTAATGAAACTGAAACAGTGATCAAAAACCACCCCAAAAACAAGAGTCCAGGGCCTGATGGATTACCTGGGGAATACTACCAAACATTTGAAGTAATAATACCTATTTTCCTGATGCTGTTCCAAAACACAGAAATAGAAGGAATACTTCCAAGCTCATTCTATGAGGCCAGCATTACCTTGATCCCCAAACCAGGCAAAGACCCCATTAAAAAGGAGAATTACAGACCAATATCCCTGATGAATATAGATGCCAAAATCCTCAAAAAGATCTTAGCTAGTAGGATCCAACAGTACATTAAAAAATATAGAGAGAGGGTGAAGATGGCAGGGAAGTAGGGGGAGGTGCCCTTTCAACCTGTACCCTAAGTGAGCTGATTACTTTCCAAAGAACTCCGATCACCCAGGAAATCAGCCTGAGATAAGAATTGTACACATCTGGATCTCTACAGGAGCAGAAGATGCCAGTGGGCAGGTAAAGCAGAATGGAAACCTCAGACTGATATCGGAAGATAAACAATAGGGAAAGGGATCCACCAGAGGCGACCCATTGGAAAGTAATATCCCAAAATGAGAGTGTCCAGTGTCTGGGGACCAGCATTAACTTGGAGTCTGGTAGAAAGCACTAAAAAGAGCAAAGGATCGCGGGGGGTGGGGGGGGCAGAAATTGTGGGAATCAGGCAGGCTAGGGACAGGGGCTTAAGTCCCCAGTCCCAGGACAGCCACCCTGTGGGGGAGAAACAAGGACTTGGTCCCTGAACCACCAGCGCGCCTGAGAGCGTGTGGGGTCCGGCTCCTGTGAGAGGCTGGGAGCCTCGCCAGCCCAGCAGAAGCACAGCCTTTTTACAGTCCCCATGCAAGTGCCCTGCAGTGCTATCAGAGTCTGAGTGGCGCCCTGCGCCCTCCCCTGAGAGAGGTGCGTACAGGTGCCAGCCTGGTGCTCATGGACCAGAAAGACCAGGCACTCCCATCCCAGGCCAGCAGGAAAATTTCAGTGTGCAATCACTGCTTGGAAACTCTCTGGTGGTCTGGAGCTTCCCAGAAAGCCACCACTGCCATGGTTTTGGGTACAAGCAAAAAATTCTGCATCCCCAGGGACCATGACTCGGAATCTGCTCTGCCAAGCAGCCAAGGGAGAATTTATTTGGGCTCTGCAGCCAGACTGAGGCTTCTCACTGAGAGGGATGTCAGGGTGCAGTTTGCTTTCCTCTAAACCTACAAAAACCATCAAAAGTGGTCAAGGCGAGAGAGAGAGAGAGAAAAAAAAAAGTGAACAAACATAAAAACCTCCAGAGAACAAAAGCCTGAAAAAAACAGTTTCCTCAGAGCCCACCCTCTTGAGGGGGGTGGGAGGACTTAACTCAGAGAACATCATTGACTGAAAACCCACGTGGTAGGCCCTTCCCACAGAAAACCAATCAGGAAGGAAAAAGAAAAAAAGAGGACAAGAGAACAATCACCACTACTTCATAAGACAACTTTTATTTTTAATTCGTTCCCACTATTCTGGCTCTTTTTTTAATATAGATAATTTTTAACCTATTTACCATCACAGTGAGATATCCAGTATATCAAATTCCATAATAACTTTCTAACCTGAACTTTTTGATACATACACCTGTGTTTTTCTTTTGCGTTTCTATTTTTTTTATTTCTTTTATTTAATTTTAGCTTAGTTTAGTCTAGTTTATTCCTTTCTTATTTTTATTTTCTTATATTCATATAGAGTTAAACTTCAAGGTAATCCCCTTTCCCCAATCAATGTTACCACTATAGGTAAATCAATTTTTAATCCCCCTTTATCTTAGGAAAGTCGAGTCCTTTGACAAAGATATCGAGATACATCCAGGAAGAGACAAAACAAACTTCCTCGCCAATAGTGAGAATTTATAACCACTCTCCCAACTTTTTCTTCCACCACTGTTTCTCTGTTTTTCTGTTTGTCCTGATAGTATATAAATCTTACACTTGTTTTTTTTTTTTTTGATGATGTTTTTCCTTTATTTGCTTATATATACATATTTTTTTTCTTTTCTCTTGTCATATACTTTTATAAGCCTTTTTGTCTGTTTTTGTTTATATACTTCACAAATCTTACCTTGGGGCCCATTTGGGCTGAACCTTCTCTTTTATCTTCCCTTTTTTTTCCTGTCTATCTCTTTTTTTCTATTTCTTTTCTTTTTTCTCTAATTTGGGTGAGGAATTCTGATTAATCAGAAGTGTTCCAGGGTGCACCTTGACTGCACCATAGTCGATACATCCAGCTACATCCTTTCAGCCATCTCTCACCAAAATGACTAGGAAGAAGAATGCCCAACAGAAGAAAACCACAGAGGATGGGCCTTCTGCAACAGATCTAATGGCTATCAACATAGACAATATGTCAGAAAGAGAATTCAGGCTAACAATTATCCAGGCAATAGCTAGGTTGGAGAAAGCCATGGATGACCAAAAAGAATTGATTAGGACTGAACTGAAAGTGACCAGAGATGATGTTCACAATGTTAGGGCAGAGCTGAAAGCTACCAGGGATGAGCTTCACAATGCTCTCAATGAGTTCCGATCTAATCTAAATTCTCTCAAAGCTAGGGTAACTGAGACAAAAGATAGAATTAGTGATCTGGAGGACAAACAGATAGAGAGAAAGGATCAGGAGGAATCCTGGAACAAACAGCTTAGAAGCCACGAAAACAGAATCAGGAAAATAAATGATGCCATGAAACATTCCAACGTCAGAATTATTGGAATCCCTGAAGGGGAGGAGAAAGAAAGAAGTCTAGAAGATAGAGTGGAACAAGTTCTTTATGAAAATTTTCCCAATCTCACGAATGGAACCAGCATTCATGTACTAGAGGCCGAATGGTCTCCATCCAAGATTATAGATTCCAGAAAAACATCAAGGCACCTGATAGTAAAATTGAGAATCATAATTGTAGATATAATCTCTTGAAAGCCACTAGGACAAAGAGGCTCCGTACTTACAGAGGAAAGCCCATCAGAATACCATCAGACCTGTCCACAGAGACCTGGCAAGCCAGAAAGGGCTGGCAAGATATATTCGGGGCACTAAATGAGAAGAACATGCATCCAAGAATACTTTATCCAGCAAGACTGACATTCAAAATGGAAGGAGAGATAAAGAGTTTCCAAGACCGGCAAGGCTTAAAAGAATATGCAACCACCAAGCCGACACTGCAGGAAATATTAAGGAGGGTTCTATAAAAGAGGAAAAATCCTAATAATAGCATTGAACAGAAATATAGAGACAATCTACAGAAAGAAAGACTTCAAAGGTAACATGATGTTGATAAAAACGTTTCTATCAATAATCACTTTCAATGTGAATGCCCTAAATGCACCCATAAAATGACACAGGTTTGCAGATTGGATAAAATGACAGGACCCATCCATATGTTATGTACAAGAGGCCCATTTTGAACCTTAAGATACACCCAGAAAGAAAGTGAAGAAATGGAGAAACATCTTTCGTGCCAATGGGACTCAAAAGAAGGCTGGGGTAGCGATTCTCATACCAGATACATTACATTTTAAACTAAAGACTGTAGTCAGAGATACAGAAGGACACTACATCATTCTTAAAGGCACTATCCACCAAGGTGATCTAACAATTGTAAATATCTATGCATCGAATATCAGAGAAGCCAATTACATAAGAAAACTGTTAATCAAGATAAAGAGTCATATTGATATGAATACATTAATAGTAGGAGATCTTAGCATGCCTCTCTCAGAAACAGACAGATCATCGAAGCAGAAATTCAATAAAGAAACAAGAACATTGAATGACACATTGGACCAGATGGAACTCATAGGTATATACAGAACATTCCACCTTAAAACAACAGAATACACATTCTTCTCAAGTGCACGTGGAACCTTCTCCAAAATAGACCACATACTGGGTCACAAATCAGGACTCAACTAATACCAAGAGACTGAGATTATTCCCTGCACATTCTCAGATTGCAATGCATTGAAACTGGAGCTCAAAGAAGGAAAAGTTCCGAAGGTACTCAAACACCTGGAAGCTAAAGACCACCTTGCTAAAGAATGCTTGAATCAACCAGGAGATCAAAGAACTGAAACAATTCACACAAACTAATGAGAATGAAGACACTTCAGTCAAAAACCTATGGGATACAGCAAAGGTGGTCCTATTGGGGAAATACATAGCCATCCAGACTCCCTTTAAAAAAAAAAAAAAAAAAAAAAAACTGAAAAATCCAGAACACACCAGCTGCCTCTACACCTTAAAGAACTGGAGAATCAAAAACAAATCAAACCAATTCCACACATAAGAAGGGAAATAATCAAGATTAGACCTCATATCAATGAGGTAAAAACCAAAGATACAACAGAATGAATCAATGAAACTAGAAGCTGGTTTTTTGAAAGAATCAATAAGATCAATAAACCATTGTCGAAGATTATTTGACCACAGAGTTGAGGGTCCATATCTGGGCTCTCTACTCTGTTCCACTGGTCTGTGTGTCTGTTTTTATGCCAGTACCATGCTGTCTTGGTGATCACAGCTTTGTAGTAAAGCTTGAAATCAGGTACCATGATGCCCTCCATTTTATTTTTGTTTTTCAACATTTCCTTAGTGATTCGGGGTCTCTTCTCATTCCATACAAATTTTTGGATTATTTGCTCCAGCTCTTTGAAGAATGCTGGTGGAATTTTGATCGGAATGGCATTAAAAGTATAGATTGCTCTAGGGAGTATAGACATTTTAACAATGTTTATATTTCCGATTCAAGAGCATGGAATTTTCTTCCATCTTTGTGTGTCTTCTTCAATTTCCTTCATGAGTGTTCTGTAGTTCCTCGAGTACAGAAACTTTACCTCTTTGGTTAGGTTTATTCCCAGGTGTCTTACGGTTCTTGATGCTATAGTAAATGGAATCGATTCTCCTTCTCTGTATTTTCATTCTTAGTGTATAAGTATGCCACTGATTTCTGTACATTGAATGTATCCTGCCACGTTACTGAATTGTTGTATGAGTTCTAGTAGTTTGAGGGTAGAGTCTTTGGGTTTTCCATATAAATAATCATGTCATCTACGAATAGAGAGAGTTTGACTTCTTCATTACCAATTTGGATACCTTTTATTTCTCTTTGTTGTCTGATTGCTATTGCTAGGACTTCGAATACTATGTTGAACAAGAGTGGTGAGAGTGGGCATCCTTGTCATGTTCCTGATCTCAATGGGAAGGCTGCAAGCTTGTTCCCATTGAGGATGATATTTGCTGTGGGACTTTCATAGATAGATGTGATGAAGTTCAGGAATGCTCCCTCTATCCCTATGCTTTGAAGCGTTTTAATCAGGAATGGATGCTGGATTTTGTCAAATGCTTTTCTGCATCAATTGAGAGGACCATGTAGTTCTTCTCTCTTCTCTTATTAATTTGTTCTATCACATTGATTGATTTGCAAATGTTGAACCATCCTTGTAGCCTAGGAATGAATCCCACCTGGTCTTGGTGGATAATCTTCTACAAAACAGGAAAAAATATACAGTGCTAAAAAGACAGTCTCTCGAATAAATGGTGCTGGGAAAACTGGGCAGCGATATGTAAAAGAATGAAACTCGACCATTCTCTTACACCGTACACAAAGATAAACTCAAAATTGTTAAAAGAACTCAACGTGAGACAGGAATCCATACGAATCCTAGAGGATTCTTTGATATTAGCCACAGCAACTTCTTTCAAGGTATCTCTCCAAAGGCAAAGGAAAAAAAAGTGAAGACGAGCTTTTGGGACTTCATTAAAATCAAAAGCTTCTGCACAGCAAAGAAACAGTCAAGAAAACACAGAGGCTACCCACGGAATGGGAGAAGATATTTGCAAATGACACTACAGACAAAAGTTTGATATCCAGGATCTATAAAGAACTCCTCAAACTCAATGCACAAAAAACAGAGAATCATATCAAAAAATGGGCAGAAAATATGAACAGGCACTTCTCCAATGAAGACATACAAATGGCTATCAGAAACATGAAAAAATGTTCATCATTACTAGCCATCAGGGAGATTCAAATTAAAAACACATTGAGATACCACCTTACACCCGTTAGAATGGCCAAAATTAGCAAGACAGGAAACAAAATGTGTTGGAGGGGATGTGGAGAAAGGGGAACCCTCTTCCACTGTTGGTGGGAATGCAATTTGGTGCAGCCTCTTTGGATAACAGTGTGGAGATTCCTCAAGAAATTAAAAATAGAACTACCCTATGACCCTTCCATGGCACTACTGGGTATTTATCCCAAAGATACAGATGTAGTGAAAAGAAGGGCCATCTGTACCCCAATGTTTATAGCAGCAATGGCCACGGTTGTAAAACTGTGGAAAGAACCAAAATGCCCTTCAATGGATGAATGGATAAGGAAGATGTGGTCCATATACACTATGGAGTATTATGCCTCCATCAGAAGGGACGAATACCCAACTTTTGTAGCAATGTGGACAGGACAGGAAGAGATTATGCTGAGTGAAATAAGTGAAGCAGAAAGAGTTCATTATCATATGGTTTCATTTAATTGTGGAGCATAACAAATAGCATGGAGGACATGAGGAGATAGAGAGAAGAAGGCAGTTGGGGGAAATTGGAAGGGGATGTGAACCTTGAGAGAGTATGGACTCTGAAAATCAGTCTGAGGGTTTTGAAGGGTGGGGAGTGGGAGGTCTGGGTACCAGGTGGTGAGTGTTATAGAGGGCAGAGATTGCGTGGAGCTCTGGGTGTGGTGCAAAAATAATGAATACTGTTATGCTGAAAATAAATAAAAAATAAATTTAAAAAAATCAATAAACCTTTGGCCACACTAATCCAAAAGAAAATAGAGAAAGCCCAAATTAATAAAATTATGAATGAAAAGGGAGAGATCACAACTAACACCAAGGAAGTAGAAAAAATCATCAGAAGTTATTATCAACAGTTATATGCAAATAAGCTAAGCAACCTAGATGAAATGGGTGCATTCCTGGAAACCTATAAACTACAGGACTACAACAGCAAGATACTGATAACCTGAATAGACCAATATCTAGTAACAATATTGAAGCAGTGATCAAAAACCTCCCAAAAAACAATAGCCAAGGACTTTATGGATTCCCTGGGGAATTCTACCAAACTTTCAAAGAAGAAATAATACCTATTCTCCTGAAGTGTTTCAAAAAATTGAAGCAGAAGGAGAATTTCCAGACTCTTTCTATGAAGCCAGCATTACCTTGATCCCCAAACCAGGCAAAGACCCTACCAAAAAGGAGAATTTCAGACCAATATCACTGATGAATATGGATGCTAAGATTCTCAACAAAATCCTAGAAAACAGGATCCAACAGCACATTAAAAAGATTTTCCACCATGACTGGGTGGGACACATTCCTGGGATGCAAGGATGGTTCAACATTCACAAATCAATCAATGTGATAGAACAAATTAATAAGAGAAGAGAGAAGAACTACATGGTCCTCTCAATTGATGCAGAAAAAGCATTTGAAAAAATCCAACATCCATTCATGATTAAAACGCTTCAAAGTATAGGGATAGAGGGAACATTCCTGAACTTCATCAAATCTATCTATGAAAGACCCACAGCAAATATCATCCTCAATGGGAAAAAAGCTTGCAGCCTTACCGTTGAGTTCAGGAACATGACAAGAATGGCCACTCTCACCACTGTTGTTCAACATAGTGTCAGAAGTCCTAGCAACAGCAATCAGACAACAAAGAGAAATAAAAGGTATCCAAATTGGCAATGAATAAGTCAAACTTTATTCGCAGATGACATGATTCTTTATATGGAAAACCCAAAAGACACTACCCCCAAATTACTAGAACTTACAGCAATTCAGTAACGTGGCAGGATATGAAGTCAATGTACAGAAATCAGTGGCTTTCTTATACACTAACAATGAAAATACAGAAAGGGAAATAGAAAATTGATTCCATTTACTATAGCACCAAGTACGATGAGATACCTGGAAATAAACCTAACCAAAGAGGTAAAGGAACTGTACTCGAGGAATGACAGAACACTCATGAAAGAAATTGAAGAAGACACAAAAAGATGGAAGACCATTCCATGCTCTTGTATCAGAAGAATAAACATTGTTAAAATGTCTATACTGCCTAGAGTAATCGATACTTTTAATGCCATTCCAATCAAAATTCCACTGGTATTTTTCTTTTTTTTTTCTTTTTTTTTTTAAGATTTTATTTATTTATTTGACAGAGAGAGATCACAAGTAAGCGGAGTGGCAGGCAGAGAGAGAGGAAGGGAAACAGGCTCCCTGCTGAGCAGAGAGCCCAA
The DNA here is from genome assembly GCF_964662115.1 of Mustela nivalis. Taxonomy (NCBI): domain Eukaryota; kingdom Metazoa; phylum Chordata; class Mammalia; order Carnivora; family Mustelidae; genus Mustela; species Mustela nivalis. Next base: position 73,153,787 of record NC_139040.1, read on the forward strand.
TGTGGGACTTGATCCCAGGACCCTGAGATCATGACCCGAGCTGAAGGCAGTGGCTTAACCCACTGAGCCACCCAGGTGCCCCACCACTGGTATTTTTCTAAGAGCTGGAGCAAATAATTCTAAAATTTGTATGGAATGAGAAGAGACCCTGAATCACTAAGGAAATGTTGAAAAACAAAAATAAGCTAGGGGCATCATGTTACCTGATTTCAAGCTTTACTACAAAGCTGTGATCACCAAGAAAGCATGGTACTAGCATAAAAACAGACACACAGACCAGTGGAACAGAGTAGAGAGCCAAGATATGGACCCTCAACTCTATGGGAAAATAATCTTCAACAAAACAGGAAAAAATACACAGTGGACAAAAGACAGTCTCTTCAATAAATGGTGCTGGGAAAACTGGACAGCTATATGTAGAAGCATGAAACTCGACCATTCTCTTACACCGTACACAAAAATAAACTCAAAATGGAAAAAAGACCTGAACATGAGACAGGCATTCATCAGAATCCTAGAGGAGAACATAGGCAGTAACCTCTTCGATATCAGCCACAGCAACTTCTTTCAAGATATGTCTCCAAAGGCAAAGGAAACAAAAGTGAAGATAAACTTTTGGGACTTTATCAAAATCAAAAGCTTCTGCACAGCAAAAGAAACAGTCAAGAAAACAAAGAGGCATCCCACAGAATGGGAGAAGATATTTGCAAATGATAGTACAAAAGGTTGATATCCAGGATCTATAAAGAACTCCTCAAACTCAACATGCACAAAATAGACAATAATCAAAAAATGGGCAGAAGATATGAACAGACACTTCTCCAATGAAGACATACAAATGGCTATCAGACACATGAAAAAATGTTCATCATCACTAGCCTTCAGGGAGATTCAAATTAAAACAACATTGAGATATCACCTAACACCAGTTAGAATGACCAACATTAGCAATACAGGAAACAACATGTCTTGGAGGGGATGTGGAGAAAGGGGAACCCTCTTCCACTGTTGGTGGGAATGCAATTTGGTGCAGCCTCTTTGGATAACTGTGTGGAGATTCCTCAAGAAATTAAAAATAGAGCTTCCCTTTTACCATGCAATTGCACTACTTGGTATTTACCCCAAAGATACACATGCAGTGAAACAAGAGCCATCTCTACCCCAATGTTTACAGCAGCAATAGCCTCGGTCGCCAAACTGTGGAAAGAATCCTGATACTTTCAATGGACGAATGGGTAAGGAAGATGTGGTCCATATACACTATGAAGTATTACGCCTCCATCAGAAAGGATGAATACCCAACTTTTGTAGCAACATGGATGGGACTGGAGGAGATTATGCTGAGTGAAATAAGTCAAGCAGAGAGAGTCCATTATCATATGGTTTCACTTATTTGTGGAGCGTAACAAATAGCATGGAGGACATGAGGAGTTAGAGAGGAGAAAGGAGTTGGGGAAATAGGAAGGGGAGGTGAACCATGAGAGACAATGGACTCTGAAAAACAATCTGAGGGCTTTGAAGGGCGGGAGGTGGGAGTTTGGTTGGACCCGGTGGTGGGTATTGGAGAGGGCACGGATTGCATGGAGCACTGGGTGTGGTGCAAAAACAATGAATACTGTTAGGCTGAAAATAAATTTAAAAAAATTAAAAATAATAAAAATATTAAAAAATATACATATATCCACCATGACTAGGTGGGAGTTATTCCTGGGATGCAAGTGTGTTTCATCATTCTCAAATCAATCAGTGTGATAAAACACATGACTAAGAGGAGCAACAATAACTTCAATCCTCTCAATGCTGCAGAAAAAAAATTTAACAACATACAGCATCTGTTCCTGATTAAAACTCATCAGAGAGATTCAAGAGGAGAGGAGTCAAGATGTCAGAGAAGCAGCAGGCTGAGACTAATTCAGCTAGCCGGAGATCAGCTAGATACCTTACCTAAAAATTGCAAACACCTGAAAATCCATCAGCAGATCAAAGAGAAGAACAGCAATTCTGGAAACAGAAAAACAACCACTTTCTGAAAGGTAGGACCGGCGGAGAAGTGAATCCAAAGCGACGGGAAGATAGACCCCGGGGGGAGGGGCCGGCTCCCGGCAAGTGGCAGAGCAACGGCGCACAAAATCAGGACTTTTAAAAGTCTGTTCCGCTGAGGGACATCGCTCCAGAGGGTAAACCGGGGCAAAGCCCAAAAGGGGTCAGCGTGCCCTCAGTCCTGCAGGGTCACAGAAGGATCGGGGGTGTCTGAGTGGTGCAGAGCTTGTGGGTATTGGAACGGGAAAGCCGGCTACAGAGACAGAGCCGACAGTAAGATCACAGCTCGGTGTTACCTTGAACCGGTCGCAGGCTCGGTGAGCTCGGAGCGCGGCCGGAGGTCAGGCAGACGGGAGTAACTCGGCGCTGTTCTCTGAGGGCGCACTGAGGAGTGGGGCCCTGGGCTCTCGGCTCCTCCGGGCCAGAGACCAGGAGGCCGCCATTTGTATTCCCTGTCCTCCGGAACTCTACGGAAAGTGCTCAGGGAACAAAAGCTCCTGAAAGCAAACCCGAGCAGATCGGTGCAATTCCGCCTAGGGCAAAGACTCTTGAGAATCAATACAACAGGCCCCTCCCACAGAAGATCAACAAGAAATCCAGCCAAAACCAAGTTCACCTACCAAGGAGTACGGTTTCAATACCAAGGAGAGCAGCAGAATTCCAGAGGAGGAGAAAGCAAAGCACGGAACTCATGGCTTTTTCCCTGTGATTTTTTTTAGTCTTGCAGTTAATTTAATTTTTTTTTCTTTTTCATTTTTTGTTTTTTTTCTCACCTTCTGGTTAATTTTTTTTTAACTTTTACCTTTTTCTTTTTTAACGTTTTTTAACTAGTTTATCTAATATATATATATATATATATATATATATATTTTATTTTCTATATTTTTCTTATTTGTTTTCTTTTTTTTAATAATTTTCTTTTTTTTTCTTTTTTCTTTTTTTTTTCTTTCTTCCTTTTTGAACCTCTTTTTATCCCCTTTCTCCCTCTTCACGATTTGGGATCTCTTCTAATTTGGTTAAAGCATATTTTCCTGGGGTTGTTGCCACACTTTTAGTATTTTACTTGCTCCTTCATATACTCTTATCTGGACAAAATGACAAGACGGAAAAATTCAACACAAAAAAAAAGAACAAGAGGCAGTACCGAAGGCTAGGGACCTAATCCATACAGACATTGGTAATATGTCAGATCTAGAGTTCAGAATGACAATTCTCAAGGTTCTAGCCGGGTTTGAAAAAGGCATGGAAGATATTAGAGAAACCATCTCAGGAGATATAAAAGCCCTTCCTGGAGAGATAAAAGAACTAAAATCTAACAAAGTTGAAATCAAAAAAGCTATTAATTAGGTGCAATCAAAAATGGAGGCTCTCACTGCTAGGATAAATGAGGCAGAGGAAAGAATTACTGATATGGAAGACCAAATGACAGAGAATAAAAAAGCTGAGCAAAAGAGGGACAAACAGCTACTGGACCACGAGGGGAGAATTCGAGAGATAAGTGACACCATAAGATGAAACAACATTACAATAATTGGGATTCCAGAAGAAGAAGAAAGAGAGAGGGGAGCAGAAGGTATACTGGAGAGAATTATTGGGGAGAATTTCCCCAATATGGCAAAAGGAACGAGCATCAAAATTCAGGAGGTTCAGAGAATGCCCCTCAAAATCAATAAGAATAGGCTCACACCCCATCACCTAATAGTAAAATTTACAAGTCTCAGTGACAAAGAGAAAATCCTTAAAGCAGCCCGGGAAAAGAAGTCTGTAACATACAATGGTAAAAATATTAGATTGGCAGCTGATTTATCCACAGAGACCTGGCAGGCCAGAAAGAGCTGGCATGATATTTTCAGAGCACTAAACGAGAAAAACATGCAGCCAAGAATACTATATCCAGCTAGACTATCATTGAAAATAGAAGGAGAGATTAAAAGCTTCCAGGACAAACAAAATCTGAAAGAATTTGCAAACACCAAACCATCTCTACAGGAAATATTGAAAGGGGTCCTCTAAGCAAAGAGAGAGTCTATGAGTGTAGATCAGAAAGGAACAGAGACCATATACAGTAACAGTCACCTTACAGGCAATACAATGGTAATAAATTCATATCTCTCAATGGTTATGCTGAATGTGAATGGGCTAAATGCCCCTGTCAAAAGACACAGGGTATCAGAATGGATAAAAAAACAAAACCCATCTATATGTTGCCTCCAAGAAACTCATTTGAAGCCTGAAGACACCTCCCGATTTAAAGTGAGGGGGTGGAAAAGAATTTACCATGCTAATGGACATAAGAAGAAAGCAGGAGTGGCAATCCTTATATCAGATCAATTAGATTTTAAGCCAAAGACTATAATAAGAGATGAGGAAGGACACTATATCATACTCAAAGTGTCTGTCCAACAAGAAGATCTAACAATTTTAAATATCTATGCCCCCAATGTGGGAGCAGCCAACTATATAAACCAATTAAAAACAAAATCAAAGAAACACATCAACAATAATACAATAATAGTAGGGGACTTTAACACTCCCCTCACTGAAATGGACAGATCATCCAAGCAAAAGATTAGCAAGGAAATAAAGGCCTTAAACGACACACGACCAGTAGGACAGCACAGATATATTCAGAACATTTCATCCCAAAGCAACAGAATACACATTCTTCTCTAGTGCACATGGAACATTCTCCAGAATAGATCACATTCTCGGTCCTAAATCAGGACTCAACCGGTATCGAAAGATTGGCATCATTCCCTGCATATTTTCAGACCACAATGCTCTAAAGCTAGAACTCAACCACAAAAGGAAGTTTGGAAAGAACCCAAATACATGGAGACTTAAGAGCATCCTTCTAAAGAATGAATGGGTCAACCGGAAAATTAAAGAAGTATTGAAAAAAATCATGGAAACAAATGATAATGAAAATTCAACGGTTCAAAATCTGTGGGACACAACAAAGGCAGTCCTGAGAGGAAAATATACAGTGGTACAAGCCTTTCTCAAGAAACAAGAAAGGTCTCAGGTACACAACCTAACCCTACACCTAAAGGAGATGGAGAAAGAACAAGAAAGAAACCCTAAGCCCAGCAGGAGAAGAGAAATCATAAAGATCAGAGCAGAAATCAATGAAATAGAAACCAAAAAAAAAACAATAGAACAAATCAACAAAAGTAGGAGCTGGTTCTTTGAAAGAATTAATAAAATTGATAAACCCCTGGCCCGACTGATCAAAAAGAAAAGAGAAAGGACCCAAATAAATAAAATCATGAATGAAAGAGGAGAGATCACAGCTAACACCAAAGAAATACAAACTATTATAGGAACATACTATGAGCAACTCTGCGCCAATAAATTTGACAATCTGGAAGAAGTGGATGCATTGCTAGAAACATATAAACTACCACAACTGAACCAGGAAGAAATAGAAAGCCTGAACAGACCCATAACCAGTAAGGAGATTGAAACAGTCATTAAAAATCTCCAAACAAACCAAAGCCCAGGGCCAGATGGCTTCCCAGGGGAATTCTACCAAACACTTAAAGAAGAACTAATTCCTATTCTCCTGAAACTGTTCCAAAAAATAGAAATGGAAGGAAAACTTCGAAACTCATTCTATGAGGCCAGCATCACCTTGATCCCAAAACCAGACAAGGATCCCATCAAAAAAGAGAGCTATAGACCAATATCCTTGATGAACACAGATGCGAAAATACTCAACAAAATACTAGCCAATAGGATTCAACAGTACATTAAAAGGATTATTCACCACGACCAAGTGGGATTTATTCCAGGGCTGCAAGTTTGGTTTAACATCCGCAAATCAGTCAATGTGATACAACACATCAATAAAAGAAAGAACAAGAACCATATGATACTCTCAATAGATGCTGAAAAAGCATTTGACAATGTACAGTATCCCTTCCTGATCAAAACTCTTCAAAGTGTAGGGATAGAGGGCACATACCTCAATATCATCAAAGCTATCTATGAAAAACCCACTGCAAATTTCATTCTCAATGGAGAAAAACTGAAAGCTTTTCCGCTAAGGTCAGGAACATGGCAGGGATGTCCATTATCACCACTGATATTTAAAATAGTACTAGAGGTCCTAGCCTCAGCAATCAGACAACAAAAGGAAATTAAAGGCATCCAAATCAGCAAAGAAGAAGTCAAATTATCACTCTTCGCAGATGATATGATCCTATATGTGGAAAACCCAAAAAACTCCACTCCAAAACTGCTAGAACTTTTACAGGAATTCAGTAAAGTGTCAGGATATAAAATCAATGCACAGAAATCAGTTGCATTTCTCTACACCAACAGCAAGACATAAGAAAGAGAAATTAAGGAGTCAATCCCATTTACAATTGCACCCAAAACCATAAGATACCTAGGAATAAACCTAACCAAAGAGGCACAGAATCTATACTCAGAAATCTATAAAGTACTCATGAAAGAAATTGAGGAAGACACAAAGAAATGGAAAAATGTTCCATGCTCCTGGATTGGAAGAATAAGTATTGTGAAAATGTCTATGCTGCCTAAAGCAATGTACACATTTAATGCAATTCCTATCAAAGCAGCATCCATCTTTTTCAAAGAAATGGAACAAATAATTCTAAAATTTATATGGAACCAGAAAAGACCTCGAATAGCCAAAGGGATATTGAAAAAGAAAGCCAACGTTGGTGGCATCACAATTCCGGACTTCAAGCTCTATTACAAAGCTGTCATCATCAAGACAGCATGGTACTGGCACAAAATGAACTATTGGGATTTTATCAAGATCAAAAGCTTTTGAACAGCAAAGGAAACAGTTAACAAAACCAAAAGACAACTGACAGAATAGGAGAAGATATTTGCAAGTGACATATCAGATAAGGGGATAGTGTCCAAAATCTATAAAGAACTAAGCAAACGGAAAACCCAAAAAACAAACAATCCAATCAAGAAATGGGCATGAACAGACATTTTTGCAAAGAAGACATCCAGATGGCCAACAGACACATGAAAAAGTGCTCCATATCCCTCGGCATCAGGGAAATACAATTCAAAACCACAATGAGATATCACCTCACACCAGTCAGAATGGCGAAAATTAACAAGTCAATGAATGACTGATGTTGGCGAGGATGCAGAGAAAGGGGAACCCTCCTACACTATTGGTGGGAATGCAAGCTGGTGCAGCCACTCTGGAAAACAACATGGAGGTTCCTCAAAATCTTGAAAATAGGACTGCCCTATGACCCAGCAATAGCACTACTGGGTATTTACCCTAAAGATACAAACGTAGTGATCTGAAGGGGCACGTGCACCCAAATGTTTATAGCAGCAATTTCTACAATAGCCAAACTATGGAAAGAACCTAGGTGTCCATCAACAGATGAATAGATAAAGAAGAAATGGTATACATACACAATGGAATAATATGCAGCCATCAAAAGAAATGAAATCTTGCCATTTGCGACCACGTGGATGGAACTAGAGGGTATCATGCTTAGCGAAATAAGTCAAGTAGAGAAAGACAACTATCATATGATCTCCCTGATATGAGGAAGTTGAGATGCAACATGGGGGGTTAAGGGGGTAGGAAAAGAATAAATGAAAGAAGATGGGATTGGGTGGGAGACAAACCATAAGAGACTCTTAATCTCACAAAACAAACTGAGGGTTGCTGGGGGGAGGAGGGTTGGGAGAAAAGGGGTGGGGTTATGGACATTGGGGAGGGTATGTGCTATGGTGAGAGCTGTGAAGTGTGTAAACCTGGCGATTCACAGACCTGTATCACTGGGGATAAAAAAATATTATATGTTTATAAAAAAATAAATTTTAAAAAAGATTTATTTTTTTATTTTTATTTTTATTTTTTTTAATTTATTTTCAGCATAACAGTATTCATTGTTTTTGTACTACATCCAGTGCTCCATGCAATCCATGCCCTCTCTAATACCCACCACTTGGTTCCCCCAACCTCCCACCCCCCCCACCACTTCAAACCCCTCAGATTGTTTTTCAGAGTCCATAGTCTCTCATGGTTTACCTCCGCTTCCAATTTCCCGCAATTCCCTTCTCCTAACTCCCCATGTCCTCCATGCTATTTGTTATGCTCCACAAATAAGTGAAACCATATGATAATTGAGTCTCTCAGCTTGACTTATTTCACTCAGCATAATCTCTTCCAGTCCCATTCATGTTGCTACAAAACGTGGGTATTCATCCTTTCTGATGGAGGCATAATACTCCATAGTGTATATGGACCACATCTTCCTTATTTTTAGGGAGCAAAAGAGCATGTGCATGTGAGGTAGTGGGAGGAAGAACAAAGGGAAAGGGAGCGAGAATCCTTAAGCACACTCCCCGCTGGAGAGGACCCTGATGTTGGGCTAGATCCCAGGACCCTGAGATCATGGCCTGAGCCAAAATCAAAAGGCAGCCACACAACTCACTAACCTACATAAGCACCCCTAAGTATTATTTTTAATTGTAGATAAAATGCCACTAGCTATGTCTTACAAGTGACAGCTGTTCAACTCTAACTTTGCCAGCTTCTATCTTTATCTATGTATCCATGTATCTATCTATCTATATCATCTATCTGACATTCATTGTGACAAAAACCAGCTGTTTACAAACATTTCTTTTCTCTTCTATAAGAGTCACATCTTTTTAGCCATCTTTATTTTTAGCTATAAATGTGTGGTTGAGTTCTAGTCAACAGAACATGAGCAGAATAATATAGATCCACTTTCAAGCCTGACCTGTAAAAAACATCTACCAAGCATTGTTCATGCTCTTTCTTCATCTGCCGAAACATCAGCTTTTGTTATGACAGCCAGTCTTACCTTACCTACTCTTACATTGTAAAATAATTTTCATTTGAGAATCAGATTTTAATAATTATGAGTAAAGAATGTTGTTACTTTCAAGTAGAAAGGACTTGCGGCTGGCTACTGTGAGAGGCACAAAACCTAATTTCTGCTCTTCAGGTAACTATCTGGTACTATCCACTGTATCATCCCCTTTACCTTGCCTTCTACCTGCTTATATAGTATGTTATTTACTTCCTTCTCAAGTACTTTTTTATTTTTGCTTTAAAGAACTTATTTTCAAAGAGAGAAAGAGAGTGAAAGAGGGAGATAGGAAAAACAAGAAACAGACTCTTACCTGTAGAGAACAAACTGGTAGTTACCAGAGGGAAGTTGATGGGGGATGGGTTAAATAGGTGATAGGGATTAAGGATTGAACTTGTGATGGTCACTAGTTGTTGTATGAAAGTGTTGAGTCACTATATTGTAATACCTGAAAGTAATATTACACTATATGTTAAATAACAGGGATTTAAAAAAAAAAACTTTTAAAAAAGAACTGGCTTGCACATTAAAGCAATAAAGTAAACTGGTCTTCTTACATTACATAAAATTGTAAAAAATGTGCCCACTTTCCAGAAGATGAACGGACGAGATTCATTACTTATGCAATATCCACATATATGAATTATAATTTAGCTAATATATAATAAATCATTAATTTTTGAGGTAATATTCAAGGATTCAACAGTTGTATAGAATACCCAGTGCTCATCACCACATATGCTCTCCTTCCTATATTTTAGCTTATTAAACATAATAAAAAATAAAATAAATTACAATTTAGCAAATGATTTAAAAGAATGGAACATTTTATAATACAAAAGTAAGTATTTCAGAACAGAATGCCCTTCCAGTGTAAGCTTTATAGTTTCCATTGTAAATTCTTACCCTAATAAATTTAAATGCAAAAGGTTTTTGAAAATTTATTTAGAGAAAATTCACTTTGGCTTTATTGCAGAAAGAAGTTGTGATATGTGAATATATATAGTTCAGCCATGAAAAGATGAAGATAGTTTATAATTTTTGACAAAACCGATGGACTTTAAAGACATTATATTAAGTGAAATAAGTCAGAGAGATAAAGACAAATACTGTATGATCTCAATTATCTTGGAATAAAAATCTCCCAGAAAAAGAGATCAAACCTATGTTTACCAGATCCAGAGTGTAAAGGGGAAGGAGGAATTGAAGAAAGGTGGTCAAAAGTTACAAAATAAGTACTAGAGACATAATGTACAACATAATGACTATAGTTAACACTGCTATATGATATCTAGAAAAGTTATTTAGAGAGTAAATCTTAAGAATTTGGAGAACAGTGTGGAGATTCCTCAAGAAATTAAAAATAGAACTTCCCTATTACCCTGCAATTGCACTCCTGGGTATTTACCCCAAAGATACAGATGTCCTGAAAAGAAGGGCCATCTGTACCCCAATGTTTATAGCACCAATGGCCATGGTCACCAAACTATGGAAAGAACCAAGATGCCCTTCAACGGACGAATGGATAAGGAAGATGTGGTCAATATACCCTATGGAGTATTATGCCTCCATCAGAAAGGATGAATACCCAACTTTTGTAGCAACATGGATGGGACTGGAAGAGATTATGCTGAGTGAAATAAGTCAAACAGAAAGAGTCAGTTATCATATGGTTTCACTTATTTGTGGAGCATAACAAATAGCATGGAGGACATGGGGATTTAGATAGGAGAAAGGATTTGGGGGAAATTGGAAGGGGATGTAAACCATGAGAGACTATGGACTCTGAAAAACAATCTGAGGGGCTTGAAGTGGCGGGGGGGGGGGTGGGAGGTTGGGGTACCAGGTGGTGGGTATTAGAGAGGGCATGGATTGCATGGAGCACTGGGTGTGTTGAAAAAATAATGAATACTGTTATGCTGAAAGTAAATAAAAAAATAAATTTAAAAAAAGAATTCTTATTTTTTAAAAATAAATTTAAAAAAATTTAAAAAAAAGTAAAAGAAGTTTTTTCTTTTAACTATCGTACCTTTATGAGATGATGAATGTTAGTTGAACCTACTCTGGTAATTTCACAATGTATATAAATCAAACATTCTGCAATACTTAAACAAACAAAAGCCTTGTCAGATGTGGACTGGTTCTCTCACTTTGCTGAGGCAGAGGAGCTAATTCATAAGCCCAGTAACTACTGAATATGGCTTCCAGACTTAACCAACAAGAAAGGGAAGGCAGAACACATTGAAAACTACATAGGATAAAAACATTCAAGCAGAGTATTCAGCGGGCAAAGTTGATCTATCTAAAGATAGAGCAAAGTCAGTGTCCCTGGTTGCCCAGGGAACTAAAGTAACAGGTCAGCTTAAGTCAAGACGGCAAAAACTTTGTCAGATTTGAAATCGATTATCCTGCTCTGTCTATGCAGAGAAACTAATTTGTAGTCTTGTCTATACTGAATATAGCCTTCAGCCTAACTGATCAAGGAACCTAAACAGAGTACACAGGACACTGCATAGCTAATTCATCAGTGCTGTTTCTAAAGCACTCGAACATAGAAAAAGCACAGCCTAAGGCTTCCCCCAACTTCAGGCCAAACTGATGGCACTCTCTTGTCAGGAAATTTTGTGAGTAGTTTTGGAAAATTCAGGAACCCAAGCAATGCACATACTTAAATCCTGTTTTGTAAGCCCATGAAGTCAGGGAAGTTAATTCAGTCTTTTTTTTTTTTTAAAGATTTTATTTATTTATTTGACAGATGGATATCACAAGTAGGCAGAGAGGCAGGGAGAGAGAGAAGGGGAAGCAGGCTCCCTGTTGAACTGAGAGCCCAATATGGGGCTCCATCCCAGGACTCTGAGACCATGACCTCAGCTGAAGGCAGAGGCTTAACCCACTGAGCCACCCAGGTGCCCCAGTTAATTCAGTCTTAAGCTACTGCTGAGTATAATAAAATATCCCAGCTGTCTGGAAAATATGACCACAGATCCCCGGTTACAGCAAACCCCATCCTAAAGCCTCACCTGGGAAGAAAACCAATCCAGAAGTCTTATCAAAGTGTTCTCAGCTAGTGGCATTCTTCCACAAACATTTCAGAGCTTGGGTGGTGCCTTCCCCAAAAATAAACTCTTACAGAAAGTCCCACTTCCTCAAGGACATTGCCAGAAAACAATGAATCTTGGAACACTGCCTCAAAAACTAATGATATACTGTATGGTGACTAACATAACATGATAAAAAATTTTAAAAAAAGAAAATACATCTAGAAACCCAACATGAGCTCTGTGGTAAAGATATGTCTGTCTCTTCTTTTACACTGTTTTTGGGAATGCAAGTTGGTGCAGTCACTTTGGAAAACAGTGTGGAGATTCCCTAAGAAATTAAAGATAGAGCTACCCTATGGCCCTGCAATTGCACTACTGGGTATTTACCCCAAAGATACAGATGTAGTGAAAAGATGAGTCATCTGTACCCCAAGGTACATAGCATCAATGGCCACAATCTCTAAACTGTGGAAGGAGTGAAGATGCCCTTCAACAAACAAATCGATAAAGACAATGTGGTCCCTATATACAATGGAGTATTATGCCTCCATCAGAAAGGATGAATACCCAACTTTTGTATCAACATGAATGGGACTGGAGAGTATGCTGAGGGAAATAAGTCAAGCAGAGAGAGTCAATTATCATATGGTTTCACTTACTTGTGGAGCATAAGTAATAACATGGAGAACATTAGAAGAAGAGGAAAAGAAAATTGGGGTAAATCAGAGGGGGAGATGAAGCATGAGAGACTATAGACTCTGAGAAACAAACTGAGGGTTTGGGGAGGGAGGGTATTGGGGGGATGGGTGAGCCTGGTGGTGTGTATTAAGGAGGGCACATATTGCATGGAGCACTGGATGTGCATAAACAATGAGTCTTGGAAAGCTGAAAAAATAAAATATTTAAAAAAAAAGAAATAAAAACAAAACAAAAGAAACAAACAAAAAGAACTGCTTCTTCTAAAGCAAATCTATAAAGTCTAAAAGAGGAAACCATCTACTCAAATGCACAGACACCAATATAAGGAAGTAAGAATTACAAAAAGTTAGGTAAATATGACACCCCCAGAGAAAACTGACTTTAAAGAAATGCAGTTTTATGAACTATAGAAGAATTCAGAATATTCCTCTTAAATAGGCTTATCAAACTTCAAGAACATATGGACAGCAAAACAAAATTGGGAAAATGCTACATAAACAAAATGAGAAGTTCTATAAAGATATAGAAACCATTAAGAAAACAGAAATCCCAGAGCTAAAAGTGCAATGACTGAACTGAAAAACTTAATATAAATCTTCAAAAACAGACTTAGGCATGCAGAAGAATGTATCAGTGATGTACAGAATAAGAAATTTGAAATTATTCATTTAGAGGAAATAGTGATAGATGATAGATTAGATAGATAGATAATAGATGACAGAAAAATGATAGATGGGGAAAAAAAGGCCCCAGGGACTTGTAAGACACAATCAAAATAAGCAGTGTCTGCATTGTGAGAAACCCAGAAGGAGAAATGAAAGAAGAAAGGACAGAAGTAATATTTAAAGCAATAATAGCTATTTTTAAAAGCAATAATGGGGACGCCTGGGTGGCTCAGTTGGTTAAGCAGCTGCCTTCAGCTCAGGTCATGATCCCAGTGTCCTGGGATCGAGTCCCACATTGGGCCTCTTGCTCCACAGGGAGCCTGCTTCTCCCTCTGACTCTGCCTGTGCTCGCTCTTGCTCTCTCTCTCTCTCTGACAAATAAATAAATAAAATCTTAAAAAAAAAAAAAAAAAGCAATAATGGCTAAAAACTCCCCAAAGCTGGGGAGAGACATAAACATCCAGATGGAGCCTAATGGACCCCAAAAAAGGACTATACCAAGACACATTATCATTAAAATGACAAAACTCAAAGACAACAGATTTTGATAATCACAAGAGTAAAAGGAACTTACATATTACAGAACCCCTAAAGACCATCAGTGGATTTCTCAACAGAAACTGCTCAGACCAGAAGAAACTGGGATGATATACTCAAAAATGTGTAAGAATAATCTTCCAAATAAGAATTTTATGGACAAAACTGTCCTTCAGAAATGAAGAAGAAATGGAAACTTTTCTAGATAGACAAAACCTGGGAGACTTCATCACCACTAGACTTGCCTTAAAAGAAATTCTGGGTGTGGTGTATAAACAATGAATCTTGGAACACTGAAAAAAAAATAAAATTAAATGAAAAGAAATAAATTCTAAAAACAATCCTTTGAGTAAAAGCAAAACATCATAAAAAAACAAACTGAGGGTTGCTGGGGGGAGGGGGTTTGGGAGAAGGGGGTGGGATTATGGACATTGGGGAGGGTATGTGCTTTGGTGAGTGCTGTGAAGTGTGTAAACCTGGTGATTCACAGACCTGTACCCCTGGGGATAAAAATATATGTTTATAAAAAATAAAAAGTTAAAAAAAAAAAGAGTATACCATAAAAATTAAAATTAAGGGTAAATATACATTAGATTACATTAGATTGTGTGATATGATAATTATAGTACATAATTTACATACAAATCTACTTTAAAAGTTAAAAATAAACTTTGTAAATATAACCATAACTACTATAATCTGTTACTGGAATCAGTAAACTGTAGCATTGATACACTAAAATGTGAAGTGGAGGAGAACTTAAATTGCAAAGTTCATAAGTGCTATCAAACCTATATTGTTGTCAGGTTTTTTTCTTTATTTAAAGATTGAATTTATGTATTTGAGAGATACAGACAGAGACAGGGACAGAGAGACTATGAGCAAGAGGAGGGGCAGAGGGAGAAACAGACTCCTCATTGAGCAAAAAGCCCAGTGCAAGGCTCAATCCCAGGGCCTTGAGATCATGACATAAACTGAAGGCAGATGCTTAACCCACTGAGCCACCCAGGAGCCACTGAAAATAAATTAAAAAAATAAAATAAAATCCAAATGCCAAGCCAAAAAAAAAAAAAAATAGAAACAGGAAAGATCATGGACAAACTACCTAACTCTGTGATTCAAGAAATTAGAAAAAGAAAAAAATGGAGCCCAAACTTAGCAGATGAAGAAAACTATAATGTTTCCTATAGCTGAAACTTCTGCTATTCCTGCTCTAGCAGAAATAAATAAAACAGAAAATAGAAAAACAAGATAAATGATTAACAAAACTAAGAGTTGGTTCTTTGCAAAAATAAAATTGGCATATTGTTCTCTAAACTTCATTCTTAAACTAGGAATGAAGAAAAAGGATCCAAATCAACAACATTATAAATAATTAAAAAGACATTATATCTGAGACCACGAAATTAAGAAGAATTGTTAAGAAATTACTATGAACAACATATGCAAACAAATCAGACAACCTGGAAGAAGTAGAAAAATCTTAGAAACAAACAACCTATAAAGACGGTACCAGGAATAAATAGAAAATCTGAACAGATCAATTATAAGTAATGAGATTAAATCAGTAATGAAAATCTCCCAATGAAGAAAGTCCAGGGACCAGATAACTTTTCTCTAAATTCTACCAAATACTTGAAGAAGAATCAAGATGCATCATTTTCTTTTTTTTTATTTATTTTTTATTTTCATCATAACAGTATTTATTGTTTTTGCACCACACCAGTGCTCCATTACAATGTAATGAACTAATCCAAATGGCCTCTAGGGTATTCTTATCTATGAGATTCTACAAAGAGAGAAATTAGGCTTTTGATTTTGATGAAGTCCCAAAAGTTCATTTTCACTTCTGTTTCCTCTGCTTTTGGAGAAATATCTTGAAAGAAGTTGCTGTGGCTGATATAGAAGAGATTACTGCCTATGTTCTCCTCTAGGATTCTGATGGATTCCTGTCTCACAATGAGGTCTTTTATCCATTTTGAGTTTATCTTTTTGTACAGTATAAGAGAATGGTCGAGTTTCATTCTTCTACATATAGCTGTCCAGTTTCCCAGCATTATTTATTGAAGAGACTGTCTTTTTTCCACTGTATATTTTGTGATCACAGCTTTTAGTAATGCTTGAAATCAGGTAATGTGATTCCCCCATTTTAACCCAAACACCTTGAAGCTAAAGACCACCTTGCTTAAGAATGCTTGGATCAACCAGGAGATCAAGGAAGAACTGAAACAATTCATGGTAACCAATGACAATGAAGACACTTCTATCCAAAACCTATGGGATACATCAAAGGCAGTCCAGAGGGGGAAATACATAGCCATCCAAGGCTCTCTCAAAAAAATTGAAAAATCCGGAACACAGCAGCTGTCTCTACACCTTAAAGAACTGGAGAATCAACAACAAATCAAACCAACTCCACACATAAGAATGGAAGTAATCAAGATTAGAGCTGAGACCGATGAGATAGAAACCAGAGATACAGTAGAACATATCAATAAAACTAGAAGCTTGTTTTTTGAAAGAATCAAAAAGATCAATAAACCATTGGTGACACTAATCCAAAAGAAAAGAGAGAAAGCTCAAATACATAAAATTATGAATGAAAAGGGAGAGATCACAACGAACACCAAGGAAGTAGAAACAATTATCGGAAGTTATTATCAACAGTTATATGCCAATAAGCTAAGCAACCGAGATGAAATGGATGCATTCCTGGAAAACTATAAACTCCCAAAACTGAAAGCAGGAAGAAATTGACAACGTGAATAGACCAATATCTAGTATGAGATTGAAGCGGTGATCAAAAACCTCCCAAAAAACAAGAGCCCAGGACCTGACAGATTCCCTGGCAATTCTACCAAACTTTCAAAGAAGAAATAACACCTATTCTCCAGAAGCTGTTTCAAAAAATTAAAGCAGAAGGAAAACTTCCTGACTCTTTCTATGAAGCCAGCATTACCCTGATCCCCAAACCAGGTAAAGACCCTACCAAAAAGGAGAATTTCAGACCAATATCACTGATGAATATGGATGCTAAGATTCTCAACAAGATCCTAGCCTACAGGATCCAACAGCACATTAAAAAGATGATCCACCATGACCAGGTGGGATTTATCCCTGGGATACAAGGATGGTTCAATATTCACAAATCAATCAATGTGATAGAACAAATTAATAAGAGAAGAGAGGAGAAACACATGGTCCTCTCAATCGATGCAGAAAAAGCATTTGAGAAAATCCAGCATCCATTCCTGATTAAAATGCTTCAAAGGGGGGTGGGGTTATGGACATTGGGGAGGGTATGTGCTTTGGTGAGTGCTGTGAAGTGTGTAAACCTGGTGATTCACAGACCTGTACCCCTGGGGATAAAAATATATGTTTATAAAAAATAAAAAATTAAAATAAATACATAAATAAATAAATAAAATGCTTCAAAGTATAGGGATAGAGGGAACATTTCAGAACTTCATAAAATCTATCTATGAGAGACCCACAGCAAATATCATCCTCAATGGGGAAAAGCTTGCGTCCTTCCCGTTGAGATCAGGAACACGACAAGGATGCCCACTCTCACCACTCTTGTTCAACTTAGTATTAGAAGTCCTAGCAACAGCAATCAGACAACAAAGAGAAATAAAAGGTATCCAAATTGGTAATGAAGAAGTCAAGCCCTCTCTTTTTGTAGACGACATGATTCTTTTTATGGAAAACCCAAAAGACTCCACCCCCAAACTACTAGAACTCATACAGCAATTCAGCAACATGGCAGGATACAAAGTCAATGTACAGAAATCAGTGGCTTTCTTATACACTAATAATGAAAATACAGAAATGGAAATTAGAGAATCGATTCCATTTAGAATAGCACCAAGAACCATAAGATACCTGGGAATAAACCTAACCAAAGAGGTTAAGGATCTGTATTTGAGGAATATGCATAATTTTCAATTTCATCCCAAAAGAAGATTCCTGATGATCACAGATGCAAAAATTCTCAATCAAATACTAGCAAACCTAATCCAACAATATAATAAAAAATCCTTCATCACAAGCAAGTGGGATTTATTCCTGGCTTGCAAGGGTGGTTCAATATTCTCAAATCAATCAGTGTGATACACCAAATTAATAAAAGAAATATAAGAACCATATGATCTTTTCAATAGATCCAATTGTTTTTGAGGAAAATGCTCATTTAAAAAATGTTTTTCTAGTCCTGAAATTACTTCGTATAGGGCTTAGAAAATGTGGAATATATCAACAACAACTTACAGAATTTTCGAGGAGTACCTTCATCCAGTCATTCACTTTCCTTTCTGAGAATCCCAGGAACATTATTTGGAATAGTGATAGGGACTTGGAAATTCAAGACTATATCTAGTGACTCCCTCTAGCTAAAAGGTAACACAATTTTATGCTATATTTATGGTTATACAGTTGAATATTGAATCTACATCCACATCAAAACTTTTACCAATCAGACTTTTCTTTAAGGGTAAAACTAAATTATGTTCAACACCTTATACTAGGACTTAGTTCAAATCTACAGCCTGTGTTTCTGAGGAACTCTGTATGTTGATTTTCAGGTACACATTTTTATGGGGCTAGCAAATCACTGGTATGTCAAAGGGTAATATTATAATGATGGGAGTGAGATGTGATTAAGGAAAAATTTGCCTTGTATCTCCACTCCCAAATATTATCATTCTTTCTCATATACCATAGATACACTCTTTGATTTTTTTCTCCATCTGTAGTCTCTTGAAAATGAGAGTCAGACATTCATGGTGTAAAATCCATGCTCCGTCTTACATCTAAAAGTAAGTTTTTTAAAAGTAGAGTGAAACTTCCTTCCTGGCACAGAACTGTAGAGTGGCAGGGGCGGGGGGGGGATGTCTTCATTTCCTTAAACTAGGAGGTTGTGTTTGCTTCAGCAGAAATACTACTGAAGTGGAGTCATAAAGGCACTATTGTCAGCAAATCTCTCCCCATAAAAACCCTGAGTATCATGTGGAAGAGGGGTGTCTGCCTTCATCAGCAATGCTTACAATTTTTGTTTACATAATTTATTATTTGATGCTTACACTATTTTCTGCTACCAACCCTCTTTTATTGTCCAACCCCAAGGAGAAAAATATCAGGTGTGGGTCTTGATACAACTTGAAATAAAGCTTCCTGAGAAACACTAAAAAATCAGCCTTGTGAACTTTCTAAGCCTGATTGCAAACTTTACTGCGGAACATAAACCCTTAGACCTGTACCAGGGAGAATTAACCTAGACAATGAAATAATATTCATCTTTCATGGCACTCAAGCTCCTCAGAACTTAGCTGGTCATAGCAACTCAACTCAATTGATCAATTCTGGGTAGCTTTAACACTAAATGACTAAGTTGGCTATAGAAGTTGAGTTGAAGCTCTGATAGATCCAGAATGCTATAGAGAAGACCAAACACTTCCTGTGTTAGTTGGGTATAAGATTCTTGTAGCATGTGGGCTTCTTGAAATCAGATTAAACAGTAAAAGTTGACCATAATACAGCAAAAGGTTTTCAGAACACCTGATTTTCTTAGTGAATGGCACCATAAAATGAAGTCAATAGCTGTGCTGCTGGCTAAAGTCAAAATATGCAACATTTTTTCTCACTGACAGTTGATAAATCTCTCTCCCTTAAAGTCTGAAGTTCTTACATATTGATAAAATTCAGACTGAATATTGTTCACTAGAAAGAATACAGTCATTTCAAAGCCTAAATTCTCTCTGTGTAGAATCTCATAGATAAGAATACCCTAGAGGCCATTTGGATTAGTTCATTACATTGTTGTAGTACCTTGAAACTTACTCTATTCTGATTCATTGTCTTTACCTGACACTGCATGAGCAAAAAGTCATCCTTTGAACTGAAAGCTTTCTTGGGTTGAAGAGTACTTCCTATTCAGGATCTCTAAAATCTTATTAAACTAAACTGGACTAATGTGGTTTTTTTTCTTCTATTCTTTTCTGGGCTTTTTTATGTTATAAACTCTGGTATGTTACTTGAAATAGTGCTGCTGCAGCTGAATTACAAACAATGAATTATTTACTAAAATCTCAATGAATAACAATAGATTTTATTGTCTGAAAGTAAATGTGGAAAATACCATATGGTTTTTGTGTGTGTTTTGTTATTTTTGGTTGTGTGTGTGTGTGGATTTTGTGGTTTTGCTTTTGTTTTTGTTTTGTTTTTTTAAAGATTTTATTTATTTATTTGACAGAGAGAGATCACAAGTAGATGGAGAGGCAGGCAGAGAGAGAGAGAGAGGGAAGCAGGCTCCCTGCTGAGCAGAGAGCCCGATGCAGGACTCGATACCAGGACCCTGAGATCATGACCTAAGCCGAAGGCAGGGGCTTAACCCACTGAGCCACCCAGGTGCCCCTTGTTTTTGTTTTTTGTTTGTTTGTTTTGCTTTGTTTTTGGTTGGGAATCTGCCAATCTGTGAAATTCATTACCTTTGGGACATTTTCTAAAAGGCTGATTCTGTTATTAGTCTCAGGGTTGTATCTCTTCTGACAACTAGATTGCCATTTTTCCATCATGCTTGGCAGCAGAACTTATTGACTGACAATCCCTCCATTTGTTATTTAAGGAATAAAATGTCCAAGCAATGCAATTAAGCTTATTTGGTGGACCAAAAGTCATTACTGTCTGGGAAGAAAGTTCATGTGACTGATCGTATCAGTGAACTAAGCCTGTCAATTCATTTTTGAGAATTTAATGCAATTATGCAGGTTATTCAGTAAAAATAAATAAAATTGTATGTGACAACTGACACTGAGAATAATAAGTCTGGTGTTCAAAATATTTGAATTCCTACCTTAGGTTTTTCATCAACTTGGTGTATATGATATTTATGTCTTTGTTTTCTGAACTGGAAAATATTTTATTATGGCTTCTCTTCCCCATAGTAATATCATATTTTTTGGCTATTATGTGGTATTTCTACTTCCTGTAGTGACTTAAAAAACATCAATATTAAAGTAGCCATAATTGTGTATGTGATGTTTTAATGAGAGTTTTTCATGTATCCAATTTTCTTGTCACATTATTCTTCACTATTGTGTAAACTCTTTTTTCCCCATGATAACTGAAGGATCAGCATTTAAGTTATTGTATTTAAAGTACCTTATTGAAAATTATTTCTCTTTAGGTTCAAATTGAGTCTCTTGTAGACAGCATCTGGATGGGTTCAGCTTTTTTTTTTTTTTTAACCCAATGTGAACACTGGGTCACAACTGATGAATTGTTAATCAGTACATCAAAAAATAATGATGTGCTATATGTTGGCTAACTGAACATAATAATAAATAAAGTAAAATTATTTCTCCTTTTTACTTTTTTTTTTTTAAAGATTTTATTTATTTATTTGACAGACAGAGATCGCAAGTAGGCAGAGAGGCAGGCAGAGAGAGAGAGGAGGAAGCAGGCTCCCTGCTGAGCAGAGAGCCCAATGCGGGGCTCGATCCTAGGACCCTGGGATCATGACCTGAGCCGAAGGCAGCGGCTCAACCACTGAGCCACCCAGGCCTTTTTACTTTTTTAAAGATGTAGTTATTTATTTTTGGAGGAGCAGGGGAAGAGGGAGAGAGACAATCTTGAACAGACTCCCTGCTGTGTGCAGAGCCTGATGCAGGGCTTGATCTCACAACCCTGAGATCATGACCTGAGCCAAACTCAAGAGTCCAATGCTCAATGAACTGAGTCACCCAGACACACACACACACACACACACACACACACACATATATATATATATATATATATATATATATATATTTTTTTTTTTAACCAGTCAGTTCTGAACTTGCTACTTTGATGACAAGTAGAACTGAAGCTTTACTCAATATGGATGTCATGGAAGAAAGAGATGTGAGATTGATTTCTCAACTCTTCCATTTTGCTGTTATATACAACCGAGCTGTAAGGACCTGTATTATACTATTCTAATGAAGAATAACCATAATAGGTTATTAGCAGGAAAACTTTTCAGTTAAGTGAATTAAGCAAGAGGGCTTAAGGCATGTCATCTGTATCCTTCCATGCCTTACTCATACTTTTCCTCATCTGCTTTAATATTGACTAATTATAGAAAAGTCCAATCTAAATAAGTAATTTTTAAAAATATTTTATTACTTTGGTGTAAAAACAAGATACATCAGAGGCCAGTTTAGTAAAATAGAAACTATTTTTTTCACACATTTACAAATGGTTACTGATAAAAATAATTGACAAGCCCTTCTGTTAAGTAAACTATCACTTTTCCTAGCAATTCTTTTCTTTATAAATTATACAAACAGAAATCTTATTCGATCTTTTTCCATGTGGTCATAAACTAAAAAATATTTCTAAATTTGTGAGGTCTTACTCTACTTACCACGTTAAATAACAAAACATTCTTAAGTACTTTCCTCTTGTTGCCAGTGAAACTGTGAAGAATATTTAAGATGAGTATGTAAAAGAATACTCAGAAAAAATATATACATATGAACAATATAAGCACTAGCATTACCACATTACCCCTATGTTTTACTTGTTTTTTGCAGCATTATTTTTTTTATTTTTTAAAAAATTATCTTTACTTAGTCACCACACAATACATCACTACATCAAAAACTAATGAGGTGTTGTATGTTTAATTTTAACATGACTTTAACATGACGTCCATTTTAAAACTGTTCTTACAGGTGCTTTTCTCTTAGCTTAATAGGGCCTTATCATTGTCATTGTTATTTTAAGATGAAAATATTTTTAAAAAAATACACTTTTTTCATAATTCTTTTCTTCAGTGAGGGAAGATCTCTTGATAGAAATAATTTCTGTTAATATTTTGTCATTGTTCAATAAATAATGAAAGTAAACCTTGATATGAATCTGTTTTTGTCATATTATTTAGCCAAGGTAACTTGAAAGAAGTGTTCTTTACTTTTATGTCAGACAGATTAGGTATGTTTTAAGTCTCATTTCTCAAGATCAAATCCAACATTTCCTATGTTTATTCCATCTTGACAGATAAGTATTGGTCAATATTAGTTCAAGCTAAATGACAACGGGACATACAATGTACAGTTGGTTCTCACTGCTTCATCCATTGATTTTTCTCTTTTCTGTATACAAAACAGTTCATAAAGAAAACAATAATCTTTAGAAAATTAGGTAAGTGAAAATATTCTTCAATTTAGTTAATCTCTCAAGAGATAGGCTTTTTACTCAAAGTGTAAATTCTGAGGATGATTGGTTGATAAAGATACCAGTACTCTTGGGGCCCCTGGGTGGCTCAGTCAGTAGAATTTCCAACTCTTAGTTTTAACTCAGGTCATGACCTCAGGGTCATGAGATCAAGCCCCACATCAGGCTGTGTGCTCAGCATGGAGTTTGAGATTCACCCACCCACCCTGCCCTCTCTTCCTCCCCATGCTCATGCATGAATTCTATCTCTTTCTCTCAAAGATAAAATCTTTCCAAAAAATGCCAGTGTTATTTCTACTTAGAGTCTACAATCAAAAAATTAATAATGAGAGGTAAGTCCACTTGAAGTTGATGGTAAAAATGTATGAAATCAGAGGGAACCCTCTTACACTGTTGGTGGGAATACAATTTGGTGCAGCCTCTTTGGAGAACTGTGTGGAGATTCCTCAGGAAATTAAAAATAGAGGTTCCCTATGACCCTGCCATTGTACTCCTGGGTATTTACCCCAAAGATACAGATGTCGTGAAAAGAAGGGCCATATGTACCCCAATGTTTATAGCAGCTATGGCCACAGTAGCCAAACTGTGGAAAGAACCAAGATGCCCTTCAGAAGGAACTCAAACACTGGGAAGCTAAAGGCCACCTTGCTTAAGAATGCTTGGATCAACCAGGAGATCAAAGAAGAACTGGAACAGTTCATGGAAACCAATGAGAATGAAGACACTTCGGTCCAATACCTATGGGATACAGCACAGGCGATCCTAAGAGGAAAATACATAGCCATCCAAGCCTCCCTCAAAAAAATTGAAAAATTCAGAACACAGCAGCTGTCTCCTTAAAGAACTGGAGAATCAACAACAAATCAAACCAACTCCACATATAAGAAGGGAAATAATCAAGATTAGAGCTGAGATCAATGAGGTAGAAACCAGAGATACAGTAGAACGTATCAATGAAACTAGAAGCTGGTTTTTTGAAAGAATCAATAAGATCGATAAACCATTGGCCACACTAATTCAAAAGAAAAGAAAGCCCAAATTCATAAAATAATGAATGAAAAGGGAGAGATCACAATGAACATCAAGGAAGTAGAAACAATCATCAGAAGTTATTATCAACAGTTTTATGCCAATAAGCTTAGAAACCTAGATGAAATGGAGCATTCCTGGAAAAATATAAATTACCAAAATTGAACCAGGAAGAAATCGACAACCTGAATAGACCGATATCTAATAACGAGATTGAAGCAGGGATCAAAAACCTCCCAAAAAACAAAAGCCCATGACCTGATGGATTCCCTGGGGAATTCTACCAAACTTTCAAAGAAGAAATAACACTAATAATTCTCCTGAAGCTGTTTCAAAAAATTGAAGCAGAAGAAAAACTTCCAGACTCTTTCTATGAAGCCAGCATTACCCTAATCCCCAAACCAGGCAAAGACCCTACCAAAAAGGAGAATTTCAGACCAATATCACTGATGAATATGGATGCTAAGATTCTCAACAAGATCCTAGCAAACAGGATCCAACAGCACATTAAAAAGATGATCCACCATGATCAGGTGGGATTCATCCCTGGGGTACAAGGATGGTTCAACATTCGCAAATCAAACAATGTGATACAACAAATTAATATGAGAAGAGAGAAGAACCACATGGTCCTCTCAATTGATGCAGAAAAAGCATTTGACAAAATCCAGCATCTGTTCCTGATTAAAACGTTTCAAAGTATAGGGATACAGGGAACATTTCTGAACCTCATCAAATCTATCTATGAAAGAACCACAGCAAATATCATCCTCAATGGGAACAAGCTTGCAGCCTTCCCGTTGAGATCAGGAACAAGGCAAGGATGCCCACTTTCACTACTCTTGTTCAACTTAGTATTAGAAGTCCTAGCAACAGCAATCAGACAACAAAGAGAAATAAAAGGTATCCAAATTGGTAATGAAGAAGTCAAACTCTCTCTCTTCACAGATGACATGATTCTTTATATGGAAAACCGAAAAACTCCACCCCCAAACTACTACAACTCATACAGCAATTCAGCAACGTGGCAGGATACAAAGTCAATGTGCATAAATCATTGGCTTTCTTATACACTAACAATGAAAATACAGAAAGGGAAATTAGAGAATCGATTCCATTTACTATAGCACCAAGAACCATAAGATACCTGGGAATAAACCTAACCAAAGAGGTAAAGGATCTGTACTCGAGGAACTACAGAACACTCATGAATGAAATTGAAGACACAAATAGATGGAAGACCATTCCATGCTCTTGGATCAGAAGAATAAACATTGTTAAAATGTCTATACTCCCTATAGCAATCTATACTTTTAATGCCATTCTGATCAAAATTCCACTGGTATTCTTCAAAGAGCTGGAGCAAAGAATGCTAAAATTTGTATGGAATCAGAAGAGACCCCGAATCGCTAAGGAAATCTTGAAAAACAATAATAAAGCTAGGGGCATCACGTTACCTGATTTCAAGCTTTATTACAAAGCTGTGATCACCAACACAGCATGGTACTGGCATAAAAACAGACACATAGACCAGTGGAACAGAGTAGAGAGCCCAGATATGGACCCTCAACTCTATGGTCAAATAATCTTCGACAAAACAGGAAAAAATATACAGTGGAAAAAAGACAGTCTCTTCAATAAATGGTGCTGGGAAAACTGGGCAGCTTTATGTAGAATAATGAAAGTCAACCATTCTCTTACACCGTACACAAAGATAAACTCAAAATGGATAAAAGACCTCAACGTGAGACAGGAATCCATCAGAATCCTAGAGGAGAACATAGGCAGTCATCTCTTCGATATCAGCCACAGCAACTTCTTTCAAGATAGGTCTCCAAAGGCAAGGAAACAAAAGCGAAAATAAACTTTTGGGACTTCATCAAAATCAAAAGCTTCTGCAAAGCAAAGAAAACAGTCAAAAAAACAAAGAGGCAACCCACGGAATGGGTTAAGATATTTGCAAATGACAGTACAGACAAAAAGTTGATATCCAGGATCTATAATGAACTCTTCAAACTCAACACACACAAAACAGGCAAACATATCAAAAAATGGGCAGAAGATATGAACAGACACTTCTCCAATGAAGACATACAAATGGCTATCAGACACATGAAAAAATGTTCATCATCATTAGCTCTCGGGGATATTCAAATTAAAACCATATTGAGATATCACCTTACACCAGTTAGAATGGCCACAATTAACAAAACAGGAAACAACATTTGTTGGAGAGGATGTGGAGAAAGGGGAACCCTCTTCCATTGTTGGTGGGAATGCAAGTTGGTGCAGCCTCTTTGGAGAACAGTGTGGAGATTCCTCAAGAAATTAAAAATAGAGCTTCCCTATGACCCTGTAATTGCACTTCTGGGTATTTACTCCAAAGATATAGATGTTGTGAAAAGAAGGGCCATCTGTACCCCAATGTTTATAGCAGCAATGGCCATGGTCGCCAAACTATGGAAAGAACCAAGATGCCCTTCAATGGACGAAAGGATAAGGAAGATGTGGTCCATATACTCTATGGAGTAATATGCCTCCATCAGAAAGGATGAATACCCAACATTTGTAGAAACATGGACGGGACTGGAAGAGATTATGTTGAGTGAAATAAGTCAAGCAGAGAGAGTCAATTATTATAAGGTTTCACTTATTTGTGGAGCATAACAAATAGCATGGAGGACAAGGGGTGTTAGAGAGGAGAAGGGAGCTGGGGTAAATTGGAAGGGGAGGTGAATCACAAGAGACTATGGACTCCTAAAACCAGTCTGAGGGGTTTGAAGTTGCGGGGGGGTGGGAGGTTGGGGTACCAGGTGGTGGGTATTATAGAGGGCACGGATTGCATGGAGCACTGGGTGTTGTGAAAAAATAATGAATACTTTTTTTTCTGAAAATAAATAAATTGAAAAAAAGAGAGAGAAAAATAAATAAATAAATAAATAAATTTTTAAAAATTAAAAATATATATATGAAATCATACCTACAGAAGAACTGGAATACTTATTACCCTAGTCCTAGCCTCACCACTTACAACCTAAATAAATCCAGGCAAGTCACTTAACCTTTTTGAATCTGAGTTCACTTGTATGTAGACTAAGGATAATAATAGCTGCTTTTCTTACTTCATGAGTTATTGTGATTATCAAATGAGATAATACATATGAAGATATCTGAAAACTGTTATATTAACTTCAGAGAATATACTATGATGTTTCTGATTTTAAGTAAAATATCATGAAAAAAATACCAAAAGGATGGTCTATAAAAAATTTAGGTTTGAGGGGTGTCTGGGTGGCTCAGTGGGTTAGGCCTCTGCCTTTGGCTTGGATCATAATCTCAGAGTCCTGGGATCGAGCCCCGCATTGGACTCTCTGCTCAGCGGGGAGCCTACTTTCCCCTGTCTCTCTGCCTACCTGTGATCTCTGTCAAATAAATAAAACCTTAAAAAATAAATTTAGGTTTGCACATGGCATTCAAATATGTTATTTCTTAGAAAGAACCTCCTTTGTTCCTTACTGAGACTAGTCCTCCACAGTCTGTCATAGATTTTATGTGAAGTGAGTCCTGCAAAGCTCTATGTCACAGTGTTTAGCACTATTCCAAAATTAATGGATGTTGATGTGATTACATGAAATAAAAAAAAATGCATGAAAAATCTTTATTCTTCTCTAGAAGCATGGAGAATATTGAAATAATGGATATATAAAGGAAGGGTGATGTAAGATTCTCAGAACAGAAATGAATACATTTTTAATCACTGATACACTCTTCCAATAGCCATTTTGTACAGTGGGACACAGAAGAGTGAGAGAATAACCCTAATCCTGTACCCTGATGCATTTAGAAGTGTAGGACTTGTTAAATATAATTTGTTAAATATAATTTCTCTTGGATTTCCCTTTCTTCATATATATATATATATATATATATATATATAGAGAGAGAGAGAGAGAGAGAGAGAGAGAGAATATATATGTATTCTCTACATACAAGAAGATGGTAAAATACATAAAAACTTCCCTGTAATTACTTTTTGATGAGGTGCTGACAAGTTACTTTGGAGAAATATTTCAAGATTCAAATGACCTGATTTGGAATGATTTGAAGAACCCACACAATGTTTTACCAAATGTAAATGACCATGATTATATAGCCCTGAATGGTCCTTCCATATAACGTATCATGTCACCTGTAAAGAGAGAGAGTTTAACTTCTTTGCCAATTTGAATACTTTTTCTTTCTTTTTTTGTTGTCTGATTGCTGTTGCTAGGACTTCTGGTAGTACGTTGAACAACAGTGGCAAGAGTAGACATCATGGTCTTGTTCCTGATTTCAAAGGGAAGGCTGTCAGCTTTTCCCCATTGAGATTGATATTCACTGTGGATTTTTATAGATAGATTTTATGAAGTTAAGGAATGATCCCTCTACCCCTATACTTTGAAGCATTTTAATCAGGAACAGATGTTGTATCTTGTCAAACGCTTTTTCTGTATCAACTGAGAGGACCATGTGGTTCTTCTCTATTCTCTTATTGATTTGTTTGAGCACACTGATCAATTTGCAAATGTGGAACCACCCTTTCATCCCAGGGATAAATTCAACCTGGTGGTGGTGGATAATCTTTTTAATCTACTGTTGGATCCTATTAGCTAGGATATTGTTGAGAATCTTAGCATCCATATTCATCAGGAATATTGGTCTGAAATTCTCCTTTTGGATGGGGTCTTTGCCTGATTTGGGGATCAGGGTAATGCTGGTTTCATAAAAAGAGACTGGAGGTTTTCCTACTTTTTTTTATTTTTTGAAACAGCTTCAGAAGAATAAGTATTATTTCCTCTTTGAATGTTTGGTAGAATTCTCCAGGGAATCTGTCAGGTCCTGAACTCTAGTTGTTTTTGTTTTGTTTTGTTTTGTTTTGTTTTTTGGAAGTTTTTGATCACTGTTTCAATCTTGTTACTAGATATTGATCTATTGAAGTTGTCAATTTCTTCCTGGTTCAGTTTAGGAAGTTTATACTTTTCCAGGAATGGTTTTCATTAAAGAAAGAAATCACAGAAGGGAATCATAGGGTAGGAAACTTAACCAAAAAATCCATTAATGTGGTTATATCACTTTACGTACAGGAGAGTATTGCATAATAGTAATACAAGGGCCTCATTGGATGAAAGGGTATTTGGCTTCTTTTATCTAATTCCAGGATCTCCCCTTATAATTTATTCTATTTATGCACTTTCCCAAAACTTAAGAATTCTTCCCATGTCTAGTGAGCAACTGACTCTACCTTTTAATCATATGCTCACCAAGGATAACACTTAGTTTGATTTCCAAGGATGATATTTCTTATATAGGATCATACCAAAAAGTAGAAAGAAAGAAGTTGTAATTCCTGGAAATCTTGTTAATTTTATCTGTCATCATAGTAATTAAAATGACACTTGGGCTTACCCAGTGATTAATGCAGTGGCTCTCAACCTTGGCTGCATATTGGAATCCTCTGGGGAGGTTTAACCAAACACTGATATCTGGGTCTACTCCTAAATATTCCAATTTAATTTGTATGAAGTAATATCTGTGCCTTGGAATTTTAAAAATTCCTCCAGATGATTCTGAAATTTAAGCAATAATGAGAAATACTGCTTTATATATTTGATTAATTTGACACCATTCAACAGATGTTATAATAGTGACTTTCTGAATCCATAAAGTTGAGAAGTTACCTGAAGTAATTGGAATGAAATCAACTTTTGAAGCTCCTTCTAACCAGAAACATGGGTATATGTGCCCCATGATAGCATGAGAATTACACATTTCTTCCTCATACTATCAAGCCTTTACAAAAATAAAATTCTCTTGAACATGTCTTTTTTATTTTTTATATTATTAACATTTTCAGTGACATATAACTCTCCCTTTGAGAAATTATAAGAATTAAAGGGAGACAGACAAGTAGAAATATCATTAACTACAAAACTCTGAGATATTTCCTTGCAATAGCTTCCAAAGTGGAGATGGGCAACAGCTTTGTTTGAGTTGTTATATGGTCCATGAAGCAGCATCTACTGTTTAACACTGTGTCCCCTCATATGACACAGCACCAGTACAGTTGCATTGAGTCAGTTTTGTCATAGGTAGCTGGCTCTTTATATCTATCTGTTCATGACTCACCTTAAATCATGCCAGCCAGGATCAGGGGTGTACTATTGTGTCAAAGTAGCATAGTATTAAGTTTAATGTAATTATGCTTCATGTAGGTGACTGTGTCCAAGCCAGTCAAGAAAGTATAAGTGATGGTCACCTCTGAAACTTCAAGAATTCTGATGACTCCTTTTTTTTAATTTTTTCAATTTATTTATTTTCAGAAAAGCAGTATTCATTATTTTTTCACCACACCCAGTGCTCCATGCAATCCGTGCCCTCTATAATACCCACCACCTGGTACTCCAACCTCCCACACCCCCGCCACTTCAAACTCCTCAGATTGTTTTTCAGAGTCCATAGTCTCTCATGATATCACCTTACACCAGTTAGAATGGCCAAAAATTAACAAAACAGGAAACAACATGTGTTGGAGAGGATGTAGAGAAAGGGGAACCCTCTTCCACTGTTCGTGGGAATGCAAGTTGGTGCAGCCTCTTTGGAGAACAGTGTGGAGATTCCTCAAGAAATTAAAAATAGAACTTCCCTATGACCCTGCAATTGCACTCCTGGTGACTCCTTTTAAGTCTGTCTTGGTTGTTTCTCTTACATGCTCTCTGCTCCCAAACTTTAGCCTATTGCTAAACCATCCTAGTTGTTCCATGTTCTAGGGAAGTGGAGGGTTGATTATACTTTTAGGTCATCAACAGCATTTTTCCATTTCACTCAGCACATGCTCTGAGACTCCTTTAATTTCCCAACTTCCTAGTCATGGGGTTGACTACCATGGCTTACTAGAATATTTGCCAAGAAGAAAACCCAGCAAGGGCTCTCAAAAATTGCTCAAGGTCATAATACCATATCCTGTGAAACGAGGCTAATGGAACTAAAATTATATTCTATAGAGATGACAAGGGAAGGGGGCATCCTTGAAAACTGTCATGGAAGCTATGTTAAGCAGCATATAAATAGTTTTTTGCTAACACTTTGGCTGAAGCTGCCAAAGGAAAGATATTCTACATTGGGATTTAAAGGCAATATTTAGGCAATATTAAAGGGCAGAAATAAAGGTGATCTTCCCCCATTTCCAGTTCTGGATTATTTGGTATATATAACATGACTCTTATTATATGCAACCTAGAAGTCTAATTAGTCTTACATCTATGCCCCAGTCTAGATTCTGGATTTCCTGAAAGCAGGAATATTCTTAGTTATTTTCTCACTCTGCCAGCTCAGATTTAGGCATATAGTAGATTCTCAACAACAGAATGGAGAGTACATGAACAAAAGAACTCTAGCAGTAAGTAATTTTATAAAATGGAAAGGCTTTTTTGAGAAAAATTGCAGATTTTTATTTCTTAGGTTATATGGCTTCTAAGCTTTAAGGGCAGGTTTAATTTCCTATTTGAACACTAGACAGGAATAGAATGTACGATCTTAGAATTTTCATAAATTCATTCATTCATTCATTCATTCATTCATTCAACAAATATTTATTGAGCCCCCAGTAGTTTTCAAACACTGTTCTAGGCACTTGAAACATATCAGCAAACATAACACACAAAATTCCTTCCTTGTGGAGCTCACATTCTAGCAGGCAATAACTTAGGAGGGAGTTATATTTGTGTTTCCATTTCTACCTGCCCTCTGCTAGAGTACTTGGGATATTTAAGTTCAGAGGAGGAGTTGGTGAAGTTTTGATAACTGAGAAAAGATTAACAATATAGAGTCTTTGGTGTAAATTTAAAGCTAAATTTGATATAGCTAGATCCATGAATAAAAGATTTTAATAGGGGCGCCTGGGTGGCTCAGTGGGTTAAGCCGCTGCCTTCGGCTCAGGTCATGATCTCAGGGTCCTGGGATCGAGTCCCGCATCGGGCTCTCTGCTCAGCGGGGAGCCTGCTTCCCTCTCTCTCTCTCTGCCTGCCTCTCCGTCTACTTGTGATTTCTCTCTGTCAAATAAATACATAAAATCTTTAAAAAAAAAAAGATTTTAATAGTCCAGCTATGAACTACACAGAAATGTAATGAGAAACTTGATTACAAGGATAAAGAAGAGAGAATAACACAGTGAAGCACCTAAAAGAAGGTATAAAATGAAAAGGAAGAGTATCTGGTTCTTCTAAGATTAGGGATAAGATATGAAAGTGTATAAGCATAAGAAACAGAATTCAATTTAGAACATTTATATTGGCTGTGTTCATAAGGGCATGCTACTGTCTCTATTTCAACATTCCTGCTTCATCTGGGCTTTGTCAGCTTTTGCACTTCTGTTTTGCTCCCAGACCAGTGAAATAGAAGAATTTGGTTTACTCGAGGGTTCTCAAACACTGTGGTCAGTGAAAGTCCATGAGCTAGCAGGACACATAGCTAATCTTGGTTCAGTCCATAAATATCCCAGAACAGAACATAAGGGGTTACACTTCCACTTTCTAGTCCCTAAAGCAAGGAAACAGTCTGGGAGAGAATGGTGATGGCTGTTCAAGGGAGTAAGGGGATGTTCCAGGGAAAGTCTATTCATTCTCTATTTGAATTAATCTGGACAGTGTTGTGCAATATGAAATAACACAAACTTGGAATCACACAGAACAGGATAAGATTTCTGGTTCCACTATGTGTGACCCTGAGCAAGTTACTTAATTTTAGAGCCTCTGTTTCATCTATAAAGTGATTATAACTGACAGGGTTGGGATAATATATAAAAAAAATATTGAGATATAAGTCTTTCCCCATCTAGGGAACTCCTTTGCAGGTTACCGGATACTCTGCTCCCCATGGGAAAGTTTTAGACAATTTCTCCTGACCTTGCTTTCTACTCTGACAGTTGTCAAACCATTATCTAAATGTAGGTTGTCTTATTTTTCTTTACCATTTTCCTGATTTCAGAAACAATGCCTGAAAATTAATAAAGCATTAGAACACTACAAAGCAGACTAACAGATGCTTATTGAGTGTTTGCATGCATTTTACATTTTACCTTCAAGAAAATAAGTCTTATGAAATATGCATATTTTTAGTGCTCTGTTACATATGAGAAAATTGAGTTTAGAGAGATGAACTAACTTGCATAAGGTTCCATGCCTTAGTAAATAGCAGGTCTAGGATTAAAATTGAATCCTCCTCCTTTGAAGAAAGTGAAAGTCTCCCATTAATCGACTCCATAGATTACAGTTTGTCACTTTCCCTGCACAGAATTGCCCCATGTATATATTAACGTACCCTTTAAATAGATTCATTATACATTCAATTTTTAAATTTTCTTTGTTCAATTAAGAATATGTTGTAGACTTCTTTTTGTATCTAAACATACAGTATAGATGTATCTCATTCTTTTTAACAGCTTCATGGTATTCTTTATTATATTCATAAACTATAATTTATTTAAACAATTCTAAATAATAGTTCATATCTATAGACACAATCACTTTCGAATTGATAGATGTTTAAGTTGCTTCTAATTTTTACCTATTATAATCAATGATACAATAAGGATCCATGTTTGTATTTCACTTTACACTTGTTTAAAGATTTCTATAGAACAAAATCCTAAAACTCCAGTACCTCAGTAAACATGCTTTTTCTAAATCCTGAGAGATATTGCCAAAGTGACTTTTAAAATGGTGGCACCAGTCTAGAATCTGGCCATCTCTGTGGAAGAGTGCCTCTTCTGCCATAGCCCCACCAACAATGAGCAGTATCAACTATTTTTCTCTTTTGTCTATTGCAAGTGAGTTTTATCATATTCTCATGGGTTTAGTAGTGAAATTCATTAGTTGTTGTGCAAGTGGTCTCCTAATGATTGTTAATATTTTCATTGGTTCATTTAAATTATTTTTATTTGTAGATACTACAATATTCAATGGATATTTTATGGTATTTTCAATGCTTTAGTTTTGTCTGATTATAGAAATAATGCATTTTAATTATTAAAAAATTAGAAAATGATGAAAAATAACAAGGATAATTTTAATCCCACCAATGAAAAAGAAGTATTTGATGCTTATTTTCCACATGTACAATTAGATAAAGACATTATTTAAAAATATGATCATTAGAGTCAATTATCATATGGTTTCATTTATTTGTGGAACATAACAAATAGCATGGAGGACATGGGGAGGTAGAGAGAAGGGAGTTTGGGGAAATTGGAAGGGGAGGTCAACCATGAGAGATTATGGACTCTGAAAAACAATCTGAGGGTTTTGAAGGGGCCGGCAGGGGGAGGTCAGGGTACCAGGTGGTGGGTATTATAGAGGGCAGGGATTGCATGGAACACTGGATGTGGTGCAAAAATAATTAATACTGTTATGCTGAAAATAAATTAAAAATAAACTTAAAAAAACCTGAAAAAATGCATCATTAGGAAAAATGAAAACTTAAAAGAAAAAATTAAACATTATATGTAAATCCATCATATATTTCAGTTTATGACCTATATAGAGTTTCATAATCTGCTTTGTTTCACATTGCATTGTAAACATTTTCCCAGGCCATTACAAAATTTTTCCAAAACAATAATAAAATTTTCAATAGCTTTGTTGAAACATAATTTGCAGACCATGAAGTTCACTTATTTAAAGTGTACAGCTCAGCGGTTTTTAGTATACTCACAGAGCAGTGCAACAATCATCATAATTGATTTTGTTTTTTTTTAAAAAGATTTTATTTATTTATTTGAGAGAGAAAAAGTGAGAGAGAGAGCATGAGAGGAGAGAATATCAGATGGAGAGGCAGACTCCCCATGGAGATGGAATCCTGATGTGGGACTCAATCCTGGGACTCTGGGATCATGACCTGAGCCAAAGGCAGTCACTTAACCAACTGAGTCACCTAGGCACCTGATTTTAGATTATTTTTAAAATCTCAAAAAGAAATCTTGTACCCATTAGCAGTCACTCTTCAGCAACCCCTGTCTCCCAGCCCTAGGCAAAGACTGACCCATTTTCTGATTCTATAAATTTGTCTATTTATAAATAAATATTTTATTCATTTATTTGACAGAGAACACAAGCAGGCATAGCAGCAGGCAGAGGAAGAGGGAGAAGCAGGGTCCCTACTGAGTAAGGAGGCTCATATGGGGCCAATCCCAGGACTCTAAGATCATGTCCTGAGCCTAAGGTAGCCACTTAACTGACTGAGCAACCTGGATGACACAAATTCACCTTTTTTTAAATTCACCTATTTTTTAATTACATTTTAATGTTGACTTATTTGTTTCTACCTACCAATATGAACACAAACACCTTTTTTTTTTTCTTTTCAGCATAACAGTATTCATTGTTTTTGCACAACACCCAGTGCTCCATGCAATACATGCCCTCCCAATACTCAGGTGGTGGGTATTGGGGAGGGCACAAACACCTTTTTGAAATCTTTCAGTTAGCATACATCAGGAAATGTAAACTTCTACTTAATATGGTGAAATTTTACTTCATGGTGTGTAATTACATAGCTTTGAGTATACCCTAGGTCAAATATTTCCTAAGGCAAAAGAACTGCTCAAATCTGGAGGCTGAAGTCTAGCATATTAGTCAAGGATAGAGGTGCTGAAGAGAAAGTCATACATGAACACAAAAGTGGTCATGCTTCACCTTGAATTTCACATTGAATTCCCTTATTTTCCTCCAATTCTCCCTATAGAAAACCTACCAAGTCTTCAAAATCCATCTCAAATGCTACCTCAAATACTTTACTGACTCTGTGGGGATTCAATTCTTCATTTCCCTATAGTTTTATAGTACTTTACCAGTTACAGTATCTTTCACGTTCAATTTGGTTAAACCAGATTCTAAGTATCTGGTATATGCCAGGCCCTTGGCTGGGCCCAGAATTACAGAAGTTAAACTTATAGTACAAGACACAATATTGGATAATGGTAGCCAGAACATGAATTCTGGCTACAAACTACATAGGTTCAATTCTGAACTCTACTTTAAATTATCAATGGAGCCTCACAAAAGTTATCTACATCCCCAAAGTCTTACCTTGTCATCTGTAAAATGTGAATAAAATTAGTACCTTCATCATAGCATTGTTGTAAGGGTTAAATAAAGGAGAGAAACCTTATAAGATACCTAACACAAACATAATAAGTCAGTAATCAAATATTTTGGTGAAATACATTGGAATTAAATTGAAAGTCCACTCAGAAGAGGTCTGGAAGAAAGACTGGCAGACACACCCTGTCACTGATCTTCCTGATATTAGTGTCTATTGCTCAACTCTCCAAGTCAGTGGGTAGAGTGGGTGGGAGTAGGAAACTCATGAAATTTGGACAGTGTGTTTATATAACATCCACCCACTCAGTCACCACAATTGTTTCACTTCTTTTTTTTTTTTTTTTCTGTCACCATAAGAACCAGAACTCAAGAAATTTGGGGTTTTATTGTTCAGTCTAAAAAGAACTGGTGGCATTTGTTTGTTTCATTTTTCCCCATTATGTGTACATGCATGTAACCAATGGATCCAGACTTTATTGTCAAGTGTTTTCTTGGTTATTCCAGGATATTTATCAATTATACTAATTTTAAAGGATGAGGCAAGCTCAATGTTCCCCTACTACTTGGCATCTTATCTCCACATCCCCACTTGCTTTATACAACAGAGAAAGAAATGGGAACCCAATAGGAAGAAAGTGGTTCTACTCTGAAAAGTCTAGAAGGGGCTTCTCTTAAATACATTTCTGAGGGTAATTTAGCAAAACCTTCAGAGTTAGGGGATGCAGGAGCATACTGGACAGTATGAGGCAATTAAAAGCAGTCTGAGTTCTAATCTGGCCTCTGACAGTGATTTCATTGTGTAGCCTTAAACAAATTCCATTTTCTTTCTAGGCTTCAGTTTTCCCCACCTGTACATTTGAGACAAAATAGGACCCATGGTTCTCTCACGGGATTCTCTAGGCTTTGACTTTCTGTGATTCTAAATATGGGTCTGGAAATGGATGTACTATAGGAACTCTTGGTTCACTATTCTTGAGTCTCTGCTCCTTTCTCTCCTATCTTTTCTCTCTTCAAAAGTAGATGCTTTACATCAATTGGTTTCACCATGTAAATGATTTGTCAAATATATTTCTCTAACCATGACCTCTCATCCTACCATATTATCCCTAGGAGGATATCTCAATGCAGGAGTCACATCACTCTATTTCCACATGACTCGGCTCAAACTATGTTCTCTAAAAACAACAGAGTTCAATCTGTGACCCTAATGTTGCCCAGGACATCTGGACTTCCTACATGAACAGTATCTGTGCTTTCCATTTAACTATGATTCACTCTGACAGAGCCAAATCCCAGCCACTCTTCTTTCCCATCTCTGACATCCATTCCTTCTACTCTGATTTCACTGCAACAATCCTAAATCTACTTAGTTGTTGCATAATCATCCAGACTTGTCTCACTTGTTTCTACCCTTGCCCCTCTAGAATCTACCATGGAGAAGCCAGGGAAATCTTTCTAAAACACACATCAAATCATGTCATTTCAAACATGTTCAGATCCCTCCAATCATTCCTTATCTCATAACAAAAGCTAAGATCCTTTAAATGACCTACAAGATCCTTCATTATCTACTCCTGCTCAACCATCCCCATTCCCACATACCCTCTACCAGTTTTCTCCCTTACTCGGTCCGCTCTAACCACAATTACTTGAACATATCAGGCATGCTTCCTTCTCAGGATCTTTCCATTTACAGTCTTCCATTCCTAGAATAACTTTTCTTCAGATATCTGCCAAGCCTGATCCCTCACTTTAAAAATCTCTGTTCAAATGTCACTTTCTCAGGAAATATGTGTCACCTCATTAATCTCTGTATTGGTTTTATATTACTGCCATAACAAGTTATGACAAACTTAGTGGCTTAAAACAACACAAATTTACTGTTTTACAGTTCCAGAAACCAAAATTCTGCCATGGATATTATTGAGCTACTATCAAGATGTCAAGAGGTCTACATTCTCCTCTGGAGACTCTAGGGGATAACCTATTTCAGCTTTTCTCTTTTCAGCTTTTAAATGGTACCCACATTCTTTAGCTAATGACTTCTTTCTTCTATCTTCAAAGCCGGCGATTTTGTACCCTGCTGTGCTTCTTATCCATAGTAACATTTCCACTCAACTCTGACTCATCTTCCTCCTTCTTTCACTTTTAAGACCTTACTGGTTGCACTGATATTATCTGGATAATGCAAAATAATCTCAGTGTTGAATGAGCTGTTGATTAACAACGTTTACTCCATCTGTAAATGTAATTCTCTCTTGCCATGTAATTTTAAAAATTTTTTTATTTCTTTTCAGCATAACAGTATTCATTGTTTTTGCACCGCACCCAGTGCTCCATGCAATTTGTGCCCTCTCTAATACCCACCACCTGGTTCCCCCAACCTTCCACCCCCCGCCCCTTCAAAACCCTTATATTGTTTTTCAGAGTCCATACTATCTCATGGTTCACCTCCCCTTGCCATGTAATTTAATATATGCACAAATTCTGGGAATCACTGGACATTTTGGGGGGGGTCCTGTATTTTGCTAACCACACTCTCTGTCTCATTACACTTCTTTATTTTAATTTCATGGTAATCATCACCATTGCCACATTATATTCAATACTTATATTTTCTAGTTAAATATGCTTATAATAAAAAAATCAAATAGTTTTGCAATGTTTTCTAAAACATTTTCCCTTTTTCAGAGACAATTATTCTCAACTCTTTTCACTGATCTTTTGGGGGTTTTGACTATATAAATTTAATTAGCACCCTTATATTGCTATTCCTTCTTTCATCTTTTACAGACAATGAGAATCTAGCTCGCATTCACACCCTTACTTCCATTCATGCAAATCTTGTACATACACACTCATGCATATTTCCTGTTTTCCCATCCTCCCAATAAATTCAAAGACAATTCTGGTGGTGAAAACAAGATTCAGCATTTATGCTGATGGGACTCCATTTCCATATTTCTGGTTGTTTGTTCAATATTGATTACTTCCCATTAGACACTCAGCTCTATTTCTGTTTGGATCATTGTTAAATCCCCGTACCTGGTACAGAATCAGAAGCACTGAAGGTATGTAATAAACATTTGTTCAGTATCTACTATGTGCCTACTGCCTACTCTCATGCATGGGCTTGACTTTATAACTAGACATTGTAAAGCTTGACTTAGAAGGGCCTTTAATAACAAACCAGCTCTGTCATTTTCAGACAAATGACATGTTAGAACCCCAATAGATCTAGCAGATAAAATCAGACTTATTTTGGTTAATGTGGGTTTAGAGAATTGAAACCAATAATATATGGGTAGATATTTAAAATCAAGCTCTCTGAAAGAAAAAAAAGATGGGTATTGAGGGTGTGTGTGGTGATGAACACTGGATGTTATATACAACTAATGAATTGTTGAACACTACATCAAAAACTAATGATGTACTATATGCTGGCTAATTTATCATCATCATCACCACCAGCCTACCATCATCATCAAAGAAGCCCTGGCTTATGACATTTGCTTATTTTTGTCATGGAAACTATTCCATCATAGTGGATTTCAAAGTACCAACATGATATTACTGAACATGGATTTGGGATGAAATGTGCATAATTAGCTCATTGGATTCAAGTGAGCTCCAGCACCCATGGTTAATATAGTCACATAAACCTCCCAATTCTCCCTATAGCAACACTCTTACAAGACTCCTAGAGATCCTCATAATTTAGCTTAAAAATCCATGGGTGATGTGGTGCATAAACAATGAATTCTGGAACACTGAAAAGAAAGATTTTTTTTTAAGTTAAAAAAAAGCAAAAAAAAAAAAAAAGGCTGGCTTAGTGGTAATGAAAAAAAATCTGTAGGTGAATATGACACTGTTATTATACAGATGGGAGCACTGAGGCTAAGAAAAGGAGATGAATCCAGGCCTCCCAATGCCCATTACAGTGCTCTTTCCATTATTATGCTGCCAATAGCCTAAGAGTCTCCCATTGCCTTTCCTCCAATTTTACGACCTTATTCTATTGGTATTCTGCCAACAGATGTGGCCCCAAAATACCTCTTTCAGCAGGAGCAGATGCCAGCTGCACTCTAAAACCTTCTATAACTGCCATAGAAGCCTATAAGGTCAATTTGAGTCATCTTGGCTCGATTTTCAAAAACTACCACAATCTGGCCAAGCGTTTCTTGCCCCTACATTTCTGTGTATACAACAAGCTAAAGTCTAATTTTCTCCCTCTTTACCAGAATTCTTCTTACCCTTGCTGCCACTGGGCTTTAGTTCTCTCTCTCCTTACTTCTTACCTGGAATTCCTTCCCCCTTCATTTTGCCTTGTTTATGCTAACTTAATTTCAGGGCCCAGCCCATATTCCCGCTTCTTTAAGGA
Source organism: Mustela nivalis (assembly GCF_964662115.1). Lineage (NCBI taxonomy): Eukaryota > Metazoa > Chordata > Mammalia > Carnivora > Mustelidae > Mustela > Mustela nivalis. The sequence goes on from NC_139040.1 coordinate 73,194,386, forward strand.
GCCTTCTTAGATCATTGAATTCCAAGGATTTTTTTTTAATTTTCAGCATAAGACTTTTCATTGATTTTGCACCACACCCAGTGCTCCATGCAACCTGTGCCCTCTCTAATACCCACTACCTGGTTCCCCCAGCCTCCCACCCCCCGCCCCTTCAAAACCCTGATTGTTTTTCAGAGTCCATAGTCTCTCATGGTTCACCTCCCCTTCCAATTTCCCACAACTCCCTTCTCCTCTCTAACTCCTTTTGTCCTCCATGCTATTTGTTATGCTCCACAAATAAGTAAGACCATATGATAATGGACTCTCTCCTTGACTTATTTCACTCAACATAATCTCTTCCAGTCCCATCCATGTTGCTACAAAAGTTGTGTATTCATCCTTTCTGATGGAGGCATAAAACTCCATAGTGTATACAGACCACATCTTTCTTATCCATTTGTCCGTTGAAGGGCATCTTGGTTCTTTCCACAGTTTGGTGACCGTGGACATTGCTGCTATAAACATTGGGGTACAGATGGCTCTTCTTTTCACTACATCTGCATCTTTGAGGTAAATACCCAGCAGTGCAATTGCAGGGTCAGAGGGAAGCTCTATTTTTAATTTCTTGAGGAATCTCCACACTGTTCTCCAAAGTCGCTGTACCAACTTGCATTCCCACCAACAGTGTAAGAGGGTTCCCCTTTCTCCACATCTCCTCCAACACATGTTGTTTCCTGTCTTGTTAATTTTAGTCATTCTAATTGGTGTAAAGTGGTATCTCAATGTGGATTTAATTTGAATCTCCCTGAGGGCTAGTGATGATGAACATTTTATCATGTGTCTGATAGCCATTTGTATGTCTTCATTGGAGAAGTGTATGTTCATATCTTCTGCAAATTTCTTTTATATGATTATCTGTTTTGTGTGTGTTGAGTTTGAGGAGTTCTTTATAGATCCTGGATATCAACCTTTTGTCTGTGCTGTCTTTTGCAAATATCTTCTCCCATTCCGTGGGTTGCCTCTTTGTTTCCTTGACTGTTTCCTTTGCTGTGCAGAAGCTTTTGATTTTGATAAAGTCCCAAAAGTTTATCTTCACTTTTGTTTCCTTTGCCTTTGGAGACATATCTTGAAAGAAGTTGCTGTGGCTGATATCGAAGAGATTACTGCCTATGTTTTCCTCTAGGATTCTTATGGATTCCTGTCTCACGTTGAGGTCTTTTATCCATTTTGAGTTTATCTTTGTGTATGGTGTCAGAAAATGGTCAAGTTTCATTCTTCCACATATAGCTCTCCAGTTTTCCCAGCACCATTTTTTGAAGAGACTGTCTTTTTTCCACTGTATATTTTTTCCTGTTTTGTCGAAGATTATTTGACCATAGAGTTGAGGGTCCATATCTGGGCTCTCTACTCTGTTCCACTAGTTTATGTGTGTTTTTATGCCAGTATAATGCTGTCTTGGGGATCACAGCTTTGTAGTAAATCTTGAAATCAGGTAACATAATGCCACCAGTTTTATTTTTCTTTTTCAACATTTCCTTAAGGATTTAGGGTCTCTTCTGATTCCATACAAATTTTAGAATTATTTGCTCCAGCTCTTTGAAGAATACCGGTCGAATTTTGATTGGAATGGCACTGAAAGTATAGATTGCTATAGCCAGTATAGACACTTTAACAATGTTTATTATACTGGGACGCCTGGGTGGCTCAGTTGGTTAAGCGGCTGCCTTCAGCTCAGGTCATGATCCCAGCATCCTGGGATCGAGTCCCACATCGGGCTCCTTGCTCAGCAGGGAGCCTGCTTCTCCCTCTGCCTCTCCAGGCCTCTCTGCTTGTGCTTGCTCTCTCTCTCTCTTCCTCTATCCCTGAAAAATAAATAAATAAAATCTTTAAAAAAAAATGTTTATTATACCAATCCATGAGCATGGAATGGTCTTCCATCTTTTTGTTTTCTTCAATTTCTCTCATGAGTGTTCTGTAGTTTCTCGAGTACAGTTTCTTTACCTCTTGGTTAGGTTTATTCCCAGGTATCTTATGGTTCTTGGTGCTCCAATAAATGGAATCGATTCTCTAATTTCCCTTTCTGTGTTTTCATTGTTAGTGTATAAGAAAGCCATTAATTTCTGTACATTGACTTTGTATCCTGCCACGTTACTGAATTGCTGTATGAGTTCTACTAGAACTCATACAGCAATCCAGGGATTTTTTAATTGCCTCTGTACTCCCATTATGCAAATGAGATTCTGTTATTCCCTTGTTCCTTAGTTCGTAAGATCTGTTACTGTTAGTGTGCTTTTAAACAACCCTGCCTGTCTTTTTATATATATTTGGTTTAATATTTTATGTGTGTATCTGTATGTTTCCATGAGTATTTATATGCTTAATATGTGTGTGCTTTCTGATTATGCACTGCTTTGGTATATAGATTGGTGCTTCAATGCTTTTTGGGTGTCTGTGCATGGCTGTGTATATTTGGTCTGTGTTACTATTTTATGTGTTTGTGTTCTATGTATCTCTGCATGTATATTTTATGTAACTAAAGAGTAACAGAAGAAGAACTGTACACAGCTGCACTGGATGGAAAAATTACTGAGACACAATAGCAGTGAATAGGCAACACATAGAACACTCTCCTGAAGAGCCAGGTTCTGGTGAACTAGGGACTTGGCACACCAGGATACTCCAGGATCTCTTCTTCATAAAATCACTCTTTCAACAGAAGACATAGTTGACTTTCTTAACACAGAGAAACACAGACAAGCAGAAAAAATGAGGATAAAGAGAAATTTATTCCAAATTAAAGAGCAGGAAAAGGCTGTGGCCAAACATCTAAGTAAAACAGCTATAACTAAGATGCCTCATGGAAAATTTAGAGCAATAATCATAAAGATACTCAGTGGACTTGAGAAAAGAGTGCAAAACATGAATGAGACCTTTAACACAGAGATAAGGAATAATAGAGCAGAGATAAAGTGTTAAATAAATGAAATGAACAAAACAAGTAATGAAATGAACAGCAGTATAGAAGACAGAGTAATGGAAATTAATTGAGCTGAACAAAAGAGAGAAAAGGACTCAAAATGAAAAGAGACTTAGGGAATTCAGTGACACCATCAAACATAATAACATTCATATTATAGGAGTTCCAGAAGAACAAAAGGGGGCAGAAAAATTATTTGAACTAAAAATAGATGATAACTTCCCTATGTGGGGAAGGAAACAGATATCCAGATCGAGAAGGCCCAGAGAACCTCTATCAAAATCAACAAAAGCAGATCCACAACAAGACATACTGTAATTAAATTGTCAAATTACAGTGACAAAGAAAAAAATTGAATAGCGGTTAAAAAAAAAAAAAAAAGACAGCAACTTACAAGGAAAAACTCATAAGGCCAGCAGGGGACTTTTCAGTAGAAGTTTGAAAACTAGAAGGGAATGGCATGATATAGTTGAAGTGCTGAATGGGGAAAATTTGCAGCCAAGAATACTCTATCCAACATGAATATCATTCAGTATAAGAAAGATAAAGTGTTTCCCAGACAAACAAAAACTAATGAAGTTTATTAGTTCTAAACCAGCTCTGCAAGAAATAGTAAAAGAGACTTTTTGAGTGTAGGTGAGAGACCAAAAGTGACAGTATAAAGGTAAGAAACACAAAAGCAGTAAAAGTGAATTTGTCAATAAAAGATCAGTCAAGGAATTTACACAGAAAGGGTATAAAATATGATAATATATACCTAAAGTGTGGTAGGAAAGGGAAAATGAATGGCTCAAACTTTAACCATAAATTTAATATAGACTGCTCTTTGCAGGAAAGGTTATATACAAACTAATGGTAATAACAGATTAAAAAACAATAATAAATATGCAAAGAATAAAGAGAAAGTAAAATACTTCACAAAAGAGGAGGCTTCTGGGAAGATGGCAGAGTAGGAGGACCCTGGACTCACCTCTTTCCATGTGGCTGCCTAGAGAACACCCACATTGGCATAGATAACCCAGAAAGCAACTGGGAAGCTAGGAGAATAGATCCTCTGCAGCCCAACACAGACAAGAGGCCACAGTGAGGCAGATCCACTCCCTCTAACTGCTCTTGGCAAGATCCCATCAAAGTGGTGCCACAAGTCTGTCAGTGTGCAAGCAGCCTAGACAAGGGCCAACACAAGTCCAAAGTGAGTCATGCTACAGGGAAAGGAGAAGATAACCACACAACAGTACGACCATGATCCCAGCAGTGGTCTTTAGGCAGGCAGCTTGTCTGACTGCAGGCTCCAGCCACCAGAAAAGCTTCTCAGGGACCAGGCAGAGAAAGTGCCTTCAGTTTGATGCTACGTCATTTCTGATAAGTGTCTGCTCTCACGTAACTCAAGCCCAAGGCAGCACCTGAATGGCTCACTAACACCACAGGAACCAGACTCTGCCCACAACAGGCTGAGAACCATCACAGGCTGGACTGAAGACAAACACAGCTCTGCCACAATTGTAGAACACCCCTGTAGCAACACACAGAGAAGACACCCCCAAAACGCCATTTTCTGGTAAAAAGGAGACATTGCACTTTCAAATATGGGAGACATAGCTGACTTTCCTAACACAGAGAAACAGACACAGCAATATACAGAAGAAGGAGACAGAAGAATATGTCCCAAATGAAAGAACAGAACAAAATCACAATACCTAATCACAAAATCACAGAGCAAAATCACATTTTACCTAAGTGAAATGGAGGTAAGAATATATACGTCTGATACTGAATTTAAAGAAATGCTCCTAAAGATTCTCATTAAACTTGAGAAGAGTATAGGACCTTCTTGAGACCCTCCACAAAGAATTAGGAAATGTAAAAAATAAAAAAAAATAGAGATGCAGGACTCACTAAATGAAAATAAAATTAAAAATAGACCATCTGGAATGAATAGCAAACAATAGGAAGTAAAACAACAGATCAGTCACCTTTAGGACAGAGTAATGGAAAGTAATCACACTGAGCAGATGCGGGGGGGTGGGGGGGATGAGAATAGACCCAGGGAACTCAGCAACCCTGTAAAGCATAACAGTCACATAATAGGGATTCCAGAAAGAGAAAAGCAAGAAAAGGGGGTAGAAGAATTGCCTGAAGAAATAAAAGCTGGCAACTTCCTCAATCTGGGGAAGTAAAGAGAACTTCAGATCCAGGAGGCACAGAGAGGCCAACCCAAAGAGGTCTGCATCAAGATGCAAAGTAGTAAGATGGCTAAAAGTAGTAATAAAGAGGAATAAAGAGGGAATTGTAAAAGCTACAAAAGAAAGGAAAGTGGTGACATACAGAGGAAACCTCATATGGCAATCAGTAGGTTTGCAGAAACTCTGCAGATCAGAAGAGAGTGGCATGGTAAATTCAAACTGCTAAAAGGAAAAAAAAAAGATCTACTGCAAGACTACTCTATCCAACAAGGCTTTCATTTAGAATAGAAGGAGAGATAGCGTTTTGCAGAAAAAAAAAAATAAATAAATAAATAAATAAATAAATAAATGCGAAACCAGCCACATCCCTGTCACACATGATGCCATTGGCCTGCGGGTCCCAAATTCACAGTCCAGCCACCCTCTTGCCTGAGTCAGCATGCACAGGTGGCACCTGTTTAATGCCAAGTCAACACAGATTCACCTCAGATTGCCAAGGGCTCAAACTGACACTCCCTCAAAATCCAGCTGCTGTGCTTAAATTTGTGCACAAAAGTGGTCATAATTATAACAGCAGAATGAATTGAAACAGTGATACTAATTCTGTGGAATATATAATGAATAAAAGGATTGTGCTAGGCTGCGAACACCTCCAACAAGCACATCAAAGAACAATACATACAGCATTATTCTGGCTAGTAAAAGAAACAAACCCTGGAAAAATAAAACACGATAAAATAAGAGAGAGAGACAAACCATACGAGACTCTTAAGCATAGGAAACAAACTGAGGGTTGCTGGAGAGGAGGGTGTGGGGATGGGGAAACTGGGTGGTGGGTATTAAGAGGGACACTTGATGAATGAGCACTGGATGTTCTATGCAACTGATGAATCACTTAACTCTACCTCTGAAACTAATAATAAACTATATGTTAATTAACTTAAATAAAAAAGGAACCCCCCCAAAATACACCACTAAAGAAAATCAGTAAAATGCAAAAAAGAGAAAGAAAAGAAAGAACAAGAGAAAATTTCCACAAACAATGACAAAACAATTAAGAAAATGACAATAAATACATATCCACTCAGTAATTACTTTACATTTAAATGGACTAAATGCTCCAATCAAAAAATATAGGGTATCAATAAAAATCAATATAATCAGGTCAACAGCAAGACATAGCAAATTACATAGCAAATTGTATTTGCTAAATACAGTGATAAAGAAAAAAGTCTTAAAAGCAGCAAACCATTTTATATACGGACCACATCCTTTTTATCCATTTGTCTGTTGAAGAGCATCTTGGCTCTTTTCAGTTTGGTGATTGTGGACATTGCTACTATGAACACTGGGGTACATATGGCCCTTCTTTTCACACAGCCAGAGGAAAGGATGAATACCCAACTTTTGTATCAACGTAGATGGGACTGGAGGAGATTATGCTGAGTGAAAGAAGTCAAGCAGAGAAGGTCAATTATCATATAGTTTCACTTACTTGTGGAGCATACGGAATAACATGGAGGACATTAAGAGAGGAAAGGAAAAGTGAATTGAGGTAAATCAGAGGGGAATGTGAAAGATGAGAGACTGTAGACAAACTGAGAGTTATGGAGGTGAAGGAGGTGGGTGGATGGGTGAGCCTGGTGGTGGGTATTAAGGGGGGCACATATTGCATGGAGCACTGAATCTTGGAATATGAAAAGAAAATAAAATTAAGATGTTAAAACAAATTTTAAAATGGGTAAAAAAATCAGCAAGCCAAAGTAAATCTCTGACTTACAAAGGAAGACCCATAAAGCTAGCTGCAGATCTTTCAGCAGAAACTTGGCAAACTAGAAGAGAATGGCATAATATATTCAAACTGTTGAGTTGGATAAATCTGGAACCAAGAATAGTCTATCCAGGAAGGCTATCATCATTCAGAATTGAAGGAGAAATTAAGAGTTTCCCAGACAAAGAAAAACTAAAGGACTTCATGGCCACTAAACCAGACCTGTAAGAAATAGTAAATGGGATAGCTTGAGTGCAAAGGAAATACCAAAAGTGACAAAAAAGGAAAGAATAAAATAAAATTCCCAGAATGACAAACAAGTAATAAAATGGTAGTAAGTACGTGGGGCACCTGGGTGGCTCAGTGGGTTAAGCCACTGCCTTCTGCTCAGGTCATGATCTCGGGGTCCTGGGATCGAGTCCCGCATCGGGCTCTCTGCTCGGCAGGGAGCCGACTTCCTCCTCTCTCTCTCTGTCTGCCTCTCTGCCTACTTGTGCTCTCTCTTTGTCAAATAAATAAATAAATTCTTTTAAAAAAACGGTAGTAAGTACGTATCTATTATCTATCAATAATTACTTTTAATATACATGAATTAAACACTCCAATCAAAACATAGGGTGTCAGAATTGATAAAACAAAACAAAACAAAAAGACCCATCTATATACTGCCTACAAGAGATTCATTTTAGACCTAAAAACACCTGTTGATTATAAGTGAGGGGATGGAGAAACACTTATCATGCAAATGGATGTCAAAAGAAAGCCAAAGAAGCAATAATTATACTGAACAAACTAGGCTTTAAAACAGACTGTTTCTAAAGTCCGTATAATGAATTTGTTTCTGTGCCACCAAAACATGATTGACTGAATAAATAAAATAAAATAAAATAAAATAAAATAAAGACTGTAACAAGAGACAAATGAGGACAGTATAGAATCATTAAGGGGACAATCAAACAAGATCTAACAATTATAAATATTTTTGTATCAAACATGAGAGCACACAAGTATATAAAACAATTAATACCAAATGTAAAGGAACTAAATAAAAATGATACATTAAGAACAGGGGACTTTAACAACCCACTTATGTCAGCGGACAGATCATCTAAAGAAAAAATCAACAAGGAAAACAGTGGCTTTGAATGACCCCTTGGATCAAACAGACTTCATATTGGTCACAAATCAGGACTCAACAAATAGAATAAGACCAAAGTCAAACCATGCACCTTTTTTGCACAACACTATGAAACTAGAAGCCAGCCACAAGAAAAAATTCTGGAAAGAACACAAATACATGGTAGCTAAACAACATGCCACTAAATAATGAATGGGTAAACTAGGGAAACAAGAAAAAAATGAGAAAATATTTGGAAACAAAAGAAAATGAAAACACGTGTTTCAAAATCTTTGGGATGCAACAAAAGTGGTCCTAACATGCCTAACAAGCCTACCTCAAGAAGCAAGAAAAGTTTCAAATAAACAACCTAACTTTCCACCTAAAGGAGCTAGGTAAAGAACAACATGAAGAACAATGAAGTCTAAAGTCAGGAGAAAGAAGAAAATAATAAAAATTTGAACAGAAATAAATGATATAGAAACTAAAAATAAAAACAAATAAACAGTGGCACCTGGGTGCTCAGTGGGTTGGGCCTTTGCCTTCAGCTTGGGTCATGGTCTCAGGGTCCTAGGATCGAGACTCACGTTGGGATCTCTGTTTGGCAGAGACCCTGCTTCCCCCCCTCTACCGCCTACTGCTCTGCATGCTTGTGATCTCTCTCTCTCTGTCAAATAAATAAAATAAATAAAATCTTTAAAAAACACAGAACAAAGAACCATAGAATAGATCAATGAAACCAGGAGTTAGTTATTTGAAAAGTTAATAAAATTGATGAACCTCTAGCCAGACCTATCAAAAAGAAAATATAAAGGACTCAAATAAACAAAATCACAAATAAGAGAGGAGAAATAACAACCAAAACCACTGAAGTACAAACATTACTAAGGGAAAATTATGAAAAAAAATATGTCAACAAATTGGACAAAATAAACGAAATGGATAAATTCCTAGAAACATATAAACTATCAAAAATGAAATGGAAAGAAATATACAACTTGACCATACTGATAACTAGCAAAAGAATTGAGTCACTAGTTAAAATAAATAAAATAATTAAAATAAAATAAAATAAATTAAATAAACCAGAAGTCCAAGACCCATGGCTTCACAGGTGAATTTTACCAAAATTTTTAAGAAGAGTTAATACCTATTCATCTCAAACTATTTAAAAAAAAAAAAAACAGAAAAGAAAAGAAAACTTCAAATTTCATTCTAAGAGGTCAGCATTACCCTGATACCAAAACCAGATAAAGACTCCATTAAAAAAAAAAAAAAAAAAGAGCACTGGGTGTGGTGCATATACAGTGAATTCTGGAACACTGAAAAGAAATTTTAAAAAAATAAATAAGCTCTTGGAGACAAGATGGTGGGGAAGTAGAAGGAGGCTCCGTTTCAACCTGTACCCTAAAGTGAGCTGATTACCTACCAAAGAACTCTGATCACCCATGTAATCAGCCTGAGATCAGAATTATACAAGTCTGGATCTCTACAAGGGCAGAAGACGCCAGTGGGCAAGTAAAGTGAAGTAGGAACATTGGGCTGATATTGGAAGATAAACAAAAGGCCACCGACTGGAAAGTAATACCCCTAAGACAAGAGTGCCCTGCATCTGGGGACCAGCATTAACATGGAGTCTGGTTGAAATCACTCAAAAACAGCAAAGGATCGCGGGGTGGCGGGGGGGGGGGGGTGGGGGAATCGGGGTCCCTAGGGACAGGGGCTTAAGTCCCCCGACCCAGGACAGCCTCCCCTGGCACTGAGCCAGAAAGAGTGCGGTGGAGAAACCAGGTCTTGGTTCCTGGGCCTCCAGCGGGCCTGAGAACACATGGGGTCCAGCTCCTCTGAGGTGCTTGCTGGGAGCCTTGCCAGACAGCAGAACGCTGAGCTGTGCTAACAGAGCATGAGATGTGCGCGCCCCTCCCTCTCCCCTGAGAGAGGTGAGGGAAGGCCCAGTCCTGCGCTCTTAGACCCGTGCAATTGTATCAGAGCCTGAGATACACACGTGCCCCAAACCGTCCCCTGAGAGAAGTGCGAGAAGGCCCAGCCTGGTGCTCCCGGACCCGCGCCCTGGTATCAGAGCCTGAGATGCATGCACTACCCGCAGCCTCCCCTGAGAGAGGAGCGCGCAAGCCCAGCGCTCTTAGACCCAGAAAGACCAGTCACTCCCAGCCTGGGTTAAGTGAGAAAATCTCAGTGTGCAATCGCGGCTTGGAACCTCTCTAGTGGTCTGGAGCTGCCCAGACAACCACGCTGCCATGGTTTGGGGTACAAGCAAAAGATCCTGCATCTCCAGGGACCGTGACTCAGAGCCTGCTCTGCCAGTCGCCAAGGCGGAAATTTATATGGGCTCTCCAGCACCTATAGGAGACCAGACTGAAGGTTCTCTCTGAGAGGGAGGTCAGGGTGCAGTTTGCTTTCCTCTAAACCTACAAAAACCATCAAAAGTGGTCAAGGTGAGAGAAGAAAAGAAGTGAACAAACATAAAAACCTCCAGAGAATAAAAGCCTAAAAAAAAAAAAAATGCTTTCCTCAGAGCCTTGAGGGGGGCGGGAGGACTTAACTCAGGGAACATCACTGACTGAAAACCCACGTGGCAGGCCCCTCCCCAAGAAAACCAATCAGGAAAGAAAAAGAAAAAAAAAAAAAAAAAAAACAAAGACTACAAGAAAGCAACCACCACTACTTCATAGGACAACATTTATTTTTAACTCATTCCCACTATTCTGGTTCATTTTTTAAAAATATATATAGATAAATTTTTAACCTACTTACCATCACAGTGAGATGTCCAGTACATCAAATTCCATAACCTTCTAACCTGAACTTTTTGATACACGCACCTGTGTTTTTCTCTTTTTTAATTTTTTTTTTAATTTTAGTTTCGTTTAGTCTAGTTTATTCCTTTTTTTATTTTTATTTTCTAATATTCATATAGAGTTAAACTTCAAGGTAATCCCTTTTCCCCAATCAATGGTACCCCTATAGGTAAACCAATTTTTTAATTCCCCTTTATCTTAGGAAAGTTGAGTTCTTTAACAAAGATATCAAGATACATCCAGGAAGAATCAAAACAACCTTCCTCACCCACACAGAGAATTTATAACAACTTTCCCAACTTGTTATTGCACCAGTGTTTCTGTGTTTTTGTGTTTGTCTTGATAGTATATAAATCTTATACTTGTGGTTCTTTTTTACGAGGTTCTTCCTTTATTTGCTTATATATATACTTTTATCAATCTTTTTGTTTGTCTGTTTTTGTTTGTTTTTGTCTGTTTTTGATTTACTTCATAAATCTTACCTTGGGCCCCATTTGGGCTGAACCTTCTCTTTTATCTTCCCTCCTTTTCCTGTCTCTCTCTCTCTTTTCTCTTTTCCTTTTCTTTTTTCTCTCATTTGGGTAAGTAATCCTGATTGCTCAGAAGCGTTCCAGGGTACACCTTGACTGCACCACGGTCGATATATCCAGCTACATCTGTTCAGTCATCTTTCACCAAAATGACTAGGAGTAGGAATGCCCAACAGAAGAAAAATACAGAGGATGGGCCTTCTGCAACAGAGCTAACGGCTATCAACATAGATAATATGTCAGAAAGAGAATTCAGGCTAACAAATATCCAGACAATAGCTAGGTTGAAGAAACTCATGGATGACCAAGCAGAATTGATTAGGGCAGAAATGAAAAAAAGTATATGACAAGAGAAAAAAAGTATATGACAAGAGAAAACAGGGATGATGTTCACAATGTTAGGGCAGAACAGAAAGCTACCAGGGATGAGGTTCACAATTCTCTCAATGAGTTCCAATCTAATCTAAATTCTCTCAAAGCTAGGGTAACTGAGACAGAAGATAGAATTAGTGATCTGGAGGACAAAGAGATAGAGAAAAAGGATCAGGAGTAAGCAGAACAAACAGCTTAGAAACCGCGAAGACAGAATCAGGGAAATAAATGATGCCACAAAATGTTCCAATGTCAGAATTATTGGAATCCCTGAAGGGGAGAAGAAAGAAAGAAGTCTAGAAAATATTATGGGACAAGTTCTTCATGAAAATTTTCCCAATCTCACAAATGGAACCAACATTCATGTACTAGAGGCCGAACGGTCTCCACCCAAGATTATACATTCCAGAAAAACATCAAGGCACCTGATAGTCAAATTGAGAAATTATAATTGTAGATATAATCTCTTGAAAGCTTCAAGGACAAAGAGGCTCCTTACTTACAGAGGAAAGCCCATCAGAATAATGTCAGACCTGTCCAGAGAGACCTGGCAAGCCAGAAAGGGATGGCAAGATATATTCAGGGCAATAAATGAGAAGAACATGCAGCCAAGATACTTTATCCAGCAAGACTGACATTCAAAATGGATAGAGAGATAAATAGTTTCCAGGACCAGCAAGGCTCAAAAGACTATGCAACCACCAAGCTGATACTGCAGGAAATATTAAGGGGGGTTCTATAAAAGAGGAAAAATCCTAATAATAGCATTGAACAGAAATAAAGAGACAATCTACAAAAAGAAAGACTTCAAAGGTAACATGATGTGAATAAAAACATATCTATCAATAATCACTCTCAATGTGAATGACCTAAATGTGCCCATAAAAGGACACAGGGTTGCAGATTGGATAAAACGACAGGACTTATCCATATGTTGTCTAAAAGAGATCCATGTTAAACCTAAAGATACACCCAGACTGAAAGTGAAGGGATGGAGAAGCATCTTTCATGACAATGGGCCACAAAAGAAGGCCAGGGTAGTGATTTTCATATCAAATAAATTAGATTTTAAACTAAAGACTGTAGTCAGAGATACAGAGGACACTACATAACTCTTAAAGGGACTATCCACCAAGGTGATCTAACAATTGTAAATATCTATGCCCCCAATATGGGAGCAGCCAATTACATAAGAAAACTATGAATCAAATAAAGAGTCATATTGATATGAATACATTAATAGTAGGAGATCTTAACACGCCTCTCTCAGTAATAGACAGATCATCGAAGCAGAAAATCAATAAAGAAACAAGAGCATTGAATGACACATTGGACCAGATGGACACCAAAGATATATACAGAACATTCCACCCTAAAAAAGATTACCCATTCTTCTCAAGTGCACATAGAACCTGCTCCAGAATAGACCAAATACTGGGTCACAAATCAGAACTCAACCAATACCAAAAGACTGACAGTATTCCCTACATATTCTCAGATCACATGTTTGAAACTGGAGCTCAATCACAAGGAAAAGTTTGGAAGGAACTCAAACACCTGGAAGGTAAAGACCACCTTGCTTAAGAATGCTTGGATCAACCAGGAGATCAAAGAAGAACTGAAACAATTCATGGAAACAAATGAGTATGAAGACACTTTGGTCCAAAACCTATGGGATACAGCAAAGGCGGTCCTAAGGGGGAAATACATAGTTATCCAAGCCTCCCTCAAAAAAAAAAAAATTGAAAAATCCAGAATACACCAGCTGTCTCTACACCTTAAAGAACTGGAGAATCAACAACAAATCAAACCAACTCCACACATAAGAAGGGAAATAATCAAGATTAGATCAGAGATCAATGAGGTAGAAACCAGAGATATAGTAGAACATATCAATGAAACTAGAAGCTGGTTTTTTGAAAAAATCAATAAGATTGATAAACCATTGGCCACACTAATGCAGAAGAAAAGAGAGAAAGCTCAAATTAATAAAATCATGAATGAAAAGGGAGAGATCACGGTAACACCAAGGAAATACAATCAATCATCAGAAGTTATTATCAACAGTTATATGCCAATAAGCTAAACAACCTAGATGAAATGGATGCATTCCTGGAAAACTCTAAACTCCCAAAATTGAACCAGGAAAAAATTGACAACCTGAATAGACAGATATCTAGTAATAGGATTGAGGTAGTGATCAAAAATCTCCCAAAAAACAGGAGTCTAGGACCTAAGGGATTCCCTGGAGAATTCTACCATTTTTCAAAGAAGAAATAACACCTGTTTTTCTGAACCTGTTTCAAAAAATTGAAGAGGTTGGGGGAACCAGGTGCTGGGTATTATAGAGGGCACAGATTGCGTGGAGCATTGGGTGTGGTGAAAAAATAATGAATACTGTTATGCTGAAAATAAAGAAAAAATAAATTAAAAAAAAAAACTGAAGCAGAAGGGAAATTTCCAGACTCTTTGTATGAAGCCAGCATTACCTTGATCCCCAAACCAGGCAAAGACCCTACCATAAAGGAGAATTTCAGACCAATATCACTGATGAATATGAATGCTAAGATTCTCAAACAAGATCCTAGCAAACAGGATTCAACAGCATATTAAAAATATTATCCACCATGACCAGGTGGGATTCATCCCTGGGCTACAAGGATGGTTCAACATTCGCAAATCACTCAATGTGATAGAACAAATTAATAAGAGAAGAGAGAAGAACCACATGGTCCTCTCAATCAATGCAGAAAAAGCATTTGACAAAATCCAGCATCCCTTCCTGATTAAAACTCTTCAAAGTATAGGGATAGAGGGAGCATTCCTGAACTTCATAAAATCTATCTATGAAAGTCCCACAGCAAATATCATCCTCAATGGGAAAAAAGCTTGCAGCCTTACCGTTGAGTTCAGGAACATGACAAGAATGGCCACTCTCACCACTGTTGTTCAACATAGTGTTAGAAGTCCTAGCAACAGCAACCAGACAACAAAGAGAAATAAAAGGTATCCAAATTGGCAATGAAGAAATCAAACTCTCTCTCTTCGCAGATGACATGATTGTTTATATGGAAAACCTAAAAGACTCTACCCCCAAACTACTAGAACTTATACAGCAATTCAGCAACATGGCAGGATACAAAGTCAATGTGCAGAATTCAGTGGCTTTCTTATACACTAACAATGAAAATACAGAAAGGGAAAATAGAGAATCGATTCCATTTACTATAGCACCAAGAACCATAAGATACCTGGGAATAAACCTAACCAAAGAGGTAAAGGATCTGTACTCGAGAAACTACAGAACACTCACGAAAGAAATTGAAGAAGACACAAAAAGATGGAAGACCATTCGATGCTCTTGGATCGGAAGAATAAACATTGTTAAAATGTCTATACTACCTAGAGCAATCTATACTTTTAATGCCATTTCAATCAAAATTACACTGGTATAAAAAAATTACACTGGTATTTTTCGAAGAGCTGGAGCAAATAATCCAAAAATTTGTATGGAATCAGAAGAGACCCCGAATCACTAAGGAAATGTTGAAAACAAAAATAAAATTGGGGACATCACGTTACCTGATTTCAAGCTTTACTACAAAGCTGTGATCACCAAGACAGCATGGTACTGGCATAAAAACAGACACATAAACCAGTGGAACAGAGTATAGAGCCCAAATATGGACCTTCAACTCTCTGGTCAAATGATTTTCGACAAAACAGGAAAAAAATATTCAGTGGAAAAAAGACAGTCTCTTCAATAAATGGTGCTGGGAAAACTGGACAGCTATATGTATATGACACTGTACACAAAGATAAACTCGAAATGGATTTAAAAAAAAAAAAAAAACCTCAACGTGAGACAGGAACCCATCACAATCCCAGAGGAGAACACAGGCAGTAATCTCTTCGATATCAGCCACAGCAACTTCTTTCAAGATATGTCTCCAAAGCCAAAGGAAACAAAAGCGAAAATAAACTTTTGGGACTTTATCAAAATCAAAAGCTTCTGTACAGCAAAGGAAACAGTCAACAAAACAAAGAGGCAACGCACGGAATGGGAGAAGATATTTGCTAATGACAGTACAGACAAAAGGTTGATATCTAGGATCTATAAAGAACTCCTGAAATTCAACACGCACAAAACAGATAATCATATCAAAAAATGGGCAGAAGATATGAACAGACACTTCTCCAATGAAGACATACAAATGGCTATCAGACACATGAAAAAATGTTCATCATCACTTGCCATCAGGGAGATTCAAGTTAAAACCACATTGAGATACCACCTTACACCAGTTAGAATGGCCAAAATTAGCAAGACCAGAAACAACATATGTTGGAGAGGATGTGGAGAAAGGGGAACCCTCTTACACTGTTGATGGGAATGCAAGTTGGTGCAGCCTCTTTGGAGAACAGTGTGGAGATTCCTCAAGAAATTAAAAATAGAGCTTCCATATGACCCTGCAATTGCACTGCTGGGTATTTACCCTAAAGATACAGATGTAGTGAAAAGAAGGGCCATCTGTACCCCAATGTTCATAGCAGCAATGGCTATGGTTGCTGGACTATGGAAAGAACCAAGATTCCCTTCAACAGACGAATGGATAAGGAAGATGTGGTCCATATACACTACGGAGTATTATGCCTCCATCAGAAAGGATGAATACCCAACTTTTGTAGCAACATGGATGGGACTGGAAGAGATTATGCTGAGTGAAATCAGTCAAGCAGAGAGTCAATTATCATATGGTTTCACTTATTTGGGAAGCATAACATATAGCATGGAGGACAAGGGGAGATGGAGAGAAAAGTGGAGTTTAGGGAAATTGGAAGGGGAGGACAACCATGAGAGACTATGGACTCTGCAAAACAACCTGAGGTTTTTGAAGGGGTGGGGAGTGTGAGGTTGGGGGAACCAGGTGGTGGGTATTAGAGAGAGCACATATTGCATGGAGCACTTGGTGTGGTGCAGAAACAATGAATACTGTTACGCTGAATAGAAATTAAAAGGGGAAATAAGTCAGTCAGAGAAAGACAAATATAATAAGATATCACTTGTATGTGGAATTTAAGAAACAAAACACATGAGCAAAGGGAAAGAGAGACAGTGAGAGAGACAGAAAAGTCAAAATCAGACTCTTAATTATAGTGAACAAACTTGTTGGTTACTAGAGTGGAGTTTGGTAGGGCAAGGTTAAATAGGTGATGAAGGTTAAGGAATGTGCTTGCTGTGATGAGCTCCAGGTTTTTATGGAGGTGTTTAATGGCTGTATTATGTACCGTAAGCTAATATAACACTATATGTTAACTCACTGTAATTAAAGTAAAAACTGCAAAAAAGGGAAGAGTTCAAAATTTTCCATGAAAGATTGTAAGTACCAAATGAATTAATCCATGAAAACTGTTAGTACAGTGCATGGAAGAGTAAAATATCAAGAGATAGCAGCTGTCATTTTTATTGTTGTTATTGTATGTATAGAGTTGTTTGATTTTTAAAATCTGAAATGATGTAAACGTCCAATCTAACAGTGTTCATGTTACAATTGAGGAAGCTGAAGTTCATGTTTAACTTGTTCAAATTCTCTGAATAAAATAGATGCAGAGCCAGGCTCTTCTCTATCTTTCCTGACTTCCTCTCCAATGTTCTTCTCAAGGCTATTGATCCCAATGTAGGACTGCAATTCTTCCTCAGAAAAATGTTGTTCATATTTTCTGGAACATTTATCTTCACATTTAGAGGGTCTTAACAAGAGGCCGGAGGCAGTTCAAAAATACAGCCACCATGCCAGACAGAAATTGACACTAGTCCAATGAGGCATGGGTTTTCAGCTCTTCATTAGTAAATACCGTAAAGGGGAGGTGTGTGTGTGTGTGTCTATGTTAGGGTGTCAGTTGTAAAATACAAAAAAGGGCTCTCCTAAGCTCAGGGTTCTCTGAGTGAGGAACCCAATGGAAAACAATGACTAGAATTTCAAATCACGTAGACTGAATGAAATAACCAAATGTCAAGGGACACCCAGACAAGAGGGGCTGAATCTGGGAGACAAAGGTGTTAACAGAATTCTATGTAACAATGTTGGGGCCTGAAATGCTGGACATTCATCTTAACCTTTTCCAGTCCCAAATCATCTGTATATAACTATCCCTTGGCAAGCATGTGGAGGAGATACTGTCTGTTGCCAGGGTCTCACTACCCCTTTCTGCAAAGCTTACCCCTCCCCTGGCCAAACCCTCTCTTAGCCCTTCAATTAAAAAAGAATAACCCAAGCGTAGACTTTACTTATAGTTTGGTATGAATTTGTTGGATGTATTCTCCTTTTGGAGGTGTTCATATTTTCAATATTTAATAGGCTTTGAGCAGTGCCAAACCTAGGAGTAGACTGTTGGTGAAATTACACTCTGGGGCTTGTGAAGAGAAGAAATTAAGCTTCTTAGTAAGTCTAATGCCTATCTCTTGCTGATCACAGATATATACCAATTAAAAATAATTGAAAAATTAATATAATAGAGCATACAACTACCAGGTTAATGGGTAAGCACATTGTATGTTAAACTTAATTTTCCCTTTAAGAAATAAATAATAGAACCCAAATTAGCACTGATTAGAACACTTACCACCAAAGAGGTGGAGCTATTGGAGAAAGTGATTCAAAGAGCTTCCTGTATATGAGATATGGGAGTATATATCCCCATAACAACTTTATCCATTGGCTTGAGAAATATTTAAGCTTTTATTTGTAGAAAGTTCTTTCAAACACTTCATCTCTTATACTCTGAAGCCCACAGGCACCCACGCCCAACACTCTGTTCATTTGCATAGGTGTATAAGGCAGGAGTTAACAGTATGATTGATGAATATTGCACAGGTCAGCAATGTTGATCTCTCCTCCCCAGGACCACTGGAAAGGAAAATACCCCCATACTGGAAGGATAAAATTCATCCCAAATGTTACTCCCCCAACCTCTGATTTTTGTGGAAGAAACTGAAAATAAACACAGCCTGGGAGATCAAAGACCAGAGAACATTACTGACTCCATGGAAAGTCAAGTCAATACCCTAGCAGGGAGAGGAACTTCTTCATTCACACCAAACCTCCAATCCCAGGCAGGGGTGGGAGCGTTACTCACATGATTTAGACTGAAATAGGGAAGGAAGGAGAATGTGAGATGGGGCTGGGAGTCCAAGTGAGAGATATAGAGAAGGAAGGGAAGTGAGCAGGCACAGACCCTGGCAGCCATCAGAGGTTCATGCCTTTTTAACAGCAGGAGGCTAGAAGAAAGGATAAGAGTGGCTCTGGCTGTGATGGGGCTCTTATTGGGCCTCCTGCTTCTGGACCACCTAACAGTGGTCACCTACGGTAAGGAAGCAAATGGGGACCTGTTTACTACTGCTCACACCAGCAACAAGCTGGGAGTTTGGGATTGAATGGCTACTGGGGAAAACTTATTCCTGTTGAATAGTTAAATGTTCTCAGACAGTGCTGCAGACTCTCAGCTTTGTGTAGTTGAAGCCTGCTGAAGAAGCCAGGAGGTAAGTTTCCATAGAAATTGAAAAAGAACTTTTCTTGAAAAACAATCACATGATTTTTCTAGTATTTGTCATATCACAGGGACATTAAGAAGATTGCCAGTGACACCCAAATCTTTCCTCCATCTTATTTCACCTGAAATTCTACCATTTTACCTTAACCCTTCTGTCTCCAGGTCTTGATCCCTGTTAATATATATAACCTTCAAAGAAAGAATGTCTAAGAGCAAGATTGGACCTTAAAAGTAACCTAGACCCAATGCTTTGCTGTTATGAACTTTGCTCAAAATATCTGTTCACATACTTCCAGTGACTGAGAGTTGATGATTTTTGCAGACTATCTAATCTATCCAGTCTAGTCCAGGGCAGTTACAAATGTTAAGATGCTCTTCCTTGAGTTGAACTATATGCACTTCCTTGTGGCTTCCATCCTAAGGCCCCAGCTCTCTTTCTTAGAGATACATAGAACATATCTACTCCCTCGATGCTGCGACAGCCCTTTAGAGTTCTAATGGCAGACATCGTGTCCTCTTGTCATCTCCTCTTCAAGATAAACTAGCCCTAACTCCTTCAACTGGTCTTCACAGGATTTGCTTCTTACCATCTCCTTGGGTAACTCATTTCCCTGTGAATATAGCCCAGTTCGGCCAGGCTGCTTCTGAGAAATTAATGCTGGAGATTACAATCTACATAGATAGATAGATGATTTTATATATATATAGATAGATAGATAGATAGATAGATAGATATCTCCAAAAAGAGGTCTTACTATCCCTATCCCATAGAAGCATTATTTCTTCAGGTATTTCTCCATCCTCTTTTATATCCCTGAGAATTGAAATAGACTTTTTGGTAACTAAGTCTAAGTAATTGCTAAGTGAGATCCAAGATATAGCAAATGGGTTATTCCACATATCTACTTATTTCATATCTTTACAGGGAGAGGCCAGATATATGTTAGCTTGGTGTCCCTTATGTGTCAGAAAGAACATCTTTTCATAGCTGACTCAAATTATGCTAACTCTATCCTGGGGCTCTGTGACCAATCAAATTCTAGAGCCTCAAAGCTAAAAAGGATACTAAATAAGTCACCTGAGAGGGAGAAGAATGTCCTCCAGCCACAGAGCATTAGTGGCAGAGTTAATACTATTAAATAATACAGGTTATTTTGCAAATACAATATTTACATTCTCTAACATGTTTTAGAGGGTCCTTTTCTACCTTCTCCAAATCTGTTGGTTTGAGCTTATACTTACAGAGGCAGGACTAGGGCTCAGGGGAACATGATATACATGTGAAAGTTAAATTATGTGTGTGTACATGTGAGTGCTCTCATGTATATCATTCCATCCTCAGCCTGTGAGAGCCTCTAGCCCTGGAAACAGGTCTTTATTTTATGTGGAGTGTTTAACACTGTAGACCTGAAGCTCAGGACATACTGAATGACCAATAACACATTCCCACTCCCTGGATCTCAGTGTCTCCATTCTATTTTTACAGTGAGGGAATCAATTTGCTGGCCTCAAACAGTTGTGCCAGCTGAACATCTCTGTAGGACTGTAGCTTTACTTTTAAAAGTGAAGGGGGCAGAAACAGCTAGTCTGTCAAAGCACATGTTTAAATGATCATAGTAAAATAAATCCCAAACATTTTTATTTTATAAACATTACAAATATTTTTTTAAGATTTTATTTATTTATTTGACAGAGAGAAATTACAAGTACACTGAGAGGCAGGCAGAGAGAGAGAGAGAAGGAAGCAGGCTCCCTGCTGAGCAGAGAGCCCGATGCAGGACTCTATCCCAGGACCCTGAGATCATGACCTGAGCCAAAGGCAGCGGCTTAACCCACTGAGCCACCCAGGCGCCCCAACATTACAAATATTTTATAAAGCTAATCTATCCAGCACCTACTGAATACCGGCCATTATTCTAGGTGCTTTCACACCTATAATCTCATTTGCTCTTCAACATAACCCTCCATGGAAGGTATATTATTAGCCTCCATTTTATTGATAATGACATGAAGCTCAGACAGGTTTAGCAATTTACTCAGGGTCACATAGAGACATGGGGACATGGGTCACATGTTAAGACAGACCTTGGACTACTACACCATGTGCTCCTTCACTATTCTTCTGACCTCACTAGGTGCTTCTATTCAGTGTTTCTCTAGGATTTCTGAGAACCAAAAGATAGTAGAAAGGTGTAAGTCAATTCTATTCAGGTTACCTTCACTTTGGAGATCAGAGGACATGACGTACAATGTCTTTTTTTTTTATTTGTGTGATGCCCTGTGCCTACCATATACTGTCTCTGTAATACTAATGAAGCAGGAGGATAAAGAGGAGACAATAAAAGAAGGAGGAAGTATAGAAGCCAGATGGAAAGATGAGTTGAAGGAAGGAAAGGCAAAGGAAGGAGGGGAGAAGTAAACAGAGGAAAGACATGTAATTCTTAGAAGTCTGATTAACTCTGCTCCATGACCCTATTCTGGAATGTAGGAGTCAAGCCTGACCTACTTTTAGAAGTGAGTTTCAAGATTGAGAAATTGAGACTGGCTGTTCTTATAATTGACAGACCAGAGTGGGCTATGTGAGAGTCCCCAGGAAGTTCCCAGAGAGGGTAATGCAAACCAAGCCTTGCATTCCCTCCAAGTTCAGAGGAAAGACATACATATGCATAGACAAAGTCATTTTCAGCTGTTCCAGATGTCCCAAGAGCAGAATGTTGCTTTGTTGTCAGAAAAAAGTGAAAGAATGCTTTTCAGAGGATGAGTGGAAGATTTGTGATAGCTGGAAAAAAAATAATGGTAAAGATTGCATTAAACTGGAAGACTCAGATGGTTTTCATGGGGCTTAAGGCTGATACATGTGTGCTTTAAGTGACACATGCATGTTCATGATGATTATAAGCTGCATCTGCATGCATATGGAGGCCTGAAATAGCAATAGCACAGTGAAACACCACCATCTGGTGAAAGTTCACCACCAGATAGAAAATGTAATTATTTAACTTTCATCTCCATTATACGCTATTAGCATTGAACAATCTAGGATTGAAGGGACCTTAAAGAGTAATGTTGTCCAAGACCCAAACAAAGATCAGAACTTCTCCCAGACTGCTTAGTTCATGAATAAAAAACTCTGAGGACAAGGGGAGTCAAAGGGTAGAAGGGAGTTGAGGGAAATTGGAAGGGGAGGTGAACCATGAGAGACTATGGACTCTGAAAAACAATATGAGGGTTTTGAAGGGGCAGGGGATGGGAGGTTGGGGGAACCAGGTGGTGGGTATTGGAGAGGGCACAGATTGCATGGAGCACTGGGTGTGGTGCAAAAACAATGAATACTGTTATGCTGAAAATAAATTAAAAAAAAAATAAAAAACTCTGATTAATTACAAAGTTCACTGTTAGGACAAACCAAAATCAGACCTAATGCACTCCCATTCATGGGTCTGAGTTCTGCTTCCTGCCCAATCTGAAACCCTCCAGAGACTATGTGGTTGATTTAGCAACATGGACTCATGTTTATTTATTAATTTCTATTCAAGGCTTTTATCTTGGTCAAAATATGCTAGTGATGTTGTAAGAATCTCTGGTGAGCAAAAGCTATAGGCCTGGTACTTGGTACATGGCAATAAATTCTGGTAGACAGAAGGCGTGCCTCTACCCTACCATCTGTTTGACTGAAGCCTGAGAATCCTGGGCTACATAACAGGCATTTATTCAGTAATGTTTCACATTTTTTAAAGATTTTATTTATTTATTCGACAGAGAGAGAGAGAAAGAGAGATCACAAGTAGGCAGAGAGGCAGGCAGAGAGACAGGGGAAAGCAGGCTCCCCATTGAGTAAAGAGCCCGATGTGGGCCTCAATCCCAGGACCCTGAGATCATGACCTGAGCCAAAGGCAGAGGCTTAACATACTGAGCCACCCAGGTGCCCCAATATTTCATATTTTGAACCTCCTTCTTCTAGGACAGAGATAAATTAATTGTCTACATATAATACCTCACTCCTGGTTGGAGTTAAATAAAACACAAAATCCTCAAAATAAGAGCTTATGAATGAAAATTTCTTTTTTTACTTTTTTTTTTCAAAGATAGAAAGAGAGAGCATGAGCAGGGAGAAGAGCAGAGGGAGAGGGAGAAGAACACTCCTCATGAGCAGGGACCCCGATGCAGGGTTCAATCCTAGGACCCCAGGATCATGACCTGAGATGAAGGTCCCCCACACACCAAGGAAGAATCTCCTTTTGGTCCTACTACCATTTCTACCACAGCCAGCTTTAGGATTTATTCATACCCTTTTCCTTTCCTGACATTTCCCTCTCTGTTCCTCCTCAAAATAAAATTTTCCAGTGTACCTTTGGTGAAATCTAAGAGAAACCAAAAGGTAAATAAAGAGAAATCAGGGGGGAAAAAAGGTTAGGCTTACAAAGTGAGAATTTCAAACTTAGCAATAACTAATGATTTTGTAAAACACAAGTACATTTCACACAAGTTTCCACCCTCAGAATTGCCCTGTATGCGTCCAGCCTCCCTTCCAGAGAAAAGCTTAGGGTCAGGGACCCAAATACTGAGTTTTTCTGAGGAACAATGGGGAATAAGCAGGGAATATGGCCCTTTCGTTCCTAGCCCTGCAGCACAAACATTTCTCCAGGTATATAATTACATAATAAAATGGACCAGACACAACTGTTCAGCATTTGTTCCTACACTTCTTTTGGAAAATATTGAAATAGGTTCTTTTTCAGAGACTTACAGAGCTTCAGAGCTTAAAGAATCTTTAGACATCATTCCATTCAAACTCTCTACATTATATATGAAGAACATGGGTCCTTGTGGTACAAAGTGGCTTATCCAGGGTCATCTCACAGCAAGGCAGTGACAGGAAAGGAACTTGAAACTGACAAGAGCCAAACAGTGTTCAGAGTTTTTCTTCTGAGCATGTGTTTCTGCTTTATGGGAAGGCAGGCAGAGAATAAAAGAGCACATGGAATCTGAAAGTAGGCTGGAAGGAAATTTTAGAGGTGTTTTTCAGAAGTCTTTTGAGATCTACCACTGCCATCCTAGCTCCCAGATGGGTATGCCATCTATGTCCATTTTCTTCTTCCTTTTCAGGCCACCCCATCCTGGAAGCACCTGAGAGTGTGACAGGACCTTGGAAAGGGGATGTGAATATTCCCTGCACCTATGGTCCTTTGCAAGGCTACACTCAAGTCTTGGTAAAGTGGCTGGTACATCATGGCTTGGATCCAGTCACCATCTTCCTACATGATTCCTCTGGAGACCATATCCAGCAAGCAAAATACCGGGGTCGCCTGCAAGTGAACCACAAGATTCCAGGAGATGTATCCCTCCAGCTGAATACCCTGGAGATGGATGACCGGAGCCACTACACATGTGAAGTCACTTGGCAGACCCCTAATGGCAACCAAGTGGTGAGAGATAAGATCATTGAGCTCCGTGTCCAGAAATGTGAGTGACTGTGATGATAGGAAAGCACTGATAGACAAAGACCAAATAGAGGTCTATAATACTAGAAAAGCTTTAGAAACCCAGAGAATTTTGTTTACTTGTACACATTCTTTCTTCAGTCGTATGTGCTAATCAGAGAAAGTGGACAGGCAGAGGATCCTCAGGGTCATCACTCTCATAGTATAATTTAAGAAGTGTTGGGAAGGATTTCTGGTTTTCAAATCTCTACCCCTTCAAGCATCCCTGAAATTCTAGCATCCACACCCTGGTTGCTCTCCTTGGGCTCTGTATTTTAAAACTCATAAAAGTGAGTCAATCTATCTGATCAGGATATTGGAGAGTAAATAGATGCTAAGATAGAAGTTCTGGGGAAAGGGTTATTGAGATTAGCCAAGATACATTTTGCTGACTTGACAATTTTATGAAAACCTGGTCTTGGTAATCCAAACTGCAGATAATCCAAAAACTCTATCTACTAAAGCCTAAAAAAATCCCTCTATATTAAAAAAAAAATCAGTAGATTTTTAACTCCAAATATTTCAAAACCATATATAACACAAAACAATATCTAACCTTCCAAACAAAACTATTTTTATTTACATTATCCTATTTCTTACCCCGTTCCAAGTTAGGAGCTCCTTTTAGTTCACTTTGCAGATATACAATTACCCCTATACCCAGCAAGGATGACTCACCCTTGTCTTCACATATCCTTATAACTTTCCAGAGCCTCGTTTCTTGTTTTTCCTTTGCAGTCTCTGTTTCCAAGCCCACAGTGACGACTGACAGTGGCTATGGCTTCACAGTGCCCCAGGGAATGAGTATTAGCCTTCAATGCCAGGCTTGGGGCTCTCCTCCCATCAATTATGCTTGGTACAAGGAACAGACCAACAATCCAGAACCCATCAAAGTAGCAGTCTTGAGTACCTTACTCTTCAAGCCTGCCATGGTGGCTGACTCAGGCTCCTATTTCTGTACTGCCAAGGCCCGGGTAGGCTCTGAGCAGCGCAGCAACACTGTGAAGTTTGTGGTCGAAGGTAAGTAACTCTTTCTCTTGGTGATCCTAGCAATGGACTACATTGCACTGGAGATACCTCAGTAGTGCCTTTATTCCAGAGAACAGAGTTTGTGTGTGTGGAGAGAGAGAGTGTTCTGGGTTCTACAATTGCAAAGAAAAATTCTGGACTGATGATAATAAGGCTGGAGACAATGCCTGTCTTCTTACAGGAATCTAAAAAATGGTAAAGGGGAAAGTGACATTCTATAAGCCAATCATATTTGCCAGATACAATTCACAAGAACTCAACACACATTCTATAATTGAATCCCATGTCTATCTCATGAGATAGCTATCACTATTCTCATTTTACAGAAGGAGAAACTGAAAATCAGAAGGTTTGTTTTTCTATTTTTTTTTTTTTTACAGTTAGGAAGTTCAAGTTGGAACTTGCACACAGATCAATTACTCTTTCCATTATGTCTGATTATCTCTTACGGTTGAATATTAGCTCCTGGTCACCCTTTGGAAACTTTTTTATTTGTTCTTTTGGTTTTTTTTTCAGTATAGCTGACACACGATGTTACATTAGTTTCAGGTACATCACATAGTGATTTGACAAGTTTATAGATTATGTTATGTTCACCACATGTGTAGCTACCATTATATCATTATTATAATACCATTGACTATATTCTTTTTGCTTTGTCTTTTTTCCTCTTTTATTCTCTAAGTGGAAGCCTGTATCTCTCACTTCTCCTCACATACTTTGCCCATCGTCCCACTCTCCTCCCCATCAGTTTGTTCTTTGCATTTATAGGTCTGTTTCTACCTTTTATTTATTCATTTTTTAGGCCCCACATATGAGTGCAATCACATGGTGTTTGTCTTTATCATTTATTTTCTTGTTTGTTCATTTATTTACTTATTTATGAAAGAGTGACAGAGAAAGCACAAACAGTGGAGGGGCAGGGACAAATGGCATGATTTTATCCTCTATTATGGCTGTGTAATATTCCATTGTATGTATACACTACACATTCCTTATCCATTTGTCTATTGACATCTAGGTTGCTTCCATATTTTGACTTCTGTAAATAATGTTGCAATAAACACAGAGGTGCATATATCTTTTCAAATTAGTGTTTTTATTTTCTGTGAGTAAATTCCAAATAACAGAATTATTGAATCATATAGTATTTCTATTTTTTTAAAAAAAACCTCCATAC
This sequence comes from Mustela nivalis, assembly GCF_964662115.1. Lineage (NCBI taxonomy): Eukaryota > Metazoa > Chordata > Mammalia > Carnivora > Mustelidae > Mustela > Mustela nivalis. Next base: position 73,221,374 of record NC_139040.1, read on the forward strand.
TAAACTGACTCTACCAGTTTACATTCTCACCAATAGTCTATGAGGGTTCCTTTTCACCACAACACTTGTTACGTCTTGTCTTTTTTATTTTAGCCATTCTGACAGGTGTAAGGTGATATCTTATTGCTCTTTTTGTTTGTTTTGTTCAGTGAGGATTTTTATTGTTATTTTATTGTTTGTGTTTGAATTTGTTTCATGAAATAAAGCCCAGATATCTACATAGATTTTTAAGGACCCCCCCCCAATCTTCTTCCTAAAGTCAAATGCAAGTTCTGGTTGAGGTCTCAATGAAGATTGACTCTGGTTAATGAAGGTCTGGCTGTTTCTTACAGCATTATCTTGGAAGCATTACAAACCATGTACATAAATATTGCAGGCTGGGGTTTAAATGAACAGCCCAGCAGTGATATGTCTAAATGAATCTTGTTGCCTTCCAAGAGATCAACTTGGAAGGGAAGGAACTTATTTCAACAAGATTGCCATTTACCAAAACTGCTTTTGGGGACTTATCCTCAGAGCCACCTGAAAATTACTATCCTTAAAAAATAGCACTGTATAAGGAAGATAAGCACACTGGCTCTAACTATTTGATTTAGGAGACTAATGTTGGTTTGAGACTCCTGTATTTGCCTGGAAGCATTTGTTTCCCAAGGCTGAGTTGTAATGAGTATGTGTGTGCTGTAGATACTGGTCTACTAGTTGTTGGGGGAACAAGGGCAATCTCACTCGTAGAGAATTATATGGCCCAGTTCTCTGAGAGTTGAAAATATGGGCAAGCAGAGAGGACATAGCATGGCCAGAAAGTCCAAGAATGTATACTTCATAAAGACCTAAGTTGAGCATTCTCACCTTTCTGTGAGTTAGTTCCTAGCCCATCTGGGAAGAACTTTGCTTAGAACATATCAACCCCTCTGTATTTCTTTTTTTTTTTAATATTAATTTATTTATTTTCAGCATAACAGTATTCATTATTTTTTCATCACACCCAGTGCTCCATGCAATCCATGCCCTCTATAATACCCACCACCTGGTACGCCAACCTCCCACCCCCCGCCACTTCAAACGCCTCAGATTGTTTTTCAGAGTCCATAGTCTCTCATGATTCACCTCCCCTTCCAATTTCCCCCAAATCCCTTCTCCTCCCTAACTCCCCATGTCCTCCATGCTATTTGTTCAATTATCATATGGTTTCACTTATTTGTGGAGCATAACAAATAGCATGGAGGACTTGGGGAGTTAGAGAGGAGAAGGGATTTGGGGGAAATTGGAAGGGGAGGTGAATCATGAGAGACTATGAACTCTGAAAAACAATCTGAGGGGGTTGAAATGGTGGGCGGGTGGGAGGTTGGGGTACCAGGTGGTGGGTATTATAGAGGGCATGGATTTCATGGAGCACTGGGTGTGGTGAAAAAATAGTGAATACTGTCATGCTGAAAAGAAATAAATTTAATTGAAAAAAAAGAAATACAACAAATATTTGTATATTTTTCTTAAGTTCTTTAACCTTGCTAAACTCATTTATTAGTTCTAATCATTGTTTTATTAATTCTTTAGGATATTCTAAATATGATAATGTAATCTGAAGATGTAAATATTTGTATTCTTCTTTTCCAATATGGATGCTTGTTAATTCTCACACAATTTCCCTGGCAAAAACCTTCAGTACAGTTGCAAATAATCATGGTTAGAGTGGACATTACTGTTTTGTTTTGGATATTAGTGGAAAAGCATTCAGTCTTACCATTAAATGTGTTTTTTTTAAATTTAAATTCAATTAGCCAACATAGAGTACATCATTATTTTCAGATGTAGTGTTCAATGTTTCATCAGTTGCCTATAACACCCCAGTGCTCATCAAGTCATGTGCCCTCCTTAATGCCCAACACCCAGTTACCCCATTGTCCCAGCCCCCCCCTTCCACAACCCTCAGTTTGTTTCCCAGAGCCAAGAGTCTCTAATGGTTTGTCACCCTTCTGATTTCTTCCCATTAAATTTTTCCTCCCTTCCTCTATGATCCCCTGGGCTATTTTATTGTATTTCTCATATGAGTAAAACCCTATGATGAGTTTCTTTCTCTGCCTCACTTATTTCATTCATTTAGCATAATACCCTCCAGTCCTATCCATGTCAATGTAAATGTTAGATATTCATCATTATTTTAAAGTAACTTCAGTTTTATTATTTTTATTTCCTCTTTTTTTAATTTTTATTTTATTTTTTCAGTGTTCCAAGATTTATTGTTTATGCACAACACCCAGTGCTCCATGCAATATGTGCCATCCTTAACACCCACCACCAGACTCATCTAACCCCGCACCTCCCTCCCCTTCAAAACACTCAGTTTGTTTGTCAGAGTCCACAGTCTCTCATGCTTTGTCTCCCCTTTCAATTTCCCCCAATTCACTTTTCCTTTCCTTCTCTTAATGTCATCCATGTTATTCCTTATGCTCCAAAAGTAAGTTAAACCATATGATAATTGAATCCCTCTGCTTGACTAATTTCACTCAGCATAGTCTCCTCCAGTCCCATCCATGTTGATTCGAATGTTGGGCATTCATCCTTTCTGATGGAAGCATAATATTCCAATACATATATGCACCATATCTTCTTGATCCGTTCATCTGTTGAAGGGCATCTTGGCTCTTTCCACAGTTTGGCAACTGTAGCCATTGCTGCTCAGAACATTGGGGTACAGATGGCCCTTCTTTTCATTACATCAGTATGTTTGGGGTAAATACCCAGTAGTGCAATTGTAGGGTCATAGGGTAGCTCTATTTTTAACTTCTTAAGGAATCTCCATACTGTTTTCCAAAGTGGCTGCACCAACTTGCATTCCCACCAACAGTGTAAGTGGGTTCCCCTTTCTCCACATCCTCTCTAACACATGTTGGTTACTGCCTTGTTAATGTTGGCCATTCTCACTGGTGTAAGGTGGTATCTCAATGTGGTTTTGATTTGAATCTCCCTGATGGCTAATGATGCTGAACATTTTTTCATATGTCCGTTGGCCATGTGTATGTCCTCTTTGGAGAAGTGTCTGTTCATGTCTTCTGCCCATTTTTTGATGTGATTATTTTTTTGTGTGTGTTGAGTTTGAGTTCTTTATATATCTTGGATATCAGCCCTTTGTCTGTAGTGTCATTTGCAAATATCTTCTCCCATTCCGTGGGTTGCCTCTTTTTTTTTTTTTTTTGACTGTTTCCTTCGCTGTGCAGAAGCTTTTGGTCTTGAGGAAGGTAAAAAGGAAGGTTTTCAATTTTTATTTAAATTATAGTTAGTTAACATATATGGTAAAATTCATTTGGTTTCAGGTATAGAATTTAGTGATTCATCACATCTATCTAACACTCAATATTCAGTGCAACAATTGCCCTTCTTAATATCTATTACCTGTTTAGCCAATCCCCTTCAAAAGTACCTCCATCAACTCTGTTCTTGATAGCTAAGATCCTTTTATGGTTTGCTTCCTTCCCTCTTCTTGGCCTTCCCATATGTTCCCATATGTTCATTTGTATTGTTTCTTAAATTCTGGATATGAATGAAATCATATGGTATCTGTTTTCCTATGACTGGCATTTCACTTAGCATAATACACTATTGCTCCATCCATGTTATTGAAAATGGCAATATTTCATTCTTTTAATGGTTAAGTAATATTCCATTGTGATATATACATCATCTATTCTTTATACATTCATCAGTCAATGGACACTCAGGCTCTTTCCATGGTTTACCTTTAGTTGATATGTTTCTATAAAAAATGGATGGATCTACCCTTTCAAATCTATATTTTAGTATTCTTTGAGTAAATACCTAGTAATAAAATTGCTATATCATAGGTTTCTTAAATTCTTAACTTATACAAGAAGCTCCATACTCCTTTCCAGAGTGGCTTCACCAGTTTGCATTCCCATCACTAGTGTAGCAGGTTTCCCCTTTCCCTCACCCTTTCCAGTATCTGTTGTTTCTTGTATTGTTGTTTTTTTAGCCATTCTGAAAGGTGTGGGGTGATATCTCCATGTAGTTTTAATTTGTATTTCCCTCCTGATGAGTCATGTTGAGTAACTTTTCATGTTTGTCAGGCATCTGGATATCTTCTTCAGAAAAATGTCAGTTAATGTTTTCTGCCCGTTTCTTAACTGGATTATTTGGGTGGTGAGTGAAATATGTTATTTGTACACCACTTTGGAAAACAGTGTGGAGGTTCCTCAGAAAGTTAAAAATAGAAATACCCTATAACCCAGAAATTTTACTACTGGTTATTTACCCCCAAAGTCACAGATGTAGTGAAAAGAAGGGGCACCTGCACCCCAATGCTCATAGCAACAATGTCCACAATACCCAAACTGTTAAATGAGCCAAGATGCCCTTCAACAGATGAATGGATAAAGAAGATGTGGTACTTATATACAATAGAATATTACACAGCCATCAGAAAGGATGAATACCCAATATTTGCATCAACAGGGATGGAACTGAAGGAGATTATGTTAAGTGAAACAACTCAAGCAGAGAAAGACAGTTATTATATAGTTAAACTCATATGTGGAACATAAGGAATAGTATGGAGGACATTAGTAGAGGAAAGGGAAGAATGAAGTGGGGAAAATCAGAGGGAAGATGAACCATGAGAGACTATGGACTCCTGAAATCAAACTGAGGGTTTTAGAGGGGAGGAGATTGGAGTGATGGGTGAACCCGGAGATGGATATTAGGGAGGACACATATTACTGTGAGCACTGGGTGTTATATGCAATGAATCATGGGACACTACATCAAAAATTAATGTATCGTATGGTGACTAACATAACATAATAAAAAAATTAGACTAAAGTAAAATACAAGAAAGAAAAAGAAAAACCTAAGCAAAATGAACCGCAAGAATAAGATTTATATAGTAAAATACAAAAACAAATACACAGAAATACTAGCGGAAGAATAAGAGGGGAAGATGCTCATAAACCCTCGATGTGGGTGAGGAAAGTCATTTTGGTTCTTTCTGGGTGAATTAAAAATTCTTCTGAATTTCAAAAAGAAATATGTTACCTATAGATTTTGAATACTACCTCTTTATCTGATATGTCATTGGCAAATGTCATCTCCTGTTCCAAAGGCTATATTTTAGTTTTTCAGATTGTTTCCTTTGTTGTGCAAAAGCATTTTATCTTGCTGAAGTACCAATAGTTCATACTTCCTTTTGTTTCCCTTGCCTCCAAAGATCTGTCTACTGAGAAATTGCTATGGCTCAGGAAAAAGAGGTTGCTGCCTGTGTTCCCTTCTAGGATTTTTATGGTTTTCTGTCTCAAATTTAGGTCATCATCCCTTTTTTAATTTTTTTAAAATTTTTTATTTATTTTCAGCATAACAGTATTCATTGTTTTTTTGCACCACACCCAGTGCTCCATGCATCATCATCCATTTTTAATTTATTTTTCTGTATGGTGTAAGGAAGTGGTCCAGGTTCATTCTTCTGCATGTTGCTGTCCAGTTTTCCCAGCACCATTTGTTGAATAGTCTCTTTTTGCCATTGGTTTATTTTTCCTGCTTTCTTAAAGATTAAATGACTATAATGTTCTGAGTCTATTTCTGGGTTTTCTATTCTATTCCATTGATCTATGTGTCTGTTTGTATCACTACCATATTGTCTTGATGACTATAGCTTTGTGATATACCTCGAAGTCTGGAATCATGGTGCCTCCAGCTTGGTTTCTCTTTTTCAACATTGCTTTGGCTATTTGGGATCTTCTGTGGTTCCATACCAATTTTAGGGAAATTCTAGCTCTGTGAAAAATGCTGTTGGTATTTTGATAAGAATTGCATTAAATGTGTAGATTGCCTTTTTTAGTACAGGTATTTTAAAAATGCTTGTTCTTTCAATCCATAAGCATGGAATGTTTTTCCATTTCTTTGTGTCCTATTCAATTTCTTTGTGTCCTATTCAATTTCTTTCATAAGTCTCAAAGTGCAGTCTCAAAGTGCACATCTTTTACCTCTTTGGGTAGGTTTATTCCTAAGTATCTTATGGGTTTTGGTGCAAAGATTAGTGGGGTCAATTCTTTGATTTTTCTTTGTGCTGGTTCATTATTGGTGCATAGAAATGCAACAGGTTTATGTATGTTGATTTTATATCCTATGACTGTTGAATTCATGTATTAGTTCTAGCATTTTGTGTGTGTGTGTGTGTGTTTCAGGTTTTCTACCTAGAGCATCATGTCATCTACAGGCAGTTAATGTTTGACTTCTTCCTTGACATTTTGGATGCCTCTTTTTTGTCTTTTTGTTGCCTATTTGGTGAGCCTAGGTCTTCCAGTACTATGTTAAATAATAATTGTGAGAGGGGACATACCCATCTTCTTTCTGATCATAGAGGAAAAAAAAAAAAAAATATATATATATATATATATATATATATATATATATATATATTATGATTTTATGATATATTCCCTCTATCCTTACTTTGTTGAGGGTTTTTATCTAAAAATGGATGGAATGTTTAAGAAATGCTTTTTCTGTATCTATTGAGAGGATACTGTAGTTCATATCCTTTCTTTTATTATTGTAGTATATCACATTAATTAATTTGTGAATATCGAATCACCCCTACAGGCCAAGGAATAAATCCCACTTGACTGGGGTGAATAATTCTTTTAATGTACATTTGGATTCCATTTGCTAGCATCTTGTTGAGAATTTTTGCATCCGTTTTTTGCATCAGTGATATTGATTTGTGATTCTTGTTTTTAGTGGAGTCTTTGGTTTTGGAATCAAGTGTGATTACTGATTCAATTTCTTTGCTGGTTATGGGACTGTTCAAATTTTTCTTCTTCCAGTTTTAGTTTTGGTAGTTTGTAAGTTTCTAGTAATTTTGCATTTCTTCCAGATTGCTCAGCTGTTTTGAAATATGATTTTTCACAGTATTCTCTTGTGATAGTTTTTATTTCTGTTTTGGCTGTGACCTCTCTTCTCTCATTCATTACTTTTACTTATTTGTGCCTTTCTCTCTCTCTCTCTCTCTCTTTCTCTTTTGATAAGGCTGGCTAGACTTTATAGACTTTATAGAATTTTATGAAATGTATCGATTTTATCATTTTTTTCAAGGAAGTACCTTCTCATTTGGTTGATCCATTCTACTGTTTCTTGTTTGTTTCTATATTTCTTGTTGTTCTAATCTTTATTATTTCCCATCTTCTGTTGATTTAGGTTTTACTTTCTATTATTTTTCTAGCTCCTTTAGGTGTAAGGTTATATTTTGTATCTGATACTTTTCTTGCTTGATGTGCTGCTATATACTTCCCTCCTAGGACTGCCTTTGTTGCATCCAAAATGTTTTGGACTGTCCTGTTTTCATTTTCATTTGCTTCCATGTACTTTTTAAATTTCTTCTTTAGTTTTATAGTTAAACCATTCATCCTTTACTAGAATGTTCTTTAACCTCCATGTATTTTTGGTCTTTACAAATTTTTTTTCATATAGTTGACTTCAAGTTTTATAGCATTGTGGTCTGAAAATATGCATGGTATGATCTCAATCTTTTTGTATTTTCTGAAGCCTGGTTTATGACCCAGTATGTGATGTATTTTGGATAATGCTCCATGTGTACTTGGAAAGAATATATATTCTGTTTAAGGATTAAGTATTCTGAATTTATCTGTTATGTCCATCTTATCCAGTGTGTCATTAAAGTCCATTATTCCCTTGTTGATTTTCTGCTTAGATGATCTGTCAATTGCTGTAAATAAAATGTTAAGTTCCCCTACTATCATTGTATTATCATCAGTGAGTTTCCTTAGGGTTGTTATTAATTGATTTTATATTTGAGTGCTTCCAAGTTTGGGGCATAAATATTTGAAATTGTTATATTTTCTTGATTGATAGACTTCTTAATTAAGATATAGTGCCCTTCTTCATCTATTACTAGTGTTTTTTTAATTTTTTAATTTTTTTTATAAACATGTATTTTTATCCCCAGGGGTACAGGTCTGTGAATCGCCAGGTTTACACACTTCACAGCACTCACCAAAGCACATACCCTCCCCAATGTCCATAACCCCACCCCCTCTTCTCCCAACCCCCTTCCCCCCAGCAACCCTCAGTTTGTTTTGTAAGATTAAGAGTCACTTATGGTTTGTCTCCCTCCCAATCCCATCTTGTGGTCCAAAGGGGCACGTGCACCCGAATGTTTACAGCAGCAATGTCCACAATAGCCAAATTATGGAAAGAACCTAGATGTCCATCAACAGATGAATGGATCAAGAAGATGTGGTATATATACACAATGGAATACTATGCAGCCATCTAAAGAAATGAAATCTTGCCATTTGTGACAACATGGATGGAACTAGAGTGTATCATGCTTAGCGAAATAAGTCAAGCAGAGAAAGACAACTATCATATGATCTCCCTGATATGAGGAAGTGGTGATGCAACATGGGGGCTTGAGTGGGTAGGAGAAGAATCAATGAAAATAGTGTATTTTTTTTTTTGAAGTCTAGTTTGTCTAATTTAAGTATGGTTACTCTAGCTTTTCTTTGATGTCCATTAGAATAATAGATCATTCTCCATCCCCTTCCTTTCAACTTGCAAGTGTCTTAGGTTTAAAATGAGTCTCTTGTGGCCAGCATATAAATTGGTCTTGTTTGTTTGTTTGTTTTCCCATTCTGATATCTTATGTCTTTTGTTTGGAAGATTTAGTCCATTTAAATTTGGAGTGATCATAGATAGATATGAATTTAGCTCAATTATGTTAGTAAGATTGGTATTTCTGTTGATGTTCCCTGTTCCTTTCTAGTCTTTGTTGCTTTTGGTTTATTTTTTCCAATCACAGAGTCCTGTTTAATATTTTTTGGAGGGCTGGTTTAGTGGTTATGAACTCCTTTACATTTTGTTTTTCTGAGAAACTATATCTCTCCTTGTATTTTGAATGACAGATTTGCTGGATAAAGTATTTTTATTGCATTTTTCCCCTAATTCAGAACATTTAATATATCATGTTACTTTTTTCTTCTCTTCCAATTTTCTGTGGAGAGATTTGCTGTGACCCTGATTTGCCTTAGGTTAAAGGTCTTTTTTTTTCCCCCTTGCACCTTTCAGGATTTGTTCCTTGTCTGTGTATTTTGTGATTTTTTTTTTTTATGATATGTCTTGGTGTTGGCTGGCTTTTTATTGATTTTGATAGGAGTTCTCTGTGTGTTTTGTATTTTGAAGTCATTTTCCTTCCCCAGTTTAGGGACATTTTCAGCTATAATTTGCACAAATAAACCATCTGTCCCTTTTCTCCTCTCTTCTTTTGGGAATCCTATGATACAAATGTGATTATGCTTTATGGAGTCACTGAGTTCCCTAAGTCTACATTCATGATCAAATATTTTTCCCTCTCCTTTTCTGCTTCATTATTTTCCATAAATTTATCTTCTATATCACTGATTTGTTCTTTTCCTTTATCCATAGTGGTGTACCACATGGATTTGTGGATGGTGAATCACCCTTGAAGCCCAGTAATAAATCCCATTTGGTCATGGTGAATAATCCTTTTAATGTACTGTTGAATCCTATTAGCTAGTATCTTGTTAAGAATTCTTGCATCCTTGTTCATCAGGGATATTGGTCTGTAATTCTCCTTTTTGGTGAGGTATTTTTCTGGTTTGTGGGTCAAAGTAATTCTAACCTCATAGGAGTTTGGAAGTTTTCTTTCCCTTTCTATTTTTTGAAACAATTTTAGAATAATAGTTATTAATTATTTAAATGGTTGGTTGAAGTTCCCTGGGAGACCATCATATGCTGGACTCCTGTTTGTTGGAATATTATTGATTACTCATTTGATTGTTTTGCTAGTTATGGGTCTGTTTAGGTTTTCACTCTCTTCCTCTTTCAGTTTTTGTAGTTTATATGTTTCTAGGAATGCATCCATATCTTCCAGATTGCCTAATTTGTTGGCATATAATTTCTCATACTATTCTCCTGTATTTGTTTGTATTTCTTCAATGATGACTGTGATCTGTCCTTTTTCATTCATGATTTTATTTATTTGATCTTATTTATTCCTTTCTCTTTTCTTGTTGATAAGTCTGGCTAGATGTTTATTGATCTAAATAATTCTTTCAAGGCCCAGCTCCTAGCTTTATTGATCTAGTCTGCTATTTTTTTTTCATTTCTATAACATTGAGCTCTGATATAGTCTAAGGACTATATTTCTCTTCTTCTGCTGGATTTAGGCTTTATTTACTTTTCTTTTACCAGTTCCTTTTAGTGTAAGGTTATATTGTATATTTGAGGCTTTTCTTGTTTCTTGAAAAATTCCTGTATTGCTATATACTTCCTTCATAAGACCATCTTTGCTTCATCCCAAAGGTTTGAAATGTCATGTTTTCATTTTCATTTCCTTCCATGTATTTTTTTATCCTTCTTTAATTTCTTGGTTCACCCATTCATTCTTTATTAGGATGCTCTTTAACTTCCTTGTGTTTGTGTTTCTTTCAAATTTGTCTTGTCTTTGACTTCAAGTTTCAAAACATTGTGGTCTGAAAATATGCATGGTATAATCTCAGTCTTTTGCTACCAGTTGGGACCTGATTTGCAACCAAGTATGTGATTATTTTTTGGAGAGTGTTCCATATGCACTTGAAAAGAATATGTATTCTGCTGCTTTAGGATGAAATGCTCTGAAAATATCTGTTAAGTCCATCTTGTCTGCTATGTTATTCAAAGCCCTTGTTTCTTTGATGATCTGCTTAGATTATCTGTCTATTGCAGTAAATGAGGTATTAACATCCCCTACTCTTATTGTATTATTATCAATGAGTTTATTTAATTTTGCTATTAATTTATTTATATATTTTGCTGCTTCCAATTTAGGGCAAAAGTATTTACAATTGTTAGATCTTCTTGTTGGATAGGCCCTTTCCTTATGATATAGTGTCCTTTATGTCTTATTACTGCCTTTGGTTTAAAAATCTAGTTCTTTTGATTTACAGATTGCTACTCTAGCTTTTTTTTTTTTTTAATGCCCATTAGCATGGTAAATGTGTTCTTCACCCCCTCATTTTCAATTTTGAGATTTCTTTGGTTCTAAAATGAGTCTTTTGTAGTCAGTATATTGGTGGGCCTTCTTTTTTGTTAATCCAATCTGATACCGTATGTCTTTTGATTAAAGTATCAAAAAGTATTTGAGTCAATAGCATTTGAGTCAATAGTATTTGAGCCTTCTTTTTTGTTAATCCAATCTGATACCATATGTCTTTTGATTAAAGTATCAAAAGTATTTGAGTCAATTTTCATTCAGAGTAATTATTGAAAAATATGAAATTAGTGTTGTATTTCCTATAAAGTTGCTGTTTCTGTAGATTCTCTCTGTTCCTTTCTGACCTTTGTTACCTTTTGGCTCTATCTTCTCTCAAAGTAACCCCTTTAATATTTCTTGTAAGCCTGCTTAAGTGTTCATAAATTCCTTTAGTTTCTGTTGTCCTAGAAACTTTTGACCTCTTCTTCTATTCTAAATGAGAGCCTTGATGGATAAAGTATTTTTGGCTGCATATTTTTCCTATTTAGCACTTTGAATATATCATGCCATTCCTTTCTGGCCTGCCAGGTCTTTGTGGATAGGTCTGCTGCCAGCCTTATGTTTCTACCCTTGTAGGTTAAGGACCTCTTGTCCCAAACTATTTTCAGGATTTTCTCTTTATCTTTGAAATTTGCAAGCATCTCTATCTTATGTCAAGGTATTGACTTATTTTTATTAATTTTGAGTGGGGTACTCTGTGCCTCCTGGACTTGAATGCCTGTTTCCTTCCCCAAATTAGGGCAGTTTGCAACTACAAATTGTCAAAATGAACTTTCTGCCCCTCTCTCTCTCTTCATCTTCTGGCACCTCTATTATCTGGGTAGTAGTTTGCTTTATGGAATCACTGAGTTCTCTAAGTCTCCCTTTGTAATCCAATACTTGTCTTTCCCCTTCTTTTCAGCCTCCTTATTTCCCATCATTTTACCTTCTATATCACTGACTCTCTCTTCTGCCTCATTTATATTCACTGTTAAAACCTTCATTTGTAACTGCATCTTGGTAATAATATTTTAAATTTTGACCTGAATAGATTTTAGTTCTTTTATTTCTACTGTAAGGGATTTTCTAGTATTCTCCATGTTTTTTTTTTCAAGCCCAACTAGTATCCTTATAATCGCTGTTTTAAATTCTAGTTCAGATATCTCTCTTGTATATGTATTGATCAAATCCCTGGCAGTCAGTTCTACTTCCTGGTCTTTCTTTTGGGTTGAATTTCTCCATCTTGTCATTTTATCAAGAAAACAAATAAAAGAAAAAGGAAATACAGTAATAGCAAGAACAACAGGGGGAAAAACAAGAACTAAAAACAACAAAACAAAATAAGAATAAATCGAATAAGAAACAAAACAGAAATATACAAAACACACACACACACACACACACACACAAACCCTAGATCCTTAGTGTGTTTTGGTCTGCTTGTTAAAAGAAATGAGATCTTAACTACTTAGACGAGATCCCAAAATAGGATCCAGGATTTCATTCATATATATATATATATATATATATATATATATATATATGTGTGTATATATATATATATATATACATATATATGCATATATATGTATATATATAACAAATATATAAAATAAAAATTTAAAAAAGAGTAAAAAAGAATTGAAAAATAAGAAAAATAATATTAAAAGACTAAAGAATTTAAAGAAACCCATAAATGCTATATTTTGTTTTCCTCAAGAGCTGAAGATTTTCAGTTCTCTATTACCTGTAAACTTTGTGATAGCCAGTTTTTCCTGGTGGTCTTCTGCAGGAAGTGTCTGTTGAGATGATTCTCAGGTGCTTTTGAAATTGCAGAAATGTGCCTTCCCTGCTACGGGACCAGGCACAGTGTAAGTGGTTTCAGAATCCACTATATTGTGCTGTTTTGCTCTCTGAAGGATTTCAGGACTGATGGGAGGAATGAAAATAGCAGCACTCCACTCTCTACTTCTTAGGCTTAAGGTTTGTGTCCCACCACTCTTCAGTGAGCCCTCACAGAGAAGCAGTCAATCACTTTTATCTCCCTGCTTTCTGTCTGAACTCTGTGTCCACCCATCCTGTGATCTGTGATTGAGCATTTTCATCTGACACATGCAACTGAGTTTCAAGACTACAATTTTTGTAAACTCCTGAAGCACATACCATGCTATTCCTCCCAGTGGAAAGGGTGGATCTTGCCATAACTCTGCCTTTTGTTGGGCCTCTGCCAGGATACTGGAGGCATGACCATGCAACAGTTTGCAGTTTATAGCAACATAGTGCAGAAAGGCAGCACCTAAACTCTTTGCAGCTGGTTTCTCCATTCTTATGTCTGGGAACTCTGCCTAACTCAGGCACCCTTGTTCTTGTGACTCTGAGATTCCTGAGATTATGCTGTCCCACCTGGGATTCTACTCTGCTTTGCCACCTGAACACCTGTAAGCAAAGAATGCCCCCTACCGCAGAAGACCTATAAAGGTTCTGATTTTGTGCTCTGCTGCTTTTCACTTTTTTTGTGGTAGCCTCCTTAAGCAGCACCTTCCCCTCTGCCATATCCCCCAATATGTCAGCCTGGATTCAAGTCTCTGCACCTCCTATCTTCCAAAAAAATGGTCATTCTACCATTAGTAGAATTGCAACATTTATTTTCTCAGATCTCTGATTGATTTTTAGGTGTTCAGAATGCTTTGATAACTATCTAACTGACTTCCAGTGTCCAGACAAATTTAGGGTCCCCTACTCCTCCACTATCTTAATGTTTCCCCCTGGCCAACTTAGGTTTGTTCTGATTAGATCCCTGGCCATGATCTCTTGCAGTTCTTCCTTTTGGAATGAATTCATCCATCTTGGCATTTTGTTTAGACCTCTGTTTACTGTGTGTTAGGAAAGGCCGTTATGTTTCCTGCTCTTGAAAGTAATGGTTATACTAAGAAAATATCATATACTGTCCAGAGCATGGAGTTTTAAGAAGGTTTTTTTGCTGTATGCTGTGTGCTCTCCACTATTGTGTTTTGGCTCTTCTTTCCTTATGATCAGTCCTCTGCAGAATTGGAGTGTTTGGACCTGGTCCAGCGTGTGCCAGCTTTTAACTAGGTGCATTTTGGTGTGCTTGTTAGAAAAAGCTAGATCCTATTTCCCCAGGAACTGAAGCTTTGCAGCAGTCTATGACCAGTAGACTTTGCACATGCAGGAAGGGGTATTGTGCTAGTTTTCCAGGGCAAAGGTGTGCTGTGTTGGTTCTCAGGCTACTTGTCCTTGTATAGATGTACCTGCAGGGCGTAGTAGTGTGGGGTTTGAGGTAAGCTGCTCCAGCCTCCACTGGGAGCACTGTGTTGCTCACTGAATTCAGTCCCTTCTAATGGGCAGGGCCAAAATAGTGTCACCGCACTCTCTCATCCCCAGAAAGGGAAGTTTTCACCTGTTGATGTTTAGAAAGCCCTCACAAAAGAGTGAACAATCTCCCCTCTTGCGTTCCTTCTTGTGCCTTCACTCTGTGTCTGAGTCTTCTGTTTACATGGTGGCACTTTACTCCTGTGTCTATCTCAGGCATGTGTCTGGGTTTCAAAGCTCCAAATTTCAAGGACCTGGCACAGGACCTATCTGTACTGATCCTCTGGGGGATGGTCTCACCATGCTATGACTGCTGCTGCTGTTGTTGTTATTGTTTTCCCTAGAAATGTAGTCATATAACAATGTGGAACGAGGAGCTTACAGTAAAACAGAGCCAAATGCTGGCTTCCAGGTTAGCTGTCCTCAGCAATACTAGTTAATGGGACCACCCCATAGCACTCATATTCTCTTTTGTCCCCTGAGAGACAGTGCCACCTCTCCCAAATGCACTCCAAGAGAGGGAACTGTTTCTCCCCATGCAACCTAGGGAATCCTCAGACCACGCAATCTGTTCCTGGCCTCTGCCTTCCTTCTCCACAGGAACAATGCTAAGCCCACTAGGCATAACCATCTTAATGCTGCAGACTTCTAAAACTTCAAACTTTGAGTTCCCCTGCTTATAAAAACTTGTGATAGTCAGTCCCTCTCTTTTTCCAAGACAGTGGTTTTGGGAAAGAGTTTCTTTCTCTTTCTTTCTTTCTCTTGCACACTGCTTTCAATCTTTCTTTCTCTCTCTCTCTTTTTCTCTCAGTTCTCTCTTTGTGATCAGGGGTCTCTTGCCTCTGCAGTCCCTGCAATTCTTTCCTCCCTCAAATCAACTTTCCATATCTACCTTCCATAGTGTGGCCATTTTTCTGCTTCTAGATGTGCAATTTGCTCTCTCAGTCCTCAGATTAATTTCTTGGGTGTTCAGAATGATTTGTCATTTATCTGGCTGTGTTTGAGGGACAAGACAAGCAAGCATAGGGTCCCCCTACTAATCGGCCATCTGGATACTGTGTAGTTAGTTGTCTTTTAAAATCAGATAGAAGAAAAGTAGTTACAAAAAATAACATTTATACTCTTTATATTTACTTATGCAGTTGCTTTATATTTACTTATACAGATGCTTTATTTCTTCATGTTGATTCAAGTTACTACCTAGTGTCCTTTTATTTGAGTTTGAGGAATTCCTTTTAGGATTCCTCATAGGACAAGTCTGCTGGTGACAAAATTTCCCAGTTATTTTTTATCTTAGAATGCTTTAATTTCTCCTATGTTCTTGCTAAATATAGACAGTTTTGCTAAATATAGAATTCTTGATTGATGGGATGTTTGTTTTAGAATTTGAATGGTATCTCAGTGTATCATGTCTTCCCTTGTTTCCAGTAAGGAATAAGCAATAAATATTTTTTCTTTAAAGCTTTTATTTAAATTAAAGTTAGTTCACATATAATGTAATATTAGTTTCAGGGGTAGAGTTTAGTGACTCATCAGTTGCATATAACACCCGGTGTTCATTGCATGAACTGTCCTCCCTAATGCCCAATTACCCTATCTCCTCCAGCAACCCTCAGTTTGTTCTCTATAGTTAAGACTCTTTTATGCTTTGTCTCACTCACTATCTTTATCTTATCTTGCTTGTCTTCCCCTTCCCCTATATTCCTCTGTTTTGTTTCTTAAATTCCATATATGAGTGAAATCATATGGTATTTGTCTTTCTCTGACTGACTTATTTTCCTTGGCATAATACCCTCTAGTTACATCCACATCATCACAAATGACAAAATCTGATTCTTTTTGATGGCTGAGTTATATATATATATATATAATATATATATATATATACATATATATATATACATACTATATATATATACACATACTGATGAATGGATAAAGATGTTATATATAGAGAGAGAGAGATGTGTACGTATATATACATACATACATACATATATATATATATATAAAGAAGATGTTATATATATAAATAACATCTTCTTTATCCATTCATCAGTTGATGAAAATTTAGGCTCTTTCCATGTTTCCATATTTCACCCTACTACTCAGCCGTTTGGAGACTGTGTAGTTGTCTTTTAAAATCAGATAGAAGAAAAGTAGTTACAAAAAAAACCCCATTTACACTCTTTAATATAACAAAATATGGTTATATACACTGCTATAAACACTCAGGTGCATGTGACTCTTCAAATCACTATTTTATTGTTAAGGGTCTAGTAGTGCAAATGCTGGGTTATAAGGTAGTTCTATTTTTAACTTTTTGATGAACCCCTATTCGGTTTTCCGTAGGGAGAAATCAGTCATAAATCTTTTTTTTAATCAGTCATAAATCTTATTGTGAATCTCTTATACATGACGACTTGACTCTCTCTTGCTGCTTTCATTATTGTTTCGTGGCTTTGGCTTTTAATTATGTGTCTAGGTGTAGATTTTTTTTTTTAATTTTCCTACTTGGAGTTCTTTGGGCTTCTCTTATTTGCAGAATACTGTTTTTCATCGAATTGGGGCTTTTTGACATTATTCACAAATAATATTCTGTCATTTTCCTCCTGTATTTCTAGAACATTTATTATGTGTACATTGGCACACTTGATGACATCCCACAGGTCTCTGAGGCACTGCTCATTTTTCCTCATTCTTTTTTGTTTCTGTTTTTGTGGCTAATTTCAATTTTCATCTTTTCAGATTTATGGATTCTTTCTTTTGCCACTTTGACCAGCTCTATTAAAATTTTCTGCCCTTCATGACTTTTTTGTGATTTACCTTTCAACTCCAGTTATTTTCTTTTTTATAATGTATGTTTCTTTATTGCTATTCTCTATTTGGTTTGAATCAGTTTCATATTTTCAGTTCTTTAGGCATGATTTCCTTTATTTTTTAACATAGTCTCAAATAATTTGTTCAAAATCTTTGGTTAGCAAATCTAATACATTTGCTTCCTCAGAAACAATTTCCATTTATTGATTTTTTTTTTACCTGTCTATGAGCTTTCTAGTTTTTTTTCTTAATACCTCATATTTTTGTTGAAAACTGGAGTTTTTAAGTAATATAATGTGACAATTATGGAAGTCTGATTCTTACTCTTCCTCCAGGGCTTCTTGTTGACATTGTTCGTTGTGCTAATCATTGTTTATTTGTTTAGTGACTTTTCTGAATTAATCCAGTATAGTTTTTGTATTATTTGTCACAGATGTCCGGTGAAGTCTCTACTATATTAGCTTAGTAGTCAGATAATGATTAAATTGAGATATTTTAAATACCTAAAACCATTAAATTCCCCAGTCTTTTCTAAAGGGCTCAGCTTCCTGTTGAAATATGTCTTAAGCACTCACCAAGGTAGTTTATAATGGTGCTATAACCTTTACTTCTTGCTTACATGGAGTCTCAAGTTTATGACCTTTTCATGAGCATGCACACAGCACTATGCTTGGCAGTGAAATTCCAGATTCTTAAGAATGTGTCAGAGATTTTCAAAGCTCCAGTTGACATTTCATTCTTCAGTTTTCCTTTCTAAGTGTTTTGGTCAGTCTCTTGTTTCACTCAACTGTTATCCATTGTCTCAGACAGTTGTGTGACACCTATACCCCTCTCCCAAGGGAGAGTTTTAGCACTGGATAACCAAAAGACAAGACTTTGAGTCAGGAAACCACTTCACAAGTGGTTTAGAAATTAATCTGTTCAGCTCACTCAAACCTACTATTGTCCTGGGGACGAGTAAAGGGGTTAGGGGAAGTTTAAATGGCACAAAACTGCTGTTATTAACAAGGAAGAATTTTGTTTTGTTTTGTTTTGTTTAAAAAAATGTTCCCTGGATTGATGCAAACCTTTGACTATTTTTTTTAATTTTGGAAAAAATACTGATTTTTTATTTTTTTATTTTTTTAATTTTTTTTTATTTATATTTTTTTTAATATAATTTTTTTATTTTTTATAAACGTTCTCAGTTATTGTATTTCTTTTGTGAAGAAACAAGTGTCCAGAGGTCATAACTCTACCAATCCCATTGACATCAACCATAGCCACCTTCCTTGTAATACCTTCTAAGTCCCTCTCAAGAAAATTAATAGCTAAATTTTGGAAGTTAGTAAAAACAAAATGTCTTTTCATTTCATATGGAAAGACACTCTGGACTCTAGTTACACATTCCTTGGGGGTCTATGAACTCTGGTTTAATAATTATACCTTAAAATGATGTGAAGTATGAACAGGTAACACCCACCTTTCCAACATCATGAGAAAAGTGTTGAGAGAGGTCCAGGTATAGACCTGACTGGCCTCTACTTACTTCCTCTTAGTTGGCTTTCTTACTTACTTATTTCCCCCAGGGAATGCAAATGTTCACTTTAGGGTGCCAACACCCTTGACTGGGCTCCCTTTTCCTTGCAGACTCCTCAAAATCAATCAAGACTAAGACTGAAACACCTACAACCATGAAATATCCCTTGGAAGGTGAGTTTCACTATGGTTCAGGTGTAATAGAGTCCTGAAATGATGCCATAGAAGCTAAAGGAGCCATTATATGGGTAATAAGAGAGGTCACTGGGTTCCTCAGAGGACACATGGAAATAACAGAATGGAAATAAAAGAAAGGTAGCAATGATTAAAAAGTTGTGAAAAAGTGGAATCATAAATATGTATACTCCTCTTTGTGAAGACTTCTGAGTCAAAAGTAAGAGAGAGTTGGGATGCACATATGGGAAAAAAGAAAGTTCTGTTTTGTTGCTCATCTTTCTATGGAACTTTTGATATGTTGCACCACCCTCTCCATGGGCCTCTTTCTACCACTAACAATAAGAAACTAAGATACCTCATCTCATAGTAATAATGATCAATACATGACCAGAAATTCTAGCAAGCTCAGCATTGATGCCCAGTGAAGGCACCCAAATTTTGCAGTCACCCTCTACCTCATAGTTCTTGGCTGGAAAAGAGCCCTCTGAGCCAAACACTTTGTTCTCATAGCAACATCTACAATGAACCTGATTTGGAACTGGACCACTGAAGTGGATGGCTATCTTGGGAAGACCAATGCTGAGCCAGGTAAGGAAAATTGAGGATTTCCATCCTTCCTTTTTGGCTCTGAACTTTGCAAATAAAACTTCCCACAATACACACTGCTCTGTGGAATTTAATTCTTCAAAACATTGCCACACAATGGTCAAAGGCCCTGAAGATGAGCAGGGTGGGTGATATGGAGAGGGAGAGATACAAATTCAGTAACGAGCAAAGTCAAAGTGCAGTTAAGTGGTAGATGTGTTCTTAGCTGGTCCTCTGTTGTCATAGTAATACACCTCCCAAACATTTTAAGCAGGAATAGGAATGGGACCATGACCTCAGCCAACTTTCCTTGGGAGATGGACATTGGAGTACCTAAGGGTAATTTCAGGGTTTCATTACTTGAGCTCTTACCCAGGGCTCACCAAACAGCTTGCAGCTGATTTATGATTTCTCCAAAGTTTCAAGAATCCTTAAGTTATGATCTCAAAGATACAAACCCCAAAGAGAAGCTTTTTTTGTGTTTCACCTGAAGCTTATAGTCAGCTTGTATGCACTAATATGACTGCATTTATTGTTTAAAAGTGAAAAAAAAGTTACAGTAGTTGATAATTAGATGATTTCCTTAATCACTGAGCAACCTATTATCACCTGAGCTGCTCTACCTTATCCCTTAGGACTCCCCATACCACACATGGTCTCGCAACAAAAGTTGTTGATGTCTAGTATAACAGGGGACTTCTGAGAATTCAGGTTTACAGTAAGCATCTGTTTCAATTAGTTGATGCTAAATAGTAATGACTATCATGACTGGTTTCATCCTCTGTGTATCATTAATTGTGGATTTCTTAACTTTTTTAAATTTTTTTTTTGTGGGGGAGAGGACTTTTTAACTTATTTTTATTATGTTCAATAATTGTGCATTCCTTAATGCCCATGTAATTCTCCCCTTCTGGTTGCACAGGGTTTTTTTTGCCTATTTATAGCCATCTTTCAAACCTGTTTTATGGGATATTTTTGCATTGCCACCTTTGGCTTAAAGGCTTCCATAATTCCATGCTTCTTGCAGAGTAACATCCAATAACACAAGGGAATTAGAAGATAATTTTTGGAGACTTGGTTTCAGAAAATGGGAAGATAACCCAGGAGGAATGGGAATTCTCAGATATTAGGTGTGTGCCCTATATCCTCCATCAGTTTTTGTTTTGTTTTGTTTACTCCTTGACTCCTTCTAAGGGGGATCCTTCCTTTAATCTCCATCAGTTTATAGCTTTGGTTTTTTCATTCCACCCTAAAGCAGCAGAATACACATTCTTTTTATGTGCACATGGGATACTTTCCAGAATAGATCACAAACTAGGTCACAAATAAGGCCAGTGCAAAAAGATTGAAATCATAGCAGTCATATTTTCTGACCACAACACTATGAAACGTGAATTCAAGCACACGAAAAGAAAAATTAGAAAAACCACAAATACATTGATGTGAAAGAATATGCTACTAAACAATGAATAGGTCAACCAGGAAACCAAGAAATGTAAATTGAGTTTTCTCAGCTCCAACCACAGTTCTGAGGACCACAAATACCAGATTTTTTAAATTTATTTTTTTAATTCAAGTATAATTAACACAGTACTATATTCATTTCAGGTAAATAATTTAATTATTCAACAATTCTATACATTGACAGTGCTCATCATGATAACTATACTCTTAATCCCCTTCACCTAAATATTCCGTGATGGCAATCACCAGTTTGTTCTCTATATTTAAATCTGTTTTGTTGTTGTTTCTTTTCTTCTTTGTTCTTTTGCTTTGTTTCTAAAATTTCACATGAGTAAAGTCATAAGGTATTTGTCTTTCTCTGATTGAATTATTTCACTTAGCATGATGTCTTGATATCTTTTAGGTTCACCCATGTTTTTACAAATGACAAAATTGTATTCCTTTTTATGACTGAGTAATATTCCAGATTTCTAAGACAAAGTATTTTAGGGATTGGTAAAAATAAAGCCAGTTGCAGCAAAAAATCCTAAGGACAATGGAATTCCTACCCCTCTTTATCTCCTAATCTTATCGCCTAGATTCAGAATATTGTAGCTGCAGTATATCAGACATTATACAATCTTTTCATTGAACTTATGGGTAAAAAATACTACACCTGAGTCATCACAGTATTTATTTTTTCTCGGACAGCTATAAAAATTAGTGCCTCAAACTTAGTGCCTTAAAATAATGCAAATGTATTATCATACACTGCTGATGATCAGACATCTGACACATTGAGCTCAGATCAAGTTATTGGCAGGGATGTGTTTTGTTTTTTGTTTTTTGTTTTTTGTTTCCTGGAGACTCTGGGTAAAAATCAGTTTCTTTGTTTTTTCCAGCTTCTAGAAGCTACTCACATTCCTTGGCTCTTGGCTGCCTTCCACCATTTTCAAAGCTGACAATGTATCATCCTCAAGTCTCTCTCTAACTTTGATCTCTTTTGTTTCCCTCTTCCACTTTAAATGACACTGTTGATTTCATTGAGCCTGCCCTGATAATCAAGCTAATCTCCCCAACTCACTGTCAGCTAACTCGCAACCTTAAATACACCTGCAACCTTAATTTCTTCTTATAATTTAAACTTAAATACTCACAGATCTTGGGGATTTGGATATGAACATCTTTGGATAACCATTATTCTGCTTACCACAGTCATACAAGAAGTAAATAACAGATCCAGGCCTGGAAGCCCAGACCAGTGGTTTCCTTAAGTTTGTAGGCACAGTTGGGATAGCTATTTAGGAGACTCTTTTGAAATATGTTTTGAAGAAGGAGAAACCTGACTACATGCCCAAAGAGTGTGAATAAAAGAATTATTTAATTTTATTTTTAATTTAGTATTTGCTTCAGCAGCTTATATACTAAAATTGGAATGATAATTTTTTTTATTTAAATTCAATTTAGTTAACATATAGTGTATTATTAGTTTCATGGGTAGGATTTAGTGATTCATCAGTTTACAAAACACTCAGTGCTCATTACAGAAAGTGTCCTCCTTAATGCTTATCACCCAGTTACCCCACCCCCCACCCACCTCACCTCCAGCAATGCTCAGTTTGTTTCCCAGAGCTAAGAGTCTCTTATGGTTGGCCTCCATCTCTGTTTTCATCTTTTCTTTTTTTTAAACTAAGAAGTATTATATTTGTATTTTTTTTAATTTTTTTTCAGCGTAACAGTATTCATTATTTTTGCACCACACCCAGTGCTCCATGCAATCCGTGCCCTCTCCAATACCCACCACCTGGTTCCCTCAACCTCCGAACCCCCGCCCCTTCAAAACCCTCAGACTGTTTTTCAGAGTCCATAGTCTCTCATGGCTCAGTGGGTTAAAGCCGCTTATTTTATTTTTTATTACCTTCTCCTATGTTCATCTTTTTTTAAAGATTTTATTTATTTATTTATTTTTCAGAGAAAGAGAGCACAAACAGGGGGAGTGGCAGGCAGAGAAGGCATAGGGAGAAACAGGCTCCCGGCTGAGAAGGAGCCCAATGTGGAAGTCCATTCCAGGATCTGGGGATCATGACCTGAGACAAAGGCAGATGCTTAACTGATTGAGCCACCCAGGCATCACGATGCTCATCTTTTTTTGTTTCTTAAATTACACATATGAATGAAATCATATGGTATTTGTCTCTCTATGTCTGACTTATTTCGCTTAGCAAAATACCTTCTAGTTCCACCCACGTCATTGCAGATAGCAAGATTTCAATTCCTTTCAATGCCTGGGAGACATATATCTCACATATATGAGATATATATATATAATACATATATATATATATATATATATATATATATGTATTATATATATATATCTCACATCTTCTTTATCCATGCGTCTGTGAATGGATGTCTGAGCTCTTTCCACATTTTAGTTATTGTGTACATTGCTGCTATAAACATTAGGTAGGGTGCATGTACCCCTTTGAATCATTATGTTTGTAACCTCTGGATAAATACCTAGAAGTGCAATTAGTGGGTTGTAGGATGGGTCTATCTTTAGCTTTTTGAGGAACCTCCATGATGTTTTCCAGAGTGGTTGCACCAGTTTGCATTCTCACTTTTTCAAGTGGTTCCCCAAGGGGGGGAAAAATTTGGCTAGAAGTAATTGACCAGAATATCAATAACGAAGTTTTTTTGTAAAGTGGGAAGTCAGATACTACTTTCTTTTAAGAGTAGGTGCAAACTCCTAGTCTTGGTTCCATGGAAAGCATGGAGAACTAATTTAAATGCCCAGACCAATCAGTCATCAATTAGTGGGTTTGGAAGAATGTGTTTATACATGGAGTTTTTAGCCTCTTTCCAGCCTTTCTCATAGGTCTTGGGTCTTGTTTGTCTCTCTGGCTATCTAATAAAGCTAGGAGAAAATTAAAAATGGGTAAAAAAAGGGTTATGGGCTGGTCTGGGCTGATCCTTGGAATCTATTTCTGAACTCATTTTCAACAGCACACCTCTTTGTCTTGTTTTGCCTTCTAGGAAAGGACCTGCCTATCTTCTTCATTGTTTTCATCATTTCCTTGTGCTGTATCGTGGTCTTCATCATGGCTTATGTTATGCTTTGCCGGAAGACATCCCAACAAGGTGAGTGATGAGTATGACTGAGTGACTTTGTTCATTGATTCATTCTGAGAACACAGTTAAGCATAAATTGCATCAACCACTGTGCTAGGCACTTCAAAAGGCTCTCAGCATACTTTGGGATTGAAGTTTAGGGTTCCTGGAGACAGACATGCAAGCCAACAATAACAATATGATTTATTTAAGTTAGTTCAGAAGTCTTTGGTACAAAGCCTAGTACAAGCCTTCACTGTAATGGATGGTCTAACGAGGGTGCAAGAGAAACAGAAGTCACAATCCTTGGCCTCAAGTTGCTTAGAATTTATTTAGAAGATTCAAAGTAGAAACATGAAGTTTATCAATATACATACATAGCAATAAAGGCTATAGACTCAAAGCCTGGAGAAAACAATCAATACTAAAGGTTTCCAGAGAAGAGAGTCAGAGCCTAAGTGATTAACAAGAACTCTTAGAAGGAGAAGGAACTTAGACCAGGCCTTGGATGATGAAAACAAATTAGAAGGCAGCATTATAGGAAGGAGAAACTACAAAAGTAAGGTGCAAATGCTTAAAAGGTGACGGTGAATGAGGTCATCAGTGTAGAAAATACATGAGTAAATGCAGGGGAAAGGGAAGTTTACTTCTGATTATAGAGTGTTTTAAATAGCAGGCTAAGGAACTTGGAATTTTTTCTCTAGGTCTTCCAAAGGAACTAGAAGTCACCAATTTTTTTAAGCAAAGGAGTGACATTATGAAGGTGCACTTTTCAGGGATATTTAACAAATGTGAGCAAACAGAGCAGGAAAAGAGTTTGGACATTCATTTCTAAGTAAAACCTAGCTACGCTTCAATACCTGCTGCACTCACCATTTTGCTTAACACTAGTGTCCTTTTTTTTTTTTTTCCTGTAGCAGCTCCTATTCCCAAGTAGCCTTGTTTCCACCATGACTTCCTCCAGCCAAAAGGGAGAAAGGAGCCTTAAGAATTTCCTTCTCCTGGGTCTGAAGTATAAGCTCTGGTCTTGGCCAGTTAGCATGGCTATGACTCATGAGGTTGAACTTGAAAGTAGAGATGTCCCAGATAGCCACAAATCCCAGGAATACCAAAAACCATTAATCATGGTCTCAATGAAACTAGGAATAAACTGTAACCATATTTTATTGTTTCTCTCTCAAAAACCTTCTAAGGCTTCTCATGGCTTAGGGGATAGAAGTCAAAATGATGCATTATATTTAAGGCCCTCTCTGATATAGCCTATCTTCTTTATGCCCACCACTCCTTATTTTCATTTTGAATCACTGAAGTCCAACAGGCAAATAGACCACACACCTCATGGCCTTATGCTTTTCCCCTTCTGGATTGTCTTCCCAAAGTTTCTATTATTTACTTCTCTGTAAGAGAGAGATAGCCTTGGGCCATCAATTCAATTTAACATGTAGTTACTGATTGCCCACTATCAGTCAGGCAGGGACCATATAAAATGAAAAAGACAACACCTGTGTTATGGAAGCTACCAGGCCAGTGGGAGAGGTAAGACATGGAAACATATGGCTGTATCACAAAGTAGATGGTATAGGGCATGCTCTGTTTGCTTTGTTGTGGCTTAAAGCATGCATTCCCAGTTGTATTCCTGTAAGATTATAAACTCCTGGAGGCAGTGTCAAGAGACATCCATATTTCTACCAGGTTATAGAACATTTAAGCCTGCACAGAATATAGATAGTTCTTCTCCATAGACACTAGGGGGCAATGGTGATCTACTTAAAGACCTTTTCTGGGTGCCCAATGGAGATAAGTACATTTGAGAATGGCTTTGGTCATGGTCCCTGACAGATTAATTCAACCCCTTCTGCCCGGGCTCTGGCCTGGCCAGCTAGTTTCCACAAAAACTCCCTGGGATCTTTGGCAAGATTCCTGGGTGGTGAGTGTGTCCAGTTCCAGTGTCCTTTCCCCTACCACAACAGGCAACTCTTCCAGCCCAATGTTCTGAGTCAGAGTATGCCAAAGAGGATCATAACCAAATGTGATTCCTCAACCTTTCTCTGAGAAATTTGTATCTCTGTGCTTCAGTTTACCTTCCCAATACCCCCCAATTCCCCCTTTCTGTCTCCCCTTCCCTCCCTTTGACTGGTAACCAGTGTCCATATTTGGCCCTTGTCCACTCCCCATGGAGACTTCTGACTTGATGCCTCCTTCTTTTCTAGAGCATGTCTATGAAGTGGCCAGGTAAGATTGCCTCTGCTTTTCCATCTTCTGAACCCTCCCCTGCCCTCATTCTGTTAATCACTGGCATGAAGGAAAGGGAGCTTGACACAAACCCAATTCTAAGCCCAAAGGCCTTCAGGGTCAGAGCACTGCTTTCTTTCCTCTCTGAAGAACCTCCTGAAGTTCTTTCTTGGCTCACTGATCACACAGGATAATCCAGATCCATCAGCCTTCTGTTCCTAGAATGCCTTGATAACAAGAACCTAAGGGTTAGTTGGCAAATTTAGGACAGAAATATGGGAAACTAGAATTCCAGGCTCAAGTCCCTCTTTATGAGTGGTGGGATCTTGGGCCACAGGACACATGCCAGAGAGGCCAGCAATTCTGGTGAAGCCTGCAGAGTGGGAATTTTCACAGGGTGTTGCTCCAGCAAAGAGCCATCTTCCCAGACTCCAGGCAATGACTACTCTGAGGATCCCTGCCTGGGCCAGGAGAACCAGACCATCGCCTGGATCAACAGTGACTATGCTCACCTGCTGCACACAGCTTCTACAGATTATGAGCTTTTGGCCACCAAGGACACTGGCGTCTGCTAAAAATGTCCTGCTAAGCCAGGGCCTACTGACATAATTTCCTATTCAGCCTTCTGCATAGCCATCTTCCCTGCTACCTCACTTCCTGGACGACTGAACGTGTCTTCCCTGCCCAACCCTGAGATTTCTAAGAGTGACTGGTTTTGCCTAAGAAGTTACCATATGCACATCAGCAAGCCTGCTACTGGATCAGGCCTTAGACCCTTCTATTTTGTCTTCTTCTACTGCTTCTCTTTAAACACCGGAGGGAAGTTCTCATAGCATTAAGACTTGGTCATCCTGTCTCCAGACACTGCTCAACTTTGGCCTCTTGCCACCAGAAGACCAGAGGGAAACTCAGCTTTGCCAGCTCAGAGGACCAGTTGTATTCAGGATCATTTCCTTTTTTTTAGGGCCAGATAGCCTTTAATTAAGATTTGTATGCAATTGACCAGGATTCAGTTTTGCTCCTGAACTGTGACTCTAGTGCTCTGGTGTTCTTTTGATGCTCAATAAATATCTAATCATGATAGCAACCTTGATTGTATTGGTCTTCTCTCAAATACCTACCAAGTGATTAAGGTGAGACTAGTTGAGATGTTTGGGGACTTGGAATTATAAATAGCACCTTTTCTTTTTTGGTCTTTCTCTTTCTCACCAGACCACCTTTACCTTACTTCAGAGGTGGGTCCTCCATCTGGGACACAATGAATTTTTGGCAGGTTAGTACCCAACTGCCTTCCATTCCTTTCTCTGTCACCCTGCCATCTCCACCTGGATGACTCTCTTAAGTTAGTTGGACAATTGAAAATGAAGGATCCCTTTTTCTGTTTCAGGGGACTGTAGATGCAGAGATAAAGGACTCCCTTTCTTTCCAAAGTATGAATACGCCACCCTCAAAAATTTCTACCTCCTGGAATCCTAAATTCTTTGCAGTAGTTGTATTCATCATAGGTCATCTCTATCCCCTGGCCTCTTCTTACAATGTAGAGTGAGGGTCAAAGCAAGGAAGTCTTCTTCATCAAGCATAAATGGGAAATAGGAATTTAGGGGTGTGTGTGTCCATTTGCATATGTGCACACATGCATACAGCTTTATTTCAGTTTCCGCTCTGAAGACCTGTTCTAGGCTGGCTCAACACTGCTTCCTTTCCCTCAGGTAATTCATGTTAAATCAACTTCTTTGCTCTTCATGGAAGCTGTTTTTGCCACTTTTGATTCCAGTGCAGTCCCAAGGTCAGCTCAGGTTTTACCAAGTGCTTCTCTCCTTTGGGATGACTACAGAAGTTAAAATAGTACAAAGAAATGAACAAGAAGGAATCTACTGCTTCATCACCATCAACCCACCAAGTCCACGGTCAAAGCTTCAGTGTTTCCCCCCATATGTCAGATTAATATAGCTGCTGAAAGGAGCAACTTACTCTTCCCCATCATGCTTACAAGCCTTTAAATCAGGGATCCACCCAATGGAAACCTCAGCTTCCTTCACAAAACAGCTGTGTCCATTGAAGGGCATCTTGGTTCTTTCCACAGTTGGGCGACCGTGGCCATTGCTGCTATAAACTTTGGGGTACAGATGGCCCTTCTTTTCACTACATCTGTATCTTTGGGGTAAATACCCAGGAGTGCAATGGCAGGGTCATAGGAAAGTTCTATTTTTAATTTCTTGAGGAATCTCCAAGATGCCCTTCAACGGACGAATGGATAAGGAAGATGTGGTCCATATACACTATGGAGTATTATGTCTCCATCAGAAAGGACGAATACCCAACTTTTGTAGCAACATGGACGGGAGTGGAAGAGATTATGCTGAGTGAAATAAGTCAAGCAGAGATAGTCAATTATGATATGGTTTCACTTATTTGTGGAGCATAACAAAAAGCATGGAGAACATGGGGAGTTAGAGAGAAGGGGGTAGGGGTAAATTGGAAGGGGGGGTGAATCAGAGACTATGGACTCTGAAAAACAATCTGAGGGGTTTGAAGTGGCAGGGGGTTTGGAGGTCGGGATACCAGGTGGTGGGTATTATAGAGGGCACGGATTGCATGGAGCACTGGGTGTGGTGAAAAAATAATGATATTGTTATGCTGCAAATAAATAAATGAAAAAAATAAAAAAAAAAACAGCTGTGTCCAGTCCCCACAGTCTCAGGAGAAAAACAACAACAACACATTATTCCTGTTACCCTTAGAGAAGGGGATGACTAGGATTAAGAAGAGAATCTTAATCATATGTCCATTAATAAAAGGAACCCCAGGGGCACCTGGGTGGTTCAGTGGGTTAAAGCCTCTGCCTTCAGCTCAGGTCATGATCCCAGGGTCCTGGGATCGAGCCCCACATCAGGCTCTCTGCTTGGCAGGGAGCCTGCTTCCCCCTCTCTCTCTGCCTGCCTCTCTGTCTACTTGTGACCTCTGTGAAATAAATAAAATCTTTAAAAAAAAATAAAAGGAACCCCAAACCCAGGGACACTCCCCTGTTATCCGCACAGAAGCTATGGACTCCCAGGGATATTTCAGAGTCTCTTGTCTTAAAAAGCTTAGGGATCATTGATTTTAATTCTCCTTTATTATAAATGAGGAAATAAAACCTACAGAGGAACAGTAACAGTCTAAATTCATATATCATGACAGAACAGAGACCAGAAAGCAGTTCTATGAACTCCTAGGAGCATAGTCATTGCAGCAGAAAACTTCTGGGTATCATCTTTGCCCCAAAACTAATACTTTCTTTCCATAAAAGACAAGCCAGTAAGAGAGTCTTGGGTATAAGGCTAGCCCAAAGCTGCAGGATAGGCTAAAAAAAACATGGGATGATAATATATAATTGTTTTAGGTGGATGACTAGTCAGGGGAAGTTTAAAGGAGATTCCCAAGAGAAGAAGAAGATATGAGGTCCCTCTAGGGCAGTTTTCCAAGTTTTGGCCAAGAGATGGCCTACAAAAAAAAATTCCACAATTGGATAAGCATGAGAAATGTTTCATTCTATAGCTCTCTATTAGAAATTTCCAATGCAACATTAGACTATTAAAGGCTCTGAAAATCCTGTAATAAAGCACCTGTATAATTTTGAATTACCAAATAATTCTAAAACATATTAGCCCTCTGAAGGCTACATATGAGCCTACTTCTTTTTTTCCTTTCTCCTCCAACCCTGACTATATTTCTTAGGAGGAAAAACCCTCACATACCCTACAGCATTATGATGACAACTGTTTAGTTTAGTTGTTTTTTTTTTTTTTTTTTCACAAAAATCATAGATGGCACTTTGACTCAAAACCAAGGATAATGGTTTAATAGAGTCAATCATTTAGTAAACATTTACTGTTTTCCATAACCAAAGTACTGAGCTACATGCTGGGGTAAGGATGGAAAGGGGAGACAGCAATCAAGGAAACACTGTGTTGTCCTCACAACTTAGTGGGGAATTAAAAAAATATCACCTGGAAAAGTTTACTAATAGTTCAAGAGGTGCTATTAGGCAATAGGAGAAGAAAGGGGTACATATAAGGACCAAGACAAGGAGTGTTTGAATAAAGAAGAAAAGATGTGTAGGTTAACATTCAAAAGTCCTTGGAGAGCTTGGACTTTGGCTGGGCCAGAAGTATGATAAATAATTGAATAGGCAGAAAAAAATGGAGAAAGTATTGCCAGAAGGAAAAAAGACATGGGGAAGAGGAAAAAGACTGATGCGGTCAAAATGTGTTTTTTTTTTTAATTTATTTTTTTATTTTCAGCATAACAGTATTCATTATTTTTGCACCACACCCAGTGCTCCATGCAATCCGTGCCCTCTATAATACCCACCACCTGGTACCCTGACCTCCCACCCCCCCGCCCGTTCAAAACCCTCAGATTGTTTTTCAGAGTCCATAGTCTCTCATGGTTCACCTCCCCTTCCAATTTCCCCCAACTCCCTTCTCCTCTCTAACTCCCCATGTCCTCCATGCTATTTGTTATGCTCCACAAATAAGTGAAACCATATGATAATTGACCCTCTCTGCTTGACTTATTTCACTCAGCATAATCTCTTCCAGTTTTTTTTTTAATTATGTTATGTTAGTCACCACACAGCTCATCATTAGTTTTTGATGTAGTGTTCCATAGTTCATTGTTTGCATGTAACACCTACTATATGCAATACATGCCCTCTTTAATATCCATCACTGGACTAACCCATCTCCCCACCCCCACCCCTCTGAAACCCTCAGTCCATAGTCTCTCATGGTTCATCTCCTCCTTTGATTTTCACCCTTCATTTTCCCCTTCCTTCTCCTAATGTCCCCCATGCTATTTCTTATGTTCCACATATAAGTGAAACCATATGATCAAACTGTGGAAGGAGTCCAGATGCCCTTCAACACATGAATAGATAAAGAGGATGTGGTTCATATTTACAATGGAATATACAATGCAATATTACTCAGCCATCAGAAAGAATGAATACCCACCATTTGCATTGATGTGGATGGAACTGGAGGGGATTATGCTAAACAAAATGTGTGAGAGAATTAATTATCATATGGTTTCACTTATTTGCAGAGCATAACAAATAGCATGGAGGACTTGGGGAGTTAGAGAGGAGAAGGGAGTTGGGGGAAATTGGAAGGGGAGGTGAACCATGAGAGACTATGGACTCTGAAAAACAATCTGAGGGGTTTGAAGTGGCGGGGAGGGTGGGAGGTTGGGGTACCAAGTGGTGGGTATTAAAGAGGGCAAAGATTGCATGGAGCACTGGGTGTGGTGAAAAAATAATGAATACTGTTATGCTGAAAATAAATAAAAAAAAATTAAAAAAAAATGCTGAGAATTAGGAAAGTAGGTTTCTAAGCCCTGTCATGAAGCTTGTGTGAAAATTCTGGTATCCTTACTGGAAGATTCTGTAGAGTAATGTGAAGAAAGGAAATATGAATCAAAGAGCACTTCCATCCCTAGGCCCTATGTACTTTTCCAAGACCATTATCCCTCCCTCAGGTTCTGACAATATAGAAACAGTATAGGCTGGAGCTTCAAGAATCACCTCACTTTCCCCCTGGCAACCTCAGATACAATGCTTCAGTCCCTTCAAAGTCACTGAAAATAACTTGTGAGAGCTTAGTTTTTGTTTGGCAAGTGATCTTGTATCCAGCAGCAGTTTATTTGTTATATCCCAACTACCCTGGCCTGGAGCTGTTAGGCATGTGCCGCACTTGGGGTATTTGACAAACTGACACTCTGCCACATGGAGTGTCCAACTCAGCTTGTCAAATACACGGAGCATGACACTGCAGGAGGCCAGACCAGGGGCTTCAGTGGGGAGGCAAAATCTTCCTGGGAGATGTGACCCTGGAGGGAAAGAAAGAAAAAGGAGTCACACCCTGAGCCCCAGAGAAACTGCAGAGGATAAGGACTAGCTGAAACATCATAATATGGAAGTGAGCAAAATAGACATAAGGATTCCAATCAGAAGATGGATCCTATGGGAAGGCTAAGTTGAGATCACAGATGAGGCCCGAGGGCTCAAGCTGGTGTCCTCAGGCCTATGTACTATAGCTATGGCATTTCTTGGTGTTTCAAGCTTCACTGGGGCTCCTATGTGCAGTAGGGAGGGAATTTGGTCATTGTTTTGACTTTCTGACCTCAGGAAGGAATTAGATCCCAGAGTCAGTGTCCATACCCCCTTCTCAACCCTCCCACAGTCTTGTAGTTGTGAACATAGACTTTGAGGTTAAACATGTGCTTGAATTTTGACTCTGTCATTAAGCAGCTAGGAAACCTCAGATAAATTATTTCATCTCTCTGAGCTTGTTTCCTACATGCACAAAATGGGTATGAGTACTTACCTAATAAGTTATTGTGAAAATGGCATGAAATAATGTATATAAAACCTTTAATTCAGTATTTGATATATAACAAATGTTCTAAATGGTGGTTGTGCTACCAGAAGGAAAGCAAGGGCCATTGATAATTGATTTAACAGGGTCAGGACAGATGAAACAGGAATGCTTTATGGTCTCAGGTTTGCTTAACATGGCCCCACTTGCCCCATCAGGACTCAAGAATGGCAGCTATAAAATGACCATCATCTAATCTTACCCACTCATACAAATAAGGAAATTAAGGTTCATACTGAGGAAGAGAGTTGCTAAAGATTATACAAGTGGTTCACAGTTTAGGCTGTGCCCTATATCACTCCATTGTGCCTCTCAGATTTCCTCATTGGTTCTGTTACCTCCCTGTTATGTATATCTCTCTGGGAAAAGGGAGACACATGCACAAGGATGGCAAAGACAAGGAGCAAACATGGCAATGAGGCACACAGATCTTTCCACCCACAGCCATTAGGGAAATGAGGAAGCTGCCAGCAACATGGTCAGGTCTGGAACTTCTAGGGAAGTTCCCTTGGTAACAGACAGATCCTGTTGATAAAAAATTCCAGGTTGTCTGTGTCAAATGTCTCACCCTCCCTACTGTGGCAATTGATCTGTGAGATAGTAGCTGGCCTATATTAAATACTGGGATGAAAAGTGGCAAACATTACAAGATTGTCAGGAATAGAAAACTGCCCCATGAGGTCAGAATGACCTCTCCCAGTTAAGACAAGGCAGAGGGACTTGTCTTTCAGGAACAACAACAACAATAGTGGCAGCAGCAACAGCAACATTGCTGTTTTAAAAACAAAACAAACAAAAAACTCAACTCTTTTGGTTTAATGTATATTGGTGAGAGGGTGAAATGCTTCTCAAATTTGAGATCTAGGAGTGATTTAAAATATAAGACTACAAAGAGTTTTTCCCATCCCCTCACTTCTGTTCCTAGTCAATCCACCTCAAGCCACCCAGAAGTGTGTGTCTTTCAGCCAAAGCAATAATCTTGGTCCACCATATATGGTATAGTGTGAAGAGTAATACAAACTTGGATTCTAATGCCTTGGGTACCAACCAGCCAATCATGACATAGGGCAAATCTTTCTTTGAGCTTCAGATGTCTTCTCTGGAAATGGGGAAAAGAAGACTTACCTGGCAGAATTGTTAGGAAAGGGTTTGTTGAGCTTTCCAGAGCTTCCCATATAGTTGGTCTCAGGCACTTTGGCTCAGACCCTGTGGGTGTGCCTAGCCAAGAAATATGATTAATGGAGTTTGAGTTCAGGATGGCAAGACAGAGAACTGGACTGGTGCCTTTTTCTCTCATTACCCTCATTGGTTACCACCTCCTATGAGAAGACTTGGATAAACTGGAGGTGTCAGTATCCTTCTGAAAGCCCTTTCTGACTTCATAAAAGAGAGAGAGAGAGAGAGAGAGAGAGAGAGAGATGAAGTGGCTAAAGATTTCTTCTTAGTACACTCAGAGAGTATTAAGAGGCTTAGAGACCATGTTACTCTAGTATTAATGGAAGGAGTCAGTGGCTGAACTGAAACTAGGTAGGTTTTATTTCCACTCTTGATGTTCTAGTCCCTGACTCTCCACAATAGTATACATAAGAAAATCAGGTTCAGTTGAGAAAGGCTGGTCAGACCCATAGGAAGAAGATACAAATACTGCATAATAATATTAAGGAACTCTGAAAGCTCTTCCCTTGATCTAAAATACTACATAAAACAACATCCTTTGTCCCTTGACCTACCCTGGCAAGGTTAACACAACAAACAACAGGACTTGCACTGTACCTCATCCAGTTGGGCCTCCTCATATATAATGGAGGCAGTATGGATTTTTTTAGGCATGGTTCATCACCACATTCAGCCCCACCCAGAAATATTTACTCAGCATCACTCATGTCCTTTCTCAACAGAGAGTTGACAACCATCAAAATAAGGGTTATAAAAACTAAAAGCATATCTAGGTAAATGGCAAAATCAGGGCTACTACTCAAATTTCCTGACCCCTGAGTCCAGAAAATATTCCACTTCCATGAGGCTATCTCTTTAAAAGCATGTTTAAAGAAGAAATGTCATCCTCCCTTCTCACTATTAGAATTTTTAGGATAGAAGACCACTGGGAACCTTCCTCTCACCCACTCTTGACCCAGAATCTCTGAAGAGAGTATAAGGAAAGTGTGATAGGCAGGTCCAAGCCATATTTGGTAGCCACGGACACTACCTCAAACTGGGAATTCAAGCAGAGAGAACAAACAGATATTATACCTGTTACTGGAGTGGTGCCTTGTTCTCAGAGGAGGCAAAGGTTCCCTGGTGATGAGACAAACTTCAGAGGCCAGATGTAATTGAGCTTTTTGCCTGGAGTAGGAAGGCCATGTGTTTTGAAGGGCCTTTGGTGTCTTCAAGAGGAAACAGAAATGAGGAAGATAAGGCTGAGGTTAGCCAACGGAAATCTGGGTGCAAAATGACAAAACAGTGCTGTTGTGAAAGGGTTCACTACTGCAGCAACAGTTCCCACTGCCACAAACCACCCTCAGCCCCCACCCCCACCCACTCAAAGCTGACCTCTAACAAATACTTGTTCTCCAAGCTACAATAAGGGAGCTCCAAGCTGCATTAATGCTTTTCCCAATGTTAATGAGAGAATACTGGGATGTCACAGCTGAGACATTATCAAATGAAAATCCATATTGTCAAAATAGAGAAACAGACCATCTGAGAGATGAAAGAAAATTCCTGATATCAAAAAGCAAATTAATGGCATAGTTGGAATTTAAACCCACTTCTATCAACTCCAAAACAAGGGTTTTTTCACTGTTAGAACGCCTCCTTATCCCGATATACCCTTTTTTACTTTCCTGTGGCATGGCTTCTCACCTACACATGGATTCTCAGCTACACAATTTGCAGGACCTAGTGTAAAATGTAATGAGGGCCTGCTATTAAAAACAAGTAAGAAGAATTTCAGGATGGTAACAGCAAAACATTAATCCTTGTTTGTGTGGGGTCTTCTAAGCATGGCACCTGGGAAAATTTTACAGGTCACATGCCTATGAAGCTAGCCCTTGCTGGCACATCTCTGACTATAAATAATATTTTGCCATCCAGCTACTTTGAAGGAAATTCACATCTATTAATAATAAGATTATGTTGCTTTACATGTGTTATCTCATTTAATCATCAACTCTCTGTTATGATATCATCATCCCTATGAGAGGATGAAGAAACTGAGGGACATAGAAGAGAAATGGCTTGCCTACAAAAACAAAATTAAGAAATGGAGAAGACAGAATTCCTATTCAGATCTTTTTTATTCCAAATGTTAAGCATTTTCTACTCTCTCACAATGGCTACAAGGAGAGAATAAAGTAGCTGACCTTGAGAAGGAAAATATGGTAAAAGACCCTTAGGTTCAACTGTGTCTTTCAGGCTTCATGAAAAGTGTGAGAAGAAAGTGAGTGACTTCCAAGCACCTTGTGTTTGCAATCCTTGGGCAGTCCCCATTCACAGTCTAGAAGACGTTGGATTCCCATTATGCAGTACTCTACATCATGAATCCTGACAACATGGCAGAAGGGAGAGACAATTTTTTCAATGATTTTAGGGTATAACTGTGATTGCTTTCAATGATTGCAGTGCTCAAGTCCCAGTCCTTAATCTACATAACAGAAGTAGGACCCTGAGCAGTGCTCAAGCCCTGGTGAATAATCTATCCAAGCTATATACAGTCTTTTAAATTAAGGTTCAAGAGAAAAGCCTATATGCTGGAGTCAGGAAGGAGCCTTGTGCCCCAGTCCCAGATCTGTTAGCTCTGTTTCCTCCCTTAGCTTTGGTTTTTCACTATTCAGTAGAAGCTTGACTAGATGTTCTTAGTGACCTCTCCAACTCAAATATTCCCTGGTTTCCTTTTTTTTTTTTAGACCAAAAAGCTGCATTTACTTGAGTTAATTATTCAGATAAAATAAAAGAACCAAAGAAAGTCATCACTAGATAGTTTTGGAGAAAAGCTGTTTGCTCTTTGCAGAACTTCCAGAAAAGTCAATGGCCAAATCAGATGCTTGATAAGATCCAGATAACATCTCAACTCCAGGACCTTATCTAAAGAGCCTTTAAAAAAAATTGTCATTTGTCTACCAAGTAGTAGCAATTGAACTTGAGTCAACTGAAGAGATACAAAAATAAGTCATTTATAAGTGATTTGGTGCTCTGGGAACAGAGCGCCAAATAAAACAAATATTGTTTTATTGTCTCCAGCTCTGACTTGAGGTTAAAAGCAGTGGTTTTCAAACCTGAATGTGCTGAAGAGTCTCCAGGATGCCTGCAGACTTCCTTGGGAGATTTCCTTTTAGTAGATCTGCACTGCTGTTATAGAATTTT
The DNA here is from genome assembly GCF_964662115.1 of Mustela nivalis. Taxonomy (NCBI): domain Eukaryota; kingdom Metazoa; phylum Chordata; class Mammalia; order Carnivora; family Mustelidae; genus Mustela; species Mustela nivalis. The sequence continues at coordinate 73,258,412 of NC_139040.1, forward strand.
GACTTTTAAAAAATATCTGAGATGATTCTGATGCTTATGGTTTAAAGTTCTTTTTTTTTTTTAAAGATGTATTTATTTGAGAGAGAGAGAGAAAGAGAGAGGGAGGGAGAAAGCACATGGCAGGGATGTGGGGCCAGAGGGAGAGAAGTTCAAGCTGACTTCCAATTAATTGTATAGCCTGATACAGGGTTCCATCCCAGGATCCTGAGATCATGACCTGAGTTGAATTCAGGAGCCTGCCGCTCAGCCTCTTTTTTTTTTTTTCTTAAGATTTTATTTATTTGACAGACAGAAATCACAAGTAGGAAAAGAGGGAGGAACAGAGAGAGGGGGAGGCAGGCTCCCCGCCGAGCAGAGAGCCCAATGCAGGGCTTCATCCCAGGACCCTGGGATCACGACCTGAGCCAAAGGCAGAGGCTTTAACCCACTGAGCCACCCAGGCACCCTCTGCCTCTCAACCTCTTGAGCCACCCAGGCAACCCTAAAGATCTTACTTTGGGAAACACTGACATATTTTCAGTTATTTGATACATTTGCCATTCTTCATTCCCTCTATTTAAGCCCTAAACAGCTTAAGACAAACATAACCTGGGTGTAGGATGTGGGGTCAGAACACATTGTATTTCATTCTAATCTGTCCTATTTCATTCAATTCCATTAATTTTAGCAAATATTCATTAGGCCAGAGTAGGGAGAGACTAAGTACTTGAACAAAAGAAAATGCATTTTGCTATTAAGGAACTTGCAAATCTTGCAATATCTGTATAATAAGGTAAAATAAAGGGAATTTATTTTGTTCTTTAATGTGTTGCAGGCATTAAGCATAAAGTCTGTCACTTCATGCATACTCAATAAATATTTGCTGAATGTTTAATGAGTGAATAACAAAGCAAGTGAAATTAGGTGATGTAAATTTATAAGCAACATTCTGGTGGTATATGGAGCAGGGTAGGAAGTTAGTAGTGGGGTTGTTAATATTTCTAAAATAGTTCCATTTCTATAATTTGCTTTCCTCCAAACACTACCCCTCAAGCCTCTCATGTTACTCATGTGATATGATCATCTTACCAGCACATAGAATCTTTAGTGAGAGTTTTCTGGTCTAGGTGTCTAAATGGACACTGTAGAAAAATGGATTGACCATTAAAAAGGCTATGGCCTGTGGGGCGCCTGGAAGGGCAATCTGGGGGTTTTGAGGGGGCAGGGAGTGGGAGGTTGGGGGAACCAGGTGGTGGGTGTTGGAGGGGGCGCCGATTGCACAGAGCGCTGGGTGTGGTGCAAAAACAAAGAATACTGTTATGCTGAAAATAAAAAAATAAAAATAAATTAAAAAAAAAAGTAGAAAATGAAGATGAAAAAAATGTAAACATGTAAGTAAAATAACCTATTGAAATATAATTACTCATGAAAATTTTCATATAACTGGTTTGCTTTTTAACACTAGATAAAAATATTACTTCAATATAATGGGCTATCAGAGTTAAAGAGTATGGAACTTGGAAGTTAATCCCCAGAAAAAGAATGTAACATAAAGGGAAGTTCTTAAGTAGCTAGAGATCATCATGGAAGGAATTAAGTGACACGGTCCCCTGGGCAAAATTTTGTGTAAAGTCTGCTCTAAGGAACTCCTAATTTTATATCTCATTTTTTTCTCTCAACTGTTAAAGTACTTTGCTAGTTATGTTTTCAACAATCAACTACCATTTCTGTGAATCAGGGAGATTGTATCAGCCCTTCCAATCCACCAAAACATGGAAATGAGGACCCTCTGCCACATGGTTACTTGGTAGATTTGAGATCAGGCCACAGCTTTTTTTTTTTTTTTTAATTTAATTGACAGGCAGAAATCACAAGCAGGAAGAGAGGCAGTGGAGAGAGAAGGCGGGGGAAGTAGGTTCCCTGCTGAGTGGAGAGCCTGATTTGGGGTAGGTTCCCTGCTGAGTGGAGAGCCTGATTTGGGACCCTGGGATCATGACCTGGGCTGAAGGCAGAGGCTTTAACCCTAGTTTCTTTATAAACCTCTCTATCCCTGCCCCTCCCTCACTGTGGGCTTCAGCTTAGGAGAGATTCCCACTTGCTGTTACACTACTTTGCAGAAATTTCCTTCTACCAGAATGATTTATTGGCTATGGCCTTGAGAACAGTTTCCCCAGATATGGCTTCTGGAAAGATTAAGTTCCTTTTTATTTTTGTTTCTGACTAAAAGCTTGGGGTAGAGTCAGGATTGTCCTGTGGACACTTTCTTAGGGAGGGGCTTCCTCCTTTCTACTCACTGCACAGATATTGAGTAATTTCAGCTTTCCACTCTTTTTTTTTTTTTCCCTGACACATCAGTTAAAATAACCTACTAGCTTTTTAACAGGGGCATTTTGGAGACAATGTTTTTACTGAAAATAGTAATTAATAGTGATCACTTTGAACCACACAGTACGTCCATGAAAGAGTGCATTAGGAGCCAGAAGGACCTGCAAATCATGCCATCTATGCAGAAGACCTGAATTAGAGCAAATATATTGGGATGATTGAAGTTTCTCTTTACCTCACAAGCACAAAGCATGTTGAGAAGGGCCAACTTTGCACAAAGGGAGCTTTTCCTCTAGGTCTCTTGTCCACCAAAAAGATACACAATTCTCTCATTTTGTATGCCTTTTGCCTTGGTTAGGGGGTGGTGACTGGGTTAGCCCATTTAGGATGAGGGAGAAGAGAGTTGGATGGAGAGAGCTGTTAGGCAGTTCTGGAGTCCCACACTGTAGACACATCAATTTATTCACTCAGTACCAGAATGGAAAGAACAACTGAATTTTGAGTCAGAGTCATTGTGTCTTCCACTGTAAGTTTTAGCTCCTGAGTTATAGACCCACCTCTGTAACTCATTAACTATATGCCCTTGAAAAATTATGCCCAGGGATGCCTGGGTGGCTCAGTTGGTTGGACAACTGCCTTCGGCTCAGGTCATGATCCCGGAGTCCTGGGATTGAGTCCCACATGAGGCTCCCAGCTCCACGGGGAGTCTGCTTCTCCCTCTGACCTTCTCCTCACTCATGCTCTCTCTCACTGTCTCTCTCTCAAATAAATAAATAAAATCTTAAAAAAAATTATGCACAGCCTATCTGAGCCTCAGCTCATATTGAGGGATTCTTGGGCAGGCATGCACCTAAAGAACTATGTCTTTGAGATAAGTAATTTGACAAAAGTACAATGTGCTGTCAGAAGAGTGTGATTATTCTAGGGCAGGGGGCAAAGAGATGGTTCTTGGGAAAGTAGATCTTAGCTAGATCTTAAAAGATGGAGAGAGAAAATAATGATGTTCATTGTCTCTGAAAAGCCTTCTCTGACCACCCTTCTCTCACTGAAAACGACTGTTCCCTGTTATGATTGCCTCTAGTGTCTAAAGCCTGTTCATACCACACTTGTGTGTCTGTCCCTCCCAAGAACTGCCCAGAGTCAGAATCATGTCTGATCCCTTTTCTTCACAGGCCAAACATGAAACAGTTATCCCAGAACTGCAAGTTCTCCACCCTAACCCCAGTGATTGCTGTGTATATGATGGCACTGGGGCTTCCTCTGTAAAGAAACCAAAGGTTGATGTATTCTATAGGGAACCTCCAGGCCAGGATGGGAAAACTTCATGTATACCTGAGCCTGGGTATGGAAGATTTACTATGATGTTCCCCACAAGCCCAGTGATAATGACAAGAGAGGTGGCAGCAATTGCCCTACCAACTACAACTCAACTTTTTTCAATAGGCTGTGCTGAGCATTTACTGGATGCAAAACTCTATGCTTGGTACCAAGGGGGAAAAATATACAATAGATCAGTAAAGTATATCCAGTAGAATATAATATGAGTTATAAATTTTCTAATAGTTACATTACAATTTGAAAAATGAATAAGTGAAAGTAATTTTGATAATATATCGTATTAACCCAATGCACGCAAAATGTTATCTTAACCTATAAGCAATTTAAAAAAATTATTAATGAGATATTTTACATTCTTTGCAATGTAGTGTGCATTTTGCATATGCAGTACATCGCAATTTGGACTAGCTATGTTTCCAGTTCGATTGCCACATGTAGCTAGTAGCTAATTGGACAGCACATGCATAAAATGTGAATCGTTCTCTCAGAAACAAGACAGAGGATCATAGGGGAAGGGAGGGAAAAATGAAACAAGACGAACCCACAGAGGGAGACAAACTGTAAGAGACTCTTAATCTCAGGAAACAAACTGAGGATTGCTAGAGGGGTGGGGGTAGTAGGAGGGATGGGGAGGCTGGGTGATGGACACTGGGGAGGGTATATGCTATGGTGATTTCTGTGAGCTGTGTAAGACTGATGAATCACTGACCTTTACCCTTGAAACAAATAATAGATTATATGTTAATTAAAAATAGTTGATAAAAATAAAGTTCTATATCAGTGCCTCTGAAAAATATAAAAGATATGGTTCCTTCCCCCAAGGAATTCACATAAGTATGCACAAGTAACAAGTACTATAGTGAAGGTGCATGTCTAGAAAAGAGAATTTCACCAGAAGTTAGGAGTCCTGGGCTACAGTCTTCTTAGCCATTGCTTCTCTGTGCGGCCATGAGTAAATCCCTCTCTCTCTATGGGCCTCCATATTTCCATCTCTACAATGAGGCTGGACTAGATTTTTTCATTCCATAAATATATGTTAAATGTTTTGTATGTATCAGGCATGGTTCAAGGCACTCAGGATACAGAGATGAACAAGACACAATGTTTGCTTTCTTGAAACATGTAGTGTGGTGGAAAGTAGTTTTTAAACAATTTTGGGTAAACACAACAAGAAAAGGGGAAGCACAGAGGGCTGAAAGAACACATAACAAGTGAAATATAATCCACCAGGCTTGGATAGATCAATGAAACCTCTCAAAAGAAGTAACATTTGAAGGCAGTCTGCAGAATAAGAAGTGAACCAAGTGAATAATTGGTGAAATGCCATTCTAAGTAGAAGAAACAGCATGTGTAAAGGCTCCATGATGGCAGAGAATGTGTTATATTCCAGGAAGATAAGGAGACTCATCTGGCTTAGAATTGGGTGAGCAAAGGAAAGAATAACTCAAAAATGTAGAGGTAAGCAGGAATCCAAAGTGGGAAAGGTCTTACATACTATCTTGAGGGTTTGAGATTTATCCAATGAGTCACAAATAGCCAGAGAAGGTACAAATGATGTAGTGCCCTTTCATCTCCAGGACAAGGAATTTTGAAATTTAGCCCATGGAAAGAAAAGTTAATTCCAACAAGTTGGACAAGAAACTTCATGGAAGAGGCAGTGTTGCAAAATACTCTTTAAAAAAAAAAAATCTGTTATTTATTTATTTATTTGCAAAATGCTCTTTTTAAAAAATGTTTCATTATGTTCAGTTACCCAACATAAAATATAATAAGATCAGTAGTCAGAGAAGTCTTCCAGGCAAAGTAGAAAACATTAAGTATAAATGTGCAGATATGGGAAAGAACATGGCGAGCTTGGTGAATGGAGGGACCAATTATGTAACAAAGTAAATATTAGCCTAAGAATATCTCCCCTCTGAGAGTATCAATAGATGTACTAGAGTAATGGAATACCAAAGTCCTATCCAACACATTAGATGTGTTCTGATAGAAACCAGACAAACATCATGGACATACAAACATCTTGGGCCTATACAAAGATATAATTTTGTATAATCCTCATCATCAATACAGAATGAACTTACTAAGTAACAATCACTATCTCAAGGCCTTTACATGTGTTAGTTTAAACATTTTTTTTTAAGATTTTTTATTTTTTTATTTGACAGAGAGAGATCACAAGTAGGCAGAGAGGCAGGCAGAGAGAGAGAGGAGGAAGCAGGCTCCCTGTGGAGCAGAGAGCCTGATGCGGGACTCGATCCCAGGACCCTGAGATCATGACCTGAGCCGAAGGCAGTGGCTTAACCCACTGAGCCACCCAGGCGCCCCAACATGTGTTAGTTTATGTAATTTCATCACAATCAATTTATGACAGATGAGGAGCTGTTACCCGCCTAATTTAAACAGCTAGTAAATGGGGCGCCTGGGTGGCTCAGTGGGTTAAGCCGCTGCCTTCGGCTCAGGTCATGATCTCAGGGTCCTGGGATCGAGTCCCGCATCGGGCTCTCTGCTCGGCAGGGAGCCTGCTTCCCTCTCTCTCTCTGCCTGCCTCTCCATCTACTTGTGATTTCTCTCTGTCAAATAAATAAATAAAATCTTAAAAAAAAAAACAGCTAGTAAATGGCAGAAGCAGGATTGAAATATCAGGCAACAATTCATGAAAGGTAGAGATTTGAAGCAATCTAAAAAATATATATATAATATTGTTCTGGCTAACAAATATGAAATTCAGGCCATCTATCATCATATTCTTTTTTTATTTAGTTTAATTTTATTTTGTTTTCAGTGTTCCAAAATTCATTGTTTATGCACCACACCCAGAGCTCAAATGCAATACGTGCCCTCCATAATACCCACCACCAGGCTCACCAAACGCCCATAACTTAGTATTTTATTTTCCCCAAATTCTGCACTGACCCTGGTCAACAAATTACCATGAACTCCTAATCAGCAAAATCAAAAACCTCTCTAGTATCCCTTATCTCCCTCAATGTCTCTGCAACAGATAACTCTGTTGGACATTACTTCTTTCTTAAAGCCCTGTCATCAACTGGTTTGGAGGATATACTCCCTATTGAGACTAAATTATATCATCAGAAGCCACACAAGCATGGTTCAGATGATATGTAAAGAGCATCTTCCTGCCAAAGGATCATAGCTCATGGCAATGACTGCCTTCTTCATTTGCTTCCAAGGTGCCTAACTCAACACCTGGTCCAGGATAGTGTTTAGTGATAATTGTTAAATGTGTTTACCTACCTTCTTCTGACTTGCATATCTTCCTAATCACTCTTCTTGGTTTTCTTCATGGGCTTCTCTTTTTTATTCTTGCTCCTTATTACATGTCAGTGTTTCCCAGAACTCTGTTTTTCTTTGTGTGTACATATTTGTGTCTGCATGCTTATTCACTATCTATTTTCCCCACATCTGGAACAGTAGATCAAATTGATATTGAACATATCTTCTGAATTTCTAAGTCCTCATGACTTCAACCTTACACCTCAAACAAACTTGCCAATCATCCTGGAGGGAATCCATATCTCCATGGATGGAATCCAAGATAGAAAAATAAGTTGTTTTTGGCCACCACTATATATTTTCATTAATACTTTAGTTATAACACTTACTACTTTTTTAATTTTTTAATTAATTTTTTATTTTTTATAAACATATATTTTTATCCCCAGGGGTACAGGTCTGTGAATCACCAGGTTTACACACTTCACAGCACTCACCATAGCACATACCCTCCCCAATGTCCATAATTCCAAGACCCTCTCCTAACTCCCCTCCCCCCAGCAACCCTCAGTTTGTTTTGTGAGATTAAGAGTCTCTTATGGTTTGTATCCCTCCCGTTCCCATCTTGTTTCATTTATCTCTTTCCTACACCCTAATAGCAGCAATGTCCACAATAGCCAAACTATGGAAAGAACCTAGATGTCCATCAACAGATGAATGGATAAAGAAGATGTGGTATATATATACAATGTAATACTATGCATCTATCCAAAGAAATTAAATCTTGCCATTTTTTATGATGTGGATGGAGCTAGAGAGTATTATGCTGAGTGAAATAAGTCAATCAGAGAAAGACTATTATCATATGATTTCACTTACTACTTTTTTTTATCTATATCTATTTCTTCAGTGTTCCAGAATTCATTGTTTATGCACCACACCCAGGGCTCCATGCAATACCTGCCCTCCATAATACTCACTACCTTTTAACATTATATTTTATGACTTGCATTTCTATCATTATATTCAGGGTTTCCCTTGAAGACAAGGGTCTCTGGATAAATTAATTCATGCAACCCCAGTTTTTGGCACAGAGTAAGTTACACTTTAAGAAATGTTAGCTGAATGAAAAGCAATGAGGTCAGCTCCAAGAGTGCCTATATTAAGAGAGACAATGATCTTGCTCCTAATGATTAAGAAGAAAATGAAAATATATATATATAAACATAATCCTCATTCTCAGTCAATAACTTCTTTCTCCTTAAAGTTTGGTATTTATTGCCAAGATGATATTTTAACAATACAGTTCTGATGTTGTTATTCCACTGCTTAAAAAACAATGATCAAAGCCTTCCCATTGCTTGAAGTTAAAAGTTCAAAATTCCTCAGTCAGGTGGTTAAGACCCTTCACAACCTGCCCATAACCTAAATTTTCATCATTCTCCACCTATCCTATATTCCAGATACAACACCTGTACCCTTCCTGCATACTACACTACCTCCAAATGACTACCAACCCTCTGGATGTTGGACTCTGTACACCTTCACTGCCTTTTTTTTTTTTTTAATCTCCAAGCCTTTTTAAAAAATTATTTTAAATTCTAGCATAGCTAACATACAGTGTTATATTAGTTTCAGGTATACAATATAGTGATTCAACAATCCCATGGATCACCCAGTGCTCATCACTACAGGTGCCCTCCTTAATCCACATAGCCTATTTCACCCATCCCCCACCCTACTTCCAAGGCTTTGAACTTCCCTACAACTTATGACTGACTCCTAATCATCCCTCAGATCTTACCTTAAAATATTTTCTTCATGAAATGGCTTCCCTTTCAACCCTAGCTAAATAAAGTAGCTCTCCTTACCCATTTTCCCTCACACACTTAGAAGATTACAGATTATTTGCAGCCTACTTTGTACCATTTTGGGTAACTTCTATTTTGGTCAATTACAATGTTTGTTGCTAATTACTTACCCAGTTCTGGATACCACATTTTGTGATTGGGAACTCTGTAAGATAAACAAGAACTGTGTTTCATTCATAGCCTAGCATAGTACCTGGCACATGCTATAAGATATTAAATAATATTTAGGGAGTAAATGACTAAGTGTGCCCCCTGACACACTAAAAGTCAAGATGAGAGGAGATGGTGTTACTGGCATCAGTTTTATGATTGGGCTGAAACAGAGAAGCTGAAGACATGGAAAGGCCAAATAACTGTTAAGTTGGATGGACTTAAAGCCCTAGTAACAGCAAGAACTCATGTTCTGACCATGAAAGGACAATTAAGTAAGAACAGTTGTTCAGTAGAGTAGGGAAAGAGGTTACCTCTTGGCCCACATCTCTAGGCCTTGACATCCTCAAGTGTAAAACAGAGTTCATAATCTTTGGCCTACACAAATTACACAGTTGTTGTCAGATCTAATGTAATAATAAATGTACAGGAAGAAAGTGGGATGGGAGGGAACTCATGAGTGGGTGGCTTATCTCCCACCAGCCCTAGCCCAGGCTTGGCCTAAGGTAGCCTATGTAACCACCTCCTTAGCCTCTAGATTGCAGAGTCATTGTGAAAAGGAAGTCCCAGCAGCAACAGTCTGGACTTCTAGCCCATACCTCCACAGTTGCTCAAGAATGACAGTTGGCTTTTGCATCAGTCCCTCTGTACCATTCTGCCCCCAACCCCACACCCCATACTGCCTCCCAAAACCCTGTGTGGCAATTTCCAACATGGCATTTCCTCACCACTGTGGCAATGTTCCGATCTCCCAAAGTCTCAGGAACTCTGAAGGGGTTAAGTGGGTGGGAGGAACCAAGTTTTCTGGACTCCTCAACATAAAACCTGATCTATTTGGGAACATGTCTATCAAACCATCCTATACTCTCTTCAGCTACTTGCACTTTGGAGGTTTAGGTTAATTTGATAACCTGCATTGATCTTCTTAGGGCCCAGCATTAGAAATGCAGCTTAGGTAAGAACAGATCCCATAACTGGTAAAACAAGTTAGAAGCCTAGGCTGAGTTGTACCTAGAGTTGTACCTAGCTCTACCTCACTCACATCTTATCTTAATTACAGAAATCATGTTGATCATGCTAGAGGATGGGGAGGGGAAGGCACTCATCCTTAGCAGTATCCTTTTAAAATTCTTTCATTTATTCAATTAACAAACACATTACTTACTCTAAGCTAGGTCCCTGTCTAGTGTGGAAGATAGCCAAATAAACAGACTTCCAATTAGCTCAGTGGGCTCATCACTATGATATATTCAAGGATAATATGTAATACGTTATGTTTGAGCTACAATGGCAAAACAGGAATGATCAAATTTCTGGGGAGGATGGGAACAGTTTCAAAAAGAATATTTGAACTGATACTTGAAAGATAATGAATCTTGGAACACTGTAAAAATAAAACCAAAATTTAAAAAAAAATTAAAAAGATAAATAAGAAGATAGAAAGTAGTTTACAGATAGGGCTGGGGTAAAAAGCCTAATATGCACTCTAGAAAAGTATCCTATGACAGCATGTATAAATATGTAGTTATATAAAACAGGTGAGTTTTGGTGACTAAAATTCTATATGCTTTGAATGAAAGATTTATGTTGAGGAGGGACAGGAGATAAAACTGAATAGATGTGTAGGTATACATTTTTGAAGACATTGAATGTCACGCTGAATTTAGAATTTGTCTTCAAATTAATGGAAAGTAATTGAAGAGAATGGTAAAACCCATTTAGCATCTACCCAAAGTATATTTTATGAATCCAGATTTGAACAACCAGTCTGAAAATTGTGCATGTTGTTATGGGAGCAACAGGACAAAATTTTTGGACCTGAAGCTATTCTGGGAAATCCAAAAACTATGTGCACCATATTTATGATAAACACTGCCTGAAGACAGAAATGTCCATTTCCATTTCTGAACTATCTATAAATATAGACAAAATTCTTATTTGGCTTATTTCTAGAAAGGAAGTCAAGTGCCCAATTTTTCTCAAGTGATCGAATATTGGCCAAAATTGAGAAAAGAAACAGTTGCTCAGAAAGAAACAAGATTCTGCTAGTAAGAGAACTATTGGTGGTTGTCAAGAATCCCTGAGATTCTAAGGGAAACAGTGGTAGATAGTAATTGCAATTAATATCCTTGATCCTGTGCACCCCATATCCATTATCTCATATCTTATTTTTTTCTTTTCTTTATTATGTTCAATTAGCCAACATATAGTACATCATTAGTTTTTGATGTAGAATTCAATGATTCATTAGTTGTGTATAATACTCAGTTCTCATCACATGTCCTCCTTGACACCCACCACCCGTTACCCCATCCTCCCAACTCCTCCCTTCTATCACCCTCAGAGTGTTTCCTGGATCCCAGAGTCTCTCGTGGTTTGTCATCCTCGCTGATTTCCTACCATTCAGTTTTCCCTCCCTTCCCCTATGGTCCTCTGTGCTATTCCTTATATTCCACATATGGGTGAAACCATATGATAATTGTCTTTCTCTGCTTGACATATTTCACTTAGCATAATCCCCTCCAGTTCCATCCATGTCTATGGAAATGGTAGACATCCATCCTTTCTGATGGCTGAGTAATATTCTATTGTATATATGAGGCACATATTCTTTTATCCAATCATCTGTTGAAGGACATTTTGGCTCCTTCCACAGTTTGGCTATTGTGGGCATTGTTGTTATGAACATCAGGTGCAAGTGACCCTTTTCACTACATCTATATTTTGGGGGTAAATACTGAGTGGTGCAATTGCTGGGTTGTAGGGTAGCTCTATTTTTAACTTCCTGAGGAAACTCCATACTGTTATCCAGAGTGTCTATACCAGCTTGCATTCCCACCAACAGTGCAAGAGGGTTCCCCTTTCTCCACATACTGACCAATATTTGTTATTCACTGTCTTGTTAATTTTAGCCATTCTAAGTGGTGTAAGGTAGTATCTCAATGTGGTTTTGATTTCTATTTCCCTGATGGCTAGTGATGTGGAGCATTTTTTTGATGTCTGTTAGCCATTGGTACGTCTTCTTTGGAGAATTGTCTGTTCATGTCTTCTGCTCGTTTATTGACAGGATTATTTGATTTTGGGGTGTTGAGTTTGAGAAGTTCTTTATACATCTTGGATACCAGCCTTTTATCAAATAGGTCATTTGCAAATATATTTTCCCATTCTATGGGTTGCCTCTTAGCTTTGTTGACTGTTACCTTTGCTGTGCAAAAGCTTTTTATCTTGATGAAGTCCCAAAAGTTCATTTTTGCTCATTCCCCTTACCTTTGGGGACGTGTCTTGCAAGAAGTTACTGTGACTGATGTTGAAGAAGTTACTGCTTATATCTCCTCTAGAATTTTGATGGATTCTTCTCATATTGAGGTCTTTCATCCATTTTAAGTTTATCTTTGTGCATGGTGTAAGAGAATGGTCCAGTTTCAGTCTTCTGTATATAGCTGTCCAATTTTCCCAACACCATTTGACGAGACTGTCTTTTTTCCATTGGATATTCTTACTGCTTTGTCAAAGTTTAGTTGGCCATAGAGTTGAAGGTCCGTTTCTGGGGTCTCTATTCTGTTCCATTGGTCTATGTGTCTGTTTTGGTGCCAATACCATTATGTCTTGATGATTACAGCTTTGAAATATAACTTGAAGTCAGGCAACATGATGATCCAAGTCTAGTTTATATTTTTCAACATTACCCTGGCAATTCAGGGTCTTTTCTGGCTCCATACAAATTTTAGGATATATGTTCCATCTCTGTGAAAAATGTTGAGCTTATGTTTTTATCCATTTTAATGCATCTGTTCTTTATATATTTAAACCTATAAGGTGGACTAGTTTCAGTCCAGCCTCTAAGGAACAGAGTACAAATGTTATGGGCTGAGTTTTGTCTCCCCACCAAAATTCCTATACTGATGTCTCCAGAATCTCAGTATGTGATTATTTTAGGAGATAGGGCCTTTAAAGAATTGATTTAATGTAGGATATGACCATTAAGTTGGGCCATATTCCAAACTGGCTAGTATCACTTTAAGTAGATGAAATCTGGACACAAAAGAGACACCTGGGATACGTGTCTGCAGAGGAAAGACCATGTGAAGATACGATGAGAAGGTGACCATCTACAAGTCAGGAAAGAGACCTTAGACGAAAAAAAACCTAACAACTTAATCTTGGAGTTCAAACCTCCAGAACTAAGAGAAAATAAATTTCTGTCTTTTTAAAGCTATTCAGTCTGTGGCCTTTTGTTATGGTGGCCTTAGAAAACTAATGCAGGCAGGAATCATTTTTTTAGTCTGCTTTCCACTGATATACTTCTCAAAGCATCAAGAATGCCTGGCAAAGGGAAGCTTTCTTAATGATCTGGTGAGGTCTCTCTCCTCCTCTTTCACCAGTATGACCAGGACAACTCATGGGCAGAAAAGCCTAAGCACTAAGGCCAGTTTCTTGCATTTTTATATCAGGTCTGAACAAGTTACAAGTGTTTTTGTCACTGGAATATTTTGTTCTCTCTGTGAGGTCCCCAGAAGTGGTCAGAGACAGAAAAGTCCTGGAAGAAGGAACATAGGTAGGACATCCCACCAACTTTTAGGTAAGACCAAATGGAAAGGCATAAAGGCCTTGGATATGAATCAAGAAAACTTGCGTGTACTATAAGTTGGTTAATTGAATTTAAATTTAAACAGAAAGAAAGAAATCTTCTGTGATCAGTTCTGCTCTTAAATAGTTGGTTGATATCCAGGATCTATAATGAACTCCTCAAACTCAACACACACAAGACAGGCAATCATATAAAAAAATGGGCAGAAGATATGAACAGAGACTTCTCCAATGAAGACATACAAATGGCTATCAGACACATGAAAAAATGTTCATCATCACTAGCCCTCAGGTAGATTCAAATTAAAACCACATTGAGATATCACCTTACACCAGTTAGAATGGCCAAAATTAACAATACAGAAAACAACATGTGTTGGAGGGGATGTGGAGAAAGGGGAACCCTCTTACACTGTTGGTGGGAATGCAGGTTGGTGCAGCCTCTTTGGAAAACAGTGTGGAGATTCCTCAAGAAATTAAAAATAGAACTTCCCTATGACCCTGCCATTGCACTCCTGGGTATTTTCCCCAAAGATACAGATGTAGTGAAAAGAAGGGCCATCTGTACCCCAATGTTTATACGCAGCAATGGCCACGGTCGCCAAACTGTGGGAAGCACCAAGATTCCCTTCAACAGACGAATGGATAAGGAAAATGTGGTCCATATACACTATGGAGTATTATGCCTCCACCGGAAAGGATGAATACTCAACTTTTGTAGCAACATGGACGGGACTGGAAGAGATTATGCTGAGTGAAATCAGTCAAGCAGAGAGAGTCAATTATCATATGGTTTCACTTATTTGTGGAGCATAACAAATATCATGGAGGACAAGGGGAGTTAGAGAGGAGAAGGGAGTTGTGGGAAATTGGAAGGGGAGGTGAATCATGAGAGACTACGGACTCTGAAAAACAATCTGAAGGTTTTGAAGTGGGGGGGGAGGTTGGTGGTACCAGGTGGTGGGTATTATAGAGGGCACGGATTGCATGGAGCACTGGGTGTGGTGAAAAAATAATGAATACTGTTATGCTGAAAATAAAATAAATTTAATTTAAAAAATATTTGTATAACTGTAAACGATTAGTGTCTCTAAATCCTGGCTTTCTCATAAAAAAGAGTTGATAGTGTGTATCTTAGGGGTCTCTTACAGTGGCTAAATGAAATGTTATATAATGATTGGAGCACTGGGAGTGGTGCAGAAACAGTGAATTCTGGAACACTGAAAATAAATTAAAAAATAAAATTTTTTAAAAATAAAATAAAATAAATGAAGATAAAATTGCCTCCCCCAAAAAAGATCTTATTATTATAAATTCTGGAGGAGTTGTATCTTGGATAGTTACTATGAATGCATGCATAATCCCACAAGGGGCACACCCTCCATCCAATCCCAACTCCTCTACTTACTTACGAAGAGGCCAAGTTAGACCAGTTTTGATATTTTTTGGAAACTGGACAAAACAGAGTCAACAAGAAGCATATGAGCTGAACCCTTTGCAAAAATAGGTGAGCCTGTAAAAAGAATTTATACCCATATTACTAATACAATGGGAACTGAATGTAATCAATAGTAATAGTACATAGGAATGTAATCCCTGTCTACATCAGGGGACATAACTTGAATCTTTAGGAAGTTCCATTTCAGGAATGGAATTTGGTATACAGAAAACAGTAACCTACTCAATTGTGTTGTAACTTAGCTGAAGTTACTGTTGTGTTGTCAGAAAGGACATTGGTGGAGAGAGGGTATCCCGGAGGTTAGAGAAAAAGGAGACATAAACAGAATGTGTCGATGTGGCAGTGATACTATCCAAGGAGAAAGTCCGCTGAGTCTATGGATCAACCTGTGCCACAGAAACAGAAATCTCCAAAAGGCTGGAGAGACCAATTCATACAGCTACCCAGGCTCTAGGTAAATATCCCAGAAGATGTCTAAGCCCTTTTGCCTTATTCCTCTATTCTTCAAACTCCCTTTTGCACTCAAGTCTGCTCTTCTGAGTGGTCAGTACTTGTATGAACAGCAGATCTGGGCAATTCAGCTTTGTTTATGGAGAATAATAATTAATGCCTCTGTGCCAGATCAACTATGGGTGAGATTTCTGGCCTCACCATACTAAATTCAGACCTTGAATCTATGGTGATCCCTTTCTGAGGCCCACTCTCTGCCAGTGGTCATATCTTTGTAATAACACTTAACAAATTGGTGGGGGGTTTTGGATCAGAAGTTATTACCGAGTTCTGAATTCTTCCTGGTCTTCTTTGTCTCGTCTGCGCGCGCGCACACACACACACACACACACACACACACACACACAATGGAGGAGATATGGCCTAGAAATGGCCTAGAAGCAGCATGTGTAATCCAGTTTAGGGATTTTGGTAGATAGTTAGCTCAATATGTGTCAGTTGTGAGATTTGGTGTCCAAAAGATAACACCATCTTTGACTGCATTGATAAAAATGCAGTTGCAGTGTCCAGAACTAGGAAGGGGACAGTCTTGTTCTACTTAGCACTGGTCAGACCACAGAATATTTTCTCTTATGGGCACCACACCCTGAGAGGAACATTGACAAATGGGACAGCCTCAGCCCCCACGTTTCCCTAGATATGGTTGTGGGTTCTCACTTCCCCCAGAGCAACCTTATCCTGCAAGATCACCACAAACCAGCCCTGCTTGCAACCTAGCCTCAAGCCATATCAGGAAGTTCTGATCAGTCAGAGAGCCACGAGTCCTGAAGAATTCGAGGTCTTATATTTTTCTGCCTCTCAGGGGTTAAGGACGTAAAATATTTAGTCAATTCAAGTAGAAGACATTCTATTTTTTATAAAGCATCATAAGTAGTAGCCATTCTGGCCACTGTCACCTACCATAGGCGAAACTATTTTTTGTTTTAGGAAGACTTTCTTAGGTTCCAAGATTATGAAGGTATCTCACAGTCAAGCATGAAAAAAGTGGAAATGTGGGTGCACAGTACAGACAAAATGGACCATTTTCCCCAAATTATTTGGACTTGCAAATATAAACAATTTGGAGCAGTCCTTACTTAGTATTGTGATTTTCCTAATGGTGGGTGGTGTCTATACAGTGGATCACTGGAGTTTGATGGATCACTCTGGGGCCACACTTTACCCTGCATTTCATGGCTTTTGAAGCTGGAGGTAGTTTCTCACTGCAGAGCATGGCAGCACTTACAAGCCTGTTTGAGTGTGGTGTGACTGTTTTCTTGATAGATAGGTTAAAAAAAAGTCTGAATTGTCCTTATCATCCTCTGTCTTACATCGCCTGCTGATGTGGCCTATATAGATCTTTATATTCATACTATTGCTCTGAGTTTTCATGTTGCTAATATCCTTACTTCTAATGCTACCAATAGTGCTATAAATCCAGTATCACACACAGTCCTGCTAGATTTCCCCAAGTCACAGGTTACCCAGTTTTTTCAGAAGGTACTTAGTCTATGAATTGCATGCTTTTATTGGCTTCCCTAGAAAGGTCCAGTGGATTTGTCCTGGGGATACAGGATAGTCTCTGACTCATTTTTGGCCAAAGATTAATAAAGAAGCACGAGATCACACATTCAACCAGTGTTTTTACATCCAACTTTATTTCCTTTTTTTTTTTTGGTTTTATATCAAGCTTTAGTGTTTTTTTAATGTATTTTCATTTTTTAACATATAATGTATTATTTGTTTCAAGAGTACAGGTCTGTGATTCATCAGTTTTACACAATTCATAGAACTCCCCATAACACATACCCTCCCCAATGTCCATCAACCAGCCACTCCATCCTTCCCACCCCCCTTCCCTTCAGCAACCATAAGTTTGTTTCCTGAGATTAAGAGTCTCTTATGATTTATCTCCTTCTCTGGTTTCATCTTTTTTCATTTTCCACTCCCTTCCCCTATGATCCTCTGTTTTGTTTCTCAAATTCCTCATACCAGTAAGATCATATGATAATTGTCTTTCTCTGATTCACTAGTTTTGTTTAGCATAATACCCTCTAGCTCCATCCATGTCATTGAAAATAGCAAGATTGGGGGGGGGGGTAGTGGGTACATAATATTCCAGTGTGTGTGTGTGTGTGTATCACATTTTCTTTATCCAAACATCTGTTGATGGACATCTGGGCTCTTTCCATAGTTTGGCTATTGTGGACATTGCTGCTATTAGCATTACGGTTCACATGTCCCTTCAGATCACTACTTTTGTCTTTAGGGTAAATACCCAGTAATGCAATTGCTGGGATGTAGGGTAGCTCTATTTTCAACTTTTTGAGGAATTTCCATACTGTTTTCTAGAATGATTGCATCAGCTTGCATTCCCACCAACAGTGTAGGAGGATTTCCCTTTCTCTGCATCCTCGCCAACACCTGTAATTTTCTGACTGGTTAATTTTAGCCATTCTGACTGGTGTGAGGTGGTATCTCACTGTGGCATTGGTTTGTATTTCCTTGATGCTGAGTGATGTTGAGCACTTTTCATGAATCTATTGGCTATTTGAATGTCTTCTTTGCAGAAATATCTGTTCATGTCTTCTTTGCACTAACGTCTGTTCATGTTTTCTCGTTGATCAGATTATTTGTGCCTTGGTTGCTGAGTTTGATAAGATCTTTATAGATTTTGGATACTAGCCCTTTATCTGATATGTCACTTGGGAATATCTTCTCCCATTCTGTTGCCTGTCTTTTAGTTTTGTTGACTGTTTCCTTTGCTGTGCAAAAGCTTTTGATCTTGATGAAGTCCCATTTGTTCATTTTTGCCCTTGCTTCCCTTGCCTTTGGTGATGTTTCTAGGAAGAAGTTGCTGTGGCTGGGGTCAAAGAGGAGGCTGAAATCCTCATGGATTTCGATGGATTCCTGTTTCACATTGAGTTCTTTCATCCATTTTGAGTCTATTTTTGTGTATTGTATAAGGAAATGGTCCAGTTTTATTTTTCTGTATGTGGCTTTCCAATTTTCCCAACACCATTTGTTGAAGAGACTGTCTTTTATCTATTGGATATTCTTTCTTGCTTTGTGGAAGATTAGTTGACCATAGAGTTGAGGGTCAATTTCTGGGCCTTCTATTCTCTTCCATTGATCTATGTGTTTTTGCCAGTACCATATCATCTTGATGGTTACAGCTTTGTAATAGAGCTTAAAGTCTGGAATTGTGATGCTGCCAACTTTTTGGTTGGTTGGTTTTCTTTTTCAGAATTCCTCTGGCTATTCAGGGTCTTTTCTAGTTCCATATAAATTTTAGGATTATTTGTTTTATTTATTTAAAAATGTTAATGTTATTTTAATAGAGATTGCAGTAAATGTGTAGACTGGTCTAGTCATTTTCATAGTATTTGGTCTTCCAATCCATGAACATAGAAAGTTTTTCCATTTATTTCTGTCTTCCTTCATTTCCTTCATGAGTACTCTATAGTTACCTGAGTACAGATTCTTTGCTTCTTTGGTTATCTTAGATGCCTTATGCCTCTTTAGGTATCTTATGGTTTGGGGTGCAATTGTAAATGGGATTAACTCCTTAATTTCTCTTTCTTCTGTCTTGCTGTTGATGTATACATATGCAAATGATTTTTGTGCATTGATTTTATATCCTGACACTTTACTGAATTCCTGTATGAGTTTTAGTAGTTTTGGAGTGGAGTCTTTTGGGTTTTCCACATAAAGTACCATATCATCTGCAAAGAGTGAGAGTTTGACTTCTTCTTTGCTGATTTGGATGGCTTTTATTTACTTTTGTTTTCTGACTCCTGAAACTATGATATCTAGTACTATGTTGAATAGAAGTGGTGATAGTGGACAGCCCTGTCAATTCCCGATCTTGGGGAAAAATCTCTCAGTTTTTCCCCACTGAGAATGATATTGCTGAGGTCTATACCTACATTGTGAAGAGTTTTGTTCAAGAAAGGGTGATGTACTTTGTCAAATGCTTTTTCAGGAACTATTGAGAGTATCATGTGCTTTTTGTTGTTTCTTTTATTAGTATATTGTATCACATTGATTGATTTGTGGGTGTTGAATCAACCTTGCACCCCAGGAATAAATCCAACCTTGTTCTGGTGAAAAATCCTTTCCATGTACAGCTGGATCCTATTGGCTAATATTTTGGTGAGAATTTTTGCATCTGTGTTCATCAGGGATATGGGTCTGTAGTTCTTCTTTTGGATGATGTCTTTGAATGATTTTGGTAATTTCCGGACAAAAAGAAAATTTGTCATATTTCCTGGTGTATATTTGCTCATAATATGTTTTTATAATTGTATTTCCTTGGTGTTGGTTGTAATCTCTCCTCTTTCATTCACAATTTTAATTTGGGTCCTTTCTCTTTTCTTTTTGATAAGTCTGGCCAGGGGTTTATCAATCTTATTAATTCTTTCAAAGACCAGCTCCTAGTTTCCTTGATCTGTTATACTCTTCTTTTGGTTTCTATTTCATTGATTTCTGCTCTGATCTTTATTATTTCTCTTCTCTTTCAGGGTTTAGGCTTTCTTTGTTGTTATTTCTCCAGCTTCTTTAGGTGTAGCATTAGGTTGTGTACTTGAGACATTTACTTATTTCTTGAGAAAGATTTGTATTGCTATATACATTCCTCTCAGGACTGCCTTTGCTGTGTCTCACGGATTTTGAACAGTTTTCTTTTCATTATCACTTGTTTCCATGAAATTTTTTCAATTCTTCTTCCATTTCCTGATTGACCCATTCATTCTTTAGTAGGATACTCTTTAGCCTCCATATATTTGAATTATTTCCAAATTTCCTCTTGTGGTTGAGTACTATTTTCAGAGCCATGTGGTCTGAAAATATGTAGGGAATGATCTCAATCTTTTGGTACCAGCTGAGATCCAATTTGTGACCCAGGATATGATTTTTTATGGAGATTGTTGCCTGTGCACTAGAGAAGAATGTGTATTCTGTTGCTTTGGGATGGAATCTTCTGAATGTATCTGAGATGTCCATCTGGTCCAGTGTGTCATTTAAGGCCTTTATTTCCTTGTTGATCTTCTGCTTGGATGATCTGTTAATTTCAGTGAGAGTGGTGCTAAAGTCCCCTACTATTATTTTATCATTATTGATATGTTTCTTTGATTTTGTTATTAATTGGTTTATGTAGTTGGCTGCTCCCATGATAGGGGCATATATATTTAAAATTGTTAGATATTCTTGTGGGATACATTCTTTAAGTATGATATAGTGTCTTTTCTCATCTCTTGCTACACACTTTGGTTTAAATCTAATTTGTCTGATATAAGGATTGCCACCCCAGTTTTCTTCTGATGTCCTTTAGACGGTAAATTGTTTTCTACTACCTCACTTTAAATATGGAGGTGTCTTTAGGTCTCTTGTAGACAGCATATTGATGGGTCTTGTTTTAACCATTTTAATACCCTGTATCTTTTGATTGGGGCATTTAGCTAATTTACATTCAGGGTAACTATTGAAAGATATGAATTTAATGTTATTGTATTGCCTGTAAGTGACTCTTATGATATATTGCCTTTGTTCTTTTCTGGACTTATGTTTTTAGGGTCTCTCTTTGCTTAGAGGACCCCTTTCAATATCTCCTGTAGGGCTGGTTTGTTGTTTGCAAATTCTCTTAGTTTTCATTTGTCCTGGAAGCCCTTTATGTCTCCCTCTATTTTCAATGACAGCCTAGCTGAATAAAATATTCTTGGCTGCATATTTTTCTCTTTAATGCTCTGAGTATATTATGACAGTCCTTTCTGTCCTACCAGGTCCCTGTGGATAGGTCTGCTGCCAATCTAATATTTCTATCACTGTAGGTTACAGACCTCTTGTTTCAAGGATCTTTCAGGATTTTCTCTTTGTCACTGGGACTTGTAAGTTTTACCATTACATGACAGGATGTTGACCTATTTTTATTGATTTTGAGGAGGCTCGCTCTGCCTCCGGGATTTTCATGATTGTTTTTTTCCCCAAATTAGGGAAGTTCTCTGCTATAATGTGCTCCAATATACCTTCTGCCCCTCTCTCTCTTTCTTCTTCTTCTGGGATACCATTATTTTAATACTGTTTCATCTTATGGTGCCACTTATTTCTCAAATTTTCCCCTCGTGATCCAGTAGTTGTTTATCTCCCTTTTTCTCAGCTTCTTTATTCTCCATCATTTGGTCTTCTCTATCACTAATTCTCTCTTCTGCCTCACTTATCATAACAGAAAGAGACTCCATTTTTTTATTGTGATTCATTAACAGTTTTTTTTTTAATTTCAGCTTTGTTAGATTTAATTCTTTTATTTCTCTAGAAGGGGTGTATATTTCTCCAGAAAGGGATTATCTAATAACTTCTATGCTTTTTTTTTTCAAGCCCAGCTAACATCTTTATAATCATCATTCAGAACTCTACTGCTGACATATTATTAATGCCTATATTGATTGGGTCCCTAGCAGTAGCTACCACCTCATGTTCTTGTGTGTGTGTGTGTGTGTTGACTTATTCTGCCTTGTCATCTTGTCCAGAGAAGAATAGATGAATGATAGAACAAAATGATGAAAGGGTAACAATGACCCCAGAAAAATATACACTTCCAGAAAGTGGTCACTTTTCTGTTTATAGAATTGCTGCTATTTTTCAATCTCCTGTTGAATTTGTAGGTGTTCAAAATGGTTTGATAAATGGCTAAGTGAATTCCTAGGACCAGAAAAAATTTAGGTCTCCTACCCTCTGTCATCTTGCTCTCCTCCTCCACAGCCACTAACTCTATTTCACAAAGCAGTACCTTCCAAGCAGATTGTGACACTAAAGCTAATGAGAAACAGCCTTAGAGGGTAAATGTATTCAGGAGGTGAGATATTCTTTCCTATTGGTTCTAGCTCTTTGAATGGGAGCAACTGCTACTCACCCTTTTCTATCCCAGCCTACCCAATGGTCCACCAGCCTGACTACCTCAAGCCTTTCAGTCAAGGTAGTTTTATTTAACATAATTATTTGTAATTATAATTATTAGTAAATATATATTTATATGTGTGGCCATTTAACTAATGTCAATCTCTCCCACTTGGCCAATAATAATTTTTATAAGGGTAGGAATTCTCTGAAGTGTAGAAAATAACAAATGGTCAACAATTTAAAAAATGAAAGAATCAACAGATGCTAAGAAAAGTCCACTTGCCTCTCAACATTCAAAATGCTAAACACAAGCTAACATTTTATACATTTATTATGTGTTCTTTCATGCATAAACATATAATTTGTTTCATAAAAAGACAAACCAAAATAGATAAATCAGCAAAGAATTTGAACAGGAATTTCACAGAAGAGGAAAAACAAATAGTTATTAAGTATATGAAAAGATTAACAGTTTCACTACTAATTAGGCTACTGCCAGTTAAAACAATCATACAATATTATTCCTGATTAGCAAATTTTTAAAGTTTGATAATTTCAAATTTGGCAAAGGTATTGAAAATAGGTAACCTCAAACACTGTTGGTGGGGCAATGAATTGGTATAGACATCTTAGAGACAATTTTTCAGTATAAACTGAATTTCAAAATAAGCTTCCAGATGATACTATTTGCTTTAAAATAATCCAGTGTGTATGGGGGGTGGAATTTAGATGAAACAAGGTTAGCCATGTGTTGATAAATGTTGAAGCTAAGTGTTATGCATCCTATGACCTTATTTCTCTCCTGGTATCTCTGTTATAGGAACATTCCTACACATATGCACAAGGAGAAAAATCAAAGATATTTATCTCAGTGTCGATAATAGTGAAAAATTAGAAACAATTTAAACCTACCTCAGTAGTGATGTAGTCAAATAAATGATGGTATATCTATACCACACAATACCATATATCAATTAAATACAATGGAATGTATATAGATATCCAAGTCATGCTTTTCAGTGAGAAAAGTAAATTTCAAATTGATATGTTCAAGATGATACTATTTATATTGAAAATAAACACCATGAATACTACTCAAGATAATGTCATATATATGTCATTAAGTCATATACACACACACAAATACAGGGAGAGAGAGAGACACAGAGAGAGACAGAGAGATGATAGAGACATATATACACAGATGATAGATGGAGATTTTTAGACAGCCAGTTATAAGAATACACACCAATGATAATAGTAGTTATTTCTGAGAAATGGAGAAGAGGACAGGACTAGTACAGAGGTGAGACTAGTGGTTTAAGAGAGCATTGATTTTTCTTTTATCTTCATAGTACATTTTATATATTTCACTTTTTACAAAGAGAATACATTAAAATGTTGAGTATAGTAAAGTAATTTTGGGGGGAGCCTGGGTGGTTCAGTGGATTAAAACATCTCCTTTTGTTCAGGTCATGATCCCATGGTCCAGGTTTTGAGCCCAGCAAGAGCATCTCTGCTCAGCAGGGAGCCTGCTTCCCTTCCTCTCTCTTTGCCTGCCTCTCTGCCTACTTGTGATCTCTGTCTGTCACATAAACAAACAAACAAACAAACAAATAAATAAATAAAATAGTTTTTTCAAGTCCCAAAATATTTTTTAAAATTTTTTTATTTCTTTTCAGTGTACTGGAATGCATTCTTTATGCACCACACCTACTGCTCCATGCAAGAAGGACTCATATTGCCCTCCATAATATGGCACATATTGCTCTCCATAATACCCACCACCCAGCACCTTCTCACCCCCTGCCCCTTCAAAAACTTCAGATTGTTTTTCAGAGTACATAGTCTCTCATGGTTCATCTCCACTGCCAATTTCCCTCAACTCCCTTCTCCTCTCCATCTTCCCATGTCCTCCATGTTATTTCTTATGCTCCACAAATAAGTAAAACCATATGATCATTGACTCTCTCCACCTGACTTATTTCACTCAGTATATTCTCTTCCAGTCCCATCCATGCTGCTACAAAAGTTCGGTATTCATCCTTTCTGATGGAGGCATAATACTTCGTAGTGTATATGGACCACATCTTCCTTACCCATTCATCAATTGAAGGGCATCTTGGTTCTTTCCACAGTTTGGTGACCGAGGCAATTGCTGCTATGAACATTGGGGTACAGATGGCCCTTCTTTTCACTACATCTGTATCTTTGGGGTAAATACCCAGTAGTGTAATTGCAGGGTTATAGGGAAACTCTATTTATAATTTCTTAAGGAATCTCCACAGTTTTTTCCAAAGTGGCTGCACCAACTTGCATTCCTACCAACAGTGTAAGAGGGTTCCCTTTTTCTGCATCCTCTCCAACACAGGTTGTTTACTATCTCTTTAATTTTGGCAATTCTAACTTGTGTAAGGTGGTATCTCAACGTAGTTTTGATTTAAATCTCTCTGTTGTTTAGTGATGATGAACATTTTTTTTTCATGTATCTGATAGCCATTTTTATGTCTTCATTAGAGAAGTAGCTGTTCATGTTTCCTGCCCATTCTTTGACATGATTATCTGTTTTCTGTGTCTTGAGTTTGAGAAGATCTTTATAGATCCTGGATATCAGCATTTTGTCTTTACTGTCATTTGCAAATATCTTCTCCATTCTGTGGGTTGCCTTTTTGTTTTCTTGACTGTTTCCATTGCTGTACAGAAGCTTTTGATTTTGATGAAGTCCAAAAAGTTCATTTTTTCTTTTGTTTCTTTTGACTTTGGAGACATATCTTGAAAGAATTTTCTGTGACTGATATCGAAGAGGTTACTGCCTATGCTCTCCTCTAGGATTTGATGGATTCCTGCCTCATGTTGAGATATTTTATAAACTTTGAATATACTTTGTGTATGGTGTAAGAGAATGGTCAAGTTTCATTCTTCTACACATAGCTGTCCAATTTTAGCAGCACCATTTATTGAAGAGACTTTCTTTTTTCCAGTGTATATTTTTTCCTGCTTTCTCAAAGATTATTTGACCATAGAGTTGAGGGTCCATATCTGGGCTCTCCACTCTGTTCCACTGGCCTATGCATCTGTTTTTTTTTTTTTAAAGATTTATTTATTTGACAGAGAGAAATCACAAGTAGACAGAGAGGCAGCCAGAGAGAGAGAGAGAGGGAAGCAATCTCCCTGCTGAGCAGAGAGCTTGATGCGGGACCCGATCCCAGGACCCTGAGATCATGACCTGAGCCGAAGGCAGCGGCTTAATCCACTGAGCCACCCAGGCGCTCTATGCATCTGTTTTTGCCAGTACCATGGTTTCTTGGTGATCACAGCTTTGTAGTAAAGCTTGAAATCAGGCAACATGATGTCCTCAATTTTTTTTTTCTTTTTCAACATTTTCTTGGCAATTCGGGGTCTCTTCTGATTCCATACAAATTTAAGGATTGTTTATTCCAGCTCTGTGAAAAGTCCTGGTGGAATTTTTATCAGAATAGCATTGAAAATATAGATTACTCTAGGCAGTATAGACATTTTAACAATGTTTATTCTTCCAATCCATGAGCATGGAATGGTCTTCCATCTCTTTGTGTCTTCAATTTCTTTCATGAGTGTTCTGTAGTTCCTTGAGTACAGATCCTTTACCTCTTTGGTTAGTTTTATTCCCAGGTATCTTATGGTCCTTGCTGCTCTAGGAAACGGAATCAATTCTCTAATTTCCCTTTCTGTATCTTCCTTGTTAGTGTATAAGAAAGCCACTGATTTCTGTACATTGACTGTATCCTGCCACTTTGCTGAATTGCTGTCTGAGTTCTAGTAGTTTGGGGGTGGAGTCTTTTGGGTTTTCCATATAAAGAATTATGTCATCTGTGAAGAGAGAGAGTTTGACTTCTTCATTGCCATTTGGATACCTTTTATTTCTCTTTGTTGTCTGATTGCTGTTGCTAAGACTTCTAATACTATGTTAAAC
The DNA here is from genome assembly GCF_964662115.1 of Mustela nivalis. Classification (NCBI taxonomy): domain Eukaryota; kingdom Metazoa; phylum Chordata; class Mammalia; order Carnivora; family Mustelidae; genus Mustela; species Mustela nivalis. The sequence goes on from NC_139040.1 coordinate 73,284,693, forward strand.
AAGAGTGGGGAGAGTGGGCATCTTTGTCGTTCAACATGAAGATTGTGAAGCCTTTTCCCATTGAGGATGATATTTGCTGTGGGTCTTTCATAGATAGATTTGATGAAGTTCAGGAATGTCCCCTCTATCCCTATACTTTGAAGCGTTTTAATCAGGAATGGATGCTGGATTTTGTAAAATGATTTTTCTGCATCGAGAGGACCATGTGGTTCTTCTCTCTTCTTTTATTAATTTGTTCTATCACATTGATTTATTTGCGAATGTTGAACCATCATTGTAGCCCAGGAATAAATCCCACCTGGTTATGGTAGATAATCGTTTTAATGTGCTGTTGGATCCTGTTTTCTAGGATCTTAGCATCCATATTAATCAGTGATATTGGTCTGAAATTCTCCTTTTTGGTATAGTCTTTGCCTGGTTTGGGGATCAGGGTAATGTTGGCTTCAAAGAAAGAGTCTGGAAATTTTCCTTATGCTTCAATTTTTTGAAACAGCTTCAGGAGAATGGGTGTTATTTCTTCTTTGAAAGTTTGGTAGAATTACCCAGGGAATCCATCAGGTCCTTGGCTCTTGTTTTTTGGGAGGTTTTTGATCACTGCTTCAATCTTGTTACTAGATATAGTAACAAGAACATAGATAGTCTATTCAGGTTGTGAATTTCTTCATGGTTCAATTTTGGGAGTTTATAGTTTTCCAGGAATGCATCCATTTCATCTAGGTTGCTTAGCTTATTGGCATATAACTGTTGATAATAACTTATGATGATTGTGTCTACTTCCTTGGTGTTAGTTGTGATCTCTCCCTTTTCATTCATAATTTTATGAATTTGGACTTTCTCTCTTTTCTTTTGGATTAGTGTGGCCAACGGTTTATTGATCTTATTGATTCTTTCAAAAAACGAGCTTCTAGGGTCATTGATATGTTCTACTGTATCTCTGGTATCTACCTTATTGATCTCAGCTCTAATCTTGATGATTTCCCTTCTTATGTGTGGAGTTGGTTTGATTTGTTGTTGATTCTCCAGTTCTTTAAGGTGTAGAGACAGCCAGTGTTTTCTGGATTTTTCAGTTTTTTTTTGAGGGAGGCTTGGATAACTATGTATTTCTCCATTAGGACCGCCTTTGCTGTATCCCATAGGTTTTGGACTGAAGTGTCTTCATTGTCATTGGTTTCCATGAATTGTTTTAAGTTCTTCTTTGATCTCCTGGTTGATCCAAGCATTCTTAAGCAAGGTGGTCTTTAGCTTCCAGGTGGTTGAGTTCCTTCCAAACTTTTCCTTGTGATTTAGCTCCAGTTTAAAGCATTGTTATTTGAGAATATGCAGGGAATAATCTCAGTCTTTTGGTTTTGGTTGAGTCCTGATTTGTGACCCAGTATGTGGTCTATTCTTGAGAAGGTTCCATGTGCACTTGAGAAGAATGAGTATTCTCTTGTTTTAGGGTGGAATGTTCTGTATATATCTATGAGGTCTATCTGGTCCAATGTGTCACTCAATGCTCTTGTTTCTTTATTGATTTTCTGCTTCAATGATCTATTTCTGAGAGAGGTGTGTTAAGATCTTCTATTATTAATGTATTCATATCAATATGACTCTTTATCGTGATTAACAGTTTTCTTATGTAATTTGCTGCTCCCATATTGGGGGCATAGATATTTACAATTGTTAGATCATCTTGGTGGATAGTCCCTTTAAGAATTATATAGTGTCCTTCTGTATCTATGACTACAGTCTTTAGTTTAAAATCTAATTTATCTGATATGAGAATCGCTACCCTGGCCTTCTTTTGAGGCCCATTGGCATGAAAGATGCTTCTCCATCCCTTCACGTTCAGTCTGGGTGTACCTTTAGGTTCAAAATGGGTCTCTTGTAGACAACATATGGATGATTCCTGTCGTTTTATCCAATCTGCTACCCTGTGTCATTTTATGGGTACATTTAGGCCATTCACATTGAGAGTGATTATTGATAGATACGTTTTTATTGACATCGTGTTACCTTTAAAATATTTCTTTCTGTAGATTGTCTCTATATTTCTGTTCAATGCTATTCTTAGGATTCTTCCTCTTTTATAGAACCCCCCTTAATATTGCCTGCAGTGTCAGCTTGGTGGTTGCATAGTCTTTTAAGCCTTGCCAGTCTTGGAAAGCCTTTATCTTTTCATCCATTTTGAATGTGGGTCCTGTCATTTTAACCAATCTGCAACCCTGTGTCCTTTTATGGGTGCATTTAGGCCATTCACATTGACTATTGAGAGATATTATTGACATCTTGTTACCTGTGAAGTCTTTGTTTCTATATATTGTCTCCATATATTTCTGTTCAATGATATTATTATTTTTTTCCGCTTTTATAGCACCCTCCTTTATATTTCCTGCAGTGCCAGCTTGATGGTCACATACTCTTTTCAACCTTGCTGGTCTTGGAAGCTCTTTATCTCTCCAACCATTTTGAATGTCAGTCTTGCTGGATAAAGTATTATTGGTTGCATGTCCTTCTCATTTATTGCCCTGAATATGTCTTGCTAGACTTTTCTGGCTTGCCAGGTTTCTTTAGATAGGTGTGACATTATTCTGATGGGCTTTCCTCTGTATGTAAGGAATATCTTTGCCCTCGCTGCTTTCAAGAACTCCTGTCTACAATTATGACTCATCATTTTCACAATCAAGTGTCTGGAGGTCTTTCAAGATTCTATGATCTTGGGGGAAGCCCTTTCTGCCTCTAATACAGGAACGCTGGTTCTATTCACTAGATTGGGAAAATTTTCATGGAGAATCATTCAACTATATATTCTAGTCATCTTTCTTTTTCCTGCCCCTCAGGGATTTCAATAATTCTGATGTTGGAACTTTCCATGGCTTCATTTATTTCCTTAATTCTGTTTTCATGTCTTCTGAGCTGTTTGTTCGAGGCTTCCTCCTGATCCTTTTTCTCTATCTGTCCTCCAGATCACTAATTCTATCTTCTGCTTCAGTTACCCTAGCTTTTGGAGAATTTAGATTAGATTGAAACTCATTGAGAACTTCATTGAGAACTCATTGAGAACATTGTTAACATCATCCCTGGTGGCTTTCACTTCTGCCCTAATTAATTCCATTTTGTCATCAAAGGCTTTCTCCAACCTAGCTATTGCCTGGAAATTATTAGCCTGAATTCCCTTCCTGACATACTGTCTATGTCCATGTCCAATAGCTCTGATGGAGAGGGCCCAGTCTCTAAATTTTTCCTCTGTTGGGCATTCCTCCTCCTAATCATTTTGGTGAGATATGGCTGAACGGATGTGTAGCCGAATGTATCAGCCATCGTGCAAGCAACATGCACCCTGGAATGCTTCTGAGCAATCAAGTGTTCCCACCAAAAAGAAAGAAAAAAGAAAAAAAAGAGCGAGAGAGAGACAGGAAAAAAAAAAAAAAGAAGAAGAAAGATAAAAGAGAAGGCCCAGCCCAAATGGGTCCCAAGGTAAGATTTATGAAGTAGACAAACAAAAACAGACAAACAAAAAGACTGACAAAAGTAGATGACAAGAGAAAAATAAATAAATAAATAAATAAATAAATAAATAAAAGAACTTCATCAAAAAGAACCCCAGGTATAAGATTTATATACTCAGGACAAAAACAAATACACAGAAACACTGACAGAAGGAAACGGTGGGAGAGTGGTTATAAATTCTCAGTGTGGGCAAGGAAGTTTATTTTGATTCTACCTGGGTGTATCTTGATATCTTTCTTAAGGGACTCAACTTTCCTGGGACAAATGGGGATTAAAACTGGTTTTCCTTGGGGAAAGGAGATTACCCTGAAGCTTATCTCCATTTGAATATTAAAAAATAATAATAAAATAAAATAAAAAATAGAAAAACATAAGTATATGTATTTAAAAAGTTCAGGTAAAAAGGTTATTATGGAATTTGATATACTGAACATCTCATTGTGAGGGTAAATAGGTTCAAAAGTTGTATATTTTTAAAAAATGATAAGAACCAGAATAGCGGGAGCGAATTAAAAATAAAAGTTGTATCTATGAAGTAGTGGTGGTTTTCCTCTTGTCTTTTTTTTTTTTTTTTTTTTTTTTGACCCGGCTTTCTGGGGGGAGGGGCCTGCCATGTGGTTTTTCAGGCCCTGTTGCCTGAGTTAAGTCCTCCTGTCCCCATCAAGGGACTGGGCTCTGGGGAAACCGGTTTTTCAGGCTTTTGTTCTCTGAAGGTTTTGTTTGTTTGTTTGTTCATTTGTTTTATCTCCCCTTGGTGGCTTTTGGCAGTTTTTGGAGGTTTAGAGGAAAGCAAACTGCACCCAGACCTCCCTCTCAGAGAGAAGCTTCTGTTTCTTCCCCTCTGGGTACTCCAGAGCACATAAATTCCCTCTCTGCTGCTGGCAGATTACATTCCCAGTCATGGTCTCTGGGGTTCCAGGAACTCCTGCTTACCTAAAACCACGAGAAATACTAGCTGTGGCTATCTGAGCAGATCCAGACGACCAGAGAGGTCCCAAGCAGAGATAGTGCACTGAGATTTTCATGCTGGCCCAGGTTGGGAGTCCTCCGACTCTCTGGGTGGGAGAGAGCACAGGCCGACTGGTGCTGGCACCCACCTCTCTCACGGGAGGGTGCAGGGCGAGACTCAGACTCTGGTCATGCAGCATGCATGCATGTGCAGAGTGCAAAAGCCTATGGTTCTGCTGACTAGTGAGGCTCCCTCACCCTCACGGGTGCAGCCACCCAGATGCTGTCAGGCAGAATGGCAACTCAGAGACCAAGACCTGGCCTCTTCACTTCACTCTCTCTGGCTCAGCGCCAGAAGTGACTGTCCTGGGTCAGTGGGCTTAAGCCCCTGTCCCTAATTTCCCCCTACAACCCGTTGCTCTTTTTGAGTGCTTTCAACCAGACTCCAAGTTAATGCTGGTCCCCAGTCACAGGGCACTCTTATATCAGGGCATTACTTTTCAATGGGTCACTTCTGGTGGCTCCCTCCCTCTTTTGTTTATCTTCTGATATCAGTCCAATCAATGTTTCCACTCCGCTTTACCTGCCCACTGGTGTCTTCTGCCCCCGTAGAGATCCAGAAGTGTATAATTCTAATCTCAGGCTGATTTCATGAGTGATCAGAGTTCTTTGGTAGATAATCAGCTCACTTTAGGGGACAGGTTGAAATGGCCCCTCCTCCTACTTAACTGGCATCTTATCCCACCCCCAAAATAAAAATTTTTAATAACCCTGGAAAGATATGTATGATAAGTGGAAGAAGATAGTTTACAAAACAACATAATCACACTGCAAGAATAAATACACAGAAAAATGTCTCAATGGATGTGTAGCAAAATGTATATAGGTTTATCTTTAGGAGGTGGTAGTGGAATTTCAGGTAGTTTCATTCATTCATTCATTCATTCACTCATTCATTCATACCTTTATTTATGTTTTATTTGCAAACCTTTATTTTTACATTTTACAATAATAAACATTTAATATTTGTATAAAAACAAAAAAAAGCTAAAAATAAAATATGGTAGTCATTGAGTTTGCTTATATGTGAAAACAGCCATCGTTTAAAAAAAAAAAAAACTAAAAAAAAACAAACCTGAAACAGAGGAAAAGCTTAGAAAGGAACTTCTAGATAGAAAGGCCTCTATCTCTTTGCCACTCAATGTTCCCATCAACAAACACTGAAACACTGAGCAGTTTATTCTCTCAGGCCCTCTTTAGAGTATGGAGAGTGTGGCATGGGTTGGGGGGTGGAGGGAGTGTTAGGATGAAAACCAAATTTCTGTCCTATGGCTGAGTTTGAGCTTGAGGCTCTGTCACTATATTTCTCACTGCTACCACTTTGTCCAGGTACTCACCCTCTCTTTTCCAAAACTTACCATTACAGAGAATATAAACATGAAAATTTTGCATTCTATATACTATTTCAGGTTCTAAATTCCTTCTGAGAAGTAACAAAAGAGTTCCAACTCATAAATAGCTACTTTCAGCTTTCCATGGAATACTCTAACCTTGGTTGCATTACTTCTCTTCCAGTCCCCAAGTGCCAAGAACCTTATCTCATTGGAAAATGAGTATTCCCAAATACACACACACAGTCCTTATTTTTTATAAAACATTTTTTCTTTTTTCTTTCTCTTATAAAAGTAAAATATGCTGAATATAGAAAACTCTGAGAACAGAGCACAGGTTTTTTTGTTTGTTTTGTGTTGAGTTTTTACATATATTTTGAGTATTAAACCCTTATTGGATAAATTATAAATCTCTTCACCCATTCACAGGTTGCCTTTTTGTTTTGATGATGGCTTCCTTCACTGTACAAAAGCCTTTTATTTTGATCTAGTACCAATAGTTCATTTTTTGGTTTTGTTTCCCTGTCCCAGGAGACAAATCAAGAAAAAATGTTGCTAGGGCCAATGTCATATATATTACTGCTTGCATTCTCATCTAGAATTTTAATGGTTTCAGGTCTCACATTTAGGGGTTTTGTTTTGTTTTGTTTTTCATTTAAAGATTTTATTTTTTTAACAAAGAGAGAGAGATCACAAGGAGGCAGAGAGGCAGACAAAGAGAGGGGAAGCAAGCTCTCCACTGAGCACAGAGCCCAATGCAGGGCTCAACCCCAGGACCCTGAGACCCCAGGACCTGAGCTGACCAATGGAGCCACCCAGGTTCCCCTAGGTTTTTAATTTACGTTTTGTTTCTGTGTATGGTGTTAGAAAGTGATACAGGTTCATTTTATTGTAGTTAATCCAGTTTTCCCAACACCATTTATTTAAAAGATAGTCTTCTCCCTACTGTATTTTTTGTCTCCTTTTCCATAAATTAATTGACCATATAAATATGGCTTTGTTTCTGCACTCCATATTGTTTGATTAATTTATGTGTCTATTTTCATGTCAGTACCATACTGTTCTGAGTACTACAGCTTTGTATTAAACTTGAGATCTCAGATTGTGATGCCCCTTGCTTTGTTTTGTTTGTTTTCTCAACATAGTTTTGGCCATTCAAGGTCCTTTGCATTTCAATACAAAGTTTGCTATTATGTAGTTTTGTTTTGTGAAAAATACTGCTGGTATTTCGATAGGGATTGCATTGACTCTGTTCATTGCTTTGAATAATGTGGACATTTCAACACTGTTAATTCTTCCAATCCATGAGCAAGGAATATCATTCCACTTTTTATGTCATCTTAAATTTCTTTCATCAGTGTTTTGTAGTCTTCAGAGTACAGATCTTTCATCTCTTTGGTTAGGTTTATTCCTAGGTATTTTACTATTATTGATGCACTTATATATGGAATTGTTTTCTTAATTTATGTTCCCCCTGCTTAGTTAGTAGTGTACAGAAATGCCACTGATTTTGGGGTATTAATTTTTTATCCTACAACTTCATTAATTTCATTGTTACTTTTTTTTAAGGTATTTGCAGTTTATTTTATCTTATTATTATGTTCAGTTAGCCACTGTATAAGAAAACATTAGTTTTTGATGCAGTGTTCAATGATTCATCAGTTGCATATAATAGCAAGTGCTCAGTACAACACATGCTGTCCTCACTATCCATCATGTGGATACCCCATCAATTCATGCCCCTCCCCTCAGAAACCCTAAGTTTGTTTCCCAGGGTCTGTGGCTCAACTCCTTCTCTGATATCCCCCCTCCAGTTTTCTCTCATTTCTCCTATGGTCCTCCACATTGTTCCTTATGTTCCACATATGAGTAAAACTATATGATAATTGTCTTTCTCTGCTTGCCTTATTTCACTTAGCATAATCCCCTCCAGTTCCATCCATGTTGATTAAAATGATGGGAATTCATCGTTTCTAGCAGCTGAGTAACATTCCTTTGTATATATGAAACACATAGTCTTTATGTAATCATTTGTTGAAGGACATTTTGGCTCCTTCCACAGTTTGGCTATTATGGACAATGCTGTCATAAACATTGGGGTAAAGGTGCACCTTCTTTCACTACATCTATATCTTTGGGGGTGAATACATAGTAGTGCAGTTGCTGGGTTGTAGGGGAGCTCTATTTTTAACTTACTGAGGAAACTCTACACTGTTTTCCAGAGTGGCTATACCAGCTCACATTCCCAGAAACTGTGCAAGAGGGTTCCTCACCAATATTTGTTGTTCTCTGTCTTATTCATTTAACCATTCTCACTGCCATAAGATGGCATCTCAATGTGGTTTTGATTTGTATTTCCCTGATGGCTAGTGATGCAGAACATTTTTTCATGTGTCTCTACCAACTGGTATGTCTTCTCTGAAGAAGTGGCTGTTCATGTCTTCTGCCCATTTCTTGACTGGATTTGGTTTTTTTTGGGGGGGGGAGTGTTGAGTTTCTTTATATATCTTAGATACCAGCCCATTATCAAATAGGTCACTTGCAAATATATTTTCCTATTCAGTGGGTTGCCTCTTAGGTTTCTTGACTGTTTCCATTGCTGAGCAGAAGTTTTTATTTTTTTTCCATTTGTTTATTTTCAGCAAAATAGTATCATTATTTTTGCACCACACCCAGTGCTCCATGCAATCCGTGCCCTCTATAATACCCACCACCTGGTACCCCGACCTCCCACCCTCCCCCTGTCACTTCAAACCCCTCTCAGAGTCCATAGTCTCTCATGATGCACCTCCCCTTCCAATTTACCCCAAACCCTTCTCTCTAACTCCCCATGTCCTCCAAGCTTTTTGTTATGCTCCACAAATAAGTGAAACCATATGATAATTGACTCTCTCTGTTCGACTTATTTCACTCAGCATCATCTCTTCCAGTCCCGTCCATGTTGCTACAAAACTTGGGTATTCATCCTTTCTGATGGAGGCATAATACTCCATGGTGTATATGGACCACATCTTCCTTATCCATTCATCCGTAGAAGGGCATCTTGGTTCTTTCCACAGTTTGGTGACCGTGGCCATTGCTGCTATAAACATTGGGGTACAGATGGCCCTTCTTTTCACTACATCTGTATCTTTGGGGTAAATACCCAGGAGTGCAATGGCAGGGTCATAGGGAAGTTCTATTTTTAATTTCTTGATGAATCTCCACACTGTTCTCCAAAGAGGCTGCACCAACTTGCATTCCCACCAACAGTGTAAGAGGGTTCCCCTTTCTCCACATCTCCTCCAACACATGTTGTTTCCTGTCTTGTTAATTTTGGCCATTCTAACTGGTGTAAGGTGGTACCTCAATGTGGTTTTTATTTGAATCTCCCTGAGGGCTAGTGATGATGAACATTTTTTCATGTGTCTGATAGCCATTTGTATGTCTTGATTGGAGAAGTGTCTGTCCATATCTTCTGCCCATTTTTTGATATGATTGTCTGTTTTGTGTGCGTTGAGTTTGAGGAGTCCATTATAGATCCTGGATATCAACCTTTTGTCTGTACTGTTATTTGCAAATATCTTCTCCCATTCCGTGGGTTGCCTCTTGTTTTCTTGACTGTTTCCTTTGCTGTGCAGAAGCTTTTGATTTTGATGAAGTCCCAAAAGTTCATCTTCACTTTTGTTTCCTTTGCCTTTGGAGAAATATCTTGAAAGAAGTTGTTGTGGCTGATATCGAAGACATTACTGCCTATGTTCTCCTCTAGGATTCTGATGGATTCCTGTATCACATTGAGGTCTTTTATCCATTTTGAGTTTATCTTTGTGTACGGTGTAAGAGAATGGTCGAGTTTCATTCTTCTACATATAACTGTCCAGTTTTTCCAGCACCATTTATTGAAGAGACTGTCTTTTTTCCACTGTATATTTTTTCCTGTTTTGTCAAAGATTAATTGACCATAGAGTTGAGGGTCCATATTTGGGCTCTCTACTCTGCTCCACTGGTCTATGTGTCTGTTTTTATGCCAGTACCATGCTGTCTTGGTGATCACAGCTTTGTAGTAAAGCTTGAAATCAAGTAATGTGATGCCCCCAGTTTTATTTTTGTTTTTCAATATTTCCTTAGTGATTCGGGGTTTCTTCTGATTCCATACAAATTTTGGGATTATTTGCTCCAGCTCTTTGAAGAATACCGGTGGAATTTTGATCAGCATGGCATTAAGAGTATAGATTGCTCTAGGCAGTATAGACATTTTAACAATGTTTATTCTTCCAATCCAAGAGCATGGAATGGTCTTCCATCTTTTTGTGTCTTCTTCAATTTCTTTTATGAATGTTCCTTGAGTACAGACCCTTTATCTCTTTGGTTAGGTTTATTCCCAGGTATCTTATGGTTCTTGGTGCTATAGTAAATGGAATCAATTCTCTAATTTCCCTTTCTGTATTTTCATTGTTAGTGTGTAAGAAGGCCACTTATTTCTGTACATTGACTTTATATCCTGCCACGTTGCTGAATTGCTGTATGAGTTTTAGTAGTTTGGGGGTGGAGTTTTTTGGGTTTTTCATATAAAGAATCATGTCATCTGTGAAGAGAGAGAGTTTGACTTCTTCATGACCAATTTGGATACCTTTATTTCCCTTTGTTGTCTGATTGCTATTGCTAGGACATCTAATATACTATGTTGAACAAGAGTGATGAGAGTGGGCATCCTTGTCGTGCTCCTGATCTCAACGGGAAGGACCCAAGATTTTTCCAATTGAGGATGATATTTGCTGTGGGTCTTTCATAGATAGATTGATGAAGTTTAGGAATGTTCCCTCTATCCCTATACTTTGAAGCATTTTAATCAGGAACAGATGCTGGATTTTGTCAAATGCTTTTTCTGCATCAATTGAGAGGACCATGTGATTCTTCTCTCTTCTCTTATTAATTTGTTCTATCACATTGATTGATTTGTGAATGTTGAACCATTCTTGTAGCCCAGGGATGAATCCCACCTGGTCTAGATGCCATGAAACGTTCCAACGTCAGAATTATTGGAATCCCTGAAGGGGAGGAGAAAGAAAGAAGTCTAGAAGATAGAGTGGAACAATTTCTTCATGAAAATTTTCCAAATCTCGTGAATGGAACCAGCGTTATGTACTAGAGGCCGAAAGGTTTCCCCGCAAGTTTACAGATTCTCGAAAGTCCTTGAGACACCTAATAGTAAGAATGAAGAATTATAATTGTAGGCAGAACCTCTTGAAATCAGCTAGGACAAAGAAGATCCTTACGTACAGAGGAAAGCCTATCAGAATAACGTCAGACCTGTCCACAGAGACCTGGCAAGCCAGAAAGGGCTGGCAAGATATATTCAGGGAACTGAATGAGAAGAACATGCATCCAAGAATACTTTATCCAGCAAGACTGACATTCAAAATGCATGGAGAGATAAAGAGTTTCCAGGACCGGCAAGGCTTAAACGACTATGCAACCACCAAGCTGATACTGCAGGAAATATTAAGGGAGCTTCTTTAAAGGACAGAAAAGCCCAAGAATATCCTAAGGGGGAAATACATAGCCATCCAAGCCTCCCTCAAAAAATCTGAAAAATCCAGAACACAGCAGCTCTCTCTACACCTTAAAGAACTGGAGAATCAACAACAAATTAAACCAACTCCACACGTAAGAAGGGAAATCATCAAGATTAGAGCTGAGATCGATGAGGTAGAAACCAGAGATACAGTAGAACATATCAATGAAACTAGAAGCTGGTTTTTTGAAAGAATCAATAAGATCCATAAACTATTGGCCACATTAATCCAAAAGAAGAGTGAAAGCTCAAATACATAAAATTATGAATGAAAAGGGAGAGATCACAACGAACACTAAGGAAGTAGAAACAATCATCAGAAGTTATTATCAACAGTTATATGCCAATAAGCTGAGCAACCTATATGAAATGGATGCATTCCTGGAAAACTATAAACTCCCAAAATTGAATCAGGAAGAAATTGACAACCTGAATAGACCAGTATCTAGTAATGAGATTGAAGCGGTGATCAAAAACCTCCCAAAAAACAAGAGCCCAGGACCTGACGGATTCCCTGGGGAATTCTACCAAACCTTCAAAGAAGAAATAACACCTATTCTCCTGAAGCTGTTTCAAAAAATTGAAGAAGGAAATCTTCTTGACTCTTTCTATGAAGCCAGCATTACCCTGATCCCCAAACCAGGCAAAGACCCTACCAAAAAGGAGAATTTCAGACCAATATCACTGATGAATATGGATGCTAAGATTCTCAACAAGATCCTAGAAAACAGGATCCAACAGCATATTAAAAAGAAGTTTTTATCTTGATGAAGTTCCAAAGTTCATTTTCGGCTTTCTTTCGCTTCCCTTTGGAGATGTGTCTTGTAAGAGGTTGCTGTGGCTGATGTTGAAGAGGTTACTGCTTGTCAATTTTTATGGATTCCTCTCTTACACTGAGGTTTTTCATCCATTTTTTGTTAACTTAATTTCATTTTTTTCAGTGTTCCAAGATTCATTCTTTATGCACCACAGCCACTGCTCCATGCTAGATGTGCCCTCCTTAATACCCACCACCAGGCTCACTTAACTCCACACCACTCTTTTCTTCAAAACCCTCAGTTTGTTTCTCAGAGTCCACAGTCTCTCATGCTTCGTCTCCCCCTCCGACTTCCTCCAACTCACTTTTCCTTTCCTTCTCCTAATATTCTCTGTGTTATTCCTTTTGCTCCATAAGTATGTGGAACCATATGATAATTAACTCTCTATGCTTGACTTATTTCACTCAGCATAACCACCTCCAGTCCCTTCCATGTTGATACAAAAGTTGGGTATTTATCCTTTCTGATGGAGGCATAATACTTCTTTGTATATGTGGACCATATCTTCTTTATCCATTCATCAGTTGAAGGGCGTCTTGGCTCCTCCCAGTTTGGCGATTGTGGCCACTATGAACATTGGGATACAGATGGCTCTTCTTTTCACTACATCTGTATCTTTGGGTAAATACCCAGTAGTGCAATAACAGGGTCATAGGGTAGCTCTATTTTTAATTTCTCTTTTTCCTCTTCATATTTTTTATTTATTTTCAGCATAACAGTATTCATTGTTTTTGTACCACACCCAGTGCTCTATGAAATCTGTGCCCTCTATTTTTAATTTCTTAAGAAATTTCTGCAATGTTTTCCAAAGTCGCTGTACCAACTTGCATTCCGACAAAGACTGTTAAGAGGGTTCCCCTTTCTCCACATCCTCTCCAACAATTGTTCTTTACTGTCTTGTTAACTTTGGCCATTCTAACTGGTATAAGGTGATATCTCGATGTGGTTTTGATTTTAATCTCCCTGATGTCTAGAGTAATGATGATGAAGATATATTTTCATATGTCTGCTAGCCATTTGTATGTCTTCTTTGAAGAAGTGTCTGTTCATGTATTCTGCCCATATTTTTGACATGATTATCTGTTTTTTGAGTGCTGAGTTTGAGTTCTTTATAGATGATGGATATCAGCCCTTTGTCTAGACTGTCATTTACGAAAATCTTCTCAAATTCTGTAGGTTATCTCTTTCTTTTGCTGACTGCTTCCTTTTTCGTGCAGAAGCCATTGAATTTGATGAAATCCCAAAAGTCATTTTCGCTTTTGTTTCCTTTGCCTTTGGAGAAATGTCATGAAAAAAGCAGCTGTGGCTGATGTCGAAGAGGTTACTGCCTATGTTTTCCTCTAGGATTTTGATGGATTCCTGCCTCATGTTGAGGTCTTTTATCCATTTCGTGTTTATCTTCAGGGATGGTGTAAGAGAATGGTTGAGTTTCATACTTCTATATATAGCTGTCCAATTTCCCCAGCCCCATTTATTGAAGAGACTGTCTTTTTTCCACTGTATATATTTTTTCCTGCTTTGTCAAGGATTATTTGACCATAGAGTAGAGTGTCCATATTTGGGCTCTCCACTCTGTTCCACTGGTCATGATGTATTGGTGATCATAGCTTTGTAGTAAAGCTTGAAATCAGTCAATGTGATGCCCCCAGTTTTGTTTTTCTTTTTCAACATGTCCTTAGCAATTTGGGGTCTCTTCTGGGGTCTCTTTGGGGTCTACACCGTCTAGAGAAATCTATTCTTTCAATGCCATTCCAATCAAAATTCCACCAGTATTTTTCAAAGAGCTGGAGCAAAAAATCCTAAAATTTGGATTTTTTTCTCCAGCTCTTTGAAAAATACTGGTGGAATTTTGATTGGAATGGCATTGAAAGTATAGATTTCTCTAGGCAGTGTAGACATTTTAACAATGTTTAAAATTCCTCTGATTCTTCTGATCCATGAGCATCGAATTCTTTTCCTTCAATTTCTTTCATGAGTTTTCTCTAGTTCCTCAAGTACAGATCCTTTACCTCTTTGTTTAGGTTTATTCCAAGGTAGCTTATTGTTCTTAGTGCTATAGTAAATGATATTGATTTCCCTTTCTATATTTTCATTGTTAGTGTATATGAAAGCAACTGATTTCTGTGCATTAATTTTTTATCTTGTCACATTAACAGATTTCTGTATCAGTTGTAGAAGTTTGGGGGTGGAGTCTTTTGGGTTTTCACATAAAGTATCATGTCATCTGTAAAGAGAGAAAGTTTGATTTCTTCTTTGCCAATTTGAAGACCTTTTATTACTTTTTCTGATTTCTGATTATTATGTTTTCTGATTGCTGTTTCTAGGACTTCTACTACTATGTTGAGCAACAGTGGTGAGAGTGGGCATCCTTGTCGTGTTCCTGATCTCAAAGGGAAGGCTGTCAGCTTTTCCCCATCGAGATGATATTCGCTGTTGTTTTTTTCATAGACTGATCTTATGAAGTTGAGGAACATTCCCTCTATCCCTATACTTTGAAGAGTTTTAATCAGGAACAGATGCTGTATTTTGTCAAATGCTTTTTCTGCATCAACTGAGACGAACATGTGGTTCTCTCTTATCTTACTGATTTGTTATATCACATTGATTGATTTGCTAATGTTGAACCAACCTTGCATACCAGAGATAAATCCCACCTGGTCATGGTGGATAATCTTTTTAATGTACTCCTGGATCTTATTAGCTAGGATCTTGTTGAGAATCTTGACATCCATATTTGTCAGGGATATTGGTCTGAAATTCTCCTTTTTGGTGGGGTCTTTACCTGGTTTGGGGATCAGAGTAATGCAGGCTTTGTAGAAAGAGCCTGGGAGTTCTCCTTCTCTTTCTAATTTTTGAAACAGCTTCAGGAGAATCAGTGTTATTTCTTCTTTGGAAGTTTGGTAGAATTCCCCAGGGAATCCATCAGGTCCAGGGCTCTTGTTTTGGGGGAGGTTTTTGATCACTTATTCAATCTCGTTACTAGATATTGGTCTATTCCAGTTCTCCATTTATTCCTGTTTCATTCTTGGAAGTTGGTAGGTTTTCAGGAATGCATCCATTTCTTCTAGGTTGCTTAAGTTATTAGTGTATAGCTGTTGATAATAATTTCTGATAATTGTTTCTATTTCTTTGGTGTTATTGTGATCTCTCACCTTTCATTCATACTTTTATTAATTTGGGTCCTCTCTCTTTTCTTTTGGATTATTTTGTCCAGTGGTTTATCAATCTTATTGATTCTTTCAACAAATCAGCTTCTAGTTTTGTTGATTTGTTTTCCTGTATCTCTAGTTTCTAACTCATTAATCTCTGCTCTAATCTTGATTATTTCCCTTCTTGTGCATGGAGTTGGCTTAATTTGTTTATTTTTCAGTTCCTTAAGGTGTAAAGGGAGCTGGTATATTCAAGATTTTTCAGGTTTTTTTTTTTTCTTAGTGAGTCTTGGGTGGCTATGTGTTTCTCCCTTAAAACTGACTTTGCTTTATCCCATAGGTTTGGGACTAAAATGTCTTCATTCTCATTGGTTTACATGAGTTGTTTAAGTTCTTTCTTGATTTCTTGGTTGATACAAACATTATTTAGCAGGTTGGTCTTTAGCTTCCAAGTGTATGAATTACTTTTACATTTTTTGTGCGATTGAGTTCCAGTTTCAAAGCATTGTGGTCTGAAAATACACAGGAATAATCTCAATCTTTTGGTATCAGTTGAACCCTTATTTGTGACCCAGCATGTGGTCTATTCTGGAGAAAGTTCTATGTATGCTTGAGAATAATGAGTATTCTGTTGTTTTAGGGTGGAATGTTCTGTATATATCTATGAGGTCCATCTGGTCGAATGTGTCATTCAAAGCTCTTGTTTCTTTATTGGTTTTCTGTTTGGATTATCTGTCTTTACTGAGAGTCAACTGTTAAGATCCCATACAATTAGTGTATTCATATCTGTATGACTCTTTATCTTGATTAACAGTTGGCTTGTGTAGTTGGCTGCTCCTATATTGGGGGCATAAATATTTACATTTGTTAGATCTTCTTGGTGGATAGACACTTTAAGAATAATGTAGTGTCCTTCTGTATTTTTGACTACAGTCTTTAGTTTAAAATCTAATTTTTCTTATATGAGAATCATTACCCCAGCTTTAATTTGAGGCCCATTGTCATGAAAGATGGTTATCCATCCCTTCTCTTTCAGTCTGGAAGCATCTTTAAGTTCCATTTGTGTCTCTTATTGACAGAATATTGATAGGTCCTGTCTTTTTATCCAATTTGCAACTGTGTGCCATTTTATAGGAGCATTTAGTCTGTTCATGTTAAAAATGATTATTGATAGATAAGTTTTTATTGACATCATGTTGTCTGTGAAGTCCCTGTTTCTGTAGATTGTTTCTGTAAATTTCTCTTCTGTGTCACTCTTGGGTTCTTTTATTTGTTATAGAAACCTCCTTAATATTTTTTTGTAGTGTCACCTTGGTGGTCAAATAATCTTTTAAACCTTGCTGGTCTTGGAAGCTCTTTATCTCTCCATCCATTTTGCTGGATAAAGTATTCTTGGCTACATTTTATTCTCATTTAGTGCCCTGAATGTGTCCTGCCAGACCTTTCTGGCAGCCTGGTTTCTGTGGACAGGTCAGATTTTATTCTGATGAACCTTCCTCTGTACTTAAGGAATCTCTTCCCCCTAGCTTCCCTTAGGACCTCTCTTCTAAAATTATGATTCATAAAATTCACAATCAAGTTTCTGGAGGTCGTTCTAGATTTGTTGATCTTAGGGGTGTCTTCTTTCTGTCTCTAGGACATGAATGCTTGTTCCATTCTGCAGTCTGGGGAAATTTTCATCCAGAATTTGTTCAACTATATTTTCTAGTCTTCTCTCTTTCTTTATCTCCTCAGGGATCCCAATAATTCTGGCACTGGAGTATTTCATGGCATCATTTATTTCCCTAATTCTGTTTTCATGGCTTCTAAGTTGTTTGTTCCAGGCCTTCTTCTGATCCTTCTTCTCTATCAGTTTGTCCTCTAGATCACTAATTCTATCTTCTGCCTAAACTTACCCTAGCTGTTACAATATTTAGATTAGATTGGATCTTATTGATAGCATTTTTAACTTCTGCCTGGTCGGGTCTCACTTCTGCCCTAAGAGATTCTATGTTGTCACTAATGGTTTTCTCCAACCTAGTCATTGCATAGATAGCTGTTACCCTGAATTCCCTTTCCAACATACTGTTTATGTCCATATCCAATAGTTCTGTGGCAGAGAGCACAGTCTCTAAAATTTTTCCTCTGTTGGGTGTTCCTCCTTGTCATTTTGATGAGGGGTGGCTGAGGGGATATATAGCTGAATAAATCAACCAATGATCCAGGCAAAGTGCACCTGGAAAGTTTTATAGCAACTGGAAATCAGCACCAAAATGAAAGAAAAAAGAAAAAAAGAGAGAGAAAAAAGATAAAAAGAAGAGAAAACCCAGCCAAAATGAGCCCCAAAAGTAAGATTTATAAGATATAGAAACAAAAACAAACAAAAAGATTGACAAAAGTAAATTACAAGAAAAAAAAAAAAAAAGAAAAGCCCCAACAAAATGAGCCCCACGAATAAGATTTATATAATACCAGAACAAAAACAAATACATGGAAAGACTGACAGAAGGAAAGTATGGGTGGATAGTTATAAATCCTTGTTGTGAGTGAGGAAGGTTTTTTTTGGTTCTTCCTGGGTGTATCTTGATATCTTTTTTAATGGACTCTACTTCCCAGAGATAAATGAAAATTAAAACTGGTTTATATATAAGTGTAGTATTCAATAGGGAAAAAGGATTACCTTGAAGCTTATATCTATATGTATATTTTTTTAAAAAAGGAAAACAACACAGGTATATGTATGAAAAACGTTCAAGTTAAAAGGTTATTATTGGAAAGTCAGGGGCTGAGGAGTCAAGATGACAGAGGAGTAGCAGCTGAGATGACATCATGTTGCAGGAGTTCAGTTAGGTAGTTATCAAACCATTCTGGACACCTACAAATCCAACAGGAGATAAAAGAGAAGAAGAGCAATAATTCTAGAAATGGTAAATCGACCACTTTCTGAAAGGTAAGACCTGTGGAGAAGTGAATCCAAAGCGATGGGAAGATAGACTGCATGGGTAGGGGCCAGATCATGGCAAGTGGTGGAGCAATGGAGCACAAATCAGAACTTTTAAAGTCTGCTCCATGAAGGACATCACTCCAGAGGCTAAGTGGGGGTGAAGCCCTCAAGGGGACATCTTGGTCTCAAGTACTGTGGGGTCACAGAAGGATAGGGGGTGTCTGAGTATAGCCGAGCTCTCAGGTATTAGAGTGGGGAAGCTGGCTACAAAGACAGAGCCAAGGAATCTGCTCTCAGTTTGGGGTTACCTTAAACAGTGATCTGTGGCACAGTTGGACCACTGCTTTTTGAGCAGGGACCCTATAAGTGACAGATCTGGGGACACTCACCTTCCTTCTCTGGAGGCAAGAATCTGCTGGGTTTGGTGACTCCAAGTAGGACTGTGTGCCAGAGACAGAAACACTCTGTCACAGGGAGGGTGATCTCAGAGTGTAGCTGGAGACCAGGGAGATGTGCGTGATTGAGCACTTTTCTCCATGGGTGCAATGAGGAGTGGGACCCTGAGCTCTCTGCTCCTCTAGGCTGTAGATTGGGAGGTTGACATTTTCATTCCTGTTCTCCAGAGCTCTACGGAAATCTTTTCAGGGTACAAAAGCTCCCAAGAGCGAACCTGAGCAGATTACTTAGCCTGGCCCCTGGCAAGGGTGGCACAATTCTTCCTTGGGCAAAGACACTTGAGAATCACTACAGCAGGCCCCTCCCCCAGAACATCCAGCCAAGACCAAGCTCACTGATCAAGGAGAAGAGTGGAATTCCAGAATAGGGGAAGGCAAAACATGGAATCGTGGCTTTCTTCCCATGATTCTTCAGTGTTGCAAAGTTAATTAATTTTTTTAATTTTATTTTTTTCTTATTCAATATTTTTAACTTTAACTCTTTCTTCTGTTAATGTTTTTCAACTAGTTTATTTTAACAATACCATTCTTATAAAAAATTTTTAGAACGTTCATTATTATAGTCATTTTTTAATGTTATATCATATACTTTTATTGTTCACTTTTTTCATTTATTTATTTTCAGTATAACAGTATCGTTATTTTTTCACCACACTCAGTGCTCCATGCAATCCGTGCCCTCTATAATACCCACCACCTGGTACCCCAACCTCCCACACCCCCGCCACTTCAAACCCCTCATTTTTTAGTAATTTTATTTTATTTTTTTCACTGTTCCAAGATTCATTGTTTATGCACCACACCCAGTGCTCCATGCAATACATGCTCTCCTTAATACCCACCACCAGGCTCACCCCCAGCTTTTTTTTTTTTTTTTTTTTTTAGATTTTATTTTTATTATTTGTCAAAGAGAGAGCAAGTGAGCGCGAGCACAGGCAGAGTGGAAGGCAGAGTCAGAGGGAGAAGCAGGCTCCCTGCGGAGCAAGGAGCCCGATGTGGGACTCGATCCCAGGACGCTGGGATCATGACCTGAGCCGAAGGCAGCTGCTTAACCAACTGAGCCATCCAGGCGTCCCCAAGCTTTTTTTTTTTTTTTTTTTTTTAATTTTCCAAAAGAAACCTCACAATTTTTACACATTTTAAAAACTATTCTGTGACCTGTGGACTATTTAGAAGTATGTTGTTTAATTTCCAAATATTTTGAATTTCCACTTACCACAGTTCTGTTATTATCTGGGAACATTTATATTCTTTTTTTAAAATTTATTTTTTATTTATTTTCAGCATAAGAGTATTCATTATTTTTTCACCACACCCAGTGCTCAATGCAATCCGTGCCCTCTATAATACCCACCACCTGGTACCCCAACCTCCCACCCCCCGTCACATCAAACCCCTCAGATTGTTTTTCAGAGTCCATAGTCTCTGATGGTTGACCTCCCCTTCCAATTTCCCCCAACTCCCTTCTCCTCTCTGGAGTATTATGCCTCCATCAGAAAGGATGAATACCCAACTTTTGTAGCAACATGGACGGGACTGGAAGAGATTATGCTGTGTGAAATAAGTCAAGCAGAGAGAGTCAATTATCATATGGTTTCACTTATTTGTGGAGCATAACAAATAGCATGGAGGACATGGGGAGTTATAGTCATATTTTTTATCTTTCATTGTATCTAACTTCATTTTTTGTCTACATATGGGGCTTTTTCTTCTAAAAAACGTTGGGATACAACTTCTTCTAATAGATCAAAATATAGCCTAAATCTAGCACAGAGCTTTGTTCTAGTCTCCAGCCTGAGCAAATTATTTCCCCTTTCTTTTCTTTCTTTTCCCAACCAACTTATCAACTCTTTTTTCAGAATTTTTTAGAATTTTTCATCTTCACAGTCATACTCCATCCCTTCATCATGTTTATACTTATTTTTGTGCATATATATATACATGTATTATATACACATATATACATATATGTGTGTATATATGTATATATATGTATATGTGTGTGTGTATATATATATATATATATATATATATATATATTTCTTTCTTTAAAATTTTGGGAGGTAGTTTCTTTTATATCAAAATACATTCAAAATCAAGTGGGTGGCTCTATTCTATTCACCAGTCATATATATATATATTTTTTCCCTTTTTATTTTAACTTGTTTATACCCGGTTTCTTCTCCCCAAGATTTGGGGTCACTTCTGATTTCTTTAACAAACAATTTTCAGTACTCTTTGCCATCCTTTTAGTATTTTATTCTCTCCCTCATATATTCTTATCTGGATAAAATGACAAAGCGAAAAATCTCTCCTCAAAAAAATAGAGCAAGAGGCAGTATCAAAGGCTAGGGACCAAATTAATACGGACATTGGTAATATGTCAGATCTAGAGTTCAGAATGACGATCCTCAAGGTGCTAGCTGGGTTTGAAAAAGGCATGGAAGATGTTAGAGAAACCCTGTCTGGGAAAGAGAAGCCCTTTCTTTTATTCTGGAGAAATAAAAAAACTAAAATCTAAGCAAGCTGAAATTTAAAAAGCTATTAATGAGGTGCAATAAAAAATGGAGGCTCTTAACTGCTAGGATAAATGAGGCAGAAGAGAGAATTAGTGATATGGAAGACCAAATGATCAGGAATAAAGAAGTCAAGCAAAAGAGAGACAAACAACTACTGGACCCCAAGGGAGAATACCAGAGATAAGTGATACCATTAGACAAAACAATATTAGAATAATTGGGATTCCAGAAGAAGAAGAAAGACAGAAGGAGGCTGAAGGTATATAGGAGTGAATTATTGTAGAGAATTTCACTAATATGGCAAAGGGAACAAGCATCGAAATCCAGGAGGTACAGAGAAACCTCCTCAAAATCAATAAGAATAAGTCAATACCCCGTCATCTAACAGTAGAATTTACAATTCTTAGTGACAAAGAGAAAATCCTGAAAGCAACCCAGGACAAGAAGTCTATAACATACAATGGTAAAAATATTAGACTGGCATGCCCCTTATCCACAGAGACCTGGCAGGCCAGAAAGAACTGGCATGATATATTCAGATCACTAAATAAGGAAAAACATGCAGCCAAGAATACTTTGTCCAGCTAGGCTATCATTTAAAATAGAAGGAAAGATAAAAAGCTTTCAAGACAAACAAAAACTAAAAGAATTTGTAAACACCAAACCAGCTTTACAGGAAACTGTGAAAAGGGTCCTCTAAGCAAAGAGAGATGCTAAAAGTAGTAGACTGGAAAGGAACAGAGACAATATACAATAACAGTCACCTTACAGACAGGATAATGGCACTAAATTCCTATCTCTAAATAGTTACCCTGAATATAAGTGGGTAAATGCCCCAATCAAAAGACACAGGATATCAGATATCAGAATGGATAAAAAAACAACACCCATCAATATGGTGTTTACAAGAAACTCATTTTAAACCAAAAGACACCTCCAGATTTAAAGTGAGGGAATGGAAAACAATTTACCATGCTAATGGACAACAAAAACAAAAAAAGCTATGGTGGCAATCCTTACACCAAATAAATTAGATTTTTAGCCAAAGACCATAATAACACATGAGGTAGGAAACCATATCATAATCAAAGTTTAAGAATAATAATCTGTTTAAGAATAAGATCTAACAATTTTAAATATCCATGGCCCTAACATGGGAGCAGCCAATTACATAAACCAATTAATAACAAAATCAAAGAAACAAATCAACAATAATACAATAATAGTAGGGAACTTTAACACCCCCCTCACTGAAATAGACAGATAACCCAAGCAAAGGATCGGCAAAGAAATAAAGGCCTCAAATGACACACTGGACCAGATGGACATCACAGATATATTCAGAACATTCCATCCCAAAGCAACAGAATACACATTCTTCTCTAGTGCACATGGAACATTCTCCAGAATAGATCACATCCTGGGTCACAAATCAGGTCTCAGCCAGTACCAAAAGTTTAGGACCATTCCCTGCATATTTTCAGACCACAATGCTCTGAAGCTAGAACTCAATCACAAGAGGAAATTTGGAAAGAACCCAAATACATGGAATCTAAAGAGCATCCTACTAAAGAAAATGGGTCAACCAGGAAATGAAAGAAAAATTGAAAAAACTTCATGGAAACCAATGATAATGGAAACAAAAAGGTTCAAAATCTGTGGGACACAGCAAACGCAATCCTGGGAGGAAAATATATAGCGATACAAGCCTTTCTCAAGAAACAGGAAAGGTCTCAAATGCACAACCTAACCCTACAGCTAAAGGAACAAAGGAACTGGAGAAAGAACAACAAAGAAACCTAAGCCTAGTAGGAGAAGAGAAATAATAAAGACTAGAGGAGAAATCAATGAAATAGAAACAAACAACAACAGCAAAAAAATTGGAACAAATCAAGGAAACTAGGAGCTGTTTCTTTGAAAGAATTAATAAGATTGATAAACCCCTAGCCAGACTTATCAAAAAGAAAAGTGAAAGGCTCCAAATAAATAAAATCATGAATGAAAAAGGAGAGATCACAATTGACACCAAAGAAATATAAACAATTACAAGAACATTATGAGCAACTATATGCCAGCAAGTTGACAATCTGGAAGAAATGGATGCATTCCTATAGACATATAAACTACTAAACTGAGACAGGAAAAAATAGAAAACATGAACAGACCCATAACCCATAAGGAGATTGAAGCAGTTATCACAAATCTACCAATAAAAAAGAGCCCAGGGCTAGATGGCTTCCCAGGGGACTTCTACCAAGCATTTAAAGTAGGATGAATTCCTATTCTCCTGAAATTGTTCCAAAAAATAGAAATGGAAGGAAAACTTCCAAACTCATTTATGAGGCCAGCATTACCTTGATCCCAAAACCAGACAAAGACCCCATCATATCTGAGAATTACAGACCAATATCCTTGATGAACACAGAAAATAAAATTCTCACCAAAATACTAGTCAATAGGACCTAACAGTACATTCAAAGGATTATTCACCACGACCAAGTGGGATTTGTTCCAGGGCTGTAAAGTTGGTTCACCATCCGCAAATCAATCAATGTGATGCAATACATTAATAAAAGAAAGAACAAGAACCACATGATACTCTCAATAGATGCTGAAAAAGCATTTGACAAAGTACAGCATCCTTTCTTGGTCAAAACTCTTCAAAGTGTAGGAATAGAGGGTACATACCTCAATATCATCAAAACCATGAAAAAGCCACCATGAATATCATTCTCAATGGAGAAAACTGAGAACTTTTCCACTAAGGTCAGGAACATGGCAAGATGTCCATTATCACCACTGCTATTCAGCATAGTATTAGAAGTCCTAGCCTCAGCAATCAGACAAGAAAAAGAAATTAAAGGCATCCAAAGTGGCAAAGAAGTTAAACTACCACTCTTTGCAGATCATAGGATACTGTATGTAGAAAACCCCAAAGACTCCACTCCAAATCTGCTAAAACTTGTACAGGAATTCAGTAAAGTGTCAGGATATAAAATCAATGCACGGAAATCAGTTGCATTTCTATACACCAACACCAAGACAAAAGAAAGAGAAATTAAGAATGAAACTCGACCGTTCTCTTACACGGTACACAAAGATAAACTCAAAATGGTTAAAAGACCACAACGTGAGACAGGAATCCATTAGAATCCTAGAGGAAAACATAGGCAGTAATCTCTTCTATATTAGCCACAGCAACCTCTTTCAAGATATGTCTCCAAAGGCAAAGGAAACAAAAGTGAAAATAAACTTTCAGGACTTCATCAAAATCAAAAGTTTCTGCACAGCAAAGGAAAGTGAAGAAAACAAAGAGGCAACCCACGGAATGGGAGAAGATATTTGCAAATGACAGTACAGACAAAAGGTCGATATCCAGGATCTATAATGAACTCCTCAAACTCAACACACACAAAACAGGCAATCATATAAAAAATGGGCAGAAGATATGAACAGACACTTCCCCAATGAAGACATACAAATGGCTATCAGACACATGAAAAAATATTCATCATCACTAGCCATCAGGGAGATTCAAATGAAAACCACATTGAGATATCACCTTACACCAGTTAGAATGGCCAAAATTAGCAAAACAGGAAACAACATGTGTTGGAAGGATGTGGAGAAAGGAGAATCCTCTTACACTGTTGGTGGGAATGAAAGTTGGTGTAGCCACTTTGGAGAAAAGTGTGGAGATTCCTCAAGAAATTAAAAATAGAACTTCCCTATGACCCTGCCATTGCACTCCTGGGTATTTACCCCAAAGATACAGATGTAGTGAAAAGAAGGGCAATCTGTACCCCAATGTTTATAGCAGCAATGGCCTCAGTCGCCAAACTGTGGAAAGAACCAAGATGCCCTTCAATAGACGAATGGATAGGGCAGATGAGGTCCATATACACTATGGAGTATTATGACTCCATCAGAAAGGATAAATACCCATCTTTTGTATCAACATGGATGGGACTGGAAGAGATTATGCTGAGTGAAATAAGTCAAGCAGAGAGAGTCAATTATCATAAGGCTTCACTTATTTGTGGAGCATAACAAATAGCATGGAGGGCAAGGGGTGTTAAAGAGGAGAAGGGAGTTGGGGGAAATTGGAAGGGGAGGAAAACCATCAGAGACTATGGACTCTGAAAAACAATCTGAGGGGTTTGAAGCAGCGGGGGGTGGGAAGTTGGGGTACCAGGTGGTGGGTATTATAGAGGGCACAGATTGCATGGAGCACTGGGTGTGGTGAAAAAATAATGAATACTGTTATGCTGAAAATAAATTTTAAAAAAAATTTAAATTTTTGTGAAAAATACATATTCCTAGATCCCACCATTTGGAATTCTCATTCAAGTCTTCTGGGAGAGGCCTTGATCTTTATAATCACGTCAATTTTGGAAACTCTGCACTGTGCATTGGAGTATGGGTAACACAGGACAAACTCAACCTCCCATCACCAACTTCTTCATATAGAAGATAACATCTGTACCATTACTGTTACCAGGAATGACCCACAGCAAATATTTCCTGGCAATTTGTGTAAAACTAGACTGAATTAATACTATATGCAATACAGCCTACAAAAGTATTTGAGAAGCAAGATTTGAGGCTTCCAATACAATGGAAGCCAATCATCATTTTACAATCAACAAATTTCCTCTACATGTAAGTCCTTTGAACATTTATTCTCAAAGGTGACATAATAGAATGAGTCACTTAAAGACATAATTTGATAACTATATCTTTCTATAGCTGTGCTAATACTAGAGTCTTAGAATGTGTGGCCATGGGAAGAACATTAGACTGAATAGATATCTGATACTATTCTTGTTATGTTTATCTAAAGTATCCATGACAAAACAACCTAAGCAGGCCATCTATGTCCCTAATTATAACTACCACATAAAAACTCACTGGTGGTAGGCACAATTACAAACACAGTAGATACATCAGTAAATTTCTCCCCAGGAGTCACAATCACCTGGATGGGTTCTCTTGTACTTCCCACCCACAAGCTCTGTAATCAGGTTAGATTTAGACTGAATTTCTTAGACAATCCAATCAAATAAAACTTTCAATTCAATTATAAATTACTGCTTTAATTTGAGGGTGGTAAATTTCCAGATTTTATTACCACTACAGTTGCTGAAAACACCAGTTGATTTAAAACAAACATGTGCTAGAGTGCCTGGGTGGCTCAGTGGGTTAAAGCCTCTGCCTTTGGCTCAGGTCATGATCCCAGGGTCCTGGGATCAAGTCCTGCATCAGGCCCTCTGCTCAACAGGGAGACTGCTTCCTCCTATCTCTCTGCCTGCCTCTCTGCCTACATGTAATCTCTGTCAAATAAATAAATAAAATATTTAAAAATAAATTTTAAGAATTTTTAAAAAATTTAAAAGAAGAGAAATTAAGGAGTCAATCCCATTTTCAACTGCACCCAAAACCTTATGATACCTAAGAGTAACCCTAATTAAAGAAGCAATCTATCTGTACTCAGATAACTATAATATACTCATGAAAGAATTTGAGTAAAACACAAAGAAATGGGAAAATGTTCCATGTTTATGGATTGGAAGAACAAATATTGTGAAATTGTCTATGCTACCCAAAGCAATCTACAAATTTATTGCAATCCCTATCAAAATACCATCAATTTTTTAAAAAGAGAGATGGAAGAAATAATCCTAAAATTTATATGGAACCACAAAAGACCTCAAATAGTCAGGAATGTTAAAAAAGGAAGCCAAAGTTGGTGGCATCACAATTCCAGATGTCAAGCTCTATTACAAATCTATCATCATCAAGACAATATGGTCCTGGCACAAAAATGGACACATAGATCAATAGAACATAATAGAGAGCCCAGAAAGAGACCCTCAACTCTACAGTGAAATAATCTTTGACAAAGCAGGAGAGAATGTCCAATGGAAAAATAAAAGTCTCTTCAACAAATGGTGTTGGGTAAATTGGACAGCCACATGCAGAAAAATGAAACTGGACCATTTCCTTACATCACTCTCAAAAATAGACTTCAAATGGATGAAAGACCTCAATGTGAGAAAGGAATCCATCAAAATCCTTGAGGAGAACACAGGCAGCAACCTCTTCGACCTCAGCCACAGCTACTTGTTTCTAGAAACATCACCAAATGCAATAGAAGCAAGGGCAAAAGTGAACTATTGGGACTTCATCAAGTTCAAAAGCTTTTGCACAGCAAAGGAACAGCCAACAAAACCAAAAGACAACTGACAGAATGGGAGAAGATATTTGCAAATGACATATCAGATAAAGGGCTAATATCCAAAATCTTTAAAGAACTTTTCAAACTCAACACCCAAAGAACAAAGAATCCAATCAAGAAATGGGCAGAGGACATGAACAGACATTTCTGCAAAGAAGACATCCAGATAGCCAACAGACACATGAAAAAGTGCTCCACCTCATTCGGCATCAGGGAAATACAAATCAAAACCACAATGCAATACCACCTCATGCCACTCAGAATGGGTAAAATTAACAAGTCAGGAAATGACAGATGCTGGCGAAGATGTGGAGAAAGGGGAACCCTCCTACACTGTTGGTGGGAATGCAAGTTGGTGCAACCACTCTGGAAAACAGCATGGAGTTTCCTCAAAAAGTTGAAAATAGAGCTACTCTATATGACCCAGCAATCGCACTACTGGGTATTTACCCTAAAGATACAAATGTAGTGACCCAAACAGGCGCATGCACCCAAATGTTGATAGCAGCAATGTCCACAATAGCCAAACTATGGAAAGAACCTAAATGTCCATCAGCAGATGAATAGATAAAGAAGATGTTATATATATATATATATATATATATACACACACACACATATGTATATGTATATATATGTATATACACATACACACACACAATGGAGTACTAGGCAGCCATCAAAAGAAATGAAATCTTGCCATTTGCAATGATGTGGATGGAACTAGAGGGTATTATGCTGAGCAAAATAAGAAAGTAAGAGAAAGACAATCATAATATGATC
Source organism: Mustela nivalis (assembly GCF_964662115.1). NCBI lineage: Eukaryota > Metazoa > Chordata > Mammalia > Carnivora > Mustelidae > Mustela > Mustela nivalis. The sequence goes on from NC_139040.1 coordinate 73,312,960, forward strand.
TCCCTGATATGAGGAATTTGAGAGGTAATGTGGGGGGTTTGGGGAGTAGGGAAGAAAACAAACTGAGAGTTGCCAGGAGGACGGGGGGGCAGGAGAGGGTGGTTGGATTATGGATATTAGAGAGTGTATGTGGTATGGTGAGTACTGTGAACCTGCAATTCACAGACCTATACCCCTAGGGCTAGTAATACATTATATGTTATTAAAAAAAAACTTGGGGCGCCTGGGTGGCTCAGTGGGTTAAGCTGCTGCCTTCGGCTCAGGTCATGATCTCAGGGTCCTGGGATCGAGTCCCGCATCGGGCTCTCTGCTCAGCAGGGAGCCTGCTTCCCTCTCTCTCTTTCTCTCTCTGCCTGCCTCTCTGCCTCCTTGTGATCTCTGCCTGTCAAATAAATAAATAAAATCTTTAAAAAAAAAACTTTAAAAAGTTATTATGGAATATGTTATATTAAACCTCTAGTTGTAAAGGTAGGTAATTTAAAAAAATTAAAAGAACAACAATGGTGAGAACGAATTTTTAAAAAACATTGTATCTATGAAATATACAGGTTTTAGGTCAATATTGTGAGCTTAGTATATTGTTTTCCCCTGATGTTTGGGTTTTACAGTTTTATGAGGACCCTGTGGTGGTTTTCCTCTCATTCTTTTGGCTTGCCTTCTGCGGGAAGGGCCTGCTGCATTGTTCTCCCATCAGTCTTGCTTGGGTTGAGTGGCCCTGCAGGTTATCAAGTGGCTGGACTGTGTGGAAACCGTTTTTTCAGGCTTTTGTTCTCTGGAAGTTTTTGTTCTTTGGCGGCTTTTTGCAGTTTGGGAGAGGCTTAGTGGAAAGCAAATGTCTGTACCCAGAGCTTCACCTCAGTTAGAAGCCTCACTCTGCTCCCCTTTGGGTGGTCCAGAGCACACAGACTTCCCTCTGTGAACTCCGCTGATCAGTGCAACCTCTTACAGGTGGTGTGCCCCCTAAACACAGCCTCAGTGGTCACCCGAGGCCCCCACTTGTCTCTGTACCCCCATTCCACTATCCCTGTGAGTGAAATTTGTCTGGGGAGCCCACTTCTGGTAGCTGCCTTTTCCAGGACTGCAGTCTGGCCCACTCCGGGTGCACCCAGACCCCAAAGTTACGCAGTTTTCCGAAGGCTGTCTGCGAGGGATCCTGACTGGAAAATGTGCCAGGTTCTCTCAGCTGTGGGCTGGGAGTGCTCAGATGCTTGGCAGGCTGTGGAAGACTATGGTCCTAGAGACCACCAGTTGGCATCCACACCAGGCTCTCTCAGGCATGCGTGGAAGTCCACCCAGCCTAGCAGTGGTGCAAACAGCAGAAAGCCAAAAGCTCAGGAACCATAGACTGGAGGCTCCGCTGCACTCTCTGGCATGGGTGATCACAGGTGGTAGCCATCCTGGGAACATGGACTTAGGCCCCGCTTCTGACCACCCAATTCTACCAGTTGCCCCTTAAAATTTTTTCCTCTTTTCTGGGTGCTTTTAACTAGACTCCAAGTTAATGCTGGTCTCCAACTACAGGGAACTTTCATATTGGGGTGTTACTTTCCAATGGGTTGCTTCTGGTGGTTCCGTCCCCCTTCTGTTTATCCTCTGATATCAGTCCTAGCATCCCCACTCCACTTTACCTCTCCACTGATGTCTTCTGCCTTCGTAGAGATCCAGAAATATATATTCTTAAATCTCAGACTGATTCCATAAGTGTTCAGAGTGTTTTGGTAGATATTTAGCTCACTTTAGGTTGAAACAGGGTCTCCTATCTCTCTGCCATCTTGCCTTTTTGATCCATTTTGAGTTTATATTTGTTTATGGTGTATGAGGATGGTCCAGTTTCAATATTCTGTATATAGCTGTCCAATTTTCCCAACACAATTTATAGAAGAGACTGTTTTCCATTGGATATTTTCCCCTGATTTGTCAAAGATTTGTTGATGATATGGCTGAGGGTCCATTTCTGGAGTGTCTATCTGTTCCATTGTTCAATGTGTCTATTTTTGTGCCAACATTATCCTGCCTTGATGATCACATCTTTGTAATATAGCTTGAGGTCAGACAATGGGTGCCCCCAGCCTAGTTTTATATTTTTCAACATTGCCCAGGAGATTCGCAGTCTTTTCTGGTTCCATACAAATTTTAGGATTCTTTGTTCCACCTCCTTGAAAAATGCCAATGGTATTTTAATAAGGAGGGCACTGAAACTGTAGATTGATCTTGGCAGCATAGACATTAAAAAAAGATTTCATTTGTTTACTTGACAGAAGGAAAGAGAGCACAAGCAGGGGTTCAACAGGCAGAGGGAGAAGCAGGCTCCCTGAGGAGCAGGGAGCCAGACATGAGACCTGATCCCAGGATTCTGGGATCAAGACCCGAGCTGAAGGCAGACATCCAACCAACTGAGCCTTGCCTTCCAATCCATAAGCATGGAATGTTTTTCCATCTTTTTGTGTCTTCCTCCTTTTCTTTCATAAATGTTCTGTATTTTTTAGGGTATAGATCCTTTACCTATTTGGTTAGTTTTATTCCAAGGTAGCTTATCATTTTATTCTTATTATAAATGAAATCTATTCCTTAATTTCTCTTTCTACATTTATGTTGTTAGTGTATAGAAAAATAACTGATTTTTGTACATTGATTTTGTATCTTGCCACCTTGGTGAAATGCTACAATTTCTAGTAATTTTAGGGTGGTCCTTTGAGTCCTTTGATAGATGACAAAGTATCATGTCATCTACAAAGATAGAGTCTGACTTCTTCTTTGCCAGTTTGGATGCCTTTTATTTCTTGTCATTGTATGACTGCTGATGCTAGGACTTCTAGCACTATGTTGAATAATATTCATGAGAGTGGGCATTCCTGTCTTGTTCCTGATCTTAAACGAGTGTGATATTCACTGTGCATTTTTCATAAATGGTCTGATATTTTGGAATGTTCCCTCTATCCCTATACTCTGAAGACTTTTAATCAGGAAAGTATTTTTCATTTTCTCAAATGCTTTTTCTGCATCAGATGAGAGGATTATGGTCCTCATCTTCTCTTTTATTAATGTGCTTGACAATGTTGAGTGATTTGCAGGTGTTGAACCACCCTTGCATCCCAGAAATAAAATCTCATTTGGTTGTGTGAATAATCTTTTCAATGTATTGTTGGGTCTTAATGACTAGGATCTTGTTGAGAATTCTGGCATCCATGTGTATCAGAGATATTGGTCTGTAATTATCTTTTCTGATGGGGTCTCTGCCTGGTTTGGGGTTCAAAGTAATGCTGGTCTCATAGAATGAGTTTGGAAGTGTTCCTTCTGTTTCTATTTTTGAAACTGATTCAGGAGAAGAGGTATTATTTCTACTTTAAATGTTTTGCAGATTCCCACTTGGTGTCGCCTCCTGACAGCACATAGGAAAAGAATGAGGCATAAACAAGTCAGCTGCAAGAGAATGTGAGCAGGGGATGACAGTAGAAAAGGCCATCACCACAAACAACTCCTCAGTCTCCTATTTATTAGAAAGTGGGTAACAATCAACAAAGAAGCTGGAGTAGATTACACATTGACCATGAGTCTTGTAGATAAGTAAGAAGAAAGGCAAAATATGTCTGGTCACCTAGTACATGACCTATAGTGAGCAAGCCCAAATAAAAAAACTGTCTAACTAAGTACAGGTGCTTTCTGGGGAAGGGGAGAGAATTGAAAAATGAAGCAGGTGGCATTCCACCCTGACTGGGCAGGGCATTCCCAGCTGTTCCGCTTCAAGGATGTCTATCGTCCTCTCCCTCAGAGGCCTATTGCCAGTACCTGTTCTTCTCAAGTCTATATCTAAGCATGCTTGATAACTAGTATAATTTCTCATAGGTTATATTTTAAGCAGTATGTTTTTCTGAGGGGTGATTACACCTGGGAATCCATCTGACCCTGGACTCTTGTTTTTTGGAAGGTTTTTGATCACTGCTTCAATTTTGTTACGGGTCATTTATCTATTAGAATTGTTTATTTCTTCCTGTTTCATTGTAGTTTATAAATTTCCCGGAAAGTATCCATTTCTTCCAGGTTGCTTAATTTGCTGGCATATAGTTGCTGGTAATAATTTTAGTAATTGTTTCTATTTCCTTGGACTTAATCCCCCCTTTCATTCATGATTTTATTAATTTGGGTCCTTTCTCTTTTATTTTAGATAAGTCTAACCAAAAGTTTATCTATCTTATTAATTCTTTTAAAGAACCAGCTTCTGGTTTTGTTGTCCTATTCTACTGTATTTCTGGTTTCTATTTCATAGCTCTTTTGTCTAATCTTTATTATTTCTCTTCTTGGTTTAGATTTTATTTGCTGTTGTTTTTCTAGCTCATTTAGGTGTAAGGTTAGCTTGTGAATTGGGGATTTTTTCTGAGTTTATGAGAGAGGCTTGTATTTTGTTGTATTTCCCTCTTAGGACAACTTTTGCAATATCCCATAGGTTTTGGAATGGTGTGTTTTCATTCTCATTAGTCCACGAATTGTTTAAATATTCTTCCATTTCCTGGTTGACCCAATCATTCTTTAGCAAGATGCTCTTTAACTTCCAAGTGTTTGAATTCCTTCCAAATGTGTGTGTGTTTGTGTGTGTGTGAGTGTGTGTGTGTGTGTATGATTTAGTTCCAATTTCAAGACATTGTGGTCTAAAAATATGCAAGGAATAATCTCAGTCTTTTGGTATCAGTTGAGACCTGATTTGTTGATTTGTGATCCAGTATGTGGTCTAATCTGGAGAAAATTCCATGTGCATTCAAGAAGAATGAGTATTCTGTTGTTTTAGGGTGGAATGTCCTTTACATATCTGTGAAGTCTGTCTGGTCTAACGTGTCATTCAAAGTTCTTGTTTGTTTGTTTATTTATTTCTTTTTTTTCTTCAAAGTTCTTATTTCTTTGTTGAGTGTCTGCTTAGATGATCTGTCCATTGCTGTGAGGCTTTGAGTTGAATGTTGAGGTCTCTTATTATTAACGTATTATTATCAATACATTTTGTTATTGTTGTTAATAGTTCACTTACGTAGTTGGCTGCTCCCATGTTGGGGCATAGATATTTATACCTGTTAGATTTTCTTATTGGATAGAATCTAAGTATGATATAGTGTTCTTCTATGTCTCTTACTACAGTCCTTTTTATAATCTAATTTGTCTGATATGAGGATTGCTATCCCAGCTTTCTTTTGAGGCCCATTGGCATGATAAATGTTTCTCCATCCCCTCACTTTCAATCTGAAAGTTCAAAATGACTCTCTTATAGACAGCATATGGCTAGTCCTTCTTTTTTATGCAATCTGAAACCGTGTGCCTTTTGATGGGAGCATTCAGCCCGTTCACATTGGGAATACATATTGAAAGATATGAATTTAGTGCCATCATATTGCCTCAAAAGTCCCTGTTTCTGTAGATTGTCTCTGGTAATTTTGGGTCTATATTATTCTTCGTGTCTTTTATATAATCCTCCCCTTAATATTTCTTGCAGGACTGGCTTGCTGGACACATATTATTTCAGTTTCTTTTGTTCCTGGAAAGTCTTTATCTCTCTGTACATTTTGAACAACAATCTTGTTGGATAAAGTATTTTTGGCTACATGTTATTCTCCTTTAGTACCCTGAATATATCTGGCTTTCCAGGTCTCTGTGGGCAAGTCTGATGTTATTCTGATGAAGAACCCTCCATGCATAAGAAATATTTTCTCCTTAGCTGCTCTCAGGATAGGTTCCTTGGTTCTAAGATTAGCAAGTTTTACTATTATATGGCAAGGTGTTTATCTGTTTTTATTGACTTTGGGTGGGGTCCTCTTGGCCTGCTGGACATGAATGCTTGTTTCCTTCCCCATATTAAGAAAGTTCTCAGTTATGATTTGTTGAAATACATCTTCTAGCCTCCCCCAACCCCCTAAGGGATCCCAGTAATTTGGACATTGGAAAGTTTTATGATTTCATTTATCTCTCTAATTCTGATCTCATGGGCTTCTACTTGTTTATCCCTAGCCTCCTTGACTTTCTTCTTACTATCAGCTTATCTTCTAGATCATTAATTCATTCTTCTGCCTCATTTACCCTACCTCTTAGAGTATCCAGTTTAGACTGCATCTCATTCATAGCATTCTTAAATTTATCCTAGTTGTTTTTCATTTCTGGCCTTAGAGATTCTATATTCTCACTAATGCTTTTCTCAAGCCTAGCCTTTGACATCATGCTTGCTACCCTGAAGTCTATCTCTGACATCTTGCTTATATCCGTATCCATCAGATCTGTGGCAGAGGCCGCTGCCTCTGGTTCTTTTTTTGTTGGGAGTTCCTCCTCCTAGTTATTTTGTTGATGGGTGGCTGAAGGAACATACAGAATCAAAAAATATCAATCATGACTTAAACAAGATGAGCCCTCAGAAAATCTAGGAGTGATTGGAAGCCACCACTTAAAAAAAAAGGAAACCCAAGAATAAAATTCATAAAATTTAATTTAAAAAATTAGAAATTAAAAAAGAGGGGTAGTGATGTTAGGAGGAGCTATAATCTCTCAGTGTGGGCAAAGGAGGGTGTTTCAATTTTTCCCGGGTATATTTTTTCTGTTTGTTAGAGGACACTACTTCCCAGAATAAATTCTGGGAAGTTGTGTCCTTTTCCCCGATTTTATATATATATATAGAGAGATAGATAGATAGATATAGATATATAGATATATATATATAGAGAGAGAACTACATTGAAGCATATATCTATAAAAGTATAGGCTTGAAAAAGTATGAGTTAAAATCTACTATGAAATATGATATATTAAACATCTAGTTGAAATGAGAAAAAGGTAAAAAGAATAAAACAGAGAAGCATAAGAGAAAGAATAAAAAGAAAAAGAGAGTTATATCTGAAAAATACTCAAGTCATGATACAATGCCTGGAGCTCCGTATACTATTTTCCCCTGGTATTGGGTATTTATAGTTTTATGGGGACTCTAGGGCTGTGTCCTCTTATTCTTCCAGCCTATTTTCTGGGAGGGGGGCCTGTAGTGCTGTGTCCCCTTCTTGGGCAGAGTTGCCCTGCCCCCTGTCGGGGGGCTGGGTTCAGTGGAAACTGGATTTTTGAACTTTTGTTTTCTGGCAACTTACCATGCTTCTACTGAGGGTCAGAGCAAAAATGCCCACACCCAGACCTCTGTCCAGGAGCTGAGAAATCCCAGTGTGTTCTTTTATGAACCCACCAGAGCACACAGCCTCCATTTCTGTAGGTGTCACTGAAAACCACAGCCTCCCATGAGTGGTACACACCCACAGCCACTTTCTCTGTTGTCCACCCAGGTGCCAGGGCCTGTCTCTGCCCTTTGTGCTTCTAAAACCAGGTTCATATGTGTGCCCCCATAGCTCCTGGATCCTGTTGAGAGCTGTCTAAAGCCCTTTCTCAACCACTACTGCTCTGAGTTTTGCCTGGTCCCTGGTGCAGGATGCTTTTGCAGTTCAGTGTTACCTCACTTTCCAGTAGCCAGCTTATGGAAGCTTCCTCGCCCTTCTGCTTATCTTCCTATATCTGCCCACAGATTCATGACTCAGCCCTTCCTACCTTGTGATAGGTGGTGTTTTTCTGCTTGTAGAGATCCAGAAATATATTCTTATATCTAAGGATAATTTTGTGGGTGTCCAGAATGGTTTGGTAGATACCCAGCTAAATTCAGAGGACTGGTTGAAACAGGGTCCCCTACTCCTCCACCATTTTCCCCCTCCTCCTCATTTGTTCCTTCTTGTTGATTTTTGGCACAGTCTTTGGGGCCTTCTATGTATAGTATTGTATCATCTGCAAATGATGACACTTTAACTTCTTTACAAATAAGGAATGTAGTCAATGATATTCTAATAGTATTGTATAGTGACATATAGCTATACTCATGGTGAGTATAGCATAATTTGTAAACTTGTTGAAGCACTATATTATATACCTGAAACTAATGAAACATTGTGTGTCAACTATACTCAGATGAAATAAATTAATAAAAAATAATGATCAATGGGGGAAATCACCCCAAAATACAGAAAACAAAATATATGTAATAGGAAAAAAAAAATCCCATAATCCTACAACCAAGAGTCGTACAACCTACAACCATGGTTAACTTTGTTGGTTCATTTCATTCCAGTCCTCTTTTCTGAATGTGTATATGTGTGTTTGTATTACTTGTTTTTCTTAATTGAAATTATACTATGGGCTCTGAAAAACAATCTGAGGGGTTTGAAGTGGTGGGGGGGTGGGAGGTTGGGGTACCAGGTGGTGGGTATTATAGAGGGCACAGATTGCATGGAGCACTGGGTGTGGTGCAAAAATAATGAATACTGTTATGCTGCAAATAAATAAAAAAATAAATTAAAAAAAATAAATTATACTCTTTACACTCTGTTGTGTCCTCCTCCTTTACCTGAATGTCATAAAATTGACATTTCCCCTGTTGATAAATATTCTTTGAAATGGTTCTATATTATCTCTTACCACATTTATTTAGCCATTCCCTGGAACATTTAATGTGGCCTACCATAAATCTCTATGTATATGTATATGTATATGTATATGTATATGTATATGTATATGTATATATATCAAGTATGAATCTCAGTAAATCTATAAGCATGCATGTATAGGAAAAATATATATTTTTAAAGATTTAATGTATTTATTTGACAGAGAGAAATCACAAGTAGATGAAGAGGCAGGCAGAGAGAGAGAGGGAAGCAGGCTCCCCGCTGAGCAGAGAGCCCGATGTGGGACTCGATCCCAGGACCCTGAGATCATGGCCTGAGCAGAAGGCAGTGGCTTAACCCACTGAGCCACCCCGGTGCCCCAATAATTTGTTTTTTTATAATTAAATTGAATTTCTATCTTCAGTGTCCAACCTGCCACACTGGCAAAAAATGTAACCTCTGAAGTACTGAATACCTTTGTGCAGATGTCTTTGTAAGAACCTTTATTTCCTTGGAATAGATTTCTAGAAGTAAGTGGAAATGTTGAATCAAAGGGTATGAACTTACTTAAGAATTCTTATTCAGATGATAAATGATAGATAGATAGTATATATTATTTTATATAACTTTATAGCTAGCTAGCTACAAACCACTTAAAAAAACCTTAAGCACTTTTGGTGGTTTCACATTAAAGGGATGTAAAATTTCCTAAGGAAATTTCCTATCTGTATTCTAATTTATAATAAGGCACTGGCTTAGTCTATAACTCTTTAAGAAGACATGGAAAGAAAACTTTTAAACTTCTACACTGAAAGAATTCAACTTTGCCCTGCTTTGGACAACTATCATCAAATATTGATCCTGGTTAGGCTCTCCTCCATCAAAAGTGTGCTGACATGTAACAACGTTATTAATGCAAGTCATAAGGATTAGCTCATTCAGTACGTGGGAAGTCATTCTCAGGACTGCTGGGAGAGTTTTACAAAAAGAGTATGTGATCATTACACAGTGCAGTGCTTGGCACTCAGTACTTCAGTTCAATCTGATAACATTTTTATAAGCATGACACAATTAACTAATAAGGCAATTAATTACTTAATTTAACACTTTTTCACTGAACTGAAATCATTCATTCCAGATTCAAGTAATTTGAAATGCTGTCAAAACAATATTTATTAAGTTTAGAAAATGGGTTCTGAAGTGTGTACCTAGGTATTATGCTAAAGCTATGCAAGTACAAGCAAAGAAGTGTTTCTGACCTTGAAAATTTTAAAATAAAATTGAAAAGATACCTATCTTCAAATACTAAGAGATCAATGAAAAGACTCTGAGATGATTCTGAGAAACAATGCTAATTGCAATCAAATTGATAGATATCCTAATAATGGTATGTTTAGGGAAGGTTTTGTAGAGAAAATAGGACTCCAAATGTCTGTAACAGGTACAGAGAAATGGAAAGAGAATGGGAGACAGGGGCGTAAATTAACTCAAGATTTAAGGTTTGGAGGGGTGTCTGGGTGGCTCAGTCAGTTAAACCTCAACTCAGGTAATCATCTCATGGTTTCACTCTCTGTCTCTTTCTGTCTCTGTCTTGAATAAATAAATAAATAAATAAATAAATAAATCTTCTAAAAAAAGATATAAGGACATCTCAGCTCCTTCCACAGTTTGGCTATTGTGGATATTACTGCCATGAATCTTGGGGTAGAGGTGCCCCTTCTTTTAACTGCAGCTATATATTTGGGGTAAATACCTAGTAGTGGAATTTCTGGGTCATAGGGTTGCTCCATTTTTAACATCCTGGGGACCGTCCCTACAGTTTTCCAGAAAGGCTGTACAAGTTTGGTGTTATATGTAATTAATGAATCACTGAACATTAATGGATAAATAAATAAATAAATTTATCATGAGCAAGATAGATACATAGATGATAGATAGATAGATAGATATAGTTATAAGGTTTGGAATAAGCTTAGTACAACTGAGACAAGGGGCTAGTGGTGAGAGGCCCTGAATGCTAAATTTAAAATAAAGAAAAAATGGATGATACTTTAATATACAGGCTTTAGAACCAGACTACTTGGGTTCAAATCTTGCACTTTGAAACAGATTGATTTGGGACAAATATCTTAACCTTTGTTATTAGAGTATATATGTTTTGATACCACATACAGACATGTGGGAGTCTCAGCAAAGAAGATACGAGATCTCTTAGAAACACACACACAGTGATAGAGATACAAGACACACAGAAAAATGTTTAGAGAAAGACAGTGGCAGATCCCTGAGGCCCATCACTTGAGGTCAGGAGGTGCAAAGGAAGAGAAAGTCAGTTATCAAAGAAAAGCATCTAAAGTCAGAAAAATGCTTTAATGTCACTGAACAACTCGGGCTTGTAAGGGTTATTTTGTCTGGTGCCAGAAAATAAGCCAATTCATTTGTACATTTCCAGTACTTGTAGGGCTAAGCATAGATGCTGCTCAAGTGTTCATACACTCTTTAAGGGACTTTCTCCCCTTGAAATGCCCTATTTTGAAAGGTAAGAATGACCTTCCTTAACATTTGGGCTCTTAATGTAAGTGCATCAACGCATCATATTGGTCAGAGATATGGTTCAGTATGGCTCCTCTGGGTCTAAGGACTTGAATCTGGAGAAAATATGCAGTAAATAAAAATTAACTATGAGGTATTTTTAATGAAGGTGCTATTAATGAGTCTTCAAATAGCTTGAAGATTTAGTGTTCCTTTGATTACATTTCCTGACAGGAACTGTATTGGTAGCAACAGTACTGAACTTGGAGCTTTGCTCTGCTTCCTTCCCTTAGCTGAGAACATCCCCATCTCTGAAGCTATTTCTTCTTCTGCAAAATAAGAAGATGAATTCACCTCTTAACTTCCCTCCTGGGATTGCTGAAAATCTCAGTGGTTGTAAGAGAACTTTATTCATACAAAGCTCCATAAATGAGAAAAAGTTGAATCAGTAGGCTAACAGTTATTAATATATGCAATCAGAAAGACCGTGAGAACAGAGGGAGTACTCTATGCAGATTATTGTGTACTTTGAGGCTAATGTGCTGTGGCCTGCATATTTTAAATGGAACTACAGCCATCTATGAAAATATTCTGGAAGTCAGTGAAAAATAAACTTTGGTAAACTAACATTTGCTTCCCATCCAATCCCTATGTGTTTAAGTAATGTAAAAGCCAGAGTGAACAGGATATAGTAAGCGTATGTTTTTATTAATTAATTTATTTTCAGAAAACCAGTATTCATTATTTTTTCACCATACCCAGTGCTCCATGCAATCCGTGCCTCTATAATACCCACGACCTGAAACCCCGACCTCCCACCCCCACGCCAATTCAAACCCCTCAGATTGCTTTTCAGAGTCCATAGTCTCCAGAGTCTCTCATGATTCACCTCCCCTTACAATTTCCCCCAACTCCCGTCTCTCTCTAACACCCCTGGTCCTCCATGATATTTGTTATGCTCCACAAATAAGTGAAACCATATGATAATTGACTCTCTCTGCTTGACTGATTTCACTCAGCATAATCTCTTCCAGTCCCATCCATGTTGCTACAAAAGTTGGGTATTCATCCTTTCTGATGGAGGCATAATACTCCATAGCATATATGGCCCACATCTTCCTTATCCATTTGTCCGTTGAAGGGCCTCTTGGCTCTTTCCATAGTTTGGCGACCATGGCCATTGCTGCTATAAACATTGGGGTAGAGATGGCCCTTCTTTTCACGACATCTGTATCATTGGGGTAAATACCCAATAGTGCAATCTCAGGGTCATAGGGAAGTTCTATTTTTAATTTCTTGAGAAATCTCCATACTGTTCTCCAAAGAGGCTGCACCAACTTGCATTCCCACCAGCAGTGTAAGAGGGTTCCCCTTTCTCCACATCCCCTCCAACACATGTTGTTTCATGTTTTGTTAATTTTGGCCATTCTAATTGGTGTAAGGTGATATCTCAATGTGGGCTAGAAAGATGAACAGTATATCATGTGGCTGATAGCCATTTGTATGTCTTCATTGGAAAAGTGTCTGTTCATATCTTATGGCCATTTTTTAAATTTTATTTTTATTTTATTTAATTTTTCCAATTTATTTATTTTCAGAAAAACAGTATTCATTATTTTTTCACCACACCCAGTGCTCCATGCAATCTGTGCCCTCTATAATACCCACCACCTGGTGCCCCAACCTCCCAGCCCCCCGCCACTTCAAACACCTCAGATTGTTTTTCAGAGTCCATAGTCTATCGTGATTCACTTCCTCTTACAATTTACCCCAACTCCCTTTTCCTCTCTAACACCCCTTTTCCTCCATGATATTTGTTATGCTCCACAAATAAGTGAAACCATATGATAATTGACTCTCTCTGCTTGACTTATTTCACTCAGCATAATCTCTTCCAATCCCGTCCATGTTTCTACAAAAGTTGGGTATTCATCCTTTCTGATGGAGGCATAATACTCCATAGTGTATATGGACCACATCTTCCTTATCCATTCATCCGTTGAAGGGCATCTTGGTTCTTTCCATAGTTTGGCGACCGTGGCCATTGCTGCTATAAACATTGGGGTACAGATGGCCCTTCTTTTCACTACATCTGTATCTTGGGGTAAATACCGAATAGTGCAATTTCAGGGTCATAGGGAAGCTCTATTTTTAATTTCTTGAGGAATCTCCACACTGTTCTCCAAAAAGGCTGCACCAACTTGCATTCCCACCAGCAGTGTAAGAGGGTTCCCCTTTCTCCACATCCCCTCCAACACTTGTTGTTTCCTGTTTTGTTAATTTTGGCCATTCTAACTGGTGTAAGGTGATATCTCAATGTGGTTTTCATTTGAATCTCCCTGAGGGCTAGTGATGATGAACATTTTTTCATGTGTCTGATAGCCATTTGTATGTCTTCATTGGAGAAGTGTCTGTTCATATCTTCTGCCCATTTTTTGATATGTTTGCCTGTTTCGTGTGTGTTGAGTTTGAGGAGTTCATCATAGATCCTGGATATCAACCTTTTGTCTGTACTGTCATTTGCAAATATTTTTTCCCATTCCGTGGGTTGCCTCTTTGTTTTCTTGACTGTTTCCTTTGCTGTGCAGAAGCTTTTGATTCTGATGAAGTCCCAAAAGTTTATTTTCGCTTTTGTTTCCTTTGCCTTTGGAGATATATCTTGAAAGAAGTTGCTGTGGCTGAAATCGAAGAGATTACTACCTATGTTCTCCTCTAGGATTCTGATGGATTTCTGTCTCACGTTGAGGTCTTTTATCCATTTTGAGTTTATCTTTGTGTACGGTGTAAGAGAATGGTCGAGATTCATTCTTCTACATATAGCTGTCCAGTTTTCCCAGCACCATTTATTGAAGAGACTGTCTTTTTTCCACTGTATATTTTTTGCTGTTTTGTCGAAGATTAATTGACCATAGAGTTGAGGGTCCATATCTGGGCTCTCTACTCTGTTCCACTGGTCTATGTGTCTGTTTTTATGCCAGTACCATGCTGTCTTGGCGATCACAGGTTTGTAATAAAGCTTGAAATCAGGTAACTTGATGCCCCCAGCTTTATTTTTGTTTTTCAAGATTTCCTTAGTGATTCGGGGTCTCTTCTGATTACATACAAATTTTAGGATTATTTGCTCCAGCTCTTTGAAGAATACCGGTGGAATTTTGATCGGAATGGCATTAAAAGTATATATTGCTCTATTCTGCCCATTTTTTTTTATATGATTGCCTGTTTTGTGTGTGTTGAGTTTGAGTAGTTCATTATAGATCCTGGATATCAACCTTTTGTCTGTCCTGTCATTTGAAAATATCTTCTCCCATAAAATTATGATGAAAAGGGAGAGATCACAACGAACACCAAGGAAGTAGAAACAATCATCAGAAGTTATTATCAACAGTTATATGCCAATAAGCTTAGCAACCTAGATCAAATGGATGCATTTCTGGAAAAATATAAACTACCAAAATTGAACCAGTAAGAAATCGACAACCTGAATAGACCAATATCTAATAACGAGATTGAAGCAGTGATCAAAAACCTCCCAAAAAAACCAGAGTCCAGGACCCGACGGATTCCCTGGGGAATTCTACCAAACTTTCAAAGAAGAAATAACACCTATTCTCCTGAAGCTGTTTCAAAAAATGGAAGCAGATGGAAAACTTCCATACTCTTTCTATGAAGCCAGCATTTCCCTGATCCCCAAACCAGGAAAAGACCCTACAAAAAAGGAGAATTTCAGACCAATATCACTGATTAATATGGAAGCTAAGATTCTCAACAAGATCCTAGCCAACAGGATCCAACAGCACATTAAAATATTATCCACCATTATCAGGTGGGATTCATCCCTGGGCTACAAGGATGGTTCGACATTCGCAAATCAATCAATATGATACAACAAATTAGTATGAGAAGAGAGAAGAACCACATGGTCCTCTCAATTGATTCAGAAAAAGCATTTGACAAAATCCAGCATCCATTCCTGATTAAAACACTTCAAAGTATAGGGATAGAGGGAACATTCCTGAACCTCATCAAATCTATCCAAGAAAGACCCACAGCAAATATCATACTCACTGGGAAAAAACTTGCATCCTTCCCGTTGAGATCAGGAACAAGACAAGGATGCCCATTCTCACCACTCTTGTTCAACATAGTATGAGAAGTCCTAGCAACAGCAATCAAACAACAAAGAGAAATAAAAGGTATCCAAATTGTCAATGAAGAAGTCAAATTCTCTCTATTCACAGATGACATGTTTCTTTATATGGAAAACCCAAGACTCCACCCCCATACTACTAGAACTCATACAGCAATTCAGCAACGTGGCAGGATACAAAGTCAATGTGCAGAAATCACTGGCTTTCTTATACACTAACAATGAAAATACAGAAAGGGAAATTAGAGAATCGATTCCATTTACTATAGCACCAAGAACCATAAAATACCTGGGAATAAATCTAACCAAAGAGGTAAAGGATCTGTACTTGAGGAACTACAGAACACTCATGAAAGAAATTGAAGAAGACACAAAAAGTTGGAAGACCATTCCATGCTCTTGGATCGGAAGAATAAACATTGTTAAAATGTCTATACTGCCTAGAGCAATCTATACTTTTAATGCCATTCCGATCAAAATTCCACCAGTATTCTTCAAAGAGCTGGAGCAATAATGCAAAAATTTGTATGGAATCAGAAGAGACCCCAAATCGCTAAGGAAATGTTGAAAAACAAAAATAAAGCTGGGGGCATCATGTTACCTGATTTCAAGCTTTATTACAAAGCTGTGATCACCGAGACAGCATGGTACTGGTATAGTATGCATATTGATTTACCTGAGGCTGGTCCATATGTCTGGAATCTGCCCAGTATTTTTTAGGTATTTTCTCCATATTTACCACCCTCCATTTTGATAAACATCAGAAGACCTAGAAGGCAGGATAGTTTAGGACCCATTCAGCCCTGGATTTACATAGTGTGTCTGGGAAAACTCAATAAAATTTGTTATATTTCTGGCTGCTTTACAAATTAACTAAGCAGTTTGGTGTGTGGGAGAGGAGATGATAGCCTAGAAAGTGCAGTTGCTTACAAGTTTCAGTAATTGTGTAAATAGAGAGAGAGTTTAAAGTCCAAAATAGTCTGCCTGGCATACAAAGGCTGGCACATTCTGGCTCGAGGCCCCACTACTTTTTAGCCCTTACTATTTCTTTGAAAATGCTCTGTCCTTTCCACAAATCTGTGCTTTAATGTTTGCTTATATCTTGGCCTGAAATCGTCTCCCCTTTTCTTCCTTCTCTGACATGTAAGTCACTTTATATCCTTAGTGACCCAACACTGTCAACTGAGTCTATCAATACACTAATCACACTGGGTTCTTAAAATCATATGTTTTTCTTTTTAAAATTAATTTATTTATTTGACAGAGATATCACAAGTATGCAGACAGGCAGGTAGAGAGGAGGGGGGGGGGGGAAGTAAGCTCCCCAATGAGCAAAGAGCCCGACGCAGGGCTCCATCCCAGGATCCTGGGATCATGACCAGAATGGAAGGCAGAGACTTAACCCACTGAGCCACCCAGGTTCCCCTATGTTTTTCTGTACTGAGAAAGAGACAAGGGGTTTTCTCTACAACAGAATATATTCATCTCCAGATCTTAACATTGGCATTTGTGGAAGGAAAGAACAGGGAAGGAGAAAGGGTGGGGAGGGGAGGAGGAAAGTTTCCAGGAAAGAACCCAGAAGTCAAAATCAAGTGATAAGATTTGAATTTCAATCCAGCTAATTTGTGACTGAAATGACGCAGAACAAATTACTTCACTTTTCTAAGCTTCAGTTTATGTTATATTGAGTTAATAATCTCTAGTCCTTTCTCCTTGTCTCAGTTTACTCCACCATGGAATAAGTGAGGGAAAGGAAAGAGAATGCAGAGATGAAAGAGGAAACAGAAAACAGACATATAAAAGAAAACTGCAATTAGTGAGGAAGAGGAACAGTTTAAGGTCAGGGTTAAGTGTACCCCTGGCTGTTTGAAGAAAAATACCACTAGAGGGCAATATTATGATAGTGAAAATTTGTCTAGTTGCATAGGGAACTGGTAAGGCTGAATGGACCAAATCAGATAGGAGCCAAGACTTCTGGAGGCTCAGTCAGAACTTAGAGTCCTCTATTAAGTTTGATACGTGACATCCCAGGTGACTGACACTATATAAATGGGCCACAGCTGCCTAGTGTTTACAGCTGGAAAGAATTATTTGTTGATATTATTATTTGTTGAATTATTTGTTGATATTATTGGTATCTATCACCAAATTATGATGTGTTAGAGTTCTCACAAGCTAGAGTGCCACACTTGTGCCATCTCAGAGCAGCATCAAGTGTCTGTCTTCCTATCTCTGAGGCTGTCTAACATCATTGACCAAACACTTAGTCCCTCCTTGACCCTGTTCCCACAATTATTTCCATTAAGCACAGCTTGGATTATAATACTTAACTGTTCAGAAGCCACCAGTAGCTCTTCCTTGCCTACAGAAGAAAGTTAGGAACCCTTAGTCTGGTATTCATGGTTTACTATAACCTGATTCTGAAGAATCTTTGTCTGTCTCTTTTATCACCCTTTTATCAAATTCCATTGAACAGCCAAGATGGACTGCTCCCCAGTCTCCAAACATGCCCTCTCCTTGCATAGTTCTATTGGCTTGAAATGGCTCACTATATTGGAATCTTCCACAAGATGAAGCTCTAATAGTGGTTAATGATACACTGTTGTATAATAACACCCCCCCCATAAAACCTCCACTTATTCCACTAGTCACAAATACTGCCAAAGGCTAGAAACTTCTCTGTGATTTATATATGTTTTTTCACTTAAATTAGGTTTGTTCCATTCATTCACTTACTCATTTATTCTTTTGCTTTTCATATACTGACTGAGTACTTCTTATGTGCAAATTACCATATAAAGAGCACAGAAATGATGAATGATTAGTTGTGGCCCTCCAAGAACTGTGTGCACCTGGAGAATGATAGATCTATCACACCATATTGGTTGTGTGTATATTATGTGGTAATAGAAGTACACAGGTGCACCAAAGGACAGAAAAGGACTGAGAAAACTAGTTTGGAGCCAGACTGGAATGTCAGATAAAAGAATTAGGATATGAAGGTTGAGAGTGTACCTTTGGGTAAATGCTATTCATATACTTATCATGTCAACATGTGTTTGATGAATCACTCAATCCAGTGTAAAATGGATCATTTGAAGGGATTATTTAATTGGAGAGAAGGCTGAAGATTTTTGACTTGGCCAAGGATTCTAGATGAGGTAAGCAGGATAATCACAAAAACCTCCATTTTTTTTCTCCTAGATGTGAAGTTGTTTGGGAGTAATAACTTGCTTTATTTAATTATTCCCCCTCAGAGCACTGGAAGTAGGGAATTTTTAATTGAAAGCTTATGCATTTGTAGAGTTCCCAAGTTGGAAGTTACCTTAAGGATTGTCTGGTCATTTTTCCACATATGAGGAAAAGGAAAACCCCAAGAAATTATTTGCTCAGAGTCATCCAGATTGTTACTGTAAAAGTTAGGACATAGCCCAAATTTCAGGGCTTTTGTAACTCCTTTACATCTCATATCTCAAAACCTTCAACAGTCTTCATTGTGACTGAGACCCCTGGATGCAAAGTTCTGACATATATCTCCAGCATGTCTGTTTAAGAGGGAATGGTAAGGAAGATCCAGATCTCACTGTGTAGATGGGGGGACTGAGACCTAAAGAGGAGAAGTAACTGGCTCAGGATCACAGATCTAGAGCTAGAACTTTTAAGATATCTGTCAAGTGGAATTAAATACATTCTCTGTAATCAAGGTATCATGCCTTTCATCAACTAACAAGTAAGTGCTCTTTACTTTAGAGAATAAACAGATCCCCAATTGACATCATTCATCATTTAGTCTTATTCTCAAGCATGTGTGCTTTTACAATAGTCTTCTCATAGCCTGGAATATTTTTTTATCAACAAGAATAATAATCAATTACTTTCTCTGAGACATCTAAGCAATTTGTAACTACCCAGAGAAAATTTTCTTCATTCATTCTGCTTGGTTCCCTTCCTCTTTCCCTTCTACTGACAAAGGGAAAAAGAAAGGGGGAAATGTATATAATACTTTCCAAACAGTGCCAGTTTTCTTTGTGGAATTTGAAAGGACATTTTTCATAAGTTCTGGGAGCAGAGGGCACTTAGGCTGAGCTGGGCAGAGGAAGAGCACCAGGGTACCAGTCCTTACCAGGCCTAGATGTTCAAACATTGGGTTGGAGTAGAAAGAAAACTATTTGTAGAAAAAGGATTGGGGCTGTCAGGTGCTATACAAGACCCTGGGACTGAAGATACATCTTTGTTTTTAAGCACATCTGAACCAAATTCTCATCACAGTTTGACACAAACACTAGAGGCTATTCCAGTCAAAGTAATGAAAAAAAATCATATAGTCCCAGAAGTGATTAAAATGTGAGCAAGATTTGTAATCAGGGTCTTCTTTATATGATAAACATGGTATTTCTAGAATCATGCATGCAATGTTCAATTTAGAAGGGACTTTGGAAATCAGTTGTCCTACCCCATTTTATAGGCAGGCAGCTTTGGGTCAGAATGGTGACAAGATATACCCAACCTCTTACTATTGTGTTGCAGAGAAGATACTAAAAACTGGGTTCTGACTCTAAGTTGAGTGTCCTTCTGATGTAGTTTTGGGATGCTGGTGAGGTCCTGAGCTGATGGACAATAAAGAATTATTGAGACATCTTTGGTGCAAAATGGTGGTTTTATTAAAGCAGGGGGACAGGACCAATGTCCATGAGTTGATGCTGTTTGTTGCTCCAGGATTGTGAGGAGCAACTGATTAAATATTTTGGGGTGGGAGAAGTGAAGATAAGGAAAGTTCCAAAAGGATTTTCGTAAGCTAAAGAAGACTCACAGGACACTGCAGGCCTTGCTATTGTCCAACTAAAGTTGTTTTTCCCTCTAGCAATGCATTAACATTAAGATAGTTGGAAACTTCCTAGAGGAATGTTATATTTTACCTGCCTCAAGTATTTGTCAATGGGTTGTAGGTTATTAAGGACACTTAATTTTACCTACATTTCCTTCTGCCTTTGTTTCCCACATCACTTCCACAACACCAAAATCTGCTCAACGTTCTTACCTCTGCCATAAATCTTCACTGTAGAGAGGTACTGTAGGTCTGGAGATATTTTTATCTAGTACATCTTTCCTGTTTCCCTTTGTCCTCTTCCATATTTCCATGTCTTTCAAGTGCAGATGATCATCTTGGTGAGTTTCTTGATTTGTCTCACCATGCACATGTGTACACTTGCACAGAAATATGAGCATGTGGTGAACTGCAGGCTGGTTTTTAGGGTATTTTCAGAAATAAAAAAATATATATATAGTCTCCAGATAAGATTAAAATACTACATCTATGATATTTCCCTGGAAGCATAGAAAAGGCTTCCTGAGTCATAGAACTCTTAGTGTTTGGGCCAAGGGAGCCAAGGCAAATGAACCTAGTATGACAGAAAGTTGATGAAGTTTGGGAGGATCTCTTGCTAAGCTCTCAGAGCCAGACAGATCATTCTCTTTTTACCAGCAGGCTGAAAATTTAAGCCATGAGGCAGATAAGTTCAGGGTTTGAATATCTTGGAGGATGATTGCCTCTTATAGTGCAGGCAAACCACTTAGGCTCTCTGAACTTTAGCTTTCTCTCCTCCAAAATTGGGCAAATAAAGCCCTAACTCATGGGATTATTAGAAGAAACAAGGGACAAAATTACAGGGAGAGTCTCAAGAAATATATTTGAAGTGGCGGGGGGGTGGTGGGAGGTTGGGGGAACCAGGTGGTGGGTATTAGAGAGGGCATGGATTGCATGGAGCACTGGGTGTGGTGCAAAAATAATGAATACTGTTATGCTGAAAATAAATAAAAAATAAATTAAAAAAAAAGAAATATTCATTTCCATTCCTTTGTTCACCAAGTTTCCTGACTACATCTCCATTTATTGGTCTATCTCCTTTTCTTTTCTTTTATATTCTTTTCTCTTCTTTCTGTCCTTTCCTTTCCTTCCCTTCCCTTCCCTTTCTTTTCCTTTTCCTTTTCTTTTCTTTTCATTTTTTTTCGTTTTTTTTTTGTTTTTTTTTTGTTATGTAGGTGATGTAAGAAAGATGTTAGGTAGGGTTCAAACCCAGTGGCCAAGAAAGAATTCTTGAGACATCTTTGGTGAAAAAACTTGGTTTTATTAAAGCACCCTTGGACAGAAAGAGAAACAGCACTAGGGTCACGAGGAGTGGCCCATTATATACTTTCAGGTTGGGAGGGAGTTAGAGATAGCTTAAGTCTCCCAGGTATTTTGGAAACAAGGTCTCCAGGATTCTGAGGGGGCTAGTGTTGGGAAAGTTCATTTATTATTGTTGAGTAAACCTTCAGTCATGAGATCCTTCAGATGTATATTGGTGGGCCATACGCTGGGAGGATTATTGCCAAAATGTATCTTGGGGGTTAAAGATAAAGGAGGCATTCAAAAGAATTTCTATATGTTAAAGTAGACTTACAGGGTCCTGGAGGTTGGGCTAAGATTGCCTGTTGCCTTTAGCAAAGTATTAACCTCAAGGCAGCTGAGTTCCTAGTGGAATGTCACTCTGCCTGTTTCAAGGACTTGTCAATGAGCTGTAGGTAATAAGGAAATTTAACAATTTTTCTTCTGCCTTTGTTTCCCACATCAATAGGCATACCTCAAAGTTTTCTCCTTGGTCCCCTTCTTTTCTCTAAACTCTTCTTGGTCCCACATTATCCCCGCAGGATTAATTTTTACCTCTTTTCAAAGGAGTCCTATATCTCTTCCTACAGTCTTATAATGCCCAAGTGTCTTCTCTATTTCCAAGTATATATTGTTTATTTGTGCTTGAATAATTCACCACTAAAATCTCAACCAGGATCATTTGTTTAAATATCTATCTTCCCTGAGAAATTATGCGTTCTCAGGTCTTACATTTTTTTTTTTTTTTAGCATCCAACTCTTTTTTTTTCTTACAATTTATTTTAACTTTAATTTTTTTTTCTGTCTCCACTCAGTACATACCACAGTTCATTAATAAATGTTCAAAACTGCCTGTGGGATTAATGACTAAAGGAAAAATCAAACAAATGAAGGAAAGGTGAGTACTGTGTTAGCTAGGAATTTTTTTTTAATACTAAGAATGGTCATTTAGTCCAGATTTTTTGGGACATTCTCCATTTTATTCATTTTTTCTTTTTCTTTTCTATTTAGAGTGTTAGTCTCCATGCCATATTCTACAGATAGAAATATTTTCCATTAGAAAAATATGGTTCCTCTTCCAATAGGCTAGGTGAGAGACAATAAAGGTCTCACCTACAAAAGTAGGTAGGAAGTAGACTGGAAAAAAAAAGTTATGAGAGATAGAGAAGTACACTCATATACAATGCCATCTTTGTATAAGAGTAGTAGTGTTATGTGGGAGATAGCACTCTATTTCTATCAGTACCTCATTGAGATGATAGGACTCTCTCTTTGGCTTTGCCTTTTCCCTGAGTTCTCTCTGGGAGATGTTATGAGCTTCCATCTGAGTCTCAGCATAGGTCTCAGTAATAGGACCCGCCTCCTGTTCCAACACAACACACACACACACACACACAC
Organism: Mustela nivalis; assembly: GCF_964662115.1. Taxonomy (NCBI): domain Eukaryota; kingdom Metazoa; phylum Chordata; class Mammalia; order Carnivora; family Mustelidae; genus Mustela; species Mustela nivalis. Next base: position 73,335,617 of record NC_139040.1, read on the forward strand.
ACACACACACACACACATCTCAGCCCTTTTAGAATTTTCTGGCCTGAAGGTTTCTCCAGTTCTAGCAGAGTGTGCAGTGTAAATCTATTATTCTAACACATCATAAGTGCCAATTCAATATAATACATCTCTTCCTGTCTCTCTGTAGGAAACTGTGTTGATTTTCATGCCTCCTGCCTTTCACTATCCCCAGCTTTGTCTAAGCTCTGCTACTTACCTCTATTTATTTATTATACCTTTTCTACTCACATCAGTTTATCAAACATTTACTGACTATGAATGCTTGTCAGGCTCCATACTAGGCAGTAAGTTGCAGAGATGACAGTCACTGAATACAAAGAACAGTTTAATGGGGGAGGTAGATGTTTTACTATCTGTTGTTGCTTAACAAGCCACCCCAAAACTTATAAAGCAACCATTTTATTAGGCTTGTGCTTTATACAGGACACAGTGGAGATAACTTGTCTCTGTTTTACAATACATTGAGAATTTGGAACACTCTAAGACTGGGAGTAATATGACAGGTGGAAGTTATCATTGTGGAAGCACCTTCAACTCAAATATTGGCTGGGATCTCAGCTGTGGCTGTACATGGAATAGCAGTTACACAACAGATAGAATGCATAATTAGAAGATATTGTTCAAGAAGAATCTGGCCAAGGACACTATTTCTCAGTTATTTTGGGAAAAAAAAAAACATTACATAAGCAATTCATATGCACAAGAAGTTGCTACACATGCTTCTTTCCCTATGGTATCACAATTTTCCCATTTTTTTTCTTACTTATTATATCATTGGATCTTCCCAACCACACTTAAAGGTCAGTGTGATGAAACTGAGGCATAAAGTCCTTCCGTGATCCTTATGCAAAGCGGAAAATCAAGAGGGCCTAAAAGTAAAGATTTGCTAATTGGTGTATTTATATAGTTACAAGGGTGTACTGTACTGACTGGAAAAGTGTGTGTATGTGCGTGGCATTAGTGTGACAGGGTATTTTTTTTATTGTTTTATTTTAATTTTTTATTGATTTTCTTAAATTTTTTCAATTTATTTATTTTCAGAAAAACAGTATTCATTATTTTTTCACCACACCCAGTGCTCCATGCAATCTGTGCCCTCTATAATACCCACCACCTGGTGCCCCAACCTCCCAGCCCCCCGCCACTTCAAACACCTCAGATTGTTTTACAGAGTCTATAGTCTCTCGTGATTCACCTCCCCTTCAAATTTCCCCCAACTCCCTTCTCCTCTCTAACACCCCTTTTCCTCCATGATATTTGTTATGCTCCACAAATCAGTGAAACCATATGATAATTGACTCTCTCTGCTTGACTGATTTCACTCAGCATAATCTCTTCCAGTCCCGTCCATATTGCTACAAAACTTGGGTATTCATCCTTTCTGATGGAGGCATAATACTCCATAGTACATATGGACCACATCTTCCTTATCCATTCGTCTGTTGAAGGGCATCTTGGTTCTTTCCACAGTTTGGCGACCGTGGCCATTGCTGCTATAGACATTGGGGTACAGATGGCCCTTCTTTTCATGACATCTGTATCCTTGGGGTAAATACCCAGGAGTGCAATTTCAAGGTCATAGGGAAGTTCTATTTTTAATTTCTTGAGGAATCTCCACGCTGTTCTCCAAAGAGGCTACACCAACTTGCATGCCCACCAACAGTGGAAGAGGGTTCCCCTTTCCCCACATCCCCTCCAACACTTGTTGTTTCCTGCTTTGTTAATTTTGGCCATTCTAACTGGTGTAAGGTGATATCTCAATGTGGTTTTCATTTGAATCTCCCCGAGGGCTAGTGATGATGAACATTTTTTCATGTGTCTGATAGCCATTTGTATGTCTTGATTGGAGAAGTGTCTGTTCATAGCTTCTTCCCATTTTTTGATATGTTTGCCTGTTTCATGTGTGTTGAATTTGAGGAGTTCTTTATAGATCCTGGATAATAACCTTTTGTCTGTACTGTCATTTGCAAATATCTTTTCCCATCCCGTGGGTTGCCTCTTTGTTTTTTTTTGACTGTTTCCTTTGCTGTGCAGAAGCTTTTGATTCTGATGAAGTCCCAAAAGTTTATTTTCGCTTTTGTTTCCTTTACCTTTGGAGACATATCTTGAAAGAAGTTGCTGTGGCTGATATCGAAGAGATTACTACCGATGTTCTCCTCTAGGATTCTGATGGATTCCTGTCTCACGTTGAGGCCTTTTATCCATTGTGAGTTTATCTTTGTGTACGGTGTAAGAGAATGGTCGAGTTTCATTCTTCTACATATAGCTGTCCAGTTTTCCCAGCACCATTTATTGAAGAGACTGTCTTTTTTCCACTCTATATTTTTTGCTGTTTTGTCGAAGATTAATTGACCATAGAGTTGAGGGTCCATATCTGGGCTCTCTACTCTGTTCCACTGGTCTATGTATCTGTTTTTATGCCAGTACCATGCTGTCTTGGTGATCACAGGTTTGCAATAAAGCTTGAAATCAGGTAACGTGATTCCCCCAGCTTTATTTTTGTTTTTCAACATTTCCTTAACGATTCAGGGTCTCTTCTGATTCCATACAAATTTTAGGATTATTTGCTCCAGCTCTTTGAAGAATACCGGGGGAATTTTGATCGGAATGGCATTATAAGTATAGTTTGCTCTAGGCAGTATAGACATTTTAACAATGTTTATTCTTCCGATCCAAGAGCATGGAATGGTCTTCCATATTTTTGGGTCTTCTTCAATTTTTTTCATGAGTGTTCTGTAGTTCCACGAGTACAGATATAAACCTAACCAAAGTGTGACAGGTTTTTGACTCTATATGTGGCTGAATGTGGTTCCAGCTACAGAGGATGATTTGAAAAGGTTGATGGATTTGGCTCCAGGGGCCTGAGGTTGTCCAACTGTAGATCTATCTTACCAGTTTCAAAAAATCCTTCAGCCATTCATCTAGAGTTAATTATGCAGGTAATCTTCAAACCTGAAAAGGGAGGCACCTGTGTGGCTCAGTGGGTTAAGCCTCTGCCTTCAGCTCAGGGTCCTGGGACCAAGCCCCACATTGTGCTCTCCGCTCAGCAGATAGCCTGCTTCCCCTACTCTCTCAGCCTGCCTCTCTGCCTACTTGTGATCTCTCTCTCTCTCTCTGACAAATAAATAAATAAATAAATAAATAAAATCTTAAAAAGAAAAAAAAATGCTGGAAAGGAAGGGGTAGGATGTTTGCAACACCTCTAGTATCCTGGAACTCCAAACACAAACAATAGGGCCTCTCCAGCCTACTGCTCCATAGATTACCCCATGCAGATGTAGAAAAACACTTAAAATGATGGAATGAACCCTGGGTAGGGAGGGGTCAGGGCATATGTCAAAAGCCCATATTTTGCTAACCATTTTAAATGTTTCCCTTCTTATACGAATTCTAGCCCCTAAAGGAGGACATTTTATTTTATTTTGTACTTTTGTAAAATGCTTATGTAATAAAAGGCACTCATTTCAAGTGTACAATTGATGAATTTTGAGAAAAAATATACCTGGCTGTTACTAAGATAAAGCTATAGAACATTTCCGACATTCCCAGGGGATCCTTTGGTGCTTCTTCTATCCACTAACTCCCTAGGAGCAGCCCTTACTCTAGTTCTAGCACCATAGATTAGTCATTTCCTATTGTTTATATAACACATAAACATATAATGTCTGAACTATTTTTTAATTTAAAATTTATTTTATTTTATTTTTAGTTCTTTTCAGCATAACAGTATTCATTGTTTTTGCACCACACCCAGTGCTCCATGCAATCCGTGCCATCTATAATACCCACCGCCTAGTACCCCGACTTCCCACCCCCCACCGCTTCAAAAACCTCAGATTGTTTTTCAGAGTCCATAGTCTCTCATGGTTCACCTCCCCTTCCAATTTCCCTCAACGTCCTTCTCCTCTCCATCTCCTCATGTCCTCCATGTTATTTGTTATGCTCCACAAATAAGTGAAACCATATGATAATTGACTCTCTCTGCTCGACTTATTTCCCTCAGCATCATCTCTCCCAGTCCCATCCATGTTGCTACAAAAGTTGGGTATTCATCCTTTCTGATGGAGGCATAATACTCCATAGTGTATATGGACCACATCTTCCTTATCCATTCGTCTGTTGAAGGGCATCTTGGTTCTTTCCACAGTTTGGCGACCGTGGCCATTGCTGCTATAAACATTGGGGTACAGATGGCCCTTCTTTTCACGACATCTGTATCTTTGGGGTAAATACCCAGGAGTGCAATTGCAGAGTCATAGGGAAGCTCTATTTTTAATTTCTTAAGGAATCTCCACGCTGTTCTCCAAAGTGGCTGCACCAACTTGCATTCCTACCAACAGTGTAAGAGGGTTCCCCTTTCTCCACATCCTCTCCAACATATGTTGTTTCCTGTCTTGCTAATTTTGGCCATTCTAACTGGTGTAAGGTGGTATCTCAAAATGGTTTTTATTTGAATCTCCCTGATGGCTAGTGATGATGAACATTTTTCATGTGTCTGCTAGCCATTTGTATGTCTTCATTGGAGAAGTGTCTGTTCATATCTTCTGCCCATATTTTTACTTTCTTTTGGTGGTGGCTTACAATTGCTCTGACACTTTTCAAGTTGCACCGTGCCTAGATCATGGTTGATATATTCAGCTATACATCCCCTCAACCAACTCTCACCAAAAGAACTAGGAAGAGGAACACCCAAGAGGAAACCTTCAGAGACTGTGCCCTCTGCCACAGAACTATTGGATATGGGCATAAACAATATGTCAGAAAGGGAATTCAAGGTAACAAATATCCAGGCAATAGCTAGGTTGGAGAAGACAAACAGTGACAACATAGAATCTCTAAGGACGGAAGTGAGAGCTGATGTGGCAGAAGTTAAAAATGCTATCAGTGAGATCAAATCTAATCTAAATACTCTAACAGCTAGGGGAACTGAGGCAGAAGATAGAATTAGTGATCTATAAGACAAAGTGATAGAAAAGAAACATCAGGAGGAGGCCTGGAACAAACAGCTTAGAATCCAAGAAAACAAAATTAGGGAAATAAATGACACCATAAAACATTCCAACATCAAAATTACTGAGATCCCTGAGGGAGGTGGAGAAATATGACTAGAAGATATATTTGAACAAATCCTGGATGAAAATTTCCCCAATCTGGGAAATGGAATATGTGTTCATGTCCTAGAGGCATTGAGGATAACCCCCAAGGTCAAGGGGGTGAGAAAGACATCCAGTCACATGATTATGCAATTCACGAATCATAATTTTAGACAATATGTCTTAAGAGCATCTAGGAGGAAGAGATCACTTAGATCCAGAGGGAGGACCACCAGAATAAAGTCAGACCTGTCCAAAAAAACCTGACAGTCCAGAAAGGGCTGGAAAAATATATTCAGGGCACTAAACAAAAATAAAATGCAGCCAAGAATACTTTATCCAGCAAAGTTGACTGACAAAATGGATAGAGAGAAAAAGAGCTTCCAAGACCAGCAAGAGTTAAAAGATTATGTGACCACCAAGCCAGTAGGACAAAAAAAAAAAAAAAAAAAAAAATTAAAGGGGGTTCCATAAAAGAAGAAAGAACCCAAGAGTAACCTAGAACAGAAATTTACAGAGACAATCCATAGAAACAAGGACATCACAGGCAACATGATATCAATAAAAACTTACCATTCAATAATCATTCTCAATGTGAATGGCCTAAATGCTCCCACAAAATAGTACAGGGTTTAAGACTGGATAAAACGACAGGACCCATCCATATGATGTCTACAAGAGATGCCATTTGATTTTTCTGCATGTGGCTGTCCAATTTCCCCAACACCATTTATTGAAGAGGCTGTCTTTTTTCCATTGGACATTCTTTCCTGCTTTGTCGAAGATTAGTTGACCATAGAGTTGAAGGTCTATTTCTGGGCTTTCTATTCTGTTCCATTGATCTATGTGTCTGTTTTTGTGCCAGTACCATGCTGTCTTGATGATAACAGCTTTGTAAAAGAGCTTGAATTCCGGAATTGTGATGCCACAAACTTTGGCTTTCTTTTTCAATATCCTTTGGCTATTTGAGGTCTTTTCTGGTTCCATATAAATTTCAGGATTATTTGTTCCATTTCTTTGAAAAAGATGGATGGTACTCTGATAGAAATTGCATTAAATGTGTAGATTACTTTAGGTAGCATAGACATTTTCACAATATTTATTCTTCCAATCCAGAAGCATGGACCATTTTTCCATTTCTTTGTGCCATCCTCAATTTCTTTCACGAGTACTTTATAGATTTCTGAGTATAGATTCTGTGCCTCTTTGGTTAGGTTTATTCCTAGATATCTTATGGTTTTGGGTGCAATTGTAAATGGGATTGACTCCTTAGTTTCTCTTTCTTCTGTCTTTTTGTTGGTGTAGAGAAATGCAACTGTTTTCTGTGCATTGATTTTATATCCTGACACTGTACTGAATTCCTGTACAAGTTCTAGCAGTTTTGGAGTGGAGTCTTTTGGGTTTTCCACATAGAGTATCATATCATATGCGAAGAGTGATAGTTTGACTTTTTTTTTTGCTGATTTGGATGACATTAATTTCCTTTTGTTGTCTGATTGCTGAGGCTAGGACTTCTATACTATGTTGAATAACAGTGGTGATAATGGACATCTCTGCCATGTTCCTGACCTTAGCAGAAAAGCTTTCAGTTTTCCTCCGTGAGAATTATATTTGCAGTGGGTTTTTCATAGATGGCTTTGATAATATTGAGGTATGTGCCCTCTATCCCTACACTTTGAAGAGTTTTGATCAGGAAGGGATGCTGTACTTTGTCAAATGCTTTTTCAGCATCTATTGAGAGGTTTTTCTTCTTTCTTTTATTGATGTGTTGTATCACATTGATTGATTTGCGGATGTTGAACCAACCTTGCAGCCTTGGAATAAATCCCACTTGGTCATGGTGAATAATCCTTTTAATGTACTGTTGAATTCTATTGGCTAGTATTTTGGTGAGAATTTTTGCATCTGTGTTCATCAAGGATATTGGTCTATAGCTCTCTTCTTTGACGGGATCCTTGTCTGGTTTTGGGATCAAGGTGATGCTGGCCTCATAAAATGGGTTTGGAAGTTTTCCTTCCATTTCTAGTTTTTTTTTTTGAACAGTTTCAGGAAAACAGGAATTAGTTCTTCTTTAAATGTTTGGTAGAATTCCCCCGGGAAGCCGTCTGGCCCTGGGCTTTTGTTTCTTTGGAGATTTTATTTTTATTAAATTATTTTCAGAAAAACAGTATTCATTATTTTTGCACCACACCCAGTGCTCCATGCAAGCAGTGCCCTCTATAATACCCACCACCTGGTGCCCCAACATCCCAGCCCCCCGCCACTTCAAACTCCTCAGATTGTTTTTCAGAGTCCATAGTCTCTCATGATTCAACTCCCCTTCCAATTTCCCCCAACTCCCTTCTCCTCTTTAACACCCCTTGTCCTCCATGATATTTGTTATGCTCCACAAATAAGTGAAACCATATGATAATTGACTCTCTCTGCTTGACTGATTTCACTCAGCATAATCTCTTCCAGTCCCGTCCATGTTGCTACAAAACGTGGGTATTCATCCTTTTTGATGGAGGCATAATACTCCATAGTGTATATGGACCACATCTTCCTTATCCATTCGTCTGTTGAAGGGAATCTTGGTTCTTTCCACAGTTTGGCGACCGTGGCCATTGCTGCTATAGACATTGGGGTACAGATGGCCCTTCTTTTCATGACATCTGTATCCTTGGGGTAAATACCCAGGAGTGCAATTTCAGGGTCATAGGGAAGTTCTATTTTTAATTTCTTGAGGAATCTCCACGCTGTTCTCCAAAGAGGGTACACCAACTTGAATGCCCACCAACAGTGGAAGAGGGTTCCCCTTTCTCCACATCCTCTTCAACACATGTTGTTTCCTGTCTTGCTAATTTTGGCCATTCTAACTGGTGTAAGGTGATATTTCAATGTGGTTTTAATTTGAATCTCCGTGATGGCTAGAGATAATGAACATTTTTTCATGTGTCTGATAGCCATTTGTATGTCTTCATTGGAGAAGTTTTTGATCATATCTTCTGCCCATTTTCTGATATGATTGCCTGTTCCATGTGTGTTGAGTTTGAGGAGTTCTTTATAGATCCTGAATATCAAGCTTTTGTCTATACTGTCATTTGCAATTATATTCTCCCATTTCGTGGGTTGCCTCTTTGTTTTCTTGACTGTTTCCTTTGCTTTGCAGAAGGTTTGGCTTTTGATGAAGTCCCAAAAGTTTACTTTCGCTTTTGTTTCCTTTGCCTTTGGAGACATATCTTGAAAGAAGTTGCTGTGGCTGATATCGAAGAGATTACTACCGATGTTCTCCTCTAGGATTCTGATGGATTCCAGTCTCACATTGAGGTCTTTTATCCATTTTGAGTTTTATCTTTGTGTACGGTGTAAGAGAATGGTCGAGTTTCATTCTTCTACATATAGATGCCCAGTTTTCCCAAACAATTTATTGAAGAGACTGTCTTTTCCACTGAATATTTTCTCCTGTTTTGTCGAAGATTAATTGACCATAGCATTGAGGGTCCATATCTGGGCTCTCTACTCTGTTCCACTGGTCTATGTATCTGTTTTTATGCCAGTACCATGCTGTCTTGGTAATCACAGCTTTGTAATAAAGTTTGAAATCAGGTAACGTGATGCCCCCAGCTTTATTTTTGTTTTTCAACTTTTCCTTAGCGATTAGTGGTCTCTTCTGATTCCATACAAATTTTAGGATTATTTGCTCCAGCTCTTTGAAGAACACCAGTGGAATTTAGATCGGAATGGCATTAAAAGTTTAGATTGCTCCATCAACAGATGAATGGATCAAGAAGATGTGGTATATATACACAATGGAATACTATGCAGCCATCAAAAGAAATGAAATCTTGCCATTTGCGACAACATGGATGGAACTAGAGCGTATCATGCTTAGCGAAATAAGTCAAGCAGAGAAAGACAACTATCTAATGATCTCCCTGATATTAGGAAGTGGTGATGCAACATGGGGGCTTAAGTGGGTAGGAGAAGAATCAATGAAACAAGATGGGATTGGCTGGGAGACAAACCATAAGTGACTCTTAATCTCACAAAACAAACTGAGGGTTGCTGGGGGGAGGGGGTTTGGGAGAAGGGGGTGGGATTATGGACATTGGGGAGGGTATGTGCTTTGGTGAGTGCTGTGAAGTGTGCAAACCTGGTGATTCACAGACCTGTACCCCTGGGGATAAAAATATTTGTTTATAAAAAATAAAAAATAAAAAAAAATTTAGTATTCAACAATCTGTGAATAATAATTCTAACTCCATTTATTGTACAGAACCTTACAAGGGTTTTCTTCAGTTTTAAAAATTGTAATAAAAAATACATATATGGCATAAAAAGAAAAAGTATGGATTGCTCTAGGCAGTATAGACATTTTAAAAATGTTTATTCTTCCTATCCAAGCCTTCCATCTTTTTGTGTCTTCTTCAATTTCTTTCATGAGTGTTCTGTAGTTCTTCAAGTACAGATCCTTTACCTCTTTGGTTTGGTTTATTCCCAGGTATCTTATGGTTCTTGGTGCTATAGTAAATGTAACTGATTCTCTAATTTCCCTTTCTGTATTTTCATTGTTAGTGTATAAGAAAGCCAGTGATTTCTGCACATTGACTTTGTATCCTGCCACGTTGCTGAATTGCTGTATGAGTTCTAGTTTGGGGGTGGATTCTTTTGGGTTTTCCATATAAAGAATCATGTCATCTGCGAATAGAGAGAGTTTGACTTCTTCTTTGCCAATTTGGATAAATTGGGGAATTAAATTCTCCAATTAAATTCTCCAATTAAAGAGTTGAGGGTCCATATCTGGGCTCTGTATTCTCTTTGTTGTCTGATTGCTGTTGCTAGGACTTCTAATACTATGTTGAACAGGAGTGGTGAAAGTGGGCATCCTTGCCTTGTTCCTGATCTCAATGGGAAGGCTACAAGCTTTTTCCCATTGAGAATGGTATTTGCTGTGGGTCTTTCATAGACAGATTTGATGAGGTTCAGCAATGTTCCCTCTATCCCTATACTTTGAAGTGTTTTAATCAGGAAGGGATGCTGGATTTTGTTAAATGCTTTTTCTGCATCAATTGAGAGGACCATGTGGTTCTTCTCTCTTCTCATATTAATTTGTTGTATCACATTGATTGATTTGAGAATGTTGAACCATCCTTGTAGCCCAGGGATGAATCCCACCTGATCATGGTGGATAATCTTTTTAATGTGCTGTTGGATCCTGTTGGCTAGGTTCTTGTTGAGAATCTTAGCATCCATATTCATCAGTGATATTGGTCTGATGAATAGGGTCTTTGCCTGGTTTGGGGATCAGGGTAATGCTGGCTTCATAGAAACAGCTTCAGGAGAATAGGTGTTATTTCTTCTTTGAAAGTTTGGTAGAATTCCCTAGGGAATCCATCAGGTCCTGGGCTCTTGTTTTTTGGGAGGTTTTTGATCACTGCTTCAATCTCATTACTAGATATCAGTCTATTCAGGTTGTCGATTTCTTCCTGGTTCAATTTTGGTAGTTTATATTTTTCCAGGAATGCATCCATTTCATCTAGGTTGCTAAGCTTATTGGCATATAACTGTTGATAATAACTTCTGATGATTGTTTCTACTTCCTTAGTGTTCGTTGTGATCTCTCCCTTTTCATTCATAATTTTATAAATTTGGGCTTTCTCTCTTTTCTTCTTGATTAGTGTTGCCAATGGTTTATTGATCTTATTGATTCTATCAAAAAACCGGCTTCTAGATTCATTGAAATGTTCTACTGTATCTCTGGTTTCTACCTCTTGACCTCAGCTCTAATCCTGATGATTTGCCTTTTTATGTGTGGAGTTTGTTTTATTTGTTGCTGATTATCCAGTTCTTTAAGGTGTAGAGACAGCTGGTGTATTCTGGATTTTTCAATTTTTTTGAGGGAGACCTGGGTGCCTATGTATTTCCCCCTTAGGACCGCCTTTGCTGTAACCCATAGGTTTTGGACCAAGTGTCTTCATTCTCATTGGTTTCCATGAATTGTTTGAGTTCTTCTTTGATCTCTTGGTTGATCCAAGAATTCTTAAGCAAGGTGGTCTTTAGCTTCCAGATGTTTGAGTTCCTTCTGAACTTTTCCTTGTGATTGAGCTCCAGTTTCAAAGCATTGTGATCTGAGAATATGCAGGGAATCATCTCAGTCTTTTGGTATTGGTTGAGTCCTGATTTGTGACCCACTATGTGGTCTATTCTGGAGAAGGTTCCGTGTGCACTTGAGAAGAATTTGTATTCTGTTGCTTTAGATTGGAATGTTTTGTATATATCTATGAGGTCCATCTGGTCCAATGTGTCACTCAACGCTCTTGTTTCTTTATTGATTTTCTGCTTCGATGATCTATTTCTGAGAGAGGAGTGTTAAGATGTCCTACGATAAGTGTATTCATATCAATATGACTCTTTATCTTGATTAACAGTTTTCTTATGTAATTGGCTGCTCCCATATTGGGAGCATAGATATTTACAATTGTTAGGTCATCTTGGTGGATAGTCCCTTTAAGGATTATGTAGTGTCCTTCTCTTTCTCTGACTACAGTCTTTAGTTTAAAGTCTAATTTATCTGATATGAGAATTGCTACTCTAGCCTTCTTTTGAGGCTCATTGGCATGAAAGATGCTTCTCCATCCCTTCACTTTCTGTCTGGATGTACTTTTAGGTTCAAAATGGGTCTCTTGTAGACAACATATGGATGCGTCCTGTCGTTTTATCCAATCTGCAACCCTGTGCCAATTTATGGGCACATTTAGGCCATTCACATTGAGAGTGATTATTGATAGATACGTTTTTATTGACATCGAGTTACTTTTGAAGTCTTTCTTTCTGTAGACTGTCTCTATATTTCTGTTCAATGCTATTCTTAGGATTTTTTCTCTTTTATAGAACCCCCCTTAATATTTCCTGCAGTGTTGCCTTGGTGGTTGCATAGTCTTTTAAGCCTTGCCAGTCTTGGAAACTCTTTATGTCTCCATCCATTTTGAATGTCAGTCTTGCTGGATAAAGTATTCTTGGCTGCATGTTCTTCTCATTTAGTGCCCTGAATATATCTTGCCAGCCTTTTCTGGCTTGCCAGGTCTCTGTGGACAAGTCTGACGTTATTCTGATGGGCTTCCCTCTGTAAGTAAGGAGCCTCTTTGCCCTGGTGGCTTTCAAGAGATTATACCTACAATTATAATTCCTCAATTTGACTATCAGGTGTCGTGATGTTTTTTTTGTAATGTATAATCTTGGGTGGAGACCGTTCAGCCTCTAGTACATGAATGCTGGTTCCATTCGCCAGATTGGGAAAATTTTCATGAAGGACTTGTTCCACTATATCTTCTAGACTTCTTTCTTTCTCCTCCCCTTCAGGGATTCCAATAATTCTGATGTTGGAACGCTTAATGATATCATTTATTTCCCTGATTCTGTTTTCGTGGTTTCTAAGCTGTTTGCTCCAGGCTTCCTCCTGATCCTTTCTCTCTATCTGTTTGTCTTCCAGATCACTAATTCTATCTTCTGTCTCAGTTACCCTAGCTTTGAGAGAGTTTAGATTAGATTGGAACTCATTGAGAGCATTGTGATCCTCATCCCTGGTAGCTTTAAGCTCTGCCTTAACATTGTGAACATCCTATCTGGTCGCTTTCAGTTCGGCCCTAATCAATTCCATTTGGTCATCCATGGCTTTTTCCAACCTCGATATTGCCTGGATTATTGTTACCCTGAATTCTCTTTCCGACATATTGTCTATGTTGATAGCCGTTAGCTTTGTTGAAGAAGGCCCATCCTCTGTATTTTTCTTCTGTTGGGCATTCCTCCTCCTAGTCATTTTGGTGGGAGATGACTGAAGAGATGTAGCTGGATGTATCAACTGTGGTGCAGTCAAGGGGCACCCTGGAACACTTCTGAGCAATCAGGATTCCCCACCCAAACGAGAGACAAAAGAAAAGAAAAAGAAAAAGATAAAGAAAGAAAAGAAAAAAAAGAGAGAGAGAGAGAAGAAAGAAAGGGAAGATGAAAGAGAAGGTTCAGCCCGGATGGGCCCCAAGGTAAGATTTATGAAGTAGACAAACAAAAAGACTGATACAAGTATATGACAAGAGAAATATATATATATATATATATATATATATATATATATATATATATATATATATATATATATTTATGCAAATAAAGGAAGAACCTCGTCAAAAAGAACCCCATATGTAAGATTTATATGCTAGCAGGACAAACACAAAAACACAGCAACACTGGTGAAAGAAGAAGATGTGATAGTTCTTATAAATTCTCAGTGTGTGCAAGGATGGTTGTTTTGATTCTTCCTGGATGTATCTTGATACTTTTGTTAAAGGACTCAACTTTCCTAAGATAAAGGGGATTGAAAATTGTTTTACCTTTCGTGGTAGTAGTGATTGGGGAAAGGGGATTACTTTGAAGTTTATATGAATATTAGAGGATAAAAATAAAAAGGAATAAACTAGACTAAACTAAACTAAAATTTAAAAAAAGGAATTCAAAAAATAAAAATGCAAAAGAAAAACATAGCTATATGTATCAAAAAGTTCAGGTTAGAAGGGTATTATGGAATTTGATGTACTGCACAGCTTGCTGTGATGGTAAATAGGTTAAAAAAATTACCTATGTGTAAAAAAAAAAAATGAACCAGAATAGTCTGAACGATTGAACAATAAAAGTTTTCCTATGAAGTAGTGGTTGTTCTCTTGTAGTCCTTTTTTTTCCCCTCTTTTTTTTTCCTTCTTGGTTTGTTTTATGGGGGAGGGGCCTGACACGTGGGTTGTCAGTCAATGATGTTTCCTGAGTTAAGTCCTCCCACCCCCCTCAAGGGGGTGGATATCTGAGGAAACTGTTTTTTTTTCCTCTGGCGGTTTTTATGTTTGTTTACTTTTTTCTCTCACCTTGACCGCTTTTGATGGTTTTTGTAGTTTTAGAAGAAGAAAACCACATCCTGATCTCCCTCTCAGAGAGACGCCTCAGTCTGGATGCAAAGCCTAAATAAGTTCCCCCTTGGCCGCTGGCAGAGCAGGTTCCAAATTGCAGACCCTGTGGATACAGGATCTTTTGCTTGTACCCAAAGCCAAGGCAGTTCTGGCTGTCTGGGAGCTCCCAACCGCCAGAGAGGTTCCAAGCAGCAATCGCACACTGAGATTTTGCCGCTAGCCCGGGCTGGGAGTGCCTGGTCCTGCTGGGTCTAAGAGTGCCCGGCTTGCGCGCACCTCTTTCTGGGGCGGCTATGGGTCGCACGCGCGCCTCAGGCACTGAAAACTGGGCGCAGGTCCGAAAGCACCAGGCTTTTGTGCACCTCTGTCAGAGGAGAGAGTTTGGGGCATGCGGCTTAGGCTCTGAAACAATGGCGTGGGTCAAAGAGCACCAGCCAGGCCTTTGTGACTCTCTCAGGGGAGCATGAAGGACATGCTCATGTATCTTGGGCTTTGTAGTAGGGCTCGCGCATTCTGCCGACCGGCATGGCTCCTGTCCCCTCACAGGAGCTAGAACCCATGCATTCTCGGGCGCACTGGCAGCTTAGGGACCAAGACCTGCTTTCTCCGCCGCACTTTCTCTGCCTCAGTGCCGGGGAGGCTGTTCTGGGACCGGGACTTAAGCCCCTGCCCCTAGCCACCCCAATTCCCACAATTTTCCCCCACGATCCTTTGCTCTTTTGGAAAGCTTTCAACCAGTCTCCAAGTTAATGCTGGTCCCCAGATGCAGGGCACTCTCGCTCGTATTGGGGTATTACTTTCCAACCGGTTGCCTCTAGTGGCTCCCTCCCCCTTTTGTTTATCTTCTGATATCAGTCCACCGTTCCCACTCCACTTTACCTGCCCACTGGCGTCTTCTGCCCCCGTAGAGATCCAGACGTGTATAATTCTGATCTCAGGCTGATTTCATGGGTGAATGGAGTTCTTTGGTAGGTAATCAGCTCACTTTGGGGTATAGGCTGAAAAAGGCACCTCCTTCTACTCCCCCGCCATCTTGTCCCCCTGTTTGGAGATTTTTAATGACTGTTTCAATCTCCTTACTGGTTATGGGTCTATTCAGGCTTTCTATTTCTTCCTGGATCAGTTGTGGTAGTTTATATGTTTCTAGGAATGCATCCATTTCTTCCAAATTGTCAAATTTGCTGGCGTAGAGTTGCTCATAGTATGTTCTTATAATTGCTTGTATTTCTTTGGTGTTAGTTGTGATCTCTCCTCTTTCATTCATGATTTTATTTATTTGGGTCCTTTCTCTTTTCTTTTTGATAAGTCTGGCCAGGGGTTTATCAATTTTATTAATTCTTTCAAAGAACCATCTCCTAGTTTCATTGATTTGTTCTATTGTTTTTTTTGTTTTTGTTTTTGTTTTTGGTTTCTATTTCATTGATTTCTGCTCGGATATTTATGATTTCTCTTCTCCTACTGGGTTTAGGGTTTCTTTCTTGTTCTTTCTCCAGCTCCTTTAGGTGTAGGGTTAGGTTGTGTACCTGAGACCTTTCTTGTTTCTTGAGAAAGGCTTGTGCCGCTATATATTTCCCCCTCAGGACGGCCTTTGCTATGTCCCACAGATTTTGAACCGTTGTGTTTTCATTATCATTTGTTTCCATGATTTTTTTCAATTCTTCTTTAATTTCCTGGTTGGCCAATTTATTCTTTAGAAGAATGCTGTTTAGTCTCCATGTATTTGGGTTCTTTCCAAACTTCCTCTTGTGGTTGAGTTCTAGCTTCAGAGCATTGTGGTCTGAAAATATGCAGGGAATGATCCCAATCTCTTGATACCAGTTGAGTCCTGATTCTGGACTGAGGATGTGATCTATTCTGGAGAATGTTCCATGTGCACTAGAGAAGAATGTGTATTCTGTTGCTGTGGGATGAAATGTTTGAATATATCTGTGATGTCCATCTGGTCCAGTGTGTTGTTTAAGGCCTTTATTTCCTTGCTGATCTTTTGCTTGGATGATCTGTCCATTTCAGTGAGGGGAGTGTTAAAGTCCCCTATTATCATATTATTGTTGATGTGTTTCTTTGATTTTGTTATTAATTGGTTTATATAGTTGGCTGCTCCCACGTTGGTGGCATAGATATTTAAAATTGTTAGATATTATTGTTGGACAGACCCTTTGAGTATGATGTGGTGTCCTTCCTCATCTCTTATTATAGTCTTTGGCTTAAAATCTAATTGATCTGATATAAGGATTGTCACTCCTGCTTTCTTCTGATGTCCATTAGCATGGTAAATTCTTTTCCACCCCCTCACTTTAAATCTGGAGGTGTTTTGGGGCTTAAAATGAGTTTCTTGTAGGCAACATATAGATGGGTTTTGTTTTTTTTATCCATTCTGATACCCTGTGACTTTTGATTGGGGCATTTAGCCCATTAACATTCAGGGTAACTATTGAGAGATATGAATTTAGTGCCATTGTATTGCCTGTAAGGTGACTGTTACTGAATATTGTCTCTGTTCCTTTCTGATCTACCCCTTGTAGGCTCTCTCTTTGCTTAGAGGACCCCTTTCAATATTTCCTGTAGAGTTGGTTTGGTGTTTGCAAATTCTTTCAGATTTTGTTTGTCCTGGAAGCTTTTAATCTCTCCCTCTATTTTCAATAATAGCCTAGCTGGATATAGTATTCTTGGCTGCATGTTTTTCTCGTTTAGTGCTCTGAATATATCATACCAGCTCTTTCTGGCCTGCCAGGTCTCTGTGGATAAGTCTGCTGCCAATCTAATATTTTTACCATTGTATGTTATAGACTTCTTTTCCCGGGCTGCTTTCAGGATTTTCTCTTTGTCACTAAGACTTGTAAATTTTACTATTAGGTGATGGGGTGTAGGCCTATTCTTATTGATTTTGAGGGGGTTTCTCTGTACCTTCTGGATTTTGATGTTTGTTCCCTTTGCCACATTAGGGAAATTCTCCCCAATAATTCTCTCCAGTATACCTTCTGCTCCCCTCTCTCTTTCTTCTTCTTTTGGAATCCCAATTATTCTAATGTTGTTTCGTCTTATGGTGTCACTTATCTCTCGAATTCTCCCCTCGTGGTCCAGTAGCTGTTTGTCCCTCTTTTGCTCAGCTTCTTTATTCTCTGTCATTTGATCTTCTATATCGCTAATTCTTTCTTCTGCCTCATTTATCTTGGCAGTGAGAGCCTCCATTTTTGATTGCACCTCATTAATAGCTTTTTTGATTTCAACTTGGTTAGATTTTAGTTCTTTTATTTCTCCAGAAAGGGCTTTTATATCTCCTGAGATGGTTTCTCTAATATCTTCCATGCCTTTTTCGAGCCCAGCTAGAACCTTGAGAATTGTCCTTCTGAATTCTAGATCTGACATGTTACCAATGTCTGTATTGATTAGGTTCCTAGCCTTCGGTACTGCCTCTTGTTCTTTTTTTTTGTGGTGAATTTTTCCACCTTGTCATTTTGTCCAGATAAGAGTATATGAAGGATCAAGTAAAATACTAAAAGGGTGGCAACAACCCCAGGAAAATATGCTTTAACCAAATCAGAAGAGATCCCAAATCATGGGGGGGGGGGGAGAAAGTGGATAAAAAGAGGTTCAGAAAGAAAGAAAGAGAAAAAAAAAATAAAGAAAGAAAAAAATTAAAAAAAGAAAACGAATAAAGAAAAGTATAAAAAAGAAAAAATTTCTATATATCAGATAAACTACTTAACAAAACGTTAAAAAAAGAAATGGGTAAAAGTTAAAAAAAAATTAAGCAGAAGAAGAGAAAAAAATGAAAAAGAGAAAAAAAATTAAATTAACTGCAAGACTAAAGAATCATAGGGAGAAAGCCGTGGGTTCCGTTCTTTGCTTTCTCCTCCTCTGGAATTCTGCTGCTCTCCTTGGTATTGAAACCATACTCCTTGGTAGGTGAACTTGGTCTCCGCTGGATTTCTTGTTGATCTTCTGGGGGAGGGGCCTGTTGTAGTGATTCTCAAGTGTCTTTGCCCCAGGCAGAATTGCACCGCCCTTACCAGGGGCTGGGCTGAGTAATCCGCTCCGGTTTGCTTTCTGGAGCTTTTGTTCCCTGAGCGCTTTCCATAGAGTTCTGGAGGACGGGAAAACAAATGGCAGCCTCCTGGTCTCCAGCTCAGAAGAGCCAAGAGCCCGGGGCCCCACTCCTCAGTGTGCACTCAGAGAACAGCACCCAGCAACTCCCATCCGCCTGACCTCCGGCCACGCTCCGAGCCCACCGAGCCTGTGACTGGTTCAAGGTAACCCCGAGCTGTGAGCTCACTGTCAGCTCTGTCTCTGTAGCTGGCTTCCCTGTTCTAATACCTGTAAGCTCTGCGACACTCAGACACCCCCGATCCTTTTGTGACCCTGTGGGACCTGAGGCCACGCTGACCCCACAGGGGCTTCACCCCGGTTTAGCCTCTGGAGAGATGTTCCTCAGTGGAACAGACTTTTAAAAGTCCTGATTTTGTGCTCCGTTGCTCCGCCTGTTTATACTCTAAGCTTTGAAATAAAGATCTTCTTATTTTCACCATGTAGAATCTTCAAAAGTAACTCTCTTCCTCAGATTCCATAAGACCTATTGAGGAAACATGTGTTCGTCTCTATTCCTGTCTGCACAACCCTGAAGTGTTCCTATTAACATTTCCTCAGATGTACACACCTTCAATGATGATACATACTCTTTTCCTTCCCTCTAAATATCACTTTCTAAACCAAACAACAATCACACTTTCATTTCCCCAACTGTTCTCAAGAGATCAGATAATGGGGAAGAGGGTCTAAAGCCTGCCTTAATCTCCCATGGACACATACCTCATTATCCTGCTGCTCTGTCCAACATGCTGCTTGGTACTCTTCAGTAAACTTTGCTGAGCACCTTTACCAGTCACAGTGTTGAACTGCTTGGTAAAACCATTGCAAAACACTGGAGTTGTAGATGGGCATCTCTGAAATTATTATAGATACCCAAATTTAAGAGAAACAAGCTAATAACGAAGTTTGTCTCTCAACTCATAAGGAGCCTTTGAAAGAAAGATCTAGGGGCGCCTGGGTGGCTCAGTGGGTTAAAGCCTCTGCTTTCGGCTCAGGTCATGATCCCAGGGTCCTGGGATCGAGCCCCGCATCGGGCTCCCTGCTCCACAGAGGAGCCTGCATTCCTTCCTCTCTCTCTCTGCCTGCCTCTCTGCCTACTTGTGATCTTTGTCTGTCAAATAAATTAAAAAAAAAAAATTTAAAAAAAAAAAAAAAAAGAAAGAAAGATCTAGAACCTAGTCTTAATTCTGTCACTATTTCATTAATTCAAAGTGGGACTTGGTGATGAAAGGCAGTATCCCAGCCAAGGAGGGGTTTCCTAGGAATTCTGTCTACCATGTGCACTCCTTGACTGGCATAATAAAACCTAAAGCAGAGCTTAGTAGCCTTAAAACCCTATGAGCAAACTGAGACAAGATGGTAATATACAAAGATCCTTAATTCACCTCCTCCCATGGACAAAATAAATCTACAGGTACATACAGAATAATTACTCTGAAAAAGTCCTGGAAACTAGATAAACACCACTACAGAAGAAGTTCTTATTGTGTCCATCCATTCTTTTCTCAAGTTTGTGGTGCATCTTCCACAACAAAAGATAAAAGGGTTACATCAAGATAGGTATCTTGCCAAAAATTCTACCCAAAATGTGGCAACCTACAATTAGGAACAATCTTAAAAACATGGAACTTTTCCCTGAGGAACAAGGGGTTTGTTCCCTGACATAAGGCACTGTGGCCCTTGGATTCTGCGATGGAGACATAGTCCCCAAAAATGTTTGCCTCTAGAAACAAATAGGAATATGTCCAGGAGAACCATAGCACTGTAAGCAATGAAGAACCTGTTCTTAGGGTTCACGTGCAGTCTCAATCATCCCAAAACCCAGAAAAAAAGCAGTAGTTTGAAAAGTTCCAAGAACATATGTGGAGAAGACCCACTTATTAATCATAACATGGGTAAGAACCCATTGGGACTCTCACCACAAAAAGAAATGTTGGTTGATGCCATCTTTTTTTTTTTTCTTTTTCTTTTTTTTTTTTTTTTTTTTTGAGATCTCATTCTACCTGGATTATTCCGGGGCTGGCAGGCAACATTTTGGGAATCTCTCTTTAACATGTTAGTGCTACTGGGCAAGCCTCATCCATCCATGCCACATCTGTGCCACAGCCACCAAGTGAGCGGCTCACACCCCCTCTATGCTGCAGTCACACTACTGCTAGTACTACTGCTAGTGAGGGCAAACATCCCATATCCCCTACAATGCAGCCATGCTACAGCCAAATGAGTGACCCTTCACTCCCCTGTACCACAGACATGGCTCCACTATGGCCAGCATGTGTGTGCAGCCAACATGAGGAACACCTCTTGAGTATATGCCCATAAGTCTAGCAGCCAGAGGAAAATGCATTCCTGGGCTCACAAATCATTTCCTACAGAAAGCCACTTATGTAAGACTAAGAGAGGTAGTTATTTCACCTAATACATAGAAACTAACACAGACAAACAGATAAAATGAGAAAAAGGAATGTTTTAAATGAAAAAAAAAGAGAGACAAAATCTCAGAAAAAGACCTTAATAAAATAGAAACAAGTAATTTAAAAAAAAGTTAAGTGTAGTTGTTATGAAGATGTGCCACAAACTTGAGAGAAAAATGGATGGACACAATAAGAGCTTCACTGAAGAGATAGAAAATACGAGAAAGTACCAAACAGAAGTCACAGAGATGAAGAATACAATAATTAAATTGAAAAATACACTAGAGAATTTCAACAGAAGACTGGATGAAGCAAAAGAACAAATCAGTGAGCTGGAAGACAAAACAATGGAACTCATCCAGACAGAGCAACAAAAAGAGAAAAAAAGAGTTTTAAAAAATGAGTCGAAGCTAGTGCCATAGAAAGATCCTGAGTTCACATATTCTCTTAGACACAATGGATATACATTTTTATGTAGAGCAATTCCTCATGAAAAACTGAAGGCTAATTGAACAACTTCTGAACAACAAATGATAGAAGGACCACAAAGAGAGAAGTAGGAGAGATGGAGACATGGTAATAATAGGAACTTCACCCACAGTGCAATGACCTGAAGTGTAGTGAGGGATATCTCTAAAGGGTCTGTGTACAAATTTTCTTATACAGTGCAAAAACAGGGATTTAAAGGGCAACTAGAATAAAAGTGAAGGAAATAATTTACTAAGCCTAGGGCATCGCCAAACAGGCAGGGAACTGCTAAAACCCCAGGGTCAAAGGCACTGGTGAACACCACTTTTTAATTATTTACTTAAATTCAATTTACTTAACATATACTGTATTATTAGTTTCAGGGGTAGAATTTAGTGGTTCATTAGTTGCACAGAGCTCCCAGTACTCATTACGTCAAGTGCCCTCCTTAACGCCCATCACCCAGTTATTCCTTCCCACCAATTGCCTCCCCTTCAGCAACCCTTAGTTTGTTTCTACAGTTCAGTGTCTCTTATGGTTCCTTCTATGCCTCCCTCTTTATCTTCATTTTATTTTATTTTTCCTTTCCTTCCCCTACGTTCATCTATTTTGTCATAAGTTCTACATATGAGTGAAATCACATGGTATTTGTCTTTCGCTGACTGACTTATTTTGCTTAGTGTAATACCATCTAGTTCCATCTATGTCATTGCAAAAGGCAAGATTTGGTTCTTTTTGATTGCTGAGTAATATTCCACCGTGTGTGTGTGTGTGTGTGTGTGTGTGTGTGTGTGTGTGTGTTCTTTTTTTTTTTTTTAAATCCATTCTTCTGTCCATGGACATCTGGGCTCATTCCATATGTTGACTATTGTGGACTTTGCTACTATAAACATTGGGGTGCATGTGCCCCTTCAAATCACTGTTTGTATTCTGTGGGTACTTAGTAGTACAATTGCTGGGACATAAGGTAGCACTATTTTTTTTAGTTTCCTTTTTTTTAATATTTTAATTTAATTTTATTTTTTCTCAGTGTTCCAAGATTCATTGTTTATGCACCACACCCAGTGCTCCATGCAATATGTGCACTCCTTAATACTTACCACCAGGGTCACCCAACCCCTACCTGCATCCCCTCCAAAACCCTGTTTGTTTCTCAGAGTCTACAGTCTCTCATGGTTCTTCTCCTCCTCTGATTTCCCCCAATTCCATTCTCCTCTCCTTTTCCCAATGTCCTCTGTGTTATTCCTTATGTTCCACAGGTAAGTGAAACCATATGATAATTGACTCTGCTTAATTTATTTCACTCAGCATAATCTCTCCCAGCCCTGTCCATTTTGATAAAAAAAACTTGGATATTCATCCTTTCTGATAGAGGCATAATACTCCATAGTATATATGGACCATGTCTTCTTTATCTATTTTTCCGTTGAAGGGCATCTTGGCTCTTTCCACAGTTTGGTGACTATGGCCATTTTTGCTATGAACATTGGGGGGTATAGATGACCCTTCTTTTCACTACATCTGTATCTTTGGGGTAAATACACAGTAGTACATTTGTAGGGTCATAGGGTAGCTCTATTTTTAATTTCTTAAGGAATCTCCACACTGTTTTCCAAATTGGCTGCACCAACTTGCATTCCCACCAACAGTGTAAATGGGTTCCCCTTTCTCCACATCCTCTACAACACTTGTTCTTTACTGTATTATTAATTTTGGCCATTTTCACTGGTGTAAGGTGGTATCTCAATGTGGTTTGCATTTGAATCTCCCTGATGGCTAATGTTGCTGAGCATTTTTTCATGTGTCTGTTAGCCATTTGTATGGCTTCTTTGGAGAAGTGTCTGTTCATGTCTTCTACCCACTGTTTGATGTGATTATCTGTTTTTGAGTGTTGAGTTTGAGGAGTTCTTTATAGATCTTTGATATTAGCTCTTTGTAGTTTCTGCACAGCAAAGGAAATAGTCAACAAAGAAAAAAAGAGGCAACCCACAGAATGAGAGAAGATATTTGCAAATGACCCTATAGGATAGACATTTTCACAATACATGTTCTTCCAATCCATGAGCGTGAAATGTCTTTCCATTTATTTTTGTCATCATGAACATCTTTAATCAGTTTTTTATAGTTTACAGAGTACAAGCCTTTCATGTTTTAGTTAGGTTTTTTTCCTAGGTACCTTATCACTTTGGTACAATTTAGGTGGAATCGATTCCTTGATTTCCCTTTCTGTTGCTTCATTGTTGGTGACTAGAAATGCAACAGATTACTGTACATTGATTTTTGTATCCTGAAACATTACTGAATTTGTTTATTAGTTCTAGCAATTTTTTGGTGGAGCCTTTTGAGTTTTATAGAGAGAAAGTCATGACGTCTGTAAATGCTGACGTTTCTTCTTCCTTACGAGACTTTTTATTTCTTTTTGTTTTCTGACTGCTTTGTCTGGGACTTCATTCCTATGTTCACCAAAGGTGACAAGAGTAGATATCCTTGTCTGTTTCCTGAGCTTAGGGAAAAAGGTGTCAGTTTTTCTCCCTTAAGGATGATGTTAGCTGTGGGTATTTCATTTATTTTGTTGAGATATGTTCCCTCTAAACCTACTTTGTAGAGGCGGTTCACCATGAATTGGTGTTGTATTTTGTCAAATTTTTCTTACTGTGTCTATTGACATGGTCACGTGGTTTTTATCCTTTTTCTTATTGATGTGCTGTGTTACATTAATTAATTTGCAAATATTGAACAATACTTGCAAACCATGAATAAATCCCACTTGCTCCTGATGAATGATTCTTTAAATGTCTTGCTGGAATCGGTTTGCTACTATCGTTTTGAGTATTTTTGCATCAACATTCAACAGGGATATTGACCTGTAGTTCTTATTTTTAATTGTGCCTTTATCTGATTTTGGTATCAGGGTAATGCTGGCCTCATAGAATGAATTTGGAAGTTTTTATATCTTTTCTAATTTTTGGAATAACTCGAGAAGTATAAGGGATTTTTATTTTTAAATTTAATTTCTTTTCAGTGTAACAGATTTCATTGTTTATGCACCATACCCTGTGCTCCATGCATAATATCCATATGGAGTGCCCTCCATAATACCCACCACCAGGATTCCCCAACCTCTCACCCCCCTCCCTTTCAAAGCCCTCAGATTGTTTTTTAGAGACCATAGTCTCTCATGGTTCATCTCCCCCTCCAATTTCCTTCAACTCCCTTCTCTCATCTCCCCATGTACTCCAAGATGCCCTTCAACAAATAAATGGATAAGGAAGATGTGGTCCATATACACTATGGAGTATTATGCCTCCATCAGAAAGGATGAATACCCAACTTTTGTGTCAACATGGATGGGACTGGAAGAGATTATGCTGAGTGAAATAAGTCAAGCAGAGAGAACCAATTATCATATGCTTTCACTTATTTGTGGAGCATAAGGGATAACACGGAGAAGAATAAGTTTAAATTTTCTTTAAATGTTTGGTAGATTTCATCTGTGAAGCCATCTGGTCCTGGAGTTTTTTGGGGGGGGGAGTTTTTAAATTACTGAATTAAATTCTTGGCTCTCTATTGGTCTGTTCAAATATATTTCTAGGATATTTTTTTCCATTTCTACATGGTTGTCCAAATTGTTGGCATATAGCTTTTTTTTATAGTATCTTACAATAATTGGTTTCATTTCTTTAGTGTTGGTTTTTATTCCTTCTCTTTCATTTATGATTTTGTTTCTTTGATTCTTCTCTTTTTTACTTGATAAGTCTGACTAGATGTTCATCAATTTTATTGATTTTTTCAAGGAATCACCCCCTGGTTTTACTGGCCTATTCTACTGGTTTTGTTTTGTTTTGTTTCCAAATCATTTATTTCTGTTCTAGAATTTATTATTTCCTTCATTCTGGTGGTTTTACATTTTGTTTATCATTCTTTCTGAAGCTTCTTTAAGTGTAGAATAGGTTAGATATTTGAGATTTTTCTTGCTTCTTGAGGTAGGTCTGTTTGTTATAAACTTCCCTCTTGGACCAAATTTGCTGCAGCCCAGTGGTTTTGGACTAGTGTATTTTCATTTTCACTTGTCTTCATGTACTTTTTTATTATTTTTTAAACTTATTTTTAATTATTTTCAGCATAAAAGTATTCATTATTTTTGCACCATACCCAGTGCTCCATGCAATCTATAATACCCACCACCTGACACCCCGACCTCCCACTCCCCACCCCTTCAAAACCCTCAGATTGTTTTTCAGAGGTCATAGTCTCTCATGGTTCACCTCCCCTTCCAATTTCCCCCAACTCCCTTCTCCTTTCTCCCCATGTCCTCCATGCTATTTGTTATGCTCCACAAATAAGTGAAACCATATGATAATTGACTCTCTCTGCTTGACTTCTTTCACTCAGCATAATCTCTTCCAGTCCCATCCATGTTGCTACAAAAGTTGGGTATTCGTCCTTTCTGATGGAGGCATAATACTCCATAGTGTATATGGACCACATCTTCCTTATCCATTCATATGTTGAAGGGCATTTTGGTTCTTTCCACAGTTTGGCAATCGTGGCCATCGCTGCTATAAACATTGGGGTACAGATGGCCTTTCTTTTCACTACATCTATATCTTTGGGGTAAATACCCAGTAGTGCAATAGCAGGGTCATAGGGAAGCTCTATTTTTTTTAATTGATTTATTTATTTTCAGAAAAACAGTATTCATTATTTTTTCACCACACCCAGTGCTCTATACAATCCGTGCTTTCTATAATACCCACCACCTGGTACCCCAACCTCCCACCCCCCCGCCACTTGTCTTCATGTACTTTAAAAAAATAATAATAATATCTTTCTTGATTTCCTATTGACCCCTTCACCGTTTAGTAGCATGTTATTTATCTTCCATGTGTTTATGTAGTATCTAGTCTATTCAGGAGAAATTCCATGTGCCTTCAAGGAGAATGTGTATTCTGCTGTTCTATGATGGAATGTTCTGGATATATCTGTTAAGTCCATCTGGTCCAGTGTGTCATTCAAAGTCATTGTTTTCTTCTTTATATTCTGTTTAGAGGTTCTGTCCTTTGATGTAAGTGGGATGTTAATGTCCCCTAGTATTGTTATTATCAATTAGTGCCTTTAGGTTTGTTATTAACTGTTTTGTGTATTTATGTGTTCCCATCTTGGTTACACTATGTTGGTGTTTTTATGTTTATAAATTTAAATTCAATTAATTAACATATAATTTATTATTTGTTTCAAAGGTAGATGTCAGTGATTCATCAATCTTGTATAATACTCAATACTCATACATCACATGTCCTCCTTAATGTCTATCACCCAGTTATCCCACCCCTCATGCCCCTCCCCTACAGCAAACCTCAGTTTCTTTCCTATGATTGAGAGTCTCTTGTGTTTTTTTCTCCCTCTCTGACTTCATCTTGTTTTATTTTTTCATAAGTATTTACAGTTGTTATATCTTCTTACCGAATTGTCCCCTTAATTATGATATCGTGCCTTTCTTTATCCCTTGTTACAGTCTTTGTTTTAAAGCCCAGTTTGGAGGGAAGAGCAACATAGCAGAGAGGTAGGAGACCTAAATTTTGTCTGATCTCAGGAATTCAACTAGACAATTATCAAACCATTCTGATGACCTGGAAATTCAACAGGAGATCAATAAAAAGAATAACAGCAATTCTATGAACAGCAAAGTGACCACTTTCCGAAAGAAACATTTTATTTTTTTTTAAGGTTTTATTTATTTATTTGAAAGAGGGACAGTGAGAGAGAGCATGAGGGGTAGAAGATCAGAGGAAGAAGCAGACTCCCTGTGGAGCTGGAAGCCTGATGCAGGACTCAACCCTGGGACTTCAGGATCATGATTTGAGCCAAAGGCAGTTGCTTAAACAACTGAGCCACCTAGGCGCCCTGGAAGCAACATTTTACTTTATCAATTAATTTTTTAAAGATTTTATTTATTTATTTGAGAGAGAGATCACAAGTAGGCAGAGGCAAACACAGAGAGAGAGAGGATGAAGCAGGCTCCCTGCTGAGCATAGAGCCCAATGAAGGACTCTATCCCAGGACCCTGAGATCATCACCGGAGCCGAAGGCAGAGCCTCAACCCACTGAACCACCCAGGTGCCCTCAATTCATTTTTTAACATCGTTTTTAATTTTCATTTTTACAGTAATATTATATCCCTTCATTGTATTTAACCTTATTTGTACGTGTGTGTGTGTTTCATTCTTTAAAATTTGGGGATACAGTTTCTTCTAACAGATTAAAATATACCCTAAATATAGTATATGGCTTTGTTCTAGTGCCTGATCACACTCTTCTTTTTAATTTTTTTTCTTTCTTTTTACAACCAACTTCTGATCTTCTCAATTCATTTTTTAAAAGCTTTTTTAAATTTTCATCTTTGCAGTCATATTCTGTCCCATCATTGAATTTACCCTTAATATTGTATATATGTGTTTTTCTTTCTTTAAAATTTTGGAAGGCATTTTCTTCTATCAGACCAAACCATGACTAAAATCTAGTGTGTCCCTCTGCTCTAGTCATCAACTTGATGCTATCCTTTTATTTTTCCTTCCTCCCCCCCCCCCAGTTTCAGGTCATTTTTTATTTGTTTAGTGTATATTTTATTGGGGTTGTTGTTACCCTCTTAGCATTTTGTTATTTCATTCATTTACTCTTCTCTGGACAAAATGACAAAATGAAAAAAAAAATCACCTCAAAAAAATAATAAGCAGTACCAACTGCTAGGGACCAATCATTATGGACATTAGTAAGATGTCAGAACTA
This sequence comes from Mustela nivalis, assembly GCF_964662115.1. NCBI lineage: Eukaryota > Metazoa > Chordata > Mammalia > Carnivora > Mustelidae > Mustela > Mustela nivalis. The sequence continues at coordinate 73,363,415 of NC_139040.1, forward strand.
GAGTTAAGAATAATGATTGTAGGGCCGCCTGGGTGGCTCAGTGGGTTAATCCTCTGCCTTCGGCTCAGATCATGGTTTTAGGGTCCTGGGATCGAGCCCTGCATCAGGCTCTCTGCTCAGCAGGGAACCTGCTTCCTCCCTCTCTCTGCCTGTCTCTCTGCCTACTTTTGATCTCTTTCTGTCAAATAAATAAATAAAATCTTAAAAAAAAGAATGAAAATTGTAAAGATACTAGATGGGCTTGAAAAAAGCACAGAAGAGTGTAGAGAATCCCTTTCTGGAGAAATAAAACAATTAAAATCTAACCAAGTCGAAATCAAGAAAGGTATTAATGAAGCACATAACAAATGGAAGCTCTAACAGCTAGAATAAATGAGGAATAAGAGAGAATTAGTGATATAGAAGATCAAATGAGGGAGAATAAAAAGGTGAGAAAAACAACTACTGGGCCATGAGGGGAGAATTCAAAAGATAATACAAACCATAAGAAAAAACAATATCAGAATAATTGGGATCCCAGAAGAAAAAGAAAAAGAAAGGGGGGAAAAGGTATATTGGAACAAATTATAGGGGAGAACCTCCTTAATTTGGGGAAGAAAACAAACATCAAAATCCAGGAGACAATAGAACCCCCCCTCAAAATCAATAAAAATAGGTAAACACCCCATTATCTAATAGTAAAATTTACAAATCTCAGAGACAAAGAGAACATCTTGAAAGCAGCTCAGGACAAGAGATCTGTAACCTACAATGGTAGAACGATTACATTAGCAGCAGACCTATCTACAGACATCTGGCAAACCAGAAAGAATTGGCATGATATATTCAGAGCACTAAATGAGAAAATTATGCAGCCAAGAACACTATATCCAGCTACTCTGTCACTTAAAATAGAAGGATAATAAAAAGCTTCCAAGACAAACAAAAGCTAAGAGAATTTGCAAACAACAAACCAGTCCTATAGGAAATATTGGAAGGGGTCCTATAAGCAAAGAGAGAGCCTAAAAGTAACATAGATAAGAAAAGAACTGAGACAATACACAGTAATAGTCACCTTACAGAAAATACAACGGCACTAACATCATATCTTTCAATGGTTACCCTGAATATAAATAGGCTAAATGACCCAATCAAAAGACACATGGTATCATATTGGATCAAACAAAAAACAAAAACAAAAAGACCCATCGCTATGCTGTCTGTAAGAGACTCATTTTAAACCCAAAGACACCTCTAGATTTAAAGTGAGGGGGTGGAAAACAATTTACCATGCTAATGGACATCAAAAGAAATCTGTGGTGGCAATCGTTATCTCAGACAAATTAGATTTTAAACCAAAGTGTGTAACAAGAGAAAAGACACTATATCATACCTAAAAGGTCTGTGTGACAAGAAGATCTAACAATTTAAAATATATATTCCCCGAACATGGGAGTACCCAATTATATAAGCCAATTAATAACAAAACCAAAGAAACACAATGACAATAATACAATAAGAGTAGGGAAATTTAACACCCTTTCACTAAAATGGCCAGATCATCTAAGCAAAAGATCAACAAGGAAATAAAGGTCTTAAATGACACACTGGACCAGATGGACATCACAGATATATTCAGAACATTCCATCCCAAAACAACAGAATACACATTCTTCTCTAGTGCACATGGAACATTCTCCAGGATGGATCACACCCTGGGTCACAAATCAGGAGTCAACTGGTACCAAAGATTGGGATCATTCCCTGCATATTTTTAGACTACAGTGCTCTGAAACTAGTACTCAACCACAAGAGGAAAGTTGGAAAGAACTCAAACACATGGAGGCTAAAGAGCATCCTACTAAAGAATGAATGGGTCAACTAGGAAATTAAAGAAGAATCAAAAAATTTCATGGAAACAAATGAAAATGAAAACACAACTGTTCAAAATCTTTGGGATACAGCAAAGGTGGTCCTGAGAGGAAAGTATATAGCAATACAAGCTTTTCTCAATGAACCAGGAAGGTCTCAAGTACACAACCTAACCCTACACCTAAAGGAGCTAGGGAAATAATAGCAAATAAAGCCTTAACCCAGCGGGAAAAGAGAAATAATAAAGATCAGAGTAGAAATCAATGAAATAGAAACCCAAAGAACAATAAAACAGAGTAATGGAAGTAGGAGCTGGTTCATTGAAAGAATTAATAATATTGACAAACCCCTGGCCAAGCTTATCAAAAAGAAATGAGAAATGACCCAAATTAATAAAATCATGAATAAAAGAGGAGAGATCACAACCAACACCAAAGAAATACAAACAATTACAAGAATATATTATGAGCAACTTTATGCCACAATATTAGACAAGCTGGAAGAAATGGATGCATTCCTACAGAGTTATAAACTACCAAAACTGAACCAGGAAGAAATAGAAAACCTAAACAGACCCATAACCAGTAAGGAAATTGAAGCAATAATCAAAAATCTCCCAACAAACAAGAGCCTAGGGCCAGACAGATTCCCAGGGGAATTCTACAAAACATTTAAAAAATTAATACCTATTCTCCTGAAACTGTTCCAAAAAATAGAAATGGAAGGAAAACTTCCAAACTCATTTTATGAGACCAGCATTACCTTGATCTCAAATCAGACAAAGACCCAGTCAAAAAGGTGAATTACAGACCAATATCCCTGAAGAACATGGATGCAAAAATTTTCATTGAAATACTAGCCAGTAGGATCCAACAGTACATTAAAGGAACTATTCACCATGACTAAGTGAGATTTATTCCTGGTCTGCAAGGTTGGTTCAAAATCCACAAATCAATCCATGTGACACAATACATTAATAAAAGAAAGAACAAGAACCATATGATCCTCTCAATAGATGCAGAGAAAGAACTTGACAATGTACAGCATCCTTTCTTCATTAAAACCCTTCACAGTGTAGGGATAGAGGGTGCATACCTCAATATCATAAAAGCCCATCTATGAAAAATCCACAGCAAATATCATCCTCAAAACCTGAGAGCTTTTCCCCTAAGGTAAGGAACATGGCAGGGCTGTCCACTATCACCACTGCTATTCAACATAGTACTAGAAGTCCTAGTTTCAGCAATCAGACAACAAAAGGAAATAAAGTGCACCCACATTGACAAAGAAGAGGTCAAACTCTCATTCTATGCAGATGGTATGATACTTTATGTGGAAAACCCAAAGGACTCCACCCCCAAACTGCTAGAACTCATACAGGAATTCAGTAAAGTGTCAAGACATAAAATCAATGCACAGAAATCAGTTGCATTTTTATACACCAACAGCAAGACAGAAGAAAGAGAAATTAAGGAGTTAATCCCATTTACAGCTGCACTGACAACCATAAGATACCTAGTAATAAACCTAAACAAAGAGGTAAAGGATCTGTATCAGAAAACTATAGAATAGTCATGAAAGAAATCGAGGAAGACACAAATGGTGAAATGTTCCATGATCATGGATTGGAAGAAAAAATATTCTGAAATGTTTATGTACCTAGACCAATCTACCCATTTAATGCAGCCCCTACCAAAATACCATTAACTTTTTTCAAAGAAATGGGACAAATAATCTTAAAATTTGTATGGAAACAGAAAAGACACCAAATAACCAGAAGAATGTTAAAAAATAAAACCAAAGATCATGGCATTACAATTCTGGACTTCAAGGTCTATCACAAAACTGCAATCATCAAGACAATATGGAACGGGCACAAGAATAGACATATAGACTAATGGAATAGAATAGAGAGCACAGAAATGGACCCTCAGCTCTATGGTCAATGAATCTTTGATGAAGCAGGAAAGAATCTCTAATGGAAAAAAGATAGTCTCATCAACAAATGGTATTGGAAAAATTGGACAACCTCATGAAGAAGAATGAAACTGGTTCATTTCCTTACACCACACACAAAAATACACTCAAAATGGATGAAGGCCTAAGTGTGAGACATGCATCCATAGAAATCCTAGAGGAAAACACAGGCAGAAACCTCTTCAACCTCAGCCACAGCAATTTCTTCCTAAAAATATTGCCAAAGCCAAAGGTAGCAGGGGCAAAAATGAACTATCGGGACTTCATCAAGATAAAAAGCTTTTGCATAGCAATGGAAATAGTCAACAAAACCAAACAACAACCAACAGAATGGGAGGAGATATTTAAAAATGACATATCAGATAAAGGGCTAGTATCCAAAATCTATAAAGAGCTTATCAATCTCAACACCCAAAGAACAAATAATTCAGGCAACAAGTGGGCAGAGATGTGAAAAGACATTCCTGCAATGAAGACATCCAAATGGCCAACAGACACAAGAAAAAGTGCTCAACATCATTTGGCACCTGGGAAATATAAATCAAACCCTCAATGATATACCATCTCACACCAATCAGAATGGCTAAAATTAACAAGTCAGGAAACAACAGATGTTGGTGAGGATGCGGAAAGAAGGGAACCCTCCTATATTCCTGTTGGCAGGAATATAAGCTGGTGCAGCCACTCTGGAAAACAGTTTGGAGCTTCCTCAAAAAGTTGAAAATAGAGCTACCATACATCCCAGTAATTGCACTATTGTGTATTTACCCCAAAGATACAAATATGGTGATCCAAAGGGGCACAGGAACCCCAATGTCCACAGCAGCCAATGTCCACAATAGCCAAACTATGGAAAGAGCCTAGATGTCCTTCAACAGATGAATGGATCTACAATGGAATGGATCTACAGTGGAATATTTTGCAGCCATCAAAATGAAATCTTGCCATTTGCAATGACATGGATGGAATTAGAAGGTATTATGCTTAGCAAAATAAGTCAGAGAAAGTAAATTATCATATGATCTTGCTGATATGAGGAATTTGAGAAAAAGACAGAGGATCATATGGGAAGGTAGGGAAAGGTGGAACAAGACAAAATCAGAGAGGGAGACAAACTGTAAGAGACTCTTAATCTCAGGAAACAAACTGAGGGTTGCTGGAGGACAGTGTGGTGGGAGGGATGGGGTAGCTGTATTATGGACATTAGGGAGGGTATGTGCTATGGTGAGTGCTGTGAAATTTGTAAGCCTGATGATTCACAGACCTGCACCCCTGGGACAAATAATACATTATATGTTAATAATAAAAAATCTGTTGCATTTCTATATACTAATAATGAAGCAGCAGAAAGAGTGATTAAGAGAACAATCCCAGGGGCGCCTGGGTGGCTCAGTGGGTTAAGCCTCTGCCTTCAGCTCGGGTCATGATCTCAGGGTCCTGGGATCGAGCCCCGCATCGGGCTCTCTGCTCAGTGGGGAGCCTGCTTCCCTCTCTCTCTCTCTCTCTCTGCCTCTCAGCCTACTTGTGATCTCTCTGTCAAATAAATACATAAATAATGAAAAAAAAATTTAAAAAAAGAGAACAATCCCATTTACAAGTGTACCAAAAATAATAAGATACCTAGGGATAAACTAACCAAAAAGGTGAAAGACCTATACTCTGAGAACTATAAAACATAGATGATAGAAATTGAAGATGACACAAAGAAATGAAAGATATTCCACGCTCATGGATTGGAAGAACAAATATTGTTAAGATGTTTAAAATACCCAAAGCAATCTACACATTAAATGCAATCCTAATCAAAATACCAACATCATTTTTTTACAGAACTAGAACAAACACTTCTAAAATTTGTATGGAACCACAAAAGATCCCTGATTGCAAAAGTAACATTTAAGAATAAAAGCAAAGCTGGAGGTATCACAATTCCAGACTTCAAGTTATATTACAAAGCTGTAATAATCAAAATAGTATGGTACTGCCACATAGATCAATGATACAGGATAGAAAACCCAGAAAGGTTCCCACAACTATATGGTCAATTAATATTTGAGAAAGCAGGAAAGATGATCTAGTAGGCTTAGGACAGTGTCTTCAACAAATGGTGCTAGGAAAATTGGTCAGCTACATGCGAAAGAATGAAACTGGACCATTTTCTTACACCATATACAAAAAGAGATTCAAAGTGGATTAAAGACCTAAATATGAGAACTGAAACCATAAAAATTCCAGAAGAGAGCACAGGCAGTAATGTGACTGACATTGGCCCTAGTAATATTTTTCTAGGTATATCTTCTGAGATTAGGGAAATAAAAGAAAAGTTAACTGCTGGGACTACTTAAAAAAAACAAAAACAAAAACAAACAAACAAACAAACAAACAAAAAACTTCTGCACCATGAAGGAAACAATCCACAAAATAAAAGGCAATCTACTGAATGGGAGAAATATTTGCAAAAGATGTATCTGATAAATGGTTAGCATCCAAAATATATAAAGAACGTATATAAATCAACACTCAAAAACCAAATAATCCAATTAAAAATTGAGCACAAAAAATGAAGAGACATTTCTCCAAAGATAACCAGATCACCAACAGACATACAAAATGATGCTTAACATCACTTGTCATCAGGGAAGTGCAAGGCAAAACTACAATGAGATACCACCTCATATTTATCAAAATAACTAAACTCAAAAACACAAAAACACAAGTATTGGCAAAGATGTGGAGAAAATGGAACCCTCTTGCACTGTTGGTGAGAATGCAAACTGGTGAAGCCACTGTGGAAAGCTATGGATGTTCCTCAAAAAGTCAAAAATAGAAACACCTTATGATCCAGCAATAGCAGTACTAGGTATTTACCCCCAAAAATGTAAGGGGATACTTACATCCCTATGCTTATAGCAACATTATTTACAATAGCCAAATTATGGAAGTAGCCCAAGTGTCCATTGATAGATGAGTGGGTAAAGAAATGAGATATATTACACACACACACACACACACACACACACACACACGAATATTATTTAGCCATAAAAATTATGAAATCTTGCCGTTTGCTATGACATGGATGGAGCTAGGGAATATAATACTAAATGAAATAAGTCGGTCAGATAAAGAAAAATGACATATGATTTCACTCATGTGTGGGGTTTAAGAAATAAAACAAATAAGGAAAGGAAAGATTGGGAGAAAGAGACAAGCCAAGAAACAGACTCTTAATTATCGAGAACATACTGTTAGGTTACCAGAGGGGAGATGGTGGGAGAGTGGGTGAAACGCGGGATGGGATGAGGAGTACACTTGCTGTGATGAGCACTGGGAGATGTGTGGAATTGTTGAATTACTGTATTGTACACCTGCAACCAGAGTAACACTACACGTTAACTATGCTGAAATTAAAATGAAATTTAAAAAATTTAAGAAGTGTTAAAAAATAGTATGTCTTCAGAGCAGTGTTTCCCAAGTCTATCTACACATTGAAATCACCAAGTGTACTGGTCTGTACTACAGATTATAATTTGATCTGAGGATATGGTCTGGGCTTTTCAACCTTTAAAATTCCAATGTGCAGACAAGTTCAGGTTCCCTGGCTCAAAGGTTTGTTGTGAAGGATTTAAAGCTCACAGAATACATAGTTTACTTTTCCTTGCAAGTGTTGGTTCACAAAGATGGGGACTGGTGAGTGAGATAATGTGTCAGGTTCAAGAGAGCTGAGAAATCTTATCCCGGTATCAGTTTTCTCATTTGTTAAACTGACATAACCCCATTTAAGCTACAAAATAGACACGTTTTGTAAGCTGTAAAGTACTTCCCAACAGCTTTTGACATATTCCATTTCACTTTACACTTCACTCCCCACTGCCTTTTACAACAGGGCTCAAGGTAATTTTTCTGATCTTCACTGGTAGTGCAAAAATTTAGTAGTAGGAAGTAGGCAAGCCTGGAAGATTTCCTGACAAGAAGGCAGGACAGGGCTTAACTATCCCAGGAGGAATCTAGAGATACAAACCATTTCTCACAAGCAACTCCAAAGTCCCAAGTGCAAGTGAGCCCCAGAACATTACATGGTCAATGCAGGGCCCACCTACACCGGAAAAATTAGCCTGGAGCTGTGGAAAGGGTGTAAGTGATTAAGAGAGTCCTGTGCCCTTTGGCAGTTACTCTTCTTTTTCAATTCCCTTGGCCCCTCTATAAAATGAGGATGGTCATATCTGCTCTCCATAGGACTGAAATGAGGATGAAATGAGCCCAAAGATTGGAAGGTGGTCTACAGAATGGAAATTTTAGTGTAGTATTTTATAGCCACTACTCACACCACAACAAAAATAAAGGCACAGAGAAGTCATCCTAAATTTTATTGGCACTGAAATAGAACATGGGTTGAGCATAAATCCTTCCAAAAACAATTTTTAAAAACTCCAAAAAACACACACAAAAAAATTGAATACAAAATCTAACCTTTCTCCCCAGGCTCCCTGTGGGTGCATTATTGCCCTTAAGAGGCAGCTAGAGTACCCCACAATTCCAGGTTTGAATTTAGCCAGTATAGGGCCTATCACCAAAAGAGTGTCAATATAATTCACAGCAATGCACATAAGACTCCCCAAAGTCAGGCAGGATGGAGTTTGGGAGGGATTGAAGCCAAGGGCTCTGGGCTAGGGGCACTGCCATGGAGCAACAGTATTACCCTTTGGGGACTGAACTCTGGGGAGAGGGGAAAATAAAAAGAACAATAAAACCAAATACCAAGTACTTTAAAAATGAACTGTATGACCTATAGTGATAGATGACATCACTAATACTGAAAGCTTCTTACAATAATATTTCTGGCAAAATATTCTTTTATAATATAGTATATGCTTCCTAGTATATGCTTCCCCCCATATGTGGGAATGGTAAGGAAATGAGGCCAAAATCATCCTGCCTCAAAACTAGTATCTTCTAAGGGTGCACTAGCAAGAAACACAGAAATCAATATTGAATTAGATGCCACTAGAATATATAATACTGGTAAGAAAAAAAAAAAAGGAGCACACATGAAACAGAGAAGAGGAGGAGGTTGCTCCTGTGTTGAGAAAAGGGGGTTAGAGTGTAGAAGGGACCAGACCAGAGCCCCCAACAGCTCTCTGAAGCCCATTGTGAACATTTACCCCCACTGGCAAGAGTTCTGGATGGGATGGCTAGGCTTTTGGGTAAACATCCCTACTATTCTATCTGGAGGGAATTTGGGGATTGGAATGGGGAGGGGCAGATCCCAAGAAGGGAGAGACCCAGAGTAATAGTAAGGGATACCTCTTCCCATAGAGCTCACTTGAAACAAGCTTAGGCTCCCATAAGGCATTGGGGAGGATCTTCTAAACAGCCCTGCCTGAATAGAATGGGAAATAGCCTTCTAAGATGTTGGTGAAGTCTCTTGAAGATACTGTCTCCTCCCATCTCACTGTGGGGAAAATCTGAAATCCTGAACTCAGGGACAAGACTTAGAAGGATTTTGTAACAGTTCCAATCTGGGAGGTATAGAGAAGAATGACTGACATCTTTTTCACTTCCAATCATTATGAAGCCTAAATAACTCTAGAAGAAATGGACATTGTAAGGTCTAATCCTAAATTCGCTGATATCCTAGAGCATACACCCAGGGCCCTACCTCCTTCTGTAAACTGTGTGATGCTCTAATTCTGCAAATCACAGGACCCTGAAAAGGAAGGAAGTTGTGGGGCAGGGATGGGGGTTAGTTTTCAACTTATATCACACTTAAGTCCCACAGAACAGTATTGTGTGGGGGTATTTCCCCAATCAAGTAGGAACTGCCTCTAAGCTACAAAGTGGTCTCTTCTAGCAATCTAGATTAAAATGGACATAGAGGGAAAAGACGGTCCAATTGGCACTATAGTGGGCCATTTATTTGCCCAATGAGGTGAGTGAGGGCTGAGGGACTAGGTTTGGTCCCATAGGGGCACTGAAGACTTAGCATGACTCCAGGGCTGCTCTAGTTAGTTGCTTCAGCACAATGTGAGTTAGGCAAGAGTATAGGAGTGTGGGGGCAAGGAAGAAGGGAGGAGGGGTCCTTAGAGGCTTGGTGAACATTACATGGACTCAAATTCATCAATACGCTGCTTAGTATTGCCCTGCCGGATCTGACGCAGGGTTTTATATTTGTCTCGGCCAAGTCGCATGTTCTCAGCATGGATCATGTCATTGGCAGTCTTCTTGGACTCATCACGGGCATTGGCCAGTTCTGAAGTGAGGGCCTGTGAGGGGGTAAGGGGATGAGGGGTTAATGGCTTGCTCTCACTTTAACTCTTCTTATTTAAGCAGATTCATCAGATTCATTCTCTCTCCCCCCCCTCTACACACACACACACACACACACACACCCCTTAACTCCTCTCTTTCTACATACAAACACATATACATATTTTTGAGGGCCATTTTCAGCAATGTTGGAAATGCAGTGGGGCAAGAATAAAACAATCAAAAAAAGAAAAATCCACAAACTTTGTGGACCAATGGAAGGTATTCTCTGAAAGTAGAAAAATGTACCAAAGATTCAGGTAGAAATTAGGTCAGGGTATTTTCTGGATACAAGAAAAAAATGGAGTATAGAGCAAAAAACAAAAGGAGGAGGTGGCCCAAGTTCTGACTGATAAATGATGGGTGCTTATCCTTAAAGCTCTCATTAGACAAAGGCTCAGACTCCCATACCCCAATGAGACAGGCTCCTCTACCTAACCCAATAATGATATAAGAAATGTACATGGTATCTTTGACCCTCTGGTCCTATTGGAATACCTTCAGGTGCTTCTGAACACGCTCATTCTTCTCTGCCTCAGTGGTACGTTCCTCCTCACTGCGATCCTTGGCCATGGCATCAGCCCGCAAGTCAGCACTGGCCTCTGCCCCATTCTCATCCTGCTCATCCTGCTCATTCTCAGCCGGCTCAGCTACGTGAGGTGTACTCATGGCAGTCTTCAGCTCAGCACGGGTCTTCTCCAAGTCTTCTTGTACCATCTGAGCCTGTCCAGTAATAGAGGGCAGGAAGAATCAACAGTCAGATCAGGCTAACTTGTGGCATCCTACAAATGCATAGAATGGCCCAGCAGGAAGCAGGCACCAGGAAGGCCAAGTCACTTTGTCTGCCTTTAGTTTCTGCATCTGTGTAATAGGAACAATTTACCAACTTCCCTGGTGTATTGGAGAATTCTGGGAAATATTTGAGAAAGCCTCGAGCTCCTTCTCCCATGATGCCTGCTATCAAGGAAGGATGCAAAGAATAAGGAGCCCAAATCTGAGGAATCTAAGGAACTGAAACCTATCCTTTATCATAAGGCTTTTACTCAGGGCACTGTGTCTCACCTTCTGCTGCCATTCCACAGCCTCACTTTCCTTCTTCTGTCGAGCCATCTCCAGCTGAGAGATTCGAGCTGTCAATTCTGCCATTTCCAAGGCCTATGGATAAATTGGAAGCTTGTGAGAGCTGAGCCTTCTGGTCCTCAGGACCTAGGTATCTTCAAAACCAGTTCCACTGGGGAGCCAATAGAAAACCTGCTGTTCCACTTGCTTGCTGTTCTGGAGGCTCTTTTTACCACACCTCCTCCAGGATGACTGGAAGACCATCCTATTCTTTTTAACTCCAAATCATTTTGTTAGAAGTCATAGATCCACACCTAGACTACAGACCTCCTGAACACAAACATGTAATTTCTCTCTCCCTCATCTCTCTCTCCCTCTCCCCCCTTTCCTCTCATTCTCCCCCTCTTTCTCTCATGCATACACTATTGCCCACTGCATGTGTCACTGTATGAAGTACCAGACCCCTTCCTGCTTTTCTGGAATGCTCAGGACTCCACTAAGACTCCTCCCAGGACAAGTATAGGAAAGATGCTATAGTGTCACAAGGCAATCTGAACAAGGGGAAAAAATAACCCTTATGCACACCCTCTCATCTTGGACAGATCTATCTTCTAGAGGAAACTTCTCCCTGGTAAATAGGTCTTAGTTCCTGCATTCATACTCCAAACAGTAGAGGGAAAGAACATATATAAAGGAATTTGGGACATGGGTTCTTAACTTTTGAGTCACAAAAGTAATAAAGATGAAAATTTGTCTGGAATCAGAAGAGACCCCTATACACTAAGGAAATGTTGAAAAACAAAAATAAAGCTGGGGGCATCACGTTACCTGATTTCAAGCTTTATTACAAAGCTGTGATCACCAAGACAGCATGGTACTGGCATAAAAACAGACACATAGACCAGTGGAACAGAGTAGAAAGCCCAGATATGGACCCTCAACGCTATGGTCAATTAATCTTCAACAAAACAGGAAAAAATATACAGTGGAAAAAAGACAGTCTCTTCAATAAATGGTGCTGGGAAAACTGGACAGCTATATGCAGAAGAATGAAACTCAACCATTCTCTTACACCATACACAAAGATAAACTCAAAATGGATAAAAGACCTCAACATGAGACAGAAATCCATCAGAATCCTAGAGGAGAACATAGGCAGTAATCTCTTCGATATCAACCACAGCAACTTCTTTCAAGATATGTCTCCAAAGGCAAAGGAAACAAAAGCGAAAATAAACTTTTGGGACTTCATCAAAATCAAAAGTTTCTGCACAGCAAAGGAAACAGTCAAGAAAACAAAGAGGCGACCCACGGAATGGGAGAAGATATTTGCAAATGACAGTACAGACAAAAGGTTGATATCCAGGATCTATAAAGAACTCCTCAAACTCAACACACACAAAACGGACAATCATATCAAAAAGTGGGCAGAATATATGAACAGATACTTCTCCAATGAAGACATACAAATGGCTATCAGACACATGAAAAAAAGTTCACCATCACTAGCCCTCAGGGATATTCAAATGAAAACCACATTGAGATATTACCTTACACCAGTTAGAATGGCCAAAATTAGCAAGACAGGAAACAACATATGTTGGAGGGGATGTGGAGAAAGGGGAACCCTCTTACACTGTTGGTGGGAATGCAAGTTGGTGTAGCCTCTTTGGAGAACAGTGTGGAGACTCCTCAATTAATTAAAAATAAAGCTTCCCTATGACCCTGTAATTGCACTACTGGGTATTTACCCCAAAAATACAAATGTAGTGAAAAGAAGGGCCATCTGTACCCCAATGTTTATAGCAGCAATGGCCACGGTCGCCAAACTGTGGAAAGAACCAAGATGCCCTTCAACGGACGAATGGATAAGGAAGATGTGGTCCATATACACTATGGAGTATTATGCCTCCATCAGAAAGGATGAATACCCAACTTTTGTAGCAACATGGACGGGACTGGAAGAGATTATGCTAAGTGAAATAAGTCAAGCAGAGAGAGTCAATTATCATATGGTTTCACTTATTTGTGGAGCATAACAAATAGCATGGAGGACATGGGGAGTTAGAGAGGAGAAGGGAGTTGGGGGAAATTGGAAGGGGAGGTGAACCATGAGAGACTATGGACTCTGAAAAACAGTCTGAGGGGTGTGAAGTGGCGGGGGGGCTGGGAGGTTGGGGCACCAGGTGGTGGGTATTATAGAGGGCACGGATTGCATGGAGCACTGGGTGTCGTGAAAAAATAATGAATACTGTTATGCTGAAAATAAATAAAAAATAAATTTAAAAAAAGATGAAAGTAAGGATGCTCACTCTATTCCCCTGAAAAGTGCCTGGACACAGTTTTACATACAATTTTAGTGAACAAACCCTTCAAAAAGAGGCAAAAATAGGTTCTCAGCCTTACTCAGCCACACTGTGTGATCTTTGACAAGTCTCTTAAACCTCCTTGAGTCCTAATTTCCTTAACTGGGCATAGTATCCCATGTGGGTTAATCCCATAGGATTATTGGGAGAGGAAATCAGAAATTAAGGGAAGAGGAAAAGTTGCTAGCATAACTTGTAACACACAGTAGGTAGTCAATTAAGTGTAAATTCTTTTGCTTCTTTCCTCCCTCCCTTTCCTTTTTCCGGTCATCAGCTCAGATCCCTAAGGGCTAAGTAAGTAGAATAAAAGTAAGGGTTAGGGAAGACTGCAAAGCTTTCTGGGCCACATCAGTGACTCTGCAACTTGCTTTTGAATAAAATATCTGCTGGAGACCTGTTGACTGGCACCCTGATGGAAGGAGACAGCCCTGCAGGCAGGGGTAACTGTGAATAGGTAGGCAGACAGGGAAGAAAATTCAGTTACCACAATCCTAGCTCATTTTATAGCTTTACCAGCTGTTCCTGAGTCTTCTTCTGGTCGCGGGAGGCCTGCAACAGGGCTTCCTTGGCCTCTTCAGCTTCTTGACGCTCTTTGGCCAGTTTTTCAGCCTCACTCTGGGCACGCTTCCGCTCCTGTTCAAGCTCCAGGGCCCTGCGGGTCTGTTCTTCTAGTTCTGGAAAGAGAAGAAGGGGGAAAGATAGTGAAATATGCAGACATGGAAGGAACACCTAGCTTCCTTCCTGGAAATGCTTCATCCCAGGGCACAGCTGGCAGAAAGCTCTGGGAACTCTTCCTTTTGCCCTGTCTTTCATCTATCTGTAGCCACATATGGATTAGATAGCCTGAGTCTGCAGCTCAGGCAGAAGAGCCTCTAGCTCAGAGTTAGGCTCTAGGAAAACCCAGTCTCCAAGGTGACTGACTCTAAGCCTCACCGTGCTGAGCCTTCTTAGTCTGTTCCTCAATTTGCTTCAGCCTCTCCATCAGTTCCTCCTTTTCCCGTTCAATCTTCTCCTTCTCCTTTTCTGCCATCTCACGCTTCTTCTTCTCATTTTCCAGCAAAGCACTAAGGAAAGAGAAAGGATGGAATAGGTCACATGGAAAGGCCCCAAGGCTCTCTGACCCTGGACCCTCAGCCCTTACCCATCTAACACACTTAAAGCTTGTGAGTTAGGACCACGCTCCCTTATCCCCACATCCTGTCCTTACATTATAGCCCCACATTGGTCAGTACACCCAGGACCCTGTCATTTATTCCAGAGTCAGGATCTAACCTGGACTCCCAGCTCTACTACTCACCAATGGGTAACCAGTGGGTGAACTTAACTATGTCATTTCTTTGCTCTTGTTCTCAGCACTCCTATCTGTAAAATGGCCTAATAAGTCCTGCCCATCTACCTCATAGTTATAGGGTCAAGTTTTGACTCTGCCTTGGGAGTCCACTGAGCTCTATGGCTTCTACAGGCCCTCTACATCCCAGCTCTAGGCTCTTTTCCCCCAGAATTTGTTGCAAATCTAAAACAAGTATTCACTTTTTTTGCCCCAATGCATCTTCTAGGAGGTTCCTTTTTCACCCTGGGCTAGGCGTTTTTTCTTTCTCTGGGCCCTCAGAATACTTGACCTATATTCTCCCCATCCCTCCTCTTTATTATTTTTCTCCACAGCACTTTCTCACCAACTTACATACTATATAATTTCCTTATTTGTTCTCTTTCCACGAGAATGTCAGATTCCTGATAGCAGGGACTTTTGTCTATTTATTTTTCACTACTCATTAAATACTTATTGAATGAAAAAATGACAGGGTATTTGTACCTTGAACAGTTATGTATATATTGCTTTTCCTCTTTCTCCTATCAGACTTTAAGATCCTTGAGGGCAGGTTCCTGCCAGATCCAGCTCTGTACACTTCCCCAATCTCAGTAAAATTTTTCCGAATAAATAAGAACTTTGGTTCTTATTTGGACTTATTTGGACTCCTTTTCTAGGCTACTACATTTAGAAGCCTCCTGAGGTTCCAAACTGTTTATGACAGAGTATCTACTACAACACTGTTCTCAAACCTTAACATGAACAGGAATCACCTGGGATCTTATTTTTTAAATAATTTATTGAGGTGAAATTTACATTATAGTAACCACTATAAAGCAAACAATTTGGTGGCATTTAGTACATTCATAATGTACATTAACTGCCTCTATCTAGTTCCAAAACATTTTCATCACTCCAAAGCAAAACCATATACACATAAGTGAGTTTCTTCTTACCTCTCCCCGCCCATTACCCCTAATAACCATCAACCTGCATTCTGCCTCTAAACATTTATCTGTTTTGGATATTTCATATAGTGGAATCATATGGTATATGAAATTTTGCGTCTGGTTTCTTTAACTTAGCATTCTGTTATAGAGGTTCATTCACATTGTAATATGTATCAGGACTTTATTCCTTTTTATGGCTGAATACTATTCCATTGTATGGCTATACAATGTGTTTATATATTCATCTGCTGACCATTCGGTCTATTTCTATCTTCTGTCCATTGCAAATAGCACTGCTATGAACATTTGTGTACATGTACTGTTTTTTTTTAAGGATTTTTATTTATTTATTTGACAGACAGAGAACACAAGTAGGCAGAGAGGCAGGCAGAGAGAGAGGGGGAAGCAGGCTCCCTGCTGAGCAGAAAGCCTGATGCCAGGCTCAATCCCACGACCCTGAGATCATGACCTGAGGCAAGCAGAGGCCTAACCCACTGAGCTACCCACGTGCCCCACATGTACTGTTTTCAATTATTTTGAATATATACCTAGGAGTGGAATTTTGGGATCATACGGTAATTCTATGTTTAACTTTTTGAGAAACCACCAAACTATTTTCCATAGTAGTTGAAACATTTCCACCAGCAATGTACATGAGTTCCAATTTCTCCACATGCTTGACAACAGCTCTTATTTTCTGTATTTATTTATTATATCCATATTAGTGAGTTACCAAGTGGTATCTCACTGTAGTTTTGATTTGCATTTCCCTGATAATTAGGGATGTTTTCACATGTTTGCTGGTCATTTGCATACCTTCTTTGGAGAACTGATCTCCTAGTATCTTAATCAAGATGCAGATTCTGGGGGTGCCTGGGTGGCTCAGTGGTTTAAGCCACTGCCTTCGGTTCAGGTCATGATCTCAGGGTCCTGGGATCGAGTCCCACATCGAGCTCTCTGCTTGGCAGGGAGCCT
This sequence comes from Mustela nivalis, assembly GCF_964662115.1. Classification (NCBI taxonomy): domain Eukaryota; kingdom Metazoa; phylum Chordata; class Mammalia; order Carnivora; family Mustelidae; genus Mustela; species Mustela nivalis. The sequence goes on from NC_139040.1 coordinate 73,380,208, forward strand.
GCTTCCCTCTCACTCTCTCTGCCTGCCTCTCTGCCTACCTGTGATCTCTGTCAAATAAATAAATAAAATCTTAAAAAAAGATGCAGATTCTGAGTTAGAAGGTCTGGAGTAGGGTGTTAGATTCTGCCTTTCTAATAAGTTCTCAAGTTGATGTCACTGTTGCTGAGTCTTGCTACACTTTCAGTAACAAGGGAGTTACATAAGGAAAATTCTGGTGGCTCTCCCCAATTCCACTCAGAAATCCCTACAGAGTCCATGTTTAAATGTGCATGGAGCTTTCTGCTAATGACACTACACTGGTCAGATAGGCTGGAGCAACCGAGAATCTGCCTAGAAAAGCAATGGCATGAGGATCAGAGACTATATGGAACTATGAAATATCCCTCCCCCCATAAGCCTCTAAAATCCTAGGCTTCTGATGTCAGCTTCCTGGGGAAGGTGATGCCTGAGACTTAATAGTAGAGGTGATAACCCTGTACAGCTCTCTCTTCCCCCATCCCAGGATGGTTCCATGTCTTTCCTTTATCAATCTTGACACTTTTGGGAAGCTTCTTTGCCCTAGCCTCTACCCTCCACTCTAGTGCCACAGAACCTACCGTTCCATCTGTTTCTGGTGCTTCTCCTCCCGGGCCTGTGCCTTCATCTGCTGTACCTCAATGGTGTCAGGCTTGCGGCGGCGCATGTATAGCTCATGGTTCCCCATGCACAGGGCCAAGATACGCTTGTTAATCCTCAGCCGGGGAGCATAGAAGACAAAGTCCTGATAGGAAACCAACAATCAAAATGAGTTTGGAAGGACAGATGAAAGTGAGCTTCTGCCTTTTGAAAGCACTGAAAGGGTTATTTATCCCAATTTTCTCATATTACAGATAAGAAGGTTAATTATCAGAGTGGTGAAGTAACTTGTCCATGGTAACACAGAAGACTAGTGGCAAACCGAGGACTAGAACCCAGACCTCTGGACTCTAAAACCAGTGTTCTTTCCATCAAACCACAATTTCTTTTAACCTTTGCTTATGAAAACATTACATCCTAAAATATCCTCAATCTAATTGAAAGATAGGAATGGAACCTATCTGCTAATGAGGGATCTTGCTAAATCTCAGGGGTCTCTCTTAGAGGCCCCTGGGATATGGCGGTGTGGGGAGCTGGACTGTTTCTGTATCCTCCTAAAAGCATATCCTAGACACAGCCCCTTAAATCATTTTTGGGATAATGCAAATCGTAAATACATACATAAATACATAAATTTGAACACTGATTGCTCTGGCTGTCATTTAAAAAAACAAGCCTTTGATCTCAGCTGTCTTTGTTAATTAACTTTTCCCACTGGAAGTTGAACACAGCAGCAATTTAAAAAAAGAAGAAAAGGAAAAAAAAACACACACAAGAATCTAGTTTGCTTAATTGTTACTATAAATACCATTGGACCAAGGTTACCAATTAATGGGTTAACTACCAGTTCCTCTGCCATGGAACCCAAATTACTACTGTTTCATATGGCTTAGTGTGCAGTTGAAGGAGCACAGGCTTTAGAGGTCAAATAATGTATATATAAACCCCAGATTTATATTTTTTAGCTGTGTGATCTTGAGCAAATCACTCCAATTCTTTGAACCTTAATTTCCACAAATATAAAGCAGGTATACTACTACTTACCTGACAAGGTTGTTGAGCATTAAACAAGATAAAATATATAAAGTACCTAGCAGCAGAAGTTCAGAGAACTTACAGCTGGAGAAGAATTGCTGAGGCCTTATGAGAAGGGTCTATCTCAGCATGGCCTTTGACCCCTGTTGGACATGAGGTATACCAAAAGACAACACCTTTTTCTTTTTTCTATCTTACTCTAAATCACCAGCTTTCCAGTCTTATCAACCACAGGCAGCTAAGTAAGTGAAAACTGTGATGAGCATGTTAGAGGAATGCCTGGACCCAAAGCCCTTTCTTGTTCTTGGGTTGCCCTGGAGATAAGTCTTGAGAGGACAGCAGTAAAGTTATACCAAAGAGCAAGTTTCGAAGATCATCTTTTGGATCTGGATTTCTGGCTCTGTCTATTCTCTACAATTAAAAATAAATCAAGTATACCAACAGTTTCCCTTTCTGGAGCCTACAGGCTTAAAAAAAATAAGATGTGCTCTCTGTTTCCACCCCCACGGCATCAGGGTAGCAGAAGACAGTGGCAGAGAGGGAGTACTTAGACTGCCTGGGGCTCTCCCTCATCTATGTTTCTCCTAACACACATTTGCCAGGGTGGCACCAGCTACAGGATGTCTCCTGATCGTGTCTCGTCATCAATAACCCCTTTCAGGGCCAATCTCCTTTTGTGCCTCCTATTCCTAGCCCCCGCACACATACAAAAAAAAATCCAGAAAAATGAGAGAAACATACAATGACATGTTTGCTCCTAGCATTATCCAGGTCTTGGCAAGTACCTTTCTTGTCCAGTAGGAAGAATCACTTACCGGGGCTTTTTTGTCAATGGGCTTGATGACAAATTTCTTGTCATTGAAAGAAATATTTCTGATCTCACTCCAGGGAAAGCCTATCTTGGGAGTCAGTCTGTAGAGAACAAGAACATTAGGACCATGGAAAGACAAGAAGGACATAGAGGGTTGGTGGTTTGCCTTTTGCACCCCCAACTTCTTCCTTAAGGAGGTAGATTCATTATCAGCTCAGCCAGTGTTATCACAAGCTACCAGGTCAGTTGCCAGTTTGAGGGTGCAAAAAGGACCTCCTGATACCACAACCAACTTATTATTTCTTGTCCCAAACTCTGAGGTTTGTTTTACTGTATTTTTTTAATTAAATTTTACTTTTTCAGTGTTCCAAAATTCATTGTTTATGCACCACACCCAGTGCTCCATGCAATACGTGCCCTCCTTAATAACCACCACTAGGCTTACCCACCCCCTAACCCCCTCCCTTCCAAAACCCTCAGTTTGTTTCTCAGAGTCCTCAGTTTTACTGTATTTTTTGTTGAGGCAGGAACACTGTGAAAATCTCTCACAAGAATCTCCACCCCTGCTTTACTGGGACTCTTCCACCCAAGGTTGTAACAGTTGGGGAGAATGTAAACAATGAGCTCCAAGATTCAGAAGTTACATGGAACAATCATTTACTACATCCATCCTCACCAAGAGCAGACCAAGGGAAAAAATAAGAAAATGAGAAAAGTCTATAGAAAGAGGGAATGTAGGCCAAAAAGCATTTAATCATCATATGGGAGTGGGACTAATTACAAATCTGACAAGGTTGGTGCTAGGGTGATGCTGTCCAATGGAAAAATAATGATATTTTAAATTTTCTAGTAGCCACATGTTGGAGTTGAGGGAAGGGATAGGGTGGCTAGGTAATGGACATTGGGGAGGGTATGTGCTATGGTAAGCACTGTGAATTGTGTAAGGCTGATGATTCACAGACCTGTACCCTTAAAACAAATAATACATTATACATTGATAAATTTTTAAAAAAGAAAAGAAGTAAAAAAGAAACAGGTGGGAGTAACTATAATAACAGTTCATTTAACCCAACATACCTAAAAGACTATCATTTGAACACATAATATCTTAGAAAGTATTTAATGAGACATTCATCATTCTACTCTCCACACTAAGTCTTCAAAGTCTTGTGTATAATTTACACTTACAGTGTATCTCAATTTAAGAGTAGCTGTATTTCAAGAGCTTAATAGCCACATGTGGCCAGTGATTACCATAGTGGATGGTGCAAGTCTGGTCAATGCAAGATTTTGAGGCCTGGGAGGTTATGCAATCATTTAGGCTGATCTAAACTAGGTAGAAAAGGGTGGGACCTAGTTGGGACCCAGGAGATACAGTCCTACTTCGTGATGAGTACTAGGTGTCAGAGTGGCCCAAATAAACTAAGAGAAATCTAAGTTATACCTGTCATTCTGCTCATAGATGTTGAGACCTAGGGCATCCACTCCCAGCCACAATTCTGAGCCTTTCTTGTTCTTGATGCTGAAGTAGTTCACACCATACATCTCCAGGTCCTGGGCAATCTTCAGATATTCTAGAACAGCATCCTCCCTAAATAAAAGATTTGGGGGGATTATAGAGGGGAGCCTGTGAATCAGACCCAGGGAGACAGCCTATATGCTCTGCACTTCTGTCAAGAATCTTGCCATTAGGGGAGGGAAAGGGGATAGAAGGTGAGCAGATGATGGAAATTAGAGCACAACATGACATTGTCAAACAAAACCTGCTGACAGGAGCCTAGGATCTGAGGTTCCCAAGGGTAACAAGGGTGGGCTGACCCTTGACGGCCTCTGGCATGTTAGCTGCATTGAAGTATCTTACGTTCTTAGCAGAACCCAGATGGTGTGATGATGGCAAAATGATAAGATTCATTCCTCAACTAGACAACACCAAAAGATCTGCCATGTTTAGAGATCTCCTTGACCATTTCTTTCTTGTGGAGGGGGCCCTAGTACTCTAGAAGCTCCCTAGGGATCCTGAGGTCCCTTCAGTTTCTTTGTGGTCAAAACTGTTTGGGCTATCAGTTGCCATCATTAAAAAAAATACAGTTTCATAATGATCTTTATTTGCCTTCTATCTCTAATTTCCCCTATAAGTTGCATTCTTATCCCTTTCTCCCCAGCATCCTCCAGTGCCCCTAGTCCTTTATCTCTTTGGACCAAAACCTACTCTCATTCTCCCTACAAAAGCAGTAATACTCATAGTTGCTAGGGTGATATTACCTGAGCATGCCCCGGTGCTCCTCATGCCACACCTGAATCCGCTCCTCCCACTGGTCCTTGTTGAGTTTATGCTGCTCTAGGACCCTAGAAAAACAACAGATAGTAGATTCAAGCACAAAACCCAAATGCAGGAGTAAAGTAAGTAAAGGGAAGCCCACTTAACTTTCTGAGGGATTGATGCAAAAAAGATATGGAGTCAGCCCACTAAGATCATACTGGAAGTAGACTGAAATTGTAGCAGGAGGTATTAATCAGAGATAGGGAACTGCCTGAGAGGTAGGAGAAATACAAGAATGGGTGGAAAAGAAAGACAATGTTAACACCTTCCTTTGTAGTTTTAACCAGAAAATCCAATAATATGCTGTGATTTCCAAGTAGGGCAGGAATGTATCAAGACTCTGTGCTGACTTGAGGGGTTAAGAGTAGAGATGGGCCTCATGGAGGAGGCATGACACTCTCTCCTAGATCCTTATGGGACAAATAGTTTTTGTTTATGAGAAAATTGCTCAGGGATGAGATTACAGCATATAGCTCCAGTACAGAGAACTCAGCCCAAATGACTTTAGAAGAAAGAGGCTTAACTAGATCTACTGGATCTACTAGATCATAAACAAGATCTACTAGATCATAAACATGACTTGTTTTAAATATGCCATCTCAGACATCAAAGCAGTGACTCAGGTAGTGTTCCAGAGAACAATCATTATCCCTAATACTTTCAGGTAAGTTGTGCATATGCCACAGCTCCAATGGGACTGAGGCTCCCAGAATGAAGAACTTTTTCTTCCATCCACAAGCTTAGGAAAATGGCCACTGGAAGCAGTAGGAAAAAAACCAGGGTTAAAAATTCAAAAGACTAGGGTCCCAGGTCTGGTTCTGCCTCAAATTAGCTGTAGGAGGTCTGGCAAGTCAGAGTGAGCACTCTGCTCTATTTCCTTAGCCAGGAAATAAAGATAATGCCTGCCTTATTCATTTTGTGTGTTGTTGTCATGCTAAAACAAAAATAATGTGTGTTTGAGAGCATTCAGCTTTGAAGTTTATAAAAGCAGAAAGCTCTGTGCACTGGTTATTGATATTAAAATACAGTTGGAGCTCCCCCCACATCCCTGGCTTGGGTATTTCTCTGTCCCTCCTGTGAACCTCTGATACAAGAGGTCTAAATCAGTGAAAAGGATTGAAAAAAAATGGAACTGGGGTAGAAGGAGTCAATCTGTCTTTGGTAATCTATATAAGCACCTGTTTCCAGAGCAATACAATTCTGCAATCAGGCAAAAGAAGAGAAGGAAAAAAGCTTTTGGTTTTGACAGAGAAACAAAAGGGCATGGTGCCATATGCAAATATGTGTCTCTTGTACTAACTGCCCACAAATTTTGAGGTTAGGCTTAAGAAGGCTCCTCTTTTAACACTCCCCCAACACCATTAATTAGCAAAATAAAAACCAGTATGCATAACATGATCTTCAGAGAGACCCTAGTAGAACAGAACAGATCTGGCAGTCCCTGTATAACAGGGCCTGGTCAGCCACGGACCTTCTCCATGCAAGGGCAGATGACCAAGGGCACCACCTCACCTCTGCGGCAGCAACTTGTCCCCAGCTAAGTAGCCAGACTTGTGGACTTCCTTATTGAAGTCACCATACTTAGACTGGACAGCATAGGAGGCCAGTAGCACAGCAGTCTCTGGTGGGCAGTAAATATCATCATTGAGAATGCCCTCCTTCACTTGCAGGAAGAACAGGCGCTGTGTGATGTCCTGGATCAATTCCTCAGATACATCCTCAGGATAGAACTTGGCCCGGAACTTGAAGAGCAGAGGACTTTCCTTCCGCACATCCTGGGCAGTCACCTGGGAGCAGCAAGGGGTTACAGCTCTTAAAAAAATGGTCTTTGCCGGGGTGCCTGGGTGGCTCAGTGGGTTAAAGCCTCTGCCTTTCGGCTCAGGTCATGATCCCAGGGTCCTGGGATCAAGCCCCACATCGAGCTCTCTGCTCAGCCAGGAGCCTGCTTCTTCCTCTCTCTTTCTCTGTCTGCCTGTCTGCATACTTATGGTGTCTGTCAAATAAATATATAAATAAATAATCTTAAAAAAAATGGTCTTTGCCTGTAGGGTGGGGAGAGACACTGAAAAGTCATCAATTTGGGTAATCCTGAAGAGCCAGGTGGCAACTGTTCTGGTTAATTCAGAAAAGAGACATTTTTTTTTCACTGGGGACCCAACTCCATGCCCATAATTGCTTATTTTTGGGGATTCCTTCCTGAAATGACCTTCAACCCACTGATGGTCATAAGCCTTCAAGCCACCAACATCTGGCAATATACCAACTGCCCCTAAATTTTGAGGTTAGGCTTAAGAAAGCTCCTCTTTTAAGCACCCCCCATACCAAAAATTAGCAAAGTAAAAACTATTATGTATCATTGAGCCTTAGAAATTGGCTAGACAAGAGAACAAAACTAGACTATCTTTTAAAGCCTGAAATTGGCTCTTAACAGCAACACATTTGTCCAGCAAAAGTCTCCACTCCTTGGGGAAACAAGATTCTGCCAGGTGAAGGTGAGGCACTTATCCCCTAGACACAATCAGAATCAGATAACACAAGACACTGGAAACCTCCAACAACAAAGTTAGGAAGTTTGAGGATATTGAGATGGAGGACTGACATGCTCCTGCAGAGACACTGCTTGGAGGTGAAGAGCCTGAATGGACTTCTACTCAAACCATCTCATCTGGAGTTGAACGGAGATAGAAAATCAAGAAAGAATGGGTTATAAATCGGTGATGGGTATAAAGGAAGGCACTTGTGATGAGCACCAGGTGTTGTATGTAAGCAATGAATCACAAAATATTACACCTGAAAATAATATTGCACTGTATGCTAACTAGCTGGAATTTAAATAAGTACCTGAAGAAACTTTATAAACACATATATTTTTTTTTCTTCAGTCTGTTATTCTCCTTTTAACAAACCTCCTAAAGCCCTTGAGTTTGGAAAGAAAAAATAGGATGCCGATCTCCTCTTGAAAATCCATTAATGATTATGGTATAAGACAAGTCAAAATTTAAAACAGAGCTCCAAGGAAAAAGGGAAGGGTCTCTTCCTCCTTGGATGAAGGCCATTCTCACTGTTAGAAGTCAAAGTGGAGACAGAGCTGAGTCTTGGCTGAGTCTTCTGTCTTTATTCTGATCAATAGACCACCCAGTGAAAAGCACAGCCCTGGATTTGCCAGCTACCACATGTTACCCACTTGAATATAAGATATGATGGAGGAATGAATTACAAACCCAACAACTGGGTAAGAAGTTACCTTCTTATTGAGTTTCAGCCAAGTGGAGAAATTTTTAGTGTCCTGGTATTGCAGACCAAAAAACCAAACTTCCCTCAGGCCAATAGTTTTCACCACCTAGAAAAGAAAAGAAAAACATTGCTTGAATGTATGGAGGACACAAAACTGAAACTAAGATGGTCCCTGACTTCAAAAGACATAAGGTGTCCAGGGTCTGGCAAGGAAATGCACTTGGGCAGTAGTCAAGAAATGATGTCAGCATCTCTCTACACAAAGTACTTTTGTTGAGGTAGAGAACAGGTCTATCACTTAGGAGCACTACCACATACCAATAACTATATTCATTATCCCCTTTGATTTTCACAATAGCTCTGTGATACATTTACAACTAGGCCCATTTTATAGATAGTGGAACTAAGTTTCCAAGAAGTGAAGGTTCAATTAGTGAGTAGAAGAGTCAGGTCTGTTTGACTCCAAACCCATGAGTTTTTCAAATCCAGTGTTGACTGCCACTTCTTCCCTCTATTATGTCATGTGCCTTTCTACTCTCCGGATGAATTAAAAGGCTGGAAATAGAGAGTGTTGGCTTAATTCCTTTATCTTCTTCTCTTGGGTTACTCTTTTATCTTTAGCAACTAGAAATATGTCCACACTGTTCCCAGTCCCATTTACAATGCCCTAAGAAAGAATGTTCAGGGAGACATAGCAGGTATTGTGGTATCCATTAATCCAATGATGTGCTGTGTCTGGGTATTGAGATGCTTCTTCCCAGCCCTGATTAGAGGCTAGTCATGATTACCTTTACCAATAGCACAGGTTGAGAATGGGAAAGAGGGTAGAAACAGGGTGAGTACCTCAGTATAGTAGCGAAGTGGCCCCTGGTGTTCTGAGCCTCTTGGCTAAGCAGTGGGTAGTAGGAAAGGGAGGCCAGCCAGCAGATGGAGATTGTTTTCCAGTCCCTGACATTAGCAATGTTAATGGTTCTGGCTGACAGCTGAACCCCAGCATGCCCACCACTGGAGATGGGAGGCAATAAAGCTGACTCATAACCTAATGAGGTTGTGCTGATGGTTTTCTTTCTTTTTTTTTTTAATTTTCTTCGGGGGTAGGCAAGGGAGGTAGGGGAGTAAACCGAAGGAATTTACCTGGATATAGAAATAGGAAAGGAGGACCCAATATTGCTAATGTCCTTCCTTATCAATAAATTATATCTTCCCTCAACACATACACACACATGTGCACACACACACATACACTCCTCCACTATATCTACAAAGTTTCTACTATGCACCCAAACCCAAACCCCATAGTCATTCCTGAAGCTTACAATCTAGAGCTTCAGAGGCCCTAAGGAAAAAGTAGCTCATATCTATTAAGTACCTATTATGTAACAGGTATTGAACACTGAACAACCCTGAGATAGCTATTATCTCTATTTTATACATGAATAAACAAAGGCTTAAGAGGCAACCTGCCTAGAAAACATGACTAGATACCTTTCCATCCAGATGGCTTACTGACACATGAAAAGATGTTCAACATCACTTATGAACAGAGAAATACAAATCCAAACCACAATGAGATACCACTTAACACTGGTCAGAATGGTTAAAATTAACAACAAAGAAACAATAGGTGCTGGCAAGGATGTGGAAAAAGGGGAATCCTCTTGCACTGTTGGTGGGAATGTAATGCAAACCAATGTACTCACTCTGGAGAAAAGTATAGAGATTCCTCAAAAAGTTAAAAATGAAACTACACTACAATCCAGCAATTTTACTTAGGTATTTACCCAAAGTATAAAAAATACAGATTCAAAGGGGTACATGTGCCCTGATGTTTATAGCAGCATTGCCAAAAATAGCCAAACTATGGAAAGAACCCAAATGTCCATTGACTGATGAGTCAATAGAGAAGATGTGGTGTGTGTGTGTGTGTGTGTGTGTGTACATATAATGGAATTTTACTCAATTTTTACTCAACCATCAAAAAGAATGAAATTGGGGGAGACAAGATGGCAGGGAAGTAGGAGGAGGCGCCGTTTCAACCTGTATCCTAAAGTGAGCTGATTACCTACCAAAGAACTCCGATCACCCATGAAATCAGCCTGAGATCAGAATTATACACGTCTGAATCTCTACAGGGGCAGAAGACGCCAGTGGGCAGGTAAAGCGGAGTGGGAATGTTGGACTGATATCGGAAGATAAACAGAAGGGGGAGGGAACCACCAGAGGCGACCCATTGGAAAGTAATACCCTAATACCAGAGTGCCCTGCGTCTGGGGACAAGCATTAACTTGGAGTCTGGTTGAAAGCACTCAAAAAGAGCAAGGAATCACAGGGGGGGGGGGGCAGAATGCCACGCCCTGCTATCAGAGCCTGAGATGCGTGTGCCCCCACACCCTCCCTGAGAGAGGTGTGTGCAGGTGCCAGCCCGGTGCTCTCGGACCAGAAAGACCAGGCACTCCCAACCTGGGCAAGTGGGAAAATCTCAGTGCGCCATTGCTGCTTGGAACCTCTCTGGCGATTTGGAGCTGCCCAGAGAGCCACCACTGCCATGGTTTTGGGTGCAAGCAGGAGATCCTGCATCCCCAGGGACCATGAGTCAGAACCTGCTCTGCCAGCAGCTCTGCAGCACCCACAGGGGAGCAGACTGAGGCTTCTCTCTGAGGGGGAGGTCAGGGTGCAGTTTTCTTTCCTCTAAACCTCCAAAAACCATCAAAGCTGTAAAGGCTAGAGAAAAAAAAAAAAAGAACAACCAAACATAAAAACCTCCAGAGAACAAAAGCCTGAAAAACCGGTTTCTTCAGACCCCACCCCCTTGAGGGGGATGGGAGGACTTAACTAAGGGAACATCATTCACTGAAAACCCATGTGGCAGGCTCCTCCCCCAGAAAACCAACCAGGAAAGAAAAAAAAAAAAAAGATGACAAGAGAACAACCACCACTACTTCATAGATACAACTTTTATTTTTAACTCGTTCCCACTATTTTGGTTCATTTTTTTAAATATAGATAATTTTTGAAGCAATTTACAATCACAGTGAGATGTCCAGTACATCAAATTCCATAATAACCTTCTAACCTTCACTTTTTGATACATGCACCTGTGTTTTTCTCTTGCTTTTCTATTTTTTAATTTTTTTTAAATTTTAGTTTAGTTTAGTCTAGTTTATTCTTTTTAATTTTTATTTTCTAATATTCATATAGAGTTAAACTTCAAGGTAACCCCCTTTCCCCAATCAAAGCTACAGCTATAGGTAAACCAATTTTTAATCCCCCTTTATCTTAGAAAGTTGAGTCCTTTAACAAAGATATCAAGATACATCCAGGAAGAATCAAAATAACCTTCCTCGCACACACTGAGAATTTATAACCACTGTCCCAACTTTTTCTTCCACCGGTGTTTCTGTCTTTTTTGTGTTTGTCCTGATAGTATATAAATATTATACTTGGGGTTCTTTTTGACGAGGTTCTTTCCTTTTTTTTTGTGTATATATATATATATATATATACATATATATATATATACAAGTATATATATATATACAAGTATATGACAAGAGAAATATATATATATATATATACTTGTATATATATATACTTCTCTTGTCATATACTTTTGTCAGTCTTCTTGTTTGTCTGCTTTTGTTTGTATACTTCATAAATCTTACCTTGGGGACCATTCGGGCTGAGCCTTCTCTTTTATCTTCCCTTTTTTTCCTGTCTCTCTCTCTCTCTCTCTCTTTTTTTTTCTTTTTCTTTTCTTTTTTCTCTCATTTGGGTGGGGAATCCTGATTTCTCAGAAGAGTCCTAGGGTGCACCTTGACTGCACCACAGTTGATACATCCAGCTACATCCGTTCAGTCATCTCTCACCAAAATGACTAGGAGGAGGAATGCCAAACAGAAGAAAAATACAGAGGATGGCCTTCTTCAACAGAGCTAATGGCTATTGACATAGACAATATGTCAGAAAGGGAATTCAGGCTAACAATTACCCAGGCAATAGCTAGGTTGGAGAAAGCCATGGATGACCAAACGGAATTGATTAGGGCAGAACTGAAAGCCACTAGGGATGATGTTCAAAATTCTCTCAATGAATTCCAATCTAATCTAAATTCTCTCAAAGCTAGGGTAACTGAGACAGAAGATAGAATTAGTGATCTGGAGGACAAACAGATAGAGAGAAATGATGAGGAGCAATCCTGGAACAAAGAGCTTAGAAGCCATGAAAACAGAATCAGGGAAATAAATGATGCCATGAAAAGTTCCAACGTCAGAATTATTGGAATCCCTGAAGGGGAGGAGAAAGAAAGAAGTCTACAAGATATAGTGGAACAAGTTGTCCATGAAAATTTTCCCAATCTCACGAATGGAACCAGCGTTCATGTACTAGAGGCAGAACAGTTTCCCCCCAAGATTATAGATTATCAATGTCCTCGAGACACCTAATAGTAAGAATGAAGAATTATAATTGCAGGCAGACTCTCTTGAAAGCAGCCAGGACAAAGAAGCTCCTTACGTACAGAAGAAACCCATCAGAATAACCTTAGACCTGTCCACAGAGACCTGGCAAGCCAGAAAGGGCTGGCAAGATATATTCAGGGCACTAAGTGAGAAGAACATGCAGCCAAGAATACTTTATCCAGCAAGACTGACATTCAAAATCGATGGCGAGATAAAGAGTTTCCAAGACCGGCAAGGCTTAAAAGATTGTGCAACCACCAAGCCAACACTGCAGGAAATATTAAGGGGGGGTTCTATAAAAGAGAAAAAATCCTAAAAATATTACTGAACAGAAATATGAAGACAATCTACAGAAAGAAAGACCTCAAATGTAACATGATGTCAATAAAAATGTATCTATCAATAATCACTCTCAGTGAATGGCCTAAATGTGCCCATAAAAGGACACAAGGTTGCAGATTGGATAAAACAACAGGACCCATCCATATGTTGTCTACAAGAGACACATTTTGAACCTAAAGATACACCCAGACTGAAAGTGAAGGGATGGGGAAGCATCTTTCATGCCAATGGGCCTCAAAAGAAGGCCGGGGCTGTGATTCTCATATCAGATAAATTAGATTTTAAACTAAAAACTGTAGTCAGAGATACAGAAGGACACTACATAATTCTTAAGGAGATTATCCACCAAGACAATATAACAATTGTAAATATCTACGCCCCCAATATGGGAGCAGTGAATTACATAAGAAAACTGTTAATCAAGATAAAGAGTCATATTGATATGAATACATTAATAATAGGAGATCTAAACATGCCTCTCTCAGTAATAGACAGATCATCCAAGCAGAAAATCAATAAAGAAACAAGAGCATTGAATGACACATTGTAACAGATGGACCTCATAGATATATACAGAACATTCCATCTTAAAACAACAGAATACTCATTCTTCTCAAGTGCACACGGAACCATCTCCAGAATAGACCACATACTGGGTCACAAATCAGGACTCAACCTTACAAAAAGACTGACAGTATTCCTTGAATATTCTCAGATCACAATCCTTTGAAACTGGAGCTCAATCACAAGGAAAAGTTTGAAAGGAACTCAAACACCTGGAAGCTAAAGACCACCTTGCTTAAGAATGCTTGCATCAACCAGGAGATCAAAGAAGAACTTAAACAATTCATCGAAACCAATGAGAAACAAGACACTTTGGTCCAAAACCTATGGGATACAGCAAAGGCGGTCCTAAGGGGGAAATACGTAGGCACCCAAGCCTCCCTCAAAAAATCGAAAAAGCCAAAATACACCAGCTGTCTCTACACCTTAAAGAGCTGGAGAACCAACAACAAATCAAAACAACTCCACACATAAGAAGGGAAATAATCACGATTAGAGCAGAGATCAATGAGGTAGAAACCAGAGATACAGTAGAACGTATCAATGAAACTAGAAGCTGGTTTTTTTGAAAAAATCAATAAAATCAATAAACTATTGGCCACATTAATCCAAAGAAAAGAGAGAAGGCCCAAATTCATAAAATTATGAAAAAAAAAAGGGAGAGATCACAACTAACACCAAGGAAGTAGAAACAATCATCAGAGGTTATTATCAACAGTTATATGCCAATAAGCTAAATAACCTAGATGAAATGGATACATTCCTGGAATACTCTAAACTCTCAAAATTGAACCAGGAAGAAATTGACAACCTGAATACACGGATATCTAGTAACGAGACTGAAGCAGTGATCAAAAACCTCCCAAAAAGCAAGAGCCCAGGACCTGACTGATTCTCTGGGGAATTCTACCAAACTTTCAAAGAAGAAATAACACCTATTCTCCTGAAGCTGTTTCAAAAAATTGAAGCAGAAGGAAAACCTCCAGACTCTTTTTATGAAGCCAGCATGACCCTGATCCCCAAACCAGGCAAAGACCCCACCAAAAAGGAAAATCTCAGACCAATATCACTGAAGAATATGGATGCTAAGATTCTCAACAAGATCCTAGAAAACAGGATCCAACAGCACATTAAAAAGATTATCCATGATTAAAAAGATTATCTACCATGATCAGGTGGGATTCATCCCTGGGCTACAAGGATGGTTCAACAACTGCAAAGCAATCAATATGATAGAACAAATCAATAAGAGAAGAGAGAAGAACCACAAGGTCCTCTCAATTGATGCAGAAAAAGCATTTGACAAAATCCAGCATCCGTTCCTGATTAAAACGCTTCAAAGTATAGGGATAGAGGGAACATTCCTGAACTTCATAAAATCTATCTATGAAAGACCCACAGCAAATATCATCCTCAATGGGAAAAAGCTCACAGCCTTCCCGTTGAGATCAAGAACACAAGGATGCCCACTCTTACCACTCTTGTTCAACATAGTATTAGAAGTCCTAGCAACAGCAATAAGACAACAAAGAGATATAAAAGGTATCCAAATTGGCAATGAAGAAGTCAAACTCTCTCTCTTCACAGATGACAAGATTCTTTATATGGAAAACCCAAGACTTCACCCCCAAACTACTAGAACTTACAGAAATTCAGTAACGTGGCAAGATACAAAGTCAATGTTCAGAAAACAGTGGCTTTCTTATACACTAACAATGAAAATACAGAAAGCGAATTTAGGGAATCGATTCCATTTACTATATAGCACCAAGAACCATAAGATTCCTGGGAATAAACCTAACCAAAGAGGTAAAGGATCTGTACTCGAGGAACTACAGAATGCTCATGAAAGAAATTGAAGAAGACACAAAAAGATGTAAGACCATTCCATGCTCCTGGATTGGAAGAATAAACATTGTTAAAATGTCTATACTACCTAGAGCAATCTACACTTTTTTTAAATTTATTTTTTATTTATTTTCAGCATAACAGTATTCATTATTTTTGCACCACACCCAGTGCTCCATGCAATCGGTGCCCTCTATAATACCCACCACCTGGTACCCCGACCTCCCACCCCCCACCCCGTCAAACCCCTCAGATTGTTTTTCAGACACTTTTAATGCCATGCCGATCAAAATTTCACCAGTATTCTTCAAAGAGCTGGAGCAAATAATCCTAAGGTTTGTATGGAATCAGAAGAGACCCCCGAATTGCTAAGGAAATGTAGAAAAACAAAACCCAAACTGGCGGCATCACATTACCTGATTTCAAGCTTTACTACAAAGCTGTGATCATCAAGACAGCATGGTACTGGCATGAAAACAGACACACATACCAGTGGAACAGAGTAGAGAGCCCAGATATGGTCAAATAATCTTTGACAAAACAGGAAAAATATATACAGTGAAAAAAGACAGTCTCTTCAATAAATGGTGCTGGGAAAACTGGACAGCTATATGTAGAAGAATGAAATTTGACCATCCTCTTATGCTATACACAAAGATAAACTCAAAATGGATAAAAGACCTCCATGTGAGACAGGAATCCATCAGAATCCTAGAGGCGAACATAGGCAGTAACCACTTCAGGATCAGCCACAGCAACTTCTTTCAAGATAGGTCTCCAAAGGTGAAGGAAACAAAAGCGAAAATAAACTTTTGAGACTTCATCAAGATCAAAAGCTTCTGCACAGCAAAAGAAACAGTAAAGAAAACAAAGAGGCAACCCACGGAATGGGAGAAGATATTTGCAAGTGACAATACAAACAAAGGGTTGATATCCAGGATCTATAAAGAACTCCTCAAACTCAACACACACAAAACAGACAATCATATTAAAAAATGGGCAGAAGATATGAACAGACAATTTTCCAATGAAGGCATAAAAATGGCTATCAGACACATGAAAATATGTTCATCATCACCACATTGAGATACCACCTCGCACCAGTTAGAATGGCCAAAATTAGCAAGACAGGAAACAACATGTGTTGGAGAGGATGTGGAGAAAGGGGAACCCTCTTACACTGTTGGAGGGAATGCATGTTGGTGCAGCCCCTTTGGAGAACAGTGTGGAGATTCCTCAAGAAATTAAAAATAGAGCTTCCCTATGACCCTACAATTGCACTCCTGGGTATTTACCCCAAAGATACAGATGTAGTGAAAAGAAGGGCCATCTCTACTCCAATGTTTATAGCAGCAATGGCCACGGTCGCCAAACTATGGAAAGAACCAAGATGCCCTTCACTGGATAAATGGATAAGGAAGATGTGGTCCATATACACGATGGAGTATTATGCCTCCATCAGAAAGGATGAATCCCCAACCTTTGTAGCAACATGGACGGGACTGGAAGAGATTATGCTAAGTGAAATAAGTCAAGCAGAGAGAATCAATTATCATATGGTTTCACTTATTTGTGCAGCATAACAAATAACATGGAGGACAAGGGGAGATGGAGAGGGAAGGGAGTTGAGGGAAATTGGAAGGGGAGGTGAACCATGTGAGACTATGTACTCTGAAAAACAACCTGAGGATTTTGAAGGGGTTGGGGGTGGGAGGTTGGGGGAACCAGGTGGTGGGTATTTGGGAGGGCACGGATTGCATGAAGCACTGGGTGTGGTGCAAAAACAATGAATTTTGTTATGCTGAAAAGAAATAAAAAAATTTAAAAAAAGAAAGGGTATAATATATAAAGTTCTATGGAAAGAGGCAAGATGGCCTTCAGCTGATGAATGGATAAAGAAGTTATAGTCCATACACACAATGGAATATTATGCATCCGTCAGAAAGGATGAATACTCAACTTTTGTGTCAACATGGATGGGATTGGAGGAGACTATGCTGAATGAAATACGTCAAACAGAGAGAGTCAATTATCATTTTCACTTACTTGTGGACCATAAGGAATAACATGGAGGACATTAGGAGAAGGAGAGGAAAAGTGAATTGGGAGAAAGTGGAGGGGAAGACAAAGCACGAGAGACAGTGGACGCTGAGAAACAAACTGAGGGTTTTGGAAATGAGGGGGTGAGGGGATGGGTGAGCCTGGTGGTGGGTATTAAGGAGGGCACATATTGCATGGAGCAGTGAGCATAGTGTATAAACAATGAATCTTGAAACACTGAAAAAAATAAAATAAAATATATAAAAAAAGAAAAAAGGAAATAAATTAAAAATAGAGCTTCCCTATGACCCTGCAATTGCACTACTGGGTATTTACCCCAAAGATACAGATGTAGTGAAACGATGGGCCATCTGTACTCCAATGTTCATAGCAGCAATGGCCACAGTCGCCAAACTATGGAAAGAACCAAGATGCCCTTCACCGGATAAATGGATAAGGAAGATGTGGTCCATATACACGATGGAGTATTATGCCTCCATCAGAAAGGATGAATACCCAACTTTTGTATCAACATGGAGAGGACTGGAAGAGATTATGCTGAGTGAAATAAGTCAAGCAGAGAGTCAATTATCATATGGTTTCGCTTCTTTGTGGAGCATAAGAAATAACATGGAGGACATGGGGAGATGAAGAGGAGAAGGGAGTTGAGGGAAACTGGAGGGGGGGATGAACCATGAGAGACCATGGACTCTGAAAAACAATCTGAGGGTTTTGAAGGGGCGGGGGTGGGAGAGCGGGGGATCCTGATGGTGGGTATTTTGGAGGGCACGTATTGCATGGAGCACTAGGTGTGGTGCATAAACAATGAATTCTGTTACACTGAAAAGAAATTAAATCTTTAAAATAAATAAATAAATAAATAAGATTTACCAGTTCAAATGAAACAAAAGAAAAGAAAATAAGAAATACAGTCCTATTTCCCACATACCTCTTGCTGACTTGAGTAATTAGGAACATGTTTTTAAAAGATAATTTGTGTGTGGGCAGTGTTAAGGAAAGATCAAAATACTTCCAGGATTCAATGGCAAGGTGAATCCCTGAGTCTAAGTTGATAGGCAATATGAATTGTCTATAAGTTTTAGATGAAGAACACAAAATGCTCATGTTGAAATGTGATATTGTGTTTTATTTTAATATATTTGACAGAGACACAGCTAGAGAGAGGGAATACAAGCAGGGGAAGTGGGAGAAGGAGAAGCAGGGTTCCCGCTGATCAGGGAGTCCGGGGAGCAGGGGCTCGATCCCAGGGTCCTGGGTCCCAGGGTCCTGGGATCATGACCTGAGCCAAAGGCAGATGCTTAACAACTGAGCCACCCATGTGTCCCGTTTTGTTTTGTTTTCATTTGGATTTTTGGAGAGGATAGAGGGGGAAGGTATTAGAAAAAGATACGTTTTATTTAAAGCACCTCTTATCTCATCCTAGACCTAAGGCAGAGCCTAACTAACAGTTCTAAAGATTTTCCACAGGGTTTTAGAAGAATAGCGACCAGATGCAATTGGTGCAGAAGAAGTAATTCAGCCCCAGGTAAGAAAGAGACACTGAAGATGCTGAAGATGGACCATTAGGGCCAGGACCCTAAGTCATGGGATGGCAGACTCAGAATAGAATTGGTAGGGGAGCAACTGGCCTCTGCCTGTACCAACTGTAGAGGCTTGGAGATCCCAGAATTAAAATGAACTAAGGCAGATAGACTACATAATCAGTCCTAGATGTCCCAAGAATGGGCTCCTTAGCCTCTTTTTGCACCATATTGTCCATTTCACTAGAAGGATGAGTAGGTTTATAATGAGAGGAAGATCACAGGACCTAAAATCGTTCCAGGATGTGGAGTATCTCTGAGGAGCGGTTGGACAAATAACAGTTAAAGTGAAATTAAAAAAAAAAAATCAGGATCAGTAGCAAATTTAATCTCTCTGAGCTCTGCCTCTTCCATTATGAACATAAAGAAATCAGATGCATATAAATTTTCCATGTCCTTAGGCTTCAGGGTTTTGGAGAAATGAGCGATCTCTCTCAGCGTCCACGAAATCCCAAAGTGAGGAAATAAGGATGTGGAGGGAAGGAAATATGATCTAAAGTCAGAATTGAGACTGAAAAAGAAAAAAGGATATAAGAGATGACCCCTGGACTCCACGCTATAAGGAAATCTCCAATTAAGGTCCACAGGGTACTGAGAATCATTTGATCAGGCAACTCTTGTCTCTACTTGGAAATGAGGCCAAGCTTTGCTTGCTTCCAGCTTTGCTTCCGGCTGAGACTTCCACCCCAGAGAAAAGAGAAATCTTATTTTCTAGGTCCTGTTCCAGAAACAATATTTATGGCTGTAGTGACTAGGGTCCTTCCCATTCCATTCTGAGAACTAACTAACTAAATAAATAATAAATTTATATGTGTGTGTGTGTGTGTGTATATATACACACACACACACACACATATAAATTTTATATATATTCTTTCTTGGCTCCCTTTGACCCCAGACTGCCAACTTACTGAGATGAGCCAGCACTTTTCAAAGCTTCTATGGAAGAATCCATAAGCAGCAGAACATAATAAATGCATATACCCCAGAGGACACAAAGGATAGCGGGATATAAGTAGATAGCTAAAGCCAGAATTTCTTTGAAGCCTCAGGTTTAATCTTAATTACATGCACACATTTTACATTCTACTCCTTATATATCTATTTTTTTATTTTTTAAGATTTATTTATTTATTTAAGAGAAAGAGTACACGTGCATGCATGAGTTGGGGGAGGGGCACAGGGAGAGACTCCTCAAGCAGACTCGTGGCTAAGTGTGGAACCCCAGGTGGGCTGAGTCCCACAAACCAGAAATAGGGTTGGTGGCAACCCCTACCAGAACTTTCCAGTTGTACATTGATTTGCTTTCAGGTAGGTGATTGATGCAGCTGCTCCCAAGCCTGTAATGGAGTCTCAGTGGGCCTCAGGTGTTTGGGCACTGATGGAGTTTGGAGGGACAAGAGTTGGACACTCAACCAATGGAGACAACTATGTACCCCAATGTTTTAAAAAGATAACATCTATAAGTAAAAGTGATGCTCCAAGATACTAAATCAAGGAACACCTGAGTGGCTCAGTCACTTAAGCATCTGTCTTCAGTTTAGGTCATGATCCTAGGGTCTTGGGATAGAGTCCCACATTGGGCTCCTTGCTCAGCAGGGAGCCTGCTTCTCCCTCTGTCTACAACTCCCCCTGCTTGTGCACTTCCTCTCTCTCTCTCTCTCTCCCTCTGACAAACAAATAAAATCTTTAAAAAAAGATACTAAATCAAATTCATCCCACAGCTCTCTGTACCTCCTAAAATCTGCAATATACACATACAGGAACTAGGACTTCAGTTTTTTAAGACACTGGCTGTGAATTCTATTGAGCCACACAACACAAACCCTCATGACAGACTGTGAAGCATTATAGGGTCCAAGAAGCATAAACTTGAAAACTGAGGTCCAGTGAGGGGAAGGGATTTGCCTCTGAGAAAATCCTCACTAATTACTAGGAGCATCTGAATGTAACAAAGAACCCTCTTTTGTCTCTCTTCTGCATGTGAAGGTGGCCTATATCTGAGGTTTATGGAGGGAAAGGGCAATTAGGTCAATTCCAGAGCCCATGCAGAATCCCCCATGCATCTGAGTGAACCAACTAGTGAGGAAATGAGCCACTTCAGAAGTCCAGAGCAGGACTGGAAAGCAAGGCTGGAGCCTCAAAAGGAAAACTGTGAAAAATTACATGCAAACTCCATCAGTGCCCAAACACCTGAGGCCCACTGAGACCCCATTACAGGCTTGGCAGCAGCTGCATCAATTACCTACCTGAAAGCAAATCAATGTACAACTGGAAAGTTCTGGTAGGGGTTGCCACCAACCCTGTTTCTGCTACTCCACACTGCCTGTGTTCGAGTGGCCACCTGATCTATAGCACAGAACAAACTCAGCTAGGATTCTAAGTTTAGAGACAAATTTCCTCCACTCAGAATAGGAACAGGCAAAGAGAAGAGAGGTCACTGAGGACACAGCTGACAAAAGGTTCTGGGAAAACCACAAATTATATATGCCTTGATTCAAGCCACTATACCACTTCCTAGCTATCTAACCTTAAATAGACCTTTTCCCCCTGTAAGACTCAATCCTTCACCTAAGATAGAGTTATTACTATTATAATAATAGATGTTAATTATTTTATAAAATAAAAATGGAAGAAAAAGAAGAAAGGTTATTGTCTTCAATGCAGAATCCACAAATCATAAAGACTTTACCAAGCCAGAAAAGCTTCCTGATTTAATGGCTCCCTTATCCGTACCTCCAGGGCAATTTCTACTACCTATTTAGCCCTTAATAAGAGCAACAAACATTTGAGTGTCTCCTATACACGAGACACTTTACTTATTTGAGGATTAAATAAGACCACAAAATCTCTGAAATTAGTTTGATTACCATTTCACTAAGAAGATTTAAGTCCCAAGAGGCTAAATGAGACATCCAAGATCACACAGCTAAGTAGGACAGAATTTGAGCCCAAGGCTGACACTAAATCCCAGACTTTAAACACTGTACATCACTTCTTTTTTTTTAAAGATTTTATTTATTTATTTGACAGACAGATATCACAAGTAGGTGGAGGGGGGGAAGCAGGCTCCCCACTGAGCAGAGAGCCCCATGTGGGGCTCAATCTCAGGGACCCTGAGATCATGACCTGAGCTGAAGGCAGAGGTTTTAACCCACTGAGCCACCCAGGCGCCCCTATACATCACTTCTATACACAACCTGAACTTCAAGGGTGTTTTATTCCATGTGGGAAGAGAGCGGTATTGCATTTACTTGTCTCTCCTTCTATAGGTACAGACAGGACAGAGATGGTATTTAACAGTCTAGAGATTTTTCCTGAGACACAGTAGACCTTCAGTCAACAGTGAATCAGTCAGTGAACAAATGAATGAATGGTTGCTCTGAGATTTCACCTTTCTTGCGGAGTTCAGTATCTTGAAGGCAAGAGGCAGGTAGAGTTAGAGCCCCTGGCGGGGGTGGAGCCAGGCAAGGGGTTCTCAAAAATGTAACTCATGGTGGTCACACTGCCCCTTAGTGGCACCTAGGTAACCAAGAGCCCTCTGAAGAACCTCAGGCTTTAGAAGTGGTGGTAAGTGCAGGACTGCTGTAGCAAAACATGTTCTCTCCATTCCCTAGTTGTGCACACACTCACAAAGTTAAACGGAGAAACTGTAGGCCACATTTCCCTTTCCCACCAGGTCTTGTGTGTCCTCGAGCTATGACTTCCCATTGTTGCTTGTTATTTATTACTAATGCCAAAGAGGGTGCTTCCTTTCCAGTCAGCTTCCTCTCTGGTCAATGGCCAGAGTTCCAGGGTGGGCCCAGAGCTTTTGTCTATTCCTTCCAAGGAGTCCAGCTCCTTCCTCCTAGGCCCCAATTCCACCAGGAGGGCCTCCCTGAATAATGGATCTCAAAGGCCAGTAAGAACGGACTTCTTCTCTTATGACTCACTCATTAAGTTAGAGAGAGAGAAAAGATAGTATTCCCCAACAGCATGTGAACACATACCTCTGTGGATTCCCATCCAGATCTGACTTGGCCCTGAGAGTGCCAGATTGTCAACTCCTTATTTGAGTTCAAATCTTTTTCCCTTTTTCACCCATGGAGTCCCAGATCTTCCCCAACTTACCTCACAGAACATTACTGCTCCCTCCTTCCTATGACAGGCCCTCAGAAATATCAAGACAGAAAACACATCTTCTCTTAAGTCTTCTAGACCCAAACAGCCTCATTTACCCAGACAGAATATTACAGTGGGAAAACTACAGTTTTGCAGAGTTGTATTTGAAACTTCATATTATAACTTACTAACTTATATATATTATAACTTACTAAGTTATAACATAGCATAGCTTACATAACCTAGAGTATGTTCTTTTACTTGTCAGAGGCAAGATCTTTGCAAGGATTAAAGCACCTAGCCAAGGCTAGTTCATATTAAGTGCTCAATAAATGGTATTTCTCAAAACAACACTGATCTTCCAGATGAGAAGTCATGAACTCACTGGTTTTCTCCCTTTCCTCTCTCCAGCCAGTATGAAAGCTTCAGAGTCTCTCAAAGGTTTTGTTTGGGAAGTAGTTGCTTTCACAACTAGCATACCATCTGTCCAGGGCTCCCTACCATCTGAGCTTCATACAGAACAACACCCACAGTACACAAATCAAACCAACACGAACAAAGAATTACCATGCCTTGTGGCTTTTTGAAGTTAATAAGCCTCTTTGTTCAAGAATTTTTCTGCCCCAGGTTCTAAATGATGCCTTCCTCACCCTCCCTCCACAGTTACCTCCCTCCAATGAAAATGAACAAAGCCCCAGTGTTGAAGGCAGGGAATGGAATCATTTGGCTTGAGAAGGATAATGTGTAGAACAAGGTGTCTGGGAAGGAGTCTAAGAAGAGGCCAAAGGAGCCTTTCTTCCTTTCCCTCCACAGCTCTGGTAAGTTCTTAGACAACAAAGGGACTCAGAGGGCAAAGGATAAAGAAGGCCTAGAAAATCCAACAAGGTAACATATCCTAGACAATATCAGACCCCCACTTACCAGAAACTGGTAGGCAAACAGGATAATGACCCACCTGAAGGGATGCAAACCCCATTTTGCTTGTCACAGACAGCACGTTCCCTTGGCCCCTGGAAAGTCTTTGAATGCTGAAAGTTTCTGTGGCCCCCCCACCCAGGTATTAGATTATATATAGCATATCCCTTCTGATAATAGTGACTCCCCATGAAGGGATATCCCTTGCATTGGAGATGGGAATGACACATCAGCATTATTTCCATGGCATGAGTGCAAGGTGTGAAGTACCCTCATAATGCATTTAGCACTCCCAGTGGTGTCCTAAGTCCCAATATTCTTCTGAAGGAAATGCACATAGAGGACAATACCTCAGAGAGAATAAGTTTGTTTCCTTCTACTAGGAAGAAAACAAAAAAGTGACAGAGGTCAGTGACTAGAATGCAGCATTGAAATCCCAGCCAGATATTGGATAGATACACTAAGTTATTTTATTTCTGAGTCTCATTATTAAAATGGGGAAGAGATCACTTGCATCTTTCAGAGTTGAGAGGAAGGTTCCATGTGTTAATATTTTTAGAGCATATAACACAGAGTCACACTCTGCTTGCTTCTCTTTTCTACCATGTTCAGGACCAAGGATAGGATTAATTGGAGCCATCTGAGGTGCAGGTTGCCAAAGTTAAACTCTGCCTCCTTTGTTATTAAGGCAAGGGTCAGCCTTTGTTTGGAATTATCGTGGAGGAGCATGTAGGAGAAAAGATTCCCAAGAAGTGGGCATTGTGGAGGGAACTACTGGGAGAGGTAGAAGAGACTAAGAAACAAATAGTCCATCCCTTACCTGGTCAAACAGCTGTTTGCCAGTGGTGTTGGGCTGAATGGCAAACTCCAGCTCTGCGTCCATGGTGGTCACACGCACATTGATCTAGGATGAGATCAAAAGAGGCAAGTTAGTTGTCTGGCTCTGAGCTTAGCAGAGCATGGGACAGGTATATTGTTCAACCACAGAAGAAGGAACTAGGGTTCTAAGAATCTGAGCAACTTAGATATTGGTGGGAAGGAAGGGAGAATACTGAAATAAACAAAAAATAACTAGGCCCTGGCTCCCAACCAGCTTATGAAGACAAAAAACATAGTCAAAGAGCAATGCTTACCAAGGGGCAAACACATAAATGCAAATCAGCAAACTTTCAAGAGGAAGCAAGTGCTGACTGTACTTCTTCCAGGAAGCCTTCCCCACCTACACCAGGCAGCTCTAGGCCCAAAGCATTCTCTTCCCACCTCTGATCCACAGCCTGGATTATCTGCAGTACTTGTCTTTGCAGACACAAGTTAAGGGGAAGATAAAGAACATTAGGCTCCAAGCCTAGCACTGCAACTGTCTCAATCTATCTACAACCTTGGATAAGTCTTATCTCTTTCCTGGGCCCTAGTTCACCTCATCTGTACAACAATAGTAATGCAGAGGCGAGGGTGTCAATTACACTAGGTGATGACCATTTCAATACTGGTGTCTATGGTGGTATATACTGACTTGCACTGTTACTACATCTTGCTTTTATGTTTCATTGGTCTCTCTAAGCACAAAAGAGAGAAGGGGCCTTACCAAAGGTAGGTGTGGGTGGCACAGAGATGCTACAAAAGCCAAGTCAGCAGAGGGGAAAAAGGAATGGGACAGGTCCCAGTGAAACTAATAGGTAGCCACACACACAATTTTATAACCACTGGAAAAAGTACCATCTGCTTTTTTTTTAAGATTTTATTTATTTATTTGAGAGAGAGAGAGAGAGAGATATCTCAGGTAGGTAGAGAAGCAGAGGCTTAACCCACTGAGCCACCCAAGCACCTCGAAAAGTACTGTCTGCTTTTACAAATAGAACCCTTAGCTGATATTTATAGCTGAAATTTCATCAATAAAGATTTGTTCTTTTGGCTGAAAACTTGGTAGTATTGGTAGCAGTAGGAGCAATATGCAGTAGCTTTTATGTTTGGAGACTTGCTACTCACTAGGTAATTCATGTGCACCATCCCATTTAATATCAACAATCACCTTGTGAAGTAGATAAGGTTATCTCCACAAGAAATAAATATTTGATGGGACGCCTGGGTGGCTCAGTTGGTTAAGCAGCTGCCTTCAGCTCAGGTCATGATCCCAGCGTCCTGGGATCGAGTCCCACATCGGGCTCCTTGCTCCGCAGGGAGCCTGCTTCTCCCTCTGACTCTGCCTTCCACTCTGTCTGCCTGTGCTCGCTCCCGCTCGCTCTCTCTGACAAATAAATAAATAAAATCTTTAAAAAAAAAAAAAAGAAAAAAAAAAAAAGAAAAAAAAAAAAAGAAAGAAAGAAATATTTGTCTAAAGTCATATCATTAGTAAAGCAGAAGACAGGGTTTGAATTCAGATCTAAGTCCAAACCTCAATTTAAACGAATACACTAAAACTTTTATACATCAAAGTGCAAAATATTCCCCATGAGAGGAAATAAAATATTAATTATTTAAGTTGTGGGACATTTTTCATAAGTACTATATATAGTATGGCCACAATCTGACTTGTTATATAAGGTCATATAAAATATTTTGAAGATTGGGTGCCTGGGTGACTCAGTGGGTTAGGCTCAGGTCCTGGAATTGAGCCCCACATCAGGCTCTCTGCTCAGCAGGGAGCCTCCTTCCCCTTCTTTCTCTGCCTGCCCCTCTGCCTGCCTCTCTGCCTACTTGTGATCTCTCTCTGTGTCAAATAAATAAATAAAATCTTTTAAAAAATATTTTGAAGACTATTTCATGCCCAGGGAAAATACTTCAGTAATATGAAATAAGGAAGGGTAAGCAACAAGACTACATGAGCTCAATTCTATAAACAGTATGTACAGAGAGAGAATTATTGCAATCATGCCCAAGTACTAGTCAGGCTTGGTTTTAGGGTGGTTATGAATGTGTTCTTTATTCTTTGAATTGAAAAAAAAATGAATCTACATTTTCTAAGATGCTTATATACTACTTACACTATTAGTTGAGACTAAAAATAGAATTAATAAAAAATGCAAATCCCCATTAGGTTTATGTAGGTAAGACATAAACCTAATCAGTCTTTGACATCTCTGGGTCTTTCCTGGGCATAGGGGTCAGTTAGGGGGTAAGAGGGGGCCAAATACCATTTTGCCAGCTGAACAATTCTGATGAGGACCAGGCCTGGGGAACAACTTTGTAAATAAATATCACTAGGGAGTCAGGGAGGAAATCTATTTCAAGATAGACAATGGGACAGGAAAGGCCCTGAAGGCAGGAACAAGTAAGGCAAATTACCCCAGAGGGGGACAACAGGCAAGATTAGCCACCTTGACTTGGTGTTATCCTAGGCTTCCTGCCAATCCAGTAACCCTGTAGAATGGGCCTTCATAAGGTAGTGAGAATGAAGCCTGATGGGCTAGAATTTGGCCTCAACATCTAGCCTCATATCACCCTTGAACGGACTCAAGGGAGACCTCAAAACACCAATGACTGAGGAGGTAGGAAAAAGTGGAAAAGAGCCAGTAGGGCTTTTAATACACTGGACTTCATTATCACCTCAAGGTTTCTGTCTTACTTTGAGTTACCTCTCCAGTACCCAGGACTCAATAGGTACTCAGAAGATGGTTAAATGAGCAGTTCTAAACATGGGAATATAAGAAATACAGAGATCAAGCATAGTCTAAAGACCCAGAGGTGGGAAGATTTTATATCTTATCTTTTTACTGTGCCATGGACCCTTTTGGGCAGTCTGATAAAGTCTATGGACCAACCCCCTTTCAGAATATATGTGAATGCATGAAATAAAGTGATACAAAGAAACCAATTATATTTAAATAATTATAAAAATGTGTGCTTTTTATAACATTAAGTAATTGCCTAGCACTGTATCTTAGTAGTTATTATTAGTGTAATTTTAACATTATATTGAGCATAGAAATATTTTGAGAAATCTATAGTATAGAGAATTGAGTAATGTATTGAATTGCCAAATCACTATGTTGTATACTTGAAACTAATATTAACACTGTGTACCAAGTATACTTTAATAATACATTTTTAAGTTAATAAAATAAGAATAAAACCTCAGCAAAAAATTGTGATATAAAAGTTTCTAAGATTTCCATTAGTGACAAAGTCACTGGTACTGCCATTTTTACCACTCCTTTTTTTGTTCATATTCATTTTTTTTTTCATTTTATTATAAACAGATGTAACTCAGAAACAGCCAAATGGAAAACATGCACAGGACAGGGTAGGCAGGGGTTTGAGAGATACAGAGCTTCCTGCCTTCTCCAGCTGGGCCACCTTCCTAGCACCTCCATGCTTTTATCAGCTCTAAGGCTCTCCTCATTCTGTCATTTAGGGTTTTTTGTTTTTTTGTTTTTTTATATTTCACATTTTTATTAAGTTCAATTAGCCAACATATTAGGGTTTTTTTTGAAAAATAAAAAAATATATTTTGTTTATACACCAGCAAGTTGGGCTTGCTCATTAAAAATAATTATGTTGGAGCACCTGGGTGGCTCAGTCAGTTAAGCGTCTGCCTTCAGCTCAGGTCATGATCCCAGAGTCCTGGGATAGAGCCCCACATCAGGCTCCCTGCTCAGCAGGAAGTTTGCTTTTCCCTCTCCTACTTCCTCTGCTTGTATTCCTCTCTCGCTGTCTCTCTCTCTGTCAAATAAATAAATAAAAGCTTTTAAAATATATGTTTATTAGCATTTTAATTTTTTTGTCCTTGGTTTATTTTCCTATTGGGCTGTTCTCTTTATCTATTAAGTAATTAGTTATATCTATTATATACTAAGGTCATGGTTGGACAAATATTTTTTCCCGGCTATTTGTGTTAGATCGTCTAACATTTTTTTCCTATAGTATTTTGTACATAATTAATTTGTCATTATTTTCCTTTGTAGATTCTGGGGCTTGTATCTTTCTTTTCTTTTTTTTATTTATCATGTTCAATTAGCCAACATAAATACATCATTAGTTTTTGATGTAGTGTTCAAAGATTCAATAGTTGTATATAACACCCCATGCTCATTACATCACTTGCCCTCTTTAATATCCATCACCAGGCTCACCCATATCCCCACACCCCTCCCCTCTGAAACCCTCTTTTTTTTTTTTTTCCGGTAGTCCATAGTGTCTCATGGTTGGTTTCCCTCTCTGGTTTCTCCCCCTTCATTTTTCCCTTCCTTCCCCTAATATCCTCCATGCTATTCTTTATGTTCCACATATAAGTGAAACCATATGATAATGCTCTATCTCTGTTTGACTTATTTTTTTTTTTACTTATTTCACTTAGCATAATCTCCTCCAGTTCCAACCATGTCGATGGAAATGGTGGGTATTTATCCTTTCTGATGGCTGAGTAATAGTCCATTGTATATATGAACCACATCTTCTTTTATCTTCATCTGTTGAAGGGCATCTTGGTTCCTTCCACAGTTTGGCTACTATGGATATTGCTGCTATAAACATTGGGGTGCCTATGGCCCTTTTTTTCACTACCTCTGTATCTTTGGGGTAAATGCCTAGTAGTGCAATTTCACTTATATTCATAATTGAAGGAGGTCCAAATCTCAGTGAGAGGTTAGTACAAACAGATATGTAATTTTTCTCAATCCACTCTCATAGATCTTTCCCACTTCAGATTATATCCATGGACCCCTATGGAGGCCTAAAAATTCCAAGTTAAGGAGCTCCCTATAAATTTATTTCAATTCACCCAATATTAATGGAACAAAACATTTAAGGAACTATGATTAGAGTAGAGCTCTAGGACCAGTCCTTGACCCCGAAGCACTTATTGAATAATAGGAAAACTATACTATACAAGGAAGACCCTGAGAAATGCCATAGCAGAACAAAAGAAACATTTTGTGGTGATAAGAAACCACAGTTCAAAGTGATATTTGCACTGGTCCACAAGGATAAGCTGTATTAAAGAAAGAGAGAGAGAGGGAGAGAAAGAAAGAAATATAGAAAGATTGTGGGATAGGGGGAAGAACATCCAAATGTCCCAGGTAGAGAAATCAGTATGTGCAATGGCCCAGAATGAGACAGGAATGGAGATGGCCCATTGAGAAGCAGATCTACTTCAGGGTGAATGTGGACTACACAGTGAAGTGTAGGCAGAGAGGCTGGGAAGCTAAGTGGAGGGCCTTGAGGTTTATACTAAAGAGCTGGGCCTTAACCTATTGGAAGGCCAGCCATCTTTGAGGCTTTGAGCAGAGTGGGGCAGACTCAGAATGATGCTTTTTGAAGAAAGTGCCCAGGGAAGAAACTGATGAAAGAGGTAGGATTCCAAGGAAATATTCCATAGTCTATGAGTCCCCTTTATTTCGCACTATTGGGAAGAATTTTCAAAGTAAATAAGCCAGTGTTAATCACAGATCATATTAATCACAGGTCATGCCAATGTAACATCTTTAGGGTCTAGTTCAGAAGTCCAAATATTTAAGTCAGATATTTGTTAAATAAATGTTTCTTGAATAAATCAATTGGTAGAAAAGGACGTAGCCTGGGTTAGGAATAAGAATGTCATACACATTAGTGTTGTCTATGCTTCCTTCCTCCTAAATAGAGCATGACCCCAGAACAAGGGCTCTTCTAAAATCTAAAGATGTCTAGCTGAAACCAAACTAGAAACTACTTCTCCAGAATTCCTGTCCAGGGTTTCTGCCATTTCCACAGTAGCTGTTACTCTAGGGAGAACAGTCTAATATCTCCTGAATTTCACTGAGGACAAATAATCTTAGGTTTAAAAAAATAGAAAGAAAAGCAAACACAAAGGGACGTCTATTCTTGCCACCACTTAACTCAGAAGAAAATGTGAGTCATGAGGACAGGGTCATTGGTCTGTACTCTCCTGTTTTCTGTATGTCAGAGGTAGAGGGGGAATAAGGGTAATAACACAGCTGGGGCTTGAAGGTGATAGGTAGAACAGGTGTCTTGTTCAACGAAGATCCCTTGTTCTCCCTTAGAATAATCTGGAACCCAAGTGTGTAAAATAAGCTGCATGCCCAGACCCACTGATACACAGGGCCCACTGGACTCTCACCCTAGTACTTAGGTACCCACTGCCTTCCTTTGAGGCCTGTTCTCTGCAATTTCAGTGAGAAGAGGGTTATCTTGTTTGAGAGGCAAGAACCTGAAAATAAAACCTCTGAAGTCAGCAGAAATTTCCTGGGAAGCCCCTCAGCTTGGCAGGAGTAGAGGAACTGGCCTGGGTGGGGTATCATTTCAATATGTAGAGAGTTAAATCCTTTTCAAACCCTGTCCCTGAGGATCTAGCCGCAGTCTGAGTTTAAAGACTGTGTCTCTGGAGAACACTAAGGGTTTAAGGAACAAGAACAAAAAGTTTGGTTGTGGTAGGGACGGTGTCATCCTCTCATACACTAGCCTCCCCACCTCTAGCCCAAGAACAATAAATATACTGTTATTTATTGAACAACTGAACACAGACACTTTCCACACCAATGTCCTTCACTGGAGACTAACAAACAAATCTTAGTGATCTGCCATCCAAAGCCGTCAGGAACCTGGGATCTCTCCTCTGTCCCCAGGTGGCTGACCTAGAAAACAAAAATAACCAGGCAGATGCTGCAGCAGCTGGGGTACTTTGGATTCTGGGCCTGGCCAGCTTCAAAGAAGGGACCAACCCTCTCTTTTCCTAGAGCCAACAACATCCAGGTAAGCAGTAGCCAAACCACACAGTGAGGAGATCAGGGCAATGTTTCCCCTCATTTGTCCAATATCGCTGAACTTCAAGATGGCTTTCCCTGGAAAGAAATTTGGGGGAGGCAGAGCAGCAAGTAGAGAGAGTTAAATAACCACAAGTTACTTGCCTGAAGCATGGACATGTAAACCAGAAAGAATTAAAATTACAGATGGTGGGTATTAGAGAAGGCACAGATTGCATGGAGCACTGGGTGTGGTACA
Source organism: Mustela nivalis (assembly GCF_964662115.1). NCBI lineage: Eukaryota > Metazoa > Chordata > Mammalia > Carnivora > Mustelidae > Mustela > Mustela nivalis. The sequence continues at coordinate 73,412,023 of NC_139040.1, forward strand.
AAAATAATGAATACTGTTATGCTGAAAATAAATAAAAAATAAATTAAAAAAAATTACTGGCCCCACTTCATGGATGATGAAACTGAAATACACAGAAGCAGGTGACAGAAGGATAGAAATGAACAATTACTGAATACCAACTATGTGCCAAGCCCCATCATCCACAGCCCCACTTTATATCACTGAAGCCAAATTTACTCAGCCAGCAAGCAAGGAAGGTCTTCTCTAGACATTCCCAGAGCTCCTTCCATGACTTCACTCCTCTCTCTGGTCATGCTGGTTTCACTGCTGTCTTCAGACACTGCCTTGGCAACTCTTTTGGCCAAGGACCAAACACTCTGGCATTGGAAGCCTGAGCACATCTGGGAAACACTCCTTGGGAAGGCCCCCTCACAGGGGCAGAGCTTGTGAGTCAGCCCAATTGTGTCTGAGCTCAATGACCTCACCCCCAATTGCCACCTCCCCATTCTCAAGGGCTCTGGCATTTCTGTGGAGCTGCTGGTATAAAGAAGACAAAGGCAAGTGGGAAAGGGGGACAAAGCAGGATAAACCTTACCAGGGCAACCTCAGAACTTCAGTCTCTCCACTGGACAGAGAACAGTCACCACAGTGTTACTCAAACTACCTAATCCCCACTATTTAGGCTCCAGCACCAAACATTTCCTGCTGCCAGAACGGAGGCAAGGCCAGGGCAGGGCAGAGCAAGGCCTGGTCTGTCTTGCTTCTTGGAATGACAGCACTGCCTCAAGCAGCTGTTTTCCATAAGGAGGGAAACAAGGGTTGCTTTGAATCTCCAGCTTAGGAGGTATTCTCCTTCCCCCCTCCCCTCTTCCACTGACTCACTTACTTCCCAGCAACTCAGCCACTGTTGACTTGGAAATGGTACCTGGAACAGTAATCTGTTCTGACCTCTTCCTGCCCATCTCTAGACCCTTAACACAGCCATCAACACTTGCCTGGGATTAACCCTTCCCGTGCCTGTGCCTTTTCCCAGTAGTTTCCACAAAGGAGAGCTATATCCAACCCCATCTATACTCGTATCTTAATGGGTCAGCACTTCTTTACTTCAAGTGCTGCAAAGACCATGGGAGACAAGGATTCCTTTTACTTGCTTTGACTCAGTCCTGCCCTCCCAAAGCTCCCCAAGAATCAATGGGAGATAAGTACATATTAGAAATGGGGTGTTACTCCACAATTCACCATATATTTGGGGAAGTAACCCCACATGTAACTAATCTCTCTTAGCAATGAGAACATATCTAATCACTATGGGACTGAGAGTTCAGAGCAGAGGCCAAAGCTGCAAAGGTCAGATACAATGAGACTACCTTAGCAAGCTGCGGCTTCCCCAATTAATCTAGCCTTAATTGTATGACCTTTCAAATCAAGCTCAGACTGAGGTAGAGTCCCCCTCTCAACACATGAAGGTCAGAAAGTAAACTTTTCACTATGTGCACCTAACTCCAGGACTTACTCTCAAAATCAGCTCAGCCAAACCATACTCCAGGATCAAACAATACCTACTCCCTTACCCCTACCCCAGCTCATCTCTCCTTCTTAGTTACAGAGACTGCCCAACCAGTTCCTCAGCACAGCCATTCCTCCTCTTAACAGTTCCTCAAAATTAAAATCCACTCATTCTAGTCTCTCATCTGGCTCCTGCAGAATAGCATCCTTCTGAACTTCTCATCCCTGCTCTCAGAACAAACAGACCAGAATCCCAAACTGTCAGACCTGAAAGGAACCTTAGAGATCATTTGGTTCAAACTCTGCAACATAACAGCTGAGGAAACTGAGGTCCAGGAAAGGAGAGGCATTGTCCCAGAGTCATATAGCTGCTAGGTAGCCTGAGATCAGGGATAAAAAGCTGGATCTTAATTTAGTGGCCATTTAAAAAGCTATAGAACCGCCCTGGCACTTAAAAACAGTAGATACCTCAGGTGAACCACTGCTGAAGACTATGAAGACTATGTGAAGGAAGCTGGGCCATCTTGCTTCCATGAAAAACCCCAAGCTGGCATGGTTAGGAAGTCTAGCTTTCAACAGAAGGCAGGTCTAACTTTCAGACTCTGAGACATTCACCAACATTGATTCTAGAGAAACTAAACCTTTCATAACACCATAGAAGAAAACTCAAAGATCCTTGTTTCTAAGACAGCTTCTTTTGCAAAAACTTGGGATAGCAACTGATTGGGAAGTTCCCTGACAGCAGACACAGCCAAGATCTGAAACAGAATCTGGTGAGGAGAGAGTGGGATGCAACAGGCAAAGAGGCATGGAATTTCAGGAACAGATTTATATCTAAGTAGCTAAGAACAACAGATTCCTCGATTCCCATAAAACTCTGAAGCTGCTGAAATAAAAGAGAACAGGACCCATCATTAATAAAATAGTCTCCCAAATGGCCAAAGCCCCTCTCTGGGACTACACCCAGCTGGATTTCAGTCTTTCACATCAGTTCCATGCTTGACCCAGCTTCCCACCTGCAAATGTAAAAAGAAGTATTTGTAGGCTAGAAACATGGAGCATTTGCAGCTGTCTGGAGATACCAGGTCTGCCCAGGGCACCAGAAGCGGGCTCTACTTTCTCTGATTAGGAACCCACCCCAGAAATCTCCAGCATCACAGCTCTGAAGCACACTGGGGCTGATCCAAGCATCAGCCTGAGTTCTGTCTAATACTCATGGGATTTCTTCCCTGTCTTATGCTCCTGGGTATTAAAAATCGCTGAAGCCAGGATCAGTTGACTCAGCAGGGGCAGGAGGAGGCTTCTAGGCCAAGTCAAAAAGCTGTTTTTAACCCCAGAGGTAGGCTAAGGTCTGCTTTCTGCCAACCTTATTGGTAAGCCAAGAGCTAAAACCCAGTATCTGGAAAACCCACAAAATTAGAGTCCTTGTCCCAGAAATAATTGTCTCAGCTCTTTGAGGAGTGAAGCATGGTATGACAAAAAAAGGCTTTGCAGCTTCTTTCACCTCCCTTTTTTTTAAAACTCAGTTTCCAAAACTATAAAACAGGTCTAATAATATCAACTTCACAACAAGGTCATTGGGAGATTTAGGTTAAAATAAGAGACATGAAAATACATAGCACATCACAAGTAGAATGGGAAGACTACTAATCCCTCCCTTTTGACCGTATATTTTTAAAATATTTTATTTATTTATATATTTCTTTGAGAGAGAGGGAGTGAGCAGAGGGAAAGGAACAAGCAGACTCCCTGGTCAGCAGGGAGCCCAGATGCAGGGCTCAATACCGTAGGCAAGGCTCAATCCCAGCACCCTGGGATCATGACCTGAGCCAAACGCAGACGCTTAACCAACTGAGCCTCCTAGGCACCCCACATTTTTAGCCATGTTATTACAGATATCCTACCTCTCAGAAATGATTTAAAATGAAAATGTGTCCAACTGTAGAGGTCTAGGGGCTACCCAAGAAGACCTCCAGAAAGCCCTTTCAGCATAAAGGACATGTGCACTTTGGGGACAAACTCTAAAATGTGATTAGAATTCTAGTTGGTTAACAATGTGAAGCCATGCACATCAGGTACACACATGCATATCCTTGCATGCATTATTTTAAATATGTTCTCTCTTGGGAGGAATGGGGATTTTCCCCAAGAAGCAAAGTCCTGGGGAGAGGTAGAACACAACAAAGCACCTATGCTACCTTGTCCTTTATAGAGGCTGCCTGATTTTCATTAAGCTGGGCTCTGCCTTCCCATTTTTTCCAATCAAGTTTCACCAAAATACACAACTCCCTACCCCTCAACACAACCCACCAGGACCTCCAAACTTTCTTCAGCTGGTATCCAGAAAAATCACAAGCTGTATCTGTAAACTGGCTTATCATATTCACCTAAGGAAATTTTTGAAATACACATACCCTGAACTCACCCACAGAAATTCTGATTTATTATATAAGAGGGAGGGCATGGACATCAGAAGTTAAGAACTTCAGATAATTCTAAGGCTCAGCCAGATTTGGGAAACTGTCATGGAATACAGTTCCCTGAACCAACCTTCTCACGGGCTAGTGTTATTATGGTTAGATGGATGCTTGAAGGAAGGGAAACACAAGTAGAGAACAACTATGGAGACATTTAGGCTACTGGGCCTGGTGAACAGCTCTCCAAAATTGAATGCAGCCCACCTCCACAAAAGATTAGCAATGCAAACAGTCCTGCTACTGCTGCCAAATCCCACTGCAACCTGGTCTCCCTATTTGTAAAATAGGGCAGGGATTATCCTTGTCCCTTGCTAGCTGGTATCACTCCCCACCACCAGAGATAGTATCATGCCCTAAAGCAATGCTTCTGTTGTAGGAAGAACATAGCTTTGTATTCTGAAACTATATGCAAGCTCCAACTTTACCAATTAAGACATGAGCTCTCCAACTTCTCATCTGCAAAATGGGCATAATGATGCCAACCTGGCAGAGTGTCCTGCAGTCCTAATGCAGTGTTTCCCAAACCTAACTGATCGTAAGCATCATTAGGGGCACTAGTTTAAAAACACAGAATACTGGACCCCATTCCAAACTGAAACAGACAGAAGAGGATCTTAGGAATTAGTGGGTTTTTTTTTTTCTTATCCCTTAGGAAATTTAAAGAAACTTCACCTGCCACAGACACTGTTGAGAGGAGATGAGGGGTTGGAGAGGGAGACTTTGGAATTCTAAACAGAAATCTAAATGCTTTCTGGAATGATCAAATGCTTAGGTGATTGTCCAGAGCCTTCCACCATCCTCACATCTAGTTAAGAATCAGACAATGGGAGGGGCACCTAGGTGACTCAGTCAGTTAAGCATCTGCCTTCAGCTCAGGTCATGATCCTGAAGTCCTGGGATTGAACCCCGCATCAGGTTCCCTGCCTAGCAGGGAGTCTGTTTCTTCCTTCCCTTGCCTCTTCCCTGGCTCATGCTCTCTCTCTCTCTCTCAAATAAATAAATAAATTGATTGGACAGTTGCCACTGGACACTGGATCACTCAGCCTCCCAAATAAATAAATAAAATCTTTTAAAAAATCATACAATTGAAGAAAACAACTGATGCAGATACCTCACCAGCCAAAACACATTGATCAGAATGTTCTAATTAGGGTCCCAATCAAAGCCTTCTTGAGTTCTCTGTCCCTAAAATACTCTATATTCACTCTTTCCTGGGAGAATTTTTAGGCAAGGAGCACCTTAAATGATACTCTCCCTTTCTTGGATGCTCTGGGAACTTGGGAGAACAGAAGAGACATGGTGAGAGGGTCCTATATTTGCTTTGAGATGTGAGCATATGGGGAGGATGAGGGTGGAAGCTGAGACAGGTGTGATTAATAATGGTGCACTGGAACTAGCTCACACTAGTCCTGATTATGTGCATCTCTTTACAGTTCCTCCCTCAAGGACTTCACATTGGTACCTTTGATACAGCCATGGTGAGAGTATTTACACCATGGGGATCAGTAAACAGTATAAACCTTGACTTCACCAGAAAATTTGTTTTTAAATATTTACCAGCACATGATACACATGCAGGTAAGAATCTTTAGCCCCATTTTACAAATGAGGAAACTGAGCCTCAGTGAAAAGAAACAACTGCCATCTTCTAGCTTCATAATCTTGACCAGGTCTGTCTGACGAGCAACAAATCCGACTCTCCTTGCCAGCACCCCAAAGGAGTAGGAAGCCCCTCTTGTCAATAAAAAAGACTGCTGACTCTGAGGGCTTCCCCATTAGCTAAAGGCCAAACAAGGGCACCTAAATGTGCCTGGTGCCAAGGAAAGCTGGAGGTAAAATGCTGTGGACTGAGATATGAAAGCAAAAGAAAGTCCCATCACTACCTCATGAGAGAGGCTGGAGTGAGGCAGGGAATGGCTTAGAAAGCCCCAATTGAAACCAAAGCACATTCTTAGGGTCTCTTCACAAATATCTGACAGTCTGAGCTCTGGAGGGAGACCCTGGGACACTGCAAGTCCATAGTTCTCTTGAAGCCTCAATTTTCCTACAAGTAAAATAGGAGTAATAATGCCTACCTCACAGGATTATAATGAGAACAACCATCAACTCCTTTATTTTTAAGAAAAAACCTGGCTTGGGGAGGCTGGGTAGCTCAACTGATAAAACTTCTGACTTCAGTTCAGGTCATGATCTCAGGATCCTGGGATTGAGCTGTGCGTCGGGCCCCCCATTTAACAGGGAATCTGCTTCTCCTTCTGCCCCTACACCACTTGTGCACTCACTCTCTCTCTCACTCTCTCTCACTTTTTCTTGCTCTCAAATAAATAAATAAAATCTTAAAAAAAAAGATATTTGCAAATGACACTACAGATAAAAGGCTGGTATCCAAGATCTATAAAGAACTTCTCAAACCCAACACCCAAAAAACAAGTAATCAAGTCAAAAAATGTACAAAAGACATGAACAGACACTTCTCCAAAGAAGACAATAGACACATGAAAAAATGTTCAACATCATTAGCCATCAGGGAAATTCAAATCCAAATCACATTGAGATACCACCTTATGTCAGTTAGAATGGCCAAAATTAACAAGGCAAGAAACAACAAATGTTGGCGAGGATGTGGAGAAAGGGGAACCCTCTTACACTGTTGGTGGGAATGCAAGCTGGTATAGTTACTCTGGAAAACAGTATGGAGGTTTTAGAGCTACCCTATGACCTGGCAATTGCACTGCTGGGTATTCACCCCAAAGACACAGATGTAGTGAAAAGAAGGGGCCCCTGCACCCCAGTGTTCATATAAGCAAGATTCACAATAGCCAAACTGTGGAAGGAACCAAGATGCCCTTCAACAGATGAATGGATAAAGAAGATGTGGTCCATAAATACAATGGAATATTACTCAGCCATCAGAAAGGATGAATACCCAACTTTTGCATCAACATGGTTGGAACTGGAGGAGATTATGCTAAGTGAAATAAGTCAAGCAGAGAAAGACAATCACCATATGATTTATCTTATATGTGGAACATAAGGAATAGCATGGAGGACATTAGGGGAAGGAAGGGGAAAATGAAAGGAGGAAACCAGAGAGGGAGATGAACCATGAGAGACTATGGACTATAGGAAAAAAACTGAGCATTTCAGAGGGGAGGGGTGTGGGGGTACGTGTAAGCCTGGTGATGTGTATTAAGGAGGGCACATATTGCATGGAGCACTGAGAATTATAAGCAAACAATGAATTATGGAACACTACATCAAAAACTAATGTACTGTACAGTGACTAATATAACATAAAAAAAAGAAAAGAAATGAAAAGAAAAAAGAAAATAATCTGGCTTGGCACTTAGTGTGTATTAGATGTTTGATAAATTTTAGTTCTTTTTCTTGTGCAACCTATCCAATCCAGATTCTTCCAGGGTGCCTGGTTTACTCTTATACAGTAATAACCCTAGCCCCAGGTACACAATGCTTTACAGCTTAAGTGACACTTGTTCATATGCATTATCTCACCTAATTCAATTCTATATGGAAGACAGGGCATAGACAAGTCCTGTTTTGCAGAAGGGAGAAATGGAGTTTCAATGAGGTAAATAGCAATTTGCTCAAGTATGAAAGACAGGACTAGAACCCACGTCTCCCCAACTACTAGTACACTGTTTTTTACCCTTCCAAGTTTCTCTTTATTAAGACTAAAAGGAAAAAAAAAAAAAGGTTGAAGGAGATTCCAATGGCTTACCTATTTTCATTTATTTCATCCAAGAAATCAAGTGGCCTCTAGCTCTGCCTCAGGTGCTACAAACGGAACTATTCTTGGGAGAGGAGAAGATCAATGCAGCAATGGGGTAGAAATAGTCTTCTTGTGGTAGAGGGAGCTACACAATTATCTAGGAGCAACCAACCAAGAACAGCAGGCCAGAAATTGGACCTGGGTCTTGCCCCAGTAACCTCGGAATAATCTTTTTCTCTTCTAGGAAGAGTGTCTCCAATTGTATTAGGCAGGTATTGCTCAGTGGTTTTCAATTTTATTATATATTTTTAAAGATTTTATTTGTTTATTTGACAGAGAGAGAGATCACAAGTAGGCAGAGAGGCAGGCAGAAAGAGAGGGGGAAGAAAGAGAGCAGAAAGAAAGCAGAAAGCCTGACATGGGGCTCGATCCCAGGACCCTAAGATCATGACCTAAGCTGAAGGCAGAGGCTTAACCCACTGAGCCACCCAGGCACCCTAATTTTATTATATTTTTAGCAGCTGCTTGCCTCTTCACTCTTAAGACGGAAAGAAAACCACATGAAACTTTAAAATATGAAGTACTATAAAAGTAGAACTTTTCTAGTTAAAGGACTGCAGCTGCCCAGAGAGCTCAGCCAAATACAGTTTGCAAACCACTGGACTACCAGCTTAGGGAAAGGGAAAGAGCTCCAGGTATAACTTTCTAGAATTTTACTCAACTTGGCCACGATTCTTTATAGAACTTATAGACTCTTTTGGCCTCAATTTCCCCATCTAAGGTAGCTGGACTAATTGGCCTCTAAAGGATGTTTTAGCATTGGGATTCCAGGAAAAGGAAGCCTAGCAATCCCCATGGTGAAGAACTGTGAAGAGAGGCCATTAAAAGCAAAGACCCATCCCTTTGCCCTTGGAAAATCCCTCGGCCTTTGGTGACTCTGAACTCTTTAGTCAGTTCCTCAAGCACTGGGTAAATGGCAACTGGGCGGGTGGGCAGACAGGCAGGAAGGCAGGCACCCCACCCTCCCTTGTACAGGAAGCTAGCTACATCCTCTTTTCCCCGCCCCACACAGCACATCTCCAAAGTCCCCAGCAGAAGTAGTGGGGGCAGGGAGAAGAAGAGGATGAGGCCTGAAAAGAAACTGAACATGCAAATCACCACAGTATGCTAGGAAGCCATCTGGGGGAGGGAAATGACTAGGGCCCTGAAAAAGAGAAACAAAGCAGCCCCATTCTTTACTGGGGTCCAGGTCCCCCCAACAAAACCTTGCCAAAAGGCCTATGGCTTCAGAGTCACAAGGCATGAGCTGGTAGTGGGAAGCATAGGCCCACCCACTCCTTACCACTGAATTTCTACAGCCTGAAAAGTTAGGCTTCATTCACAGGTGTTTTAAGTTCTTTATTAGGGTAAGAACACAGACTGTATGCATAAGTGTACACATAAGTACACATAAGTGAACCCTTAAAAATACAGGGGTTTTTCATGCCTTTCAAAGCCAAGGAGGCAGGTACCAACCCGCATGCCCAAACCACCAGCCCACTTTCCCTGGCCTCTGCAAGCCCTGTGACTGGGGCCCAGCCCTCCCCACATCCTGTTCTCAGAGAACACGTGACTGCCTGGGGAAAGATAATGTCATTACCACACTTCCCCTCCTTGGAGGAGGCTTTGGTTGACTGCGAAAGGAGCTGGAGTTCTCTGCCTGATCAAGCTGAATAATCTACAATAAATCTCCCAGTTTTACAGACAGGGACAGGAAGGGTAACAAGTTACCACTGACTGAGAGCACCTTCGACATTTCAGGATCCATGCCTAGACACAAATGGTGATGATCCAAAGTACTTCTAGAAAAACGAATTTTCTGGAAAAACACAAATTGGCAACTTCTACATTTGGAAACTGGAAAACAACATGCTAATGCTCTTCTTTGATTAATGAACCAGGAGATACAAAAATGCAGGAAACTTATTTTTCAAAAAGTCTCCCAAACATTATTCAAGGTACTACAAATGGGTTTCAGATGCCAGTTAACAGCATTTCTGCTAAAGTAGCATGATCTACAAGCAGTCTTAATAGGACTAGGATGGCTTAGGCCACTATAAAAAAGAAAATGGCTTCAGACCCGTAATAAATAGCTCCTCCAACACAGAGTAAGGGATGGCGAGAAGGTACCACAGCCTAAGTCTATTCATTGTTCAATTTCCCTTCTCTCTGACCAGCTGACTCCCGGGCTCTCCCTTGTCTTTACTTCCTAGACTATAAGTAGCAAAGAATGTGTCTGAACATTCCATCTGAATGTTTAGGGAGAACCTCCTCATTCATCTAGAGTGAAGCAGAGGCAGATGTCATTCCACAGCACTGCCTCACTAAGTGTGAATATTCGGTGCAGCATGATTCTTGGCTAAAATTGTACGAAGGACCTTGGCCGACCACCCCTAAGCAGGATGTCCTCAGACCCACCCAGCCTATTACTTCCCTACACCTTATCTTACAATGTAATCTAACTCTTGCCCGCATCAAGGAACAAGGTTTATCACATAGGCCTTAAGAAAATACCAACGTCTCAGCACCTGCCTCCAGTGGATGTGCTGAAGACTGAGGAATACTCTTATACCTGCCCTAGGTATCTCTGTCAGTGATCATAGCTTAGTCTTCATTTTTGTCATGGTCGTCTTCCTGGGAGCAGAGGTAAAGAGAGCCTAAATAATGCCCTTGGGCTCTACAGATCTATGATTATTTTGGAAAAGTTGCAGAAAGGGTGTGGTCATAACATCCATCTTATTAGTTTAGGTCTGATTAATATAATATAATATAATATAATATAATATAATATATATGATAATAGAATATGATAAACTGATATAACTTCTTTAAAAGATGGCTTTGTATTTTTTTTCAGTTGATAAAGCCACCTTTTGCCTTCCAAACTACAAGCCCAGCTACCAAACTGGTAAAACCTGTTTAACCTATTCAGACAATACCAGGGTTTTTAGCATCCTTACCACCACAAACATACAGTCTTTGCACCCCTTAATGCCAAAGTGCGTATGCATGAAACCACTTACCCTACACACACACACACACACACACACACACAAGCCTGTGAGCTCTTTGGGTAGACTCAGAAGCCCTTTCCCCCACTACCTTAATTTTGGTCTAGCTTCTTCAGAGAGCAGCAGGAAAGAGGCCTACCAGAATCTCTACAGTAATTACCCACAAGCCCTCCCATTGGCCCAGGCAATACACATTTTTCCAAAATAAACCCTTAAATTATACCTACAATTCTAGTAAGATCCAGAAAAGCAAATAGGGCCAACTCTTACCTACCTCAGGTGTTTTAGAAAGGATCGACTTCTCTAATACAGTTGTGTATGCACACACGCTGGTTCCATACACCAATTTCTCAGATACCTAGTATGGATCAGGCCTTAAGATGATTTTAATGCTTACACATGTGTGTGTGAAAGTGAGTGAATGAGCATGTAACAGATTTTGGGGGGAGCGGCAAGGAGGCAGTGGCATGCAGACAAGTGAATGGGTAATTACCATTCTATACAGTAAAAGCAGTAATAGAGTTAATCAGAGGGAACTGTGGAACCATAAAGGGGCACTCAGGCCATAATGGAGAAAACAGAAGGGCAGAAGGTTTTTAGAGGAAGAGCTGACATGTCCTGAGATAAATGAGGCTGTCATAGGAAAAAGATGTTAAATGGAAAGGGAAACTTAACATGTTCCGTTTAGAGAAATAGCATGTATAAGGACACAGAGGCAAGAAACACAATGTATGCCCCCAAATGCTACAGGGAAATATACAACATGTGAAAAACATTCCTAAGGTACGAAGGATCCAAATCTCCTTTTCCAGCTCCCAGACTCTCTCCTCAGAATTTATCAAAAGAGTAAATTACAGACCACTTCACCACCATGATACTAGGCACAAGATCATAAGATTTGGGGAATAGTTGTTCCACAGGCATAGAAATTCCTGAAGACAAAGCCAGACAAGGAGGCCTAATATACAAGATATAGATAGGAAGCTGGCTCTGTTCTGCACAGTCCCACTGAAGTACACGCTTAGTTTAATGAGTACTCCCTACCCTAGCTCCCACAAACCTAGGTGGAACCACTCTCCAGATCTCAGGGGAGCCTACTACAACCCATTCAGGCACATGAAAACCATGTCTACCTACAGGTAGACCTGGAAAGGCAACCAGACTAAGATTTCCACTGTACCCACACCCCACCATATACACACAAAGAGGAAGTGAAAGCTACCAACACAGCAAGAGCTTGGGATGGGCCTCAGCCATAGCTGCCTGGCTTCTGCAAAGAGGTGGGGCACACTAATTTCACAAACTACTTTGCCCTCTTGAGTAAGGGTTCCTCTAATCATTTTTTCCTCTGCACATCATCTCTTCCTCCCACCCCATAGCCATCCAGTCTAACATGGGTCTCAGTATAGCTCTTCTTTTCCCCCACTCCCTCATCCTGAGATTTGCAAGGCTCTCAAGAGCTGGGGTTCCTCTTCATAAAGCAAGACATGCCCACATAGATTCTCAGTCTCCCTCAACAGGCTGCAGTGGAAGGTACAGTGGGGTTCACCACAAACTAGGCCAATAATTGGCATCATTGTTTCAAATATCAGTTTCCTCACCTATTAAAAAAATCATAAAGAGAAAGAGCTACTTGCACACAGAGAGCACACTTACAAATTAGAGGCAAAGCCTAACTAGGGTTTTGAATTGTTCTGATCTCAAATACTTAAAGAGAGCAAAATACATGACAGAAATTAAGAAAAATGAGGTATTTATCAAGCACTTTCAATATTCCAGGCACCCTCCTAGATGTACTTTCACACTTGCAAGCTATTTTCTCTCTCATAAATCCCAAGGAGGTGGGTCTCACTGTTACCCACATTTTTAAAATGGAAAACTCAGGTTAAGAAAGAGTCAATGCCTAACCTAAGGTCATACACCTATAAATAATAGTTGAAAATGATCCTTTATAACTGACCTACTTAATTTATATTGTGGCTACCACGCTTCTTTTCTTTCAAGTCACCTTAAACAATGTTGACCAGACCCCCACCCAAAAAGTTACAGGAAAACCTGAAGCAACTCTACTTGGAATGCTTACCATCAATTGTCATATTAAAACAATTTAAACTAACTTTACTCACTGACTATTCACAAATATGCTTCAGTAATTAAGGACAGAAACATCTTTGCATATTCCACAGGTCTTCTATGTGTTGGATAGAAGTGTAGAGTCGGATGACTTTAGGGAAGGGGAGAAGAAGAGCAGTTCTGATGAATGCTGTTTACCCCTTGTGCCCTGATCACCTCAGGTCAGGAAGCTCAGTGGTTGAGTCTCCCTAGTAGTCTGGAGTTGGGTGTGTATCCATCCATAACTCTCAGTGTGTTTGGCAAAGGGTAGTCACAGCAGAAGGAAAAAGAAAAAGCATTCCAGAGCAAATCTGGTACAACCCCTATTAAAACTCTGACCTTTACAGAAGAGTGACTCAGTCTTGGCACCACATTCTCTCTGTCTTAGGATTCCCAAAGTTTTGGCATGAAGAGGCACAGGTGCCCAAATAGACATGTACTCACATAAACACACAACAGCTAACATAGTGGAAGCCCCCAGAACACTAGATGTAAGGGCTACAGATAGAGCTGGGAATGTCTCTGTGTCCCAATAAGCCTATCACTAGAGCCGTACTGTGTCATTCCCATAACTCCAAAGAGTTTCTGTGTCATACTTCAAAAGTACCTTCTGTTTAGGCATGGTCTCAGAAAAACACAAAGGATGTATCTTCTCAAAAAGCCAGACTGGTACCAAGTGGTGGGTATTATAGAGGGCACAGATTGCATGGAGCACTGGGTGTGGTGAAAAAATAATGAATACTGTTTTTCTGAAAATAAATTGAAAAATTTTTAAAAAAAGCCAGACTGGATTTTAGGAGGCTCAGCAAAGCCAAAAATAAAGTGTGGTGGAAGGAATAGGAAGAGACAGTCCAGCTCTGGAATCCACTGTTGAGTATAGCTTTGGACTTTGTGTTTTATTTTTCAAATCTCCCTAATTACTATCAACAGCAGCTGCATACTTATCAGATTCAGGGCCATGTGATCATAGGAATGATGAGCTGGAAGAAAACTATCATCTATCAGGGTCTTTTTGCTCTGAGGATACAATTTTAATTCTAACCCTAGTGACTAAGGCCCCAAATTACATCAGAAGGAGACAGAGTGGTTTGGTTAGTTAGTAACAAATATGGAAGGGGCTGGCTACAAACAACCCTGTAACTATAAATCGGGATTCAACCCTATAAATCAGGATTCAGAGGTCTACCATATGGGTGCATGGCTCAGGAATTTGGTGACTATAGACACTGTTATAATGGTGTCGTGGGTTTATAAGAAATTGGTATATAGAGGTGCCTGGGTGGCCCAGTGGGTTAAGCCTCTACCTTCAGCTCAGGTCATGATCGCAGGGTCCTGGGATCAAGCCCTACATTGGGCTATCTGCTCTGCGGGGATCCTGCTTCCCCCTCTCTCTCTGCCTGCCTCTCTGCCTACTTGGGATTTCTCTGTGTCCAATAAATAAATAAAATCTTAAAAAAATTGGTACATAATAAACTGGTAATATAAAGCACAGACTATCAGGGATAGGCAAACTGTTTCTATGAGCCACATATGGTCTCTGTTGCATATTCTATTTTTTTCTCTTTTTATTTTTATTTTTTTAAAGATTTTATTTATTTATTTGACAGACAGAAATCACAAGTAGGCAGAGAGGCAGGTGGCGGGCAGGGGAGGTTAGGCAGGCTCCTGGCTGAGCAGAAAGTCGATGTGGGGCTCAATCCCAGGACCCTGAGATCGTGACCTGAGCTGAAGGCAGAGGCTTTAACCCACTGAGCCACTCAGACACCCCTTTTTTCTCTTTTCAGCAGGTTTTTTTTTTTGAAACCTATTCTTACAATATACACAATAAATAGGACCCAAACAAGTTTGCCAACTTCTAGACTGGACCAATACTTGTCAGGCTAGTAACTCTACTCACTATCAGTAAGGCCTCAAATCTGGACTAACACCTCTCATAACATTCTACTTTCTATAAAACATGGGCATCAAGGGTCTTATCCAAAAGTTAGCCAAAGATAACTGGCCCAAACAATCATACACAGTAGGTTACTTCCTTCCTAAGTAAAAGCACTGGGAAAAAAATAAGCAGTAAGCTTAGAGCACTAACCATCTTCCCCAAAGGCTCATTCACGTAACAGAAAGGCCCTGGTTAATACAGATCCCCCTCAGTAGTAGGCCCCAGGCCAGGAGCTGAGCCATGGAGTACCTAGCCCCTAGGCCTCTGGCTCAAACCCCCGGCCTTGAAGAACAAGAGCCATGCATGAAGAAGAAAGAAGAAAGGGACCTGCCCAGCTGCCCTATTAAGGGCTCAAAAAGGAAACAGACATGTATGGCTTGCTTCCCTCCCTATCCCCTTAGCAAAGGTTTAAAGAATAAAAAGAAATCAAGGCAGAGACATCTAACTCAGTGGGAAGGAGAGCTAAGAATGAAATTAGGTTTCACTTATTTGTGGAGCATAACAAATAGCATGGAGGACAAGGAGAGATGGAGAGGAGAAGGGAGTTGAGGGAAATTGGAAGGGGAGGTGAACCATGAGAGACTATGGACTCTGAAAAACAATCTGAGAGTTTTGAAGGGGCGGGGGGTGGGAGGTTGGGGGAACCAGGTGGTAGGTATTAGAGAGGGCACAAAATGCATGGAGCACTGGGTGTGGCAAAGACAATGAATACTGTTACACTGAAAAGAAATTAAAAAAAAAAAAGAATGCAATTAGTGAAAAAACTGTTTTCCACTGTATATTTTTTCCTGCTTTGTCGAAGATTATTTGACCATAAAGTTGAGGGTCCATATCTGGGCTCTCTACTCTGTTCCACTGGTCTATGTGTCTGTTTTTGTGCCGGTACCATGCTATCTTGTTGATCACAGCTTGATAGTAAAGCTTGAAATCAGGCAACGTGATACCCCCAGCTTTGTTTTTCTTTTTCAACCTTTCCTTAGCAATTCAGGGTCTCTTCTGATTCCATACAAATTTTAGGATTGTTTGTTCCAGCTATTTGAAAAATGCCGGTGTAATTTGTATTGGAATGGCATTGAAAGTATAGATTGTTCTAGGCAGTATAAACATTTTAACAGTGTTTATTCTTCC
Organism: Mustela nivalis; assembly: GCF_964662115.1. Taxonomy (NCBI): domain Eukaryota; kingdom Metazoa; phylum Chordata; class Mammalia; order Carnivora; family Mustelidae; genus Mustela; species Mustela nivalis. The sequence continues at coordinate 73,427,923 of NC_139040.1, forward strand.
AATCCATGAGCATAGAATGATCTTCCATCTTTTTGCGTCTTCCTCAATTTCTTTTGGGTATTCCATATAAAGTATCATGTCATCTGTGAAGAGAGAGAGTTTGACTTCTTCATTGCCAATTTGAATACCTTTTATTTCTTTTTGTTGTCTGATTGCTGTTGCTAGGACTTCTACTACTATGTTGAACAACAGTGGTGAGAGTGAGCATCCTTGTCATGTTCCTGATCTCGAAGGGAAGGTTGTCATCAGCTTTTCCCCATTGAGGATGATATTCGCTGTGGGTTTTTCATAGATAGATTTTATGAAGTTGAGGAATGTTCCTTCTATCCCTATACTTTGAATTGTTTTAATCAGGAACAGATGTTGTATTTTGTCAAATGCTTTTTCTGCATCAATTGAGAGGACCATGTGGTTCTTCTCTCTTCTCTTATTGATTTTTCTATCATATTGATTGATTTGCAAATGTTGAACCAACCCTGCATCCCATGGATAAATCCCACCTGGCCACTTTGGAAAACAGTGTGGAGATTCCTCAAGAAATTAAAAATAGAGCTTTCCTATGACCCTGCAATTGCACTACTGGGTATTTACCCCAAAGATACAGATGTAGTGAAAAGAAGGGCCATCTATACCCCAGTGTTCATAGCAGCAATGGCCACAGTTGTCAAACTGTGGAAAGAACCAAGATGCCCTTCAACAGATGAATGGATAAAGAAACTATGTCCATATATACCATGGAATATTATGTCTCCATCAGAAAGCATGAATACCCAACTTTTGTATCAATATGGATGAGACTGGAGGAGATTATGCTGAGTGAAATAAGTCAAGCAGAGAGAGTCAATTGTCATATAGTTTCGCTTACTTGTGGAACATAAGGAATAACATGGAGGACATGGGGAGATGGAGAGGAGAAGTGAGTTGGAGGAAATTAGAGAGGGAGATGAACCACGAGAGACTGTGGACTCTGAGAAACAAACTGAAGGTTTTGGAGGGGGCTGGGAGGTTGGGTGAGCCTGGTCGTGGGTATTATAGAGGGCACGTATTGCATGGAACACTGGGTGTGGTGCAAAAACAATGAATTCTGGAACACTGAAAAGAAATTAAAATAAATGAAATTAGTGCCAACCACAAAGTTCCAAGGCTAAAGACCTCTATTAGTAGTCAACACTGCACACAAGCCTTTCTCCTCTGGACTAGGTCTAGGATCCTCAGGGTTCAGTTAGTACTTCTCTCATAAGGAAGTGGTGAGAAAAAACAACCATTCAGAAGTCCACCTTCTCGGGGGTATAGCTCAGGGGTAGAGCATTTGACTGCAGAAATCCACCTTCTGACCTCCCACTCCATGCCCCGGATCCTCACATTTACCCCTTCTGTAGAAAAAAAGAAAGAAAAGAAAAATATGTATGTGTGAAAGCATATAAACCTTTAAATCAGCTACTACTAAGAACTGTGGGCTTCTGGATACAAGGGGTACCACTGATGGCCAATACTCAGATGTAACCCTTTTCTCCCCATTAGCTTCTAGATTCTTCCTTCTGGAGATGGAAGGTTTCCAGAGAATCTAGTCTGACTCAAGGGATAAATAGGAGAAGAAAACCCAGCAGTTATTGAATACCTGCAAAGTGTGGGGCAGAGTACTGGGTACTGAGAACACAAAGATTATGACAAGCCCTTACTTCAAAGGGTTCCCCATCTAGTAGTGAAAAGATATACTTATTGGGTCCCACAGAATGCAGTATGTGTTATATCCACCCTGAAGCTCCTAGTCACCTTTCTTCCCAAATAAAAAGTTCTTTTGGAGGCTGGTGGGTGAAAAGAAACCAAGATGTCCTCCTGGAATTGCCTGGGTCTCCACATTAAACACCTTCTTGGGCCCCAGGGAGGACTTGAAACATAATCCCCTTTCCTACCATAAAAGAAGCTTGTGGTGATGGGTATTAAGGAGGAGGACATGTGTTGTAAGGAACACTGGGTGTTATATGCAAATAATGAATCATTGAATGCTATATCACAAATGAATGATGTACGCTATGATGACTAACATAACATAAAAAAAATGCAATCCCAGACAATGGATGCATTATTTGAAAAGAAGAAGAAGAAGAAGAAGAAGAAGAAGAAGAAGAAGAAGAAGCAACCACCAACCTTCTACTCAAGGTGAGCAGACCCATGTCCACTGTCAGGGGAATATAACATTTCTGAGTAAATCACAGACTTTCAGAACAGGAATGGCCCTCAGAGATTAGGCAAACCAACTCCTTGTAGAACAGACTATGGCCCCAAAAGGCCAATGGTACTCTGGAAAGCTAGCAGCAGAGCCCAGACAAAACTCCATCTCTTCAACTCCAGAAGGGTGCTCTTCTCACAATTCCCCAGCACCTCCTCCATTCAACAAGTTGGACCAATGTTCATGATCCCAAGGTACAAACAAGATGCTACATTAGCTAGGTCAAAGCAGTCCCCAAACAATTCTCACTGCAGGCAACATCTATGTGTTCAGAAGTAAGGCAAAACCAAGTAAGTTACTGGCTCAACCAGGTGGAAAGCCTGACTAGACTTGAAAGCAGTGGTTTGACACTAGCAAAAAGGGTGACACAGGATACCAGCTACAAAACAAGAGCCAGGCTAGACCCCAAACGGGCAGAACATAAACAACTGACAGATGGCCATCCACACACCAATCTCAATTACTAGAATTCTCTCTAAACTTTATTCTTGATTAGTGATATATTAGAAGGAGAAACTAAAGGGAGGTTGAGCAACTATTGGTACAGGGGAAGTACCTCATGTTTAAGCCTGAAACTTCCTTTCTAGTCTTAGAACTCTGGCCTAACTATGACTAGAGCTTAAGTTCGGGCCTCGGTGAAACAACATTTATCTCCCCTTCCCATACTCCACCTTATGCAGAGTCTAAAGCTAAAGTCTTCTTGTTTCCCACTCAAGTCCTATCTCCCTTATTCATTAGCTGAGTAATTTTTGTAGAGTCTGTGTTCCCATATGAAAATAGGGGGACAATAATTCCTAACCTGCCAACTGGAGAGAGCTAATAAATATCAAATGACATAACACTGGTAAAAAGGGTTTTGACAGCTATGATGCATATCACAAACAGAGAATTATCAGTATTTGTGTTGGAGACCTTGTTTTTTTGTTGTTGTTGTTTTGCTTTGTTTTGTTTTTGTCCAGGCAAGGGATAAGTAAAGCTAGGAACACTGGAAAATAATTGCAGGGCAATACTAGCCAACCTGTAAAAGGATTCCTTCAATTCACATCTGTCAAGGTTGTTTTAAACAGGGAACTATGTGGAGAGCAGATAGCTATCCTTAATTTATAACTTCCTCCTAGCTTCCTCACCCAAGCATTCCTTTTTCTGGGCTGTTCAACAGCTAGAGGTTTCAGAAGAACTCACCTAGATGGGTCTCTAAAAGCTTTATCAAGATTTCTTCAGTCTTGGCTCCCTTGACAAAGGTTGAATCCCAATAGAGTGTGGAAAGGAGAACGGTTCAAACCCCCCTTGGAATAATGTAGAATGCTGGAATAATGTCCTATGTAGGACAATCTCATACATGGTCTCTTCTATCTCCACTCTTTGAAAGGATACCTCCCTCTGTCAATCCCAGTCTTATAAATTTGGTACCCCTATCTGAGTTCATAGCCTAGAAGGATGCTACTGAGGGCACAAATGGTCAGGAAAGTAGAAGCTTATTTCTTTCCTTGTTTCATAAGCCAAGTTCACTGTTTTCCTTTTGGTTAAAGTCAGTTATCCACATCAGCATAAGAGTAATACCCTATGCCAGTACCATGTTGTCTTGGTGATCACAGCTTTGTAGTAAAGCTTGAAATCAGGCAACACGATGCCCCCAGTTTTCTTTTTCTTTTTCAACATTTCCTTAGCAATTCAGGGTCTTATCTGGTTCCATACAAATTTTTAGGATTATTTGTTCCAGCATTTTCAAAAACGCTGGAGGAATTTTGATCGGGATGGCATTGAAAGTATAGATTGCTCTGGGCAGTATAGATATATTAACAGTATTTATTCTCCTGCACGAGCATGGAATTCTTTTTCATCATTTTGTGTCTTCTTCAATTTCTTTTATGAGCATTCTGTAGTTCCTCAAGTACTGATGCTTTACATTTTTGGTTAGGTTTATTCTTAGGTATCTTGTGGTCCTTGGTGCTATAGTAAATGGAATTGATTCTTTAAATTTCCCTTTCTGAGTTTTCATTGTTAGCATGTAAGAAAGCAACTGATTTCTGTAGATTGATTCTGTATCCTGCCACATTACTGAATTGCTAAATGAATTCTTGTAGTTTGGAGATGGAGTCTTCTGGGTTTTCCACATAAAGTGCCATGTCACCTGCACAAAAACACACACAGAGACCAGTGGAACAGAGTAGAGAGCCCAGATATGGACCTGCAACTCTATGGTCAAATAATTGACAAAGCAGGAAAAAATGTCCAATGGAAAAAGATAGTCTCTTCAATAAATGGTGCTGGGAAAATTGGACAGCTATGTATTGAGGAAACATGACCATTCTCTTACACCATACACAAAGATAAATTCAAAATGGATAAAAGACCTCAACGTGAGGCAGGAATCTATGAAAATCCTAGAGGAGAACATAGGCAGTAACCTCTTCGACACTGGCTACAGCAACTTCTTTCAAAACATCTATCAAAATGCAAAGGAAACAAAAGTGAAAATGAAGTTTTGGGACTTCATCAAGAACAAAACTTATGCACAGCAAAAGAAACAGTCAACAGAACAAAAAGGCAACCCACAGAATGGGAGAAGATATTTGCAAATGACACCACAGACAAAGAGCTGATATCCAAGATCCATAAAGAACTCCTCAAACTCAACACCCAAAAAAATGTTCATCATCATTAGCCTTCAGGGAAATTCAAATCAAAACTACATTGAGATACCACCTTACTTACACCAGTTAGAATGACCAAAATTAGCAAGACAAGAAACAACAAGTGTTGGAGAGGACGTGGAGAAAGGGGAATCCTCCTCTTACATTTTTGGTGGGAATGCAAGTTGGTGCAGCCACAGTATGGAGAATCCTTAAGAAATTAAAAATAGAGCTACCCTATGATCCTGCAATTGCACTACTGGGTATTTACCCCAAAGATACAGATATAGTGAAAAGAAGGGCCATCTGTACTTCAATGTTCATAGCAGCAATGGCCACAGTTGCCAAACTGTGGAAAGAGCCAAGATGCACTTCAACAGATGAATGGATAAAGTGCCCTTCAACAGATGAATGGATAAAGAAGATATGGCCCATATATACCATGGTATATTATGCCTCCATCAGAAAGAATGAATACCCAACTTTTGTATCCACATGGATGAGACTGGAGGAGATTATGATGAGTGAAATAAGTCAAGCAGAGAGAGTCAATTATCATATGCTTTCACTTACTTGTGGAGCATAAGGAATAACACAGAGGACACTGGGAGAAGGAAAAGGGAGTTGGGGAAAATCAGAGGGGGAGAAGAACCATGAGAGACTGTGGACTCTGAGAAACAAACTGAGAGTTTTGGAGGGGAGGATGTGGGGAGTTGGGTGAGCCTGGTGGTTAAGTATTAAGGAGGGCACATATTGCATGGAGCACTGGGTATGATGCATAATCAGTGAATCTTGGAACACTGAAAAAATAAAAAAAAGTTTAAGAAAATACAAACTATAAGCTTACTAAAAAAAATAAAAATAAATAAAAAGTATTTCCCAGAATAAAGTGGAAAAATAGCATTAAAAAAAAAAGTGTAGGGACGCCTGGGTGGCTCACTTCGTTGAGCAGCTGCCTTCGGCTCAAGTCATGATCCCAGCGTCCTGGGATCGAGTCCCACATCGGGCTCCTTGCTCCGCAGGGAGCCTGCTTCTCCCTCTGACTCTGCCTTTCACTCTGTCTGCCTGTGCTCGCTCTCACTCTCTCTCTCTTACAAATAAATAAAATAAAAAAAAAAGTGTAATACCCTACGGACAACTCAGCAGTAGCACTCTAACCACTTTATGTCTGGGAAATTGTTTGGACTTTATTTCCCTAACTAATTATTCTCGTTTGGACTGTAAGAAGAGCAAAGAGAGTTTGCATTCCCTGGGCTTACATGGCTTAGGAAAGCCAGTGTAGGTAACTGGAAGAAGAAAGTAGCAACATGGACGGGACTGGAAGAGATTATGCTGAGTGAAATAAGTCAAGCAGAGAGAGTCAATTATCATATGGTTTCACTTATTTGTGGAGCATAACAAATAGCATGGAGGACAAGGGGAGTCAGAGAGGAGAAGAGAGTTGGGGGAAATTGGAAGGGGAGGTGAGCCATGAGAGACTATGGACTCTGAAAAACAATCTGAGGGTTTTGAAGGGGTGGGTGGTGGGTGGTTGGGGTACCAGGTGGTGGGTATTATAGAGGGCATGGATTGCATGGAGCACTGGCTGTGGTGCAAAAATAATGAATACTGTTATGCTGAAAATAAATTTTTTAAAAAAGTGTTGTTATGGTTAGTTGAGAGCTGATTATATGGCAATGCATCACTGGTCCTGGATGGTTTATAAATGAGTTGTTTCACGGGAATGAACTCTTCCTAGTAACCGAGGCTTACCCTTTTAAGGATAACCATTCTTAATGATGAGGTTAAAGTCTTTCATCCACTGGGACTCTACTACCTTTGTCAACAGAGGCTGTTAAAACGTGACTTAAGCATCTCTGAGGACTTGAATCCTGTATGTTTATTTTCTACAGAATTAACATTTGAGGGTTTTCCAATTTTATCTTATCCAAGTTTCCCACAAACTCTGAGGCTAGCATTATCATCTCCACTTTACTAATGAAGAATGGGAGGCACAGGGAGGTTAAGGGACTTCCCTGAGGTCACACAACCAATATGCTAAAATACAGAACTTCTTGCAAGCTTGGCCTACAGTAAATACCTGAAGATATTTTTGACCCAAGTAGCCCAAAGAATAAAGTATCCCAAGTGTCATCTCCTTTCTCTTTTTGGAGCTTTCTCTCAGAGCCTTGCTCTCCTTGCTCCATAAGATTCAGAAAGTTCCAATCACTCAGAATCTTCAGGCAGCTTCCTGTTTATCTAAAGAAGAAGGCGATGGCACCTGCTGCAGCCTGTAGGTCTGTCTGAATCAAGGTTAACCTCTGGTGTCAGAGGCTTTAGGATTAAAGGCTGGACAAGCAGAAACTCTGTTCCATCCACTATGAAAGTCTGGGAACTAAGAAACAAGAGAAGGGAGGGGCATGCCATGAGTGGGCAGAAGATATCTTGCATATCCGGGAATTTCTGCTTGTCCTCATTGGGTCTGGCTCCTTTCAACATGATCAATATCTTCAAGCTAGCAAGCTTCTAAGACCAGGGGCAGCTACTAGGCTAAATTTGTTTTCAAAATACAGTGTATATATATTTTTGTAATTCAAAAATCACTATTTTCCTCAACTCTTCAACCAGATGGCTTAATTATAACTGAATACTCTGCAAAGTTCCACTTTTCTGCAACCTGAACAAGATCCCTGATACCTATGAGTGGTGGGGAGGATTCTAATCCAACTTCAATGCTCTTCTCTGGTGAGAACTGGAAAGGCATGTGACCACCACCACTACCCCACCTACTACGCACACACACACACACACACACACACACACACACAGCTACTTTCCTTAACCTTAAACAACTAAGGCAGCTAGAGGTCTTCTAGGAAACAGGGTTCTCAGTCAGGTACTGTTTGGACTCAAGCTACTCCAAAGTGGCAAAAATGCAAGAGAAAGGGTCCACATAAAACAGAGGGAAGTGGTTTACCTACTTGCTAGGCATTCCACTAAGATTATTTACACACAGATGAAAGCACAGCAATCTTGAGATGAGGGGCTTGGAAAGGGAAATAACTTTCCTCATCCTATCCTTCATGCTAACAGAATGGTCCACAATTCCTGCCTTCTCCAAGAAGCCTTTCTTTCTCTGGCAGGTAAATAAAATATCTTCTTCATTTTCCACTAAACAAAGAATATGGGTCCTTTTCTTTCATGTAGATTTTATATGTTCCACCCATTTGATAACTTGCTTATTAATGAGTTCATCATATAGACATTAAAACATGATTTGACATGAAAAGATGGCCACCACAAAATAAGTAAAAAAATGCAGAACAGTATGGATTTGTGTTATGCATGTATTCAAAATCATATGTGTATAAATACATTTACAAAGGACTGTAAGTTCAGATAAATGGTTGTTATCTCCAAAGAATAGTCAGGTCAGAAGACAAGGAATTCTCCTTTTTTTGTACTATTTCATTTCTCACAGCAAATATATCTTAGTTTCATAATAAAAAAAGCCAAATCATAAATTGTAATAGTCTTTTAAACTATGCCCTACCAAGCAGCACAGACTGTTAATATACCCTATATGGTATCTATCTCAGCACTTTAAGAACAGATGGAGAAATTATTTAAAGACAAGATGACCTTCAGAGGAACTTACCTATTTTGGAGCACCCAACTGTATCTAGTAGGCTTCAACCTAAACCTCCCGAATGCTAGCCACACCTTACTCTCAAAAATGGGTAGGAAAAAGAGTACCTTCTATTGCTCCCCTGATTAGCTGACTTTGATTAAAATATGCCCAATTCTGCAAAGAATTGCCGTTCTGGGCCCTAAGGCAGCAAAGGTAATGGTGGTGGCAGTGGTGGTGGCAACAGTGGCAACAGGAGAACACAGATGTTGAGTGCCCCAAAATGATGATCTATAGATCTTCCCTGCTATCTTCCTTAATCTGTGCCTGGTCCTGCCCATCCCTGAGCATAGGAGTCAACTCAATCCCTAAACCTCAGGAGCACATACCTCTAAGAATTAGATAATACAAGGCATCCCTGCCTGCTGGCTATAGCACAGTGAGCAGCACACACACACACAAAAAATTAAATTTAAAAATTGGGTAGGGGTTAATTATAAAACTGGGTGGCTCAGATGGTTAAGCATCTGCCTTAGGCTCAGGTCATGAGCTCCAGGTCCTGGGATCAAGCCCCACGTTGGGATCCTGGCTCATCATGGAGTCTGCTTCTCCCTCCCCCTCTGGCTCTCCCCTTGCTTGTGCTCTGTCTCTGTATCTCTCTCAAATGAATAAATATAAAAAATATTTAAAAATTGGGTAATGTTTCAAATATGTACTCCAGAACCAAAGTGTAGGTTGCTTCACAAAGGCATATAGAAATGTCTGCATGGCTGCTATAGAATCCACCAAAAACTTTGATTCAAATATTCTCCCTTGTGATGCTACCAATATTTTGTGAAGACATAAAACAGTGAATGGGAATTGTCTGTGAACTAGCTGACTGCTCACAGGTAAACAGGTTCTCTAAGGTACACAAGAGGGACTACTCCTCCCCATTCCTTGGCACTACTCAGCTTCTTCCAGGGCCCAGCTGGGTTTATATTAGGTAATTTCCAGTGCACCACTGAAATTGTTGTTTGGCTTTTTAGTAGACTTAGTCAAAGAAGTCTGTGAAACACAATCCAACTTGACAATAGTAGCTATTAATGCATCTATTCAACATATATTTTTTGAGTCCCTCCTCTATGCCAGGCATTGTACTAGGTACTGGGATACAATGAGTAGTGGGAAACTCTCCCTGTTCTCATGAAGTTTGCATTCTTAGTGGCATAAGCTGATAGAATGAAAGGAACACACTCCTGAGAGTCCTGGCTTTAAGACCTGATTCTGTCCCTGACTATGGGACCTTGAGCAAGTCCTTCCCTTTGTTGTACTTTATAATTAATAGATCTTCCATAGGTTCAGATAATTTGTTTCCTCTATAAAACAAAGTCCTGGGTTACTTAAGGGTTTTCAAATGGCCACAACAGCAGCAAAAAGCCACAGTAGTATGTGGAGAAAACAAAACACATCCAAAGACCTTGAATCTGGCTTGGATGGTTGCCCATGAGCTATCTGCCCAAGACAGGTGGATGGGCAAACTATAATATATAGTCAGTGACAGACACAGATACCCTTCCTTCTATCCATGGCAGGTTTGGGGCCAGGAGGCCTGAAAGGTACCCAGCTTCACTGCAGCTTCTATAAATACCTCCACCTCCAGCTGAAAACTTCTACTGTAGTACCATCCATTTGATGTTAAAGAGCTAGAGAGAAGGTGGCACCTCCCTTTCCAGCCCCTTGGGGCTATTCTTGACTAGGGCCAGCTGGAGCCACCCTGCTTACATGAATGGGATTTCCCTGCATAACTTCTACTAAAGTACAAAGCTGTGGGTCTTGCTCAGGGAAACCATAGCATCTGTCTTTCTGGGCTCAGAAGCTTAATAGGGAACACACAAGGAAAGAACTTTAAGAGGACAACCAGAAAAATTCTGGGATAGCCTCAGCCTAACTTCCCTCCTCTGTACCCCACACCTCACAGAGCACTTTCAGATGCATTAGTGCCTGAAACTTTGCCATAACCCTAAGAAGTAGGGTGTTATTACTCTTTCCATATCACAGATAGGAAACTGAGATCTGGAATGTTTAAGAAGTTTGCACTGGTGGGTCAAGGCCAACAAAACTCTCTCAAGGAGCGTCTCTGCCCTGTAGGTGTTAATTATCTTTCCCTCCTCTAAGGTGTATTTTTTCTATTACTAGTGTCTTGTATGTCCTACTAGGTTCTAATTCAACACTCTTGGATCCCTTGCATACATTATTGCTGCTTCTCTCTCTCTATGTCTGCCACTGACTATACATTCTTCAAAGACCTGTCCATCCCTAACCACCTCCACCTGGACAAAGATCCCCTTCTTGAGGCAGAGTAGTTAGAAGTTTTCAAGTCCATGAGTTTACTGAAGGAAAAAGTCTGAGAGCCTAATGGCTGCAACACCACATGTTAAATATCATAACAGAAGTTCTTATAAAGGAAGTACAGTCCACACACAGAGGATGGTACAACAAATACTAACTACCTAGGAGTATTAAAGAAAGTTTCCAGTGGAGGTGACATGGAGTGGAGGGAGGTGAAGAAGACACACTTGATGTTTCAAACTGAAAGGAAAGACATATGCTAGAGCTGAAAGGTATAAAAGGTATGGCTTACTTAGAAAACCTTGATCCCACAAACCCATAATATAGCATACATCTGGGGAGGTAAGTCCAGAGAGTAAGCTAGGATGGATCCAGGCATCAAATGGCTTTCTATATATTTATCATGCTAAGGGGTTTAGATTTTCTCTTCCTCACATTCACTGCAGTGTTATAAATACTGGCAAATGCTGGGACTAATCTAAATGACTCCCAAAAGAGTAATAGTAAATTATGGCATAGACATTGGATGAAATTTTATAAAACCATGAAAGTGTTCATTTTCGAAAACTAAGCAGCATTTACTTAAGCTTTTAGTGATATATTAAGTAAAGATAAAGTAGTAGTACTTTTTATATATATATAATGACTGCACAATGGAAAATTATTATATGAGCTATGACAAGAAATATAAATAAATAATACTTACTATGTTAAATGGTGGGGTTTGATGGAAGATTTCTCCACTTACTAAACTCTGTCATATGTCATGTTGTGTTTTATAAAAAGGGGAAATATAATGGCTAACAGACACATGAAAAAATGTTCAACATCACTAGCCATCAGGGAGATTCAAATCAAAACCACATTGAGATACCACCTTACACCAATTAGAATGGCCAAAATTAACAAGACAGTAAACAACATGTGTTGGAGAGGATGTGGAGAAAAGGGAACCCTCTTACACTGTTGGTGGGAATGTAAGTTGGTGCAGCCACTTTGGAAAACAGTGTGGAGATTCCTTAAGAAATTAAAAATAGAGTTTCCCTATGACCTTGCAATTGCACTACTGGGTGTTACCCCAAAGATACAAATGTAGTGAAAAGAAGGGCCATTTGTACCCCAATGTTCATAGCAGCAATGGTCACAGTCACCAAACTGTGGAAAGAACAAAGACACCCTTCAATGGACAAATGGATGAAGAAGATATGGTCCGTATATACTACAGAGTATTATGCCTCCATCAAAGAAGATAAATACCCAACTTTTGTATCAACATGGATGGGACTAGAAGAGATTATGTTGAGTGAAATAAGTCAAGCACAGAGAGTCAATTATCATTTTGTTTTGCTTACTTGTGGAGCATAAGGAATAACACGGAGGACATAGGGAGATGGAGAGGAGAAGGGAGTTGGGGGAAATGGGAGGGGGAAATGAGAGACTGTCAACTTTGAGGAACAAACTGAGGGTTTGGCAGGGGTGGGAATTTGGGTGAGCCTGGTGGTGGTTATTATGGAGGGCACGTATTGCATGGAACAGTGGGTGTGGTGCATAAACAATGAATTCTGGAACACTGAAAAGAAATTTAAAAAAATATATTTTTTTTAAAAAGGGGAAATATAAAAATAACTACTCTTCTTCCATTTGACTCCTCTTTTTCCTTCTCACTCATCCACCTGCTTGCTTACTCTCCTTCATGAACAGTTATTCTACTCTACCACCTGAGAGGTCTCTAGAAAGGAAAGGCTGACAACAAGGTGGCTGTACCCAGCAGAAAGCTCCTACACAGCCTGGAGGATATTTCAGCCCAATTTTGAGGAAGAATCTTCCACCCAAAAGCACTACCTAGCTCTACCCAACTAAGTCTTCTTCAGTTAAGCTGTCTAGGAACTTGTTCCCAAAGGAAGACAAATACCAAAATACTTCTATTATAACCTCCCTACTGGGAACTCAGGGTAAGTGAAGATCAAATTTGTGGACAACTCCTAGGTGGTTGATATCCTTTATTCATAAATAATAACTATACAAAATGTCATAAAGAGGAAGAAGAAGATGGGTGAAAACAAATCCAGCCAAGACCACATAATTTCTAGGAACTTGCTTATGCCATATCAGCCCATTAGGCCTTGATGGGAAATTCAGAAAATACTCTCTTTTGATCCACAGGTCTAACACCAAAGAAAGCCATATTCGCAAAATACAGGGCCAGTTGAAGGCTCAACACCAGGCATGTGGCAATCTCCCTTAAAAATTCCTCCCAAGCCCACATCACCTAGCTCTCCCCATGCAAGGGCAATATAGATATCAGTGACTCAGACAGAGGAAAAGGAAGGGGACCTTCCTTTTAAGGTCTTAATTTAAGACTTGGCCAAAAGCAACTTCATAGCCCTAAGAAGAGGGATGTTGTGGAGGAAGGGAGTAAAGGAAGTCAAATCTCATTTGCATTCAGTTTTGGTTTGTTTCTTCGCCTCCCCCTTCCCTTGTGGAACAATGACCAATTCCAGGGTCTTCTATTCTTCTTGGATTCACCAACGACCTAAAATAGCCAGCAATTGTGGTTTGCAGGCTGGGCTCCAAGGCCCCACCCAAGGCACTTAGCCAACAGTTGTCTCTCCAAACCAGGATGCCCACAGTGAGTTCTGGGGTAGGTGGATCAAAAACCTAGTATAAGCAGAGCTCACTGAAATAAAGAGGGTTACTTACGCATGGATAGTTGGGGGCAAAAATAATGTTCCCAGTGTCATTGTAAAGAAAGGACAACTTCTCCAAATAGTCACTGCTCTCTCTTTTGTTAACGCTCTTTCCAAGAAGCCTTATTATCTTCTTAAAGATTGAGCACAAATAGTAAGAATTTCAGGAAAAACCAATGTTCTTTTTAAACAGATATTGAGACTATAGTCCACAGAAATGACTTGCTCAAGGTCACACAGGCAGAGACTAAGAAGCAGATATCCTTTTTAAGTATACTATTTTTTTCATTGCACCATTTCTATTAAAAAGCATTAAGAAAAAAACCACCCAGACAGTATGTCAAGGTTTAAATGTCAGAAAGTTCAGCTCTTTTAACCTAGGGCTAGAAAACTCAGAACTGAGGATGGGAGGCAGAGTGACATCAGACCCATTCCACTCAGGAGAGCCAAGTCAGAAGCTTATGCATACAAAGGGCACACAAAGAATTTATTAACTGGAAGGCTTTACCTACTCCAAAGGAATGGTTTAAGATGCTGAGGGGGCCAGGATGACCCCGGCCTCCCCCAACACTCTGAGCCTTTTTAGGTTAAGCAGGACTACCTAGGCTGTCAGAGATCAAAATAAGAAGCTAGACAGAGGTGACCAGACTGGGTCAAAAGAGCTTGCAGAGATTAAAAAAAAAAAAAAAAAAAGAAAGAAAGAAAGAAAGAAAAAAATGAAGACAGAAATCACAGTTATTTGGACACATAGATCAATGGAACAGAATAGAGAGCCCAGAAATAGACCCTCAAATCTATGGTCAACTCATCTTCGACAAAGCAGGAAAGAATGTCCAATGGAAAAAAGACAGCCTCTTCAATAAATGGTGCTGGGAAAACTGGACAGCCACATGTAGAAAAATGAAATTGGACCATTTCCTTACACCACACACAAAAATAGACTCAAAATGGATGAAGGACCTCAATGTGCGAAAGGAATCCATCAAAATCCTTGAGGAGAACACAGGCAGCAACCTCTTCGACCTCTGCCGCAGCAACATCTTCCTAGGAACAACGCAAAAGGCAAGGGAAGCAAGGGAAAAAATGAACTATTGGGATTTCATCAAGATCAAAAGCTTTTGCACAGCAAAGGAAACAGTTAACAAAATCAAAAGACAACTGACAGAATGGGAGAAGATATTTGCAAACGACATATCAGATAAAGGACTAGTGTCCAGAATCTATAAAGAACTTAGCAAACTCAACACCCAAAGAACAAATAATCCAATCAAGAAATGGGCAGAGGACATGAACAGACATTTCTGTAAAGAAGACATCCAGATGGCCAACAGACACATGAAAAAGTGCTCCATATCACTCGGCATCAGGGAAATACAAATCAAAAACACAATGAGATATCACCTCACACCAGTCAGAATGGCTAAAATCAACAAGTCAGGAAATGACAGATGCTGGCGAGGATGTGGAGAAAGGGGAACCCTCCTACATTGTTGGTGGGAATGCAAGCTGGTGCAGCCACTCTGGAAAACAGCATGGAGGTTCCTCAGAATGTTGAAAATAGAACTGCCCTATGACCCAGCAATTGCACTATTGGGTATTTACCCTAAAGATACAAATGTAGTGATCCAAAGGGGCACATGCACCCGAATGTTTATAGCAGCAATGTCCACAATAGCCAAACTATGGAAAGAACCTAGATGTCCATCAACAGATGAATGGATCAAGATGATGTGGAATATATACACAATGGAATACTATGCAGCCATCAAAAGAAATGAAATCTTGCCATTTGCGACAACATGGATGGAACTAGAGCGAATCATGCTTAGCGAAATAAGTCAAGCAGAGAAAGACAACTATCATATGATCTCCCTGATATGAGGAAGTGGTGATGCAACATGGAGGCTTAAGTGGGTAGGAGAAGAATAAATGAAACAAGATGGGATTGGGAGGGAGACAAACCATAAGTGACTCTTAATCTCACAAAACAAACTGAGGGTTGCTGGGGGGAGGGGGTTTGGGAGAAGAGGGTGGGATTATGGACATTGGGGAGGGTATGTGCTTTGGTGAGTGCTGTGAAGTGTGTAAACCTGGTGATTCACAGACCTGTACCCCTGGGGATAAAAATATATGTTTATAAAAAATAAAAATTAAAAAAAAAAAAAAGAAAACACAGTGAAATAAAGTTGCTTTTAAAACCTTAAAAAAAAAAAGAAATCACAGTTATTCCAGAGCCCTCCCATCCTTCTCTCTTCTCTCCCACCTCTCCCTCACCTCCATCAAAGAGCCTCAACCACCCACTCTAAGCAAGCCCTATACTAAGGCAAAAAAAAAAAAAAAAAAAAGTTTGCAGGTGGCACTACATAAACTTGAGAAAGGCATTCTCTGTATCAAAAAAGAACAGGGGACTAGTTGAGGTGGTAAAGGGCATTTGAGGGGGGAAAAATACCAAATAAGGCATACTTGACTGGTAAGGAATCATCAGGAAAGGTTCCAAAAGCTGACGTCACAGGGAGGAAGCGTTTAGTCATTGGTTTCCTCTGGCAACTGGCCTGAGGCCAGGAGGCAAACTCCCAACCTTAGGAAAATGCCCAGGCTATGGCAAAGAAAAAGATAACCAAAAGAGGTTTTCCCCAAGCCCACCCTCAGGCTCTTCTGGAGCAGCTTTTCAAGTACCAACAGAGAGGTATAGCATAACTCTGAAGCAAATTGCCAGATGTTCTCACTAAGCATATTCCAGATCCACCATGGTCCAGGTGCCAAGAGGAGTAAGAAACCTGAGGAAGAGGCCTCTGATCTACTCTGGTTACGTATGTTTGTTATTATTGACAGTCTCATGTTAGAGAAAAGAAAATTTCAAAGGCACCCTTCAACGGATGAATGGATGCCTCAAAGGCAAAGAGGTTAAGTGACTTTTGTTCTCGGCATAGGAATTTCTGAGTTATTAATATCCCAGGTATATCAGCAAGGATGTTTGGAGAGGAGTTTTGCTCACTTAAAACCCTTGAAGATAGTAGTGGGATGCCTGGGTTGCTCAGTCTGTTAAGTGTCTAACTCTTGATTTCAGCTCAGGTCATGATCTCAGGATCATGAGATTGAGCTCCCCAGTGGGCTCCAGTCTCAGTGAAGAATCTGCTTGAGATTCTCTCTTTCTCCCTTGGCCTCTCCCCCTACTTATGCCTCTCATACTCTAAAATAAATAAATAAATAAAACATTTTTTAAAATACCCTCAAAGATCACAAAGGTTTGTACAGCTTAACTGATGACACTTAAATAGATGACACTATTACCTTGAACCCCGTCCTACAACTCCATCTCAGATTAGTCATTAGGCCCTGACTGATACTCTGCCACACAAAATATCTACATGGGCAACAAAGACAACAATATTTATTTCAGTTAACTCACCCAATTCTAGAAAACCCAAGGTGAAGTCTTCCCCAACAAACTCCTTCAGAACTATTGGCTCTAACTGACCTTACAAAGAGTAACTTGGTCTATGCTTACAGGTACTCTGTCACTGTCCTTGAAACACCTCAATGATTCCTTCATTTTAGACAAACTCACTTTCTTTTTTTTAAGATTTTATTTATTTATTTGAGAGAGTGTGTAAGCATGAGCTGGGGGAGAGAGAGAGAGAGAAGCAGACACCCCACTGATCAGGGAGCTCAATTCAGGGCTTGATCCCAGGACCCTGGGATCATGACCTGAGCTGAAGACATATACCTAACCAAATGAGCCACCCAGAATCCCCCAAAATCACTTTCAAGAGAGCACTGGACTAGGGTTTACGTCCATGTGCCAAAACCACGTCCTCTCCCACTCAGAACAGTCCCTGCTCCCAAGTATACACTTCCTTCAAAGCCCTGTTCATGTCTCATTACACCCCCTTCTCAAAATCTACAGAAAATGCCATGTAAAATTTATTTTTGTCAAAATGTTTTTAAGTGAGTTAGCCCTAAATCTCCAATTAAATAGGAGATCTATGAAGGCAGCTCCATTCATTTATGTGTTTCTCTCATAGTAAATAGTACCTAGTAAACACTCAATAAATGGTGAGAATACAACTGCCTGCTTTCTTTCTTACCCTTCTTATACCTGGCACAACGTTGGGCATATAATAGTTCAGTTCCATAAGTAATCATAACAAACATTTGCATCTAACTTAGTAGATGCTAGGCACAGCTCTAAGCACTTCACAAAAATTGCCTCATTTAAGCCTCAGAACAACACTATGAAATAGGCACTACTATTATCTTCACTTTACAGTTGAGGAAAATGAGGCACACAAGGTAAGTAAATTGCCCAAGGCTGCACAACTAATTGGTCACAGAGCTCAGATTTGAGTCTAAGCAGTCTGATTCCAGAAGCTGTGTTTTCCCCACTACTCTATGCTACCTTTCTATTAAGTCATGAAAAGGAATTTTTTTAGCTCTCTACCTACCTTAGGCTTGGCCTACAACACCTAGAGGTGAGTAGTGAGGAGCTGAGGCCAGGAGACTCCAGTCTGAATTCAAATATCTGCTACAGCAGCAACTACTTCGACCAAAGTACCATAATGTTCTCCTAATTCATGGAACAGGTCAAGCTGGAGCATTGAGTCAGATACAGAGATGTCAGAACTCAAAATTTAAGAAGGCAAAGAGAAAGCAATAATGTGGGTGAGGAGTGAGCAGGAAGAGAAAACAGTCATTCTGGGGCCCCAGAAAAACTGAGTCACCCACTGACTGAAACCTGCTACAGCAGAAGCTATTTAGGGGAACTCTGCTGCAGCCATCTTGTTAATTTAATCACCACAGAACCAATTCTCTGGAAGTCTGTGTCACCTTGGTGAATAGTCATTCTTCCAAGATAGGCAAGTTAGTGAGAGACCACTAACTTAGTAACTGGGAAACCCAAATTCTGCTTTCCAACTTCATGTGATCCTGGACAAGATGACCGACTCCTCTAGCTATGAATACACAAAAGAAATAACCCCTATCCATAAAGACTTTAAGGAGAATAGAGGCCCAGTCTCAAGCAAGAAAATGTGGCTAGACTATTCTCTTCTTCCCTTCAACACATACATCTGTTCTCTACCACTCATTGCAAACAGAGCAAAAAAACATTTACCTTCCTGGTAAGTGTTACAAACAGTCCCAAAGGCACTGTCAGAGCCTGAGCTATCTCCATATAACCTCTGAGGTCAGCTCTAAACACTCAGAAAGAATTGCTCTTCCCATTACCATAAGAACACTACGGTCAAGTCACCCCCAGCAAAGAGGTAGGAAACACTGAGCACCCTGCACCAAGTGCAACTTAGAAGGCAGACCTTAAAAGTTCCTTCCCTAGGGGCACCTAGGTGGCTCAGTCAGGTGGGCATCTGACACTTGATTTCAGCACGGGTCATGTTCTCTCTAAAATAAATGAGTCTTTAAAAAAAAAATCCTCCCCTACACTGGGGGCCAGCCAACTTGGGTTTTAGTCCCAACCTTATTACTATTTACTCATATCACTTCCCTTTTCTGACTTTTGCTGACCCCAACTAAAACATAAAGGTAGAACTAAATGTTTAAGGCCAGGTCATTTGCTCTATGGCTCATGCCAGTGTTTCTGTTAGAGCTACTAATGAAACAAACCAACTCCCAAGCTAGAAACTCCATTCTGAAGTCAACACCCAAGAAAAAACAGTACTCCAGGGGTACCTGGGTGGCTCAGATGGTTGGGCCTCTGCTTTCAGCTCAGGTCCTGAGATCGAGTCCCACAATGGGCTCCCTGCTCAGCGGGGAGCTTGCTTCTCCCTCTCCCTCTGCTGCTCCCCCTGCTTGAGCACTGTCTGTCAAATTAATAAATAAAATCTTAAAAAAAAAAGTACTCCAGAGGTGTAGGGGGAAAAAGAAGGTACATTCTAGCAAGTGCTGATGAACTGTGTATTCCCAGCAAAGCCTAGCACACTGCCTGGTATAGAAGGCACTCAAATTTTGAGGAAAAAAAAATGTCTGAAGGAAAAAACATAGAAATGGGAGGCTTGAAAGTGTATCATCAAGGCTCTCAAGGATATCAGTACCAGAAAAGTCCCTAAGTGTCCTTATTATTTTTACAATTCCTTCATGACAAATTGGGAGAGACTGAGAGCCTAAAGAAAGGATTTGTCTAAATATTTACTTCATTTGGATCACTTTATTGAGGACAGGGAAGATGTTCTTCCTACATAGAAAGAGAAGAAGAAAAATTCCCAAGTCAGTGTTATTTGCCAATTTCCAAATCAATGGAGTCCTGAGCTACCCTTCAAGTGACTGTTCCTATACCACAAATCCAAACCTAAAATTGAAAAGTTTTTCAGCTCTATCAAGCATGAAATTGGAGGGATGAATAGCAAAGCCAGCCAATCACGACAAGACCACCTCTTGACCACTAGACTGGCCCAAAGGAGACCATCTTTGTACTCTTTTTGGGGAGGAGGCAGAAGAGTGGCGCAGAAAGAGTGGTAGCAGAAAGAATACTGTGAGTTGGGAAAGATGTACATAATAGACTCAGTTCTATCTTTGAAAAATCAGAAACACACTGTTCCCAACCTGTAATAATGCCAATTTTCATCAACTCTAGCCATTAAAGGCCCAACCCTGATTGTGGTGGTAGCCAAATATTCTCCTCTCTGGGGACCATGAGTCTGGAAATTCCAATGAGGGGGACTCCCAAGAAGATACAGATGAGCCTACATAGACTGTTGCCAAGCAACACTAGCAGAACAGAGTTCAGAATAAGTGTAGCTGTCATCTATAGAATTGGATTTAGAGTCAGCGAGATAGACCAGATGGATGACCTCTAAATATCACTTCACCATCCAGGAAAGCACTCTCCTAAGAGGGGGAAGAGAAAAAAATAAAAATAACTCCACTAAAACAAAGCTATTGTTATAGGCAGCTAGATAATAATGGAGAGCTAGCAGAGTAGTGGTCAGTACTGCCTCTGTCATCCACTCACAGAGAAACTTTCCCCTCTACAAAACTAAGTACAGATTAGTTGATACCTTCAAGTGTCCTCCTACCCCCCCAGCACCTCTCTGCCCAAAGGGCTGTTCAAGGAACAGCCTAAAGAAAATCCCCAAGATGGTTCCTGCTCTATCATCCATGCTTCCACAAAGGGCTGAATGAACTGGAGAAACAGAGGTGGAGAGATGCAGGATCCAGAGCTGCCCTCTCTCACATATAACCTCCATTCCTAATCTTTTGCCCCACCCTGAAGTCTGTAGGCAGGGTTGGTTCAAGAGTTAAAAACTGAGATTCTTCCTTCTATTCACAAAGTACCATTTCAGTGCCACTCGAGTGGCTCAAGCAATGCTAGGAATGGCAGGAGAATAAACAGTCCACACAGTCCCTGTTAAAGTTTAGCTGAATGCAGATCCAGAAGCCTTCAAATACTTTAAGGAGGTGGATGCTACATCTGCTCACATGGATGGTCCTATCAACAATCATTTGATAACCTTCCCCCTGACCTGCTGAGCTAGGGTTAAAAATTCAGCAAATTGAAAAGATCTTACCAAACTGATACTCTAACTAAGACTTAAATTCAAGTTCTGGCTTTGCTACTGATGTGCTATACTGTTCTAGGTCAGGTCCTCCTTATCTGTGGGCCTCCTTTTCCCCCCTCTATAAATTAGAAGGGTTAGACTTGACAGTTGTGAAGAGCCTTTTCAACTCTAACAAACCAAAAACTCAAGAAAACCTTGAAAATTCAAAACAATCTCTTTCTGGGAGATCAAAAACTCCCAAAGACTTTCAGAGAAGGGAAAAGTTGTTTTTTGTTTTTTGTTTTTTTAACAACTGTCTTAGCAGAAAGTATAGATGTCAGTTAATAAGCTTCTTCATTCTGGCAGACTTAGGAAACTGGCAACTAGAAGCAGAATCCAAGAATTGGCAGGGAGAGGGTACAGAGAAGCATGTTTTAACAGATTTAACAGAGGTTGGGTTGACTAAGGGAGACAATTGGATGTAAAAGTGAAACCAACTCTGGACAGACTATAGACATAGTTCATATGAATGAACGGATTTGATTTTTCCACTACCCTTCCCTATCTGTCATAATCCAGAAATAGCCTAATAGCCTAACTAGTGAAGGAGGAGCGGCAAATAGGGAATTTTCTTCCTCCATTAAAGTTACTAGCTGGCATGCAGTGAACTAGTATATGCTCCTGGATGCCTCAGCATTGGGATGAGGAATGAGAAAAGTAACAGGAGGCACCTTGTGAAACCCCCAACTCTCAACAGGAGACCACCAAATGCCAACGTCACTATGTCTGAATTATCTACCTCCTTTTTTTTTTTTAAAGATTTTATTAATTTATCAGAGAGAGAGGGGGAGAGAGCGAGCATAGGCAGACAGAATGGCAGGCAGAGGCAGAGGGAGAAGCAGGCTCCCTGCCGAGCAAGGAGCCCGATGCGGGACTCGATCCCAGGACGCTGGGATCATGACCTGAGCCGAAGGCAGCTGCTTAACCAACTGAGCCACCCAGGCGTCCCTATCTACCTCCTTTTATCTGAGGACCAGGAAGTCCTAAGAACAGGGGCAGTTTGCTTTGGGCAGGTGAGAGGACTCAACTTCAAGAACCTAGTCACAGGGCGCCTGGGTGGCTCAGTGGGTTAAGCCTCTGCCTTCGGCTCCGGTTGTAATCTCAGGGTCCTGGGATGGAGCCCTGCATTGGGCTTTCCGTTCAGCGGAGGGCCTGCTTCCCCCTCCCCCTCTGCCTGCCTCTCCACCTACTTGTGATCTCTCTCTCTCTCTCTCTCTCTCTGCCAAATGAATAAAATAAAAAACTTTAAAAAATATTTAAAAAAAAAGAACCTTGTCACTGAGGCAGAAAGAAGGGTCCTTGAGATAAGCATCAAAGAGTCTGGGCCCCAGTCTTGGTTATGTCACCATGTACTCTTAGGTTCTTTTCTGTAAGCCCAATATCCTCATTAGTTAAAAGAGAAATAGTGGAGTGGGGAGAGGAAGAAAGTTGCACTAGAGAGTCTCAGAGGTCCTTTTCAGGTCAAGATTCTATGGTCTTAATAGGCATGATACAGTTGTTTCTCCTAAAAGTTGACTATTCCTTGAACTGAACAGTATGGAAAATTCTCCAAAGCTTTCAGACTATCAAAATTCAGCCCTCTCCTTCCAATCTGATTCAAGTTTCAGACAATCTGCATAAAAATACCTTCAGTATTCAGGTACCTTCAGTACCCTAGGCTTGACTTCAAACAGCTCATTCTCCAGGCTCTTTCCAAGCCCAGGAAAAGGATCACCAGGCTATCTTCTTCACCACTTCTGACTGAGATGGGATGGTTAAGGCAACTTTGAGACAATTTCCAGGCCCATCAAGTTGTATTTAAAGGTGAGATATTTTAGAATTGAGGATGAAGGATGCCAGTAGTGAAGAGAGATTGTGGGGCAAAGTCTGTTCTCAGAGATCCACCAATCTATTTAGGTAAAACCACCCACAGAGAGATAAACTGAAGAAGAGTCTCCTGTAAGGATCTTTATAATCTTCTGTGTTGGCAGAAACAGTGGGCTTTTTTTTCCCTCTCTCTTTTCAAAACCATTCTCTGTCACTTTATGTGTATTGGGGGAGGCGGAAAAACTCCATGTCATAAAACCATGAGCAATTTTAAAAAGAGAGAATGTAGAAGCACATGCTTGTTGAAAACTTGGTGTTTCTAATAGGGTTTTGAAAAGACAAGAATGACTTGGCAGAAAGTCTGGACTATAGCAACGTGGCAACCAAAATCAGCATACACCCAATGAACCAGCCCCCCACTTCTCTCCTCCAGGGA
This sequence comes from Mustela nivalis, assembly GCF_964662115.1. Lineage (NCBI taxonomy): Eukaryota > Metazoa > Chordata > Mammalia > Carnivora > Mustelidae > Mustela > Mustela nivalis. Next base: position 73,451,203 of record NC_139040.1, read on the forward strand.
CCCTCGGACCTTCTCAGGGCTACTAGTCACTATCTCAGCACTACAAGGCTCAGACAATCCTCTAGGGAGAGGGATCGGCAAGCACAAGCTTCTTGGCCTTAAGGACGCAAGCCAGGGTGGTCACTAGGCCTTCCTGAACAAGAGAAGGGCTCCAGAAACCTCTTGGTATGACTTGCACAAAAGCAAGCAGGACTCATTATTCAGGCACACCCCTCCCATGCCCCTCCCTTCTGGGCATCCGGCCTCCCTAGGCCCCACTCCCAGGAGGCTTCTGCTCTTCTCATAACAGCCAGCGGGGTGGAGATCAAATCGTAGAAGCTACCACCATTCTAGAAAGGCGTGGCCCTACCGGGGAGAATCCACACCTTACAGAACAATCTGGATGGGATAGAAGGAGACAGAGAACTATTAAGCAATGGGAAGGGCAAGAATCTGTCGGTAGAGAGAGGAAGAAACCAGTCTTCCACACTAGGAAGTAAAGTAGACCTCCTCCTCCAAGTGAAGTATTAGTGATCCTGGATGGAAGCAAACAGCATCTGTTGAGTCCCTCCACAACTCTCTCCTCCACCAACTCTTTCTCCTCTAATAGTCGAAAACATATGGAGTCTCCAGGGGAGACTATGAGAAAGGTGAAAGAGGGTGCTGGATCAGCCCACTGCACTTCCTACACCTTTCCCATGGACTCTCCTGGACCAAAGCAGCCTTGTCCCCAGAAAGGTGCCAATTCCTGAACTGGAGGAAGTGTTTCCCTCCCCTGCCCCCGCAGACCATCAGGAGCAAGAGGAGACCTCCGGGTCCCCAAGGAACCTTCCCTACTGCCTCATCCCACATGCCGCCAGAAACTGGAATCTGAGAAAGAGGCCGGTCCCGCCCTGTCCACTTCTAGCCTGGTACCCACTCACACAAGAGGGCTCACCAGACAAGGACTCCATTCTCGCTCCTCCCCAACCCAGGCCTCAGCGGACGGCGCGGCGTTCTGAGTGGGCGGATGGCTGGCCAAGCCCATAACCATCAGCAGAGGGTTACTAGAGTCTGCTAGAGCCCCTAGGGCGGCAGCGCACATCCCCTGTACTCACCGTCTTAGGCATGGTGACTGCAAAAGTGGCAGAGTTGATAAAGTTCGGCTAGGAGCTGTCTGGCAGCGCTGAGAACACAGTACAGACAGCACAGACTCTGGGGGCTGGAGGTTCAGATTGGGTCCCTCTCTAGCGCTGGGGCAACTGTTCGGCTTCCTGCTAACGGGCCACGACTTCAGAAACCCCACCCAGGAAAGAGCCGCCCCTGTCGCGTCGCCCGTTTCTTTATGTGGCTGGGCTTCCGCGCTGCTCCCCGCCCTCGAGCCCGCCTTCTTGCCCGCCGCTGGCCTCGCCCCGCCCAGCCCAGCCCCGCCACACCAGCCACTTGGGGGTCAGGCTGGGCTTGGGCACTCTTAGGGAGACTCCCCCCCCCACGCGCGCGCGCGCGCGCACACACACACGCACACACAGGCCTACTCTTTCTCCAATGCCTTTCGCAGCCCCCACCCTTTCAAATCCAGGCGGCCCGGCCCCACCCCCAAGCAAGGCCCGACCTTGGGCGGCACCCTGGCAGAGGCTTTCAGCCCTTGACTGCAAGTTTCCATAAATGAGGAGCTCACTGCCTATCAAAAGTGTCTGTTCCCTCTCAAGATAGCACTGACTCTCAGAAAGTCCTTGCGTATAGCTAACTTCTTTGCTCTGTGACTTGCCCTGGGGATTTCCGCTCTGCTCCCGGTGGCCACACAAATCCCCGATTCTCCCTAATAATCCCTTAGAGCTCTGAAGATCCCATGTCCCCCTGAAACTTCTCTTCTCTTGGCTACACCGCCTCAGCTCCTCCAACACTTCAGTCGTTCTCTTCTGTAGCTCTATGTATCCCTTTTCCCATCATATTCCCACCCCATTCTTACTCAATCCTCATTTTCAACAGAATTTGGCTTATTCTCTGTATCTGTTCTCTATTCATTTTCCTTTCTTCAAATCCCGGTCTTCATCTTCTTCAAATCAATGCCTTGATGCTTTATTCCCTCCCCCCAATACATTCATGATTTATGTGTTTCCTTTCTGATAAGGCTGTAATCTCCCAGGTGGGATGCACCCTCAATCCACGCATTGGAGATGTGTTTGCCAGAAATCATTCTACTTCTTTCAAGGTCACAGAATCTCAAGACAATAGAATTCAATACTGTAGCAGTTAACTGGATAAGTTTGAGTTTTACTTTGAAAGTGTCTGATCATAGTTATTTTTCCTCCTATCCATAGGCAACAGTGTGCAGGTATGGTCTGAGTATCCTTTACAATGTAGAGCACTACATACCCCAAGGATGATGAGCCAACTTGGTGAAGTGAAATGGATACTTGAGAAGGGTGGTCAGAACACCTGGCTTCTAGGTGAGGCTTTGCCATTAACTCACTCTGTGACCACTTTGTGGCCTTGGGAAGTCCCTTCCCCTCTCTGGACTCGAGTTTCCCCTTTTGTAAGAAAAGAATGGATTCCTGGGCTTCCAAGGTCCTTTCCCACTCTGACATTATAAAAGGATGAGAAGGGAAGTAGAATCCCTACAACAATAAATTGAGTCTAGTAGGGTTGCGTAAGGACTGACCTTGCATTTGCCCTCAGGAATCAGCAGTCCTATTTCCTGCTCCTTTGCTTTCCCAACTCAACAATGTGCATCAATCAGTGTGCCTCAGTTTCCCTCAGTGCTCCCAAGATTCATTGATGTGTGCTAGGGTAAACAAAGTTCCCTGCTCAACTCACTATCAGGGAAAGGCAAATCAAAACTACAAGAAGATATCACCTCACACCTGTCAGAATGGCTGAAATCAACAACATAAGAAACAACAAATGCTGGAAAGGATATGGAGAAAAAGGAAATTTCTTGTACTGTTGGTAAGAATTCAAATGTGCAGCCACTCTTGAAAACATATGCAAGTTCCTCAAAAAGTTCAAAATAGAACTACACTATCATCAAGTAATTTTACTTCTGTGAATTTTTACCCCCAAAACACAAGAACACTGATTCTAAGGTATAATGCACCCCTATGTTAATAGCAACATTATTTACAGTAGCTATATTATGGAAGCAAACCAAGTGTCCATCAACATATAAATGGTTAAAGAATATGTGGTATATATACACAGTGGAATATTATTCAGCCATAAAAAGCAATGAAATCTCACTATTTGTAATGACATGGATAGAGCTAGAGAGTGTAATACCAAGTGAAATGAATCAGTCAGAGAAAGATAAATATCATATAATTTCACTCATATGTGGAATTTAAGAAACAAACAAACAAAGAAGCAAAGTAAAAATAAATAGAGAGAAAGAGATAAATCAAGAAACAGACTCTTTGAAAGCAAATTAATGGTTACCAGAGGGGAGATAGGGTGGTGAGGATGGGTGAAATAGATGATGGGGATTAGGGAGTACACTTGTTTGTGATGAGCACTGGGTGATGTATGGAATTGTTGAATCACTATATTGTACATCTGAAAGTAATATAGCACTGTATTTTAACTATACAGGAACTTAAAATAAATTCAAAAAATGAAAATTAGATGCTTTAGATGTATTAAGAATTGAAAAAAAAAAGTTCCCTGCCCAAACTATTTTCTTAAGTTGAGCAGTTGACCCTCTAAGGAAGAGCAGCACTCTCCAGAAAGCCTCAGCAGCAGGGATAGCAAGAGCAGCCAGTCACTTTCCTTGACATTACCATGGCCTCAGGAATCACTGATTCCCTCATTTATTAAAGCCCACAAGAGCCTCAGACTAGACTAAGTGCTTAAAGGGGTAAGGGAAGTTGTTTGAAGACTCCAACTGTCATTGTCCATTCTAGAAAGTGGAAACCCCCGTGTGTCATTCCCCATGTCCCATGTCAACACCTTCTATAACACACAAGAGAGAGCTGGTTAGGGAGTATCAAGCAGCTTTACACACTATTAAAAGGAAAAGGGCCACCGGGGTCCAAATAGGGAAGGAGGAAGGGAGATCAGAGGGTGGGCAAGCTAAGTAATTTGATGGAAAGAGGGGCCAAGAGAGGATAGGTTTTGCCCTTTGGGCAGGAGAAGGTTGAGAAATAGTAGGAAAGCACAGACTGTCAGAAACTATTTTGTCCAGCCTCCATTCAGGTTGAGGGAACTGAGGATCAGAAAGAGGAAAGAACTTACCCAAGATCAGGCAATAAGTATAAAGAATGGATTCAGGGATAGTAGAGAAGACAAAGAAGTCAGTTAAGCTGTTGTGATAATATAAGCAAGAAATTTTGAAAGCTAGAACAAGGAAAGTAGACCCCCTTCAACTTCACCAGACAGAAGCTGGTTATGGTGATTGTGGTGAAGCAGCTAGATATTGCTTGAAGGTTACAGTTAAAATCCTCTAGCTAGGAGGGACCCATCTTAGGTATTCTCCCCATCTCCAGAGCAAAGTGGAAGTGGCTGAGGGTCTCTTTTTTTTTTCAAGATGGCCAGAAAAACACATCTTTGTTTCTTACTTCTTTGTAAGACCCTTTATAACTATATGACCAGAATGTCTTACCTCCCCCACACCCCACTTCCTACCAAGATCCCTTGTGAAATGAAAGTTATCTCAATCTTCCTGTGGCCAGAGTAATCCTGACACTTGGGTTTAGATATGATGACATTTATGCCACTGCTTTTAGAAAGAAGACACGTGAATAAGGGTTAACATATATTGGCTACCCTGGGTGAGGGAAGTCAAAGGTGTAAAGACAGATTTTCAAAAGATCTAAATTCAGAAGGTTCAAGGATGAATAGGCAAGTATTTTTCAAGCAGTAAATGTAGGTGAGGGCCAGTTATGAGCAGAGGGTGGTACAGAAAAATTCTAGACCTGTAGACCATGGAAGCCTGGGGCATCTTAATTGGCAATAAGAGATGCAAAAGATCTGGGCTTTAGAGCCAGACATGGGGTCCAGGTGGAAAGGTTCAGGATTCCTGGGGACTAGGTCTATTCTGGAACAGCAGCAGATATGGACATCAAAGTCAAATAAATTGAAAGCAGGAACTGCATGATGCAGATGTATGTGAAAGACTATGCCAAACTCAAGAGAGAAATGAGATCAGACTTGTAATCACCTCCCACCCCTAGGATCTAAACTCACTGCAGTAAAGAATCTTCTGCATTCTAAATGGTATTTCTCCTTCAGAGGACACAACAGTACAGGAGAGAATACCAGAGAGGAACTGTATAGGGAACAGTACTGAATCACAGAGATACTTAAGATAAAGCAGCACCTCACCTTCCCATTTATTGGATGGTAACAGTTGAAAGATCCCATCACTTAGAACTTTCTGAGGGCCGCTTTTCATTTTGATCACTGTTGAAAAGTCCTTCTTTATATCTAAATAAAATCTTTTCCTCTTCACTCAGCACAATTGCTCTTGGCTGATGCTTAGGGAAAGAATTAACTAAGCCTATGAAGTCTCTTTTCTCCCCTACTCCCTTTTCCTTTCTCTTTCTCTCTCTCTCTCTTTCTCTTCTCTTTCTCTTTCTTTCTCCTTCTCCTTATTCTCCTTCTTTCCTTCCTTCTCTTCCTCTCTCCCTTCCTCCCCTCTTTTCTTTTCTTTCCCTTTCTCTTTTTCTTTCTCTCTCTCTCTCTTTCTTTCTTGTAGGATCCACACCCAGCATGGGGCCCAACATGCGGCATGAACTCACCACCCTGAGATCAAGAGCTAAGCTAAGATTAAAAAATTTGATGCTGAACCAACTGAGCCACCCAGTTATGACTAGTTCCCATGTTCATAAAAGAGAAATTTGGCATACATGAAAGCAAACTTTAGCTTGAGGTCACACACTCTAAGGCCTTTCTCTCTCTTCCTTCCTCTGAGTCAGTAGCCCAGGCACTAAACTATCTGTACCCTTTACACAAGAGAATTGGGGCACTTAGGTGGTTCAGTGGGTTAAGCCTCTGCCTTTGGCTCAGGTCATGATCTAAGGATCCTGGGATCGAGCCCCGCATTGGGCTTTCTGCTCAGCAGGGAGTCTGATTCCCCTCTCTCTCTCTCTGCTAGTTCTCTGCCTACTTGTGATCTCTCTCTCTCTCTCTCTCTCTGTCAAATAAATAAATAAAATCTTAAAAAAACACACAAGGGGGGTGGGGTTATGGACATTGGGGAGGGTATGTGCTTTGGTGAGTGCTGTGAAGTGTGTAAACCTGGAGATTCACAGACCTGTACCCATGAGGATAAAAATATATGTTTATAAAAAATTAAAAATTAAAAAAAACCACACACAAGAGAATAAACATAAGAATATACTGCTATTTCCCCCAAAGGAAATGGGTCCTCCTGGTACAATATGGTTGAGAGTACAGTATACTTGAGCAGTAGAAAAATATTGCTTTTAGGCACCCTCAGTCTTTTACCCACTTCTTGGAAGCAAAAGCTAGGGTTTGGGTGAAAGGGGAGAAGATAACTTTAATAAGGCACTTTTTGTGTGCTGAGAACTGAGAAGGACATTTCAATATCTAGCAAAAAAACTTTAGAGGTAGAAATGAGGAGTTTGAAGTTTTGAGGAGTGAAGTGACTTATCCAAAAGTTACAGTTTTTTGATAGTGGGACAAGGATTTGGGCCCAAGTTATGTGAGTCCAAAGTCCACATTCTTCCACAACCTGAACTATGACCAGACAAACCCAAGGAGAGAGATGCATTTTAAGATTCATATCATCCCTACACGTCAATGGTCACACTGGATAGCTTGAGATAGCAGGTGGGTAATAATAAACAGTGATGATAACAGAATCTTGGCAATATCAACTGTCTGGGAATATTTATGATTAATAACGGACCACAGTGAGAAGGAAAAGCTTCTCTCTGGCTTTTCCTCTAAAAAGCCTGGAAATTTTTCAAGAACTTCCCTGAGGCAGCCAATATCAATTCAGTTTGAGTCATATTCCTCTTGGAATATGAAATTAACCCTGCAGAAAGGGTCTTCCCATAGAGTCCTTAGCCCCTATCCCCATCCCCAGTGACCAAAGACCATATGGGGCCAGAGAGCCTGCTGAGCATAATGGCAACCTCCATGAATAACTCACAGTTCAGTTCACAACTCAATACACCTAGAAGGAAACTATTTGTCCACTCCAACTACACCTCCAGCAGTGACCAGACCCCTGGTCTTATAAGAGCCTCTGCCAGGGGTGCTTACCCTCTTCCTTCTTAGGAGCTCTCCTTCCTGTTGGCTCTGTGTAACTGGTTTTGCTAGTAGCACCATCCTTTGCATGCACACTGTTATCAACTTTAACTCCCCTCTGACTGACCCTTACCATGGGTCACCAAGCCCTGTTCTCTGTCTTTCACAGCTTCTCTCCTCCTCATCTCCATGATCAGTGCCCTAGGTCAACCCTCACCAGCTCCCTGGTCTCCCTGCCTCAAGGTTGTCCCATCTAGGCCATCCTCTACATCCTCCATCTGGCCATCCTCCACACAGGCACCATGGTGATCTTCAGAAATGCAGCCATCACCTGTGCTTAGAGTCATCAGATGACCCCCTCTTCTTAGCACACACACTTAACCTTTGCACACTTCTCTTCCTTTCTTCCTCCCACAGCTTCCCAGCACAGCCCTTCACCTGGAGCCAGGCTACTCCTACCACATGTACACAATATAGTGTGCTCACTCTTGTCTCTGCACAAAGCCCTCCCTTGATCTCTCCTGCCCTCCTTGTACTCTCTGCCTCACCCCAGCTCCTGTAGTGTGCAAGGTCTGCTGTGCTCATCTGGTTTCCCTCTCACATCTTGCTTTGTCTTGTCAACTACTGTTTTGTTTTGTTTATTTTTTTTCCCTCCATTTCAGGCAAGACTATAATTGCTCCTGGGAAGGGATCACATTTTGTGCTCCAGGCAGAAGGAGCCCAACACACTTTCAGGCATATCTTTGGAGCTCAGGACAAATTGCTCAGCTAGGCCAGGGAAAGACAGGGATCCACCATTCTCACATCTAGCCTTGCAGGCCTATCAAATTGTATTATGTCCTAATTCTCTAATGGCCCAAATTTCCCCTTACACTAACTTAAGTTCACCTGTTAGGAGACAAAACTAATAGAACAGAGCTTTCTATTCCTGTCTCATTACTTCTGCTCCCACTTAAAACTCTCTCTCTCCTCCCTTTTGTGTGCGCTGTGTGTGTGTGTGTGTGTGTGTGTGTGTGTGAGCCAGTTCTGCTACCAGTCTATCTTGGGAAAACATTCTACTTCACAAGGAGGAATGTAGAAGAACATTTACTGTGATACTATAATAAAGGAAACAAACTAAATATCCATGACTAGGGGACTAATTATGTACAGTATACGTTATGGTATATCCATTCAACAGGACACGGTAGAGCCTTTTAAAACCATGATCTACCATGAAGAGAACTGTGAGTGTGAAGTTACAGAACAATATGAATAGTATGAATTAAAATATCCATGTGATTATATACATGTAAGTTCCCAGAAAAGGAGAAATATGCACAGCAAATCATAGCAGTTGTTATCTCAAGAAAGGAAACTGGTATTAGAAAGGAGAGTAAAGAGAGAATTTTTACTTCCTAATGTATGTATTTCTATAGTATTTAATTTTTTTAATGAGCCTAAATTATTTTTGTAATTATATAAAATGGTAAAAAAAAAAGAAACATGAATACATGAATAGTAGGAGGAAGAAGAGGAAGAGAAGGGGGAAGAAGAGAACAAAGGAGAATAAAAAGAATCTAGGAGAAAATGTAGGTAGGCTGTGCAATAGAGTTAGAAGCCAAAAGTTTGTGATAGGCCCAAATAATGGTAAAACTAAAAGGTAGAACAAATGTAATATTTGTGCTGGAGTCCAAAAAGTCAACATCATGGGGAAGATGTGTCTTAGATACAGCGTGGGTTAAAAAAACCTCTGAAGTGATGTATGGAATTATCAAATCACTATACTATAGACCTGAAACTAATATAACACTGTAAATAAAAGAAAATGAAAAAAAATGAAATGAAATTAAAAAATTGAAAAGAAAGACTTCTGAAGTTTTACTTAATAATAAACTTCATAAATGTTAACAGTGAGCTGTGGTTTCCAGTAGAGTTAATTCAGGCCTAGTAGACTAAGGTCCAGGAGGAAAAGATAGTTCTGTCCTCTTTTAGTCAGACCCCATTTGAAGAACTGTATGCTATTGTGGTTCCCCCACTTTAAGGGGAGACACACACATTGGGATATATCCATAGGAGAGTGAGCTAGTTGCGGAGGGCCTGGGACCCAGGATGCATGAGAAATAGTTGGAGTATCTGAGATGGTTTGACTTTGAAAAGATTTAGGGGGATGTTGTCTATGTGTTTGGACTTCAGAATGGTCACCTTAAGAAAAGGTAATAGATGGGCTATATACAGCACCAAAGGACAGAGCTGTGAGAAAGTTATGAGATGCAAGGAAGAAGGCTCTTATCATACCTGTCTAAAACTGGAGAGTCACTGAATATGTTCTGAAATCATGGGGCAACTGGGTGGCTCAGTCTGCTGTATCTGATTCTTGATTGGCTCTGGCTATGATCTCAGAGTTACGAGATCAAGCCCCACATAGGGCTTTTGTGCTGGGTGTAGAGCCTGCTTAAAATTCTCTCCCTCTCCCTCGCTCTCTGCTCCCCACCTCTTCTTCAAAAAAAAAAAAAAAAAAGGAGATGTGTGAGCAAAGATTGGAGAAGCCCCCACACTCTGGGAGGTTGGAGAAGAGATTCCTATACAATAAGAATCTATGAAACCAATGTTTTAAAGACCCTCAGGTGAAAAAGAAGCCACTATCAAATCATCATCTCATTCACTCCTAAGAACATCTTAGTTATGATAGGTATCAATCCTTATCTGACAGATAAGGTAACTGAGGCTCAAAAAAGTGAGGTCACTTAGGCTCAAAAAAGTGAGGTCACTTGGCCATGATCACATCACAGTAAGAAACCAAAATTAAGCCATTTGACTTTATTACTCAGCAGCCATGCATTGTATTCATTTAGAAAATGTGTGTGAATGCTTACTATACACAATGAATTCCACTAGGCTCCAGGGATGTAGACATATAGAAGTCACTACTTTCACAGAGCTCACAGCCTCATTCAAGAGACAGACGAGAAATGTTATGTAAATAATGTGGTTTTTTAATTTATTTTCAGCATAACAGTATTCATTTTTTTTAATTTATTTTTATTTTCAGCATAACAGTATTCATTATTTTTGTACCACACCCAGTGCTCCATGCAATCCGTGCCATCTATAATACCCACCGCCTAGTACCCCGACTTCCCACCCCCCACCGCTTCAAAAACCTCAGATTGTTTTTCAGAGTCCATAGTCTCTCATGATTCACCTCCCATTCCAATTTCCCCCAACTCCCTTCTCCTCTCTAACTCCCCAAGTCCTCCATGCTATTTGTTATGCTCCACAAATAAGTGAAACCTTATGATAATTGACTCTCTCTGCTTGACTTATTTCACTCAGCATAATCTCTTCCAGTCTCGTACATGTTGCTACAAAGGTTGGGTATTCGTCCTTTCTGATGGAGGCATAATACTCCATCGTGTATATGGACCACATCTTCTTTATCCATTTGTCCATTGAAGGGCATCGTGGATCTTTTCACAGTTTGGCGACCGTGGCCATTGATGAATATATACATTGGGGTACAGATGGCCCTTCTTCTCACTACATCTGTATCTTTGGGGTAAATACTCAGTAGTGTAATTGCAGGATCATAGGAAAGCTCTATTTTTAATTTCTTGAGGAATCTCCACACTGTTCTCCAAAGAGGCTGCACCAATTGCATTCCCACCAACAGTGTAAGAGAGTTCCCCATTCTCCACATCCTCTCCAACACATGTTGTTTCCTGTCTTGCTAATTTTGGCAATTCTAACTGGTGTAAGGTGATATCTCAATGTGGTTTTAATTTGAATCTCCCTGAGGGCTAGTGATGATGAACATTTTTTCATGTATCTGATAGCCATTTTTATGTCTTCATTGGAGAAGTGTCTGTTCATATCTTCTGCCCATTTTTTGATATAATTGTCTGTTTTGTGTGTGTTGAGTTTGAGGAGTTCATTATAGATCCTGGATATCAACCTTTTGTCTGTACTGTCATTTGCAAATATCTTTTCCCATTCCGTGGGTTGCCTCTTTGTTTTCCTGACTGTTTTCTTTGCTGTGCAGAAGCTTTTGATTCTGATGAAGTCCCAAAAGTTCATCTTCGCTTTTGTTGCCTTTGCCTTTGGAGACATATCTTGAAAGAAGTTGCTGTGGCTGATATCAAAGAGATTACTGCCTATGTTCCCCTCTAGGATTCTGATGGATTCCTGTCTCACGTTGAGGTCTTTTATCCATTTTGAGTTTATGTTTGTGTACGGTATAAGAGAATGGTCGAGTTTCATTCTTCTACATATAGCTGCCCAGTTTTCCCAGCACCATTTATTGAAGAGACTGTCTTTTTTCCACTGTATATTTTTTTCTACTTTGTCAAAGATTAAGTGACCATAGAGTTTAGGGTCCATATCTGGGCTCTCTACTCTGTTCCACTGGTCTATGTGTCTGTTTTTATGCCAGTACCATGCTGTCTTGGTGATCACAGCTTTGGAGTAAAGCTTGAAATCAGGTAACGTGATGCCCCCAGTTTTATTTTTGTTTTTCAACATTTCCTTAGCGATTCGGGGTCTCTTCTGATTCCATACAAATTTTAGGATTATTTGCTCCAGCTCTTTGAATAATACTGGTGGAATTTTGATCGGAATGGCATTAAAAGTATATATTGCTCTAGGCAGTATAGACATTTTAACAATGTTTATTCTTCCGATCCAAGAGCAAGGAATGATCTTCCATATTTTTGTGTCTTCTTCAATTTCTTTCGTGAGTGTTCTGTAGTTCCTCAAGTACAGATCCTTTACCTCTTTGGTTAGGTTTATTCCCAGGTATCTTATGGTTCTTGGTTCTATAGTAAATGTAATTGATTTTCTAATTTCCCTTTCTGTATTTTCATTGTTAGTGTATAAGAAAGCCAGTGATTTCTGCACATTGACTTTGTATCCTGCCACGTTGCTGAATTGCTGTATGAGTTCCAGTAGTTTGGGGGTGGAGTCCTTTGGGTTTTCCATATAAAGAATCATGTCATCTGCAAGGAAAGAGAGTTTGACTTCTTCATTACCAATTTGGATACCTTTTATTTCTCTTTGCTGTCTGATTGCTATTGCTAGGACTTCTAATACTATGTTGAACAAGATTGGTGAGAGTGGGCATCCTTGTTGTGTACCTGATCTCAACGGGAAGGCTGCAAGCTTTTTCCCATTGAGGATGATGTTTGCTGTGGGTCTTTCATAGATAGTTTTGATGGGGTTCAGGAATGTTCCCTCTATCCCTATACTTTGAAGCGTTTTAATCAGGAACGGATGCTGGATTTTGTCAAATGCTTTTTCTGCATCAATTGAGAGGACCATGTGGTTCTTCTCTCTTCTCTTATTAATTTGTTCTATCACATCGATTGATTTGCGAATGTTGAACTATCCTTGTAGCCCAGGAATGAATCCCACCTGGTCATGGTGGATAATCTTTTTAATGTGCTGTTGGATCCTGTTGGCTAGGATCTTGTTGAGAATCTTAGCATCCATATTCATCAGTGATATTGGTCTGAAATTACCCTTTTTGGTAGGGTCTTTGCCTGGTTTGGGGATCAGGGTCATGCTGGCTTCATAGAAAGAGTCTGGAAGTTTTCCTTCTGCTTCAATTTTTTGAAACATCTTCAGGAGAATAGGTGTTATTTCTTCTTTGAAAGTTTGGTAGAATTCCCCAGGGAATCCATCAGGTCCTGGGCTCTTGTTTTTTGGGAGGTTTTTGATCACTGCTTCAATCTCGTTACTAGATATTGGTCTATTCAGGTTGTTAATTTCTTCCTGATTCAATTTTGGGAGTTTATAGTTTTGCAGGAATGCATCCATTTCATCTAGGTTGCTTAGCTTATTGGCATATTACTGTTGATAATAACTTCTGATGATTGTTTCTATGTCCTTGGTGTTCATTGTGATCTCTCCCTTTTCATTCATAATTTTATGAATTTGGGCTTTCTCTCTTTTCTTTTGGATTAGTGTGGCCAATGGTTTATCGACCTTATTGATTCTTTCAAAAAACCAGCTTCTAGTTTCATTGATACATTCTACTGTATCTTTGGCTTCTACCTCATTGATCTCAGCTCTAATCTTGATTATTCCCCTTCTTATGTGTGGAGTTGATTTGATTTGTTGTTGATTCTCCAGTTCTTTAAGGTGTAGAGACAGCTGCTGTGTTCTGGATTTTTCAATTTTTTTTCAGAGAGGCTTGGATGGCTATGTATTTCTCTCTTAGGACCGTGTTGGAGGCAGGCCCCTGGCCAGGGCAGCCTCCGCCATTAAAAGATGGCGCCTGGCTAGTTGCCAGGTTAGGATTGCCTCCTGAGACTAAGCAGAATGCCCAAAGAGGAAGTAAACAGCATTGGTTGATAGCGAAGTTGTTCGTTTAGGTGCACAGCCTGATTCGCTCCCTCCTATACCCTGCTTGCTGATTGGTCATGTAAGCGTATATAAGTGTGTAGACTTGCAGAAATAAAGAGAGAGAAGATGCATCCGAACCAGGGTTCTTGTCGTCCTTGCAGGGCGAGGGCGATAAATGGCGCCGGCACCCGGGAACTAAATAAAGGAATATTGCAAGGTAATCAGCAGGAAAGCGGGGAGTAAAGGTCCGCAGGTAAGCGGGGACATTAGCCACGTTCAAAAGTGGGAATTCCGCGGTAAAGCAGGGAGTAAAAATAGAAAAACCGCGGTGTACAATCATGACAAAGGTGGTGGGAAACTTGTACAAGACCGCAACAAGAAGCGGGGCAGCCATAGAGCCGGGATTTTCTTATTGAAACCGCAGGTAAGCGGGGAAGGGACCACGATCAAAGTGGTGGGAATCTTGTACAAGTCCGCAACAAGAAGCGGGACGGCCTTAGAGCCGGGATTTAGCGGCGAGTATACGCGGAACAGCCATTAGGTTGGGATTCTAATTATGGGATCTGGACTGTCAAATTCGAGGTTAGAGGGTTCCCTAAAGGACCTTCTAAAGGCCAATGGCACGCCGTTAAAAACGAAAACTGCTAGGATAAAAACAGTCAAGCAGCAGCTGAAAGACATTCAGCCCGTATGGATTCTTCCCCCAAGCCCTTCGTTCTTTGGAGGACACTGCCTGCTGTAATGCAGCGGCTGGAAATCCACAGTGGGACCTAGAAATGTTAATGAGAATAGGACCGTCTGTGGGAAAGCAGGCCCAAATACAATACAACCCTGCGGTGTATCTGCAAATAGCCGCGGCGGCCACTAAAGCATGGAAGACAATTCAAGGCAGTGGGGATTTACAGGGTCTGTCTAAGGTAATACAAGGACCAAATGAAGCATATGCTGATTTTGTAGCGAGGCTGATGCAAACAGCTGGTCGAATATTTGGGAGGTAGAGACAGCCATGCCATTGATAAAACAGCTGGCTTATGACCAGGCTAATAATGGTGTAAAGAAGTCATCAGACCTTGGAAAAGCAAAGACTTGAGTACATATATTAAATTTTGCAGGGATATCAACGACAGTGTTATTCAAGGGCAGGTTATGGCTGCAGATATCACTCAAGGTTTACAAGGATTACAGGGAGCTCAACAATATAAACATAGTGGTACTCCTGGAGTTTGCTATTACTGCAAGAAGCCAGGACACCTGTAGGAGCTATAGTTACCAAAGAAGAGAGTTGGACCTTCCTATTTCAAAGCTCCTCTCCCCAAGAAACCAAGCTGCTCACAGTGATAAAAGCATTTCAAATGTTTCATCAAGAATCCTTCAACCTTTTATCAGATAGTAGATATGTGGTGCAAGCTGTCTCTATCATTGAAAATGTGGGTTCTATTAATGCCAGGTCTACTATCTCTGAGGCATTACAAGAAATCCAAACATTAGTTTGGGACAGGAAGGCTCCATTTTATATTGCCCACATATGAGCTCATACAACCTTACCAGGACCCCTGACAAAAGGTAATCGGTTAGCAGACTCCTTAACCAGAGGAGAATTTGTCTTTGCCATTGAGGACCCGGTGCAACAGGCAAGACTTTATCACAAGTTGTTCCAAGTGAATGCTTTAACTCTTCGCCTCAAATTTAACATAACAAAAGCACAGGCACGGGACATAGTAGTCTCCTGCAGAAATTGCGTGACCTTACTACCTGCACGATCCTTGGGGGTTAATCCTAAGGGTTTGTTACCTAATCACATATGGCATATGGATGTCACACATGTTTCAGAATTTGGAAAGTTAAGATATGTTCATGGCTCTGTAGATACCTGCTCTGGAATAATTTTCGCCTCAGTGCATACGGGGGAAAAATCCAGAGATATTATCGCCCATTGCCCACAGGCTTTCGCGGCATGGGGAAAGCCACACCAATTAAAGACAGATAATGGTCCAGGCTACATCTCACAACCCTTTAAAGCCTTCCTACAACAACTTGACATTCACTTGATACATGGAATACCCTATAACCCACAAGGACAGGGTGTTGTGGAGCGTGTGCATCTTACAATAAAAAATGCACTTTATAAACAAAAAGGGGGAATAGGGGACACCTTCAGGTCCCCTAAAGATAAGCTCAACACCATTCTCTTTATTTTGAATTTTTTAACGTTGGACAAAACGGGTAAATCAGCTGCAGACAGACATGCAAGTGATGCTGCTGCTTTAGTACTTTGGAAGGACATCCTCAAAGGAAAGTGGAAGGGACCAGATCCAGTGTTAGTATGGAGTAGGGGGTCTGTATGTGTTTTTCCACAGGAAAAGGAGGCTCCAATTTGGATCCCAGAGCGACTGGTGCGTGCAGCCTTGCCTCCAAACACCAGTCATGATGCTGAAGATGCTGATGATAACTCTGGGGATGCTACACCTCCTGTGGCAGACTGAAGCCAGAGAGCTGTGAGCAGTGGTTAAAGCATGGCCATATCCTTTACCAGTGACTAACTCTTCTCTCATATTCCCTCCTCTCCCTTTGATGCATGGCAGGTCTGTAACTTGCTAGGAGCATGTACTGATATCTCAGCAGTGTCCATGTTAAATGGTGGCAAATTCCTCAACTGTTCTTATAAACAAAATGACTCTAGTACCTTTGAGACAACAGTTAATGTGTCTTGTCCCAATAATATTACTTATCAGCCCACTCCCATATGCGTCTGGCCACTGTTCCTTTTCCTCGTAATAAATGCTAGCGAGCTGAATGATACGTTGAATTGGACTAAGAATTGCTATCTTTCTCAGTGCTGGAATGTCACGGCCTTGAAGCTGGCTGTGATTATGCGTATCCCTACCCATGTTCCTTTCCCAGTTTCCATTCCAGAGGACAAGTTACCGGTGGTGCTATCCAGAAAGAAGAGAGATTTTGGTATCACAGCCGCCGTTGTGACAGCATTGTCTATATCTACAGCAGCTGCCACGGCAGCAGCAGTCTTGCTTGCTGCAACTATACCCACTGCGGAAGCTGTGAACACCCTTGCAGAAGGAACGGTGGCTGCCCTTCAAACACAGACTCAGATCAATGCACATCTGCAAGCAGGAATCCTAATAGTCAACCAGAGAGTGGATTTGGTTCAAGAACAAGTGGACATATGGGGGGCCCTATTGGGACTGAGATGTAGAGTACCCTTCCTGGCAATTTGTGTAACTCCCATAGCCTATACTAATATGAGTGACTTACAGAATGTCTCCCGACAGCTCTCCCAATACTTGCGGGGGAATTAGTCCGCAGAATTCCAAAACTATACTCAGCACCTGCTACTAGGCATAACAAGGATAAATAACACCAGAGTTGAGCTTGCAACCCTCCCAGAGATAATCAAAACATTGCAAGATGTTGTTAACCTTTAGGAAACAATGGGCTAGCATAATTGGTCTGATGACAATCCTCATAGTGGGCTTGATTCTGCTAGTAAGGAAACTGCAAATTTGGAGGCGACAGCAACATAGGCAACAGCAAGCCATGGTGCAGGCCTTGTTAGCCATGGAGGCTGGAACATCCCCCCAAGTGTGGCTAAGTATGCTGGATCGGTAGTCAACAACGGGTAAGTTTGGTGGGAGAAATATACCAACCTAAGACAGGACACAGATCATTGATATCTGCCGTCTGATGACGGGTAAGGATATTCCCCACCACTGACAACCTAAGACAGGCACGATCCCTGCCATAAAAGAAAAAAGGGGGAGATGTCGGAGGCAGGCCCCTGGCCAGGGTGGCCTCCGCCATTAAAAGATGGCTCCTGGCTAGTTGCCAGGTTAGGATTGCCTCGTGAGACTAAGAGGAACGCCCAAAGAGGAAGTAAACAGCATTGGTTGATAGCGAAGTTGTTCGTTTAGGTGCACAGCCTGATTCGCTCCCTCCTGTACCCTGCTCGCTGATTGGTCATGTAAGTGTATATAAGTGTGTAGACTTGCGGAAATAAAGAGAGAGAAGATGCATCCGAACCAAGGTTCTTGTCCTTGCGGGGCGAGGGTGATAGGACTGCCTTTGCTGTATCCCATAGGTTTTGGACCAAAGTGTCTTCATTCTCATTGGTTTCCATGAATTGTTTCAGTTCTTCTTTGATCTCCTGGTTGATCCAAGCATTCTTAAGCAAGGTGGTCTTTAGCTTCCAGGTGTTTGAGTTCCTTCAGAACTTTTCCTTGTGATTGAGTTCCAGTTTCAAAGCACTGTGATCTGAGAATATGCAGGGAATAATCTCAGTCTTTTGGTATCGGTTGAGTCCTGATTTGTGACCCAGTATGTGGTCTATTCTTGAGAAGGTTCCATGTGCACTTGAGAAGAATGAGTGTTCTGTTGTTTTAGGGTGGAATGTTCTGTATATATCAATGAGGTCCATCTGGTCCAATGTGTCATTCAATGCTCTTGTTTCTTTATTGATCTTCTGCTTCGATGATCTGTCTATTTCTGAGAGAGGCGTGTTAAGAACTCCTACTATTAGTGTATTCATATCAATATGACTCTTTATCTTGATAATAGTTTTCTTATGTAATTGGCTGCTCCCATATTGGGGGCATAGATATTTACAATTGTTAGATCATCTTGGTGGATAGTCCCTTTAAGGATTATGTAGTGTCCTTCACTATCTCTGACTACAGTCTTTAGTTTAAAGTCTAATTTATCTGATATGAGAATTGCTACCCCAGCCTTCTTTTGAGGCCCATTGGCATGATAGATGCTTTTCCATCCCTTCACTTTCAGTCTGGGTGTATCTTTAGGTTCAAAATGGGTCTCTTGTAGACAACATATGGATGCGTCCTGTTGTTTTATCCAATCTGCAACCCTGTGTCATTTTATGGGCGCATTTATGCCATTCACATTAAGAGTGACTATTGATAGATACGTTTTTATTGACATCGTGTTACCTTTGAAGTCTTTCTTTCTGTAGACTGTCTCTTTATTTCTGTTCAATGCTATTATTAGGATTTTTCCTCTTTTATAGAACCCCTGTTAATATTTCCTGCAGTGTCGGCTTGGTGGTTGCACAATCTTTTAAACTTTGCCGGTCTTGGAAACTCTTTATCTCTCCATCCATTTTGAATGTCTGTCTTGCTGGATAAAGTATTCTTGGCTGCATGTTCTTCTCATTTAGTTACCTGCATTTATCTTGCCAGCCCTTTCTGGCTTGCCAGGTCTTTGTGGACAGGTCTGACGTTATTCTGATGGGCTTTCCTCTGTAAGTAAGGAGCCTCTTTGTCTTAGAAGCTTTCAAGAGATTATACCTACAATTATGATTCCTCAATTTGACTATCAGGTGCCTCGATGTTTTTTTGGAATGTATAATCTTGGGTGGGGACCTTTTGGCCTCTAGTACATGAACACTGGTTCAATTAACGAGATTGGGAAAATTTTCATCAAGAACTTGTTCCACTATATCTTCTAAACTTCTTTCTTTCTCCTCACCTTCAGGGATTCCAATAATTCTGATGTTGGAACGTTTCATGGCATCATTTATTTCCCTGATTCTGTTTTCATGGTTTCTAAGCTTTTTGTTCCAGGCTTCCTCCTGATCCTTTCTCTCTATCTGTTTGTCTTCCAGATCACTAATTCTATCTTCTGTCTCAGTTACCCTAGCTTTGAGAGAGTTTAGATTAGATTGGAACTCATTGAGAGCATTGTGAACCTCCCTGGTAGGAGGTTCTTTCAGCTTTCACCTGGGCCCTAATCAATTCCTTTTGGTCATCATGGCTTTCTCCAACCTAGCTATTGCCTGGATAATTGTTAGCCTGAATTCTCTTTCCAAAATATTGTCTATGTTAATAGCTGTTAGCTCTGTTGCATAAGGTCCATCCTCTGTATTTTTCTTCTGTTGGGCATTCCTCCTCCTAGTCATTTTGGTGACAGATTACTGACCAGATGTAGCTGGATGTATCAACTGTGGTGCAGTCAATATGCACCCTGGAACACTTCTGAGCAATCAGAATTCCCCACCCATACGAGAGACAAAAGAAAAGAAAAGGAAAAAAAGAAAAAAGAGTGAGAGAGAGAGAGAGAGAGGAAAGAAAGGGAAGTGTAAAGAGAAGGTCAGTCCAAATGGGCCCCAAGGTATTATTTTTGAAGTATACAAACAAAAATGGACAAACACAAAGACTAATAAAAGTTATGACAAGAGAAAAAAAAATACATATGCAAATAAAGGAAGAGCCTCGTCAAAAAGAACCCCAAGTGTAAGATTTATATACTATCAGGACAAACGCAAAAACACAGAAACAGTGGTGGAAGAAAAAGATGGGAGAGTGGTTATAAATTCTCAGTGTGGGAGAGGAAGGTTGTTTTGATTTCCTGGATGTATCTTGATATCTTTGTTAAATGACTCAAATTTCCTAATATAAAGGGGGATTAAAAATTGGTTTACCTATAGGGGTAGTATTGATTGGGGAAAGGGATTACTTTGAAGTTCAACTCCATATGAATATTAGAAAATATAAATAAAAAGGAATAAACTAGACTAAACTAAACTAAAATTTAAAAATATTTCATAAAATAGAAATACAAAAGAAAAACACAGGTGTATGTACCAAAAAGTTCCGGTTAGAAGGTTATTATGAAATCTGATATTCTGGACAGCTCACTGTGATGGTAAATAGGTTAAAAATTATCTATATAAAAAAAATGAACCAGAATAGTGGGAATGAGTTAAAAATAAAAGTTGTCCTATGAAGTAGTGGTGGTTGTTCTCGTGTAGTCTTTTTTTTTACTTTCTTGGTTGATTTTCTGGGGGAGGGGCCTGCCAGGTGGGTTTTCAGTCAATGATGTTCCCTCAGTTAAGTCCTCCTGCCCCCCTAAAGGGGGTGGACTCTGAGGAAACTTTTTTTTCATGCTTTTGTTCTCTGGCCGTTTTTATGTTTGTTCACTTTTTTTTTTTTTTTTTCTCTCACCTTGACCGCTTTGGGTGGTTTTTGTCGTTTTAGAGGAAAAAAACTGCACCCTGACCTCCCTCTCAGAGAGAAACCTCAGTCTGGCTGTGGAGTCCAAATAAGTTCCCCCTTGGCCAGTGGTAGAGCAGGTTCCAAGTCGCGGTCCCTGGGGACACAGGATCTTTTGCTTGTACCCAAAACCAGGGCAGCAGCAGCTGTCTGGACAGCTCCAGACTGCCAGAGAGGTTCCAAGCAGGGATCCCACACTGAGATTTTCCCGCTGGCCCAGGCTGGGAGTGCCTGGCTTGCGCGCACCTCTTTCAGGGAAGGCTGTGGGTCATGCACACATTTCAGGCTCTGAGAAAGGGGCGCAGGTCCGAAAACACCAGGCTGGGCCTTCGTGTACCTCTCTCAGGGGAGAGTTTGGGGCGCGTGTCTTAGGCTCTGAAACAATGGCGCGGGTCAAAGTGCGCCAGCCAGGCCTTTGTGTACCACTCTCAGGGGAGGATGAGGGGCGCTCGCATCTCAGGCTGAATAGCAGGGCTCCCGCGTTCTGTGGTCTGGCGAGGCTCCCAGCCCCTCACAGGAGCTGGACCCCACGCATTCTCGGGCGCGCTGGCGGCTTAGGGACCAAGACCTGGTTTCCCTGCCGCACTCTTTCTGCCTCAGTGCCAGGGGAGGCTGTCCTGGGACTGGGGACTTAAGCCCCTGTCCCTAGCCACCCTGATTCCCACAATTTCCCCGCCTCTATCCTTTGCTCTTTTGGAGTGCTTTTAACCAGTCTCCAAGTTAATGCTGGTCCCCAGATGCAGGGCACTCTCGCTCATATTGGGGTATTACTTTCCAACCGGTCGCCTCTGGTGGGTCCCTCCCCCTTTTGCTTATCTTCCGATATCAGTCCAACATTCACACTCTGCTTTACCTGCCCACTAGAGTCTTCTGCCCCTGTAGAGATCCAGACGTGTATAATTCTGATCTCAGGCTGATTTCATGGGTCATCGGAGTTCTTTGGTAGGTAATCAGCTCACTTTAGAGTACAGGTTTAAAAGGCGCCTCCTCCTACTTCCCCGCCATCTTGTCCCCCTCCGAAATAATGTGTTTTTCTAATATTCCTCACATCCTACAAGCTGAGTGTTGAGGTATGAAAATCAAAGGCTTAATCTTAGCAAGGTCAATTGAAACTATTTCCAATGTTCTGAAAAAGCATAAGTAAATGGACAAGAAACAGAAGGAAGATGCCTCAAAGGTTTGAACAGATTCCTCCCCAATTACTGAGGCCTCCAAAAGAGCACTGCTCAATACCTTCTACTAATAGCTAGAGTTGTATGTGGTTGA
The DNA here is from genome assembly GCF_964662115.1 of Mustela nivalis. NCBI lineage: Eukaryota > Metazoa > Chordata > Mammalia > Carnivora > Mustelidae > Mustela > Mustela nivalis. The sequence continues at coordinate 73,472,976 of NC_139040.1, forward strand.
GATTATATATATACATATATATGTATATATATATATATATATATATATATATATATATATATATCCAGATAGCTACATAATTTTTTTGGCCATGCATGAGAGAGAGAAAGAAAATTTCACTTAGAATGCAGCATAAAATAATATAAAGAACACTGAATTTGGAAGAAGACCTGTTTTTAGCCCCTGTTTTGTCATTTGATGATCCAAAAAATTTATGTAAATCAATTGATTAACCCTAAGCTTCAGTTTACTCATCTGTAAAAACTGAGGAAATAATAATTGATACCTCCCAGGATTGTTGTCAGGATATATAAGGTTGAACATGAGAAGCATTTTTGCAAACCATAAAGTGCAAACCAGGAAAAAAGATAATCATAGCTATGTGGGTGGAAATGTAGGTTCCACGGTGCTCCTGGGTTTAGATATGCCTGTTTTGTCATATGTGTATTGTCTATACACTCACATACTTGTCTGTTTATGTGTCCTTTTGAGTGCATGTGTGCTGATGAGCCTAATTTGTGTTTTCATGTTTCTGATAAGTAGATGCACCTCAGAAACACTTTTTCTCATTCCTTAACCCTGGTCTTAGACCAGAAAACATTCCAACATTTTTCTAATCTGAGAAATACAGGTCCAAAATATGTTTTGAGAGCCTTTCTTCTTCTTCCCATCCCCTCAAAAGCACTTTGCTTATGTTCAACACAGCCATGTGTGTACATACAGATGAAAGCCCATATGCAGATAAGTCTCATAGACAAAAATGCAGGGTCCTCCACCAAGTTTGACTTGCCCCCTAGAACCAACTACACATGTGTTCCTGGATGACCCCAGTGGTTCCAGAGACTATGTTACTGGCAGGTGTAATGCCTCAGGGGAAGAGGAGGAACTGTTTTCCTCTTTATCTCACACACATATCGCTACCCAACCCCCTCAGCCTCCTCTTTTCAAGGCTGAGAGATCTGATTCTACTTTTTCCATATCAACAAAACTTCAAATGTGCTTCCAGGTATACTGGGTTCGAAGATATTCAGCTAATTTTTCTGTGCCAAGAATGTTTAGGAGAAGAAAGAGAGCCCAGAGAGAGAGCCTTGTGTTTAACTCATAGAAATATGGAGTCTGAAAAAGCTAGCCTAGTCTTTCATCATTGTCTAACCCCACCTTGTGAAAAATGAAAACAGAAATCAGAATTCTAGAATATCACACTTTTACCTATCATCTAGCCTACATGTCTCACTTTATGTGTAAGGAAACTAAGGCCGAGTGGAGCAAATTAACTTGCTCAGGGAAAAAACCTAGCTCCCACGATTCTCAGACTAGTGTTTTTCTGCTGGGCCTCCAGACTCAAGAACGATAAGGATCAAGAAAGTTAGTTAAAAAAAAAGAAAAAAAAAAAAAAAAAGGTCTGGGGCACCTGGGTGGCTCAGTGGATTAAGCCGCTGCCTTCAGCTCAGGTCGTGATCTCAGTGTCCTGGGATCGAGCCCTGCAATGGGCTCTCTGCTAAGCAGGGAGCCTGTTTCCCCTTCTCTCTCTGTCTGACTCTCTGCCTACTTGTGATCTCTCTCTCTCTCTCTGTCAAATAAATAAATAAAATCTTAAAAAAAAGGTCCTATAGCTCTATTGCTTTGAAGATGTCTTCTAAAAACAGAAGCTGAATGATTCTCAGGGAGGAAAAATAAATATGAAGGCTGGCTTTTGGATCTCTCTGCCAAGAGCAAACCTGGACAAGGTATCTACCATGGCTCAGGGCAGGATCTGAGACCCAGGAAAATGTGGGCTTCTTTTGTCCAGCAGCTGATCTGAAAAACTGGGGAGGTCTTGTTCCTCTTGCAACATGAGTTCTAGATCTGCAACATAAGCTCCTAATGTCAAAGGTTATGGCTTGCATTTTCTTCTCATCTCCCAGAAACTTGAACAGCTCCAAGCTTTCTTGATTGATGGTGTTTGTCATAGAGATGGTTTCCTGGGCAAAGGCCTCTGTCTGGATCCACCCACTGACTGGCTGTGTACCAGATCTGCAGGTATACTGTGGCCCTCTGGTGCTCCACACTCTGGTCATTTCAATTTTTTAGAGAGCTGGATCAGCAAAGTATACCCTAGGGGTCAAAGGGTTGCCTGCTTGTCTAGGGGGGCTGATTCTCATCCTTAAAGGCTCTGGCCTCACAGATTATATTGAAAATGGAGATGGAAGTAATAAAATCACTTTACCTCATTACATTCAGTCATTTGATCATCTCCTTTATTTCTACAAGTTGTTCTGCTCCTACCTGTGTTCTCCCACTCCATATGAAAGACTGGATGTGGGATACTTCTGCTTCCTGTTCAGTGTCATACTTTTCCTACTTTAGGGTCTCTGGAGATGCTGTTCCTTCTGACTGGTACACTCTTCCTGGGACACTCTTCCACTGGCTATTTGCATGGCTGGCTCTTTCTCTTCCTTTAGGTCTCAGTTTAAATATAACTCCTTTTCTTAACCATTCTTTGTAAAACAGAATGCTCTCTACCCTTCTTCCAGAAGCAACAACAACAACAATTTTATTTTCAATCTCAGAGATTTATCTTCTTCACAGCATTAACTATAGTTTGCAATAATGTATTTTATTTCTGTATTTACTTGTTTAATATCTACCTTCTTACAGTAGATAGAATAACAGAATAGTGGTCCCACCAGAGATGTCCACATCCTAATCCCCAGACCTATAGATGTGTTATATTACATAGCAAAGAGGAAACAAGACTGTAGATGGAATTAAGGTTGCTAATCAGCTGACCTTGAGACAGAGATTATCCACAACCAAGGAATGCAAGAAGTCTCACGAAACTGGAAAAGGCAAGGAAATGGATTTTCCCCTTGTCTCCAGTAAGAATGCAGCCCTGCTAACCCATTTTAGACTTCTGACCTCCAGAATTGTAAGAAAATAAATTAGTGTTGTTTTAAGCCACTAAATTTGTAGTGATTTATGGCCGTAATCATAGAAAACTATTACACTCTCCATTAGGCTATAATGACAGATGTTCTTTTTCATACTTTCTTAAGTACAGATGCAGATTTTCAACCAAGAACGTTTTTCTAAATTTCATTTATTTATTTGACAGACAGAGATCACAAGTAGGCAGAGAGGCAGGCAGAGAGAGAGGGGGAAGCGGGCTCCCTGCTGAGCAGAGAGCCCGATGCGGGGCTCGATCCTGGGACCCTGGGATCATGAGCTAAAGGCAGAGGCTTTAACCCACTGCGTCACCCAGGCACCCCTCAACCAAAAACTTTTTCTGGGGCAACTATTACGTGCCATATGCAATGGTAAGAGCTTGCTCATAGGTTATTTGCAGTAGTCTGTTTTTTCACACATTATATCTTACTATCTCATTTACTCCTTGCTTTTGAAAGGTAAAGATTCCTAGCCCTACTATGAAAAGGCTCAGAGAAGGTACGACCCCTCCCCAAGGCCACACAAGCTAATGAGTATAAGAGCTAGAATTAGAATCACCACTCCCTTATGCATAAACTCTCATACACTGGACCTATCTTATCTCTTCCTTTAGACTACATCTTGAACATTCCACATTCTCCTTGCTGAAGTGATACACCCTGCCTTTTAGCAACTATTTTTTCTCCATTTTTCTCCTGGTGAAAGTCAGCACTAAGCTGAGTAGAAAGGTCACATGATTTGGAATCCCAGCCGAGGTTTGAGTGCTCACTTGGTGACTTATTGACACTGATCTTTGGCACTCTCTCCCCATTCACCTCCAAGCACTACTTTTCATTTCCAGCTTCATCTCTCTTTTTAAATACAGCTGGGTATTTCTAATCAGGCTGGTGTCTTCATTATTCACATCTGTTCCTTACTTTACCCTGACAAACACTCAACACAATAACTACAGTCAATATTTATGGAGTACTTATTATGTGTCAAGCATCTAATTACTTGATATGAATTATTATCTCATTTAATCCTCACAGCTTCAAATCATGGTTATTATTATCTCCATGTTATAGATGAGTAAGCTGAAATTGAGAGAGATTAAATAACTTGCTCAAGGTCATTGACAACTGAAGCTGACTTGTTATGAGCCCAGATGCTCTTACATAGGACCCCCACTTTTAACTAGTAAACTCACTTATTCTATATTCTCTCTCTCACACACACACCCTGCAAAGCCAAACAGACTTTCCTCAAGCTACTACTTCCACCTGGACAGTGGGAATGGAGGACAGGAGTAAAGAAAGTGTTGCATCACACAGAAGGAACAGAATCTATAAAATCAAGGAAGCAAAAGAGATCACAGAAGGTTAGCAAGTTAGCATGTTGGAGCTGGGTGAGGCTGGAACACTAAGTCATATGAAAAAGAGGTTCCACCTCACAGACGCCTCCAATTCAACATTTTTAAAACCCCTTCCAGTCTTCCCTATTGAACCTGTTCTCCTTCAGAAACGTAAGAGTCTAAAAAGAACTCCTCAAACTCAACACCCTAGAAACAGATAATCACATCAAAAAATGGGCAGAAGACATGAACAGACACTTCTCTAAAGAAGACACAAATGGTTAACAGACACATGAAAAAATGTTCATCATCATTAGCCATCAGGGAAATTCAAATCAAAACCACATTGAGATACCACCTTACTTACATCAGTTAGAGTGACCAAAATTAACAAGACAAAAAACAACAAGTGTTGGAGAGGATGTGGAGAAAGGGGAACCCTCTTACACTATTGGTGGGAATGCAAGTTGGTGCAGACACTTTGGAAAACAGTGTGGAGAGTCCTCAAGAAATTAAAAATAGAGCTTCCCTATGACCCTGCAATTGCACTACTGGGTATTTACCCCCAAAGATGCAGATGTAGTGAAAAGAAGGGCCATCTGTACCCCAATGTTCATAGCAGCAGTGACCACAGTTGCCAAACTGTAGAAAGAGCCAAGATGACCTTCAACAGATGAATAGATAATGAAGATATGGTCCATATATACCATGGAATATTATGCCTCCATCAGAAAGGATGAATACCCAACTTTTGTATCAACATGAACAAGACTGAGGAGATTATGATGAGTCAAATAAGTCAAGTGGAGAAAGACAATTATCATATGGTTTACTTACTTGTGGAGCATAAGGAATAACACAGAGGACATTGGGAATTGGAGATAGAAATGAGTTGGGAGAAATCAGAGGGAGAGAAGAACCATGAGAGACTGTGGACTCTAAGAAACAAACTAGGGTTTTGGAAGGGAGGGGGTTGGGGGTTGGGTGAGCCTGGTGCTGGGTATTAAGGAGGGCACATATTTCATGCAGCACTGGGTGTGGTGCATAACCAATGAATCTTGGAACACTGAAAAATCAAAATCAAATTTAAAGAAAGAAAAAAAAAAAGAAACCTAAGAGTCATCCTTAACATCACCTTCTTCCTTATCCTCTGCCGTACCAGTCCATTGCCAAGTCCTATCAATGGGCCTCCTACCAAGTTGTTGTTGTTGTTGTTTAACTGCTTGCTTCTCTCCATCTCAGCTGGTGCTACCCTTGTCCCAGCCAACCTGAATGGGCAGATACAGCAGGTTCCTAATTGATCTCTCCACATCCTTTCTGGCTCTCCTCCCATCTGTTCTCCATAAAGCATTTAGAGGAATCTTTTCAATATAAAAATCTAATCATGTCACTTTCCAGCTTAGAGGCCTTCAGTGGATTCTTCTCTTTGCTCTTATGATGGAGAACAGAATGATGAAGAACAGAATCTTTGTCATGGTCTTTAAAAGCTTTTTGTGGTCTGGTTCCTGCCTACCTCTTTAACCTCTCAACCAACACTCCCTGTTGCTATTTGGATCCCAGTCACACTGGCCTTCTTTCTGTTTCTAAAATGTATCATTCCTCTTATAATCCACCCTATAAAGATCTTTTCCAGCTATTTATTCTGCAAGGGGTACTTGTTTCTTCCCTCCCACAATTTACCTAGTTAGCACTAACACAATCCATCCTTTAAATAAAATGTTACTGGGACACCTGGGTGGCTCAGTTGGTTAAGCGGCTGCCTTCAGCTCAGGTCATGATCCCAGCATCCTGGGATCAAATCCCACATCAGGCTCCTTGCTCAGCAGGGAGCCTGCTTCTCCCTCTGCCTCTGCCTGCCACTCTGTCTGCCTGTGCTCACTCTCTCTCTCTCTCTGACAAATAAATAAATAAAATCTCTTAAAAAAATAAAATGTTACTTCTTGTGGAACTTTCTAAAACTTAATAAGGCTCCCTGCCATATGTTCACAGAACCAGTCTTCCTCCAGATAACTTAACCACAATTTGTAAGTATACATTTATTTGAGTCTTGAGTTGAGTAATATCAATCTCCCCAAGTAGAGTATAAGTTTTATGAGAAAAGAAACAGTGCCAATTTTTGATCATTATCAAATGCCAGTGGCTGACACAGTGTTTGTCATATAGTATAGTTGGTACTCAGTAAGTATAAATAAATGAGAGGCAGTAAGTTTGCAAAGGGCCTTGCATCTCATACTAAGGGTCTTTAATGTCATTATCAAGACAATGAGAAACTGCTAAGGTTTTCAAAACAGGGGAGTGAATTGACTAGGTTTTGCTTTTAGAAAAGATAACACTGCTGAACAGAGGGAGACCAATTAGAGGGGATGAGATAGAGTATGGAATATAGCACTCATTTTTGGAAGACATCATAATAATTTAGGCAAAAATAATGAGGATCTGAACTATTTAATCTCTTGTGGGCCAACCATATCTCAATTTATCCATCTCTGAACACATTCCACAGATGATCTGAGACAAAGTACCACAGAAAAGCAATAAAATTATAAAAATAAATAAATAAAAACCTTAGATAAAAATGACTGATGTCAGAATTGGGAAGTCAAAATTGAGGAACCCTGTTGATGATGGTAAGAGAAAAGGAGAAATTAATTAAGAATAAAGCACAGATATGAAAGTATCTGTGATTCACACAGTTGAGCTGTGAATTTGGCTTTGAGCATCCTGAAGTCTATATGGAAAGGAAGATGTGATGACTTACATAGTTTTCATTATAGTAAAAGAAAAGACAGTACTCTTCAGTTCTGATGAAGGTGGTAGTATTTGGAATTGGGAGAAGAGGATAAATTAGAGAGAGGTTAAAGAGGTAGAATTGCTAAGACTCAGTGATTGAAAGTCCTACGTAAGGGCCAGTTTGTGGGGCAAGGAAAAGAAGTTTTGGGTTATGATGAGTTTAAGCTACCCATAAGCCATCCAGGTGGAGATGCCCAGAAGTAGTTGAGATGTCTCATTTCAGCATTTCCTCTCCCATTCCCCAATTTCCCTTATTCTACCATGCCTTCTCTCTCTGCTGGAATCACACCTAATCAACACCAGAAAGGTTCAAATATCTGTACTTTTGAGCCTACTGTTCCCTCAGTTCTATACTCTTTCTCCACTTGACCAACTCCTACTCACTCTTGATAACCCAAGTCAAATGTCATTTTCTCTGGGAAGATGCTCCACCACCCACAGAAACTCCCTTCTTTCTCTGTGCTCTCACCATGCTTGGATACCAAACTCCTATTGTCCTCTAATTACTGCTGTCTGCCTCCCCCATTAGACTTTCAGCTACATGTACATGCTTTAGATAAACTTTGTAGAGGAGAAAGAGAGAACCCCATGGTCACTCGGTGTGAGGCATAAACAATGAATCTCGGAACACTGAAGTTTAAATTAAAAAGAGAGAGAGAACCCCATGCTACGGTGACCTGAGAGTATGAAGGGTCATTACATGAATCCCAGAAGACAAATGGGGAAAACTCCTCCAATGCAGATGAGAATAAGGACCAGAGCAATGATCTTAGGGGACACATTCCCAGGGGGCAGTAGCGGCCAAGGGCAGAGGAACCAGGGTCTTTGGGCCCCTGACTCTAGAGCAAACTGGGAAACACTCTGGAAGAGTTAACCTGAAGATCGGCCAGCCTAGGCCCAGATTTTTCCTGGTTCAGCCCACAGAGAAGAGGGTAGGACTGAACCTCCACACAGGAGCTGAGTCTCCTCCCAGGCCAGTACCACAGAAATGAGTCAGTCATGTCTAAACCTCAGTTCCATTACTGACAGCTTGGGCCAGGAAAGTGTTAGTCTTGTTCTGAGAGTCAGGATAACTAACTTTCACACTGTTTTTGTTAATCCCTCTCTATTTGCCCTGGAGTTACCAGTTGTTCAAGAGAGTTAAGTATCTGACCCAAGCTTAAAAACCTTCTGTGGTATTGACACCTATACACTAAAGTCCAGACTCCTTAGCAAGGCATATATGACTAGCCTCAGCTGTCCAACTAATGATCACCTTACTCTCCACTCATACAACAATGGGAGAGAACTGAAAAATCATATTTTCTGACTCCTTTAGGCCACTGGGCATGCTATTCCCATTACCTAAACTGCCTTTCCCCTGCTGGCTTCCCCCTGCCCATCTGCCCCATTTACCTGAAAAATGAGTAATTTTCTTTTAGTCTCAGCTCACCTTATCTTATAGGTCTTCCCTGACAATAGCCACTTTGCCAGACTGAATTTTGTTACCCTGCCCTGAGCTCCCACAGTTCCTTGAGCTTCTTTTCTCTTTGAACTTAGACAGTGTTTATAGAAAAAATCAAAAATGATGCCCTTGGAAAGGATATGGGCCTATTGGAATCAAGGAGTTGGTTTGACAATGTTTTGTGACTCTGAAATGAAGGGGCTGGGCATCAAGGTATGCTGAGTTTGAGTCTCAACTCTACTACTAATGAACTGCATTATCTTGTTATATCTATTATCAATTATTTTACCTCTCTAGCCTCCCTCTCTCCATTTGATGAAGGGATAAGACTGAAAGGTATCAATGGGTCAATTCCAGCTCTGATATCCTAGGATTTTTTTTTTAAAGTGGAAGAAGAGATAAATGAACCCATGGGAGAAAAGAAAAGAATAAATGTGAGCCATCCCATGACTACAATGGACATTACAGATTTAACTGGCAAGAATCCTGTGACCCCAAGCCTGACAGGTACTGCTTATTATTTATAACATTCTATCCACTACTGCATGCATTGCTTTATAGATCACTGAGGCCTTTCACTTGCATTATATTTATATCATCCAGTGAGAGAGGCAGAACAAGCCTTTAAAGGCTGCTAGTATTCTTCAGAAGAGAAAACTGAGGGGGAAAAAGAAGTAGTTGTCCCAACAAGTGTTGAAATGACTTAAGGTTTAAGTACTTGCAGTCACCCTGTGTAGGGTTACCAACCTTTCAACTTTACTACATATACAAAACTTTCAGTTTTAAAACCAGAAAACTCCCAAGCAAACCAGAAAATTTGGTCATCTATATAAGTAATCAGCCCTCCTGCTCCTAATCACCCTCAAGGCAAGCAGATATAGCTAGGGAGCAGTGGACTAGTGCAATCCCTTACCCATGGTCCTGAACTACTGAGGACGAGGAAGCTAATCTAGCCCTGTTTGTTCTCCCTCAGTCTGGATTACATCTAACTGGGCTTCTCTTGGCTTAGTGGTTCACAGCTCTGGCTGCACATTAGAATCACTTGGGAGGATTTGCAAAAATTACAATTCCTGGACCTCACCCTAGACCAACTAAATCAAATCTGCCTTGAGTAAAGTCTGTTCATCAGTATTTTTAAAGATTTTATTTATTTATTTGTCAGAGAGAGAGAGAGTAAGGGAGCACAGGCAGACAGAGTGGCAGGCAGAGGCAGAGGGAGAAGCAGGCTCCCTGCCAAGCAAGGAGCCCTATGTGAGACTCTATCCCAGGATACGGAGATCACGACCTGAGCCAAAGGCAGCTGCTTAACCAACTGAGCCACCCAGGAGTCCCTGTTCCCCAGTATTTTTAAAAGTTCTCTGGGTGATTCTAATGTGCAGCTAGGCCTACGAACTACTGAGTCTAGCTCTTAAAAGATTTAACCACAGATTTAAACCAGGTAAGGTCCCTGGATTAAAGAATTCCTTCCCCAAAGGCCTCCTCCCCTCTTCTGCCTTGCATAGCCTTCCAACATATAAAATTTCCTCTAGATACTCAAAAGAGACCTTCTACAGAGTGCAGAAGCCCTTCCCCACCTCTCCCCCTTTCCTGGCAGCTTAAGGGGATCCCCTTCCTGGAATTATCTGCATTTTTGCAAAGGGATTTTGGAAAGTATTCAAGATTCAAAAGACAAAGCACTAGTCATGAAAAATTTAAGAGACATTGGGAGGTCTCTTAAAACAGGGGGATTGATCGAGTACCCTTGGAATCATATTACCTAGGTAACCTCCTACCTATAGGCCTAATTAATGGAACTAATTTAAACCATGACCCAGATGGAGAAAGAGTTGTGAAAGCTCCACAGTTCTCCACAGGTAAGATGTTGTACAAGAAGGAAGGGGCTGCTGGGGGAGTAAGGCCAGGCAAGGGAAAGAGAGATTTCTACAAGGATCTGACCTGGAAGCCAGGATGACTATGATTTTTGCTCTAACTCACTGCAAGTCCCAGTGGGCTTTATTTTCAGGGACCCCTGTCCTTGCCTTCCCCATCAGCCCCAGGCAGACAGTGTAGGCCTACAGCATTTGTCAAGTCTGAGACCCTCAAAAACTAGAAGGAAAGTGACTTGGAGATCCCCTGACTACTTTACCCTCCCCTTACACACCTTCTTTGTCCAGTCCTTAGCTGGACAGTCATGACAATCACGAAAGGTAGGATATTCAAAGAGTTTCTTTTATTTAAGCCAAAATTGGTTTCCCTGGAATTTTTCCTCTCTGGTTCTAGCTCCTTCACCTATTTCCCTGAGTTAGGTCTAATTCCCCCTAGCCCACTCACTTCCCTCTGGACAGATACCAATTTGTCTTTGTGCCTATTAACATGCCATGCTCAGTACTGGACCTGGACTCTGCCTACTATAGAGATAAACTTTTTCTAGAAATGGTATTTCTATTAATATAGTCTGAGATATCACACACATGCATACACAAACCATAATTTACACTCTCTGTATGCTGATTTATAATCTGCTTTTTTCACTCAACAATATTTCATGGGCATCTTTTTATGTCAACTAATATGAGTCTACTCACCATTTTAAGTGGTTTAATTACATGGATGTACCATAGCTTATTTAATCATTCTGCTATTAAAGGACACTTGGATTTTTTTTTTTAATTTAAATTGAATTAGCCACGGCACCTGGGTGGCTCAGTTGGTTAAGCAGCTGCCTTTGGCTCAGATCATGATCCTGGAGTCCCGGGGTCGAGTCCCACATCGGGCTCCCTGCTGGGCAGGGAGTCTGCTTCTCCCTCTGACTTCTCACTTCTCATGCCCACTCTCTCTCTCTGTCTCTCATTCTCTCTCGTGCATACAAATAAATAAATAAAATCTTTAAAAAATTGAATTAGCCAGGGCGCCTGGGTGGCTCAGTGGGTTAAGCCACTGCCTTCGGCTCAGGTCATGATCAGGGTCCTGGGATCGAGTCCCACATGGGGTTCTCTGCTCGGCGGGGAGCCTGCTTCCTCCTCTCTCTCTCTCTCCCTGCCTTTCTGTCTACTTGTGATCTCTGTCTGTCAAATAAACAAATAAAATCTTTTTAAAAAATTGAATTAGCCAACGTATAGTAGTACCTCTTTGGTTTTTGGAATAATGTTTAGTAATTCATTAGTTGCTTATAACACCTAGTGCTCACTTGGATTCTTTTCAATTTTGTACTATCAAACAACATTGTGATGAATAATCTTGGGCAAATCTGTATACACTGGTCCACATTTATTTCTCAGTTAGTCAAAGGGGAAGCAAACTTTAATTTTCTCAAACATTTTATTTATTCATTTGTCAGAGAGAGACACAGTGATAGAGGGAACCAAGAAGAGAGTGGTAGAAGGAGAGGTAGGCTTCCTGCTGAGCAGGGAGCCAGATGCAGGGCTAGAAGCCAGGACCCTGGGATCATGACCTGAGCTGCAGGCAGACACTTAATGACCAAGCCACGCAGGCACCTCTCCGATTTTAAATTTTGATACCTATCACCAAACATTCCTCAGAGAAATTTTTCTTACTTCTATTTCCATGATCATTGCATGCAAGTACTTTCATCCTGACATGTTCATCAACACTTGGTATCGGTCATTTTAATATTTGCCAATATGCTACACCAAAAAAAAAATCCTCTTCATCTTTGTTTTCATTTATTTAATTACTAATGGGTTGAATATCTTTACATGTTAGTGTTTTATATTTCTTGTTTTATAAATTATTTATTCATATCTTTTGTTCAGTTTTTCCTGAGGTGTTCTCTTTTAATTATTGATTTATAAAAATTTCTTTATATTTTAAGGATGGCATCCCCTTTTATGTTGAATATCTTGCAAGTTTGTCCCTAGTTTGTCCTTTGGCTTCTGATTTTCATTTTGCAACATAATTTTTTTGTTTGTTTTTTTTATGTCACCAACATTTATAAATATTCCTTTTGTTATTTCTGTCTTATCCTGCCAAGGTTATAAAAATACTAATCTATATTTACTTTTAATACATTGGGCCTTCATTCCAGCTGCTATACTTTCCTTCTTCTACCTCTGCCCTCCACCATAATTCACCACCTGGTACCCACTCTTCTCTGCTTTTTGCCAGATAACTGCTATATTAAAGCTCATAAACTGAGATACACTAATAGCTGCTTATATGTCTCAGGTTCCTAGGTATGTTATACTGATAGGGATAGGGAATTCTTGGATATAACTATTACCCCATAGAAGTAACTTTCTAATGGTGCCATTTTGAGCACTAAGACAGGTAGGTGAAAGGAATGATTTGGAGGAAGTGGTATAGTGGAAAGAATACTAGGTTTAAAGTTAGACAAATCCGCATTTTGTCCCAACACTAACTGTGTTTCATGGCTAATTCATATTCCCTCTCTGAGACCTCATCCATAAAATGAGAAGACTACGTGTTCTTTGTAGTTATTATTTGTTTGCCATCTGTGTTCTCCCCCTCCAATTTCATTACCACTATACTCCCAGCATCCAGTATAGCACCTGACAAATAGTAGGTGTATAGCAAGTGTTTACTACCTGAAAGAATGGACACATGAAAAAGTGGCTGACAAATAGTAGACACTATATACAGCAGTTCCCTCACTTTCCTTCCCTCTCAGAATCGCTCCAGAGAAGGCCCAACCCTTAGCTGCCCCTCATGGAAGAAAACACTCACGTTTCTCCACCTTCTATTTCAGATAGTAGAAAATGGTCTCCTGCTCCCTGATTAAGAAGATTAAGAACACCTGGACTATGGCAGACCTGGGGATAAAAGGAAACCACTCTCCATTTTCTTCAGTGGGGTAAGGAATATTGCCAAGGATGTGCCAGTCTTCTTTGAGGGCAACACACCATACCCACATGCTGGCTTAAAAACCAAGAATCCTGGAGTCCATAACATTCTTAATTGCCAGACAGACAGCAAGCTTCCAATCCGGAAGATTCATATTGGGGTCCCAGCTCTGCCACTTATTTATCCTACATCCTTCAAAAATTCACTTTAACTTCACAGGGTCTTTGAAAAATGGAGTTCCATCTAGTTCCATCCACATCATTGCAAATGGAAAATACTTGTCCTACTTCCCTCTTAAGGAGCAAGTGAGATAATGAGAGGTCTACATATTTTTACAGCCCTTTATGCATACAGACTTATTTCATTGCATCCTCATCACAACTGCATGTGGTATCATGATGCCTATATTATAGGACAGGAAACTGAGACTCAGCAGGGTTAAGTAAGTTGCCCAAGATCACATAGCTATAAATTAGCACAGTTGTATTTAAATTCAGCTCTGTCTGATTACAGCTCTTCCTACTGAATTCCAGATATCATGCTAGGCACTAGGGATACCATCACCAAGTCTTGGTTCCTCACGGTCCTTACAGTTTACCAAGGGAGGCAGATGTGTAAATCAATGACCCAGTCACAGGGTGATAATTACAATGGCAGAGAGACTATCAGAGAATGGAGGAGGGTTATCTAATCCAGCTTTGCAGAAACAGGGAAGTTTCACAAAATGGTGTAGCTTGAGCTAAGACTTGAAGAGTAAGCAGCAGTTCTCTACATAGACCAGAGAGGATAAAACTCATGCCAAGTAGAAGGAACAGCAAGTACACAAGTCAGAAGTGTGAAAGCATATATCAACCATAAAAAGCTATAGTAACTGAAGCAATTTGGTACCAAAGAAAGAAAAAAACAAATCAGTTGGTCAGCATAGCATGAATTTACAGTCTCAAATACATAAAAGAATTTATGTTATCACCTGTTGAACTTCATTCAGTGAATATTTTATTGAAAACCTATAATATGATAGGTGCTCTATTAGGTACTGAGGGTACAGCTGTGTGGAAAAATCACTGCCCTCATGGAACTTACATTCTAGTGAGAGATACAGAAAATAAACAAATAAATAAGTTTAATATGTAGTAAATTAGGTGGTGATAAGTGCTATTTAATAAAGCAGGAGAGAAAACAAGGGATGGGGGGGAAGTTGTAAATTTAGATAGAGGTCAGAGAACACCTCATTGACAAGGACACAGTTAAGTAGCAACATAAACGAACTGAGGGAACAAGAAAGATACATAGGGAAAGAGCATTCCAGGCAGAAGGATCATCAAGGGCAAAGGTTCTTAGGTAGGAGTTCATGTGTTCTTACAACAACAAGGAGGCCCTCATGGCTGGATCAGAGAGGGATAGAATAATAGGACTGATTAGGTTGGAGAAGTGATTGTCTTTAGATGGCAGTAGGGCATAGAAATCATGAGGGTTTTACTTTCTTTTTATTATGTTGTTCAAATTTTTACCTGTAGGTTTGTGTTAACTACTGTGGGTTGGTTGTTGTTGTTGTTTTATTTGTTTTTGAGAGAGAGAGAAAAAGAGAAAGAATGTTAGGATAGGAGAATGTGGAGGATGGTACTTTGAAGGTTCCATTGCAAGTAAGGGAAGTAGGGGAAGAATTTGGAAAGGTAAGTGGAGGCTAGATCATAACCAGGTTTAGGCTGTGTGTCAGTCTAAGAGGTTTGGGATTTTATCAAAGTACTCAAGAACTAGTGAAGTCTTTTTTTTTTTAACATTCCAACTTTTATTTTTATTTTGTATTAACATATAATGTATTATTTATTCCAGGAGTATAGGTCTGTGATTCATCAGTCTTACACAATTCACAGCACTCACCATAGCACACACCCTCTCCAATGTCCATCACCCAGCCACCCATCCCTCCCACCTCCTCCACTACAGCAACCCTCATTGTGTTTCCCAAAATTGAGTCTCTTATGGTTTGTCTCCCTCTCTGGTTTTGAAACCATTTCATTTTTAACTCTCTTTCCCCATGATCCTCTGACTTGTTTATCAAATTCCACATATCAGCAATATCATATGATGATTATGTTTCTATAATTGACTTATTTCACATAGCATAATACCATCTAGTTCCATCTACATCATTGCAAATGACAAGATTTCATTTTTGATGGCTGCATAATATTCCATTGTATGTATATGTGTGCCTGTGTATTTCACACTTTCTTTATCCATTCATCTGCTGATGGATATCTAAGCTCTTTCCATAGTTTGTCTATTGTGGGCATTGCTGCTATAAACATCAGTGCCCATACTGGCCAAGGAAATCAATCATATTTGGGGGGGTGAAAACAGCCCCCCAAACCCCCACCCCTCAAATATAATAGGTTTCTCTGGCCAATATGGACACTTGATTGCCCAGGAAGAGCCTGCAAGCAGAAAAACCAAGCTATCACAATAATCCATGCCAGAAATAGTAAACTAGGGTAGAGGTGAAGGGGATAGGTCTAAGAAATTCTTTTTTTTTTTTTCCTCCCCTCCTTTTGAAAGATATTAATAGTACCCTCTCCGAACTTCCCTACACATATATATTGAGGGAAAAAGACAAAACTTATCTCTAGGATCCCTCTCAGCTGAGATACTTAAAGATTTTGGGATTTAAAGTCTCTATTAACCTTCCTATTTTCTGGCTGGATCATTATCTGTTGCCACTGCTCCCGTTTCCCTTCAGGCCCCACTCTGGGAGCTGCATCAGTACTGTTTTTTTAGAGGTGGTAGGAGCTAAGGAAAAATAGAAAGGAGGCCTCAGTTTTTTTATCATCTATGAATCCTCTGGCATCCCAGCCTGAATGGAAGGGTAGGAGCCTTCTGGGATATTTTGAAAGCATCTAAAATTAGCCTCAAGGCTTCAGTCAGAGAACACAGGGCCAGGACACTGACTGAACAGTAGAACTCACAGTCTTTGCCAAGTTCCCACCCCAGGCTCCATTCTCTTCCTAAATAAGCCAGTTTTCCCTCCTTCTTTAGCTGTCTCCTTGGAGGCCCCACCCAAGCCTGAAAAGTTCAAATTTAGCCCCAAACCTCCACCCCAAACTCTCCTGGAAAGAGAGCCCAAGATATAGTAGCTTATCTTCTCTAAAAGTCCCTATGGGTTCTGGGATGGTAAAGAAAATAAGACAAGGAAAAGCTGAGACCAAGACACATGCCCACAGAGCAAAGGAAGAGACACTGGGCTGTGAGAAAAATAGAGAAGAAAACAGAATGAAAGAACCAGAAAAAATAAGATAAAAGGAAAAATGGAGTCTGTGACTGGAGAAAAGAAAAAGATTCAGAGATAGAAATAAATAGAGATGGTAATAAAATGGCTTAAATAAATAGCAAAACAGATACATAGAGTCAGAAACAGAGGAGAAGGGAGTGGGAGACAGAAAAGAGAGGGAGCCTCAGTTCCTTGTTCTGTCCTCAACTTTTACATCAAGCCAAGAGCCTGTGGCTAGAGGCGTGAATTCAGCCCTGGAGGTAGACCCTATGTAACCTCAGTAGAGGTTACCCTCAGGGGTAGGAGGAGGCGGGGCCTCCCAAAGGCAAGACTGACTGAGAGACCAAGATAAGCAAGACAATGAGCCCAAGCAGCCCTCATATTTGCACAGTGTTGTCATTAGGCACTCACACCCACCATGCACTGCAGACAGGCCAATAAACAGTCACCCTCAAAGCAAGTGCACAAGAACCGTTCCCCCAAGTAAGAACACTTTTCTATTTGATATTTAAAAAAGACTTCAAATTAGTCATCATAAGCAGTATCAGAATATTAATAAACTTCTTTACACTGATTTCAATGGCTTGTTGTTTTTATTTTTTATTACATATGGGCAGGGATGCTAAAATCTGTTCATGATTTAGGGACTTTAAAGGTCTGCACCTGACCTACCATCATCGTTCTGGGTTATTAGGGTAAGGTAATAGAAAGGACATGCTCTCCTTCTGGGCCTGTTTGGATGCCTCTTTGACTGCTCTTTCTCAGTCATCTTTGACAGGGTCTCTGGACAAGTAGAAACTTTTTAGCAAAACATCTTTTGGGAGTTGTGAGGACCAGCTGAGGAGAAATCCAAAAGGTTTGGCTAAGAAGGTGAAAAAAAGGGTGTCTGCTCTGGTGGTAAGATATTGGATGACTTAAGTCTAACGCCTAATTCTGTTCCTGAAATGCTGTGTGACACTGGGTACTGACTTCAACCTTCGGAAACTCAGCCTTCTTCTCTAATAAAATGGAACTAAAGCCCATTATGCTAGAAGTCTTATGAGATTTGCAGGAGAATAAGCAATGAGAAAGTATGTGTATAAGAATAATTCCTGTTAGTACAAATCACTTTAGGAAATGTCAGACCACTGAGGTGAACACAGCTCCTGGTACAGATGAGGCAACTGAGGCTCTCTGAATTTTACTAGAGCAGGAACAAGAAGAGAAAGAAAGTCTGAGAGAAGCCTGGGGAAAAACAGGGGAAATTGGAGCAGAGTTAAAAAAAAATGGAAATCTGATTTATTGTCTTAATAGGAACTGAGATGTGATTAATTTTTATGGCCTTATTAGGCTTTGTTTGGTGATGTGTTAGAAAGGAATAATAAATATGTCTAATATGTAATGAGTTCTTTATAACAGAAACCCTTTAGAAGGGAGCATGGCCAGCCCACCAAGGGACCAGGAAGTAGCTAGCTCTTTTCTAACAGGAATCTGGGCAGCAATCCCTAAAAGGTGGACACCATGAAAGTCTTCAACCTGGCCAAATGTTACAGGTTTACATGGCTCTTCAGTGCCTATGAGATTAATTCTAAACTTTTTGTATTATGTAAGTCTTTGCTTCATTCTTTATCATGTTCTCCCCAGACCCTGGCTTATTTCCTCCTTTATATCCCTGGCCTACAGCCATATTAAAATTCTGGCCACCATAATGTATATTTACACTTTGCCTGAAATGCATCCGTGTCATCCCCTCCCTTTGCTTAGTTAAGTTAACTGAAGGACTTAGCTAAAGAACACCTTTACTGGGAAATCTTCCCTGACCAACTTCTATACCCAGTCTGGGATCTGGTTCATGCCTCCTCCACTTAGCAATCTGGATTGACATTATTTGTTTTCATGTCTGTGTTCCCCCCAAAATAATGAATATTTTGAGGGTAGGGACAATATCATCTCCATATTTGTAATAATAATGGGAAGTGACTGATAAGGTACACAAGATTTATTTTCATAGTGATGAAAATGTTTTATTTTTTAAAGTTTTTATTTAAATTCCAGTTAATTAACATACAGGGTAATATTAGTTTCACGTATATAATTTAGTGAGTCCACACTGCCATACATCATGCAGTGCTCATGACAACAAGTGTCTCCCTTACTCCCCATAACCTATTTAACACATCCCCCCCAATAACCATCATTTTGTTCTTTAAAGATAAAAGTCTGTTTCTTGTGTTGCCTCTCTCTCTCTCTTTCACTTTTTACCTTTTGGTCATTTGTTTTGTTTCTTAAATACCACATATGAGTGAAATCATATGACATGTCTTTCTCTGATTCATTTTGCTTAGCATAATACACTGTACGTCCATCTATGTCACTGCAAATGTTAAGATTTTATTCTTTTTTATCACTGAGTAATATATATATATATATATATATATATATATATATATGCCATATCTTCTTTAGCCATTCATCAGTCAATGGACACATGGGCTGTTTACATTATTTGGCTATTATAGATAATACTGCTATAAACATCACAAAGCATGTATCCTTTCAAATTAGTATTTTGTATTCTTTCAGTATTCTGTATTTTGTATTCTTTTGTATTTTTTCAGTAAATACCTAGTAGTACAAATGCTGGGTCTGAGGGTAGTTCTGTTTTTTACTTTTTGAGGAAATCCATACTGTTTTCCAGAGAGGCTGCCCCAGTTTGCATTCCCACAGTGCAGGAGGGTTTCCCTTTCTCCACATCCTCACCAACATCTGCTGTTTCTTGTGTTGTTGATTTTAGCCATTCTGACAGGTGTGAGATGATTATCTCCTTGTAGTTTTGATTCACATTTCCCTGATGATGAGTGATGTTGAGCATTTTTTCATGTGTTTGCTGGCCATCTCTAAGTCTTCTTTGGAAAAAATGTCTATACATGTCTTCTCATTTTTTTAAACAGGATTATTCATTTTTGGGGTGTTGTGTGTTATAAGTCATTTGCAAATATCTTCTCCCATTCAGTTGGTAGATTTTTTCATTACTGATTCAATTTCTTTGCTGGTTATTGATCCGTTCAAGTTCTCTCTTTCTTTCTGTTTCAGTTTTGGTAATTTATGTTTCTAGGAATTTATCCATTACTTCTAGGTTGTCCAGTTTGTTGACATACAGTTTTTCATAATATTCTATTATAATTATTTGTATTTCTGTGGGGTTTTTTTGTTTGTTTGTTTGTTATTTCTCTTCTCTCATTTGTGATTTTAATGGGAGTTCTCTGTGTCTCCTGGATCTGGATGTTTGTTTCCTTCCCCAGTTTAGGGAAGTTTTCAGCTATTATTTCTTCAAATAAATGTTCTGCCCCCTTTTCTCTCTGTTCTTTTTGGGACTCCTGAAATACAAATATTATTACAATGGATGATAACTGAGTTCCCTAAGACTATGCTCTTATGCATAATTCTTCTTTCTATCTTTTATTCATCTTCGTTATTTTCCATTACTTTGGCTTCTAGGTCACTAATTCTTTCCGCTGCTTCATCTAGCCCGCTATTCCAATTCAATCATCAAGACTGTTTCTAGTCTTGTTTATTGCACTCTTTGTTTGTGATTGATTCTTTTTTAACTCTTCTATCTCTGTGGTAAGGGTTACACTGATGTCTTCTGTTTTTTTCCTCAAATCCAGTGAGTATTCTGATTATTCCTTTACATTCTCCATCAGGCATGTTACTTATATATGTTTCACTTAGATCTCTGGCCTGAACCCTATCTTGTTCTTTCATTTGGGATAAATTTTTCAATCTTCACATTTTGTCTGTCTCCTCCTTCTTCTCTGTGTTAGAAAATCTAGTCATGTTTCCTGCTCTTAAAAGTGATGGTCTTATGAAGAGATCATGTAGTGCCCAGGGTTGCACTTTAGGTAATGTCTCTGTTGTGTGCTGCATGTGCTCTGTTGTTGTGTTTTGGCTTCTCTATCCATTAGGCCAGTTGTTGGCACAGGCTTTCCTTGGCTGCTATGGGCAGTGCTTGGTTCCAGGCCTGAATGCGGTGAGTTTTAACTAAGTGTACTCTAGTCTGTTTGTGAAATGAGACCTGACACAAACTTCACCAGAACTAAGGCCCTGAAGAATTCCCTGGCCCAGAGATGTGGTGTGCCTGGGGGTTGGCAGTGGTCTTCTAGAAGAAGCACTTTCTGCACTGGGACTGAGGCAAGTTTGACTGCTTAACTTGTATAAGCAAGTTAGGTAGCCAGTGACAGTGCTGTGCTCCTTTCCACAAGTTGTTCTCTGTTTAGGCTGGAGGGTGGCAGGAGGTAGAGGTGGGGAGGGTAATGGCACCAGCCAGCTCCTTTGTTCCCAGACAGGTGTCTCCATGAACACTGCCTCTCAGTGAGGTGCTCTGAGAAGAGCAAGTAATCTTCCCACTGTGTGCCCCAGGCAATCTTCAAATTGCTGTTCCCATGCTGTCTGTCCCTGGCTTTTTTTGCCTGCCTTCTCTGTAGGAGCAGCAAATTGCCCTTCAGGTTCTATACCAGCCAAACACACTGACCTTTAAAACTCTAGGCTTCAAACCCCACTGGCTGCAAGAATTCATGAAATTCTGCCCCTCTTGTTTTCCAAGCCAAAGGCTTTGGGAATACGTTCTCCTTCTGTATCTCCCTGTGTGTTTCTTTGTCTCTCACCCTTCTCCATGACCCTGGTTCCCTTCCCTCCAAAGAACCCATGATCTGTTTTTCCCCTCACCCTATCTCTGCACTCCTTACCTTTTTTGATGGGACCTCTTCTCTCCCTTTAGCTGTGGAGTTTGTTCTTTAAGTCTTCAGGCCTATTTATGGTGCATTTAGGATGATTTTTTTAGGTATCCAGTTGGGTTTGTGGAATTCAAGGACATATATCAAAACACTAACCAGATGTGAGCTAAGGAAATAGAGATTTCAGAGACCATACATTATGAGGAGTTCATTTTTTCTAAAAATAGTTCAGAATACTCACTAAACATACATACCTTTAGCAATCAACAAAAGAGCAAACCTTGGGGGAAATAGATGGATCTAATTTCCAGATTGGCCACATTATAATATTTGAATGTCCATCCAGTTTTCAACAACAATAACAAAACCCTCATAAGATATTTTATAAGGGAAAAAGTTCACAGCTAGAAAAAAAGCTGTAAACCAAGAATTTTGTATCTGGCAAAACTCTTCTTCAAAAATAAGGGAAAAATTGAGGCATTTCCAGATAAACAATAGCTGAGGGAATATATTTACACTAGACCTGCCCTACAAGTGATACTTCTAGGTTGATCTAAAGGACGTTAGACAGTAACTAAAAATCATATGAAGAAATAAACATTTCTCATAGAAGTCCATAGATGGGGAAGCATAAAAGCCAATGTTATTTAGTTTTTGGATTTTAACTCCAGTTTTTATTTCCTACATTATTTAAAAGATGTACATATAAAAATAATTATAAATCTTTATTACTGAGCACACAATATATAAAGCTATAATTTCTGAATACCATAATACAAAGGGACAGAGCTGTATCTTAGCAAAGTTTTTGATAATATTTAAGTTAAGTTAGTAACAATTAAAATTAGCTTGTTAAATGTAATCCCCATGGCAGCCACAAAATAAAATCAAATGAACATACACAGAAGCAAAAGAGAAGGGGCTATAAACTTTTTTTTTTTCAAAAAACACTGAACATACAAGTAGGCAGTAATGGAGAAAATGAGGGTCAAATAAGGGAACAGTAATTATATTAAATAGAAATGTATCACACTACCCAATCAAAAGGCAGAGATTAATGAAATGGTTTGAAAACATGACCCAACTATATGCTGCTTACAAAAGATTCACTTTGGATCCAAAGACACAGATAGATTAAAAGTGAAAAGATGGGAAAATATTTTCCATGAAAATAGCAACCAAAAGTAGCTAGATATGAGTATCAGACAAACTAAACTTTAAGCTAAAACATTTTACAAGGGACAAAGGAGGAAATTATATATTGGTAGAGAGTCAATTTATCAAGAATGTATAATTATAAACATATACACACCAAAAACTTGAGCCACCAAAATATGAAGCAAACATTGACAAAATTAAATTGAGAAGTAGAAAATTATACAATAATAGTGAATAACTAAATACCTACTTTCATTAATAAATAGAACATTTATAGAAGGTAAAGAAATAGAAGATTTGCAGAGCATTGTAAACCAACTAAACCTAACAGACATATATAGAATTCTCCAACCAGAAATAGCAGAATGCTCATTCTTGGTTTTTTTTTTTAAGATTTTATTTATTTATTTGAGAAAGAGAGAGAGAAAGAGAACAAGCATGAGGGGAGAAGTCAGAAGGAGAAGCAGACTCCCTGCTGAGCAAGGAGCCTGATGAGAGACTCTATCATTGGACTCCAGGATCATGACCTGAGCTGAAGGCAGTTGCTAGTTGCTTAACCAACTGAGCCACCCAGATGCCCCCAGAATGTTCATTCTTCTCAAGTGTACATGGAGCCTTCTTCAGGATATGACATGTGTTAGATTACAAAAGAAGACCCAATAAATTTTAAAAAGACTGAAACATATGAGCTGTCTTCTCTAACCACAATGGAATGAAGCTAGAAATCAATAACAAGATAAAAATGTAAATGTTGCAAATTTGTGGAAATTAAGCAGCATAATCTTAAAGAACAAATGGATCAAATAAGAAAATCAATGTAATATAGCAACATTAATAGAATGACAGGAAAAATCATATCATTATTTCATTTGAAGGAGGGAAGGCACTTTACAAAAATGCAAACCCTTTCATGACCAAAAAAAAAAACACTCAGAAAACTAGGAATAGAAGGGAAATTTGTCAATATGGGGAATTATGTTTATTAAAAACTCACAACTAACATCATACTCAGTTGTAAGAGACTTAAAAACTTTCTTCTTAAATATGGAACAAGACAAAAATGTCTAATTTTACCACTGCTATTCAACATCATACTGGAAGTTCTAGCTAGAGTAATAAGAACCATAAAGAAAGAAATAAAAAGCATCTAAATTGGAAATTAAAAAAGTAAAACTATCTTTATTCACAAAAGACATCATCCCATATGTAGAAAAAATCCCAAAGAATTAATCAAAAACCTAGTAGAGCTAAGACACAAATTTAGCCAAGTTGCAAGATACAGCATCAGGATAAAAATTATATGTATTTTAATTTACTAGCAATGGACAATAAAAAAAGGAAATTAAGGAAGCAATTCCACTTAAAATCACATGTAAAATAATAAAATACTTAAGTAATTAATTTAATCAACAAGGTGAAGTAAGTGTACATTGAAACTACAAAACTTTGCTGAAAGAAAATTAATAAGATTTAAATAAATTGAAAGTACCCTATGTTAATTGGTATGAAGAGTTAATATTGTTAAAATATCAATATGACTACTCCAACAATCTACAGATTCAATGCAACCCTATCAAATTCCAGTAAGATTTTTTGAATAAATGGAAAAGCCAATCCTCAAATTCATTTAGGATTGCAAGCCAAAAAGTTATTTAAAAAATAAAGAAGGGGGCGCCTGGGTGGCTCAGTGGGTTAAGCCGCTGCCTTCAGCTCAGGTCATGATCTCAGGGTCCTGGGATCGAGTCCCGCATCGGGCTCTCTGCTCAGCAGAGAGCCTGCTTCCTCCTCTCTATCTCTGCCTGCCTCTCTGCCTACTTGTGATCTCTCTCTGTCAAATAAATAAATAAATAAATCTTTTAAAAAAAAAATAAAGAAGGATAAAGGTGGAGGGATCTTTTCCCAATTTTAAAACTACAAAAAATTTTACCACAAAGATACAGTAATCAAAATAGTTAGGCAATGGCATAGGTGTAGACATATAGACCAATGGAATAGAATTGGAAGTCCAGAAATAAATGCATATGTCTATGGTCATTTGATTTTTGAGAAGGGTATCAATACCATTTAATGGGAGAAAATAATTTTTTCAATGGATGATTCTGGGACAATTGGACTTCCATGTACAAAAGAATGAAATTGGACCCTGACTTCACACCATATACAAAAATCAAGTAAAAATGTATTAATGGTTTAAAAATAAAAGCTTAAACTATAAAACCTTTAGAAAAAAATATAGGGGTTAATCTTCATGATCTTGGATTTGACATTATTAGATATGACACCAAAGCAACAAAATTTAAAGTAGATAAATTGGACTTCATCAAAATTAAAATTGAAAAAAATAGAAGAATTAAAATTAAAAGAATTGAAAATCAGGACTCAAACAGATACTTGTATCCCAATGTTCATTGTGGCACTATCCACAATGACCAAAATGTGGAAGCAACTCAAGTATCCATAAACAAATGAATGGATAAATAAAATGGGCATATACATACAATGGAATATTATACAGCCACCGAGAAGAAATGACATTTTCATACATGACATAACATAAATGAATCTTGAAAACATTATGTTAAGGTAAATAATCCAGAAACTAAAGGACCAATATTGTATGCTTCCACTTAGATGAAATACCTAGAATAGGTAAATTCATAGAGACAGAAAGTTGGTTAGGGGTTACCAGGGATAGGGGGAGTGGAAGAGTATACAGTTATTGCTTAATGGTTGCAGAGTTTCTGTTTGGGATGACAGAAAAGTATAAGAAATAGAAAAGTGATGATGGTACACTGAATGTAATTAATGTCCCTGAATTGTAGACTTAGAAATGGTTAAATTGGCAAATTTTATGTTATATATGCTTTATCACAATAAAAAATACAAAAAAAGAGAGCGAGAGAGAGAAAGTGATAATAACACCTACACTTAATACCCTTACTGCTGGATCTAGTATAACCCTTTGTGAAGTACAGACTCCATGCCAGGTACTATTTTAGGTTCTGGGGAAATGGTTGTGAAGAACATTCTAATCAGAGGAGACAGACAATATACAAACAAATGAGTAATCAGGAAACCTAATTTATAGTCTCAACACTGTTGTGGACCTGGCACTCTGTAACTACTTTTCTCCATGACCACTTGAGGGGCCCCTGACTGGGGTAGGCCCTGGAGACTTAAGTTGTAAAACTATGCTTTACATTTCCATAGCAATGGGCAGATCCTCTGCAACGGTTTTTCTCCTCCCATTTCTCTGCTTCATAGGTGGCCAGTTTTGCCTTGTCCTAAGTGGGCTTGAGCTTCAAATCCAAGAGCTGCCTTGGAATAGCAGAGCTTAGGCCAGGCATGGAGAATTCATATGTTTTCCATCCTTCACAATATTCCCTTGGGTCCTGGCACCTTACTGCCCTTCACCTTTCCTTGACTCAGTTTCTTGAGTACATGAAGAGCTTCTGGGTCCTTCCCCTGCTTTTTGTCCAGGCCTCGCTAGGACATCCTATTTCCTCCAATCCCACCTCACCCACTATGGCATTTGAAATTCCAGGGCTCCCACTTCAGAGTTTTCAACATAGACAAAATAATGGGCCAATTCAAGAACCAGTTTAGTTATCAACTGAGTGTCTGCTGAGTATCAAACAGGTAAAAACAAACCCAACAAGTCATTCAGTCTTCAGTTTGACAAACATTTAATGAGCCCCTGCTCTTACCCAGAAGTCAGCAACTACACTTCACAGCCATAATAATGGTAATGATAATATTTTGAGCATCTATTTATGTATACAGGACACTTCCCATGGGTTAACTCACTGAATTTTCATACAATCCTGACCATTCCACAGGTCATGTATTTTCCACACAGCCAGTGCACCATGACCTCTGCCAACACCTCACTTCAATGTATTCCCCACAATTTACTTCACCACACACTTCACCCCTTGTTCCTCTTGCAAACCTCATTATAACACTCCTTAAACATATTCTCTATGCCTAGTATTCTTTTTTTTTAAAAGATTTTATTTATTTAATTGACAGAGAGAGATCACAAGTAGGCAGAGAGGCAGGCAGAGAGAGAGGAAGGGAAGCAGGCTCCCTGCTGAGCAGAGAGCCCGATGCAGGACTCGATCCCAGGACCCTGAGATCATGACCAGAGCCGAAGGCAGCGGCTTAACACACTGAGCCACCCAGGCACCCCATATGCCTAGTATTCTTGAATACCATACAGAAACTGGCATGCACATACGGACACAGACACAGCTCTTCCTCCCCAACACTTTACACACATATACATATGCTTTCACAGGCCATGCTTCTGATAAGCCATGTCTCCCACCCAGGTATAAACACTTCTTTCAGAAATATAGAGTCACACTATGTCTTGTCAACAAAATTAGGCACAGAGATTCTTCATTCACTCTGCCACATTCCTTTTGTTTCTTGTAAATTATTTTTTAATTTTAATTCCAGTGTAATTAGCATGGGTGTACAATATAGTGATTCAACAATACTGTGCATTATTCAGTGCTCGTCACAATAATTCCCTTTACCTATTTCCCCCATCCTCGCACCCACCTCCCCTCTGGTAGCCATCAGTTTGTTCTCTATAGTTAAGAGTCTGTTTTGGGGGTTTGTCTCTTTCTTCATTTTTTTTTTTTTTGCCACATTCCTTTTTGTGTATCCTCCTATCCCAGACCTGCCCTGTCTCCATGCCATCCTGTCTTCATTTCACCCACATACAGATCCTGCACACAGTCTCATAGTCACAGACAGGCCAGTCCACACACAGGAACTGCCAACTCTTCTCTTCCTTTCCTTCTGGCTCTCTTCATGCTGCAGCATTTGGAGTCAATCAGTAGAAGGTGGCTGTGCATACAGAGTTCTACCCTGAACCTCAGAGAAGGACAGTCTGGCAGGGCTAACCCCCTTTCCACCTGTCCTTGCACCTTTTTTCTCTTATAGTGTTAGAGTCTTTCCAAACATCTACCTTTGTGGTAGGAGAAGTTGAACCACAGAATTATCTCCTCTGCCTCCTGTCTTCCAGATACATGCCCCAGGGAGGAGTTGGAGGCAAGGGTTCATATAATGGCATGGAGGTGTGTTCTTCTTCAGGAGTCCAAGCTTTAAAGTGACAATTGAGTATTTTTTCCATAGCTACCACTACCCTTCCCCTTCCTGGAGTTAAACCCCAGTACCCTATTTCTATGGTCTTTTAAATTACAAGCGTGCCAGGACTTTTCTTCACTGCTCTTAGGTAACTCCCTCCTTGACCTATGTCTCTATTCCCCCATCTACCAAATAGAAACCAATGATGAGGTCTATCTTATCACCACGAGAAATGGAGAGTGCAAAGGGATACATGTCAGACCTGGTGTAGGCTGGTAGTTTTCTTTTTTTTAAGATTTTGTTTATTTATTTGACAGAGAGAGAGAGAGACAGGAGGAAATACAAACAGGGGAGTGGGAGAGGCAGAAGCAGGCTTCCTGCAGAGCAGGAAGCCCAATGTGGGGCTCAATCCCAGGACCCTGGGATCATGACCTGAGCCAAAGGCAGACGTTTAACGACTGAACCACCCAGGAGGCCCAAGGCTGGTAGTTTTCTGCGTGGCTTTATTTTCTCAAGGTCTCCCTCAGAGTCAGATGCCCTGCAAGAGGTTCCAGTGTATCATTTTAAGCCCAGAACTGATATATCAAAATCAGTGTGCTGTAGTGTAATGAGTAAATTGGCAGGTGTTTTGGATAAACTCCTGTACTTGACTCCTTACTAGTTGTGTGACCTAGGTGAGTTGCTAAATCTCTCTGATGTCAGGTGCTCTATCCTAGAAATGGGGTTAATGATGGTATCTCTTTCAGAGGATTATTTTGATGATTAAATGAGAGGTTGGAAAAGTGCCTGGTACATTGAAAATAATAGATGTTTATTGAATAAATAGATAAATTAATATAGTTCTACTCAGCATCACAGACCCAATAAACATCAGATATAATCCCTAACATTCACTGTGTGTCTCAATGGACTGTAAGCTCCATGAGGGCAAAGGCTTTATGTCCATTTTGAATCACAAGCTTCTAGAATAGTGTCTGGAAAATAGTAAATGCTTGATACATATTTCTTGAATGAATGAATGAGCAAGTAAATGAATACTATATTCCAGAGATGGTGTTAGACATGTTGTCTAGAGCTCTAAGACAGACAATACCTGTCCTCATGGAGCTCACAGTCTAGTCATTAAACCAATAATCACATCAATAATTGAACCTGGGGTGAATGCTATGAAAGAATAGAGGAGGGTGCTGTGAGAATGACACATAAAATAATTTCCTAGTCTCAGAGGTGAGAGTGAATCTCCCAGAGCCAATGACATCTGAGTCTAAAGAAGAAGGAATCGGGTGACAAGGTAGCTCCAAACCCATGTGGCCAACCATCTACTTGGATATCTTCCAGATGTCCCACATGCAGCATAACCCTGTCATGAACCAAACTAAAATCTTAAATATTGCTCCCTGTATATCTGTTCCTCTGCCCCACTGTTCCCTATTTGCACGAACGTCCTACTATATACCCAGAGTTCCCTGACCAAGAAATTCATAAGTCATCTTTGACTGCTCCTAGTCCCCACATTTAACCCAATACCAAGTCCCATAAATGTTACCTTCTGTAAAGTACAGAGCAGTGATTAAGAGCTTGGATTCTAAAGCCAGCTTTTCCTGGCTTATGTCCTGGCTCTGTAACTTACTACTCACTTAAACTTTCTGTGTCTCAATGCCCTCAGCTGAAAAATGTGTGATAATAATAATACTTCATAAGGTTGTTGTGAGGATCAAATGAATTAATCCAGCTAAAGCATTTTTTATTCTATTTTTTCAGTGTTCCAAGATTCATTGTTTATGCACCACACCCAGTGCTCCATGCAATATGTGCCCTTCTTAATACCCACCACCAAGCTCATTCATCGCCTACCCCTCTCCCCTCCAAAACCCTCAATTTTTTTTCTCAGAGTCCACAGTCTCTCATACTTCATCTCCCTCTCCTATTTGCCCCAATTCACTTTTCCTTTCTTTCTCTGAATGTCCTCCATGTTATTCCTTATGCTTCACAAGCTAGATCATTTAAAGCAGTTGCCTAGCATATAGAAAGTATTTAGTACCTGCTAACTATCTATGATAATGGTAATGATAACAAGCTCTCAAGTATGTCTCCTCTATCCCTCTAGACAGTGATTGTCATAGTGCAAACTCTCATCTTGCCTAAATCACAAGAGCCTCCTCATGTAGTTGGATTTGACCATAATAGATATGTTATGCACTGGGTGGAGAACTGTGATGACACAAACATTTATTAGATATGATTCCTAACCCCTTGGAGTCTGAAAAATCAGGATTCCAACAGTTTTTCTGTGAAACATGGTAACCACAACTTCAAGTGGCTATTAAAATTCAACTTTAGATTCATTAAAATAAAACAATATTAAAAGTTAAGTGTCTTAGTTACAGTAACTATATTTCAAGTGCTCATCAGTTTGAAATCAGGCTACTTAGATTCTTAGCCTAGACCTGTCATTTCCAGCTGTGTGACCTTGTGTAAATTACATACCTATCTGAACCTATCTTGTCATCTATTAAGTGGGACTAATAACAGTACCTACCTTAGAGAGTTGTGGTAAGGATAAAATGAGTTAATACTTGTAAATTATTTAGACTAGTTCCTGGCACATAATAATACTTAATAAATTATAGTATTGTAGTCTAACAGTAGTAATATCAGTATATCACATAGAGGGGACATACATGCGTGCACGCACGCGCACACATACACACACACCAGAAAACGTCTCAGAGAAAAGTAACATTGCCAGTTAATGCATCTTAAAGGCTAAGTGTTCAGTCCAGTAGTTGGTGAAGTGAAACCAGCACTGAACTAGAATTCTGGAGAATCCTAGTTCTACTTCTAGTAGTGGTTCTACCTGAGGCTCTGATATTCATTCTCTATGTAGCCTTAAGCAGATTATTTATCCTCATTGGCCCCAGGGGGCTGATTGCATTGCTCTAGATGGTATTTCTGTCCTACAAGGGCAATTCTCTTTAAGGGAAATTGTCCTTCTTCAGATTGCTTAAAGGAATTAGGACAGAGAAGAACGTGGCATTTCTGAAGGATAATAATTAGAGCCCATTTATCAAATGATAACTCTGTACTGGACACCATGTGTGCATTATTTCATTTAATTCTCACAAAAGCCCTAAAAAATAGTCATTATCCTCATTTTGCTAATGAAGTAGGGGTTTAGAAACGCAAAGCCACTGCCCACTTTCAGACAGGCAATGGTGAGCGATAAGGTAGACATTCAAACCCAGGTCTGCTTGGTACTGAGACCACATTTTGAGCCCTTGTCATTTTTCCTAGGAGGCTTAATGAGAGAGTGGAGCTAGAAAGGAGGGTCAGAGTCACTCTAGCATAACTATGGAGGAAGCATGGGAGGAGGGAAGACTGGAAACAAGGAGACCCATTAAGAGACTATTAAATGTAAGGGAAGTGATGGGGACCCTAAACTGGGCAAAAAACCTTTGGGATGAAGAAAATGAAAGAGATGAAGGACATCATACTGCTACTCCACCACTCAATTGTCAATTCCTTGAGGGTATGAACTGTTGTTGCTTTTTTCATCTTTGTATGGCACCACTGCCTGCATTTTCCACTGACACAGACTCACAGACATAGCACAACACAGCACTTTGCATACAAATTACTATGGATTAAATGGATTGAATTACATTGAATTTATAAGACTAGGTGACTGATTTCATTTTAGGAAAATCTAAGATGGCTTCTAGGTTTAGAACCTGAATCTTAGGGAAAATTCTGAAGTTTCTTCCCATGGAGTTGTAGAACACTCAAAATATGCCCTAATTACCTTGCTTTCCCTACCCTACAGTCATTTCTTGGCAGGGCTCCAGATAGAGTAAAGCCCTTTGGGCTGGGGAAGGGGCTATTTCTCCTGGGGGCCTCCCTTCCTCTTTCCCTGCCCTAGGCAGTGAGTCCCTCTTCATAGTATTTGAATTAGAGGAAACAGATAGACTGAGGAAGTGAAAAAAAAAAAAAAAAACAAAACAGGCTGCCTGGGCTCTAGAAGCCAATGTAAACACTCAGTGGTTTCCTGTTGTTGCAGCCCAAAGTGTCCCATGACATCATTCCTGGCCTTTCCAGAACACAGTGGCTTAACACAGCCTGATTACCTGTCCAGGACTGAGTGGCAGTCACCCCCCTTTCTCACAAGAATTAGACCCTCTAGACCAGAGAACTTCTCTCGGCCAACTATTTCCCACCTGCCCAGTTGGGGACTTAGTCTTCCTAGCCCTATAAGGCTTTGGAGGCTATGGGTTGGACATGCTGTCCCACTTTCCAGAGACCCAGTGGCTTATGGGTCAGATCAAGATCTCCCAAGCTCGAAAAGTTATTTTACTTCTTTTAATGGAGATTCAGGGTCAAAAGAGAGGGAGGAAGGTGTGACACACAGGCTCTGAAGCAAGCCCTAATTGCTTCCTCTCCTCTCTACACTACCCAAGGGCATGTGGGTTTATGTTCTCAGTGTTGGTCACAAACTCCTAGAAACAAACCTGTAAGGACCGTTCAAAACCATTAGTCTAATCTTCCCAAGGTACATATGAGAGCACTGAGACCCAGAGGAAGGAAAAAAAAAACTGGTGCCAGTCACACATTTGGTCAGTGCAACATAAGCCATCCACTGCCAGAAGTCTGAACCTGAGCTATCTTGAGACAGGATGATATAATTGCAAGAGCTCTTGATAGGAAATTCAGAAACTAGGGCTTAAACTCTAATTCCTCTTTGAGAACTTAGATAAATTCCTCATTTTCTTTGGTCATTGGTTTATGCATAATTCAATTCAACATAATAAATATTTATTGAGAATCTACTGTGTTTGGTAGAGCTGATGGCTCCTGGGAATGAGAAGAAAGCATGGTGAGAACACTCACCATTCCAGGTTGGAATGAAAGGAAAATGAAAGAGATTGTCTGAATTCTGGAAGAGATCCTGTCTCTAGGCAGAATCAAACCATAATCAGGGGTATGAGGTCCTTCAGGGCTGCACCCCCTCCCCTCTTCCCTCACAAGGCAGCAGAGAGCCTTCACTGAGCCAGAGTTTTATTTCCAAAAATGTTTCCCAGTTATGGTCCCATTTAGTTGGGTAGATTTGCATAGAGATGTGACAAAGTCCTAAATTTCTGTCTGCAATATCAAGTTAAATAATTTATGGTAATTCCTATAACCAGCAGTAATTGGATTTCAAGCCCTAACTGTGCCATGGAGCACAGGCAATTTGAAATGGCTTTTTTAACCAATCAAATTCATCATATCCTAGATTAGCTAGTGGAAATCTGAGACATCTAAAGATGCACAAGGCAATGTAAAGTCATTCCATTAGCCAATCAATTTAATCACAACATGGGTTAGATGAAACCCAGAGAGAGAATATGGACATATTTAGATGTGTGAAGATGCACAAGCCTACACAGATGTAGGGGGCTACACAGGCACATTGGGAGACACAAAGCGACACACACACACAGACACAGACACACACACACACACACACACACACACACACACACACACACTTAATCCAACAGAAACTAGGAATAGATAGCTAACTGTCTGGGGGTTCTGGGAGGACACTTTCTGACCAACTGCTCATCTTTCTCCTTCCTCCCTCCACAACCATCCTAACTCAAATAAAACAGGGCATTTTTTCCTATAGAAACATTAGAAAGTCGAACTCTACCGCACCACATCCATACCCACTCCCACTCCATCACATCAAATTCTTATTAACTGTTTGTCACCTGGACTGCAGCAAAGATCTTCTATTTGGGCTCTCTAATGTCAGTGTCTTTCCAATAATCCATTTTCTAGGAGGCTGCATTTCCTTGGGAATCTGCCTAGAGTGCAGTCCTGTTCTTGCCTCATTAATGCTAAAAATTTTTCCTTTCCTTTCCACCATCCACATAAGCCAACCCACATGCTTGACATTCATGGAGTGACAAAAACCTGGGGTTCCTTGCTCCTATTCATATCATCTGCCCTTCAGAAGGCAGATGGCACATTCCCAGCTCCCTATTACCCACTTTAAACTCTCCTGTGCTATTATTTGAGCTAGAACAGCTCTCTTCTGTACCTATCAAAATCCAACACACATTAACCAGATGGATTTGACAGATATATTAAGAACATTCCACCCTAAAATGGCAGAATACACATTCTTCTCAAGTGCACATGGGGCATCCTCCAGAATAGATCATGTATTAGATCATAAAACAATTCTCAACAAAGTCAAAATATTGAAGTCATATATCATGTATCTTTTCTGACCACAACACTATGAAACTGGAAATCAAGCACAAGGAAAAAAAAAAAAACTCTGCAAAGAGCACAAATATGTGGAGGTTAAATACCATACTACTAAACAATGAATGGGTCAATCAAGAAATCAAAGAGGAAATTTAAAAAAAAATGAGACAAATGAAAATGAAAATTCAATGATCGGAGATCTTTCAGATGCAGCAAAAGCTATTCTAAGAGGGAGGTTTATAGCAATACAGGCCTACCTCAAGAAGCAAGAAAAATCTCAACTACACAAACTAGCAAAGAAAAATCTCAACTACACAAACTAGCCTTATACCTAAAGAAGTTAGAAAAAGAAGAACAAACAAAACCCCAAACCAGCATGTGAAGGAAATAATAAAGATTAGAGCAAAAATAAATAAATAAAATAAAAATAAATAAAATAGAAAGTTTATATATATATATATATATTAAAAGTTTATATATATATAAATATATATATAGTATATATATATTCCATACTCATATATATATAAACTATATATATATATTAAAAGTTTATATATATATTATATATAATTT
This sequence comes from Mustela nivalis, assembly GCF_964662115.1. Taxonomy (NCBI): domain Eukaryota; kingdom Metazoa; phylum Chordata; class Mammalia; order Carnivora; family Mustelidae; genus Mustela; species Mustela nivalis. The sequence continues at coordinate 73,507,337 of NC_139040.1, forward strand.
ATATATAATATATATGTTATATATATCACTGATATATATATATATATATCACTGGTGAATATAGATGACAAAATCCTCAACAAAATATTAGTAAACAGAATCTAACAATACAATTAAAAAAAATCATTTACTACAATCAAGTGAGATTTATTCCCAGGCTGGTTCAGTTTCCACAAATCACTCAAAGTGATACCTAACATCAATAAGAAAAGGATAAAAACCATATGACCATTTCAATAGATGCAAAAAAGTCATTTGAAATAGTACAACATTTATTCATGATAAAAATCCTCAATGAAGTAGATTTAGAGGGAATATACTTCAACATAATAAAGGCCTTATGTTTAAAAAAAAAAAAACCTACAGGAGAAAAACTGAGAGCTTTCCCCCTAAGGTCAGGAATAAGACAAGGATGTCCACTCTCTCTACATTTGTTCAATATTGTGCTGGAAGGCCTAGTCACACCAATCAGAAAACAGTAAGAAATAAAAGGCATCTGAATTGGTAAGGAAGAATTAAAACTTTAACTATTTGCTGATGACATGATACTATATACAGAAACTGCTGAAGACTCTGCCAAAAACTACTATAACTGATGAATTAATTCAGTTAAAGTTACAGGATACAAAATCAATATACAGAATTTCATTGCACATCTATACAATAAAAATGAAGTAGCAAAAAGAAAAATTAAGAAAACAATCCCATTTATAATTGAACCAAAAATAGTAAAATACCTTGGAATAAACTTAACCAAAGAGATGAAAGACTTGTAGTCTGAAAAGTATAAAGTATTGATGAAAGAAATTGAAACTGATGCAAATAAATAGAAAAACATTCCATACTCATTAATTGGGAAAAAAATGTTAAAATATCCATACCACCCAAAACAATCTACAGATTTAATACAATCCCTATCAAAATACAAACAGCATTTTTCAAAGAACTAGAACAAACAAACCTGAAATTTGTATGGAACCACAAAGGACTCAGAATAGCCAAAGCAAAGTTGGGGGAAAATAAAAAAAGCTGGAGGCATCACAAATTTGGACCTCAAGTTGTATTACAAAGCTATCATAATCAAAACAGTGTGGTACTGGCACAAAATAGTCACATAGATCAACAGAACAGAATACAAAACCCAGAGTGTAACTCACAACTATATGGTCAACTGATCTTCAACAAAGTAGAAAATAATATCTAGTGGACAAAAGACAGTCTCTTCAACAAATGGTGTTGGGAAAACTAGTTAGCTACATGTGAAAGAATGAAACTGGACCACTTTTTTACACCATACACAAAGGTAAATTCAAAATGGATTAAAGACCTAAATGTGAGACCTGAAACCATAAAAATCCTACAAGAGAGCAGAAGCAGTATTGTTTCCAACATTGTTCTTAGCAACATCTTTCAAGATACATCTTATGAGGAAAGGGGATCAAAATTAAAAAAAAAAAACTACTGGAACTTCAACAAAATAAAAAGCTTCTGCATAGCAAAGGAAACAACCAACTAAACTAAAAGAGAATATGCTGCATGTGAGAATATAATTGCAAATGACATATCCAATAAAGGGTTAGTATCCAAAATATATAAAGAACTTGTAAAACTCAACACTCACCAAAATCATCATCATCATCATCATCATCATCATCCAATGGGAAGAATATATGAACAGACATTTCTCTGAAGACATTCAGATGGCCAACAGAGACCTGAAAACAGGAAAATCCAAATCAAAACCACAATGAGATGTCACCTCACAGGTGTTAAAATGGCTAAAATCAAAAACACAAGAAAAAAGTATTGATAAGGATGTAGAAAAAAGGAACCCTCCAGAACTGTTGGTGGAAATGCAAACTGATGTAGTCCCTGTGGAAAACAGTATGTAAGTGTCTCAAAAAATTAAAAATAGAACTACCCTACTCTACGATCCAGCATTCACACTACTGCGTATTTGCCCAAAGAGTATGAAAACACTAATTTGAAAGGATATATTTACCCCTATGTTTATTGCAGCGTTATTTACAATAGTCAAATTATGGAAGCAGCAAGTGTCCATGGACAGATGAAAGGATAAAGAAGATGTAGTATATGGATACAGATAATGGAATATTATTCAGCCATATAAAATAAAATCTTGCCATTCACAACAACATGTTGGAGCTAGACAGTATAATGCTAAGTGAAATAAGTCAGTTAGAGAAAGACAAATACCATGTGATTTCACTGATATGCGGAATTTAAGAAGCAAAACAAAAGATCAAAAGGGGAAAACAACAACAACAAAACCAGACTCTTAACTATAGAGAACAAACAGATGGTAACCAAAGGCAAGGTGGGTGGAGAATGGGTGAAACAGGTGAAAGGCATAAATGGTACACTTATCCTGATGAGCACTGAGAGATATATAGAATTGTGGAATCACTATAGGATACCTGAAACTAATATAACTCTGTGTATTAATTTTTAAAATTAAACTGTAGCAAACAAACTGAGGATTGCTGGAGGGGAGGTGGGTGAGGGATGGGGTATTGGGTGATGGACACTAAGGAGAGCACATGATGTGATAAGCACTGGGTATTATACAAAGCTGATAAATTATTGAACACTACATCTGAAACTAATAATGTACTGTAAGTTGCTAATTGAATTTAAAATTTAAAAAAGAAAACAGGGGCCTCTGGGTGGCTCATTCTGTCAGGCATCTAACTCTCGATTCCAGCTAAGGTCATGATCTCAGGGTCATGGGATCAAGCCCCACGTCAGGCTCCCCTGAAGCACAGAGTCTGCTTCTCCCTCTCTCTCTGCTCCTCCCCCTGCTCACTTTCTTGCTCTCTCACTATCTCACTCTCAAATAAATAAATGAAATCTTTAAAAAAAAAAGAAAAAAGAAAACAAATAAATAATTAAAAAAATCTTACCCACATTAGATTTTCCCTGGTTGCTTGAAATTTTTAGAAGGATGACTGCATATTTGCCATTTTTTTTTTATGTTTTCACCCTTCAAGGCTCCACCCTAGTTAACTCCTATATGAAGTCTGCTTGTAATCTCCCAAAACATTGTATCTGAAAATTAAACTTACCCAACTCAGTCTTCACAGGCATGTGTTTCTAGGCCATCAGAGCAGAGCTAGTGGAGGAAGAGGATAAAATTTCCAGATGCCAGTGCTTCCTCTGGGGCAAATCCTGTGGTGGCACTCTTGTGTTAATACATTCCCCATAGTTATGTAAAGAAGACTTACAAACCCCAAGCCTTTGGACTTTTTTTTGAAATATCTTATTTTAGTTATGGGTTTGAATCCCGGCACTGCCTCTAACTTGCTGTGTGACTATGAGCAAATTTCAATTCCTTTCTGATCTCAATTTCTGAAGGATCCTTCCAGTTCTGTGTTCTATTACTACAAGATGCAAGATTTTATGCAGCTCCTTTCGTGAAGACTTCTGGGACTGGGTGTGTTCACTCTCATTCTCTCTCTCTCTCTCTCTCTCTGTTTCCCACCCCCCAATGTGTGATCTGTTTCTGTCTCTTTCTTTCTCCCTTTTTCTCTTTTCTCCTCCCTTCTTCCTCTTCTCCCTCTCTGGAATTCTTTATTGCTTCCTCTTTGTCTCTCTGACTTACTTTCTGCCTCTCTCTCCTCTGTGGCTCTTTTTCTTATTCTTTCTCTCTCTCTCTTCCCTACCCTCAACCCCAGGAAGTGCATCTGGCTGAATAGTTCCCAACCCAAAATAGCTTTGATACTTCCTGAATGTTGCTGGTTAGTAGAAGTAGAAATGAGATCCCTCTGAAGGCCTCAGGAAGCTCAAATCCCCCACCCGTCCCCTAAGAAGTGTTCACAGAGCTAAGGAGGAAAGCAAAAGGATGAAGCATCTCATAGCAGTGCCAGCTGGCTCTTAACCTCCAGACTTTTGCTCAAAGAGAGGGCTTTGCCCACAGAACACAAAGGATCTCCATCTCCTAAGTGATCTGCAGCAGAGATTCTTAACAACCCTCTTCCCTCTCCCCTGCCCCATCATTTTAAATAAGTGAAAGCTGAGGCCCACAGACATGAAGGGAACTGAGAACTGTTTCACATGAAGTAATGAAAGAACTGGAAATGGAATGCTCATCTCCAGATTCCTGATCAAGTCCCCTTGAAAAAACTATAAACTGATTCAACCCCATCAGTTGAAAGATAATTTTCAGAGCATTTTGCTAAGAAAAAGAAGGCTGAAGATAGTGAGGTAGAGACTCAATAGATACCCAGATTATGGGATGCCTGGGTGGCTTGGTTGGTTAGTTAGGCTGACTCTTGATTTTGGCTCAGGTCATGATCTCAGGGTCCTGGGTCTGAGTCCCATGTTGGGCTCTATGCTCAGCAGAGAGTCTGTGTGCTGATTCTCTCTCTCCCTTTGCTCCCCTCTCAAATAAGTAAATATTAAATAAATAGATACTTATCTTGAGAACACAAAAAGACAGGGTCCAAATCTCCTTTGTCTCCAATGAAAGCCCAATACAGTATCTGGTACAGGTCAGTGATGAATAAATTAGGGAGGGAGCTGCCATCAGGGCACTTGAAGGACAGGGATTACTCCTCCGGGGCTATGGATATTTATATGGAACACTCCAGAAACTTGGAAATCAATGGATCAAGAGATTTAGCCACAGTCTCTTCTAAACTTGCTCAGTCAAGAGCTACACCCTTATTAACCCCCATAAATTAGTTTCTTCCTTATAAAAGGAGTAATAATATCTGTCTAATCTGTCTCCCTGGGGCTTAAAGCAGTAGCACTTTCTTTTTATTTTGTAACAGATTTCATTGGTTATGCACCACACACAGTGCTCCATGCAATATGTGCCCTCCAAAATACCCACCACCTGACCCCCCCAACCTCCCAACCCCCTCCTCTCCAAACCTCTCAGATTGTTTTTCAGAGTCCATAGTCTCTCATGGTTCAACTCCCCCTCCAATTTCCCTTAACTCCCTTCTCCTCTCCATCTCCCCATGTCCTCCATGTTATTTCTTATGCTCCACAAATAAAAGAAACCATATGATAATTGACTATCTCTGCTTGACTTATTTCACTCAGCATAATCTCTTCCAGTCCCGTCCATGTTGCTACAAAAGGTGGGTATTCATCCTTTCTGATGGAGGCATAATACTCCATAGTGTATATGGACCACATCTTCCTTATCCATTCGTTCATTGAAGGTCAGCTTGGTTCTTTCCACAGTTTAGTGACTATGGCTGTTTGCTGCTATGAACATTGGGGCACAGAAGGCCCTTCTTTTTACTACTTCTGTATCTTTGGGGTAAATACCCAGTAGTGCATTTATAGGGTTATAGGTTAGCTCTATTTTTAATTTCTTAAAAAATCTCCACACTGTTCTCCAAAGTGGCTTCACCAACTTGCATTCCATTCCCACCAACAGTGTAAGAGGGTTACCCTTTCTCCACATCCTCTCCAACACAAGTTGTTTCCTCTATTGTTAATTTTGGCCATTCTAACTGGTGTGAGGTGGTATCTTAATGTGGTTTTAATTTGTATCTCCCTGATGGCCAGTGATGATGAACATTTTTTTCATGTGTCTAATAGCCATTTGTATGTCTTCATTAGAGAAGAGTCTGTTCATGTCTTCTGCCCATTTTTTGACACGATTATCTGCTTTGTGTGTTTTGAGTTTGAAAAGTTCCTTATAGACCCTGGACATCAGCTTTTTGTCTGTACTGTCATTTTCAAATATCTTCTCCCATTCCGTGGTTGTCTTTGTTTTGTTGACTGTTTTCTTTGCTGTGCAGAAGTGTTTGATCTTGATGAAGTCCCAAAAGTTCATTTTTTGCTTTTGTTTCCTTTGCCTTTGGAGACATATCTTGAAAGAAGTAGCTGTGGCTGATATCAAAGAGGTTACTGCCCATGTTCTCCTCTAGGATTCTGATGGGTTCCTGTCTCACGCTAAGGTCTTTTACCCATTTTGAGTTTATCTTTGTGTATGGTGTATGAGAATGGTCAAGTTTCATTCTTCTACATATGGTGCTGTCCAATTTTCCCAGCACCATTTATTGAAGAGACTGTCTTTTTTCCACTGGATATTTTTTCCTGCTTTGTCAAAGATTATTTGACCACAGAGTTAGGGGTTCATATCTGGGCTCTCTACTCTGTTCCACTGGTCTATGTGTCTGTTTTTATGCCAGTACCATGCTGTCTTGGTGATTTCAGCTTTGTAGTAAAGCTTGAAATCAGGCAACATGATGCCGCCAGTTCTGTTTTTGTTTTTCAACATCCTTAGCAATTTGGGGTCTCTTCTGATTCCGTACAAATTTTAGAATTATTTGCTCCAGCTCTTTGAAAAATACTGGTGGAATTTTGATCAGAATGGCATTAAAAGTATAGATTTCTCTAGGCAGTATAGACATTTTAACAATGTTTATTCTTTCGATCCAAGAGCATGGAATGGTCTTCCATCTTTTTGTGTCTTCTTCAATTTCTTTCATGAGTGTTCTGCAGTTCCTCAAGTACAGATCCTTTACCTCTTTGGTTAGGTTTATTCCCAGGTATCTTCTGGTTCTTGGTGCGATAGTAAATGGATTCGATTCTCTAATTCCCTTTTCTATGTTTTCATTGTTAGTGTATAAGAAAGCAACTGATGTCTATACATTGACTTTGTATCCTGCCACATTACTGAATTGCTGTATGAGTTCTAATAGTTTGGGGGTGGAGTCTTTTGGGTTTTCCATATAAAGTATCATGTCATCTGTGAAAAGAGAGAGTTTGACTTCTTCATTGCCAATTTGGATACCTTTTATTTCTCTTTGTTTTCTGGGTTGGAGAAAGCCATGGATGACAAAATGAAATTGATTAGGGCAGAAGTGGAAGCCACCAGAGATGATGTTCCCAAAGTTCTCAATGAGTTCCAATCTAATCTAAATTCTCTAAAAGCTAGGGTAACTGAGACAGAAGATAGAATTAGGGATCTGGAGGACAAACTGATAGAGAAAAAGGATCAGGAGGAATCCTGGAACAAACTTCTTAGAAGCCACGAAAACAGAATTAGGGAAATAAATGACACCATGAAACGTCCCAACATCAGAATTATTGGAATCCCTGAGGGGGAGGAGAAAGAAAGAAGACTAGAAGATATAGTTGAACAAATTCTCCATGAAAATTTTCCCAGTCTCATGAATGGAACCAGTGTTCGTGTACTAGAGGCAGAATGGGTCTCCCCCAACATCATAGAATCTAGAAAGACCTCAAGACACCTGACAGTGAAAATAATGAATCATAATTTTAGACAGGAGCTCTTGAAAGCAGCGAGGGCAAAGAAATTTCTTATGTACAGAGGAAAGTCCATCAGAATAACGTCAGACTTGTCCACAGAAACCTGGCAAACCAGGAAGGGCTGGCAAGAAGTATTCAGGGCACTAAATGAGAAGAACATGCAGCCAAGAATACTTTATCCAGCAATACTGACATTCAAAATGGATGGAGAAATAAAGAGCTTCCAAGACTGGCGAGGTTTAAAAGAGTATGCAACCAATAGGCTGACACTGCAGGAAATATTAAGAGGGGTTCTATAAGAGAGGAAAAATCCCAAGAATATCATTGAACAGAAATATATGGAGACAATCTATAGAAACAAAGACTTCACAGGTAACATGATGTTAATAAAAACGTATCTATCAATAATAACTCTAAATATGAATGGCCTAAATGCACCCATAAAATGACACAGGGTTGCAGACTGGATAAAATGACAGGACCCATCCATATTTTGTCTACAGGAGATACATTTCGAACCTAAAGGTACACCCAGACTGAAAGTGAAGGGATGGAGAAGCATCTTTCATGCCATTGAGCCTCAAAAGAAAGATGAGGTAGCGATTCTCATATCAGATAAATTAGACTTTAAACTAAAGACTGTAGTCAGAGAAAGAGAAGGACACTACATAATCCTTAAAGGGACTATCCACTAAGATGATCTAACAATTGTAAAAATTTATGCCTCCAATACAGGAGCAGCCAATTACATAAGAAAACTGTTAATCAAGATGAAGAGTTATACTGATATGAATACATTAATAGTAGGAGATCTTAACACACCATTCTCAGTAATAGATCATCCAAGCAGATAATCAATAAAGAAACAAGAGCATTGAATGACACTTTGGACCATATGGACCTCATAGATATATAGGGAACATTTCACCCTAAAACAACAGAATACTCATTCTTCTTGAGTGCACATGGAACCTTCTCCAGAATAGACCACATACTGGGTCACAAATCAGGACTCAACCCATACCAAAAGATTGAGATTATTCTCTTCATATTCTCAGATCACAATGCTTTGAAACTGGAGTTCAATCACAAGGAAAAGTTTGGAAGGAACTCAAACACCAGGAAACTAAAGACCACCTTGCTTAAGAATGCTTGGATCAACCAGGAGATCAAAGAAGAACTTACTCAGTTCATGGAAATAAATGAGAATGAAGACACTTCACTCCAAAACCTATGGGATACAGCAAAGGCTGTCCTAAGGGGGAAATACATAGTCATCCAAGCCTCCCTCAAAAAAAATTGAAAAATCCAGAATACACCAGCTGTTTCTACACATTAAAGAACTGGAGAATCAACAACAAATTAAGCCAACTCCACACATAAGAAGGGAAATAATCAAGATTAGAGCAGAGATCAATGAGATAGAAACTATAGGCATCAATGAAACTAGAAGCTGGTTTTTTGAAAGAATCAATAAGATAGATAAACCATTGGCCAAACTAATCCAAAAGAAAAGTAGCACTTAAAAAAAAAAGAAAGAAAGAAAAGGAAAGATAGGAAACAGCTTTGACAAAAACAAGACAGTGCTCTGCAAATGTGATGGTTGAGTGCCATGGTGATGTCCCAGCTGGCAATTATGTTCTCAGCAGCGACTGTAACACCAAGTGTGTCATTTTCAAACCTGAAGACCTTGAAAGGGGAAAAATGAGTTGAGCCTTTAGTTAAAAGATTTTTCTGTGAAGGGGGACCAGAAAAGGGGTGAACAGAGCCCCCCACATACAGGCTGTGCCCCAGATTCTAGCTTTCTAGGCATTAACAGCCAGCTTAAGCAAGGACTGCATCCCCTATTCTGCTATTTATTTTTCTTTTAATTTCATTTTTTTTTCTTTTTCAATTTTTTAAATTTAATTTTATTTTTTCAGTGTTTCAAGATCCATTGTTTATGCACCATGCCCAGTGCTCCATGCAATACATGCCCTCCTTAATTCTCACCACCAGGCTCATTTAACCCCCATCCCCTCCCCTCCAAAACCCTCAGTTTTTTTCTCAGAGTTCGCAGTCCCTCATGCTTTGACTCCCCCTCTGATTTCCCCAATTCACTTTTCCTTTCCTTCTCCTAATGTCCTCCATGTTATTCCTTATGCTCCACAAGTAAGTGAAACCATATGGTAATTGACTCTCTCTGCTTGACTTTTGATTTAAATTCTAGGTAGTTAACATAAAATGTAATACTAGTTTCAAGAGTAGAATTTAAGAACTCATCAATTATATATAACACCCAGTGTGCAACACAAGAGCCCTCCTTAATACACATTGCCCTTTTAGCCCATACACTGCCCACCTCCCCGCCATCAACCCGCAGGTTGTCCTCGATCATTAATAGACTCTTATGGTTTGCTTCTGTCTCTTATTCCTTTCCCCTATGTTCATATGTTTTATTTATTAAATTCCTCATATGGTTTTTGTCTTTCTCTGACTGACTTATTTTGCTTAGCATAATACACTCTAGCTCCACCTATGTCCTTGCAAATGACAATATTTCATTCTTTTAGATGGCTGAATAATATTCCTCTCTCTCTCTCTCTCTCTCTCTCTCTCTCTGTGTGTGTGTGTGTGTGTGTGTGTATCACATATTCCTTATACATTCATCAGTTGATGGATATTTAGGCTCTCCACGATTTGGTTATTGTTGATAATGCTCCTATAAATATCAGGGTACAGGTACCCCCTTGGATCAATATTTTTGTATCTTTTGGGTAAATACCTGGTGCAAGGTTCCTGAGTGGCTCAGTCAGTTCAGTGTCTGCCTTCAGCTCAGGTCATGATCCTGGGATCTTGAAATCAAGCCCCACACCAGGCTCCCTGCTCAGTGTGGAGCCTTCTTCTCCCTCTCCTGCTCTCCCTACTTGTGCTAAATGTCAAATAAATAAATAAATAACTTTAAAAAATAAATAAATACCTAGTAGTTCAACTGTTGGGTCATAGAGTGGCTCTATTTTTAACTTTTTGAGGAACCTCTATACTGTTTTCCAGGGTGGCTGCACCAATTTCTATTCCCATCAACAGTATAAGAGGATTTCCCTTTCTACATATCCTTGCTAGGATCTGTTTTTCCTGTGCTGTTAATTTTAGCCATTCTGACAGGTATGAAGTGGTATCTCATAGAGGTTTTTATTTGTCTTCCTGCTGATGAGTGATGCTGAGCATATTTTCATGTGTCTGCTGACCATCTGAATGTCTTTGAAAAAAATATTCATTCATGTCTTCTGCCTATATCTTTTTTTTTAATTTATTTATTTGACAGACAGAGATCACAAGTAGACAGAGTGGCAGGCTCTTCTGCCTATATCTTAACTGGATTGTTTATTTCTTGGGTGTTTGGTTTGATAAGTTCTTTATAGATATTGGTTACCAACCCCTTAATAGATATGTCATTTGCTAGATTTTCCCATTATGTAGGCAACCTTTTAGTTTTGATGATTGTTTCCATCACTGTGTTGAAGTTTTTATCTTGATGAAGTCTCAATAGCTCATTTTTGCTTTTGTTTCCCTTGCCTGAAGAGACGTGTCTTGTAAGAAGTTGCTTTGACCAAAGTCAAAGAGGTTTCTGACTGCATTCTCCTCTAGAATTTTGATGGTTTCCTGTCTTGATTTAGGTCTTTCATCCATTTTGAATTTATTTTTGTCTATGGCATAAGGAAATGGAACATTTGAATTTCGCTGCACGTTGCTCTCCAATTTTCAAACATCATTTGTTGAAGACACTATTTTTTTCTGTTGAATATTCTTTCCAGCCTTGTCAAAGATTAGTTGACCATAGACTTGTGGGACTATTTCTGGATTTTACTATTCTGTTCCATTGATCTATGTGTTTTGTGCCAGTACCATAATGTTTTTATGACTACACCTTTATAATATAGTTTGAGGTCTGCAATCATGATGCCTCCAGTTTCTTTTTATATATTATTTTTCTTTTTCAGGATTACTTTGGCTATTCAGGATCTTTACATATGGTTCCATACAAATTTTAGGATGGTTCTAGCTCTGTGAAAAATGCTAGTGGTATTTTGATAAGAATTACAGTGAATGTGTAGATTGCTTTGGGTAGTGTAGACATTTTTTTATTAATCTATAATGTATTATTTGCTTCAGGGATACAAGTCTGTGAATCATCAGTCTCACACAATTCACAGTACTCACCATAGCACATACCCTCCCCAATGTCCATAACTCAGCCACCACCCTACCCCTCCCCCAGCAAACATCAGTTGTTTCCTAAGATTAAGAGTTTATTATGGTTTGTCTCCCTCCCCGATCCCATCTTGCTTTATTTTTCCCTCCCTACCCCTCACCCTGCCTCTCAAATTGTCATATTGGAGAGACCATATGATAATTGTCTTTCTCTGATTAACTTACTTTGCTTAACATAATACCCTCTAGCTCCATCCATGTGATTGCAAATGGCAAAATTTTAGATTTTTTGATAGCTGCATAGTATTCCATTGTGTGTGTGTGTGTGAATATATATATATATATATATATATATATATATATATATATATAAAGATCCTATATGTGCATCAACAGATGAGTGGATAAAGAGGATTATATATATACATATATATATATATACATATTATAATATATATATATTATATATATACATATATATAATCCTCTTTATCCACTCATCTGTTGATGCACATATAGGATCTTTCCACAGTTTGGCTATTGTGGACATTGCTGATATAAACATTCTGGTGCATGTGCAACTTTGGATCACCACATTTGTATCTTTAGGGTAAATACCCAGTAGTGCAATGGCTGGGTCATAGGGTAGCTCAACTTTCAACTTTTTGAGGAAACTCCATACTGTTTTCCAGAGTGACTGCACCAGCTTGCATTCTACCAACAGTGTAGGAGGGTTTCCCTTTCCCCACATCCTAGCCAACATCTGTCGATTCCTGACTTGTTAATTTTAGCCATTCTGATTGGTGTGAGGAAGTATCTCACTGTTGTTTTGAATTGTATTTCCCTGACGCTGAGTGATGTTGAACACATTTTCATGTGTCCGTTGGCCATTTCGATGTCTTTGCAGAAATGTCTGTTTATGTCTTCTGTCCATTTCTTGATTGGATTATTTGGTTTTTGAGTGTTGAGTTGGATAAGTTCTTTATAGATTTTTGGATACTAGCCCTTTATCTGATATGTCATTTGTAAATATCTTCTCTCATTCTGTTGGTTGTCTTTTGGTTGTGTTGACTGTTTCCTTTGCTATGCAAAAGCCTTTGATCTTGATGAAATCACAATAGTTCGTTTTGCCCTTGCTTCCCTTGCTTTTGGTGATGTTTCTAGAAAGAAGCTGCTGCTGGTGTTCTCCTCGAGTATTTTGATGGATTCCTGTCTCACATTGAGGTTTTTTATCCATTTTGAGTTTATCTTTGTGTACAGTGCCAGAGAATGGTCGAGTTTCATTCTTCTACTTATAGCTGTCCAGTTTTCCCAGCACCATTTATTGAAGAGACTGTCTTTTTTCCACTGCATATTTTTTCCATATTTTTATTTGACCATAGAGTTGAGAATCCATATCTGGGCTCTCTACTCTGTTCCACTGGTCTATGCGTCTGTTTTTATGCCAGTACCATGCTGTCTTGGTGATCACAGCTTTGTAGTAAAGCTTGAAATCAGGTAACATGATGCCCCCAGCTTTATTTTTGTTTTTCAACATTTCCTTAGGGATTTGGGGTCTCTTCTGATTCCATACGAATTTTAGGATTATTTGCTCCAGCTCTTTGAAGAATACCGGTGGAATTTTGATCGAATGGCATTAAAAGTATAGATTGCTCTAGGCAGTAGAGACATTTTAACAATGTTTATTGTTCCGATCCAAGAGCATGGAATGGTTTCCATCTTTTTGTGTCTTCTTCAATTTCTTTCATGAGTGTTCTGTAGTTCCTCAAGTACAGATCCTTTACCTCTTTGGTTAGGTTTATTACCAGGTATCTTATGGTTCTTGGTGCTATAGTAAATGGAATCAATTCTCTAATTTCTCTTTCTGTATTTTCATTGTTAGTATATAAGAAAGCCAATGATTTCCGCACATTGACTTTGTATCCTGCCATGTTGCAGAATTGCTGTATGAGTTCTAGTAGTTTGGAGGTGGAGTCTTTTGGGTTTTCCATATAAAGAATCATGTCATCTGTGAAGAGAGAGAATTTGACTTCTTCATTGTCAATTTGGATTCATTTTATTTCTCTTGTTGTCTGATTGCTGTTGCTAGTGCTTCCAATACTATGTTGAACAAGAGTGGTGAAAGTGGGCATCCTTGTCTTGTTCCTGATCTCAATGGGAAGGCTGCAAGCTTTTTCCCATTGAGGATGATATTTGCTGTGGGTCTTTCATAGATAGATTTGATGAAGTTCAGGAATGTTCCCTGTATCCCTATACTTTGAAGCGTTTTAATCAGGAACGGATGCTGGATTTTGTCAAATGCTTTTACTGCATCGATTGAGAGGACCATATGGTTCTTCTCTCTTCTCATATTAATTTGTTGTATCACATTGATTGATTTGCGAATGTTGAACCATCCTTGTAGCCCAGGGATGAATACCACCTGATCATGGTGGATAATCTTTTTAATGTGCTGTTGGATCCTGTTGGCTAGGATCTTGTTGAGAATCTTAGCATCCATATTCATCAGTGATATTGGTCTGAAATTCTCCTTTTTGGTAGGGTCTTTGCTTGATTTGGGGATCAGGGTAATGCTGGCTTCATATAAAGAGTCTGGAACAACAGAATACTCATTCTTCTCAAGTGCACATGGAACCTTCTCCAGAATAGACCACATACTGGGTAACAAATCAGGACTCAACCGATACCAAAAGACTGAGATTATTCCCTGCATATTCTCAGATCACAATGCTTTGAAACTGGAGCTCAATCACAAGGAAAAGTTCAGAAGGAACTCAAACACCTGGAAGCTAAAGACCACCTTGCTTAAGAATGCTTGGATCAACCAGGAGATCAAGGAAGAACTGAAACAATTCATGGAAACCAATGAGAATGAAGACACTTTGGTCCAAAACCTATGGGATACAGCAAAGGCTTTCCTAAGTGGGAAATACATAGCCATCCAAGCCTCCCTCAAAAAAATTGAAAAATCCAGAATACACCAGCTTTCTCTACACCTTAAAGAACTGGAGAATCAGCAACAAACCAAACCAACTCCACACATAAGAAGGGAAATCATCAGGGTTAGAGCTGAGATCAATGAGGTAGAAACCAGAGATACAGTAGAACGTATCAATGAAACTAGAAGCTGGTTTTTTGAAAGAATCAATAAGATCGATAAACCATTGGCCACACTAATCAAAAAGAAAAGCGAGAAAGCCCAAATACATAAAATTATGAATTAAAAGGGAGAGATCACAACGAACACCAAGGAAGTAGAAACAATCATCAGATGTTATTATCAACAGTTATATGCCAATAAGCTTAGCAACCTAGATGAAATGGATGCATTCCTGGAAAACTATAAACTACCAAAATTGAACCAGGAAGAAATCGACAACCTGAATAGACCGATATCTAGTAATGAGATTGAAGCAGTGATCAAAAAGCTCCCAAAAAACAAGAGCCCAGGACTTGACGGATTCCCTGGGGAATTCTACCAAACTTTCAAAGAAGAAATAACACCTATTCTTTTGAAGCTGTTTCAAAAAATTGATGCAGAAGGAAAACTTCCAGACTCTTTCAACATTCTTTTCTTTTTCAACATTCTTCTGGATATTCAGGGTCTTTTCTGTTTCCATATAAATTTTAGGATTATTTGTTTCATTTCTTTAAATAAATGATGGTATTTTGATAGGGATTGATTTTAAATGTGTAGATTGCTTTAGGTAGCATAGACATTTTCTTAATACTTATTCTTTTAATCCATGAACATGGAACGTTTTTCCATTTCTTTGTGTCTTCCTCAATTTCTTTCATGAGTACTTTATAGTTTTCTGAGTACAGACTCTTTACTTCTTTGTTTAGGTTTATTCCTAGGTATCTTGTGTTTTTTGGCGCAATTGTAAATGGGATCAATTGCTTGATTTAGCTTTCTGTTGCTTCCTTATTGGTGTATAGAAATGCAACTCATTTCTGTAAGTTGATTTTACATCTGTGACTCTGCTGAATTCCTTTATCCATTCTCCCAATTTTGGGTGGATGCTTTCAGGTTTTCTACATAGAGTATCATGTCATCTCTGAATAGTGAATGTTTGGCTTTTTCATTGCTGATTTGGATGCTGTTTATTTCTTTTTATTGTCTGATTGCTGAGGCTAAGACTTCCAGTACCATGTTAAATAACAATGGTGAGAATGGATATCCATGTCTTGTTCCTGCCCTTAGAGGAAAAGGTTTCAGTTTTTCCTCATTGAGGATGATATTCGATGTGTTTCTTTTGTATATGGTCTTTATGATGTTGAGGTATGTTCCCTCTATCCCTGCTGTGCTGAGGGCTTTTATCAAGAATATATGCTATGTTGCAGAAACAGTGGCTCTTGGAACAGTGAAAAAAATGAAATTATATTTAAAAAAAAGAAAAACAGAATATATGCTATATTTTTTCTAATGTTTTTGCTGCATCTGTTGAGAGGATCATATGTTTCTTATCCTATCTTGTATTACTGTGGTATACCATGTTGATTGATTTGTGAATATTGAACTATCCCTGCAGCCCAGGAATAAATCCCCCTTGATCATGGTGAATATTTCTTTTAATGTACTGTTGCATTTGATTTGCTAGTATTTTATTGAGATTTTTTTCGTCCATGCTCTTTGGGGATATTGGGGATATTGGCCTGTAGTTGTAGGGTTTTTGTATGGTTTTGGAATCAAGATAATTCTGGACTCATAAAATGATTTTGTAACTTTTCCTCCCATTTCCATTTTTTGAAACAGCTTGAGAAGAACAGGTTTTAACTCTTGAAATATCTGGTAGAATTCCTCTGGGAAGCTATCTGGCCCTGGACTTTCATTTGTTGAGAAATTTTTCATTATGGGTTCCATTTCTTTGCTGATTATGGGTCTGTTCAAATATTTTATTTTTTTCCTGTTTCAGTTTTGGTTGTTTATATGTTTCTAGGAATTTATTTCTTCCGAGTGCCCAATTTGTTGGCATATAATTTTTCATAATTTGTATTTCTGTGGTGTTTGATATTATCACTCTTCTTTCATTTGTGATTTTATTTATTTGGGTTCTTTGTCTTTTTATTTTGATAATTCTTAGTAGCAATTTATCAATTTTATTAATTCATTCAAAGAATCAGATCAAAGTTTCAGTGATTTGTTCTACTGGTTTTTTTGTTTGTTTGTTTGTTTCTGTACCATTTATTTCTGTTCTCGTCTTTATTATGTCCCTACTTCTCCTGGCTTTAGGCTTCATTTCTTGTTCCTTTCCTAGCTTCTTTAGGTATAAGGTTAGGTTGTGTATTTGAGATTTTTCTTGCTTCTTGAGGTACACCTGTATTACTACATACTTCCCTCTCATGACTGTCTTTTCTACCTCCCAAAGGGCTGGACTGCTTTGTTTTTCATTTTTATTTACCTCCACATATTTTTTTTTTTAGTTTTCCTTTAATTTCTTCATTAATCCATTCATACTTCAGTGGATTTTTCAAATATCCTTATACTTGAGGCATTTCCATTTTTTTTTTCCTTGTGGTTGATTTCAAGTTCATCGTATTGTGGTTGGAAAATATGCATGGTATGATCTTGGTCTTTTTATATTTGTTGAGGTCTGATTTGTGACCCAGTATGTGATCTACTCAAGAGACTGTTCTGTATGCACTCAATAAAAAATATATTCTGTTGCTTTAGAATGAAATGCTCTGAATGTATCTGTTAAGTCCATCTGGTTCAATGTGTCATTCAAAGGCATTGTTTCCTTGTTGGTTTTCTTAGATGATATGTCCATTGACCTAAGTGAGTATTAAAGTCCCCTAATATTATTGTGTTATTGTCAATGAGTTTCGTTATGTTTGTTATTAATTGATTTATATATTTGGATATTCCCAAGTTGGGGGTATAAATATTTACAATATTTGGTCTTATTTATAGACCCTTTAATTATGATGTAATGCCATTCTTCATCTCTTGTTACAGTCTTTGATTTAAAATCTGGTTTGTCTTTGGTGTAAATACCCAGTAGTGCAATTGCAGGGTCATAGGGAAGCTCTATTTTTAATTTCTTGAGGAATCTCCACACTTTTTCCAAAGTGGCTTCACAAACTTGCATTCCCACCAACAGTGTAAGAGGGTTCCGCTTTCTCCACATCCCCTCCAACACATGTTGTTTCCTGTCTTGCTAATTTTGGCCATTCTAACTGGAACAAGGTGGTACCTCAATGTGGTTTTAATGTGAATCTCCCTGATGGCTAGTGATGATGAACATTTTTTCATGTGACTGATAGCCATTTGTATGTCTTCATTGGAGAAGTGTCTGTTCATATCTTCTGCCTATGTCTGTTTCATGTGTGTTGAGTTTGAGGGTCGCCAAACCATGGAAAAGAACCAAGATGCCCTTCAACGGACAAATGGATAAGGAAGATGTGATCCATATACACTATGGAGTATTATGCCTCCATCAGAAAGGACGAATACCCAACTTTTATAGCAACATGGTCAGGACTGGAAGAGATTATGCTGAGTGAAATAAGTCAAGCAGAGCCAATTATCATATGGTTCCACTTATTTGCGGAGCATAACAAATAGCATGGAGGACAAGGGGAGATGGAGAGGAGAAGGAAGTTGAGGGAAATTGGAAGGGGAGGTGAACCATGAGAGACTATGGACTCTGAAAAACAATCTGAGGGTTTTGAAGGGGCGGGGGGTGGGAGGATGGGGGAACCAGGTGGTGGGTACCAGAGAGGGCATGGATTGCATGGAGCAATGGTGTGGTGCAAAAACAATGGTGTGGTGCAAAAACAATGAATACTGTTACGCTGAAAAGAAATTAAAAAATAAAATAAAATAAAAATGAAAAAAGGAAAAAAATCTGGTTTTTTTGATATAAGTATAGCTACTCAGGCTTGCTTTTGATGTCCATTAGCATGATTGATGCTTCTCTACCCCCTTACTTACAATCTGCAGTTGTCTTTAGGTCTATAATGAGTCTATTGTAGGCAGCATATAGATGGCTCATGTTGTTTTTTTTTTCTTTTTTAAAAATTAAATTTAATTTTAATTCCAGTGTAGTTAGCATACAGTGTTATGTTAGATTTAGGTGCACAAAATAGTGATTCAACAGTTCCAAACATCATCCAGTGCTCATCACAAGTACACTCCTTAATCCCTGTTGCCTATTTCACCATCCCCCCCATCCATTCTGATACCCTATGTCATTTTATGGAGCATTTAGTCCAATTATATTCAGAGTGATTACTAGAAGATATGAATTTAGTCCCATTATATTACCTGAAAAGTAATTGTTTTTGGAGATTTTCTCTGTTTCCTTTCTAGGCTTTGTTGTTTTTGGTCTTTCTTTCCCACTCACAGTCCCCTTTAATATTTCTTTCAGGGATGGTTTAGTGGTCACAAACTCCTTTAGTTTTTCTACCTCTCCTTTTTTTTTTTAAAAATAATTTTCTCTTTATTATTACTCATGTATAAATATTAGAATGAGAGAATCATAATTTATAAATGTTTATACTGGAATCTTATGAATATAGAGTCATTACAACCACAAAACAAGAAACCTGAATGATTATCGAATGATTATTTCCTGATATACTGGGATAAATTACCATTTGGCTCCTAATCAATGAGTTTGGAGATGAACTACAGACAATCGTGGGATTTGACTCATACAGTTTTTCTTTTAATTTTTTAATTTTTTATAAACATATAATGTATTATTAGCCCCAGGGGTACAGGTCTGTGAATCACCATATACCTCTCTTTTTATTCTAAATGAAAGCCTTGCTGGACAGTGTTTTTGGCTATGTATTTTTCATTCATCATGTTGAATATACCATGCCACTGTCTTCTGGACTGCCAGGTTTCTGTAGAGATATGGAGAAACAAATTTGATTTGTCTTCCCTTCTAGGTTAGGAATTTCTTTTCCTTGCTGCTTTCAGGATTCTTTCCTTATCTGTGTATTTTATAAATTTTACTATAATATGTCTTGGTGTTGGTCGGCTTTTGTTGATTTTGGTGGAAATTCTTTGTTCCTCTTGGATGTAGATGTCTGTTTTTTTTCCCCAGATTAGGGACGTTTTAGCTACAATTTCCTCAAAGAAATCTCTGACCCCTTTCTTCTTCTGGGACTCCTATGATATGAATGTTGTTGTTTTTATGGAGTCACTGAGTTTCTTAAATCTACATTCCTGATCAAATATTTTACTTTCCCTCTTCTTTTCAGTTTTATTATTTTACATAATTTCATCTTCATGTCACTTAATTGTTCCTCTGCTTGTTCCATCTTTGTGGTCTTTACATCCAATCAGTTTTATATCTCTGTTACATTTTTAATTTAATGTAATGTAATTTTATTTTATTTATTTTTAATTAACATATAAAGTATTATTTGTTTCATGGGTACAGGTTAGTGATTCACCAGTCTTATATAATACTCAGTGCTCATTACAACACATACCCTTTCCAATGTCCATCACCAAGTTACCCCCTCACCTCCTGCAATGCTCAGTTTGTTTCCTAAAATTAAGAGTCTCTTATGGTTACAGCATTTAAAAGAAATTTTAGCCTGATTAGTTTTTAGGTCTTTTATCTCTGTGGTAGGGTTTCTCTGGTTTCTTTTATGCTTTTCTTAAGCCCAGCTAGTATCCTCACGATTCTTGTTTTAAATTTTATTTCCTACACTATATCTATATTGATTAGCTCCCTAGCCAGGGAGCTAATCTTTCATTTGGGTGAACTCCTCCAACTTGGCATTTCGTCTAGGGCTCTGTCTTTTGTGTGTTAGGAAAGCCTGTGCCTGCTCCTATTTCCACTCATGCTGAAACATTCCAGTACTCTATGATCAGTGGATCTGCTGTGTGCAGGAGGGAGCATGGGTGGAGTAGTTTTGTTGGTCTTGGGCAGGAGGAGTCCATCGTTGCTCTGGCTCTCAATCACACTTGCCCTAATTAAAAAAAAAAATGTATCTGCAGAGTGCAGTGTGGTAGGTTTGATGTAAGCAGCTCAAGCCTTCACTGCATGTGTTGTGTCACTCACTGAAATCCATTCATGCATAGGAGGGTGAAATATGGTGTCAGCCCATTTTCTTTCCTGAAGAGGGGAGTTCACACCCACTGCTGTCCAGGAACCCCTCTCAGAGGAGTGAACAATCTCCCCTCTTGTGTCCCAGGCTTCTGTCTGATCCCTGCCTTCACCCTGTCTGTTCAAGCCATCTGACCACCTGGTAGTGCAGTGTTCTTGTGTTTTATTTCAGGCATATGCTTGGGTTTCAAGAATCCATGTTTTAGGGACACAACACATTGTGAACTTACACTGATCCTCTGGGCAAGGGTCTTACAAAGCTGTGGCTGGTGCGGGTTTGTCCCAGAAAAGCAGTCACATGATTGTGCAAGGGCTTGGATTTAATGGTAACGCATAGCAAAACACCAGCATCCAGGTTAGTTGCCCTCATCATGCATCTCTGTCATTATACAAATGAATGGGGCAGGTCAATAGTGCCTGCCAGTTCTTTTGTTCCCTGAGAGGCAGTGCCACCTCTCCCAAATGCACTTCAAGAAGGGGAACTGTCTCTTCCAGTGTGATCCAGGGGATTCTCAAACCACACTGTCTGCTTCTGGGCCTCTGTCTTCTTTCTCCACAGAAGCAACACTATGCTCCCAGGCTTGACCCTGGTGATGGTACAGACTTCTAAAACTTCAGTTTTTCAGCTCTGCTCCTTGTAAGACTTGTAGTAATCAGCTTCTCTTGTTCTACCAGTCAGTGGTTTGAGGGTCTGTGTTTTTCTTGTGCCATTCCCTGTATGCTGCTTTATCTCTTTCTCTCTCTCCTATCTCCATGATTATGCCCCCACCCCTTTCCATAGCACCCATGATTCTTTTCTCCTGAGAATCACATCTATACACCTCCTGCCTTCCATAATGTGGCCTCTTTTCTCCCTCTAGCTGTTCAGTGTGTTCTCTCAGTCCCCAAATCAATTTTCTGGGTGTTCAGATGATTTGATAATTATTTAGCTGTGTTCAAGAAATAAAGCAAGCATAAGGTCCTCCAACTACTCTGCCATATTAACTCATCCTTCTCCTATTCTGTTATTTAATTCATAGACACTATGTCCCCAGGCCACTGGGTTTTCTCAGGGACTAGAAGTCAAAATCCCCAATTTCTATCCAGGCCCAGTTTTACAGCCAGCTTTGGGGTCTAGTTTTGACTGTAACTAATATATTCTGTGACCAGACAAATCATATTCCCTTTCTGAGCCCTTCTTGCTTGTAATATACAGAATGATCTAGATGCATAAAATTATCTTTCAAGAGTCCTGGACTAGGATTTTGAATATCTGTATATCTGTATATCCCAGCTTTGTCACAATAACTGCATGACCTTACACAAGTTGTTTTTTTTTTTTTTTTTTTTTTTTAGAGGGGGGCCTGTTTTGGCAACTATAAAGTGAAGTATTTGGATTAGATCCTTATCACTGTGTTTCAAGAATCCTGAGACTCAGGAAATCTGAGTTCTAACTCTAATTGTCACAGAGTGAATCACTGTCTCAGTTTAGACTGGTCTTATCCTTTTCCTGGGCTTTAGTTTCCCCATATGTATCATGAGGGGGTCTAAATATAATTTTTTTTAAGATTTTATTAATTTATTTGACAGAGAGAGATCACAA
The DNA here is from genome assembly GCF_964662115.1 of Mustela nivalis. NCBI lineage: Eukaryota > Metazoa > Chordata > Mammalia > Carnivora > Mustelidae > Mustela > Mustela nivalis. The sequence goes on from NC_139040.1 coordinate 73,529,441, forward strand.
GTAGGCAGAGAGGCAGGCAGAGAGAGAGAGAGAGGAGGAAGCAGGCTCCCTGCTGAGCAGAGAGCCCGATGCGGGACTCGATCCCAGGACCCTGAGATCATGACCTGAGCTGAAGGCAGCGGCTTAACCCACTGAGCCACCCAGGCGCCCTAAATATAATTTATTTTTAAATGCACCCTGTGATTCTAAAACCTTTTGTTCTAAAATTTTAAAAGCACTGAAAATAAGTGAGAGGAGTGGGAGAACACACCCAGAATAATTTCTCACAAATTAACAGTTGTTAACCTCTCTAGATCTAACCTGAAACTGTGGGACCAGCTATACTTAGCCTGCTGATAACTGCTGGAGAGCTGAAGCAGGAGTGGAATACAGAAGACAACTGGATACTTCACTAGATAGGGCCAGACACATAGAGACTAGGATTAACCTACAGACTTCCTGGCCCCTTCTTAATAAAAAAATACAGATACAAGTATGTGCTGGGAGAGTACATCTTCCCTACCAGCTACCAATAACAAAAGATTTTCCAGGACTTCACAGAGAGCCTGGCCAATGGCATATCTGTCATGGGTAAAGTTGGTATATTTGGGGAGTTGTGGATGAATGTTTGAGGATGGAGTGTGACTGTGCTATGAGGGGGAATGTGAGAATGAGTTAAATCCATGGCTGAGAGTGTTCACATGTGAGGAAAAGAACTGTTCTTAACATATGGCAAGAGCTGCTCAAGTTAAAGTGTTTCCCAGTGTTTGCTTCTACTCCCTGCCCTCCTCAGAGTAGAAACAATTCATGCCTGGGCAGAAGACCCAATATGACCTTAGTGCAGAAGTAAGTACCTAAGTCATTGAAAGGAGCATAAGTATTGAGGAGTGCTCAGTATTCAGAGAAGACCCTAAAGGTCTAGAGGATTTGTAGGCTAAGTCTTGGAGTATCACTAAATTTGGGACAATCCACGGATTCATTCTTACAAGACATTATGTGCTGGAGGCTGAGGACACATTCAGATATAGGGTTCTGTTACAAAAATAAGGACATACTAAACCTTTCATAGCCAGGTCATGAAATTCTCCCCCTTCTCTCCTTTTCGATTAAAAAGTCTTACCATCCCACCCAGATACAAGGGGGGAAATAAAGGAAGAACGTGTCTTTTGTTGTGTGATAGATGTGGTTGCAACTTTATATCTGCATATAACTCAAGTCAAGGCCCAGTCTCTCTCCAGGCCTGTTTTCCCACCCGAAATGGAAAAAGGCTGGACTTGCATTTCAAGGATTCTCTTAGCCCTAACATTCTATATGTTTTTTTTTTTTTCTTTTTGTATAATGTTCAGACATTCTTCACCTATCCAAATAGGTCCCACTCATTCCCTAAGGTCCATTCAACTCTAAGGTCCTACCTAGTCATTTAAGCTTCTAAGGCTTTCCATAACACCCTAACCCTACCCCCCATCCCTTCATTCCACTGTCATCACTGCTGTTGATTGCAATGGGGTACGGTCTTCTTGACTTTTGGTTGGAAATCCTAATCAGCTATTTCTGATGTTGGTGAGGTAACATAGATTGGTACAGTATTCCTCTGAAGTGACAGAACTCCCAGCTCTGCCACGACTTCTATATGCCCTTGGGAAAAATCCCTGTCCTTCACTACAACTCATTTTTCCCATTTTTTTAATGATTCCATTTATTTGACAGACAGAGATTACAAGTAGGCAGAGAGGCAGGCAGAGAGAGAGAGGAAGGGAAGCAGGCTCCCTGCTGAGCAGAAAGCCTGATGTGGGGCTCCATCCAAGGACCATGAGACCATTGTGCTCGCTTCGGCAGCACATATACAAGGACCATGAGACCATGATCTGAGCTGAAGGCAGAGGCTTAACCCACTGAGCCACCCAGGCACCCCCATTTTTCCAATTTTTAAAAATTTAATTTTATTTTTTTCACTGTTCCAAGACTCACTGCTTATGCACCACACCACACCACACCCGGTGCTACATGCAATATGTACCCTCTTTAATACCCACCACCAGGCTCAACTAACCCCCCAACACCTCCCTTTCAAAACCCTGAGTTTGTTTCTTAGAGTCCACAGTCTCTCATGCTTCATCTCCCCCTCCCATTTCCCCCAATTCACTTTTCCTTTCCATCTCCTAATGTCCTGCATGTTATTCCTTATGCTCCACAAGTAAGTGAAACCATGTGATAATTGACTCTTTCTCCTTGACTTACTTTACTCAGCATAATCTCCTCCAGTCTCAAAGATGAGTGGAACAGAGTAGAGAGCCCATATATAGACCTGCAACTCTATTGTCAAATAAGCTTTGACAAAGCAGGAAAAAACATACAGTGGAAAAAAGAGAGTCTCTTCAATAAATGGTGCTGGGAAAATTGTACAGCTATGTATAGCAGAATGAAACTTGACCATTCTCTTACACCATTCACAAAGATAAACTAAATGGATAAAAGAACTCAATATGAGGCAGGAATATATCAGAATCCTAGAGAAGAACATAGGCAGTAACCTCTTCAATATCAGCCACAGCAACTTCTTTCAAGATATGTCTCCAAAGGCAAAGGAAACAAAAGCAGAAAATGAACTTTTGGGGCTTCATCAAGATTAAAAGCTTCTGCACAGCAAAGGAAACAGTCAACAAAACAAAGAGGCAACCCACAGAATGGGAGAAGATATTCATAAATGACACTACAGACAAAGGGCTGATATCCAAGATATATAAAGAACTCCTCAAACTCAACACTTAAAACACAGATAATCTCATCAAAAAAGGACAGGAGACATGAACAGATACTTCTCCAAAGAAGATATACAAATGGCTAACAGACACATGAAAAAATGTTTATCATCACTAGCCATCAGGAAGATTCAGATCAAAACCACATTGAGATACCACCTTACACCAGTTAGAATGGCCAAAATTAACAAGACAGTAAGCAACATGAGTTGGATAGGATGTGGAGAAAGGAGAACCCTCTTACACTGTTGGTGGGAATGCATGTTGGTATAGCCACTTTGGAAAACAGTGTGGAGATTCCTTAAGAAATCAAAAATAGAGCTTCCCTATGACCCTGCAATTGCACTACTGGGTATTTACCCCAAAGATACAGATGTAGTGAAAAGAAGGGTCATATGTATCCCAATGTTCATAGCAGCAATGGCCACGGTTGCCAAACTGCAGAAAGAGCCAAGATGCCCTTCAACAGATGAATGGATAAAGAAGATATGGTCCATATATACAATGGAATATTATGCCCAACTTTTGTATCAACATTTTTTCCCATTTTTAACTTAAAAACAGTGGGCCAGAATAGTCTCTGAAAGCACCAAATTGTTCCAGCATCTTTTAGGCATGAGAAGGTGGAGATTTTCTTTGACGTCTTGCCACAATCTTGATCTTCTTTCAGTGTTTTTTAAATGGAAACCTTTCTCCTTACAACCTGCCACTCCTGAGAAGTGTCCAGGGTTTCCACCACTATGCCCTAAACAGGAGAGTCAACCACCCATTCCATTTCAGCTTTTGGAGTTTTCTTCTTCCCCTTCTCATCATATTCCCACCAGAAACAGAAAATTCTTTACTAACCAAGGTGTCTGTGAGTGATTACAGTTTATTGTGAGGAGCAGATGCAATAAAAATAGTAAATTTCTTTTTATATTATCAAATTATGTGCCCACATATCTTATCATTAGTTTTATATATCACCCCATCCCTGCTGATGCCCATAAGCCTCTTCCAGAAAATCCACAGACAGACCCTAGAATGGAGACTCCAAAGGATATTTTATTTAAAAGTTTTATGAACTAAATTATGTTCATAGCTTTAGCAATGCGAGAGTTCAGTTCAACCTCCCAGCTCAGCTTCAGTTTCCAACACACTTCCTCAAACACCTCAGTGGTTTGACTTGAAGTCAGACCTGAAGAAGTCCCTTTTCTCTCTCCTAGAAACCAGTTCCAAAAAAGGCAGGGTATATGGTGGTGAGCAACACAAAAAAAGCCAGAAGGGAAGAGCATGCAAGTAGTAGAAGGAAGAGGAGGAAAAAGAGGAGAAAAAGGAGAAGAAGAGGTGGGAAAGTAAGAATATTCAATAACAGCAAGGATTGGAGGTAGACCCTTTGTGGATAATAAAAAATGTTGGAAAAAATAAATAATAATTAAAAATGAGTAAAATCCAAGAATATGTTTTAAAAGTTCTGGAAGAGGAAGTCATTTGCTTATTCTTGCCAATAAGTAGTTTCCTCATTCCCGTCTATGCAATGTGTGATGATAACAATTCATGTCTATTAGTGACTATATATTGTTACTATAGCTGGACTGTGTGGCTAACATTAACTAATATATTGTGACGAAGGACAATACTCTACTTAAAATATTACAGAAGAAAAGTCACAGAATGGGAAATAAAGGGAAGAAGTGGGCAAAGAAAAAATGGGATAAAGAGGAAGTCCTGGAGTTAGAGTGTTTCTCCAGGTTCAGAACTGGCTGACCAGCATTTGTTTAGATTCTTAATCTTCAGAGACTTCCTTATGGATCTAAGGAACACTTGTCCCAGGAGAAGTATGAGGAGCAATGCTGCAATCTGGCTATCTCTGGGCACTGCTGATACCAATTGTCACCAATACTCATAACCACCTGTCAGATATCCACAAATAATTGCTATTGATATTCGCAGCCAATCACCATTGATATCCATAGGTGACTGATGTTGCTATCCAATTGTTACCACCACTCAAAAGACGTCCACCTAAACTATGGTCTTGTTAGGGGACAGGAATGAGAGAATGAGAGGCAAGAACCTGTTGAGAGGGGAATATAATGCCAACCCAGGAAGAACTATCCTCTATCCTTCCTGATCATTCCATGATTAAGAGAAAGGCCTATGGTATGACAGGGGAAATCTGAGGTCTGGCTAACCTTGCCCCTAAGCCCTTTGCTTCCAGTGCCCCAATGATGATGGGGAGGGATCTAACCTTCTGACCATGGCTAGCTAAACCTGACTAGGAGTTATTGACATGACCTGGAACTACTCTTGAAAGACTTTGCCAAGCTCAAAGCTAGAAATCCTTACCTCTAATCAAAAACTGGCAAGATGAAGGAAGGGAAGGTAGAATTCACCTTCTTACCTTCTTGACCAATAGACCAACTAGAGGTTCTCACTGGGCCTTAGTTTATGGTGAGCCAGGGTTATAGCATAATAGTGCTGGAAGAGGATCAGGAGCATGGGCACCAGCAAGACATAGGTGCATACACCCATGCTGTGACAACAGCAGTGAGCTGGCCCAGAGCAAACAGGAGGTAGACACCTTCATAGCCAACAGTGGTGAGAGTTATTACAGTCTACTAGAGACATGTAAATATGTCCCCAAAGTGAGACTTACCCTGACCTGGCGTCGATATACCCAAGAGTTCCCCATAGAGGAAGAACAAGCCAAAGAATAAGATCTCAGCCATCCAAATCAGAAGAAAGGCACACACATCCTTCCAGGAGGAATGGAAGGTATGAACAAGGACTACCATGGCCAAGGCTTTTTCAAGGAAATGCAGGAAATGTATCAGTTTAAGGATGTAAAGAAAATGAATGGCTCCAAACATTAAGCTGAGACAGGGTTGCAATTCAGCATTGACACTCACCACCAATCCCTCCAGCACAAGGAATAGACATAAAATGTTGGCTAGATTAAGAGGGCTACACAGGAAGTACAACTTATCAAGGCAAGAAATGGCCCAGGCAAAGAGTTTGGTTCCAACCCAAAGGGCACAGAGCCAGGTAGAGCTGATGGGAGGCACAGCAGTAAATGAGACTGTTGTTCTGCTGCTATTGCTGCTACTGCTGCTGCTGGTTTCCTCCTGCCACCACCCTACGTCCCATAGGAGTGAGGCTGGACCTTCATCTCCTGGAAGATGACCATAGAACACACAGAAAAAAAGTGTGGAGATCAGATTATTATCAGATCAGATTATTTTCTAAGCTCCCCATGGCAAACAGTGAGCCAGCCTCCTTCTTGGCTGGCTTGGATACTCTGGTAAAAGGAAGGATGACACAGTTTGCCTTCTTTTTCCCTCTCAAGCATGGCCAGGGCAGGAAGGGGAATGAGGACCACAAAGGTGGTGTGTAAACCCAGGCAATCAAGGGACACTACCCCAGACAAGAAGCTGGGGATGTTTCTTCCTTCTGGTTCTTCAAGTATCAGGAGGACAGCCAGCTTTCAAGTGTGGTCACAGTGACTAGCCAGTTATTTCCTGGGCCCAGAAATTGCAGAAGCAAAGAACAGCTTAGCCTGGAAACAGATGTTTTTCAGAAGCTTTTAGGAGATGCCTGGAGACTCTGAGAGAACAATTGTGCCACAGTATACAGCCGGGAAAGTCAGAGACAACCACAGACTAAATGGCCAAGATGGGTCCATGTCTTAATCCTCTGTCATCACTTTAAAAACTTGAGGCAGGGGTGTAATAGGCTGGGGAAGGGGGTAAAAAGAGAAGCCACCAAAGAAGGCTAAGTGTAAGGGGTGAAGATGGAAGTGACAGAAGAAGCTGGAAGGCTTAGAGATCCCTAAGCCTCCACAGGGAGTAGGAGGTGCCTGACTTGAGAAACTGACTAGGGGTCAGCAGACCTGACCGTGATGGCTTTTGACTCCAACTCCCTGAGCACCAGGTTCTGGGCACTCATCAGCAGCACCAACAGCAGCAGCAGCAGCTCCTGCTGCTGCCTCTATGAGTCTCTCTATTAGGTGTCCTAAAATTGCTTTGGGTTTAGTGAGTTCCTTGCCTAGGAACAGAAAAGACTAAAAGCAAAGTGGGTGTAGAGAAGAGGGAGAGAACAGCCGGGAGGAGGAGGAGGAACACAGAAAGGCAAATTCATGGGTCAAAACACCTACCCAGATCAACATTTCAGTGTTACCTACCCCCCACAGCCTGCTGAAGGTGCACCTCATGCTTGTCTCTGAGGGCAAAAAAGAATGAGGGTACAGGCAGCCACTTGCAGTCTGGAAAACTCACATACCATATCCGCAAATCCCCCTACCTCTCAGCCTGCTCTTCTTGCTCACTCACTTGGTTGTTTTGTATGGTCCACAAACACTGGCAGTGAAGGGACCAGCAGCTGGCTGGACAGCAGGACAGGTTGTGTGGCCAGGATTGCTACCACCTCCAGAGTTCTTGACTGCTCCTGTGTAGAGACCCAAGACCAGGGTGTGCTCATGGAAGAGCTGGCAAAGAGCTGGGGTTTTCCAGGAATGTCTTGTTCCTGCTGTGCCCAGAGGAGCAACTGTTGAGCGACAATCTGACTCAAGTCAGCAACAATATGACTCAAAGCTATATGCATCCCCTACTACTTGTTTAGGGAGGCTGTCCTGGCCCTCAGCCTGCAGGAAATCAGACAAGAAACCCGGGCAACTTTGCTGCTCCTTCTTCCTTGTGAGGCTCAGTTCCAGCCCAGAATAGAGAGAGGGGAAGAGGTAGCTGGAGCAAAAACCAGAAGTTAGGTTGTCAGGCCCCAGCCAAGAGGTCACTTCACAAGACCAGTTAATGTTTTGAATAACTTTCTCCCTGCACCCCAACCCCAACAGCCCACTCTAATTCCTTACCCTTCCCCTAGTTCTACACAGACGTCCTACCAGAAGCCTGAAAAATGAGGAAGGGGTATAAGGGGAGGTGGAAATGAAGACCAGAAGAGAGTCTGGGAAGCCAGATGTGCTCTTGGCTATATCCAGCTGTTTTCTACCCACTTCTTTTTCTTTCCTATTCTCTAGAGGCCCTAGTACCAAAGATAGGGGCAAGAATGGGGAAGGGGAGGGGAGGGGGAACAAGCCACCTTAGAATGAAGCCTGCTTGCCTGAGGCCTATACCAGGGTGGGCAGAGTCCCTAGCCCCTTGAGACAAGCCACATCCCTTCTTCCTCTTCTTCCCCTTCTTCCATAAACTTTGCTCCCAGGACCCCACCCTGGGTATTGAGCCAGTCTCCACATTTGCTACTGATGAGAGTTTGACAATGGAGTGCCCAGATGATCCTAAATTCCAAGATAGCTCCCCATGCTCACCCCTTGGCTCAAGCCCAATGCCGCTCTCCCATCCCTAGACCAGAATTTTCTAGGAGAAATAAAGATTTCTACCACAATTCAACACCCTCTCCAGCTCTTTCTTTTTAACCCAACCCTTAAAACCAGGGCCAAGTTGGATTAAGAGTTACAAGACATGCAAGCTGGTTCCTGGCTCCTCTCTTTCCTCTTCATCACTGCCTTGCTGTGAGGCTGGTACAGGTGAGGGTCTCCTCAGTGGACTTCATAGTGAGAATGGGGGGAGGAGGCAGGTGACAAACACAGATGGAGCAGGCTGTAGCTCTACAAAGCCAGATTCTTACCTTAGCCAAGTTGGGCAGACAGTAACCTGGGCAATTCAGCTCTTTCCCAGTGAGGAGGGTAGAGGCAGCAGCTTCTTCTCTCACTCCTTTCCCCCTCACATGTCCTACCCTTCACCCACCCTAGTCCATTTGTTTCTCAATTCCCTAAACAAGCCCATCTCTTTTAAGACTGCCCTATCCCTTACAGCCACCTATGAACTCTTTATTCTTCCATATTCATTACCAATGTCACATCTCTTTTGGGGAGACATCTCTGAATCCTCCCTAAGACAAGGTCCTGACCTCTGAATTCTCACAACCTTCTTTGGGTTTTTTTCTAGAACACTTTTCATACTAGAACATTATTGTTTATGTTTTCATTGCTCCATTGTATGAGTTTTATGATTGCTGCTCTAACAAAATGCCACACACTTAGTAGCTTAAAATAACATAAATGTTGAGAACATGCTGAGTCATGTCTGATTTATCATTCCAACCCCCGGCCCTGCACTTCTCCCCTCCAGCCATGTATCTGGCACAGAGTGGGCGTTCATCAGTGATTGACCAAATACATGTTATAACCTCTCATGGTTACCAGATTTTTCACTTCTCAGAGAACAAATTTCTTCCTTCTGTAAATCTAACCTAAATCCAGCCTGCTTTGTTACTCTAATTGGACTGATGCCAGATCCTACAGTGCCTCAACCCTTTTGTTGTTTGCCCTTGTCCAGTGAGGTATAACTGGAAACAAACTGAAAACTAGCCTGATAACATAGCCATAGTAGGGCAGTCAGTCAGTTCTCCTCAGATGGCTGCCCCATTCTTGAGGCAGGCCTTCCTGTTCTTCTTAGGTCAGATTTTAAAGCTTTTACCATCTGGGTTGCAGGATAAAATAGAGGAGGAATACTCCTGCAGGAAGACCACCATGCCTCAGTGTGCCCTCCAAGACCCTCTTCCTTTGGTAGCCTTTTATATGTGTGAGAGAGTGGGTCTTGTTTCCCCAACCTGAAGAACTAGAGCCCTATCCACATCTTGAAAATGTTCCCTACAACCGGTACAGAGCTAGACATGTGAAAAGGGCTCTCTAAACCAAGAATCTGGCCCCAAACCAGTTTTGCAAACTCTTTTCCCACTCTATTCCTTTTGTCACACAAAATTACTCCCTTTTCCTCCAAACAGCATAAATGAACCTATCCCCATCTTTTCTTAAGATATTCCTTCTGCCTAGAATGCCTGGTTTTTCTTTCCCTCCTCCCCTCCCTTTCTACAAGTCACACACACACACACACACACACACACACACACACACACGTTAATCTTTTAATCTTTTTGTGTTTTTTTTTGTTCATCTTTTAAAACCTAACTAAAATTATTCCTTCTCTGTAAGACCTTCCTTACCACCATGTCAGAATTTATCCTTCCTTCTTCTCCATCTCCCCAGCAGATTTTAGTTCTAATTAGCAAGAAGTCCATTCACCCTTGTGCGCTGGCTGTTTATTTACTCATTTACTTCCTCACCTTTGGGGTTTATTCACTTTGGTGTCCCACCCACCATCCACTCCACTCCCACATACCACCACAGCCTTACCTTCATCACACAGTGACAGGTCCCAATTTTGTAATCAGTCAGTGTTTACTCAGCAAATGAATGGCTTCTTCATCTTTTTCCTGCTACCTGAAAGGCCCAGGAGAAATCATGGTCCATATGTTAGAAAGTCCTCCCGCTTCCATGACCCATGTCCCCCTCTCTCCCAACTTTACACACATAACTTGGCTGTTGTGATTTTTTTCTGCATTTATCCTCTGTAGCCCAAAGGCCCCAGATTCCATCACTCAGATGATTATCAGAGTACACTCATATATTTACAGGATAATGGAGCTGGAAGAGATTTTAGGGGACCCCATCTGCTTCCTAGTTCATAAAATTAGAAACTGAGACACAGGGGTCAAGGGATTTTTCTCAACATCCCTTGTCATATTCGTAACCAAGTCAGAACTAAATCCCTAAAAAGTTTTCAGAGTTTTAAGTTCAGTTTGCTTTGGACAAAACCATTAACCTTGCACAGAGAAGTAGGTAAATGGTGCCACATAGTGGCTGAGAGTCTTAGCTTCGTCTACTGGCCTTGTTTCTGGAAAGTGGAACTTCAGCCACACACTGCTCTCCCTTCCTCCCATGAAGGATGAAGGGAAAGGAAGGTCATTTTCTAGGAATAATCCACAGAATGTCTACATAGCCGCACCTTCTGCTGGCAGAAAACAGGACCCAACTATGTGTTATCCCTCATCTTCACCAGGAAAAGTCGGGGAGTCAACACAGCAGACAGCTTGGAAGCCAGAGTCAGGCTTCTTAAAAGGGCTTTGAAGAGGTTGATTCATACCTTCATTTTCTGAACCACCTCTGAAAAGCTGTTCCTTGGGCCTGTGCAGCTGGGCAGGCTGTTTACCAAATGTTTGATTACCACATTTGGAATGTTAAGAACTGGCTTCACATCCTGGCACAGGCCTTTCTGTGCCAGATCCGAAGACCCAGAACTCAGGGCTAGAAAGGTGGATATTCACTCCAGATTCTTTCAATAGGGGTCTTAACAAGTTATTTGGAGGTTAAGATGCTGGGCCTTTCCCCATTTAAACACATACAGCACTCTAATTGACCTCCTAAAGCTTTTTTGATTTAGCTCCTAGCAGGAAATCTCTACATTGTAAGTCAGAGGTAAAGAAGGTTTCGTTTCAGGCAGAATAGGAAAATGTGGGTGGGTTTTGTGTCATCTGCCAAGAACTGACAGCATGTCTTATCTGGGAATGGAAATTCATACCTATACCAGAGCCCCCCGCTTGGACCCTCCAATGAATCATTACATTACTTTTGACCCCTAGCTGACTTCTGGGTGGATGCCTAGGTAGAAGAAAAGGTGGAGAGGAGTTGGGTTGCCAGGAAAATGAGGCTGACCCTAGCCTGGTTCTGGAATGAAAATGGGAGCAGATGACTACAAATCGGACAGAAGCTCAACAACAAATCAGGCAGAATTTTTTCATTTCTCTCTCATTTGGGTTTCAAGTTCCAGGAATCTGTCCAAAGGATGGGGCCCTGAGTGAGCTGGTTTCAGGCTGGAGAGGGAAGGGGAACTTAGAAAACTAGATGAGAGGAAAAGAAAGGTGATGATGGGATGGAAAATCAAAAGCGCTGGGGGAAACGTATTTTGTGGGCTGGGTGGAATTTATGCAAATTATGTTTAAATAAAATAATCTTGAAAATTAATTTCCTAGTTGGCTCAGAACTCCTGGAAACAGAGTAAGACACTCTTTCCTAAGCCAAGGTCTCAGACCAGAGTTTCCTCTTCCACAACCCCTCTCCTCAGGCCCAGAACACATACTATTTTCCCTTGGACCTGCCCCTCTAACTGATTCTGGAGCTTGGATGATTCTAATATTCATTGACTAAGCTCTTTATATCCTTGGAGTAGTATATATATTTCACTTACCTTTCAACATATTAACACTCAATTAGACTGCAGGGGCAATCTGGCCATCACAGATTACCACCCAAATGGCTCTGGTGCCCCATAGGTCTTTGAGGTTGGCAGGACAGGGAAAGTTAACTGCATTTTAAATATAAATTGATGTTCTGAGAGATGAAGTTAATTGACTTAGAATCTCACTGTTTTGGGTGCCTGGGTGGCTCAGCTGGTGAAAAGTCTGCCTTCAGCTTAGGTCATGATCCCAGAGTCCTGGGATTGAGTCCTGCATTGGGCTACCTGCTCCATGGGGATCCTGTTTCTCCCCCACTTCTCTGCATGCTTCTTCAACTGTTTATATCCTCTCTATATATATCAAATAAATAAATAAAATCTTTAAAAAAGGAATCTCAGTGCTAAAGGGATCTAAGATCATTTTAGTCAAAATCACCCTTTATGCTCAATTCCTTCCATCCCTTAATAATGCCCATGTCCAGTGACTGGATAATAGTAATTGAGCACACAGCAACTTGTAAATCACTATAATCTGAGAAAGATTTTGTCCAAATCCCACCGCTTATTAGATACAGGACTTGAAGTAGGAAACCAGTGTTCAGACTGAGTTTACATAAGAGCCTATGTTGAGACATTTGCTGTTTCCCCTGTTGGGGGTTCTTACATGGGTTTTAGCTGATTTACACCATACATGTTCTTATGTTGTAGAAAAATCAAAACTCAAGGAAGGAGAGGGTCAAAACCACCTGAGCAGAAGGAAGAAAGAACAAAACATGGGGTGTTGAACTTAAATATTCATTCTAGAAATGCATCTGGGCCAAGATGAGAATGAGGGGTGGAGTGAAGCTGGAATGGGAGGAAAAAGGGAAGTCTAGCCAACTCCATAGAGCCAGAAAACCTGAAAGATATTCAGCCAGTATGGGATGAGGAGTTTGGATGTTGGTCAGAGGTGACAGCATGGGGATCTGATTCCAAATTTGGGTACTACACCATTTGGAGCAATTTGTAAAGACCGTCTGGGTTAGCAGCTGCCCTGTTGCAGATAAATACCTCCTCCTCTTTACCAGAATGACAAAGACTGAAATTTAAAAAGGAATCCAGCCCTCTTCTATCTCTGAGCTAGTTTTGGAATTAGGGGTGGTTTGGGTGGCAGCCAGAACCAGAGAAGATAGCTTTAGAAATAATTCTGTAGTGTTGTTATTATATAAGTAATAGTTACCATACATAAAACTACTATTAATAGGAAAACTGATGACAGGAAAAAGTTATTGTCTATATGACATTAAAATTAAGCACACCATTGGTCAAGTTTCTCTTACTGAAGTTTTGCTTTCTCACCCCTTATTTTTGATGCATTGAGATACTATGTATGGGCCTAACTTGGATTTCTGGTGTTCTCATCTTACCAGGATGCTCAGAGCACAGAATACAGAAGTACTCCTGTGCCCGTCCCATGACCACAGTTGTTATCTCTGCCCGTCTTACCCATGCTAGGTCCCATCTCCAAATGAGAAAGGAACCTGTGGGAAATAGCTTGGAGCCCACTTTTTCTCTTTCTCAATTCCTCTTCCTGTGGCCCTCCTTCTTTCCCTTCCTCCCTTTTCCTTCCCTCCTTACCTCTCTCCCATGGGCCTATAAAGGTCTCTAGATTCTTAACTCAGGGTCCAGCCAACTGTGCACTGCTTCTTCTCTGCTAGCATGGGTTCCATCTTATCCAACTCAACCACTCATCACTCACTCATTGGTTTTGGCAGTAACCATCTGTCTCTGAGGAGACCCAATGAAACAGTGGGGATGGACCTGTTTTTCCTTTCCCTCTTTTGACTTAGGGAAACACTGAGTGAGAGGAGAGACATTTCTATGCTGAGGAAAGTAATTCTCTAATTCAATACACTCCCATAATCTTGAAAGGCACCCCCAGTTGAGGGGGGTTTTGTTAAAGGAAACCAAGGGATTTTCTAAGGAGCAAAGATGAAAATGAAAGGAAGGGAAGGGAAGATTAGAGAAAAGAAATGGGGAAGGGTCTTTCTCAAATGAGGTTGGCAAACTTAATCTCTAGAGTCTCAATGGAACTCCTCCTTTCAGGAGGCCCTGGGAACACTGAATTGCTCTACAACAGCTTCATCCTCTCCACCTTGCTTGGTTTTCCCTCCAGGAGTTAGAGAGCCATCTTTTTTACAGCTGTGTAATTGAATGCATTTGTTAACACCCATTTTGGATGCTTGTGATCAAGAAGTGACAAACTGGGGTGCCTGGGTGGCTCAGCTCAGGTCATGATCTCAGGATCCTGGGATCCAGCCCTGCATCAGGCTCTCTGCTCGGCAGGAAGCATGCTTCCCTTTCTCTCTCTCTCTGCCTGTCTCTCTGTCTACTTGTGATCTCTGTCTGTCAAATAAATAAATAAAATCTTTTTTTATTAAAAAAAAAAGGAGTGACAGGCAGAAAGCTAAATAGTGAAAGGATGGTGGGGAAGATTGTTGGGGAAAGAGGAGTGAAAAACAGTAAAAGGACAAAGAAGTTAAGGGAACAAATGAAAGAAACAAAGATGGTGCAGAGGAAGCTTTAAAAAAGTGTGGAGCTGAACCTATAACTGGGCACCTCTTTCCTTGTGGGACTGCCATCTAATTTAACTAAAGGATGGCATCTCAACAACTAGATACATTAGGGCCTGGTTCTTCAGTGAGTAGAAAGCCAAAATGTGAAGGTTTTCTTCAAATTTCCATGAAAATACTCCACCAAAATGGTACCTAATAAATATGGCCCTCCTTAAATAGGAGTTAGTGAGGTAGGCCCATACAGTTGGTATAGGGAGCTCAGGACCCATCTAGGCCACCGTCTCTAGGTGGAGAGGAAAACAGAACTTCCTCTCTTCTCTCTACTGCCACTTCTGTGGAGCTGAAGAAAGTAAAGGGAGAGACACCAACAAGTTGGCCACTGCTATATTCTCCTGACCTGGAGGAGGAAGGGAAAAAGAATGCTACCAGGGGCCTTCTGTAACTATGAGTTCTTAACACAAAAGAACACTTCCTGTGAGTAGATTTTCAGGTACTCTGATAGGTCAGTAGGGAAAATTGGGAATAAAAAGCCTTTCCAATGTCTCTTTAGCCACATCAAATGATCCTGGACTAGAAAACTTTAGGGTACAGATCCCCAGGTTTTCAAAGGGGCCCTAAAGGCACACCCTCTTGTCCTCATCCCAGTAATCCAGATCATCCACTGCTTGGACCTTAATTCCAAAGAGAAGGACAACACCCTTTTAATCTAGAACCCTGGAAAATAGGACAGCAAGTTGACAGTATATTCTGGGAAAGAAAAAAAAAAATAGAGAAGGAAAAGGTTTAAGGAGGATCTTCGTCATTTTTCTCCAAGCCAGATGTCCCCAGATGTTGCTTGAATAATCTGAGCTAGCCACAAAAGTCCAAAAAAATGTGGAAACTATTTGAGAAGGGGCTTAAGGTTAGAATTAGCTATTTCTCGTAAAAGGCAATATGCTGTATGGGATATTTCAAAAATCAATTATGCTATCAGTTCAAGACAAGAGCAACCATTTGTGTATTGTTCTGCAAGAATATCCACCATCCAAATGCACTGTTCAGTCCTCTTATCGGGCCTATACATAATCTAGTTTATTTTGCATGTAGACATGCCTATATTCAAACTCCAAATGCCCTGGGAAGAGGACAGGGCAAGTTACAGTAAAATATTATAGCTATAGGAAACTGAGGTCAGAGTAGCAAGAGATTTGTCTAAGCTGGCAGAATTGGGAAGGACCAAATTTTCTGAACTCCCAGGTCAGGGTTCTATCCCCTATATGTATATTCCTAGTGTAAAAGTTGGGGAATATGAGACCATCTAGATCTTGGACCCAACTCAAAGATCATCCCAACTTGGCCAACTCAAACCTGTTCCAGCTGTTGTTGATGTCAGACCCTAAAACGTGGAGGTGATGCCAAGGAGGAAGTTCCTGTGCCTGTGTGCCAATATATAAGGCTGTGGCTCTATGTTAATTCAGCCACTTGCAATGAATACATTTGACAAGCTGGAAGAGGAAGATGTCCACTTTGCAGAACATGTTCTCTCTATGCAAAAAGGAGACAAGATAAACTGGACCCAGGGCTAAAGCTCAGCTACCTTTGGGCCATGACAGGTGCTATAAGCCATGCCATGAATCCTGTCAAGGATCTAAGAGAGCCAGAAATGTGTAAAAGAATCCAAAGCCCAGGCTCTTACCCTAAATCTTTGTCTAGTCTCAACTATTAAAAGCACCCTTACAAAAACTTCCAAATATTTCTCAGAGCTCACAGGCCTGCATCTTGGGCCATATGGTGAAAAAGCTTCTGGAGCTCTGACCACTAGAAGGATTTAGAACAGTAGAAGATGAGTTTGGCATTCTATAGAGCAATACAAGGGGGCCAAATAAGGGAACCAGACTATTGTCCTGGCCCCAGGCTATGAGATTCCTCCAACAACAGCTCTCTCCCTAGACATACATTGACTTCGTCCCCAGTTTTCTGGGAGGAAGGGGTAAAGTGGGCATCTGGCCCAGGCCTAAACAGGGCAAGTGAGAAAAGCAGAAGGGGAAAGGGGGAGGATAGGACAGAAGAACTTTGGGTACTGGAGGAGAGGAGTGATGAGGCAATTAAGTAGGTCTCAGATAAGTTTTACACTGATGAAGTTATCTAACAGGTTGGAGGGATGGGATCTTCTCAGGCTTCCTCCCCATCTTTCACCAGCCTTCCTTGCTTGGGGAAACACAACAACTCTAGCTACCACAGGAAACACCACAGCCATCCATTGACTCTAGAGGCCAACTTGTAACTTGCTGTTAATGAGTACTAGGAGGTGTTGAGGCATCTGGGGGGCTCAGCTGTTAAGTGTTTTCCTTCAGTTCAGGTCATGATCCCAGGGTCCTGGGATTGAGCCCCTCCTCCAGGCTCCCTGCTCAGTAGGGAGTCTGCTTCTTCCTCTCCTTCTCCCTCTGCTCCTCTCCCCCAACTCATTTGTATGTGCTTTCACTTTCTCAAATAAATAAATAAAATCTAAAAAAAAAAAAAAAACCACTAAGGGCGCTGCTAGGAGGAGAAGGGGTCAGAGAGGGGAGCATAAGGGAAACTAGTTGAGGACTGTGAACTCACCTGCATTACCTCTTTTGTTTGTTCATGAGGTAGAAGAGCAAGGGAATGAAGCTGCAACAACCCTGATTCTGGAGGAAAGTAATGTCCCTCTTGTCCTCTAAACTAGCTGCCAGTTTGGCTCTTGCACAGACACAGTCTCACTCCTTAAGGAGATAAGTGTTATGTGTTCAGTAGCTTTGTATGCCTCAGCCTCAGAACAGCCATGCTACCCCTTTCCATAGCACTCAACCTCTTTTCAGTAGTCCAGAGGAACAGAACACAGTACCCTTAGATTCACAACCCTGAGTGAGTCACCACTCTCTTAGATTGCATACACATTGAGTCCTCTAAATTTACTATACCATATTCATACTGCTACATACTCAATTCAACCTGTTCCTTGATTATACACACATACCCCAGATATGTGTGCATGAATAATATGTATATACAAACACAGAACCATGAAATATCCACAAGTACATAGCCCTGAACATACAAACTCTCCTATAACCTACATATGCATATATTCGATTAAACCTGTACATGCACATCAACCACACTAACAATGTTTACATTCATCTTCTTAGGTATAAAAGTGTCTATAATCTGTCACATTCATATACTCCTTTGCACACATGCACTCCTTTGAATGCACATACAACCATATCACTCTACATACAAGATGATATATAGACACAAAGGCGCACTGCGCATTCACAGATGTTCCTACCCTCTGTGCTGCCTACATACATCCCAATACTACTTTCACACATACCCAGCATATTGGTTGGCAAGTACTAGAGCTAAACATTGCTTTGTAAGTTCTCCTAGGTCCATTGTGTGACATCCATTTTTCCTGCTTCCTGCTCTGTCTTTCTTGGTATATATATATATACATTATATAGTAATATAATGTGTATATATATATATATATACATTATATAATTATATATTTATTATATATAATATAATAATTATATATATAATTATATAATGTATATATATATATACATATATATATATCACATTTAAAGATTTTATTTATTTATTTGACAGACAGAGATCACAAGTAGGCAGAGAGGCAGGCAGAGAGAGGCGGGGAGGAAGGCACCCCGCCGAGCAGAGAGTCTGATGCAGGGTTCAATCCCAGGATCCCGGGACCATGACTTGAGCCAAAGGCAGAGGCAGAGGCTTTAACCCACTGAGCCACCCAGGCGCCCTTTTCTTTTTAAAAACTTTTCTTTTTTTAAAGAATTTTTTTTAAAAAAAGTCTTTTTAAAACATTTTAAAATTTTTTTAAAGCTTTTAAACTTTTAAAAAATTTTTTTTATTATTTTCAGCATAATAGTATTCATTATTTTTGCACCACACCCAGTGCTCCATGCAATCTGTGCCCTCTATAATACCCACTACCTGGTATCCCAACCTCCCACCCCCCTGCCACTTCAAACCCCTCAGATTGCTTTTCAGAGTCCATAGTCTCTCATGGTTCACCTCCCCTTCCAATTTCCCCCAACTCCCTCCTCCTAACTCCCCATGTCCTCCATGATATTTGTTATGCTCCACAAGTAAGTGAAACCATATGATAATTGACTCTCTGCTTGACTTATTTCACTCAGCATAATCTCTTCCAGTCCCGTCCATGTTGCTACAAAAATTGGGTATTGGCCCTTTCTGATGGAGGCATAATACTCCATAGTGTATATGGACCACATCTTCCTTATCCATTTGTCTGTTGAAGGGCATCTTGGTTCTTTCCACAGTTTGGCGACCGTGGCTATTGCTGCTATAAACACTGGGGTACAGATGGCCCCTCTTTTCACTAAATCTGTATCTTTGGGGTAAATACCCAGGAGTGCAATTGCAGGGTCATAGGGAAGCTCTATTTTTAATTTCTTGAGGAATCTTCACACAGTTCTCCAAAGATGCTGTACCAACTTGCATTCCCACCAACAGTGGAAGAAGGTTCCCCTTTCTCCACATCTCCTCCAATACATGTTGTTTCCTGTCTTGCTAATTTTGGCCATTCTAACTGGTGTAAGGTGGTATCTCAATGTGGTTTTAATTTGAATCTCCCTCATGGCTAGTGATGATGAACATTTTTTCATGTGTCTGATAGCCATTTGTATGTCCTCATTGGAGAAGTGTCTGTCCACATTTTCTGCCCATTTTTTGATATGATTGTTTGTTTTGTGTGTGTTGAGTTTGAGGAGTTCTTTATAGATCTTGGGTATCAACCAAAATGACTAGGAGGAGGAATGCCCAACAGAAGAAAGATACAGAGGATGGACCTTCTGCAACAGAGCTAACGGCTATCAACATAGACAATATGTCGGAAAGAGAATTCAGGCTAACAATTATCCAGGCAATAGCTAGTGGAGAAAGCCATGGATGACCAAACTGAATTGATTAGGGCCAAGCTGAAAGCAACCAGAGATGATGTTCACAATGTTAGGGCAGAGCTAAAAGCTACCAGGGCTGAGGTTCACAATGCTCTCAATGAGTTCTAATCTAATCTAAACTCTCTCAAAGCTAGGGTAACTGAGACAGAAGATAGAATTAGTGATCTGGAGGACAAACAGACAGAGAGAAAGGATCAGGAGGAAGCCTGGAACAAACAGCTTAGAAACCATGAAAACAGAATCAGGGAAATAAATGATGCCATGAAACGTTCCAATGTCAGAATTATTGGAAACCCTGAAGGGGAGGAAAAAGAAAGAAATCTAGAAGATATAGTGGAACAAGTTCTACAAAAATTTTCCCAATCTTGCAAATGGAACCAGCATTCATGTACTAGAGGCCAAAAGGTCTCCACCCAAGATTATAGATTCCAAAAAAATCATCAAGGCACCTGATAGTCAAATTGAGGAATCATAATTGTAGGTATAATCTCTTGAAAGCTGCTAGGACAAAGAGGCTCCTTACTTACAGAGGAAAGCCCATAAGAATAACGTCAGACCTGTTTACAGAAACCTAGCAAGCCAGAAAGGACTGGCAAGACATATTTAGGGCTCTAAATGAGAAGAACATGCAGCCAAGAATACTTTATCCGGCAAGACTGACATTCAAAATGGATGAAAAGAAAGACTTCAAAGGTAACACGATGTCAATAAAAACGTATCTATCAATAATCACTCTCAATGTGAATGGCCTAAATGAGCTCATAAAATGGCAAAAGGTTGCAGATTGGCTAAAACGACAGGACGCATCCATATGTTGTCTACAAGAGACCCATTTTGAACCTAAAGATACACCCAGACTGAAAGTGAAGGGATGGAGAAGCATCTTCCATGCCAATGGGCCTCAAAAGAAGGCTGCAGTAGCGATTCTCATATCAGATAAATTAGATTTTAAACTAAAAACTGTAGTCAGAGATACAGAAGGACACTACATCATTCTTAGGCACTATCCGCCAAAATGATCTAACAATTGTAAATATCTATGCCCCCAATATGGGAACAGCTAATTACATAAGAAAACTGTTAATCAAGATAAAGAGTCATATTGATATGAATACATTAATAATAGGAATAATAGGATATCTTAACATGCCTCTCTCAGAAATAAACAGATCATCGAAGCAGAAAATCAATAAAGAAACAAGAGCATTGAATGACACATTGTAACAGATGGACCCCATAAATATATACAGAGCATTCCACCCTAAAACAACAGAATACTCATTATTCTCAAGTGTACATGGAACCATCTCCAGAATAGACCACATACTGGGTCACAAATCAGGACTCAACCTTACAAAAAGACTGACATTATTCCTTGAATATTCTCAGATCACAATGCTTTGAAACTGGAGCTCAATCACAAGGAAAAGTTTGGAAGGAACTCAAACACCTGGAAACTAAAGAATGCTTGCATCGGGGCACCTGGGTGGCTCAGTGGGTTAAACCACTGCCTTCGGCTCAGGTCATGATCTCTGATGTGATCGAGTCCCACATCAGGCTCTCTGCTCAGCAGGGAGCCTGCTTCCCTCTCTCTCTCTCTCTCTGCCTGCCTCTCCACCTACTTGTGATTTTTCTCTGTCAAATAAATAAATAAAACCTTAAAAAAAAAAAGAATGCTTGCATCAACCAGGAGATCAAAGAAGAACTTAAACAATTCATTGAAACCAATGAGAAAGAAGACACTTCGGTCCAAAATCTATGGGATACAGCAAAGTCGGTCCTAAGGAGGAAATACATAGCAATCCAAGCCTCCCTCAAAAAACTGAAAAATCCAGAATACACCAGCTGTCTCTACACCTTAAAGAGCTGGAGAACCAACAACAAATCAAAACAACTCACACATAAGAAGGGGAATAATCACGATTAATGAGGTAGAAACCAGAGATACAGTAGAATGTATCAATGAAACTAGAAGCTGGTTTTTTGAAAGAATCAGTAAGATCGATAAACTATTGGCCACACTAATCCAAAAGAAAAGAGAGAAGGCCCAAATTCATAAAATTATGAATGAAAAGGGAGAGATCACAACTAACACCAAGGAAGTAGAAACAATCATCAGAAGTTATTATCAACAGTTTTTAAACTTTTTAAAAAGTTTTAAAAACTTTTCTATATGGGAATTTTCAAAAGTATACAAAAGTAATAAGAATAGTAAAGTGAACCCTGTGAACCCATCACCTAGCTTCAAAAATTATTTACATATATTTAATTTAAACAATCCAACAATTTGCTCTTCAGCTTCTAGAGTTAACCTGGTCCTTTGTCATCACGGAGGCCATGGTTACTAATTGAGGGACCCACTCTGTGGCTCCAGGGTTCCTCTGTCTCATTCGTTGATATGGCCCTGATGGTGCAACAGGCTCTGGACTCCAAAAGTTTGGCACAAATTTAAGAAGATTTTGTTCATGTGTATGGCATAACAGATGAATTCTTCCTCCTCCACCATGAATGAAGAACCCGATAATCTCTCAGTAGTTAAATAGCTATGGGATCTAGAAGCAGATACATTAAATAGAAGAGACAATGTCCAGGATCAGACATGTCTGCCTGGTCTTATTTGTTTATGGACCATCCCAACCCCCCTGTTGTCCATTCTACTTTGCTCACTCTTTAGTACTTAGCAGAATGCCATGCCAACAGAGAAAAGATGAAAGGAAAACATATGATGTTAAGCTTGCACAATGTTATATAGAAGACTACAACTCCAGGAGAAACAAAACTGCTGGCTTCTGAAATTTATGACATTTTTTGGTTTTCCATATAGAGCAGATGGTAAATTCACAATAAGGAAAGCTCAGTTTTTTTCTGGGAACTACAAACAAACGTACCAAAACAGTGGTTTTGTACATAGATAGTCTTGATGATATGTCTCAGACAAATCTCTGTGAAGAAGCTTTGTTAAGAATTAAAGGTGTACATGGGAAGATGGAGAGGAGAAGGGAGTTGGGGGAAATTGTAGTGGGAGATGAACCATGAGAGAGTATGGACTCTAAAAAACAATCTGAGGGTTTTGAAGGGGCGGGACATGGGAGGTTGGGTGAAACTGGTGGTGGGTATTATGGAGGGCAAGTATTGCATGGGATACTGGGTGTGGTACATAAACAATGAATTCTGGTACACTGAAAAGAAATTAAAAAAATAAAAATTTTTAAAGTTAAAAAAAAATTAAAGGTGTTATTAGCTTTATTTTTCAAATGGCTATTCAAAGATGTGTGGTGTGTGTAAGGGCCTACTTAGCCAGAGAGAGCCATTTTGTTGTTTATGCAGTAAACTTAGATTGAACCTGCCCCTTCCCCCCAAGAGAAAAGCGCTTAGAAACAAAACTGGAGAAATATGACTGACCAGTCCCTGATAGTGGAGCCCACATACAAGGACATGTCCGGCCAGGTGGAAACGTCCAATCAGTAAAAGCACATGTATTACCTCCCAACCTGCCAAGGATGAGCCAGGCCAGGTAGAAACATCCAAACAAGGGAAAGCACACGTATTACCCACCAAGGAGTGTGAGCCCCTCCTTTTGGACACCAGACAAAGGCACCAATTCTAGCCAAGGTCATAGGCTGAATTAGATGACTATCATGGAGTAGAATGTAATTCAATTGGCCACCTGTGTGTGGCCAGGCTCAACCACATGGCCTTTACTCTATAAAAGTTAGTCTGTGAGACTGGGAGGGGTTGCCTCTTTGCAAGAGATGGCCCTGGACAGTCAGTTTGATTCTCGATGCTTGGCGTGAAATAAAGCTTTGTTTGACCTTCACTTTGTATCAGTCTTGTCCTTTTGTCTACGGATGCTTTCAGTGTGGATCCATTTGGATTTGAAAGCAGAGGCCTTGGCATCAGTAATAGCATCAATCAAGGATATGAAGGCTCAGCATGTTGTGAAAAGTGAAATTGGAGAAGAGATGCTGGTCCCATTCCAAGATATACCTGTGGAAGTAGAACAGAACACAGAAGAGCCCAACTACCTGCCTGCGGATAAGAGTCCCACAAAGAAGCAAGAAAAAGCAGTGTCCCAGGTCATCTCACACCCAGAGGGTGGAGCTAGCTGGCTAAGCACAGCTGCAGGGTTTTGTTTTTTGTTTTTTTGTTTTTGTTTTGAAGGTCAAGCAAGGCTTTATTTCGCGCCAAGCATCAGGAATCTAACCGAACATTCGGGCCGCACCTCTTACAAAGAGAGGGCAACCCTTCTCTGTTTCACAGACTAGCTTTTAAGGGCAAAGACCATGCGGTCAGGCCTGGCTACTCACAGGTGGCCAATGAGATTTTAACACACACAGGAAACTCCACAGTGATGCTAGGTGACCAATTGAGTTACAATTTACCCTCGTAGACATTTAAACCAGCCTATTACACCTTGATTGGGATTGGCGCCCAAAAGGCTCCCAAAGGGCAGGGCCTATACTCCTTGGTAACCAGGGAGACAGTATGCATCCCCCACTGATTGAATACCTCCACCTGGCCCAACCCACCCCTGTACTTGGACTTTGTTACGTGGGACTGGTTTCCCGGACTTGCTTTTAAATAAGTTCCCCTGGGGGGGCAAGGTCAATTTAAGCTTTACAGCAAAATTGCAGTTCAACTGGGGTGGGGATGCTCTGGCTGAATAGGCCCTTACATTCTCCCCTTTTCTTTGGAGATTAGTCAAATCTGACTTTTCAGCCAGTTCTACATCCCTTTTTTAACAGCTGCCAGACTGTTTTAATGATTCCAGAGTGGTTTACCCAGAAACAGCATTTCTCTCCTAGGGCTATGCAGAGCACCCCCTTTTTAGAAATAGTATGTCAAGCCCTAATTGTCTATATTTCCCACCTATACTTTAACAATAGAAGCAACAATGAACTCAATGAACTCATTGTTTCTGAGTCTTAGCTTTAGTCCATGATCAGCGGGGTCCATCAGCAGCAGCATCCACCTCTGGGGGGCGTCCTCATCCTTGGCTCGTTTGATGTGACCCGCGTGAATCCAGGCCCCAATGCCTTCTATTTTCATCGCCGTGGGGGTGGTCGGGATGACAGTAAACAGTCCCTTCCAGCGAGGCTCCAAGTTTCCCACTTGGCAGCATGCATCCAAACCAAGTCCCTGGGTTGGCGAGGATGTGGCTCCTTCCAAGACAAACCACAACGCCTTGTTTAAGCAGGGTGTACATCGGGCCCCTTGGCCATCTCTAGTAGTGCCTTGGTGAATGCAATCAGCTCCGTTTTCCGCTGAGGTCCTGTGTGGCAGGGCCGTTATCCAGAGTCCCTGCTCAGGAGAAACCACGGCAGCCTCCGCATACCTCTTTCCATTGACCATGTAGCTACTCCCGTCTCTGAACAGTCATTTCCGCATCTGGGAGGGGAGTGTCTCTGAGATCCGACCTTATTCCTGTGACTTGGGCTGGGCCTTCCCGCAGTCGCGTGGGTGGTCAGCCAGCACCTCTGGTAGCAACGTGGCTGGATTTAGCACCGCCTGAGGCTGGGAGATCACTTTTGGTTCATTGAGGAGGAGGGCCTGATACCCCATCACTAGGACATTTGTTATCCACCGGTCTGGTGGAGTCCAGAGAAGGCCCTCGATAGCGTGGGTGGTGGTCAAGGTGAGATTTTGACCCAGAGACAATTTTCTTGCATCCTTGACCAGGAGGGCCATGGCAGCAATTATGCAGCTACTCCATGGAGTAGCCTGGTCCGGGGTTTATACGGACAGACCTTAGCTAAGACGCTCCTAAGTTCCCGCAAGGGACGCGAGCAGGACAGCAGCTGAAAGATCTCCCCTTCCCTTTGTCTGAGACATCATTTATGATGGGAGGGAAACCCAGAAAACTCATATCTTAAGGATGCACACTTAAAAAAAAAAAAAAAGGACAGACACTGGTATAGAAAGGCTGCTTTTCTCTCTATTTAAAAGGGCAAAGTTTTCTTAGATTAGATGATCTGTAAATGGTTTTCTCTTTGCCTTCCCAGAATTGTAAATGAGATCTTGTAAGGACCTATTTTACTGTCCCTGCTCCCCTCCCCCAGGGGACTTAAAAACAAGTCCCAGAAACCAGATCCAGGTGTGAAGGCCAAGAAAAACAAGGCTGTACCCACCTGGAGTCTAGCCCTGACATAAGTACAGCCATCTCGGCAAAGCAAAGCAAAAGCTGGCACCTTGCACTCTTAAGAGTGGGTTAGCATAAGAATGGCCATCCTGAAGGCTGGGAACCCATTTTACTGAGTTAGCCCACAGGGGCGCATGTAACTTGAGATAAGAGAAAGTAGCTAAAACCTGAAAAAACAACTTAATCATATACCACCGGGGGGGGGGGGGGGGGGGGGTAGGTGATGGTGTCATAGGGACCAAATGTTAAAGAAAAACAAAAAGTTAACTTGCAGAGATCACAATCCTGCAAGACAGGAGTCTCCCTTGGTTTGCAAATGTCCTGATGATTTACAACAAAAAAGGGCTCTCTCTTCAATGGCCCAGTTTCCGGAGACAAGTGGCTCAGTTCCTCAAGGCCTAAGGTCACACCATAAAACTGAGGGAGGCTGAGGTGGAAGGAAATGTAAATAAAGTTGAATTTCTTCTAAACCTAAATCTCGCTTAACCGCCAGGATGGCGCCAGGGTGATGCCGGGGTGGCAAAAGGTTAAACAAAGTCAAACTGTCAAAGTGGGGTGCATGATATGTATGTAGCTATGAATATTTGCCTTGAAAATGCTATATATACCCTTGGCTTTGAGTGCTTGGGGTCCTTGTTGAAACCTGCTGCGCCAGGCGGATACTAGGACCCCAGCTAGCTGGAAATAAACCTCGCTGTGTGACTTGCATTATCTAGAGTGTTCTCTGTCTAATTGAGTGGTGGTTGACTCCGTATCCTAACAATCTCTTTGGCTCATAAGGCTTCCTTGATATGCTAAGTTACTGATAAACCTTGGGTTGCATTTGGGTAAATGCTGTAATTATTCTAGAGTTTCTATACATTTCCTAAAATTTTAATGTCTTGATAAGGGTCATCACTTGATATTTAATTGTATCTGTTGAGCTGCAGACGTTTTATCCAGATCATTTTACTGGGTGACCTCACTTTGGGTTTCAAGTACTGTGTGAACCAACAAGGGGACAGTTTTCCATTGTTGTGGTGAGCTGTCAAATGCAATTTGTGATAAGTTATCGTTTTTAAATTACATGATTGCATATGCTGCATTTTACATTCTTTAAAGAAATTTTTAAAGGATTGTATTTGTTTATTTATTTATTTATTTGAGACAGAGAGATACTGGGCAAAAGAGCATGAGCAGGGGGACAGGCAGAGAGAGAGGGAGAAGAAGACTCCCTGCTCATCCAGGAAACCAATGAGGGGCTTGATCCCAGGTTGCTGGGATGATGACCTGAGCTGAAGCACACTTAACCATCTGAGCCACCCAGGTGCCCTGCTGCATTTTACATTTTATCAGACATTTTGCCCCACTCGATGGTAAAAAGGACAGAGGCTACAGGTGGAGTTCTTTGTTTATGAAGGTATTTTGATTTTGTTTTCCTTTAATTGCCTTCCTTTAAAAAAAATGGGTCCAACTGTTAAACCAAATATATGTATGTGCAGGTTTACATTTTAATTTACATGAAGCATGTGATTAAGAAAAGTCATTTTCTCCTCAAGCCTCGGGACCTATCTGAAAAGAAGTTTGCTTTTTTGTTTGTTTTTTGTTTTGTGGGTTTTTTTCTCAGTCATTCATTTTATTTGAACATTTTTGTATTGTTATGTTAGTCACCATAAAATATATTGTTAGGTTTTGATACAGTGTTCCAAGATTCATTGTTTATGCACCACACCCAGTGCCCCATGCAATGCATGCCTTCCTTAATACCCACCACCAGGCTCACCCATTTCTCCTTGCCCCTCTAAAACCCTCAATTTGTTTCTGAGTCCATAGTCTCTCACGGTTCATCACACCCTCCAGTTTCCCCCAATTCACTTTTCCTTTACTTCTTCTAATGTTCTCCATGGTATTCCTTATATTCTACAAGTAAGTGAAGCCATATGATTGACTTTCTCTGCTTGACTTATTTCACTCAGCATAATCTCCCCCAGTCACATCCATGTTGGTGCAAAAGTTGGGTATTCATCCTTTCTGATGGCTGAGGAATATTCCATTGTATATATGGACCACATCTTCTTTATAAATTCATCTGTTACAGGGCATCTCTGCTCTTTCCACAGTTTGAATATTGTGAGAATTGCTGCTATGAACATTGGGATACATATGGCCCTTCTTTTCACAGCATCTGTATCTTTGGAGTAAATATTCAGTAGTTCAATTTCCGGGTCATAGGGTAGCTCTATTTTTAATTTTTTTTTCAGAGTAACAGTATTCATTATTTTTGCACCATACCCAGTGCTCCAAGCAATCCATGCCCTCTCTAATACCCACCACCTGGCTCCCCCAACCTCCCACCCCCCACCACTTCAAACCCCTCAGATTATTTTAAATTTTTTGAGGTATCTCCACACACTTTTCCAAAGTGGCTGCACCAACTTGCATTTCCACCAATAGTGTAAGAAGGTTTCTTTTTCCACAACCTCTCCAACATTTGTTGTTTCCTGTCTTGTTAAGTTTTGTAATTCTGACTGATGTAGGGTGTTTGTTTTAGCTCAAGTTACTGAACATTTTTCTCTGCTTTTCTTCATGAAAGATACTTGCTTTGGTATTCTTTACTGAAAGTTAAAAACTTTCTCATTTTCACCCTTTTGTGCCTTTTAAAATTTTTTCAGCCATGTTTATACAAAGAACATTAATATAGAGACATTTGGTGAATAAAAATATATCCATATGAACATAACAGTCCCCTAAAACTACAAGTCTACAAAAACTACAATCTTTTGTACTGTAATTTTAATAAGATAAACACAAAGTCAGCCAAGAAGAAGGTATTGGAGACTATTTTAATGTGATCAGGTATGGTTCCATTTGACATTGTTCAGTATGGTTTATATCAGCTCTTAAAAGTCCCGTGCAGCATAATACTGGGAGCAACTATAAATGGCCTTTAGGCCTTACTTTGTGATCATATACCATCCTTTGCTAGGAAAAAGAAATATTAAAGAACTGATAAACTTGAAAAAAGAAAACAAAAGTTGAATGCCTGTAATGACATAGTGCCATTTGATAGTTTAATCTTGAAACATAAATTGATTTGCAGATGCCTTATCAGTAGGTATTTCCTTGTATAGCTTTTTGTGAATTTATTATGAACAAGCAATCATACTGAATGGAAAAAAAAAGACTCAAATTATTACTTATAAAGAAATAAAGCCAGCACTGGTCCACTTAATCTTGTTCTCATGTCCAGCCAGAAAGAAAGAACTTCAGTGAAGGTAAGATAAATAAATAAATAGAGGGAGGGGGTCAAGATGGCAGAGTAGTAGGAGACGCTGTTTCAACTGGTCCCCTAAAGTGAGTTTATTATCTACCAGATCACTCTGAACACACATGAAATCAGCCTGAGATGTAGGATTACACACTTCTGGATTCTACGGGGGCAGAAGATGCCAGTGGACAGGTAAAGCAGAATGGGAACATCAGACTGATATTGGAAGATAAATAAAAGGGGGAGGAAGCCACCAGAAATGACCCACTGGAAAGTAATACCCCAATACAAGAGTGCCCTATGATTGAGAACCAGCATTAACTTGGAGTCTGGTTAAAAGCACTTGAAAAGAGCAAAAGATCTTAAGGGAAAATTGGTGGAATCTGGCAGTTAGAGGCACGGGTTTAGGCCCACAGACCTAGGACAATGACTGCTGGCCCCTGCCAGAGATAGTGTGGCAAAGCACCCAGACCTTGGTCCCTGAACCTCCAGCCCATGTGAGAGCATCTGGGTGGCAGCGCCCAGGAGTCTGTTGTGAATGCCAGCTGGCGCTCTCTAGAACCACAGCATTTTGCACTCTGCTTGTGCGCTGTGGAACCGGGTTCTGAGTCGCGCTCCACATGGCTCCACACCCTTCCCTGAGAGAGGTCCGTGTGGGCACGAGCTGGTGTTTTCTAGGACTGGAGAGAGTCTGAACACTGCCAGCCCCTGCCAACAGGAAAATTTCAGTGCACGTTATCTCTGGTTGGAATTGCTCCAGCAGTCTGGACCTGCTCAGACAGCAGGGCAAAGGCAGCTGCTGGAAGCCAGCTCAATGGACTAATACTGTTCATGGTTTTAGTAGCACCAGCGTAAAACCAGGAGCTCCTTGGACCCTGAGACTGTGGCTGGGGACATGCTCTCCCTGTGGGAGGTGGCACAGGGTACGTTTATGTGCTCTGGAGAACTCAGAGGGGAAGAGACTGAGGCTTCTCTCTGAGATGGAGGTCTGGGTGTAGTTTTCTTTCCTCTAAACCTTGAAGAACTGCCAAAAGCCACCAAGGTGAGAAAAAAAAATACCTCCAGAGAACAAAAGCCTGAAAAACTTCTTTCCTCAGAGTCCAGGCCCTTGGTAGGGGGAGGGAAGACTCAACTCTAGCAAGACTGCTTTAAAAACCATGCCACAGGCCCTTCCCGCAGAAAGGCCAGCCCCACCCAAAAAAAAGAGGACAGACCATCACAGGATTCCCATGAAACTGTAAAACCCCAGTATCAGGGGAAAAGAAGATATTAAGCTCCTGGTATTGCCCTAAAACCTGTATACTTCATCGATACAACTTTTATTTTTAATTCTTTCCCACTATTCTCATTCTTTTTAATTTTTAACAATTTTAAACTATTTGCCATCACAGTGAGAGATTCAGTACAACAAATTCCATAATAACCTTTTAACTTGAACTTTTTTGATACATTTACCTGTGGGTTTTTTTTGTTTTTTGCTTTTCTATTTTTTTAATGTTCATGTAAAGATAAGCTTCAAGGCAATCCTCTTTCCCCAATCAATTACATATATATATTACATATATATTATATATAGATATATGTTACATATATATACACAATACATATGTATATATTACATATTAAATATATATAATTACATATATATATATATATATATACACACACACACACACACACACATATATATATACCAGTTTTAATCCCCCTATATCTCAGGAAAGTTGAGTCCTTTAACAAAGATATACAGATAAACCCAGGAAGAATCAAAATAAGCTTTCTTGCCCAGACTGAGAATTTATAACCACTCCCCCATCTTTTTCTTCTGTCAGTGTTTCTGTGTATTTTTTTTTTTCTGGTAGTATATAAATCTTATACTTGGGGTTCATTTTGGCTGGATTCTTTTTTTTCTTCCTTCGCATTTACTTTTGTTGGTCTTTTGGTTTATCTTTGTTTGAATACTTTATAAATCTTACCTTTGAGTCCGATTTGGGCTGGGTAGTCTCCTTTTTTTTTTTTCTTTTTTTCCCCCATCTCTTTCTTTCTTTCTTTTTTTCTCTCTTCATGGTGGGAACCCCCAATTGCTAGAAGCGTTCCAGGGTGCACCTTGCCTGGATCGTGGTTGATACATTCAGCTACACATCCCCTCAGTCATCTCTCATCAAAATGACTATGAGGAGGAATGCCCAACAGATGAAACATTCAGAGACTGTGCCCTGTCCATCAGAGGTATTGGATATGGACAAAAACAATATGTGGGAAAGGTAACTCAGGCTAACAATTATACTGGAAATGGCTAGGTTGGAGAAAACTATTAATAACAAAATGGAATCAATTAGGACAGAAGTGAAAGCCACCAGGGAAGATGTTAACAATGCTATCAATGAATTCCAAACTAATCTAAATCCTCTAGCAGCTAGCGTAATAGGATCAGTGATCTAGAGGAAAAACTGATAGAGAAAAAGGATCAGGAGGAGGCCTGGCACAAACAGCTTAGAAACCATGAAAACAGAATTAGGGAAATAAATGAAGAAATGAAACATTCCAACATCAGAATTATTGGAATCTCTGAGGGGGAGGAGAAAGAAAGAAGACTAGAGGATAGATTTAAACAAATTCTCCATGAAAATTTTCCCAATCTGGGGAATGGAAGCAGTGTTCATGTCCTAGAGGCAGAAAGGTTTACCCCCAAGATCATAGAGTCTAGAAAGACCTTGAGACACCTGATTGTGAAAATGATGAATCATAATTTTTTACAGGAGCTCTTGAAAGCAGCTAAGGGAGGGAGACTCCTTATGCACAAAGGAAGGCCCATCAGAATAACATTAGACCTGTCCAAGCCAGAAAGGGCTGGACAGAAACCTGGCAAGCCAGAAAGGGCTGGCAAGATGTATTCAGAGCACTAAATGAAAAGAACATGCAGCCAAGAATACTTTATCCAGCAAGGCTGACATTCAAAATGGATTGAGAGATAAAGAGCTTCCAAGACTGGTGATGTTTAAAAGAGTATGTGACCATCAAGCCCACACTACAAGAAATAATAAGGGGGGTTCTATAGAAGAAAAAAGAACCCAAGAGTGTCATAGAACAGAAATTTACAGAAAGAATCTATAGAAACAAGGACTTCACAGGCAAAACGATGTCATATCTCTCAATAATCACTCTCAACGACCTAAACACTCAACGACCTAAACCCTCCAATAAAATGGCAAAAGGTTACAATTTGGATAAAACGACAGGACCCATCCATATGTTGTCTACAAGAGACCCATTTTTAACCTAAGGATACATCCAGACTGAAAGTGGAGTGATGGAGAAGCATCTTTCATGCCAATGGGCCTCAAAAGAAGGCTTGGATAGTGATTCTCATATCAGATAAATTTGATTTTAAACTAAAGACTGTAGTCTAAGATAAAGAAGGACACTACATCATTCTTAAAGGGTCTATCCACCAACAAGATCTAATAATTGTAAATGTTTATTTACAATTGTAAATGTTTATCCCCAATATGGGAGTAGCCCACTACATAAGACAACTGTTTATCAAGATAAAGAGTTATATTGATATGGATACTTTAAGTAGGGGATATTAACATGCCACTCCCAGTAATAGAGAAATCAATCAAGCAGAAAATCAATAGTGAACGAGTGAACAATTCAATGACACATTGGACCAGATGGACCTAATAGATATATACAGAACATTCCACCCTTAAAAAACAAAACAAAACAAAACAAAACAAACAAACAAACAAACAAACCAGAATACTCATTCCTCTCAAGTGCACATGGAACTTTCTCCAGAACAGACCACATACTGGGTCACAAATACTCAACCAATACCAAAAGATTGAGATCATTCCCTGCATATTCTCAGACCACAGTACTTTGAAACTGGAACTCAACCAGAAGAAAAAGTTTGGAAGGAGTTCAAGCACCTGTAAGCTAAAAGCCACCTTGCTTAAGAATGTTTGGATCAACCAGGAAATCAAAGAAGAACTTAAACAATTCATGGAAACCAATGAGAAGGAAGACACTTCAGTCCAAAACCTATGGTATAGAGCAAAGTTGGTCCTAAGGGGGAAATATATAGCCATCCAAGCTTCTCTCAAAAAAAAAAAAAAAAGAAAAAGAAAAGAAAAAGAAAGAAAGAAAGAAAAAGAAAAAGAAAAGAAAAAGAAAAATCCAGAATACAGCAGCTGTCTTTACACGTTAAAGGGCTGCAGAATCAACAACAAATTAAGCCAACCCCACACATGAGAAGGGAAATAATGAAGATTGGAGCAGAGATAAATTAGAGAGAAACTAGAGATACAGTAGAACACATCAACAAATCTAGAAGCTATTTTTTTTGAAAGAATCAATAAGATCGATAAACCACTGGCCAAACTAATCTAAAAGCAAAGAGAGAGGTCCCAAATTAATAAAATTATGAAATAAAAGGGAGAGATCACGACTAACACCAAAAAAATATAAATAATCATCAGAAATTATTATCAACAGTTATATGCGAGTAAGTTAGGAAACTTAGAAGAAATAGATGCATTCCTGGAAACTTATAAACCTCCAAGACTGAATCAACCTGACAATCTGATTAGACCTTTATCTAAGAAGTATGAATCAGTGATCAAAAACCTCCCAAAAAACAAGAGCCCAGGACCTGATGGATTCCCTGGGATATTTTATCAACCATTCAAGGAAAAAAATTATATCTATTCTCCTGAAGCTATTTCAAAACATAGAAACAGATGGAACACTTCCAGACTTTTTCTATGAAGCCAGCATGACAATGATCCCCAAACCAGGCAAAGACCCCACCAAAAAGAAGAAATTCAGACCAATATCCCTGATGAATATGAATGTCAAGATTCTCCACAACATCCTAGCTAGTAGGATCCAACAGTACCTTAAAAAGATCATTCACCATGACCAGGTAGGATTTATCCATGGGATGCAGGGGTGGTTCAACATTCACAAATCAATCAATGTGATAGAACAAATCAATAGGAGAAGAGAGAACCACATGGTACTCTCAATGGATGCAGAAAAAGCATTTGACAAAACCCAGCATCTGTTCCTGATTAAAACTCTTCAAAGTATAGGGATAGAGGGACCATTCCTTAACTTCATAAAATCTGTCTAGGAAAAACCCAGAGTGAGTATCATTCTCAATAAGGAAAAGCTGATAGTTTTCCCTTTGAGATCAGGAACACAACAAGGATGCCCACTCTTGCCGCTCTTTTTCAACATAGTACTAGAAATCCTAGCAACAGCAATCAGACAACAAAGAGAAACATAATGTATTCAAATTGACAATGAAAAAGTCAAACTCTCTCTCTTCACAGATTACATGATACTTTATATGGAAAACCCCAAAGACTCTACACAGCAATTCAGTTATGTGGTAGGATACAAAATCAATGTACAGAAATCAGTTGTTTTCTTATACACTAACAATGAAAATACAGAAAGGGAAATAAGAGAATCAATTCCATTTACTATAACACCAAGAAACACAAGATACCTGGGAATAAACCTAACCAAAGAGGTAAAGGATTTGGACTTGAGGAACTACAGAACACTCGTAAAGTAATTGAAAAAGACACAAAAAGAAGGAAAACCCTTCCATGCTCATGGATCAGAAGAATTAACATTGTTAAAATGTCTATATTGCCTAGAGCAATCTACACTTTCAATGCCATTCCAATCAAAATTACCCTGGCATTTTTTTTTCTTTTTAAAGATTCCATTTATTTATTTGACAGATCACAAGTAGGCAGAGAGGCAGGCAGAGAGAGGAAGGGAAGCAGGCTCCCTGCTGAGCAGAGAGCCTGATGCGGGTCTCGATCCCAGGACCCTGGGACCATGACATGAGCCGAAAGCAGAGGCTTTAACCCACTGAGCCACCCAGGTGCCCCTACCCTGGCATTTTTCAAAGAGCTGGAGCAAACAATCCTAAAATGTGTATAGAACAAGAAGAGACCCTGAATTGCTAGGAAAATGCTGCAAAAGAAAAACAAAACTGGGGGCATCATGTTTCCTGATTTCAAGCTTTACTACAACGCTGTGATCACCAAGACAGCACGATACTAGCACAGAAACAGACACATAGACCAGTGGAACAGTGTAGAGAGCAAAGATATGGACCTCCAGCTATATGGCCAAATAATCTTAGACAAAGCAGGGAAAAATATACGGTGGGGAAAAAAAGAGTCTCCTCAATAAATGGTACTGAGATAATCGGACAGCTATCTGTAGAAGAATGAAAATTCACCATTCCCTTACACCATACATGAAGTTAAACTCCAAATGAATACAAGAGGATAAATATGAGGCAGGAATAAACATGAGGCAGGAATTCACCAGATTCTTAGAAGACAACATAAACAGTAACTTCTTCAACATTGGCCACAGCAACTTCTTCCAAGATACATCTCCAAAGGCGAAGGAAACAAAAGCAAAAATGAACTTTTGGGACTTCACCAAGATCAAAAGCTTCTGCACAGCAAAGGGAACAGTCAACAAAACAAAGAAGCAACCCAGAGAATTGGAAAAGATATTCACAAATGACAGTGTAGACAAAGGGCTGATATCCAGGTCTATAAATAACACTTCAAACTCAACACTCAAAAAACAGATAATCACATCAAACAATGGGCAGAAGACATGAACAGACACTTCTCCAAAGAAGACATACAAATGGCTAACAGACACATGAAACAATATTCATCATCACTAGCCATCAGGGAGATTTAAATCAAAACCACATTGAGATACCATCTTATACCAGTTAGAATGGCCAAAATTAACAAGACAGTAAACAACATGTGTTGGAGAGGATGTGCATAAAGGGGAACCCTCTTACACTGTTGGTGGGAATGCAAGTTGGTGCAGCCACTTTGGAAAACGGTGTGGAGATTCCTTGAGAAATTAAAAATAGAGCTTCCCTATGACACTGTAATTGCACTACATGGTATTTACTCCAAATATACAGATGTAGTGAAAAGAAGGGCCATCTGTACCCCAATATTCATAGCAGCAATGGCCACAATTTCCAAACTGTGGAAAAAGCCAAGATGCCCTTCAATGGACAAATGGATAAAGAAGGTATGGTCCTTATATACTAAGGAGTATTATGCTTCCATTAGAAAGGATGAACACCCAACTTTTGTATCAACATGGATGGGACTAGAAGAGATTATGCTGAGTGAAGTAAGTCAAGCATAAAGAGTCAATTATCATTCGGTTCCACTTATTTGTGGAGAATTAGGAATAACACGGAGGACATAGGTAGATGGAGAGGAGAAGGGAGTTGGGGGAATTGGAGGGGGAGATGAACCTTGAGAG
This sequence comes from Mustela nivalis, assembly GCF_964662115.1. Classification (NCBI taxonomy): domain Eukaryota; kingdom Metazoa; phylum Chordata; class Mammalia; order Carnivora; family Mustelidae; genus Mustela; species Mustela nivalis. Next base: position 73,565,493 of record NC_139040.1, read on the forward strand.
ACTGTGGGCTCTGAGAAACAAACTGAGGGTTTTGGAGGAGGGTTTGGGGTTGGGTGAGCCTGGTGTTGGTTATTATAGAGGGCACATATTGCATGGAGCACTGGGTGTAGTGCATAAACAATGAATTCTGGAATGCTGAAAATAAATTTTAAAAAAAGAGAGGAAAAGAAAAAAATAAAAACCAGTTCAGAATCTAATAAAAAAATAAATTAATAATAAAGCTACCCTATGACCCTGCAATTGCACTACTATTTATCTACCCCAAAGATACAGACATAGTGCACAGAAGGGCCATCTGTACCCAAACGTTCATAGCAGCAATGGCCACAGTCACCAAACTGTGGAAAGAACCAAGATGCCCTTCAGCAGACAAATGGATAAAGAATATATGGTCCATAAATACAATGGAGTATTTCACCTCCATCAGAAAGGATGAATACCTAACTTTTGTATCAACATGGATGAGACTGTAAGAGATTATGCCGAGTGAAATCAGTCAAGCAGAGAGGGTCAATTATCATATGGTTTCACTTACTTGTGGAGCATAAGAAATAACACAGAGGACATTGGGAGAAGGAGAGGAGAAGGGAGATGAGAGAAATCAAAGGTGGTGATGAACCATGAGAGACTGTGGACTCTGAGAAACAAACTGAGGGCTTTGGAAGGGAGAAGGGTGGGGGGTTGGGAGATCCTTGTGGTGGGTATTAAGGAGAGCACATATTGCATGCAGTACTGGGTTTGATGCATAAACAATGAATCTTGGAACACTGAAAAAATTAAATTAAGAAAAACATAGTGTATTAGAATGGATAAAAAGCAAGACACATCTATATGCTGCCCACAAGGGACTCATTTTGGAACTAAAGACACCTTCAGAATGAAAGTAAAGGGATGGAGAACCATCTATCATGCTAGTGGACATGAAAAGAATGGTGGAGCATGATACTTGTATCAGAGAAATGAGGTTTTATTTTTTTAGTAGGATCCACACCCAGTGTGGCATCCAATATGGGACTTGAATTCACAATCCTGAGATCAAGACCTGAGTTGAGATCAAAAGTCAGACCCTCAACCAACTGGGCCACATAAGGGCCCCTAGATTTTGTTACAAAGACTGAAACAATGGCATCATATCATAATTAAGCATTCTGTCAATCGAGAAGATCTGACAATTGTAAATATTTATGCCACCAACCTGGGAGCACTCAAATAGGTAAATCAATTAATAAACATAAGGAAACTGATTGAAAATAATACAATAATACTAGGGGACTTGAACATCCCTCTTATAGCAACGGGCGGATCATCTAAGCAGAAAATCAACAAGGAAACAATGGCTTTGAATGACTCACTGGACCAGATGTACTTAACAAATATTCAGAACATTTGAACTTTAAGCAGAATAATACACATTCTTTCTGAGTGCACACAGAAGATTCTCCAGAATAAAAAAAAAAAAAATTAAAAAAAAGAAGATTCTCCAGAATAGATCCCATTCTGGGTCACAAATCAGATCTCAACAATTAAAGATAATTTAGATCATACAATGATTATTTTCAGACCACGATGTTATGAAACTTGAGGTCAATCACAAGAAAAAAATTGAAATGACCACAAATACATAGAAGTCAAAGAACATCTTACTAAAGAATAAATGAGCATGTGCTTTGGTAAGTGCTGTAAATTATATAAGACTGAGGAATCACAGACCTTTACCCCTAAAACAAGTAATACATTATATATTAATTAATTTTTTTAAAAAAAGGATGAATGGGCTAACCAGGAAATTAAAGACAAAAAAATAAAGCACATGGAAGCAAATGAACAAGAAAACACAACACAGCAAAGGCAGTCCTAAGAGGGAAGTGTATTGCAATATTGGCTTACTCCAAGAATCAGGAAAAGTCTCAAATACACAACTTAAGCTTACACCTTAAGAAACTAGAAAAAGAAAAGGAAATAAAGCCTAAATCCAGTAAAAGAAGGGAAGTAATAAAGATTAGACCAGCAGTAAACAATATAGGAACAAACAAACAAAAAAGTAGAACAGAGGGAGGAGCAAGATGGAAGAGGAATAGGAGACCTAAAGTTCATCTGGTCCCAGGAATTCATCTAGACAGTCATCAAACCATTCCAAACACCTACAAACTCAAGAGGAGATCAAAGAAAAGACCAGCAGCATTCTATGAACAGAAAAACGACCACTTTCTGGAAAGTGGGACATGCAGGAAAGAAAATCTGAGGCGATATACCAGTAGGTAGACCACAGCGGAAGGGAGCTTCCTTCAGCTGGGTATCAGCAAGTGATAGAGCAGTGTAACACAAAATCAGAACTTTCAGAAGTCTGATCCACTGAGGGATATCACTCTTGTAGCTAAGCAGAGGGTGGAGTCCTCTGGGACAGTGTGGTCTCAGGACCCTCAGGGTCACAGAAAGCCTAGGGGTGCCTAAGTGTGGTAGAGCTCCCAGGTTTCAGAGCCAGGAAGCCAGCTGCAAAGATGGAGCCGGCAAGCGGGCTCTCAGATCGGGGTTGCCAGAAGCTGTGATCCTTGGCACAGTCAGGGGATCCCACAAGTGGCAGGTCCAGGGAGAAGACCCCCCCTCTTTCTCCACAGGGAGGAGAAACATGGGAGCATGTTGCAGGAATCTGCTGGATTTGGAGTTTCCAAATAGGGTCATGTGCCTGAGGTAGAAATACTCAGTCAAAGGGTGGGTGAACATAGAGTGTAGCAGACATGAGCAGACATGAGTCTCCATGAGCATGGAGACTAGGCAGACAAGAGTGACCGATTTTCTTTGAGGGCTCACCAAAGAGAGTGGCCCTGAGCACTCAGCTCCTCCAGGGCCAGAGATTGGGAGGCCAGCATTTCCATTCTCATCTTCCAAAGCTATATGGAAAGCTTTCAGGGAACAAAAACTACTGAAAGCAAACCCTAGCAGGTTGTTTATCCTGGCTCCTGGCAAGGGTGATACAATTCTACCTCAGGCAAAGACATCTGAAAATCACTGAGATAGACCCTTTCCCTGGAAAATCAGCAAAAACATTCAGCCAAGACCAAGTTTACTGATTAATGAAAACTGCAAAACTCCAGTACTAGGGGAATACAACATATAGAATTCATGGAATTTGCCCATGATTACTTAGTCTTTCAAAATTAAATTTATTATTTTTTTTTATTTTTTCTTTTTCTATTTTTACTGAAAATTTCCTAATTCCTATTTTAACCAACTTCTTACCAAAATCTTTCTTTAAAAAATCTTTTTAATTTTAATTAAAAAAATTTTATTGTGTTAGTTAGTCACAATAAAATAAAATGCATCATTAGTTTTTGATGCAGTGTTCCAAAATTCATTGTTTATGTACAATACCCAGTGCTCCATGCAATACATGCCCTCCTTAATATCCACTATCAGACTCACCTATCCCCCTCAAAATCCTCCCCTCTAAGACCCTCGTTTTGCTTCTCAGAGTCTACAGTCTCTCATGTTTCATCTCTCCCTCTGATTAATTTTCATTTTCATAGTCATATTCTATCTCAACATTATATTTAACCTTATTTGTGTGTATATATATATATATATATATATATATATATAGAGAGAGAGAGAGAGAGAGAGAGAGAGAGATTTATAAAGTTTTTCTTTTGTTAAAATTTTGGGATACAGTTTCATCTAACAGACCAAAATGTACCCAAAATCTAGTGTAAGGCTTTGTTCTAGTCTCTCACCTGATCACATTTTCTCTTATTTTAATTTTTTTTTCTTCCTCTTTTCAACTAACTTCTTTTTTTTTAACTTTAGTTATGTTTTCAGTGTTCCAAGATTCATTATTTATGCATCACGCCCAGTGCTCCATGCAATACCTGTCCTCCTTAATACCCACTACCAGGCTCACCTAACACACCATCCTCCTCCCCTCCAAAACCCTCAGTTAGTTTCTTAGAGTCCATAGTCACTCATGGTTAATCTCCACCTTTGATTTCTCTCATCTCCCTTCTCTCCTTCTCCCAATGTCCTCTGTGTTATTTCTTATGCTCCACAAGTAAGTGAAACCATATGATAATTGACCCTCTCTGCTTGACTGATTTCACTCAACATAATCTCTTACAGTCTCATCTATGTTGATACAAAAGTTAGGTATTCATCCTTTCTGATGGAGGTGAAATACTCCATTGTATTTACGGACCATATATTCTTTATCCATTTGTCTGCTGAAGGGCATCTTGGTTCTTTCCACAGTTTGGTGACTGTGGCCATTGCTGCTATGAATGTTGGGTTACATATGGCCCTTCTTTTCACTACATCTGTATCTTTGGGGTAAATACCCTGTAGTGCAATTGCAGGGTCATAGGGAAGCTCTATTTTTAATTTCTTAAGAAAGCTCCACACTGTTTTCCAAAGTAGCTGCACCAACTTGCATTCCCACCAACAGCGTAAGAGAGTTCCCCTTTCTCCACATCCTCTCCAACGTTGTTTCCTGTCTTGTTAATTTTGGCCGTTCTGACTGGCATAACTTGGTATCTCAATGTGGTTTTGATTTGAATCTCCCTGATGGCTAATGATTATGAAAATTTCAAGCAACTACTTGTCTTATAAATTCCTTTTTTAACATCTTTTTTTTTTAAATTTTCACCCTCACAGTCATATTTCATCCCTTATATATATATATATATATATATAATCTTTCTCTTAAAATTTTGGGAAAAAGTTTCTTCTAACAGACTAAAATACAACCAAAATCAAATGTGTGGCTCTGTTTCATTCACCAGCCTGATCATTTTTTTTCCTTCCTTTGTCCCTCAGTTGTGGGTCTCTTCTGATTTATTTATTGTATATTGTTCTGGGGTTATTGTTAGACTTTTAACATTTTGTTCTCTCATTCAACTATTCTTCTCTGGACAAAACAACAAAGCAGAAAAACTCACCACACACACACAAAAAGAACAAATGGCAGCACTAACTTCCATGAACTTAATCAACGTGGACATTAGTAACAAGTTGGAAGTAGAATTCAGAATGGTGATTATATAGATAGTAGCTGGGCTTGAAGCAAAGCATAGAGGATACTACAGAATCCCATTCTGGAACTAAAATGAAACCATGTTGAAATTTAAAAAAATTATGAAGTGCAATAAAAAATGGAGGCTCTTACTGCTAGGATAAATGAAATACAAGAGAGAATTAGTGATATGGAAGACCAAATGATGGTGAATAAGGAAGCTGAGAAAAAAAGAGAGCTAAAAAACTATGGGATTATGAGGGAAGGATTTGAGAGGTAAGTAATACCATAAAACAAAACAGTATTAAAATATTTGGGATTCCAGAAGAAGAAGGGGGGGCAGAAGGTATATTGGAACAAATTATACCAGAGACGTTCCCTAATTTGGTGAAAGGAAACAAGCATAAAAATCCAGGAGATATAGAGAACCTTCCTCAAAATCAGGAAAAATAGGTCAACACCCTGCCATCTAATAGTAAAACTTAAAATTCAGAGACAAAGAGAAAATCCTGAAGCCAGATCTACAACAGTAGAAATATTAGAGTGGCAGCAGACCTATCCACAGGGACCTAGTAGGGCAGAGCGGACTGCCATGATATAGTCAGAGCACTAAACAAGAAAACTATGCAGCCAAGAATACTATACCCAGCTAAGCTGTCATTGAAAATAGAAGAAGAAAAAAAAAAAAAGCTTCCAAGACAAACAAAAACTAAGAGAATTTGCAAACAACAAACCAGCCCTAATGGAAATATTGTAAGGGTTCCTCTAAGCAAAGAGAGCCTAAAAGTAATGTAGATCAGAAAGGAACAGAAACAATATACAGTAACAGTCACCTTACAGGCAATACAATGGCACTAACCTCATATCTTCCAATAGCTTTCCTGAGTGCAAATGGGCTAAATGCCCCAATCAAAAATCACACAGTATTAGAATGGACCAAAAAAAAAAAAAAAAAAACCCCAAGACCCATCAATATGCTGTCTGCAAGAGACCCATTTTAAACCCAAAGACATCTCGATATTTAAAATGAGGGTGTGTGATACAATTTACCTTGCTAATGGACATCAAAATAAAGCTGGGGTGGCACTCACTATATCAGACAAACTAGATTTTAAACCAAAGTGTGTAACAAGAGATGAGGAAGGACACTATGTAATAACTAATGGGTCTATCCAATAAGAAGATCTAACAATTTTAAATATCTATGCCCCTAACATGGGAGCAGCCAATTATATAAGCCAATTACTAACAAAATCAATGAATCTTTGACAAAGCAGGAAAAAATATACAGTGGAAAAAAGACAGACTCTTCAATAAATGGTTCTTTGAAAATTGGATAGCTATATATAGAAGAATGAAACTCGACCATTCTCTTACAACATACACAATGATAAACTGAAATGGATAAAAGACCTCAAAGTGAGGCAGGAATCCATCAGAATCCTAGAGGAGAACATAGGCAGTAACCTCTTCGACATCAGCCACAGCAACTTCTTTCAAGATATGTCTCCAAAGGCAAAGAAACAAAAGTGAACGTGAATTTGTGGGACTTCACTAAGATCAAAGTCTTCTGCAAAGCAAAAGAAACAGTCAACAAAACAAAGAGGCAACCCACGGAATAGGAGAAGACATTCGCAAATGACAATACAGAAAAGGGGCTGATATCCAGGATTTATAAAGAACTCCTCAAGCTCAACACATGCAAAACAGATAATCATGTAAAAAAAAATGGGCAGAAGACATGAACAGACACTTCTCCAATGAAGACATACAAAGGGCTAACAGACACATGAAAAAAATGTTCAACATCACTAGCCATCAGGGAGATTCAAATCAAAACCACATTGAGATACCACCTTACACCAGTTAGAATGGCCAAAATTAGCAAGACAGGAAACAACATGTGTTTGAGAGGATGTGGATAAAAGGGAATCCTCTTACATTGTTGGTGGAAATGCAAGTTGGTGCAGCTACTTTGGAAAACAGTCTGGAGATTCCTTAAGAAATCAAAAATAGAGCTTCTCTATGACCCTCAATTGCACTACAGGGTATTTACCCCAAAGATACAGATGTAGTGAAAAGAGGGGCCATCTGTACCCCAGCGTTCATAGAAGCAATGTCCACAGTCACCAAACTGTGGAAAGAACCAAGATGCCCTTCAGCGGATGAATGGATAAGGAAGATGTGGCCCATATACACTATGGAGTATTATGCCTCCATCAGAAAGGATGAATACCCAACTTTTGTAGCAACATGGACGGGACTGGAAGAGATTATGCAGAGTGAAATAAGTCAAGCAGAGAGTCAATTATCATATGGTTTCACTTACTTGTGGAGCATAACAAATATCATGGAGAACATGGGGAGTTAGGAGGAGGGAGTTGGGGGAAATTGGAGGGGGAGACGAACCATGAGAGACAGTGGACTCAGAGAAAGTGAGGGTTTTGGAGGGGAGGCGGGGGAGATTGTGTGAGCCTGGTGGTCTGTATTATGGAGGGCATGTATTGCATGGAGCACTGGGTGTGGTGCAGAAACAATGAATTCTGGAACACTGAAAATAAATTTAAATAAATAAACAAAAATTTAAAAAATAACAAAATCAAAGAACCACATTGAAAATAATACAATAATAGCAGGGACCTTTAACATCCCCCTCACTGCAATGGACCAATCATCTAAACACAGAATCAACCAGGAATTCCGGCTTTGAATGACATACTGGAGCACATGAACTTCACAGATATATTCAGAACATTGCTTCCTAAAGTGAGGGAATACTCATTCTTCTCGAGTGCACATGGAACAGTCTCCAGGAGAGATTACATACCGGGTCACAAATCCAGTCTCAACTCATACCAAAAGACTAGGATTATTCCCTGAATATTTTCAAGACAGAATGCTTTGAAACTGGAACTCAACCACAAGAGGAAAGTTGGAAAGAACTCAAATACATGGAGGCTAAATTGCATCCTTCTGAGAAAAGAAAGGGTCAACCAGGAAATTAAAGAAGAATTTTTAAAATTCAGGGGAAAAAATGAAAATGAAAACACAGCTATTCAAAACCTTTGGGACACTACAAAGAAAGTGTATAGCAATGCAAGCCTTTCTCAAGAAATGAGAGAGGTCTCAAATGCAGAACCTAACCCTACATCTAAAGGAGCTGAGAAAGAACAGCAAATAAAGCCTAGACCCAGGGGAAGAAGAGAAATAACAAAGATCAGAACAGAAATCAATGAAATAGAAACCAAAAGAAGAGTAGAAGAGATCAATGAAATTAGGAGATGGTTCTTTGAAAGAATTAATAAGATTGATAAACCCCTGCCCAGACTTATCAAAAAGAAAAGAGAAAAGATCCAAATTAATAAAATCATGAATGAAAGAAGAGAGATTACAACCAATACAAAAAAATTTAGAACACGTTATGAGAATACTATACACCAACAAATTAGACAATATGGAAGAAGTGGAGACATTACTAGAGACATATAAGCTACCAAAACTGAACCAGGAAGAAATAGCAAACCTGAACAGACCTATAACTAGTAAGGAAGTTGAAGTAATGATCAAAAATCTCCCAACAGGGGCACCTGAGTGGTTCAGTGGGTTAAAGCCTCTGCCTTCAGCTCAGGTCATGATCCCAGGGTCCTGGGATTGAGCCCTGCATCGGGCTCTCTGCTCAGTAGGGAGCCTGCTTCTGCCTCTCTCTGCCTGCCTCTCTGCCTACTTGGGATCTCTGTCAGATAAATAAATAAAATCTTTAAAAAAAAATCTCCCAACAAACTAGAGCCCAGGTCCAGATGGATTCCCAAGGGAATTCTACCAAACAATTAAAGAAGACTTGATACCTATTCTCCTGAAACTGGTCCAAAAAATAGAAAGAAAGGAAAAATTCCAAATTTATTTTATAAGGCCAACATTACCTTGATCCAAAACCGCACAAAGACCCCATCAAAAAGAGGAATTGCAGACCAATATCCTTGATGAACATGGATGTAAAAATTCTCACCAAAATACTACCAATAGGATCCAACAGTACATTAAAGGACTATTCACCACAACCAAGTGGGATTTATTCCTGGGCTGTAAGATTGGCTCAACATCCACAAATCAGTCAATGTGATACAATACATAAATAACAGAAGGGGAAAGAACCATATGATCCTCTTAATAGGTGCAGAAAAAGCATTTGACAAAGTGAGCATCTTTTTTTTTTTTTTCAATCCTTTAATAATACTCAACTGTCTTCTGGCATCCAGTGCTCCTTTTTTTTTCCCATTTATTTATTTTCAGCATAACAGTATCATTACTTTTTCACTACACCCAGTGTTCCATGCAATCCGTGCCCTCTATAATACCCACCACCTGGTACCCCGACCTCCCACCCCCCCGCCACTTCAAACCCCTCAGATTGTTTTTCAGAGTCCATAGTCTCTCATGATTCACTCCCCTTCCAATTTACCCCAACCCCCTTCTCTCTAACTCCCCATGTCCTCCATGCTTTTTGTTATGCTCCACAAATAAGTGAAACCATATGATAATTGACTCTCTCTGCTTGACTTATTTCACTCATCATAATCTCTGTGGATAGTTTTGATCAAGAAAGGAAATAAGTAAGCATCCTTTCTTGATCAAAACTCTCCACAGTGTAGGGATAGAGGGTATATACCTCAATATAATAAAGATCATCTATATGAAAATTCCACAGCGAATATCATTCTCAATGGGGAAAAACCGAGAGCTTTTCCTCTAAGGTCAGGAACATGGCAGGGTTGTCCACTATCACCACTGCTATTCAACATAGTGTCAGAAGTTCTAGCCTCAGCAATCAGGCAATGAAAAGAAATAAAAGACATCCGAATCAGGAAAGAAGTCAAACTCCCACCCTTTGCAGATGATATGATCCTTTTTGTGGAAAACCCAAAAGATTCCACTCCAAAACTGCTAGAACTCATACAGGAATTCAGTAAAGTGTAGGATAAAAATTGATGCACAGAAATCAGTTGCATTTCCATACACCAGCCACAGATAGAAGAAAGAGAAATTAAGGATTCAATCCCATTTACAGCTGTGCCCAAAACCATAAAATACCTAGGAAGAAATCTAACCAAAGAGGCAAAGAATACATACTCAGAAAACTAGAGAGTACTCATGAACGATTAGGAGAGGAGAAGGGAGTTGGGGGAAGTTGGAGAGGGAAGTGAATCATGAGAGACTGTAGACTCTGAGAAACAAAGTGAGGGTTTTGGAGGTGAGGGGGGTGGGAGGTTTGGTGAGCCTGGTGGGTATTAAGGAGGGCACGTATTGCATGGAGCACTGGGTGTGATGCATAAACAATGAATCTTGGAACACTGAAAAAAATAAAGTTTAAAAAAAGAATGATAAAGGTACCTTGATATTTTCCCCTTTTTTCAAGTTTTTATTTAAATTCAGGTTAGTTAACATATAGTGTAATATACTGGTTTCAGGTGTAGAATTTAGTGATTTAGCACTTCCATACAACACCTGGTGCTCATCACAAGTGCAGTCTTAATCCCTATTACCCTATCCACCTCCCATCCAACAACCATCAGTTTGTTCTCTATAGTTTTGTTTCTTGAATTCCTTCATATTTAAAACAAACTCATTTCAACTATGCATGAGTCTATATTAATTAGGTGACTTCTGGAATGTGCTTAAGGATGGGACTGGTTGCTGACATAACCAACCACATGGTTAGAGTGTTGGAACTTTCATTTCTCTAGGAAGGGGAGAAGGGCTGGAGGTTGAATTAACTGGCCAATGGCCAATGATTTAAAATGTCTATGCTACCTAGAGCAATTTACACATTTAATGCAATCCATATCAAAATATAGTAATCATTTTTCGAAGAAATGGAACAAATAATCCTAAAATTTGTATGGAACCAGAAAAGACCCTGAATAACCACAGGAATGTTGGAAAAGAAAAACAAAGCTGGCAGCATCACAATTCCAAACTTCAAGCTCTATTACAAAGTTGTAATCATCAAGACAGTATGGTACTGGCACAAAAACAGACACATTGATCAATGGAAGAGAATAGATAGCCCAGAAATGGACCCTCAACTCTCTGGTCAACTAATCTTTGATGAAGACTCCATTGTTCTATTGAAGATGTGGGGAAGGGGAAAGGGGAGCATCTAGGCCCTTAGAACAGAAGACTGGAGAGTGGAGACCTCCTTTCAATCTTTCTGCTTTTATCTGGGTCCAGAACTGGGTAGATGGACATCTCTTCTATACTGACAGAGTCCTGGGCATTGCTGTCTCTCTGACATTTCCAGGATCTAGATCTAGACAAAGAATCTTCTTCTGGGTTTGAACTTCAGCTCTAGTTATTTCCAGTTTTGCTTTCCTAATATCTAAAGTAGGGATAATTGTAATGTGAAATATTTTGCAGGACTATTGTGAACATTTAATGTCCCTGAAACATTTTATTTAGAGAGAGAGAAGTAGGACATATTGGTTCATTCAATCACTTCACAAATATTTATCAAGTGCCCTCTAAGTGACAGGTGCCATGTTTGGTCTTGGGAACACACAGTACAGAACAGACAAGGTGCGACAAAGAGTTTGAGGGGTTCTTCTGTGGCAAGCCCTAGGTTATTTAAAACATCTTATTTTAACCTAAAAATCCATAAAATTTTTCTTCTGCCCTGATTGAAGGCAATGCCTTGTATGATGGAGAAGGAAAAGAACAGAATGTGAACATGAGAAAAAATTAGCTTTTGGTTCCCTCTTCCTCCATGCCTCTCTCATGGTGAGTGTCACAAGCATGCTATGAAGGCACACACAAGAGTTGTGTCTTTCCACAAAGTCAAGTTTATTCAATCATAAAACAAGGTTAACATAATTTTAAAAGAGGCTCAGGATTCCAAACTCAATACCACTTTATTACATGTTTAACTTAGCTTCCTATATATCACACAAAGCAAAACACAATATAAAGTCACACAACAAACAAGATACAGCAGAGTAGGTCGTTAACAAACCAAACATAACATCAGTCCACAAGTGAACAGTTTAGATGAATCTTTAGTCTGGTCTGGGTCACCTCTCTGAAGGTGCTGCTTATTAGGTTCAAGAAGTGGAGACTCTCTGCTACATTCAGAGATCAATCTGGCAGTTGCCTTTTTGATGTGATCACACGTGAAAGGGTCAGCATCTGGAGAATCTGACAGTTTGCTGCAGAAATCCTCACTTAAAAAAAAAAGTTTAATGAGTCCTAGGCCTTTGCAAACCATCTCTTGTTCTGTTGGTTATCAGTTCTGGGTGTTGTCAGCTTGTGCTGGTTTCAGTACTATCTTCTCTTAGCTGAAATGCCCTTGGTTTCTTACATCACTGCTTGACATATGTCACTGATTGACATGAATGATTCCATCTTGCTCTCTATAGAGGCACCTGGCCTGTGTTTGGGACCCACATCTGCCCAACAGCTCGATCTTGGTCAAATTACTTTGTCAACTGAAAGAAAAGCCAACCTCAAAGTAGGTTAGTAAATGCTTTCTTGATTGTCTTACTCAAGACTATAGCCTGGGAGACAGTCTCAGATTTCTCTGGAGAATAGTTCTGAAGCTTCTTAGCTTAAAAGGGATCATATGCAAAAAGGGAAAGGGGGTATATGTGCTTGCAAGCAGTTCTCTAAGGTATAATTGCATATCACAAGGTATAATTGGTTTGATTGTAAAAATTAAGGTTTACTAATTTCCACATAGACACATGAGAGACTCTTAGGTCATCTTAATACCTTATGTTTCTATCATACCTAGTTGTTCAAAACTATTGCTTACGTGTCTTCACTTAACTGGTTTTCCAGTACTTCTTGTTTTTGATATTTCTTTAAGGTTACTTGAAATGGTCACAGAGGGCCGACATTAGTCTCCAACTGCAGTTGTATTGCACAACTTTGACTAGTATCCTTTGTTTCCTCACCTATAAAATAGAAGAGAAGCTCCTCTTCCCAGGGTAGTTGCAGAGATCTAAAAAGACTGTGATAAAGTGCTAAAGCAGAGTATATGTATGAAAATTATGCATATAAATCCATAGGTTTACTGCTATTGCACAAAGAGACCAAGTGAAACTGCTAGAAAACCAGACTGTATCAAGACCCCCAGGAGACTTTCTCACAAGGCTGAGGGACCCAGCTAGAGAAGGCCCTCATGGCCAAGCTGAATCAGATGGGGAGGAAGGAAGTTTTGTCAAACTGTATTGCTGGTATTGAAAATATTTGGCTGAGGGGCCCTCCACCCTGCAACAGAGACTAAGCCTTCTGACCTTCCCAGGCCTTTATATTCTGTGGGGCTCCTTAATCCTTCATCTTCTTCTACCAAGTTCCCTAAAGGGGCCAGGACTTATTCTTTGAGAGGTCTTTGTGCAGAAAGCAGTTTTTTCTCATTCCCTGGTGTCCTGGATTCAGCCACCTTCCCAAGGGCTTCTGGGCCCTGCCCCCAACCCACTGCCCTTTTGGGAAACTTTGAATTGCATAGCACAAGAATTAAGAGAGTGAGGTTTGGAATCAGATTCCGTGGGTTTGAAGCCCGCTGCCAAGATTTTGCTAACTCTGTGATCTTGGGAAGGTGGTCTACCTGCTTTGAGCTTCATTTCTTCCATTTGTAAAATGGTTATAATTATATTCTCTATCTCATAGGGTTGTTATGAGGAATAAATGGTATTTTACATAATATCTAACTTCTTAAGTGCCAAGCACTGTGCTCAGCACTTTTTATTTTTCTTTAGTTACAAATGAAAGAAATGAAGGAACAGAAAAATTGAGTCACTTGTCAAAGGACACCCAACTAGTGAGTGTCAGAGCAGGATTCCAGTTCAGATCATCTTGTTCCAGAGCCCAAGTTCTCATCTGATCTGTTGATTTGGTGAATAGCCAGTGTTCAATAAATGGTAGTTATTATTACCATTCTTAATAATCATCATAGTTTCTAAAGAAACCATCCCAGAGGAGCTAATATTAGAGATTAAAATGGTGATAAAATTTTAATGCTGACAGAGAACTTGTGGATTATGTGGAGCAGTTCTTGCATTGTACAGAAGAGAAAACCGAGCCCCAGGAAAGGTGGAGTTGGTTGCCCAAAGACACGCAGCAGTTGGGGCACAGTTACGGTCCATTCCTGCTGTGCTGACTCTAAGGCCCATGCCCTTTCTAACCCTCTTAGGCCTCTTCCCCCAAACCTCAAACCCAGGAACCATTGATAGAATATTGAGTGGGAGTGTTCCAGATGGTACAACATACTGGGTTTCCCAACCTTTTCCCTAACCATTCTCTTTGCACTGTCATATTTATTGGCAAGAGGTCTCCAGTAGGCTGCTAATGTGATCCTGTGCTAGGTGGACATTATCTGACACCCTCAGGATAATGCCATGGTGCATGCAAAGCCTAGCCTGAAAAGATACTAGAATTATATGAGCCTGGAGCAGGGAAGGGGAGGGAGAGGCAGGCTACAAGTTGAAGGAGGTGGATCTCAAAAGATCCCTCAAAACATGCAGGATGAGTTAATGTACAAACAAGAGCCAGATCCAGAAAGTTGCCATCCCTCCTTAATTCTTCAGCCTATTACCATACACAAAAGTCATCATGTGGGCAGGCAGATCTCTAGCTGAGGGTGCACTGGATATATAGCCCTAGATTTGGTCTTCAGAGAAGCCCCCCAAAATGCAAGACAGTGCAGTCATGGGTCTGATTTTTAGGGGTTATTGGAGAGTGTTATGGGGAAAAACACTGAGCCTAGTGTCAGAAGCCCTGGGTTTGCTTGTTCACCCCTGAGCCCCATACGACACTGTATGTCCTTGGGCTAGCTATCTAGCCTACCTGAACCATAGATACATTTGTAAAATAGGCTGACACAATGCTGGTGAAACATACCATTCTCAGGTGCAAACAAACAAAAAAGAAACAAACAAACTTCAGATTGTGTTTTTTTGAGAAGTAATTTCATCTCTGCCTGCAAATTTGAAGTTCCCAAAGGGAAGCAAGGTGGTGAGACAAAAGTATAAAGAGAAAGAGGGTTACCTACTATTGTGGTCTGCAGGAATGAATGAGAGCTCCAGGATTCATAACTTTCAGTGATAAAACTGGGAAAATCCCTGGGAAACAAGGATAAGCTTTTCACCCTAAAAGGAACCCTGGCCAGAAAATCAGGAAGAAGAAAGCAGATAAACATTTGATTTCCTTCTCTGCACTAGGCATTGTCTAGGTATTTTCTTTTGTATTCAAATCCCAGCTCTAACTTCAACTTACCTTGGACAAGTCTCTCAGTCTGAGACAAAATAAGACCTCTGAAGTTCATCTCCATTTGAATACTCTGTGAATCCTTTCCTTCAAACTCAGGTAGAATTTGAGGTCCAGGGAGGTAAAACCCACCCAGCAAACTGAGGCAGAAAAATATGGCCACGCCTATCCCACCCTGACCCCCTGATCCATCTCACTCCCCCATACTTCCCTACACCACCCTCTCTAAGGACTCTGGTAAATCTGTACCCACACTTTCTGAACTTTTACTAGAGTTCTGTCATCTGGATTTTCTCTATAAACATCTGCAGGGACATTTCATGGATCTGAGAAAACTTGCTTAGATCTCAGGGATTAAGGCAAGCTAGAGAAGGCTTCACAGATGTGGGGGTCAGATTCTAGCAAAAGAGTATGGGGATGGAACCTGGGGCTAATATGTAGGGGGAAAAGGCTTACTTTGAGTCTAGCTTAGCTCAGCAAGAAGCAGTTTCAAAGGTCCCCAGTTTATGGTGGGGGTTGAAATATCAGGACTGGATGGCTAAGGCAGAGGCAAAATAGAGGTGGCATTGTCTCAGAAACATAGGCCTGCCCCAGACACAGAAGATGGAAATAACCCATAATGACCCATAATCTCTCCCCAATTGTCTGGACAGAGGCTTCAGGGGGAACTTGCTATCTCCCAAAGTTTACTGGTCCAGAACTAGCTGAACTTTCTCTAAAGTGAATTCCTCTCCTCTGCCCATTCCCGGTGGAAATGGCCCCAGGCTTCTCTGGGCTTGGCTTTTATCCCTCTGTTCTCTCTGGGTTAGCAGATCCAAGACCCTGACTACCTCAGCTCCCTGTTCATTAGTATCCCTACTCCCCAACCCAAGTTCCAGGGATCAAGAGTAAAGAGGGAGCATAGTTGGACACTTTGCCAGGGAACATTAAACCTCTAGTCACAGAAATGGCAATTTAGGCTTTATTAGGGAGGACTGAACTTGGGTAACAAGGGTAAGACAGTGTCAAAGGCCCAGGCTTTGGAGGAAGAAACCCTGGGCCAGAGGTCCTATTCTGCCATTTACTTACTGGCTGTGTGGACTAACACAAATCACTTGCACTTATTTGAGGTTCAATTTCTTCCTCTGTAAAATGGGAAGAATGGCAATCCATCAGCCGCAAAGTGGCTGGTATGAGCAACAAATATGTAATGGACATGGATTTTGTAAATTGTCAAAGTCTCCACATAAGTTTGCCATTTATCTACTTCTCCCTTCTAAGTCAGTTTGATGAGGGAGCAGGAGGCTGGCTGAGGATGGAGCAGGGGCTGGTGCCTTGCACCCCCTCTCTACCCACTCCCCTTGTTAATATGTGTAACATTCCACAGGCACCCCTGACTGCCCTAAAAGAAGAACAAATGGTTATCTTGCAGAGATCACAGTCCTGCAAGGCAGGAGTCTCTCTTGGTTTACAAATGTCCTTGAGATTTACAACAAAGAAGTTACCTTATCAATAGCCCAATTTCTAAAGATACATAACTCAGTTCCTCAAGCCCTAACGTCACCCTCCCCTCCATAAAAAAACCAAAGGAGACGGAGGTAGAAGGAAAAGTAAATAAAGTTAAATTTCTTTTAAAACCTAAATCTCACTAACAAGGACGTTTGATAGCAGGAATGTAACATTCCACCAGGAGACTCCCAATTGTCTTTATTTTAGTGCCTCATTAGAGGGAAAGTGGCCTTGGCTTGATAGTAACCAGGCCTTCCATATCCTGACAGTCTTCTTTACCCCAATAGCCCTTCTGAACAGCCCTTTGTCCTCACCTACCCAACTCCTGTGTATATAACCAGCCACTCCTCACAACCCGGGGCAGCAGCATCTCCGTCTGCCCACGGGTCCTGTCCCCGTGCTTTAATAAACCACCATTTTGCACCAAAGATGTCTTAAGAATTCTTTCTTTAGTCGTCAGCTCCGAACCTCACCCCACCAAACATGACTTAGGTTCTGGGACTTCATCAAGTTGAACAGAAGACTTTGATTGAGTGACCACTATGTGCCAGGTACTCTGGGGGCTGCAAAGATGAATAAGCCAGGATCCCTGAAGAATCCTAGAGACCAAACATTATTATATCAGGATAGTGGAACTGTGGATAGTTTTTCCTTCTTTTCTCTATTTTCTATATTTTTTCTTCTGCAACTTTGTTATTTTTCATAAACAAATGATAAGCAAATATTGGTTAGATGTGTACTATATGCCAAGCACTATACTGGGTACTTTGCACACATTATATTATTTAATTCTGGCCACAATTCTATATCCCCCCACACAAAGGATTTTTGCAAAGATTAAATAAAACTTCCATAAATCTTTTACAACATTTTACAGACACAGATACTGGATTCAATAGGTTAAGCCTCTTGTTGAAGGTTATACAGACAATAAATGAGTGGTAGAGCCAGAGTTTCAATCCAGACCTGTCAGAATCCAAAGCCCAGTGCTCCAAAGCCAAAATCACTCTCCAGGAATAGCCACTCTTAAGGGGTAATGGAGATACACAACACACTTTATTCTAAAATTGATTATGTTAAGTTCCAGAATAAGGGTGGAAATTTCTGCGCATATAAAGAGGGAGAAGAAGTAAACTCAAATTTGGATGAGTGTGTGAAAAAAAAAAAAAAAAACTTCTCAGAACAACTTGGGACCAGCCCTCTTACTAGAAATATCTGGGACTCCATTATAGATGGTAATCTAAGCAGAGAGGTTGGCCCTTTTAAAATTAGAAAAAGTTTGGATTCTCAGTCCTTACCATCTGGGTGCTCATTCATTTATTAATTTATTTAAATATTCCCTGAACACCCTCTCTACTGTAGCATTAATGCTGTTCCTTGGAAGATCAGAAAGGATTAAGTCAGTTTTTGACCACATTTAAAATCTAGCTGGACACACACAGTGACAGAATCAAGTAATTATAAAACAATGCAAAAAAAGCAGAGATAAAAATGCATTCTTATCATATTAACAAAGTACTCAGACTAGCAGAGGGCAAGGGGAACTTTTAATTGCTATGCTTCGCTTTGGGATAGCCACACTGCAAAATTGGTTTTGGAGTACAGAAGAGGACAGGGTTAAGGGAGCTGGGACAGGACTTACAGGGATGGCGTACTGTTTCCCAGATAAGTTGCTGCAATATACCTATAGGTCCCAATGCTCTAAGCAAAATAAAACAGCACATAGTAATGATGTTAATAAACCTTATTGGCTAAGCATACATTCAGTGTTTGCACCAGGCACTAAGCTAAACACTTGACCCACATCATTTCATATCATTCTCCCAATAACCGAGTCAAGTGAATATGATAGCCCTCATTTTTCAGCTAGAGAAATCAAGGCTCAGAAAGATTAAACAACTTTCCCAAGTTTTTTTTAAATTTTATTGATTTATTTGACCTGATCCTGGAGAGAGAGAGAGAGAGATCACAAGTAGGCAGAGAGGCATGCAGAGGGGGAAAAGGAAGCAGGGCCCCCACTGAACAGGGAGCCCAACGCAGTGCTCAATCCCAGGACCCTGAGATCATGACTTGAGCTTAAGACAGAGGCTTAACCCACTGAGCCACTCAGGCACTGCACAACTTGCCCAAGTTTATGCAGTTAGTTCAAACTGGGACTAGAATCCTCATCTGTTTCCAAAATTCCTGCTCTTTATTTCATGCTTTCACAAAAACCACACACACACAAAATTCCTAACAGACAATGTATTGTACACATATGTCTAGAATTATAACCCACAGCATACATGTCCATTAAAAAATGAGAGAAACTGCCTGGATCTTTCATCTTAACATGTGCTGCTGGCTTATTGCAGTAATTTAACAGAGATTTATGGAAGTAAAAATTGTCAATAAAGAAAAGTGAATTATTTAACTTAACTATGCCAAGCTACACAAATGAGTTACATCCAGGTACGTACCTCACAGTAACAGCCACCAAGACATTGGTCACTTCACCACTTTCTCTAATGATCTTATCTCCTTCTTCTCCAGACCAATGCTGTCTATGTGGACCCTTAGGCAAGGACACTGACCTTTCCAAGGAGCAGGAAGTTAGTGAACTCTTCAGCTCAAGGTATCATGTAGCAAGAATGCTGGCTAAAACTTCCAATCCCTTAATCTTCACAAGGGCTAGGATGGAAAGTAAGTATTCTGAATGGTAATTTAGATTCCAGCAACTGTGGATTCTGATTCCAGGCTCAACCCCCAACTCATTGAGTGATCCTGGACTGGGGTGTTGGTCTTTCTGGTCATCACTGCCTCCAATTAACCTAAAATTACCTAGGGAGTTAAACTGGCTGACCTTCTTCAGTTTCTTCCAGCTTCAACAGTCCATGCTTCTAGGAGAATTTACCTCAGAAGTTTGAAGTGTAAGAGTAGATCTGTGTGAGCGTGCTTCCACACCCCTGTTCTGAGGTCTCTCTGACTGGAGACCAGGAGGTAGAAGTAGGATGGAGCATAAAACAAAATACATTATTCTGTGGCAACGTTGGACTTCACAGAGGAACAGGCAAATCTGTGATGAGAGTAGGTAGCTCCTGCTATGCAAACAGCAGCACTAATAAATTCTAGCAATACTCAGGGGAAAGAAATGAGCAGTTTGCAGATTCTACTGTGGGTGCTAGAAGCAAATACAAGTTTACGTTTCTAAGACTAGAGTGAGGATAGCTGTTTAGGACATCAAAATGCAGGCAGGAAGAAGAGCAGAAGAGACAGACAATATATTTTCTAGCAATTAGCAGAAAAAACTCCAGAATTCCCTAAAGAAAATTATTCACCCTTGGAAATAAAGCTTTTTACAAAATGCCTGGCAAGGTTTTGTGATACCAGCATCACCACTGGGCACAGACTTCCAGGATCAAATCTTTTTTTCAATTTTTATTTTATTTTGGTTGGGGTTGAAGTGAAATGGTGAGAATTCCTGGAAATGATGGCACACTGAGGAAATGTGAGCTCCAGAATGGCACAGAGGATTTGTTGTCTCTTCTGCCTTGTCATCCCACTTACCTCTCCCACCCCACCTCCTCCAGTTCAAGGGTAATGTTCCAAAAAGGTGCCAAAACAATCTTGCAGATGGTTATTTTTAGGGAATTCCCCCTTTCCTCATGACTACTTCCTTACCCTTGGAGACAATATTGCTGATGTATAATATACTCCAAGGAGGTCCACCTAAGCCCACTTTATGCTGAAGGTTTTGGGCATGATATGACCTGTGCATCCATAATGTCACCAGCAAGTCATAGGCTGTGTTCTGGTAGGCCTCCTCTGTGTCCTGGGTCTAGGAATGGGGAGAAGAAGATCCCAGAGTAGAGCATAGAGTGTTTTTGGAAGGCCTGAAACCATCCCACCTCCTTTGAGTAGACTTGCCCAAATACCTGTTACTATCCCATTCTGTTGCACCAAGTCTCAGTAGGTTATGCAAGCAAATAGAGATATGATGTTTGTCACAGGTTTATTGCCAGGACTGAACAATGTATGTAAAGTGCCTAACACAATGTCTGGTATGTAGTACATATTGGTGGTGACCATTTTTGACTAGAGTGACATCCCTCTTTGGTCAGAATGTTCCTGATTTTGGCACTGAAAGTCTCACATTGCGGGAAACTCCCTGAGTTCTGGAAGACTGGGATTTTTGGTAATCTTATTTTCAATAATTTCTTCTCAACTCTCCAAATGAAGTCATAATCCAACCCTCACCTCCTCATTTGTTTGACTTACAAATGTGTCTATTTCTATATTTCTCCAATCAAAATCCTAAATATTTATTTAAAAATATATAAATTCAACATATTACAATGTGCTTCTACTTTCCACTCTTCTCAGTAACTCTGTGTTCTAGGATGGTGCTTCTCAACCAAGGTGATTTTAATCACAGGGGACATTTGACAATGAATGGAGGCATTTTTTAGTGTTACAACAAGGGAGGAGAAGAGTGCTACTGATATCTAGGGGATAGGAGTCAGGGATGCAGTTAAACATCCGTCAATGCACATGACAACTCCAACAAGGAATTATTTAGTTCAAAATGTCAATAAGGCTAAGTTTGAGAAATCCTGGACTAGTAGATATTATTAGTTCAACAGATGCTACAAATGAAAACTCTAAGGCTGAATGAGTTAAATAGTTCAAGGTCAAAGAGCTGAAAAGTGTCCTAGATAGGATTCAAGCCCAGACTGGTTGACTCTAGATCCAGTTCTTTTCTTACAATATTACAGTGCTCCTGAGAAATGTTTTCTTTGTCATCTCATTTGGGTTTATTACAACCCTGGCTTGATAAGATACAGCCCTTGTTAAACATGAGGAGGTAAGTCTTCAAAATTCAGGTTGAGAGCTTCTTTTTTTTTTTTTTAAGATTTCATTTATTTATTTGACAGAGAGAAATCACAAGTAGATGGAGAGGCAGGCAGAGAGAGAGAGGGGGAAGCAGGCTCCCTGCCGAGCAGAGAGCCCGATGCGGGACTCGATCCCAGGACCCTGAGATCATGACCTGAGCCGAAGGCAGCGGCTTAACCCACTGAGCCACCCAGGCGCCCCAGGTTGAGAGCTTCTTAATCCATTTTAGCATTATACCCTGTGGCCTACTCCATTCCCCTCACACACACATCATGCACACACACACACACACACACACAGGGCACAGGATATGGTGGCAGTGAGGGTTAGGTAGTCAGCTGGGGTCCCTGAGAGGCTTAGAGGTGAGTGGTGAGTGACAGCTGGAGCTAGGGTATTGGTGGAGAGGGAAGAATGGGAAGTCCATCCCTTCCAAGATTGTAGAAAGTTATGGGGAGACAGCAAGCCCATTCCTCTAGTCTCTTGGCATCCACAAAATTCTCTCCAGTCCTTGGTTCCAAAACCAGCCCCCAAGAAGAATCACATCTTGCACTGTAGAGCTCACTGAGGTGGCCTATTGATATTGTTGTGGGATTCTTGAAAGCAATGGTCAAGAAAGAATTCCTGAGATACTTCACAATGCAACTTAGTAAGTTTATTATAATTTATTTATTTTTAATTTTACTTTATTTAAATTCAGTTAACGTAGTGTATTATTAGTTTCAGAGGTAGAGTTCAGTGATTCATCAGTTGCATATAAACTTAGTAAGTTTATATAAGTTGCATGGGGACAGCACCTGTGGACAGAAAGAGTTGCACTTTTGCTCTTTGAAGCTGGTGGTTATATACTTAGTGCTCAAAAGGAAAGGGACATGCAGGGAGTTTTAGATCATAAATGTTTTCTTTAAATTTCTACTCATAAAGCTACTTTTGCAAGATTGCTCTGGTGTTTGTCATTCAGTTCAATATTAACAATTGGTGAGATTTACAGGTGGTCATGAGCCCACTTGAATATAGCAACCAACACATATTTGATCCCTATTAAAACTATTCAGGATATAGGTCAGGCTTCTGGGATAAAAGTGAACATTTTTCTGCTTCTATCCTTTATCAGTATAATCTACCCCAAAGTTCTCATTTTACAGATAATACAAAATGAAGTCCAAAGAAGTGTTGGGCTCATTGTCTCAAGGGCGAAGAGCAACAGGAACAATAGGGTAACCTGCCACCTAGTGCAGAGCTCATGTCACTACATACTCTGGAATCAGGCTTGTAGGCCAAGCAGGCCCTTTTACATTAGTGCTGAGTGGAAGCCAATACATCTTCTCACACCTCTGTACCTTCAAATATTACCTAGCAGGTTCTTAATACCCTGAAATTTGAGGATCTTGAAGCATATGTTAAAATGTGGTGGTGAGAGAGTATTAGAAAGAAAGAGGGCTAGAGACCCTGTCCCTTGCCCTTTTGATATCTATTTTATACTGTTGGCCTGGGCTGCTGACTCTTCTCAACCCCATCTCCCAGCCTTAGTGTCTAGCTCTTATTCCCCCAGTGTCCTTGGCTTTGCTCAATTTTTTCTTTCTAAAGCACCTAAACCTCAAAACAAAGAAATTGATCCTAAACATAACATTTTCAACATCCCAGCTAACCACTACACATACTTCTGCTACCTGCCAAGCCCCAATAGGGGCTAACAAATAGAGTTTGGTACTCTACTGTGAGCCCTTATTCCATAAGGCAATCATTCTAATTGAGTGGTCCGGCCATGTATTTCCTACTCACAGAGAAAACACCTCCTTTATTCTATACCACTAGGTCTCAAAAGGTGGTCCCTAAATTGAAAATGTCACCACCATTGGGAACTTAGAAATGTAAAATATCAGGCCCCACTCCAGACCTACAGAGTCAGAGACTCTGGGAGTAAAGCCCAGTAATCTTGGTTTTAACCAGTATCCTGGGTGATTCTGCTATATGCTAAATTATATAACTTCTGCCCTGCATCCTTATGTTAGCCCTACAAAGAAGCAAAAGGCACCATTTTAGGGGCACTGGGAAGTAGGACCACCAAGAACAGTTGTGCTTTGCATAACTCCAGAGGACATCCTTCATGTAGATGTGAATGGTACCATATAGAATTATGCAGTGTGGACTTGGTAGTACTGGTGATGTTCTTCTTCCTGCCACCAAAATAAATTAACAAGTAAAATACAAGAATGGAATGCCACATTTTCTATTAGTCTTCACGGTGCTGTTCTGGAGCTCGTTCTTAGAGGCTGGAGCCAATTGTGTACATCTCTTCCCAATCTTGTGTTCAATGATTTCACATTGGTAGCTTGAAATTGGCTATAATGAAAGTATTGAAACCACAGATATTGGTAAATAGTACAGAGTTAAAAATAATTACAGAGCCTGTTTACCCTTCTTGGCAGGGCCACCAAATATAAAAATGTGAGTTATGTATGGCAACAATATCTTTAGCAAATCTATACAAAAATATGATTGCATCATAGTTCTTTGTGGCAAAAAGTTGGTAACAAAATGAATGTCCAGCAACAGGGAACACTTGAAAAAATAAAGTATGTTTGTAGGAGGGATTATTATAAAATCATCAAAAAAATAATTTCAGCTATATCAGATGACTTGAAGGAGCTTTAATGATATACTGCTGATGGAAATATGTGGAAAAGTCTTTATGATATGATTCCATTTTGGAAAACAAGCAGCATAGGCATCTATGCATAGGAATATCTGGTTATGTGCAGGGAAAGATATATATTATCAACATGAATTATGGGAATAATGGGAAGATTCCCACAAAAAAAACTGTTCAAAACATCGCTAATATTTATATGGTTAGATTTATGTAGTTGATGAAAATTTACATATTTTGTAAATGTAAACTTGCTTGGAAGAATATAAAACAACATGAAATTGGGAGGTGTTAAGGTAATGATAGGCATGGTGGTAGTATTAAGGATGCATGTGGGGTCACACTTCCCCAAGTGAAGCAGTCCCCAAACTCTGGTCAACAAGGATCAGGATTTAGCAGTTCTCACAGCCTGGATGTCCAAACCCAAGCTCTGGCTTTCCAACCTGATATACAGGTCAACTGCTGAGCAACATATAGCACAGCTGGATCATTGGACAACTGAAAATTGAGACACAGGAAAGTGACCAACCAGAAATCAGCTGTGCTATTTCTGTTCTAACAGCACCAGTCCAGGTACCCTATATTTATTCCCTTCTATTAGCAGGGCTAAGGACAAGGGCTTTGACAACTTTTTTTTTTTTTAATTTCTTTTCAGCATAACAGTATTCATTGTTTTTGCACCACACCCAGTGCTCCATGCAATCCGTGCCCTCTATAATACCCACCACCTGGTACCCCGACTTCCCATCCCCCACCCCTTCAAAACCCTCAGATTGTTTTTCAGAATCCATAGTCTCTCATGGTTCACCTCCCCTTCCAATTTCCCCCAACTCCCTTCTCCTCTCTAACTCCCCTTGTCCTCCATGCTATTTGTTATGCTCCAAAAATAAGTGAAACCATATGATAATTGACTCTATATGCTTGACTTATTTCACTCAACATAATCTCTTCCAGTCCCATCCATGTTGCTACAAAAGTTGGGTATTCATCCTTTCTGATGGAGGCATAATACTCCATAGTGTATATGGACCACATTTTCTGTATCCATTCGTCCATTGATGGGCATCTTGGTTCTTTCCGCAGTTTGGCGACCATGGCCATTGCTGCTATAAACATTGGGGTACAGATGGCCCTTCTTTTCACTACATCTGTATCTTTGGGGTAAATACCCAGGAGTGCAATTGCAGGGTCATAGGGAAGTTCTATTTTTAATTTCTTAAGGAATCTCCACACTGTTCTCCAAAGAGGCTGCACCAACTTGCATTCCCACCAGCAGTGTAAGAGGGTTCGCTTTTCTCCACATCCTCTCCAACACATGTTGTTTCCTGTCTTGCTAATTTTAGCCATTCTAACTGGTGCAAGGTGGTATCTCAATGTGGTTTTAATGTGAATCTCCCTGATGGCTAGTGACGATGAACATTTTTTCATGTGTCTGATAGCCATTTGTATGTCTTCATTGGAGAAGTGTCTGTTCATATCCTCTGCCCATTTTTTGATATGATTGTCTGTTTTGTGTGTGTTGAGTTTGAGGAGTTCTTTATAGATCTTGGATATCAACCTTTTGTCTGTACTGTCATTTGCAAATATCTTCTCCCATCTTAGAGGAGAACATATGCAGTAACCTCTTCGATATCAGCCACAGCAACTTCTTTAAAGATATGTTTCCAAAGCCAAAGGAAACAAAAGCGAAGATGAACTTTTGGGACTTCATCAAGATCAAAAGCTTCTGCACAGCAAAGGCTTTGACACCTTTTATGTGACTGATATCTCCTTTATCTTTAACACTTTTCCTCCAGTATCTAGTAAATAAACTTGATTTCTAGTACTTAATCACCTTTTCCTATCCCTTCCCTTGTCTCCATTTGCTATACTTGCTCTTTTAAAGATTTATTTATCTTATTTTAGAGAGAGAGAGCAAGAGTGGTGGAAGGGGAAGAAGAAGAGAAAACCTCAAGCAGACTCTGAACACTGAGAGTGGAGCCCGAGGTGGGGCTTGATCCCATGACATTGAGATCTCAGAACAGAGTTGAAACCAAGAGTCTAATGCTCAACTGACTGTGCCACCCAGGAGCCTCTCAGATATTTTAATCCCAACTCTAGATTGGATTCATTCTTTAGAGGCCTTCCCTTAACTCCTTACTACTTTCTTATCTTGTATCTATTTTTCCCCCATAACTCTTATCATTACCTGATATTATATTACACAATACTTATTTTCTTATAGGTTGTCATTTTCCTTCTACTAGAATCTAGTCTCCATGAAGGCCAGGGCCTTAATTTTGTTCCCCGCTGCATCCCTTAGAAGAGTGCCTGGCAAATATGGGTGCTTAATTAATATTTATTTGATGAATTATTGGATACTTGAATACCACTTAGTATTCATAATTCTCCTATCTCCTGAGGATATTTGAATTTTTTTTTAACCAGGGTGACAGAAGGCCCTAAAGAAATTTGTGTCTGCTGGATCCTTGAAGCAACTTTCACTCTCCACACTCCTTTAATAACTGTGCAGCCACGGTTCAGATCCTTCTCTCTTTTTTTCCTTTTTTATTTTTTTTATTTTTAATTACTTTTCAGTGTACTAGAATTCATTGTTTATGCACCACACCCACTGCTCCATGCAATCCATGCCCTCCATAATACCCACCACCAAACTGGCCCAACTCCCCCCCCCAAAACCCTCAGATTGTTTTTCAGAGTCCATAGTTTCTCATGGTTCACCTCCGTCTCCAATTTCCCCCAACTCCCTTCTCGTCTCTAACTCCCCATGTCCTCCATGTTATTTGTTATGCTCCACAAATAAGGGAAACCATATGATAATTGACTCTCTCTGCTTGACTTATTTCACTCAGCATAATCTCTTCCAGTCCCGTCCATGTTGATACAAAAGTTGGGTATTCATCCTTTCTGATGGAGGTGAAATACTCCATAGTATACATGGACCACATCTTCTTTATCCATTTGTCTGTTGAAGGGCTTCTTGGTTCCTTCCACAGTTTGGCAACCGTGGCCATTGCTGCTATGAACATTGGGGTACAGATGGCCCTTCTTTTCACTACATCTGTACCTTTGGGGCAAATACCCAGTAGTGCAATTGCAGGGTCATAGGGAAGCTCTTTTTTTAATTTTTTAAAAGATTTTACATATTTATTTGACAGAGGGAGATCACAGGTAAGCAGAGAGGTGGCGGGAGTGAAGCAGGCTCCCCGCTGAGCAGAGAGCCTGATGCAGGGCTCTATCCCAAGACCCTGGGATCATGACCTGAGCTGAAGGCAGAAGCTTTAACCCACTGAGCCACCCAGGCACCCCTCTATTTTTAATTTCTTATGGAATCTCCACACTGTTCTTCAAATTGGCTGCACCAACTTGCATTCCCAACAATAGTGTAAGAGGGTTTCCCTTTCTCCACTTTCTCTCCAACACATGTTGTTTCCTGTCATGTTAATTTTGGCCATTCTAACTGGTGTAAGGTGGTATCTCAATGTGGTTTTAATTTGAATCTCCCTGGTGGCTAGTGATGCTGAACATTTTTTCATGTGTCTGATAGCCATTTGTATGTATTCTTTGGAGTAGTTTCTATTCATGTCTTCTGGCTGTTTTTTGACATGATTATCTGCTTTGTGTGTGTGTTGAGTTTGAGAAGTTCTTTACAGATCCTGGACATCAGCCTTTTGTCTGTACTGTCATTTGCAAATACCTTCTCCCATTCCGTGGGTTGCCTCTTTGGTTTGTTGACTGTTTCCTTTGCTGTGCAGAAGCTTTTGATTTTGATGAAATCCCAAAAGTTCATTTTTTGCTTTTGTTTCCTTTCCCTTTGGAGACATATCTCGAAAGAAATTGCTGTTGCTGAAATCGCAGACGTTACTGCCTATATTCTCCTCTAGAATTCTGATGGGTTCCTGTCTCACATTGACGTCTTTTATCCATTTCAAGTTTATCTTTATATATGGTGTAAGAGAATGGTCGAGTTCCATTCTTCTACATATAGCTGTCCAATTTTCCCAGCACCATTTATTGAAGAGACCTTCTTTTTTCCACTGTGTATTTTTTTCTGCTTTGTCAAAGATTATTTGACCATAGAGTTAGGGGTCCATATCTGGGCTCTCTACTCTGTTCCACTGGTCTATGTGTCTGTTTTTATGCTGGTACCATGCTGTCTTGATAATCACAGCTTTGTAGTAATGCCTGAAATCAGGCAATGTGATGCCGCCAGTTTTGTTTTTGTTTTTCAACATCCTTAGCAATTTGGGGTCTCTTCTGATTCCATACAAATTTTAGGAATATTTGTTCCAGCTCTTTGAAAAATACCGGTGGAATTTTGTTCGGAATGGCATTAAAAGTATAGATTGCTCTAGGCAGTAGAGACATTTTAACAATGTTTATTCTTCTGATCCAAGAGCATGGAATGGTCTTCCATCCATGTTCTTTATTTTTTGAAGTTTTGGTTTGTTTTTGTATTCATATCTGTGTGGTGAAATTCATTTAAAAATATGCAGGAGATTTCCAAACACAGGCATAAATAGCTTTACCAATTACCAACATATAACCAGTCTTCTTGCATCTAAACCCTGTTATCTACACCTTTTTATTTATTTTTCATAGCTTTAATGGGGTATAACTTTCATAAAATAAACTGCATATATTTAAAGTATAAAATTTGATGAGTTTGTTATATGTATATACTCATGAAATCATGGCCACAATCAATATAATGAACACAATAATCACCCTAAAAATTAGAACAGGTTTTTTTAAACTGCAGGTTGCAACCCAATAGTCATTTGTGGAATGACTTCCAGGTGACAGATGTGAGACAAGTCTGAATAGTCCTAGAATCTCATTTCCTCCCCCTTTTCAGCAGCTCAGTTGAGAGTTGAATGTGCTGTACTGAACCACCTGTGGAAAGACAAGGTCTCTGGCTTATATCAGCATTCCTGGTGGGAAAGGTTCTTTCTCGGGCCCTTAATATGTACACTTTGGCCTTGGGCATGCCATAGTTCTTAGCACTGTTACTGATCTTGACGATCACTGTTACATTTCTTGTTACTTAGAGAAACAAGGTGTGCCTTGGCTCCTTTTCCCAGTGTGGAGACAAAGCTTTTACTCTCTTGGAGTGCTCACAGTTGTACAGCCAGCTTACAGTTCAAGCAGGCTCCTCTTTGCTGGGACTTTGGTCTTAGTGCACACAGAATATCTATGACTGGCATATGCCATGGAACAAGCAGAAATCAAGAGAGGCTGCATGTGCTCTGCTACTTCTTGGCCTGCTTAGAAGTTTCCCCCCAATAAATCCCATGTTGTAACTGCATCATATGGTATATCAAAAGCTGTCTTCCCAAATATCACCAACCCAGACTACTGGTAAGCCCAAGTTGAGTTTATTGCTTACCAGGGTGAAGATGAACACCACCTATGTAAAGCTTTGGCAAAGATGTCTCAAAGGGGGGAAAGGAAAAGTTAGAACTTGAATTGGAAGTTTGGTTTGACGTAGGTCTTTTAATGCAGGGATTGATTAGAATTAGGTAAGGATCATAATGCAACAGTCCAAGACTGGTGGAAACAGCAAGAAAATGATTTTGAGGTGATGGATTAAAAGACTCTTAGTGCATTTTAAACTCTCTGTGGATACTTTCCATTGAGGAGTTAATTGTTTCATTTTTCAGGATAGTCCTATAACAAACAATTTGCCTGGGCAGGGGAGCTCTGGAAAAGTAAAGCCATGTTAATGAAGATAATAGAATAAGGAAATACGTTTGCATAGACAATAAGGCTTAGTTTTAGTTTTCAATGTCCAGGCTAAGTATGGGAATAGAAGGTTATGATTCTCAGTTGTTGGCAGTATATGGTCATGAACCCCTTACATGACAGTGATGACCAGCATTTTTCAAAAAATAAAACTAAATAAACTTTGTTTCAGTTATACATATGTTTGTGTGAAATGAGTCATGAAGTAAAATGTGTCTCCTTATAATGGGTCTGGACCCAGAAATGTTTGAACCTAAGAGAAATGCTGACAGACCCCTAAAAGTTATAATTCCCTCACTCAGCTAGCGTGCACTGCTCTGATCTAACCTTCTGGTTTTGTTAGGAAATAATACATAA
This sequence comes from Mustela nivalis, assembly GCF_964662115.1. Taxonomy (NCBI): domain Eukaryota; kingdom Metazoa; phylum Chordata; class Mammalia; order Carnivora; family Mustelidae; genus Mustela; species Mustela nivalis. The sequence continues at coordinate 73,595,858 of NC_139040.1, forward strand.
TTTGATAATTAAAATGGAGGTCTTCAGGCAGACTAGGGTTTGAGTGGGAACTTTGAATCTATAAGTTTGTCTGCCATTTCAGCAGAAAGCTAAAAGAAGGTACATTGCTACTGAAGCACAAAACATGGAAGCTAGACACAAATAACAATGACCTACGGTGAGCACTGTTAGTTTCTAATGCAAATACCTAAGAAGGAATAGGTTCCCATGTGAATGATATGCAATCTACTTTATCAGGGAACTAGATAAGACGACCCTTGGGGTGCCCTCCATTGAGAGGATATTATGATTTTAGAGAGCATCTTACAACAGAAGCAAGCAGTTAGCCTCAGATTTTATTTGGCTCTTACCTCTCAACACCTGATCCTGAGGTATTATTGGATAGAATAATAAATGGGACACAGTAGACAATGAAAAGCTTCCATTCTCAAATGGGCCATCTACTTCTCTGAGGAAATTCTGCCACTTGAGGGCTTTAGAAGGCTGGAGGTTTTAGAAGGAAACTTAGCCAACCCCCTTCACCACTATCCCCCTTCATCAGGCCTGAAATTCCTCAGAGGGCCCCAATCCTTAGGATAAATCATTATCTTCTACATTTAAAATATAAATTTTCCTTTGGCTCAAAATTTTAGCCTTTCATGTTTGTTTTTCCCACTTAGGAAAAAGAGTCTTAGGTTAAAAAGGAGTGAGAAACACTGCCACACTACCTCAGTGGGAACTGACATGGTTTATTCAGGAACTCATTTAGCAAGCGAGGATTAAGATTAATTGGAGATCTGGATGTCCCTGATTCTTTAGGTTTCATGGTCTGAAGCCAACCTATAAACAGGTAAATCACATCCCATGTCTGAGAGTTGTGGAAAGAACCTAGGCTGAAGCCACACAGATCTGGGAGTAAATCACATTTCCTCCTTCTTAATGGTACCATCTTAAGCCATACAGCTAAGCTTCAGTTTTCTTATCTGTAAACTAATAAGAACAAAACTAACTTCACAGAATTAAGGAGATGATTTTATTCAGGCCTTAGCCATAGGGAGACTGCTCAAAGAAAAGAAATGAAAGTTTTATAGAAGCAGGTGAACAAAGGAGTCATCATCAGTCTTATGGGAGTCATGAGGAAGTATGGGTAGGGTCTTATCTCAGAATATGACAGGACAATGTGGTCCCTTACAATTAGCTAGCTTTTTTTTTTTTTTTTTTTTTTTTTTGGAACACAAAAGGGTGGGAGAGTTTTCTCGACTGTAGCTGCTTTCTTGGACCCTAGGGCTCAAAGTTCAATGTTGTCAATCATTTAGCATAGGGCCTGGACCATGGTAGGCATTCAACAAGTGTTTCCTTCTTTTCCTTTCTCCAGTATAAGGATGTACAAAGTGGTGTGGGGTTCAGTGATGGGCCTAACAGATTTATTTTGCTTGGGAAAATTTGATTTGGCAAAAGATCCTAAATTTTAAAGGATAAATGATGTTTTGCCAGAAAGGGGGAAAAATGAAAGCTTTCTAAATAGGCTAACATAATAGGGAAGGGCATAAAGGCTTATAAGAGACATATTCAGAGACCAACTGTAACTTCAATGTGTTACAAAGAATAGCTAGACATGAAGTCGGTTTGAGCCAAATTATAAAAACCCACGGAAAGCCATTTAATGCTTACTGTTTCAGGAAAAAAATCCAGGAATGTATGACTCTATCAAGATGAGGTTTCATTTTATGAGACTGCAGCGTAAGGGATGGAAGCAGGGAGACCAGTTAAGAAGGTAGTATATGATCTAGAGAGGACCAAGGCTTGACCCAGAGTAGTGGCTATGAGGATGTCAAGGAGAGGGCTTATTAAGAAGACAGTAAAGAGAGTTTACTAGATAGATTATCTAGTTATGGGGAGGGGTAACATGCAAGTGAGGGAGAAGATGGACTAGTAGAGGATGATAATGTTAATAACAAATATACTAATATTTCTAGTGCTTACAATGTGCCCTGCATTGTTCTAGAAGCACTACACTTCTCTCTTTTAATCCATACAGTTCTGTGAGGTAAGTGCTTTACTCCCCTCCATTTTCAGATGAAGAAAATGAGGCATAGAGAAGTTTAAAACCTTGCCAAGGTTTTCACAGACAGTAAGTAGAGACAGAACTGAACCCCAAGCTGTCTGAGTACAAAGACTGAAGCTTGGATGCCTTGTGCATACTGTTGCCATTTACTAGGATCAAAGGATATAGGATAGGGGGTCAAATTTATGGCAAAAGTATTTTAGTTTTGGACAGGTTGACATTGAGTGCAACAAGCAGTTGATTAAGTGGATTTTGAGCTCCGGGGAGAGATAGGACCAGAGCCGGAGACTTGAGGGTTATCAACATATAGGGGTATGCTTATTAGGGGCCTCAAGACTGCCTTAGGTAAATGGGATGCACAAAAGTAGGGATGGGTATTTAGAAGGAGGGGGATGGTGAAACAAGCAAGGGGAAGCATTAGCTTGAAGACAAATTTGATCAACCTACAGATTTCACAGGCAACGCCTTAGACTTGGAGAGCCCATGTTTAATTCAAGCCCATCCGTACAGCTAGAGGGGTCCTGGAGGGACTGGAGGAAATTATGGTATGTGAAATAAGTTAAGCAGAGAAAGTCAATTATCATATGCTTTCACTTATTTGTGGAACATAAGGAATAGCATGGAGGACATTCAGAGAAGGAAGGGAAAAGTGAAGAAGGGGAGAATCATATGGGGAGACAAACCATGAAAGACTATGAACTCTGAGAAACATACTGAGGGTTTTATAAGGGAGGGGGTGAGGGGATAGATTAGCCTGGTGATGGGTATTAAGGAGGGCATGTATTGCATGGAGCACTGGGTGTTATACGCAAACAAGGAATCATGGAATGCTACATCAAAAACTAATGATGTACTGTATGGTGACTGACATAAAATAATAATAATAATAATAAAAGATCTTAAAATGGGGAGATTATCCTGGATTATCCAGAATGTGCCTGAATGTGATCACATGTAATTGAGGGAGGTAGTAGATCTTATACACACGAAGAAAAGGTGAAGTGAAGACAGAGCAGAGAGACATTTGATGATGCTGGCCTTGAAGATTGGAGTGATGTGGCTACAAACCATAGACTGCCAGGAGTCACTAGAAGCTGGAAAAGACTAGAGATGGATTCTCCCTAGAGCAGCCTGAAGGACCTTTGCCCTAGTAACACCTCAATTTCAGCCAAATAATACTGATTTCAGACTTTTGACTTCCAGACCTGTGAGATAATGAATTTCTATTGTTTTAAGCCACAAAATTTACAGAAATTTGTTACACAACCACAAGAAACTAATATAGTGTCTCCTCAAAGCTATCACTACTTAACACACTTTTTGACCCAGTAATCCCTAATTATCAAAAAGTATCAGGCTTCATTTGTCACATACTAAACATGGTGCTCTTGTTAGGTACTTTGGTCAAGTTTTCTTGGAACACATAGAATAAAGAGACCTTCAGCTTCATGTGGAATGAAAGGGGAAGGATAGGGGTCTTTCCAGAAAAGCAAAATCCAAAATTAGCCTCTAAACCCCCAAAATTTTCACAAATGATTCCTTCAGACTCAGTACCTCCTCTGACTGGATTAGATCTTAAGGAGTCATATAAGCCATCTCCCTGTCTTTGCCTGAATGAAGCCAAGATCCTGAAGCTTAAAGGGTATCTGGTTTGGGGCAGATAACTGGCTTACTGGTTGGCATGGCTAGTCAGAACAGAGTATATGTCATTCAAGAATCATGAGAATATTACATTTTAGGAGAAATTGGCTGGGGAAAGTAGCATGTATGGAAAATGGATTGGGATTTGTTGCTATAAAGTGAGAAAGAGTTACTCATAGATACGTTGTTAAGATTGCTATCAACAGCAGAGAAAGACAAATATCATATGGTTTCAGTCATATGTGGAACATAAGGAATAGCATAGAGGACCTCAAGGGAAGGGAGGGAAAAGTGAATGGGAAGAAATCAGAGAGGGAGAAAAATCATCAGAGTCCGGACTCCAGGAAACAAACTTAAGGTTACAGAAGGGAGGCGGGTGGGGGCAGGGGTAACCCAGTGATGGGTATTAAGGAGGGCACATATTGCATGGAGCACTGGGTGTTATGAGCAAACAATGAATCATGGAACACTACAGTCAAAAACTGGTATGTTGGCTAACTGAACATGATAACAATAAAACTATTGCTAGCAACAGTTCTCTCTCAAGTGTTAGACTGGAAAATAATTTCGTGAGAAGGATTGGGATGGAACCCTGAAAAATCTAGCTAACCTGTAAAATCAGAAGGGCTTCAGAAAATTGTCCCCCTGGCAACTCCCGAATCCTAAGGAATTATGCAGAAAAACTAAGTATACCTATGTAGATACTGAAACCAACATAGCAGTGGATTGTTGAAAAAGTAAAATCCTACAATTTCCGCTACGAAAGAGAACCTAGAGATCACCCAGTTTAAGCTCATAGCTTTACAGATGTGAAAAACCAGCAGATTTTCCAATCCAACTTTAAATAGTTCAGTATTTCCTCTGTAGACTTGCTTCAGTGTCCACAGTGTTTTTCTGGGTCAGGTGCTGATTCATGGCAATAACAACATACTTATAAACGCATTCCCGGTACACAGGACAATCACATGCCTCCCCAGCCCGCCAAAGGTCGCAAAGCGAAATTCCTCGCAGTTTAGACACCCTTCTTGGGGTCTGGGACAGAAGCACGTTAGTAACCATGAACTTAGCGGAACCTTGAAGCTGAACACTTGATGCCGGCACGGTTGCTTTGAGAAAAGAACACTTCCGTCTAAGGAGGCCTGGCCTCTAATTTGTGGGTCGGTCGGCTCCCAGTTCTCGCGTTCTGATTTGCCACGCTAACTTAGGGAGGCGGGCTTGCGTCTGGGTCACGCTCTCCCATTGGCTGCTGGCACAGCGGCGGTTTGGAGTGAAGGTAGCATGTTGAACTGAAAGCTGTGGGAGTGCTGCGACAGAAGGCCTGCGGTGGAGTCCAGTGTCCGGTGGGAATCTGGATCCGGCCAGGTGTAGGTCTCCTGGGTATGGATCTTGTGTGGAGTGCGTGGTGCGGAAAGTGCGTCAAAGAGAAAGGGTCGTCGCCACTTTGGGCCCAGCGCATCGTGGTCGCCTGGCTCAGTAGGGCCGAGTGGGATCAGGTGACGGTGTATCTCTTTTGTGATGACCATAAATTGCAGCGGTACGCCCTGAACCGCATCACCGTGTGGAGGAGTAGGTAAGGCTGCCGGCTCAGCCCTCCTGCTATCGTGCTAGTGGCGTCTCACCTCTTTCTTTGTAGGATTCCATTTACAAAGCCCAAGTCTGCAATTTTCTAAATGCCTTAAGGTCCTTTGGAGTGATTTGGGCGTTGCCCATTTCCCAAGACCCTGGGGGAAAGTCCCAGCCACGCTTTTGTACTAATCCCATGTACGGAAAGGAAGGCGGTGTGCTTCAACCACCTTCTAGTTAAATCTTCGAGCTTTAACCCTTACTTTCTTCTGTCTTGGGGAAGGTGCCAAAAGGACCGGTGTACTCGAGCCAGGGTTTAAGGAGTAGGTTTACACCCGAGGGTGGATTTTTGAGTAGAGTTGGGCGGGGAGCAGGGGCGGTGCTGGCTAGCAAAACCGTGTTTGGATGGGGAACCTCGGTCCAATTGGTAAGATTGAGTTGGGAGCAAAGGATGAAGTTTCCTCCAGCTGAATGAATTAAAGGTTTTAGAGTGAAAGAATGGAATGTGTTCACGCTTAATTGTTGGTTGATTGCCTAGCAGTTAGGCAATCAACTGCTTTTGTAAACCCTAGCCAGCATCTCACACCCTGTATACATTTGGATTGTATACAATTAGGTTACCATCCCTCTTCCTACTTTATTGATTGGTGTCTTGTCAAGCCCTCTAGAGCCAGTTTTGTCATTGGAATAATTTACAATGATCTAGGTTTTGACGTGGTGGGTGGACCAGGGTAAGGGACCTTTATGATGGTGCTGGACTGTGGCTCTTTAGGTTAGGCAACGAACTACCCCTGGCAGTGGCTTCTACTGCTGACCTGGTACGCTGTAAGCTCATGGATGTAGCTGGTGGCTTGGGCCCTGATGAACTTAGACTGCTCTATGGCATGGCGTTGGTCAGGTAAGGCCTGCATGGGTAGGGGTGAGGATGGATTGAGGGATGGGGGTGGGGGTAGCCGCTTGATTAGCAAAGCTTGGCTTTAGGTGCTACCTGAAGCAAAGCACCCCATGTGCCCCTCTGTATGGGTCATCTTGTGATTATTTGACATGACACCTTTTGGTACCCCCTGACAATACACATTCCTTTTTTTTTCCCCTGAGAACCTTCTGTCTTCCATTTTTCTTCTCTTTCTGGAATGTGGGGTGGGGGTGATTTACACCAAGTGATCTCAGTGAATGACCTCCAGCTTTGATAATTTGATTTTTTTTTTCCCCTTTAACTCTTTTACCCAGAACTTTTCTGAATGGTCTGAGGTCTTTGGCCATGATTCGATGTAGATTTTTCAACCCTCCTCCCATCCATACCTAGTTCCCCCTTCTGTCCTTGACAACTGAAAGGTTGCTGAGTTGAAGTGGACACTGAGTTCCTGATTAACAAAATGATATAGAGTGGTTCTAGCTATTTCATACACATCAGAAAAAAGACTGTCACTGAATTTTCTCAGCTGTCAAAATCTGCTCATTTCATACTGTTTACTTTGTGTGCCTTGAGGTCCTCCCTAGCTCTTCTTACCTTCTCCATCATTTAGGTGGGCTCCTCATATTTTTTGATATAGGTAATCTTTTGTTTTAGCATTTATAACGTGATCTAGCATAGTATGTTTTATTCTGTCATGATTATTTATCCTAGACTGACCTTTTCAAGTCCAGAGCAGTGTCTTCCTCATCTGTATGGCTTAAGTACAGGGCAGACATCCCTGTGCTGGCTGATACCAATCATAAGAAGAGGACAGACCAGTTAGTGGAAAGTTGTAGAAACTCCGGGTGTCAGTAACTTAGCAAGATGTTTTGAAGCCCCACGGTTTGAGTAAAACCATTCCTTGGGCTATGCCACTGATTTCTTCCCCAACCCCAGGTTTGTGAATCTTATCTCAGAGAGGAAGACAAAGTTTGTCAAGCTTCCTCTCAAGTTCCTGGCTCAGGAGGTATGTATGACAAAATGGCATTTTTTAATTCTCTTGCCCCAGAAGGGCTCACTAAATGGGGCATCGGGTGTTATGGGCACACAGTCAGACTAGCTCATCCCCCCACTACCAGCCAAGCCCAGCAAGAGCCCCAGAGCCTCAGCCTCCTGCTCGAAAGAAGCAGACTTTCTCCCTTGCTCATGGCTGCTATCTTCAGTGGCTTGGCTTGTCCAGCTTTTTGGGAGTGGGCCAGTGTAGCTGAGGCACTGGATTGCTCCATTGGGTAAGGACAGGAAAGAGGTAGCAGTCCCAGCACTTGCCTTCTGGGAGCTAGCTGACAGTCTGAGGGAAGAGACAAGCTCAGCTAAGCAGCATGAAAATGCCTGACATTCCTGCCCTGAGTGAGTATGTGAGGTGTGTAGAAGCCCAGAGGGTGGGCAGGTTCTCAGCCATAAAGAGAAGCTTCCTGAAAAAGAGTGTGGGATGAAGGGAGGAAGGATAAAGGGCACCCAGGGATTGGGACTCCTAGGGCAGAGGAAGGCTGGGGGTGATTGTTAATGCTCTTTCACAGGAATCTTTGTTCAAAGAGGGTGGTTGGTGTTGGAGGAGATAGCTATCTTTTCTGATTTTCCAGATTAACTCCCCAGAGCAGTAGAAGGAATAAGGAGACCATGTTTCTAATCCTGGCTCTGCCATTAATACTGAAACCTCCTCAGGATCTCAGTATTTTTTATCTGTAAAATGTGGGGAGGCCAGGGTAATTAATCTCTTTGGTCCTTTGGAGCTTTAATATTTTCTAATTTCTGTACTCACACCCTCCCTCACAATCAGATAAACATTCCGGATTGGATTGTTGAACTTCGCCATGAGTTGACACACAAGAAAATGCCCCATATAAATGACTGCCGCAGAGGTGAGTTTTCAGGGATCATACCTATAGTTAAGCCCAGGGGCCTGGGCTGGGTGGCACTGTGGGGAGACGGAGGAGGATCTCTAACTGGTGTCAGAGCCAGAACTACAGTGAGGCAAGTGAGGCATTTGTCTTGGGCACACACTTTAAGGGGGTGTCAGAAGCTCAGTAATCAGAATAAATAACATTCTGATGTGGAAAAACCCATAATGAACAAAATGCCAAAATTTTAAAGACAGAATTATTGGTGATTTCTCCTTTTGCTTCAGACTCCAATACAGCTTAGGAGCACACTGTTCTGATCCTCTTTTGATGTCTTGATTACTATGTTTTTTGGCATTCCCTTAAATTTCATACCTAGAGAAGTGAATGGGGAGCAGGTTGAGAGGTGTGAGCCATTCAGTGTCATGAACCCAGGAGTTCTTTAAACACCCCATCCCAACTGATTCAGCCTAGTCCCTTCATGTTGGGGAAGCTGAGATACAGAAAAAGGAAGAGACTTGGCCAGAACCCTGTAACTATCTAGTGGGCCTGGGTCCCTCTCCTTCACTTGTCAGCTCTGTATTATTTTTGGCATTCCGTCTCTAATACTGGTATTAGTTTCTTGTGAAAGGTGCTGATAAGCAGAAAAAAAGCAAAGAATAGGGAGATAACCCAGAGAAAGACGGGCTACCTCTAGATATTTGAGATTTGTGCCTTCTTAGAGTCAACCATCTTCCCTCAGGTCTTCCCATAATGCTTATAAAGAGGAGGCTAGGGGCCTGCTAGGAGCTTGTTTGCCTGTGGCTACTCCAGTGATACTGCCTTCCTTCCTCCTCTCCTTTAGGCTGTTACTTTGTTCTGGATTGGCTCCAGAAGACCTACTGGTGCCGCCAGCTGGAGAACAGCCTGAGGGAAACATGGGAGCTGGAGGAGGATAGGGAAGAGACAGATGAAGAAGACCAAGAGGAAGATAAAAATATTGTAGTTGATGACATCACAGAACAGAAACCAGAGCCTATGGATAAAGGGAAAGGTGCAGAACTGGATATCAGGGTTGATGGAGACAGTGAAGGCAACAAAGAGGTTGATTCACATTTGAAAAAGGCTCTGAGACATAAAGAGCTATATGGTAGGTGTCCTTGGGTCGGATGGGGGGCATAGAGGGGCCCCTGAGTCTGTAAGACTCAGACTTATGGTTAACACTGGTTATTTTCCTGGCTCAGCAATTCCTCTGGGGTTGTGGTGAGTTTTAGCTTAAAACAATTACTGTCACAAACCATTTACCTTGAACCCTGTGAAGTAGGAGAGGGAAGAATTCTGGTTCCCAATTTACAACTCAAGAAGTGAGATGAGAAGGGCTCAGAATCCCATAAGGAGCAGAGGGCCGGTCTGCCCTATCTGTTTCCATATTGTATTTTCAGAAAGAGCCCGAGAACTGCTGGTCTCATACGAAGAGGAGCAGTTTAAGGTAAGAAAGTGCCCTTGACTTTGTGTGTTTTCATTTGCCCAGCCATTTCTTCCCTCTTGCCAGCTTCCTGAGAGAAGTCCTGAAAAGGAATTTGAAAGAAAAGTGGCAGAGCTTGAGGGGACTTCTCGGAAAGAGAGGGGGGATCTAGGAAGGAGACAAGAGAAGCAGAATCCAGTTGGCTGATCCTCAACACCGATGGAAGAGAGCAGATGATGGAAGTCTGGATAATCTGCCCCACTGGGTGGTAGGGAACAACTGGGCATAGGTGGTTGCATAGTCCTGCAATACTGCAGCTGATAAGCAGATGGCACCCAGGAACTTTCCTAGATCAGGTGAGCTTGAGGAGTCCTATTTTAGCAGGAAGGGAGGTAGCCTAGAAACCATTCAGCTTGGCTCTTCCTTTTCACAGATGAAGAAATAAATTGAAACCACAGATGAGTGAAGGGACTAGCCCCAGGTCACATATGCAATCAGTGACAGAACCAGAATTAGAATATCAATGTCCTGATTCCCTTTCTTCCATAACCCATTGCTTTTCCTCATTCCTGGGCCCAAGGGTCTCTGGCCCAATTCCAACAAAATGTCCTCACTGGACATCTCAGTATTGGAGTATCTGGTGGTTGGGAGCCACAGGGAGTTCAGGGTGGGGAGGGAGGGAGAAGGAGGTCTGGCTTTTCAAGGTCAGGATATTTTAGAATGTGGGCTCAGTAGGGAATTTGTGGGCCCACCCCTGCATGCCATGCCTATTTCATGAAGGGAGGTGCTGAGAGGTCCTATGGGAAGGGATCCTTGAAGGGTGGAAGAGGGTTGCTTGGTTGAATCAGGGTTCTGATGGTAACTTCTTTGCTGGCAGGTGCTGGAGAAATTTAGGCATTTACCTCAGGCTGTTAAAGCATGGAACAACCTGTCTCCACCTGTAGAATGCATCCTGGCAGAGCTCAAAGGCATTACATGTGAGAACAGGTGTGTAACTAGGTAATTAGGGGCTCTCTAGCAGCCTCACTGAAATAGGCTTCCATATCCCAGCTTGTCAACCTTTGCTGTAAGGAAATCTTACGGATAATCCTAATTCCCTACCAGATGACCCAAATTCAGTCTGACCCTCTTCCCCTGGCCCTGCCAGCTGCCAGGTAAGGATTGCATACTCTGAATCACTAAAATGGCCAGGGACAGGAATGTCTGCTGTCATCAGTCCCCTTGCCAGCTTTGTTCCTCTCTGTCCAGTGGTATGTGGAGCTCTGGTTAAGTAGGAAAAGCCCTTCATCCTTACCACTTCACTGTCTAGCCCATGTCCAAGTTTGAGGTAAAAGATACAGTGAGCACTGCTGATTTTTTAACTGCAAGTAAGGAATAATCGTGTCCCTTGGGTAGGATAATCGTGGTAGGGGGAACAAAGGAGAGGCTTCCCCAGGATCTGGCTCTTTGAAAGAGTAAGTCCCTTCCTGCTCTGTGGCCATGAGCCTCCCCCTACCCTCCAAAGAGTGCTCAGTTCAATCTGGTGCACACAATATCTATCAATTCCTCTCCTCCTTAGCTCTTGGATCTTGCTACCCAAATTCAGCTGGAAAAGGGCTTTGAGGAACCTTCCACTAAGACCCTGTGGAGGCATTGCTAGACCCTAGGGAGAGATTGGAAGGAATCTGGGCTGGGGCAGAGAGTATTAGGAAGGTCTTACAGGTGACAGGGTGGGCCTGGGTAGATGGCCTACAGTGCAGGTTGGGATTGCCCCTTGCATCTTTTTCATTCCAAAGATACTACTAATTCCAAAGATGTTTTTATCAGTGTCTGCCTATCCTAGGCTTCTTGGCACCCTTCAGCAAAGGCCATCTCAGCAGCTGTGATAACTGTCTCTGTACCTGTGTTCAGTAGTGTCTGCCCAGTTATGCCGGGCAGGCAGCTGGCTGCTGTAAGTGCTCTTCCTGGATACTGACCTGAGAAGATGGGAGATGGATGGAAAGACAAGTCTTTTCACCTCATACCTGGTGGAGGGAGGGATCTAAGCATGACAGAATGGTCTGACAATGCCTCTGGCCATTGAGACACCTTGGGAATTCATGTTCCCCCTCTAGGCCTGGTCAGCTTGGGGATCCTCTCTTGTGGGGAACTGCTAGATCTGCAGAAAACAGTTAGTGATTGTTGGTTTCAGTTTGAGCTACATGGGTTGAGGGATTACCCCCTATAGCCTATGCTTTCAAGCCCTGTAACGTAATTCTAGGTTCTTGGGGTCCCTAGGAATAAGGGTTATATTTGCTCCTGCAGTTGAGTCCCCAAAGTTTCTGCTTCTAGGATTTGAAAGGGGGTAACTGGGGAGAAGGGAGGGTAAAAGACTGGAGGACTGTTAAGAGAAGCAAAAAGACTGATTAGTAGCTGACGTCTAAAAGCCCTTGACCCTGTGACCCTAGGCATTACCTCCTCTGTGGACCTGGGACCTTTCTCTGTATGTGCTTTCAGGCTTGTTCAGCCACTACCACCGTCATTATGGGCTTTAGATCAGCGTGTGCTTGGTAAATGCTTGTTCAAAATCTAGTTATCCCAGTCTTTGGACCTGCCTCTGCCCCAAAAGGCTGAGGCCTGAGATCCAACTGTCAACAGCTTTCATTTCCCATGCTGCTTTTTTCACTTGAGCCGGAGGCATAAGCTGCCCTGGGAGTGGGTAAAGAAGTAGAAGAGGGCTTAATTAAGTATCCTCTTGCTCCAGGGAGGCTGTGTTGGATGCTTTTCTGGATGATGGCTTTCTTATCCCCACATTTGAACAGTTGGCAGCTTTGCAGATAGACTACGAAGGTATGGTCCTGGGGCCTCACTTCAAAGAGTATTCTTTGTCCTGGGCAGGAACACCAGGGGTGGGCTGGGTAGCCCAGGGCTGGGAGGCAAGGGATGTTTCCTGCCTTTCCATAGCCTGTCTCAGCTGAGCAGAACATGTAGCACCACTGTTACTCAGTTGCTGGGCTATTCTTAAGTGGCCTGGAAGTGGGTGGGCTGGGGTGTGGGAGAGTCTTAATGTCATTATTGTGCTATGTTAATTGTGATTTAGCCACTTACTAGAGAGTTAGAATAGCAGAACTGGAAGGGCCTTGTGAGGTCATCTAGTTCAATATCCTCATGTTACAGATGGTCGGACTGAGGTCCAGAGAGGGGAAGGTACTGTCCCAAAATTACACAGTGAGTTATTGACAAAGTTGAAGCTAGAACCAGAGCTTTTTTTTTTTAATACTTTGTTTTGAGTCATTTTATTGTCGGATACTAACTGGTTTCTCTCCTTGCTGTTGTGCTCTTCTCTTTCTGTTTTGTGATGGCAACTCTGTTGTTGTTGGGCGCCCCCCACCCTCTTTCCTCCCCACCTTCTTTACCTTTGCTTTTCTTATTTCCTCCCTCCTTTTTTTTTCCTTTCCTTTCTCCTTCTCTCCCATGGGCCCCTGCCTCCCCTTTCCATCAACCTGTATCCCTCACAAACCAGAAAATGTGGACCTGAGTGACATCCTGGTGCCAAAGCCATTCTCTCAATTCTGGCAGCCTCTGCTCAGGGGCCTGCACTCCCAGACCTTCACACAGGCCCTGCTGGAGAGGTTGCTCTCTGAGCTGCCAGCCTTGGGTGACAGCGGGATCCGGCCCACCTACATCCTCAGATGGACCATTGAACTGATTGTGGCTAACACCAAGACTGGTGAGGGAGACTAGCCCTAACCTCAGGGCCTAACACAGCCCAGGCAGAAGCATCTGCTGCTGTCCTCAGCTCTCAGTTGAAAGGCACCAGGTGGACATTCCCCTTGTTAAAGGTTTAAGCTTGTCCAGGAGGGCCCGCAATAGCAGTAGACAAATCTTCCACCTTTTTTTTTTTTTTTTTTTTTTTTTTTTACTTTGGAGCCAAGTAAACTGGTCTGGGATAAAAGGGCCTGAAAGCTTCAGCAAATGGGAGGAATAGAGTAGGGAGTCTGGAGGAGTAGGGAGGGACAAAGCCAAGCTTTTAAAGGTATAAGATTGGGTGGGAGGCTTATTGGTTCCTTCTCCTCAGACCCTCTCTTCTCTCTCAGGACGGAATGCCCGCCGATTTTCTGCAAGCCAGTGGGAAGCCAGAAGGAGTTGGAGGCTATTCAACTGCTCTGCCTCTCTTGACTGGCCCCGGGTGGTTGAGTCCTGCTTGGGGTCCCCTTGCTGGGCCAGTTCCCAACTCCTTCAGCTGTAAGTCTCTTGAATTTCATCTGGTAAGAGGGTAAGGCTCCATAGGCCTCAGGGACACACAGCCTAGAGTGGCAGAATTAGGCCTTTGCAAGGACTCTGAGTCCTGTTTCCCTCCTATTAACAGATGGGAGAATTGAGATAGGGAAGGGGTAGGGAATTCTTGCCTAAGATTACACAACTTAAGACCTGTCTCAGCTGAGTCTGTTTTGAGAATGGATGAGATAATTTCCTCCCATCCCCACAGTGCTTAGCCCAGTGGCCTGTTCAAAGTGAGGGCACAATAAATGATAGCTGCTATTTATCATTGAACCCAGTCTTCTGACTCTGAGCCCTGGGCTGTCTCCTTTGTTATCTCCCAAAGTATATCTCTCCTAGGTGTTCACCAACATTCAGTGACATATTCTGATGAAGTCTAGGTTTCTTGGCCTGACATTGAAAGATCTTTCTGATTCTGCCCCAACCCATCATGGTAACTGTACCTTCTGTGAGTCCCCTTTACCCAATCTTCCCTGGGTGCTGTGGTCAAACTGAATATTGCACTGGTTCCTGTAAATACCTGTGGTTGTCTCCATTTCCTTTTCTCTGTCATGGTCTAATCCTGAGCCACTTCCTTCATAACAGGCAGACAGGCATAATAGGCATAACATTCTTCCTTTCTGGAATAATATCTATTTCATTTGAGTGATCCATCTGACACTCTTCATCTCCTCACTCCAGTGACTTTCATTTTCTACTACATCTGCAACACATTTCCATCATTCAGAGCTATTCCCCCTCTGAAACCTGACACCCCAGCATTCCACTCAGTGGCCATAACCTCTTATCCTTCCATTTCTCACCCTTGCATCCCATGATGTTAGCTCTTTGCCTGCCTCCAGACCTCCATCCCTCCATTTCCTCAGCCTTGCTTCTCCTCCATCCCGTGTGTGGTTGATCACTTCAACCATTCATCGTCAGGACCCTCAGCTCTGCCTATCCTTTGGTGTATTTAACTTGCCAACCCCTGAGCTGGGATTGATTCTCCCCACTCTGCTTCTGCCACTCCTCAGTCCAAGTAGCTGAGCTCTGCTGGAGAAAACTATGTAGCATTCTGGATTGCTGCCACTACAGAGGTATGATTTTTAATCTCAGGCCTGGCCTCAGCTCTGCTTGTCTGAACTTTTTACTTGTTTTCTGCCCTCTTTCTCTCCTGTTTCCTGACTGTTCTAAGCCCTTACCACTCACCTCAAACCCCTCCCCATTTGACCCTAGCTTCCTCAAGCATCTAGCAGGGCCCCTCCACCTGAGGTCTAGCCCTTGTGAACTGATCTGTGATGACACTCAGCCATCTTGCCAGTCTCAGGATGAATTGGCCTTGCCCCACCTCAAAGCCTGCCCTTCCACCTATTCTCTGGAGCCACCTCTGCCAACGTCACTGGGGCCTCAACCCTGCTTCTCCCTTGCTTTCCTGGCTCTTCCTCTTCATCTTATGAATGTGCCTCAGGTTTTTTTCCATCTTTAAACAATAACATAAGCAAAATCTCCTTTGACCCTTCATCCCTGTGTTGGGTAATCAGCAGCATATTAGTCCTTTTCCCCCACCACTGACCACCATTAGAACATCTCAAAAGAGTAGTCTGTACTCAGCAGTCTTGATTTCCTCACTACGCTTTTATTCCTCAACCTTCTGCAATTTGGCATTTAACTCCCAAATCTGCTTTGATCTCCTAATTACCAAATCCATTGAGCCCTTGTCCGTTGCGGTGTCTGCTGCATTAATGGCCGTTTACCACTCTCTCCTTGAAATGCCTGTGCTTTTTTTCCCCAGTTCCTATAAAGTGCCAAGGCCCAAATCTCTTTATCTATCCCAGGCCCCTCCCCCAAGATTCAGCCTCCTATATTTGACTGTATGTCAGACATCTCCACATGGATGGCCCACAGATACTTTACTATGACCAAAACACTGGTCATCTTGTTCTCAACCCAGTCCTAAAGTAATCTTTCTCTTCTGCTCCCTATCTCACTTGGTATCACTATCTGTGCTGTTATGTTGACTCTTAAGCACTTTCCAAATCTGAGAATTTATGTTGCCATGTCTTTTTCCCATAGTGTCTCCTTCCCTCTATAAGAGAAGCTTTTTAAAGGTAAGGGCTCTGTATTAGCCATCTGTGCCCTAAACCACAACACAAATCCAGACCCTAAACAGACCTCAGTAAACATTGTTGAACTAAAGTATACTCTGCTCTCTCATTGCCAGCAGTGCTCTCTTTGCTGGGAGCTCAGTTTGTGCTTGGGGACTGAATGAAGTGGGAGTCTAGATGCCAAGACCCTCTTAGTCCCCTGATCCCTTCATAGAGTCAGAAAGTCATTCTTGAACCCTGATGGCATTTGGGGCACAGTAGTAGTTTATAAGAGAAAAAAAAATGTAGGTTTGTAGAGAGAGGAAGCTAGGGCAAGATATCCAACAGATGGAACTGAACCAAACAGCTAGATCTCCAGATGTGTATGCTCTAGACTGGAAGTGATATGGATAGGTGGGAAACTGGGAAGAGAACCAAAATGACCTGGAGGGGTCAGAAAAACATGACAGACAGGGCATTTGAGCAATTCCAGAAGAATAAATGAAGTTTCAAAGTCTGGAAAGACCATGGCATGTGAAGGTAATGGGGGGAGGGAGTGAGAAGAGCAGCATGGAGAGCTTTGGGTAGGTGGCCTTCAACGTGCTTTCCAATCCTAAGTGCCTGCAGAGTGGAAGCTGCTGGTCTTGAAGTCTGGACCACAGAGATCTCCCAATCCAAGGATACCAGAGGGATGTGGCACATACTGGCAGTAACAGCGGCTTACTTGGGTACAATCCTTACACACAGATTTTGCTTTTCCCAGGTAATCAGTGAATCTAGAGTCCTAATCATCCCATCACACAGGTTGAGACATAGGATTATCCTAGGTATTAGACTGTAAGTCAGTGGTAAGTCTACAGGTCAGAGCTAGAGCCAGAATCCAGATATCCTGTCCTTACTCCCGTACTCTTTCTCTAATGTTCCATTAGATTGCATGATTGTGAAAAGCATGTGTTATTAGGCACATAGAGAACCTGGCTTTGTTTTCCCCAGAAGAAGAAATAAAAGATACCACTGGCAGTTAACTGTCTGAGGCATGGTGCTGTATTTTTTGTAGAAGTAATTTCCTTTGACACAGCAGCCTTTAGAGATCAAGGATTATATCCTTATTTGATAAGAAAGACATTGGAGTGCCAAGGAGTGAAGTGATTTATCCAAAAGCTACACAGTTTGTTGATGGTGGGACAAGGATTTGGGCCCAGGTTTTGTGAGTCCAAATTCCACATTCTTCCACAACCTGACCTGTGACCAAATAAACCCGAAGAGAGAGTTGCATTTTAAGATTCGTATTACCCCTACACCTCAGTGATCACACTAGACAGCTTGAGATAGCAGGTGGGCAATAATAAACAGTGGTGATAACAGCATCTTGCCAATATCAAGTGCCTGGGAATGTTTATTATTAATCATACTAATGGACCACAGTGAGCAGGAAGAATATCTCTGGCTTTTCCTCCAAAAAGCCTAGAAACTTTTCAAGACTTTCCCTGAAGCAGCCAATATCAATTCAGTTTGAGTCCGTGTCCTCTTGGAATATGAAATTAGCCCTGCAGAAAGGGTGTTTCAGTAAAGTCATTAAGCCCCAGCCCCACCCCCAGTGACCAGAGACCATATGGGGCCAGAGAGCTTGCTGAGCATAATGGCAATCTCCATGAATGACTCACAGTTCAGTTCACAACTCAGTACACATAGAAGGAAACTATTTGTCTACTCCATCCACACCTCCAGCAATGACCAGATCCCTGGTTTTATATGAGGCTCTGCAAGAGGTGTTCATGCTCTTTCTCCCTAGGATCTCTCCTTCCTGTCGGCTCTGTGTTGCTGGTTTTGCTATTAGCACCATCCTTTACATGCACCCTCTCATTATCTTTAACTCCCCTTTGCCTGACCCTTACCATCAGTCACTAAGTCCTGCTCTCTGTGTCTTTCACAGCCCCTCTCCCCTTGTCTCCATGGTCAGTACCCTAGGTCAACCCTTACCAGCTCCTTGGTCTCCCTGCCTCCAGGCCATCTTCCACATCTCCATGAGGCCATCCTCCACACAGGTACCATGGTGATCTTCAGAAATGCAGCCATCACCTGTGCTTAGAGTTGTCAGATGACCCCCTCTTCTAACACACACACTTAACTTTTGCACACTTCTGTTCCCACGGCTCGTCAGCATAGCCCTTCACCCGGAGCCGGGGTACTCCCACCACATGGACACAGTATAGTGTGCTTACTCTTGTCTCTGCACAAAGCCCTCCCTTGATCTCTCCTGCCCTCCTTGTACTCTCTGCCTTTCCCCAGTTCCTGTAGTGCCCAAGGTCCACAGTGCTCATCTGGCTTCCCTCTCACATCTCACTTTGTCTTGTCAACTGCTGGTTTCTTTTCTTTTTCCTCCATTTCAGGCAGGACTGTAATTGCTCCTGGAAAGGAGTCACATTTTGTGTTCCAGGCAGAAGAAGCCCAACACGCTTGGAGGCATATCTTTGGAACTCAGAACAAATTGCTCAGCTAGGCCAGGGGAACAGAGGGTTCTGCCATTCTCACGTCCAGTCCTGTTAGCCTGTTGGCTAGTTTGTGTATTTACAAAGCATTTAGTACAGATGAATAGCTATCATTTATTGCATGCCAACTCACTATGTACTAGGCGCTGTGCCAGACATTCTGTGTGAGCTATCTTACTCTTCCCAACAACCCTATAAGTCAGGTACCATTACTCTGTTTCACTGAGAGTAGAAGTGAGCCATAGAGCTGAATCACAGCGCTTGTTCAGGGGCCTCGGTCCCATTTCAGTTTGCTCTTCTGCACTGCCTTTTGGAGGCAGGTCTGGAAACTTAGAGACCATATTCAAACCATGGAATGTTGGGGTATGAAGTGAGTTGAGATTTTGAATCTGTCTTACTCCATCCTTCCCTTTGCTCAGCGTCTTCAAAGCCATGGGACAGGTCCTGCCAGACGAGGAGCAGGAAAGGCTGCTGCGCATCTGTTCCATTTATACCCAGACTGGAGAGAACAGCCTAGTACAAGAGGGCTCAGAGGCCTCCCCCATCGGGAAGTCTCCTTACACATTGGACAGCCTGTATTGGAACCTCAAACCAGCTGGTTCCTTTGGAATTGAAGGAGAACCCCAGCAGCAGGAGGAGCAGGGCCGCCTTAATGATCTCAAGAAAGATGAAAAAGAGGAGAAAAATCTGGAAGATCAGGTGGAAGAGGAGGAAGAGGAAAATGATGACCAGAAGTGGGAGGAGGAGGAAGAAGATGAAGATGATGAAGATGAAGATGAGGAGGAGGAAGAGGTGGAGGAGGAAGATAGAATGGAGGTGGGGCCTTTATCTACTGGAGAGGAGTCTCCCACTGCGGAGAATGCCAGGCTTCTGGCCCAGAAAAGAGGAGCTTTGCAGGGCTCACCATGGCAAGTTAGCTCTGGTAAGAAACCTGATACTCACTTTCCATCACACCAGTCTTCCCTCTCCAGCTGGTTCTTGAGGCTTCCCTCCACCCTAGAGAAGAGATGGAAAGTAATGGAAGGTAGCCAGGGTGAGGCAAGACTAGGAAGCAACTTGATGTGTAGATGACACCTGGTTTTCCTCCCCTTTAAGACAGTGTGTGTAAGCTTCAGGGTCCCAACAACTGTCACACTACTGGCTGCTTCATACAGAGTGCTGCATGGGATGGTGTGGTTGTGGGCACTGAGCAGCAAAATACAGAGGAGATAGCAAGGGGTGGGTGGATATATGTGATTCTGCATGTGTTTTTTGCATGCAGTGAATCAGGAGCAGGGAGACAATGCTTTCTATGTATATATGAATGTGTATGGAGGCTGGGTGGTGATGAGACAGGATTTTGCTGTATATATGAGAAAGAGGGAAACCAGGGGTATTAAGTTAGAGGAAGGGAAGGGAGATCAGAAAAGTGAAAATAAAGGAGTAGTGTGGTTTTTAGGTGAGGATACAAGTTAGTGAGACAAAGCCTGGTGGTGGAAAGAGAATATGAGGTGGTAAGAAAGTGGGACTACACAAATCTTCTGAGGGATGTGTTTTCAGTGCCTTTGTTTAGGTTAGGGAATAGGAACTTTAAGCAGAGAGATCCTGAAGGAATGAACAGTTTGGTGTATATGTCAGGGTGGGGGATGAAATCTGAAAGAGGGAAGGAAGGCAGCTGGAATTGGGTATGGTATAGAGTGGGCATGATAGGGAACAACAGAAAGAGAGGGGAGGTAGCAAAGGAACTTAGGGGGAAAGGTAGAGCCTTTGCTGGAAGGGCTGAGGCATAAAGGCACTGAGTGTTAGGTGCGAGGGAGTACCTTTATGTCTATGTGTGTTGTCAGAGAAGTCTCTTAGGGTAAGGAGGACTGTGTTTGGGGCCTTTGTAGATATTGAATGGGAGGGGCATTGACATAGGCAAAATTATTTATGTGTGAGAGTAGGGGCTATGAAAGAAGTCATTGTGAAGTAGACACTATGCATCTGCATAAAAGCACACAGGATCATGTTATGTTTTTGGAAAAAGAGGCAGGATCACTGAGACTTTTGGGAGCCAGGAGGTATCTCTGAGGAGAAGTAGCAGCAATGAGAGGTGGGGGTATATGGAAAAGTGTGGGAACAGGCAGTGAGACAACCATCCAGAGGTAACCCATGTGTGTCTCTGTTGTCAGTGAGGGCCATGTACACAGATGTCAGTCTGGAGAGGCAGGGGCTATGATGTACGCAGGGTTGGGGATGTTAGTGATGGGGCGGGAGGATGGTCAGGTCAGTGACAGACATGGGGGAAGTGGTCCTTGTGTATGAAGGTATTCTTATATTTATAGGGCAACACAGGACATTAAGATAGACACAACTTCTTCCTGTAAAAGAGTCAGGGTGGGTGGTTCTCTGGGTAACATGAAAAGCTAGTCCAGGAGTGATAGTTTCCAGAATGCCAGGAACATTATGACAAGGAGAATTTTCTGGGTACCAGGGAGATGGAGGAGGCCAGAAACTCGATCTACTTGGAGAAACTCATGAAAGCTTTACTTGAAGACATTAGTACATTGGATGTACTGGTATAAGGATGGGAATGAGGGTCTACTATAATACTATGTAGAGGGTATATAAGTTATTAGGCAGAGGATAGGGAGTACCTGATATGGTTCATTCTGTTGTGGGGCGGTGGGAGAGTAGTTTGTGAAAGTGGAAAGGCTAGGATATTAAAGTCTTTTCTTCTCTCTTTCCATTGCTGCTTCTGTGGGTATACATATATACAGGGACTAAGACTTGCCATGCATTCTTATGTACCTGTGAATGAGAGGTGTAGGAGGCAGGGAGTGAAACTGGGAACATTCAGTGAATGGTGGGTTCTGTCTGTGTGTTTGTGTGTATATACTTAGGTGGCAGTGGAGAGTGAGATATACAGTAAGACATCCCTTCCCTAGATTAGGGATGTTCTTTGTGTTTACATCTGGGGGCAGTAAGACCTTGCAGGGGGCAGGGGGAGTATAATACCTCTGAGAGAGAGTCCACCCTGAGGTGTGGTATGTGGGTGTGTGTATGTGTATCTCAAGGCAAGGCCACTAAAAAATGATGTGACACTCAAACACATTGAGAGTGGGGGTTGTGTGTAGACATGCAGGAAATCTAGATAATTCAGATACTCTGAGGTATCTGGGTTCGGGATAAAGATGTGGGAATTCTGGGGCATCCAACCTCTCAGCATGTGTGTGTGCGGTAATAGCAGAGCAGGTGAAAGGTTGAGGCAGTGATACGGCCAGAACTGAAGATGATGCCCTTGTCTGTATTTGTGTTGAGGGCATGTCTGGGGAAGTGGAAGAAGAGCTGAGAAGAACAAATATGTTTGTAGTTGTGTACATGGTATCTGTGAACTTGGGGGTGGGTTGTGGTGGTAGGGAAGAAGGGCAATAAAGAGTGAATAAGGGAGTATGGAAGGGGTGGGGAGTGCAAAGAGAGGAGCTCACGACAAGTGATGCAGACAGAAATAAGGCTGGACTTGCACAGAAACCTCATGCTGAGCAGGCTAATGGAGATGGGCGGGTAGATCGCTTCTTGGCCTTTTAGGCTAAGATCAAGTGTATGTGAGCAGGTAGACCTTGTAGACAGGCCAGTATACCGGTTTGAGAACTAGCTAATCAGCCCACTCTTGCCTCCTCCCTTTGCTCCACAGAAGATGTACGATGGGATACCTTCCCCTTAGGCCTAATGCCAGGTCAGACTGAGGACCCAGCAGAGCTTATGCTGGAGAATTATGACACCATGTATCTTTTGGACCAGCCTGTGCTTGAGCAGCGGCTGGAACCCCCAACATGCAAGACTGGGTGAGTGCCCATGGCAGCAGGATTTCTTACCCCTTTCTCTGCCTCCTGCGGGAGGGAGGGAGGAAGGGAAGGACCAAAGTAGGAAGGGGGGGGTTAAATGAGTGATGTGTAAGCTCTGGTCCCTGACTGGGCCCTTGACAGGACTCCCAGTCCCTAGTTGGGGGTTGGGGTGGGCATTGAAGTAGCCACGCAGAGCTGGCTTGGCACCCTTCAGATTGCATCCAGTTTGTGTGTGTCTGTGTGAGAGAGACAGAGATGGAGACAGAGTGTATGTAAGTGTGCACACACATTTTTGGGAGAGAGTTCCATAGCTTTCCTCGGATTCTCTAAAGGGTCCACCACTCCCAAAAGGTCAAGAATGGGTATTATAATCCAACTTCCTCATGTTCCTGAGGAGAAAACTGAGGCCCAGAAAGGGGATGGGATTTGTCCAAAGGTGCACAGAGTAATCAGTAGGCCTCCCTGCACTGTCCAGGCATCTTGGTAGCAAGGCCTGCGCAGGGCTCCATGCTCTCCCTCGAAACTCGCCTCTGGATCACAGGCGTGGGAGCCCTTGGGTCATCAGGGAGCCAGGAACCAAGCAGCCCTTGCTGAGGGGTTCTGCTGGTAACACGAAGGAGCCCGTCCAGAGGGCCTGTACATTCCGGAATGCGGGGCCATTGTGACTGGGAGAATCCTGTGAGTACCAGAGAGAGACCTCTGTGGGCCCCTGAAACTGAAGAGTGTGTCCCTGTGCTGCCTACCCACTCCCTGGGAAATGAGCCCCTCTTTCTCTGGACTTTCAGGGAGAGAGCTATAGAACCCAGGGACCCCAGCAGCAGGCCAGGCCCAAGGCATTGCTGTGGATTCTGTCCTAGGCCAGGGGGCAGCAGGCCCTTGGAGAGGAGATGCAGCTGGGGAAACCAGGTGGTCTATAGTTGGGAGTGGGGCCCACATGTCTAAGAGACCTCTTCTCCCCTTGGGTAAGGCTGGCTTGATGAGCATCAGGGTATCAAGTGTGGGCAGGAGGAGCTGTTAATTCCCCAAGGGAGATGATTCTGTCCAGTCCCCACACCCCCTGTAGTAGGGAGGTTTCCTCTGCTGAAGCAGGCATGCCCATTCCTGCTCCTGGTCTTAGATCCACCTCTGACTTGGTTTTGTGGCCAGGAACAAGTCCCTTTTCATCTCTGGGCCTCAGTTCCCTTGTCTGTAAGATGGTGGGCAAGGGGAGGGAATGGGACTAGATCATCTCTAAGGGTTTTTTCAGCTGCAGTAGTGTAGCCATGGATCTACCTGAGGGGAAGGGTGATGGCTTTGCTCTCAGCTATCACCCTCATCTACCTGGAAGGATGTTCAGGAAGCAGGGGAAGCAAGGGTGTTCTGAACAGTGCCAGGGAGGGGAAGGGTAGTCCTCTCCCTAGAACAACTTTTTTAAAAATATTTTATTTCTTTTCAGCATAACAGTATGCATTGTTTTTGCACCACACCCAGTGCTCCATGCAATCCATACCCTCCCTAATACCCACCACCTGGTTCCCCCAACCTCCCACCCCCTGCCCTTCAAAACCCTCAGGTGGTTTTTTCAGGGTCCATAGTCTCTCATGGTTCACCTTCCCTTCCAATTTCCCTCAACTACCTTCTCTCCATCTCCCCTAGAACAACCTTTTAATCCTGGGTTGGGATCTGGGCCTAGCCCTGTAGCCCAGTCCTGGCCTTGGACCCTTTATTCAGCTGTTGGGGGTGGGAGGGATCCAGCCAGGGTCCTCTGGGATCCCAATATCTATGGCCCTAGAAAAAAGCCTATTAAGGTGGCCACGTTCAATATCTTCCTGGGGTGGGGGGGGGTATACGGGCCCTCCCTCCTGCCTTGACCCAAATAGTTCTACTTTAATCTGATTTATATACTAGGGCTTTGCATAAAGTTTCATTTGAAAAGTTGTGCTCCTTCCCTCTTCTCAATTGTGGGGAAGGCAGAACGACCCCTGGGGCCCATCTGAAGTAGTTTCTCAGATTTGCTCCATAGTCGTCTTCATAAAACCAGGCAGGAGGGTGGGCCCTTTCCGTAGATACACATCATTCAAGCACCCTTAACCCTTCCAGAGCCTAAAGTTGTGTCTTTCCCTGACAGACCCCTCTCCCCTCTCTCCACAGCACCCTTGGCTTGAACTGTGGTGTGGGCAGTGACAACTGCAGCAACAGTAGCAACAGCAGCAACTTGGAGGGCCTTCTCTGGAGCCAGGGCCAGCTGCATGGACTCAAAACTGGCCTGCAGCTCTTCTGATGCCCACACTGGTGCAAAGTGTTTCTCCAGCTCTGCTGCAGCAACAGCCCCTTCCCTGCCCCTGTTGTCCCCCTGCTCCTGGCCCCCACCAGTGCACCTGATGCTCCATGAAACAACCTGGGAGACAGTCCCACTTCAGCCGTATCAGCTCAGCTTTCTGCCACAATGGAATTTTGAATGTTTTGGGGTTTTTTTAAGTTTTGTTTTGAAAAACAATAAACAGGCAACTGTTAATTTTGGTGTTTATAAGATAAGGGGGTGTGTGCTGGGGCAGACCAGTGTAGTTCTTGCTTTTTTCTGAGGGACTCAGAGAAGATGTGATTGTAACAGGACTTTAAGCAAAAGCCTGGTCCTTTGGCTCCTTGGGCCCACTGCTCCTAATTGTTTTCACCACCAGGCCCCACTCATACTTTCTTCCTGATTTGAACCATTTTCATTCCTCTCTGCTGTAGAATTGGGCCAGCTCACTTAGAAGCATCAGGCTCCAGAAGAGAGGTGTTGCTATAGAGCCCAGCAGCATCAGGAGAATCTGCTCAGAACCTCCCTGACAGTGGGAGGCCCCAGGCCTTCCTGATGTTACCTGGCAGGGTTTTGGCTCATTTCCTTGCTTACTCTCACTAAACAGCAATTGAAAACCAAAAATAAACCTTTATTTTTCCACTCCTTTGGCCTGGAATAGATAGAGTGGACATGATAGACATGATAGACACTGAAGCTAGAGGAATATCTTATCGGCTGACATAGAGCTTCTGTATGTCCCATAATTCTGCCAGACAAGAGTGCCTACTCTGCCAGCTCTGAGCTGCCAAGAGACAGGGATGAATATGTTCACACCCCTCTGAGCCCTCTGCCAAGTGAGAGAAGACAAATTGCCATTCATATAATCTGAAGTTCTCTGGAGGGAGCCCTCCTGTGCCACATGTTCTTTGTTTTTCTCAGGGTTATATTTTCATGGTGGAGGTTGATTGAGGTGAAGTCTGGCCACAGTATTGCCAGTCCTCTGGAGAGAGTGATAGCTGAGCAAGAGAGTGGGCATTTCCGCAGGGCCAAGTTGGCCCCAGAAAAGGGGAAGCATAGGACAGAACTAGGCAGCATTCCAGACAAGAAGCTGGCCCAAGGAGTGGCTGAGCTAAGGAATGAAGGAGAGGGCTTCTGCTATGAAAATGCCGAGGAGAAATTTAGTGGAAATGTCATTTCTGATGCCGTCAAAAGGTTAATTTGAGGTAGGACCCATAGGAAGTCCCCAACACTTATTAAAGTATATCCTGGATATCTTTGTGTGTATGTGTATATAATCATTTTTCTAGAGCTGGCCCACAGACCTAAACATTATCAAAGGGATCCTTCAGCCCAACAGGGTTAACATTTCCTATCTTGTGTGGACCCAAACATTAGGCACAGACTGAGCCGTCACTTGCATTGGTTAATGCAGTCAGTTTCCCTGCAAATATTCTGACTTCTGCCACAATAGTAAGTGCTGTCTTTCAGAATCCTGGAGCTGAAGGAACCCTCAGAGTAAATGTAGTCTGGGAGGTAGCTCAGCACCGGCTCCATGTGGAGATGGGTTCTGGAAACTCTTGGTTCCCCTCCACCACTTATCTGGAGCAGCCTCGATTTTATATATTGTGTATGTATTGGTATCCTATGCAAGATTTTATTATTTATTTATTTTTGGGGGGGCAAATGGGTTTCGCTGCTAAAGAATTTGGAAATCATGGTTCTAGTCTAGCCCCCAGATTTTATGCACTAAGGCAGACAAAAAGGGAAGGGATTTGTCCAAGGGCACAAAACAAGTTTATAGCATATAGATCCAAGTTTCTTGAAACATTGGCATCATCTGGGTACTTGTTAGAAATGCAAATTATCGAACTCCACTACTGACCTGAATTGGAAAGATTCAGGGTGAGCAGCAATCTGGTTTAACAGTCACCAGGTGATTCTGATTCATGCTAAAGTTTGAGCTGCACTGGATTGCAGAGGGAAAAATCTGCCCAAAGATCCAGGTTCCAGGGAACTCCATCACTTTATGGGAGCAACTTTGGGTAAATTACGCCAGTTTCTTCATGTGTAAGAAAATATTTGCCTCATATTTGTTGTAAGGTTCAAAAAAGATAATAGATGTGAAAGTGCTCTTCAAAGTGTACCATGCTTTGTATGTGTGGGTAGTGTGGATTCATAGCAGGATTAGTAGGCCTTGAACTCAAGACTCAACTCTGTATAACCTAGGTCAAAGTGCTTTACCTTGGCCTTCAAAGATGGGCCTAAAGATGAGCAGACTACATGAGCTTATTTCTAGACCAGGTTCAGGTAGGGTAAGAGTCAAGGGTCATTGTTTGCTGGAGTTCTGAAACCTGGTTTCTGTGAAGCAGGTCCCTGGGAAGAGCTGCTTTAGATGGTGGGGTCAGGGGTAGGGTCAGGTGTGGAAGAGGGGTAGGAGAGGACTGGCCAGGAAGCAATAATAGCCCAGTGCCCTTGGACCTCTTCCTTCTGACTGGAGTTCAGAGAACTGATTAGAAAAATTTATCAAACTGTACACATTTAACTGGGGAGCAGAGTTGGGGGTCAATAGAAGGGGGTATATATTATATTGTTATTCAGTGACAATAATTGAGAGTCACCTCTTCTGATAATTCATCAGTGATGAAGAACATGGTTTCTGCTTCTAAGGAACTCCCTTATTATTTGGACAGGAGTTTGCATGCCAACATAGTTGTAACAGAGTGACAAGCACTAAGAAGGATTGTTCAAGATGCCTACAAGGCCCACTGTAGGTAAGGATCAAAAAAATGTGATCAAGGAGGTGGCACAGCTTAATAAAGGAGGTGATATTAGCAGTGAGTTTTCAAAAGTAAGTTACTCTAGTGAGAACAAAGAGTAGAAGTAAGGTAAAAGTCTGGAGGGGATAAAGAAAAAGCATGGCATGTTGGGACACCAGTGAAGGGTCCAGGATGACTGGAATATTTTAAGTCGTGAGGCCAGAGAGTTAAGCTAGAGAGAGGAATGGTCAAACTAGTTGATTTCTCACCTACGATTAGAGAGGCACTGAATAGTCAGTTGTCCCCTCTTGGAATTCTATTGTTACCACTCCCCCAACACTCAGGCTGCCATTGCCCTCCAAGAAAATCTTAATTTATTAACTTATTCTGTAAGTGCACCTTATTTCCTCATGAAAGTGTAAGTTCCAGAAGCTCGGAACTGTTTATTCCTCTTCTGTCTCTCCCTAGTCCAGTATAGGCCAGGTCCATATTTGGTACTCAATAAGAACTTAATTACATATATTCCTGAGTAATAGAGGAAGAAGGAAAAGGATAGGGAGAGATAAGCACTCTTAGTCCCAAAAGGATGATAAAAGAGAGAAATATTCTCAGGTTTATGAATAGCCCCTTCCAAAGGCTCAGGCTGGGCTTTCCTGTAGCAACTGTGGTCATCTCTGCCCTTAGAATGGGACTGACTTGGATTGTTCAGGGGGTGGGGGTGGGGAGGTTACGTTGGGAGTAGGAAGCTTCTGAAAAGCTTGAGGGAAGAGCAGACATTACTGTAATGAGCTCACTGGTGGGGTGCCTGGGTGGTTCAGTGGGTTAAAGCCTCTGCCTTCAGCTCAGGTCATGATCCCAGGGTCCTGGGATCAAGCCTTGCATCAGGCTCTCTGCTCAGTAGGAAGCCTGCTTCCTCCTCTCTCTCTCTCTGCCTGCCTCTGTGCCTACTTGTGATCTCGGTCTGTCAAATAAATAAATAAAATCTTAAAAAAAAGAAAGAAAGAAAGAGCTCACTGGCCTGGGAGCAAGGAGGCCTGAAGTTCGTCCATGGCTGTGCCATTACCTCCTTCTTAAGCCTTAATCAAATCTCTTTAATTCTTAGATCCTCAGTTCCCACACCTATAACCTGATGGAGTTGATGGAGCTGAGCATTCCACCAGTGACTTCTCTGAAAGTATAGGGTGCCAGGCTGCTTTGAGCGCTGATATTTTGGTTAATGCCCAGCACATGATATTTCTGTGGCCCTAAGGCTATTCAGGGAAGAAACTAATCTGGACCCTGAGCCCTCCATCTAGTTCTGACCTATGAGTGGAGGCTTGGCCCAGTCCAGGCCTATGAGAAACACCAGATGAGTAGCACTGGAAGCTTCTTTAGTATACAAAGAGAAAGGAAGGCATTTGCTTACTGTGATAAAATTCAGATTGAACTCATTTGGGGACAACTCTCTTCTTGCAAGTCCCAAGGACAGATTTTTTTTTCCTTGTAGTTTCAAATTTTTATTGAAATTCCCCAAGGGCAAAAAATTAGGTTTTTAGAAGAGATATAGAGTATACGTGTAGGTCGGTGTGGTATGGCTTTTGTTGTTGATGTTCTTAAAGAAACACAGTCATTAGTAGTTAGTAGACAAATAGTTTATGCAGAAAATAAGTGTGTTACAGTTCATTATCGTCAATGATACAGCATTTTCAGTCATGATTATAGGTGAAACCAATGAAAACCTCATTAGGTAGTCATAGCACATTCATGCTAGTGAGAACATTGCAAAGCACTGCACCTGCATTATAGGAGTAGACAAAACTGGGGATGGGATATATTTTCACTCACTTGTGGTTGGCTTTGTGTATTTTGTCATTGAGACTTACATTATGTTTGGGTCAAACAAAAAACCCAAAGAGGTTTTATAAAAGTTTACAACCATTAAACAGTATTTGTTTAATCCCACAAATGGATAAAGCAAACTACTATAGCTCAGTGATATACAAATCAGGACTAGAAATAGTCAATCTGCCTATGTATATAGCTAGCTACAATATGATAGACATTTAATATGCTGAGTCTTTTCAAAGGCATCAACTACTATAGACAAGCAGATTCCCAAAAAATACTGGTTTGGTTTCCAGTGAGAACAAACTGTATTGCCACTTCAGTTTAAGATTATGCCCTCCTCAGTGTCAGACGTGAGGAGAAGAAAACTAGGGGAATGCAGAGAAGAATTAGGGGGACACATGAGCAGGGCTCTTTGGATAGCTTAACATTATTTTCCCTGTGCAGTCTCAGACCTGGTTCACAGAGTAAAAGTGTAGTGAAAGTGTTGGCCCTTGGAAAGGGCAATTGTACAAAGTCCCGTACTAACAGCATAGATAGAACAGTAACAGAGCGCCTCTCAAAGTGAACTCTTCTATGTTAGAAGAAAGCTCAGTGGCA
This sequence comes from Mustela nivalis, assembly GCF_964662115.1. Classification (NCBI taxonomy): domain Eukaryota; kingdom Metazoa; phylum Chordata; class Mammalia; order Carnivora; family Mustelidae; genus Mustela; species Mustela nivalis. The sequence goes on from NC_139040.1 coordinate 73,625,377, forward strand.
AAGGTTAATGTGTATCAATGTTTGAATTATTATATAAAGATAATTTATTCTCGAATAGAAAAGTAGATCTTCATAGTTCTGGAAACTAGCAGAGAGAGAGAAAGAGAGAGAGAGAGAGTACTTATATTTATATTCTTACTTAGAAGAAAGAAAACTTTTACAGACCTTTTTCATAAGGCATATGTCATTCTCCCTTCCATACTTTGCATTTTAAGAGACAGTGCAATGGCTATATGCTACCTTGAAAGGGCTCTTGTAACTGGATTGACCATGCCACTCCAGAATCACACTTCTTCAGGTTGAAATAAAAATAACAACAAAATCACAAAAAGAGAAAAAAAATCACAAAATCTACAAAATCTAAGGCCTGAGCAGGCACAGACTTGCTATGAATGCAGAAATTTAGTGAAAAAATTAGAAGTACAAAGCACCTCTTGCAAAATATACTGGTCCTTGGAACCACACAGCACACTGTGCAGTAATTCTTGCTGAGTGCTTAGAGGTAAGTATTCTGCAGGACACATGCTTAACCCTAGAAAGGAAGCCTGGTTTTATTAACAGGAGAGCTGAGAAGTTCCCAATGCTTCTTTCTCTTTCTCGTTTTATAATTACAAACAAAATGGAAAAAGTCAAGAAGTATGCAGACCTCAGTACAGAGAAAATGTTTTTCTAATAACTTCACTAAAAACCATGCTAGATTTATGCATTCATATATTTATGCTTCTTAAACACTTTTTTAAAAAATATTTTATTTATTTATTTGATAGGCAGAGATCACAAGTAGGCAGAGAGGCAGGCAGAGAGAGAGAGAGGAGGAAGCAGACTCTCACTGAGCAGAGAACCCGATGCGGGGCTCGATCTCAGGACCCTGAGATCATGACCTGCGCTGAAAGCAGAGGCTTAACCCTCTGAGCCACCCAGGCACCCCCGCTTCTTAAACACTTTTGACACAAAATTCCCTTTGCAGGGACATATTAAATTTAATGGGCTAAAGAGAAATTATGCAAAATAATGCTTGCAACTGTACACACAATAGCTGTGTGCATAGTAATAAAGAAGCTTGCTCTTTGGAAATAGCTCCCTCATGACCTCCCAGGCTGCTTTCCTGTGACACACAATGCCAGAAACATCATGGTGAAAGTCAGTTACCTAACTTAGTTTATTATGTGTTTTGTACACTTGTTTTTTATACAATCAGGGAAAAAAGATAATTTGTATCAACAAAAGGTCATTTATGGTTATTTAGGAATTGCTTTTTGTTACTTCAGTTCATACACATTTTATAAGAAGAATGACAATTGTTTTTTGAAAATAAAAAATACATATGCTGCCCTAAAATTATTTCCTGTGTTGGGAGGAGCCTACAGTTTTTCTGAGTACTAAACATGAACATATTCAAGATAAATTGCAGCTAACAAGATATACCATGTGCTGTAAATATCTTGCAGCTAACAAGATAAACCATGTCCCTGTAAATTTCGCAACTAGTGGATACTGTGGTACCATTGATGATTGTGGTAGGAAGATGAACTGGTACAAAGGCAGTACAGTCATCTAAGATTGTCAAATACCCTGATTTAGACAAGGGACAGATTCAGGAGGTCCAAGAAGTTGAACATAGGAAATGGTATTTGTGTGAAATTTGGGTGAAACTGTGTGAATTGCAAACACTTCAGTGGCAACTGTCACTCTCTATTTTATACCTGACAGAAAATACTTTTTACACCTCAATATGCTGGGGAACACAAAGATCAGAGGGTAGAAGATGAATATGAAACTGTGGTTAACTGAAGAAAAATGCTGGTTGAAATGCAGTTTTAGTCAACAAGGACAGAGACAGAAAGCCAGAAAGCAGCATGCAAGCCATTCTCAAACAACCAAAAACAACCCTGACTACAGCCTCACACGTGGAATGTTTCACAGTAAGAAACATTTATAGGCAGTGTCACCCAAAAGACCTAGTCCAGGCCTTCTCAACTTTCATGACAAAAAAAATTCATAGAAATTAGCAAGTTCCATCTCAAGAAGTAGTGAGTAGGTCATGGTCCAAAATGTTTAATATACAATGGATTAAAAAAGGGGTTCATTTAGTACGGCTTAAAAAAATAAATGCCTCGTTTAGAGGCATTTAGCTACAAAGGTTTCCACCCTGAGCAAGATACTAGTTGCACAAATGGTGCCAACCCAAAGTCCTGCAGTGTTTAGTAATGCATTTAAGAATTATCTAAGGGTAAGTGCATCCTTTTTGCATGTATTTGAAGTGCATAACTGAACCAACTATTAGCAAAGATGTAGCAACCCCTTTTGTGAGCTGCCTTTTTCCACTTAGAAAATCCCCTGGTTTTGTTCCCTAAAGAAATTCTGTTCCATCAATTATTGACCTTATTGCCCAAAGGGCAGACAGCAGAAGAAAGTGGATTACATGTCTGTGCGCTGTCCTCCATTACATTTTATCCTTTGATGTGGAATACCGCATAGGTCAGAAGTCTAAAGAGTATCCATTAGACCCTCTTTGAGTGCAGCTTTTGTGTTCATCATGTAATGCTGCACAAGTTTGACCATCACCCCTGGGAAAAGGGAAGTGGAGTCTGGTAGTAAACCCCTTGGTCCTCTCAAACTTTTCTGTGCTTGTCTAGCACACACCTACTATGCTTAGAACTTGAGCTTATCCATCAGCTCCTCTGAAGAAGAAAGCTGTAATCTGATCCCTAATTTGCTAAGGTGAAGAGACTTAAAAGCTAAGAACTGTCAGTAAATGTTGACAAGTAAAAAGTGCAAAGAAAATAGAGCTAGTATGCTCTGATGACTAAGAAAACATTATTCAAATATTGGCATGTAATTTCACTTTCAAAACTAGTTGAAACTATGAAATGTGACATAAAATCAAGTTGGATTCATGATCTATACAACTGTAGACTAAGGACTGTGCAGAGCTTTTCTTATCATCACTATATAAAAGGTTATATGGAGATACACAAACATCTCAAACTAAATATTTACAGTTATACATGCACTATAGTTGTTAACAATAGGTTTGAAATACATCTCTAGAAGCCTTGATGTGACCCTGTAGCTTGGTTAGTAAAGATATTGAATGGTCAGATATTCATGCAATAATTTATGTATTTACTTTTAAGTAGCTTTAAATATCCTATTAAAAATCCCAAAAGGTTCATTCAAGATGTGATTTGATCCTGCTCTCTAAATTAGATATATTATCAATACTTTGTAATGTAGAATGTGATTAAGAAAACATTGGTAATGGAATCTCTTGGGAGTTTCATATTTAGACCTCTTCCCCTGAGTTTTGTCCTCCATTGCATGGTGCCGTGCAAAAAAGCATGGGACTTGGAGTCAGAGGACTCGAGTATGAGTCCTGGTTTGGTCACTTGCTAGCAGTGTGATCTTGGCAAGTAACTTAATCTCAGTGAGATTTAGTTTCCTTTTCTAGAAAATAAGACATTAGTAAGATTTACCATACAGGGTTGTTTTGCGCTTCAAATAACATAAACATTGTAACTTGTAAAGCGCAACACAAAATTGTTTGTTACTATTATCATAGTATGAGTACATTATTAATATTAATATTTATTTTTGTATAAAGGAATAAGTCCTATGTCATGTCAACGAGCAGCCCTAAGCTTAGAAACAATCAAAGCTGCCAGTTGTTGGGCATCTGCTGTGTGGGGATTCTTCTCCATCACTGCAAGAACAATGTTTGAAGGGAAAATATTGCAGAGGTTCTTATAAGTCTGATACTGATGCTCTGGGATCATATGCTCCCTGTTATCATTGCACATTCCAACCCAAGGATTCCTCCAAAGCTGTTCCATTTTTTCAGGCATGCTCCGTACCATGACTGGCTCATAGCATGGTTGCATGAGGTTGTTACTCAAGGGATAGGAGTGGTAGCCATAGGAATCAGTTACACAGGGCAATGGATCCCAGCTGGCATGTTGTTCCCGGCACAGAGGAGGTCGTCTTTGCCTCATGGGGTTGCTCTCATAGAGACGGGAGTCAGAAATGCTGTCCATCCGAGTCATTACAAGGGCACGTCCTGGCTGAGGGGTTGCCCCAGGATGGATATTGGGAGGCATAGGGTAGTCTCCAGGACAGCTGGAGCAGGCTCCAGTTGCTGGGTGCTGGGTTTGCAAAACTAAGTGGGAAACTGACTGCTTGTGGGGGGCTTGTTTAGAATCCTCTGGGCCATAGCTCTGTGCTCGCGTTAAGGCGTCATGGTAGCCATGAGGAAAAGGCTGAAGACGGTTCTGAGATGCGGAGCGATGCAGCTTCAAACTGCCTTCAGGATGACTATCAGCTACAGCCAAGTATAGATTGTTGTAAGAGGAATAGTTGTCATTCCTGGTATGGCTCATACGGTTGTCAGGACAGAGGCTGGGATTCCGGGCATATACCCCTCGGTCTGTTTCAGCCATGTAGTACTCTCGATTATGCATGCTATTGATATTCAGTTTGGAGAAGTCGCCTAACACTGAATAGTAGCCATGGTCCCCCAAGGACTCAAACTTTGAGTATTGGTCAGCATAGCTAATAGGGGTCCCATGGCTGTTGGTAACCAGGATCGGGGGGTACTGCATGCTGGCCATGTGCTCCAGTGAGGCCTTCTGGTGGGGGAAATGAGAGGATCCTGGCACTGGGCTGCTGGCTGAACGGGTATTGAGTGCACTCACTGCATGGCTTTTGGGGGGTGGGATTGTGGGGACACTTAGGGCAGTCACAAGTGAGGGGACAGAGCTGGCCTCAGGCTTACGGGCAATGGACACCCATTCCTCAGGCTCCACAGCCATGGACCGGATGCTGGGATCCGATTGGCGCTTGGGGGCCACACATTTGACTTCTGAGGTTGTCTCACCTTTGGCACTAGATATCCCTGTGCCGCACTTGCCCAGGGTGCCTTCACTCACGGTTTTCACTGTGGACAGTTTGGCACTGATGCGGAGCTCATCAGCCACCGAACGCTGTGGTTGGTTGGCCCGCTCCGGATGGTAGTATTTGCACTTGTGGCCATAGGTGCATTTTTTGCCTGAAAAATAATGCCTTGGGGTAAGACTCTCTCTCATACTGGTGTAAATCTGTCAGAAACTGTTGTAAGAATCTGGTTACTCAAGTAAGAGTTTTAGTGTTTGGGCTTAAAGAAGAAAATTAACTGTCCACAAAGATGAGAGAGGCAGGACAACATCAAGGAGGCATCACACACTGTGAGGGGAGAGGGAAGAAGTGGAAAGCTGGAGAGGAAACTACAGTGAAAAAGCTAAGAACTGAGCAGTTGAACAGCCTTCATATTCCTGTAATTCACAACTTTGCCTAGACATAGCCTGCATGCTGCGGTGGTGTAGGCTAGCAGCAGGCAGCATAGTACAATGCAAAAAGCATAGGCTTGGAAGCCAGTCAGACCCGTGTTTCAATTCCAGCTTTGCCGCTTACTAGCCATGTAACCTTAATAAGTGACTTTACCTTCTGAGCCTCAATTTCCTCTTCTGTTAAAAATGTTCATAATTATGCCTATATTATATGGTCATTGTGAAGATTAAATGATGATAATGAACATGAAAATACTATATAATTTATATAAATGTTAATTGATAAAAAGAAAAAACCCAAGATGTCCCATAAATAAATGATTATCCAAAAAGAGTGAACATGCAAAGTAGCCTCAGACCAGGCAGCCTATGTTGCACTGTTAGGCTTACAAACTTTGTGTCAGAGGGACTTGTGTAAGATCATGAAAGCACTCTAAAAAACTGTATTTTAAAAGAGCAAATGAAATTGAAGTTTGAAGGCAAACTGGAAAATACAGAACTGAAGAAAAGAGTATTATTAGTTGACAGAGAGTGCAATCACCTGCTTGAGAGATACGTCCTTCCTGTGGCCAAATCCAATTTGGCTTTGCCCTTTCTGCTTCCATAGGCCATGTGGGTTTCTGCATTTCCCTACCTCCAGCAACACTGGTCAGGATGGAGGCAGCAAGGACGCATGCATTATTTAAACAAGTGACAACTAATCTTTCCTTCAATTCTAGTTACCTTTCCCTCATGTGGTTTATAAGATGTTTCTTTAAATGCCTAACGGAGAATACATAAGGTCACAGACTTAAAATCCCAGGAAGTGGACAAGATAAGATTTTTCCATTCAAAAGGGAAACCTTTGAGAAGTAAGTATGCATATAAGTCCTTATGTTTCCCTTAGTACAGAACTCAGTTTTGCACATAGGTACTCACCATAAGGGCATGGTTGCTTCTTATGCTCCGGAACAACAGGTCTCTTTCTCAAGAAATTTTCAAGATTTGGGCCATGGCGTCCTAAAGGATCATCTGGAGGCATAAATCTGAAATCAAACAAGCAAGAGGTAAACACTTTCCTTTCTATCCCCACCCCCACTTCAGGAGTTCAGACATTCAGTACTCCTTGCCTATACTATTGTCACAGCCTTCTAACTGCCCTTTCTGCCTTAAGCTAGGCCAGCATTCTTCCCTCCATTCTCACTTGAACACACACACACACACACATGCACGCACGCACACACACACGCACACACACACACAAGATGATTTTTCTAGTGTATCATTCTTCTGTGAATTATATGTTTCAACCATACTGGCATTCCTGGTGGCTCCCCAACATGACACTCACTTTCACATCTTTATAGCTTTATTTATGATGTTCTCTTTACCTATAACACCCAGTAGTCCCCTTTCTTCTGTTTTTAAACTTCATCTCAAATGTCATCTCCTGTTTGAGGCTTTTTCTTATCATTTCATGTAGACAAAGCAACTTTAAAAACTAACCATACTGCTTATCACAACACATTGTGTCTCTCTTTTTTTCTCTTCTCCACTACACTTTGAGCCTCTTTTAAGGGTGAGTCCTATTTCTTATTCAACCTCTTATCCCTATAGCAATCAGCATAATACACAGTACACAGTAAGTGTTCAGTAAATGTTTATTGAAATGAAATAATCTATTCCTAGTACAACTTGGATTTAGTCTATTCAGAGCCTATTGAAAACAACGTACTTGTCATTCACAAAAGAATACATCAGCAACCGCTCCTCTATAAACTTCTTCCATTCTGGCTTTTCAACTTGAAGGTCTCGGTAGTTATCATTAGATACAATGATGCCATCAGAATCGAAAGCCAATTTGACTATGAACCGGTCATCATAACAGACAACTCTCCTGCCCTGGACCCTTCGGGATGGTGTGAAGACAAGAATCTTTTCTTTCTCCAGTTTGCGTAGGATATCTTGATCTGTCAAAATATAGATTATATGCCACACAGTAGAAACCATCTTTGGAAATTAACATTATCCTCATATTACAAATACAAAAGTTGGTACTAAATGCATATGTTATTTGCCCTTAGAGAGAAAGTGGTTTCTATTCCTGGCTATGACACAAATTTGGATTGTGACCTCAGGCAAGTCACCTTCTCCTTTGGACTTCAGTTTTCCATAAAGTGAAAGAACTGGATTCAATGACATTCAATGACATTAAAAAACTACCATGAAGAGTGAGAAATAGCACTGATACCCTACCATTCTTGTTGACTGATTTGCCCTTTGGAGGAAGCAGCAGCTTTTGGCTGCTGAAGAAAACAGAGCAGTATGCTGAGGATATGTCTGTCAGGAGGATGGTAAAGCATCACTCTGAGGGAGTTACATTTTTGCCTTCTGCCTGAAGGAAAGCCACAACTAAGGAAAAACAAAGCTGTAGCATGTTGACTACCGACCCCCTTTCCTTTTGGCTTCTTAATTGCTGAGGAAAGCCAGTTTACAAGCTGGGCTTGAGCAGGGCCAGGATCCACTCTCAGATGAAGTTGGGACCCTGTTCAGAAGCTTACAGATAGATCCACAAAACAATTCGGACCAGCATTATTTCTTACTTGGCACCTCATGCAAACAGCTGATACTCAGAGAAGTAGGGTCTTTATGTTCTCAAATGCTATGAAAAGCTAGCTTCAGAAAAAAAAAAAAAAGCTAACTTCATATACTGTTGTAAGCAAATGTAGTACTCCTACTGACATTAGGGCTGCATCATGACTTTTGTGGACCTTAGACATGTTTGCCTTTGTGGGCCCCTTCTTTCATAAAGAAGTACTAAAAATTATACTTTACAACTGCTTTGGTATAAAAACAAATAATCTCATTAGATACATTATTATAAATTAATTGCTATATTTGATTTTTCCTTCATTGCTAAAGGAATATAAAATTAAAACATCTTTTTGTTATATTTTAATTCCAGTGTAGTTAACATACAGTGTTATATTAGTTTCAGGTGTAAAACACAGTGATTCCAAAATTCCATGCATCACTCAGTGCTCATTAAGACAATTGCAATCCTTATTCCTCATCACCTATTCACCCATTCACACCACCCATCTTCCTTCTGGTAACCATAAATGTGTTCCCTATACATAGAGGGTTTTTCTGGTTTGTCTAACTCTCTCTCTCTTTTTTTCTTTTGAAGGTCTTTTTTGTTTCTTAAAATCCACATAAGAGTGAAACTATATGATATTTGTCTTTCTCTGGCTGAATTTTATAACTTAACATTATACTGTCTAGCTCCATCCATGTCATTACAAATGGCAAGATTTCTTTTTTTTTGTATAAATACTTATTTTTTAAGTTTTTATTTTAATTTCAATTAACATACAATGTTTTATCACTTTCTTGTGTACTAGATTTCATTCTTTCTTATGGCTGAATAGTATTCCATTGTATGTGTATACACACACACACACACACACAAACATACATATATATATATATATATGATATACATATATCCATTATATTTATCCATATATATACACATTTATGTGTATATCCATTATATATATATGTGTGTGTGCGTATGTCTGTGTGTGTGTATATATACAGATATGTATGTGTGTGTGTATATATATATACATATATATATATATATATATATATATATATATATATATCACATTTTCTTTATCCACTCATCAATCTATGGGCACTAACACTAGGGCTGCTTCCACATCCTGGCTATTGTAAATAATGTTGCTCTAAAGATACAGGTGCATGTATCTCTTTGAATTAGAGTTTTTGTGTTGTTTTGTTTTGTTTTTGTATTATTGGGGGAAAACACCCAGTAGCATGATTACTGGATGATAGGGTAGTCCTATTTTTAACTTTTTGAGGAAATTTCATACTGTTTTCCATAGTGACTGCATAAGTTTACATTCCTACCAGAAGTGCACAAGTGTTCCTTTTCCTCCATGTCCTCACCAACACTTGTTTCTTGCGGTTTTTTTTTTTTTAGCCATTATGACAGGTATGAAGTAATATCTCATTGTAGTTTTGATTTGTGTTTCCCTGAGGACGAGTCATGTTGAACATCTTTCATGTGTCTGTTGGCCATCAGGATGTCTTCTTTGAAAGAATGTGTTTATGTGTCCCGCCATTTTTTAATGGGATTATTCATTTTCTGGGTGTTGAGTTGTATAAGTCAGAGAGGTTTCTGCCAGTGTTCTCCTCTAGAATTCTGATGGATTCCTGTTTCACATTTAAGTTTTCCACCTATTTTGAATTCATTTTTTTTTATTTTGTAAGACAATGGTCCAGTTTTATTCTTCTGCATGTGGCTGTCTAATTTTCCCAGCACCATTTATTGAAGAGACTGCCTTTTTTCTATTAGATATTCTTTCTTGCTTTATTGAAGAGTAATTGACCATATGTAATTGTGAGTTTACTTCTGGATTTTCTATTCTGCTACGTTGATCTATGTGTCTATTTTTGTGCCAGCACCATATTGTTTTATTTACTACAGCTTTATAACATAACTTGAAATCCAGATATGTGATGCCCTCAGCCTTGTTTTCAGTTTTCAAGATTGCTTTGATTTTCAGGATATTTTGTGGTTCCATACAAATTTTAGGATTGTTTGGTCTAGCTCTCTGAAAAATGCTGTTTGTATTTTGATAAGGATTGCATTTAATGTGTAGATTGCTTTGAGTAGCATAAACTTCTTAAAAATATTTGTTCTTCCAATCCATGAGTATGTGTCTTTGTGTATTTCTCAATTTCTTTCATAAGTATTCTATAGTTTTCAGACTATAGATCTTATATCTCTTTGGTTAGGTTTTTTCCTAGGTGCCTTATTGTTTTTGGTGCAAGTGTAAATAGGATTCTTTTCTTAATCTCTCTTTCTGCTGCTTCATTATGGGTGTATAGGAATGCAATAGATTTCTGTACACTGATTTTTTATCCTGCAACATTTCCGAATTCACTTAACAATCTAGCACTTTTTGAGAATTTTCAGGATTTCTGTGTAGAGTATGATGTCATCTGCAAATAGTGAAAATTTACTTCTTCCTTATTGATTTGGATGCCTTTTACTTCTTTTTATTGTCTGATTGCTGTGGCTACAACTTCTAGTATTACGTTGAATAATAGTAGACATACATGTCTTGTTCCTATCCTTAGGGGGAAAGCTCTCAGTTTTCCCCCATTGAGGATCATGTTAGCTGTGTAGTTTTTATACATGGCCTTTAATAATTAGAGATATATTCCCTCTAAAGCTACTTGGTTGAGGGTTTTTATGATAAATGGGTTTTGTACTTTGTTAAATACTTTTTCTGCATCTACTGAAATGATAATATGGTTCTTTTTACCCTTTTTAAAAAAGTTTTTGTTTAAATTACAGTTACATACAGTGTAATATTAGTTTTAGATGTACAATATCGTGATTCAATACTTACATATAACACGTGTTGAAATCACAAAAACTGCACTTCTTAATTCCCAACACCTATTTAATCCATTCCCTCACCCACCTCCCCTCTGGTAACCATCAGTTTGCTCTCTATAGTTAAGAGTCTATTTCTTTAGCCACAGCAACTTCTTTCAACACATGTCTCCAAAGGCAAAGGAAACAAAAGTGAAAATGAACTTTTAGGACTTCATCAAGATCAAAGCCTTCTGCACAGCAAAGGAAACACTCAAAACAAAGAGGCAACCCACGGAATGGGAGAAGGTATATGCAAATGACAGTACAGAAAAAGGGCTGATATCCAAGATCTATGAAGAACTCCTCAAACTCAACACAGATAATCTCATCAAAAAATGAGCAGAAGACATGAACAGACACTTCTCCAAAGAAGACATACAAATGGCTAATAGACACATGAAAAAATGTTCATCTTTAGCTGTCAGGATGATTCAAATCAAAACCACATTGAGATACCACCTTGCATCAGTTAGAATGGTCAAAATTAAGAAGACAATAAATGATTTTTTTGGGGAGAGGAGGGATATGGCAAAGGAGTAGGAGATGCTGTTTCAACTGGTCGCCTAAAGTGAGATGATTATCTACCAGAGCACTGAACACCCATGAAATCAGCCTGAGATGTAGGATTATACACTTCTAGATCTTTACAGGGGGCAGAATACAATCCAGTGGACAGGTAAAGCGGAGTGGGAATGTCAGACTGATATCAGAGAATAAACAAAAGGGGTAGGGAGCCACCATAATTGACCCATTGGAAAGTAATACCCCAATATGAGAGTGCCCTGTGATTGAGGGCCAGCATTAACTTGGAGTCTGATTAAAAGCACTCAAAAAGAGAAAAAGATATTAAGGGGAAACTGGTAGAATCAGACAGTTACGGGAGCACGAGCTCAAACCCACAGACCCAGGATGGCCACCACCGACGCCATGCCAAAGAGAGTGCTGTGAAGCATCCAGGCCATGGTCCCTGAGATACTAGCATGCACGTGAGACCATCTGGTGTGGATGACAGCCGGCGCTCTCTAGAACCACAGCCTTTTGCACTCTGCTCATGCACAACACAACCAGGGTCTGAGTCATGCTCCACACCCTCCCCTGAGAGAGGTCAGTGTGGGTGCTAGCCAGTGCTTTCTAGTTCAAGAGTCTGAACACTCCCAGCCTGGGCCAAAGTGAAAGTCTCTGTGCACTTCTCTGGTTGAGATCTCTCCAGTGGGCTGGACCTGCCCAGAGAGCTGGTAGCAGCTCTCTGGACTAATATTGCTCGTGGTCTTAGTAACGGTCAGATGCAGAGACAAGCGGGAGCTCCTGAGACCCCCTGTGGCTGGAGACATGTGACTTGTGGGAGGTTGCAGAGGAGGAGTTTATGTGCTCTGGACCAGCCAGAGGGGAACAGACTGAGCCTTCTTTCTGAGACTGAGGTCTGGGTGCAGTTTGCTTTCCTCTAAACCTCCAAAGAACAGCCAAAATCCACCAAGGGGAAAACAAAACAAAACAAAACAACCCTCCAGAGAACAAAAGCCTGAAACACTGGTTTCCTCAGAGACCAGCCACTTAATAAGGGGCAGGAGGACTCAACTCTAGCAATACTGCCTGAAAAAGACTGCCCCTCCCCCAGAAAACCAGCCAAAAACAAAAACAGAAACAAAAACACAAGAGGACAACCACCACAGGGTCCCCATAAAACTGTAAAACCCCATTACCGGGGGAAAAGAAAATATTAAACTCCTGGTAGAGTTTAATAGATACAATTTTTATTTTTAATTCCTTCCAACTATTCTTGTTCTTTTTAATTTTTAATAATTTTTAACCTGTTTACCATCAAAACAAGAGGTTCAGTACAACACACTCTATAATAACCTTTTAACTTGAACTTTCCTGATACATATGTCTGTGTTTTTTATTTGATTTTCTATTTTTTTTAATATTCTTACAGAGATAAGCTTCAAGGTAATCCTCTTTCCCCAATCAATACTACCCCTATATATAAACCAGTTTTAATCCCCCTTTATTTCGGGAAAGTTGAGTCCTTTAAACAAAGATATCAATATACACCCAGGAAGAATCAAAATAACCTTCCTCACCCACACTGAGGATTTAGAACCACCCTCCCATCTTTTTCATCTATCTGTGTTTCTGCATATTTGTTTTTGTTCTGGTAGTATATAAATCTTATACTTGGGGTGCATTTTAGCTGGGTTCTTTTTTTTTTTTTTCTTGTCATTTACTTTTGTCAGTCTTTTTGTTTGTCCGTTTTTGTTTGCATACCTTCTAAATTTTAACTTTGGGACCCATTATGAGTGGGTCTTTTTTTTTTTTCTTTCTTCCCCCGCCCCCTCAGTCTGTCTCTTCCTATCTCTCTCTCTCTTTTTTTTTTTTCCTTCTTTTTGGTGGGGACTCCTGATTGCTCAGAAGTCTTCCAGGGTTCATTCTGCCTGGATCATGGTTGATACATTCAGCTACCCATCCCTTCAGCCATCTCTTACCAAAATGACTAGGAGGAGGAATGCCCAACAGAGGAAAAATTCAGAGATTGGGCCCTGTGCCACAGAACTATTGGATATGGACATAAACAGTATTTTGGAAAGGGAATTGAGGGCAATGGCTAGGTTGGAGAAAACCATTAATGACAACATGGAATCAATTAGGGCAGAAGTGAAAGCCATCAGGGAAGATGTTAACAATGCTGGGGCACCTGGGTGGCTCATTGGGTTAAAGCTTCTGCCTTTGGCTCAGGTCATGATCCCAGGGTCCTGGGATCGAGCCCCACATTGGGCTCTCTGCTCAGCAAGGAGCCTGCTTCCCTCCCTCTCTCTCTCTGCCCACCTCTCTGCCTGCTTTTGATCTCTGTCAAATAAACAAATAAAATCTTTAAAAAAAGATGTTAACAATGTTACCAATGAATCCCAATCTAATCTAAATTCTCTAGCAACTAGAGTAACTGAGGCAGAAGATAGAATCAGTGATCAAGAGGGCAAACTGATAGAGAAAAAGGGGATCAGGAGGAGGCCTGGAACAAACAGCTTAGAAGCCATGAAAACAGAATTAGGGAAATAAATGACACAATGAAACATTACAACATCAGAATTATTAGAATCCCTGAGGGGGAGGAGAAAGAAAGAAGACTTCAGGATAGAGTTGAATAAATTCTCCATCAAAATTTTCCAATCTGGGGAATAGAACCAGTGTTCATGTCCTAGAGGCAGAAAGGTCACCCCCCCCAAGATCATAGAATCTAGAAAGACCTCAAGACTCCTGATTGTGAAAATGATGAATCACAATTTTAAATAGGAGCTCTTGAAAGCAGCTTAGGGCAAAGAGATTCCTTATGTACAGAGGAAGGTCCATCAGAACAACATCAGACCTGTCCACAGAAACCTGGAAAGCCAGAAAGGGCTGGCAAGAAGTATTCAGGGCACTAAATGAAAAGAACATGCAGCCAAGAATACTTTATCCAGCAAGGCTGACATTCAAAATGGATGGAGAGATAGCTTCCAAGACTGGTAAGGTTTAAAAAGAGTATGTGACCACCAAGCCGGCACTACAAGAAATATTAAAGAGGATTCTATAAGAGAAGAAAGAACCCAAGAGTGTCACTGAACAGAAATTTCTGGAGACAATGTATAGAAACAAAGGTTTCACAGGCAACACGATATCAATAAAAACAGATCTCTCAATAATCACTCTCAACATGAATGACCTAAACACTCCCATAAAATGGCACAAGGTTGCAGATTGGATAAAATGACAGGATCCATCCATATGTTGTCTACAAGAGACCCATTTTGAAACTAAGGATACATCCAACTGAAAGTGAAGTGATGGAGAAGCATCTTTCATGCCAATAGGCCTCAAAAGAAGGCTGGGGTAGTGATTCTCATATCAGATAAATTAGATTTTAAACTAAAGGCTATAGTCGGAGATACAGAAGGACAGTACATCTTTCTTAAAGGGTCTATCCACCAAGAATATCTAACAATTGTAAATATTTGTGCCCCCAATATGGGAGCAGCCAACAACATAAGACAACTGTTAATCAAGATAAAGATACACATTAATATGAATACATTGATAGTAGGGGATCTTAACACACCACTCTCAGATCATTCAAGCAGAAAATCAACAAAGTAACAAGAGCATTGAATGACACATTGGACCAGATAGACCTCATAGATATATAGGGAACATTCCACCCTAAAACAACAGAATACTCATTCTTCTCAAGTGCACATGGAACTTTCTCCAGAATAGACCACATACTGGGTCACAAATCAGGATTCAACTGATACAAAAAAGATTGAGATTATTCTCTGCATATTCTCAGACCACAATGCTTTGAAACTGGAACTCAACCAGAAGAAAAAGTTCAGAAGGAATTCAAGCAACTGTAAGCTAAAGGCCACCTGGCTTAAGAATGTTTTGATCAACCAGGAAATCAAAGAAGGACTTAAACAACTCATGGAAACCAATGAGAATGGAGACAATTTGGTCCAAAACCTTTGCAATACAGCAAAGGCAGTACTAAGTGGGAAATACATAGCTATCTAAGCCTCCCTCAGAAATATTGAATAATACAGCAGCTGTCTTTACATGTTAAAGAATTGGAGAATCAAGAACAAATTAAGCCAACTCCACACACAAGAAGGGAAATAATGAAAAACAGAGTGAGATCAATGAAATAAAAAAAAAAAACTAGAGATACATTAAAATGCATGAAAGAAACTACAAGCTGGTTTTTTGAAAGAATCAATAAGATCAATAAACCACCAGCCAGACTAATCCAAAAGAAAAGAAAAAGGACACAAATTAATAAAATTATGAATGAAAGGGGAGACATAATGACTAACACCAAGGAAATAGAAACAATCATCAGAAATTCTTACCAACAGTTACATGCCAATAGTTTAAGCAGCCTAGATGAAATGGATGCATTCCTGGAAATCCATAAACTTCCAAGACTGAAACAAGAAGAAATTGACAACCTGAATAGACTAGTAACTAGATTAAAGCAGTAATCAAAAACGTACCCCCAAACAAGAGCCCAGGACCTGATGGATTCCCTGGGGAATTCTACCAAACTTTCAAAGAAGAAATAATACCTATTGTCCTGAAGCTGTTTCAAAAAGTAGAAACAGATGGAAAACTTCCAGACTCTTTCTATGAAACCAGCATTACCCTGATCCCCAAACCAGGCAAAGACCCCACCAAAAAGTAGAATTTCAGACCAATATCCCTGATGAATATGGATGCCAAAATTCTCAACAAGATCTTCACTAATAGGATCCAACAGTACATGAAAAAGATTATCTATCATGACCAGGTGGGATCTATCCCTGGAACGCAAGTGTGGTTCAACATTCACCAAACAATCAATGTGATAGAATAAATCAATAGGCAAGAAAGAAGAACCGCATGGTCCTCTCAATGGATGCAGAAAAAAACATTAGACAAAATCCAGCATCCATTCCTAATTAAAATGCTTCAAAGTATAGGGATAGAGGGAACATTCCTTAAATTCATAAAATCTATCTGTGAAAACTCCACAGTGAATATCATCCTCAATGGGGAAAAGCTGACAGTTTTCCCTTTGAGATCAGGAACACACCAAGGATGGCCAGTCTCACCACTCTTCAACATAATATTAGAAATCCTAGCAATAAGAATCAGACAACAAAGAGACATAAATGGTATTCATATTGTCAATGAAAGGGCACCTAGATGGCTCAATACATTAAACCTCTGCCTTCAGCTCAGGTCATGATCTCAGGATCCTGAGATTGAGCCTCATGTCAGGCTCTCTGCTCTGTGTGGAGCCTGTTTCCTCCGCCCTCTCTGCTTGCTTCTCTGTCTACTTGTGATCTCTCTCTGTCAAATAAATTAATAAAATCTTTAAAAAATAAAACAAATTGTCAATGAAGAAGTAAAACTCTCTCTCTTCACAGATTACATGATACTTTGATGTAAAACCCCAAATACTCCACCCTCAATCTACTAGAACTCAAATAGCAATTCAGTAATGTGAAATCAATGTACATAAATCAGTTACTTTCTTATACATTAACAATGAAAATACAGAAAGGGAAGTTAGAGAATTGATTCCATTTACTATAGCACCAAGAACCATAAGATAGCTGGGAGTAAACCTAACCAAAGAGGTAAAGGATCTGTACTCAAGGAACTACAGAACACTCATGAAAGAAATTGAAGAAGACACAAAAAGATGGAAGACCATTCCATGCTCATGGATCAGAAGAATAAACATTGTTAAACTGTCTCTACTGCTTAGAGCAATCTACACTTTCAATGTAATTCTGATCAAAATTTCACCAGCATTTTTCAAAGAGCTGGAACAAGCAATCCTAAAATTTGTATGGAATCAGAAGAGACCCGGAAATACTAAGGAAATGTTCAAAAATAAAAGCAAAATTGGGGGCATCATGTTGTCTTATTTCAAGCCTTACTACAAAACTGTGATCACCAAGACAGAATGGCACTTGCACAAAAGTAGACACATAGACCAGTGGAATAGAGTGGAGAGCCCAGGTATGGACCCTCAACTCTATGGTCAAATACTCTTCGACAAAGCAGGAAAAAAAAAATACAGTGGGAAAAAAAAACAGTCTCTTCAATAAATGGCACTGGGAAAATTGGACAGCTGTGTGTAGAAGAATGAAACTTGACCATTCTCTTACATGATACACAAAGATAAACTCGAAATGGACAAAAGACCTCAATGTGAGGCAGGAATCCATCAGAATCCTAGAGGAGAACATAGGCAGTCACCTCTTGGATATGGGCCATAGCAACTTCTTTCAAGATATGTCTCCAAGGCAAAGGAAACAAGTAAAAGTGAACTTCTGGGACTTCATCAAGATCAAGATCAAAGACTTCTGCACAGCAAAGGAAACAGTCAAAAAAAAAATGAAGAGGCAACCCATGGAATGGGAGAAGATATTCACAAATGACAGTACAGACAATAGGCTGATATCTAAGATCTATAAGGAACTCCTCAAACTCAACACACACAAAACAATCACATCAAAAAATGGGCAGAAGACATGAACAGACACTTCTCCAAAGAAGACATACAAATGGCTAATAGACACATGAAAAAAATGTTCATCATCACTTGCCATCAGGGAGAGTCAAATCAAAACCATCAAAACCATCAGATACCACCCTACACCAGTTAGAATGGCCAAAATTAACAAGATGGTAAACAACGTGTGTTGGAGAAGATGTGGAGAAAGGGGAACCCTCCTCTTACACTGTTGATGGGAATGCGAGTTGGTACAGCCAATTTGGAAAACAGTGTGGAGATTCCTTAACAAATTGAAAATAGAGCTTCCCAATGACCCTGCAATTGCACTATTGGATATTTACTCCAAAGTTGCGGATGTAGTGAAAAGAAGGGCCATCTGTACCCCAATGCTCATAGTAGCAATGGCCACAGTCGCCAAACTGTGGAAGGAACCAGGATGCCCTTCAATGGACAGATGGATAAAGAAGATATTGTCCATATATGCTATGGAGTATTATGCCTCCATCAGAAAAGATGAAAAAACAGGACTGAAAGAGATTATGCTGAGTGAAATAAGTCAAGCAGAGAGAGTCAATTATCATATGGTTTTGCTTATTTGTGGAGCATAAAGGAATAACAAGGAGGACATGGGGAGATGGAGAGGAGAAGTGATTTGGGGCAAATTCGAGGGAAGGCAACCTATGAGAGACAGTGGACTCTGAGAAACAATCTGAGGGTTTTGGAGGGGAGGGAGATGGGGGATTGGGTTAGTCTGGTGGTGGGTATTAAGGAGGGCATGTACTGCATTGAGCACTGGGTGTGGTGCATAAACAATGAATTCTGGAACAGTGAAAAGAAATTTTAAAAAAATAAAATGAAACTCATGTATTCAGCATATAGATGGGTCTTGTTCTTTTAATCCATTCCACCACTCCACTAAATGGAGCATTTAGTACATTTATATTCAAAGTAAGTATTAATAGCTATGTACTATTGCCACTTTATTACTTGTTTTGTCATTGGTTCAGGAGATTTTCTCTGATCTTTTCTTGTCTTTCATCTCTCCTTTGCACAAAAGGGTCCCCTTTAGTATATCCTGCAGGGCTGCTCTTGTGTTTAGTTTTTGTCTGGGAAACTCTTTTTCTTTCCTTCTGTTATAAATGATAGCCTTGCTAGATAGTGTGTGCTTGGTTGCAGATGTTTCCCATTCAGCATGTTGACTATATCATTCTCCCTTTTGGCTTGCCAGGTTCCTGCTGAGAAATCTACAACTAGCATTATGGGTGTTACCTTGGAAGTTAAGGTTTTTTTTCTTGCTGCTTTTAAGATTTTTTTCCTTATGATTATCATTTGCAAATTTAATTACAATATATCTTGTTGGCCTGATTTCATTGACTTTGATGGAAGATCACTGTCTCCTGGATCTGGATTTCTATTTCCCTTGACAAATTAGGGGAGTTTTTTGCTGTGTTACCTGAAATAAATTTTCTGCCCCATTTTTTCTCTCTACTTCTGGGACTCCTATAATATGAGTTATTACATTTGATAGAGCCAGTGATTTCCCTATGTCTATTCTTTTGTTACATAATTCTTTTTCTCTTTTGTTCAGCTTCATTGTTTTCCATTATTTTGTCTTCTAGGTCACTAAATTGTTCCTCTGCTTATTCTAGTTTGCTCTTAATTGCATCAAGTCTGCATTTAATCTTGTTTATTGGATATATCATCTCTGATTAATTCTTTTTTAACTCTTTTATCTCTATTGTAAGGGTCTCACTGATGTCTTACATTTTTTTCTCAAACTCACTAAGTATCCTTATGATTGTTACCTTAAATTCTCCATCAGGCATGTTACTTATATCTCTTTTGCTTAGATTCCTGACTGTGGCCTTGTCTTGTTCTTTCATTGAATATAAACTCTTCCTTCTTGGCTTTTTTTCTAAGTTTCTTCCTTTTTCTGTGTTTTTGAAAAGCTGATTATGTTTCCTGCTTCTGAAAGTAATGGCCTTATGAAAAAGAGGTCATGTAGTCCCCAGAGCCTGGCACTTCAGTATTATCTCTGGTGTGTGCTGTGTGTGCTCTGCTATTGTGATTTGGCTGCTCTGTCCTTCAGGCCAGTCTTCTGCAGAGGCTTTCCTGGCCAGCTGTGGGCAGTGCTTGGTCCCTGGCCTGAATGTTGTGAGTTTTATGTTGGTACACTCTGGTGTGCTTCTAAGGTGCGACCTGCCACCAACTCCACAAGAACTGAGGACTTAAAGAACTCTGTCATCAGGGAATGTGGTGTGGGCAGGGGTTTGTTCTGTTCTTCTGGGGGAGGGGTCTTTTGTGCTGGGACCGAATCTTGCTTGACATGAAAGGCTGTCCCATCAGAGCTCAAGGGAACTGGGCTTGGCATATGCAAGTTAGCCATCCAGTGTCCATGATGAGCTGCTTTTTGCAAGTGGCTCAAGTTTATGCTATGGGCCAGGGGAGAGAAATAGTGCTAGCCATGTTATTTTTCCCAGAGAGGGATCTCTGTGAATGCTGCCTCTCAGAGAAGTACTCCCAGCATAGCAAATAATCTTTGCCCTAAGTACCCCAGGCATTTTTCAGATGGCTGTTGCCATACTGTCTATCCCAAGGTTATTTGCTTGCTCTCTCCATGAATAGCACAGTGCCCTCCTGGCTCTATCTCAGGCAAGTCTTCTGACCTTTTAATCTCCAGGCTTCAGAGAATTGTGTGAGCAGGGGCTTGTGCTGGTCATCTGGGGTAGGGACCTGCCACTCCATTTTCTTTAGGTTATCCAATTTGTTGTCATATATTTTTTTCATAATATTCTCTTTTTCTGGATTTCTGTTGTTTTGATTGATATTTCTCCTCTTTCATTTTTAAGTTTATTTATTTGAGTCATTTCTATTTGTTTTTTGATCAGTCTGGCTAGAGGTTTATGATGTTTTTTTTTAATCTTTTCAAATAACCAGTCCTGGTCTCATTGGTCTCTTCTATTTTTGTTTGTTTTACTTTTTGTTTGTTTGTTCATTTTTAGTTTCTGTATCATTTATTTGTGCTCTAATATTTATTATTTCCTTCCTTTTGCTGCTTTGGGGGTTGAACTTGTTCGTTTTTCTAGATCTTTTCTAGATCTATATCTACACCTTGATCCTTTAGGGGTAAGGTTAAGTTTTTTTATTTGAGATTTTTCTGGTTTCTTGAGGTATGTCTGTAAACTTCCCTTTTAGAACTGCTTTTGCTGCATTCCACAGGATTTGGACCATTGTGCTTTCATTTTCATTTGTTTCCATGTACTTACAGATATCTTTTTGATTTCTTGCTTAACCCATTCACTGTTTAGTAGCATGTTATTTAATTTCCATGTATTTGTGTTCTTTCCATTTTTTTTCTTTTGGTTGATTTCTAGTTTTATAGTGTTATGGTGGAAAAAGATGTATGGTATGATTTTGATCTTTTCAATTGCTGTGACTTGTTTTGTGCCCTAATATGTGATCTGTTCTAGAAAATGTTCCATATGCACCTGAAAAGAATGTGTGTTCTGGGGGCGCCTGGGTGGCTCAGTGGGTTAAGCCACTGCCTTCGGCTCAGGTCATGATCTCAGGGTCCTGGGATTGAGTCCCGCATCCGGCTCTCTGCTCAGCAGGGAGCCTGCTTCCCTCTCTCTCTCTCTCTGGATGCCTCTCTGTCTACTTGTGATTTCTCTCTGTCAAATTAATAAATAAAAAATATTAAAAAAAAAGAATGTGTGTTCTGCTGTTTTCGGATGGGATGTTCTAACTATATATGCTAAATCCACTTGGCCCAACATGTCATCAAAGCTATTGTTTCCTAATTGATTTTCTTATTTTGGATTTTCCTGTTGATGTAAGTGGGATGTTAAAGTCCCCTACTCTTATTTTATTACTGTTTAGTTCATGTTTATTATTAACTATTTTATGTATTTAGTTCTTCCATGTTGAGTACTTAAATATTTATACTTGTTAAGTCTTCTTGTTTCATTGTCCCCTTAATTATCATATAGTGTCCTTTTTTGTCTCCTTACTGTCTTTGTTTTAAAATCTGTTTTTTTCTGATATAAGTATTGATATTTCATCTTTTTTTTAATATCCATTTTGCATGATAGATGTTTATCCATCCCTCACTTTCAATCTTCAGGTGTCTTTAGGTCTAAAATGAGTTTCAAGCAAGTAGCATAGAGATGTGTCTTGGGTTTTTTTTTTTTTTCTTTTTATCTATTCTGTCACCCTATGTCGTTTAATTGGAGCATGCATTCCATTTACATTCAAAGTAATTATTGATAGATAAATATTTATTGCCATTTTAATGTTCTTTGTGGTTGTTATTGATGTTTTCTTGTGATCCTTTCTTCTCTTATTCTCTTTCATTGTTTGTTTTCCTTAATGATACATTTGGTTTTCTTTCTCTTTATTCTTTGCATCTATTAGTGGTTTTTGACTTGTGGTTATCATTATGTTTGTATGTAATATCTTCTGTATATAGCAGTCTATATTAAGTTGATGGTCATTTGAACCCATTCTTTTACTCCTCTCCTTCCAACATTTTAGGTATATATTATCATAATTTATTTTGTGAGTTCCTTGACTGATTTTTTAATAGAAATAATTATTTTTACTTCTTTTGTGTTTCCTACTTTCATATTGTTACCTTTGGTCTTTCCTTTGCATTGAAAGTGTTCCCTTTAATATTTCTTGCAAGGCTAGTTTAGTGGTCATGAGCACCTTTAGTTTTTATTTGTCTGGGAAACTCTTTATCTCTCCTATTCTGAATGCTAGTTTAACTGGGTGGAGTATTCTCCACTGCAGATGTTTCCTATTCAGCAATGTGAATGTATTGTGCCACTATCTTGTGGTTTGCAAAGTTTCTGCTGAAAAATACATAACTATCTCTTTTGTTTTTCTGCTTTAAATTTTTTTTTCTCTATCACTGCATTTTGCCATAAGGAAGATGTGGTCCATATACACTATGGAGTATTATGACTCCATAAGAAAGGACGAATACCCAACTGGTGTGGATCTGCTTTTGTTGATTTTGCTCAGGTTTCTATGTGCCTCCTGCATCTGGATATCTGTTTCCTTTCCCAGATTAGGAATGTTTTCAGCTATTATTTCTTTAAATAATTTTTCTGCCCACATTTTTCTCTCTTCTCCTTCTGTGACCCATAAAATGCAAACATTACTTTGATTGATGGAGTCACTGAATTTTCTAAGTCTATTATCATTATGCAGTATTTGTCTCTCATACATTCAGTGTGATTGTTTTCTATTACTCTAAACTCCAGGTCACTAATATATTCCTCTGCTTCTTGTTTCCTACTGTTTATTCCAAATATTTCATTTTTTAATGTTCTTTTTTTATATTTATTTATTTTTTTTTATAACATTTTATTTTATTTTTTTTAATTTATTTTTTATTTTCAGCATAACAGTATTCATTATTTTTTAAAATTAATTTATTTTCAGCATAACAGTATTCATTATCGTTTCACCACACCCAGTGCTCCATGCAATCCATGCCCTCTATAATACCCACCACCCGGGACCCCAACCTCCCACGCCCCCGCCACTCAAACCCCTCAGATTGTTTTTCAGAGTCCATAGTCTCTCATGATTCACCTCCCCTTCCAATTTCCCCCAACCCCCTTCTCCTCTCTAACTCCCCATGTCCTCCATGCTATTTGTTATGCTCCACAAATAAGTGAAACCATATGATAATTGACTCTCTCTGCTTGATGTATTTCACTCAGCATAATCTCTTCCAGTCCCGTCCATGTTTCTACAAAAGTTGGGTATTCGTCCTTTCTGATGGAAGCATAATACTCCATAGTGTATATGGACCACATCTTCCTTATCCATTCGTCCGTTGAAGGGCATCTTGGTTCTTTCCATAGTTTTGCTGCTATAAACATTGGGGTACAGATGGCCCTTCTTTTCACTACATCTGTATCTTTGGGGTAAATACCCAGGAGTGCAATGGCAGGGTCTTAGGGAAGTTCTATTTTTAATTTCTTGAGGAATCTCCACACTGTTCTCCAAAGAGGCTGCACCAACTTGCATTCCCACCAAAAGTGTAAGAGGGTTCCCCTTTCTCCACATTCCCTCCAACACATGTTTCCTATCTTGTTAATTTTGGCCATTCTAACTGGTGTAAGGTGTTATCTCAATGTGGTTTTAATTTGAATCTCCCTGAGGGCTAGTGATGATGAACATTTTTTCATGTGTCTGATAGCCATTTGTATGTCTTGATTGGAGAAGTGTCTGTTCATATCTTCTGCCCATTTTTTGATATGCTTGTCTGTTTTGTGTGTGTTGAGTTTAAGGAGTTCATTATAGATCCTGGATATCAACCTTTTGTCTGTACTGTCATTTGCAAATATCTTCTCCCATTCCGTGGGTTGCCTCTTTGTTTTTTTTTTTTTTTTTTTTGACTGTTTCCTTTGCTGTGCAGAAGCTTTTGATTTTGATGAAGTCCCAAAAGTTTATTTTCGCTTTTATTTCCTTTGCCTTTGGAGACATATCTTGAAAGAAGTTGCTGTGGCTGATTTCGAAGAGGTTACTGCCTATGTTCTCCTCTAGGATTCTGATGGATTCCTGTCTCACATTCAGGTCTTTTATCCATTTCGAGTTTATCTTTGTGTACAGTGTAAGACAATGGTCGAGTTTCATTCTACTACATATAGCTGCCCAGTTTTCCCAGCACCATTTATTGAAGAGACCATCTTTTTTCCACTGTATATTTTTTCCTGTTTTGTTGAAGATTATTTGACCATAGAGTTGAGGGTACATATCTGGGCTCTTTACTCTGTTCCACTGATCTATGTATCTGTTTTGATGCCAGTACCATGCTGTTTTGGTGATCACAGCTTTGTAGTAAAGCTTGAAATCAGGGAACTTGATGCCCCAGTTTTAATTTTGTTTTTCAACATTTCCTTAGCGATTCGGGGTCTCTTCTGATTCCATACAAATTTTGGATTATTTGCTCCAGCTCTTTGAAGAATACCGGTGGAATTTTGATTGAATGGCATTAAAAGTATAGATTGCTCTAGGCAGTATAGATATTTTAACAATGTTTATTCTTCCGATCCAAGAGCATAGAATGGTCTTCCATCTTTTGTGTCTTCTTCAATTTCTTTCATGAGTGTTCTGTAGTTCCTCAAGTACTGATCCTTTACCTCTTTGGTTAGGTTTATTCCCAGGTATCTATGGTTCTTGGTGCTATAGTAAATGGAATCGATTCTCTAATTTCCCTTTCTGTATTTTCATTGTTAGAGTATAAGAAAGCCATTGATTTCTGCATAATTTCATTTATTGAGTTCTTCATCTCTGATTGGTTCTTTTTTAAAATCTCTTTGTTAAAGGTCTCACAGATATTGTCCACTCTAGTGTCAAGTCCAGTGCACACTTTTATGAACATTGCTTTAAATTCTCTATCAGGTATACTACTTATTTCTGTTTTGCTTAGTTTTGCTGTGATTTTCTCCGATTCTTTCATTTGGGACAAACTTGTCTGTCTCCTCATTTGGTTTACCTGTTTGTGTTAGAAAAGTCAGCTCTGCTCTCTGCTCCTGAACGTAGTGGCTTTATAAAGAGGAGATCCTGTAGTGTCCAGCACTGATATTCATCTGATATTCATCAGAACCTGGCACTTGATGGGATTTTCCCATGTGTGTTGTTTGCATCTGGCTATTGTGTTTGAGTAGCTTTCCCTTTCAGTCTAAGCTTCTGCACTGATTCTGTGCCTGCTGTGGGCTGTGCTTGCTCTTTGTGGTGTTAGTGAGACCCAGGTAGGCCATCCCTGAGGGGATGAGACTGTACAAGGGTTCAGGGTTAGGTAGCAGTGTTAGCAAAATTTTTAGTGAGTTACTAGTCCTAGGTCAGATCCCTCAAAGTACATTTGTGACCAAAGGCATAGCACGTGTTAGTGGCAGTGGCTGGGAGCTGGGCATGTGGCCGAGGTGGTAGAAAGGAACACCTGCTGGCTGTGCAATCAGCGGCTGAAAGTCAAGGTGGCTGGTGTCATGTGGGCAGGGCATATGTGACATTATTAAAATGTGTACTTACCTAAGCCAGTTTCTCAAAGTGTGATGACAGGGTTGCAGCACACAACTGTGGCAGCAGCCAGAGGTGTTTGCCATCCATGTGTGCAGCGACCAGGTACTGATTGTGGTGTTTGAGGCACAGGATATATGTGCACATGGCTGACTTGGTGGGGCACCTGTGGCATTAACAAAATTTGCACTAAGCCTAGGGCCAAGGCCAGAAGACTTAGGAAAAGCAAGTCCTCAAGAGAACTCCTGGGCAGGGCACACTGCTAGGAGGTTAGGTAACAAGTGTCTTTGCAGTACAGCCTCCTGTAGGTGGTTCTGTTTATGTTGGAGGGTGGGGAATGAAAATGGTGACTGTCAGTTCCTTTGCTCCCAGAGATGTCCCCCAACATTCTCCAAAATCAGTATAGACAAATCTTCCTCCTGTTTTGTAAGATGTTGCTTCTATATTGCCTCTCCTTGGGCTGATGTCTCTTTAAGGATGGAGACCCAGCTATCACTTGCCCTCCCAGCTCACCCATTGCTGGCTGAGTCAGTGGACTTTTAAAGCTTTAGGCTCAAAGTCTTGCTGGTTATATAAACTCACAGAATTCAGCCCCTCTGATATTCAAAGACAGACATTATGGGGATTTGTTTTCCCTGTGTGGGCTCCCTGGTGCTTTTCCCTCTCTGCAACCATAGTTCCCTCCCTCTTTCAGGCTGCTCCAGACTAAACTACCATTTCTGCCCTTCCTAACCTCTCTGATGTGGCTTCTTCTCTACATTTAGTTATGGAGTTGTTCTGCCAGTCTTCAGATCACTTTTGTTTATTGACATGAATGTAAGTGATATCTAGTTGCAAACATGGCATGGGATGAGCTTAGGGTCCTCTTACTATGACATCTTGCCTGTGCTTCAAAACATCTTTGTAGGATCCTAAATGTATCATGGCCCTGGGCAATGGGCCTGCTGTGTTTCATGGATAAGTTGGTTCTGACTGTAATGGGACTTTTCTCTCTATATATTTTACCTTATATTTTGCAAATCTCACAATCACTCCTCTGGTACAGAATGTGATCCATTTTCTATCATGGTTTCTTTATTCTTTTGGAAAACACAGTCACACTCATAACCATGTTCATCCCCCTTTAGTCTGAAGTATATTGTCAAATAGAAAGCACTCCTTTGTTTTTCAACAGCTTGCTTTATTACTTGCTAAATTGAAGTTGTCTCAATTTAACTGCCATATGCCACAGCATAATAATGGTTTTATTTGGATTAGGAAAAATAATGTTTAAAAATCTACTTAATACAAGACATTTTAAGATACTTAATAAACTTAGAAAAATAATTATGTTGGGACAATCAACCTCTCCCTAAACTATCTTGTTAGCTTTTCCTCTGGATGAGAAGAAATGTCCTATTTGAAATCGTACCTGTAATTGGTGCATCAGGGCGGGATTGCTCTTTTCTCCATGCAGGCACAAATACAGTAATATCTTTATGGCCTTTGTCTAGAAACCAGTCCACGGCAAGTTGTATTCCTCTGCAGGAGAACTCTTCTTTATTCCCATGGCTTTATGAAGATAGAGAATGAACGGGTAAAGGATCAACAATAGGTAGCAAAGAAATACCCCAAACAGTCTTTTTCTTAGTACCAAGACATTAACAATAGACATTTTATTTCTTGATGATGTCAAAATGAATTTTCACTTTTTTAAGGATTTTATTTATTTATTTGACACAGAAAGAGAGCACAAACAGGGGAAGCAGCAGGAGGGGGAGAGGGAGAAGCAGGCTCCTCACTGAGCAGTGAGTCTGATGCCAGGCTCAATCCCAGGACCCTGGAATCATGACTTAAGCTGAAGGCAGACACTGAACTGACTGAGCCACCCAGGTGCCCAAAAATGCATTTTTAAAACAATAAACGAATCTCTTTTTTTACTCAATCATTATAAATATTTCCACTATTATTACACCTTTTTTTAAGGCCACAGATGGTTAATAACAATTCCCAACTTATAACAAACCTGATGAGTATTTCCTACCACTGCTTCAATTTTCTCTCTTCTCTTTCTACATCTATTACCACTTTATTTTAGAATATTCAGATATTCACAACAGATGAGAAAAGAAGAGGTGTCACCAGAGGTTTAGATAATTTATATGGAGGATTAGTTGGAGATAAGTTTTAAGCACATATATTAAATTTAAAAAATGATATTGACAGCAGAAAAGAGACGTGTAAATTCTGACTAAAAATAGTTATCACATTTAATTAAATATAATTTGCCAATAAAAATCACATTATTTTAAAATTTTAGGATGTGGGAAATGCTCACAATATAATGCTAAAAGAAAAAGGGATACAGACTCTATATAATGTAATCCCAATTTTGTGGAAGAAAGTCTATATATAAATTTAGAAAAAATGCTAAGAAATAGATACATCAAAATATTAATAAGAGAATTATTCTATGTGAGAGGATTATGAGTGATTTTTCTTTATTCGAAAATTTCTTCAAAATATTAAGTATTGCTTTTATAATTAGAATATGATGTAAAAAGAGAAGACATTTTATCTTTATTATTTCTAGACACAAACATTGTAAAAACTTGAAAATCAAACAGAAATTTGATTGAAAATTTGAAGAGGGAAAATTAGCAAATGAATTGGGGAGAGATATATTTATTGCCATCAGATTAAAAAGTTACAGAGAGTGTACTAAATTTGTGCCTAGTTTGCATGTGAGAATTCCAACCTCTTAGCACATAGTTTGGTATTCTAACATAAATATAAACCACACTAAATTACAGTTATTAAACAGTTTGGATGATAAATTGGCATACATTACATGTACCAATTCTAGTATAATGAAGTGGATATTGCCTGTCAAGGCTGATTAGAAAGCTAATTAAGACAATATGAAGCTCGGGGCGCCTGGGTGGCAGTGGGTTAGGCCACTGCCTTTGGCTCAGGTCATGATCTCAGGGTCCAGGGATTGAGCCCCGCATTGGGCTCTCTGCTCAGCAGGGAGCCTGCTTCCTCCTCTCTCTCTACCTGCCTCTCTGCCTGCTTGTGATCTCTCTGTCAAAAAATAAATAAAATCTTAAAAAAAAGACAATATGAAGCTAATTATGACAATATAATGGGGCCTCTTTCTTTAGATTTCTTACCTTCTCACTAGTACTCAACTACAAGAGAAATTAGCTCCAATTGTATTGGTCCCTTTGAGTGAATTAATACATAATCTCAGAGGCCCCATTAATACATATACTGCAAGACTTCCCAGTGTCTTAATCACTCTTGAGGCACATGACCAAAAAATATTCAGTATTTTCCTAACATTTCTAAACACATGTTAATCATGTCTAAGTGTACAGTAATTCCCATAAAGCAATTACAGTACATTACTAAAAGTCAAAGCACTTAAGAAAAAAAAAATGGAAAGGAAATATATTTAACTGCCAACAAACTCCAAGGTAGCCTTAGAAACAGCTACCATGCTGATTGCTTCTAAAAATTTGAACAATGGGTAAATTGGGACAGCCAATTAACTCTTAAAGAGTTAATATTGGATGAAGCCAGCATGAAACAGACAGGTAGGGAAGATGCCCAGGTGTTAGTTTGCCCACTGCTATAGTGCTGGTAAGTATGAGAATAATATGAACTCAGGAAAAATAACCAGAATTGCCAATAGAGGGGGAATTTGGAGGAAAGGGATAGGATTTCATTTCACATGACTTGGCAGTGCTATAAAGTGTGTCTTTCCAAACACAGTCTAAAACCGTAAACAAGTGAGACCATAAATAATTGAGACAGAGAAAGACAAGTACTATATAATTTTATTTATATGTGGAATCTAAAAAACAAAACAAAACAAAATAAACAAAGCAGAAATAAGCCCATAAATACCAAGAGCAAATTGGTGGTTGTTAGAGGGGAGAGTGGGCAAAATGGGTGAAGGGAAGTGGAAAATACAAGCCCTCAGTTATGAAAAAAATAAGTCATGGGGATGAAACGCATAGCATAGGGAATATAGTCAGTGGTATTGTGCTAACATTGTATGGAGACAGATGGTAACTACACTTGCAGTGAGAATATAGTTGTCCAGACACTATATTGTACACCTAAAACTAATGTAACATTGTCTTTCAACAATATTTTAATAAATAAAAATAAATAAAATATTTTCCACTATGAAAATATTTTTCACTATAAAATATTTTTCAATACTAAACAACCTAGAAGAAATGGCTAAATTCCTAGAGACAGTGTCTTGTCCAAGATGACTACATAGGAAGACCCTGAACTTACCTCCTTCAGGGAACATACCAAATTACACTGATTTATAGAACAATTCCTCTTGAAGAAGGACTTAGGGCTGACTGAACTGCCTCTACACAACAAAAGATATAATGGCCAAAGAGAAAAAAGAGATGAACACATTGTAATAAAGGGAACTCCCACTCCTGACACTGCAAATAGCATTGAAAAGTGATAGTACTAAGGTACGAGGAACAGAGTCCTCTGTCCTTGGGCACAGGGAAAACACACACACACACACACACACACACACACACACACACACACACACACACACAAACTGGTTTAAAAAAGCAACTACCATATATAAAAGATACAGCACTAGAACTCGGCCAAATGACGGAAGAGCTGCTCCAGGTCAGAAAAACTGGAGAAATGCATGGTTTAGTTCACTCCACCTTGAAAGTGCAAAATGAAGCAACATCCTGATGCATAGCTAGCTTGCCGCCTCAGTGATCCCTTGGTCCACAAGCCTACACCAGCCCTGGTAGCTTTGGGGCACAAAAGAAAGGTGTAATTTCAAAGGCCAAAGGAGCTGAAAGAATTCTAAGTCAGAAGGACTGGAGAACGTTTGGGTTTATGCTCTCCCTCCATGTTAAAAGAACAGGTAAGAGCAGGGTCTGGTTTCTATAGCTGGCCTGCTGCCTCAGAAAACCCTAGTTAGAAGCCCTGGGCCCATATCAACCATAGCCAGCCCCCCCAAGTGGCCACAGGTGCAAAGCACACCAGAACATTCCAGGCCCACATCACTTTGGATCCACTTTAGCTTCAGCTATCCTGACAATATACCTTCTGTGCATAGAGCTCCAGGTCCTCCCAGCTTGCACCCACTTTACTTTTAGCTATTCTGTCAGGGTATCTTTGTGTATGGACCACAGGAACCTCCTGGGCTTTGTACCACCTCAGTGCCAACCACTCCACTAGTATATCCTCTGCACAGACCATTCCAGGACACCCTGGCTTGCATACATTTAAGCTTCAGCTGTACTTCAGGTTGCATTATTCACAAAAAGCCCTAGGATCTCCCAGCCTACATCCACTTTAGCTTTAGTTGTACTGCCTGGGTACTTGCTGCATGGAGAGCCATGGGAACTCCCAGGCCACATGTCACCTCAGCTCTAGGACCCCTCCAGGACACCATCTATGGGGAGAGCACTGGGACACCCTAGTTTACACCTACTTTAGCCTTAGCTGTCTTGTCAGGACACCCAATGCATGAAGAACCCAGGGGCTGCACTGATCAACACGCTCTGCACCCACTTCAACTTTAGCTGCCCTTCCAAGGTGCTAATAATGTGGAGGGCCCCAGAACCTCCAGCCCATACCAGCCACAGCTTCACCCAACCAGAAAAGTCACTAAACACACATATACTACAAAGGGGATGTATACTCATATACTGAAGCCCTGCAAAACTCTCTGGTCAAAAGATGTGGTGTGGGCAAGGGTTTCTGCTGGTCCTCTGGGGAGGGAGTATTATGTGTTGGGCCTGAGGCAAGCTTGACATGTATACACATATACTACACAAGGAGATTCCTTTACATTTAAGAGAAGTAGCTGTTCTGCTTAATCCATAAAAACAAACACAGAGAGTCAAGCAAAATGGTAGAGTCAGAGTAATATGCTTTAAAAGAAAAAGTAAGACAAAACTTCAGAAAAATAACTAAATGAAATGGAGATAAGCAATATGTCTGATAAGGAATTTAAATTAATGATTGCAAAGATGCTCACCAGGCTGGAAAGAAAAGTAGAAGAACTCAGCGAGACTTGGCAGGCTCCTCCCCCAGAAGAACAGCAAAAAGCCTTGCCCACATCACATCTCTGAATACTGGAGTTTTTGGATAATTGAATTTAAATTAAAAAAATATAAAGACTGTAGTTTTGAAGGTCAGCATGATTGGCTGGGAGAGAGCCTGCTCCTGGTGAAAAGATAGACAAAAAACCTGGAAGCAAGTGATCTGAAAAAAGCTGGGACACAAGTAGAGAGATTATTCACTCTTCTCAGAGTGCTTCCTTGAGAGGCAGTGATCAGAGATGCCTCTCCAGGGACAGCAGAGATGGCTGGTGCCATTTCTCACACTTGAATCCTCACAATAAACACAGAGCTACCTGTGGGAAGCAGCAAAATGCCAACACAAACTGCCTAACGTACTTATCCCAAGTTCCATACCCCTGTGCTCTGGGCAGACCACCCTTCTCAGTCAAGCTTGCCTCAGGCCCAGTACATAAGACTCCCTCCCCAGAGGACCAGCAGAAAACCTTGCCCACACGATATCTTTTTTTTTTTTTAAAGATTTTATTTATTTGACAGACAGAAATCACAAGTAGACAGAGAGGCAGGCAGAGAGAGAGGAGGAAGCAGGCTCCCCGCTGAGCAGAGAGCCCGATGTGGGACTCGATCCCAGGACGCTGGGATCATGACCTGAGCCGAAGGCAGCGGCTTAACCCACTGAGCCACCCAGGCGCCCCCGACGCGACATCTTTTGACCAGAGAGTTTTGCAGGGCTTCAGTTCTAGAGAAAGCAGTATCCATTCTCATTTAACAAGCAGATGAGAGCACACCTAGTTAAAACTCACAACATTATGGCCAAAGATCAAACACTATCCACAGCAAGTAAGGAAAGCCTCTGCAGACAACTGATCCGTTGGATAGAAAAGCCAAAACACGTGGGGCGCCTGGGTGGCTCAGTGGTTAAGCCGCTGCCTTCGGCTCAGGTCATGATCTCAGGGTCCTGGGATCGAGTCCCACATCGGGCTCTCTGCTCAGCAGGGAGCCTGCTTCCTGCTCTCTCTCTGCCTGCCTCTCTGCCTACTTGTGATTTCTCTCTGTCAAATAAATAAAATAAAATATTAAAAAAAAAAAAAAAAGAAAAGCCAAAACACGATAGCAGAGCAAATGCTGCACACACCAGAGACACTGCCTGAAGTGCCAGGCCCTGGGCACTATATGACTTCTTTTTCATAAAGCCATTACTCTTAAGAGCAAGAAACATAACTGGTTTTTCTACCACATAGAAGAAGGCAGAGACTTTTATTTATTTATTTAATTCTTTTTTTGAATTTAAGGTTTTATTTTTGCTAGAAGACTTTTTACAGAATTAAGGAGTAGGGACCCTGTAGTTAAGTTAGAATTAATGAATAAAAATGATAATTTTTCAGAGTTAATTTTACAAAGGTATTTTGCAGACAAATAAATCTCATGTTATGTTATCCCTAATAATATCTAAAATAACTTAACTCCTTTTAAAAAATGCAAACAAAGGCAGTACATAGGCAGT
The DNA here is from genome assembly GCF_964662115.1 of Mustela nivalis. NCBI lineage: Eukaryota > Metazoa > Chordata > Mammalia > Carnivora > Mustelidae > Mustela > Mustela nivalis. The sequence goes on from NC_139040.1 coordinate 73,658,807, forward strand.
AATCTCTTCGATATCAGCCACAGCAACTTCTTTCAAGATATGTCTCCAAAGGCAAAGGAAACAAAAGAAAAAATAATAAACTTTTGGGACTTCATCAAAATCAAAAGCTTCTGCACAGCAAAAGAAACAGTCAAAAAAAAAAAAAAAAAAAAACAAAGAGGCAACCCACGGAATGGGAGAAGATATTTGCAAATGACAGTACAGAAAAAAGGTTGATATCCAGGATCTATAATGAACTCCTCAAACTCAACACACACAAAACAGACAAGCATATCAAAAAATGGGCAGAAGATATGAACAGACACTTCTCCAATCAAGACATACAAATGGCTATCAGACACATGAAAAAATGTTCATCATCACTAGCCCTCAGGGAGATTCAAATTAAAACCACATTGAGATATCACCTTACACCAGTTAGAATGGCCAAAATTAACAAGATAGGAAACAACATGTGTTTGAGGGGATGTAGAGAAAAGGGAACCTTCTTACACTGTTGGTGGGAATGCAAGTTGGTGCAGCCTCTTTGGAGAACAGTGTGGAGATTCCTCAAGAAATTAAAAATAGAACTTCCCTAAGACCCTGCCATTGCACTCCTGGGTATTTACCCCAAAGATACATATGTAGTGAAAAGAAGGGCCATCTGTACCCCAATGTTTATAGCACCAATGGCCATGGAAAGAACCAAGATGCCCTTCAATGGATGAATGGATAAGGAAGATGTGGTCCATATACACTATGGAGTATTATGCCTCCATCAGAAAGGATGAATACCCAACTTTTGTAGAAACATGGACGGGACTGGAAGAGATTATGCTGAGTGAAATAAGTCAAGCAGAGAGAGTCAATTATCATATGGTTTCACTTATTTGTGGAGCATAACAAAAAGCTTGGAGGACATGGGGAGTTAGAGAGGAGAAGGGAGTTGGGGTAAATTGGAAGGGGAGGTGAATCATGAGAGACTATGGACTCTGAAAAACAATCTGAGGGGTTTGAATTGGCGGGTGGGTGGGAGGTTGGGGTATCAGGTGGTGGTTATTATAGAGGGCGCAGATTGCATGGAGCATTGGGTGTGGTGAAAAAATAAAAATAATGAATACTGTTATGCCAAAAATAAATTAAAAAAAAAAAGAACTTAAAAAATTCAAACAAAAAGGGAGGTGATAAGTATCTGTGTTGGACAGTAAGCAACTTACCAGTCATATTCTAAAGTGAAATTAGATTTATATATTTTTTAAAGATTTTATTTATTTATTTCACAGAGAGAGATCACAAGTAGGCAGAGAGGCAGGAGAGAGAGAGAGAAGGAAGCAGGCACCCTGCTGAGCAGTAGCCCCATGCGGGGCTTGATCCCAGGACCCTGCAATCATGACCTGAGCTGAAGGCAGCGGCTTTAAACCACTGAGCCACCCAGGCGCCCCTAGATTTATATTAATACAAGAAATTCTGCTGTAGCTACAGGGCAGGAAGAAATTTCCAAGAAACTAATCATGTGATAGGAATTATCTTGAAGTGGGAAGTACATTGTTATTTGTCCTTATTCTGGCTAGAAGTTGTGTGTTAAAATTGCTAAGCTTTGAAGAAGTGGAATGGACCAGAGATGTACTGCACTGAGCACTTAAAATTTTTCTGCAGAGTCTGTCTAGCAATAATTTTTTTTTTAAAGATTTTATTTATTTATTTGTCAGAGAGAGAGCGAGTGAGAGCGAGCACAGGCAGACAAAGTGGAAGGCAGAGTCAGAGGGAGAAGCAGGTTCCCTGCGGAGCAAGGAGCCCGATGTGGGACTCGATCCCAGGACGCTGGGATCATGACCTGAGCCAAAGGCAGCTGCTTAACCAACTGAGCCACCCAGGCGTCCCTGTCTAGCAATAATTTTGATTAATGATTCAGTCATTTTAATTAGGATTTGCTTCAAAAGTAAATGGCAATGCAACTGGGAGGGCATAGAGTTGAAGAAGCTGGTGCTATTCCTCGGGTTTCTTCCTCTTCTTCTACTCCCCCCTCCTCCCCTCCCCCTCTCCTGCTCCTCCTTCTTCTTCTTCCCCATTTTCTTCTTCTCCTCTTCCTCTTCCTCCTCCTCCTCCTCCTCCTCCTCCTCCTCCTCCTCCTCCTTCTTCTTCTTCTTCTTCTTCTTCTTTCCTCAGTGTGGAGCTATTTATTTACTTATCCATGCATACCTGCTTTTAAGGCTTGACTGTCGTTTACATGAAAATTGAAACCAATGCAGACAATTAGAGTCAGCAAATCAAACTTACTGATACGAAAGCACAACCTGAAAATGTAATAGATTTTTTTTTTTTAGCTTAAATTCAATTAGCCAACATAGTAGTGCATCATTAGTTTCAGATGAAATGTTCAACACTTTATCAGTTGTTATAATATCCAGGGCTCATCACATCATATGCCCTCTGTAATATGCATCACCAAATTCCATCCCCTCACTAACATCCTCTCTAGGAGCCCTCAGTTTGTTTCCTACACTTAAGAGTCTCTCATGGTTTTTCTCCTTCTCTGATGACTTCAATTTACTTTACCCTCCCCTCTCATATGATCCTCTGGGCTGTTTCCTATATCCCACAAATGTGTGAAAACATATGATAATTTTCTTTCTCTGATTGACTTATTTCACTCAGCATAATACCCTCCAGTTCTATCCACATCCATGCAAAGGGTAAATGTCCTTTCTGGAGGTTGAGTAATATTACACTGTGTATATATACTACACCTTATTTAACCATTCATCTGCTCTTGGATATCCTGGCTCTTTCCACAGTTTGACTATTGTGAACATTGCTGCTATGAACATTGGGGTATAGGTGCTCCTTCAGATCACTACATTTGTAACTTTAAGGTAAATACCCAATAGCACAATGCCTGGGCCATAGGGTAGCTCTATTTTTGACTTCTTGAGGAAACTCCATACTGTTTTCCAAAGTGGCTTTACCAATTTGCATGCTCACAAATGGTGTAAGACAGTTCCCCTTTCTCCACACTCCCATCAACATTTGTTGCTTCCTGTCTCATTGATTTTAGTCATTCTGACTGCTGTAAGGTAGTAGCTCATTGTGGTTTCAATTTATATTTCCCTGATGGCAAGTGATATGGACCATATTTTCTCGTCTTTGCTGGCTATTTACATGTCTTCTTTGGAGAAATGTCTGTTCATGTCTTCTGCCCATTTCATGACTCAATTATTTTTTTCTTCAGTGAGTGGTTTGAGAAGTTCTTAATAGACCTTGGATACTCACTCTTTATCAGGTATGTCATTTGCAAATATCTTCTCTCATTCTGTAGTTTGCTTTTAAACTAAAAAGTTTAAAAGTTGACTGTTTCATTTGCTGTGCAGAAACTTTTTATCTTGATGAAGTCCTAAAATTTCATTTTTTTTATTTTTTTACCTAGACTTTGGAGAGGTGTCTAGCAAGAACTTGCTGTGGCCAAGATTGAAGAGGTTGCTGCCTGTGTTCTCTTCTAGGATATTGAGGGATTCCTGTCTCAGCCATTTTGAGTTTATCTTGGTATATGGTTTAAAAGACTGGTCCAGTTTCATTCTTCTGCATGTGGCTGTCCAATATTCCCAGCACCATTTATTGAAGAGTCTATTCGTTTTCTCATTGGATGTTCTTTCCTGTTCTGTCAAAGATTAGCTGACCATAGATTTGAGGCTCCATTTCTTGTTCTCTCTCTCTTCCACTGAACTATGTTTCTGTTTTTGTGCCAGTACCATAATGTCTTGATCACAACCTTTTAATATAGCCTGAAGTGAGTGAGACATTGTGATGCCATGAGTTTTGGTTTCCTTTTTCAACATTCCTCTGGCTATTTGTGTCTTTTCTGGTTCCATACATATTTTAGGATTATTTGTTACAGCTCTGTGAAAAATGTTGATCTCATTTTGATAGGAATTGCATTGAATGTGTAGATTTCTCTGGGTAGCATATATATTTTAACAATATTTATTCTTCCAAACCATGAACATGGAATGTTTTTCCATTTCTTCATGTCTATCTCAATTTCTTTCATAAGTGTTCTGTAGCTTTTAGAGTACAGATCCTTTATCTCTTTGGTTAGGTTTATTCCTAACCAAAATCTTGTGTTTTTTGGTTCAATTGCAAATAGGATTAATTCCTTAATTTATCTTTCATTGTTAGTGTAAAAAATGCAACTGATTTCTGTGTAGTGATTTTATTTTCTGCCACATTGCTGAATTGCTGTATGAGTTCTCACAATGGGGGGGGGGTCTTTTGGGTTTTCCATGTAAAGTATCATGTCATCTGTGATGAGTGAGACTTTGACTTCTATTTTGCTAATTTGAATGCCCTTTATTTCTTTTGGTTGTCTGACTGTGGAGGCTAGAACCTCTAGTACTATGTTGAACAACAGAGATGAAAGTGGACATCCCTTTCATGTCCCTGTCCTTAGGGGAAAAGTTCTATTTTTCCTCATTGAGAGTGATATTCGCTGTGGGCTTTTTGTAAATGAATTTTATGATATGGAGGCATGTTCCCTCTATCCCTACACTGTGGAGAGTTTTAATCAAGAAAGGATGCTATATTTTATCAAGTGCTTTTTCTACATCAATAAGAAGATCATATGGTTCTTGTCCCTTCTTTTACTATTGTGATAAATCACATTGATTGATTTGTGAATGTTGAACCACCCTTGCAGCCCAGGAATAAATCCCACTTAGTCCTGGTGAGTAATGCTTTTAATGTGCTGTTGGATCCTATTGGCTCATATCTTGGAAGTATTTTGACATCCATGTTCATTAAGGATATTGTTCTGTAATTCTCCTTTTTGCTGGGGTCTTTGTCTGGTTTTGGGATGAAGGCAATCCTGGCCTCATAGAATGAGTTTGGATATATTACTTCCATTTCTATTTTTTGAAATAGCTTCAGAAAAATAAGTATTATTTCTTCTTTAAATATTTTGTAGATTTCCCCTGGGAATCATCTGGCCCAGAACTCTTGTTTGTTGGGAGGTTATTGATTACTGTTTAATTTTCCTTGCTGGTTATGGGCCTGTTAAAGTTTTCTATTTCCTCCTGTTTCAGTTTTCTTAGTTTATAAGTTCCCAGGCATGCATCTATCTCTTCTAGATTGCCTAATTTGTTGGCATACAGTTGCTCATTATATGTTTTTAAAATTGTGTTTCCTTGTTGCTGATCATGATGTCTCCTCTTTCATTCATGTTTTTATTAATTTGGGTCCTTTCTATTTTCTTTTTGATAAGTCTGGCTACAGGTTTATTGATTTTGTTCAGTCTTTCAAAGAACAAGCTTCTAGTTTCATTGATGTATTCAAATGTCCTTCTGGTTTCTATTTCACTGAGTTCTGCTCTAATATTACTTCTCATCTCTTGCTTGGTTTAGGCTTTATTTATTGTTCTTTCTCCAGCTCCTTTAGGTGTAATGTTAAGTTGTGTATTTGAGACTTTTCTCATTTATAGAGAGAGTTCTACTTATTAGAGTTTATTAGAGTTTTCTATTTATTAGAAAGGCAGTCCTATGAAGACCACTTTTGCTGTATCCCAAAGGTTTTGAACAGATGTGTTTTAATTCTCAATAGTTTCCATACTTTTTTAAGTAGAATTTTTTTTGTTTTTTAAATTTATTTTTTATTCTTTTATAAACATATAATGTATTATTAGCCCTAGGGGTAGAGGTCTGTGAATTGCCAGGTTTACAGTCTTCACAGCACTCACCATAGCTATACCCTCCCTAATGTCCATAGCCTCACCACCCTCTCCCTCTCCCCGTCCCCCCGGTCACGCTCAGTTTGTTTTGTGACAGTAAGAGTCTCTTATGGTTTGTCTCCCTCCCTATCTCATCTTGTTTCATTTATTCTTTTCATATATATATATATATATATATATATATATATATATATATTTCTTTTTTATCCATTCATCTGTTGATGGACATCTAGGTTCTTTCCATTGTTTGGTTATTGTGGACATTGTTGCTATAAACATTCAGGTGCATTTGCCCCTTCGGATCACTACGTTTGTATTTTTAGGGTAAATACCTAGTAGTACAATTGCTGGGTCATAAGGTAGCTCTATTTTCAACTTTTTGAGGAACCCTCATGCTGTTTTCCAGATTGGTTGCACCATCTTGCATTTCCACCAACAGTGTAGGAGGGTTCCCCTTTCTCTGCATCCTCACCAGCATCTGTCATTTCCTGACTTGTTAATTTTAGCCATTCTGACTGGTGTGAGGTAGTATCTCATTGTGATTTTGATTTGTATTTCCCTGATGCCAAATGATGTGGAGCACTTTTTCATGTGTCTGCTGGCCATCTGGATGTCTTCTTTGCAGAAATGTCTGTTCATGTCCTCTACCCATTTCTTGATTGGATTCTTTGTTCTTTGGGTGTTGAGTTTGATAAGCTCTTTATAGATTTTGGATACTGGCCCTTTATCTGATATGTCATTTGCAAACATCTTCTCCCATTCTGTCAGTTGTCTTTTGGCTTTGTTAAGTGTTTCCTTTGCTGTGCAAAAGCTTTTGGTCTTGATGAAGTTCCAATAGTTTTTTTTTGCCCTTGCTTCCCTTGCCTTGGCAATATTCCTAGGGAGAAGTTGCTATGACTGAGGTCGAAGAGGTTGCTCCCTATTTTCTTCTCAAGGATTTTTATGGATTTCTCTCTCACATTGAGGTCCTTCATCCATTTTGAGTCTATTATCGTGTGTGGTGTAAGGAAATGGTCCAATTTCATTTTTCTGCATGTGGCTGTCCAATTTTCCCAACCCCATTTGTTGAAGAGGCTGTCGTTTTTCCATTGAACATTGTTTCCTGCTTTGTCAAAGATTAGCTGACCATAGAGTTGAGGGTCTATTTCTGGGCTCTTTATTCTGTTCCATTGATCTATGTGTCTGTTTTTGTACCAGTACTACACTGTCTTGATGATGACAGCTTTGTAATAGAGCTTGAAGTCCAGGATTGTGATGCCACAAACTTTGGCTTTCTTTTTCAATATTTCTTTGGCTATTCGAGGTCTTTTCTGGTTCCATATAAATTTTGGGATTATTTGTTCCATTTATTTGAAAAAGATGGATGGTACTTTGATAGGAATTGCATTAAATGTGTAGATTGCTTTAGGTAGCATAGGCATTTTCATAATATTTGTTCTTCCAATCCAGGAGCATGGAATATTTTTCCATTTCTTCGTGTCTTCCTCAATTTCTTTCATGAGTATTTTATAGTTTTCTGATTATAGAGTCTTTGCCTCTTTGGTTAGGTTTATTCCTAGGTATCTTATGGTTTTGGGTGCAATTGTAAATGGGATTGACTCCTTAATTTCTCTTTCTTCTGTCTTGTTGTTGGTGTAAAGAAATGCAACTGATTTCTGTGCATTGATTTTATATCCGGACACTTTACTGAATTCCTGTACAAGCTCTAACAGATTTGGAGTGGAGTATTTTGGGTTTTCCACATAGAGTATCATATCATCTGCAAAGAGTGATAGTTTGACTTCTTCTTTGCCAATTTGGATGCCTTTAATTTTTTTTTCTTTTTGGTCTGACTGCTGAGGCTAGGACTTCTAGTACTATGTTGAATAACAGTGGTGATACTGGACATCCCCGCCGTGCTCCTGACCTTAGCAGAAATGCTTTCAGTTTTTCTCCATTGAGAATGATATTTGCTGTGGGTTTTTCATAGATGGCTTTGATAATATTGAGGTATGTGCCCTCTATCCCTACACTTTGAAGAGTTTTGATCAGGAAGGGATGCTGTACTTTGTCAAATGCTTTTCAAGCACCTACTGAGAGTATCATGTGGTTCTTGTTTTTTCTTTCTTTTTTTTTTTTCAATGTATTGTTTCACATTGATTGATCTGAGGATGTTGAACCAACCTTGCAGCCCTGGAATAAATCCCACTTGGTCGTGGTGAATAATCTTTTTAATGTACTTTTGGATCCTATTGGCTAATATTTTGGTGAGAATTTTTGCACCTGTATTCATCAAGGATATTGGTCTATAATTCTCTTTTTTGATGGGACCCTTGTCTGGTTTTGGGGTCAAGGTGATGCTGGCCTCATAAAATGAGTTCCCATGATTTTTAAAAAAAATTCTTCTTTAATTTCCTAGTTGACCCATACATTCTTTATTTAATATTTATTTATTTATTTGACAGAGAGATCACAGGTAGGCCGAAAGGCAGGCAGAGAGAGGGAGAAGCAGGCTCCCTGCTGAGCAGAAAGCCCAATGTGGGGCTTGATCCCAGGACCCCCCAAGATAATGACCTGAGCCACCCAGGTGCCCTGACCCATACATTCTTTACTAGGATGCTATTTAACCTCCAAGTATTTGAGTTCCTTCCAAATTTCATTTTGTGATTGAGTTCAAGTTTCAAAGGACTGCACTCTGAAAATATGCAGGGAATAATCCCAATCTTTTCATATCAGTTGAGACTTGATTTGCAACCCAGTATGTGATCCATTCTGGAGAATGTTCCATGTGCACCTGAGAAAAATGTGCATTCTGCTGCTTTTGGACAGAATGTTCTGTATGTATCTATGAAGTCCATCTGGTCCAGTGTGCCCTTCAATTCCCTTGTTTCCTTGTTTATCTTCTGCTTTGATGATCTGTCTATTGCTGTGAGTGTGATGTTAAAATTCACTATTATTATTATATGATTATCAATGTGTTTCTTTAATTTGGTTATTAATTGGTTGATATAACTGCCTGCTCCCAAGTTAGGAGCATAAATATTTATAGTTATTAGTTTTTCTTATTGGATAGACCCTTTAAGTATGATATAGTGTTCCTAACTGATTTAGACTGCATCTCAGTTAGAGTATTTTTTATTTAGGCCTGATTTAATTTTATTTCTGCACTAAGAGAGTCGCTAGCTGTCTTTTATGTTTTTTCAAGCCCAGCTGGTAACTTTATAATTGTTATCCTGAATTCAGGCTCTGGCTTTTTACTTATATCCATATCAATTAGATCTGTGGCAGAGAATATTACCTCTGTTTCTTTCTTTTATTGTGAATTCCTCTTTATAGTCATTTTTTCCCAAAGAAGAATGGATAAATGAGTGAACAAAATTAAAAATATTACTCATGACCCAAGGAAAATACACACTAGATAAATCCAAACAGGTCAGAAATTAAAAAAAAAAAAAAAAAAAAAGGTGGGTGGGCGGGCGGGCGGGAAGAAAGAATATAATTCTCCAGGTGGACAGTACAGCATTATCCACTTGGTCCTTGGTGTATTTTGGTTTGTTTTTTAGAAGAGAGCAAACCCCAAAATTTTAAAGAAAGCAAATAATACACATACAAAAATAAAAAGTGAACATAGTAAAAGGAAGCCAAAACTGAAGAATATATCTATAAAATGTAAATGTAAAAAATGAACCTTAAAAATGATTTAAAAAGTTGATAGGAAAGTAATTGAAAAGGAAAAAAAAGTAAAGGAAAATTTTAAGTGGAAACATAAATGAATTATGAGAGAAACACCTTGAATTCAATATATTATTTTCTCCTAGCCCTGGAGTTTTGCAGTCCTGTATGTTCAGTAAACTTGGTGTTACCCTGTTGTTTCAGCTGGTCTTCTTAGGTAAGGACCTGCTCTCCTGATTCTCAGGTGTCTTTGCTTGGGCAGAGTTGCAACGCCCCTTGCTGGGGCCCTGGGCTCAGTGTAATTAATGCTGTTGGTTCCTCTATGTGGCTTTTGTACCCTGCAGGGCTTCTGTGCCTCTCTAGAGGATGAAAACAAAAATGGCTCTGCCTGGATCTTGAGCCCCAGAGCAGAGAAACCACAGTCCCCTCTCCTCAGCAAACCCCTAGGGACAAACAATCTTCACTTTTGTGTGTGCTAAGCTGTGCAGATGTCTGCAGTGTGGGCCTGCATCCATCCTCCCAGGGGAAGGTAGAGGGGCCTGCTTTTCTGTCCTTTGCTGGGCCCCCCCCACAGGAAGTGGTAGACTGGTGTTTCATGCTCCCATGCCATCCCTCCAGGGAGGAAGGTGGAGGTCCACCAATTTTTCTTTAATTTGCAAGGCCCCTGGAATAAAGATTTTGCCTGATTGTGGTGTTGGTCATGGTTTATGGTGAATGAGCTGAGATTCCCTCCTGGACTCACTGACCCTTACTGGCTTCCTAGGTCCAGTGCATAGGAATACCATTGGCTCAGGCATCTCTGTTCTACCCCCCAGGGATCCTGAGACCACACTAGTACCACCTAGGATTCTGCTCCACTTTGCCAACTGAGCACCTTTCAGAGAACTGAGCACTTTTCAGAGAAGCCCCACATTAGAGTAGATTCTAAAGATACTGATATATTACTTGGGGGTTATATCACTTTCTGGTAGTGGGTTTATAGAGGCTCCCTTCCCCTGCTGATTATATATATATATATATATATATATATATATTCTCGGATTCACTTCTCCACACTTCTTACCTTGCAAAAGTTATCAGTTTTCTATTTGTAGAAGTCCAGCAATTATTTTACTACATGTCAAGTTGAATTAATAGGTTTTCAGAATGATTTGATAGTTATTTATCTAAATGCAGGAAACCAGATGAAATGAGGTCCCCTATCTTCCACCATCTTGTCTCCAATCACAAGGTAAAGACTTTAGAAAAAATGCCAAGAAGGAGGAATTCTTCCCAAATGAAACAACAAGATAAGGCCATGACCAGAGATCTAAGTGAGACAAATATAATAAAAACATTTTATGCCTCATACCACATTAATAAAAGAAAGGATAAGAACCATAAACCCATTTCAGTAGATACAGAAAAAAGCATTTGACAAAATACAACATCCATTCATGATAAAAAAAAAAAAACCTTCAATAAAGTAGGTTTAGAAGGGACATACCTCAACATAACAAAGCCCATCTATGAAAACCCCAAAGCTAATATCATCTTCAATGGAAAAAAAAAAAAAACTGAGCTTTTCCTCTATGGTCAGGTACAACACGGGGGTGACCAATCTTACCACTCTTATTTAACATAGTACTGGAAGTCCTAGGCACAGCAATCAGAAAATGAAAAGAAATGAAAGGCATCCAAATCATCAAGGAAGAAGTAAAACATTCACTGTTTGCATAAGATATGATACTCTACAGAATAACCCAAAAGAATACACCAAAAACCTGTTAGAACTGGTAGACAAATTCAGTAAAGACTCAGGATACAAAATCAACCTACAGAAATTTGTTGCATTTTTTTTTTTGTAAATCTCTTGCTTTTCTATCAACCAATAATGAAGCAGGAGAAAGAGAAATAAAGAAAACAATGCCATCTACAATTACACACACAATAAAAACAAGAAGGTACACAAGAATGAAACTATCCAAAATGGTGAAAGATCTTTATTCTGAAAACCTTAAAACAGTGATGAAGTAAATTGAAGAGGATACAAAGAAATGGAAAGACACCCATGCTCATAAATTTAAAGAACAAATATTGTTAAAATGTCAGTACTACCCAAATCAATCTACACATTTAATAAAATCCTTACCAAAATATGAACAGCATTTTTTTTTTCATAGAGAGAGAACAAACCTCTTTGGTTCCTTTGTATGGAACGACAAAAGACCTTGAATAGACAAAGCAAACTTAAAGGAAAAGAAAAAAAGGCAAAGCTTGATGCATCATAATTTCAGACTTCAAGTTGTATTACAAGCTGTGGTGATCAAGACAGTATGGAACTGACACAAAAATAGACAAAAAGATCAATAGAACAGAATAGAAAGTTCAGAATTGATCCCGTAACTATATGGTGAATTAATCTACAACAAAGCAGGAAAGAATAGTCAATGAGAAAAGATAATCTCTTCAACAAATGGGGTTGGGAATACCAGACAGCAAAATGGAAAAGAATGAAATTGGACCACTTTCTTACACAATACACAAAAATAAACTCAAAATGGATAAAAGACTTAAAAGTGAGACAGGAAACCGTTAAAATAATAGAGAACACAGGCAGTAATTTCTTTGACACAGGCCTTAGTAACTTTTTATTAAATACATCTCCTGAGGCAAGGAAAACACGGGCAAAAGCAAGCTATTGAGATTTCATCAAAATAAAAGCTTCTGCACAGCAAAGGAAACAATCAACAAACATAAAAGGCAACCTATGGAAAGGGAGAAGATATTTGTAAATCATATATCTGATAAAGGGTTAGCATCCAGAATCTATAAAAACTATATAAAACTCAACACCCCCAAAATGAGTAATCCAATTGAATAATGGTCAGAAGTCACCATTAGAAAAAAAAAAAAAAAAAAAGAAGTCACCATTAGACACTTTTTCCAAAGAAGGCCTACAGATTGCCAACTGACTTGAAAAGATACTCAACATCACTGATAATCAGGGGAATACAAATCAAAACTACAATATCACCTTACACCTGTCAGAGTGGCTAAAATAAACAATCAGAAGAAAAAGCAGATGTTGGCAATGACGTGAATAAAGGGGAACTTTCTTGCACTTTTGGTGGGAATGCAAACTGGTACAACCACTCTGGAAAACAGTATGGCATTTGCTCACAAGGTTAAAAATAAAACTATCCTACAATCCAGCAATTGCACTACTAAATATTTACTCAAGAAATACAAAAATACTAATTCAAAGGCATACATGCACTCTGATGTTTATAGTAGCATCATTTATAATTGATAAATTATGGAAACAACACAAGTGTCCATGGACTGAGGAATGGATAAAGAACATGTGGGATATATACACAATGGAATATTATTCATTTATCAAGAAGAATGAAATCTTGGGGCACCTGGGTAGGTCAGTTTTTAAAGCATCTGCCTTTGGCTCAAGTCATGATCCCAGGGACCTCAGATCAAGGCTTACATTGGGCACCCTGCTCATTGGGCAGTCCCTTTCTCCATCTGCCACTCCCCCTGCTCATACTCAATCTCTCTCTCTCGACCTCTCTCTCTCAAATAAATAAATAAATAAAATCTTTTTAAAAAGAATGAAAACTTGGCATTTGCAACAATGTGATGGAGCTAAAGAGCATTATGCTAAGTGAAATAAGTCAAATCAGAAGTCAATCAGAAAAAGAAAAATACCATATAATTTCACTGATAGAAAAAAAGGAGCAGGTGTGTAAAAAGAGAAAGAGTGACAAACCAAGAAACAGACTCTTCACTATAGAGAATAAACTGATAGTTACCAGATGGGAGGTGGGTGGGGGGATGGGTTCAATAGGTGATGGGAATTAAGGAGTGCAGTTGTTGTGATGAGCACTGGGTACTGTATATAAGTGTTGAATCACTAAATTGTACCCTGGAACCTAAGATTACACTGTATGTTAACTAACTGGAATTTAAATAAAAAGTTTATTTTTTTAATTTTTTAAAATAAAAAATGTAAAAGAATGCATATTGAGGAAGTAATGGGAAAGGTTCCAAACCTTTAGCTGATAGCCCATTATTGTAGTGCTAGCTGCAGCAGGAGCCAATTCTTAACAAATTTCCTCTTCTATTTATGCTTTACTTGGGAGGCATCATGACATTATAAGTAATATTTTTCTATCAAAATATTTATAAATATTTTTCTGGGACTCACTGGCATATTTGTAGATATCAGGGTAGATCTGGGAAGAACTTGCTGAAAAACATGAGAGGATAGGATGAAAAGCTTTTACAGCTATATCTATTTTAAAAAGGAAAGACACCAGGAGGAATTAGTGGGCCATATCAAATAAGACTGTATTTTTGTGACTCATAAGTAAAATAATGGGTTTGACTGGGGCAAGTCATTAAAAATTTATTGGTTTCAGTTTCTCACTTATAAAATAGGATATCAATATTTTCTTTAAATCTTTTCTGTGGGGAATAAGGGAGAATATGTATTAAGTGCTTAGTATGCTGGAAATCATTATATGCATTTGCAATATCTCTATTTTACTTAAAGAGAAAAATTTGTTCCTTTCTCTTTATATATTACAAAATTTGTTGTATGTTAATACAAATTTCCTGTACGTTCTTTGAGTGTATGAGATGGTGTGTGTATATGTGAGCTAGTGTCCATGAATGTGTCTGCAGATGCTACTGCTATTTGAAGTCATCAAAGTCAGAGTTTTGTATTTTAAAAAGAAAGAAAAAGACATAGGGTGGTAGAATAAATTTTTAAAAATAAAAAAAATCTATATGCTGGCTACAGGACACTCACCTCAGACCTTAAGACACCTTACAGACTGAAGTGAAGGAATAGAAAACATTATGCAAATGAAAGCAGAGAAAAATGCTGTGGTTCCAATACTTACATGAGAGAAAATGGACTTTATTTTTTTATTTTATTTATTTAATTAATTTAATTTAATTTAACTTTGTTTTATTTTTACTCTTCTCCCCTCACGTTTTTTGGAATATGCTGCCATATTTTGCACCTTTTATTTTGTAAGTCCTTTGGCTGATTTTTACAGAAAAAGTTATTCATACTGTTTTTGTGTTTCTTGCTTTTCATATGCTCAGTTATGGTCTTTCCACTCAAAGTGTCCCCTCTAATATTTCTTGTAGAGCTGGTCTAATGGTTATAAACTTCTTCAGTTTTTGTTTGAAAAATTCTTTATCTCTTCTTCTATTATGTTGATAGCCTTGCTGGATAGGGTATTCTTGGCTGCAGATTTTTTTCCCCTTCTGCACACAGAACATATTAAGCTTCTCCCTTATGGCTGCAAAGTTTCTGCTGAAAAAAATACACTGATACAGACTTAAAAACAAAGACTGTAACAAGACACAAAAGAGGCAATACATACTGAAAAAGTATGTAAGGGATGTAATCCAAAAAAAGATATAACAATTGTAAATATCTACACACTCAACACTGGAGCATCAAAGTACATTAAGTAAATATTAATGGAAACAAAGAAAGAATATAGTAGAGGACTTTAACAGCCTACTTGCAGAAACGCAATAAGAAAAAGTATCTTTGAATGACATATTAGGCCATATAGACATAGTAGATATATATACAGAAGTCCAACTAGAGACAACAGAATACACATTCTTTTCAAGTGCACATGGAAGGTTCTCCAGAATAAACCAGGTTATGTCACAATTCAAGCCTCAATAAATTTAAGAAAAACATACCATGCATCTTCTTCTGATAAGAGTATAAAATTAGAAATGAATCACAATACAAAAACTGGAAGAAAAACACAAATGTGGAGACTAAAGAACACAATATTAAATAACCAATGGGTCGACAAAGCAATTAAAGAAAAATTATACATGAAGAGAAATAAAAATTAAACACAATAATCCAAAATCTTTGGAATACAGTGAACAGTGAACACAGTTCTAAGAGCAAAATATATAGTGGTACAGGTCTGACTCAAGAAAAAAAAATAAATAACAAAACTCATTCTAAACTTACATATAAAGGAACTAGAAAAAGAACAAGCAAAGCCAGGGTGAGTAGAAGGAAGAATAAAGATAACAGCAGAAATAAATGGCACAGAGACTAAGAAAAGTCAATGAATCCAAGAAGTGTGTGTGTGTGTGTTTTTTAAGATAAACAAAATTGTAAACTCTTAGCCAGACTCATAAAGAAAAGAGGAAGGAAAATAAGTGAAATAATAAATGAGAGAGGGGCGCCTGGGTGGCTCAGTTGGCTAGGCATCTGCCTTTGGCTCAGGTCATGATCCCGGGGTCCTGAAATTGAGCCCCACATTGGGCTCCCTGCTCAGCAGGAAGCCTGCTTCTCCCTCTCCCACTCCTCTTGCCTGTGTTCCCTCTCTCGCTCTGTCAAATAAATAAATAAAATCTTAAAAAAAATAAAGAAATGAGAGAGAGGTAGCAAATGACACCACAGAGAAAACCCACCCAGAATGGGCCCCAACAGTTAGATTTATAAGGTATACAAACAAAAATGGACAAACAAAAAGACTGACAAAAGTAAATGACAAGAAAAAAAGAACCCAGCCAAAATGAAGCCCAAGTATAGGATTTATATACTACCAGAACAAAAACAAATACACAGAAACACTGACAGAAGAAAAAGATGGGAGGGTGGTTATAAATCCTCAGTGTGGGCGAGGAAGGTTATTTTGATTCTTCCTGGGTGTATCTTCATATCATATCTTTGTTAAAGGACTCAACTTTCTAGAGATAAAGAGGGATTAAAACTGAATGATATGGAAGTGGGATGAGACACAATTGAAGACCTTCTTGAATTCTGAAGCAGCTTTGATTCTTTATGACTTAGTTAAGCCCTACCCACAGAACAAAACAAAACAAACGCATGATCTTTATTCAGGCCCTGGCCTTCAAATTCTTACTGTTCATTTATTGAAGTTTCACAGGAAATTTCTATTAAAAATTCATATAACTCAAAAAAAAACACTGAATGATATATATATGTAGGAGTGGAAAGAGGACTACCTTGAAGCTTATCTCTATATGAATATTAAAAAAAAGAAAAGCAAAGGAAAAACACAGGTGTATGTATCAAAAAAAGTTCAAGTTAAAAGGTTATTATGGAATTTGTTGTATTGAACCTGTCACTGTGACGGTAAATAGGTCAAATTATTTTTTTTAATTTAAAAAGAATGAGAACAGTGAGAACAAATTAAAAATAAATGTTGTATCTATGAAGTATATGGGTTTTAGAGCAATACTTGGAGCTTAATATCTTCTTTTCCCCTGATATTGGGGTTTTACAGTTTTATGGGGACCCTGTGGTGGTTGTCCTCTCTATTTTTTTGGTTGGCTTTCTGGGGGAAGGGCTTGCTGTGTTGTTTTTCAGGCAGTCTTGCTTGGGTTGAGTCCTCCTGCCCCCATTAAGGGGCTGGGCTCTGAGGAAAACGGTTTTTCAGGCTTTTGTTCTCTGGAGGGTTTTTTGTTTGTTTTGTTTTCTTCCCTCTGGTGGCTTTTGTTGGTTCTTCGGAGGTTTAGAGGAAAGCAAGCTGCACCCAGAGCTGTGTCTCAGAGAGAAGCCTTAGTCTATTCCCCTCCAGGTGATCCAGAGCACACAGACTCCCCCTCTGCTATCTGCCACTGGTAGAACACATCCCCAGCCACTTTCTCAGGAGTTGCAGGAGCTCTGGCTTATCTCTGCACCCGGTGCTACTAAAACCATGATATTGTTCCAGGGAGCTCACTTCCAGTGGCTGCCTTTGCTGGGCTGCTGTCAGGGCAGGTCCAGACTGCATGAAAGATCCAAAGCAGAGACAGCACATTGAGATTTTTATGCCCACCCAGGCTGGGAGTGTTCAGACTCTAGGCCAGTCTTAGGGGGCCCACCTGCTAGCGCCCACACGGTCCTCTCTCAAGGGAGGGTGTGGGGTGCCGCTGAAGCCCTGGTTGTGCAGTGCAGTGAGCATGTAGAGTGCAAAAAGCTGTGGTTCTAGAGAGCCACTGGTTGGCATGCACCCAGACTGTCTTGCCTGGAGGCTTCGCTGCACTCCCTGGCAGGGGTGCTCACCTGCGGTGGCCATCCTGGGTCCATGGGCTTAAGCCTCTGCCCATGACTGCCCATTTCCACCTATTGTCCCTTATGATATTTGGTCTTTTTCAGTGCTTTTAACCAGACTCCACATTAATGCTGGTCCCCAATCAGAGGGCACTCTCGTGTTGGGGTATTACTTTCTTTCTTTCTTTATTTTTTATTTATTTTCAGCATAACAGTATTCATTATTTTTGCACCACACCCAGTGATCCATGCAATCTGTGCCCTTTCTAATGGGTTGCTTCTAGTGGCTCCACCCCCTTCTGTTTATCTTTTGATATCAGTCCAATCATACCCACTCTGCTTTTCCTGTCGCCTGGAGTCTTCTACTCCCATAGAGATCCAGAATTGTATAATCCTACATCTCAGGCTGATTTCATGGATGTTCAGAGTGTTCTGGTAGATAATCAGCTCACTTTAGGGGACCAGTTGAAACAATGTCTCCTACTACTCTGCATCTTGCCCCCCTCCCACAACTGACACCACAGAAATAAAAGAGATTATAAGAGAATACCACAAAAAATATGTAAATAAATTGAACAACTTAGGAAAAAAGGATAAATTCCTAGAAACTACAATCTTCCCAAAGGATTCAAGAAGAAAGAAAAAAATCTGAACAGACCAATTACTAGTAACAAAATGAATTAGCAATTAAAAAAAAAACTACCCCAAAATGAAAAATTTAGACAAGATCAATTCACAGGAGAACTCTATCTAGCATTAAAAAAACAGTTACTACCTATTCTCCAACTATTCCGAAAAAAAAGAAGACAAAGGAAGGCTTCCAAATACATTCTACAAGGCCAGAATTACTGTGATACCAAAATCAGATACAAATAAAGAAATGTAGGTTAATGTCCCTGATGAAGATAGGTCTAAAATACCTCCTCAAATTGTTATCAAACCATTCAAAAATACATTAAAAAGATCACTAACTATCATCAAGTGGTATTTATTCTGAAGAAACAAATCAGACCACATATGTGATACACCACATAAAGATATGTGATACACCACATAAAGAAAATGAAGGATAGAATTCATATAATTATCTCAATGGAAGCAGAAAACATTAGACAAAATTTGCTCTATTCATGATAAAAAAAAATCTCAGCAATATGGTGTGGAGGGAACATACCTCAACATAAGAAATGGCATATATAAGAAACCTACAGCTGAGGACAGGAGTAGGACAAGATGGTGGAGTAGTAGGGGACTCTAATTTCATCTGGTCCCTGGAAGTCAGCTAGATGCTATCAAATCATTCTGAACACTTACAAAATCAACCAGAGATCAGAGAAAAGAATTACTGCAATTGTACAAATAGAAAAATGACCACTTTTTGCAAGTTAGGAGGTACAGAGATGGGAATCTGAGACAATATATCAGAAGAACAGCTGTGTTGGGGAGGGAGCATCTATAAATAGGGGACTGGAAAGTGTTATAAGCAGCAAAGCAAAATTGGAACCTTCTACAAGTCATGTGATATGTGCTTAGGGGGTGAAGTGGGGTTGAGCCCCAGGTGGGACAGTTTGGTTTCAGGATCCTTGGGGTCACAAAAAGAAGGGGGATGTCTGAGTGCAGCAGAGTTCTAAGCATTCGAACAAGGAAGCTGACTGAAAATACTGAGTCCAAGCACCCGCTTTCTGCTCAGTGTTGCCATAAAATGTGAACTGCTGTATGGTCCAGTGATTACTCTCTGAGCAGGGGCCTAGCAAGCGGATGAACTGCAGCAAGACCCTCCCCCACCCTGGAGGAGTGGTTTGGGAATTGCTAAAGTTTGGGGATTCAAACCGGGTCCTGTGCCTGAGATAAAAACACTGAATCACAGGCTGGATAAACACAGAGTTCTGTCAGAAACCAAGGAGACAAGAGTGATTGTTTTCTCTGTGAGGGCTTCCTGAAAAGTAGAGTGAGCAGACTTTCAGCTCCAGGGCTAGAGATCAGGGCATCACCATTTTCATTCCCCACATAGATGCTGAAATCTTTCAGGCAGCAAAACAGCCACATTGATCTATCTGTGGCCACTTAGACTAAGTCAGTCCCCCTGGCAAGGACACTCTGAAAGGAAATGAACTAAATGCTTCAATCAAAAGACATAGGGTGTCAGATTGGAATTAAAAAAAAACAAGACTTAATGATATGCTGTCTATAAAAGACTAATTTCAGAGCCAAAGATGCCTCCAGATTGAAAGTGAGTGTTTGGAGAACCATTTATCATGCCAATGAACATCAAAAGAAAACTGGAGTAGCAATCCTTATAGCAGACAGATGAGATTTTAAGCCAAAGACTGTGATAAGAGATGAAGAAAGACACTATATGTTATAATAAAAGGATCTATCAAAAAAGAAGATATAGCAATTGTAAATATTTATACCTCTAATTAATAACAAAATTAATGAAACTCAACAAAAATAATCCAATAATATTAGGGAACTTTAACACCCCACTCACTGTTATACAGATCATCTAAGGAGAAGATCAGCAAGGACATCAGGGCTTTAGAATGACACACTGG
Source organism: Mustela nivalis (assembly GCF_964662115.1). Taxonomy (NCBI): domain Eukaryota; kingdom Metazoa; phylum Chordata; class Mammalia; order Carnivora; family Mustelidae; genus Mustela; species Mustela nivalis. The sequence goes on from NC_139040.1 coordinate 73,678,758, forward strand.
ACCAGATGGACTTCACAAATATAGTCAGAACATTGCAAGCTAAAGCAACAGAATACACAATCTTCTCAAGTGCGCATGGAACATTCTACAGAATACATCACATATTGGTTCACAAATCACATCTCAACCAGTACCAAAAGACTGAGATTATTCCCTGCATATTCTCAAAACACAATGATTTAGAACTTGAACTCAATCACAAGAGATAATTTTGAAGGAACAAAAATACATTGAAGTTAAAGAGCATCCCACTAAAAAATAATGGGCCAACCATGAAATTTAAGAATTATTTTAAAAAATCATGGAAACAAAAATGGAAAGATGACAATTGAAAACCTTTGGGAGGCAACAAAGGCAGTCCTAAGAAGGAAGTATATAGCAGTAAAAGTCTTTCTCAAGAAACAAGAAAAGTCTCAAATACACAACTTAAGCTTACATCTAAAGTAGCTGGACCTAAAAGCCTAGATCCAGCAGGAGAAAAGTAATAATAAAGATTAGAGCAGAAATCAATGATGTAGAAACCAGAAAAACTGTAGAACAGATCAGTGAATTTAGGCACTGCTTTCTTTGAAAGAATAAGATCAATAAACCCCTAACCAGACTTATTAAAAAGAAAAGAGAAAGGGTCCACATTAATAAAATTATGAATGAAAGAGAAGAGATCACCACCCACACCAAGGAAACACAAACAATTTTAAGAACATATTATGAGCAACTATATGTCAACAAATTAAGCAATCTGAAAGAAATGGATGCATTACTGGAAATTTATAAATTACCAAAACTGAAAGAGGAAGAAATAGAAAACCCAGACAGACCTATAACCAGCAAGGAAATTGAAGCAGTAATCAATAATCTCACAAACAAGATTCCAGGGTCAGATGGCATCCCAGGGGAATTCTACCAAACATTTAAGGAAAAATGAACATATATTCCTCTTAAACTTTTCCAAAATACAGAAATGGAAGGACAACTTCCAAACCCATTCTATGAGGCCAGAATTACCTTGACCCCAAGCCAGTCAAAGACCCCACCAAAAAGGAGAATTACAGACCAATACCCTTGATGAATATCGATGCAAAAATTCTCACCATATACTACCTAGTGGGATCTAGTGGGACTACCACTAGGTAGTATATGGTGAGAATTTTTACATCGATATTCATCAAGGGTATTACTACCAGGGCCAAGTGGGATTTATTCTTGGGCTTCAAGAGTGGTTCAGCATTTGCAAATGAATCAATGTAATACACCACATTGATAAGAAAGGATAAGAACCATATGATCCTCTCAATTGAGGCAGAAGAAGCATTTGACAAAGTGGAGCATCCTTTCTTGATTAAAAACTCTCCACAATGTAGAGATAGAGGGAATATACCTCAACATCATCAAATTCACATATGAAAGACCCACAGGGAATATCATCCCTCAACAGAGAAAAACAGAGAGCTTTTTCTCTAAGGTCAGGAACATTACAGGGATATCTAATCTCACCACTATTAATCAACATAGTACAGAAAGTCCTAGCCTCAGTGATCAGACAACAGAAAGAAATAAAAGGCATCCAAACAGGCAAAGCAAAAATTTTACATCTTCACGATGTGAAGATGATACACTATGTAGAAAACCCAAGGTCTCCAGTAAAAAATTCAGTGCTGACTCAGGAATTCAACAAAGTGGCAAGATATAAAATCTACACACAGAAGTCTGTCACATTTCTATACACTAACAATTAAGCAGCACAAAGTGTAATTGAGGAATTGATCCCATTTACAGTTGCACCAAAACTGATATGATACCTAGGAATTAACTTAACCAAAGAGGTAAAAGATTTGTGCTCTGAAAACTGTAGAACACTTATGAAAGAAACTGAACAGGACACAAAGAAATGGAAGAAAAATACACACTTCATGCTAATGAATTGGGAGAACAAATATTGTGAAAATGTCTACACTACCAAAAGTAATCTACAAGTTTAATCCTTATTAAACTACTTTTAAAAGGTATCCTTAATAAAGCTATCCTTATTAAACTACCACCATCACTTTTCACAGAGCTAGAACAAATGACCTTAAAATATCTATAGAACAACAAAAGACCCCAAAGATCCAAATAAATCTGGATAAAGAAAAGCAAAGTTGGACGCATCACATTCCTAGACTTGAAGTTATATTACAAAGCTATAATGATCATACCAGCACAAAAATAGACACATAGATCAATGGAACAGAATCGAGAACCCAGAATGCACCATCAACTTTATGGTCAACTAATATTTGACAAAGCATCCAATATTTGACAAAACATCCGATGGAAAAAAGACAGTTCCTTTAACAAATGATGTTGGGAAAATTGGATAGCCACATGCAAAAGAATGAAAATAGGCCACTTTCTAACACCATACACAGAAATAAACTCATAATTGATGAAAATTGTGAGATAGGAATCCATCAAAATCCTAGGGGAGAACATGGACAGCAACCTCTTTGAATCTGACCTCAACAACTTTTGCTAGCACATCTCTAGAGACAAGGGAAACAAAAGCAAAATAAACTATTGGGAGGCAACTGCGTGGCTCAGTTGGTTAAGCAGCTGCCTTCAGCTCAGGTCATGATTCCAGGGTGCTGGGATCAAGCCCTGCATCAGGCTCCCTGCTTAGCAGAGAGGCTGCTTCTCTCTTTCCCTCTGCCTGCTCCTATGCTTACTTGTGCTATCTATCTCTCTGTCAAATAAATAAATAAATAAAATCTTTTAAAAAATGAACTATTGGGACTTCATTGGATAAAAAGCTTTTGTACAGAAAAAAAAAATAACAAAATTAAAAGACAGCCTATGGAATAGGAGAATATATTCCCAAATGACATATCGGATAAAGGGCTAATATCCAAAATCCATAAGGAACTTATCAAACTCAACACCCAATAAACAAATATCCTGCCAAGAAGTGCACAGAATAAATCAGTCAGAGAAAGACAAATTTCATATGATTTCACACATATGCGGAATTTAAGAAAGAAAGCAGACTAACATAGAGGAAGGGAAGGAAAAATAAAACAAGGTAAAAACAAAGAAGAAAGCTAATCATGAGACTCCTAACTATAGGAAACAAACAGAGTTGCTGGATGGGTTGTGGTTTGTGGGGTAGGGTAACTGGGTAATGGGCATTAAGGAGGGAATGTTATAAAATTATCACTGGGTGTTATATACAACTGAGGATTCACTGAATTCCACTCCTGAAAATAATAACACACTGTATCTTTACTAAATTTAATTTAAATTAAAAAAATAGAAAAAAGATAATACTACAAAGCTGTAGTAATCAAAACAACATAATGCTGGCACAAAAGGAGACACATAGACCTATGAACATAGTAGAGACCCCAGAAATAACCTGGCATTTATATGGTCAATTAGTCCATGAAGACAGAGGCAAACATATAAAATGGTGAAAAGACAGTCTTTTCTTTAAATTTTTTTTAATTCAATTAATTAACATATAGTGTATCATTAGTTTCAGAAGTACAGTTCTATTTTTCATGAGTTGCATATAATACCCAGTGCTCAGTACATCACATGCCCTCCTTAATGCCCACCCCCCAGTTACCCCAACTTCCCCACCAAACTCCCCTTCAGCAAACCTCAGTTTCCTATAGTTAAGAGTCTCTTGTGGTTTGTCTCCCTCTTTACTTTCTTTTCCCCCCTCCCTTCCCCTATCATCCTCTGTATTTTTTCTTAAATTACACATATGAGTGAGATCATAATTGTCTTTCTCTGATTGACTTATTTCACTTAACATAACAGCCTCCAGTTTCATCCACATCATCAGAAATGGTAAGATTTAATTTTTAATGGCTGAGTAATATTCTATTCTTTGTGCATTCATCTGTTGATGGATATCTGGGCCCTTTCCATAGTTTTGTTATTGTGGACATTGTTGCTATAAACATAGGGTGCAGCTGTCCTTTCAGATCACTATAATTGTATACCTTGTGTATATACCTAGTAGTCCAATTACTGGGTCATAGGGTAAATCGGTTTTTAACTTTTAGAAGAATCTCTATAATGTTTTCCAAAGTGGCTGTACTACCTCGCATTGCTATCAATAGTGTAAGAGGGTACCCCTTTCTCCACATCCTCCCCAACATTTATTTTATTTGTATTTCACTGATGCTGAATGAAGTTGAGCATTTTTTAACATCTTCATTTTATTTTTTGTTCATGTTCCATGATTCATTGTTTATGCATCACACCCAGTGCTCCATGCAATATGTGCCCTCCTTAATACCCACAGCCGGCTCACCCATCTCCCCACCTGCTCCCCTCCATAACCCTATTCTTGTGTCTGTTGTCCATTTGTATGTCTTCTTTGGAGAAAGGTCTGTTCATGTCTTCTGATTCCCTGGCTGAATTTTTTTTGTTTTTTGGGTGTTGAGTTTTATAAGTTCTTTTTAGGTCTTGTAAACTAGCCCTTTATCTGATAAGACACTTGCAAATATCTTCCCCCATTCTGTAGGTTGTCTTTTGGTTTTGTCAGCTGTTTCCTTTGCAGTGCAAAAGGTTTTTATCCTGATGAAGTCCCAATAGTTCATTTTTTTCTTTTGTTTCCCTTGCTTTTGGAGACACGTCTAGCAAGAAGAGTCTTCTGTCTGTGTTATCCTCTAGAATTTTAATGGATTTCTGTCTCACATTTAGGCCTTTCATCCATTTTGAATTAATCTTTGTGTGTGATATAAGAAAATGATCCAGTTTCAGTCTTCTACATGTGGCTACCCAATTTTCCTAACACCATTTGTTGAAGAGACTAAGACAGTCTTATCAATAAATGGTGCTGGAAAAACTGGGCAGCTACATGTAAAAGAATTAAATTGAATCAGACTCTAACACCATACACAAAAATAAACTCAAAATGAATGAAAGGCCAAAATGTGAGACATAAAGCTTAAAAATTTAGAAGAGAACATGGGAATTAATTTTCCTGACATTAGGTGTAGAAACATTTTTCTTGATATGCCTCTTCAAGCAAGGTAAATGAAAACAAAAATAAACTATTGGGACTATACTAACATAAAAACTTTCTGCACAACATGGAAGCCATCAAAAAAATGAACCTACTGAGTGGGAGAAGATATTTGTAAATGGGAGAAGATAAGGTATTAATATCCAAACTAAATAAAGAAATTACACAGCGAGACAACAAAGAAACAATCTGGTTTTTAAAAAATGAACAGTTGACCTGAGTAGAAATTTTTTTTTTTAAAGAGAGGGATACAAATAGTCAACAGACACATGCAAAAATGTTCAACATCACTGGTCATCAGGGAAAGACAAACCAAAACCACAAAAAGATATCACCTTTCACCTGTCAAAATGGCTAGAATAATAATTAAAAAGAAGAAATAACAAGTGTTAGAAAGGAGGTGGAGAAAAAAGAAACTTGTACACTGTTGGTGGGAGTATAAATTGGTACAGCCAATGTGAAAAACTGTATGGAGTTTTCTCAAAAATTAAACATAAAAATACCATATGATCTAATAATTTCACTCTTAGGTACTTAAAGAAAACAAAAACACTATTTTAAAGAATATATATCCATTCCCATGTTTATTGCAACATCATTTACAAAAGCCACACTATAAATATAATTACCCTACAATCCAGCAATTGCACTAGTAGATATTCACCTACAGAATACAAAAATGCTAATTCAAAGGGATACATGCACCCTGATAATAGCCAAATTATGGACACAACCTGGGTGCCATTAAGTGATGAATGGATAAAGAAGATATTTGGAACAACGTGGATGGAGCTAGAGAGTGTTCTATTAAGCAAAATATGTCAGAGAAAGACAAATACCATAAGATTTCATTAATATGCTTAACTTAAGAAACAAAACAAATGAATATATTGGGGAAAAGAGAGAGAGAGATGCAGCCCAAGAAACAAACTCTTAACTATAGAGAATAAACTGATGTTTATCAGAAGGAAGGTGGGTGGGGGATAAGTTACATAGATGATGGAGATTGTACATGGAGTGTACTTGTAATGAACACCAAGTATTGTATGAAAGTTTTGAATCATCATATTTTACACAAACTAATATTACACTGTATGGTAACTAACTGGAATTTAAATAACAACTTAAAAATATTGTCAATAAATTGTAATACAATGATAATGTATCTCTGGTCAGATTACAGTAGTGGTGAGCATAACTTTATGTTTAAGGTTGTTGTATCACTATGCTGTATATCTAAAACAAATATAATATTGTGTGTCAACCATAGTCAAAAAAAAATTCCTAAAAACAAAAAATCTTTCAGGTCTCTGGGGGGAGGGGGTTTGGGAGAAGAGGGTGGGATTATGGACATTGGGGAGGGTATGTGCTTTGGTGAGTGCTGTGAAGTGTGTAAACCTGGTGATTCACAGACCTGTACCCCTGGGGATAAAAATATATGTTTATAAAAAATAAAAATTAAAAAACAAAACAAAACAAAAAATCTTCCATGACTGAATCAGTAAGAAACAGAAAATCTAATGAGACCTGTTACTACTAATGAAACTGAATCATTAATCAAAAGACTCCCAGAAAACAAAGTCTAGTACCAGATGGCTTCATAGGTGAATTGTACCAAAATTGTAAAGTTAATACCCATTCTTCTCAAACTATTCTGAAAAACTGAGGAGAAAAAAATGCCCCCAAGCTCATTCTATGAGTCCAGCCTTACCATGGTATGAAAACTAGACAAATTCACTTAAAAAAATGGATATAAATATTCCTGATGAGCATAGCTACAAAAATATTCAATGAAATACTGGAAAAATTTGTAAAAACATTACAAGGATCATACATCATGATTTTATAGGATTTATTCCAGGGATTCTAAGATAGTTCAATACCCACAGTTCAATCAACTGACACAACATATTAAATAAGGATAAAAATTAAAGGATCATCCCAATAGATGCAGAAAAAACTTTTGATGAAATTTATCATCCATTTATGATTTTAAAAAATTCTCAAAAATGAATATAGAGGGAATGCACCTCAACATAATAAAGACCATATATGAAAAACTCACAGCAAACATCATGCTCAATGGTGAAAAACTGGGAAGTTTTCTTCTAAGATAAGGAATAAAACAAAGATGTATACTTTCACCATTTTTATTCAATATAGTTTGGAAGTCCTATATACAACAAGTAGCAGGAAATAGAAATAAAAGTCATTTGATTGGTAAGCACTGTCACTATTTGCAGATGACATGATACTATATATAGAAAAACTTAGGAGTGCCTGGGTGGCTCAGTGGGTTAAAGCCTCTGCCTTTGGCTCAGGTCATGATCTCAGGGTCCTGGGATTGAGCCCCACATGGGGCTCTCTGCTCAGCGGGGAGCCTGCTTCCCCCCCACCTCTGCTGCCTCTCTGCCTACTTGTGATCTCTCTCTCTCTGTCAAATAAATAAATAAAACCTTAAAAAAAAAAGAAAACCTTAAAGAATCCACCAAGAAACCAAAAGAGCTAATACAATAAATGCAAAAGAGCTTCAGGATACAAATCAATATGTAAAAATTTGCTGTATTTCTAAACACTAATAAAGAACTGCAGAAGTTTTGAAAAAAAAACCCATGTACAATTCTATCAAAAAGAATAACATATATAAGAATAAACAACTGAGATGAAAGATCTGTGCTCTGAAAACTGTCAAACACTGATGAAAGAAATTAAAAGTGACACAAATTAATGGAGAGACCACTATGCTTATGGATTAGAAAAGTTAATATTGTTACAGTATCCATACTGCCCCAAACAACCTGCAAATTCAATGCAATCCCTAATAAAATATTAACAGTGTTTTTGAAAGAACTAGAACACTAATCCTCAAAGTTGTGTGAAAACCCTAAGGACCCTGAATAGGCAAAACAATCTTGAAAACAGCAACATCAGTAGCCATCATAGAAATACAGATCAAAACTACGACAAGACACTACCTTACACCTTACCACTTTACAATTTACACTAGTTATAATGGCTAAAATTAACAAGGCAGGAAACAGTAAATGTTGCAAAGTATGTGGAGAAAGGGGAACCCTCTTACATTCAATCTATACTACAAGGCAACAGAAATCAAATCAAATCAGTATGGTACTGGAATAAAATCAGATAAATAGATCAATAGAATGCAATAGCAAGCCCAGAAACAAACCCATGTTAGGGAGAGGCTAGGATGACAACATACTAGAAGGACCCTAGGATTGCCACATCCTTTGAAAACAGCTAGATGTCTATCAAATCATTCTGAATACCCAAGAAAACAACCTAAGGATTGACAGAAAGAAACTGCACAACTAGAGGGAGAGACAAGGCCACAATGAGGAAGGAAGGAAGGAAGTGCCAAGACATGGTTTGGGGGAGGAACAGATCATGGGTGCTTGGGAGGAGAAGGAGGCCTGGTCACAGAGAAAGGCAAGAGAGAGTGGATTGTACAAGGATACGCACAAGGAAAATACTTCCCTAAAGCCTTTGGCTGGGAAAATGACAGGAGCTGATTTTCCTGAGTGTTTGCAACCAGTGGGGATCAAGGACTAGAATTTTAGAGGTCAGGGGCTTGGCTGGAATAGAGACCTGAGTGTACTGCCCTATTCCTGTGGATAAAGCAGGCAAACAAGACCAGGGCAGATAGTGTGATCTGAGGATTGCCCAAGGTGCACAAGGAGAGACTATTTGCTCCTCTTGGAATAGATCTGTGAGAGATGGTGTGTACAGAGATGCCCCTCTGGGGACAAGAGAGCCAGCAGGTGCCATTTCCCTCCCCCACCTCTCAGCATAGGTACAGAGAAACCTGCTGACAACAGTTAACCAGGACCTTGGCTGTTTCGCCTACTTTGCTCCAAATCCCAAACCTCCTCACCCTGGTATGACTGCCCTTATCTATAAAACGTGCATCAGCCCCAGGATAGCAAGACCCTCCCCAAGAAGACCAGTGTTAGGACTCCACCACAGCAAGTCCCTAAAATTCAGAGTTTTATTTATTTATTTATTTATTTATTTATTTATTTATTTAAAAAAAAGATATTATCTATTCTTCTAAGAGAGAGAGAAAGAACATAAGTACGGGGGAGGAGCAGAGAGTGAGAAGCAGACTCCCTATAGAGCAGGGAGTCCAAAGTGGGACTTCATCCCAGACCCCGGGATCATGACCTGAGCTGAAGGCAGATACTTAACCAACTAAAACACCCAAGTTAGTAGTTTTAAAAGTCAGTAGGCTTGGCTGGGATAAAGCTAAAATTGCCAATGCACTGTTCCAGACAGTGTCTGCAGACAGACAGATTGAACACAGCAATCTGAAAAATTCTTGGGGTGCATGAAGGGAAACTATTTGATCTTCTGGGAGTACTTCCCTGGGAGCAGTAAGCACAGAGACCTCTCTCCAGGGAAAGACGAGCTGGTTGACACCATTTCTCTCCCCTGCCCCTCAGCATAAACCAAATGCAATAAACAGCAAAGCACCAACATTGGCTGCCTAACCTGCTTACACCAACTACTGCTCCTCCTGCACTCTGCTGGTGCTGCTTTTCTCAGGCAAGTGTGCCTAAGTACCAGCACATTGAGCCTCTTCCCCAGAAGTCCAGCAGAAACCTCTGCATGCACTACATCTACTGACTACAGAGTTCTGCAAAGCTTCAATTATAGTGGAAGTAGCATTAGGTCTCATTTAACAAGTAGACCAGAGCACAACTAGTTAAGACTCACCACTCTCTGGCTAAGGTCCACACACCACCCACTGCAGGCAAGGAAAACCTCTGTGGGATGGCTAACTTGAGAAATAAAGTAGCCAAACCACTACAACAGAGTGCGTGCAGCACACACCAGTGACACTCTCTGAAGCACCATGCCCTGGACACTATATAACCTCTTCTTCATGAAACCATTACTTTTGGGAATGGAAAAAATAGCAGGCAATTCTAACACACAGAAGAAAACAGAGACCTAAACAAAATACCAAGGTGGAAGAACTCATCCCAAAATAAAGAACAAGGAAAGGTCACAGCCAGAGATATAATTGAAACAGATATATGTAATATGCCTGATGCAGAATTTAAAGCAACAGTCATAAGGATACACACCAGGCTAGAGAAAAGATTGAGAGACATCAGGGAGACCCTACTGAAGAGATAAAAGGGCTAAAAAGCAATCAGGTAGAAATGAAAAATGCAATATCTGAGAAACTGGATGTAATGACCAAATGGAGAGAAGAAGCAATTGAATAAGTTAGTGATATACAAGATAAGTTATGGAAAATAATGAAGTTGAACAAAAGAGAGAAAAAAAGAATGATGAACTGCAAGAGTAGACTTAGGGAACTCAGTTACCCCATCAGACATAGTAACATTTATGTCATAGGAGTTGAATTTGCAGAATAGAGTGATAAAGAAAAAAATCCTGAAAGCAGCAAGACAGAAGAAATCCCTAACTTACAAGGAAAGACTCATAAGTCTAGTTGCAGATCTTTCAACAGAAATTTTGCATTACAGAAGAGAGTGGCATGGTATATTAGAAATGCTGAATGGCAAAAATCTGCAACCAAGAATATTCTATATAGCAAAGCTATCATTCAGAATACATGGAGAAGTAAAGAGTTTCCCAGACAAACAAAAACTAAAGGAGATTTTGATCACTAAGACAGCCCTACAAGGAATATTAAAGGGAATTCTTTGCATGCAAAGGAAAGAAGGAAAATGTAAAGGACTGGAAAGGAACAGAGAAAATTCTCCAGAAGCAATGATAAAACAAGTAAGAAAAGGGACCTAAATGCATATCTATCAATAATTATTCTGTCAATGTCCTCCATGACATTAGAACAAGGAAGGGAAAAGTGAAGGGGGGGTGGGATCAGAAGGGGAGATGAACCATGAGAGATTATGGACTCTGAGAAACAAACTGAGGTTTTCAGAGGGGAGCGCAGGGGAGTGGGGGGATGGATTAGCTCAGTGATGGGTGTCAAGGAGGGTGTGTATTGCACGGAGCACTGGGGGTTATACGCAAACAATGAACCATGGAACACTACATCAAAAACTAATGATGTCATTCACTATGCTCCACAGATAAGTGAAACCATATGATAACTGACTCTCTCTGCTTGACTTATTTCACTCAGCATAAGCTCTCCCAATCCCGTCCATGCTGATACAAAAGTTGGGTGTTCATCGTTTCTGATGGAGGCATAATACTCCATAGTATACATGGACCATATCTTCCTTATCCATTCGTCCGTTGAAGGGCATCTTGGTTCTTTCCACAGTTTGGTGACTGTGGCCTTTGCTTCTATTAACATTGGGGTACAGATGGCCCTTTTCCCATTATATCTGTATCTTTGGGGTATATACCTAGTAGTGCAATTCCAGGGCCATAGGGAAGCTCTATATTTAATTTCTTAAGGAATCTCCACACTGTTTTCCAAAGTGGCTGCACCAACTTGCATTACCCTTTCTCCACATCCTCTCCAACACATGTTGTTTACTGTCTGGTTACTTTTGGCCATTCTACTGGTGTAAGGTGGTATCTCAATGTGGTTTTGATTTGAATTTCCCTGATGGCTAGTAATGACAAACATTTTTTTATGTGTCTGCTAGCCATTTGTATATCTTCATTGGAGAAGTGTCTATTCATGTCTTCTGTCCATTTTTTGACGTGATTATCTGTTTTTGTCTGTTGAGCTTGAGAAGTTCTTTATAGATCTTGGATTTCAGCCCTTTGTCTGTACTGTCATTTGCGAATATCTTCTCCCATTCCGTGGGTTGCTTCTTTGTTTTGTTGACTGTTCCCTTTGCTGTGCAGAAGGTTTTGATCTTGATAAAGTCCCAAAAGTTTATTTTTGCTTTTGTTTCCTTTGCCTTTGGAGATATATCTTGAAAGAAATTGCTGTGGCTGATGTCAAAGAGGTTACTGCCTATGTTCTCCTATAGGATTCTACTGGATTCCTGCCTCACGTTGAGGTCTTTTATCCATTTTGAGTTTATCTTTGTGTATATTATAGATGCAGAGGAGAAGGGAGTTGGGGGAAATCGGAGGGGGAGATGAGCCATGACAGACTATGGACTCTGAGGAACTAACTGAGGGTTTTGGAGGGGAGGGGGCTGGGAGGTTGGGTGAGCCTTGTGGTGGGTATTGTGGAGGGCACATATTGCATGGAGCACTGGGTGTGGTTCATACACAATGAACTGTGGAACACTGAAAAGAAATTTAAAAAATAAAAATTTAAAGAAATGCACATGTAGTGAAAAGAAGAGCCATCTGTACTCCAATGTTCATAGCAGTAATGGCCAGAGTCGCCAAACTATAGAAAGAACAAAAATGCCCTTCAACAGATGAATGGACAAAGAAGCTATGGTCCATATATACTATGAAGTATTATGCCTCCATCAGAAAGCATGAATACCCAACTTTTCTATCAACATGGATGGGACTGGAGGAGATTATACTGAGTGAAATAAGTCAAGCAGAGAAAGTCAATTATCATATGGTTTTTCTTATTTGTGGACCATAAGGAATAATATGGAGGTCATGGGGAGATGGAGAGAAGTGTGTTGGGGGAAATTGGAGGGGGAGATGAACCATTAGAGACTGTGGACTCTGAGAAACAACTGAGGGTTTTGGAAGGGAGATGGGTGGGAGGTTGGATGAGACTTTTGGTGGATATTATGGAGAGCAAGTATTACATGGAGCACTGGGTGTTGTGCATAAACAATGAATTCTGGAACACTGAAAAATTTAAAGTAAATAAATAAAAATTAAAAAAATGATGTACTGTATGGTGACTAACATAATATAATAAAATACAAATCACTTAAAAATAATTATTCTGAATGTAAAATAAGTGAACACTCCAATCGAAAGACATAGGGTGTCAGAATGGATTAAAAAAAAAAACTCTTAATCTCACAAAACAAACTGAGGGTTGCTGGGGGGAGGGGGTTTGGGAGAAGGGGGTGGGATTATGGACATTGGGGAGGGTATGTGCTTTGGTGAGTGCTGTGAAGTATGTAAACCTGGTGATTCACAGACCTGTACCCCTGGGGATAAAAATATATGTTTATAAAAAATAAAAAAATTATATTTAAAAAAAAAAGCTCCATCTATATGCTGCCCACCCGAGATTCATTTTATTTATTTATTTTTAAATTTAATTTAATTTTTCAGTGTTCCAAGATTCATTGTTTATGCACCACACCCAGTGCTCCATGCAATACATGCCCTCCTTAATACCCACCACCAGGCTCACCCCCCCCACCCAACTCCCTTCCAGAGTCCACAGTCTCTCATGGTTCATCTTCCCCTCCAATTTCCCCCAAATCATTTTTTTTTCTCCTACTGTCCTCCATGTTATTCCTTATGCTCCACAAGTAAGTGAAACCATATGATAATTGACTTTCTCTGTTTGACTCATTTCACTCATTTTAATCTCCTCCTGTCCAGTCCATGTTGATACAAAAGTTGGGTATTCATCCTTTCTGATAGAGGTGTAATATTCCATTGTATATATGAGCCATATCTTCTTTATCCATTCATCTGTTGTAGGACATCTTGTCTCTTTCCACATTTTGGCGATTGTGGCCATTGTTGGTATGAACACTGGGGTACATATGGCTCTTCTTTTCACTACATCTGTATATTTGGGATGGATAACCAGTAGGGCAATTGCAGAGTCATAGGGTAGCTCTATTTTTAATTATGAGATTCATTTTAGACCTAAAGACACCTGCAGATTGAAACTGAAGTAATGGAAAAGTATTTATCTTTCTTTCTTTCTGTTTTTTTTTTTCTCAGCCAGTCAGTGCAGCCTAGAGCTTCCAGTGGATTCAGAACACTCTCTCATTAAAGGTTTTTTATTACAGCTTTCCTGAGATCTTATTCACATATCATTCACTGATTTAAGGGTACAGTTCAGTTGTTTTCAGTACATTCACAGAGTTGTGCAACCATCACTATAACAAATTCAGAACATTTTCATCAGCCCTAAAAGAAACCTTGTGTCACTCCCCCTTTTCTTCCATAGCCTCTCCCCAGCACTGGGCAGCCACTCAACTACCTTCTGAATTGATGTCAGAAGAAAGCAGGAGGAGCGATACCAGCATCAGACAAACTAGATTTTAAACCAAGGAGCGTAAAAGGAATGAAGAAAGGCACTACATAATAATGAAGGGTACTCTCCAACAAGAAGGTCTAAAAATTGTAAATATTTATGCTTCCAATGTGGGAGCACACAAATATATGAAATGATTAATAACAAACACAAAAGTACTCACTGAGAGTAATGCAATAATACTAGGGAACTTTAACACCTCAAATACATCAAAGGAGAAAAGACATCTAAGCAGAAAATCAACTAGGAAAAAAATGGCTTTGAGTAGCACACTAGAAAAGATGGACTTACCGGATATATTCAGTACATTTCATCTTAATGCAACAAAATGCATATTCTTTCCAAGTGCACATAGGACATTCTCCAGAATAGACCACAAATTGTGACTCAAGAAGTACAAAAAGACTGAATTGATACCATGGATATTTTCTGACCACAATGCTATGAAACTTGAAGCAATCACAAGAAAAATACTAGAACCAAGATGCCCTTCAATGGATGAATGGATAAGGAAGATGTGGTCCATATACACTAATGAGTATTATGCCTCCATCAGAAAGAACGAATGCCCAACTTTTGTAGCAACATGGATGGGACTGGAAGAGATTATGCTGATTGAAATAAGTCAAGCAGAGAGAGTCAATTATCATATGGTTTCACTTATTTGTGGAGCATAACAAAAAGCATGGAGGACATGGGGAGTTAGAAGGGGATTGGGGTAAATTGGAGGGGGAGGTGAATCATGAGAGACTATGGACTCTGAAAAACAATCTGAGGGGTTTGAAGTGGTGGGGGGGTGGAGGTTGGGGTACCACATGGTGGGTATTATAGAGGGCACGGATTGCATGGAGCACTGGGTGTGGTGAAAAAATAATGACACTGTTATGCTGAAAATAAATAAATGAAAAAAAATCATAGGAGAATAGAACAAGAGAGAGAAATAGAAGGGTTAAGAACTTAACTTCTTAATTAAAGTGGATTAAGAACCTAAGTATAAGACCAGAAAAAAAAATATGTGCAAACATACTGGGCTATCTGGAAGAAATGGAAAAATTTCTAGAAACATATAAACTACCAAAACTGAAACAGGAAGAAATTAATAAAAATAAATAGACTCATATCAGGGAGATCATATGATAGTTGTCTTTCTCTGCTTGACTTATTTCACTAAGCATGATACGCTCTAGTTCCATCCATGTTGTCGCAAATGACAAGATTTCATTTCTTTTGATGGCTGCATAGTATTCCATTGTGTATATATACCACATCTTCTTGATCCATTCATCTGTTGATGGACATCTAGGTTCTTTCCATAGTTTGGCTATTGTGGACATTGCTGCTATAAACATTTGGGTGCACGTGCCCCTTTGGATCACTACATTTGTATCTTTAGGGTAAATACCCAATAGTGCAATTGCTGGGTCATAGGGCAGTTCTATTTTCAACATTTTGAGGAACCTCCATGCTGTTTTCCAGAGTGGCTGCACCAGCTTGCATTCCCACCAACAGTGTAGGAGGGTTCCCCTTTCTCCGCATCCTCGCCAGCATCTGTCATTTCCTGACTTGTTGATTTTAGCCATTCTGACTGTGTGAGGTGATATCTCATTGTGGTTTTGATTTGTATTTCCCTGATGCCGAGTGGTATGGAGCACTTTTTCATGTGTCTGTTGGCCATCTGGAAAGTGGTGATGCAACATGGGGGCTTAAGTGGGTAGGAGAAGAATCAATGAAACAAGATGGTATTGGGAGGGAGACAAACCATAAGTGACTCTTAATCTCACAAAACAAACTGAGGTTTGCTGGGGGGAGGGGGTTTGGGAGAAGGGGGTGGGATTATGGACATTGGGGAGGGTATGTGCTTTGGTGAGTGCTGTGAAGTGTGTAAACCTGGTGATTCACAGACCTGTACCCCTGGGGATAAAAATATATGTTTATAAAAAATAAAAAAAATTAAAAAAATTAAAATAAAAATAAATAGACTGATAACCATGAAGAAATGGAATCAGTAATAAAAAATCTCTGAGTAAACAGAAGACTGGGGCCAGATGGTTTCCTAGGGGAATTATACCAGACATTTAAAGGGTTAATACCTATACTTCTCAAATTGTTCCAAAAAATAGAAATGGAAGGATAGCTTCCAAATTCCATTATGAGGCCATCATTACAGTGATTCCAAAACCGGACAAAGACCACAATAAAAAGAAGAATTACAGGCCAATATCCCTGAGGAACATGGATGTAAAAAAAACTCAGTGAGATAATAGAAAACCAAATCACACAGTATATTAAGAGAATTATTCACCACAATCAAGTGGGATTTATTTCTGGGCTGCAGGGATGGTTCAATGTGCCCAAGACAATCAATGTGATACACCATGTTAATAAAAGAAAGGACAAGAACCATATGATCCTCTCACTAAATGCAAAAAAGGCATGTGAGAAAATACAGCATCCATTCTTGATAAAAACCCTCAATAAAATAAGGATAGATGGAACCTACCTCAACATCATAAAGGCCATACATGAAAGACCCACAACTAATGCATCCTTAACTGGGACAAACAGAGCTTTCCCTCCACAGTCAGAAACAAGACAGGGATGTCCACTCTCATCATTGCTATTTAACATAATACTGGAAGTCTTAGTTTTAGTAATCAGACAATAAAAGGAAATAAAAGACTCCAACTTGGCAAGGAAGAAGTCAAGCTTTCTATTTGCAGACAACATGATACTATATGTAGGAAACCTAAAAGAATCCATGAAAAAATTGCTAAAACTAATATGCGAATTCAACAAAGTCACAGGGTATAAATCAATGCACAGAAATCTTTTGCATTTCTATGCACCAACAATGAAGTAACAGAAAAGGAAATCAAGAAATTGATCCCACTTACAATTGCACAGAGCTTGAACAAACAATCCTAAAATTTCTATGGAATGACATGTAAAGACTCCAATAACCAAATCAATCTTAAAGAAAATTGAAGTTGGAGACAGCATGATTTCAAACTTCAAGTTATATTACAAAGTTGTAGTCTTCAAGACAATATGATATTGGCACAAAAACAGACACATAAATCAATGGAACAGAATTTTAAAAACTCAGAAATGGGCCTATAACTATACGATCGACTAATCTTTGACAAAGCAGGAAGGAAAAAAAAAGGCAGTCTCTTTGTCAAATGCTTTTTCAGCATCTATTGAGAGTATCATATGGTTCTTGTTCTTTCTTTTATTGATGTGTTGTATCACATTGATTGATTTGCGGATGTTGAACCAATCTTGCAGCCCTGGAATAAATCCCACTTGGTCGTGGTGAATAATCTTTTTAATGTACTGTTGAATCCTATTGGCTAGTATTTTGTTGAGTATTTTCGCATCTGTGTTCATCAAGGATATTGGTCTATAGCTCTCTTTTTTGGTGGGATCCTTGTCTGGTTTTGGGATCAAGGTGATGCTGGCCTCATAAAATGAGTTTGGAAGTTTTCCTTCCATTTCTATTTTTTGGAACAGTTTCAGGAGAATAGGAATTAGTTCTTCTTTAAATGTTTGGTAGAATTCCCCCGGGAAGCCATCTGGCCCTGGGCTTTTGTTTGTTTGGAGATTTTTAATGACTGTTTCAATCTCCTTACTGGTTATGGGTCTGTTCAGGCTTTCTATTTCTTCCTGGTTCAGTTGTGGTAGTTTATATGTTTCTAGGAATGCATCCATTTCTTCCAGATTGTCAAATTTATTGGTGTAGAGTCGCTCATAGTATGTTCTTATAATAGTTTGTATTTCTTTGGTGTTAGTTGTGATCTCTCTTCTTTCATTCATGATTTTATTTATTTGGGTCCTTTCTCTTTTCTTTTTGATAAGTCGGGCCAGGGGTTTATCAATTTCATTAATTCTTTCAAAGAACCAGCTCCTAGTTTTGTTGATTTGTTCTATTGCTTTTTTGGTTTCTAATTCATTGATTTCTGCTCTGATCTTTATGATTTCATGGAGGTTCCTCAAAATGTTGAAAATAGAACTGCCCTATGACCCAGCAATTGCACTATTGGGTATTTACCCTAAAGATACAAACGTAGTGATCCAAAGGGGCACGTGCACCCAAATGTTTATAGCAGCAATGTCCACAATAGCCAAACTATGGAAAGAACCTAGATGTCCATCAACAGATGAATGGATCAAGAAGATGTGGTATATATACACAATGGAATACTATGCAGCCATCAAAAGAAATGAAATCTTGCCATTTGCGACAACATGGATGGAACTAGAGCGTATCATGCTTAGTGAAATAAGTCAAGCAGAGAAAGACAACTATCATATGATCTCCCTGATATGAGGAAGTGGTGATGCAACATGGGGGCTTAAGTGGGTAGGAGAAGAATCAATGAAACAAGATGGTATTGGGAGGGAGACAAACCATAAGTGACTCTTAATCTCAGAAAACAAACTGAGGGTTGCTGGGTGGAGGGGGTTTGGGAGAAGGGGGTGGGATTATGGACATTGGGGAGGGTATGTGCTTTGGTGAGTGCTGTGAAGTGTGTAAACCTGGTGATTCACAGACCTGTACCCCTGGGGATAAAAATATATGTTTATAAAAATAAAAAATTAAAAAAAAAGAATATTATGAAAACCTATATGCCAAACAATTATATAATTTGGAAGAAATGGATAAATTCCTAGAAATACATAAGTTACCAAAACTGAAATAAGAAGAAATAGAAAATTTGAACAGACTGATAATCAGCAATGAAAATGAATCAGTAATTAAAAATCTCCCACTGTTATTTAACAGAGTACTGGAAATTCATAATTTCAGCAATCAGACAACAGAGAGAAATAAAGACATCCAAATGGGCAAGGAAGAAGTACAACTTTCAGTATTTGCAGATGACATGATACCCTATGTAGAAACCCCAAAAGACTGAATCAAAAATTTGCTAGACCAGATACAAGAATTCAGTAAAGTTACAGGACACAAAATCAATATACAGAAATTTGTTGCATTTCTATACAGCAATATTGAAGGAACAGAAAGAGAATTCAAGAAATCAACCCATTTACAATTGCACTCAAAACTATAAGATATCTAAGAATAAACTTAACCAGATTGTACTCTGAAAACTATAAAACACTGATGAAGGAAATTGAACAGGACAAAAAGAAATGGGACAGTATTCAATACTCACAGATTGGAAGAACAAATACTGTGAAAATGTCTATATTACCAAAGGTAATATACAAACTTAATGTGATCCTTACCAGATTCCACTATCACCTTTCACAAAGCTAAAAAGAACAATCCTAAAATGTGCATGGAACCACAAAAGACCCCCAAATCCAAAGAAATCTTTATAAAGATATTTAAAGTTGGACTTCAAGTTGTAGTTTAAAGCTGTAGTGAGATGAAAGAGGGACAATATGGCAGAGAAGTAGGAGACCCTGTTTCAACCAGTCCCCTAAATTGAGCTAAATATCTAGTAGAATACTCTGAACACCTATGAAATCAGCCTGAGATGTAAGATATTACACTTCTGGATCTCTACGGGGATAGAAGACATCAGTGAAGAGGTAAAGCAGAGTGTGAACTCTTGGACTGATATTGGAGGATAAACAGAACAGGGAGAGAGCCACCAGAAGCGACCCATTGGAAAGTAATGCCCCAATATGAAAGTGCCCTGTGATTGGGGACCAGCATTAACTCGGATACTGGTTAAAGGCACTCAAAAAGAGCAAACATTCTTAAGGGGCAACTGGTGGAATTGGGCAATCATGGGCACAGACCTATTCCCATGGTCCCATGACTGTCACTGCTGGTGACCACCCATGCCAGAGAGAGCCTGGTGGTGGCTTCAGTTTGTGGTCCCTGAGCTCAGGGTGTTCCACTGCTTGCACCACACTTAGGCTGGGTGCACTCCTGCCCATGCCTGAGAGTCCAGTGTGGGCACTGGCCATTGGTCTCAGGGCCTGCAGCCTTCCGTGACCAGCTGTGGGGTCTGAATGCACCCAGACCATGCCTGAGAGAACCCAGCACAGTCTCCAGTGAGGTTCCCTCCACCTGCAGGTTTCCACGACCTGTGCCACCGCTGTGGGTGAGTGACCCCAGAAAGCAGTCCTGTCAATGGCAGACACCTAGGTTTGGGCTCACCAGGACCAATATTTCTTGCAGTTTTAGTGGCACAGTGTTGGAGAGACAAGCAGAGGCCTCAGGCAATCACTGAGACATTAGCTGGGGGTGCGCACCACTTGTGGAAGTTTGCATTGTTCAGCAGAGTTTGCAGAGGGGGAGTCTGTGAGTTCTGGAGCACCCAGAGGAGAGCCGACTGAGGTTTCTTTCTGAGCCAGAGGTCTGGGTGTGGACAGTTTACTTTACATTAATCCTCTGAAAACCCGCAAAACCCCACCAAAGAACAAAACCCTCCAGTGAATTAAAGCCTGAAAAACTGGATTCCACAGAGCCAAGCCCCTTTAAAGGGCACAGGGCAACCAAGCCCAAGCAGGACTGATTGAAAAACAATGTGGCAGGCCCCTGTCCCAGAAGACAAGCCAAAAGAAAAAGAGGACAGCCACCAGAGTGTCCCCCCAGAAATGTAAAACCCCAACACCAGGGGAAAAACTATATTAGGCTCTCCATATTGCCCCAAAACCTGTATATTTCATATTTCATCTTTCTTTTCTTCTTTCTTTCTTTCTTTCTTTCTTTCTTTCTTTCTTTCTTTCTTTCTTTCTTTCTTTCTTTCATCCCTTTCCTTCTTCCTTCTTTCTCTTTCTTTCTTTCATTCATTCATTCTCATGATTCTTGTTCTTTTATTTTTTTAAGCCAACATATTCCATAATAACTTTTTAACTTGAATTTTTTATACACATACCTGTGTATTTTTCTTTTCTTTTCTTTTTTATTTATTTTCAGCATAACAGTATTCATTGTTTTTGCATCACACCCAGTGCTCTATGCAATCTGTGACCTCTCTAATACCCACCACCTGGTTTACCCAACCTCCCACCCTCCACCCCTTCAAAACCCTCAGATTGTTTTTCAGAGTCCATAGTCTCTCATGGTTTACCTCCCCTTCCAATTTCCCTCAACTTCCTTCTCCTCTCAATCTCCCCTTGTCCTCCATGCTATTTGTTATGCTCCACAAATAAGTGAAACCATATGATAATTGACTCTTTCTGCTTGACTTATTTCAAAGATATAATCTTCAAGGTAATCCTTTTCCCTATTCAATACTACCCTTAGGGACGCCCGGGTGGCTCAGTGGGTTAAGCTGCTGCCTTTGGCTCAGGTCATGATCTCAGGGTCCTGGGATTGAGTCCCACATCAGGCTCACTGCTCAGCAGGGAGCCTGCTTCACTCTCTCTCCCTCTCTCTCTGCCTGTCTCTCTGCCTACTTGTGATCTCTCTCTGTCAAATAAATAAATAAAATCTTAAAAAAAATACTACCCCTATATATAAACCAGTTTTAATTTCCCTGTATCTCTGGAAAGTTGAAATCATTTAGAAAGATAACAAGATTCACCCCGGAAGAACTGAAATAACCTTCCTTGATCACATTGAGTGTATATAACCACCTTCTCATCTTATTCTTCTGTTAGTGTTTCCATGTATTTGTTTTTGTTTTTGTACTACATAAATTTTATTCATGGAGTCAATTTTTGCTGTTTTTTTCTTTTTTTTCTTGTCTTAGTTTTTTCGTTTGTTGTTTTTTCTTTATGTACCTTATAAATCTTACTTCTGGAGCTCATTTTGGCTGGGTTTTCTCTCTTTTTTTCTTTTCTCATTCCTTTTGGTGGTGACTTCTGATTGCTCTGAAACTTTCCAGAGTGCACCTTGACTAGATCATGTTGATATATTCAGCTATATACATCCATCAACCACCTCTCACCAAAAGGATGAGGATGAGGAACACGCAATGGAGGGAAAATTCAGAGACTGTGCCCTCACCTATGGAACTATTGGATATGGACATAAAAAGTATGTCAAAAAGGGAATTCAGGGTAAAAATTATTCAGACAATAGCTAGGCTGGAGAAGACCATTAGTGGCAACATAGAATCTCTAAGGCAGAAATGAAGGCTGATATGGCAGTACTAAAAAATGCTATCAATGAGATCCAATCTAATCTAAATACGCTAACAGCTACTGTAAGTGAGGCAGAAGATTCAATTAGTGATCTAGAAGACAAACTGATAGAAAAGAAGGATCAGGAGGACACCTGGACCAAACAGCTTAGAAGCCATGAAAACAGCTTTAGGGAACTAAATGATGCCATGAAATGACCAATGTCAGAATTACTGGGATCCCTGAGGGACTGGAGAAAAAGAGAAGACTAGTAGATATAGTTGAATGAATTATGAATTAAAATATCCTTAAGCTGGGGGAATGGAATGAGTGTTTGAGTCCTACAGGCAGAAAGGACAACCCCCAAGATCAACAAGTCCAGAAAGACCCCCAGACACTTCATTGTGAAATTCACAAGTCATAATTTTAGACAAAAGTCCTTAAGGACAGCTACAGGGAAGATATTCCTTACAAATAAAGGAAGGCCCATCAGAATAACATCAGACTGGTCCACATAAACCTGGCAAGCTAGAAAGGGCTGGCAAGACAAATTCAGGGCACTAAATGAGAATAACATGCAGACAATAATATTTTATCCAGCAAAACTGACATTCAAAATGGATGGGGAGAAAAAGAGCTTTCAAGACCAGCAAGGTTTAAAAGAGTATGTGAGGAGGGAGACAAGATGGCAGAGAAATAGGAGGCACTGTTTCAACTAGTCCCCTAAAGTGAGTTGATTATCAATCAAAGAACTCTGATCACCCATGAAATCAGCCTGAGATTAGAATTCAAAGAACTCTGATCACCCATGAAATCAGCCTGAGATTAGAATTATACACTTCTGGATCTCTATGGGGGCAGAAGACGCCAGTGGACAGGTAAAGCAGAGTGGGAACATTGGACTGATATTGGAAGATAAACAAAAGGGGGAGGGAGCCACCAGAAGTGACCCATTGGAAAGTAATGCCCCAATACGAGAGTGCTCTGCAATTGGGAACCAGCATTAACTTGGAGTCTGGTTGAAAGCACTCAAAAAGAGCAAAAGATCTTAAGGGGAAATTGGTGGAATTAGGCGGTTAGGGACAGGGGCTTAATCCCATGGACCTAGGATGGCCACCACTGGCGATGAGCCAGAGGGAGTGCTGCGAAGAAGCTAGGCCTTGGTCCCAGAGTCACTGGTGCACGTGAGAGCATCTGGGTGGTGATGCACATGAAATAGTCTGGTGCGGATGCTAGCCAGTGTTCTCTAGAACCACAGCGTTTTGCTCTCTGCACACATGCTATGTGACCTGGGTCTGAATCGCACTCCACACCCTCCCCTGAGAGAGGTCTGTGTGGGCGCTACCAGTGCTCTCTAGGACGGGGAGACTCTGAACACTCCCATCCCAGGCCATCGTGAAAATCTCAGTATGCTATCCCTGGTTGGGACCTCTCTGGAGATCTGGACATGCCCAGACAGCTGTGGCAGAGACAGCTGCTGGAAGCCAGCTCTCTGGACTAGTAATTCTCCTGGTTTGGGGTAAAATCGGGAGTTCCTGAGATCCCTGAGACTGTGACTGGGGACGTACTCTGCCAGTGGCAGAGGCGGAATTTATGTGCTCTGGAGCACCCAGAGGGGAACAAACTGAGGCTTCTCTCTGAGATGGAGGTCTGGATGCAGTTTGCTTTCCTCTAAGAACCAGCAAAAGCAGCCAAGGAGAGAAAACAAACAAACAAACAAACAAAAATCCCAAAACAAAAAAAAGTCTCCAGAGATTAAAAGCCTGAAAAACCAGTTTCCTCAGAGCCCAGCCCCTTGATAGGGGGCAAGAAGACTCAACTCTAGCAAGAGGGCCTGAAAAACCATGTGGCAGGCCCTTCCCCCCAAAAGCCAGGAAAAAAACAAAACAAAACAAATAAACAAATAAAAAAACAACCAAGAGGACAATCTCTACTACTTCATAGATATAACTTTTATTTTTAAATTTTCCCCACTATTCTTGTATTTTTCAATTTTTAAAATATATTTTAACCTATTTACGATCACAATGAGATGTTCAGTACAACAAATTCAGTAGTAACCTTTTAACTTGAAATTTTTTGATGCACATAACTGTTTTTCTTTTGCTTTTCTATTTTTTATGTTTTAACTATTTTCTTTTGTTTATTTTTAATAAACATATAGAGATAAGCTTAAAGGTAATCCCTCTTTCCCAAGCAATGCTACCCCTATATATAAACAAGTTTTAATTCCCCTCTATCTGAGGAAAGTTGAGTCCTTTAACAAAGATATCAAGATACATCCAGGGAGAATCAAATTAACCATCCTCGCCAATAATGAGAATTTATAACCACCCTCCCATCATTTTCTTCAGTCAGTGTTTCTGTGAATTTGTTTTTGCTCTGGTAGTATATAAATCTTTTTTTTGGCACAGTGTACCATGGTCCTTGTAGCACAGGCTAAGTGTACTCCATAGAATATATGGACCACATCTTCATTATCCATTCATCCATTGAAGGGCATCTCTTTTCTTTCCCAGTTTGGAGCCTGTGGGCATTGCTGCTATGAACATTGGGGTACAGATGGCCCTTCTTTTCATTACATCTGTATCTTTGGGGTAAATACCTAGTAGTGCAATTGCAGGGGTCATAGGGAAGCTCTATTTTTAATTCTTAAGGAATCTCCATACTATTTTCCAAAGTGGATGTACCAACTTGCATTCCCACCAACAATGTAAGAGGACTCCCCATTCTCCACATCCTCTCCAACACACATTGTTTACTGTCTTGTAAATTTTGGCCATTCTAACTGGCAGAAGGTGGTATCTCAATGTGGTTTTGATTTGAATCTCCCTGATGGCTAGTGGTGATGAACATTTTTTCATGTGTCTGTTAGCCATTTGTATGTCTTCATTGCAGAACTGTCTGTTCATGTTTTCTGCCCTTTTTTTTTTAATTTTTTATTTTTTATAAACATATATTTTTATCCCCAGGGGTACAGGTCTGTGAATCACCAGGTTTACACACTTCACAGCACTCACCAAATCACATACCCTTCCCAATGTCCATAATCCCACCCCCTTCTCCCAAACCCCCTCCCCCCAGCAATCCTCAGTTTGTTTTGTGAGATTAAGAGTCACTTATGGTTTGTCTCCCTCCCAATCCCATCTTGTTTCATTTATTCTTCTTCTACCCACTTAAGCCTCCATGTAAATCTTATACGTGGGGCTCATTTTGGCTGGGTTCTTCTTTTTTATTCTTTGTCATTTACTTTTTTCAGTCTTTTTGTTTGTCTGATTTTTTTTTTTTGTACACTTCATAAATCTTACTTTTGGGGCCCATTCGGGCTGTGTCTTCTCTCTCTCTCTCTCTCTCTTTTTCATTTCATTTTCATTTCTCTCTCTATATATTTTTTTTTCTTTTTTCTTTCTTTTTGGGACTCCCAATTGCTCAGAAGTGTTCCAGAGTTCACCTTGTCTGCACCACAGTTCATACATTCAGCTACACATCCCTTCAGCCATCTCTCACCAAAATGACAAGGAGGAGGACTGCCCAACAGAGGAAAAATTCAGAGACTGTGTCCTCAGCCACAGAGCTATTGGATATGGACATAAAGAGTATGTCAGAAAGGAAATTCAGGGTAACAATTATCCAGGCAGTGGCTAGGTTGGAGAAAGCCTTTAATGATAAAATGGAATCGATTAGGGCAGAAGTGAAAGCCACCAGGGATGATGTTAACAATGCTCTCAATGAGTTTCAAATGAATCTAAATTCTCTAGGAGCTAGGGTAACTGAGGGAGAAGATAGAATTAGTGATATAGAGGACAAACTGATAGAGAAAAAGGATTAGGAGAAAGCCTGGAACAAACATATTAGAAGCCATGAAAATAGATTTAGGGAAATAAATGATGCCATGAAACAGTCTGATGTCAGAATTATTGGAGTCCCTGAGGGGGAGGAGAAAGAAATAAGACTAGAGGATATTTTTGAACAAATTTTCCATGCAAATTTTCCCAAGCTGGGGAATAGAACCAGCGTTTGTGTCCTAGAGGCAGAAAGATCACCCCCCAAGATCATAGAATCTAGAAAGACCTTGAGAAACCCGATTGTGAAAATGATGAATCTTAATCATAGACAGGAGCTCTTGAAAGCAGCTAGGGCAAAGAGATTCCTTATGTACAGAGGAAAGCCCATCAGAATAATGTCAGACCTGTCCACAGAAACCTGGCAAGTCATAAAGGGCTGGCAAGATGTATTCAGGGCACTAAATGAGAAGAAAAAGGAGTGAAGAATACTTTATCCAGCAAGATTGACATTTAAAATGGATAGAGAGATAAAGAGCTTCCAAGACTGGCAAAGTTTAAAAGAGTATGTGACCACCAAGCTGGCACTACAAGAAATATTAAGGGGGGGGTCTATAAAAGAGGAAAAAACCCCAAGAATATCATTGAACAGAAATTTATGGAGAGAACTTACAGAAACAAAGATTTCACAGGTAACATGATGTCAATAAAAACTTATCTCTCAATAATCACTCTTAACGTGAATGGCCTAAGTGAGTCCATAACATGGCACAGGGTTGCAGATTGGATAGAATGACAGGACCCATCCATATGCTGTCTACAAGAGACCCATTTTGAATGTAAGGATACATCCAACTGAAAGTGAAGAGATGGAAAAGCATCTTTCATGCCAATGGGCCTCAAAAGAAGTCTGGAGTAGTGATTCTCATATCAGATAAATTAGATTTTAAACTAAAGACAATAGTCAGTGATACAGAAGGACACTACATCATTCCTTTTTTAAAATTTCTTTTCAGCATAACAGAATTCCTTGTTTATGCACCACACACAGTGCTCCATGCAATACGCGCCCTCCATAATACCCACTACCTGGCTCCTCCAACCTCCCATCCCCCGCCCCTTCAAAATCCTCAGATTGTTTTTCAGAGTCCATAGTTTCTCATGGTTCATCTCCCCCTCCAATTTCCCTCAACTCCCTTCTCCTCTCCATCTCCCTATGTCCTCCATGTTATTTGTTATGCTCCACAAATAAGTGAAACCATATGATAATTGACTCTCTCTGCTTGACTTATTTCACTCAGCATAATCTCTTCCAGTCCAGTCCACGTTGATACAAAAGTTGGGTATTCATCCTCTCTGATGGAGGAATAATATTCCATAGACACTACATCATTCTTAAAGGGTCTATCAACAAAGACGATCAAACAGTTGTAAGTATTTGTGTCCTCAAATGGGAGCAGCCCACTACATAAGATAAAGAGTGATATTGATATGAAAACATTAATAGTAGGAGACCTTAACATGCCACTCTCAATAATAGATCATCCAAGCAGAAAATTAATAAAGAAACAAGAACATTGAGTAACACATTGATATGATAATCAAGATAAAGAGTGATATTGATATGAAAACATTAATAGTAGGAGACCTTAACATGCCACTCTCAATAATAGATCATCCAAGCAGAAAATTAATAAAGAAACAAGAACATTGAGTAACACATTGGACCAGATGAACCTCATAGATATATACAGAATATTTCACCCTAAAACAACAGAATACTCATTTTTCTCGAGTGCACATGGAACCTTCTCCAGAATAGACCACATACTGGGTCACAAATCAAGGCTAAATATATACCAAAAGATTGAGATTATTCCCTGCATATCATCAGATCACAATGCTTTGAAACTGGAGCTCAACCACAAGAAAAATTCAGAAGGAATTCAAACACTTGGAAGATAAAGACCAACTTGCTTAAGAATGTTTGGATCAACCAGGATATGAAAGAAGAACTTAAACAATTCATGGAAACAAATGAGATTGAAGACACTTTGGTCCAAAACCTATGGGATACAGCAAAGGTGGTCCTAGGGGGAAATACATAGCCATCTAAGCTCCCTCAAAAAACTTGAAAAATCCAGAATACACCAGCTGTTTTTACACTTTAAAAAACTGGAGAATCAACAACAAATTAAGCCAAATCCACACACAAGAAGGGAAATTATTAAGATTAGAACAGAGATCAATGAGATAGAAACTAGAGATACAGTAGAATGCATCACTGAAACTAGAAGCTGCATTTTTGAAAGAATAAATAAGATTGACAAACCGTTGACCAAACTAATCCAAAAGAAAAGATAGAGAAACAAATTAATAAAATTATGAATGAAAATGGGAAGATCACAATTAACACCAAGGAAATAGAAACAATCATCAGAAATTTTTATCAATAGTTATATGCCAATAAGTTAAGCAACCTAGACAAAATGGATGTATTCATGGAAAACTATAAACTTCCAAAACTGAATCAAGAAGAACTTGACAACCCAGATAGACCAATATCTAGTAACAAGATTGAAGCAGTGATCAAAAACCTCCCAAATAACAAGAGCCCAGGACCTGACAGTTTCCCTGAGATATTCTACTAAACATTCAAAGAAGAAATAATACCTATTCTCCTAAAGCTGTTTCAAGAAATTGAAGCAGAAGGAAAACTTCAGACTCTTCTTATGAAGCCAGCATTACTCTGATCCCCAAACCAGGCAAAGATCCCATCAAAAAGGAGAATTTTAGTTCAATAACCATGATGAATATGGATGTTAATATTCTCAAAAAGATCCTAGCTAATAGGATCCAACAGTACATGAAAAAGATTATCCACCATGACCAGGTGGGATTTATCCCTGGAATGCAAGGGTGGTTCAACTTTTGCAAATCAATCAATGTGATAGAACAAATCAATAAGAGAAGAGAGAATAACAACATGGTCCTCTCAATGGATACAGAAAAAAAATTTGACAAAATCCAGCATCTGTTCCTGATTAAAAGCTTCAAAGTATAGGGATAGAGGGAACATTCCTAAACTTCATAAAATCTATATATGAAAAACCTACAGTGAATATCATCCTCAATGGAAAAAAGCTGACAGTCTTCCCTTTGAGATCAGGATCATAACAAAGATGCCCACTCTCGCCACTATTGTTCAACATGGTATTAGTAATCCTAGCAACAGAAATCAGACAACAAAGAGAAATAAAAGCTATTCAACCTGGCAATGAAGAAGTCAAACTCTCTCTCTGCACAGATGACATGATACTTTATGTGGAAAACCCAAAGACTCCACCCCCAAACTAATAGAACTCATACATACATCAATTCAGTAATGGGTAGGATACAAAATCAATGTACAGATAACAGTTGCTTTCTTATACACTAACAATGAAAATACAGAAAGGAAAATTAGAGAATCAATTCCACTTACTATAGCACCAATAACCATAAGTTACCTAGGAATAAAGCTAACCAAAGAGGTAAAGGATCTGTATTCAAGAACCTACAGAAAACTCGTGAAAGAAATTGACGAAGACAGAAAAAGATGGAAGAACATTCCATGCTCATGGATTGAAAGAATTAACATTGTTAAAATATCCATACTGCCTAGAGCAATCTATACTTTCAATGCCATTCTGATCAACGTTCCACTGGCATTTTTCAAAGAGGCTGGAACAAACAATCCTAAAATTTGTATGCAATCAGAAGAGACCTCGAATTGCTAAGGAAATGTTG
The DNA here is from genome assembly GCF_964662115.1 of Mustela nivalis. Classification (NCBI taxonomy): domain Eukaryota; kingdom Metazoa; phylum Chordata; class Mammalia; order Carnivora; family Mustelidae; genus Mustela; species Mustela nivalis. Next base: position 73,708,525 of record NC_139040.1, read on the forward strand.
AAAAAGAAAAACAAAACTGGAGGCATTATGTTGCCTGATTTCAAGCTTTACTAAAAAGCTGTGATCCGCAAGACAGCATGGTATTGTCACAATAACAGACACAAAGACCAGTGGAACAGAGTAGAGAGCCCAAATATGGACATTGTACTCTATGGTCAAATAGTCTTCAACAAAGCAGAAAAAAAATATATACAGTGGAAAAAAGGCAGTCTCTTCAATAAATGGTGCTGGTAAAATTGGACAGCTATATGTAGAAGAATGAAACTCGACCATTCTCTTACACCATACACAAAGATAAACTTGAAATGGATAAAAGACCTCAATGTGAGGCAAAGATCCAACACAATCCTGGAGGAGAACATAGGCAGTAACCTCTTCGACGTCGACCACAGCAACTTCTTTCAAGATATGTCTCCAAAGGCAAAGGAAACAAAATCGAAAACGAACTTTTGGGACTTCATCAATATCAAAAGCTTCTGCACAGCAAAGGGAACAGTCAACAAAACAAAGAGGCAACCCACGGAATGGGAAAAGATATTCGCAAATGACACTATAGAGACATAGGGCTGATATCCAGTATCTATAAAGAACTCCTCAAACTCAACAGACACAAAACAGCTAATCATGTCAAAAAATGTGCAGAAGACATGAATAGACACTTCTCCAAAGAAGACATACAAATGGCTAACAGACATATGAAAAAATATTCATTATCACTAGCCATCAGGGAGATACGAATCAAATCCACATTGAGATACCACCTTATATGAGTTAGAATGGCCAAAATTAACAAGAGAGGAAACAACATGTGTTGGAGAGGATGTGGAGAAAGGGAAACCCTCTTACACTGTTGATGGGAATGCGAGTTGGTGCAGCTACTTTGGAAAACAGTGTGGGGATTCCTTAAGGAATTAAAAATAGAGCTTCTCTATGACCCTGAAATTGCACTAGTGAAAAGATGGGGTCTGTACCCCAATGTTCATAGCAGCAATGGTCACGGTTGCCAAACTGTGGAAAGAATGAAGATGCCCTTCAATGGACAAATGGATTAGGAAGATGTGGTCCATATATACTATGGAGTATTATGCCTCTGTCAGAAAGGATGAATACCCAACTTTTGTAGCAACATGGACAGGACTGGAAGATATTATGCTGAGTGAAATAAGTTAAGTAGAGAAAGTCAGTTATCATATGGTTTCACTTATTTGTGGAGCATAAGAAATGACATGGAGGATATGGGGAGATGGAGAGGAGAAGGGAGTTGGGGGCAATTAGATGGGGAGATGAACCATGAGAGACCATGGACCCTGAAAAACAATCTGAGGGTTTTGGAGGGGCAGGCTGTGGGAGGTTGGGTGAGCCTGGTGGTGGGTATTATGGAGGGCACATATTTCAATGGCATACTGGGTGTGGTGCATAAATAATGAATTCTGGATAGGGTAGTGATTCTCATATTAGATAAATTAGATTTTAAGCTAAAGACTGTAGTCAGAGATACAGATACATTCTTTAAGTTTCTATCCACCAGCAAGACCTAATAATTGTTAATATTTATGACCCTGATATGGGAGCAGCCAACTACATCAGACAACTGTTAATCAAAACAAAGAGTCATATTGATATGAACACATTAATTGTAGGAGATCTTAACATGTCCCTCTCAGTTATAGATCATCTAAGCAGAAAATCAATGAAGATACAAGAGCTTTGACTGACACATTGGACCAGATGGACCTCATAGATATATACAAAACAATACACCCTAAAACAATAAAATACTCATTCTTCTTGAGTGCACATGGAACTTTCTCCAGAATAGACCATGTATTGGGTCACAAATCAGAGCTCAACTGATACCAAAAGGTTGAGATTATTCCCTGCATATTCTCAGTCCACAGTGCTTTGAAACTGGAACTAAACCACATGAAAAAATTTGGAAGGAATTCAAACACTTGGAAGCTAAACACCTTCTTGCTCAAGAATATTTGGATCAATGAGGAAATCAAAGAACTTAAACAATTCGTGTTAACCAGTGATAATGAAGACACTTCGGTCCAAAACCTATGGGATACAGCAAAGGTGGTCTTAAGGGGGAAATACATAGCCATCCAAACCTCCCTCAAGAAAGCTAAAAAATCCCAAATACACCAAATCTTTTTACACCTTAAAGAACTGTAAAATCAACTGTAAAATCCCATGCACAAGAAGGCAAATAATTAAGACTGGAGCAGAGATCAATGATTTAGAAACTAGAAATACAGTAGAACACATCAATGAAACTAGAAGCTGGTTCTTTGAAAAAAAATGAATAAGATTGATAAATCTCTGTCCAATCCAATGTAAAAAGAAAGAGAGAGGACACAAATTAATAAAATCATGAATGAAGGAGGGATCATGACCAAGAAAATAGAATCAATCATCAGAAATTACTATCAACAGCTTTTTGCCAATAAGTTAAGCAGCCTAGATGAAATGGATGCATTCCTGGAAATCTATAAACTTCCAAGACTGAAACAAGAAGAAATTGACAACCTGAATAGACCACTATCTAGTAATGAGATTAAAGCAGTGATCAAAAACTTCCCCCAAAACAAGAGCCCAGGACCTGATGGATTCCCTAGGATATTTGAGCAAACATTCAAAGAAGAAATAATACCTATTCTCCTGAAGCGGTTTCAAAAAAATAGAAATAGAAGGAAAACTTCCAGACTCTTTCTATGAAGCCAACATTACCCTGATTCCCAAACCAGGCAAAGTCCTCATCAAAAAGGAGAATTTCAGACCAATATCCATGATGAATATGCATGCTAATATTCCCAGCAAGATCCTAGCTAATAGGATCCAACAGTACATGAAAAAGATTATCTGCCATGACCAGGTGGGATTTATCCCTGGAATGCAAGGGTGGCTCAACATTCACAAATCAATGTGATAGAACAAATCAATAAGAGAAGAGATAAGAACCATATGGTTGATTTTTATGCCAGTACCATGCTGTCTTGGTGATCACAGCTTTGTAGTAAAGCTTGAAATCAGGTAACGTGATGCCCCCAGTTTTATTTTTGTTTTTCAACATTTCCTTAGTGATTCAGGGTCTCTTCTGATTCCATACAAGTTTTTGGATTATTTGCTCCAGCTCTTTGAAGAATACCGGTGGAATTTTGATCGGAATGGCATTAAAAGTATAGATTGCTCTAGGCAGTATAGACATTTTAACAATGTTTATTGTTCCGATCCAAGAGCATGGAATAGTCTTCCAACTTTTTGTGTCTTCTTCAATTTATTTCATGAGTGTTCTGTAGTTCCTCAAGTACCGATCCTTTACCTCTTTGGTTAGGTTTATTACCAGGTATCTTATGGTTCTTGGGTGCTATAGTAAATGGAATCAATTCTCTAATTTCCCTTTCTTTATTTTCATTGTTAGTGTATAAAAAAGCAACTGATTTCTGCACATTGACTTTGTATCCTGCCACGTTGCTGAATTGCTGTATGAGTTCTAGTAGTTTGGGGGTGGAGTCTTTTGGGTTATCCATATAAAGAATCATGTCATCTGTGAAGAGAGAGAGTTTGACTTCTTCATTACCAATTTGGATACCTTTTATTTCCCTTTGTTGTCTTATTGCTATTGATAGGACTTCTAATACTATGTTGAACAAGAGTGGTGAGAGTGGGCATCCTTGTTATGTACCTGATCTCAACGGGAAGGACGCAGGCTTTTTCCCATTGAGGATGATATTTGCTGTGGGTCTTTCATAGATAGATTTGATGAAATTCAGGAATGTTCCCTCTATCCCTATACTTTGAAAAGTTTTAATCAGGTACCAATGCTGAATTTTGTCAAATGCTTTTTCTTCATCAATTGAGAGGAGCATGTGGTTCTTCTCTCTTCTCTTATTGATTTGTTCTATCATATTGATTGATTTGAGAATGTTGAACCATCCTTGTCACCAAGACAGCATGGTAATGGCATAAAAACAGACATATAGACCAGTGGAACAGAGTAGAGCCCAGAGCCCAGATATGGACCCTCAACTCTATGGTCAAATAATCTTCGACAAAACAGGAAAAAATACACAGTGGAAAAAAGACAGTCTCTTCAATAAATGGTGCTGGGAAAACTGGGCAGCTATACGTAGAAGAATGAAACTCAACCATTCTCTTACACCGCACACAAAGATAAACTCGAAATGGATAAAAGACCTCAATGTGAGACAGGAATCCATCAGAATCCTAGAGGAGAACATAGGCAGTAATCTCTTCGATATCAGCCACAGCAACTTATTTCAAGATATGTCTCCAAAGGCAAAGGAAATAAAAGCGAAAATAAACTTTTGGGACTTCATCAAAATCAAAAGCTTCTGCACTGCAAAGGAAACAGTCAAGAAAACAAAGAGGCAACCCATGGAATGGGAGAAGATATTTGCAAATGACAGTACAGACAAAAGGTTGATATCCGGGGTGCCTGGGTGGCTCAGTGGGTTAAGGCCTCTGCCTTCAGCTCAGGTCGTGGTCTCAGGGTCCTGGGATCAAGCCTCGCATCGGGCTCTCCACTCGGCGGGGAGTCTGCTTCCTCCTCTCTCCCTCTCTACCTCTCTGTCTACATGTGATCTCTGTCTGTCAAATAAATAAATGGATAAAATATTAAAAAAAAGGTTGATATCCAGGATCTATAATGAACTCCTCAAACTCAACACACAAAAAACAGACAATCATATCAAAAAATGGGCAGAAGATATGAACAGACACTTCTCCAATCAAGACATACAAATGGCTATCAGACACATGAAAAGATGTTAATCATCAGTAGCCCTCAGGGAGATTCAAATTAAAACCACTTTGAGATATCACCTTACACCAGTTAGAATGGCCAAAATTAGCAAGACAGGAAACAACATGTGTTGGAGGGGATGTGGAGAAGGGGGAACCCTCTTACATTGTTGGTGGGAATGCAAGTTGGTGCAGCCTCTTTGGAGAACAGTGTGGAGATTCCTCAAGAAATTAGAAATAGAACTTCCCCATGACCCTGCCATTGCACTCCTGGGTATTTACCACAAAGATACAGATGTCGTGAAAAGAAGGGCCACCTGTACCCCAATGTTTATAGCAGCAAGAGCCACGGTCGCCAAACTGTGTTAAGAACCAAGATGCCCTTCAACGGATGAATGGATAAGGAAGATGTGGTCCATATGTACTAAGGAGTATTATGCCTCCATCAGAAAGGATGAATACCCAACTTTTGTAGAAACATGGACGGGACTGGAAGAGATTATGCTGAGTGAAATAAGTCAAGCAGAGAGAGTCAATTATCATATGGTTTCACTTATTTGTGGAGCATAACAAAAAGCATGGAGGATATGGGGAGTTAGAGAGGAGAAGGGAGTTGGGGTAAATTGGAAGGGGAGGTGAATCATGAGAGACTATGGACTCTGAAAAACAATCTGAGGGGTTTGGTGTGGTAGGGCGTGGGAGGTTGGGGTACCAGGTGGTGGGTATTATAGAGGGCACGGATTGCCTGGAGCACTGGGTGTGGTGAAAAAATAATGATACTGTTATGCTGAAAATAAATAAATGGAAAAAAAAGAAGCATATGGTCCTCCCAATTGATACAGAAAAAAAAAATTGACAAAATCCAGCATCTGTTCCTGATTAATACTGTTCAGATTATAGGGATAGAGGGAACATTCCTTAATTTCATAAAGTCTTCCTATGAAAAACTCACAGTGAATATCATTCTCAGAGGGGAAAAGATGACAGCCTTTCCTTTGAGATTAGGACACGACAAGGATACCCACTCTCACCACTGTTGTTCGACATAATACTAAAAGTCCTAGCAACAGCAAACAAACAACAAAAAGAAATAAAGGGTATTCAAATTGAAAAAGAAGAAGTCAAACCCTCTTTCTTCACAGATGACATGATACTTTATATGGAAAATTCAAAAGACTCCACCACAATCTACTAGAACTTATACAGCAATTCAGTCATGTGGCAGGATACAAAATCAATCCACAGAAATCTGTTGCTTTCTTATACACTAACAATGAAAATATAGAAAATGAAATTAGAGAATTGATCTCATTTACTATAACACCAAGAACCATAAGATACTTGGAAATAAATCTAACCAAAGAGGTAAAGATTTGTACTCAAGGAACTACAGAACAATGATGAAAAAAATTTAAGAAAACACAAAAACATAAAAAAACATTCCATTTGTCATGGAATGGAATAATAAACATTGTTAAAATGTCTACATTATCCAAGACAATCTGAAATGAAAACGCTAACTCAAAAAGACATTTGTACCCCAATGTTCATTGCAGCATTATTTACAACAGACAAGACATGGAAGCAACCTAAATGTCCATCAATAGATGAATGGATTAAGATACACACATACACACTTGAGTGTGGGAGGAGAGGGATATTGAAATATTAGTCATAAAAAGTAGTTAAATCTTGCTTTTTGTGCCAACATTAATGAAACTAGAATGTATTATGCTAAGTTTAGTAAGTAATATAGAGGAAGTTAAATGCCATATTGTTTCACTGGTACATAAAATCTAAATAAACATAAATAAATAAAACGAAATAGAAATTGATAGAAGAAACTGTTGGTTTCTAGAGGGGTGAGTGGATAGGGGATGGACAAAATAATTGAATGGGATTAAGAGGTACAGTATTCCAGTTATAAAATAAAAAACATGAGAATGTAATGTATGGCATAAGGAAGATAGCTTATTGTAAAAATTTTGTAGGATGACAGATGGTAAGTATGGTTATTGTGGTGACCATTTTGTAATGTATATAAGTAATAAATCACTATTTTGTACTCTTGAAACTAATACAATATTGTATGACAATTATTATTCAATAAAACATCTGTCATCATTATGAGTAATGCATATTTGTAATATAAAATGTGAAAAATATATAAAATGTAAAGAAAAACCCTTGTGGGATCTGTTTTGACGCCTCTCAGAGACAATCACTGTTAATATTTTGATACATCTATATTCTGATATAAGTTTTTAACATACTGGGAATTATCATGTTAAAAAATGTAAAATGCCTATAGCATTCCATTGAAAATGTATTAAAATCATGCCATTGCCACATTCCATGAAGTGGCCCAAATGCCCAATAGGAATCAGAATTCACTTTCAACATTGATGAAGGTGGCAGTAAAATTCCTACAAAAAGGCCCAATATACAAAGTTTAGTGCCAATAAGTATTTGAGGAGTGCATAAAAAATACGGGAAAATAAAGTGATTCTTGCAAGATGACCTGTTTTAGCCCCAACCCACAAAATACTATCTTGCAATTTACAAAGTTAGGACCTAAAAGCCTATCTAAAATGTAATCTAGCACTCCTGGGTGGATCAGTGGGTTAAAGCCTCTGCCTTCAGCTCAGGTCATAATCTCAGAGTCCTGGGATTGAGCCCTTCATCGGGCTCTCTTCTCAGCAGGGAGCCTGCTTCCTCCTTTCTCTCTCTGGCTTGCCTCTCTGCCTTCTTGTGATGTCTGTCTGTCAAATAAATAAATAAAATCTTTTTTAAAAAATAAAATAAAAATAAAAAATCTTAAAAAATGTAATCTAGGGTGCTTGGGTGGCTCAGTCAAATAAACATCTGCCGTCAGCTCAGGTCATGATCCCCGGGTCCTGGGATCGAGTCCCATGAACCTGTTTCTCCCTGTGTCCCTACCTCTCTCTCCCTGTCTCTCATGAATAAATAAATGAGATCTTTAATAAAATAAAATACAATAAAATGTAATCTTAAAAGCCTAGACCTGCAAGTTGCCAAGTGTCTTGGTGACAGTATATCTCACTTTGTTCTATAAACTAAGATCCAGGTTCTAAGCCAAATTCTGCCTAGCAGATGGGTCACATGGCATTTTCCTCTGCCCTTTTTTTAGACAATGTTTGGGTTTTGCTCAGACTTAAAAAACATGATGGCATTTACATTTGAAAGCCTTAATTCTTCTGAAATGGATTTTTCATCCCCAAAGAGGCAGTTCTTAAAATGAACATACCCTTTAGGATCTTAACTTATATCAGTATGTGAATCACAGGTACACCACTATTGTAAATGTTAGGCAAATGTTGTAGACAATAAACCATCATGACTTCAAGGCAGGCTCAAATGACAGGCTAAGGAACAACAGATGTTGTATGTAGTTTGCCTAAGAAGTATTAATCTAATGGCAAAGTTACAGCTAACCAATGGGGAAAACAAGCCAAGTTTAGATTAACTGCAGTAACAAATTAACAAGCAGACTATGGTACTGAATTCTGACCATGTGAAATGTGATTGCAGGTAAGTGAAACTTATCAGTACCTAACCTATCAAAAAAGGAATGAGGTGCCAACAAGGACACAGCTGGCAGTTTTAGAAAATCATGCCCTTCACTCTGCACCATTTTAATATGCTCCTAAAAATAAGCTTATTTTATGCTGCCTTTTTTTTTTGCTTTATTTGAATTATGTGAGGCATCTTTAATTTAGCAAAGCAACTCCTACAAAAGACAAAAGTTCATCTTTCCATCAGTATGACAGTTGGCTACTGGCATAGACTAGATATGTTGAAACTAATTACCTTGGTAATTAATTTCTCCAGTGTTCCTTACAAAGCAAAGTAACCATACTACAGTGCCTTTTATACCCAGCAATCCTTGAACAAAAATAAGGAAGGTCTTATATCACCATGAAGTCAAAATCCTCAAGAAATTCCTGGGATTTTTCATCACTACATTCAAAACACACACACACACACACACACACACACACACACTCACACACACACAAAACAAAACAAACTTAAAGAAATATAGGCCTTGGGAAACTGGTCTAACCTAAGGTGTTTTGGATGATCTGGTTTGGCAAGAGGTTGAGTTTGGCAGATCCCATACCTCTTCCCTTCAGAAATGACTCTAGTCTATGCCTATTAGGATAAAAGCAGAGTTACCATTGGCCCTTTGAATAGAAATCACACTCTGCTTTTTGCAGGCCCACTACATAATTCTGATTACTTTCATATTGTGTACAGGCCATTTAACTCTCTTGTTACCGTGCTTCCAGTTTTCCCTAAGTAAAACAGGGGAGAGAGCTCACATGCTTTACTCATATTGTGACTGTGCTGTCATGATTAAAAGATTTGGAAAAGGAAATTTGTAAATGTACTCTCTGCTACCAGGAAGAATGTTAAATATTCTTTTTTTTTAAGATTGTATTTATTTATTTAAGAAGGAGAGACACAGAGAGAGAGCATGAGTTGGAGGAAGGGCAGAGGTACAAGTAGATTCCCCACTGAATGGGGAGTCTGAGGCAGAGCTTGGTAACAGGACCCTGGGATCATGACCTGAGCTGAAGTCACACACTTAACCAAATAAACCATCCAGGCGCCCCTCAAATATACTTTTTTTTTATTATGTTATGTTAGTCACCATACAGAACATCATTAGTTTATTCTTAATAACACTGATAGCCATGTACTATTGCATTATATTGTTAAAGAACATTGGAGTCAGATTCAGATTTTATTTTATTTTTTTTAAGATTTTATTTATTTATTTGACAGAGATCACGAGTAGGCAGAGAGAGAGGAGGAGGAAACAGGCTCCCCACTGAGCAGAGAGCCCAATGCGGGGTTTGATCCCAGGACCCTGGGATCATGACCTGAGCCGAAGGCAGAGGCTTTAACCCACTGAGCCACCCAGGCGCCCCCAGATTCAGATTTTAATACAATCATTGTCATTTATTACCGGCATAACCTTGGGCAGTTATTCATCCTCTCTGAACCTGAGGCTCCTCACCTGCAAAAATAAACCTAATTAGTTTGCTTATGTAGGATTTTTAGTGAGAATTAAATAATGTATACAAAAGTGCCTGGCACTTTTCTACACCTGAAACTAATATTACACTGTTTATCAACTAACTGGAATTTAAATAAAAATTTGAGAAAAGAAAAAAAAAGAACAGATATTTATAAATGTTAGTTTTATTTCATTCATTTGGAACCAGAATATGTAAGTTCAAGTTCCCACAGCTACTTTACTAACTATAGCAAATGACCTCAAGAATATGGATAAAGAAGATGTGGTATACACACACACACACAAACACACACAGGAATATTATGCAGACATCAAAAACTGAAATCTTGCCATTTGCAAGAACATGGATGGAACTAGAGGGCATTATGCTAAGCGAAAGAAGTCAAACAGAAAAAGACAATTATATGATCTCATTGATATGTGGATTTTTTTTCTTTTCTTTTTTTTTTTTTTTGTATGCTAGGGATTTATCAGAACACCTGAGAAGACTTTTCTTATTATTGTGTTCAGCTAGCCAATATATAGTACATCATTAGTTTTTGATGTAGTGTTCAATAATTCATTAGTTGCATATAATGTACAGTGCTCATCAAAACACATGCCTGACTTAATATCCACCACCTGGCTACCCTATCCCACCATGCCCTTCCTCTCCATAACCTTTGGTTTGTTTTCCAGAGTCCAGAATCTCTTATGGTTTATCTTCCTCTCTGATTTCTTCATATTCTGTTTTCAATCCCTTCCACTATGGTCCTCCATGCTATTGTTTATGTTCCTCATATGGGTGAAACTATATGATAATTGTCTTTCTCTGCTTGACTTAGTTCACTTAGCATAATCCCCTCCAGTCCATACTGATGCAAATGGTAAGTATTTATCTTTTCTGCTAGCTGAATAATATTCCATTGTATATATGAACCACATCTTCTTTATCCATTCTTCTCTTGAAGGACATCTCAGCTCCTTCCACAGTATGGCTATGGTGGACATTGCCTCTATGAACATTGCAGAACAGGTGCCCCCTTTGTTTCACTACATTTGTATCTTTGGGGTAAATACCTAGTAGGGAAATTACTGGATTTGGGGGTAGCTATATTTTTAACTTTGTGAGGAACCTCCACACTGTTTTCCAGAGTAGCTATACCAGTTTGCATTCCCACCAACAGTGTAAGAGGGTCCCCTTCCTCCACATCCTCCACAACATTTGTTTTTCTCTGTCTTGTTAATTTTTGCCATTCTAACTGGTGTAAGGTGGTATCTCACTATGGTTTTGATCTGTATTTCCTTGACAGCTAGTGATGTCATTCACTTTTTTCATTTGTCTGTTGTCCATTCATATGTCTTCTTTGGAGAAGTGTCTGTTCATATCTTCTGGCCATTTCTTGACTGGATTATTTCTTTATTGGGTACTGAGTTTGAGAAGTTCTTTATAAATCTTGGATACCAACCCTTTCTCTGCAATGTCATTTGCAAAAATCTCTTCCTATACCATGGGTTACCTCTTTGTTTTGTTGACTGTTTCCTTTGCTGTATAGAATTTTTTCATCTTGATGAAGTCCCAAAAGTTCACTTTTGCTTTTGCTTCCCTTGCCTTTAGAGACATATCTAGCAAGAACTTGCTGTGGTCATGGTTGAAGAGGTTGCTGTCTGTGTTCTCCCCTAGGATTTTAATGGATTCCTGTCTCACATTTAGGTCTTTTATTAATTTTTAGTTTATGAATAGTGTAAAAGAATGATCCAGTTTCATTCTTCTACATGTGTCTGTCCAATTTTCCCAGCACCATTTAATGAAGAGACTGTTGTTGCTGTTTCCATTGAATATTCTTTCCTACTTTGTTGAAGATTAGTTGATCATCGAGTTGAAGGTCCGTTTCTGGGTTGTCTATTCTATTCTGTTGATCTATGTGTCTGTATTTGTGCCAATACCATGCTGTCTTGATGATCACAGCTTTGTAATATAGGTTGAAGTCCGACACTGTGATGGCCCCAGCTTTGGTTTTCTTTTTCAATATTCTCCTAGAGATTCTGGGTCTTTTCTGGTTTCATACAAATTTTAGGTTTATTTGTTCCAGCTCTGTGAAAAATGTTGATGACATTTTGATAGGGATTGCATTTAAAGTGTAGATTTTTCTGGGCAGCTAGACATTTTAACAATGTTTATTCTTCCGATCCATGAACATGGAGTGTTTTTCCATTTCTTTGCATCTTCCTCAATTTCTTTCATATGTGTTCTGTATTTTCTAGAGTATAGATCTTTTACCTCTTTAGTTAGATTTATTCCTAGGTATCAATGGTTTTTGGTGCTATTATAAATGGAGACAATTTGTTAATTTCTCTTTCTTCAGTGACATTGTTAATGTATAGAAATGCAACTGATTTCTGTGTATTGATCTCATATCCTTCTATGTTGCTGCATTGCTGAATGAGTGCTAGTAATTTTGGAGGGGAGTCTTTTGGGTTTTCCACATAAAGTATTATGTTATCTGCTAAGAGAGAGAGTTTGACTTCTTTTCCAATTTGAATGCCTTTCACTCAGTTTTAAAGGTTTTATTTATTTATTTGATAGACAGCAAGAGAGGGAACACAAACAGGGAAAGTGGGAGTGGAAGAATCAGGGTTCCCACTAAGCACAGAGCCTGATGTGGGGCCCAATCTCAGGACCCTTGGAATATAACCTGAGCTGAAGTAGATGCTTAACAACTGAGCCACCCAGGCGCCCCACCTTTTATTTATTTTTGTTGTCTGTTTGCTAAGGCTAGGTCTTCTAGTACTATGTTGAACAATAGTGGTGAGAATGGGCAACCCTGTCCTTTTCCTTACCTTAGGGAAAAATCTCTCAGTTCTTCTCCATTGAGAATGAGACTTGCTGTGGGCTTTTCATAGATGGTGTTTATGATATTGAAGTATGTCTCCTCTATCCCTATACTTTGAAGAGTTTTAATCAGGAAAGGATGCTATAATTTGTCAAATGCTTTCTCTGTATCAACTGAGAGGATCATATGGTTCTTTCCTTTTGTTAATGTGATCTATCACACTGATTGCTTTGCAAATATCGAATTACCCTTGAATCCCTGGGATAAATTCCTCCTGGTCTTGGTGGATAATCCTTTCAAGGTACTGTTGAATCCTATTGACTAGGATATTGGTGAGTATTTTGGCATCTATTTTCATCAGGGATAATGGTATGAAATTCTCCTTTTTGCTGGGGTCTTTCGTTTTGGGATCAAGGTAATGTTGGCCTTATAGACTGACTTGGGAAGTTTTCATTCCATTTCTATTTTTTGAAAGAGCCTCAGAAGAATAGGTATTATCTCTTTAAGTGTTTGGTAAAATCCCCCTGGGAAACTATCTGCTCCTGGACTTTTATTTGGGGAGAGATTTTTCATTATTGCTTCACATTCTTTTTCTTTTTCTTTTTTTAAGATTATTTATTTTATTTATTTGACAGAGAGACATCACAAGTAGGCAGAGAGGCAGGCAGAGAGAGAGAGGAGGAAGCAGGCTCCCTGCTGAGCAGAGAGCCCGATGCGGGATCCAGGCACCCCATTGCTTCACTTTCTTTGCTGGTTATTGGTCTGTTCAGATTATCTAATTCTTCCTGTTTCAGTATCAGTAATTTATAAGTTTCCAAGAATGCATCCATTTTTTTCCAGATTGCCTAGTTTGTTGGCATATAGCTGCTGGTAAAAAATTCTAAGAATTGTCTCTATTTCCTTGGTATTAGTCATGATCTCTCCCCTTTCATTCATGATTTCATTAATTTGGCTCCTTTCTCTTTTCTTTTGGTGAGTATTGCTAGGAGTTTATCAATCGTATTAATTATTTCAAGGAAACAGCTTCTAGTTTTGTTGATCTGTCCTGTTCTTCTAGTTTCTACTTCATTGATTTCTGCTCTAATCTTTATTATTTCCCTTCTCCAGCTTTGTTTAGACTTAATTTTCTGTTCTTTCTCCAGTTCCTTTAGGTGTAAGTTTAGCTTGTGTATTTGGGATTTTTCTAATTTTTTGAGAGAGGCATGAATGGCTATGTGCTTCCCTCTTAAGTCCACCGTGCAGAATCCCATAGGATTTGGGCCAATGAGGTTTAATTTTTATTGGTTTGCATGAATTGTTTAAATTTTTCTTCAATTATCTGGTTGACCCATTCATTCTTTAGTAGGATGCTCTTTCTCCAAGGGTTTGAGTTCCTTCCAAATTTCTTCTTGTAGTTTAGTAACAGTTTCAAAACTTTTTTGTCTGGGGGAACCTGGGTGGCTCAGTGGGTTAAGCCTCTGCCTTCAGCTCAGGTCATGATCCCAGGGTCCTGGGATCAAGCCCTGCATTGGGCTCCCTGCTCAGTGGGGAGCCTACTTCTCCCTATCCCTCTGCTGCTTTGCCTGCTTGTGCTCTCTCATTCATTCTGTCAAATAAATAAATAAAATCTTTAAAAAAAATAACCAGGACAGCTTTAAAAAACAAAAAACGCTTTTTGTCTGAACTATGCAGGGAATAATCTCAAACTTTCGATAGCAATTGAGACCTGATTTGTGATGCATATGTGATCCAATCTGGAGAAATGTCCATGTGCACTCAAGAAGAATGAGTATTCTGTTGTTTTAGAATGGAATGTTCTCCATATATCTATGAAGTCCATCTGGTTCAATGTGTCATTCAAAGTTCTTGTTTTTTGATCTTCTGCTTAGATGATTTGTCTAATCCTGTGAGTGGAGTGTTGACGTCTCCTACTATTAATGTATTATTATCAATATGTTTCTTTATTTCATTATCAATTGATTTATATAGTTGGCTACTCCCATGTTGAGGCATAGATATTTACAATTGTAAGATCACCTTATTCAATAGACCTTTTAAATATGATATAGTGTCTCTCTCCATCTCTTACTATAGTCTTTGGTTTAAAATCTAATTTGTCTGATATGAGGATTGCTACCCTAATTTTCTTTTGAGGCCCATTGGCATGGTAAATTGTTTTCCATCCTTTTACTTTCAATCTGGAGGTGACTTTAGGTTTGAAATGAGTCTTGTAGATAGCATATGGATGAGTCCTCCTTTTTTAATCCAATCCAAAACCTTGTGTCTTTTGATGGGAGCATTCAGCCCATTTACATTCAGAGTAACTAATTAAATATATTAATTTAGTGTCATTTTATTACTTGTGAAGTTCCTGTTTCTGATGATTGTCTCTGTTTCTTTCTGGTATATATTAATCTTGGGGTCTCTCCTTGCTTCTAGAATCCCCTTAATATTTCTTAATATTTCTTGAAGGGCTGGTTTAGTGATCACATATTATTTCAGTTTTTGCCTGTCCTGGAAGCTCTTTATCTCCCCATCCATTCTGAATGACACCCTTGTTGGATAAAGTATTCTTGTCTGCATGTTCTTCTCATTTAATACCCTGAATATGTCTTGCCTTTTCTGGCTTGCCACCTTTCTGGGATAGGTCTAATGTTGTTCTGATGTTCTTCCATCCATATTTAAGGAAACTTCTCTCCCTCACTATTGTCAGGATAGTTTTCTTGGCTGTATGATTTGCAAGCTTCACTATTATATGTCAGGGTGTTCATCTATTTTTATTGATTTTGGAAGGGGTCCTCTCTACCTCTTGTACACAAATGCTTGTTACTTTCCCCAGATTAGTGAAGTTCCCAACTATGATTTACTCAAATATACCTTCTAGCCCTCTCTCTCTCTCTCTTTCTCTCTCTCTACCTCCTCAGGAATCCTAATAATTCTGACATTGGAAACTCATGATATCATTAATCTCTCCACAACATTTTTCATGGGCTACTAGTTGTCTATCTCTGTTTTCTTCAGTTTCCTTCCTTTCCATCAGCTTATCTTCTAGATCACTTATTCTCTCTTTTGCCTCATTTAACCTGGCTGTTTGAATATCCAGTTTATATTGCATCTCATTCATAGCACTTTTAAGTTCATCCTGATTAGTCTCATTTCTACCCTTAGAGATTCTATATTGTCACTAATGCTTTTTTCAAGCCTAGCTATTGACTTTATGATTGCTGTCTTAAATGCTATCTCTGAATCTTCCTTATATCCATATCTATTATCTCTTTGCCAGAGAATAGTCTCTAGTCCTTTTTTTGTGAGTTCCTCTTTCTTGCCATTCTGTCAAGAGAATGATGGGCGGGCCAGTGAACAGAGTCCAAAATATCAACCACATCTTGTTTGGGATGTTGCACCCTAGCAACATCCTGAGTAGTCAGAAGCCACCACAGAAAAACAAAGTCAAAATGAAACACCAAAATAAAATTGAATAAAAGGGAAAAGGGGAAGAGAAATTATAATTTTGCAGTGTGAACAAAGCAGGGTGTTCCACTTGTTCCTGGGTGAATTTTGTTAAAAGACACTACATCCTAAAATTTCAACAAAAGTAAACCTTATAGGAAGTCTGGGTGACTCAGTCAATTAAGTGTCTGCCTTCAGCTCAGGTCATGATCCCAGTGTCCTGTGATCAAGTCCCACATTAGGGTCCTTGCTCAGCAGGGGTCCTGTTTCTCCCTCAGCCTGCTGCCCTCTCTTTCTCTCTCTGACAAATAAATAAAATCCTAAATAGTTATATATATATATATATATATATATATATATATATATATAGAGAGAGAGAGAGAGAGAGAGAGAGAGAGAGAATAGAGTGTAAAAGGAGTAAAATGAAGCATTTATCTATAAAAAAAGATAAGTGTGAAAAAATACAAGTTAAAATGTGACTATGAAATACAAGTTGGTATAATAAGCATCTAGTTGAAATCAGAAAAAGGTAAAAAGAAAAATGAAAAAGAAGAAAAAGAAAAGGAGAGTTTTATTTGAAAAATAAATAAGTCATGGGGCAACACCTGGAGCTCAATACACTATTTGCCCATGGCATTGGAATTTTATAGTCTTATGAGATCCATAGGCTTGTCATTCACCTGTTCTTTCAGACTGTCTTCTGGGGAGTGGCCTGCTGTGGTGTTTCTCAGGTATCCCCACCTGGCAAGAGTTGTCCCTCCCCTTCTCAGAGGGAATGGGATCAGTGCAAATGGGTCCTTGTATGGTTTTTGTTCCCTGGAGGCTTTCCATGTCTCTTCAGAGGGTCAGAGCAAAAATGGATGTGCCCAAACCTCTGGCCCAGAGCAGAAAGATTGCAGTCTTCCCTCTTTAATAAACCTTCCAGGAAAAACAGTCTCCATTTCTGTATGCACTGAAAACTTCAGCCTCCCATGGGGTGTGCTCACGGAAACTCTCTTAGAGGTAGTCCCAGGGGACCGGGACTGCCACTGACCTTTTTGACTCTAAAACTATGAGTAAAGGTGGGCTCATGCATGCACACCTGAAGCTCCTGGATCATGTCTTATTGCCATTCTAAAGTCCTTTCAGGGCTGCTACTGCCCTGAGAGCTTTTGTCTAGTCAGGTGCAGGTTCCAGACTTTTTCAGGCTGCTCAAGAGAAGAGCAATTATCAACC
Source organism: Mustela nivalis (assembly GCF_964662115.1). Lineage (NCBI taxonomy): Eukaryota > Metazoa > Chordata > Mammalia > Carnivora > Mustelidae > Mustela > Mustela nivalis. The sequence goes on from NC_139040.1 coordinate 73,725,817, forward strand.
AGCCCAACTCATGGTTTATGATGGTCTGAGCTGAGAAACCCCTCCTGGACTCACTGACCATAATCTGCTTCCTGATTTCACTGCTCAGGCACTCTACCAGTTCAGGTAGAGAGTCTACCCATTTTCTCTGTGACTCCTCAGATCCTAAGACCACAATTCCTTGTCTTACCTAGAATTCTGCCTTTTCATTTCCAGAACCCTTTTAGGAGAGAGATGTCTCTCACTGGAAACATCTATTTAGACTTATTTATTTTTAGTTCAGGTCAGGTTTCTAAGGGTTGATTTTGTGCTCCAGTGTTATATCACTTTCCAGGAACGAGCTTATGGAGCCTCCCTCCCCCTTATGTTTATCTTTCTATATCACCCCACAGATTCATGACAGCACATATCCTACCTTGCAAAAAGCAGTAGATTTTCAGCTTGTTGAGATTCAGATATATATTCTTATATCTTAGGCTGATTTCATAGGTGTACAAAATAGTTTGTTAGATATACCGCCAAATTCAGAGGATTAGTTGAAATGGCATCCCCTATACCTCCACTTTCTTCCCTCCCCGATATGTGGAATTTAAGAAAGAAGGTAGAGGACCATAGGGGAAGAAAGGAAAAAATGAAACAAAACTATATTTGAGAGGGAGACAAACCATAAGAGACTCTTAAACCTAAGAAACAAACTGAGGGCTGTTGGAGGGAAGGGATGGGGGAATGGGGTAACTGGGTGATGGACATTAGGGAGGTTATATGTTGTACTGAATATTTGGTATTAGATAAGAGTAATGAATCAATGTATTAAAATTAAAAAGTAATACATTACGTGTTAATTAAAAAATCATTGAACCTTGTTGAACTCTAGTTTTCTCATCTGTAAAATAAAGCTGTTGTGAGGATTATATAGAACTATACACTAAGATGTACTTCCAGATAGCCTGCTAAGAAACTCCTGCATAGAACAATGGTATGGTTCATAAGACTTTTGCTATCCCTGCTCCTTCTCTAGGAACATCCAGTAGTGTGTTATGTGCTTTGAGGAATATAAGAGAGGCATAAAACAAGACATAAAACATTTTCATTCATAATTGAATGAAAAACTTGCTAGTCTAAAGCTTCTTACTTTTGTTCTGGTTGTGTACAGTCTAAGATTCCAGTGAGTTCATCAACCAATGATAAACTCATTAAGAAACAGGCTCCTGATTCTTGAGAATTAAAAAAAAAAATTTTACTTATTTGAGACACAGAGCTCAAATTTATTTACTTATTTGAGACAGAGAGCCAGGGGAAGGGCACAGAGGGTGAGAATATCAATCATACTACTTGCTGAGTGCAGAGTCTGACTTGGGAGTTGATCTCACAACCTTGATTTCATGAGGTGCCCCAATCATTTAGAATTTTTCAGCTAAACTGAATGACAACTCATTTTGGAAATAAAAGGAGGTTTTTATTTTGATAAAATACTTAAAAAACTATTTTTAATAGTTTACTTTTGTTTAAAAAATGGAAAAAGAGATTCCTAAAGATCTTTTACATGAGATAAAAAATTATATGAGAAAGTATGGAATAAAGTATGAAGGCACTCTTGGTTATGTATTTACTATTGTTCTGTAGCAAATCACCACACATTTAGTGTCTTAAAATAACACCAACTTATTTATTTTTAGTTCAGGTCAGAATTCTAAAATTCTAAAATTCAAATTCTATCTGACAAGATAGTGTTGTTTCTGAAGGTTTCAGGAGAGAATCTGTTTCCTTGCCATTTTCAGTTTCAGAGGATATCCAAATTCCTTGGCTCGTGACTTCTTTCTTACACCACATGACCTCTTGTTTCTGTCATCACATCTCCTACTAGTCATTCTTATCTGGCTGCCTTCTCTTCCCTCTTATAAGGACTTGTGATTCTAGTGAGTCCACTTTGATAAACCAGGATAATTTCACCTATCTCAAGTCCTTAACTTAAACCAGCAAAGTCCCATTTACCATGTAAGATAACCTATTCACGGATTCCAGGGATTAGAATGTGAACTTCTTTAGGGGGCTATTATTCAACCTACCATAGGTACTTTAGCTCAGAGATAATCATTGGGATTAGAAAAGTAAGGATGGTATTTATGGAGGCAGTACATATTGATGGGTATGAAGATAAAAAGGAGGTCACTCTTATGCAGAGGAATGACATGAACACAAGCAATGGGGGTAGAAATCATAATTTACATGGAAGCTATTAAAACGACTGATGTAAATGCAGTAGGTGTGAAAAACACAACCAAATGGAAGGGGAGAAAGGTCAGATCACAAAACCAGGCAAAGGGATCCAAAGTTGGTAGAATGGCATTTGGGAGTTACTGGTAGTTCCCAAATAAGCTTCCAAGTGATGTTATAAAAGCATTCTCAGGATGATTGGTCCAGGCAAGTAGAGGTGGGAGAAGGGACCCCAAGAGGAACAAAGGTTGAATGAGTTGTCTCTACTGAAGTATCACTTATGTCTAAGATGCTTTAGGGTATCCGAAAACAAATTGCCAACAATTTTAAGGAAGGGAGAAAGGGCAAAGGTGGGATCATTTTAGCCTCTCTCCACCTACAAGAGCAAAAGCCATAGACAACAACCAGGGGCCTCTCAAAGCGTTTAGCAAAGGAAGATGATTTATATGAGCTCAGGGACTTTTTTTTTCCTTTTCTTTAAAGAGTAAATATATTTTACACTTACCTCATTGCCACATTACTTCCATCTATGACAACTGGCCTCAAATTTTCACTGCTGTCTATTTCATCTTCAAGAAACAGTTCAGGACTTGTGGTCTCTCTGGAGTTGGGACCCCGAGGCACTAAAAGATTCAAGCTGACCTGTCCTTCTGAATCACCTTTGTTCCCGAGTCTGACGAGCTCTGCCAAGACATCATTAATAAGTGATTCTGGGCCCAACTTGTTCAACACTGATTGAATCTGTGTCTCTGCATAGCCCAGCTTTAGAGCAAAATCCATCTTGGCTTGGTATTCCTTTTCCAAGTCAAGCTTCCCCTCTTGCAGAATGCTGCTCTGGGAGAAGCTTGGATGATCTAAGCAGGGCGATCTATAGAGCTGACGGTGTGGCTTAGAGGGAATTTCCTTTTTTCTCAAGTAAACATCCCCAGGTTGGTAGCTATTGTCATTGTTGCTGCTCTTAAGGATCATCTGTTCAGGGTCACATTCAGAGTTCATCCACTCTTCTGAGTCAGCATTGCTTTTCTCCATGCTGTCCTGCTTAGACTGTTGTTTCTCTTCCTTGGAGGCATTCTTCTCCATTTTTTGTGTCTCCACTGCAGCCGTGGCCGTCATCCCGTTCAGTAGACAGTCTGAAGACTAATCAGCTCCTTTTTCTTTTTAGCCTGCTTGGAATCCACATACAGTTATATTGTTTTGTGGTAAAATGTGGTGGTAGGGATGAAGCAAGCGTCTCCCTGTTTGGTTTGATATGTTCAGTTGTTACCAGTCCCTATAAATAAACAAAAATACCACAGTCATGTTTAGTAAAATTTTGGAAAAGCACTTCAGAATGCAATAATTTCTTTGTAAGAAACTACAGCCTATATGACCTTTAATTTTTGTGATTCAGGTGATTGGACTTGTCTCTCAATATAAAAAGAGAGAGACTCTAATTCTTTAATAATTCTATGCATAAAAATTTCAGTGATGGCAATAATACTGTAATTCCTCTCCCCTCTCACAAAATAAATCATGCTATAATTAACTGCTAATAATAACAGCTTTGAGAAAGAAAAAACATGACATTTCAACAAGGGTCAAGAATACATACATCCTTGAAAGGATTCTTTTCCTTTCTGCCAGTTAAATTTTACCAAATCTCACACAAGATCCTTCTTGTTAAAGCGGAGTTCCACTCCTGAAAAGCATAACATCTTCAGCACTACTAATTGCAAAATGTCAGGAACTCTATCTACTGGGCAGACTAGAAAACTAGTATTTACTTTCAAACAATTGAAAGTAGAGTATAACATGACAAGTAGATAAATCTGCTCCAGGTTTTTTTTAAAGGTTCATGTGTACACTTATGAGTTGTATGTGCATCCTCTTTTATTTATTGTAATTATATTTATTGTATTGTAAAGAGAAAATTAAGTCAACTTGAACAATAAACAAAACATTTTTAAAAGAATATTAATTACTGAAAGAAATAAAATTAAGATGTTAAAAAAGAATATTAATTACAAAAAAGAATTAAAAACAATTTTATTTAAAACACCTCCTCTCATGTACTGCATCTGTCTCTGCAGGTTTGAGTTCTAAGTTGGCCAAAGTATTTTTTCTCAGTCTGAGGCTTAGTTTCCTCATACATAAAATAAGAATATTGATACTTACCTCATAAGGTAAGGATTATGTAAGATGAATAAGGAAAGTGCTTAGAAAAGTGAATAGAACATATAATAGGTTTTCAGTATATGTAAAGGATGCAACAGACCCCATCAAAATATTGTGTGTTTTTTTTTAAGAAGTCTAACAGTGAGGCAAAGGGTTTAGACCTGCGAGCACTAACAAGCTCTTCAGATAACAGCAGTGTTCACTAATCTAAACAAGATTATCTAGGTGAACAATGTACTAGAGTTTTCCAGTTACTCTTTAGTAATATTTATATAAATAAGAAGGAAAGTCACCAATAGCTCTAAGAATAATATGCATAACTGCATGTGTGCTTTAGGAAAGTCACATATGGAAACATTGAATGCACACAGAATTGACATATCAGAACTGATATCCCAGTAACATATGACTTCTGTAATGATTATACTCCCACTGTGACTTCAAAATATCCCCTTAATGAATTAGCTAATATATAGATATCCATTCACTTCTCTATTAATCTCTCATTTAAATTTTGAAGTCTATTTCCTTTATAAGTTCATTTACTATTTGATTTACATTTTATTCTCTTCAAAATAATTTCTAGTACAAATAGGACTTTGAGATTTTACTCTTACATTTATTCAAAGCTCAGAAGTCTCTTTAAAAAATCACTTTAAAACAACTGTTTAAAAGACTAACTATAATTTACTGGCAAAGAGAGATACCTGTAAAAGGTTTGACAGTTCCTAGCTATTGAACCATAGAATATTTTTTCTTCTCTATTTTCTCTGCCCAAATTAACATTGTTGTGAGTACCTTTATCATGTTCATGTATACAATAAATTGCATGTTACATATAATATGTGTTCAATACATACTAGCAAATTTAAGGTCAGGAAGAAACCCACATAAGGAATTCTCATTGTGGGGGGCCTGGGTGGCTCAGTGGGTTAAAGCCTCTGCCTTCAGCTCAGGTCATGATCCCGGTGTTCTGGGATCGAGTCCACATCAGGCTCTCTGCTCAGCAGGGAGCCTGCTTCCTCCTCTCTCTCCCTGCTTCTCTGCTTACTTGTGATCTCTGTCTGTCAAATAAATAAAATCTTAAAAAAAAAATAAATCCTCACTGTAATTACTAGTATTTATTGGGAAAATATCCTACTCAATAACCTAAAGCAGAAAAGAGATAAATGACTTAGAATACATAAACTTGGATTTACCTTTCAAACCCTTAAGAAAGAAGATTTTATGAAAAATGTTGACAGTATGTCCTAAAAACCTGTGTATGGGTATAGGTGTCATGTGTTTTTTGTGTTTGTTTTGTTAAACAATATAAACTTCTTGAGGCAAAGATGGCAGGAATGCTTTTCATTTGAAAGAATAGTCACTGAGTGCCAGATACTGAAATAGGCTCAAGGTCTAGAAAGAGAAACCAGAATTGATTCTGCCCTCAAAGAACTAACAAATTAATAAAGATTGGCTAGAAATGGCTCTAGTAAGTGCTAAAACACAATTCTATAGATTTTCCATTTATTATTGTCCAAGCTGAGACACCTATGAGAATAAAAAGAACACTAGGCATAAAAATTAGGTATGTCTCAGGTACACATGAATGTATGGTTGGTCTTTCAAGTTACTTGAAAATTTCCATCCACATACAAAAGAGGGAACGTTAAATTCTGCCCATGGGGTGAGAGATAAGGGTAATGGTTATAGAGATTAGGAATGAATTCAAGGATATAATATTTGGACTAAATTTCTGACTAATAAATTAATTAATAAACATTTACTTAGTTCTAACTATGTGCCAGGAAACATGTTAGGATGTGGGGACATAAAAACCAAACATAAGATCCTGATCTCAATGTCTTATAGTGGTGTTGGTGGGGAGTGGAGACAGATAATAATAGAAATAGACAGATAATAATAGAAATATATATATATATATAATTGATATAATTGATATATATAATTGATAATTAAAAATTGTGACAAGTGGAGTGCCTGAGTGGTTCAGTGGGTTGAGCCTCTGCCTTCGGCTCAGATCATGATCTCTGGATCCTGGGATCTAGCCCCGCATTGGGCTCTCTGCTCAGCCGGAAACCTGCTTCCCCCTCTCTCTCTCCCTGTCTCTCTGCCTACTTGTGATATCTCTTTCTGTCAAACAAATAAATAAAAAATCTTTTTAAAAATTGTGACAAGTGATTAAACATTAAAAAAAAGCAGGAAGGTATCAGTTAAGCATTAAAGAAAAGAGTAACAATTTTTTGGCAAGGAAGAGTTTTCTAAATTATAAATATATAATGCCTTAGTTAACATCTTATGCTTAATATTACTGGTAAGGAGCAATAAATGAAAGCATTGAAGATGGATAAAGGAAAATAGTTACTTTTGCTCAAAAAAGAAGGTAAATAGGGAGAAAAATTTCAAAGATGATGTTCTACAATGTAAGGATGTGCACTCTGACCATTAAAATTTAACATAGTACTGAGTGTCTTAGCCTGAGCAACAGAAAACAAAAAGAAATAAAAAGCATCCAAATTGGTGAGGAAGAAGTCAAACTTTCACTACTTGCAGATGACATGATACTCTACATAGAAAACCTAAAGAATCCACCAAAAAATAGCTAGAAGTAATACATGAATTCAGTAAGGTCACAAGATATAAAATCAATGTACATAAATCTGTTGCAATACTACAGACCAATAATGAATCAGGGGAAAAATAAATCAAGGAATCAATCCCATTTACAATTGCAAAAACCTATAAGATACCTAAAAATAAACCTAACCAGAGAGGTAAAAGATCTGTACTCCAAAAACTATAGAACACTTGTGAAAAAACTTGAGCAGGACACAAAGAAATGAAGAAACATTCTATCCTCATGGATTGGAAGAACAAATATTGTTAAATTGTCTACATTACCCAAAGCAATCTACACATTTAATGAAATCCCTATAAAAATATCACCAAGATTGGGGCACCTGGGTGGCTCAGGGGGTTAAAGCATCTGCCTTCGGCTTGGGTCATGGTCCCAGGGTCCTGGGATCGAGCCCCACATCAGGCTTTCTTCTCAGCAGGGAGCCTGCTTCCTCCTCTCTCTCTGTCTGCCTCTCTGCCTGCTTGTGATCTCTATCTGTCAAATAAATAAATAAAATTTTAAAAATATATATATCACCAGGATTTTTCACAGAGATAGAACAAACAATCCTAAAATTTGTATGGAACCTCAAAAGACCCCAAATGGTGAAAGCAATCCTGGAAAAAAAAAAAAAAAAGCTGGTCATCAAGATTCAGGACTATAATCTCTGTTGTAAAGCTTTAGTCATCAAGAGAGTATGGTACTGGCACAAAAACAGACACATAGATCAATGGAACAGAATAGAGAACCCAGAAATGGACCCACAATAATATGGTCAATTAATCTTCAACAAAGCGGGAAAGAATCCTCAAAGGAAAAAGTCTCTTCAGTAAATGGTGTTGGGAAACCTGGAGAGCAATATGCAGAAGAATGAAACTGGTCCACTTCCTTACACAACAGACAAAAATAAATTGAACATGTTTGAGAGAGCTAAAAATGAGACCTGAAGCCATAAAAATCCTAGGGGATAACACAGGCAACAAACTCCTTGGCCTCAGCCATAGCAACTTCTTACTACATACATCACCAGAGGCAAAGAAACAAAGCCAAAAACAACTTTTGGGACTTCATCAAGATAAAAATCTTCTGTATAGCAAAGGAAACAATCAATAAAGTAAAATTCAGGCCTATGGAATAGGAGAAGGTATTTGAAAGTGACATATCTGATAAAGGTTTTGTATCCAAAATCTATAAGGAATTTGGCAAACTCAACACTCAAAAACCAAAAAGCCCAGTTGAGAAATGGACAGAAGATGAGAATACACACTTTTTCAAAAACATATAGAGGGCTAAGAGAGACATTAAAAGATATTGAACATCACTCATCATTAGGGAAATACAAATCAAAACCACAATGGGATACCACTTCACATATTTAAGAATGGCTAAAATTAACAACACAAGAAAAAAATGGATGTTGGTGAGGATGTGGGGAAAGGGGAAACCCTCTTGCACTGATGGTGGCAATGTAAACTGGTGCAGCCACTCTGAAAAACACTATGGAGGTTTCTAAAACAGATAAAAATATAACTATCCTATGGCCCAGAAGTTGCACTACTAGGTATTTACCCAATAGATTTAAAAAAAAAATGCAAAGGAGTTCATGCCCCACAATATTTGTTGCAGCATTATCAGCAATAGCCAAACTCCAAAGATACCCCAAATATCCATTGACAGATGAATGCATAAACAAGATGTGGAGAGGAAAGATTAGGTGGCAGAAGAGTAGAGGACCTTGTTTCTTCTGGTCCTATGAATTTAGCTAGATAACTATCAAATAATTCTGAATATCTCTAATCCAACCTGAAATGTAAGAAAGGAACTGCTGGATTTCTACAAATAGAAAGGTGACCACTTTTTTTTTTGCAAAGTAAGAGGTGTTGAGAAGTGAATCTGAAAGGATATATTAAAAGATAAATGGGGGGAGGAGGGAGCCTCTGTAAGTCAGCTACTAGAAAGTGATTTTAACTAACCATGGAGCACAAAAACAGAACCTTTAGAAATCTGCACCAGTAAGAAACATACAAGCCTGAAACGTGCCCAGGTGGCAAAGCAGGGTAGAATCCTAGGTGGGACAGTGTGGTCTCAGGATTTTCAGGGTCATGAAAAGAATCAGGCTGCCTTAGCCAACAGAGTTCCCTAGCACTAGAGCAGGGAAACCGGTCATGGTCAGTGACTTCAGAAAGGGCTCTCAGCTCCTTCATAAACTGTGAATTATGGTTTGACCTAGTGAACACTCTCCATGAGGGGGCCCTTCAAAGAGCAGAAATGAAGCAACACTCCTCCTCTGTGGAGGGTCAGTGAGAGTTCAAACCACGGGAGCCTGCAGATTTTGGCACAAACAAAAGTGAAGACTGCTTATCTCTGAGTGTTTACTGAAGAGAAGGGTCCAGGATCTTTCAGCTGTGGGACTGGAGATCAGGACATGAACATATTTATTTTGATCTTCTAAAGAAGTGCAGAGGGTTTTAGAGGGGAGGTGGTGAGGGGATGGGGTTAACCCACTGATGGGTATTAAGGAGGGCACATATTGCATGGAGCACTCGGTGTTATACACAAACAAAAACTAATGATGTACTGTATGGTGACTAACATAACATAATAAAAAAAATAAATGAATGAAGAAAAAAAAGATGCAGAAAGCCTTCAGGTAACAGAAGGCAAGTAGAGGAACCGGTAGCAGCTTACACTGAACCTGGGCCCCTTGCAAGGGGCAGTGCAATGCCAAAAAGCAAAGACACCTGGGAACCAGTGCAGCAGGTCCTTCCCCCAGAAGACCATCTCAAACAACAGGTGAATACCAAGTTTACAGAGCACATAGGACAGCAAAATTCCAAGGCTAGGGGAAAACAATACATAGAATTCAAGGCTTTTTCTTAAGGTTTGTTTATCTTTCAGTTTAATATTTTCCTTTTCCTTTTATCTTTTTTCATTTTCAACTAGTTTCTTATTTCTCAATCATTTATTTTTAGTTTTTTAAAACTTTCATTGTTTATATTTTATAGGTATATTCTTCATTTTCGCTTCCTTTCATGGTATCCAATTTCATTGTATATATAAAAGTTTTTCTTTTTGAACAATTTTGGGATTTAGTGTGTTCTAAGAAACAGACCAAAATACACCCAAAACTAAGTATATCACCCTTTTTTTCCACCAGTGAGATTATATTATCACCCCCCCCATTTTTTTCTTCTTTTCATCTTTATATTATGACATTTTCAGATCTGTCTAGTGTGTATTTCACCTGGGTCATGGTTGATATTTTTAATTTTATTCTCTTCTTCACCCATTCTTCTCAGAACAAAAGGCCTAGAATGAGGAATTCACAACAAAAGAAAGAACTAGAGGTAATAATCTCTGCCACAGATCTAATTGATATGGATATATATAAAATGTCAGAGCTGGAATTTAGGATAAAGATCATAACATTACTACCTGGGCTAAAAAAAAAAAAAAGCATAAAAGATACTCAAGAATCTCTTAGTGCAGAAATAAAATTTAATCAGGTTCAAATTAAAAGTGTTTTAACTGAGATGCAGCCTAAATTGGATGTTCTAACAGCTAGGGTAAATGAGGCAGAAGACAGAGTAAGTGACATATAAGTTGATGGAAAGAAAAGAAGGTGAGGAAAGAAGAGAAAAACAACTAATGAACTATGAGGGGAGGCTTCAATAAATCGTGATAACATAAACCAAAAAAAAATATTAGAATTACTAGGGTCCCTGAGGAAGAAGAAACAGAGAGAGGGGAACAGTAGGTATACTTGAGCAAATCATAGCTAAAAATGTCCCTAATCTGGGGAATTAAACAGACATTCAAGTCCAAAAGGAAGAGAGGACCCCACTAAAAATCAATACAAACAAATCAATAGACCAAAATATAGGAATTTACAAAATATTTCAAATTTCATAGATAAAGAGAAAATCTTTAAAACAGCTTGAGACAAGAGGTTCTTATCCTACAGGCATAGAATATAAGGCTGGCAACAAAGACTTGGCAAGCTAGAAAGGGCTGGCATGATATATTCTGGATAGTAAATGAGAAAAACTCATACAGCCAAGAATAATTTATTCAGCTATCAATCAGAATGTTTTATCCAGACCATCATTCAGAACGTAAGGAGAGATAAAGAACTTCCAGGACAAAGAAACTAAAAGAATTTGTGTCACCAGCCAGCCTGCAATAATGGGGATCCTGTAAGTGAAGAGAGAGCCCAAAAGTAACATAGACCAGAAAGAAACAGGGACAATCTACAGAAACAGGGACTTTACAGGAAATAAAATGACATTAAATTCATATTTTTCAATAGTTACTTTGAATGTAAATGGGCAAAATGCTCCATTCAAAAGGCACAGGTTATCACATTAGATAAAAAAGCAAAACCCATTGATATGCTGTCTACAAGAGACTCACTTTGACCCTAGATAACCTCCAGATTGAAGGTAAGGGGGTGAAGAACCACTTATCATGCTAATAGGCCTCAAAAGAAAGCTGTAGTACAATACTCATATCTGACAAATTAGACTGTAAACTAAAGACTGTAAGGGTCTATCCAACAACAACAACAACAACAACAAACCCTAACAATTATAAATATTTGTGTTCCTAACTTGGGAATAGGCAATTTTATCAACCAATTAATAACAAATTAGAGAAACACATTGATAAAAATACAAAAGTAATAAGGGTCTTCAACATCTCATTCACAGCAATGGACAGATCATCTAAGAAGAAGATCAACAAGGAAACAAGGGCTTTGAATGACACACTGGACCAGATGGACTTCACAGATAAAAACAGAACATTCCAACATAAAGCAACAGAATAGACATCCTTCTTGAGTGCACATAGAACATTCCCCAGAATAGATCACATACTGAGTTGCAAATCAGGTCTCAACCAATACCAAAAGGTTGGGATTATTCCCTGCATATTTTCAGAGCACAATGCTTTAAAACTTTTACTCAATCATGAATGGAAATTTGGAAGGAACTCAAACACTTAGAGAATAAATACCATCTTATTAAAGAATGAGTGGGTCAACTATATTGTGGCTAACTGGACATAAGAAAAAAATAAGGATGAAGAAGATGGATAAAAAAGAATTTTTAAAATCATGGAAACAAATGAAAATGAAAATAACTGTTCAGAACCACTGGGAAACAGCAAAGGTTGTCCTATGGGGGAAGTACATAGAAATCCAAGCATTTCTAAAAAAAACTAAGGGTCTCAAATACGCAAGCTAACCTTGCACCTGAAAAAGTTGGAGAAAGAACAAATAAAGCCTAAACCAAGCAAGAGAAGAGACATAATAAAGATTAAGTGCAGAAATCAATGAAATATAAACCAGAAAAAAACAGTAGAATAGATTGATGAAACTAGAAGCTGGATCTTTGAAAGAATTAATAACATCAACAAGCCCCTAGCCAGACTTATCAAAATGCAAAGAGAAAGGACCCAAATTAATAAAATCATGAAAGAAAGAGAAGACATCATGGCTAATAGCAAAGAAATATAACTTTAAGAACATATTATGAGCAACTATATGCCAATAAATTAGACCATCTGGAAGAAATGGATCCATTCCTAGAAACTTATAAACTATCAAAATTGAAATAGAAAGAAATAGAAAACCTGAACAGACCCACAGCCAGCAAGGAAATTGAAGAAGTAATCTAAAAATCTCGCAAACAAGAGTCCAGGGACTGATGGCTTCCCAGGGGAATTCAACAAAACATTTAAAGAATAAATAATACCTATTCTCCCGAAGCCATTTCAGAAAAAAGAAAGGGAAAGAAAACTTCCAAACTCAGTCTCTTAGGCCAGCATTACCTTGATCCAAAAACCAGACAAAGAACCCATCAAAAAGGAGAATTACAGAACAATATCCCTGATGAACTTGGATACTAAAATATGCTGCTGCCCCTTGGAACAATTTGTTACTTAAACTGTAACCCCTGGAGGATTTTACTAGTTACCAAGCACATTTAGATATGGCCTTAAGAAATACATATACTGACAACAGGTCTTTGGGGAGAAGGACGATATACGACCGTGAAGCTGGGCAGCTGGGGATACCTGGCTCACTCAGGGCGGAAGGCCGCCCCTTCACAGAAGCCGGGCAGCTGGGAATGCCCCGCCTGCCTAGGGTGGAACGCGGCCTGCTTCAGGGAAGCAGAGCACCTGGGAACGCCCTGTCAGCTCTGGGTGGATCGAAAACCACCTGCTTCCCTTATCCGTTATTGCTCCTTTCTCATCGCAGAAGTGCCCGTTTTTTAGTTTAGATGAGTCCTTTGAATGTGCTTGTTTAACTATAAACTTTATCCTCCTCCTTGCTTGTCTGCAAGACGGGATTAACGTTTGACCTTCATCAATCCTTCTATTGGCTATTGTTTTCTATCTAATAAAAGTGAGACTGTGGAGTTGCTTGTGGCAGCAGTCCTTTTCGACGGTTGTCCCCTGCTGCCAGTATTTTTCAGCTGACTTGTTTGTGCCTAATTCTTCTCTCGTCGCAGACTGGAAGCGGCAAAATATTCACCAAGATCCTAGCCAATAGGATCCAACAGTACGTTATAAATTTTACTCATCATGACCAAGTAGAATTTATTCCTGGGCTGAAAGTGTGGTTTAACTTTCACAGATCAATCAATGGGATAGATCACATTAAGAAAAGAAAAGAAAAGAAAAGAAAAGAACCATATGACCCTTTCAATTGATGCAGAAAAAGCCTTTGACAAAAATACAGCATCTTTTCTTGATTAAAACTCTCTGAACTGTAGGGATAAAAGGAAGATATCTCAATATCACAGAAGCCATCTACAAAAAGCCCACATCGAATATCATTCACAATGGGTCAGAAACACAATGGCAATGATAACTCTCACTACAGTTGTTCAACATAGTTCTAGAACTCCTAGTCTCAGCAATCAGACAACAAAAAGAAATAAAATACATTTAAATTGGCAGAGGAAATCAAACTCTTCCTCATCACAGATGACATGATACTTTATGTGGGAAACCAATAAGACTCCAACCTCCAAAAATTGCTATAACCCATACAGGAGCTGAGCAATGTGGCAGGATATACAATTAATACACAGGAATCAGTTGGGTTTCTATACACTAGTAATGAGGCAGAAGAAAGAGAAGTTAAGAAATTGATCCCATTTACAATTGCACCAAAAAAAATAAAACAACAACAACAACAACAACAAAAAACAAAACCATAAGATACCTAGGAATAAACCTAACCAAAGAGGCAAATAATCTGTACTCCAAAAACTACAGAACATTTACAAAACAATTTGAGGAAGACACAAAGAAGTGGAAAAACATTCCATGCTCATGGATTGGAAGAAAATTGTTAAAAAGGTTTATGTTACCCAAAGTAATCTACACATTCAATGCAATCCCCATCAAAATGCCATCAGCATTTTTCACAGAGCTGGAATAAATAATCCTAAAATTTATATGGAGCCAGAAAAGACCTTGAATAGCCAGAGGAATGTTGAAAATGAAAACCAAAGCTGGTGGTATCACAAAGCCTGACTTCAACCTATATTTACAAAGCTGTGATCATCAAGACAGCATGGTATTGGCATAAATATGGACACATGGATCAATGGAGCAGGTAGATAAACTAGATATGGACCCTCAACTCTACGGTCAACTAATCTTTGACAAAGAAGAAAGAATTATCCAAAGGGTGGATACAGAGTCTCCCATTTAACTAGAAATGGGAAAGGGAGAAAAAAGAAAAAAGGACCAAGGAACTTAAATGAGTTATCAAATCTATAAAATCATGACTAGAAGAAATTACTAAATGGATGATTTATGAGCTCTTAAAAGGGAATTAGTGCTCACTAGAGGCAACTATGTGTTCACAGAGAAAGCTTTTTGTCCAACTAATGATGCTTTGGTCCCCCTTTATACATGGTAGATATGTTACAAGATTCTCAAAGGATGCCTGAAACCATGGGGAGTACTGAATATATATATATATTTTCACATATATATGGTATGTATACATATATATGTATACATACATATGTACATATACATATATACATATACATATATATATAAGAGATTGAGAACAATAATAGAACAATTATAACATAAATAAATAAATAAGAACTTAAGAAGCAGATAAATGTCTGCAAGTCACAACTACCAACATTGACCTCAGAGAATTATTGCCAAGAAAACAAAGTGTTCTCTTTCCCATTCAGTTGACTTATTCTACTTTCTTCATTCACATCCTCCTTCCCATCTCTTTAATATGAAATATAGTTCACTTGTATGTCATTTAGACAGAACAAAATTCTGAGATCAGTCTTCATGTTTTACTACAGACTCCACTTTATCCTTTCCAGAACCACTGGAAATGTATTAAAAAATAAAAGACAAACTCAGTAGTTATGTAGGACAGAACTGTCCAGCAGTAACCAAATCAAGAAGAAAATATTAAATTCTCAATGATCTACATGTGGCTAAGCCACTTTATTATTTGTGAAAGTGTTAAATTTCAGTCAGTGCTCTGGTAGGCATGTTATGAGGGAGATACAAGGACATCTTATTAGACAACTACCCTTCTCTTTCCCTTCTAGCATTTATTTTCATAATAGGCATCCTCAAGGATATTACATATATCAAAAATTATCTACTATGCATGATTTTTGGTAGGGCCTAGAAAATTGAGAAGTCACCATATTTCAGTCATCATAAGAAACTAAGCTCTTTTCTTAGTTCTTACACTTTGAACTGTACTATTGTTTTTAGAATTAACTTTAAGGAGAAATAATACAAATCTGTATTATATGAAGACAACATATTTTACTTTAAAGATAGAAAATAAGGGACACCTGGGTGGCTCACTTGGTTAAACATCCTTCTCAATTTTGGCTCAGGTCATCATCTCAGGGTTATGAGATAGAACTCTGTGTGGGGCTCTGCATACATCAGTGACTCTGCTTGAGATCCTCTCTCCCTCTCCTCCCCTGCTCATGTTCTCCCATTCTCTAAAATAAATAAATAGGTCTTTTAAAAAGTGGAAAATAGCAAAAATAAACTATTGGTACTTCAAGAGAAAAAGCAAAGGAGGCAGTCAATAAAATGGAAAGAAAACCCAAGAAATGGGAGAATATATTTGAAAATAACATAACAGATAAAGGGCTGGTATCCCATATCTATAAAGAACTTCTCAAACTCAATACCCAGAAAACAAATAAAGAAGTCAATAAATGGGCAGAAGACATGAACAGACATTTATTCAAAGAAGACATGCAAATGGCTAACACACACGTGAAAAAATGCTTCACATCATTTGGCATCAGGGAAATGCAAATCAAAACTGCAATGAGATACCACCTATGTCTATCAGAGAGGCTAAAATTAACAAGACAGGGAACAACAAATGTAGGGGAGGATGTGGAGAAAGGGGAAACCTCTTATGCTGTTGGTGGGAATGCAAGCTGGTACAACCACTCTAGAAAAGAGTATGGAGGTTCCTCATTAACTTCAAAATAGAGCTACCCTATGACCCAGCAAATGCACTACTAGGTATTTACCCCAAATATACAGATATAGTGAAACAAAGGGGGACATGTACCCCAATGTCCATAGCAGCAATATTCACAATAGCCAAACTGTCAAAGGAGCTGAGATGTCCCTTGACAGATGAATGCATAAAGTAGATATGGTATATAAATATAATGGAATATTATTCAGCCATCAGAAAGGATGAATAACTACCATTTACATCGACATGGATGGAACTGCAGTTTATTGTGCTAAGTGAAATAATTCATTTGGAGAAAGACAATTCTTACAGTTTCATTCATATGTGGTATATAATAAACAGTGCTGAGGATCATAAGGGAAGGGAGGAAAAACTGAATGGGAAGAAATCAGAAAGGGAGACAAATCATGGGAAGCTCTTGACTCTGGAAACAAACTGATGGTTGCTGAAGGGGAAAGGGGTGTGGAGTTGGGGTAACTGGGTGATATTAAGGAGGGCATGTGATGTTATGAGCAGTGGGTGCTATATGCAATTAAAGAATCATTGAACACTACACTAAAAACTAATGATGTACTACATATTAGCTAACTGAATTTAAATTTAAAAAGTGGAATATAATAGTTATGATATTTTAGTAATAATAATAAAGCATAAATACTTATTTACATTTACATTACCTGTTAGAGTTTCCTGTGTGCTTTCACATACATGTTCTAAATCAACCAGGTCACATCATTACCTACATAACCCTGATTTGGATTCTTATTTCTTATATAACTCACTTTTCAATTCCCTATGTCAAGTACATCAAGTAAAGAAGTTACAAAAATCCCAGGGAGAAACATAAAATGTAATCTCTCTCAATGATTGAGAGGGAAAGAGGTTAGAAACCTTTACTGATTCTCAAAATGAAAAAGGTTCACATGAAAGCGATCTGAGAAAATTCAAGATTCAAATTCTCTCATTTTAATTTATATTAAATCTATTACACACAGTAATTATATCAGAAAAGAGGTAAAGACTTGCTTTACTGCTTCTTCAACCTCTAAGTACACCCACTTGTTTATGTGCTCTTGAATGGTTTTTAGGTTGTAATACTTAACAAAGAAATAGTTTAAGAAATAGCGTATTTTATGTGTTTTGTAAACATAGGATTTTTCTCAAGTAATGAGAACATGCTTCTCAGCCTGTCCTTACACACCTCTAAAACAAAATTGGCTTTTTCTTTAAATTTTTTTAAAAATTTATTTATTTTCAGCATAATAGTATCATTATTTTTTCACCACACTCAGTGCTCCATGCAATCCGTGCCCTTTATAATACCCACCACTTGGTACCCTGACCTCCCACCCCCCGCCACTTCAAACCCCTCAGATTGTTTTTCAGAGTCCACAGTCTCCCATGATTCACCTCCCCTTCCAATTTACCCCAACTCCCTTCTCTCTAACTCCCCATGTCCTCCCTGCTTTTTGTTATGCTCCACAAATAAGTGAAACCATCTGATAATTGACTCTCTCTGCTTTACTTATTTCACTCAGCATAATCTCTTCCAGTCCCATCCATGTTGCTACAAAAATTGAGTATTCGTCCTTTCTGATGGAGGCATAATACTCCATAGTGTATATGGACCACATCTTCCTTATCCATTCATCTGTTGAAGAACATTAAAAATTTTTTTGAGCTTCAGTGCATTCCCAAAATGATGCATGTCACACCAAAAATTGTCATGAGGAGAGCTAAGCACAACTGAGATATTAAAAATTTTGGATTTCTGGGGCGCCTGGGTGGCTCAGTGGATTAAGCCGCTGCCTTCGGCTCAGGTCATGATCTCAGTGTCCTAGGATCGAGCCCCGCATCGGGCTCTTTGCTCAGCGGGAGCCTGCTTCTCTCTCTCTCTCTCTCTGCCTGACTCTCCGCCAACTTGTGATCTCTCTCTCTGTCAAATAAATAAATAAAATCTTTAAAAAAAATAAAAAAATAAAAATTTTGGATTTCATTTCTTAACTGTGCATGATTAAGCAGCCTCAAGTCTTATACCTTGTCCCCTCATCATATGTGTAAGCTTTAGACAAAATGTTTATAGGAAAGTAACAGTCTGTTGACTTTCAATATCCATTTGTCCTTCCAGAGTTTTAAACATAATAGACAGACAATTTGATTTCAAGACCCATTATTCTTTGATTTTGAACTGGGGCTCATTTTTCTGCTACCTTCTATCATCACTTACTTCATTAGGGAAGACTTTCATAGCACATGTAAAACATCCTGCTCTATACACAGTCTATTGTCCAAATGAACTAAAAACACACTGGTAAATAAAGTTCAAAATAGAGCTACCCTATGACCCAGAAATTGCACTACTATGTACTTATCCCAAAGATACAGATGTAGTGAAACAAAGGGGCACCTGTACCCCAATGTTCATAGCAGCAATGTCCATTAAATTATCTGAATTTAATCTTCCATTTAAAAAAAAAAGTTCTAATTCTCAGTCTCCTAGAAGGACAAAGAAATAGTGGGTTACAACTTACTATTTTTTTTTCTTTCTATATAAAGAATGTCTAAAGAGAGATCAGTTGAAATTCGTGTGTGGAAACTGTATTATACCTTATTGGAGAAGCAAGCCATCTGTTAGAGTAACTATGCAGTAAATGTGTGTTCTCTGGCCACTAGTGATAGCTGGGAAGCAGTTATAAAAGCATTTTCTCCAGAAACTATGGCCACTTCCATGACTCATTGGTAAAGATTCTTTGTTTCTTTTGCTTTCTTCTTTCCTCAGGTAGTTATATATATATTTATATATATTTCTTTTCTAAAGTTGTTCTGTTCTATCTCAGTAGCAGCTATACTTCTGTAGCCAGTAACATTCATAAGAAATAGTTTTACATATTAAAATAAAATGTGTTAAGCTTTCAACTTAATAAATGGTTGATAATGCAGTGTATGTTTTCTTAATTAATACTTTAACCATGTTATGTCATGGACAATCTCCTGGCTGCCCCAATGAACTTAAGGTGCTGGTGACCCCTCAAGGTTCCAAGACATACAAGATTAAACATAGTGGGAAAACTTTTGCATTTGAGGTTGGAGTCAGGAGATCTGGGTACAAATTTTCATTCTATCATTTACTAGAGCTCTGTGTCATTTTTAAAATTTTAATTTCAGTTAGTTAACCTAGAGTGTTATATAGTTACAGGTGTACAATATAGTGACTCAACACTTCCATGCATCACCCTGTGCTCAATATAAGATGTGCATTCCTTAAACCTATTTAACATTTTCCCCCACATATCTCCCCTCTGGAGACCATCAGTTTGTTCTCCATAATTAAGTCTATTTCTTGGTTTTTCTGTCTCTGTCTCTCTCTTTTGTTTTCCCCATTGTTTACTTGTTTTGTTTCTTAAGTTCCACACATGAGTGAAATCATATGGTACTTGCCTTTTTCTGACTGGTTTATTTTATGTAGCATTGTATTCCCTAGCTTCAGCCATGTCATTGCAAATAGCAAGATTTCATTCCTTTATATGGCTGAGTAATATTCCATTATATATCACTCTATATCTTTTTTGTCTATAATCTATCTACCAATTATCTATACATCAATCTATCTATCATCTATCTATCCATCATCTATCATATCTTCTTTATCCATTCATCAGTTAATGGATACTTTCCTATTCTTTCCTTCTTTGTGAAAGATGAACTAAACATATAATTGTGGATTCAATTCTGGATTTTCTATTCTGCTTTACTGATCTATGTGTCCATTCTTTTGCCAGTACCATATTACTTTGATTACTACAACATTGTAATATAGCTTGAAGTTTGAAATTGCAATGACTCCAGTTTTGCTTTTCTTTTTCAAGGTTGCTTTGGCTATTCAGAGTCTTTTGTGATTCCATACAAATTTTAGGACTGTTACAGTTATGTGAAAAATACTGCTAGTATTTTGATAGGGAATGCATTAAATGTTCAGACTATTTGATGTAGTATATGCATTTCAACAATATTTGCTCTTCCAGTACAGGAGAATGGAATGTCTTTCCATTTGTTTGTACCCTCTTCAATTTCTTTCATTGGTGTTTTTTAGTTTTAGGAGTACAGGTCTTTCACCTCTTTGGTTAGGTTTATTACTAAATATCTTACTACTTTTGGTGAGATTTTAAATGAGATTAATTAATTAATTTATCTTTCTGCTGCTGCATTACTGGTGTATGGCAATGCAACAGATTTCTGTATCTTGCATCTTTACTGAATTTGTTTATCAATTCTAGAAGTTTTTGGTGGAGTCTTTCAGGTTTTCTATATATACTATATATATGCAAATAGTGAAAGGTTTACTTCTTCCCCATCAATTTCAATGGTATTTATTTCTTTTCATTGTCTGAGTGTTGTGGGTAAGATTTCCAGACTATATTGAATAAAAGGGTGATACTGGTCATTTTTGTCTTATTCCTTATCTTAGAGGAAAGTCTCTCAGTTTTTCTCCATCAGGGATGATGTTCCCTATGGGATTTTCATATATGGTCTTTATTACATTGAAGTATGTTTTCTCTAAACCTACTTTGTTGAAACATTTTGTCAAATGCTTTTTTGTGTGTCTATTGAAATGGTCATAATGTCATAATCATCTCTCTTATTTATGTGATGTATCACACTGATTGATATGTGAATATTGAATCATACTTGCAATCCAGGAGTAAATCTCATTTGATTGTGGAGAATAATTATTTTAATGTATTGTTGGCTTCAGTTTGCTAGTTTTTTGTTGAGTATTGCATGTATGTTCATCAAGTATAGTGGCATGTAGTTCTATCTTAGTGATGTCCTTCTGGTACTAGCATAATGCTGGCCTCATAGAATGTATTTGGAAGTTTTAGTTCCAGTTCTATCTTTGGAATAGTTATAGAAGAATATGTATTAAGTCTTTAAATATTTGGACAAATTCACTGGTGAAGCCTCCTGTTCATGGACTTTTGTTTGTTAGAAATTTTGTGATAACTAATTCAATTTCTTTGCTGATAATCAGTATGTTCAAGTTTTCTATTTCTTTCTGTTTCAACTTTGGTAGTTTATATGTTTACTGGAATTTATCCATATCTTCTAGATTGTCCAATTTGCTGCCATATAGTTTTTCATAATTTTCTCTTATAGTCATTTGTATTTCTGTGGTGTTGGTTGTTATTTTTCCTCTCTCATTTGTGATTTAATTTATTTGAGTCCTTTCTCTTTTCTCCTCATGGGACTAGATAGAGGTTATTTATTTTGTTGATTTTTTTTTTCAAAGAGACAAACTCCTGATCTCATTGATCTGTTCTATTGTTTTCATATTAATTATTTCTATTTTAAAATTTATTTACTTCCTTCTGCTAGCTTTAGTCTTCCTTTGTTATTCTTTTTCTGGCTCCTTTATGTTTATGCTTAGGTTGTTTGAGATTTTTCTAGAATCTTGAGGTAGGCTTATATTTCTGTGAATTTCCATCTTAGAACAGTTTTGCTGCAACCAATTTTGGACAGTTGTGTTTTCATTTTCATTTATTTCCATGTACATTTGCTTTTCTTTATTTTCATTCTTTATTTTTTTCTAATTTTATTTTACTTTTTCACTGTTCCAAGAGTCATTTTTTATGCACCACACCCAGTGCTCCATGCAATACATGTTCTCCTTAATACCCACCACCAGGCTTACCTAACCCCTCACCCTCTCCTCCAAAACCCTCAGTTTGTCAGAGTCTACAGTCTCTCATGGTTAGTCTCCCCCTCTGATTGCCCCCATTCACTTTTCCTTTCCTTCTCCTAATGTCCTCCATGTTATTCCTTATGCTCCACAAGTAAGTGAAACCATATGATGATTGACACTCTCTGCTTGACTTATTTCACTCAGCATAATCTCCTCCATTCCCCTCTATGTTGACACAAAAGTTGGGTACTCATCCAATCTGATGGAGGCATAATACTTCATAGTATATATGGACCATATCTTCTTTATCCATTTGTCTGTTGAAGGGCATCTTGGCTCTTTCCATAGTTTGGCTACTGTGGTAATTGCTGCCATGAACATTGAGGTACAGATGGACCCTCTTTTCACTACAAGTATATCTTTTTTAAAAATTTTATTTATTTAAAAATTTCTTTTCTGTGTTCCAGAGTTCACTGTGTATGCACCACACCCAGTGCTCCATGCAATACATGCTGTCCACAATACCCACCACCAGATCCACCCAACCTCCCACCCCCTCCCTTCCAAAACCCTTATTTAGTTCCTCAGAGTCCACAGTCTCTCATGGTTCATCTCCCCCTTCAATCCCCCCCAACTCCCTCCTCTCCATCTACACCATACACAAACTCAAAATAGATAAAAGTCCTCAATGTGAGGCAAGAATCCATCAGAATCCTAGAGGAGAACATAGGCAGTAACCCCTTCGACATCAGCCACAGCAGCTTTTTTCAAGATATGTCTCCAAAGCAAAGAAAACAAAAACAAAAATAAGCTTTTGGGATTTCATCAAGATCAAAAGCTTCTGCAGAGCAAAATAAATAGTCAACAACACAAAGCGGCAACACATAGAATGGGAGAAGATATCTGCAAATGACAGTACAGAAAAAGGGCTGATATCCAGGATTTATAAAGAACTCCTCACACTCAACATACACAAAACAGATAATCATGTCAAAAAATGGGCAGAAGACATGAAGAGACACTTCTCCAATGAAGACATACAAATGGCTGACAGACACATGAAAAACATATTCATTATCACTTGTAATCAGGGAGATTCAAGTCAAAACTACATTGAAATGCCACCTTACACAAGTTAGAATGGCCAAAATTAACAAGACTATAAACAACATGTGTTGGAGAGGATGTGGAGAGGGGAGCCCTCTTACACTACTGGTGGGAATGCAAGTTGGTGCAGCCAGTTTGGAAAACAGTGTGGAGATTCCTTAAGAAAATAAAAATAGAGCTTCCATATGACCCTTCAATTACATGGCTGGGTATTTACCCCAAGGACACAGATATAGTGAAAAGAAGGGGCACATATACCCCAATGTTCATAGACGCAATGGCCACAGTCGCCAAACTGTGGAAAGAACCAAGATGTCCTTCAACAGACAAATGGATAAGGAAGATGTAGTCCATATACACTATGGAGTATTATGCCTTTGTCAGAAAGGATGAATACCCAACTTTTGTATCAACATGGACAGGACTGGAAGAGACTATGCTGAATGAAATAAGTCAAGCAGAAAGAGTCAATTATCATATGGTTTCACTTATTTGTGGGGCATAAGGAATAACACAGAGGACATGGAGATGGAGAGGAGAAGGGAGTTGGGGGCAATTGGAGGAGAAGATGAACCATGAGAGACTGTGGACTCTGAGAAACAATCTGAGGGTTTGGAGGGGAGGGAGTTGGGAGGTTGAATGAGTCTGGTGTTGGGTATTATGGAGGGCACGTATTGCATGGAGCACTGGGTGTGGTGCATAAACAATGAATTCTGGAACTCTGAAAAAAATTTTTTGAAATCTTGCCATTTGCGACAACATGGATGGAACTAGAGCGTATCATGCTTCGTGAAATAAGTCAAGCAGAGAAAGACAACTATCATATGATCTCCCTGATATGAGGAAGTGGTGATGCAACATGGGGGCTTAAGAGGGTAGGAGAAGAATCAGTGAAACAAGATGGGATTGGGAGGGAGACAAACCATAAGTGACTCTTAATCTCACAAAACAAACTGAGGGTTGCTGGGGGGAGGGGGGTTGGGAGAAGGCGGGGTGGGGTTATGGACATTGGGGAGGGTATGTGCTTTGGTAAGTGCTGTGAAGTGTGTAAACCTGGCGATTCACAGACCTGTACCCCTGGGGGTAAAAATACATGTTTATAAAAAATAAAAAAATTTAAAAAAAAGTCTACTAAAAAAGAAGGAAAGAAGTCTTGAGATATGCAATGAAATCAGTAGAACTAGAGAGTAAGTGAAATATGTGAAATATGTTTGTTGGAGCAAGACAGATTCATAAAAATCACAACTACTAAAATTAAGTCATGAAGCAATAGAAGACCTGAAACCTATCTACAATAAGTAAAATAAAGTAAAATAGTAATACTTTTAACAATAACAATAATAAACTTCCCATTAAAAAACCCAACTCATATAATTTCACTGATAAATGCTATCAAATGTCTAAGACCTCTTCCAATGGTAGAATAGGAGAAAATATTTCGCCATATGGGAGAAGTATTACCATGAAACCAAAATCAGGCAAAGATATCACAAGAAAAGAAAATTACAGGTCAATATACTTTATGAATACAGATGCAAAATCCTTAACAAACTACTGGCAAAATGAATCCATAAGGGTAAAAATAAATAATTACACATCATGATCAAATGTGAACCATCTGAGGAATGAAAGGTTGGTTCAACATATGAAATTCAGTGTAATATGCTATATTGGCCAAATAAAGGACAAAAATAACAGGATAATTTCAGTACATACAGAAAATGCATTTGATAAAAATCTGACATCTTTTCATGATAAAATCGAACAACAACTAGGAACAGAAGGAAACTTTCTCAAATTCATAAAGGGGATCTAAGAAAAACCCATGCTAATATTGTAAGTAAGGATGATAAAATGAAAACTTTCCCCCAAGACCAGGAAAAAAGCAAGTATGAATACTCTTTTTTTCCTTTAATTTAAATTCAAGTTAGTTAACATATAGTGTATTGTTAGTTTCAGGGGTAGAGTTTAGTGATTCATCAGTTTTATATAACACCTAGTGTTCACTGCATAAAATGCCCTCCTTAATACTCATAACCCAATTACCACATCCACCCACCCACCTCACCTTCAATAAACCTCAGTGTGTTCACTATTGTTAAAAGTCTCTTATGGCTTGCCTCCCTCTCTGTTTTTATTTTATTTTATTTTATTTTATTTTATTTTATTTTATTTTATTTTATTTTTCCTTCCTTTCTATGTTCATCAGGTTTTTTAAAGTTAAATTCCACATATGAGTGGAATCATATGATATTTGTATTTCCCTAACTGACTTATTTTGCATAGTATAATAAACTAGTTCCATCCATTTGTTTCAAATGGCAAGATTTCATTCTTTTTGGTGGCTGAGTAAATATTCTATTATAAAATATTATTCCATGTCACATCTTCTTTATCCATTTATCCAGTCATCCATTGATTGACATTTGGGCTCTTTCATATTTTGGCTATTGTTGATAATGTTGCTATAAACATCAGAGTGTATGTATCCCTTTGAACCTGTGTTTTTGTATCCTTTGGGTAAATATCTATTAGTGCAACTGTTGCATCAGAGGGTAGCTCTATTTTTAACTTTTTGAGGAACTTCCATACTCTTTTCCAAAGTCGCTGCACCAGTTTGAATTCCCACCAACAATGTGAGAAGGTTCCACTTTCTCTGCAACCTTGCTAACATCTGTTGTTTCTTGAGGTGATAATCTTAGGCATTCTGACAGGTGAGAGGTGGTATCTCATCGTGGTTTTGATTTGTATGACCCTGATGATGAGTGATGGTGAGCATTTACCATGTGTCTGTTGGCCTTTATGTCTTCTTTGGAGAAATGTCTCTTCATATTTTCTGTCCATTTCTTGACCAGATTATTTGTTCTTTGGGTGTGGAATTTGATAAGTTCTTTATAGACTTTGGGTACTAATCCTTTATCTAATAAGTCAGTTGCAAATACTTTCTCCCATTACATGGGTTGCCTTTCACTTTTGTTGACCATTTCTTTTGTTGTGCCTTTTATCTTTTTTTTAAATTAAGTTCAACTAGCAAACATATAATTAGTTTTGGGTGTAGTGTTCAATGATTCATTAGTTGTATATAATACCTAGTGCTCATCAGATCATATGCCTTCCTTAATGTCCATCACCCAGTTACCCCATACTCCCACACCATTTTCCTTCAGCAACCCTCAATTTGTTTCCCTGAGTCCAGAATCTCTCATGGTTGGTCTCCCTCTCTGATTCTTTCCCATTTAGTTTTCCCTCCCTTCCCCTATGGTCATCTGCACTATTCCTTATATTGTACCTATGAGTGAAACCATATAATAATTGTCTTTCTCTGCTTGGCATAAACCCCTCCAGTTCCATCCATGCTGATGCAAACAGTGGGTATTCATCCTTTCTGATGGCTGCTATGAACATTGGGGTTCATGTGCCCCTTCTTTCACTGTATCTGTATATTTGAAGTAAATACTAGGTAATTCAATTGCTGGGTTGTAGGGTAGCAGTGTTTTTAACTTCTTGAGGAACCTCCACACTGTTTTCAAAGGGGCTGTGCCAGCTTGCTCTCCCACCAACATTGTAAGAGGTTACCACTTTATCCACATCCTCTCAAAAAATTGTTGTTCCCAGTCTTGTTAGTTTTAGCCATTCTGACTGGCATGAGGTGGTATCTCATTTTGGTCTTGATTTGCATTTCCTTAATGGCAAGTGATGTGGAGCATTTTTTTCATGTCTCTGTTGGCCATTTGTATGCTTTCTTTGGAGAAATGTCTGTTCATGCCTTCTGCCTATTTCTTGACTTGATTATTTGTTTTTTGGGTGTTGAGTTCAAGAAATTCTTTATAGATTTTGGATATCACCCCTTAATCTGTTACATCATTTGCAAATATCTTCTCCCATTCTGTAGGTTGACTTTTAGTTTTGTTGATTCTTTCCTTTCCTGTGCAGAAGCTTTTTATCTTGGGGAAGTCTGAATAGTTCATTTTTTGTTTTTGTTTCCCTTGCTTTCAGAGACGTGTCTTGGAAGAAGTTGCTGCACCCAAGGTTGAAAATGTTACTGCCTCTGCTCTCCTCTAGGATTTGGATGGATTACTGTCTCCCATTTAGGTTTTTCATCCTTTTTGAGTTTATCTTTGTATATGGTGTCAGAGAATGGAGGAGAAATATTCAGGGCTTTTATCAAGAAATTATTCTATAACTTGTCAAATGCTTCTGCATCTATGGAGAGGATCATAAGGCTCTTAACCTATCTTTTATTAATGTGGTGAATCATGTTGATTGACTTATGGATGTTGTACCATCCCTGCAGCCCAGGAATAAATCCCACTTGATTGTGATAAATTTTTTAAATGTACTGTTGGATTTGATTTGCTACTATTTTCTTGACAATTTTTGTATCCATGTTCATCAGGGATGTTGGTCTGTAATTATCCATTTTAGTGAGGTCTTTTTCCGGTTTTGGGATCAAGGTAACACTGGCCTCAGGATGAATTTGGAAAGGTTCCTTCTACTTCTATTTTTAGGGACAGTTTCAGAAGAATAGGTATTAAATCTTTAAATGTTTCGTGGAATTCCGCTTGGAACGCATCCAACCCTGGGCTCTTGTTTGTTGGGAGAATTCTGATTACTGCGTTGATTTCTTTCCTCGTTGTGGGTGTGTTCAGGTTTTCTATTTCTTCCTGTTTTGATTACTTTAAGTTTCTAGGAATTTATCTTCCAGATTACCTACATAATTGACATACAATTGCTCATAGCAGTCTCTTATCATTGTTTCTATTTCTTCGTGTCTGTTGTGATCTCTTCTCTTTCATTCATGATTTTATTTATTTGGATTCTTTCTCTCTTCTTTTTGATAAGTATGGCAAGAGGCTTATCAATTTTGATAATTCTATTAATAAATTAACCCCGATTTTTTAAATCTGTTC
This sequence comes from Mustela nivalis, assembly GCF_964662115.1. Lineage (NCBI taxonomy): Eukaryota > Metazoa > Chordata > Mammalia > Carnivora > Mustelidae > Mustela > Mustela nivalis. Next base: position 73,754,001 of record NC_139040.1, read on the forward strand.
TAATTTTTTATCTCTATAGCTAATCTTTATTATTTCCCATTCTCCTATTGGATCCAGGCTTTTCTTCCTTTTCTTTTCCCAGTTCCTTTAGGTGTAATGTTAGGTTGTGTATTTGAGACTTTTCTTACTTCTTAAGGAAGGTCTATATTGCTATATATATCTCTATTAGGATCGCTTTTGCTGCATCCAAAAATTTGGACAGCTTTGTTTTCTTTTCTTATTATATTAGTCACCATACAGTATTTCATTAGTTTTTGATGTAGTGTTCCATGATTCATTGTTTTCATATGACACCCAGTGCTCATTGCAATACATGCCCTCCTTAACACCCAGCACTGGGCGAACCCATCCTCCCAAACCCCTTCCCTCTGAAACCCTCAGATTCTCTCCTGGAGTCCAGAGTCTCTCATGGATCATCTCCTCCTCTGATTCACCCCTTAATTTTCCTGTTCCTTCTCCTAATGTCCTCCATGCTATTCCTTATGTTCCACATATAAGTGAAACCATATGATCATTGTCTTTTTCTGCTTGACTAATTTCACTTAACATAATCACCTCCAGATCAACCTATGCTAATGCAAATGGTGGGTATTCATCCTTTCTGATGGCTAAGTAATATTCTATTGTATATATGAACTATATCTTCTTTATCCATTCATCTGCTGAAGGGCATCTCAGCTCCTTCCACAGTTTGGCTATTGTGGATATTGCTGCTATGAATATTAGGGTGAATGTGTCCCTTCCTTTCACTACACCTGTACATTTGGTATAAGTACCCAGTAGTGCAATTGCCAGGTCATGGCGTAGCTCTGTTTTTAGCTTTTTGAGGAAACTCCATATTGCTTTCCAAAGTGGCTGCACCAACTTTCAGCCCCATCACCAGTGTAAGAGTATTCCCCTTTCTCCATATTGTCTCCAACATTTGTTGTTTCTTGCTTTGTCAATTTTTACTATTCTAACTGGTATAAGGTGGTATCTCAATGTGGTTTCGATTTGAATCTCCCTGATGGTTAATGATGATGAACATTTTTTCATGTGTCTTTAGCTGCTCATATATCTTCTTTGGAGAAGTGTCTTTTCAATGTCTTCTTCCCATTTCTTGACTGGAGTGTGTGTGTGTGTGTGTGTGTGTGTGTGTGTTGAGTTTGATATATTATTTATAGATCTTGTATAACAGCTCTTTATCTCTAATGTCATTTGCAAATATCTTCTCCCATTCTGTGGGTTGCCTCTTTGTTTTATTGACTGTTCCATTTTCTGTGCAGAATCTTCTTATCTTGAAGTCTCAAAGTTCATTTTCACTTTTGTTTCCTTCGCGTTTGGAGATGTGTCTTGAAAGAAGATGCTGAGAGATTGCTGTCTGTGTTCTCTTCTACAGTTTTGATGGATTCCTGTCTCACATTGGGGTCTTTCATCTATTTTGAGTTTATCTTTTGTGTGGTGTAAGCAAATGGTTGAGATTCATTCTTCTGTATATAGCTGTCCAATTTTCCCAGCACCATTTATTGAGGATACTGTCTTTTTCCCATGGAATATTTTTCTTGCTTTGTCAAGATTATTTGACCATAGAGTTAAGGGTCCATAGCTGGGCTATCTATTCTGTTCCATTGATCTGTGTCTGTTTTGATACCAGTACCACATTGTCTTGGTGATCATAGCTTAGTAAATATAGCTTGAAATCAGGCAATGTGATGCCCCTAGCCTTTTCTTTTTCAACATTTCCTTGACAATTTTGGATCTTTTCTGGTTGCATATGAATTTTAGGACTGTTTGTTTCAGCTCTTTGAAAAATGCCAATTGTGTTTTGATAAGGATGACATTGAAAGTGTAGATTTCTTTGGGAAGCATAGACATTTTAACAATGTTTATTCTTCCAATCCATGAGTATGGAAAAGTTTTCCATCTTTTTGTGTCTTTTTCAATTTCTTTCATAAGTGTTCTGTAGTTTCCAGAGTATACATTCTTTACTTCTTTGGTTAGGTTTATTCCTAGTTATTTCATGGCTTTTGGTGCTATTGTAAATTGCTTTCATTCCCTAATTTATCTTTCTACAGTTACATTGTTAGTGTATAGAAAAGCAACTGATTTCTGTGCATTAATCTTGTCTCCTGAGACAATGTCTCACATTACTGAGTTTCTGTGTGAGTTCTAGTTATTTGGAGGTGGAGTCTTTTGTTTTTTCCATGTGAAGTATCATGTCATCTATGAAGAGTGGGAGTTTGACTTCTTCTTTGCCAATTTGAATACATTTTCTTTCTTTTTTTTTCTTTTTTCTTTTTTTTCTTTTTTTTTTTTTGGCTGACTGTTGATGCTAGGACATCTAGTACTATCTTGAACAATAGTGGTGAGAGTGAGCATCCTTGTTGTGTTCCTTTCCCCAATGAGAATGATATTTGTTGTGGGCTTTTCATAGATGGATTTTATGAAATTGAGGAATGTTCCCTCTATCCCTACACTGTGGAGGGTTTTAAGTGGGAAAGGTTGCTGTATTTTGTCAAATGCTTTTTCTGCATCAATTGAGATGATCATATGCTTCTTATCTCTTGTTTTATTAATGTGTTCTATCACACCAATTGATTTGCAAATGTAGAATCACCCTTGTATCCCAGGGATAAATCCCATGTGGTCATGGTGGATAATCCTTTTAATGTACTATTGGATCCTATTAGTTAGGATCTTGTTGAGAATTTTAGCATCCCTATTCATTAGGGATATTGGTCTGAAATTCTCCTTTTTGATGAGGTGTTTGTCTCCTTTTGGGATCAAGGTAATGCTGGCCTCATATACGATGAGTTTGGAAGTTTCCCTTCTGTTTCTATTTTTTGAAGCAGCTTCAGGAGAATAGGTATTATTTTTTCTTTAAATGTTTGGTAGTCTTCCCCTGGAAATCCATCAGGGCCTGGACTCTTGTTCTTGGAAGGTTTTTTCACTGCTTCAATTTTGTAACTGGTCATTGTTCTAATCACATTGTCAATTGCCAACACAAATGCTTGTTTCCATTACCAATTAGAGAAGTTCTCAGCTAAGATTTTCTCAGATATATCTTCTGGACCTGTCTCTCTCCACCCCTTCAGGGATACCAATAATTCTGAAATTGGAGCATCTCATGACATCATTAATTTCTCTCAGTCTGATCTCTTGAACTTTAGCCTGTTTCCCCAGGCCTCTTCAGTTTCCTTATTCTCTATCATCTTATCTTCTAGTTCATTAATTCGTTCTTCTGCTTTGTTTACCCTGGCAGTCAGAGTATCCAGTTAAGACTGTATTTCATTTATAGCTTTTTAGATTAGATCTCATTTCTGTCCTTAGAGATTCTATATTGTCGCTAATATTTTCCTCCATCTTAGATATCAACTTCATAATTGTTACTCTGAAGTCTATTTCTGACATCTTGCTTATATCCATATATATTAGTTTTGTGGCAGAGGTCACAGTCTCTGAGTCTTTACTATGTTGTGGTTTCCTCCTCTCAGACATTCTTTTCATGGGTGGCTGAGGGAATGTACAGGGTCCAAGTTATTGACCACAGCCCAAACAAAGTGCACCTGTTTTATAGGGACCTTAAGGTTGTTCTTTCAACCTCTTGTTCTTTCAACCTGTGTTCTGGGGGTGGGGCCTGCCACACTGTTACTCACGCAATCCTGCTTAGGCAGACTTGCCCTACTTCCTGTTGGCGGGGTGGGGGGGAGTTGGGTTCAGTAAGAACTAGTTTGGGAGGCTTTGTTCTTTGGCAGCTTTCCCAGGCAGATTTCTGCATCTCTTCTGAGAGTCAGAATAGAAGTGACCACATTCAAACCTCTGTCTCTGAACAGAGAAATCACAGTCTGCTCTTCACTGAGCTCTCTAGGCCAGATTGTCTCCATTTCTGTCTGCACTGCTGAAATGCGCAGCCTCCCTGGTTGTGTGGTCTGCAGCAACACTCCCAGGTGTGGATCTCTGGGCCAGGCACATATCTGCCCTTTGTGCTTCTAAAACCATTAACTGCCCCTGGGTTGCATGCACATACCTACAACTCCTGGATCCTGTTGGGGGCTGGACTGAAGACTTTTCCCCACTGCTACTAGTCAGCAAATCTGTGTCCAGTCCCCAGAATGGGACACTTTTGTACTCCATTGTTGTATCACTTTCCCAGAGCCAACTTATGGTGGCTCCCTCCAACTTCCATTTATCTTCCAATATCAGCCTGCAGAATCATGGCTCCATGTTTCATACCTTGAGACTGCTGGAGATATTCTGTCTATAGAGATCCAGATGTATATTCTTACATCTCAGGCTGATTTTGTGGATATTTAGAATATTTTGATAAATATTCAGCTAAATTCAGGGGACAGGTTGAAATAAGGTTCCTTACTCTTCCAACACGTTTTGCCTTCCAGGATGGCTGTATTTTCATTTTCATTTTCTCTTGTGTATCTTTTAAAATTTTCTTTAGTTTCCTAGTTGACATATTTATTCTTTAATAGGATGTTCCTCCATGTATTTGTGGACTTTCCAAATGTTTTCTTGTGGTTGACTTAAAGTTTCATAACATTTGGACTAAAAACATGCATGGTATGATGTTAGTCTTTTTGTACTGGTTAAGTCCTGGTTTGTAACCTATTGTATGACTTGTTCTGGACAATGTTCCATGTGTAATCAAGAAGCATGTATATTCTGCTGCTTTTGGATAAAATGCTCTGAATATATCTATGAAGTCTATCCAGTGCAGTGTGCCATTTAAGTCCTTACTTCCTTGTTGATCTGCTTAGATGATCTGTCCATTGCTGTGAGTGGGGTGTTTAAGTCCCCTATTATTATTGTATTCTTATCAATGAGTTTCTTTAATTTTATTATTAATTGGTTTATATATTTTGCAAATATTCACAATTGTTAGATCTTCTTGTTGGACAGTCCTTTTTATTGTGATACAGTGTCTTTTTTCTTGTCTTCTTCAATCTCTCTTTTAAAATTAGTATGTCTGATATAAGGATGGCAACTTCAGCTTTCTTTTGATGTCCATTGACATAATAAATGGTTCTCCACCCATTGATTTTCAATCTGGAGGGGACTGTGGATCTAATATTACTCTCTTGGATTGATAGATGGACAATATTTTTTGTTTGTTTGTTTGTTTTATTTTCAGCATAACAGTATCATTTTTTCACCACACCCAGTGCTCCATGCAATCCATGCCCTCTATAATACCCACCACCTGGTACCCCAACCTCCCACCCCCCTGCCAATTCAAACCCCTCAGATTGTTTTTCAGAGTCCATAGTCTCTCATGATTCACCTCCCCTTCCAATTTACCCCAATCCCCTTCTCTCTAACTCCCCATGTCCTCCATGCTTTTTGTTATGCTCCACAAATAAGTGAAACCATATGATAATTGACTCTCTCTGCTTGACTTATTTCACTCAGCATAATCTCTTCCAGTCCCGTCCATGTTGCTACAAAAGTTGGGTATTCGTCCTTTCTGATGGAGGCATAATACTCCATAGTGTATATGGACCACATCTTCCTTAACCATTCGTCCATCGAAGGGCATCTTGGTTCTTTCCATAGTTTAGCGACCGTGGCCATTGCTGCTATAAACATTGGGGTACAGATGGCCCTTCTTTTCACTACATCTGTATCTTTGGGGTAAATACCCAGGAGTGCAATTTCAGGGTCATAGGGAAGTTCTATTTTTAATTTCTTGAGGAATCTCCACACTGTTCTCCAAAGAGGCTGCACCAACTTGCATTCCCACCAAAAGTGTAAGAGGGTTCCCCTTTCTCCACATCCTCTCCAACACATGTTGTTTCCTGTCTTGCTAATTTTGGCCATTCTAACTGGTGTAAGTTGATATCTCAATGTAGTTTTAATTTGAATCTCCCTGATGGCTAGTGATGATTAACATTTTCATGTGTCTGATAGCCATTTGTATGTCTTGATTGGAGAAGTGTCTGTCCATATATTCTGCCCATTTTTGATATGATTGTCTGTTTTGTGTGTGTTGAGTTTGAGGAGTTCATTATAGATCCTGGATATCAACCTTTTGTCTATACTGTCATTTGCAAATATCTTCTCCCATTCCATGGGTTGCCTCTTTGTATTCTTGACTGTTTCCTTTGCTGTGCAGAAGGTTTTGATTTTGATGAAGTCCCAAAATTTCATCTTCGCTTTTGTTTCCTTTACCTTTGGAGACATATCTTGAAAAAAGTTGCTGTGGCTGATATCGAAGAGATTACTGCCTATGTTCTCCTCTACGGTTCTGATGGATTCCTGTCTCACATTGAGGTCTTTTATCCATTTCGAGTTTATCTTTGTGTACAGTGTAAGAGAATGGTTGAGTTTCATTCTTCTACATATAGCTGCCCAGTTTTCCCAGCACCATTTATTGAAGAGACTGTCTTTTTTCCACTGTATTTTTTCCTGTTTTGTCAAAGATTATTTGACCATAGAGTTGAGGGTCCATATCTGGGCTCTCTACTCTGTTCCACTGGTCTATGTGTCTGTTTTTATGCCAGTACCATGCTGTCTTGGTGATCACAGCTTTGTAGTAAAGCTTGAAATCAGGAACGTGATGCCCCCAGTTTTATTTTTGTTTTTCAACATTTCCTTAGCGATTCGGATCTCTTCTGTTTGTTTTTGTTTTTATCCATTCTGGTACCCCATATATTTTGATGGGGCATTTTACACATTTACATTCAGAGTAAGTAATCAAAGATATGAATTTAGTGCCATTGTATTACCTGTAAAGTTGTTGTTCCTGTAGGTTTTCTCTGTTCCTTTCTGGTCTTTTTTTCTTACTTTTGGCTGTCTTTCTGCTCAAAGCATCTCCCTTTAGTATTGTTTGCAGGGCTGGTTTAGTCTTTACAAGCTGCTTTAGTTTTTGTTTGTCTTAAAAGCTCTTTATCTCTCTTTCTATTTTGAATGACAGCCTTGCTGGAGAAAGCAAACTTAGTTGAATATTTTTCCTATTTAGCAAGTTAAATATGTCATGCCAGTCTTTTCAGTCCTGTCTATGTAGACAGGTCTGCTGCCAGCCTTATGAGTCTACCCCTATAGGGTAAGGACCTTTTCTCCAAAATTGTTTTCAGAGTTCTCTCTTTATCTTTGTATTTTGCAAGTTCCACTATGTTATGTCATGGTGTTCTCTTGCTTTTGTTGATTTTTAAGGGGGTTTCCTATTTCTTAACCCACTGAGCCACCCAGGCGCCCGGGGGTTTCCTATTTCTTATTTCCTCCTCCAGATTAAGGATGCTTTCAGCAATAATTTGTTCAAATAAACTTTTTGCTTTTTTTTTTTTTCTGCTCTTCTTCTTCTGGAACTCCTGTGGTACAAATATTATTTTACTTTATGGAATCCCTGAGTTCTCTAACTCTATCTTGTGATCTAAATGGGTATTTTTTTCCATCTTCTTTTTAGCTTTCTTGTTTTCCTAATTTTATCTTCTATGGCACCTATCCTCTTCTCTGCGTCTTCATTCCTTGTAGCAGTTATATTGTCTATCTTGTATCTCAGTTGTAGCACTTTTCATTTCAGCCTGATTGCTGTTTAGGACTTTTGTTTCTACAGTGAAGGTTTCTCTGGTATCTTCTATGCTTTTTCTAAGCCCACCTACTAGTGTTAAGACTGTTGAACTAAATTCTAATTGAGATATACTGCTTACATCTGCTTTGAGGAGATTCTTGGCTGTGATATCTACCTGAGCTTTCTTTTGGGGAGAATTCCTCCATATTGTCATTTTAGCCCAGTTTCTTTCTTTTGCTTTTATGAAAGATTGTTATATATCCTGCAACTCAGAGTAATGTTATATTAAAAAGGTCATGCAGTATCTAGGGTCTGGCACCTCAATAAGAGTTTCTGGTTTATAATGTGTGTACTCCACTGTTGTGTTTTGGCTGCTCTTTGCCACTGGTCCATCCTCTCCAGATTTCCTCTTTGCTTGCAGTGGGGTGTGTTTGGGACTTTATCTAGGTTTGTTTTGATTTGTTTGTTGAAAAAAGCCAAAAAGGAAGGAAAGAGGGAAAAGAGAAAAAAAGAAACAAGGCCTGCCTGATCCAACAAAAGAAAAAAAAAAACGGAAAATGAACAATAAATAAATCAAATAGATTAAAAGCAAAACAAAAATAAAACCCCAAGCAAACAGATAAAAACCAAAACAACAACAACAAAAAACAAGCAAAAAACAACAACAACAACAATTATAAGCCTTATTTCAAAGAAAATGAAAGGAAAAATCAATAAAGAAAAAGAAAGGGCAAAAAGAAAAAAGAAACCTGGTGCAAAAGAGAGAGAGAGGGAGAGAGAAGCAAATAAAAGAAACAACAACAATTTAACAAACAAACAAATTTGCCAGCCTTATTCCAAAGGGGAAAAAAATGAAAAAAAAAAATACAACCAGGTCTTGTTTCCACCAGAACTGAAGGGGACACACTGTATGATCTGTAGACTTAGTACTTGTGGCATGCTGCCTGTGTTGCTCCTCTAGGGGAGAGGCCTGCTGTGCTAGCACAGAGTCAATGCTGCCCCTGTTTAAAAAAAAAAAAAGTGCTTGCTAGGCACAAGGTTGTGGGGTTCGATGTAAGTAGCTCCTACTTCCACTGGAGGCTGCTGTGCTGTTCTCTGAAATCCACTGGTGTTAGTATCAATATAAAAATAGCATTACACCCAGAGACAGGGGATCTCACCCCCACCAGCTGTTTAGAAGCTCCTCACAGAAAGACAATGGCCATCAGCATGCCCAGCATGACAACTCTCCTGTATTTTATCTTTGGCTCTGGCTAGGATTCAGAACTCTAATCTTAAAGGAGCCAGCACCCCCTGGATTTCTGTTCTCTCCTCCAGAGTAGAGCCTCTCTGTGCTCTGAATACTGCTATTTGTTTCACAAAAACAGTCTTATGTCTGCATGAGGCACAGAATCTATGGCATAGAGAGCAAAAAACAGTTACCAGATTATCCAGCCTCACCAGGCCTTTCCATTTGCTGGTGCCTGCAGGGTGTTTTGTCATTGGAGAGGCAATATGCCTTCTTCCAGATATACTCCAGGAAGGAGAGTGGTATCTACCAGTGTGGTCCAGGAGATCCCTACACCACACTGAGTACCCAGAGCTGCCCTCTATAGGAGTGCACACTACAGCTCAGCTCTGGCAAAAGTCATGAGCTTCCAAAACTGAGCTACATTCACTGTCTGGAAAAATCCCTGCCCACTCAATTCCCCCACCTCCCCAGTTTGTGGTCCCAGAGGTTTTGTTCTTGTGTGAACCCAGTGAACACTGCATTACTCAACCCTACTCTTCCTTTTCTCTCCCCATGGAAAATGTTCTCCCCCAATTCACTTCCATGCACATTGTACCTATCACACTATCTCCCTCCAACTGGTGGAACTCCTTCTTCCAATCCTCAGATAAATTCTTTGGCTCTTCCAAGTGATTGGACCTCAAAACAGCCTCACTGAAAGGATGAGGAAAGCTTCAAGTTCCCCTATTTCTCTGCCATTGTAACTCAACCCTATGAATACTCTTGATAATTCCAATCAACGATATTATTAAAGCTAAAGCCAGGCCAATTAGTCAAAGAAAAAACCAATAAACAAAACCCAAAACTGTAAAGGATGTTTACCATTTATAGGTGGTATATTTTATGTAAAAAGTACTAGGGAACTTGGGGCACCAGGTGGCTCAGTCAGTTAAACATCCAGCTCCTCTTGGTTTTGGCTCAGCTCATGATCTCAGGGTCCTCAGGCTCCACACTCAGCAGGGAGTCTGCTTGAGGATTTTCTCTATCCCAGTCCCTCTGCACCTCCCTCTGCTTGTGCTCACTTTCTCTCTATCTCAAATAAATTAACAAATATTTAAAATACTAGGGAACCTACAAATAATTTATTAGAATTAATACATTAATTAATATGATAAATAACAAATCAGAAGTATTGTATGATACAAGAACTGTATACAAAAATTAATTGTCTTTCCAAACACTAGCAATGAACAATTTCAAAATGAAATTAAGAAAATGTCATTTAGAAGGTGGCAGCAAAGTCAGAGGACCCCAGCCTCACCTAACACAACTAGATAAATATCAAATCATTCTAAATACTTCAGAAATAGTCCTGAAGACCATCGATAAAGCTCCACAACTAAAGGGAAAGAAGTGGCCACATTGAAGAAGGTAGAAGTTTGGAGGTGGAGTTTAGTGGAGAAGTGGATCAGGGGTACTGCAAGGAAAGGGAGGCTGTGGTTGCGAGAAGGGAAAGAAAGAAGAGCAACAGGAGAACACGAAAGGATAATGTTTTCCCAAAACCATTTTCCTGGAAAAAAAGAGACGATGAATTTTTAAAGTTTTTATAACTAACGAGATTTAAAGCATGCAGTTCTAAAGGTCAATGGGCTTCAGTGGGAGAGAGTACAGAGGGCCCTACACTGCTCCTTGAGAGAAGGCAGGAAAACACACCTGGGGGTAGACATCCTGGAAACAGCCACCTGAAGAATGTTTGGGGCACACAGTGAGGTTATTTGTTCTTCTTGTAGCATGTCTCTGAAGAATGTTTGTGGCACACAGTGGGGAGAATATTCACTCTTCTGGTGGTATGTCTCTGAGAGGCAGTGAAAAGTGATGCCTATCTGGGAACAAAGCTGGTATCTGGCACCATTTCTTTCTCCTGCCTAGTAACAATAACACAGAGCCACCTGTGGAAAACAGTGCAGCACAGAGTGGAGCTGTCTAACTTGCATACACCAATCCCAAGCGTTATGACAGGGTGCCATTCCCACACAAATCTGCATCAGTCCCAGCAAGACAAGTATATCCCCAAGAGGACCAGCACAAACCCCACCTACACAATGTCTACAGACTAGAGAGTCTGTAGGCCTCTGTTCTGGTGCAGGATGTGTCAGCTAGTATTTCACAATACGAATCTTAAAGTATGCCCATTTAAGATTCACCACACTCAGGTCAGAGACTAAACAATGCCCTCATCAGCCAAGGAGAGCCTCTACAGAAGGCTGACGGGAAGGATAAAGCAGTCAAAACACAACATCAGAATGCATGTAGCACACACCAGAGTTAATCCCTGAAACACTAGGCTCTAGGCACTATGTAACCTCTTCATAAGACCGTTACTTTCAGGAGCAGGAGACATAATTGGCTTTTATAACAAGGAGAAGAAGACTTAAAGAAAATGTGACAATGGAGGGATTTATCCCCAATGAAAGAATGAGATAAGGTGCTGATCAGAGATCTAAGTGAAGGAAATATAAGTAACATGCCTGGTGGAGAATTTAAGCAACAATCATAAGGATACTCACAGGACTTTAGAAAAGAATGGAAGACACCAAGTGAGATCATTAGCATAGATGAAAGAGTTTAAAAAGAATCAATCAGAGATGAAAAGTAAAATAAAGATTGGAAACAGGCTTGAAGCAATGAACAGCAAACTGGAAAGTAGAGGAACAAATTAATGACCTAGACATCAAAGTAATGGAAAGCAATGAAACTGAACAAAAGAGAGTAGAAAGAAGTCTGCAAGACAAGAATAGATGTAGGGAACTGACTCCATCATAGAAAGAAGTCTGCAAGACAAGAATAGATGTAGGGAACTGACTCCATCATATGTAATAATATTCATATTATAGAATTCCCACAAAAAGAAGAGAGAGTAAAGGGGGCAGAAAATTTATTTGAAAAAATAATACCTGAAACCTTCTCAAATCTGAGGAAGGAAACAAATATCCAGATCCAGGAGAAGTAGAGAATTCTAATAAACAAAAGCAGGCCAACACAAAAAAACATTGTAATTAAAATTTCAAAATATAGTAATAAAGAAAAAAATCTTAAAAACAAAAGACAAAAGAAGTCCTATAATTACAAGGGAAAACACATAAGGCTAGGAGATTTCCCAAAAGAAGTTTCGCAATATAGAAAGAAGAGGAATGATATATTCAATGTCCTGAATGAGAAAAATCTGCATGCAAGAAGACTCTATCCAGCAATAGTGGGAGAGCCAAAGACTTTCCCAGACAAACAAAAACTAAAGGAGTTAGAAAACACTAACCTAGCCCTGCAAGAAATATTAAAGGGGATTCTTTGAGTGCTAAGGAGAGACTAAAAGTGACAAAGACAAGAAAGGATCAAAGAAAATCTCCAGAAACTATGACAAAAGAAATAGTAAAATGGAAATAAATACATATCTATTAACAATTACCTTGAATGTAAAGGGACTAAACACTCCAAAAGACATGTGGTGTCTGAATGGATAAAAAACAGGACTGATTTATATGCTGCGTATAAGAGACTCATTTTAGACCTAAAGATAGCTGTGAATTGAAAATGAGAGGTGGAGAACAATTTATCATGTGAATGAACATCAAAAGAAAGGTGGAGTACCTATCCTTATATCAGACAAAGAAGATTTTAAATCAGAGACAGTAATAGGAGATGGAGAAAAGTATATCATAATAAAGGGGTCTATACCACAAGAAGATCTAACAACTGTAAATAATTATTCCTCTAACATGGGAACACCAAATATATAGACCAGTTAATAATAAAATTGAAGAAACTCATTGATAATAATATAATATTAGTAGGGGATGTTAACACCTCACTCACAACAATGGACTAATCATCTAAGCAGATCAACAAAGACACAAGGGCTTTGAATGACACACTGGACCAGATGGACTTCACAGATAATTACAAAACACTCCAAACTAAAGCAACAGAACACTCATTCTTCTCAAGGGCTCGTGGAACTTTCTCCAGAATAGATCACATACTGGGTCACAAATCAGATCTCAACTGGTATCAAAAGACTGGGATTATTCCCTGCATTATTTTCAGAACAAATTGCTTTGAAAACTAGACTCAATCACAAAAGGAAATTGGAACAAACTCAAACACTTGGAGGTTAAGGAGCATCCTACTAAGGAATGAATGGGTCAACCAGGAAATTAAAGAAGAATTTTAAAAATTCATGGAAACTAATGTGAATGAGAACACATCTGCTCAAAACTTTTGGGATACACCAAAGGCAGTCCTGAGAAGGAAGTATACTGCATTACAAGCCTCTCTCAGAAAATTAGAAAAATCTCAAATACACAATCTAACCTTACACCTAAAGGAGCTGGAAAAAGAACAAACAAATAAAGCCTAAACCAAACCAAAGAGAAATAATAAAAACTAGATCAGAGTTCAATGAAATAAAAACCAGAACAGTATAATGGATTAATTGAACTAGAAGTTGGTTCCTGAAAAGAATTAAGATTGATAAACATCCAGCAAGACTTTTCAAGAACAAAAGAGAGAAGACCCAAATTAATAAAATTATTAATGAGAGAGGAGAGTTCATAACCAATGCTAACAAAATACAAAAATTTTTAAGAACATATTATGAGTATTATATGCCAACAAATTAGGCAATCTAGAAGAAAGTGTGCATTCCTGGAAACTTATTAACTAGCAAAACTGAAACAGGAAGAAATAGACAATCTGAATAGATCCATGATCAGCAAGGAAGTTGAAGAATAATGAAAAACTTTCCAGGGCCAAATGGCTTCCCAGGGGAATTCTACCAAACAATTAAAGAAGAAATAAGACTTATTCTACTAAAGTGGTTTCAAAATATAGAAATGGAAGGAGAACTTCCAAACTTGTCCTATGAGGCCAAATTACCTTGATCCCCAAACCAGACAAAGACTCCATTAAAAAGGAGAATTACAGAACAAGATCCCTGATAAACATGGATGTCAAAATACTCACCAAGATACTAGTCAATAGGATCCAACAGTACATATAAAGGATTATTCACAACAACCAAGTGGGATTTACTTCTGGGATATAAGGGTTGTTCAACATTCACAAATTGATCAACGTGATACTTCACATTAATAAAAGAAAAGACAAGAACCAAACGATCCTCTCAATTGATGCATAAAAAGCCTTTGACAAAATACAGCATTCTTTTTGATTAAAACTCTTTACAGTGTAGGGATAGAGGGAATACACCTCAATACCATAAAAGCTACCTACAAAAATCCCACAGTGAATATCATTCTCAATGGGGAAAACACGAGAGTTTTTTCCCTAACATCAGGAAGACTCTCACCACTGTTGTTCAACACAGTACTAGAAGTCCTACCCTCAGCAATCAGACAGCAACAACAAAAAATGCATTCAAATTGGGAAAGAAGGAGTCAAACTGTCACTCTTAACAGATGACATGGTACTTTAAGGTGGAAAACCCAAAATACGCCACCCCAAAATTGCCAGAACTCATACAGGAATTGAGCAATGTGGCAGGATATAAAATCAATACACAGAAACCAGTTGCATTTCTATACACTAACAATGAGGAAGAAGAAAGAGAAATCAAGGAATCAATCCCATTTGCAATTGCACCAAAAATATCTAGGAATAAACTAAACCAAAGAGGTAAAGAATCTGTACTCTAAAAACTACAGAAAACTTACTTATGAAAGAAGTTGAGGAAGACACAAAGAGATGGGAAAACATTCCATGCTCAAGATTTGGAAGAACAAATATTGTTAAAAATGTCTGTGCTGCCCACAGAAATCTACACGTTCAATGCAATCCTTATCAAAATACCATTAACATTTTTCATAGAGCTGGAACAAACAATCCTAAAATTTGTATGGAACAATAAAAGACTCCAAATAGCCAGAGGAATGTTAAAAAGAAAACCAAAGCTGGTAGCATCACAATTTCTGACTTTAAGCTATATTACAACTTGAAACTTAATGAATGTTAGATGATGTGTTGTTAAAAGAAAGAATAAATTATTACCCATATTGGTAGGGAAGGAAAGAAAAGCTACATTACAAAACCACGACTATCAAGACAGCATGGCTCTGACACAGAAAGAAAGACATAGATCAATGGAATAGAATAGACAACCCAGAAATTGACCTTCAGCTCTATGGTCAACTAATCTTGCACAAAACAGGAAAGAATATCTAATAGAAAAAAAGACAATCTCTTCAATAAATGGTGCTGGGAAAATTGGACAGTTATATACAGAAGAATAAAACTGGACTGTTCTCTTATACCATACACAAAGATAAACTCAAAATGGATGAAAGACATAACTGGAGGACAGAAATTAAAAAAAAATTCTAGAGGAGAACATGGGAAGCAAATTCTTCATCCTCAGCCACAGCAACTTCTTGCAAGTATTATGCTAAGTGATATGTCAGTCAGAGAGAGACTATAATGTATTTTCACTCATATGTGGAATATGAGTTCAAAGGACCATAGGAGAAGGGAGAGAAACTAAATGCAAAGAAGTCAGAGAGTGAAACAGACCATGAGAGACTCTTGACTCTGGGAAACAAACTGAGGGCTGTGGAAGGAGAGATGGGTGAGATGTGATAACTGAGTGATGGGCCTTAAGGAGGGCACATGATGTGATGAGAACGAGTGTTTTATGCAAGTGATGAATTATTGAACACTATATCTGAAACTAATGATGTACTATATGTTGGCTAATTGAATTTAAATATAAATAAATAATACAAAAATAGTGGGAGATTTAACACCTTACTCACAGCAATGGGTAGGTCATCTAAGCAGAAGATCTACAAGGAAACAAGGGCTTTGAATGACACACTGGACCAGATGGACTTCACTGATCTGTTTAGAATTATTCATCCTAAAGCAACAGAATATACATTCTTCTTGAGAGTATGGAACATTCTCAAGAATAGATGACATACTGGGTCATAAAACAAGGATCAAATGGTACAAAAACAGAGCTAACTCCATGCATTTTCAGACCACAGTGCTTTAAAATTTGAAGTCAACTAGAATAAAAATAATTGGGAGGAGAACTAATACATGGAGTTTAAAGAGCATCCTACTAAAGAATGAATGGGTCAACCAGAAAGTAAAAAGTAAAGTAAAAATATATGTAAAAATAAAAAAGTAAGGTAAAGTAAAAAATACATGGAAACAAATGAAAATGAAAACATGACAGTCCAAATTTTGGGGGTGTTGCAAAGGCAGTCCTAAGAGGAAAGACCTTTCTCAAGAGATGAACAACAACAACAACAAAAAAAAAAAAAAAAAAAAAAAAAGTCTCAGCTGCACAAGATAAACTTAGCCTAAAGAAGCTGTAAAAAGAATGGCAAATAAAGACTAAATCCAGCATGAGAACAAAAATAATAAAGATTACAGCAGGTTGAAGATGTAGAAATTTTTTTAAAATGGTGGATCAGATCCACAAAACCAGGATCTTGTTCTCTGAAAATTAGTAAGTTTGATAACCCCCCAGCCAGACTTTCAAAAAGAAAAGAGGAAGGACCCAAATAAATAAAATCATGAATGAAAGAGGAGACATCACAACCAACACCAGTGAAATATAAATAACTATAAGACGATATTATGAACAATTATATGTCAGGAACCATATTATCTTCTCTATTGATGCATAAAATCATTTGGCAAAATATAGCATCCCTTCTTGATAAAAACTCTCCACCCTGAACAGAGCTCAGTATCATAAAAACCATATATGAATAACACACAGCAAATATCATACTCAATGGGGAGAAACTGAGGGTTTTTCCCCTAAGGTCAGGACCAGGACAGCAATGTCAACTCTCACCACTATTGTGCAACATAGTACTGAAAATCCTAGCCATAGCAATCAGACAACAAAAACAAATAAAGTCATCCAGGTGAGCAAAGAAGAAGTCAACTTTCCCTCTTTGAAGATGACATGATACTTTATGTAGAAAACCTGAAAGACTACAAAATATTGCTAGAACTCATAAAAGAATTCAGCAAAGTCACAGGACATAAGATTAATGCACAGAATTTTGTGCACAGAATTTTGAATGCACAGAATAGCATTTCTCTACAGCAATAATGAAGCAGCTGAAAGGGAAATCAAGGAATTGATCCCATTTACAATTGCACCAAAAAACATATGATACTTTGGAATAAACCTAACCAAAGTAGTAAAAGATCTGTACTGTGAAAACTGCAGAACAATTATAAAAGAAGTTGAAGAAGACACAAGGAAATGGAAAAAACTTCTTATTCTCATGGATTGGAAAAATAAATACTAAAATGTCTATGCTATCCAAAGCACTCTATACAGTCAATGCAATCCCTATCAAAATACCATCAGCATTTTTCAAAGAGCTGGAAAAAGCAATCCTAAAATTTTTATGGAACCAGAAAAGGACCCTGAATCACCAATGGATTATTGAAAAAGAAAACCAAACCCAGGAGCATCACAATTCCAGACTTCAAGCTGTATTTCAAAACTGTAGTCATCAAGACAGCATGGCAATGGCACAAAAACAGACACAGAGATCAATGGAACCCAAAAGAAAACCCTGAAATGAACCCTCAGCTCTATACTCACCTAATCTTCAACAAAGCAGGAGAGAACATTCAATGGGAAAAAGCTCTCTTCAACAATGTTGTTGGGAAAATTAGCTACATGCATAAAAATGAAACTGGCTCACTTAATTCTTTTAGATTTTATTTATTATTTATTTGAGAGGAAGAGAGAGAGTGAGTGAGAGAAAGAGCACAGACAGGGGGGAGAGACAAAGGCAGAGGCAGAAGCAGACTCCCCACTGAGCAGGGAACACAAAGTGGGGTTCCATCCCAGAACCCTGGGATCACGACCCAAGCTGAAGGCAGAAGCTTAACTGACTGAGCCACCCATGGGCCCCTAGATCACTTTCTTACACCATACACAAAAATAAACCCCAAATGTTTGAAATGCCTAAATGTGAGACAGGAATCCATCAAAATACTAGAGGAGAACATAAGCAGCAAACTCTTTGAACCATATGGCAACAACTTCTTTCTAGACATGTCTCCAATAGTATGGAAAACAAAAGTAAAAATGAGCTATTGGGACTTCATCAAGATAAATATCTTCAGTTAACAAAACTAAACGAGAAGATTTGCCAATGTCTTATCAGATAAAAGGTAAGTATCCAAAATCTATAAAGAACATAACAAACTCAACACCCAAAGAACAAAAAAATCCAGTAAAGATATATGTAGAAGGCATGAACAGATATTTCTCCAATGAAGACCTACAAATGGCCAAAAGACACATGAAGAAATACTCATCACTTGCCATCAGGTAAATACAAGTCAAAACCACAATGAAATACCACTTCACACTAGTCAGAATGGCTAAAATGGCTAAAATTAACAAGTCAGGAAATAGCAGATGTTGATGAGGATTCAGAGAAAGGGGAGCTTTCTTACACTGTTGCTGGGAATGCAAACTTAGGCAACTAGACTGGAAAGAGTATAGATGTTTATCAAAAAGCTAAAATAGAGCTATCCCACAACAAAGCAATTGTTCTCTATATAATTAACCAAAGGATACACACATAGTGATTTGATGGGTCACATGCTTCCCAATGTTTATATCAGTAATGTCCCCAATTTCCAAAATATGGAAAGATCCCAGATGTCCTTTGACAGATTAGTGGAATATATATATATATATATATATATATATATATATATATATATTTGAATCTCAGCTTTGATCCCAGTTCCAGTATACATTCTGAGAAAATGGAAAGAAGATCCAAAAGAAGTGAAAAGGAGAAGGCAGTAACAAGTACACGACATCAGATTTCACCACCAATAATCCTAAGGTTGGATCTTCCAGAAAGTAAACTAAAAGGATTTTTGAAGTCCATTTTGTAAAAATAACTTCAGCTCTGTCAATCCTAAAAATCAACAGTCCCCAATTTGAAAGGCCCAATTGAAATATTGAAGTATTTAGGGGGTGAGCACTGGGTTCACTTTAGAACTCAGGGTCTGGAGTCACCTATCAAGCCTGAAATGAAAGCTGTCTAAATTGACATCATTTATCATTTATTTGCTTTCCTTCCTTGGGGAGATTATAGCCAACAAAAGCTCCTTATGTAAGAGGAATATTTAAAGAAATGCAGGAGTTGAAGCATGTTTCCATGACTGATTCCCTACCAAGGCATTTTCTTCCTATAAGGAGAAGTCTAGAGATTGTCAAAGTCAGGGATCAGTACCAAGGCTTGACTCAGAGTCCCATTCCTTCTTGAAAGGGTGGAATATTCAGGATTCTCATTCAGAAGGAATAAATGTTTGCCTCTTGGAAAATGTTTGGATTGTCAATCAGGATCCTTTAGGGAGAATATAAATGCTGACATTTAGAGCTTAGAATAGAGAAAGTGTAGTATCTATTTTAGCCCCAGAAAGTATAATATAATCTAACATAGAATTTTGACCCTCATGGAAGGGAAGCTTTATTGCTCTTTCTCTATTGGAGATAGACAAAGAAAGGCAGAGTAAAAGGCTTCTGAGAAGCTGGAGACGGTGACACTGAGTCTATAAACTAAAGCTTACACAATTTTACTCATAAAAGAGTTCCTTTATTTTGTATTTAAAGTCAACTAACTGTTATTAAAACAACTCATTTCTTTAGAATTTAAAAAGTATGAATAAATACCTTTGGATATATTTGATTTTGAAGAAAATTGGATGCTTTGAAAAATAAGGAAGACTGATACTGTTTTACCTTATAAGAAATGAACCATCCTGTAATTCAACCACTGCACTACTGGGTATTTACCCAAAGAATACAAAAATACTAATTCAAATGGATAAATACATCTAAATATTTTCAGCAGTATTATCTACAATAGCCAAATTATGGAAGGAGCCCAAATGTCCCTTGAATGGTGAATGAATAAAGGAAATGTGGTATATAGTAGAATATTACTCAGCCATAAAAAAGAATGAAATTTTGCCATTTGCCATGACATGAATGTAGCTAGAGAATGTTATGCTAAGCTACAATAAGTCAATCAGAGAAAGACAAATACCATCTGATTTCTATAATATGTGAAATTTAAGAAACAACACATATGAACAAGGAGAAAGAGAGAAACAGGAAATAGACTCTAACTATAGAGAACAAACTGAGGGTTACTGAAGGGAAAGTGGGCAGGGGGGATAGGTTAAATAGGTGATAAGATTAGGGAGTGCACTTTTAATGAGCATCAGATGTTGCATGGAAGTCCTGAATCACTATATTGTATGCCAGAATATAATATTACACTGTATGTTAACTAACCAAAATTTTAAACAAAAAGTTTTTTAGGGACCAGACAAGATGGCAGGGAAGTAGGGGGAGGTGCCTTTTCAACCTGTACCCTAAAGTGAGCTGATTACCTACCAAAGAACTCTGATCACCCATGAAATCAGCCTGAGATCAGAATTATACACGTCTGGATCTCTACAGGGGCAGAAGACACCAGTGGGCAGGTAAAGCAGAGTGGGACCATTGGACTAATATCGGGAGGTAAACAAAAGGGGGAGGGAGCCACTAGAGGCGACAGGTTGGAAAGTAATACCCCTAATATGAGAGTGCCCTGCATCTGGGGACCAGCATTAACTTGGAGACTGGTTGAAAGCACTCCAAAAGAGCAAAGGGTCACGGGGGTGGGGGTGTGGATTGTGGGAATCGGGGTGGCAAGGGACAGGGGCTTAAGTTCCCAGTCCCAGGACAGCCTCCCCTGGTGCTGAGCCAGAGAGAGTGCGGTGGAGAAACCAGTTCTTGGTCCCTGAGCCTCCAGGGCCTCCGAGATTGCATGGGGTCTGGCTCCTGTGAGGGGCTGGGAGCCACACCAGATGGCAGAACACATGAGCCCTGCTACAGAGCCTGAGACACGCGCGCCCTTCCCCCTCCCCTGAGAGAGGTGCATAAAGGCCCACCCAGCGCTCTTAGACCTGTGCCATTGTTTCAGAGCCCAAGATGCACACCCCAAACTCTCCCCTGAGAGAGGTGTGTGAAGGCCCAGCCTGGTGCTTTCAGACCTGCATCCCACTTTCAGAGCCTGTGACGTGCCCATGACTTGCAGCCTTCCCTGAGAGAGGTGCATGCAAGCCCGGTGCTCTTAGACCCAGAAACACCAGGCACTCCCAGGCCAGGCCAGCAGGAAAATATCAGTGTGTGATCACTGCTTGGAACCTCTCTGGTGGTCTAGAGCTGCCCAGACAGCCACTGCTGCCATGGTTTTGGATACAAGCAGAAGAACCTGCGTCCTCAGGGACTGCGACTCAGAACCTGCTCCGCCAGTGGCCAAGGGGGAATTTATATGGGCTCTGCAACACCCACGGAAGAACAGACTGAGGCTTCTCTCTGAGAGGGAGGTCAGGGTGCAGTTTGCTTTCCTCTAAACCTACAAAACCATCAAAAGCGGTTAAGGCGAGAGGAAAAAAAAAGTGAACAAATGTAAAAACATCCAGAGAATAAAAGCCTGATAAAAATGGTTTCCTCAGAGTCCACCCCCTTGAAGGGACAGGCAGACTTAACTCAGAGAACATAATTGACTGAAAACCCACGTGGCAGGCCCGTCCCCACAGAAAACCAACCAGGAAAGAAAAAAAAAAAAGACTACAAGAGAAAAACCACCACTACTTCATAGGACAACTTTTATTTTTAATTTGTTCCCACTATTCTGGCTCAATTTTTTATATAGATAATTTTTTAACCTATTTATCATTATGTAAGCTCTCCAGTACATCAAATTCCATAATACCCTTCTAACCTGAACTTTTTGATACATAAACCTGTGTTTTTCTTTTGCATTTCTATTTTTAAAATTTCTTTTTTTATTTTATTTTAGTTTAGTTTATTCCTTTTTTATTTTTATTTTCTAATATTCATATAGAGTTAAACTTCAAGGTAATCTCCTTTCCCCAATCAATACTACCCCTATAGGTAAACCAATTTTTAATCCCCCTTTATCTTAGGAAAGTTGAGTTATTTAACAAAGATATCAAGATACATCCAGGAAGAATCAAAATAATCTTCCTCGCCCACACTGAGAATATATAACCACTCTCCCATCTTTTTCTTCCACCAGTGTTTCTGTGTTTTTTGTGTTTGTCCTGATAGTATATAAATCTTACAATTGGGGTTCTTTTTGATGAGGTTCTTCCTTTATTTGTTTATATATATATATATATATATATATATATATATATATATATATTTTTTTTTTTTTTTTTTTTTTCTCTTGTCATATACTTTTGTCAGTCTTTTTGTTTGTCTGTTTTTGGAACCTCCTCTTTTCTCTTCCCTTTCTTTTCTCTCACTCTCTCTCTCTGTTTTTTTTTTCTTTTTCTTTTCTTTTTTCTCTCGTTTGGGTGGGGAATCCTGAGTGTTCAGAAGTGTTCCAGGGTGCACATTAACTGCACCATGGTCGATACATCCAGCTACATCTGATCACTCATTTCTCACCAAATGACTAGGAGGAGGAATGCCCAACAGAAGAAAAATACAGAGGATGGACCTTTTGCAACAGAGCTAACAGCTATCAACATAGACAATATGTCGGAAAGAGAATTCAGGCTAACAATTATCCAGGCATTAGCTAGGTTGGAGAAAGCCATGGATGACCAAACGGAATTGATTAGAGCCAAGCTGAAAGTGACCAGAGATGATGTTCACAATATTATGGCAGAGCTTAAAGCTACCAGGGTGGAGGTTCACAATGCTCCCAATGAGTTCCAATCTAATCTAAACTCTCTCAAAGCTAGGGTAACTGAGACAGAAGATAGAATTAGTGATCTGGAGGGTAAACAGATAGAGAGAAAGGATCAGGAGGAAGCCTGGGACAAACAGCTTAGAAGCCATGAAAACAGAATCAGGGAAATAAATGATGCCATGAAATGTTCCAATGTCAGAATTATTGGACATGGGGAGTTAGAGAGAAGGGGGTTGGGGGAAATTGGAAGGGGAGGTGAATCATGAGAGACTATGGACTCTGAAAAACAATCTGAGGTGTTTGAAGTGGCGGGGGATGGTAGGTCAGGGTACCAGGTGGTGGGTATTATAGAGGGCACGGATTGCATGGAGCACTGGGTGTGGTGAAAAAATAATGATACTGTTATGCAGAAAATAAATAAATGAAAAAAAAAAAGAATTATTGGAATCCCTGAAGGGGAGGAGAAAGAAAGAAGTCTAGAAGATATAGTGGAACAAGTTCTTCATGAAAATTTTCCCAATCTTGTGAATGGAACCAGCATTCATGTACTAGAGGCCGAATGGTCTCCACCCAAGATTCCAGATTCCAGAAAAACATCAAGGCACCTGATAGTCAAATTGAAGAATCATTATTGTAGATATAATCTCTTGAAAGCTGGTAGGACAACGAGGCTCCTTACTTACAGAGGAAAGCCCATCAGAATAACGTCAGACCTGTCCACAGAGACCTGGCAAGCCAGAAAGGGCTGGAAAGATATATTAAGGGCACTAAATGAGAAGAACATGCAGCCAAGAATACTTTATCCAGCAAGACTGACATTCAAGTGGATGGAGAGATAAAGAGTTTCCAAGATCGCAAGGCTTAAAAGACAATGCAACCATCAAGCCTACACTGGAGGAAATATTAAGGGGGTTCTATAAAAGAGGAAAAATCCTAAGAATAGCATTGAAAAGAAATATAGAGACAGTCTACAGAAAGAAAAACTTCAAAGGTAACTCGATGTCAATAAAAACGTATCTATCAATAATCAGTCTAAAAGTGAATGGCCTAAATGTGCCCATAGAATGGCACAGGGTTGCAGATTGAATAAAATGACAGGACCTATCCATATGTTGTCTACAAGAGACCCATTTTGAACCTAAAGATACACCCAGACAGAAAGTGAAGGGATGGAGAAGCATCTCTCATGCCAATGGGCCTCAAAAGAAGGCTGGGGTAGTGATTCTCATATCAGATAAATTAGATTTTAAACTAAAGACTGTAGACAGAGATACAGAAGGACACTACATAAGTATTTTTGTTTTGTTTTGCTTTCTTTGAAGTACAATTTTCTATTTTCTATGAAGTACAATTTAATTGATTTTTTAAGGATTATATTTATTTATTTGACATACAGAGATCACAAGTAGGCAGAGAAGCAGGCGGGGTGGGGGTGCAGAGGGAAGAAGGCACCCTGTCAAGCAGAGAGACTGATGTGGGGCTCAATCCCAGGACCCTGAGATCACGACCTGAGCCTAAGGCAGAGGCTTTAACCGACTGAGCCACCCAGGCGCCCCAATTTAATTGATTCATTTAAATTTATTTTTTATTTATTTTCAGCATAAAAGTATTCATTATTTTTGCACCACACAGTGCTCCAAGCAATCTGTGCCCTCCATAATACCCACAACCTGGTACCCTGACCTCCCTCCCCTTGCCCCTTCAAAACCCTCAAATTGTTTTTCAGAGTCCATTGTTTCTCATGGTTCACCTCCACTTCCAAACACTACATAATTCTTAAAAGGACTATCCACCAAGATGATCTAAAAATTATAAATATCTATGTCCCCAATATGAGAGGAGCCAACTACATAAGGAAACTGTTAATCAAGATAAAAAGTCATATTGATATGAATACATTAATAGTAGGAAATCTTAACACACCTCTCTCAGAAATAGACAGATCATCAAAGCAGAAAATCAATAAAGAAACAAGAGTATTGAATGACACATTGGACCAGATGGACCTCATAGATATATACAGAACATTCCACCCTAAAACAACAGAATACTCATTCTTCTCAAGTGCACATGGAACCTTCTCCAGAATAGACCACATACTGGGTCACAAATCAGGACTCAACCGATACCAAAAGATGAGATTATTGCCTGCACATTCTCAGATCACAATGCTTTGAAACTGGAGCTCAATCACAAGGAAAAGTTCAGAAGGAAATCAAACACCTGGAAGCTAAAGACCACCTTGCTTAAGAATGCTTGGATCAACCAGGAGATCAAGGAAGAACTGAAACAATTCATGGAAACCAATGACAATGAAGACACTTTGATCCAAAACCTATGGGATACAGCAAAGGTGGTCCTAAGGGGGAAATACATAGCCATCCAAGCCTCCCTCAAAAAAATTGAAAAATCCAGAACACAGCAGCTGTCTCTACACCTTAAAGAACTGGAGAATCAACAACAAATCAAACCAACTCCACACATAAGAAGGGAAATCATCAATATTAGAGCTGAGATCCATGAGGTAGAAACCAGAGATACAGTAGAACGTATCAATGAAACTAGAAGCTGGTTTTTTGAAAGAATCAATAAGATCAAAAAACCATTGGCCACACTAATCCAAAAGAAAAGAGAGAAATCCCAAACTCATAAAATTATGAATGAAGAAATCAGTTGCATTTCTCTACACCAATAGCAAGACAGAAGAAAGAGAAATTAAGGAGTCAATCCCATTTACAATTGCACCCAAAACCATAAGATACCTAGGAATAAACCTAACCAAAGAGACACAGAATCTATACTCAGAAAACTATAAAGTACTCATGAAAGAAATTGAGGAAGACACAAAGAAATGGAAAAATGTTCCATGCTCCTGGATTGGAAGAATAAATATTGTGAAAATGTCTATGCTACCTAAAGCAATCTACACATTTAATGCAATTCCTATCAAAGTACCATCCATCTTTTTCAAAGAAATGGAACAAATCATTCTAAAATTTATATGGAACCAGAAAAGACCTCGAATAGCCAAAGGGATATTGAAAAAGAAAGCCAACGTTGGTGGCATCACAATTCCGGACTTCAAGCTCTATTACAAAGCTGTCATCATCAAGACAGCATGGTACTGGCACAAAAACAGACACATAGATCAATGGAAGAGAACAGAGAGTCCAGAAATAGACTCTCAACTCTATGTTCAACTAATCTTCGACAAAGCAGGAAAGAATGTCCAATGGAAAAAAGACAGCCTCTTCAATAAATGGTGCTGGGAAAATTGGACAGTCACATGCAGAAAAATGAAATTGGACCATTTTATTACACCACACACAAAAATAGACTCAAAATGGATGAAGGACCTCAATGTGCGAAAGGAATCCATCAAAATCCTTGAGGAGAACACCGGCAGCAACCTCT
Organism: Mustela nivalis; assembly: GCF_964662115.1. NCBI lineage: Eukaryota > Metazoa > Chordata > Mammalia > Carnivora > Mustelidae > Mustela > Mustela nivalis. Next base: position 73,779,919 of record NC_139040.1, read on the forward strand.
TCGACCTCAGCTGCAGCAACATCTTCCTAGGAACAACGCAAAAGGCAAGGGAAGCAAGGGCAAAAATGAACTATTGGGATTTCATCAAGATCAAAAGCTTTTGCACAGCAAAGGAAACAGTTAACAAAATCAAAAGACAACTGACAGAATGGGAGAAGATATTTGCAAACGACATATCAGATAAAGGACTAGGGTCCAGAATCTATAAAGAACTTAACAAACTCAACACCCAAGAACAAATAATCCAATCAAGAAATGGGCAGAGGACATGAACAGACATTTCTGCAAAGAAGACATCCAGATGGCCAACAGACACATGAAAAAGTGCTCCATATCACTCGGCATCAGGGAAATACAAATCAAAACCACAATGCGATATCACCTCACACCAGTCAGAATGGCTAAAATAAACAAGTCAGGAAATGACAGATGCTGGCGAGGATGCGGAGAAAGGGGAACCCTCCTACACTGTTGGTGGGAATGCAAGCTGGTGCAGCCACTCTGGAAAACAGCATGGAGGTTCCTCAAAATGTTGAAAATAGAACTGCCCTATGACCCAGCAATTGCACTATTGGGTATTTACCCTAAAGATACAAACGTAGTGATCCAAAGGGGCACGTGCACCCGAATGTTTACAGCAGCAATGTCCACAATAGCCAAACTATGTAAAGAACCTAGATGTCCATCAACAGATGAATGGATCAAGAAGATGTGGTATATATACACAATGGAATACTATGCAGCTATCAAAAGAAATGAAATCTTGCCATTTGCGACAACATGGATGGAACTAGAGCGTATCATGCTTAGCGAAATAAGTCAAGCAGAGAAAGACAACTATCATATGATCTCCCTGATATGAGGAAGTTGTGATGCAACATGGGGGCTTAAGTGGGTACGAGAAGAATCAATGAAACAAGATGGGATTGGGAGGGAGACAAACCATAAGTGACTCTTAATCTCACAAAACAAACTGAGGGTTGCTGGGTGGAGGGGGTTTGGGAGAAGGGGGTGGGATTATGGACATTGGGGAGGGTATGTGCTTTGGTGAGTGCTGTGAAGTGTGTAAACCTGGTGATTCACAGACCTGTACCCCTGGGGATAAAAATATATGTTTATAAAAAATAAAAAATTTAAAAAAAAAAGATTATCTACGCTGACCAGGTGGGATTCATCCCTGGGCTACAAGGATGGTTCAACATTCACAAATCAATCAATGTGATACAACAAATTAATATGAGAAGAGAGAAGAACCACATGATCCTCTCAATTGATGCAGAAAAAGCATTTGGCAAAATCCAGCATCCATTCCTGATCAAAACACTCAAAGTATAGGGATGGAGGGAACATTCCTGAACCTCATCAAATCTATCTATGAAAGAATCACAGCAAATATCATCCTCAATGGGAAAAAGCTTGTAGCCTTCCCATTAGGATCAGTAACAAGACAAGGATGCTCACTTTCACAACTCTTGTTCAACATAGTATTAGAAATCCTAGCAACAGCAATCAGACAACAAAGAGAAATAAAAGGTATCCAAATTGGCAATGAAGAAGTCAAACTCTCTCTTTTCACAGATGACATGATTCTTTATATGGAAAAGCCAAAAGACTCCACCCACAAACTACTAGAACTCATACAGCAATTCAGCAATGTGGCAGGATACAAAGTCAATGTACAGAAATCAGTGGCTTTCTTATACACTAACAATGAAAATACAGAAAGGGAAAATAGAGAATCGATTCCATTTACTATAGCACCAAGAACCATAAGATACCTGGGAATAAACCTAACCAAAGAGGTAAAGGATCTGTACTTGAGGAACTACAGAACACTCATGAAAGAAATTGAAGAAGACACAAAAAGATGGAAGACCATTCCATGCTCTTGGGTCGGAACAATAAACATTGTTAAAATGTTTATACTGCCTAGAATAATCTATACTTTTAATGCCATTCCGATCAAAATTCCACCGGTATTATTCAAAGAGCTGGAGAAAATAATCCGAAAATTTGTATGGAATCAGAAGAGACCCCGAATCGCTAAGGAAATGTTGAAAAACAAAAATAAAGCTGGGGGCATCACGTTACCTGATTTCAATCTTTATTACAAAGCTGTGATCACCAAGACAGCATGGTACTGGCATAGAAACAGACACATAGACCATTTGGAGCAGTGTAGAGAGCCCAGATATGGACCCTCAACTCTATGGTCAATTAATCTTCGACAAAACAGGATAAAATATACAGTGGAAAAAAGACAGTCTCTTCAATAAATGGTGCTGGGAAAATTGGACAGCTATAAGTAGAAGAATGAAACTCGACCATTCTCTTACACCGTACACAAAGGTAAACTCAAAATGCATAAAGGACCTCAACGTGAGACAGGAATCCATCAGAACCCTAGAGGAGAACATCGGCAGTAATCTCTTCAATATCAGCCACAGCAACTTCTTTCAAGATATGTTTCCAAAGCCAAAGGAAACAAAAGCGAAAATAAACTTTTGGGACTTCATCAAAATCAAAAGCTTCTGCACAGCAAAGGAAACAGTCAAAAAAACAAAGAGGCAACCCATGGAATGGGAGAAGATATTTGCAAATGACAGTACAGACAAAAGGTTGATATCCAGGATCTATAATGGACTCCTCAAACTCAACACACGAAACAGGTAAACATTTCAAAAAATGGGCAGAAGATATGAACAGACACTTCTCCAATCAAGACATACAAATGGCTATCAGACACATGAAAAAATGTTAATCATCACTAGCCCTCAGGGAGATTCAAATTAAAACCACTTTGAGATATCACCTTACACCAGTTAGAATGGCCAAAATTAGCAAGGCAGGAAACAACATGTGTTGGAGAGGATGTGGAGAAAGGGGAACCCTCTTACACTGTTGGTGGGAATGCAAGTTGGTGCAGCCTCTTTGGAGAACAGTGTGGAGATTCCTCAAGAAATTATAAAAACTTCCCTATGACCCTGCCATTGCACTCCTGGGTATTTACCCCAAAGATACAGATGTCGTGAAAAGAGGGGCCATCTGTACCCCAATGTTTATAGCAGCAATGGCCACGGTCGCTAAACTATGGAAAGAACCAAGATGCCCTTCAATGGACGAATGGTTAAGGAAGATGTGGTCCATGTACACTATGGAGTATTATGCCTCCATCAGAAAGGATGAATACCCAAGTTTTGTAGCAACATGGATGGGACTGGAAGAGATTATGCTGAGTGAAATAATTCAAGCAGAGAGAGTCAACTATCATATGTTTTAACTTATTTGTGGAGCATAACAAATATCATGGAGGACAAGGGGTGTTAGAGAGGAGAATGGTGTTGGGGTAAATTGGAAGGGGAGGTGAATCATGAGAGACTATGGACTCTGAAAAACCATCTGAGGGGTTTGAAGTTGCTGGGGTGTGGGAGGTTTGGGTTCCAGGTGGTGGGTACTCTAGAGGGCACCGATTGCATGGAGCACTGGGTGTGGTGAAAAAATAATGAATACTGTTTTTCTGAAAATAAATAAATAAATTTAATTTAAAAAAAGAGAAAAAAAGACATTCAAACTTTAGCATGAACTGTTTCTTTCCCTTAGGAAAACAACAAGAACCTCTCTAATGCTTCTGTGTTTCATAACTTACAATGTGCTGTTTTTCTTTCACCTCTATGGATTTCACTGTTGCCTAGAGTTATTCCTACATCTTTCTACACCCAATTCTCCTCACCCCAGGCTCCAGTTCTTCAGTTGAGATAGGAGAGGATATCAGACAAGAAGAAAGCAAGCCTTAAGGCCCCTGTGGATATCTTTGCTCTCTCATTTCCTTATCTTCCCAGTGCATGGGCTGAACTCCCAAATCCTTCTCACAGCCTCATTCTGCTCCTGTATAAAGTGCCTCAAACTAGGGTATTGGTGCTCTGACATGTAAATAAAATTCTATTCTCCCTCCAAGAATTCAGGTCCTACCACTCACACATATGGACATATTCATTTGTTCTGAAATGATTTAGAGTAGGGAATCATTCTGTTTCTTTCAGTTGTTGGCAGTTGGTATTCTTCAAAACTTCCAAAAGAGCAATGTTTGCTTCTTTCAGGAGGAGCAAATGAAAAGGGGAATTATTTTCTTCCATAATGATTCTCAAAAGAAATAAAAATGAAAGGAGGAGAGGTTTTGTGTGTAGCGGACCTAGATAAAATTCCTACCAGTGCCAGATACAGTTACATGATTTAGAACATCATTTAATCTACCTGATTTATAAAATGGGGATTAAAGCCCCTATCATTCTTAGCTCACAGAATAATTATGAAGCTCTGATAAGATAATAAATATGAAGGTACCATGGAAATTGTGAAGGAGTGTATGGTTATAAACTGATTGCCAATGCAATTCTGTATTCCCAGAATTTCACACTTTTCTATGTAATCACTGTTATTACTAATGGTTGGATTTTATAGTACTATTCATTTATTCAAAATGCATTTATTAAACACTTTTAGTTACAGACTCTATCTAGAAACTGGGCATACAAAAATATATCATGCACAATTATTTTCCTGGGGGCATGAATTTATTCAAATATATTTATAGGTTGACTAGGTTTTGGTGGTGATGAGAAAGTAGTGATAGGCATGGGAATCCAACCATCATTTTTATGCCAGTAATTTAGAATTTAATTTTATTATGCTGTATATTATGGAGTCAAATCACTAAAAGGAGGGAGTGGGCAGCTGCAAACTCTTATCCTTTCATGGAAACATTGAAAAACAAGTAGAAACTCTGAACTACCCTAGTCAAAACTATGGAAAACAGTCAAAGGTTTATAGCAACCAAACAAACATAGAATCAAGAAAAATATAACTTAAAAATTGTATAAAATTTGGGTGCCTGGGTGGCTCAGTCAGTTAAGTGCCTGTTTTCAGCCCAGGTTATAATCCTGGGATGTTAGGATTGAGTCCAATATCAGGCTCCCCACTCAATGGGGAATCTGCTTCTCCCTATCTCTCTGCCTGCCGCTCCTCCTTTTTACTCTCTTTCTCTGCCAGATAAAGAAATGAAATCTTTTTAAAAAAGATTCATCCTTGTGTTTTTATTCATCCTTGCCCTACCACCTCCTAACTCGGCTATGATATTGAAGATGTGTGTCACCCTGGCTCCTGGTTGCAGAGAGAGCAGACAAAACCTCATTTGTACATTATTGTGTTAGCCTGTTCTAACTGGTCTAAGGGCTACCTAAAAAGCCTGAATCGAGTATCTGTTTTACCTAACATGGAACTCTGAGTGGAAAAGTGGAAGACATAGTTTGGAAATATTGTAAAGGTGGATGAAAAATCTGTAGCCATTAGGGTCAAAAGATTACAGCTGAAGGTTCTAGTTCACAGTGGAGAGATAGGAAGATCATGAACTCACCAAGTCCCACAGACACACCAAATCTACAGCTATATAAGGAACATTTCTACCTAAATTCTAGCACATGACTTGATTCACACTGAGCAAATGAGGAAAAAAAAATTAAAGCAGGTATGAAGGGCTGAGATACAATCTTTCCATATACCCCATCCCTGGTGCAGCAACCCATGACTGGGAGGAAATTCAAAACCTGGAGCTTCTCCTTGGAGTAAAAGTTAATACGTCACAGTGGCCACCCCAACTTTTAAGATGAACTGGAGAGACAGTGCCTTCAAAGATTTAGTTTGAAAACCTCTCCATTTACTTCCCATTCAGTTTTCACTCCCTTCTATGAAAGACTCTTAACTATAGGAGGGGAGGTGGATGACAGCATGGGGTAATTGGGTGATGGGCATTAAGGAGTGCACGTGATGTGATGAGTGCATCACTAGGTATGTTATATATGAAGCTAATGAAGTATTATTATATATTGGCTAATTAAATTTAGATTTTTTTTTTTTTAAAAGGAAAACTAATGGGGCTCGTGCCTATGAGATCTGTGAGGCTATGGCCAACTGATAAATGGCTCTTAAAAGGCTGCTACCCAGACTCACCTTCTTCAGAATCCAGCACAGAAGCAGTCCTTTGAAAACTGCCTAGACAGTTTTCATATTTTCATATTTCACATATTATGTGAAATATTTGTTTCCTAATTTGGTCTGAGGGGCAGGGTCTGCTGTGATACTCTTTTTTTCATTTTCTCTTTTAATTTTCTTTTTCTTTTTTTTAACTCTTTTCCCTTTTTTGACAGGTTCCATTTTTACACTCCCTTTATGCCTCACTCAAGTCAATGGATACCATCTTCAATTCTGGCTCCGGAGCACCAGTATCTCCTATAGAGGAATTTACACATACATTTGGTGCTTGATTTTTGTGGTTGCTGCACAGGCAATATTCTTTGACTACCTGCCTCTAATGTCCAGGGGAACTTACATTGCTGGGTCACATGGGACTGTAACAATAGTAGAGACAATTCTGGACAGGCCACCACACACAGAGCCCTGCACACACAGCAGACTGAAGCATACATAAAGTTTTCTATGGAAGAGGTTTAATTGCTCATTCTGGAGCTTCATTCAGCATTAGGCTCAGGCTTCAGATTTAGCATACAATGAGAGTCTACAGAGATGCTCTCAGAGAATGTAAACTGAGGGACTCCTTCTTTTTGCTCTCCATGTGTCTTCCTACAGCTCACTGGTATCTCCAATAAAGGAGTTTATGCACTCCACTGGAGCATGAATTTTGCAACTGCCACCAGAGAACACTTCTAGATTGCATGGCTCTGATGGACAGTGGGACTGATGTTAGTTTTCTCACAAGACTGTATATATTTGTATACTTAATTTTTTAAAGATTTCATTTGTTTATTTGAGAGTGAGTAAGAGAGAGCACAAGCAGGGGAGGGGCAGAGGAAGAGGGAGAAACAGGCTCCTGGCTGAGCAGGGAATCCAATATGGGGCTCAATCCCAGGACCCCGGGATCATGACCTGAGTCAAAGGCAGAGAGGCTTAACTTACTGAGCCACCCAGGAATCACAATATATCTGCATACTTTTAAGGCCACCATCTGAGAGTCTGTCTCCCAATCAGCCTGAATCTAGGTGCTGATTGTGATCCTTCCCTGTGGGACACTAACAGGTTTTGACACACTCTCAACAACAGGGAGTTATGGAAAATAAAATAGGCTTCTTGAACCCCTGAAACAAATAATACATCCTATATTAATAATAATTTTCAGAAGTCTGCTTGGATAATTGCAAAAGTTTGAGAGAAAACCAAGAGCCAGAGCAGGGGTTAATGACAAGACCAAACCTTCAAGACTGGGAAAGAACTATTTCATCTAATACATAGACATCAACCCAGAGAGTCAAGCAAAATAAACAGAAAAATATGTTCCCAATGAAATTAGATAAAAACTCAGAAAAAAATCTTAATAAAATGAAGATATATAATTTACCTGATTAAGAGTTCAAAGTAATGCTCATATAGATGTTTACCAAACTTGGGAATAGGATGGATTAAAACAGTAAAAAACAAAACAAAACAAAATGTTTAAAAAAGATAGAATGTATAAGAAAGTATCAAACAGAAGTCACAAAACTGTACTAAAAAATACACTAGAGGGGTTGAATAGCAAACTAGAAACAGAATAGATCTCCATATTCAAATACCAGACAGAGAGATTCACCCAAACAAAGCAAAAAAAAAAAAAAAATGATGATAGCTTAAGGGGTTTATGGGACAACCTCAAGCCAATTAACGTTTGCATTAGGGAAGTCTCAGAAAAAGGAGAGAGAGAGAAAGGAACAGAGAACTTATTTGAAAAAACAATGTCTGAAAACTTCCCTTATCTGGTGGAGGAAACAGACATATATGTACAAGAAGCCCAGAAAGTTCCAAATAATATGAAAGAAGATCCACAACTAAGACAACTTATAATTAAAGTGTCAAAAATTAAAGACAAATAGAGCATACTAAACTCAGCAAGAGTTGTGCCTGGGGGCTCATTGGTTAAGAGTTCTACTCTCAGTTTCTGCTCGGGTTGTAATCTCAATGTGTTTAGATCAGGCCATGCATCTGTCTCCATTCTGAGTGTGGAGTTGACTTCAGATTCTCTTCTCTGTCCCTCCCCTCCTCTCTCTCTCATGCAATAAAGAAATTAATTAATTAATTAATTAATTTTAAAGAAGCAAGAGAAAACAAACAAAAAACCATATAACGTATAAGGGAATCCCCATAAGAGTACAAGCAGATTTTTCAGCAGAAAATTTGTATGCCAGAAGGGAGTGATATAATATATTCAAAGTGTTAAAGAAAAAATAGACTTCAAACCAAAATACTCTATCCAGCAGGTATTGTACTAATGAAGCAAAAGCTAAAGGAGTTAATCACTACTAAACTTGTTTTATGAGATATGTTAAAGGGGCTTCTTCAATCTGAAAAGAAAAGATGCTAAATAGTAATGTGTGTGTGTGTGTGTGTGTGTATGAAACTATAAATCAAACTGGTAAAGGTAGTGAATTAATCACTTACAAAGCTGGTGTAGAAGTTAAAATACAAAGTAGTAAAAATAGGTGTAACTATAATAATTAGTTCAGGGATACAGATTATAAAAATGTAAAATATGACATCAGAAACATTAAACATGGAGAGGCATAGAAATGTATGCATTCAAATGTAAGTTGTTATCATCATAAAATAGACTTACAAATGTAAATGCAGGTATGCAAGTCTCATGATAACCACAAAGCAATAGTATATACACAAAAGGTAATGAAAAAGGAATTTAAGCATACCACTAAGGAAAGTCCTCAAACCAAAAAGAACAAGAAAAAAAGGAAGAAAAAAAGAAACAGAGGAAGTACAAAACAAGCAGGGAAGTTAACAAAATGACAGGAAGTACATACTTTCCAATAATTACTCTAAATGTAAATGTACTAAATTCTCCTACCAAAAGACAATTAGTAGTTAAATGGACTTAAAGAAAAACCAATCTATACACTGTGTACAAGAAACACACTTTGGATGTATTCACACATACAGACTGAAAATGAAGGGATGGAAAAAGATGCTGCATGCAAATAGAAATTTTAAAAAAGCTGAAGTAGCTATACTGGTGTTCAACAAAACAGACATTAAAACAAAAATTGTAAGGATAGACAAAGAAGGGCATTACATAAGGATGAAGGAGTCAATCCAACAAGAAAACATACTTGTAAGCATATACGTACTCAACAAAGGAGCACTAAAATATATAAAACAAATATTAACAAACCTGTAGGAAGAGCTAGACAACAATACAATTACAAGGGATTTTAATGTCCCACTTACAACAATAATGAAAATTATCCAAACAAAATATAAATGAAACATTGGCTATAAGTAACCTGTTAAACCAGATGGATTTAGTATAGAACATTCCATGCCCCCCAAAAAATATAGATAGATAGATAGATAGATAGATAGATACACATTCACCTTCACAGAATACACATGGAACACACTGCAGGTTAGATCATATGCTAAGCCACAAAAAGGATCTTAAAAAGTTTACAATGATTAGAATCATATTAAGTATCTTTTCCAGTCACAATGGTATAAAGCTAGAAATTAATTGCAAGAGAAAAAATGGAAAATTCACAAATGTGTGGGGTTTAACAACATGCTATTGGGCAACCAAGGATTTAATTAAAAAAAAAATAAATAAAGGAGAAGTTGGAAAATAATACTACCAGACAAATGAAAAAGGAAATACAACTTACCAAAACTTATGGGATGCAGCAGAAAGAAAGGAAATAATGATATATTTATCATATCTATTTACTTATTTATAGCTATTATATCACAGGATATATTTACTCTTTATGTGATAAACATAAATAAATAAATAAATAAATAGGTACCTCAAGAAACAAGAAAAACCTCAAATAAATAATTTAAATTTACATCTTAAGGAACTAGAGAAAAGAACAAATAAAGGTCAAAGATAACAATACCAAAGATCAGAAGAGAAATAAATAAAATAGAAGCTAGAAAGTCAACATAGACAATCAACAGAAGTAAGAGCTGGTTCTTTAAATATATCAACACAGTAGACAAGCCTTTAGTTAGACCCACCAAGAAAAAAAGAAAGGTGATCTCAAATAAATAAAATCAGAAATAAAATAAATGATAAAACTGTTACCACAGAAACGTAAAAGCCCAGGGGCTCCTGGGTGGCTCAGTTGGTCAATCATCTGCCTTCAGCTCAGGTCATGATCCCAGAGTCCTGGGCTTGAGCCCTTCATTGGACTCCCTGTTTGGTGGGGAGCCTGCTTCTCCAATTCCCTCTGCTTCTCCCCCTGCTTGTTCTCTCTTGCTCTTTCTTTCTGTCATATAAATAAATAAAATCTTTAAAAAAGAGATTTTTAAAAAGCTCATAAGAGACTACTATAAACAATTATAAGAAAATATATAGGACAACGTAGGATAAATAGAAATATACAACCTTACAAGACTGAACCATAAAGAAATAGATAACCTTACCATACCAAATACTACAAATGAAATTGAACGAGTAATCAAAAAACTCCCAATAAAACAGATGTCCGAGACCAGATGACTTCACAGGTGAATTCTACGATACATTTAGATAACAGTTAATATCTATTCTTTTCAAACTATTCTAAAATATAGAAAAGGAAGGAAAACTTCCAAATTCATTCTATGATTCTACTATCACCCTGATAGAAAAAACATAAAAACACTACCAAAGAGAAAGAGACAGAGAGTGAGAAAGAGAGGAGAAAACTGTGGTGAATATCTCATCTCTCTTATGGATATAGATACAAAAATCCATAACCATAAATAAGCAAACCACATTCAACAACACATTAAAAATTATTCATCATGATCTAGGGCACCTGGGAGACTCAGTCATTAAGCATCTGCCTTTGGCTCAGGTCATGATCCCAGGGTCCTGGGATCAAGCCCCACATGGCTCTCCCTGCTCAACAGGAAGCCTGCTTCTTCCTCTCCCACTCTCCTTGCTGGTATTCCCTCTCTTTCTCTCTCTTTGTCAAATAAATAAATAAAATCTTTAAAAAAATATTCACCATGATTAAGTGGGATATATTCTAGGTACACAAGGGTATTTTGATATTTGCAAATCAATCAAAGCAATATGTACATCAACAAGAGAAAGGATAAAAATCAAATGATTATTTCAGCAGATGCAGAAGAAGCTTTTGACAAAGTAGAGGATCCATTCATGATATAAACTCTCAAAGAGTGACTCTACAGGGAACATACTTCAACATAATAAAGGCCATAGATGAAAAACACACAGCTAACAGCATGTTCATCAGTGAAAAACTGAGAGCTTTTCCTCTCAGATCAAGAATAAGACAAAGAATAAGAATCATATGAAACCAACTTTATCCAGCACTGCTGGAAGTCTTAGCCACAGCAATCAGACAAGAAAAAGGAATAAAAAACTAACGGAGGGTTTTGTAGGGGAGGGGGTAAGGAGGTTGGGTGAGCCTGGTGGTCGGTATTATGTACTTGCATGGAGCTCTGGGTGTGGAATCCTGGAACACTGGAAAACTGAACAGAAATTTAAAAAAATAAAATAAATTTAATTTAATTCATTTTATTTAAAAATTATTTTAATTTATTTGAAAAATTTATTAAAAATTAATTTAATTTATTTTAAAAATAAATAAAAAATTTTAAAAGATTTTATTTATTTATTTGCCAGAGACAGAGGGAGAGAGAGCGAGCGAGCACAGGCAGACAAAGAGGCAGGCAGAGGCAGAGGGAGAAGCAGGCTCCCTGCCGAGCAAGGAGCTCGATGTGGGACTCGATCCCAGGACCCTGGGATCATGACCTGAGCTGAAGGCAGCTGCTTAACCAACTGAGACACCCAGGCGTCCCAATAAATAAAAATTTTTTAAAAAGGAAATAAAACCTCAAAAAAAGCATCAAAATTGTTAAGGAAGGAATAAAATTTTCACTATTTATAGATAAAGTGATTTATAGATGAAGAAATACTTGAAGACTCCACCAAAACAAATATTTTAACTGATAAATGAATTCAGTAAGGTCACAGGGCATAAAATCAACATACAGATATCCTTTGCAGTTTTATGCAGTAATGAAGTAGCAAGAAGAGAAATTAGGAAAGCACTGACATGGGTGAGACAAGATGGTGGGGAAGTAGGAGCAGACACTGTTTCAACCTGTACCCTAAAGTGAGCTGATTACCTACCAAAGAGCTCTGATCACCCATGAAATCAGCCTGAGATTAGAATTATACACTTCTGGATCTCTGTGGGGGCAGAGGATGCCAGTGGACAGGTAAAGCAGAGTGGGAACATCAGACTGATATTGGAAGATAAACAAAAGGGGGAGGGAGCCACCAGAAGTGACACATTGGAAAGTAATACCCCAATAAGAAAGTGCCCTGTGACTGGGGACCAGCATTAACGGAGTCTGGTTTAAAGTACTCCAAAAGAACAAAGGATCATGGGGGGAAATTCTGGGAATCAGGGAGGTTAGAGACAGGGGTTTAAGTCCCCCAACCTAGGACAGCCACCGCTGGTGCTGAGCCAGAGTGCAGCTAAGAAAACAGGTCTTGGTCCCTGAGCTGCCAGCACACCTGAGAGCCTCTGGGTAGCAGCTCCCATAAGGGTGAGGGGGCCTTGGCAGCCAGCAGAACCACAGCCTTTAACACTCTCCATGCACGTGCCATGCTACCAGAGTCTGAGTCACGCCTCACACCCTCCCCTGAGAGAGGTGTGTGCAGGCGCCAATCGGTGCTCTCTCAGACCCTGGAGAGTCTGAGCACTCCTAGCCCAGGGCACTGGAAAAATCTCAGTGTGCTATTGCTGCTTGGGACCTCTCTGGTGGTCTGGAGCTGCCCAAACAGCCACGGCTATCGTGGTTTTGGGTACAAGGGGGAGTTCCTGTGACTCCAGAGCATGACTGGGAATGTGTTCTGCCAGCAGCAGAGGGCGAATTTATGTGCTCTGGAGCACCTGGAGGGGAACAGACTGAGGCTTCTCTTTGAGAGGGAGGTCTGGGTGCAGTTTGCTTTCCTCTAAACCTCCAAAAATGATCAAAAGCTGCCAAGGGGAGAGAAAACAAATGAACAAACAAACAAAAATACCCCCAGAGAACAAAAGCCTGAAAAACCTGTTTCCTCAGAGCCCACCTGCTTGATGGGGGTAGGAGGACTTAACTCAGGGAATACTGCCTGAAAACTCACTTGGCAGGCCCCTCCCCCAGAAAGCCAACCAAAACAAACAAACAAACAAACAAAAAACACACAAGACAAGAGAACAACCACCACTACTTCATAGAGACAACTTTTATTTTTAAGTCGTTCCCACTATTCTGGTTCTTTTTTTTTTTTTTTTTATAATTTTTAACCTATTTACCATCACAGTGAAATGTCCAGTACATCAAATTCCATAATAATCTTATAACCTGAATTTTTTGATACATATACCTGTTTTTATTTTGCTTTTCTATTTTTTAAATTTTTTAATTTAATTTAATTTAATTTTAGTTTATTTTTTTTTAAATATTCATACAGAGTTAAGCTTTAAGGTAATCCCCTTTCCTCAATCAATGCTACCCCTATAGGTAAATCAGTTTTTTTTTTTTTTTTTTTTTTTTTTTAATTTATTTTTTATTTTCAGCATAACAGTATTCATTATTTTTCACCACACCCAGTGCTCCATGCAATTCGTGCCCTTTATAATACCCACCACCTAGTACCCCAACCTCCCACCCCCCACCCCTTCAATACCCTCAGATTGTTTTTCAGAGTCCATAGTCTCTCATGGTTCACCTCCCCTTCCAATTTCCCCCAACTCCCTTCTCCTCTCTAACTCCCCATGTCCTCCATGCTATTTGTTATGCTCCACAAATAAGTGAAACCATATGATAATTGACTCTCTCTGCTTGACTTATGGTAAATCAGTTTTTAATCCCCCTTTATCTTAGGAAAGTTCAGTCCTTTAACAAAGATATCAAGATACACCCAGGAAGAATCAAAATAACCTCCCTCGCCCACACTGAGAATTTATAACCACTCTCTAATCCTTTTCTTCTGCCAGTGTTTCTGTGTATTTGTTTTTGTCCTGATAGTATATAAATCTTATACTAGGGTTCTTCTTGATGAGGTTCTTTTTGTTTGTTTGTTTTTACTTGATTATTTATTTTTCTCTTGTCATCTACTTTTGTCAGTTTTTTGTTTGTCTGTTTTTCTTTGTCTACTTCATTAATCTTACCTTGGGGCCCATTTGGGCTTGTCCTTCTTTTTTATTTTATCTTTCTTTCCTCCCCCTTTCCTTTTTCTTTTTTCTTTCTTTTGGGTGGGGACTCTTGATTGCACAGAAACGTTCCAGGTTGCACCTTGCCTGCACCAGAGTCGATATATTCAGCTACACATCCTTTCAGCCAACTCTCATCAAAATGACTAGGCGGAGGAATGCCCAACAGGAGAAAAATTCAGAGACTGAGCCTGCTGCAACAGAGCTATTGCGTATGGACATAGACCATATGTTGGAAAGGGAATTCAGGCTAACAATTATCCAGGCAATAGCTAGGTTGGAAAAAGCCATGGGTGACAAAATAGAATTTATTAGGGCAGATGTGAAAGCCACCAGGAATGATGTTCACAATGTTATCAATGAGTTCCAGTCTCATCTAAATTCTCTAAAAGCTAGGGTAACAGAGGCAGAAGATAGAATTAGTGATCTGGAGAACAAACAGATAGAGAAGAATGATCAGGAGGAAGCCTGGAACAAACAGCTTAGAAGCCACGAAAACAGAATTAGGGAAATAAATGATGCCATGAAACATTTCAATGGCAGAATTATTGGAATCTGAGGGGGAGGAGAAACAAAGAAGACTAGAAGATATAGTTGAACAAATTCTCCATGAAAATTTTCCCAACCTGGAGAATGGAACCAGCATTCATGTACTAGAGGCAGAAAGGTTTCTCCCCAAATTCATAGAATATAGAAAGACCTCAAGACACCTGATAGTGAAAATGGTGAATCTAAATTGTAGACAGGAGCTCTTGAAAGCATCTAGGGCAAAGAAATTCCTTATGTACAGAGGAAAGCCCATCAGAATAACATCAGACCTGTCCACAGAAACCTGGCAAACCAGAAAGGGCTGGAAAGATATATTCAGGGCACAAAATGAGAAGAACATGCAGCCAAGAATACTTTATCCAGCAAGACTGACATTCAAAATGGATGGAGAGATAAAGAGCTTCCAAGGCCAGCAAGGTTTAAAAGAGTATGCGACCACCAAGCTGACACTGCTGGAAATATTAAGGGGGAGTTCTATAAAAGAGGAAAAATCCTAAGAATATCATTGAATAGATATATTCTCCATATAATGGAGACAATCTATAGAAACAAAGACTTCACAGGTTACACGATGTCAATAAAAACATATCTCTCGATAATCACTCTCAATGTGAATGGCCTAAATGCACCCATAAAATGGCATATGGTTGCAGATTGGATAAAATGACAGAACCCATCCATATGTTGTCTACAAGAGATCCATTTTGAACCTAAGGATGCACCCAGTCTGAAAGTGAAGGGATGGAGAAGCATCATTCATGCCAATGGACCTCAAAAGAAGACTGGGGTAGTGATTCAGACAACAAAGAGAAATAAAAGGTATCCAAATTGGCAATGAAGAAGTCAAACTCTCTCTATTCGCAGATGACATGATACTATATATGGAAAACCCAGAAGACTCCACCCCCAAACTACTAGAACTCATACAGCAATTCAGTAACATGTCAGGATACAAAATAAATGCACAGAAATCAGTTCCTTTCTTATACAATAACAATGAAAACACAGAAAGGGAAATTAGAGAATCGATTCCATTTACTATAGCACCAAGAACTAGAAGATACCTGGGAATAAACTTAACCAAAGACGTAAAGGATCTGTACTCAAGGAAATACAGAACACTCATGAAAGAAATTGATGAAGACGCAAAAATATGAAAGACCATTCCACGCTCTTGGATTGGAAGAATAAACATTGTTAAAATGTTTATACTGTCTAGAGCAATCAATATTTTTAATGCCATTCCAATCAAAATTCCATTGGTATTTTTCAAAGAGCTGGAGCAAATAATCCTATAATTTATATGGAATCAGAAGAGACCCTGAATTGCTAAGGAAATGTTGAAAAAGTAAAAAAGAAAAACTGGCAGCATCATGTGGCCTGATTTTAAGCTTTACCACAAAGCTGTGATCACCAAGACAGCATGGTACTGGCATAAAAACACATACATAGACCAATGGAACAGAGAAAGCCCAGATACAGACCCTCAACTCTATGGGCAAATAATCTTCAACAACACAGGAAAAAATATAGAGTGGAAAAAAGACAGTCTCTTCAATAAATGATGCTGGGAAAACTGGACAGCTATATGTAGAAGAAAAACTCGACCATTCTCTGACACTGTACACAAAGATAAACTGAAAAGGATAAAAGATCTCAACGTGAGACAGGAATCCATCAGAAATCCTAGAGGAGAACATAGGCAGTAACCACTTCAATATCAGCCACAGGAACTTCTTTCAAGATATGTCTCCAAAGGCAAAGGAAACAAAAGCGAAAATGAACTTTTGAGACTTCATCAAATTCAAAAGCTTCTGCACAGCAAAGGAAACAGTCAACGAAACATAGAGGCAACCCAGGAATGGGAGAAGATACTTGCAAATGACAGTACAGACAAAAGGCTGATGTCCAGGATCAATAAAGAAATTCTCAAACTCAACACACACAAAACAGATAATCATGTCAAGAAATGGGCAGAAGACGTGAACAGACGCTTCTCCAATGAAAACATACAAAAGTCTATCAGACACATGAAAAAATGTTTATCATCACTAGCCATCAGGGAGATTCAAATTAAAACCACATTGAGATTCCACCTTACACCTGTTAGAATGGCCAAAATTAGCAAGACAGGGAACAACGTGTGTTGGAGAAGATGTGGAGAAAGGGGAAACCTCTTACATTGTTGGTGGGAATCCAATTTGGTGCAGCCACTTTGGAGAACAGTGTGGAGATTCCTTAAGAAATTAAAAATAGAGCTTCCCTATGACCCTGCAATTGCACTACTGGGTATTTACCAAAAAGATACATATGTAGTGAAAAGAAGGGCCATATGTACCCCAATGTTTATAACAGCAATGGCTATGGTCGCCAAACTGTGGAAAGAACCAAGATGCCCTTCAACAGAAAAATGGATAATGAAGATGTGGTGCATATACACTATGGAGTATTATGCCTCCATCAGAGAGTGGGACACCCAGCTATTGTGTCAACGTGGAAGGGACTGTAAGCAATTATGCTGAGTGAAATAAGTCAAGCAGAGAGTCAATTATCATATGGTTTCACTTATTTATGGAGCATAAGAAATAACACGAAGGACATGGGCAGATGGAGAGGAGAAGAGAGTTGAGGGAAATTGGAGAGGGAGATGAACAATGAGAGACTCTGGACTCTGAAAACAATCTGAAAGTTTTGAAGGGGTAGGGGGTGGGAGGTTGGGTGAGCCTGGTGGTGAATATAATGGAGGGTTTGTATTGCATGGAGCACTGGGTGTGGTGCATAAACAATGAAATCTGTTACACTGAAAAGCAATTTTAAAAATTAAATTAAATTAAATTATGCTTATGTCAATGATTTATTTTTTAAACTTAAATTTTAATTAAACTTAAATTAAACTTAAATTTAAAATTAAATTAAATTTAAATTTAAACTATAATTTATTTTAATTTAATTTAAGTTTAAAAAATAAAGCATTAAAAAAAATAAAGCATTGACATTTACAATTGAAGAAAAATAAAATATATAAAAATAATTTAACCAAGGAGGTGAATGACATGTGCTTGGAAAACTATACAATATTAATGAAAAAACTGAGGATGACATTAACAAAAGGAAGATATTCTATGCTCATGAATTGGAAAAATTAATATTGTTAAAACATCCACACTAGCCAAAGCAATCTTCAGATATAATATAACCCCTATCAAAATACCAACGGCGTTTTTCACAAAACAATCCTAAAGTGTGTATAAAACCATAAAAGACCCCAAATAGCCAAATAAATCTTAAAAAAGAACAAGAAAGCTGGAGGTATCACAATCCCAGATTTCAAGGTATACTACAAAGCTGTGCTAATGAAAACCACTATGGTTACTGACACAAAAAAGACACACGGATCAATGGAACAGAGTAGAGAGTCCAGAAAGAAACTCATATTTTTATGGTCAATTAATGTACATCGAAAGAAGCAAATATACAATGGGGGAAAAGGGAGTTTCTTCACCAAATGGAATTGAGAAACTGGACAGCTACATGCAAAAGAAAGGGACTGGACCACATTGTTACATCATACACAAAATAAAATTCAGAATGAAATAAGGACCTAAATGTGAGATCTGAAGCCATAAAATTCCTATAAGAAAACAGGCAATAATTTCTTTGACATTGGCCATAGACACATTTTTCTAGACATGTCTCTTCTGGCAAAGGAAATGAAAGCAAAATTAAACTATTGGGACTGCAACCAAATTAAAATGCTTTTGCACAGAGAAGGAAGCCACAAAAAAAAAAAAAAGACAACCTACTGAATTGGAGAAGATATTTACAAATGTTATACTTAATAAGGAGTTAATACTGAAAATATATTAAAAATGTATACAACTCAAATTTGAGAAAACTAATAATTAAATTTAAAAATGGGTAAAGGAAGACATGCAGATGGTCAACAGATACATGAAGAGATGTTCAATATCACTCATCATCAGGAAAATGCAAATTAAAACCATAATGATATACCATTTTACACCTATCATAATTGTAAGAATTTTAAAAAAGACAAGAAATAATGTGTTGGCAAGGATGCAACATGGGGGCTTAAGTGGGTACGAGAAGAATAAATGAAAGAAGATGGGATTGGGAGGGAGACAAACCATAAGTGACTCTTAATCTCACAAAACAAACTGAGGGTTGCTGGGGGGAGGGGGTTTGGGAGAAGGGGGTGGTATTATGGACATTGGGGAGGGTATGTGTTTTGGTGAGTGCTGTGAAGTGTGTAAACCTGGTGATTCACAGACCTGTACCCCTGGGGATAAAAATATATGTTTATAAAAAATAAAAAATTATATTTAAAAAAAAAGAGAAAAAGGAAACCTCATGCACTGTTGGTGGGAATGGAAATTCGTGCAGACACTGTGGAAAACAGTATGGACATTTCTAAAAAAAATTAATATAGAATTGCCATATGATCTAGTAGTTCCACTACTGGGCGTTTACCCAGAGGAAACCAATACACTAATTAAAAGAGATATGCACAGCTATGTTTGTTAAAGCATTTTTTTTTACAATAACCAAGATATGGGAGCAAGCCACTGATGGACGAAAGGATAAAGAAGATGAAGGAAAAAAAGAAAAGATGAACGAAGATTACACACACACACACACACACACATTCGGAAATATCACTCAGCCTTAAAATGAGTGAAATTTTGTCATTTACAACAACATGGATAGACTTACAGTGTATGATGCTAAGTGAAATAAGCCAGGGAAAGACAAATACCATATGATTTTGCTAATATGTGGATTTAGGAAACAAAACAGAACAAAAATCAAAAGGAAAAAAAATATCAAGAAACAGATTTTTAATTATAAAGAACAAACTGATGGTTACCAGAGAGGATACCAGTAGGAGGATGGGTTAAATAGGTGATAGGATAAGGAGTACATTTGTCCTGAAACTAATGTAACACTGTATATTAGCTAACTGGAATTAAAATAACACGTTAAAATTAAAAAAAAAAACCTACACTGTGTATAAAAAATGAAAATAACCAGTGTTGGTGAGGATATGGAAAAACATTGCTGGTGGAAATGCAAAAGCATTCACTCACTCTAGGAAAGTTTGGCAATTCCTCAAATAACTGAACATATAGAACTACCATATGACCTCACTAGCCAAAAGATGGCCACCGCCAAAATGTTCAGCAAGGGATGAATGGATAAGGAAATGATTATTATTCAGCCATAAAATAAAATGAAGTACTGTAACATACATAATACAATGTGGATGAATCTCAAAACATTATGCTAAGTGAAATAAGTCAGATACATTGTATGATTCTATGCATATGAAATATTTGGGTTATACCTGAAATATTTAGTATAGATAAAGCAAAGAATCTACTTCATAAGTTAGGTGTTTTACCTTGGAAGGATGGGAATATTTTCCAGCTAGAGTTGTTCCAGTTCCAGCTAGAGTTCCAACATTTTGAGTTTACTCAATGACATTGAATTACTCAACTTTAAAATGGTTACTATTATGTTATGTGAATTTCACCTCAATAAATTATTTTCATGAATTGTATGTGTAATAATGTTTACTGTAGAAAAATTGGAAAACAGGGAAGCATATTGGGGCACCTGGATGGTTCAAGTGGTTGAGTGTCTGCCTTTAGCTGGGGTCGTGACCACAGAGTCCTGGGATCAAGCCCTGCATTGGGCTCCCTGCTTAGTGGGAGCCTGCTTCTCACTCTGCTCTCTGCTTGTGCTCTCTCTAGCTATCTCTGTCACTACCTGTGTCTCTCTCTCAAATAAATAAAATCTTTTAAAGAAATAAGAAAAAAAAAGTCACTTGCATTTTTTCATCTAAAGATGATTACTTTTGATGTTTTGATTAGCGATCATTATAATATTGTTTCCTTGGAAAGTATATATTTTTTAATTTAAATTCAATTAGCCAACATATAATACATCACCAGTCTCAGATATAGTGTTAAATAATACATCAGTTACATAAAACACCCAGTGATCATCATATCACATGCTCTCCTTAATTCCCATCACCCAATTATCCCATCTTCCCACCCACTTTCCCTCCAGCAACCCTGTTTGTTTTCTATAGCTAAGAATCTTTTATGGTTTTTCTCTCTCTCTGATTTCTTGTCATTCTGTTTTCCCTCCCTTCCCCTATGATCCTCTGTGCTATTTCTTATATTCCACATGAGCAAAATCATCTGATAATTGTCTTTCTCAGATTGACTTATTTCACTTAGTATAATACCCTCCACTTCCATCCATGTTGATGTAGATCGTAGCTATTCATCTTTTCTTTCTTTTTTTTTTTTTTTAGGCCTTCCAGAAATTTCTTGCATTTTTTTAAAATTTATTTTCAGCATAACAGTATTCATTGTTTTTGCACCACACCCAGTGCTCTATGCAATCCATGCCCTCTCCAATACCCATCACCTGGTTTCCCCAACATCCCACCCCCCGCCCCTTCAAAACCCTCAGACTGTTTTTCAGAGTCCATAGTCTCTCATGGTTGACCTCCCCTTCCAATTTCCCTCAAGTCCCTTCTCCTCTCTAACTCCCCTTGTCCTCCATGGTATTTGTTATGCTCCACAAATAAGTGAAACCATATGATAATTGACTCTCTCTGCTTGACTTATTTCACTCAGCATAATCTCTTCCAGTCCCGTCCATGTTGCTACAAAAGTTGGGTATTCATCCTTTCTGATGGAGGCATAATACTCCCATTGTATATATAAAACACATCTTCTTTATTCATTTATCTGCCAAAGGACATCTTGGTTCCTTCCACTATTTGGCTATTGTGGACATTGCTGCTATGAACATTGGGGTGCAGTTGCCCCTTCATTTCACTTTATTTCACTACCCAGTAGTGCAATTGCTGGATCATAAGGTAACTCTATTTTTTTAACTTCTTGAGGAACCTCCATATTGTTTTCCAGAGTGGCTGTATCAGGTTGCATTCCCAACAGTGTAGAGGGGTTGCCCTTTCTCCACATCTTCACCAATACTTGTTTTTTCCTGTCTTGTTATTTTTTGCCATTTTAACTGGTAAATGTAGTATCTTGTGTTTTTCATTTCTAGTTCTCTGATGGCTAGTGATGTTGAGCATTTTTCATGTGTCTGTTGGCCATTTGTATGTCTTCTTTGAAGAAATATCTGTTCATGTTTTCTGCCTATTTCTTTACTGGATTCTTTGTTTTTTGGGTGTTGAGTTTGAGAAGTTCTTTGTAGATCTTGGATACTAGGACATTACCTGATATGTCATTTGCAAATATATTCTCCCATTCCATAGGTTGCCTTTTAATTTTGTTGCCTGTTTCCTTTGTTGTGTAGATTTTTATCTTGATGAAGTCCTAATAGTTCATTTTTGCTTTAGTTTCCTGTGCCTTTAGAGATGTGTCTTGCAAGAAGTGGCTGCAGCCAAGATCAGAGAAGTTGCTTCTTGTGTTATCCTCTGGGATTTTAATGGATTTCTGTCTCCTATTTAGGTCTTTTATCAATTTTGAATTTATCTTTGTATATAGTGTAAGAGAATGGTCCAGTTTCATACTTCTGCATGCGACTGTCTTATTTTCCCAGCACCATTTATTGAAGAGACTGTCTTTTTTCCATTGGATATTCTTTCCTGCTTTTTGGAAGATTAGTTGACCATAGAGTTAAGGGTCCATTTCTGGACTCTCTATTCTGTTCCATTAATTTATGTCTCTGTTTTTGTGGCAGTACCATGCTGTCTTGATGATCACAGCTTGAAGTCAGGCATTGTGATGCCCCTAGCTTTGGTGGGAAATTGTGTTTAGAGTTACAGAAAGATAACATAACCCTTAGAATTAAGTCATATATAGTGAGGACTGCCTTGTAATAATTACCTATTATATAGTCTAACCTTATTCAAGTTAGTGGCATGACCTTCCCTGAGATAAAGTAACATCTAGGTAGAGATTCACATCCAGAATAAGTGAGCCAAAAGATAATGCTCTTCTCCCCCCACCCACTTTTTTGTGTGTGTGTGTGTGTGTGTGTGTGTGTGTGTGTGTGTGTGTGTGTTCAGTTAAAACATCTTCCCAGAAAAATTAGTGTTTTATATTTAGGAATGCAAAGAACATTGACTCTGCTTTTAGGAGCATAATTCAGAAACAATAAGCAGAAGTGAGCAAATTGCCTTCTCATCTTCCAGTTGCCAGAATAAGAGTTTGCATTTAAATAAATATAACACTTTTATTTCAATCAACATTATTAAAAACCCTAAAAGTTAATGAAAAGATTAATTCAAGTCAATTTATAAGAATAATGAAAAATCTTGTTTCATTTATTCTTCTCCTACCCACTTAAGCCTCCATGTTGCATCACCACTTCCTGTGGCACTATTGTTTAAGATTAACAGAATTTGAGAGATAAATAACTATATAAGATACAGATTAAGTTCTGTTAGGAAACACCAGACCATTTTCTGCTCCAGATTCCTTTTTAACAAGCATCAGATGGGGGTTAGATCAGATGAACTGAGCCCTCTTTGCCCTGAGATTTTAGTCCATCCTTAAAACCATATCTTCACTGTCAGCTCTATGTAAACACATCAATAACATGCACTTACACTTTCACACTTTAGTAAGTAGTAAGAACAGTTTACATTGTTTAATGCTTTTTTTTGCCCATAATTTAAATATTATTGAAAAACTGACACTAAATATAGGAGATCTTTGTTGTATACCTTACAAAATTAATTACATTATCTTGGTAGATTAACTGGAATTATGGAACTGATAAGGCTTTCTGCCATATAACACAAATTTAGGAGGCCGTGTAGATCATTAGTGTTGCTTTCTTCTAAATGGACATCCTTCTGTGAGTCTAACCTTTCCTCCTATTGGCAGGCACAACATTTTTGAACAGCCTACACAAAGAAACACAATTATGGCTGAAAACTAGTAATTTTATAGCAACCTGGACACTTTATGTTCATAAAATAGGAATCTGGGCTTTGAGCTTGCCAATTCTTTTTATGTTTCTTTCTTTTTTCTTCTTCTTCCAAGGACAGGTGTAGTAAATCTTTATCTAAAGGCATGTCAATCCTTTCACAAGCCCAACCAGTACTTGATTGCTTTTTAATTTATTAAAAGATTTTACATATATTACTTTATTCAACTATAGCAATGATACAGGGGGAAAAGGGATAGCATCATCCCTGTTTTACAAATGAAGAATTGGATTCAGAGACAGGCTTGTTCATTCCCTTTTAAAATCTAATTAGTCAATCTACAAGACATATCTGAGGAACCAGATCATTCATGAGAAAAACATGGACTGATTCAGACAGAATTTGAATTCAAAACACTTTTCTCTGAATTCCTATTGCACTTAAAGTATATTATATGCATTTACTACTCTGAATTCCTATTACACTAAAAGTATGTTATATGCATTTTACTACTAAAGTATGTTACATGCATTTTACAACACAGCCCTCTGTGTTGTATAAATAAATACATAGATTTTAACCATCAAAATCCAAAAAGTGAGTTTGAGTCCTGACCTAGCCATGACCCAGCTGTGTGACTTTGGGCAAGATGCCTAAGTTCTCTGAACCTGAGTTCCCCTATCTGTGAAATGTGAATAACATTCCCTGCCTCACAAGCTAGTTTTCCTTGTCAAATAAGATAGTAGTTGAAGTTATCTTTCCATGTTCCCCATCAGGCTGTAATCCCCAGGAGGTCATTGCCCATATATTTAACTGTTGTTGCTTCTCAACAGAATTGTACCCATAGTAAATATCTGATATCTACTTTTCCATGGAGTGGAAAGTGTTGGAATGCATGTTTTTGTGACAGTAGGCTTCTTCTTTTTTTTTTATTAAAGATTTTATTTATTTATTTGACAGAGAGAGAGATCACAAGTAGGCAGAGAGGCAGGCAGAGAGAGAGAGAGGAGGAAGCAGGCTCCCTGCTGAGCAGAGAGCCTGATGCGGGGCTTGAGCCCAGGACCCTGGGATCATGACCTGAGCTGAAGGCAACGGCTTAACCCAAGGAGCCACCCAGGTGCCCGGTAGGCTTCTTCTTAATGCTCATTGTCCAAGCCTTTGAATCTAATATACCTAAATCTCTTTTGCAGGATCTGATTAAAACTTAACATGAAAACTAGCTAATTAAGTGCTTGTAAATAGCAATTCACAAACCATTTATTTATAAGAGAAATTGATGTTTTTTATTTTAGTTCTTAAATGCCCCATTTTCTGTAATCATCATTAATAACGATTTTAGACATGAACTCTCCATTGGTGACTTTTGCTGTTGCTGTGAAACTTATAATAAGCAGCCACTGCATTCACTGACAGAGATAACTCCCCTTAAGATCCTTAAGGCCTGCAGTATATTTATTGGGGAGGTAGTGAAAGAAACATAGGAAAAGAAAAGGAGGGAGTACAGAAGTTGCTGCAAAAGTCTATACCAACACAGTAAATGTGATACATAATCCCTAGACAAATAGATATCTTCTTATATACCATCACTTATTTCTTGATATTTTTTGAATGTATGAGGGTGATATGCCTAAATATTATGCTTATGTAGTCAGTTTCTTCCAATGATCTTAAATGTGTTAATGTTACAAATACTATTTCGTTAATCTTTCATAATCCAAAGGGCTATGAAAGAAACATTTATATTCTATTTGTGCAATTGCTTGAATATGGTTAGCAGTATCAGTCTCAAATATGAAGAAATTTTAAGTTTGTATTTACATTGAGTTAGTTAGCATACAATGTAATATTAATTTCAGGTATACAGTGCAGTGATTGAAAACATCCACTTAAAACCCGATGATCGTAATAACAAATGCACTCCTTAATCACCATCATAACACATCCCCTCACCCACCTCCTCTGATAATCAACAGTTTGTTCTCTACAATTAAAGAGTACTTCTTAGTTGACTTATTCTTTTTTTGATTTGCTCCTTTGCTTTGTTTCTTAAATTCCAAATATAAGTGAAATCATATGGTATTTGTTTTTCTCTCACTAATTTCCCTCATAACAAATATTCATTTTACATTAATCAGTCAATGCACACTTGGGTAGTACATAGTTTCACTATTATAAATAAAGCTGCTATAAACATTGGGGTGCATGTATCCTTTTGAATTAATATTTTTGTATGCTTTGGATAAAACCTAGTACTGCAATTGCTGGATCATAGGATGGTTCTATTTTTAACTTTTGAGGAAACTCTGTATTGTTTTCCAGAATGGCTGCACCAGTTTGCACTCCCACCAACAGTGTAAGAGGGTTCCCCTTTCTCTGCATCCTCAACAATACCTATTGTTTCTTGTGTTGTTAATTTTAGCCATTCATACAGGTGTGAGGTGATATCTCATTGTAGTTTTGATTTATATTTCCGTGATGATGAGTTATATTGGCCATATTTTCATGTGTCTATTGGCTATCTGGATGTCTTTTTTTTTGTGTGTGTGTTTATTTTTATTTATTTTTATTATTATTTTTTTTAATTTATTTTTTATTTTCAGCATAACAGTATTCATTATTTTTCACCACACCCAGTGCTTTTTTTATGTTCAGTTAGCCAGCATAGTTTTTTTTTGCTGTAGTGTTTGTAAAGTCTTCTTTGGAAAATTGTCTTTCCATGTCTTCTGTCTGGTTATAAATTGGCATATTCATTTTTTGGGTGTTGGGTTTTATAAGTCTTTATATATTTTGGATCCTAACCCTTTATCAGATATGCCATTTACAAATATCTTCCTTCATTTCATAGGTTGCCTTTTACTTTTGTTGGTTTAATCATTTGTTGTGCAAAAAATTTATTTTGATAAAGTACAAATAGTTTATTTTTGCTTGTGTTTCCCTTGCCTCAAGAGACACATCTAGAAAGAAGTAGCTATGTCTGATGTCAAAGATATTACTTCCTGGGTTCTCCTCTAGGATTTTAACATTTTACGTCTCACATTTAGGTTTTCAATTCATTTTGAATTTGTATTTGTGTCTGCTATAAGAAAAAGATCCAGTTCCTTTCTTTTCCCTGTTGCTGTCCAGTTTACCCAACATGTTTTTTTTGAGAAAACTATCCTCCTTTCATTGGACATGATTTCCTGCTTTGTTAGAGATTGATCAACCATATAATTGTGGGACTATTTCTGAGCTTTTTATTCTGTTCTATTGTTTTATGTATCTATTTTTATGACAATACTATACTGTTTTGATTACTGCAGTTCCGCAATGTATCTTGAAGTCTGGGAATTGTGAGGCCTCCAGTTTTGTTATTATTTCTTAAAGTTGTTTTCACAATTCAGGGTCATTTGCCCTTCCATACAAATTTTAAGATTGCTTGATCTGGACCTGTGAAAAATGCGTAGATTGCTTTGGGTATTATAGACTTTTTTTTTTAACTTTACTTTTTCAGGGTTTAGTATAGACATTTTAACTATGTTTGTTTCAATCCATGAGCATGGAGTGTTTTCCCATTTCTTTGTGTTATCTTCAATTACTTTCATCGGTGTTTTATATTTTTCAGATATATTTTTCAAATGCTTTTTCTGCACTTATTGACAGGATCATATGATTCTTCTCTTTTTTTTTTCATTACTATGTTGTATCACATTGATCAATATTCAACCACCCCTGTAGCATGGGAATAAATCCCACTTGATTGTGGTGAATAATTCTTTTAAAGTACTGTTGAATTTGATTTGCTAGATTCATATTGAGAATGTTTGTATCCATGCTCTTCAGATATTGGTCTATAATTCTTCTTTTTGGTGGGGTCTTTGTCTGAATTGGGTATTTAAGTAATACTGGTCTTGTAAAATGAGTTTGGAAGTTTTTCTTCCATTTGTATTTTTTGGAACAGTTCATGAAAAAGGTGAAAAAATAATGAATACTGTTATGCTGAAAATTTAAAAAAAGGAGAATTTCCGCTAAAAAAAAAAAAAGGTATTAATTCTTCTTTAAATGTCAGATAGAATTCCCCAGAGAGGCCATCAGGTGCAGGACTTTTATTTATTGGGAGATTTTTTTGATTGCTGATTCAACTTCTTTGCTGGT
This sequence comes from Mustela nivalis, assembly GCF_964662115.1. NCBI lineage: Eukaryota > Metazoa > Chordata > Mammalia > Carnivora > Mustelidae > Mustela > Mustela nivalis. The sequence continues at coordinate 73,807,810 of NC_139040.1, forward strand.
TATTGGTCTGCTCAAATTTTCTATTTCTTCCTGTTTCAGTTGTGGTACTTTGTAAGTCTCTAAAAATTAGACCATTACTTCCAGGTTGCCCCATTTACTGACATAGTTTTTCATAATATTCTCTTAGAATTGCATGTATTTCTGTGGCATGGTTGTGATCTCTCCTTTTTCATTTGTGATCTTATCTATTTGGGTCCTTTCTCTTTTCTTTTTGGTAAGACTGGTTAGGTGATTACCAATTTCATTAATTCATTTGAAGAACCAGCTCTTAGTTTCATTAATCTGTTCTACTTTGGGTTTTTTGTTCATCTCTTTGTTTCTGTATCATTTATTTATGCTCCAATATTTATTATTTACTTTCTTTTTATTGGTTTTAGGCTTTATTTGCCCTTCTTTTTCTAGCTGTTTTAGGTATAAGCTTAGGTTGTGTCTTTGAGACTTTTCTTTCTGCTTGAGGTAAGCCTGTATTCCAATACACTTCCCTCTGAGTACTGCCTTTGGTTCATCCCAAAGCTTTGGACTGTTGTGTTTTCATTTTCATGTGCTTCTAGGTTTTTTATTTGTTTCTTTAATTTCCCGGTCAACCCTTCATTCTTTAGTAGGATGTTTTTTAACTTCCATTCATCTGTGATCTTTCCAAATGTTTTCTTTTTTTACTTCAAGTTTCATAGCATTGTGGCCTGAAAATATGAATGGTATGATCTTGATATTTTTGTACTTGTTCAGGAATTATTGGTGACCCAGTATGTGATCTATTTTGGAGAATGTTCCATGTGCACTGGAAAAGATTGTGTATTCTGCTTTTTTAGGATGAAATCTTCTGAATATATCTGTGATGTCCATCTGGTCTAGTGTGTCATTAAAAGCCATTGTTTCCCTCTTGATTTTCTTCTTGGATGATCTGTCCATTGTTGTAAGTGGGATGCTAAATGCCCTACTATTACTGTGTTATTATCAATGAGTTTCTTTATTATAATTGTTATTAGTTGATTTATATATTTGGGTGTTCTTAAGTTGGGGCATAGATATTTACAAATGTTAGATCTTCTTGATGGGTAGACCCTTTGATTATAATACCCTTCTTCATCTCTGGTTACAGTCTTTTTTATTTTTTTTTTTTAAATCTAGTTTGTCTGATAGAAGTGTGCCTATTTCAGCTTTCTTTTGGCATCCATCAGATGACAGATAGATCTCTATCCCTTTGCTTTCAATCTGCAAGTGTCTTTAGGTCTAAAATGAGTCTCTTATAGGCAGCATATAGACGGATCTATTTTTTTTAATCCATTCTGATACCCGATGTCTTTTGTGTTGAATATTTAGTCCATTTACATTCAGAGTGATTATTGAAATATATAAATCTAGTGCCATTGTGTTACCTGTAGATTGATGTTTATTTTTTGTTGCCTTTGGTCTTTAATTTCTCCACTCAGAGTTCCCCTTAAAATTTCTTACCAGACTGGTTTACTGATTATGAAATCCTTTATTTTTTTGTTTGGGGAAATTTTTATCTCTCTCTCTTTTTTTTTTAAAGATTTTATTTATTTGACAGACAGAGATCACAAGTAGGCAGAGAGGCAGGCAGATAGAGAGCGAGAGAAGGAAGCAGGCTCCCTGCTGAGCAGAGAGCCCGATGTGGGACTCCATCCCAGGACCCTGAGATCATGACCTGAGCCGAAGGCAGCGGCTTAACCCACTGAGCCACCCAGGCGCCCAAAATTTTTATCTCTCTTATTCTAAATGGTAATCTTGCTAAATAAAAAATTATTGGTTGCATATATTTCCCAAAAGCATGTTGAGTATTTCCTGTTACTTCTTTTTGTCCTGTCAAGTTATTGTGGAAAAGCTGTTGTGTAACTGATTTTTGCCTCCTTGTAGGTAAAGTCTATTTTCCCTAGCTGCTTTCAGGATTCTTTCCTTGTCTGTATTTTGTGTATTTGACTAATATGCCTTTGGTGATGGCTGGCTTTTGTTGAATTTAATGGGAGTTATCTTTGCTTCTTGGATTTAGATATCTGTGTCCTTCTCCAGATTAGGGAATTTTTTCAGCTATAATTTATTTGAATAAATCTTCTGCCCCTTTATCTCTCTCTTCTGCCTCTCAGATTTCTATGATATAAATGTTATTATGTATTAAGAAGTTGCTAAATTCCCTATGTTTGCCTTCATAGCCCATTACCCTATGTCCCTCTTTTTGGCTTCAGTATTTTCCACAGTTTTCTCTTCTGTATCACTGATTCATTACTCTACTGTATGCATTACTGTTTTTATGACCCCCATTTGGAATTGCATCTTGGTTATAGCATTTTAAATTTTTGCCTGACTAGATTTTAGTTCTTTTACTCTGCAGTAAGGGATTCTTTAGTGTCTTCTATGCTTTTTTCAAACACAGCTAGCATTCTTATAAGTGTTGTTTTAAATTCTAGTTCAGAGGGGCACATGGGTGGCTCATTCATGAAGCATCTGCATTTGGCTCAGCTCATGATCCTGAGGCCCTGGGACCAAGCCCCACATCAGGCTCCCTCCTCAGTAGGAAGCCTGCTTCTCCCTCCCTTACTCCCCTGCTTGTGTTCTCTCTTTCTCACTGTGTCTCTCTCTGTGAAATAAATAAATAAAATCTTTCAAAAAATAAGTTCTAGCTCAGACATCTTACTTTTATCTGTGTTGATTAAATCCCTGGCCTTGAGTTATACTTCCCGTTTTTTTTTCCTTTGGAGGGAATTTCTCTGTCTCATATTTTTGTCCAGAAAAAAATGGGGGAAAGAAAAACACAAAACAAAACAAAAAAGAAAAGTAAAAAACAAGGCCCCCTAAACTAGATTATGGGTGTGTTTTGTTCTGCTTTTAAAAAAAATAAGATCTTCATCCTGAGCTGCCTGGGTAACACAGTTAAGCATTTGACTCTTGGTTTTGGCTTGAGATCATGATGTCAGTGTTGTGAGGTCAAGTCCCACATCAGGCTCTATGCTCAACATGGAGTCTGCTTAAAGCTTTCTCCTCCTCTCCCTTTGCTGTTCTTCCCCCAAATAAATTAAGTATTTAAAAAAAAAATCTTTATCTGCAACAGTCAACAAAACAAAGAGGCAACCCAAGGAATGGGAGAAGATATTAGTAAATGACACTACAGAAAATGGGCTGATATCCAAGATCTATAACGAACCCTTCAAACTGAACACACACAAAACAGATAATCACATCAAAAAATGGGCAGAAGACCTGAACAGACACTTCTCCAAAGAAGACATACAAATGGCTAACAGACACATGAAAAAATGTTCATCATCATTAGCCATCAGGGAGATTTAAATCAAAACCACACTGAGACACAACCTTACACCAGTTATAATGGCCAAAATTAACAAGACAGTAAACAACATGTGTTGGAGAGGATGTGGAGAAAGGGGAACCCTCTTACAGTTGGTGGGAATGCAAGTTGGTGCAGCCACATTGGAAAACAGTGTGTAGATTCCTTAAGAAATTAAAAATAGAGCTTCCCTATGACCCTGCAATTGCACTACTGGGTATTTACCACAAAGATACAGATGTAGTGAAGAGAAGGGCCATCTGTACCCCAATGTTCATAGCAGCAATAACATGGTCGCCAAACTGTGGAAAGAACCAAGATTCCCTTCAATGGACGAATGGGTAAGGAAGATGTGGTCCATATATACAATGGAGTATTATGCCTCCATCAGAAAGGTGGGATACCCAACTTTTATATCAACATGGATGGGACTGGAAGAGATTATTCTGAGTCAAGCAGAGAGAGTCAATTATCATAAGGTTCTGCTTATTTGTGGATCATAAGAAATAGCACAGAAGACATGGGGAGATGTAGAGGAGAAGGGAGTTGGGGACAATTGGAGGGGAAGACGAACCATGAGAGACAGTGGACTCAGAGAAATAAACTGATGGTTTTGGAGGGGAGAAGGATGGGATGTTGTGTGAGTCTGGTGGTGGATATTATGGAGGGCACATATTGCATGGGGCACTGGCTGTGGTGTATAAACAATTCTGGAACACTGAAAAGAAATTAAAAACATCTTTATCCACCAACAAATAAATACATAAAATGAAAGAAAAGAAAAAATATATATATATGAATACATCTGTTAACTCCGTTTTGTCCAGTGTGTCTTTTAAAACCATTGTTTTTATGTTAGCGTTCCATTTAGATGATCAGTCCATTGATGTAAATGAGGTATTAAGGTCCTCTACTATTATTGTATTATTATTGATTAGCTATTTTATATTTGTTATTCACATTTTTGAAATATTTGGTTGCCCTAATTTTAGGTTTACAAATATTTAAAATTGTTAGATCTTCTTGTTGATTTGGTCCCTTTTGTGATTATATTAAAGAATGTAATATACATCTTTTACTACAAATGCCTGTTTTATTTATTTAAGTAATCTCTGCACCTCATGTGTGTCTCAAACACATGAAAGAGTCATATTCTCCACCAACTGAGGTATATTTCTGGGGCTTTTAAGATCATTTCATAGTTATCTAGTTGTGTTAGTGGGACAGGCAAGCCCAGGGTCCTCCTAATTTGCAACCATCTTCCTCTCTCAGTAATTATTCCATTGAATTCATTTCATACATTTAATCCACTTGTAAGGCTGGATACAATCACCTAGGCAGCTTAGTATTGTGGAAAGAATATTGAGCTTAGAGACACACAGTCCAAAGTTGGATTTCTGGTTATACCATGTATTAGCTATGTGACTTTCTGCAAATTTTTCAGCTTCAATATTTTTAGAAAAGGTATTTTGAAGCTCTTAATTTATTATAAAATTTGATCCTTAGCTTGTTTTCCTTTTTCCAAGTATTTATTTATATTCCAGTTAGTTAACATACAGTGTAAAATTAGTTTCATGTATAGGATTTAGTGATTCATCACATACAACACCCAGTTCTCATCACACACACAAAAAAGTCCTCCATCTCCAACACCCATTTAACTCATCTCCCTGCCTACCTCTCCTCCAGCAACCTTCAGTGTGTTACTTATACTTAAGAATATGCTTTATGCTTTGCTTCTCTCATTTTCCCCCATGTATTCACATGTGTTGTTTCTTAAATTCTACATGAGTGAAATCATATGGTGTTTATCTTTGTCTGACTGACATCTTCCTTAACATTATACTCTCTAACTCCATTCATATTATTGTAAATGGCAAGATTTCATTCTTTTTGATGTCTGAGAATATTCCATTACATATACATATGCCACATCTTCTTATATATTCATCTGTTGATGGGCATTTGGGCTCTTTCCATTGTCTGGCTATTGTTGATAATGCTGCTATAAACATTGCAATGCATGTACCCCTTTGAATCTATCTTCTTTTATCCTTTTGGCAAATACTTGTAGTGCAATTGCTGGGTCACAAGGTATCTCAATTTTTAGCTTTTTGAGGAACCTCCATACTGTTTTCTATAGTGGCTGTACCAGTTTGCATTCCCACCAACAGTATAACAGAATTCCCCTTTCTCTACATCCTCACCTACACTCGTTTCTTCTCTTGTTAGTTTTAAGCATTCTGAGGTATCTCAATTTTTAACTTTTTGAGGAACCTCCATACTGTTTTCTATAGTGGCTGTACCAGTTTGCATTCCCACCAACAGTATAACAGAATTCCCCTTTCTCTACATCCTCACCTACACTTGTTTCTTCTCTTGTTAGTTTTAAGCATTCTGACTAGTATGTAGTGGTATATCATTGTAGTTTTGATTTGTAGTTCCCTGATGATGGGGGATGTTGAGCATATTTTCATGTATCTATTAGTCATCTAGATGTCTTTTTTGGGGAAAAAAGTGTCTATTCATGTCTTTGGACCATCTTTCAACTGGATTTTGTTTTTCTTGGAGTAAGTAGATACTGACAAGTTTTTTTTTTTTTTTAATATGTTTTGGATACTTGCCCTTTATCAGATATGTCCTTTGCGAATATATTCTCCCATTCTAAAGGTTACTTTTAATTATGTTGATCATTTCCTTTGCTTTCCAGAAGAGTTTTTACCTTTTTTTTGTGGTTTGGTTCATTTTTTAAAAAATTTTTTATTTATTTATTTTTTAAAAAAAATTTTATTTTTTATAAACATATATTTTTATCCCCAGGGGTACAGGTCTGTGAATCGCCAGGTTTACACACTTCACAGCACTCACCAAAGCACATACCCTCCCCAATGTCCATAACCCCACCCCCGTTTTCCCAACCCCCCTCCCCCCAGCAACCCTCAGTTTGTTTTGTGAAATTAAGAGTCACTTATGGCTTGTCTCCATCCCAATCCCATCTTGTTTCATTGATTCTTCTCCTACCCACTTTATGCTGCACCACATTAATATAAGAAAGTATAAGAATCATATTATACTGTCAGTGGATGCAGAGAAAGAATTTGAGAAAGTAAAACATCTATTATTGTTAAAAAAAATATCCTCAACATAGTGGGGCTATAGGGAGCATACCTCAACATCATAAAGGTTATATACAAAAGACCTAGAGCTAATATCATCCTTGATGGGGAAAAACTGAGATAAAAAGGTAAAAACTCTCCTACCCACTTAAGGAAAGTTCTTACCTTTTTATCTCAGTTTTTTCCTATCAAGGATGATATTAGCTCTAGGTCTTTTGCATATAACCTTTATGATGTTGAGGTATGCTCCCTATAGCCCCACTATGTTGAGTATATTTTTTTAGCAATAATAGATGTTTTACTTTCTCAAATTCTTTCTCTGCATCCATTGACAGTATAATATGATTCTTATACTTTCTTATATTAATGTGGTGCAGCATATTGATCAATTTTTTTTTTTTTGCCTACAAATCATTTATTTATTTATTTATTTATTTAACTTTTTATTTTTTATAAACATATATTTTTATCCACAGGGGTACAGGTCTGTGAATCACCAGGTTTACACACTTCACAGCACTCACCAAAGCACATACCCTCCCCAATGTCCATAATCCCACCCCCTTCTCCCAAACCCCCTCCCCCCAGCAACCCTCAGTTTGTTTTGTGAGATTTTTAAATATTAAACCACACTTACATTCCAGGAATAAATTCCATCTTATCATGGGGAATTATTCTTATAATATATTGTTGGATTAAATTTGCCAGTATTTTGTTGAGAATTTTTGCATCCATGTTCATTAGGGATATTGGCACATAGTTCTCTTTTTGAGTGATGGTCTTTGGTTTTGGAATCAGGGTAATGGTGGCCTGATAGAATGAGTTTGGAAGTTTTATTTCCATTTCTGTTTTTTGGAACTGTTTGAGAAGAAATGGTATTAACTCTTCTTTAAATGTTTGGTAAAATTTGCCTGTGAGGCCATCCCGGACTTTGGTTTGCTGAGAGTTTCTTGATTACTGATTCAATTTCTTTACTAGTTATTAGTCTGTTCAAATTTTCTCTTTCTACCTATTTTAGTTTGGTGATTTATCCCTTTCTTCCAGATTGCCCAAATTATTAGCATACAATTTTTTTATAATATTCTGTTGTAATTGTTTGTATTTCTGCAGTGTCAGTTGTGATCTCTCCTCTTTAATTTATGATTTTATTTATGCGGGTCCTTTCTCTTATTTTCTGATAAGTCTGGCTACAGGTTTATCAATTTTATTGATCTTTTCCAAAGAAACAGTTCCTCGGTCCTTTCCTTTTCCCTCACATTGTTATGAAATTTTATTGTCTATAAAGTACATTCACATTTATTATATCAAGTTATTCACACAAAACTATATGAGATATGGATTATTTCTGCCATATTAGAGATGAGAGAACTGAAGTTCAGATAGATGAGTGGCTGTAGACGATATGATATATATACAATAGAATATTACTCAGACACAAAAAAGAATGAAATTTTACCGTTTTCAAAATATGGATGGGACTAGAGAGTATAATGCTAAGTAAAATAAGTCAGTTAAAGAAAAATACCACAAAATTCACTCATGTGTGGAATTTAAGAAAGAAAACAAATGATCAAAGTTAAAATGAGAGAAAGAGAGAGAGAGAGAAATGAAAAAACAGACTGTTAACTGTAGAGACCAAACTGATAGTTGTCAGAGAAGAAGAGAGTGGTGGGGATGGGTGAAATAGGTGATGGGGCTTAAAGTGTACATTAATCATCATGAGCATTTAGTAATGTGCAGAATTCTTGAATAGCTATATTGTGCACCTGAAACTAATATAACACTGTATTCTAACTATATTGGAATTATTCTTTTTAAAAAAACTTAACAAGGAGGACATGTGTTGTGAAGAGCACTGGGTGTTATATGCAACTAGTGAATCATTGAACATTACACCAAAAACTAATGATGTACTACTATTTGTTGGCTAACTGAACATAATAATAAAAAACTTAATAAATAAAAGAAAACTAAGGCTCAGAGAGGCTAAATGAATTACCCAAATTTATCTTGTAAATAGGAGGCAGAACTAAAATTCAAATTCATTTTGTCTGTAAATCAAACGATCTTGCCACAATGCCACAGTTCCCAATAATTTTGTACATACTTAGTAAATTATAAAATGAATATTAAAGATGTAATTAAAAGTTTAAACACCATGTGGAAGAACTTATAAAGGCTGTAGTTTAATAAAAATCAAATCAATATTTCCACTTTTCTTGAAAATTATGACCTCAGCCTAGGAACTTCATATTAGACATGTCACCAGAGGAAAGGGAAACAAAAGCAAAAATGAACTATTGGACATTGGGGAGGGTATGTGCTTTGGTGAGTGCTGTGAAGTATGTAAACCTGGTGATTCACAGACCTGTACCCCTGGGGATAAAAATATATGTTTATAAAAAATAAAAAAATAAAAAAAAATTTAAAAAAATGAACTATTGGGACTTCTTGAAGACAAAAAGCTTCTGCACAGTGAAGGAAACATAAACATTTCTAAACTATAAAAATAAAAGAGGCTTAAATTCCTTAGAGTGATCAAGTGTCCAAAAGTATGTGACATGAGCCTACAATCAGTTTAAATAAACATTAAACTGTTGCTTTAGCTGAATAAATTTAACAGATTTCATAATAGAAGTCTACATTTCTACACTTACCTGCTCTAGGTACATATACCTTCCCTGGAAAATTTGGTTTGCATTTACATACTATCTGAAGAAATTCAGAAAAAACAAAAAGGAAGAGTGTCAGAATCATAGCTATTTCATTGCTTAGAATAGTTGCTTCTTTCTCTAGCACTGCTTTTTTCTTCAGGTGCATATATTGGAGTTGCTTAAGAATTTTCTGAATATACTATGTCAAAAACTTTCCTCAGAAAATTAAAATTAAATGGATGTTTAATTCTTCATAAGAAAACCATAAAATTGTACAGCAATAATTTTTTCTTACATATTTGGTTCTCTCTACATACAATGTTAGAAGTCAGAGAGACCTGTGTCTAAAACACAACCGTGAACTTAATAGTTGCACAGTTTTTGTCAAGTAATCTATTTAAGACCGTTTTCTATGTGTAAAATGAAGATAATAGCACATACATCATAGAATTATTATGAGGATTAAATGGGATAACACATATTTTGGTACTTGATTAGTAAAGCTCAATAAATGATACTTCATTTTCATTTACTCTCTCTTAAGCTTATTTCCTGTTAAAAAGCCTAAAAAGCTTTTCAGATTTTCACTACCACTTTGACAGTTTAAATTTTCTGAAAGTATCCTTAATTTTCTTATAAAAATAGTCACAGCTATTACATAGATCATGGCAATCTTCTTGCAATAATTCTGCTCTAATACACACACACACACACACACACATACACATACACACACACCCCTCAACAACAATAATCAGCAAAGTACTTACCTCTTAACATTTCCAATATCTGGCACATATCCTCGACCAGCTCAATTCTTCTTTGGAGGTCTATAGTCCACATCTGTATTTCTTACTTGTGTGGCGTATTCATTATATCATGGCTTTTATCCTTTGATGCTGTCAGAATTGTCAAAAATAATCCAAAGCTATGGAATGAGAGATTCCAATAGAGTTACATAAGCAGAAGGCAAACTTATGGTAAGAATTCAATAAATCATTCTCTGAAACACATTTTACCCATTTAAAGTTCAGTACGACAGTCAGGAGCAGCATATTTTGATCTCAAAGACTGATAGTTCTTTTCAATATTTGTGCTAATCAGAGGTGTAATATATATATATATTATATATATATAAATATATATATATAGGCTCAGAATCTTCCATAGGCTTAAGAGAACTTATCTTGTGACTACGGATAAGACTCAATCCAAAAGAACCATAGCCAAATTATCTGTACACACACACACACACACACACATACTAAAGAAAAGTATATATGAACAGTGAATTCAAGGAGAGCTACTTTATCTACACTTTTCATTAAGTAGCAGAATGTTTCCAGATGGCTCTTATGTACAGTTTGAAGATTAAGTATTACTATTCCTTCTTGATGATCTATGCAAAGTGAAGATCTTAAAAGTTAAAGGACCACAATTTAGAATAAATATTAATTTTCCTAAACACCTGGAATGAATATTTCCACCTTAGATAGACTTTTCTACTTTTTAGTTCACTTGCAGTCATATTAACTAAAAAGTCACACGTACAGTTTACAAGTTGGCAGAAACAAGAAAAACACTTGGATAAAACTAACCTTGAACCTTCTTACTTATTCCCTTCTACCTCAAGATGAGTGAATCATCTTTCTGAAAAATGTAAAGTGCTGAATTATTATATAATAATAAATTATCATTTTATAACTTTAAGATCTTAAAATATATTTCTCAACTAGAAGTTAGAGCATTAAACCATGGTCTAGGAGCAAAGTATGGCCTAACCAAGGTTTGTGAAGGTCCTCATCATTATCACCACTTACTAGCCTTATATATTTTTCCATTCTCTGAATATATCTTTTAGTAGTGTGGTAGCTATACTCCCCAAACTTTAAATATGACCATAATATTCGATAAATAAAGTTTTTGTGTTGCTTCTTGGTACCAGATGCAATCCAAAAGATGTAACTTCAGACTTTGAAAAAACTGGAACTTATTGAACACTCTGATGGCTTGGAAGGATAATGGGAAATAATTCTTAAAATTAAATATGTATTGGAAAATTACGTTACTATATGAATAGGACATCTGAGTTATTGATACTTGATAGAAGAAAAAATCAACTAAAATTCACAACAGGAGGAAATCTTCCTCTCACTTGCTTCCTACAACTTGCCTGAGTGCTGGCACACCCTGCTGCTGCCCCACAGAAATGCTTTGATTACCTGCAGTTCTTCCTGAAATTAGGCCAGCGTCTAGGACATTAGCTTATCTCATTCAGGTTTATTCCAAAGAAGTAAAATTTGGTGTAGATGCCTGAGCTTTAATGATTCAATGTGTAGACCTTTTAGTTGATCTTGATAGCTCTTACTATGGGGCCAAAGGGAAGAACAGTGATTATTGGAAAGAGTTGGAAAAGACCCAAAGTATCAAAAGATGGTGTGACTGTTGCAAAGTCCATTGACTTAAAGATAAATATAAAAATATTGGTACTAAACCTGTTCAAGATGTCAGTAACACAAATAAAGATCCCGGTGATGACACCACTACTTCTATTTTCCTGGCACACTCTATTGCCAAGGAAGGCTTAGAGATTAGCAAAAGTGCTAATCCTGTGAAAATCAGGAGAGGTGTGATGTTAGCTGTTGATGCTGTAATTGATGAAGCAGTCTAAACTTGTGACAACCCCTGATGAAATTGCTCAGATTTCTACAATTTCTGCTAATGGAAACAAAGAAATGTGCAACATCATTTCTGATGCAATGGAAAAAAGCTAGAAGAATGGGAGTCATCATAGTAAAGGATGGAAAAACACTTAAGCATGAATTAGAAATAATTCAGGGCATGAAATTTGATTGAAAGTGTATTTCTCCATACTTCATTAATACATTAAAAGGTCAGAAATATGAATTCCATTATTCTATATTCTATGGAGGTGAAAAGAAAGTTTCCAGAGTCCAAGACACTGTGTATGCTCCTGAAATTACCAATGCTCCCCATTAACCCTTGGTCATAATCGCTAGATGTTGATGAAGAAGATCTGAGTAAACTCATTTTTAATAGACTAAAAATTAGCCTTCTGGTTGTAGCAGTCAAAGTGCTAGGTTTTGGTGACAATGAAAAGAAACAGACTAAAGAGAAAGTAGTTGCTATTGGTGGTGCAGTGTTTGGAAAAGAAGGATTGACACTAAATCTTATTTTTTTTAACTTTATTTTATTTTTTCAGTGTTCCAAGATTCATTGTTTATGCATCACACCCAGTGCTCAATGCAATATGTGCCCTCCTTAATACCTATTACCAGGCTCACCCAACACCCCCCTCCCTTCCAGAACCCCCAGTTTGTTTCTCAGAGTCCACAGTCTCTTTTGGTTCATGTCTCCCTCCAATTTCCCCCAAATCTTGAAATATTCAGCCTCATGACTTAGCAAAAGTTGGAGAGGTCATTGTGACCAAAGATGATGCCATGATCTTGAAAAGAAATTGTGACAAGGCTCAAATTGAAAATTTTCTTCAAAAAATCATCAAGCAGTTAGATATCACAACTAGTGAACATGAAAAGGAAAAACTGATTGAACGTCTGCCCAAACTTTCAGATAGAGTAGCTGTGCTGAAAGTTGATGGGACAAGAGATATTGAAAAGAAAAACAGCTATGGTTTCCCTCAATGCTACATGAGCTTCTGTTGAAGGCATTGTTCTGGGAAGGGATTGTGTCATGCTTTGAAGCATTCCAGCTTTGGAATCAATAATTACAGTTTCTGGGGTATCCAGGCAGCTCACTTGGTTAAGCAGCTGCGTTTGGCTTAGGACATGATCTCAGTGTCCTAGGATCAAGCCCCATGTTGCATCGGACTCCATGCTCAGTGGACAGTCTGCTTCTCGCTCTCCTTTTGTCCCTCCCCCACTTATGTTCTCTCTCTCTCTCTCTCTCTCCCTCTCTCTCAAATAAATATTTAAAAAAATTTAGCTCCTGAAGATCAAAAACTGATATAGAAATTATTTAAACACCCAAAATTCCTGCAATGACCATGGCTAAGAATGTAGATACTGAAGTATCACGAATAATTGAGAAAATTATGCAAAGTTCCTCAGAAGATGAGTATGAGGTTATGCTTAGAGGTTTTGTGAATATCATGGAAAAAGGAATAATTGACTCATCATTGAATAAAGGAAAAAGGAATAATTGACTCAACTAAGGTTGTAAGAACTGTTTTATTGGTTACTGCCAAAGTGGTTTCTCTGTTAAGTTCAAGAGAAGATCTAGTCACTGAAATTCCCAAAGACCCTAGAATGGGTGGAATGGAATGTGGTATAGGAGGTGGCATATCCTAATTCTTATAATAGTACTTTATTAATAAACTGAGAGGAAGTTCAATGCAATTGATCTCACCAATCACCAAGCTGATTCTCACTAACAACTTCAGAGAAGTCAGCTGAAGGTAATGACCGAAGAAAAGCCTGGCTGATGTTTAAGAAGATAACTATAACCAATACTTGCTGATTTCAGTTAACAACATATCATTGTTTAATTCTGTCTTTGTCAATGCCTACAGAAAATCCATTTTGTGTTTTTTAATAAAAACACATTTGTACATTCCTGATACCTAAGTGCAAGAGCCATGTAACAAATGTGTTGCTTTCAACTGAAATCACTGAGGCATTTTTACAACTATTCTGTTGAACTTCGGATTTTAGTGATTGCCATCACCAGATGGAAAATTGAGAAGCAGCCTTTCTGTGGAGAGTAAGAATAATTGTGTCTAAAGTAGAAAAATAATCTAATTATATGACAATCTCTGTTAACAAAAATTCGTTTAAATTTTTTTTATTTTTAATTCAATTCAATTTAATTAACATATACTGTATTATTATTAGTTTCAGAGTTAGAATTTAGTGATTTGTTAGTTGCATACAACACCCTATGCTTATTACTTTAAGTGCCTTCCTAAAGCCCATCACCCAATTACTGCAGCCCCATAATCACCTCCCCTTCAACAACCCTCAGTTTGTTTCCTATAGTTAAGTGTCCCTTTTGAGAATTTGTCTCCATGTTTCATCTTATTTTATTTTTCCTTCTCTACCCCAAGTCCATCTCCTTTCCATCTTAAATTCCACATATGAGTGAAATCATACAGTATTTGTCTTTCTTTGAGTGACTTATATGCTTAGCATAATATCCTCTAGTTCTATCCATGCCATTGCAAATGGCAAGATTTCATTGTTTTTGATGGCTGAGTAATGTTCCACTATATAGACATACCACATCTTCTTTATCCATTCATATGTTAATGGACATCTGGGCACTTTCCATTTATTAGCTACTGTGAAAATTAATGCTGTATTAATTAATGCTGTACTGGAGACATTAGGGTGCATGTGCCCCTTCAAGTCACTATGTTTTTATCCTTTGGATATAGGCCTAGTAGTCCAAATGCTAGGTCTTAGATTAGCTTTATGTTTAGCTTTTTAAAACTTATGTCTTTATACTAATATATGCTGTATTACTTGTTTCAGAGGAAGAATTTAGTGATTCATCAGTTGTATACAACACCCAGTGCTCATTACTTTAAGCACCCTCCTTAATACCCATCACCCAGTTACCCCATCGTCCAACCCACCTCACATCCAGTAACCCTAAGTTTGTTTCCTACAGTTAAAGGTCCCTTATGGCTTCTCACCCTCACTGTATTCATCTTACTTTATTTTTTCCTTCCCATTTACTAAATTTATCTGATTTGTTTCTTAAATTCCACATATGAACTCGTGGTATTTGCCTTTCTCTAACTGACTCATTTCACTCAGCATAATACCCTCTAGTTCCATCCATATCATTGCAAATGCCAAGGTTTTGTTCCTTTTGATGGCAGAGTAATATTCCATTGTGTATATATACATATATATATATATATATATATATATATATATATATTTCTTCTTTATCCATTCATCTGTCAATTGACATCTGGACTTTTTTCATAGTTTGACAATTGTGGACATTACTTCTATAAACATTGGATTCAATGTGCCCCCTTTGAATCACTATTCTATTATCCATTATGATAAATAATTAGTAGTGCAGCTGCTGGGTCATAGGATAACTCTATCTTCAAATTATTTATTTATTTATATTGTATTTATATTTATTTATTTATATTTTGGTATTTACATATTTATATTAACATATACTGTATTATTAGATTAAGGGGTATAATCCAGTGATTCATCAGTTGTATGTAACACCCAGTGCTCATTACATCAAGTGCCTTCTTAATGCCCTTTACCCAATTATCCCAACATCTACACTTTCCCCTCCAGCAACCCTCAGTTTTTTGTAGTTAAGAATCTCTTATACTTTCCCTCCTACTCTTTTAAATTTATTTTTTATTTCCTTTTCTTTCCCTATGTTCATCTCTTTTGTTTCTTAAATTCCACATATGAGAGAAATAATATGTATTGGTCTTTCTCTGACTGACTTATTTACTTAACACAATACCCTCCAGTCCCATCCACGTCATTACAAATGACAAGATTTCATTCTTTTTGATGTGTGAGTATTATTGCATTGTGTATAGATACCATATCTTCTTTATCCATTCATTTGTTGATAGAAATTTGGGTTCTTTCCATATTTTGGCAATAGGGGACATTGCTTCTAAAAACATTGGGGTGCATGTGCTCCTTTGAATCACTATTGTTGTATCCTTTGGATAAATATCTAGTAGTGCAATTGTTGGATCAAAGAGTAACTCTATCTCTTTTTTAAAAAAAATTATTTATTTATTTGACAGAGATCACAAGTAGGCAGAGAGGCAGGCATAGAGAGAGAAGGGGAAGGAGGCTCCCTGCTGAGCAGAGAGCCTGATGTGGGTTTTGATCCCAGGACCCTGGGAACATGACCCAAGCTGAAGACAGAGGCTTTAACCCACTGAGCCACCCAGGCATCCCGAGTACCTCTATCTTTAATTTTTTGAAGAAACTTTATACTCTTTTCCAGAGTGGCTGTACAATTTTTTATTCCCACCAACAGTGTAAGAGGGTTTCTCTTTGCTTCTTTGCTGAGAGCTATTGTTTCCTGACTTGTTAATTTTAGCCAGTCTGACTGCTGTGAGGTGGCATTTCATTGTGGTTTTGATTTGTGTCTCCCTTAAACTGAGTGATGTTAAGCATTTTTTTTTTCACGTATCTGTTGGCCATCTGTATGTCTTCTTTGGAGAAATCTCTGTTCATGTCTTCTATCCGTTTCTTGACTGGATTTTCTGGTTTTGGGTGTTACATTTGATAAGTTCTTTTTTCTTTAATTTTTTCAATTTATTTATTTTCAGAAAAACAGTATTCATTATTTTTTCACCACACCCAGTGCTCCATGCAATCTGTGATCTCTATAATACCCACCACCCGGTACCCCAACCTCCCACCCCCCCGCCACTTCAAACCCCTCAGATTGTTTTTCAGAGTCCATAGTTTCTTGTGATTCACCTCCCCTTCCAATTTACCCCAACTACCTTCTCCTCTCTAACACCCCTTGTCCTCCATATTTGTTACGCTCCACAAATAAGTGAAACCATATGATAATTTACTCTCTCTGCTTGACTTATTTCACTCAGCATAATCTCTTCCAGTCCCATCCATGTTGCTACAAAAGTTGGGTATTCATCCTTTCTCATGGAGCATAATACTCCATAGTGTATATGGACCACATCTTCCTTATCCATTCATCCGTTGAAGGGCATCTTGATAAGTTCTTAATAGATTTTAGATACTAGTCCTTTATCTGTTAAGTCACTGGCAAATATCTTCTCCCATTTTATAGGTTGCCTTTTAGTTTTCTTGACTGTTTCTTTTACTGTGCAGAATCTTTTTATCTTCATAAATTCCCAGAGTTTATCTTTGTTTTTGTTTCCCTTGCCTTGGAAATGGGTGTAGGAGGAAGTTGCTGCAATCAAGTTGAAAGTTGTTGCATACTGTGTACTCTTTTAAGATTATCATGGATTCCTGTCTCACATTTAGGTCTTTCATCCATTTAAGTTTAATTGGTGTACAATGGTCCTGTTTCATTCTTCTGGGTCTCACTGTCCAACTTTCCCAGCATCATTTGTTGTAGAGACTTTTTTTCACTTGATATTCTTTCCTGCTTTGTCAAAAATTAGTTAGTTCTGGGTTCTCTATTCTGTTGTTCCACTTATCTGTTTCTCTTTTTGTGCCAATACCATGCTGTCTTAATGGTTACAGCTATGTAATGTATCTTAAAGCCTGGAATTGTGATGCCTCCTACTGGTTTTCTTTCTCATCATTACTATGGTTACTTGGGTTTTTTATGGTTTCATGCAAATTTTAGGATTATTTGTTCTACCACCATGAAAAATGCTGATGGCATTTTGATAGAGGTTGTATTGAACATGTAGATTGCTTTAGGTAACATAGACATTTTAACAATATTTGTTCTTCCAATCAACAATCATAGAATGTTTTTCCATTTCTTTGTGTCTTCCTCAATTTTGTTCACAAATGTTCTGTACTTTTCAGAGTACAGATCATTTACCTCTTTGGTTAGGTTTATTTCTAGCTATCTTATGTTTTTTGGTTCAGTTGTAAATGAGATCAATTCCTTGATATATCTTTCTTCTTTCTCATTGTTAGTATATATAAATGCAACCTATTTCTGTGCATTAATTTTGTATCTTGCCACTTTCCTGAGTCCTGGATGAGTTCTAGCAATTTTGGGATGACTTCTTTTGTTTTCCATGGAGTATCATGCCATCTGCAAACAAAATTTGACTTCTTCTTTGCTGATTTGGATGCCCGTTATTTCTTTTTGTTGTCTGATTGCTGAAACTGACTTCCAGTAATATGTTGAAGAGCAGCAGTGAGAATGGACATTCCTGTCATTTTCCTGGCCATAGGGGAAAATCCCTCAGTTTTTCTCCATTGAGTGTATATATATATATATATATCTATATATATATATATATATATATATTTTTTAATTTTTTATAAACATATATTTTTATCCCCAGGAGTACAGGTCTGTGAATCACCAGGTTTACACACTTCACAGCACTCACCAAAGCACATACCCTCCCCAATGTCCATAATCCCACCCCCTTCTCCCAAACCCCCTCCCCCCAGCAACCCTCAGTTTGTTTTGTGAGATTAAGAGTCACTTATGGTTTGTCTCCCTCCCAATCCCATTGAGTATATTTAATGTGGGTTTTCATATGTGGCTTTTATGACATTGAAGTATGTTCCCTCTATCTTTACATAGTGGAGATATTTTGAAGAAACAATGCTGCATTTTGTCAAATGTGTTTTCTGCATCTATTATGAGGCTCATGTTCTTGTCCTTTCTTTCCTCATTGATTTGTGGATGTTGAATCACTGTTGCAGCTGAGGAATAAATCCCACCTGTTCATGGTGAATAATCCTTTTAACGTACTATTGGATGTTACTAGATAATATCTTGGCAAGAATTTTGGCAACCATGTTCATAAAGGATATTGGTCTGTAATTCTTTTTGAGGGGTTCTTTGGTTTTGGGATCAAAGTAATGCTGGCCTCATAGAATGAATGTGGAAGTTTTCCTTCCATTTCTAATTTTTGAAATCGTTTCAGAGAATAGGTATTAATTCCTCTTTATTTTTTTATAAATATGTGTTTTATAATTTAATTTACTTTTTTCAATGTTCCAAGATTCATTGTTCATGCACACCCAGTGATCCATGCAATATGTGTCCTACTTAACACCCACCACCAGGTCCTCCCAAGCCCCCACCCCTCTCCAAAACCCTCAGTTTGTTTCTCAGAGTCTACAGTCTCTCAAGGTTCATCTCCCCTTCCCATTTCTCCCAACTCCCTTCTCCTCTTTAATATTTTGTAGAAATCACTTGGGAGGGCATGTGGCCATGGGCTCTTGTTTGTTGTAAGATTTTTGATAACTGATTCAATTTCTTTGCTGATGATGGGTCTGTTCAGGTTTTCTATTCCTTCCTGTTTCAGCTTTGGTAGTTTATATGTTTCTAGGAATGCCTCCATTTCTTCCAGATTGCCTAATTTGTTGTCATATAATTGCTCATAATATTCTCTTAGAATTGTTTTTAATTCTTATGCATTGGTTGTGTTGTCTCCTTTTTCTCTCATGGTTTTATTTATTTGAGTTCTCTCTCTCTCTCTCTCTATCTATCTCTTTCTCTCTCTCTCCCTCTCCATGTCTGGCTTAGAGTTCATTGATCTTCTTGATTCTCTTAAAGAAGCAGTTTCTATTTTCCTTGATCTGTTCTACCATTTTTCTGATTTCTCTATCATTGACTTATGCTCTAATCATTATTATTTCTCTTCTGCTGGATTTAGGCTTTATTTTCTCTTCTTTTTCCAGCTCCTTTAAGTGTAAGTTTAGGGTGTGTATTTAAGAATTTTCTTATTTCTTAAGACAGACCTCTATTGCTATATAATTCCCTCTTAGGACCACCCTTGCTGCATTCCAATGGTTCTAAAATGTAGTGTTCTGATTTTCATTTGCTTTCATGTATGTTTTAAATTCTTTTTAATTTCCTTGTTTCTCCATTTATTCTTTAGTAGGATGCTCTTTAATTCCATGTATTTGTGTTCCTACCAAAATTTTTCTTGTACTTGACTTCAAGTTTCAAAACATTGTGGTCTCTAAATATGCACAGAATAATCTCAGCATATTTTGTATCAGTTGAGAACTGATTTGTGATCCAGTATGTGATCTATTCTAGAGAATGTTCCATGTATATGTATATATACATACATATGTATATACATAATGTATATACATACATATATACATATACATTATGTATATATATGTAAGTTTTTCTTTCTTCCGTATTTTGGGAATCTAGTTTCTTTTAACAAACAAACCAAAATATACAAAATATATTGAAATATATCAAAATATACAAAATTTGATCAGTTATCTATCTATCTATCACTATGTGTGTGTGTGTATAAAAAGAATTGAAAATATAATAAAACAGCTAAAAAAACCTGAAATGCTGAAAAATAATTAAAAACCCACAAATGTTGTATACTGTTTTCCCCAAGGACTGATGTTTTGCAGTTCTCTATGATGGGTAAACTTCGTGCCATCTAGGTTTTCCTGCTGGTCTTCAGGGCAAGAGATCTGTTGCACTGATTCTTAGGTGTCCTTGCCCTTGTGGAATTGTGCCTCCATTGACAAGGGGCCCGAATCCATTTAAGAGGTTCTGTATTCCACTATATGGCACTGCTTGCTCCCTGAAAAGTTTAAGCACCAACAGAGGAGATGAACATGACAGAGACCCACTCTCCAGCCCTGGAGCTGAAAATCTGCATTCTCCATTCTTCAATGAGTCCTCGAAATAAAAGCAGCTGGTCACTTATGTCTCTCTGGTTTCTGACCAAACTATGTGTTCACCCAGCCTGTGACCCACCATTTTTATCTCAGGCATGTGAACCAATTTCCAGTCTTCAAAGTTTATGGACTCATGTAGTGGACCCACACTGTTCCTCCCGGGGAGGGGGGGGTCTTTCCCCACTTTCTACCTTTTCTGTGCCACTGCCCAAAGAACAATCAGGTGACCATGCAGTTGATCTCAGTTTATGGCAACACCAAGCACAAAGCCGCCTCCTAGTCCTGTTATTTTAGCTGGCTTCCCCACTCTGGTCCCTGGGAACCCTACTGGATTCAGGAACCCTCTTTCTTCTTTTGCTCCAGGGATCCTGTGACACAACACTGTCCCACATCAGATCCCATCCTGCTTCACCACCTGAGTACCATTATGCCAGGTTCATCTCTCACTGTAGCAGACTTCTGAAAGTTCTGATTTGTACTCTATTGCTTATAATAGAGTATCTTTCTTAAGCAGGTTCCCTCCCCTCCACCTTTTCTTTCAATATAGCACCCCAGATTCACATCTTCACACCTACTACCTTCCAAAAAGTGGTCACTTTTCTATTTGTGGAATTGCAACAATTCTTCTCTCAGAAGTCTGATTAATGTTGCAGGTGTTCAGAATAATCTGATAACTATCTATCTGAATTCCAGGGACCAGATGAAATTAGGTTCCCTTACTCCTCTGCCATCTCAACTCCTCTCTTTCCCCTACTTGCTGAACCTAAATTTGTTTAAAGTTTTAAAACATGTCAAGACAAGAGAAACTGGCACTATTTAACATAAAATCATTAGAAAAATTATTCCACAGTTCACTTAGAAATATGTGAATTTCAGGAAAATCACACACCAAATTTCTCTGTCCAAAGAAACCCATGATTCTTGAAGAGTAAAATGTTGCTCTGGAGTTGATGCCTCATGTATATGCTATCAAGATCATAGGGTTACTTACTTCAACCCAGGATTACTAATTTGTGGAGAAATACATTCTCACTGGTATCTAATTTAGTCATACCGGTAAATATGTTGTTAGTTGAAGCTTCTTATCGCCATACCTATCATGATGAAAGGGTCTACCTTGTTTTTCCACATATGGCACTAAGAGACCCCCTTCTGATTCTACAGTTTTAATGATTTATAGATGCAAAAATACATTTGTGGGAGGCCAAGAAAAGGCTCACTATCTGCCTCTGGAGTATAAAAGGACATTAAGAAGACTTTTCTCAGTAGCTTTCATTCTGCTACACTATACTTCTTAAGGAAAAGTTGAAACTTACTTTAAGTCCCCTGTGCTAAGCCTCACATATAGTAGATGCTCCCAAAATAGTTGCTAAATAGCTTATAAGACCCTGTAGGAAGAAAGCACTTTCTTGACCTTCCAAATTTTTCTTTTTGTCTTCATCACTGAATAGCAGCTATTTTTTTTTTTAATTTGCTTGTTATCTTATAGGCAAGCAAGATAGGAGGCAAAATTTTGAGGCAACAGTTAAAATTATTCACACAATGATGTAAATGTGTATGTATGTCTTGAACGAGCTGCTACTCACCTACCTTCCCATGTGCCCAGGATGAAGGAGGTAGGTGGGTGGTCATTATCTCTCTTTTCCAGTTCACCTACAAAACTATGGTTCTTAAAAGAAGCTGCAGTATCTTGAAACTTGGCTGTTAAGACTTCTTTGTAGAGGAATAAGAAGAAGCACAATTGGTGACTATTAAACATATGTCTCCCTCGGAGTAAAACCTTGCTAGAATACAGAAGGGACTGAAGAGGTTTAAGAAATGGTATCAGTCTTTGCTAGCTTTCTGAAAACTTAAACTTTACAGTGGCCTAGTGAACAGGAGAGAGAGAGAAGCAAATAAATACAAACTTGCAGTAGCAAAGAACAAATGCATACAAAAAAAGGAATCTAAGAATTTTCTAAATTTCATGAGCAAGTTAAAGGGATACCTAACACAATACATGACCAAGATGAGGAAGAAAGAAGTCTCTATAAGAAAAAAAAAAAAGCCAAACCAATAACCCCACTTTCTATATCTACCAATTGGAAAGAAGTATCATCTCTCTTGGTACAGATATTAAATCAGAAACCATTTGTTCCCCTAATGGGGATAAAAACTTTCATTTGTTCTAGTATGTATACATGTACTAGAGCAAAATAATATGGTGTGTGTGGTACATACTAGTATGTATAGTACTAGTGTGTATGTGTGTGTATGTGTTACCATATATAATATACCAAGGACAATATCACTGCAATACACAGTTCATATATATTAAATCACTAATACAGGTTAACCAATAAGAACCAAACCAATCCAAATTAGGACCATTAAGTAATGTGTAGTAGTCCATACATTAACTTAGTTTCATATATTTTCTTTTGGGGGGAATTAGCTTTGTATGGTTTCATGTTTTTACCCAAATATCATTTTAAGAAGGCCATTAAACCAAACAGAGAGAATAAATCTGTACAATTTTGGAGGCCAACTTGCATGTGTAAATACTAATCTTGTTTTTTCATGATACAAATATATTCCGGTCAAAAGGTTTTATTTGAGTTTGACAGAGTGAAAGTGACAGACATATTGGATATTTTAGTGTCCCAAATACCTTATTGGAGTCTGGAAGCAAAGCAATAGGGTTCAGACTGACCATAAATACTGTTGATATGCTAAAAGTAAACAGGCACCTGGGTGGCTCAGTGGGTTAAAGCCTCTGCCTTTGGCTCAGGTCGTGATCCCAAGGTCCTGGGATCAAGCCCCACATCAGGCTCTCTGCTCAATGGAGAACCTTCTTCCTCCTCTCTCTTTGCCTACTTCTTTGCCTACTTGTGATCTCTGTCTGTCAAATAAATAAGTAAAACATCTTTTAAAAAAGTGAACAGTCATGATGATGTTCTTACTATCTTTTAGTCAACAAAAGTCAACTTTGCAAGAATGATAAAAATTTATCATTATTACTTAAAATTTAAAGAAGCTCTCAAACCATAGTCTTTAATCTGAGAAAACATTAGAAGAAAAAAATTTTCAGAAAAGGTGTTTTCATAAATTTAATCAGAAGAAGAAATTAATATGCCAAGTGGATAAGTCAGACAGAGAAAAATACCATATAATTTTACTTATATGTGGCTTCTAAAAACCAAAACTAACCAACCAACAAAACAGAAATGGAATCATAAAGATAGCAAATCAACTGCTGGTTGCCAGAGGGGGTGGGATTAAGGGAGATGAGAGAAATAGGTGAAGGGGACTACAAGATACAAGCTTCCAGTTATAAAATAAATAGGTCACAAGGATGGAAAGCACTGAATAGGGAATATAATTAATAATATTGCAATAACATTGAGTGGTGATAGATGGTAAATAGCTTAATCTATAGAACTGAAGTGAGCATAGCTTAATGTATTGAATTGTCACATTAGTGTGTTGTACACTAGAAACTAATATAATATTGTCTGCCAAATATACTTCAATTTTTAAAAGTTCATACCTCAAAAAAGTCATACAAATTACAATTTACCACACAATTCCAGATATTTACCTCAGTTGAGTTTTAAAACCAACATATGAAATAAACAAGGTAAATACTTTAATTTATCCCATTACATAAATGAGAAAACTGAGGCTGTGAAATATTTTGTGACTTATTCTGTGTCATAAAACTCCAGACTGCTGGAGCTAGAACTGGAATATAGGTCCTCTGACCCAGAGTACCTTTTTCCTTCTGCCTTTCAGATCACTGCTGAGTAATATTCCACTGTATAGATATACTGTAATTTCTTTATTCATTCACTTGCTTATAAACCTTTGGGTTATTTGGAGTTTTACAAATAAAGCTGCTATAAATATGTGTATACAAATCTTTGCATGGACATATACTTTATTTTCTCTTTGATAATGACTAAGAGTGGAATGACTAATTCATATGGTAGTTTCATATTTAACTTTTTAAGAAACTGTCAAACTCTTTTCCCAGTGTAGTTGTATCAATTTATGTTCTCGCCAGCAGTGTATGTATGAATTTCTCTACATCTTTGTTTAAATATTCAGTTTTTGGTGTACTTGGCATCTTTTATTTTAATTTTAGTCATTCTAACAGGTATGCAATAGTATCTCATAGTGTTTCCTAGTTATTAATGATATGAACATCTTTTCTTATGCTTGTTTGAAATCATTATCTCTTTTATGGTGAAGTGATTATTCAAATATATTGCTTTTTTAAAAATTAGATGATCTGCTTTCGTACAAGTAATCTCTTATTTTTAAAATTTTTATTTATTTTTTAAATTTCTTTTCAGTGTTCCAGAATTCATTGTTTATGCACCACACACAGTGCTCCAAGCAATACGTGTTATGTATTGATTGCATGGAGTAATCTCTTATTTTTATTTTTACTTATTTGTTTATTTTTTAGTGTTTGGTTCAGAGATTTTACAAACCAGTAAACTATGAATGTAACACTACTATAATTACTAATGTAGTAATATACTAATAGCAACCATGTAATATAATCTCAATTTTATGTGTTAAAATCAAATGATAATAAGAATAAAAGTATGTAAAATTGTCATAAAAATGAAAACTCAATGAGGCCAAGACAGTTTTTGATTTCTGTTTAAAAATACAGATGTTCAAAAAAGTACTCATAGGTATTAATCATGATAAAAGATTCAGTTGGTAATAATTGTGGCTTGTTTAGAACTATATCCTCCCAATCAGTATATAATTTGAAAGAGCTAATTCCTGCTGCAAAAAAAAAAAAAAACCTCACAAAATTACATTCATGCCTCAATTATGAAGCAACCAATAGACTCAATTATTAAACAACCAATATACTGTTTTATATGGTAGCATATTAAAAATATATTTATTTCCCTTTCATTTATGATTAACTTTTCTCTATTTTACATAGTATTTTGCTTATTTTTTGAATACTACATTTTCTTTTTTTAATTTGAATTCATTTAGCCAAGTTATAGTACATTATTGGTTTATGATATGTTCAGTGTTTCATCAGTTCATTGAAGTATAATTAACACATTTTATTATATTAATTTCAGGTGCACAACCATCATGAATGAACAGTTTTATATTTTTCAGTGCTCACCGTAAGTCTCAATCCCTTTTATTTATTTAACCCATCCACCTTTCACATCCTCTCTGAAAACCACCAGTTTGTTCTTTGTATTTAGAAATCTATTTTGACTTCTCTTTTTATTTTTGTTTTTTTTTTCTTTTGTTTCTTGATTTTCACATATGGATGATGTCATATTGTATTTGTCTTTATCTCTCTGATTTATTTCACTTAGCATTATAACCTCTAGCTCCATCCATGTTGTTGCAAAAGGCAAGATCTTAATTTTTTTAATTTAAATTTAAATTCAATTAGCTAACATATAGTCATTAGTCTCAGATGTAGTGTTCATCAATTTACCAGTTGTTTATAACATCCAGTGCTCATCATATCACATGCTTTCCATATCACATGCCACCATCCAATTATCCCATCCACCACCCACCTCCCCTCCAGAAACTCTCAGTTTTTCCCTATAGTCATGAGTCTCTCATGGTTTATCTCCCTCTTTGAAGACTTCCAATTTCAGTTTTGCCTGTGTTGTCTTAAGAGATCTTATTCTTTTTTATGGGTGAGTAATAGTCCATTATATATATATATATATATATTTATATTATATATTGTGATATATAATATCATTATACACACACACACACACACACACATATATATATATATATATATATATATTTTTTTTTTCTCCTTTATCCATGTATCTATTGATGACACTTAGGTTGTTTTGATACCTTGAATATTGTAAATAATGGACAGTTGTAAATTGTAAATAATGTTGTGCTAAACACACAGTGCAATCTTTTCAATTTGTGGGGGTTTTTGTTCTGTTTTCTGTGAGTAAAAAAACAGTACTAAAATTATTGGGTCACATAAAACTTCTATTTTTAATTCCCTGAGGAAACTCCATTCTGTTTTCCACAATGGCTGTACCAATTTGCATTCCTACCAGCAATGTATGATGATTCCTTTTTCTCCACATCCTTGCCAGAACTTGGAATTTCTTGTCTTTTTGACTCTAGCCATTCTGACAGTTGCAGGGGGATATCTCATTTTGGTTTTTGATTTTCTTTTTCCCTGATGATTAGTGACAATGAGCAACTTTCCATGTGTTTCTTGGCCCTCTGTATATCTTCTCTGGGAAAATGTCTATTCAAGTCCCCTGACCATTTTTTAGTCAGATTGTTGTTGTTGTTTGTTTTGATTTTTGGTGTTGAAGTGCATACATTCCTTATAAATTTTGCATATAAACCCATTATCAAATATATATTTGCAAATAACTTCTCCCACTCTGTAGGTTACATCTTTATTTTATTGATAGTTTCCTTTTCTGTGCAAAAGCTTTTCATTTTGGTGTAGTCTCAATAGTTTATTTTTTCTCTTATTTCTCTTGCCAGAGGAGACATATCTAGAAAAACATTTCTATGACCAATGTCAAAGAAATTATTGCCCATGTTTTCTTTTAGGAATTTTACAGTTTTAGGTCCCACATTTAGGGCTTTTATCAATTCTAAGTTTATTTTTGTGTATGGTGTAAGAAATTGGTCCTGTTTCATTCTTTTGCATGTAGCTGTCCAGGTTTCCCATATCATTTGTTGAAGATACTGTCTTCTCCCCATTGTATATTCTTGCCTACTTTGACATAGATTAATTTGGCCACAAATTCTTGGGTTTATTTTTGCACTCTATTCTGCTGCACTGATCTATATGTTTATTTTTGTGCCAATACCATAATACTGTATTGATTACTATAGCTTTTTTAAATATCTTGAAATTTGGGATTGTATACCTCCAGCTTTTTTGTTTTTCAAAAGTGCTTGGGCTATTAAGTATCTTTTGCAGTTTCACACAAGTAAATATCCTGGAGGAGAACACAGGCAGTGATTTCTGACATGGGCCACACCAACATGTCTAGTTATGTCTCCTAAAGCAAGGAAAATGAAAGCAAAATAAACTATTAGGGCTACATCAAAATAAAAATCTTGTGACAACAAAGATGATAATCAACAAAATGAAAAGACAACCTACTGAGTGGGAGAAGATATTTGCAAATGATGTATCATATAAGGGGTTAATATCCCAAATATATAAACAACTTATATAAGTCAACACAACAATCTGATTAATAAATAAGAAGAGGATCTGAATACACATTTTTTTCTAAAGAAATGCTCAACCTCACTAATCAATAGGGAAATTACAATCAAAACCACAAGGAGATATCACCTTATACCAGTTAGAATGGCTAAAAGAAAAATGACAAAAAATATTGATAAGGATGTGGAGAAAAAGGAATCCTTGTGCACTGTTGGTGGGAATGTGACCTGGTGCAGTCATTGTGGAAAACAGTATGGAGGTTCTTCAAAAAATTAAAAATGGCAATACCTAATGAACTAATAATTCCATTGTGGAATTATTTATGAAAACACTAATTTGAAAAGTTATCTACACCCCTATGTTTATTGTAACATTATTTACAACTGCCAAGATCTGGAAGCAACATAAGAATCTATCAATAGATGAATGGACAAGGAAAATGTATATATAAACAATATAATATTACACAGTCACAAAAAAAGATGAGATCATGCCATTTGAGATAACATGGATGGCATGGAGGGTATTATGCTAAAAGAAATAAGTCAGAGTGAAAAATACAAACACCATAAGATTCCACTCATAAGTGGAATCCAAAAAACTCTGAAGACTAAACAAAGAAAAAGAAGAATCATACCTATAAATACAAAGAACAAACTGATAGTTTTAGGGGAAGGGGATGGGAGTTGAGCAAAATTGTTGAAGGAGACAGGGAGATACAGGCTTCCAGATATGGAATGAATAAATCATGGGGATAAAAAGTACAACATAAGGAATGCAGTCAATAATATTGTAATAGTGATGTATACTTGTAATGACACAGCATTATTGTATAAACTTGTCAAATCACTATGCTCTAAACCTGAAACTAATCATGTGTCAACAACACTCAAGAAAAAAAAATCTATTTGATATATGTAGATCAATTTTGTCCTTTCATTTTTTCTGTATAGCATATTTTATTTAATCATTCTCCCAATGATTGTTCTATTTTAATCCTTAGCAAGTTTTAAAATAGGGGCTCATAGGGGCACCTTTGTGGCTCAGTCATTAAGCATCTGCCTTTGGCTCAGCTCATGATTCCAGGGTCCCAGGACTGAGCCCCACATCAGGCTCCCTGCTCGGCAGGAAGCCTGCTTCTCCCTCTCCCACTACACCCTGCTTGGGTTCCCTCTCTAGCTGTGTCTCTATCTGTCAAATAAATAAATAAAATCTCTTAAAAAATAAAATAGGAGCTCATAAACACTTTCAAATTAACTTGTATTTTAATATAAATTAATTAATATAAACAATATAATAATATAAAATAAATTATATAATATGAATTATATAAATAATATAAATGAATGAAACTAACCTCAAGAGAAGGATTTTTAAAATGTTACTCATTTCAAATTATTCACTAAATTGGTAACCATTTAATAGCCACTTACTTAATACTTCTAGAATAAATGGATAGATGAAATATAAATTAAAGTAGCACATATGGTGGAGTTTAGCTCAGGGCTTCTCAGAAGTATGTATACAGAATCAGATTTGTGGCACCTTGTGCCTTATGTTAAAAAAAAAAAATTCTGTTTCACCAGATGGAGCCCAAATTTAATTTCCAAAGCTATCAGTTTGGGTTTATTTAGTTATGTAGCAAGGGAAAATCATTTAACCTTAAGAGGTTAAATAATTATAATTAATTAAATAATTAAATAATCATTTAATAATTCAAATAAGTTAATATTTAAATATTAATAACACTTTAAATAATAAAATAAGTTAATAATTTGTACTTTTATTTTAAAGTTAAGCTTTTTCATCTGTAAGAGGAAGAAAATTAAAGAAGATTAATGGGTTGGCCTAGCTAGATGGTTAAATAAGATATAAATATAAGAGATTTTTTTAAAGATTTTATTTATTTATTTGACAAAGAGGGATCGCAGGTAGGCAGAGAGAGAGAGGAGGAAGCAGGCTCCCTGCGGAGCAGAGAGCCAGATGTAGAGCTCAATCCCAGGAACCTGGGATCATGACCTGAGCCAAAGGCAGAGGCATTAACCCACTGAGCCACCCAGGTGCACCTAAATATAAGAGATTCTAAATCACTGGAAACATAACAAGGCTGAGAAAATTACATTACCTAAACTCTCTTCTCATAGAGAGTATTACATGAGAGTTTGGGAAGAATACTTTAAAAACATAAGTGATGGTGTTGGCAGGATCTAAAGGACATACATCTATGGCTGATAAGCTGTCTTCTGAGGAGAAGAGGATTCTGCTAATTTTAGGTCTGTATTTGGAGTGCCTGTAACATTAAAAGTAATCAAGTTATAGATTTCAGGGCATGTTTTCTCCATGAATACAGGGATTTGTGCTTAGAACTGAAAGTAGTCCACAGTTGGTGCTCAATGTATATTTAAATGAATGAATGAGTGAATGCTGCCAGTAATCCTTCTTTTCCCCCATACAACTTCCACTATCACCTTCCCATAAACATTGAACAGTATTAAAAAGTCTGTTTGAAGGTATGCATATTATTAGATTACTTAAATTATCCTACATCTTCATCTAGAGCTAGAGCTAAGAATACTTATCTCACAGGACTCTTGAGAAGTTAAAAAAATAATGTGTAAGAAAATGGCTGGCTTGGTGCCCAATGCATTATAGGTAATCAATAAATTTTAGTCGCCTTCTGTCTTGTCCTAGGAAAAATATCTATTCAGTTTTGTAGCAGGCATGCACCTTTATCTACTCTGGTCCTTAATATCTTTATATTTTCTTTATACTTTCAACTTTCAACAACTTTATAAAGTATAAATATCTTTATACTTTCAACCTCATTCCAACTTAGAATATATTGCTGTAGTAAGTATCCTTTCCTCTGTCAAGAAGGGACAATGATTATTTGGGTCTTTCTGCACAGTTCTTTACTCCAACTTTCAATCTATCAGAGCTTGGGAACCCACACCATTTGGACCAATATGAAAGTAAGTTCTACCCAAGTTGACAAGTTGTTCCTTCTATGGTGTTAAAATTACTTTGTGCATAAGGATTGAAAAAATAATTCATCCATTTTCATTCATTATGAGTTATTTAATTGTCCCAAAAGCTAATAAATAAATTATTATCCAGAACCACATGATATCTACTATAATTACTTAAAAAATAATTTATGAAGATAAAAACAGTCTAGAAATTGTGGAAAGTAAAACACTAACTTTTAGAGAAAAGTGAAAGAGGACAATATGTAAGATAGTGATAGAGACGGCAGACCCTAGTACTCTCTCCTCCCATGAACATGACTAGATAACTATCAAATCACCCTAAATACCCCGGAAATTGACCTAAGGACTGAGAGAACAAACTATGCAACTAAAGCAAGAGAAGAGGCCACATGAAAGGTAGGAGGTGCAGAGATAGGTTTTAAGAGAGAAACAGACTATAGGTGCAATGGAGGGCATGGAGCTGTGAGAAAGAAAGACAACCACATGGCAACATACCACAGGAATGGTTTCCACAAAGCCATTGGCTTGGAAAAAGAGAAGGGCTGAATATTATGAGTTCTTGCAGCAAAAACAGCTTAAAGCCTGGAGTTTTACAGCTTAGCAAGATAGAGCCTGGAGGGCACTGCACTGATCCTCAGGACAAAGCAGGGAAACAACCCCAGGGCAGACAACATGGAAAAAGTGATCTGAAGAGTGCCTGTAGCACAGAAAGGGGAGATGATTTGATCTTCTCAGAGTGTGACTCTAGGAGGCAAGATTTAAAGGGATGCCTCACTGGGAAGAAAAGAGTGGGCTAGTGCCAGTTCCCTCCCCTGCCCTTCAGCATAAACGTTCTTTCCCCTGCTCCTCAGAATAGATACAGAGTCAATTGCAGAAAGCAGCACAGTGCTGAAGACACTCACTGCCTAACATGATTTCACAAAGCCCCATTCCCATGTGCCCAGGCAGAACTGCCTTTTTGTCCCAGCATAGCAGACATCTTCCCCAGAAGACTAGGGAAAAAATACCCTGTCCAAACCAGGTCTCCCAACCAGACATCTTGTAGGACTTCAAATCACAAGCAGACCAGAGCACACTTAGCAAAAATTTAGCACCTTCACGACAGGGATGAAACACTGACCAAAGCAAAGACAGCCTCTGCAGATGACTGGCCTGAAAGACAGAACAGTAAAAACACAAAGGAAGAGAACAGGCAGCACACACAAAAAAAAAGATAATTACTGAACCACCCTAGGGACTACATAATTTCTAACTCATAAGGAAATTAGATTCAGAAGTGGGAGACATAACTGACTTTTTAAAAACAATTTTTAGAGATTTTATTCTCTCCCTGAGTTGGGTATTTTTGTTGTTGTAGTTGTTAATAAGATTTCATTTTTTAATTTAATATTTTTTCAGTGTAACAGAATTCATTGTTTATGTACACACCCAGTGCTCCATGCAATACGTGCCTTCCATAATACCCACCACCAGGCTCACCCAACCTCCCACCCCTGACCTTCCATAACCCTCAGATTGTTTTTCAGACTCCATAGTCTGTCTCCCTCCAATTTCCCTCAACTCCCTTCTCCTCTCCATCTCCCCATGTCCTCCATGTCATTTCTTATGCTCCACAAATAAGTGAAACCATATGATAATTGACCCTCTCTGCTTGACTTATTTCACTCAGAATAATCTCTTATAGTCCCATCCACATTGATACAAAAGTTAGGTACCCTTCCTTTCTGACGGAGGCATAATACTCCATAGTGTATATGGACCACATCTTCCTTATCCATTCGTCCACTGAAGGGCATCTTGGTTCTTCCCACAGTTTGGTGACCATGGCCATTGCTGCTATGAATATTGGGGTAGAGATGGCCCTTCTTTTCACTACATCTGTATCTTTGGGGTAAATACCCAGTAGTGCAATTGCAGGGTCATAGGGAAGCACTATTTTTAATTTCTTTTTTTTTTCCTTTTTATATATTTATTTTTAAATTTTTTTTAATTTTTTATTTTTTATAAACATATATTTTTATCCCCCGGGGTACAGGTCTGTGAATCACCAGGTTTACACACTTCACAGCACTCACCAAAGCACATACCCTCCCCAATGTCCATAATCCCACCCCCTTCTCCCAAACCCCCTCCCCCCAGCAACCCTCAGTTTGTTTTCTGAGATTAAGAGTCACTTATGGTTTGTCTCCCTCCCAATCCCATCTTGTTTCATTGATTCTTCTCCGACCCACTTAAACCCCCATATTGCATCACCACTTCCTCATATCAGGGAGATCATATGATAGTTGTCTTTCTCTGCTTGACTTATTTCGCTAAGCATGATACGCTCTAGTTCCATCATGTTGTCCCAAATGGCAAGATTTCATTTCTTTTGATGGCTGCATAGTATTCCATTGTGTATATATACCACATCTTCTTGATCCATTCATCTGTTGATGGACATCTAGGTTCTTTCCACAGTTTGGCTATTGTGGACATTGCTGCTGTAAACAGTCGGGTGCATGTGCCCCTTTGGATCACTACGTTTGTATCTTTAGGGTAAATACCCAATAGTGCAATTGCTGGGTCATAGGGCAGTTCTATTTTAAACATTTGAGGAGCCTCCATGCTGTTTTCCAGAGTGGCTGCACCAGCTTGCATTGCCACCAACAGTGTAGGAGGGTTCCCCTTTCTCCGCATCCTCGCCAGCATCTGTCATTTCCTGACTTGTTGATTTTAGCCATTCTGACTGGTGTGAGGTGATATCGCATTGTGGTTTTAATTTGTATTTCCCTGATGCCGAGTGATATGGAGCACTTTTTCATGTGTCTGTTGGCCATCTGGATGTCTTCTTTGCAGAAATGTCTGTTCATGTCCTCTGCCCATTTCTTGATTGGATTATTTGTTCTTTGGGTGTTGAGTTTGCTAAGTCCTTTATAGATTCTGGACCCTAGTCCTTTATCTGATATGTCGTTTGAAAATATCTTCTCCCATTCTGTCAGTTGTCTTTTGATTTTGTTAACTGTTTCCTTTACTGTGCAAAAGCTTTTGATCTTGATGAAATCGCAATAGTTCATTTTTGCCCTTGCTTCCCTTGCCTTTTGCGTTGTTCCTAGGAAGATGTTGCTGCGGCTGAGGTCGAAGAGGTTGCTGCCTGTGTTCTCCTCAAGGATTTTGATGGATTCCTTTCGCACATTGAGGTCCTTCATCCATTTTGAGTCGATTTTTGTGTGTGGTGTAAGGAAATGGTCCAATTTCATTTTTCTGCATGTGGCTGTCCAATTTTCCCAGCACCATTTATTGAAGAGGCTGTCTTTTTTCCATTGCACAGTCTTTCCTGCTTTGTCGAAGATTAGTTGACTGTAGAGTTGAGGGTCTATTTCTGGGCTCTCTGTTCTCTTCCATTGATCTATGTGTCTGTTTTTGTGCCAGTACCATGCTGTCTTGACGATGACAGCTTTGTAATAGAGCTTGAAGTCCGGAATTGTGATGCCACCAACATTGGCTTTCTTTTTCAATATCCCTTTGGCTATTCGAGGTCTTTTCTGGTTCCATATAAATTTTAGAATTATTTGTTCCATTTCTTTGAAAAAGATGGATGGTACTTTGATAGGAATTGCATTAAATGTGTAGATTGCTTTAGGTAGCATAGACATTTTCACAATATTTATTCTTCCAATCCAGGAGCATGGAACATTTTCCATTTCTTTGTGTCTTCCTCAATTTCTTTCATGAGTACTTTATAGTTTTCTGAGTATGGATTCTGTGCCTCTTTGGTTAGGTTTATTCCTAGGTATCTTATGGTTTTGGGTGCAATTGTAAATGGAATTGACTCCTTAATTTCTCTTTCTTCTGTCTTGTTGATGGTGTAGAGAAATGCAACTGATTTCTGTGCATTGATTTTATATCCTGACACTTTACTGAATTCCTGTATAAGTTCTAGCAGTTTTGGAGTGGAGTCTTTTGGGTTTTCCACATATAGTATCATATCATCTGCGAAGAGTGATAATTTGACTTCTCCTCTGCCAATTTGGATGCCTTTAATTTCCTTTTGGTGTCTGATTGCTGAGGCTAGGACCTCTAGTACTATGTTGAATAGCAGTGGTGATAATGGACATCCCTGCGTGTTCCTGACCTTAGCGGAAAAGCTTTCAGTTTTTCTCCATTGAGAATGATATTTGCGGTGGGTTTTTCATAGATGGCTTTGATGATATTGAGGTATGTGCCCTCTATCCCTACACTTTGAAGAGCTTTGATCAGGAAGGGATGCTGTACTTTGTCAAATGCTTTTTCAGCATCTATTGAAAGTATCATATGGTTCTTGTTCTTTCTTTTATTGATGTGTTGTATCACATTGACTGATTTGCGGATGTTGAACCAACCTTGCAGCCCTGGAATAAATCCCACTTGGTCGTGGTGAATAATCTTTTTAATGTACTGTTGAATCCTATTGGCTAGTATTTTGTTGAGTATTTTCGCATCTGTATTCATCAAAGATATCGGTCTATAGCTCTCTTTTTTGATGGGATCTTTGTCTGGTTTTAGGATCAAGGTGATCCTGGCCTCATAAAATGAGTTTGGAAGTTTTCCTTCCATTTCTATTTTTGGAACAGTTTCAGGAGAATAGGAATTAGTTCTTCTTTAAATGTTTGGTAGAATTCCCCTGGGAAGCTGTCTGGCCCTGGGCTTTTGTTTGTTTGGACATTTTTAATGACTGTTTCAATCTCCTTACTGGTTATGGGTCTGTTCAGGCTTTCTATTTCTTCCTGGTTCCGTTGTGGTAGTTTATATGTTTCTAGGAATGCCTCCATTTCTTCCAGATTGTCAAATTTATTGGCGTAGAGTTGCTCATAGTATGTTCTTATAATAGTTTGTATATCTTTGGTGTTAGTTGTGATCTCTCCTCTTTCATTCATGATTTTATTTATTTGGGTCCTTTCTCTTTTCTTTTTGATAAGTCGGGCCAAGGGTTTATCAATTTTATTAATTCTTTCAAAGAACCAGCTCCTAGTTTCGTTGATTTGTTCTATTGTTTTTTTGGTTTCTATTTCATTGATTTCTGCTCTGATCTTTATGATTTCTCTTCTCCTGCTGGGCTTAGGGTTTCTTTCTTGTTCTTTCTCCAGCTCCTTTAGGTGTAGGGTTAGGTTGTGTACCTGAGACCTTTCTTGTTTCTTGAGAAAGGCTTGTACCGCTATATATTTTCCTCTCAGGACTGCCTTTGTTGTGCCCCACAGATTTTGAACCGTTGTATTTTCATTATCATTTGTTTCCATGATTTTTTTCAATTCTTCTTTAATTACCTGGTTGACCCATTCATTCTTTAGAAGGATGCTGTTTAGTCTCCATGTATTTGGGTTCTTTTCAAACTTCCTTTTTTGGTTGAGTTCTAGCTTTAGAGCATTGTGGTCTGAAAATATGCAGGGAATGATCCCAATCTTTTGATACCGGTTGAGTCCTGATTTAGGACTGAGGATGTGATCTATTCTGGAGAATGTTCCATGTGCACTAGAGAAGAATGTGTGTTCTGTTGCTTTGGGATGAAATGTTCTGAATATATCTGTGATGTCCATCTGGTCCAGTGTGTCCTTTAAGGCCTTTATTTCCTTGCTGATCTTTTGCTTGGATGACCTGTCCATTTCAGTGAGGGGAGTGTTAAAGTCCCCTACTATTATTGTTTTATTGTTTATGTGTTTCTGTTATTTTGTTATTAATTGGTTTATATAGTTGTCTGCTCCCACGTTGGGGGCATAGATATTTAAAATTGTTAGATCTTCTTGTTGGACAGACCCTTTGATTATGATGTAATGTCCTTCCTCATCTCTTATTATAGTCTTTGGCTTAAAATCTAATTGATCTGATATAAGGATTGCCACTCCTGCTTTCTTCTGATGTCCATTAGCATGGTAAATTCTTTTCCACCCCCTCACTCTAAATCTGGAGGTGTCTTCGGGCTTAAAATGAGTTTCTTGGAGGCAACATATAGATGGGTTTTGTTTTTTTATCCATTCTGATAGCCTGTGTCTTTTGACAGGGGCATTTAGCCCATTAACATTCAGGGTAACTATTGAGAGATATGTATTTAGTGCCATTGTATTGCCTGTAACGTGACTGTTACTGTATATGGTCTCTGTTCCTTTCTGATCTACCACTTGTAGGCTCTCTCTTTGCTTAGAGGACCCCTTTCAATATTTCCTGTAGAGCTGGTTTGGTGTTTGCAAATTCTTTCAGTTTCTGTTTGTCCTGGAAGCTTTTAATCTCTCCTTCTATTTTCAATGACAGCTTAGCTGGATATAGTATTCTTGGCTGCATGTTTTTCTCGTTTAGTGCTCTGAAAATATCATGCCAGCTCTTTCTGGCCTGCCAGGTCTCTGTGGATAAGTCAGCTGCCAATCTAATATTTTTACCATTGTATGTTACAGACTTCTTTTCCCAGGCTGCTTTCAGGATTTTCTCTTTGTCACTGAGACTTGTACATTTTACTATTAGGTGACGGGGTGTGGGCCTATTCTTATTGATTTTGAGGGGTGTTCTCTGAACCTCCTGAATTTTGATGCTCGTTCCCTTTGCCATATTGGGGAAATTCTCCCCAATAATTCTCTCCAGTATACCTTCTGCTCCCCTCTCTCTTTCTTCTTCTTCTGGAATCCCAATTATTCTAATGTTGTTTCGTCTTATGGTGTCACTTATCTTTCGAATTCTCCCCTCGTGGTCCAGTAGCTGTTTGTCCCTCTTTTGCTCAGCTTCTTTATTCTCTGTCATTTTGTCTTCTATATCACTAATTATTTCTTCTGCCTCATTTATCCTAGCAGTGAGAGCCTCCATTTTTTATTGTACCTCATTAATAGCTTTTTTGATTTCAACTTGGTTAGATTTTAGTTCTTTTATTTCTCCAGAAAGGGCTTTTATATCTCTCGAGAGGGTTTCTCTAATATCTTCCATGCCTTTTTCGAGCCTGGCTAGAACCTTGAGAATTGTCATTCTGAACTCTAGATCTGACATATTACCAATGTCTGTATGGATTAGGTCCCTAGCCTTTGGTACTGCCTCTTGTTCTTTTTTTTGTGTTGAATTTTTCCGTCTTGTTATTTTGTCCAGATAAGAGTATATGAAGGAGCAAGGAAAATACTAAAAGGGTGGCAACAACCCCAGGAAAATATGCTTTAACCAAATTAGAAGAGATACCAAATCGTGAGGATGGAGAAAGGGGATAAAAAGAGGCTCAAAAAGGAAGAAAGAAAAAAAAAGAAAAGAAAAGAAAAGAATTTTAAAAAAGGAAAGAAAACAAATAAGAAAAATATAAAAAAGAAAATATATATATATATTATATAAACTAGTTAAAAAATGTTAAAAAAAGAAAAAGGTAAAAGTTAAAAAAAACTTTACCAGAAGGGGAGATAAAAAAACAAAAAATGAAAAAGAAAAAAATTAAATTAACTGCAAGACTAAAAAAACATCACAGGGAAAAAGCCATGAGTTCTGTGCTTTGCTTTCTCCTCCTCTGGAATTCTGCTGCTCTCCTTGGTATTGAAACCGCACTCCTTGGTAGGTGAACTTGGTCTTGGATGGATTTCTTGTTGATCTTGTCGGGGAGGGGCCTGTTATAGAGATTCTCAAGTGTCTTTGCCCCAGGCGAAATTGCACCGCCCTTAGCAGGGGCCGTGGTAAGTAATCCGCTCGGGTTTGCTTTCAGGAGCTTTTGTTCCAGGAGCTTTTGTTCCCTGAGCGCTTTCCGTAGAGTTCCGGAGGACGGGAATACAAATGGCGGCCTCCTGGTCTCCGGCCCGGAGGAGCTGAGAGCCCAGGGCCCCACTCCTCAGTGCGCCCTCAGAGAACAGCGCCCAGTTACTCCCGTCTGCCTGACCTCCGGCCGTGCTCCAAGCTCACCGAGCCTGCGACGGGTTCAAGGTAACACCGAGCTATGAGTTTCCTGTCGGCTCTGTCTCTGTAGCCGGCTTTCCCGTTCCAATACCCGCAAGCTCCCCGATCCTTCTGTGACCCTGCGGGACCTGAGGCCACGCTGACCCCGCGTGGGCTTCGCCCCGGTTTAGCCTCTGGAGTGATGTCCCTCAGCGGAACAGACTTTTAAAAGTCCTGATTTTGTGCGCCGTTGCTCTGCTGCTTGCCGGGAGCTGGCCCCTTCCCCCGGGGTCTATCTTCCCGTCGCTTTGGATTCACTTCTCCTCCAGTCCTACCTTTCAGAAAGTGGTTCTTTTTCTGTTTCCAGAATTGCTGTTCTTCTTCTCTTCGATCTGCTGATGGATTTTCAGGTGTTTGCAATCTTTAGATAAGCTATCTAGCTGATCTCCAGCTAGCTGAAGTAGTCTCAGCCTGCTACTTCTCCGCCATCTTGACTCCTCCCCCTATTTTTAATTTCTTAAGGAATCTCCACACTGTTCTCCAAAGTGGCTGTACCAAATTGGATTCCCACCAACAATGTAAGAGGGTTCCCCTTTGTCTGCATCTTCTCCAACATACGTTGTTTCCTATCTTGCTAATTTTGGCCATTCTAACTGGTGTAAGGTGGAATCTCAATGTGGTTTTAATTTGAATCTCCCTGATGGCTAGTGATGATGAGCATTTTTTCATGTGTCTGATAGCCATTTGTATGTCTTCATTTGAGAAGTGTCTGTTCACATCTTCTGCCCATTTTTTGACATGATTAGCTGTTTTGTGTTGAGGTGAGTTGTTTTGAGTTGAGTTTGAGAATTTCTTTATAGATCCTGGACATCAGCCTTTTGTCTGCACTGTCATTTGCAAATATCTTCTCCCATTTCTTGGGTTGCCTCTTTGTTTTGTTGACTGTTTACTTTGCTGTGCAGAATCTTTTGATCTTGATGAAGTCCCAAAAGTTCATTTTATCTTTTGTTTCCTTTCACTTTGGAGACATACCTTGAAAGAAGTTGCTGTGGCTGATATTGAAGAGGTTACTGCCTGTGTTCTCCTCTAGGATTCTGATGGATTCCTGTCTCACGTTGAGGTTTTTTTATCCATTTCGAGTTTATCTTTGTGTATGGTGTAAGAGAATGGTCGAGTTTCATTCTTCTACATATAGCTGTCCAGTTTTCCCAGCACCATTTATTGAAGAGACTGTCTTTTTTCCACTCTATATTTTTTTCCTGCTTTGTTGAAGATTATTTGACCATGGAGTAGAGGGTCCATATTTAGGCTCTCTACTCTGTTCCAGTGATCTATGTGTCTGTTCTTATGCCAGTACCATGCTGTCTTGGTGATCACAGCTTTGTAGTAAAGCTTGAAATCAGGCAAAGTGATGCCACCAGTTTTGTTTTTCTTTTTCAACATTTCCTTAGCAATTCGGGGTCTCTTCTGATTCCATACAAATTTTAGAGTTGTTTTTTCCATCTCTTTGAAAAATACTGGTGGACTTTTGATCAGAATGGCATTAAATGTATAGATTGCTCTAGGCAGTATAGACATTTTAACAATCATAACTGATTTTTTTAACAGAGAAAGCAGAGACATAAACAAAATGTAAAAATAGGGGAATTTATCCCAAATGGAAGAACAAGATAGAACAAGAACAAAAACAGAGCCAGAGATCTAAGTGAAACAGATAATAGTAACATGCTTAATTGAGCATTTAAAGCAACAATCATATAAATACCAGCTGGGCTTGAGGAAAAAAAATAGAAGACATCAGTGAGAACCTTAAGATCTCCCTTCAGAAGAAATCATCATAGATGAAGAATGCAATAAATGAGATGGGAAACAGGTTTGATGCAATGAACAGCAGAGGAGTGAATTAAACACCTAGAAGATAAAGTAATGGAAAGTGATGAAGTTGAGTAAAAGAAGGAAAGGAAAATTACTCAATATGAGAATATACTTAGGGAAGTCTATGACTTCATCAAACATGATAACATGCATATTATAAGAGTCCCAGAAGAAGAAAAAGAGAGAAGGGAGGACAGAAAATTTATGTGAAAAAGAGACAGGAATCAACATGGCAGAGGAGTAGCAGAGTGAGATGACTGCAGGTCACAGGAGTTCAGCAAGATAGTTATAAAATGGGGCGCCTGGGTGGCTCAGTGGGTTGGGCCTCTGCCTTCAACTTAGGACGTGATCTCAGGGTCCTGGGATCGATCCCTGCATCGGGCTCTCTGCTCAGCAGGGAGTTTGCTTATCTTCCCTTTCTGCCTGCCTCTCTGCATACTTGTGATCTCTGTCTGTCAAATAAATAAATAAAATCTTTTAAAAAAAGATAGTTATAAAACCATTCCAAACACCTACACACCCAAGAGGGGATAAAAGAGAAGAAGAACATCAGAAAAACAGAAAATCAGAAGTGTAAGATAGGACATGTGGAGAAGTGAATCAAAAGCAACAGGGAGATAGACCATGGGGGAAGGAGCCAGCTCCCAGCAAGCACTGGAACAGTGGAGCACAAAATCCAAAATTTTAGAAATCTGCTTCACTAAGGGACATCACTCCAGAAGTTGAAGTGGGAGTGCAGCCCTTGTGGGAACAGTGTGGTCTCGGGTCCTGTGGGGTCACAGAAGGATCAGCAGTGTCTGAGTGTCACAGAGCTTACAGGTATCAGAGCGGGGAAGCCAACTACAGAGACAGAGCTGAAGAGGAAGCTTTCAGCTTGGGGTTACCTGAAATTGTGATCTGTGGCACAGTAAGGTCACTGTTCTTTGAGCAGGGACCCCATCAGTGGCAGATCTGGGAAGACTAACCTTCCTTCTCTGGAGGCAAGAATCTTCTGGGTTTGGAGACTCCAAATGGGGCTGTGCACCAGAGACAGAAAGGCTCCATCACAGGCCAGGTGAGTTTGGAGCAGAGCTGGAGGCCAGGGAGATGGGAGTGATTGATCACGTTTCTCTGAGGGCACACTGAGGAGTGGGGCCCTGAGTTCTTGGCTCCTTTGGGCCAGATACTGGGAAGCCGCCATTTTCATTCCCATCCTCCATAGCTCTACGGAAAGTGTTCAGGGAACAAAAGTTCCCGAGAGTAAATGAGAGCCAATTACTTAGCCTGGCCCCTGGCAAGGGAGGCACAATTCCACCTCGGAAAAAGACATTTGAGAATCACTGCAACAGTACCTCCCCCAGAAGATCAGCAAGAACATCCAGCCAAGACCAAGCTCATTGCTCATGGAATACACGGGAATTCTAGAAGAGGAGAAAGCAAAGCATGGAATTAATGGCTTTCTCCCCATGGTTCTTTAGTCTTACAAAGTTAATTAAATTTTTCTAATTTTATTTTTTCTTATTTTAGTTTTTTAACTTTCCCTCTTTCTTCTTTTAACAGTTTTTAACTAGTTTATATTAACAATACCTTTCTAAAAAAATCTTTTTCAACATTCATAATTATACTCATATTTTTATCCTTCATTGTATCTAACTTTATTTTTTGGATACATATAGGGTCTTTTTTTTTAAAGATTTTATTTATTTATTTTACAGAGAGAGATCACAAGTAGACAGAGAGGCAGGCAGAGAGAGAGAGGGAAGCAGGCTCCCTGCTAAGCAGAGAGCCCGATACGGGACTCGATCCCAAGACCCTGAGATCATGACCTGAGCTGAAGGCAGTGGCTTAACCCACTGAGCCACCCAGGCACCCACATATAGGGTATTTGTTACAAAAAAAAATGTTAGTATACAATTTATTCCAATAGATCAAAATATACACTAAACCTACACAGGATTTTATTCTGGTCTCCAGCCTGAATAAATTCTCTCTACTTACTTTTTATTTCTTTTTCTAACCAATTTATCTTATCAATTCCTGTTTTAGAATATTTTTTAAATTTTTATCTTTACAATCATATTCCATCCCTTCATCATATTTATTCATATATATATATATTTTTTATACTTTCTTATTACATATATATGTATACAGACATATATATGTATATTTATTTCCTTAAAATTTGGGGAAGTAGGTTCTTCTAAGAGACCAAAATACACCCAAAATCAAGTGGGTGCCTCTGTCCTATTCACTAATCTAATTATATATATATATATATATATATATATATATATATAATCAATATATTAATTATTAACTAATATATATAATATAATATGTTTATATTAATTTCTTTTTACCCTTTTCTTTCTTCCCCCAATTTGGGGTCTCTTCATATTTAGTTAGCATACATTTCTCTTGGTTCTTCCACCCTTTTAGTGTTTTATTCTCTAATTCATATATTATTCTCTGGATAAAATGACAAGGTGGAAAAACTCACCACACAAAAAAAAAGAACAAGAAGCAGTACCAAAGGCTAGGGACATAATCAATATGGATATTGGTAATATGTCAGATCTAGAGTTCAGAATGGCGATTCTCAAGGTGCTAGCTGGAAGGTATTAGATAAACCCTTTCTGGAGAAATAAAAGAACTAAAATATAACCAGGTTGAAATCAAGAGAGCTATTAATGAGGGCTATAAAACGTAGAGACTCTTAATGCTAGGATAAATGAGGCAGAAGAGAGAATTAGTGACATAGAAGACCAAATGATGGAGAATAAGGAAGCTGAGCAAAAGAGACAAACAACTACTGGGTTATGAGGGGAGAATTCGAAAGATAAGTGATACTATAAAAGAAAACAATATTAGAATAATTGGGATTCCAGAAGAAGAAGAAAAGGGAGGCAGAAGGTATATTGGCGGAAATTATAGTGGAGAATTTCCTAATATGGCAAAGGACAGAAACATCATAATCCAGGGGGCACATAGAACCCCCTCAAATTCAATAAAAATAGTCCACACCCCATCATCTAATTATAAACCTTACAAGTCTTAGTGACAAAGAGAAAATCCTGAGATCATTTTGGGAAAAGAAGTTTGTAACACAAAATAGTAAAAATATTAGATTGGCAGCAGACTTATCCACCGAGACCAGGCAAGCCAGAAAGAACTGGCATGATATATTCAGAGCCCTAAATGAGAAAAACATACAGCCAAGAATACTATATCCACCTAGGCTATCATTGAAAATAGAAGGAGAGATAAAAAGCCTTCCAGGATAAACAAAAACTAAAAGAATTTGTTAACACCAAACCAGTTCTACAGGAAATATTGAAAGGGGTCCTCTAAGCAAAGGGAGAGCCTAAATGTAGTAGACCAGAAAGGAACAGAGACAATATACAGTAATAGTCACCTTACAGGCAATACAATTATACTAAATTCATATCTCTCAGTAGTTACCTTGAATGTAAATGGGCTAAATTTCCCAACCAAAAGACACAGGGTATCCGAATGGATAAAAAAACAAAACCCATCAATATGCTGTCTACAGAAAACCCATTTTAGACCCCAAAACACCTCCAGATTAAAAGTGAGGGGGTGGAAAACAATTTACCATGCTAATGGACATCAAAAGAAAGCTGGGGTGGCAATCCTTATATCATATTAATTAGATTTTAACCCAAAGACTATAATAAGAGATGAAGAAAGACACTATATCATACTCAAAGGGTCTGTCCAACAAGAAGATCTAATAATTTTAAATATCTATGCCCTAACAGGGGACCAGCCACCTATATAAACCAATTAATAACAAAATCAAAGAAACACATCAAAAATAATAGAATAATAGTAGGGGACTCTAACACCCCCCTTACTGAAATGGACAGATCCTCCAAGCAAAAGATCAACAAGGAAATAAAGGCCTTAAATGACACACTGGACTGGATGGACATCACAGATATATTCATAACATTCCATCCCAAAGCAACAGAATACACATTCTTCTCTAGTGCACATAGAACATTCTTCAGAATAGATCACATCCTAGGTCATAAATCAGGTCTCAGCTGGTACCAAAAGTTTAGGATCTTTCTCTGCATATTTTCAGACCACAATGATCTGAATCTAGAACTCAATCATAAAAGGAAAGTTGGAAAGAACTCAAGTACATGGAAGCTCAAGAACAATGTACTAAGGAATGGTTCAACCAGG
Organism: Mustela nivalis; assembly: GCF_964662115.1. Taxonomy (NCBI): domain Eukaryota; kingdom Metazoa; phylum Chordata; class Mammalia; order Carnivora; family Mustelidae; genus Mustela; species Mustela nivalis. Next base: position 73,852,349 of record NC_139040.1, read on the forward strand.
AAATGAAAGAGGAATTGAAAAAAAATCATGTAAACAAATAATAACAAAAATACAACTGTTCAAAATCTGTAGGACACAGCAAAGGCAGTCCTGAGAGGAAAATATATAGCAATACAAGCCTTTCTCAAGAAACAAGAAAAGTCTCAAGTACAAAACCTAACCCTACACCAAAAGGAGCTGGAGAAAGAACAGCAAAGAAAGCCTAAATCCACCAGGAAAAAAGAAACAAGACCAGAACAGAAATCAATGAAATAGAAATAAACAAACAAAAAAAGTAGAACAAGTCAATGAAACTAAGAGCTAGTTCTTTGAAAGAATTAATATGATTGATAAACTCCTGGGACGCCTGGGTGGCTCAGTTGGTTAATCAGCTGCCTTCGGCTCAGGTCATGGTCCCAGTGTCCTGGGATCAAGTCCCACATCGGGCTCCTTGCTCTGCAGGGAGCCTGATTCTCCCTCTGACTCTGCCTGCCACTCTGTCTGCCTGTGCTCGCTCTCGCTCTCGCTCTCTGACAAAAAAGTAAATAAAATCTTAAAAAAAAAAAAGATTGATAAACTCCTGGCCAGATTTATCAAAAAGAAATGAGAAAGGACACAAATTAATAAAATCATGAATGAAAGAGGAGAGATCACAACCAACACCAAAGATATACAAACAATTGTAAGAACATATTATGAGCAACTACATGCCAGCAAATTTGACAATCTGGAAGAAATGGATGCATTCCTAGAGGCATATAAACTACCAAAACTGAGCCAGGAAGAAATAAAAAACGTGACCAAACCCGTAACCAGTATGAAGATTGAAGCATGAAGCACTCATCAAAATCTCCCAACAAACAAGAGCCCAGGGCCAGAAGGTTTCCCAGGGAAATTCTACCATGCACTTAAGAAGAATTAATACCTATTCTCCTGAAACCATTCCAAAAAATAGAAATGGAAGGAAAACTTCCAAAGTCTTTTTTGATGCCAGTTTTACCTTGATCCCAAAACCAATCAAAGACCCCATCAAAAAAGAGAATTACAAACCAATATTCTTGATGAACATGGATGCAAAACATCTCATCAAAATACTAGCCAATAGGATCCAACAGTACATTAAAAGGATTATTTATCACGACCAAGTGGGATTCATTCCTGGACTGCAAGGTTGGTTCAGCATCTGCAAATCAATCAATGTGATATAATTCATTAATAAAGGAAATAACAAGAACCATATGATACTCTCAATAGATGCTGAAAAAGCATTTGACGAAGTACAGCATCCTTTCCTGATCAAAACTCTGCAAAGTGTAGGGATAGAGGGTACATACCTCAATATCATCAAAGCCATCTATGAAAAAAACCACCGCAAATATCATTGTCAATGGAGAAAAACTGAGAACTTTTCTACTAACGTCAGGAACATGGCAGGGTGTCCATTATCATCACCACTGCTATTCAACATAATACTAGAATTCCTAGCCTCAGCATCCAGACAACAAAAAGAAATTAAAGACATCCAAATCGGCAAAGAGGAAGTCAAACTGTCACTCTTCATAGATGATATGATACTTTATTTGGAAAACCCAAAAGACTCCACTCCAATTCTGCTAGAACTTGTACAGGAATTCAGTAAAGTGTCAGGATATGAAATCAAAGCACAGAAATCAGTTGAATTTCCATACACCAACAAGATAGAAGAAAGAGAAATTAAGGAGTCAATACCATTTACAATTGCACCCAAAACCATCAGATACCTAGGAATAAACCTAACCAAAGAGGCAAAGAATCTGTACTCAGAATAAAGTACTCATGAAATAAATTGACGAAGACACAAAGAAATGGAAGAAAGTTCCATGCTCATAGATTGGAAGAAAAAAATATTGTGAAAATGTCTCTCCTACCTAAAGCAATCTACACATTTAATGCAGTCCCTATCAAAATACTATCAATTTCTTTTTCAAAGAGATGGAACAAATAATCCTAAAATTCATATGGAACCAAGAAGGACCTTGAATAGCCAGAGGAATGTTGAAAAAGAAAGCTAATGTTGGGAACATCACAATTTCATAATTCAATCAATAATTGGGTAAAGGACATGAACAAACATATCTGCAAAGAAGACATCCAGATAGCCAAAAGACACATGAAAAAGTGCTCCATATCACTCGGCATCAGGGAAATACAATTAAAAACCACAATGAGATACCACCTCACACCAGTCAGAATGGCTAAAATTAACAAGTCAGAAAACAACAGATGCTGGTGAGGATGTGGAGAAAGGGGAACCCTCCTATACTGTTGGTGAGAATGCAAGCTGGTGCAGACACACTGGAAAACAGCATGGAGGTTCCTCAGAAAGTGGAAAATAGAGCTACCCTATGACCCAGCAATCTCACTAGTGGGTATTTACCCTAAAGACACAAATGTAGTGATCCGAAGGGGCACGTGCACTTGAATGTTTACAGCAGCAATGTCCACAATAGCCAAAGTATGGAGAGAATATAGATGTACATCAACAGATGAATGGATAAAGAAGATGTGTTGTATATATACAATGGAATATTATGCAGGCATCAAAAGAAATAAAATCTTGTCATTTGCAATGACTTGGATGGAACTAGAGAGTATTATGATGAGCAAAATAAGTCAATCAAAGAAAGACAAGTATCATATGATCTTCCTGATATGAGGAATTTGAGAGGCAAAGTGGGGGGGTTGGGGGTAGGGAAATAATAAATGAGACAAAATGGGATTGGGAGGGAGAGAAACCATAAGAGACTCTAAATGTCATAAAACAAACTGAGGGTTGTCGTGAGGTGGTGGTATGGTGAGTTGGTTGGGTTATGGTGAGTGCTGTGAAGTGTGTAAGCCTGACAATTCACAGACCTGTACCGCTGGGGCTAATAATACATTACATGTTAATAAAAGGAATTTAAAAAAAGAAAAAAGAATAACAGAAAACTTTCTAATCTGTAAAAGGAAAAAGACATTTAGATCCAGAAGGCACAGAGAACTCCCATCAAAATCAATAAAAGCAGGCCAACACCAGGATATATTGTAATTAAATTTGTAAAATACATCAGTAAAGGAAAAAAAAATCCAAAAAGCAGAGAAACAAAACAAGTCCCAAACTTACAAGGGAAGACCCATAATGGGAATTGCAGTTCTCTCCACAGAAACATAGCAATCCAGAAGACAGTGGCATGATATATTCAACAAAGTGAATGGGAAACATTTGTAGCCAAGAATATTCTCTCCAGCAAGGCTACCATTGAGAATAGAAGGAGAGAAAACGAGTTTCTCAGACAATAAAAACTATAGGAATTTGTGATCACTAAACCAGCCCTGCAAGAAATATTAAAGGGAACAATTTGAGTGCAAATGAAAGACCAAAACAGTCAAAGGCAAGAAAGGACCACAGAAAATATCCAGAATCAATGACAAAACAAGTAATAAGATGACACTAATTCTCAACTATCAATAATTAATCTGAATTCAAATGGACTAAATTCTCCGATCAAAATACATAGCATGTGAGAATGGAAAAAAATTAAAAAAAAAAAGACAAGTGTATATGCTGCCTACAAGAGACTCACTTTACCTAAAGTAACCTGCAGATTGAAAGTGAGGGGATGGAGATGAAAGTTAAGAGAGATCCTTATTATGCAAGTGAAGGTGAAAACAAAGTCAGAGTAGAAATACTTACTTCAGAAAAACCAGACTTTAAAATAGAGTCAGTAACAAATGACAAAGCAGGGACTATATAATCATAAAGAAGAAAATGCAACAGAAGACCTAACAATTATAAATATTTAGGCACCCAACATGGGAGCACCCAAATATATAAAACAATTAAAAACATAGAAGAATAATTCATAAAAATACTGTAATAGTAGGAGACCATAACATCCCACTTACATTGATGTCAAGATCATGTCAATAGAAAATAAACAGGGGAACAGTGGCACTGTATAACACATTGGTATAGATGGACTTAACAGAAGTATCCAGAATATTCATCCTAAAACAGCTGAATACACACTCTTTTCAAGTACACATGGCACATTCTCCAGAATAGATCACATATTAGGTCACAAATCAGGCCTCAACAAATATGAAAAGATTGAGGTCATACCATACAAAGTTTCTAACCACAATGCTATGAAACTAGAAGTCAGTCACAAGAAATAATCTGGAAAGACCAGAAATACATGGAGTTTAAGTAAAATACTACTAAAGAATGAGTGGGTCAACCAGGCAATCAAAGAAGAAATAAAAAAATACATGTAAATGAATAAAAATGAACACATTACAGTCCAAATCCCTTTGGGATGCAAAAGCAGTCATAAAAGGGAAGGGTATAGCAGTATAAGCCTGCCTCAAGAAATAAAAAAAATCTCAAATAAACCTAATTTTTTACCTAAAGGAGATAGAAAAATAACAAGAAATAAAGCCCAAAGTCAACAAGAGGAAGGAAATAATAAAGAATAGAGCAGAAATAAATGCTATTAAAACTAAGAAAATAACCAGAAAGCATCAATGAAACAAGATGGTTCCTTGAAAAATTTAAGAAAATTGATAAACCACTAGCCAGGTTTATTAAAAAGAAAACCAAAAGGAACCAAATAAATAAAATCATGAATGAGATATGAGATATCAAAGCCAACACTACAGAAATACAAACAATTATAAGAGAATAATATGAAAAACTATGTGCCAAAAAATTGGACAACCTGGAAGAAATGGATAAATTCTTAGCAATATACAAACTACCAAAACTAAAACTGGAAGAAATAGAAAATGTGAATATATACATAACCAGCAAAAAATTTGAATGAGTAAACAAAAATATCAAAACAAACAAAAGTCCACAGGCACAAGGCTTCACAGGGGAATACTACCAAACACTTGAAGAAGAGTTAAAAACTTATTCACAAAGTATTCCAAAGGATAGAAAAGAAAGGAAAACTTCCAAATTCATTCTATGGCACCAAAATTACCTTCATTCCCAAACCACACAATGAAAAAGCAGAATTACAGACAAATATCAGTGATGAAGATGGATACCAAACTTCTCAACAATATAATAGCTAATAGGATCCAGCAGACCATTAATAGGATTATTCACAATGACTAAATGGGATTTATTCCTTGGCTGCAAGCATGGTTCAACACATGCAAAACAATTGATGTGAGACAAGACCATATGATATTCTCAATAGAAGAAGAAAAAGCATTTGACAAAACATAGCCTGCTTTCTTGATAAAAACTCTGTTCAATGTAGGGATAGAAGGAACATACTTCAGTATCATAAAAGACACATGTGAAAAACCCACAATAAATATCATCCTCAAGGGAGAAAAATTGAGACCCTTGCCCCAAAGGTCTGAAACACGACAGGGAGTCCACTCTCATCACTGTTGTTCAACATAGTATGGGAAGTCTTAGCCTCAGCATTCAGACAACAACAAAACCTATAAAAGGTATCCAAAATGGCAAAGAAGCAGGCAAACTCTCACTGTTCACAGATGACATGATACTTTACCTAAAAAACCCAAAAGACTTCACTCCAAAATTGCTAGAACTCATACAGGAATTCAGCAACGTGGCAGGATATAAAATCAATGCACAGAAATCAGTTGCATTTCTATATAATAACAATGCAGCAGAAGAAAGAGAAATTGAGGAATTGAACCCACTACAATTGCACCAAAACCATAAGATACCTAGGAATAAAGAGAACCACAGAAGAAAAGTATCTGTACTCTAAAAACTACAGAATACTTATGAAAGAATGTGAGGAAGAAACAAAGAAATGGAAAATCATTCCATGTTCACAGATTGGAAGAATAAGTATTGTTAAAATGTCTGCTGGTTCATAAACAATGAATTCTGAAACACTGAAAATAAATTAAAAAATAAATAAAAGAATGGTCAAGTTTCATTCTTCTACATATAACTCTCCAGTTTTCTCAGCACCATTTATTGAAGAGTATTTTATCCACTGTATATTTTTTCCTGTTTTGTTGAAGATTATTTGCCCATAGATTTGAGGGTCCATATCTGCACTCTCTACTCTGTTCCACTGGCCCATGTGTCTGTTTTTATGCCAGTACCATGCTGTCTTTGTGATCACAGCTTTGTAGTAAAGCTTGAAATCAGGTACGTGATATCCCCAGTTTTGATTTTGTTTTTCAACATTTCCTTAGCAATTCGGGGTCTCTTCTGATTCCATACAAATTTTAGGATTATTTGCTCCAGCTCTTTGAAAAATCCATCAGAATCCTAGAGGAGAACATAGGCAGTAACCTCTTTGATATAAGCCACAGCAACTTCTTTCAAGATATGTCTCCAAAGGAAAAGGAAACAAAAGTGAAAATGAACTTTGGGACTTCATCAAGATCAAAAGCTTCTGCACAGCAAAGGAAACTGTAAAGAAAACAAAGAGGCAACCCACGGAATGGGAGAAGATATTTGCAAATGACAGTACAGACAAAAGGTTGATATCCAGGATCTATAAAGAACTCTTCAAACTCAACACACACAAAACAGACAACCATATAAAAAAATGGGCAGAAGATATGAACAGACACTTCTCCAATGAAGACATACAAATGGGTATCAGACACATGAAAAAATGTTCATCATCACTAGCCATGAGGGAGATTCAAATTAAAACCACATTGAGATACCACCTTACACCAGTTAGAAGGACCAAAATTAGCAAGACAGGAAACAACATGTGTTGGAGAGGATGTGGAGAAAGGGGAACCCTCTTCCACTGTTGGTGGGAATGCAAGTTGGTGCAGCCTCTTTGGAGAACAGTGTGGAGATTCCTCAAGAAATTAAAAATAGAACTTCCCTATGACCCTGCAATTGCACTCCTGGGTATTTACCCCAAAGATACAGATGTAGTGAAAAGAAGGGCCATCTCTACCCTAATGTTCATAGCAACAATGGCCACGGTCACCAAACTGTGGAAAGAACCAAAATGCCCTTCTACAGATGAATGGATAAGGAAGATGTGGTCCATATACACTATGGAGTATTATGTCTCCATCAGAAAGAATGAATACCCAATTTTTGTAGCAACATGGACGGGACTGGAAGAGATTATGCTGAGTGAAATAAGTAAGGCAGAGAGAGTCAATTATCATATGGTTTCACTTATTTGTGGAGCATTAAAAATAACATGGAGGACAGGGGGAGATTAAGAGGAGAAGGGAGTTGACGGAAATGGGAAGGGGTGGTGAACCATGAGAGACTATGGACTTTGAAAAACAATCTGAGGGTTTTGAAGGGGCGGGGAGTGGGGAGGTTGATGGAACTAGGTGTTGCGTATTAGAGAGGACACGGATTGCATGGAGCACTGGGTGTGGTGCAAAAAAGAATGAATACTGTTATGCTGAAAAGAAATAAAAAAATAAAAAAAAATAAAAGGGCATCACCATAAAATAAATAAATAAATAAATAGATAGATAGATAAATAAATAAATAAAAATTTAAAAAGTGTGTGCTGCCCAGAGCAATCTACACATTCAATGCAATCCCTATCAAAATACCTTTGACATTTTCCGCAAAGCTGGAACAAATAATCCTAAAATTTGTATGGAAGTATAAAGGGTTCTGAAGAGTCAAAGAATATTGGAAAAGAAAACCAAAGCTTGTGACATCACAATGACAGACTTCAAGCTGTATTACAAAGCTGTAATCATAAAGACAGTATTATATGTGCACAAAATCAGACACATAGATCAATCAAGAATAGAGAACCCATAAATGGACGCACAATTTTATGGTTAACTAAATTTTGACAAAGCAGGAAAGAATACCCAATGGGGGAAAAAAAAAAGTCTCTTTGATAACCGATGCTGGGAAAATTGGACAGCCATATGTAGAAGAATGAAATTGGACAACTTTCTTATAGCATACATAAAGATAAACTCAAAATGGATGAAAGACCTAAATGGGAGACAGGAATCCATATAAAGGGCTAGTATCCAAAATCTATAAAGAACTTATCAAACTCAACATCCAAAGAACAAAAAATCCAATCAGGAAATGGGCAGAAGATATGAACAAACATTTCTCCAAAGAAGACATACAAATGGTGAACAGACACAAGAGAAAATGCTCTACATCACTTGTCACCAGGGAAATACAAAGCAAAACCACAATGAGATACCACCTCACACCAGTCAGAATGGCTAAAAATTAACAAGAAAGTAAACAACAAATGCTGGCAAGAATGCAGAAAAAGGGGAACCCTCTTACACTCTTGGTGGGAATGTAAGCTAGTAGAGCCTCTGGAGATCAGTATGGAGGTTCCTCAAAAAGTTAAAAATAGAGCTACTGTATGACCCAGCAATTGCACTACTATATATTTACCCCAAAGATTCCAATATAGTGTTCTGAAGGGTTACCTGTACCCCACTGTTCATAGCAACAATGTCTAAAAAGCCAAACTGGGGGCACCTGGATAGCTCAGTCATTAAGGATCTGCCTTTGGCTCCTGTGATGATCCCAGGATCCTGGAATAGGGAGCCCCACATTGAGCTCTCTGTTCAGCAAGAAGCCTGCTTCTCTCTCTCTCTCACTCCCCTGCTTGTGTTCCCTCTCTTTCACTCTTTCTCTCTATCTCTCTCTCTGTAAAATATAATAGCCAAACTGTAGAAAGAGCTGAGATGTCCATCAAGAAATGAATGGATAAAGATGTGTGTGTGTGTGTGTGTGAAATGGATTATTATTCAGCCACCAGAAGGGAAGAATACTTAATATTTACATTGATGTGGATGGAGTTATAGGGTATTATGCTGAGTGAATTAAGTCAATCAGCAAAAGACATTTATATAATTTTATTCATATGTGGAATAGAAAAAGCAACAGAGAGGATCATAGGGGAAGGGAGGGAAAACTGAATGGGAAGTCATCAAAGAGGGAGAAGATCCCTGAGAGACTCTTAAGTATAAACAAAACAAAATACAAAAAACAAAAACGAAAACGAAAAAACCGTGACTATTGCTGGAGGGGTGGGGGGAGAGGATTGGGTAACTGAGTGAGGAGCATTAAGGAGGGCACATGATGTGATGAGCACTATGCATCCGATGAATTATTGAACACTACATTTGAAATAAATGATCTGTATATTGGCTAACTGAATTAAAATAAAAAAATAAAAAATAAGTGGTATATATATATAATATATATATGGTATATATATATACCACTTATTTTTTATTTTTTTATTTTAATTCAGTATATATATATAATATATTATATAAATATATATATATATATATATATATATATAATATGAATATTACTTAGCCATGAAAAAGAATGTAATCTTGCCATTTGCAATGACCTGGTTGGAACTAGAGGCTATTATATTAAGTGAAATAACTCACTGAGAGAAACAGAAATACCATATTATTTGCCCATAAATGGAATTTAAGAAACAGAACAAATTAACATAGGGGAAGGGAAGGAAAGATGAAATAAGTTGAGAACAGAAAGGGAGACAAACGATAAGAGATTCTTAACTACAGGAAACAAATAGTGCTGCTGGAATGGAGGTGAGTGTACGGTAACTGGATGAGCTGTATTAGGAAGAACACTTGAGTATTGAATAGTGTGAGTTGTACGCAACTGATGAGTCATTAAATTCTGCAACTGAAACTAACAATACAGTATATTTTAATATAAAAATATATTTTTTAAAGATTTCATTCATTTATTTGACAGAGAGAGATCACAAGTAGACAGAGAGGCAGGCAGAGAGAGAGGAAGGGAAGCAGGCTCCCTGTTGAGCAGAGAGCCTGATGTGGGACTCAGTCCCAGGACCCTGAGATCATGACCTGAGCCAAAGGCAGCGGCTTAACCCACTGAGCCACCCAGGTACCCTATAAAAATAAATTTAAAAAATTTAAAAACAGTATTAAAAATAGGGACAATTGTGTAGAGGTAGTGAGAGGAAGTATATGAGAACTCTACTTCTTTCACAATTTTTCTGTAATCCTGAAACTGTTATAAAAAAAAAATTTTAGTTAGGGGTGCCTGGGTGACTCAGTAGGTTAATCCTCTGCCTTCGGCTCAGGTCATGATCTCAGGATACTGGGATCGAGCCCCACATGGGATTCTCTGCTCAGCAGGGAGCCTGCTCCCCCCGCCAGCCCCGACCTCTCTCGGCCTGCCTCTCTGCCTACTTATGATCTCTGTCAAATAAATAAATAAAATCTTTTTAAAAAATCCTGCTCTTTGGTACATACTGCTATGAAAATGAAATAACAATCCACAACCTGGTGGTGGGGGGATATTTGAAAAGCACACCTATCTCTTAAATGACTTGTACCTAGAATATATTAAAAAATCAAAATGCAATAATAATAATAAAAAAAACATTGGAAAATGAAGAAAAGTATAACAGTTTACCCAAGAGGGTATACAAATGCAAATTAAGCACATGTAAAGATGTTCACCATCACTGGTGTTTAGAAAAATACAAGTAAAATACACAATGAGATGTCACTAGCTCCTTGTTATAATGGGTAAAATAAAAAACATTAACACAATTGGAGTTTGGCAAAGATGAAAAATAACTGGAATCCACATACCTTGTTACAAATACGACATGGTTCAGCCACTTTGGAAAGTAGTTTGGAAGATATATTTTTAAAAGTTCCACACACTCTTATGATAAAACCTAGCAATCCTGCTATTAGATATTTACCTAAGAAAAATGAAATTATGTGCTCCTACAAAAACCTATATGTGCATGTTACAGTGGCTATGTACATTATCATCAAAATCTAAAAATAGCCCAAATGTCTCTCAATTAGGGAAGAGAGAAACAAATTGGAATACAACATACAATGAAATAAACTCAGAAATAAAAAAGGAAGAATAAATTACTAATACATACCACAGGGCAAAGGAATCTCTAAGTATTATCTGAAGTAAAAGAAGAATCAAAAGGCTGCATTCTGTATGCTTCCATTTATATTACATTCTGAAAAAGACAAAATTGTAGTATGGGAAAACAGATAGGTAGGTGGTTGCTAGGAGATAGGGATCAATGAGTGAAATGAATACAAAGTTGCACAAGGAATCCTTTGGTGATTACATAATTAACTGACATCATAGTTATGGTAGTCATTAAACAATAATATAATTTTTTTATAATTTAAAGAACTGTACATCTAAAAAGTGTAAATTTCAGTGTATATAAATTGCACCATAATAAAACAGAAAACTGCTTAGTGTAAAATAAATAAATGTAGTAAATACTGTTTTTGTAAGTTTATAAAGCAAAATTAAATGTTATATGTTTTTATTTTATGTAAATGAATATATACAGGAGAATATACATTAAATACGTAGTTGTGTGTATGTTAAAAGGAGATTGGAGAGGTAGATAAAACAGGAGATGAAGTTTAAAAGAGATATGCACAGATATGCACAAAATAAGGGGCAGTGTTTGAATCAATAGGGATGATTAATCTCATTATTCAAACTAGACTCATCAAGCACTGGGTGTTATACACAACTAAAGAATCATTGAACACTACATCAAAATCTAATGATGTATTCGTTATACAGGTGCTAATTGAACATAATTTTAAAAAGAGAGAGACCATAGTCCAAAAACACGAAAACTGATGGATATGAATACCAGTTAACTTGATACAGGGTAGGAAAAGTATAAGTGCTTTCCTATGACCCAACAATTTCACTTCAGGCTATCTACTTCAGGGAAACTTTTAAATTTATGCAAAAGGATGCTTCCTGCAGCAATATTTGAAATCGTAAAAAGATACAAGCTATGTGTCCACAATGGGAAATGGAAAAATCATTGTAAAAAAGATTATTTAATAGTTTATAAATAATTAGGTGAAGCATGTCTGAATGGCTCAGTCAGTTAATTGTATGCCTTCAACTCAGGTCATGATCTAATCAAGGTCCTGGGATGAAGCCCCACAGGTCTCCCTGCTCAGTGGGGAGTCTGCTTCTCCCTCCTCCCTCTGTCCCTCCACCCTCTCATGCTCCTGCTCTCTTTCTCCCTCTGAAATAAATGAAATCTTAAAAAATATTTAGGTGAAAGTATCTGGACTAGAATGGGAAAAAATAAAGGCATATTGCCAAGTAAAGGACAAAATGCAAAGCAATGTGCTCAGTATGATCTTATTCATATATTAATTATGAATAAATGATATTATACATATTTACAGGTATAAATGAATTTTAAAATGCATGAGTAAAGGTCTTAAAGGATCTGCACCATATTATTAATTGACATCCTCTAGGGGAAGGGACTAGAATTATGGGTTATTATAATTTATTATTATAAATTATCCAGGGACCTTAAGCATAAATAACTTTTGCATGAGTGTACTTTTATGATGCTTTGCAATTAAAACTTAATAAAATTTAAACATAAATAATTTCTAACTTTTATTGATACATTTAAATAAAAGGTAAAGTTATTATTCAGATGTAAAGCTATGTTAGATGAACATTGTTTATTAGATTTAAAGTCAGTATTTAACCTGCAACTAGATTGCAAATGTGATAGATAAAATTTAACTCTGCCCCCACATCTCTCCACCCCCTGGTGTACATGCCCAGTATAATCCCCTTTTTAATGAATGTGGACAGGTCTGTGGATATAATGTATGTACTTCCCACAATTTAGGTTATAGCATATGGACAAAGGGAAAGGATTTTTTCAGATATTATTTAAACCCCTAACCAGTTGATTTTAGGTTAATTAGAAGAGATACATTGTAGGTGGGCCTGACCTAATCAGATGCCCTTTAAACTAGGACAGAGACCTAAAGAACCAGAGATTCTCCTTTCTATTGGATTTTTATTGTTGTTATTTCAAGTTTTAATTTATATTCTCATTAGTGGAATGCCTGGGTGGCTCAGTCAGTTGTGTCTGCCTTCAGGTCAGGTCATTATCCCCAAGTCTGGGAATCAAATCCAGCATCAGGCTTTCTGCTCAACAGGGAGTTGGCTTCTCCCTCTGCCCCTCCCCCCAACCATTCTCTCTCTCTCTCTCTCTCAAATAAGTAAAAAAAAAAAAACCTAAATAATTAAATAAATTCTCATTAGTTTACATATTCTGTAACACTAGTTTCAGGAGTAGAATTTAGTGATCCATCACATACATGTAACAGCCAGTGCTCATCACAAATGCCCTTTGTAATACTCATCACCCATTTAGATCCTCCTTGACACAACTCCCCTCTAGCAACACTCAGTTTTTTCTCTATAGTTGAGTCCCTTGTGGTTTGCCTCCATCCCTTTTTTATTCCCTTACATTCATCTCTTTTGTTTCTTAAATTCCACATATGAGCTAAGTCATATGTTATTTGTCTTTCTCTGACTGACTTATTTCATTTAGTGTCATACACTCTAGATCCATCCATGTTGCAGTAAATGGCAAGATTTTTTGTTCTTTCTATGGCTGAATAATATTCCATTATATATAATTATATTCCATTATATATAATATTCCATTACATATAATGGAATGTGCCATTACATATAATGGAATATTATTCATAATATAAGGAAGATGTGATATATATATATATTACATATAATGGAATGTGCCATTACATATAATGGAATATTACTCATAATATAAGGAAGATGTGATATCACATCTTCCTTATGTTATGATATATCCTTATGTTATGATATATATATATCATATCTTCCTTATGATATATATCTATTTGTAGATAGGTATATATAACTATCTAGATATATATCTAGATATATATAACTACCTATCTATATTGATATATCACATATCTATTTATCTATAGATATATGAATATGTATTATATATATCTATATCTATAGATAGATAGATATGTGATATATATATAGATCTATATATATATCATAAGGAAGATGTGATATATCGATATTGATATAGATAGGTAGATATAGATATAATCTATAGATATAATCTAATCTATATATAATATATATTATATAATCTATAATCTATAGCTATATATCTATATTATATAGATATAATCTCTCTCTCTATATATAACTATATATAATTATCTATATCTATATATATCTAGATTATATAACTATCTATCTATATTGATATATCACATATCTATCTATCTATAGGTATAGATATATATATCACATCTTCCTTATGATATATATATAGATCTGTGGATCTATATATATATATCACATCTTCCTTATCCATCCATCACTTGGTGGACATTTGGACTGTTTCAATAATTTGGCTATTGTTAATAATGCTGTTGTCAACCTCAGGGTGAATGTACCCCTTTGAATCAACATTTTTGTACACTTTGGGTAAATACTTAATAGTGAAATTGCAAGGTCATAGGGTAGTTCTATTTTTAATGTTCTGAGAAACCTCCATACTGTTTTCCAGAGTGGCTGCATGCGTTGCATTCCCACCAATAGTACAAGAGAGTTCCCCTTTCTCCAAATCCTTGCTAACATCAGTTGTTTCCTGGGTTGTTAAATTTCGACACTCTGACCAGTGTGAGATGGTATCTTATTGTGGCTTTGATTTGTATTTCCCTGATGATGAGTGATGTTGATGTTGAGCATATTTTCATGTGCCTGTAAGCTATCTATATGTCTTCTTTGGGAAAATGTCTATTCATGTCTTCTACCTATTACTTCACTATACTATTTGCTTTTGTTTGTTTGTTTCTTGGTGTCAATTATGATAAATTCTTTTAATTTAATTTATATAATTTTTTCAGTGTTCCAAGATTCATTGTTTATGGATCACAACCAGTGCTCCATGCAATATGTCCCCTCCTTAATACCCACCACCAGGCTCACCGAACACCCCTTCAAAACCCTCAGTTTGTTTCTCAGAGTCCCTAGTCTTTCATGGTTCATATTCCCCTCCAATTTCCCCCAACTCACTTTTTCTTCTCCCAATGTCCTCTGTGTTATTTCTTATGCTCCACAAGTAAGTGAAACCATATGATAATCGATTGCTTGACTATGATAAATTCTTTATACATTTTAGATACTAACCCTTAATTAGATATGTCATTTGAAAACATCTTCTCTTATTTTCTAGGTTGCCTTTTAGTTTTGTTGACTGTTTCCCTCACCGTGAAGAAATTTTTATCTTGATAAAGTCCCAGTCATTCATTTTTGCTTTTGTTTCCATTGCTGCCAGAGATGTGTCTAATAAGAGGTTGCTACAATCAAGAGCAAAGAGGTTACTGCCTGGCTTCTTCTCTAGGATTTTGATGGTTTCCTGTCTCACGTTTAGGTCCTTCATCCATTTTGAATCTGTTTTTGTGTATGATATAATAAAGTGATCCAGTTTCATTCTTCTGCTTGTTATTGTCCATTTTTTCCAGCACAGTTTGTTGAAGAACCTGTCTTTTTGCCATTGGATATTCTTTCCTGATTTTTCAAAGATTAGTTGACCATATAGTTGTGGGTCCATTTCTGGGTTTTCTATTCTGTTCCATTGATCTGTGTGTCTGTTTTTGTGTCATCTACTATCTTGATGACTACAGCTTTGTAATACAGCTTGAAGCCAAGAATTGTGATGCCACCAGCTTTGCTTTTCTTTTTCAAGATTTTTTGGCTATTTGGGGATTTTTTGGTTCCATACAAATTTTAAGATTGTTAGTTCTAGCTTGGTGAAAAATCCTGGTGGCAGTTTGATAGGGTTGCATTAAATGTGTAGATTCCTTTGGGCACTATAGACATATTAAAATTACTTGCTCATCAAATCAATAATCATGGGATGTTTTTCCATTTCTTTTAAAAAAAAGATTTTATGTATTTATTTGGCAGATAGAGAGAGGGGGTGGAGAGAGAGCACAAGGAGGCAAAGCAGCAGGCAGAGTGAGATGGAGAAGCCGACTTCCTGCTGAGCAGAGACCCCAATGCAGGGTCCATCTCAGGACCATGGAATCATGACCTGAGCCAAAGGCAGCCTCTTAACTGACTGAGCCACCAGGTACCCTGTTTTTCCATTTCTTTGTGCTATTTTCAATTCCATTAATATATGTTCTGTAGTTTTCAGAGCACAAATCTTTTATATTTTTGGTTAGGCCTATTTCTAGGTATCCCATGGTTTTTTGGTGTAATCGTAAATGGGATCAATTCCTTGATTTCCCTGTCTGTTGCTTCATTATTGATTTACAGAAATGCAACAGATTTCTGCACATTGATTTTGTATCCTGGGACTCTGCTGAGTTCTAGAAATTTTTGGTGGAATCTTCTAGGCTTTTTATATCGAGTACCATGTTGTCTGCAAAGAGGAATATTTGACTTCTTCCTTGTTGATTTTTAAATATTTTTTTTCATTTATTTTAGAGAGACAGAATGAGCAGGAGTGGCAAAGGGAGAGGGAGAGAGAATCTCAAGGAGGTTCTGCACTGAGTGCAGAGCCCTACACAGGGTTCAATCTCATGATCCTGATCATGACCTGAGCTGAAACAAAGAGTAGGACACTTTACCAACTGCAACATCCAAAAGCCCCTTCCTTGTTGATTTTGATGGATTTTATTTCTTTTTGATGTCTGATTGTTGAGGCTAGGACTTCCAGTACTAGGTTAAATAACAATTGTGAGAGTGGACATCCCTGTTTTCTTCCTGAACATAGCAGTAAAGCTCTCACTTTTGTCCCACTGAGGATGATATTAGCTGTGGGTCTTTTGTATTTGGCCATTATGTTGTATGATGTTGAGGTACGGTCCCTCTATCCCTACTTTGTTGAGGATTTTTATCAAGAATAGATGCTGTGTTTTGTCAAATGCTTTTATTGCCTCTATTGTATCTTATCATTCTTATCCTTCCTTTGATAATGTGATGTATTACACTGATTCATGAATATTGAACTAGCCCTGCTGCTACACTTGATTAGGTCCTACTTGATCATGGTGAATAATTCTTTTAATGAAATGTTGGGTTTGATTTGGTAGTACCTGACAGGGGGACAAAATGGCAGGGGAGTAGGAGGAGACGCCTTTTCAGCCGGTACCCCAAAGTGAGCTGATTACCTACCAAAGAACTCCATTCGCCCATAAAATCAGCCTGAGATCAGAATTATACACGTCTGGATCTCTACAGGGGCAGAAGACGCCAGTGGGCAGGTAAAGCGAAATGGGAACAGCAGACTGATATTGGAAGATAAACAAAAGGGGGAGGGAGCCACCAGAGGCGACAGGTTGGAAAGTAATAACCCAATAGGAGCAAGAGTGCCCTGCGTCTGGGGACCAGCATTAACTTGGAGACTGGTTGAAAGCACTCCAAAAGAGCAAAGGATCGCGGGGGGAAATTGTGGGAATCGGGGTGGCTAGGGACAGGGGCTTAAGTCCCCGGTCCCAGGACAGCCTCCCTGGCGCTGAGGCAGAGAGAGTGTAGTGGAGAAACCAGGTCTTGGTCCCTAAGCCTCCAGCACGCCCAAGAATGTGTGGGTTCTAGCTCCTGTGAGGGGATGGGAGCCAAGCCAGTCGACAGAACACGCTAGCCCAGCTACAAAGCCCGAGATACGCGCGCATGCCCCTCATTCTCCCCTGAGAGAGTTACAAAGGCCTGGCCGGCGCTCTTTGACCCGCGCCATTGTTTCAAAGCCTAAGCCGCGTGCCCCAAACTCTTCCCTGACAGAGGTGCTCTCAGACCTGCGCCCCATTCTCAGTGCCTGAGACGTGCGCGCGATCCATAGCCGCCCCTGAAAGAGGTGCGCACAAGCTGGGCACTCTTAGACCCAGTAAGACCAGGCACTCCCAGCCTGGGCAGCGGCAAAATCTCAGTGTGTGATTGCTGCTTGGAACCTCTCTGGTGGTCAGGAGCTCCCAGACAGCCGCCACTGCCTTGGCTTTGGGTACAAGCAAAAGATCCTGTGCCCACAGGGTCTGCAACTTGGAACCTGCTCTGCCAGTGGCCAAGGGGGAACTTATTTAGGCTCTGCACCCACACTGAGGCTTCTCTCTGAGAGGGAGATGAGGGTGCGGTTTGTTTTCCTCTAAAAGTACAAAAACCATCAAAGGCGGTCAAGGTGAGAGAAAAAAATCGTGAACAAACATAAAAACCGCCAGAGAACAAAAGCCTGAAAAAAAACGGTTTCCTCAGAGCCCACCCCCTTGAGGGGGGTGGGAGGACTTAACTCAAGAAACATCATTGACTGACAACCCACATGGCAGGCTTCTCCCCCAGAAAACAAACCGAGAAAGAAAGAAAAAAAAAAAAGGACTACAAGAAAACAACCATTACTTCATAGGAAAACTAGTATTGTTGACTCGTTCCCACTATTCCGGAACATTTTTTTTTTTTTTTTTTACACATAGGTAATTTTTTTAACCTATTTACCATCACAGCGAGCTCTACAGTACATCAAATTCCAAAATGCCCTTCTAACCTGAACTTTTTGATAATACACCTATGTTCTTCTTTTGCATTTTTATTTTTTTAATTCCTTTTTTAAAAATTTTAGTTTAGTTTAGTCTAGTTTATTCCTTTTTATTTTTATCCTCTAATATTCATATAGAGTTAAACTTCAAAGTAATCCCCTTTCCCCAATCAATACTACCACGAAAGGTAAACCAATTTTCAATCCCCTTTATCTTAGGAAAGTTGAGTCCTTTAACAAAGATATCAAGATACATCCAGGAAGAATCAAAACAACCATCCTTGCACACACTGAGAATTTATAAGAACTCTCCCATCTTCTTCTTCCACCAGTGTTTCTGTGTTTTTGTGTTTGTCCTGATAGCATATAAATCTTACACTTGGGGTTCTTTTTGACGAGGTTCTTCCTTTATTTTCATATATATATATATTTCTTTTGTCAAATACTTGTATCAGTCTTTTTGTCTCTTTTTGTTTGTCTACTTCATAAATCTTACCTTGGGGCCCATCTGGGCTGAACCTTCTCTTTCATCTTCCCTTTCTTTCCTGTCTTTCTCTCTCTCTTTTTTTCTTTTTCTTTTCTTTTTCTTTTTCTTTTCCTTTTTCTTTTCTTTTGTCTCTCGTTTGGGTGGGGAATCCTGATTGCTCAGAAGTGTTCCAGGGTGCGCCTTGACTGCACCACAGTTGATACATCCAGCTACATCTGTTCAGTCATCTCCCACCAAAATGACTAAGAGAAGGAATGCCCAACAGAAGAAAAATACAGAGGATGGACCTTCTGCAACAGAGCTAACGGCTATCAACATAGACAATATGTCGGAAAGAGAATTCAGGCTAACAATTATCCAGGCAATAGCTAGGTTGCAGAAAGCCATGGATGACCAAATGGAATTGATTAGGGCTGAACTGAAAGTGACCAGACAGGATGTTCACAATGTTAGGGAGGAGCTTAAAGCTACCAGGGAGGAGGTTCACAATGCTCTCAATGAGTTCCAATCTAATCTAAACTCTCTCAAAGCTAGGGTAACTGAGACAGAGATAGAATTAGTGATCTGGAAGACAAACAGATAGAGAGAAAGAATCAGGAGGAAGCCTGGAACAAACAGCTTAGAAACCACGAAAACAGAATCAGGGCAATAAGTGATGCCATGAAATGTTCCAACGTCAGAATTATTGAAATCCCTGAAGGGGAGGAGAAAAAAAGAAGTCTAGAAGATATAGTGGAACAAGTCCTTCATGAATATTTTCCCAATCTCGTGAATGGAACCAGCGTTCAGGTACTAGAGGCTGAACGGTCTCCACCCAAGATTATACATTCAAAAAAAAAACATCATGACACCTGATAGTCAAATTGAGGAATTATAATTGTAGGTATAATCTCTTGAAAGCCGCCAGGGCAAAGAGGCTCCTTCCTTACAGAGGGAAGCCCATCAGAATAACGTCAGACCTGTCCACAGAGACCTGGCAAGCTAGAAAAGGCTGGCAAGATATATTCAGGGCACTAAATGAGAAGAACATGCAACCAAGGATACTTTATCCAGCAAGACTGACATTCAAAATGGATGGAGAGATAAAGAGTTTCCAAGACCGGCAAGGCTTAAAAGACTATGCAACCACCAAGCCGACACTGCAGGAAATATTAAGGGGGGTTCTATAAAAGAGGAAAAATCCTAAGAATAGCATTGAACAGAAATATAGAGACAGTCTACAGAAAGAAAGACTTCAAAGGTAACTCGATGTCAATAAAAACGTATCTATCAATAATCAGTCTCAAAGTGAATGGCCTAAATGTGCCCATAAAACGGCACAGGGTTGAAGATTGTATAAAACGACAGGACCCATCCATATGTTGTCTACACGAGACCCATTTTGAACCTAAAGATACACCCAGACTGAAAGTGAAGGGATGGAGAAGCATCTTTCATGCCAAAGGGCCTTAAAAGAAGGCTGGGGTAGCAATTCTCATATCAGATAAATTAGACTTCAAACTAAAGACTATAGTCAGAGATACAGAAGGACACTACATAATCCTTAAAGGGACTATCCACCAAGATGATCTAACAATTGTCAATATCTATGCTCCCAATATGGGAGCAGCCAATTACTTAAGAAAACTGTTTATCAAGATAAAGAGTCATATTGATATGATTTGGTAGTATCTTGAGAATTTTTGCATCCATGTTCATCAGGGTTATTGGCCTGTAACTCTTTTTAATTGGGTCTTTGGTTTTGGAACCAAGGCCTCATAGAATGAGTTTGGAAGATTTTCTTCTATTTCTATTTTTTGGAATAGGTTGAGAAGAAAAATATTATCTCTTCTTTAAATGTCTGGTAGCTTTCCCCTATGAAGCCATCTGGGCCTAGACTTCTGATTGTTAGGAGATTGTTGATTCTATTTCTTTGCTGGCTATGAGTCTATTCAAATTTTCTATTTCTTCCTGTTTCAGTTTTGGTAGTTTTTATGTTTTTAGGAATTTCTTTCAGATTGCCCAATTTTTGGTATATAATTTTTCATAATATTCTCTTATAATTGTATTTCTGTAGTATTGATTGCAATCTCTCCTCTCTCATTCATTACCCTATTTATTTGAGTCCTTTCTCTTTTCTTTTTGATTAGTCTGGCTGGGAGTTTATCAATTTTATCAGTTCTTTCAAGGAACCATCTCCTTGTTTTACTGATCTGTTCTACTTTTTAAAAAAAATTCTGTATCATTGATTTCTGCTCTAATCTTCATTATTTCCTTTCTTCTGCTGGCTTTAGGCTTCATTCACTCTCCCTTTTCTAGCTCTTTTAGGTGTAGAGGTAAGTTGTGTATTTGAGATTTTTTTTTAAAAGAATTTTCTTGTTTCTTGGGGTGGGGGGTTGGGTGAAGGGGGTGGGGTTATGGACATTGAAGAGGGTATGTGCTATAGTGAGTGCTGTGAAGTGTGTAAACCTGGTGATTCACAGACCTGTACCCCTGGGGATAAAAATATATGTTTATAAAAAAACAAAAAAAAAATCACAAGAACATAGGGTTAGCGATCGTGGCCCAATCACCTACTGCTAAGTCCACCCCTACTCTGTCTTTAAAAACTCTGACTGTAATCTGGTTGAGGGTCCAAGTCTCTACTCCTCTGTGTCGGGTCCACTTTGGCCCAAGCTTAAGCTTGCCAAATAAACCCTCATGTGATTTAAAAAAAAAAATTATCTTGTTTATTGAGCTAAGCCTTTATTGCTATATACTTTTGTCTTATGACTGCTATTGCTGCATCCCATAGGTTTTGGACAGTTGTATTTTCATTTTCACTTGTTTCCATGTAGTTTTTCATTTGTTCTTTAATTTCCTGGTTAACCAATTCATTCCTTAGTAGGATGTACTTTAACCTCCATGTAATTGAGGTCTTTCCAAATTTCTTCTTGTAGTTGACTTCAAGTGTCATAGCATTGGTGTCTGAAAATATGGATATTATGATCTCAGACTTTTTGTACTTCTTGAAGGCTAATTTGTGAACCAGCAAGCTATTCTGGAGACTTTTCCATGTACATTTGTAAAGAAAGTGTATTCTGCTGCTTTAGGATGAAATTATCTGATTATATGTTAGTCCATCTGGTCTAGTGTGTCATTCAGAGCCATTGTTTCCTTGTTAATTTTCTGCTTAGAGGGTCTGTCCATTAATGTAAGTGAGGTGTAAAAGTCCCCTACAGTTATTGTGTTATTATCAATGAATTCCTTTTTGTTTGTTATTAATTGATTTATATATTTGGCTGTTTCCAATTTGGGAGCATAAATATTTACAATTGTTAGATCTTCTCATTGGATAGATCCCTTAATTATTATATATTGTCCTTCTTCATCTCTTTTTACAGTCTTTGGTTTAAAATCCAGTTTATCTGATATAGGTATGGCTACTCTAGTTTTCTTTCAACTCCATTAGAATGATAAATTTTTCTCCATACCTTCACTTTCATTCTGTAGGTGTTTTTTAGGTTTAAAGTGAGTCTCTTGCAGGCATCATGTAGACTAGTCTTGTTTCTCTTATCCATTCTGATACCTTATGTCTGTTGATTGAAGCATTTAATCCACTTATAGTCAGAATGATTATTGATAGATATGAACTCCATATCATTATGTTAGTTGTAAAGTTCTTGTTTCTGGAGATTGTCTGTGTTCCTTTCTAGTCTTTGTTGGGTTTGGTTTTACTTTCAAATTCAAAGAGTTCTCTTTAATATTTCTTGCAGGGCTGGTTTAGTGGACATGGACTCCCTTACTTTTTGTTTGTCTGGAATACTCTTTCAATTCTGAATGTCATCTTTGTAGGACAAAATATTCTTGGTGGCACATTTTTTTTTCCCCATTCAGCATGTTGAATACATCTTGGCACTCCCTTCTGGCCTACCAAGTTTCTGTGAAGAGGTCTCCTGCTAAACTTACTTGTCTTCCCTTGTAAGTTAATGACCCCCCCCCCCACCCTTGGCAACTATTTTCTTTTCTCTGTATCTTGAAAGTTTATTTACATGTCTTGGTGTTGGATTTTGATGGGAGTTCTCTCTTGTTTCCTTCCCAAGATTAGGGACGTTTTCAGGTATAATTTGCTATTTATGACCACATTGAACAAATTTATATTATTTTGATATTCAAAACACCTCACTATTATACTGAAGACTTTGTTATTATACACTGATACAGATATGTTCTTATTTATTTTTAAAAACATTTTATTTATTTATTTGACAGAGATCACAAGTAGGCAGAGAGGCAGGCAGAGAGAGAGGAAGGGAAGCAGGCTACCTGCTGAGCAGAGAGCCCAATTTGAGGCTCTATCCCAGGACCCTAGGATCATGACCTGAGCAGAAGGCAGAGGATTTAACCCACTGAGTCAACCAGGCTCCCCTGATACTGATATTTTTGAAAAATTGAATCATTTCAACTGTTAAATAACAAAAATTCCATTAGTATATTTAAAAAATCTAATTGTTCTTATTGACCAATTCATGAATTGGGCAACATCCCATCTAAGTAAGTAGAGGGAAGTTCCAAAAGACTACAAAAAAGGATTTTTTTTTTAATAATAGAGAGAAAATGGGAATAAGAAAACTGTTAGCAAAGAATCAATTGTTTTAGGCAAGGTGGCCCTGCTAATGGAAACATAAGGGGAACTATCAGTAAATTTCCTAGTGCTAATCAGGAAATTCCTGTGTTAATGGGTTAAAGATTAAATTATATATATATTAAATATATATGTGTATGTATATATATTTTTTTCATGCATCTGTTTGCCATTTGTATGTCTTCATTGGAGAAGTGTCTGTCCATATCTTCTGCCCATTTTTTGATATGATTATCTGTTTTGTGTGTGTTGAGTTTGAGGAGTTTATTATAGATCCTGGATATCAACCTTTTGTCTGTACTGTCAGAACAATCATGAAAGAAAGTGAAGAAGACACAAAAAAGATGGAAGACCATTCTATGCTCTTGGATCGGAAGAATAAACATCGTTAAAATGTCTATACTGCCTAGAGCAATCTATACTTTTAATGCTATTCTGATCAAAATTCCACCAGTATTCTTCAAAGATGTGGAACAAATAATCTTAAAATTTGTATGGAATCAGAAGAGACCCCGAATCGCTAAGGAAATGTTGAAAAACAAAAATAAAACGGGGGGCATCACGTTACCTGATTTCAAGCTTTACTACAAAGCTGTGATCACCAAGACAGCATGGTACTGGCATAAAAACAGACCAGTGGAACAGAGTAGATAGCCCAGATATGGACCCTCAACTCTATGGTCAATTAATCTTCGACGAAACAGGAAAAAATATGCAGTGGAAAAAAGACAGTCTCTTCAATAAATGGTGCTGGGAAAACTGGGCAGTTATATGTAGAAGAATAAAACTGGACCATTCTCTTACACTGTACACAAAGATAAACTCAAAATGGATAAAATACTTCAATGTGAGACAGGAATCCATCAGAATCCTAGAGGAGAACATAGGCAGTAATCTCTTCAATATCAGCCACAGCAACTTCTTTCAAGATATGTCTCCAAAGGCAAAGGAAACAAAAGCGAAGATGAACTTTTGGGACTTCATCAAAATCAAAAGCTTCTGCACAACAAAGGAAACAGTCAAGAAAACAAAGAGGCAACCCATGGAATGGGAGAAGATATTTGCAAATGACAGTACAGACAAAAGGTTGATATCCATGGTTTTCTTTTTTCACACTTTTTTGTTGAGATTCTCAGCTTGACTGTGAGATGTCATAATCTAAGACATTAGATTATGTCTACCATTCTCTCTTAAGTACTGTTCCATAATTCTTAAGGCATCTGTAGATCCTTTGTGTGATAGTCACAGGTACAGGTCATGATGTTTTTGCTTAATGTGTGTGTCATTCACAGGTTATGACTTTAGGTTCAAAAATTTTAAGTCAGTTGTCCTCTTTGTTCCCCTTTTAATGTTCTGATCTTGGGGGGGGGGTCATTTTCTTGCTGGTTAGCTGCTTCAAGCATACACTTAAAGCTTTTGAGAGAATATAATGCACCAAGGGGATCATTATCATCACTATAAGCAGAATAATTCCCAATCTTTGGAATGCATTTTGAAACCAATGTCACCAAGACCTGAACCAATTAAAATCAAATATATCAAAGAAAGACCCCACTGAAGGAATCACTCTTTTAAGACAAGTAACTTGTTCAGTGACTGAGTTTCCACTTCTCCAAAAGTGTTAATCCAGGTGCAGCAAGTGTTGTTGTCTACAGTAGACCCTCTCCTTGTTTAGCTAAAAGATAACCAAGGGCTATTCTATTATCAAGAATAACTGGTCAGAGTCTGAGAATTTGGGGAGCAGCTATAATTTTATCAGCAGCTTTTGAAATAATGGTAAGAATTAAGGTAAATTTCTGGGGCACCTGGGTGGCATAGTTGATTAAGTGTCTGACTCTTGGTTTCAGCTCAGGCCGTGATAACAGGGTCATGAGACTGGGGTACACCCACACTCAGTGGAGTCTGCTTGGGTTTCTCTCTCCCTCTCCCTCTGATTTTCTCCACTGTGTGTACTCACTCACTTGCTCTCTCTTTCTCTCTAAGAAATAAATAAATCTTTTTAAAAACGAATTAAGGTAAGTTTCTTTATCATAGCCTCATTTGCATTTATCCATACCTAGGCAAGTAGTGACCTGCCTGAATGAGTGAATGCTGAATCATGAATGCCTCCTGGGAGGTCCCTTTCAACTCGACAATGCCAATTTGGGGAAGTTGACTAATGAGATGTCTTATTTTGCTCGTGAAAATTTAGGGACATAGATAGATTTTATTTTAGTCTGAAATAAAAGGTCACTAAATTCCAAAGGTTACCCTTCTTAGCTATGATCCAAGAGATAGAGTTGAAGGCATTACCTTTCTAGGCCAATGCCAGAGTAAAGGTAAGGAAAAGGAGGAATGGGTTTCATGTTTAGTTAAAGATCCATTGTTTGGGGTGGAAGCTACTTACACAAGCTACTTCTATTTCTTTCTTATCAACTTCATTCAGAGGCTTTCCAATAGGACACAGGCCTGGTGTCAAGTGGAGCCGTGTGTGTGTGTGTGTGTGTGTGTGTGTGTGTGTGTGTGTGTGTGTGATTGGCTCAATACCTTTTAGTCTGCAGCACTGTTAGTCATGTAGGACTACCGGGTAAGTTTCTTTCCAATGGACTTGAGGGTTGTCTTCTGCTGATAATGCTTTCAGAATACCTAACCATGAGGCTCTAAAATGACTCACAGGACCCTATGAATTGAGATCTAGTAAGCCTCCTTAACCTATTGATTACAAGCTTGAATATAAGACACTAGACACTTACAGTAGATAAGCACCATAGCATGAGACAAGTGATTAAGCAGAAGGTTGTATACTATTAGAATTTCAAGAAGTTGTATAGTTTTGTTAAGATCTGTATGATTTTCCCAGGGTGCCTCAATTACTAGAGATGATAAAAAGTATAATCCAAGTAGGCAATATATTTTTAACAGATTTTTCCTATTGTGAGGGCATCAGCCTTGTGTCAGGGAGGGGCTTCAACCCAGCTGGAAAACATACAAACAAAAACAAATACATATTGCTAATCCTTTACTAGGTGGCAATTGAAGGAAGTCCAGCTGCAGGAGTTTAAGTGTCCAGAGAGGAAATCTGAGGCATCTGGGAACAAAAACAGTTTCTCGAGGATTATGAACCTAAGTTATACATTGTTGGTAGACTGTTTTTGCAATATTACAGAAGTCTCTGTACCCATGCATATTTATAATTTGAGTCATCTTAAATGCCAAACAATAGGTGAAAGAATGTAAAAGACAAAAAATGGGTTTCATCAGAACCAGCTAGTTGTCTTGGGCTTCCCATAGCCCAGACTGTCCACTGAATTTGCAACCATTTGCAAA
Source organism: Mustela nivalis (assembly GCF_964662115.1). Taxonomy (NCBI): domain Eukaryota; kingdom Metazoa; phylum Chordata; class Mammalia; order Carnivora; family Mustelidae; genus Mustela; species Mustela nivalis. The sequence goes on from NC_139040.1 coordinate 73,879,131, forward strand.
TATCTTAATTTCTCTGATTCAGGAGCAGACTACTGCCTTGTAAAAAGGACATAAGGATGGCAAAAATTTGGCAATCAGGGGCCATTTTTTTTAAGCAGAATAGATTTTATTCAATGTGCCACAATCTTATAAAAAAAACCTAGTATTACTTCTTGTTTGGCAATGCTTCCCATGTAATTTAACATATCAAGTAAGTCTAATTAGTTTAGCAAATCCTTTTGAATATTCTAAGTCAAAAGGACTTAAGATGATCAAAAGTCTAGAAAAACCTTTTGTTAACAGAGAGAAAAGCAAATTTTAATTTTGTACCAGGTTATTTTTGATATTAGCATTTATGTATTCCAATCTTAGTCCTTAGCCACATATAATATTTCTTTTTAAAGATTATTTTTTAATTTTTTATTATGTTATGTTAGTCACCATAAAAGTTTTTTTCCACAAACGTTTTAAAACGTTTTTTTTTTGCATTTAGATTTTGTCCTGAGTATTCCCTCTCTTAACCCAAAGCCCACATCTTACTTTCCTTCTATAGAGAGTTGTTTCCCTTATTAGAATGTTTTTAACTCTTAGGAACCTTAATTTCTAGTGAAAGTTAATAAGTGAGCAATTGTGAACTGTCTCTTTTACCAGTGTTCCTTAGGTTGGCAAATTGATACATTTTATAATTTTGAGAAATGTACTTTTTCAAAATAAAATATTTTAATAAAGCACAAAACTTGTTTACCAACAGACCCAAATTTATCTTGAGTTTCTCTATAACAAAGAAGCCAAAAGTAGATAAATTTATGTTCAGTAGTTACTGTATCATTATCTTATCTTACTTGGAAATGATTTAGATATTTAATGAATTTAACTTGATTTCTCATTTGACCTAACTCAGTAAAATTTTAAGGTTTCAGTTTATCAAAAATATGTGGGAGACTATCTAAAATGTTACCTAAATTAAAAATATGTTTTTACACTTAATTAATTTTTTTTAATAATTATGCTCACATTACCCCCCAAAACTTCATGAGACAGTAAACTCAGTCATTTTCCTGAGCCAGATGTTTTTTAAGAAAAACATTTTGTAACAGAGATTATATCAACTTACTTGACTGACTTTTCATATACCCAGGCAGAATAAGTTTTAATTTTAATGTTGATAACTCTAAAGACATATCTATTTTAATTAAACCAATAAATATTTTCCCTTAGTACACAAACTTGGAAAATTTTGTTAAATTTTTCTTTCTAGGAGTTTTAGAACACCCAATCTTTACAAATACTTACCTTTAAATGAACTAAAAAGAGTTCTTTGACAAATTAATTTAAACAATACAACCTGGAGGTTAAAAAAAAACCTCACATTTACAACATATACATATATGTACAACATTTTACATATACACACACATGCAAAGACAGAGGTAAAGACCTTATATTTACTAATATTTGTAAAGAAGATTTTTAAGATTTGTATTTGTTCCTGGAACTCATCTTAGGAGACTAATTATTAGAGTTTGGGCACAAGAGCCCTTTTAGAAGTTTGCGTTTTAAAAAAGGACTCTTTCCCTTTTTTCCCCTTTAGTTTCATAAGACTGTGGGCTGTGTTTACATTTCAAAGACATAATAACATATAATTTTAATGGAAAGAAAGAATGTAAGTTCTTCCAAGAAAGATTTTGGTTTCTGAAAACCAATCATTAACAAGACATTTAAGAAAAATAGGGAAAGTTAGGGGATTCATAAAGGAATGGGTGCACTTTGAAATTGCCTTTAGAGCTGCATCTCTGGTTTTGGAAAGATTTGTAAGAAAAGGAAAGTTGCTTTCATCCCCCCAAAGAATTGGGTAACTTAAATGTCATCATAGGTTGATCCATCTATTCAACTACATTACCCTCAATTTGCTTTTTACTCTATGGCTACATAGTTCTAATTTTAAATATTTCTAGCAGATTGAATAACCCCTCTTTGGTATAAGATGGGTCCTCCAAGAGGGTGTGGAGGATATTACCTCCCTCAAATCCACAGTCACTCCCAATGATAGCCAAACAAAAGAATTAACAACCTGCATATCTTAGGCAGGCAGAAAGCCAAGTCACACAGATGGCAAGAAAATAGCTATCTCTGGGAGAAAATCAATAATCTGGGAGAAAATCAATAATGGGTCTGGATTTGGGAAGGAAGGGGCAGTTTCTTTTCCTCTCAACTGTGTGTTACAGTGTCACAGGGGTTTGAAAGAACAGATTTTGGTAAGAATTTACATGGTTTGCTGCCTTCAGCCAATTTTTCTAAAATCCCCTTTGCAGGGTTCTGGTATTTTTCAGTTTCCCCTTGGCTGTTTAAGAAGATAACATAGCACTTGACCATAAAAGCCCTATTTTGACAACCATAGGTATTGCTCATATGGGGTCCTTCTTTTGAAAGTAGACATGGGAGTGTCTATCAGGCAAGTAACTTGGCAGTCTTGTTTACAGTATGTAGCCTTTTTAGAAGGGAAAACATTAGAGGATCAGTAGGATGAGTTCTCACAGGATAGAAAGGAGCAGTAGGAGTTTTGTCATTCTTAGAGTCTTGGTTTAGGTGCCTCTTACATCTCTAATTTTTCATTGGCTTTTTCAATGAATCATTTATTGAAACTACTTTGAAATTTTGAAAAACTTTTGGAGGCTTCTACTTGCCATTCTGTTTAATTTGGGGATCATTTTTAACTGAACTTCTTAAGTGATCTTATCTAATTAGAACATTCCAAATAATAATTATTATATTTCTAGGTTATAATTCTCCTGAGGGCTGGAAACACCTTGGTAAGATGCTGGCCATAAATTAAGTTAACCCACTTTTTAAAAATTCAAGTATAATTAACATGAAATATTATATTAGTTTTAGGTGAATGATTCAACAATTCTATACATTGTTCATTGCTCATCACCATAAATGCATTCTTTTTTTAAAATATTTTTATTTATTTATTTGACAGACAGAGATCACAAGTAGGCAGAGAGGCAGGCAGAGAGAGAGGAGGAAGCAGGCTCCCTGCTGAACAGAGAGCCGGATGGGGGACTCAATCCCAGGACCCTGGGATCATGACCTGAGCCAAAGGCAGAGGCTTTAACCCACTGAGCCACCCAGGCGTCCCACCATAAATGCATTCTTAGTCCCCTTACTATTTGACCTGCACCCACCATCCTGCCATCAGGCAACTACCACTTTGCTCTTTATATTTAAGAAATAGTCTTTTTTGGTCTCTTTTTTCCTTTACTTCTTTATTTTGTTTCTTAAATTTCACATATGAGTAAAATTATATGGTATTGGTCTTTTCCTGATTTATTTCACTTAGCATTTTACCCATAAGATCCATCCATGTTTTTGCAAATGGCAACATTTCATTCTTTTTTACAGATGAGTGATATTTCATTGCATATATACATACCAACTTTTTTATCCATTCTACAGTGGATGGACACCTGATTGCTTCTATATCTTAACTGTTGTAAATAAATCTGCAATAAACATAGGAGTGTATATATCTTTTCAAATAAATATTTTGATTTTCTTTGGGTAAACACCCAGTAGTGGAATTACTGGCTTATATGGCAATTCTATTCTTAATATTTTCAGTACTCTCCATACTATTTTCCATAGTGGCTGCACCTACTTTAATACCTAAGAAGAGAACTCAAGGATTTTTTTCATCCACATTTTCACCAACATTTGTTATTGACTTGTTATCTTGATTTTTTTTTATTCTAACCATTCTATGAAATCTGAGGTAATATGTCATTATTGTTTTAATTTATAATCCCCTGATTAGTGATGTTGAACATTTTTCTATTTGTATGTTGGCCATCTCTACATCCTTTCTGAAAAAAATTATTCATGTCCTCTGCCCATTTTTTATTTGACTGCTTGACATTTTTAGAGGTGTCAAGTACTAGAAATTCTTTATAGATTTTGTATATTATCCCCTTATCAGATACATTATTTGCAGATATCTTCTCACATTAAGTAGGTTGCATTTGCTGTGCAAATTTTTTTATAGTCCCAATACTTTAATTCTGCCCATGTCAGAGGAGACATATATAGAAAAATGTTTATATGGTTCATGTCAAAGAGACTGGCAGTACTCTATTGTTTTCTTCTAGGAAATATATGGTTTCAGTTCTCACATTTAGGTTTTTAATCCATTTTGAGTTTCTTTTTGTGTATGGTATAAAAAATTGGTCCAGTTTCATTACTTTGCGTATAGCTGTTTAGCTTTCCCAACATCATTTGTTGAAGAGATTGGTTTGTTTGTTTGTTTGTTTGTTTTCCTATTGTACATTTTTCTTCCTTTGTTGCAGGTTAATTGGTGATAAAATCATGGGTTTATTTCTGGATTCCATATTCTGTTCCATTGATCTATGCATCTATTTTTGTCCCAACCATACTGTTTTCATTACTACAACTTTGTAGTACATATCGAACTCTGGTATGGTGATAGCTCCAGTTTTTTCTTTTGCAAGATTTCTTTAGTTGTTTGAGTTCTTTTGAAATTCCATACAAATTTTAGGATTATCTGTTCTACTTCTGTGACAAATGCTCCTGGTGTTTTGACAGGGATTGCATTCAATCTATAGATTGCTTTGGGTAGTATAGACATTTTCAAAATATTGGTTTTCACAATCCATGAACATAGAACATCTTCCCACTTATTTGTGTCATTTTCGGGACGCCTGGGTGGCTCAGTGGGTTAAGCCGCTGCCTTCAGCTCAGGTCATGATCCCAGCGTCCTGGGATCGAGTCCCACATTGGGCTCCTTGCTTGGCAGGGAGCCTGCTTCTCCCTCTGCCTCTGCCTGCCACTCTGTCTGCCTGTGCTTGCTCTCGCTTCTCTCTCTATGACAAATAAATAAAATAAAAAATCTTTATTTGTGTCATTTTCAATTTCTTTCATCAATGTTTTATAGTTTTTAGAGTACAGATCTTTCATCTCCTTAGTTAAGTTTTTCCTAAGTATTTCATTCTTTTTGTTGCAACTGCCAGTGGGATTGTTTTCCTGTTTTTTTTTCAGTTACCTCATTATTATTTTATAAAAATGTAATAGAGTTCTGTATGTGAATTGTGTATCCTGTGACTTTTTAGTGAATTTCAGTTTCAGTAGTTTCTTGGTGAAATCTTTGTGGTTTTCTATATAGAGTATCATGTCATCTATAAATAGTGAATACTTCTTCCTTACCAATTTAGATGCCTTTTCTTTTTCTTTTTTATAACTGTGGCCAGGACTTCCAGGGCTATGTTAAATAAAAGTGGAGAGAGTGGACATCTTTGTCTTCTTTCAGATCTTAGAGGAAAAGCTCTTAGGTTTACATCATTGAATATGATGTTAGCTGTAGGTTTTTCATATATTGCCTTTATGTTGAAGTAGGTTCCCTGTAAGTTTATTTTATTGAGAGTTTTTATAATAAATGGATGTTGTGCTTTTTCAAATGCTTTTCAAGCATCTATTAAAATGATCATGTTTTATTTTTCCTTTGTCTTTTTGATGTGAGGGATCATGTTGATTGATTTGCAAATATTGGTCCACACTTGTATCTCTCAAATAAATTACACTTGACTATGGTGAATGATTTTTTTTTTAAATTTTTTAAATGTACTGTTGGATTTGGTTTCCTAATATTTTGTTGGGGTTTTTCCTGTGTATGCTCATTAGAGATATTGGCCTGTAGTTTTCTTTACTTTTTTTTTTTTTTTTTTTTTTTTTTTTTTTTTTTTTTGGTGGGGTCTTTATCTGATTTTGGTATCAGGGTAATGTTGGCCTCAGAAAATAAATTTAAAAGCTTTTTTTTTCCTTTTCTATTTTTTTTTTTATTATTTGAGAATGATAGTTATTCTTCCTTAAATGTTTTGTAGAATTTACCTATGAAGCCATTTGGTCCTGCATTTTGATTGTTGGGAATTTCTTGATTACTGAATCATATATAATTTTTTTATTTTTATTTTTATTTATTTGACAGAGATCACCATAGGCAGAGAGAGGGGGAGGGAAGCAGGCTCCCTGCTGAGCAGAGAGCCTGATGCGGGGCTTGAGCCCAGGACCCTGGGATCATGACCTGAGCTGAAGGCAGAGGCTTTAACCCACTGAGTCACCCAGGCACCCCTACTGAATCACTTTAATTGCTAGTATTGATGTGTTTAACTTTTGAATTTCTTTCTGATTCAGTTTTGGAGGGCTATGTTTCTAGGAACTTATCCATTTCCTCTAGGTTGCCCAATTATTCTGTATAATCTTAAAAATTCTTTGTACTTCTATTCCAAATATTTGGTGTATGATTTTCCATAATTCTTTGTATTTCCATGGTTCCAGTTGTTATTTTTCCTATTTCATATCTGGTTTTATTTGAGTCCACTCCTTCACCATTTTTTTTTTCTGATAAGTGTGTTAAAGGCTTGTCAATTTTGTTGATCTTTTCAAGAAAGCAGTTCTTGATTTCACTGTTCTGTTCTATTGTATTTTTAGCCCCTATTTAATTTATTTCTGCTCTAATCTTTATGGTTTCCTTCCGTTTACCTGGTTTGAGCTTTGTGTCTTCTTCTTTTTCTAACTCTGTTACCTGTAAAGTTAGGTTGTTTATTGGACATTTCTCTTGCTTCTTAAGGTAGACCCATATTGCTATAATCTTTCCTCTTAGAATAGTTTTTGCTTCATTCCTAAGATTCTGAATGCTTATGTTTTGATTTTCATTTGCCTCCATGTATTTTTTATTTCCTCTTTTTGATTTCTTGGTTAGCCTATTCATTGTTTAGTAGGATGTAATTTAACCTTCATGTGTTTGTATTCTTTCCAGATTTTTTGTGATTGAGTATTGCTTTCATAACTTTGTGGTTGGAAAGAATGCATGACATGGTTTTAATTTTTTGGATTTGTTAAAAAACATATATATATATATATATGTATATATATATATGTGTATATATATATATTTGTGGCCCAACATTCTATCTATTCTGGAAGCTGTTACAGGAGCATTTGAAAATAATGTGTATTCTGTTATTTTGGGATGAGATGTTCTGAATATGTCTGTTAAATCTAACTGATCCAGTGTATCATTCAAAGCCACTGCTTCTTTGTTGATGTTCTGTCTGGGTGATCTACCCATCGATATATGCTGGGTGTTAAAATCCCCTATTATTAATGCATTACTATTGATTTATTTCTTTATGGCTATTAATAGATGCCTTATGTGTTTGAGTGCTCCCATGTTGGGTGCTTAAGTGTTTATAGTTGTTATTTATATCTTCTTGGATTGTACCTTTTATAATTATGTAGTATCCTTTGTCTTTTGTTGTGGTTTTGTTTTACTTTGTCTGCTACACGTGTTGCATTGTATTGTATTGCATTGCATTGCATTGTATTACTTCAACTCTATTTCACTTCCATTTGCATGATAAATGCTTTTCCATTCCTTCACTTTTAATCTGCATGTGTCTTTCAGCCTCCAATGATTCCCTTGAAGGCACCATATAGATGGGTCTTTTTTTTTTAATCTATTCAGTCACCCAATATCTTTTGATTGAATTATTTAATTTATTTACATTCAAAGTAATTATTGATAGGTATATACTTATTGCCATTTTGTTACTTGTTTTAGAGTTGTTTTTGTGGTTATTCCCTGTTACCTTTTCCTCACTCTTGTTTGATGGCTTTCTTTAGTGATATGCTTGGATTCCTTTCTCATTACTTTTTGAATACTATTTCAGGTTTTTGATTTATGGCTACCATTAGGGAAATATATAACATTTTATTCATATTGCAGTCCATATTAAGTTGGTAGTCACTTAAGTATAAAACCATTCTAAAGCACTAAATTTTTATCCCCTTTACCATGTTTTACATAATCTGAATCCTTTAATTTTGAAAACCCCTGGACCATTATTTATAGGTAGAATTGATTCTACTGATTTTGTCCTTTAACCCCCATAATGATTTTATAAGTCTAATCTACTATAATCTACTACTTTGATTATGTTGGTACATAATTGTGAATTTTTTTTTCCTTTTCCAATTTTAACTCTTTTTAAAAATATTTTATTTATTTATTTGACAGAGAGAGAGAGAGATCACAAGTAGGCAGATAGGCAGGCAAAGAGATTGGGGGAAGGAGCTTCCCACTGAGCAGAGAGCCTGATGTGGGGCTCGATCCCAGGACCCTGAGATCATGACCTGAGCTGAAGGCAGAGGCTTAACCAACTGAGTCAGCCAGGGACCTCCAATTTTAACTCTTGATGGTGGACTTCTCTTTCCATTCAGAGAATTCCCTTTAATATTTCTTGTAAGGCTGATTTAGTGGTGATAAAATCCTTTCCATTTTGTTTGTCTAGGAAACTATTTATTTCTCCTATTCTGAATGGTAGTCTTACTGGATAGAGTATTCCTGGTTGCAGAGTTTGACTTTCAACACTTTGAATATACCAAATATACTGGTCTGCAAAGTTTCTGTTGAACAATCAGCTGATGTCCTTTTGGGGTTTCCCTTCTATGCAATTGTGGTTTTTTTCTCTGGCTGGTTTTAAAATTCTCTCTTTGGAGGCACCTGGATGGCTCAGTTGGTTAGGCACCTGCTTTTGGCCCAGATCATGATCCCAGGGTCCTGGGATCAAGCCCAACATTGGGATCCCTGCTCAGTGGACAGCCTGCCTCTCCCTCTGCCTGCAACTTTGCCTACTTGTGCTCTCTTTATATGTCTCTGTCAAATAAATAAGTGAAATCTTAAACAAATAAAAATAAATAAAATTCTCCCTTTGTCACTACTTTTTGTAATTTTATTACATATCTTGGTGTGGATCTCCTGAATTGATTTTATTGGAGGCTTTCTGGGAATCCTAGATCTGGATATATGCTTCCTTCCTCAGATTAGGAAAGGTTCAGTTATTATTTCTTCAAGTAAGTTTTCTGCCACCTTTTCTCTTCTCTCCTTCTGGGATACCTATAATGCAAATGTTATTCTGCTTGATGATGTCACTGATTTCCCCTAAAGTATTCTCATTTTTTTTAAAAAAATATTCATTTCTTTTTCTCTTGGCTGTTCACCTGGGTTGTTTCTCATTATTCTGTCTTCCATGGAAGATCTGTTCTGCTTCCTCTAGTCGACTATTATTCCATCTACTATATTTTTAATTTCAATATTTGTCTATCTCTAATTGGTTATTTACATTTTCTATCTTTTTGTTGAAGGTCTCACTGAGATCCTCCACTTTTTTTTCTCAAAGCTAGTAAATGTGTTAATGAGCATTACTTTGAATTTTCTATCAGGCATATTTCTTATCTTCATTTTCCTTAGCAAGATCTTTTGTTGTGGTTTTGTCCTGCTCTTTCATATGGGACATATTGCTCTGTCTCATTTTTCTAACTCTCTGTGTTTGTTTCTATGTATTGGGAAAGCCAAATATGTCTTCTACTTTTTAAAGTACTGGCCTTATAAAGATGAGGTTCCATAGTGCCCTGTAGCACAAAGTCACCTGTTGGGGCACCTGGGTTAAAGCCTCTGCCTTTGGCTCAGGTCATGATCTCAGGGTTCTGAGATTGAGCCCCACATCAGGCTCTCTGCTCAGTGGGGAGCCTCCTTCCTCCTCTCTCTCTGCCTGCCTCTCTGCCTACTTGTGATCTCTGTCTGTCAAATAAATAAATAAATAAAATCTTTAAAAAAAATTAGAATTTAAAAAACAAAGTCACCTGTTCACCAGAACCAAGCATGTCAGTGTTTGTTGTTGTTATTGTCATTTTTGAACATATGTATGTTCCATGCACCCTACTATAGTAGTGGAGTGGAATTTTCCTTTAGTCCAGTTGGCTGCAAAGACTCTCTTCACCTATTTTTGAAAGAGTTTGTTCCCTGTGCTGTTTAAGGGCCAGTATGGGGACTTCCTAGACTTGAGTTGTATCAGAACAAATGCCTGCCTTCAGCTCATTTTCCAGAAATGCAGTCACACCAATGTGTAGGGTGACCTTCTTCTGTTTTCTCATGAGATGCTTTTACTGGGGCCTGTCGTCAGACCAGACGTTTGCCCTCTTTCTCTGTTGGTATTGCAGTGAATTTGAATTAAAACATTATCTCTTTATCCTGGCTTTGTGATGGTTTTGTTGGTGGGTGGAATTGGTTATCATTTCAAATGTGTGTATCAGCCCATACTGGAGGCTGCAAAGTGGTGTATTGCTTATCTCTTTTTCAGATCCCACCAATGACACCAAATCTGTTAACAAATAAAATTTCAGCCAAGTACATTTAAAAATTCTAATTGGCTTTATTAATTAATTCATTAATTTGGCAACATCTCATTGAGCAAGTAGATGGGAACTCCAAAGGGCCACAGAAAAGGAAGGGTTTTTAAAAGTAGAGAGGGAGTGGAAAAAAGCAAACTGTTAGGCAAAGTCAACCTCCAAAAGCGTCTGTCAGTAAATTTCATAGTGCTGACCAGGAAATTACCATGTTGACTGGTCAAGGGTTACATTTCTGGGGGGGGTGGTGAAACTGTCATTAAGTATTAAGTCTTAGTTTAATGATTTGGGACATTAAAGTCATGTCAAAGACATGACATTAAGTCATGTCATTTGGGGTCTGTGGTTTTCTTTTTTTAAGTTTTTATTTTAATTCAGGTTAGTTAATATACAATGTTATATTAGTTTCAGGTGTAAAACAAAATGATTCAACAATTCCATACATCACCCTGTGCTCACCTAGACAAGTGAACTCCTTAATCCCCACCAACTTTTTCACCCCTCTTCCTACTCCTTCCCCTCTGATAGCCATCACTTATTCTCTATAATTAAGAGTCTGTTTCTGGCTTTTTGGTTTTCTTTCTTTTTTTTTTTAAGACTTTATTTATTTAGGGAGGGGAAAAATGGCAGAGAAGAAGGAGACCCTGTTTCAAACAGTCCCTTAAAGTGAGCTAAATATCTACCAGAATACTCTCAACACCCATGAAATCATCCTGAACTGTAAGACTATACACTTCTGGATCTCTAAGGGGGCAGAAGATCATCAGTGGAGAGGTAACATGGAGTGGGAATGCTCGGACTGATAGTAGAGGATAAACAGAAGGGGAAGGGAGCCACCAGAACTGACACATTGGAAAGTAATACCCCACTATGAAAGTGCCCTGTGATTGGGGACCAGCATTAACTTGGAGACTGGTTAAAAGCACTCAAAAATAACAAAAGATCTTAAGGGGTAACTGGTGGAACTGGGCGGTCACGGGCATGGACCTAAGCCCACATTCCCAGGATGGTCACCACTGGCAACCACTCATGCCAGAGAGAGTCTGGGGGACCTACAGCCCATGATCCCTAAGCTTACAGCTTTCTGCTGCTTGCATCACCACTTGGGCTGGGTAGACCCCCACCTGCACCTGAGAGAGCCTGGTATGGACACCAGATGGCAGTCTGCAGCCTTCCCCAATCAGCAGCAGGGTCTGAGTGCACCTATCTGGCACCTAAAGAAACCTGGGAAGATCTCCAATCAATGTCCCTCAGCCCTCAACTTTCTGTGAACTGTGTGACCACAGGGTCTGAGCACACTCAGCATGGACCTGGACTCCTGACAGCAGTCTGGCAAAGGCAACCACCAGAAGCAGGCTCCCCAGAACAATATCAATCACAGTTTTAGTGGCACAGGGGTGCAGAGATAAGGGGGCCTTGGTCAAACACTGCGATGGTGGCTGGGGGTGTGCATTGCCTGTGGGAGGTTGCACAGCTCAGCTGAGTTTGCAGAGGGGGAGTCTGTGTGCTCTAGACCACCCAGAGGCTAGCAGTCTGAGGCTTCTCTCTGAGGTAGAGGTCTGGGTGCAACAGATTCTTTGCTCTGACCCTCTGAAAAACTGCAAAAAGCCCCCAAAGAGCAAAAACCTCCAGAGAACAAAAGCCTGAAAAATCGGTAACCACTGCCTTGATCAGTAGCCACTGCCTTGATAGCAAGCAGCGTGACTCAACCCAAAAAAGATTGATAGCAAAACAATACATCAGTCCTCTCCCACAGAAGACAAGACAAAAGAACAAGAAGGCAACCACCACAGGGGTCCCCATAAAACAGTAAAACCCCAATGTCAGGGGAAAACAATATATTAAGCTCCTGGTATCGCCCTAAAACCTGTATATTTCATAGAAAAAAACTTTTCTTCCTCTTTTTCTTCTAATTCTTTCACACGGTTCTTGTTCATTTAATTTTTTAACTTACTTACCATTACAACTAGAGGTTTAATACAACATATTCCATAATAACATTTTATTTTTTATTATTTTTTTATTTTTTAAAGATTTTTATTTATTTGACACAGAGAGAAACAGTGAGAGAGGGAACACAAGCAGGGGTAGTAGGAGAGGGAGAAGTAGAATTTCTCCCAAGGAGGGAACCTGATGTGGGACTCAATCACAGGACCCTGAGATCATGACCTGAGTTGAAGGCAGACAGTTAATGACTGAGCCACCCAGGCACCCCCATAATTTTTTAACTTGAACTTTTTTCTTACATCTACCTGTGTTTCTTTTTCTTTTCTTTTTAAAAAAATATACATATAGATATAATTTTCAAGGTAATCCTTTTTCCCTATCCAATACTACTCCTATATATAAACAAGTTTTAATCTCCCTATATCTGGAAAGTTGAGTCCTTTAACTAAGTTAACAAGATACACTCAGGAAGAACTGAAAGAACCTTCCTCACCCGCATGGAAGATTTATAACCACCCTCCCATCTTATTCTTCTGTCAATGTTTCTGTATATTTGTTTTTGTTCAGGTATTTTATAAATCTTACTCTTGTGGTTCATTTTGGCTGGGTTCTTTTTTTTTTTTTTTCTTATCATTTACTTTTGTTGGTCCATTTGTTTGATTGTTTTTGTTTATGTACATTATAAATCTTGTTTTGGGCCCATTTTAGCAGCGTTTTCTCTTTTTTTCTTCTCTTTCTCTCTCTCTCTCTTCTTCTTTTTTCTTTCTCTTTGGTGGTGACATCTGATTGCTCCAGAACTATCCAAGGTGCACTTTGCCTGGTTCATAGTTGATATATTCAGCTATACATCCCCTCAACCACCTTTCACCAAAATGACTAGGAGTAGGAACACTGAACAGAGGAAAAATTCGGAGACTGTGTCCTCTGCCACAGAACAATTGGATATGGACATAAACAGTATGTATGGAAGGGAATTCAGGATAACAATTATCTAGGCAGTGGCTAGTTTGGAGAAAACTGTTAGTGACAACATATAATCTCTAAGGGTGTGTTTATGCCCTAGAGGCAGAACGGATTACACATAAGATCAATGAGTTTAGAAAGACTTCCAGACACTTAAGTGTGAAATTCATGAGTCATAATTTCATACAGGAGGTCTTAAGGGCACCTAGGGGGAAACATTTCTTAAGTACAGAGTAAGTACCATCAGAATAACTTCAGACCTGTGCACAGAAACCTGGCAAGCCAGAAGGGGATGACAAGATGTATTCAGGGCACTAAATGAGAAGAACATGCAACCAAGAATACTTTATCTGGCAAGGCTGACATTCAGAATGGATGGAGAATAAAGAGCTTCCAAGACCAGCAAGGTTTGAAAGAGTTATGTGACAACAAAGTCAGCACTACAAGAAATAATAAGGGGGGTCCTGTAAAAGACGAAAGAACCCAAGAGTGACATAGAACAGAAATCTACAGAGACAATCTACAGAAACAAGGATTTCAGAGGCTCCATGAGATCAATAAACACCTTTCTTTCAGTATTCACTCTCAATGTGAATAGCTTAAATGCTCCCATAAAATTACACAGGGTTGCAGACTGGATAAAACGACAGGACCCCTTCATATGCTGTCTACAAGAGACACATTTGGAATCTAATGATGACTCAAAATTGAATGTGAAAGGATGGAGAACCATCTTTCATGCCAATGGGTCTCAAAAGAAAGCTTGTGTAGCAATTCTCATATCAGATAAATTAGATCTTAAGCTAAATACTGTAGTCAGAGATACAGAGGGACACTATGTCATTCTTAAAGAGTCTATCCACCAAGAAGATCCAGCAATTATAAATATTGATGTCCCCAATATGGGAGCAGCCAACCACACAATCCAACTGTTAATCAAAATAGTCATAGTGATACTGTGGACTCTAAAAAACAATCTGAGCATTATGGAGGTGTGGGGGTGGGAGGTTGGGTGAACCTGGTGGTGGGTATTATGGAGCACATGTATTTCATGGAGCACTGGGTGTGGTGCATAAACAATGCATTCTGGAACACTGAAATTAAAAAAAAATTAAATATATTAAAAAATACTCATACTAATATGAATACATTAATTACAGGAGATCATAACATGTCACTCTCAGTAATAGACAGATCATCCAAGCAGCAAATCAATAAAGAAACAAGAGCTTTGAATGACACATTGAACCAGATGGACCTCATAGATATATACAGAACATTCCACCCTAAAACAACATGATACTAATTCTTCTTAAGCACATATGGAACTTTGTCCAGAATAGACCACATACTGGGTCACAAATCAGGGATCAACCAATAACAAATGACTGATATTATCCCCTGCATATTCTCAGACCACAGTGCTTTGATTCTGGAACTCAATCACAAGAAAAATTTGGAAAGAATGCAAACACTTGGAAGCTAAAGTGCAGCTCACGAATGCTTGGATGAACCAGGAAATCAAAGGAAAACATAAACAATTCATAGAAACCAATGAGAATGAAGACACATTGGTCCAAAACCTGTGGTATAGAGTAAAGGCAGTCCTAAGGGGGAAATACACAGCCAAAAATATTGAAAAAAATATTGAAAAATTCCGAATACACCAACTCTCTTTACATCCTAGGGAACTGGAAAATCAACAACGAATTGAGCTAACATCACACACAAGAAGAGAAATAATCAAGATTAGAGCAGAGATCAATGAGCTAGAAACTAGAGATACAGTATAAGAGATCAATGAAACTAGAAATGGTTCTATGAAAGAATTAATAAGATTGACAAACTACGGGCCAACCTAATTCAAAAGAAAAGAAAAAAACCCAAATTAATAAAATTATGAATGAATGGGGAGAGATCATAACTAACACCAGGAAAATAGAAACAATCATCAGAAATTATTATGAACAATTATATGCTAATAAGTTAAGCAACCTAGAGGAAATGGATACATTCCTGGAAACCAATAAACTTCCCAGACTGAAAAGGAAGAAATTGACAACCTGAATAAATCAATATCTAGTAACGAGATTGAAGCAGTGATCAAAGTCCTCCCAAAAAGGGCGCCTGGGTGGCTCAGACTATAAGCATCTGCCTTCGGCTCAGGTCGTGATCCCAGGGTCCTGGGATCGAGCCCCACATCTGGCTCTCTGCTTGGTGGGAAGCTTGCTTCTCCTTATCCCACTCCTCCTCCTTGTGTTTCCTCTCTTGTTGTGTCTCTCTGTAAAATAAGTAAATAAATAATAAAAAAAAATTCTCACAAAAAACAAGAGTCCAGGACCCTACTGATTCCCTTGGGAATTCTACAAAATATTCAAAGAATAAATAATACTTATTCTCCTGAAGCGATTTCAAATAATAGAAACAGAAGGATAACTTCTAGACACTTGTTAAGAATCCAGTATTACCCTGATCTCCAATCCAGGCAAAAAAACAAAAAACAAAAAACAAACAAAAAACCTCAAAAAACTCAAAAAGGAGAATTTCATACCAATATTCCTGATGAATATGGATGCCAAGATTCTCAACAAGGTCCTAGCTAATAGGATACAACAGTACATTAAAAAGATTATCCAAAATGACCAGGAGGGATTTATCAATGGGATGCAAAAGTGGTACCACATTCACAAATCAATCAAAGTGATAGAACAAAAAGATAAGAAAAGAGCGAAGAAACATATGGTCCTCCCAATTGATGCAGTAGAAGCATTTGACAAATTACAGTATCCTTTCCTGATTAAAACTCTTCAAAGTGTAGGGATAGAGGGAACAGTCTTCAACTTTATAAACTCTATCTATGAAAAACCCACAGCAAATATCATTCTCAATGGGGAAAAGCTAACAGCCTTCCCTTTGAGATCAGGAACACTTACAAGGATGCCCACTCTCATCACTGTTGTTCATCATAGTACTAGATGTCCTAGGAACAGCGATCAGAAAACAAAAAGAAATAAAAGGTATTCAAATTGGCAAAGAAGTCAAGCTCTCTCTCTTTACAGATGACGTGACACTTTAAATGGAAAACCCAAAAGACTTCACACACAAACTACTAAAACTCATACAGCAATTCAGTAATGTGGCAGGATACAAAATCAATGCACAGAAACCAGTTGCTTCATTATACACTAAAATAAAAATATAGAAAGGGAAATTAGAGAATCTATTCCATTTACTATACCACCAAGAACCATAAGATACCTGGTAATAAACCTAACCAAAGAGGTAAAGGATCTGTACTCAAGGAACTACAAAACACTCATGAAAGAAATTGAAGACATAAAAGGATGGAAAAGCAGTCCGTGCTCATGAATCAGAAGAATAAATACTGTTAAAAAGTCTATACTGCCTAAAGCAATCTATACTTTCAATGTCATCCCGATCAAACACCAGTGGCATTTTTCAAAGTGCTGGAACAAACAATAGTAAAATTTGGATGGAACCAGAAGAGACCCTGCATTACTAAGGAAATGTTGAAAAAGAAAAATGAAACTGGGGGCATCACATTGCCCGATTTCAAGCTTTACTACAAAGCTGTGATCACCAAGACAGCATGGTACTGGCACAAAAACAGACACATAGACCAGTGGAACAGAGTAGAGAGCCCAGAAATGGACCCTGAACTCTATTGTCAAATAATCTTCGACAAAGCAGGAAAAAATATCCAGTAGAAAAAAGACAGTCTCTTCAATAAATGGTGCTGGGAAAATTGGACAGCTGTGTTTAGAAGAATGAATCTTACACCATACACAAAGATAAACTCAAATGGATAAAAAATCTCAATGCGAGGCAGGAATCCATCAGAATCCTAGAGGAGCACATAGGCAGAAACCTCTTCAACATCAACCACAGCAACTTCATTCAAGTAATGTCTCCAAAGGGAAAGGAAACAAAAGTGAAAATGAACTTTTGGACTTCATCAAGATCAAAAGCTTTTCACAGCAAAGGAAACAGTCAACAAAACAAAGAGGCAACCCACGGAATGGGAGAAGATATTCACAGATGACAGTACAGACAAAGGGCTGATATCCAAGATCTATAAAGAATTCTTCAGACTCAACACATGCAAAACAGTTAATCACATCACACAATGGGCAGAAGATATGAACAGACACTTCTCCAATGAAGACATACAAATGGATAACAGACACATGAAAAAATGTTCATCATCATTAACCATCAGGGAGATTCAAATCAAAACCACATTGGAAATACCACCTTATAGCAGTTAGAATGACCAAAATTAACAAACAGTAAACAATGTGTGTTGGAGAGAATGTGGAGAAAGGGGAACCCTCTTACACTGTTTATGGGAATGCGAGTTGGTACAGCCACTTAGGAAAACAGTGTGTAGATTCCTTAAGAAATTAAAAATAGAGCCTACCTTTTGACCCTTCAATTGCACTACTGGGTATTTACCCCATAGATACAGATGTAGTGAAAAGAAGGGACTTCTGTATCGCAGTGTTCATAGCAACAATGGCCACAGTCGCCAAACTGTGTAAAAGAGCCAAGATGCCCTTCAAAAGACGAGTGGATAAAGATATGGTCCATATATACAATGAAGTATTATGTCTCCATCAGAAAGGATGAATACCCAACTTTTGTATCAACATGGACAAGACTGAAGTAGATCATGCTGTGTGAAATAAGTCAAGCAGAGAGAGTCAATTATCTTATGGTTTCACTTACTTGTGGAGCATAAGGAGTAACAGAGGGCATTAGGAGAAGGAAAGGAAAAGTCAATTGAGGGCAATTGGAGGGGGAGATGAACCATGAGAGACTGTGGACTCTGAGAAGAAAACTGAAGGTTTTGGAGGTTAGAGGGGTGAGGGGATATGTGAACCTGGTCGTGAGTATTAAGGAGGGCACATATTGCATGGAGCACTGGGTGTGGTGCATAAACAATAAATCTGCAAAAATAAAATTAAATTTTAAATATGATTTTATTTCTTTATTTGGCAAAGTCAGAGAGACCACAAGCAGGGTGAGGAGTAGAGAGCGATTTAGAAGGAGGCTCCCCAGTGAGCAAGGACCCTGCACATGGAGCTGGATCCCAGGTCCTGGGATCATGACCTGAGCTAAAGGAGATGTTTAACTGACTGGGCCACTCACATGTCCCTGTGGTTTTCTTTTTATTACAACTGTTGAGTTAAGTTTCCTAAAAGACTTAGGGTCACCTGAGTGACTCAGTTGATTAAGCATCTGCCTTTGGCTCAGATCATGATTTCAGGTTCCTGGGATCGTGTCTAACACTGAGCTCCTTGCTCAATGGGAGCCTGCTTCTTCCTCTGTCTGTCACTCCTGCTACTTGTGCACTCTCTCTTCCTCTCCCTCTCTCTCTCTGACAAATAAATAAAATATTTAAAAAAATTTTCTAAGAGACTTCTAATGTTAGTACATTAATTAAGGGAAAATACACACAATAAAAATACCATTTTAATTATTTTTACATGTTCAATTTAAACAGTTCAATTGCCTCTAGTACATTCACATTGTTTTGCAACTACCATCACTATCCATTTACAGACCTTTTTTAATCATTCCACATTGAAACAATGTATCCATTAAATAATAACTCTCCATACCATTCCTATCTTCCTCAAACCTCAGTAACCACTGTTCTACTTTCTACTTTTGGCTACACAAATTACCTCATATAACTGGAAGCACACAGTATTTGTCCTTCTGGGTCTGGCTTAGCTTACTTAGCTTATTTTCTTTGAAGCTAATTCATGTTTTAATATGTATCAGGATTTCAGTTCCTTTTAGAGAAATATTTGCAAATGACACATCAAATAAGGGGCTAGTACCCAAAATCTATAAAGAGCTTATCAAACTCAACACCCAAAGAACAATCCAATCAATAAATGGGCAGAAGACATGTTCATCATCACTAGCCCTCAGGGAGATTCAAATTAAAACCACATTGAGATATCATCTTACACCAGTTAGAATGGCCAAAATTAACAAAACAGGAAACAACATGTGTTGGAGAGGATGTGGAGAAAGGGGAGCCCTCTTCCACTGTTGGTGGGAATGCAAGTTGGTGCAGCCTCTTTGGAGAACAGTGTGGAGATTCCTTAAGAAATTAAAAATAGAACTTCCCTATGACCCTGCCATTGCACTCCTGGGTATTTACCCCAAAGATACAGATGTTGTGAAAAGAAGGGCCATCTGTACCCCAATGTTTATAGCAGCAATGGCCATGGTCGCCAAACTGTGGAAAGAACCAAGATGCCCTTCAGTGGACGAATGGATAAGGAAGATGTGGTCCATATACACTATGGAGTATTATGCCTCCATCAGAAAGGACAAATACCCAACTTTTGTAGCAACATGGACGGGACTGAAAGAGATTATGCTGAGTGAAATAAGTCAAGCAGAGAGAGTCAATTATCATATGGTCTCACTTATTTGTGGAGCATAACAAATAGCATGGAGGACAGGGGGTGTTAGAGAGGAGAATGGAGTTGGGAGAAATTGGAAGGGGAGGTGAACCATGAGAGACTATGGACTCTGAAAAACAATCTGAGGGGTTTGAAGTGGCGGGGGGGGTGTGAGGTTGGGGTACCAGATGGTGGGTATTATGGAGGGCACGGATTTCATGGAGCACTGGGTGTGGTGAAAAAATAATGAATACTGTTTTTCTGAAAATAAATAAATTAATTTATTTAAAAAAATGGGCAGAAGACATGAACAGACATTCATGCAAAAAAGATTTCCAAATGTCCAAGAGACACACGAAAACGTGCTCAACATCCCTCAGCATCAGGGAGATACAAATCAAAACCACAGTGAGATACTGCCTCACATCAGTCAAAATGGCTAAAATTAACCAATCAGGAAATGACAGGTGTTGGTGAGGATGCAGAGACAGGTGCTCCTACACTGTTGCTGGGGTTTCAAGATGGTGCAGCCACTCTGGAAAACAGTCTGGAGGTTCCTCAAAGAGTTGAAAACTGAGTCACCCTATATGACCCATCAATTGCACTACAGGGTATCTACCCTAAAGATACAAATGTGGTGATCTGAAGGGGCATGTGCACCCGAATGTTTATAGTAGCAATGTTCACGATAGCCAAACTATGGAAAGAGCCTAGATGCCCATCAACAGATGAATGAATAAAGATATAAGAATACTATGCAGCCATCAGAAAACCCAAAATCTTGCCATTTTCAATGACGTGGATGGAACTAGAAGGTATTACACTAAGCAAAATAAGTCAATCAGAGAAAGAGAACTATCATATTATCTCTGTGATATGAGGAATTTAAGAGGCAGGATGGAGGGTCATGTGGGAAAGAGAGGGAAAAATGAAACAAGATGGGACAAGGCATGGAGACAAACCATAAGAGACTCAATCTTAGGAAACAAACCGAGGATTGCTGGAAGGGAAGTGGGTGAGAGGGATGGGGTGGCTGAGTGACGGACATTGGGGAGGGTATGTGCTATGGTGAATGCTGTGAATTGCATAAGACTGATGAATCACAGACCTGTACCCCTGAAACTAATAATGCATTATATGTTAATAAAAATTGCTATGAAAAAAATGTGCATTTTAAATAAAAATTATATATATTTAAGATATACAACTTGATTATTTGATATACATGTCATCTCACATAGTTACCATTTTTTTTTTTGTGATGAGATTACCTGGAGTCTACACTCATGGTATATTGCCATTGTGCAATATAGAATTATTTTGCACAGTCAGCATTCCCACACATTCACTAGACTTGTTGATCCTACATAACTACTGTTTTTAACATATGACAGTATCTATCCTTTATCCCATCACTCAGTCTCTGGTAACTACGATTTTAATCTGCTTCTGAGTTCAACTTTTTACAAATTTTAGATTCTACATATGAGTTTATATAGTATCTTAATTTTCTGTCTTATTTCATTTAACATAATGTCCTCAAGGTTTATTCATGTTGTCACAAATGGTAGGATTAACTTCCTTCTAATGGCTGAATAATATTTCCTTGTGTACATGTTTACATTATATATATATACATTATATATATATATATATATATATATATATATATATATATATATCAATGCTTCTATTGACAGACACTTGAGTTGTTTTTATATATTGACTATTGTGAATAATACTACAATGAACATGGGAGGGCAAATATTTCTATGAGATACTAATTTGTTTTCTTTTGGTATATACCCAGAAGAGGGATAGCTGAATCATATGGTAGTTCTGTTATTAATTTTTATACTAATTTTTTACTGAGATAAAATTGATGTACAGCACTGTGTAAATTTCAAGTGACAGCATAAAAACTTCATTTACATTTATTTTGAAATAATTACCACAGTAAATTAACATCCATCACAATATTTATTTTCCCCCATGATGAAAACTTTTAAAATTTACTGTCTTACTCTCTTCAAATATACATAAAGCAGTGATAACTATAGTGACCATGTTGCTGTTTTTGCTCAGGACTGTTTTCACTTCTTTTGTCTTTTGTGGTTCCACATGAATTTCTGGAATTTAAAATAAATATTTCTATTAAAAATGCCACTGGAATTTAGTAGAGATTGCATTGATCTCTAGATTGCTTTGGGTAGCATGGACATTTTAATAATTCTAATTCTTATTCATGAACATAGGATAGCTTTACATGTTTGTTGTGTCTTACTAAATTTCTTTATCCAGGGTTTTATAACTTTCAGGGTACAAATCTCTTACTTTCTTGGTTAAATTGATTTCTATTTTATTGTTGTTATACTGATACAAATGGGGTTGATGCCATACTTTCTTTTTCAGATACTGTGTGGTTGCTCTATAGAAATACAACTGAATTTCCTATGTTAACTTCATATCCTGCAAATTTACTGCATTTATTTTTTTTCATTATAAGAGGTTTCCTTTCTATGAGATTATGTCATCTGCAAACAGAGACGATTTCACCTCTTCCTTTTCGATTGGAATTTTTTTTATTCTTTTTCATGCTTAATTGCTCTGGATAAGATTTCTAGTACTGTACTGAATAGAAATAATGAAAATTGGGATTCATGTCTTTTTCCTTGTCATTGACAGAAAAGCTTTTAGTTTTATTCATTATTTTCTGATTGTTTTCTAGTTACTTTGTTTTTTTTTTTTTCCTCTCTGTCTTTGAGATTTAATGTTTGCTTGTTTGTTTTTTTCTGTAGTGGTATGCTTTGATAGATTTATTTTTATATTGTTTATCTATTCTGGATTTTTAAAAATTTGGGGTTAAAATGAAGCTTACATAAAACACCTTATATTTATAAGGTTGATAACTTTAAGCTAATAACAAATTAAAACAAACAATATTAAAAAACTCTACACTTGAAATCCTCCCCCTCAGATTTTATATATTGATGTCACAATTTACATTTTTATATATGTATATACAATAAAAATATTGTAACTGTAGTTATTTTTATACTTTTGCACTTTAACTTTTTAAAAATATTTTATTTATTTATTTGACAGACAGTGATCACAAGTAGGCAGAGAGGCAGGCAGAGATAGAAGAGGAAGCAGGCTCCTTTAGGGAGCCTAATGTGGGGCTTGATCCCTGGACCCTGGGATCATGACCTGAGCTAAAGGCAAAGGCTTTAACCCACTGTTGGGAAAAGTGATTATCTCTCCTTCCTTTTCAAAGGCAGCTTTGGCAGCTATAGGTTTTTGGTTGGCAGGTGTTTGTTTGTTTGTTTGTCTGTCAGTATTATCCCATAATTTGCTTGTCTGCAAGTATTATGTTCAGAAATTCATTGATAATAACATTTCCTTTTCCAGATTAAGACAATTTTCCATCATTATTTATTTAAATAAGTTTTCTGCCCTATTTCTTTTTCCCTGGGCCTAGTGGGACTCCCATAATGCATACATATTTCTCTTTTTATATTATCTTATAAGACACATAGGCTTTCTTCATTTTTCTTTATTATTATCTTTTTCTTTTTGTTCTTCATATTGGATAATTTAAAAGTATCTGTCTTCAATCTCACTGGTTTTGTTTTCTGCTTGATTAAGTCTTTTGTTGAAATTCTCCATGAAATTTTTCAGTTCAGTCATTGTGTTCTGATTTCAGCTCCAGAATTCATTTGATTTTTAAAATTTTTTTTATCTGTTTGTTAAACTTTGTATTCTGTTCATGTATTGTTTTCCTGATTTCATTTAGTCATGTATCTGTATTCTTTTGTGGCTCACTGAGCTTCTTTAGATAATTATTTTGATTTTTTTCCTCAAAAATTTGGTAGCTCTCCATGTCTCTAGGGTTGGTTATGGGTACTTTATTAGTCAGTTTTGTTGGTGTCACGTTTCCTTGTTTATTCATGACCTCTGTGGCTTTACACTGGTGTCACCACATTTCAAGATGTGGGCAATTCTACTAGGCTTTATAGATTCACTTTGGTAGGTTAGGTCCTTTACCAGTCAAACTGACAAGAGATTTTGTGTGGCCTTAATTTAATGTCTGTTGGTGGACTTGCTGCTAGAGTGCTTGGGGTAGCCAGTATGGTGCCTGGGTTAGCAGATGGCTAAATCTGGTCTTGAGAGTCAATCTTGGAGCCAGTTTCCACTGAAGTGGTCCTATCACTTGGGGCCATTGGTGAGCCTAGTGCTGAGTCTGTGATGTTGGGCCTGAGACTGAGTTCTGCATGGGCAGGTCTGAATTCTTGGTCTATGAAAGTTAATTAAGGACCAAAGATTACTGGAGAAGGCCTGGCAGTTGGGCTTGTGGGGGCAGCCCTGTCAGTTGAATCCACAAGGGTGCACCTGGAACTTGGATCCATAGGGGCTGACCTGGTCCCATGGTCCACTGGGAGCACATTTTCTGCCTTTATTCACAGAGGCATCCTGATATCTGGGACTGTGGTGTTGATCCAGAAGCCCAAGACACTAGGGATAGGCTTAAGCCCTGTGCCAGTCTGGTGCTGGAATGAGCCTTGAAATTTTGTCCATGGGGGCAATTCTGAAGTACAATTCCATCAGGGAGGCCTGGACCTGTGAGCCACTAGAGTATTCCTGAAACCCAGTTATGATGGAAACTTGGTTCACAGGAGACACTGGTGTGAGCTAGGGGCCTGGAGATATGAACCCTGTTTTAAAGGGTCTGTGTGTATTGACCCTATGCTTTGTGTCACAGGGGCTGGCCTGACACTGGTATAAAAATGAAGCCTAGGACTTTAGGGACAAGTCTGGATCCTTGGTACAGAGGAACTAGACTGGAGCTTAGTTTCTTAGAGGATGGTCAGACCAGCAAGTGCTTGGGTCTATGGGGGCAGACCTGGACACTCTGATTTCCTCAATGCCATACTTTTAATCTCTTCTTGTACACAAAAGAAAATTTTGCAAAATAAACTGGTAGAACCAGGTACCTGAACATGTGCTGGTATCCATTGCTATATATATTCTTGATAGCTAGAATAAAGGGGGGACTAATGTAAAGTAAAAATGGTGAGACTCCTCAGTGACAATGTTCAGACATGACTTACTAGATGTTTAATAAGCATAAAAGCACTATTTCTATAGAAGTGATACAAAAATGGTAATATGAACATAAAAATTGCAAATCACCTAATAGACGACTTTTTAAAACAATAGTAACAAAACATATTTGGTAATTAAAGCTTCTAGATAAATTAAATGAATGACAATAATGTTGTAAGAAATAGGAAAGAGGAATTGATAATATTCTGTTATAAGCTCTTTGAGCTATCAGTGAAACAGATTAGTGTTATTTGAAAGAGGTTATTTGAAAAGATCAGTTTTAAATGTATACTAAAAAGCCTAAAGAGCCCCCTACATAAAGAAAAAGGGAAAAAAAGAATTATGATAGATATACTGAGAAGAAATGCCCCTTATATTATACAAAAAGATCAGTTAAAATCAGAAAGTGCACCTTGGGTGACTCAGTCAGTTAAGCATCTGACTCTTGATTTCAGCTCAGGTCATGAGCTCAGTTTATGAGATTGAGCCCCTCATTGAGCTCTGAACTCAATACAGAGTCTACTTGAGATTTTCTCTCTCCCTCTCCCTATAACCCTCCCCTTTCAAAATAAATGAATAAATAGAATCTTTTTAAAAATTAAAAATAAATAAAGCCATAGAGTGTAAGAAAAAGTGGAAGACTAAAAGAGAAATTTTAAAAATGGCAACTGATAGAAAACAGCAAGAAATATGGAAGATATTAATCCAGTATCAATGACTTTGAATGTTATTGGTTTAAACACTTCACTTAAAAGACAGAGAATGTTATACCAGATTGGGTGAATCAAGGTAATATGGTAAAACAAACAAACAAACAAACAAACAGTAAAAAGAAAACTCAGTTGTGGATTTTTTTAAAAAAGATAAAATTGACAAACATTTATTTAGATTAACTAGGTAAAAAAGAGAGGCCTTAATCTTTATTTAAATGAAATAATAAATAAAAGAATATATCACAAACAATACAACATAAATAAAAAAAGATAATAGGAGACTACTATGAAAAATTGCCTTCCAAAAAATTGGATAATGTAGTAAAAATGGATAAATTCCAAGAAAGATATAACTTCTGAAGTCTGAGTCATGAAGAAACAAAGTCTGAACAGATGAGTCAGTCTAAGAGACTGGATGAGCAATCACACATCTCCCAGGAATAGCTTCACTGGTAAATTCTACCAATGAATTAATATCGATCCTTCTCAAATTCTTTGAAAAAATAGAAGACTATGAAATGGAACACTGACAAGTACACTTAATAAACACAGCACTACTCTGATACAAAAGCCATATGAGGATGTTACAAGAAAAGAAAATTACAGGCCAGAATACCTAGTTAATTTATATATGAAAATCCTCAACAAAATCTTAGCAAGCTGAATTCAACAACACGTTAAAAGTCCATGCATTAAGATCAAACAGGATTTAACTCTTCTATTAAAGGATGGTTCAACATATACCAATCAATAAACGTGATATACCAGTTAACAAAATGAAGGAGAAGAATCAGATCATCACAGTGGATATAGAAAAGACATTTGACAATATTCAAAATCCTTTTGTAATAAAAATTCTCAACAAATTAGGTATAAACAAAATGTACCTCTACATAGTAGAGACCATATATGATAAGACTACAGGAAACATCATACTCAAATCTTTCGGGTTTTGGGGGCTAGGATCAGAAACAATACAAGAATGCCCACCCTCACCACATTTCTTCAACACAGCAGTGAAAAATCTTAGCCAGATCAATTAGAAATAAACGATATGCTAATATGGGCGCCTGGGTGGCTCAGTGGGTTAAGCCGCTGCCTTCGGCTCAGGTCATGATCTCAGGGTCCTGGGATCGAGGCCCGAGTCGGGCTCTCTGCTCAGCAGGGAGCCTGCTTCCCTCTCTCTCTCTGCCTGCCTCTCCATCTACTTGTGATTTCTCTCTGTCAAATAAATAAATAAAATCTTAAAAAAAAAAGACATGCTAATAGGAAATAATGAAATAAGATTGTCTCTCTTTGAAGGTGACATACTCTTTTTTAATTAATTAATTTATTTTCAGCATAAGAGTATTTATTATTTTTTCACCACAGCCAGTACTCCATGCAATCCGTGCCCTCTATAATACTCACCACCTGTTACCCCAACCTCCCACCCCCCACCACTTCAAATCCCTCAGATTGTTTTTCAGAGTCCATAGTCTCTCATGATTCACCTCCCCTTCCAATTTACCCCAATTACCTTCTCCTCTCTACCACCCCTTGTCCTCCATGATATTTGTTATGCTCCACAAATAAGTGAAGCCATATGAAAATTGACTCTCTATGCTTGACTTATTTCATTCAGCATAATCTCTTCCAGTGAAGGTGACATACTCTTATATGTAGAAAATCCTAAAGATTTTATTAGAACTGATAAACAAATTTGGCAAAGGTGCAGGATAGAGAATAAACATAAAAAGTTAGTTGTTTCTGGAATCTAACAATAAACTAACTGGAAAAGAAATTTTTAAAAATTCACTTTCAAAAGCATTAAAATTAATAAAATACTGAGAATTTTAACCCAAATGGTGAAAGATTTGCATACTGAAAGCTATAAAAAAGTTAATAAAAGAAAGTCATGGGGGTTAATTCTAAGCAAGATGGCAGCAGAGTAGGGGACCTCATTTGATCTGGTCCCTGGAATGTAGCTGGATATATATAAAACCAATCTGAACATACACACAAGTGCAACCTAAGATGTAAGAAAATATATCTGGAACTCGAAATGCAGAAGAATAACAACTTTTTGCAAGGTAGAAGATGCAGAATCATGAATCTGTGGGGAAATATTGGAAGATAAATGGAGGGAGGAGGGAGCCTCCATAAGCCAGCTACCGGAAAGTGAAATCAGAACACTTAGAAATCGTCTCCAGTGAGAGACATGCTTTTCTGAAAGGGGTCCAGAGAATGAAAATTGCAGAATTCTGGATGGGTCATTGTGGTGTCAGGATCCCAGGATACACAGAAAGAATGGGGGTGCCTGATCTGATAGAATGCCCAAGCAGTGGATCAGAGAAATTTGTTATGGTCAGTGAGCCCAGAAGGGACTCTCAGCTCTGGTTGCCATAAACCATGAGTGGACTGGTAGAGAGATTACTCTTTGCCTGAGCAACCTGAAAAGGACTGGAATATACAGGCTGTTAAACATCCCCTGGGAAAGATGAAATAGTTGCTCTCACATTGGGTAACAGCTCCCAGAGTAGAGGTGGCCCGGAAAAGGACAGTAGGATGGCACTCACCATGACCTAGGAACAGCAAAACATGGTGTACTCACGAAACCACAACTGCTTGTAGTCAAAAAGACACAAAGCAAAGTGTCAGTTATGGGCCCCTGGGATACCCCATTGGGAGAAATGTAGTGGGGGTGAAGAGTGAGAGTCTATGGGTTTAGTGCATGCACACAAAAGTGAAAAGAGTTTAACCTAGAGATGATTTATTGAAGAAAGGGAACTGCCATATTATGTCTCTGGGCCAGAGATTCGAGCATGGCCATTTTTGCTCTGAACCACTGAGGAGGCACAGAAAGCCACCAGGGGAAAAAAACAAAACAAAACAAAACAAAACAAAACAAAACCACCACCAGCTCACCTTGAGCCCATTCCTCTGACAAGGGGTGGGGAACCGCTGCCCAGGCAAAGAAATCTGAGAAGCAAAGAGCAGGATTCTCCCCTCAGAAGACTGATGGGAAGAGCATATGAATGACAAGCTTATAGATCCCATAGGACTATAAAATTTAAGCACTAGAGGAAATTAATATACTGAGCTCCAGGTGTTTCCTTTTCTATTCTTTTTTTTTTTTTTTTACATTTTTCCCATCTCAACTAGATTCTTATTTTACCAATTTATGTTTTTAAGTCACCCTTTAACCTTTTTTCACATCCACATTTTATAGATTATGCCACATTCTAGTCTTTTTTTTTCACTCTATTCAATATTAAATATATACATAATTTTCTTTTTCAATATTGGCAAATAACATCTAACACAGATCAAAATTCAATCAGAAACAAGTAGATCACCCCGCTTTGTAAACTTTGTGAGATTATAGTCTCTCTCTCCCCCCACCTCTTTTTTATTGTTCCATTCATTTTGGCTTTGTTTGCTTTTCTGTGGTGACTTCCAACTACTTCAGAACTTTTCTAGGGTCCAGTTTTCTTAGGTTGTGGTTGATATTTGGGATTCTGTTTGTCCACTCACCCATCCTTCCTTGGAAAGAATGACTAGAAGAATGAACTTACAACAAGATGTTGCTGATAGAATTCAGGATAGCAATTACAAAGTTAGTAGCTAGCTTTGAAAAAAGCATACATGACAATATAGAATCTCAAAGGGTAGAAATGAGATCTAATAAGGCCAAACTTAAAAATGCTTTCAGTGAGATGCAGTCTAGATTTTATGCTCTAACAGCTAGGGTCAATGAGGTGGATGAGAGAATAAGTGATCTAGAGCACAGGCTGAGGGAAAGGAAGGAAGTTGAGGAAAAGAGAAAAACAACTGAACGTGAAGAGAGACATAGAAAATATAATGATGCCTTGAAAAGTATGAATGTCAGAATCACTGGGATCCAAGAAAGAGTGGAGAGAGAGAGGGTTGGAAGGTATATTTGAGGAAATCATGGCTGATAACCTTACTTCCTTTGGGAAAGGAAACAAACATTCATGTTCAAAAGGCAAAGAGGACCCCTCCCAAAATTAATAAAAAACAGATCAACACCCCAACAGAAAATAGTGAAGTTTGCAAACCTTAGAGCCAAAGAAATTATCCTGAGAGCAACTAGGGCAAGGAGATTCCTTACATATGAAGGAAGGAATATCATAACAACATCAAAGCTATCCACAGGAACTTGACAGGCCAGAAAGGGCTAGTAAGATATTCAGGGTATTAAATGAGAAGAACATGCAGTCAAGATTACTTTATCCAGCAAGGCTGTCATTCAGAATGAAAGAAGAGAAAAAGAACTTCCAGGATAAACAGTAACTGAAAGAATATGTGACAACTAAGCCAGCCATGCAAGAAATATTGGAGGAGATCCAGTAAGAGAAGAGAGACACCAATAGTAACATAGACCAGAAAATAAAAGAGACAATCTACAGAAATAGGGACTTTCTAGGCAATACAATGGCACTACATTAGTGTCTTTCAGTAGTTACTCTGAATGTAAATCAGCTAAATGCTCCAATTGAGAGAGACATAGGGTATCAGATTGGATTTAAAAAAAAAAAAAAAAGCAAGACCATGAAAGACTATGGACTCTGAAAAACAATCTGAGGGTTTTGAAGGGGTGGGGTATGGGAGGTCGGGGTACAAGGTGGTGGGTATTATAGAGGGCATGGATTGCATGGAGCACTGGGTGTGGTGCAAAAATAATGAATACTGTTATGATGAAACTAACTAACTAACTAAATAAATAGCAAGACCTTTCCATATGCTGTCTAAAAGAGACCCATTTTGAAAATAAGGACACCACCAGATTGAAGGTGAGGGGATGGCAAACCATTTATCATGACAAATGACCTCAAAAGAGAGCTTGGGTATATTATGCATCCATCAGAAAGGATGAATACCCAACTTTTGTAGCAACATGGACGGGACTGGAGGAGATTATGCTGAGTGAAATAAGTCAAGCATAGTCAATTATCATATGGTTTCACTTATTTGTGTAGCATAACAAATAGCATGGAGGACAAGGGGAGATGGAGAGGAGAAGGGAGTTGAGGGAAACTGGAAGGGGAGGTGAACCATGAGAGACAATGGACTCTGAAAAACAATCAGGGTTTTGAAGGAGCAGAGGGTGGGAGGTTGGGGGAACCAGGTGGTGGATATTAGAAAGGGCACAGATTGCATGGAGCACTGGGTGTGGTGCAAAAACAATGAATACTGTTACACAGAAAAGAAATAAAAAAATAAAAATAAAAAATAAAAATAAAAATAAAAATTATACTAGTAAAAAAAAGAGAGAGAGAGAGCTGGGGTAGCAATCCTTTTATCAGACATATTGGATTTTTAAACCAAAAACTGTAGTAAGAGACATAGAGAGACACTGTACCATACTCAAAGAGTTTAACCAGAAGACCCAACAATCATAAATATCTATGCTTCCAATGTGGGAATAGCCAATTATATCAACCAATTAATACCCAAAGTAAAGAAACATTGATAATAAAGCAATAATAGTCGGGATCTTCAATATCCCACTCACAACAATGGACAGATCATCTCAGCACAAAAGCAACAAGAAAAACAAGGGCTTTGAATGACACACTGGAACAGATTGACCTCATAGTTATATACAGAACATGCCATCCTAAAACTACAGAATACATATTTTTCTCAAAAGCACATGGAACATTCTCCAGAATAGATCCCATATTGGGTCACAAATCAGGGCTCAACCAATACCAAACTACAAAGCTGTGATCACTAAGACAGCATGGTACTGGCACAAAAACAGACACATAGACCAGTGGAACAGAGTAGAGAGCCCAGATATAGACGCTCAACTTTATGGTCAAATAATCTTTGAAAAAGCAGGAAAAAATATCTTGTGGAAAAGAGAGTCTCTTCAATAAATGGTGCTGGGAACATTGGACAGTTATATGTAGAAGAATGAAACTTAACCATTCTGTTACACCATACACAAAGATAAACTCGAAATGGATAAAAGACCTCAAGGTGAGGCAGAAATCCATCAGAATCCTAGAGAACATAGGCAGTAACCTCTTTGACATCAGTCACAGCAACTTTTTTCAAGACATGTCTCCAGGGCTGCCTGGGTGGCTCAGTGGGTTAAGCCTTCAGCTCAGGTCACGATTTCAGGGTCTTGGGATCGAGTCGGGATCGAGTCCCACATCGGGCTCTCTGCTAGGCAGGGATCCTGCTTCCTCCTCCCTCTCTCCCTCCCTCCCTCTCTCTCTCTCTGCTTGCCTATTTGCATACTTGTGATCTCTCTCTGTCAAATAAATAAAATCTTAAAAAAATATATATGTCTCCAAAGGCAAAGGAAACAAAAGCAAAAATGAACTTTTGGGACTTCATCAAGATCAAAAGCTTCTGCACAGCAAAGGAAAGAGTCAACAAAACAAAAAGGCAACCCAAGGAATGGGAGAAGATATTCACAAATGACAATACAGACAAAGGGCTGATATCCAAGGGCTATAAAGAACTCCTCAAACTCAACACACACAAAACAGATAATCATGTCACACAATGGGCAGAAGACATGGGCAGACACTTCTGCAAAGTGGAGACACAAATGGCTAACAGACACATGAAAAAAATGTTCATCATCACTAGCCATCAGGGAGATTCAAATCAAAACCACATTGAGATACCACCTTACATATGTTAGAATGGCCAAAATTAACAAGATAGTAAACAGCATGTGTTGGAGAGGATGTGGAGAAAGGGGAACCTTCTTACACTGTTGGTGGGAATGCAAGTTGGTGCAGCCACTTTGGGAAACAGTGTGTAGATTCCTTAAGAAATTAAAAATAGAGGCTACCCTATGACCCTTCACTTGCACTACTGGGTAGTGTAAATACTATAATATACTATAAATACTATAGGGCAAATACTATAATACACTATGATGTGTAAATATGCTCTATTTACCCCAAAGATACAGTTGTAGTGAAAAGAAGGGCCATCTATACCCCAATGTTCAAAGCAGCAATGGCCACAGTCGCCAAACTGTGGAAAGAACCAAGATGCCCTTCAACAGACGAATGGATAAAATGGATACAGTCCATATATATAATGGAGCATTATGCCTCCATCAGAAAGGAGGAATACATAACTTTTGTTTCAACATGGACGGGACTGAAAGAGATTATGCTGAGTGAAATAAGTCAAGCAGAGAGAGTCAATTATCATATGGTTTCACTTATTTGTGGAGCATAAGGAATAACACGGAGGACATGGAGAGATGGAGAGGAGAAGTGAATTGGGGGAAATTGGAAGGAGAAATGAACCGTGAGAGACCGTGGACTCTGAGAAACAAACAGGGTTTTGGAGGGGAGGGGGGTGGGAGGTTGGGTGAGCCTGGTGGTGGGTATTATGGAGGGCACATATTTCATGGAGCACTGGGAGTGGTGCCTAAACAATGAATTCTGGAATACTGAAAGGAAATTAAAAAACAAAACAAAACAAAACAACTAATGATGTACTGTATGGTGACTAACATAATAAAACAAAAAAAAATTTTAAAGAATTACAGACCAATATCCTTGATGAACACGGATGCCAAAATTCTCCCCAAGGTTCTAGACAATAGGAACCAACAGTACATTAAAAGGATTATTCACTGGGGCGCCTGGGTGGCTCAGTGGGTTAAAGCCTTTGCCTTCGGCTCAGGACATGATCCCAGGGTCCTGAGATCAAGCCCCGCATCCGGCTCTCTAATCAGCAGGGAGCCTGCTTCCTCCCAACTCTCTCTCTGCCTGCCTCTCTGCCTACTTGTGATCTCTGTCTGTCAAATAAATAAATAAAATCTTTAAAAAAATGATTATTCGCTAGAACCAAGTGGAATTTATTCCTGTAGTGCAAGGGTGTTTCAGCATTTGCAAATCAATCAACATGATACATCACAGTCATAGAAGAAAGAACAAGAATTATATGATTCTCTCGAGGAAGGAGGGACAAGATGGTTGACGAGTAGGAGACCCTATTTCAACCATTCCCCATTGAGCTAAATATCTACCAGAGCACTCTGAACACCCATGAAATCAGCCTGAGATATAAGATTATGCACTTATGGATCTCGATGGGGGCAGAAGATCATCAGTGGAGAGGTACAGAGTTGGGAGTGCATGGACTAATATAGGAAGATAAACAGAAGGGGGAGGGAGCTACCAGAAGTGACCCTCAGAAAGTAATACCCCAATATGAAAGTGCCCCGTGCTTGGGGACCAGCATTAACTTGGAGACTGGATAAAAGCACAAAGGGACATAAGGGACAATTGT
Source organism: Mustela nivalis (assembly GCF_964662115.1). Taxonomy (NCBI): domain Eukaryota; kingdom Metazoa; phylum Chordata; class Mammalia; order Carnivora; family Mustelidae; genus Mustela; species Mustela nivalis. The sequence goes on from NC_139040.1 coordinate 73,912,822, forward strand.
TGGGATCGGGCTGTTGCAGGTGCAGACTTAAGAGCACGGTCTCAGGATGGCCACAACCAGTGCCTGCCCATGCCTGAGAGAGCCCAGCACAGGCTGCAGTTGTTGGTCCCTGGGTCTGTAGCCATAATAGCCGCCTCTGCTGCCTCCACTGCTACCCAGAACCAGTATCACTCCTGGTTTTGGTATCATGGAGATACAGAGACAACCGGGGTCCTTGGGCAATCAATGAGATGGTGGCTGAGGGTGCACACCATCTTTGGGAGGTTGCAGTGTTCAACAGAGTTTTCAGAGGAGGACTCTGTGTGTTCTGGACTATTCAGAGGGCAGCAGATTATGGATTTTCTTTGAGGCAGAGGTCTGGGTGTAGACAGTTTACTTTGCTCTGACTGTCGAAAAAGGTGCCAAAGAACAAAAACCTCCAGAGAACAAAATCCTGAAAAACCGGTTGCCACAGAGCCCAGCCCCTTGTTATAGGGGGTAGGGCAACTCAGCCCAAGCATGATTGACTGAAAAACAATGCAGCAGGCCCCTCTCCCAGAAACCAAGCCAAAAGAACAAGAAGACAACCACCACAGAGTCCCCATAAAACTGTAAAACCCCAATATCAGGAGAAAATAAATATTAAGCTCCTGGTATTGCCCCAAAGGGTGTATATTTTGTAGATACAACTTCTCTCTCTCTCTTTTTAAAATTCGTTCTCATGTATCTTGTTCTTTTATTTATTTTTACCTACTTACCATTTCAACTAGATATTCAATACAACATATTCCATAGTAACTTTTTAACTTGAACATTTTCATACATACATTTTTGGTTTTTTTCTTTTGTAAAGATTACAGATATAGACATAGAAATAGATATAGATAGATAGGTAGTCCTTTTTCCCTATTCAATACTGTGTGTGTGTGTGTGTATGTGTGTGTGTATATACACACCAGTTTTAATTTCCCTGTATGGTCAGAAAGTTGAGTCTTTTAACAAAGATAACAAGATACACCTAGGAAGAACTGAAATAAACTTCCTCACTCACATCGATGGTTTAGAACAAACTTCCCATCTTATTCTTTTGTCAGTGTTTTAGTGTCTTTGTTTTTGTTTTTGTACTTTATAGATCTTATTCTTGGGGTTCATTTTGGCAGGGTTTTTTTCTATTTTTTCTTTGATGGTCTTTTTATTTGTTCATTTTTGTTTTTGTACTTTATAAATCTTACATTTAGGGCTCAATTGGGCTGGGGTTTCTCTCTTTTTTTTCTCTCTTTTTCTTTTTTCCTTCACCTCCCCCACCCCAGTGACTTCCCATTGCTCCAAAACTTTCCAGGGTGCACCTTGCCTGGATTGTACTTGATATTTTCAACTTTACATCCTCTCAACCACTTCTCACCAGAATGACTAGGAGGAAGAACACCCAACAGAGGGAAAATCCAGAGACTGAGAACTCTTCCACAGAACTACTGAATATGGACATAAACAATATGTCACAAATAGAATCGGGGTAACAGTTAACTAGACACGGGCTAAGGTGGAGAAGACCATTAGTGGCAACATAGAATCTCTAAGGGCAGAAGTGAGAGCCAACCCATGTAAAAGAAGGGAAATAATTAAGATTAGAGCAGAGATCAATGAGTTAGAAACCAGAGATACAATACAACACATAATAATAATGATGATAATAATTATTATTATTTATTTAATATATAATATATTAATATAAATATAAATTATTTATTTATATATTTATGTATTAATATAAAACAATTATAATAATGAAACTAGAAGCTGCCTCCTTGAAAGAATTAATAAGATGGATAAACCACTGGTCAAACTAATCTAAAAGAAAAAAAGAACTCAAATTAATAAAATTATTAATGGAAGGGGAGAGATCATGACTAACACCAAGGAAATAGAAACAATCATCAGAAATCATTATCAACAGCTATATGCTAATAAGTTAAGCAACCAAGAAGAAATGGATGCATTCCTGGAAACCTATAAACTTCCAAGACTGAAACAGGAAGAAATTGACAACTTGAATAGACCAATATCTAGTAATGATATTGAAGCAGTGATCAAAAACCTTCCAAAAAACAAGAGTCCAGGACCTGATGGATTCCCTCAGGAATTCTACCAAACATTCAAACAAGAAATACTACCTATTCTTCTGAAGCTGTTTCAAAAATAGAAACAGAAGGAAAACTTCCAGACTCTTTCTATGAAGCCAGCATTACCCTGACCCCCACCAGGCAAAGACCCCCTCAAAAAGGAGAATTTGAAACCAATATTCCTGATGAATATGAATGGCAAGATTCTCAACAAGATCCTAGCTAATAGAACATCTATTCCTGACTAAAACTCTTCACAGTTTAGGGACAGAGGGAATATTCCTCAACTTCATAAAAACCATCTATGAAAAGCACACAACAAATATCATTCTCAATGGACAAAAGCTGACAAGAAGCCTTCCCAGTGAGATCAGGAACACGACAAGGATGCCCACTATCACCACTGTTGTTCAACATAGTACTAGAAGTCCTACCAACAGCAGTTAGACAACAAAGAGAAATAAAAGGTATTCAAATTGGCAAAGAAGAAGTAAAACATTCTCTCTTCACAGATGACATTATACTTTATGTGGAAAAGCCAAAAGCCTCCATCCCCAAATTACTAGAACTCACACAGCAGTTCAGTAATGTGGCAGGATACAAAATCAATGCACAGAAATCAGTTGCTTTCTTATACTAATAATGAAACTGTAGAAAGGGAAATTAGAGAATCAATTCCACTTACAATGGCACCAAAATTTGAAAGATACCTTGGAATAAACCTAACCAAAAAGGTTAAAGATCTATACTCAAGGGAAAACAGAACACTCACTAACGAAATTGAAGATGACACAAAAAGATGGAAAAACATACCAGAATTATGGATCAGAAGAATAAACATTGTTAAAATGTCTTTGCTTCCCAGAGAAATCTATACTTTCAATGCCATCCTGATCAAAATACCAATGACATTTTTCAAAGTGCTGGAACAAACAATATTAAAATCTGTATGGAATCACTAAGGAAATGTTGAAAAAGAAAAACAAAGCTGGGGACATCACGTTGCCTGATTTCAAGTATTATTACAAAGCTGTGACCACCAAGATGGCATGGTACAGTCACAAAAACAGACAGATAGACCAATGGAACAGAGTAGATGGCCCAGATATGGACCCTCAACTCTACGGTCAAATAATCTTCAATAAGAACAACAAAATCCTGTGGAAAAAGATAATTTCTTCAAAAAGTGCTGTTAGAAAAATTGGAGAGCTATATACAGAAGAATGAAAATTGACCATTCTCTTACACCATACACAATGATAAACTCAAAATGGTTGAAAGACCTCAGTGTGAGACAGGAATCCATCAAAAATCCTAGAGGAGAACATAGGCAGTAATCTCCTCGACATCATCCACAGCAACTTCTTTCAATGCACATCTCCAAAGGCAAGGGAAAGAAAAGTGAAAATGAACTTTTGGGACTTCATCAAGATCAAACTTCTTGGGGCGCCTGGGTGGCTCAGTGGGTTAAGCCGCTGCCTTTAGCTCAGGTCATGATCTCAGGGTCCTGGGATCGAGTCCCGCATCAGGCTCTCTGCTCCACAGGGAGCCTGCTTCCCTCTCTCTCTCTCTCTGCCTGCCTCTCTGCCTACTTGTGATCTCTGTCAAATAAATAAATAAAATCTTTAAAAAAAAAAAGAATATTATTAAAAAAAAAAAAAAAAGATCAAACTTCTTCACTGCAAAGGAAACAGCCAAAACAAAACAAAACAAAAACAAACAAACAAACAAAAACCCCCAAAACCAAAAAAACAAAGAGGCAACCTACGGAATGGGAGAAGACATTGCAAATGACACTACAGACAAAGGGCTGACATCCAAGATCTACAAAGAACTCCTCAAACTCGGGCAGCGGGCCGTGGTTTCGCGATGGTGTGTGGCAGTAGGGTGGAGGGCAGCCTCCTGGAGAACGCTAACCTGCTCATCTAGGAGCACTCTGGGGGGCTACCGGTGACCGCTGGTGAGGAGGATGAACAGGTTCCAGACAGCATCGATATGAGCAAGATCTTCACTGATTCGCTCCATCAATGATCTGCAGCATCCACTGACACTGGAAGAATTGAACGTAGTGGAGCAAGTCCGGGTTCAGGTGAGCAACCCTGAGAGTACAGTGGCTGTGGCCTTCACACCCAACATTCCACACTGCAGCATGGCCACTCTTATCGGCCTGTCCATCAAAGTCAAGCTTCTTTGATCCCTTCCCCAGCGTTTCAAGATGGATGTGCACACTACACCAGGAACTCATGCCTTGGAGCATGCAGTGAACAAGCAGCTTGCAGATAAGGAATGGGTAGCAGCTGCTCTAGCGAATACCCACCTGCTGGAGGTTGTGAACCAGTGCCTGTCAGCCGCTCCTGAGCCTGGATTTTGCCCCCAGTCACACCCAGGGCTCATGGCTTTGTTTTTTTGAATCACTGACAATGAGTCATTAAACTAACACTTTACATTTTGTGATAAACCCTTAATTTATATTAAAAAAAAGGAACTCCTCAAACTCAACGCACAAAAAACAGATAATCATGTCAAACAATGGGCAGAAGGCATAAACAGAAACTTCTCCAAAGGATACATACAAATGGCTAACAGACACATGAAAAAATGCTCATCATCATTAGCCATTATGGAGATTCAAATCAAAACCACATTGAGATACCACCTTACACCAGTTAGAATGGCCAAAATTAATGTTCATTAAATGGACAAAATTGTCTATAAAAGACAGTAAACAACAAGTGTTGAAGAGGATGTGGAGAAAGGGGAACCCTCTTACACTGTTGATGGGAATGCACATTGGTGCAGCCACTTTGGAAAACAGTGTGTAGATTCCTTAAGAAATTAAAAATAGAACTGCCCTATGACCCAGCAATTGCACTACTGGATATGTACCCCAAAGATACAGATGTAGTAAAGAGAGGAGCCATATGTACCCGAATGTTCATAGCAGCAATTTCCATTATCGTGGACAGAACTGAAATGCCCTTCAACTGATGAATGGATAAAAAAGATATGGTCTATATATACAATGGAATATTACTCAGCCATCAGAAAGGATGAATACCCAACTTTTAAATCAACATGGATGGGACTGGAGGAGATTATGCTGAGTGAAATAAGTCAAGCAGAGAGAGTCAATTATCATATGGTATCACTTACTTGTGTAACATAAGGAATAACAGTGTTCATTAGGAGAAGGAAAGGAGAAGTGAATTTGGAGAAATCAGAGGGGGAGATGAACTATGAGGGACTGTCAACCCCCAAGAAATAAACTGAGGGTTTTAGACTGGAGGTGGGTGGGGGGATGGTGATCCTGGTGGTGGGTATTAAGGAGGGCAGGTACTGCATGCAGCACTGGGTGTTATACATAAACAATGAATCTTGGAACACTGCATCAAAAACTCATGATGTATTATATGGTGTCTAACATAACACAATAAAAAAAGAATTATATGATCCTCTCGATACAGAAAAGGCATTTGATAATATACAAGAAATTCTTTCTTGATTAAAACTCTGCACAGTGTAAGTGGAGCATACCTCAATATCATAAAAGCCATCTACAAAAAGCCCACCATAAGTATCATTTTCAATGGGGAAAAACAGAACTTTTCTCCTAAGGTCAGGAACATGACAGGGATGTCCACTCTCCTCACTGTTCAAATAGTCCTAGAAGTCCTAGTCTCAGCAATCAGGCATTCAAATAAATATTTTATTTCATTATTCAAATAAAGGCATTCAAATTTGCAAAAAAAAGAAGTCAAACTCTCTCCTTGTCGTATGTCATTATACTTTGTCTGAAAAAGTCAAAAGACCCCACCCCCAAATTGCTAGAACTTACACAGCAATTCAGCATCATGACAGGATATAAAATCAATGCACAGAAATCAGTTGAATTTCTATGCACTAACAATGAGAGTGAAGAAAAAAAATTAAGGAATTGATCTAATTTACAGTAGCACCAAAAACCATAAGATACCTAGGAAGAAAACTAATGAAAGAGGTAAAGGATCTATATTCTGTAAACTACAGAACACTTATGAAAGAATTTGAGGAAGACACAAAGTAGTGGAAAACATTCCATGCTCATAGATTAGAAGAATATTGTTAAAATGTTTATGTTACCCAAAGCAATCTACACATTCAATGCAATTCCTATGAAAATACCATCGACATTTATCACAGACCTGGCACAAATAATTGGGTAGGCCTATATAGCAAGATCTCAAAAAATTTTCCTTTGTTGCATCCCAAAAGTTTGGGGTTGTTGTGTTCTCATTTTCATTTCCTTTCTTATATGTCCTTTTAATTTTCTTTTTAAAATTTCCTTGTTCATTCATTTATTCTTTAGTAGTGTTTGCTTTAAGCTGCATGTATTTGAGGTGTTTCCAGAAGTTTTCTTATGGTTGACTTCAAGTTTCATAGTGCTTGATCTGAAGCTACTTTCAGGACTTTTCCTTCTCTGTGTATTTGGTAAATTTGACTATGTTATGTCTTGGAGTGGGCTTGTTGTTGATTCTGTACCTCTTGAATTTTGATGTTTATTTCCTTTCACAGTTTAGGGATGTTTTCAGCCAAATGTGCTCAAATGAATTTCCTGCCTCTTTTCCCCTCTCTTCTTCTGGGACTCCTGTGATACAATTATTATTATAGTTTAAGGGGTTACTGAATTCTCTAATTCTACATCCATGATGCAGATCCTTCTTCTTTTCAGCTTCATTATTTTCCATAATTTTATCTTTGATTATCACTGAGTTGTTCTTCTGGTTTGTCCATCTTTATAGTCATTCATCCAGTTGGTTTTGCATCTAAGTTATAGCATTTTATATTTTTGACTAACTAGTTTTAAGTTCTTTTATGTCGGCAGTTAGGGATTCTCTAGTGTCTTCTGTATTTTTCTCAATCCCAGCTTGTGTCCTGATGATTGTTGTTTTATTCTTTTTATTTTTTATAGATTTTTATTTATTTATTTGACAGGGAGAGAGAGAATTCACAAGCAGGGGGAGTTGCAGAAGGAGAGGGGGAAGCAAGCAGGGAGCCTGATGTGGGACGCAGCCCAGGACCTGAGACAAACCAGACACTTAATTCACTGAGTCACCCAGACACTGATGATTGTTGTTTTAAATTCTGGTTAAAACCTCTTATATCAGTTTTGTTTAATCATTGACTATTGCATCTACTTCTTTCTTTTAGGGTGAATTCCTCTGTTGTGTCATTTTGTCTAGGTCACTGTTGTGTGTGTGTGTGTGTGTGTGTGTGTGTGTGTGTGTGTGTTTGTGTGTGTGCATATGTATAATTGTTAGAAAAGCCTGTTATATTCTTGCTTCTGAGAGTAATGGCTATATTAAGAGATCCTATACTGTGTCAGGATGTACTCTATAAATTTTTGTTTGTAATAATGTATCACTATTAGTACATCTCTAGGAGTACTTTAGAGTTTGTTTTTGGTTTTGTACATTCTCTGGGTTTTGACACATTTATAACAACATGTATCCATCATTATAGTATCATATGGAATAGGTTCCCTGCCTTAAAAGTACTCTGCACTTCACCTACTCATTTTTCTCTTCCTCCTATGGAGCCACTGGCAACCACTGATCTTTCTGTTGTCTACATAGTTTGAACTCTTCCAGAATGCCATATAATTGGAATCATATGACATGTAACCATTTCAGGTTGGCTTATTTCACTTAACAATATGCATTTAAGGTTTGTCCATGTATATTCATGGTTTTGTTTCTGTTTGTAACAATCTTTTTTAACTTCTCCACAATCTTTGCAGTGGTAGAAGTAAATCTAACAGGGATATGAATTTTAGAGCATGGTCTATAGGATTCTCATAATAAATAAAGACATTACATTTTAGCCTCAGTTTTACCTAAAATATTCTTCAAACATTTCATGACTTCTTAGGCTAAGCAGTAATTTTATTATTTTTTAGTTTTTATATAAATTCCAATTAGTTAAAATACAGTGTTATATTAGTCCCAGGCATATAACATAGTAATTCAACAGTTCCATACATCACCCAGTGCTTATCACAATATGTGCACTCTTTAACCTCCATCACCTATTTAACCCATAACCTGAAAAACCTCCCCTCTGCTAACCATCAGTATGTTCTCCATAATTACAAATCTGTCTCTTGGTTTGTCTTCCTCTCTCTTACTTTTTACCTTTGCTTATTTGCTTTGCTTCTTAAATTCCACTTATGAGTGAAAGCATATGGTATTCATCTTTCTTTGACTTGACTTATTTTTGCTTAATATAATACTCTCTAGCTTCATCCATGACATTGCAAATGGCAAGATTCCATTCTCACGGCTGAAAAATATTCCATTATGTATATGTGTGTCTGTGAGTGTGATTATATATATATATATATATATATATATATATATATATATATAATATATTATATATACATATAATCTCACATCTTTATAATCCATTCATTAATCACCCTTATGTTGCCTCCACACCTTGACCATTTTAAATAATACTGCAATAATAATTGAGGTACATGTATATCTTTGGATTTGTGTTTTTGTATTATTTGGGTAAATACCCATTAATGTGGTTATAAGGTAGTTCTATTTTTAAAATTTTCAGGAACCTTCCTACTATTTTCAACAATGGCTGCACCAGCCTGCATTCCCACCATTATTGCTAGAGTGTTCCCTTTCCTCCAAATTCTAACACCTATTGTTTCTTGTGTTTTTACTTTAGCTATTCTGACAGGTACAATATGATATCTCATAATAGTTTTTATTTTCATTTCCTTGATAATCAGTCATTATGAGTATCTTTTTCCTGTGCCTGCTGGCCATCTGGATGTCTTCCATGGGAGAAAGTTCTGTTCATGTCATTTGCCCATTTTTAATTGGATTATTTGGCTTTGGGGAGTTGAGTTTATAAGTTATTTTGGATATTAACCCTTTATGAGATAAGTCATTTGCAAATACCTTCTCCCATTCATTAGATTGCCTTCTACTTTTGTCAATTGTTTCCTTTCCTGTACAGAATCTTTTAATTATGATGTAGTCTTAATATAATGTAGTCTTAATTTTTCATTTTCTTTTCTTTGATTCAAGAAACCTATCAAAAAATATATACCATATCAAATGTTGAAGAAGTTACTGCCTGTGTGCTCTTCTAGGATTTTTATGATTTCAGGTCTCACATTTAGGTCTTTCATCCCTTTGGAATTTAATTTTTCTATGACAAAAGAAAGTGGTCCAGGAGGAGTTAAGATGGTGGAGGAGAAGGGGACCCTAATGTCGCCTGGTCCCTGGAATTCCCTTAGATAGTTATCAAATCATTCTGAACACCTGTGAAATCAACCAGAGATCTAGAAAAGAATTGTTTCAATTCTACAAATAGAAGGGTGGCCAGTTTTTGCAAGGTCAGAGGTATGGAGACGTGAACTTGATATGATACATCAGAAGATTAAGCTGCTGGGGGAGGGAGTTTCCTTAAGCCAACTATAAGAAAGAGTTATGAGCAGCCAAGCACAAAATTGAAGCTTTTAGAAGTCTTATCTGGTTGGGGTCATCCCTGCCTGAAAGGTGCTCAGGTGGCAATGCAGAATCAATCCCAGGTAGGTCAGCATGATCGCAGGATCCCCAGGGTTACAAAAAATATGTGGGTGCATGAGTGCAGCAGATTTTTCAAGCTGGCTGCAAACAGTGATTCTAGAAACCAGTCTTCTTCTTAGAGTTGCCATAAACCATGGTTCAGTGACCACCCTCCAAGCAGGGACCCAGCGAAAAGCAGAAGCATGGCAATACCCTCTCCCTCCCGTGGGAGGAAGGACAAGGGTCTGCACTGCAGGAATCCATAAAGGTTGGAGTCTCAAAATATGGTTGATTGCCTCAAAAAATGCTCAACTGTTGTAGGAACAAGATGACAGAGGATCAGGAGACCTAAATATCATTGGGTCCCAGGAGTTCAACTAGATAGTTACCAAACCATTCTGAACACCTACAAAATCAACAAGAGATCAAAGAGAAATAGAGCAGCAATTCTAGGAACAAAAAAAGTGACCACTTTCTGGAAGGTAGGATTTTCAGAGAAGTAAATCCAAGGTGATATATGGGAAGATAGACCACAGTGGGAGGACCCAGCTCCCAACAAGCAGTAGATCAGCAGAATAAAAAAAAAATCACAAATATTAGAATTCTGCTCCACTGAGGGACGTTGTTCCAGAAGCTAAGCAGGGGGTAGAGCCATGAATGGGGCATTATGGTCTCAGGACCTGCAAGATCAAAAAGACCAGCAGTGTCTGAGTGTGGCAGAGCTCCCAGGTATCAGAGCAGGGGAGTTGGCTGCAGAGATGGATCTGAGGAGTGGGCTTTTAGCTCAGGTTTACCTGAAACCATGATCAGAGGCACAGTCAGGCCACTGCTCTTCAAGCAGAGACTTCACAAGTGGAAGATCTGATAAGACCCCCCTCTTTCCTCCTCTGGGAGAGTGGCATGAGAGCATACTGTAAGAACCTGTTGGGTTTTGGAGACTCAAAGTGGGGCCATAAGCCAGAGATAGAAATGCTCAGGGACACACCAGGTGAGCATGGAGTGCAGCAAGAGACCAGGTAGACAGGGGTGATGGACTGCTTTTCTCTGAGGGCACACTGAGGAGTGGATCCCCTGAGAGCTAAGCTCCTATGGGGCCAGAGATTGGGAGACCGCAATTTCCATTCTCATCCTCCAAAGCTGTACAGAAAGTATTCAAGGAACAAAAGCTCCCAAAAGCAAACCCGAGCAGATTACTTATCCTAGCTCTGGTAAGGTCAGTGCAATTCCACATTGGGCAAAGACATTTGAGAAGCACTGCAACAGGCCCTTCCCTGAGAAGATCAACAAAACTATCCAGCCAAGACCAAGTTCACTGATCAATGAGAACTGCAAAAATTCAGAGCTACAGGAATACAGCACATAGAATTCATGGCTTTTTCACTGTGATTCATTAGTCTTTTGAAGGTATTTTATTTTATTTTATTTTTTCTTATTCTATTTTTCAATTTTTCCTCTTTCCTCTTTTAACTTTTTTTAACTCTTATACCTTTTTAAAAATATTTTTAAATTTTCATTGTTATAGTCACATTCTAACCCTTCATTTTATTTAACCATACTTTTTGTATACATATAGGTTTTTCTGTCTTTAAAATTTTGGGATACAGTTTCTTCTAACAGATCAAAATATATCCCAAATCTAGCTTATGGCTTTGTTCTAGTCTCCAGCCTGATAACATTCTTTTCCTCCACTTTTTTTTTCAACCAACTTCTTATCTTATCAATTTCCTTTTTTTAATCTTTTTAAGTTTTCATCTGAACAGTCATATTACATCCCATCATGTTTATCCCAATTTTTGTGTATATATATGTTTTTCTTTTTTGTAGTTTTGGGAGGCATTTTCTTCTAAAAGACCAAAATACACCCAAAATTAAGTGCATGGCTCTGTTTTATTCACCAGTCTTATATATATATATATATTCCCTACTTTCTTCTCTACCTGGTTTCAGGTCTCTTCTGATATGGTTACTGTATACTTTTCTGGGGTTGTTGCTGCATTTTTAGCATTTTGTTCTCTCGCTCATCTATTCTTACCTGGATGAAATGGCAAGGAGGAAAAACTCACCTCAAAAAAAAAAAAAAAAAAAAGAACAGGAGGCAGTACTGATGGCTAGGGACCTAATCAATAAGGACATTCATAAGTTGTCGGAACTAGAGTTCAGAATGATGATTATCATGGTGCTAGCTGGGCTCCAAAAAAAGCATGGAAGATACTAGGGAATCCATTTCTGAAGAAATAAAATCCATTTCTGGAGAAATAAAAGAATTAAAATCTAACCAGGTTGAAATAAAAAAAAAGCTATTAATGAAGCCCAATAAAAAATGGAGACTATTACAGCTAGGATAAATGAGGCAGAAGAGAGAATTAGTGATATAGAAAACCAAACGATGGTGAATAAAGAATCTGAGAAAAGAGAGATAAACAACTACTGGACCACAAGGGAAGAATTGAAGAGAAAAGTGATACTATAAAATGAAACAATATTAGAATAATTTGGATCCCAGAAGAAGAAGAAAGAGAGAGGGGGCAGAGGTATACTGGAGCAAATTATAGTGGAGAAGGTCCCTCATTTGGGGAAGGAAACAGACATCAAAATCCAGGAGGCACACAGAACTCTCACCCTTAAAATCAGTAAAAATAAGTCGATACCCTGTAAAACTTACAAGTCTCAGAGACAAAGAAAAAGTCCTGAGAGCAGCTCAGGACAAAAGGTCTGTAACCTACAATGGTAGAAATATTAGATTGGCAATAGACCAATCCACAGAAGCCTGGAAGGCCAGAAAGGACTGGCATGATACATTCAGAGGACTAAGTAAGAAAAATATGCAGCCAAGAATACTATATCCAGCTAGGATGTCATTGAAAATAGAAGGAGAAATAAAGTTTATATGACAAACAAAAACTAAAAAAAATATGCAAATACCAAACCAGCCCTACAGGAAATATTGAAAGCGGTCCTCTAAGCGAAGAGAGAGTGTAAAAGTAGCAGACCAGAAAGGAACAGAAACAATATACAGTAACAGTCTCCTTACTGGCAATACAATGGCAATAAATTCAAATTTCAATAATTACCCTGAATGTAAATGGGCTAAATGCCCTAATCAAAAGACACAGGGTATCAGACTGGATTAAAAAAAAAAAAAGACACTGATATGCTGTCTGCAAGAAACTCATTTTAGTCCCAAAGAAACCTCCAGATTTAAAGTGAGGGGGTGGAAAACAATTTACCATGCTAATGGACATCAAAAGAAGGCTGGGGTGGCAATCCTTATATCAGAGAAATTAGATATTAAGCCAAAGATCATAATAAGAGATGAGAAAAAACATTATATCATACTTAAAGTGTTGTCCAACAGCAAGATATAACAATTTTAAATATCTATGCCCCTAACACATGGGAGCAGCCAATTATATAAACCAGTTAATAACAAAATCAAAGAAACACATTGATAATAATACAGTAATAGTAGAAGACTTTCACAGCCCCTCTTCCACTGAAATGTACAGATCATCTAAGCAAAAGATCAACAAGGAAATAAAGGTGTTAAATGACACACTGGACCAGATAGACATCACAGATATATTCAGAATATTCCATTCCAAAACAATAGAATACACATGCTTCTCTAGTGCACATGGAACATTCTCCAGAACAGATCACATCCTGAGTCACAAATGAGGACTCAACCAGTACCAAAAGATGGGGATCATTCCCTGCACATTTTCAGACCACAATGTTTTGAAACTATAACTTAAGCACAAGAGGAAAATTTGAGAAACTCAAATACATAGAAGCTAAAGAGCATCTTACTAAAGAATGAATGGGTCATCCAGGAAATTAAAGAATTTTTAAAAATTTATGGAAACAAATGAAAATGAAAACACAACTCTTCAAAATCTCTGGGACAAGGTAAAGGTGGTATTGAGTGGGAAGTATATAGCACTACAACTCTTTATCAAGAAATAAGAAAGGTCTCAAGTACACAACCTAACCCTACACCTGAAGGAGCAAGGTGAAGAACAGCAAAGAAAGCCTAAAGCCAGCAGGAGAAGAGAAATAATAAAGATCAGAGCAGAAATGAATGATTTATAAAGCAAAAGAACAGTAAAACAAATCAACAAAAATAGGAGCTCATTCTTCGAAAGAATAAGATTGATATACCCCTGACCAGACTTATCAAAAAGACAAGAGAAAGGACCCAAATGAATTAAATAATTAATGAAAGAGGAGAGATCACAACCAACAATAAACAATTATAAAATAAACAATTATAAAAACATATTATGAGCCACTATATGAGAGCAAATTTGACAATATGGAAGAAATGGAGGCATTTATAGAGACATATAAGGTACCAAAACTGAAACAGGAAGAAATAGAAAACCTGAAAAAAAAACATAAGCAATAAGGAGATTGAAGTAGTAATCAAAAATCTCCCAACAGGGGTGCCTGGGTGACTGAGTGGGTTAAAACCTCTGACTTGGGCTCAGGTCATGATCTCAGGGTCCTGGGATAGAGCCCTGCATCAGTCGTTCTGCTCAGCAGGGAGCCTGCATCCGCCCTCTTTCTCTGCCTGCCTCTCTGCCTACTTGTGATCTCTATCAGTCAAATAAATAAATAAAATCTTAAAAAAATATATCCCAACAAACAAGAGCCCAGGGCCAGATGACTTTCCATGGGAGTTCAACCAAACATTTAAAGAAGAATTAATACCTATTCTCTTGAAACTGTTCCAAAAAATAGAAAAGGGATAGAAAACTTTCAAACTCATTTTATGAGACCAGCATTACCTTGATCCCAAAACCAGACAAAGATTCCATCAAAAAGGAGAATTATAGACCAATATCCTTGATGAACACAGATGCAAAAATCCTCACCAAAATACTAGCCAATAGGATCGAACAGTACATTAAAAGGTTTATTCACCAAGACCAAGTGGGTTTATTCCTGGACTGCAAGTTTGGTTCAAAATCCACAAAAAAATTAATGTGATATAATACATTAATAAAAAAAGGAACAAGAAGCATATGATACCCTCAATAGATGCTGAAAAAGCATTTGACAAAGTACAGCATCCTTTCTTGACCAAAACTCTTTACAGTGTAGGGATAGATGATACATACCTCAACATCATCAAGATCATCTATGAAAACTCAAAGACTCCACTTCAAAATGGTTAGAACTCATAAAGGAATTCAGTAAAGTGTCAGGATATAAAATCAATGCACAGAAATCAATAGCATTTCTATACACCAGCAGCAAGACAAAAGAAAGAGAAATTAAGGAGTCTATCCCATTTATAATTTCACCCAAAATCATAAGACACCTAGCAATAAACCTAACCAAAGAGGCAAAGAATCTATACTCAGAGGACTATAAAGTACTCATGAAAGAAATTGAGGAAGCCACAAGGAAATGGAAAAACATCCCATGCTCATGCATTGCAATAAAAATTGTGAAAATATCTATGCTACCTAAAGCAATCTACATATTTAATGCAATCCCTATCAAAATACCATCAACTTTTTTTCAAAGAAATAAAGCAAATAATCTTGAAATTTATATGGAAGCAGAAAAGACCACAAATAGCCAAAGGAATGTTGAAAAAGAAAACCAAAATTGGGGGCATCATAATTCCAGACTTCAAGCTCTATCACAAAGCTGTCATCATCAAGATGGTATGGTACTGGCACAAAAACAGACACTTAGATCAATGAAACAGAAAAGATAGCCCAGAAATGGACCCTCAACTCTCTGGTCAACTAATCTTTGACAAAGCAGGAAATAATGTGCAATTGAAAAAAAGACAGTCACTTCAACAAATGATGTTGGGAAAATTGGACAGCCACATGCAGAAGAATGAAACTGGACCATTTCCTTCCAGCACACACAAAAATAGACTCAAAATAAATGAAAGATCTCAATGTGATACAGGAATCCTTCAAAATTCTTGAGAAGAACACAGGCAGCAACCTCTTCAACCTCAGCTACAGCAACTTCTTCCTAGAAACATCACCAAAGGCAAGGGAAGCAAGGGCAAAAATAAATTATTGGGACTTCATCAAGATCAAAAGTTTTTTGCACAGCAAAGAAAACAGTCAACAAAACCAGAAGACAACTAAAAAATAAAATTGAATTCAATGAAAGTATACCAAAAATGAAATATATATAAAAGTCAAGGCCCAGATAGCTTCACAGGTGAATTCTACCAAACATTTAAGGAGATCATTTCATTTCTTCTCAAATTATTCTAAAAAATAGAAGAGGAAGGAAAACTTCCAAATTGATTCTATGAGGCCACGATACTAAATCCAGATAAGGACACAACAAATAAAAACAATTATAGACCGATACCTTTCATGAACATAGGTGTAAAAATCCTCAACAAAATACAAGCAAATAAAAGCCAATAATATATTAAAAAATCAGTCACCATGATCAAGTTGGTTGAAGGAGTGATTCAATATGAACAAATCAATCAATGTGATAATCACATCAATAAAAGAAAGGACAGTAAACAAATGATTACTTCAATATATGCAGAAAAAGCCCTTAACAAACTATAACATCCATTCATGACAAAGACTGTCAACAAAGTAGGTTTAGAGAAAACATATCTCAGAATAATAAAAATGATACATGAAAAACACACAGTCAACATCGTCCTTTATAGGGAAAAGGTGAGAATTTTCCCTGTAAGGTCAGGAATAAAACAAGGATTTCCACTCTCAAAACGTTGGTTCAATGCAGTACTGGAAGTCCTAGCCACAGCAATCAGACAACAAAAAGAAATTAAACACATCCTAATCAGTAAGAAATAAGTAATATTTTCAACAATATGAAAAACTAATAAAGTACTGTATGGTGACTAACATAACATAATAATAAAAAAAAAGAGCAGAAGGTGCAGAAGACTTTCTTAACGCACAGAAATAGACACAGAAAGAGAGATAAAATGAGCAGAGAAATCTATCCTAAATGAAAGAACAGGACAAACCCATGCCGTAATATCGAACTTAAACAGACATAAGTAACATACTTGATAGAGAATTTGAAGCAATGATCATAAGATAATTACTCATTGGCCTTGGGAAAAGAGTGGAAGACTTGAGGCATTAACACAGAGATAAGGAATAATATAATAAAGATCAAGTTTTCAATGAACAAAATGAGGAAAACTTGATAGAATGAACAGCTATATGGAAGAAACAGTGGAATGGAATAGTGACAGAAAAATGTCTGTAATATAATGTAATGTAATGTAATATCTGTAATCAGGCTGAATAGTAGAGGGAGTACAGAATTATGTAAAATGAAAACAGACTTAGGGAACACAGTGATTTCAACTAACATAGTAACATTCATATTATAGGAGTCCCGGGGCGGTGGGGGGATAGGAAGAGAGAATAAAATTTACTTGAAGAAATAATAGCTGAAAACATCCTTAATCTGGGGAAAGAAACAGACCTCCAGATCCAGGAACCACAGAGAATCCCCAAAATTTTTTAAAAAAGCAGATTCACACCAAGACATACTGTGATTAAAATAGCAAAATACGCTGTTGAAGAAAAAATCCTAAAAGTCACAAGACAGAAGAAGTCACTAAGTTACAAGGGAAAAAATATTAGTCTAAAAGGAGATTTTTCAACAATAACTCTCCAGGCCAGAAGAGATTGGCATGATACATTCAAAATGCTGAATGGGAAAAACCTATAGCCAAGAATATCTAACAAGGTTATCATTCAGAATAGAAGGAGAAACAGAGACTTTCTGGGGGAGGGGAGGGAGAAAGGGGTAGCTAAAGGAGTTAGTGGTTATTAAGCCAGATCCATAAGAAATATTAAAATGTACACACTGAATGGAAAGGAGAGAGCAAAGCTGACAATATAGAGGTAGGAAACACAAAGGCAGTAACAACAAGTATTTTTTAAAAACTGAGTCAAGAAACACACACAAAAAAATATAAAGTATAACAAACAACTAAAATATGGGGAGGAGAGAATAATGGGTTCAAACTTAAATGACCAACAGCTTAAGATAGACTGCTATATATACAAGATGTTATATAGAAACATAATGTTTCTATATCAAAAACCACTAATAAAAAGGCAGAAAATAAAGAGAAAGGAATCCAAATATATTGCTAAAGAAAACCAGCAAGCCATAAAGGATAACAAGAGAATAAATGATCAGATAAAATCTTCATAAATGACCACAAAACAAACAACAAAATGGCAATAAATACATAAGTATCAATAATTACTTTGAATGTAAATTGACTAAATATGCCAATAAAAAACATAGGGTCTCGTAATGGATGAAAAAACAAGACCCACCTATATGCTGCCTACAAGATTCTCATTTCAGATATAAAGACATCCACAGACTGAAAGTGAGAGGATGGAGGGGTGCCTGGGTGGCTCAGCAGGTTAAGCATCCAATTCTACATTTTTGACTCAAGTCATGATCTCACAGTTGGGGGATAAAGCCCCATGTCAGACTCTGTTCAGTGCAAAGTCTGATTTAGATTCTCTCTCCCTCTCCCTCCCATTCTCTCTCTCTCTCTCTCTCTTAAATAAATCAATAAAATTCTTTAAAAAAATGAAATGGAGAGGATGGAGAAATATATGTCACACAATAGATGTCAAAGAAAGCCAGTGTAACAATACATATATAGAACAAAGTAGACTTTAAAACAAAACAAACAAACAAGCAAGCAAAAAAAAAAAAAAAAAAAAGTAATAGGAGGCAAAGAAGGACATTATATAAAAATAAAGAGAAAAATACAACAAGAAGATATAACAATTGTAAATATCTATGCACCCAACATAGGAGCAACCAAATACATAAGAGTTAATAAACATAAAGGAAATGATTGATAATAATGCAATAATAATAGGGGACTTTAACACCTCACATACACCAATGGGCAGATCTTCTAAACAGAAAATCAACAAGGAAACAATATCTTTGAATGACACACTGGAACAGAATGATCTAAGTTATATTCAGAACATTCCATCTTAAAAAAGCAGAATACACATTCTATTCAAGTGCACATTGGACAGTCTCAAGAACAGATAATAACCCATAAAACAAACATCAACATATTCAACAAGATGGAAAACATACTATATGTATTTTCTGACCACGAAAGTACAAGACAGCCACACACACACAAAAATGTGTATGGACCACAAATAGATAGATGTTAAATAACAAGTTACTATACAAAGAATGAGTCAATCAGTAAATAAAAGAAATATTAAGTCCATGGAAACAAATGAAAATGAAAACACAGGAGTTTAAAATCTGTAGATGCAGCAAAAGCAGTTCTAAAAGGGGAGTTTATATCAATACAGAACTACTTCAAGAAGCAAGAAAAATTTCAAATATAAAAAACCTTTCCTTGAACCTAAAAGAGCTATAAAGAGAATAAAAAAAAACCTACAACTAGCAGAAGGAAGGAAATAATGAAGATTAGAGGAGAACTTAAAGATATAGAAACGAAAATAACAATAGAACAAACTGGAAGCTGGTTCTTTGAGAAAAATCAATAAAATTGGTAAGTCTCCAGTCAGCTTTACCAAGAAAGAAAAAGGAAAGGACTCAAATAAATAAAGTCAAAAATCAGAGAGAAGAAATAACACCAAGACCACAGAAATACAATAATAAAAGGATATTATGAAAAAGTATATGCCAACAAACTAGGCAACCTGGAAGAAATAGATAAATTCCTAAAAATATATAAGCTACCAAAACTGAAAAGGGAAGAAATAGAAAATTTGAACAGGCTGATAACTTGGCAAAGAAATTGAGTCAGTAATTACAAAACTCCCAACAAACAAAAGTGCAGGACTAGATGGCTTTAGAAGCAAACATTTAAAGAATAATTAATACTGCTCTATTAAACTATTCTAAAAAAAAAAAAAAGAAAAGGAAGGAAAATTTCCAAATACTGTGAGGCCAGTATTACCCTAATAGCAAAAGCAAATAAAGACACCACAAAAAAAAGACAACTACAGGCCAGTATCCTTCATGAACATAGATGCAAAAATGCTCAACAAAAAATGAATTCAATAATACATTAAAAAATCATTCACCATGATCAAGTGGTAGTTATTCCTTGCTTGCAAGGGTGATGCAATAGTCTCAAATCGATCAACATGATGCATCACATCAGTGATAATAAAGATAAGAACCATATGATCCTTTCATTAGATGCAGAAAAAGCATTTGACAAAGTACACCATCCATTCATGATAAAAACTCTCAACTTTATAGGCTGAGATGGAACATAGCTCAACATAATAAAGGCCATATATGAAAAACCCTCAAATGAACAAAACTCTCAATGGAGAAAAACTGAGAGCATTTCTCCTAAAGTCAGGAACAAGATAAGATGTCCACTCTCAGCACTGTTATTCAACACAGAAGTGGAAGTCTCAGCGACAGCAGTCAAGCAACAAAAAGAAATAAAATACATACAAATGGGCAAGAAAGAAGTAGGTTTTTCACTATTTACAGATAATATGATTTTACATATAAAACCCAAAAGACTCCATCAGAAAAATTGCTGGAACTGATAAATGAATTCATTAAAGTCACAATAAACAAATCAATGTACAAGAATCTGTTGCATTTCCATATATCAATAATCAAGCAGGAGAAAAAGAAATAAAAAAAAATAATTCCATTTACAATTGCATCTAAAATTGTAAGATGTGACATAAAGTTAAGAAGGTGAAGAATTAGGGGGATGTGAGGCTTTCCTCGACCCTTGAACACAGCTATATTGAGGTCAGATCACTTGGAACATCCAGGAAATTAATCTGGGGATTCAAAAAAGGATATCCACTGTTCAGGGGAGACAATATAATAGGTGAGAGGTGCAGGAAAGGGAATTGGGGGAGATAAATGCTGACATGCTGTGAAGGGCAGGGAAAACTTTCCTTGTGGAGAGAAAAGAGAGAGAGGGTAGAGGGATGGAGAGAATACAGCATGAGGATTACACAAGAACACCTCTCCAAAATATGGATGGGGGAGCTGAGAGAACTGAGTGGTGCAGGAGTTTTTCAAACAGTGAATGTATCTTAAACTCTGAAATGTTGCAAGTGCAGAACTTTCATTGGAGCAGAGCTGTAGCATGACGTTCTGAAGAGATGGAAGGCCCTGGAACGCATGGAAAGTGGAGTAGGAATCTTCAGAATCTCACTGGGAGAGACAGTTCCCCTTCCCAGAATACATTTGGAAGAGAGTATATTGCCTCTTCAGAACAAAAGAACTCTCAGACTCCAGCAAATGGCTGTTTTCATTGACAAGAGTCAAAGGAAAATTCAGAGGGTGGATAATCTGGTCGCCCTTTTTCATATTGCCATAGCATAGAATCCAGGCATTGTGCAGATGGGGGACTGATTTTGTTTGTTTGTTTGTTTGTTCCTGGGACAATGGGCACTAGTCAGAGTGCAGAGATCCTCTAGTCCACAAGAGGGAGCAGATCTAAGCACTGCTGGCTCCTTTAAGATTTGGAGTTTTGATTCCCAGCCTCACTAGTGATAAATGCAGGAGAGCTGGGCGCTGGGTGTGTTGATGGCACTCACTTCCCTGTGAGGGCTTCCTGAACTGGGGTAAGTGTGAGATGGGGTGTCCTTATTTTACCTCTGCTACCAACATGGTCAGACATCAGAGAGCAACAGTGGCCTCAGTGGAGGAAGAAGCTGATTACATCAAACTCTGCCATCCCTGTGCTTGGGAAGTGTTTTTTTTTTTTTTCTTTTTTTAAGATTTTTATTTATTTGACAGAGAGATAGCACAAGTAAGCAGAGTGGCAGGCAGAAGGGAAAGAGAAGCAGGCTCTCTGCTGAGCAGGGAGCCTGATGCGGGGTTCGATCCCAGGACCATGGAATCATGACCTGTGCCAAAGGTGGAGGCCAAACCCCTGAACAACCCGGGCACCACTGTTTGTTTGTTCTAAACTGTGGCAGGACTGACCCTGAGCCAACCCAGCAGGCCTCTACCCCAGAACAGTAACACAGGCAGCATGCCACATACACCACATCTATAGAAAATACAGTGATGTACACCATCCCTTTCAGTTCTTGTTGACATAAGACCATGAGAGACTATGGACTCCAGGAAATAATCTGATGATTTCAGAGGGGAGGGGAAGGGAGAGATAGGGTAGCCTGATGATGGGTATTAAAGAGGGGATGTGTTGTAATGAATACTGGGCATTATACATAAATAATGAATCATGGAATACTATATCAAAAACTAATGATGACTAACATAACATAAAGAAAAGAAAAATAAATAAATAAAACCAGGATGTATTTTTATCTTTTATTCTTTTTTCCTTTGGAATCAGATGTAGTTAGTTTTTACATTTCTCTCTCTCTCTCTCTCTCTCTCAGTCTTCTTTGTTTCTTTTATTTTTATCTATTTATCTATTTTTTTTTCTTTTTATTTGTAATCAGGATTGTAGTTTCTTTCCTTTTTTTATTGTCCCTTTTCTTTTTCTCTTATTTATTGGATCAAGGTTTTTTTTTTTCTTCCTCTCTCTCTCTTCTTTTTTTTTTTCAAGCTTTTTTTCAAAAAACAAAAAACAAAAACAAAACTAAACTAAAGCATACCTAGATAAAGATCCAAGGCAAGCAAAGAGGAACTCTGTAGAGGAAAGACAGGTGGGGAAGAGCAGCCAAAATGAAACAATGGAGTGAACACAGCATAAAAGAAAAACACTTCCTGAAGTGCCAGGCCCTGGACAGTGTATGATCTCTTTTTAATATAACACTACTCTAAGATACAAGATAGAAACTTAGCCAAATGGCAAGATGGAATAATTCTACCTGAAAGAAATATCAGAAAGATATCACAGGGAGGAACTTGCTCAAAGCAAATATAAGCAATATATCTGAACAAGAATTTAGATCAACAGTTATAAAATTACTAACCATACTTGAAGAAAACATAGAAGATGAAGAGAAATGTCCACTGCAGCCATAAAAGACCTAAACACTAGTCAGGCTGAAATAAAAAATGCTATAACTGAGATGCAGACAGACTGGATATAAACACTGTTAGGGAGGCAGAAGCAGAGGAGAGGATAGGTGATGTAGAAGATAAATTTATGGAAAATAATGGAACTGAAAAGAAAAGGGAAAGAAAACAATTAGATCATGAAGGTAGACTTATGGAATTCAGTGATGTCATAAAGGGAAATAACATCCATATCATAGGAGCCCTAGAAGAAGAGTGGGAAAAGGAGGCAGAAGGATTATTTGAACAAATTGTAGCTGACAACTTCCCTAATCTGGGGAAGAAAATGTCATTTAAGTACAAGAGGCACAAAGAACTCCCCTGAAAATCAACAAAACAGTGGTCAACACTCTGATATATCATAGTGAAACTTGCAAAATACAAAGATAGCAAGAAAATTCTGAAATGAGCTTGGGAGAAAAAGTCTTTAACCTACAAGGCTAGACACATAAGGCTGAGCACATTGGTCCTCAGAAACCTGGCAGGACAGAAAAGAGTGGCGTGATATATTCAACATATTAAATGGGAAAAATATGAATCCAAGAATATTTTATCCACCAAAACTGTTATTCAGAACAGAAAGAGAGATAATGGGTTTCCAAAACAAACAGAAACCAAAGGAGTTCCTGAAAAT
This sequence comes from Mustela nivalis, assembly GCF_964662115.1. Lineage (NCBI taxonomy): Eukaryota > Metazoa > Chordata > Mammalia > Carnivora > Mustelidae > Mustela > Mustela nivalis. The sequence goes on from NC_139040.1 coordinate 73,936,164, forward strand.
TAAGCCAGCCCTGCCAGAAATATGAAAAGGGGACACTTTGAGCAGAAAGAGAGTCAAAAGTAATGACCAGAAAGGAACAGAGACAATCTATAGAACAGTGACCTGACAGGTAATAAATGACACTAAATTCACATCTTTCAAGAACTACTTTGTTTTCTTTTTAATTTTTATTTATTTTTAAAATTTCTTTTCAGTGTTCCAGAATTCATTGTTTATGCACCACTCCCAGTACTTCATGCAATACGTGCCCTCCATAATACTGAACACCAGGCTAACCCAACCTCCCATCCCCCTCCCCTCCAAAACCTTCAGATTGTTTCTCAGAGTCCACAGTCTCTCATGGTTTGTCTCTCCCTCCAATTACCCCCAACTCCTTTCTCCTCTCCATCTCCCCATGTTATTCCCTATGTTCCACAAATAAGCAAAAACATATGATAATTGACTCTCTCTGCTTGACTTATTCACTCAGCATAATCTTTTCCAGTCCCATCCATGTTGATACAAAAGTTGGGTATTCATCCTTTCTGATGGAGGCATAATACTCCATAGTATATATGGACCACATCTTCCTTATCCATTCCTCCATTGAAGGGTGTCTTGGTTCTCTCGAGTTTGGTGACTATGGCCATTGCTGCTATGAACATTGGGGTACATATTGCCTTTCTTTTCACTACATCTTTATAAGGTTCCAAAACTGAATCAGGAAGATATTGAAAACCTGAATAGACCAATATTTAGTAACGAGGTTGAAGCAGTGATCAAAAACTTCCCAAAAAACAAGAGCCCACGACCTGACAGATTCCCTGGGGAATGCTACCAAACATTAAAAGAAGAAATGATACTTATTATTCTGAAGCTGTTTCAAAAAATTGAATCAGAATGGAAACTTCCAGACTCTTTTTATGAAGCCAGCATTACCCTGATCCCCAAACCAGGCAAAGACCCCATCAAAAAGGAGAATTTCAGACCAATAACCCTGATGAATATGGATGCCAAGATTCTCAACAATATCCTAGCTAACAAGATCCAACAGTACATTAAAACAATTATCCATCATGACCAGGGATTTATCCCTGGGTTGCAAGGGTAGTTCAACATTCGCAAATCAATCAATGTGATGGAACAAATCAATAAGAGAAGAGAGAAGAACCACATGGTCCTCTCAATTGATGCACAAAAAGCATTTTACAAGATACAGCATCCATTCCTGATTAAAACTCTTTAAAGTATAGGGATAGAGGGAACATTCTTCAGCTTCATAAAATTCAATTATAAAAAACCCACAGTGAATATCATCCTCAATGGGGAAAAGCTGACAACTTTCCCTTTGAGATCAGGAACACAACAAGGATGCCCACTCTCACCATTCTTGTTCAACATAGTATTAGAAGTCCTAGCAACAGAAATCAGACAACAAAAAGAAATAAAAGGCATTCAAATTGGCAATGAAGAAGTCAAAGTCTCTCTCTTCACAGGCAACATGATACTTTAAATGGAAAACTCAAGAACTACTTTGAATGTAAGTGAACTAAAAGCTCCAATCAAAAGACATAAGGTACAAGAATGACTTTTTAAAAATGATCTATATGTTGCTGACAAAAGACTCACTTTAGACCCAAACACACTTCCAGGTTTCAAGTGAGGGGGTGGAGAACAATTTATCATGCTACAGGACATCAAAAGAAGCCTGTAGTTTCCAGCTATCCTTAAGTCAAATAAACTAGATTTTATACCAGACTATAATAAGAGATGAAGAGTGACACTACACCATAATAAAAGGGGCTGTACCACAAGAAGATCTAATAGCTGTAAATATTTATGCCCCAATACATACATCAATTAATGACAAATTTAAATAAACTCATAGATAAAAGTAGAACAATAGCAGGGAATTTTATTATCCTACTTGTAGCAATGGACAGATCATCTAAGTGGAAGTTCAACAAGGAAACAAGGGCTTTGAATGACACACTAGACTAATGGACTTAACAGTAATATTCAAAACATTTCATTCTAAAGCAGCAGAATACACATTCTTTTTGACTGAACATGGAACATTCTCCAGAATATATGACATGCTGGGTCACAGATCAGGACTCAACTAGTAGAAAAATATTAAGATCATATTGTACCTATTTTCAGACCACAATACTATGAAATTGGAAATCAACACAAGAAAAAACTCAGGAGGAGCATAATACATGGAAGTGAAAGGACATCTTACTAAAAATGAATGGGTCAAACAGGAAACTAAAAAAGAATTTTAAAAATACAAGGAAGGAAATGAAAATGAAAACACAACAGTTCAAAACTTTCAGGATACAGCAAAGGTGGTCCTATGAGGGAAGTATATAGCAATACAGGTCTTCCTCAAAAAGCAAGAAAAGTCTCAAATAAGCAACCTAACCTTACATCTACAGGAACTGGACAAAGAACAGCAAATAAAGCCTAAATCCAGCAGAAGAAGAAAAAGAATAATGATCACAGCAAAAATCAATGACATAGAAATAAAAATAGTTGTAGAACAGATCCAGGATACTAGGAACTGGGTCTTTGAAAGAATTAACAAGATTGAGGAATGTCCCACCAACGTTAACAAAAAGAGGAAGGATCCAAATAAATACAATCATCAATGAAAGGGGAGAGATCACAACAAATACCACAGAAATACAAAAAGTTCTAAGAGAATATTATGAACAAATGTACACCAACAAATTAGGCAATCTGGAAGAAATGGATACATTCCTAGAAACATAAAAACTACCAAAACTGAAACAGGAAGAAACAGAAAAGTGGAACAGACCCAAAACCAGAAAAGAAATTGAATCAGTAATCAAAAATATCCCAACAAACAAAAATACAGGGCCAGATGGCCTCCCAGCAGTATTCTACCAAACATTTAAAGAATTAATACCTATTCTTCTGAAGCTGTTTCCAAAAATATAAATGGAAGGAAAACTTCCAGACTCATTCTTTTAGACACAAATTATCCTGATCTCAAAACTAGATAATGACTACATTAACAAGGATGATTACAGACTAATATCCCTGATGAACATGGATTAAAAATTCCTCACCAAGGTACTGACAAATAGGATCCAATAGTACATTACAAGTATTATTCACCATGACCAAGTGGGATTTATTCCTGGGTTGCAGGGGTGGTTCAACAAACACAATCCAGCAATGTGATATACTATATTAATAAAAGAAATAAGAACCATATTATATAATCCTCTCATGGATGCAGAAAAAACATTTGACAAAATACAGCTTCCTTTCTTGATAAAAACCCTCTACAAAGTAGAGATAGAGCAAACATACCTCAATATCATAAAGGCTATAATACGAAAGACCCAGAGCAAATATCATTCTCAATGAGGAAAAACTGAGACCTTTTCCCCTATGGTCAAGAACATGACAAGGATGTCCACTCTCACCACTGTTGTTCAACATAGTGCTGGAAATCCTAGCCTCAGCATTCAGACAACAAAAAGAAATAAAATGCATCCATGTGAGCAAAGAAGAAGTCAAACTTTCACTCTTTGTAGATGACATGACATTCTATAAAAAACCTTAAATACTTCATAAAAAATTACTAGAACTGATACAAGAATTCAGCAAAGTCACAGGATATAAAATAAATATGCAGATGTCTGTTGCATTTCTCTACAACAATAATGAAGCAGCAGAAAGGAAAATCAAAGAATTGGTCCCATTTACAATTGCACCAAAAACCATATGATGCCTTGGAATAAAGCTAACCAATGAGATAAAAAGATCTGTACTCTGAAAACTACAGAACACTTATGAAAGAAATTCAGGAAGACACAAAGAAGTGGAAAAAACTTTCCCTGCTATGGATTGGAAGAATAAATACTTTCAATTGCCAGTACTACTAAAAGCAATCTATACATTCAATGCAATGTTTATCAAAACAACACCAGTATTTCTCACAGATCTGGATCAAATAATTCTAAAATTTCTATGGCACCATAAATGAACCTGAATAGCCAAAGTAATGTTGACAAAGAAAACCAAAGCTTGAGGCATCACAATTCTGGGGTTCAAAGTGTGTAAAATTGTAATAATCAAGACAGCATGGTACTGGCACAAAAACAACACACAGATTAATGGCTCAGAACAGAGAATCCAGAAATGGATCCTCGATTCTACTGTCAACTAATCTTCAAAGCAGTAGGAAAGAAAATCCAATGGAAAAAAAGCAAGTTTTTAACAAATTATGTAGGGAAAATTGGACAGCCACACACAGAAGAATGAAAGTGGGTCATTTTCTCACACCATACAGAAAAATGAACCCAAAGTGGATAAAAGATTTAAATGTAAGACTGGAAACCTTCAAAATCCTAGAGGAGAACACAGGCAGCAACCCCTTTAAGTTTGGCCACAGCAAATTCTTGCTAGACAGGTCTCCAAAAGGGAGACATAAGCAAAAATGAATGATTGGGACTTTATCAGGATAAAAGCTTTTGTATAGCAAAGGAAACAATGAACAAAACTAAAAGGAAACCTATGAAATTGGATAAGATATTTGCAAATAACGTATCTGATAAAGGGCTAGTATCCAAAGTCTATAAAGAACTTAGCAAACTCAACACCCCCAATATAAAAAATCTATTCAAGAAATGGGCAGAAGACATTAATTGACATTTCTCCAAAGATGATAACAAATGTTCAACAACACTCAACATTGGGGAAATGCAAATCTAAACCAGAATGTGATACAACCTCACACCTGTCAGAATACTTAAAATTAACACTTCAGGAAAAAAAAAATTTGATGAGGATGTGAAAAAAGGGGAACAGCCTTACACTCTTGATGGGAATGCAAATTAATGCAGCCACTCTGGAAAACAGGATGAGGGTTATCCAAAAAGTGAAAAATAGAATAACTCTATGACCCAGCAATTGCACTGAGTTATTTATCCAAAGGACACCAAAATAGTGATTCACCGGGGGCATATGTACCAAAAAGTTTATAGAAACAATGTCCACAATTGACAAAACATGTAAAGCATCCATATGTCCATCAATGGATGAATGGATAAAGGTGCAGTACACATACACAATGGAATATTACCAAGCCATTAAAAAGAGTGAAATGTTGCCATTTTCAACGATGTGGGTGGAACTAGAGTGTATTATGCTAAGCAAAATAAGTCATTCAGAGAAAAATGAAAGCCATGTGATTTTACTTATATTTGGAATTTGAGAAACAAAACTGATTAACATAGGGGAAGGTAAGGAAAAATAAAACATGAAAAAATAGAGAGCCAGATCATAAGAGACTCTTAACTATAGGGGACAAACTGGGGAGTTTTGGAGGGAGGGTGGCCAGGAGTATTTGCATGAACAGAGAAAGAGGCCAATCATAAAAGACTCTTAAGTATAAGGGACAAACAGAAGGTTTTTGGAGGGATGGTAGGTGGGAGTATTTGGGTGAAGGGTATTAAGGAGGGCATTGATGTAATGAGAACTGGATATTATATATCACTAAATTCTACCCTGAAACTAATAATGCACTATATGTTAATGGACATGAATTTAAATTTAAAAATTATAAAATAATTACACCTAGATAGGCATAGCCTAATCAAAATGGTGAAAGACCTGTACTCTGAATAGTATAAAACACTGAAGAAAAAAAAAAAAAAGAAGACACAAAGAAATGTAAAGACATTGTTTGGAAGAACAAATATTATAAACATATAAATACTTACAAAACTCAACACTCAAAAAACAAATAATCCAGTTAAAAATGTGCAGAAGACATGAACAGGCATTTCTTCAAAGAAGACATACAAATGACTAACAGGCATATGAAAAAAAATCTCAACATGGCTTATCATTAGGGAAATGCATATCAAAACTACAATGAGTTTGTATACACCTCACACCTGTCAAAATGCCTAAAATCAACAACAGAAGAAACAACAGGTGCTGGTGAGGATGTGGAGAAAAGTGACACGCATGCACTGTCAGTGGGAAAGTAAAGTGGTCAGCCACTCTAGAAAAGAGTATGGAGCTCCTTTAAAAAGTTAAAAATTGGGGCACCTGGGTGGCTCAGTGGGTTAACGCCTCTGCCTTCAGCTCAGATCATGATCCCAGGGTCCTGGGATCAAACCCCCCACTGGGCTTTCTTCTCAGCGGGGAGCCTGTTTCCCTTCCTCTTTTTCTGCCTGCCTCTCTGCCTGCTTGTGATCTCTATCTGTCAAATACATAAATAAAATCCATAAAAAGAGAGATTTATAAAAAGTTAAATTTGAACTATCTTATAGTCCAGCAATTGCACTATAGGTAATTACTCTAATACAAGAACTAATTGAAAGGGATACATGCACCCCAGTGTTTATAGCAGCATTATTTACAATAGCCAAGAAATGGAAGAAACACTAATGTCCACTGACTGATGATAAACACATGTGGTACATATACAGTGGAATATTATTTAGCCATTAAAAAGAATGAAATCTTGTCATTTTCTCTTTTTTTAAGATTTTCTTTGTTTATTTGAGAGGCAGAGATCACAAGTAGGCAGAAAGGCAGGTGGTGGTGGTGGTGGGGGGAAGCAGGCTCCCTGATGAATAGAAATCCCGATGGAGGGCTCAATCCCAGGACCCTGAGATCATGACCTGAGCCAAAGGCAGGGGCTTTAACCCACTGAGCCACCCAGATGCCCCCAAATCCTGCCACTTTCAATGACATGGATAGAGCTAGAGAGTATAATGCTACATGAAATAAGTCAGTTGGAAAAACACAAATACCATATGATTTGAATCATATGTGGAATTTAAGAAACAAAACAAAAAAAGGGGAAATATAAAAGAAAGAGAAAGAGAGCAAGATAGAAATCAAGAAACAGACTCAATTATTGAGAACAACCTGATAGTTATCAGAGGGGTAGGGACTGGGGGTGGGTTAAATTGCTGATGGAAATTAAGGAATGTACTTGTGATGAGCACAGGGTAATATATGGATGTATTGAGTTACTCCATTGTCCACCTGAAACTAATATAAAACTATATGTTAACTAACTGTAATTAAAATATGAGCATAAAAACTTTTTAAAAAAATAGTATGTACTTTCGATGGGTGGGTCAAGAGGGGAATGCAAAGTTAATTAAGGAGTATAAAGTTTCAGTTTCACAAGATGGAGAGAACTAAGAAAGAGGATGCTGGTGGTAGTGGCACAGCATTATGAATGTATTTAATATCAATTACCTATACACATAGAAATGGTTAAGATGATAATTTTTATGTCATGTGTATTGTAGAATAATTAACAAATTGAAAAAAAACCATAATAACGTAAGTACCCAATTATCAAAAAACTAAGTGTACAATACAGTTTTGTTAATTCTAAGCACAATATTGTATAATAGATCTCTGGAAATTTTTTATCTTACATAACTGAAACCCACTGAACAGCATCTCCCCACTTCCCCTTCCACCCAGACCCATTCTATTTTCTGCTGTGATGAATCTGACTACTTTAGATACTTATATAAGTGGAATCAAGTAGAATATTTCCTTTTGTGACTGGCTTATTTCACAGAGGGTAATGTCCTCAAAGTTTATCCATGTTGTAACATATGACAGGATTTCTTTCTTATTTATGATTGAATAATATTCTATAGTATTTATATTATTTTCTTTATCCATTTATGTCTCAATAAACATTTAGGTTATTTCCACCTCTTGTTTATTGTTAATAAAACTACAATAAACACAAGAGTGCAGATATCTTTTTAAAATCTTAACTTTGGGGGTACCTGGGTGGCTCAGTGGGTTAAACCTCTGCCTTTGGCTTGGGTCATGATCTCAGGGTCCTGGAATCAAGTCTCGTATCAGTTTCTCTGTTCAGCAGGGAGCCTGCTTCATCCCCTTTTCTCTCTCTGCCTGCCTCTCTGCCTACTTTTGATCTCTCTCTGTCAAATAAATAAATAAAATCTTCAAAAAAAATAAAATCCTAACTTTTACTCTTTTGTACAAAAACAGAGGTGAGGTTGCTGCATCATATGGTAGTTCTACTGTTATTTTGGAAGGAATCTCCATGTTCTCTATAGAAGATGCATCATTTTACATTACAACCAGGAATGCAGAGGACTTTCAATTTCTCCATATTGTCACCAACACTTGTTATTTTCTGTTTCTGTTTTTTAAATAATGGCCATCCTGACAGATGTGAGGTGATACTTACTTGTGGTTTTTCATTTGTATTTTCCCTTGTAATGATGTTTAACATCTTTTTTTATATATATTTGAGTTCCATTTGTATATCTTATTTGGGAAAATGTGTATTTAAGCATTTTAGCTATATCTTAATCAGATTATTATTTTTTCTATTAAGTTTAGGAGTTCCATATGCATTTTGGCTCTCATCCCTTTCCAGATATCTGATTTAGAAATATTCTGTCACATGTTATAATTTGCCTTTGCACTCTTTAGATTGTTTTCAATGTAGTCCAGAGAGATACTTTTTGTCTTAAGTTGACCTACATACACATTTTTGCTTTTGTTGCCTGTGTTTTTGGTGTCATATGCAAAAAAACATTGCCAAGAACAATGCTTTTATGGGTCAAAGGTTTGTGTCTTCCCCAAATTCACATCTTGGTACACTAAACTCCACTGTGGTGGTATTTAGAAGTTGGTACTTTGATACATAGCTTGTTTTAGATTAGGTCATAAAGGTAGGAGTCTAATGGTGGGATTAGTATCCTTATTAGAAGAGGAAAACAAATATCAGATCTCCCCCTCTCTCTCCTTCCTCCCCACTCCTTTGTCTCTCCACAGACAGGCACTGAGAATAAGCTATGTGAACACACAGTAAAAAGGCAGCCATCTGCAAGCCAGGAAGAATTGAAACTGCCAAAACCTTGGTTTTGGAGTTCCCAGCCTCCAAAACTGTGAAAAAAATGTATTTGTTTAAGCCACTGGTCAATGGTATTTTATTATAGCACAAATAAAACCCTGGGATTGGCTATGAAACTGTGTAATGGGTAGAAGCTGAAATAATTTGAATTGCATGCTAGAAAAAAATAAGACAACTATTTAGGGAATGCTGAAAGAAATTCTGGTGAGGGTTTAGAGAGAAAAGAATAGAATTGGTGAGAAAGCCTACATCTTCCTACAGAAACATATGAACAGCACGATAGTAGAAATATGGGTGGTAAGACTACTTCTGATAATGTCTCAGTATAAAATAAGAAACAATAAAGAAAAAGCAATACTTGCTATAAATTATTCAGGAAATTGGCTAAATTGTTTTTATGTTCTAGTGTGTCGAAGGTAAAACTTGTGAGCAATAAAATTGCATAAAGAGATTGTTAAAGAGATTTATATGCAAAAGGTTGAAAAAAAACAAAGTTCCTTCTGACTGTTATGGTAAAATAAGATAAGGGGAGTTAATTGAAGAAGAAAATGTTCAGCAAAAAATAACCGGAAGTAAAGATGTGGTAAATTCTAAATCTTCCCCTATTGCAAAAGAAAGAAAGGTATTTGGAGGATAACACCAATATTTTGGTTAACCATTTGATAAATTAGTGTGAGTGTGAACCATAGACATAATAAGTCACATCAATAGAAAAAAGAATATAGATGGGAATATACCAGAAAAGATACTGGCAATTTGAACTAAAGGTGATAGAGATAATGAAATGTAATTAAAGAAAGTTGTCAAACTTCTTACATCCTAAAAGACCAGAACAAAGACCTATTAGACTGTAAATGTGCTATTCAAGATAAGGGGAAAATGACCCCAGTGGCAAATCAGAGATCATTAGGGATCCTTTCTCAGTCTCAAAGTGTACATATGTGTGTGTGCATACACAATTACCTTGGTTTCAACAGGGCAGGTGGGATCTTCCAGAAACCTTAAAATGTAGACCCACCTGGCAGAGACAATGAGTGTGGGATGCCCAGCAAAACCTGGCACGGTGCAAACACCACCCAGAAAAAAAAATTGTCAGGGAAAGGCACAATCTCCAACCTGGTATGCCCAGAAGTCTTGGACAACACCCTCATGGGTCTGGAAGGTAGAACATCAAAACAAAGAGAATAATTACACGTGAGTCTGAAGATCTTATGAAATTTGGCTTACTGAACTTCAGATTTGTTTGTGACTCCTTTCTTTCTCCCGTTCCCCTCCCTTTTTGGAATGAGAATGTCTATCTTATGTCTGTCCCACCATTATATGTTGGAAGCACATTACTTATGTAGTTTCACAGGTACACAGATTGAGAGGAATTTTTCTTCAGGATGAATGTTATCTCCAATCTCACCAATATCTGATTTAGATAATATTTGAATGAGACGGAAAAAAGAAAAGAGAGAGTAAATCAAGCCATAAATGATTCTTTTTTAAAAAAGATTGTTTTATTTATTTAACAGAGACAGATACACCGAGAGAGGGAACACAAGGAGGGAGAGTGGGAGAAGGGGAAGTAGGCTTCCCGCTGAGCAGGGAGCCTGACACAGGGCTCAATCTCAGGACACCAGGATCATGATGTGAGCCTAAGGCAGCTGCTTGATGACTGAGCTACCCAGTCACTCCCATAAGTGACTCTTAATGATACAGAATAAACAGATTTGATTGAGAGCGTGGTGGGTGGGGGATGGACTAGATGTGTGATTGGTATTAAAGAGGGCACTTGTGATCAGCACTGGGTATTGTATGTAAGTGATGAATCACTGAATTCTACTCCAGAAACCAATACTGCAATGTATGTTAACTAACAACACTTAAATTTAAAAAAAAAATGAATTTAGAGTTGGTATTAGAACAAATTTAGACTTTTGAGGTTGTTGGGATGAAATGACAGTACTTTGCATATAAGAAAAAAAATGAATTTTGAATTTTAGGTGGCCAGGAATGGAATGTTATGGGCAGAATAATGTGGCCCCAAATTCATATGTGGAAGCCCTAACTCCAATGTGATGGTAGTTACATAGAGATGGGGCCTTTGGGAGGTAATTAGTTTTCAAGTAAATCATGAGATTGAGAATCTTATGATGGGATTAGTGCTCTTACACAAAACACAGAGAAGGAGCTCTTTCTCTCTCCACATGCATGCACAGAGGAGAGGCCAAATGATCATACAGCTAGAAGGCAGCTGTCTACAAACCAGGAAGCAAGCCTTTGCCAGACACTAAATTTGTTAAGAGATGGGATTATAGTATATCTTGCCAGCCCTTTCTGGCTTGCCAGGTCTCTATGGAAAGGTTTGACATTATTCTGATGGGCTTTCCTCTGTAAGTAAGGAGCCTCTTTGTCCTAGCGGTTTTCAAGAGATTGTATCTACAATTATGATTCTTCAATTTGACTATGAGGTGCCTTGATGTTTTTTTGGAATGTATAATCTTGGGTGGAGATCGTTCAGCCTCTAGTACATGAATGCTGGTTCCATTCACGAGATTGGGAAAATATTCATGAAGATCTTGTTCCACTATATTTTCTAGACTTCTTTCTTTCTCCTCCCCTTCAAGGATTCCAATAATTCTGATGTTGGAACATAACATGGCATCATTTATTTCCCTGATTCTGTTTTCATTGCTTCTAAGCTGTTTGTTCCAGGCTTCCTCCTGATCCTTTCTTTCTATCTGTTTGTCCTCCAGATCACTAATTCTATCTTCTGTCTCAGTTACCCTAGCTTTGAGAGAATTTAGATTAGATTGGAACTCATTCAGAGCATTGTGAACCTCATCCCTGGTAGCTTTCAGCTCTGCCCTAACATTGTGAACATTATCCCTGGTCGCTTTCAGTTCTGACCTAATCAATTCCATTTGGTCATCCATGGCTTTCTCCAACCTAGCTATTGCCTGGATAATTGTTAGCCTGAATTCTCTTTCCGGCATATTATCTATGTTGATAGCCGTTAGCTCTGTTGCATAGGCCTATCCTCTATATTTTTCTTCTGTTGGGCATTCCTCCTCCTAGTCATTTTGGTGAGAGATGACTGAACAGATGTAGCTGGATGTAACAACCGTGGTGCAGTTAAGGTGCACCCTGGAATGCTTCTGAGCAATCAGGGTTCCCCACCCAAATGAGAGAAAAAAAAAAAAGAAAAAGAAAAAGAGAGAGACAGGATAAAAAGGGAAGATAAAAGCGAAGGTTCAGCCCAAATGGGCCCCAAGGTAAGATTGATGATGTATACAAACAAAAACAGACAAACAAAAAGATTGCCCACTGGCATCTTCTGCCCCTGTAGAGATCCAGACGTGTATAATTCTGATCTCAGGCTGATTTCATGGGTGATCGGAGTTCTTTGGTAGGTAATCAGCTCACTTTAGGGTACAAGTTGAAATGGCACCTCCTCCTACTTCCCCGCCATCTTGTCTCTCCCACATGTGTTGGAAAGGATGTGGAGAAAGGGGAACCCTCTTACACTGTTGGTGGGAATGCAAGCTGGTGCAGCCACTTTGGAGAACAGTGTGGAGATCCCTCAAGAAATTAAAAATAGAGCTTCCCTATGACCCTGCCATTGCACTACTGGGTATTTACCCCAAAGATACAGATGTAGTGAAAGGAAGGGCCATCTCTACCCCAATGTTTATAGCAGCAATGGCCACGGTCGCCAAACTGTGGAAAGAACAAGATGCCCTTCAATTGACGAATGGATAAGGAAGATGTGGTCCATATACACTATGGAGTACTATGTCTCCATCAGAAAGGATGAATACCCAACTTTTGTAGCAACATGGATGGGACTGGAAGAGATTATGTTGAGTGAAATAAGTCAAGCAGAGAGAGTCAATTATCATATAGTTTCACTTATTCGTGGAGCATAACAAATAGCATGGAGAACAAGGGGAGATGGAGAGGAGAAGGGAGTTGAGGGAAATTGGAAAGGGAGGTTAACCATGAGAGGCTATGGACTCTGAAAAACAATCTGAGGGTTTTGAAGGGGCATGGGGTGGGAGGTTGGGGGAACCAGGTGGTGGGTATTAGAGAGAGCACAGATTGCATGGAGCACTGTGTGTGGTGCAAAAACAATGAATACTGTTATGCTGAAAAGAAATTTAAAAAGAAATAAAAAAAATAATTAAAAGAATTAAAAAAGAGAGAGAGATGGAATTATACCAGAAAAAAATACTGGCATTTTGAACTAAAGGTGTGATCAAAAAACAAGAGATATCTCAATAGACAATTTAACTTTACACCTAAAGGAAGTAGAAAAAGAACAGCAAAGACCAAAAAAAAAATGATCAAAGCAAATAGAAATAAATGAAATAGAGACCAAAAATATAATAAAAAAGATAAATGAATATAATAGCTGATTATTTCTTTTCACCCCTCGATCTTAAACTTCCCAGTCTCTGGAACTATAAAAAAATAAATATATGCTGTTTAAACATCCCACTTTACAGTGTTTTGTTATAGTATGAAGCTAACATTAATTTTGTAGGACATTTTTCTCCTTTTTCTAGGAGTTACACAGTTTAGAGTCTGTTTTGACTTGAATTTGTGTATAGTGTAAGATAAGGGTCCAAATTCATTGTTTTGCATGTACCTATCCAGTTTTTCTAACAAAGTTGTTGAAGACAAAGTCCTTTCTCTATTGTATTTTCTGACACCCTAGTAAAATATCAGTTGATTTATGTATGAGTGTGTTTCTTGACTATGTTCCATAGCACTGCATATCTGTCTTTACCCCAGTATCTGAAAACAGATGTGTGAGGCCTTGAGGTTTGTTGTTTCTTAACATTGTTGTCCTTCATGATTTCACACACATTTTAGGATATTTTTCTATTTCTGTAAAAAAAATGCGAATGGAGTTTTGACAGGTTGAATTGAATATCTATATCACTTTTGGTATGGACATATTAAGAATATTAAGTCTTCCAAACTATAAACACAAGGTACATTACCATTTATTTATGTCTACTTTCATCAATGTTTTGTAGTTTTTAATACAAGTCTTTCACCTCCTTGGATAAGTTTTTTCCCCCTAAACCCTTATACTTCTTCTTAAAGACTTAATTTCTATAAAGCAGTTTTCAGACCAAAGAAAAATTGAGGGGAAGGTAGAGAAATTTCCCATATAGCCCTTGCCCCCAATCATACAGTCTCCTCCATTATCAACTACATTCAATAGAATGGTACATGTTTTACTGAGCATAAACATATATTAAAACACATAATCATGACATAGCATAATTGTGACAGGGTACAATCACTTAATTTTCATTAAAGTTCACTTTTGGTAAGGTATGTTTTATGGCTTTGGACAAATGTATAATGGCATTATCCATCACTGTATTATACAGTGTATTTTCACTGACATAGTCTCTATTGTCTTCATATTCATCTCTTTCACCTCAGCAGTAATCATTGATCTTTTTTTTTCCCCCTCCATAGCCTGTTAGCCATCTGTATGCCTTCTTTGGAAAAGTGTATATTCAGATCCCCTGGCCATTTTTTAATTAAATTTTTGTTATTGAGTTATATGAGTCCTTTATATATTTTGTATATCAAAAACTTATTGGATTAATAATTTACAACTCTTTTCTCCATCTCAGTTGGATCCCTTGCATTTTGTTGGTCGTTTCCTATACTATGCAGAATTTTTTAATTTGATGTAGTCTCATTTGCTTGCTTTTGCTCTTGTCCCATTGTCCTTTGTATTTTCCTTGTATCAGTTGTAACTTCTCTTTTACTTGTAATTTTTTTCTCATTAAACTTTTATTTTAATGAGTCTTAAAAATTCTGTGGCAGATTTTTGGTCAAGCTGTTTCCATTAAAGAATACTTATTTTATGGGGGGCCTGGGTGGCTTAGTGGAATAAGCCTCATCCTTTGCCTCAGATCATGATCTCAGGGTCCTGGATTGAGCCCTGCATCAGGCTCTCTGCTCAGTTGGGAGCCTGCTTCCCTCCACCTCTGCCTGCCTCTCTGCCTACTTGTGATCTCTGTCTGTCAATTAAATAAATAAAATCTTTTTTTAAAGGTACTGATTTTAAAAACTAATAATTTAAAAACTAATAACGAAAGAGGATGGGATTGGGAGGGAGACAAACCATAAGAGAATCTTAACCTCACAAAGGAAACTGAGGGTTGCTGGGGGTCAGGGGGTCAGGAGAGGGTGGTGTGGTTATGGACATTGGGGAGGGTATGTGCTATGGTGAGTGCTGTGAAATGTGTAAACCTGGCGATTCACAGACCTGTACCCCTGGGGATAAAAATACATTATATGTTTATAAAAAAAATTAAAAATTAATAAAAAAATTTAAAAAAAGTTTAGTGAAAGTATACAAAAAAACCCCTAAATGAACAAATAAAAAAACTAACACACACACACACACACACACACACACACAAATGGTCCACAAAACATTCTTCTTTCCTTCTGAAGGTTTTAAAATGCATTCTTATAATTAACTGTCTTTTACTATTAAACTTAAATATCCAATTGAACAAACAATTCTGAGACCATTCTTCTACCACTGGCTAAGACTGGGGTGGCAGGTATTGAGGATAATATTCATTTAGACTTCTAAGCTTTCTGGGCAGACTTGGTGACCTTGTCACTTGTAATTTTATTTATTTGAGTCTTTTCTCTGTTTCTATTGTTAAGTTGGCTACATTTTTTCAGCTTTGTTTATCTTTTAAAAAATCAGCTCTTATTTTCCTTTATCTTTTCTATTATATTTTTAGTCTCTATCTCTTTTGTTTCTATTTGCTTTTATCTTTACTATTTTCTTCATTCTACTAACATTGGTTTGTTTGTTTGGTCTTGTTGCTCTTTTTCTACTTCCTTTAAGTGTAAAGTTAAATTGTCTATTGATATATCTCTTGTTTTTTGAGACAGGCCTATGTTGCTATGAACTTCTATCTTAGAACTGCTCTTGTTGTATTCCATAAATTTTGGCATGCCACATTTGTGTTGTAATTTCTCCCGTAGGTATTTTTTTAATTTTTCCTTTGATTTCCTCTATGAACCATAATTATTCAGTAACATGTTGTTTAATCTGCATAGTTTGTAAATTTTCCAGAATTCTTGATTTCTAGTTATATACTTTTTTGTTTGGAAAAGATACTTCATATGACTTAAATTTTTCTAAACCTTTGAGACTTGCTTTGTCACCTAACATGTAATCCATCCTGGAGAATGTTCTATGTGCACTTGGAATTTTCTGTATATACCTATTACATCTATGTGGTGCAATGTGTCATTTAAGGCCAATGTTTCCTTATTAATTTTAATTCTGGATGATCTATCCAGTAATGTGGGGGTTATTAAAATTGTCTTCAATTATTGTATTACTTTCAATTTCTTCCCTTATGTCCGTTAATAATAGTTTTATAGGTTTTGATGCTCTGATGTTGGGTGCATACATATCTATAAAATGTTATGTATTTTTGATTGACTAACCACTTTATTTTTATGAATTGTGCCTCTTTGTCTTTTATTACAATCTATTTTAAATTCTCTTTTGCCTAATATGAATATATCTATACCAGCTTTCTTTTCATTTCCATTTTCATGTAATATCTCTTTCCATCTCTTCCTTTTCAGTCTGTGTATATCCTTAACTTCTGAAGCAATTCTCTTGTAGGCAATATATAAGTGCATCTTTTAAAAAATCCATTCAGCCATTCTATCTTCTAATTTGAGAATTTAGTCCACTACATTTAAACAATTACTGTTAAGTATGTACTAATTGTCACTTTGTTAATGTTTTTCCAGCTGGTTTCATAGTTCCTCTCTTTTCCTTTCTTCTTTCCCCCCCTTGCTTTGTGGCTTGATCACTTTCTCTTTAGTGTTATGTTCAGATTCCTTTAATATTTTGTGTTGTATATTTTCAGTATGTGGTTGCCATGAAGTTTACATATATTATCCTATGTATATAACAGTCTAGCTTAAGTTGATATCTTAAATTTGAATATATTTGAAAACTCTTATTTAATAACCCTTCTCCACATTTTGCATTTTTTATGTCACTTTCTGTGTCTTTTTATTTCATATGTCCCTTACCTAATTATTGTAGTTTTAGTTAATTTTACTAATTTTGTCTTTTAACCTTTTTAGTAGCTTTATAATTTATTAATTGATTACATTTAGTGTATAGTTAACTTTTCCAGGAGATTTTTAGTTTTCTATGGTTTCTCATTTCTTTTTCCTTTTAAAAATTCCCTTTAATATTTATTATTATTATTATTATTATTATTATTATTATTATTATTTAGAGAGAGAGCATGTGCAAGTGGGGGGAGGTAAAGAGGGGAAGGGAGACAGAGAATCTTAAACAGGCATCCAGTGCAGAGCCCAATGCAGTCCGGGCATAGGGCTTGATATAATGACCATGAAATCATGACCTGAGCTAAAATCAGGAGTCAGATGCATAAAAAATTGAGCCACCCAGTCACCCCAAGTTCCTTTAATATTTCTTATAAGGCCTGATTTAGTAGTAATGAACTCCTTTAGCTTTAGCTTGTGTGGAAAACTTTTTATCTCTCCTTCAAGTCTGAATAATAACCTTGCCAAGTACAGTTTTCTTTGTTGTAACTTTTTTCCTTTTAGCACTCTGAATATGTCATGCCACTTTCTTCTGGCTTGCAAATTTTCTGTTGATAAATCTGATAGACTTATGAGGTTTCTTTTGTGTGTAACAATTTGTTTTTGTTATTATTTCTTCAATTAGATTTCCTCTTTGTCTCTATCTTCTTTGGAGAACCCTACAATGTGGATGTTATTCTACTTGGTGTTGTCCCATAAGCCACTTAAACTATCTTCACTTTTCAATTTTTTTTTTCTTTTTGGTTCCTGGTCTGGCTGAGTTCCATTGTCTACCTTCCAGTTCACTGATCCATTCCACTTTATCTAGTCTGATGTAGAACCACTCTGATGCATTTTTCAATTTGGTTATTTTATTCTTTAGCTCTGGACTTACTTTTGATACTTTCTTAGGTTTTCCTTTTCTTTGTTGATGCTCTCATTGTGTTTATACAATCTGAGTTTGGTGAGCATCTTTATGACAAATACTTTGAATTCTTTATCAGGTAGATTTTAATATTCATTTCATTAAGATATTTTCTGAAGTTTTATCTTATTCTTTCATTTGGAAATTATCTCTCCTTTTCTCATTTTATTTGGCTCTCTGCATTTCTTTCTATGTATCATAGGAAGTAGTTATTTCTCTTACCTTAAAGGAATGTCCTTTTTTAAGTGGTGAACCTGCTCATTTAACCTCCCCCTAGCTCTTGGTTATCTCTTGAACCTTTTTGGTTGTCCAAACTGCCTAACTCATGTCCCCATTGCTGAGAGTATTTCAAGACCTGCCGGTAATCTAAGGAAAGAGATGTTATTTACCACCTAATTTCAGGCTGATTGGAAGCCAGATCCTAATGCTACAACTTCTAAAGGATACAAATATATGCAGTCCTGGGGAAACACATCATAATCCCTCCTGGCCTCCTAACCAGATCTGAAGGAATCTCTAAGTGACACTTACAAAAATTGGGACCCCAGTTAAATTCATTGTCTTCTTTCTGAAAAGTCTTGTTGGGCTGTAGCTTGGTCCAGAGGTTACACAAGGATAGTGTATTCCTGCTTATGTTCACTGGGATTGCCTACATAATGCCTAGGTGTGATAAAAACCAAAATCCTGCCCCTCAGGCTGAAGTGTGAGGCTAAATATGCCAGCATTTTTCAAAGAAAGACTGTACTTCAGTATTAGTGTGCTGTCTGTCCATTACCCATGGAGGCGTGGCCTGCCAAGAATTATTTTTCTGATTATTACAAGCCTATGTAGCTCTGAAATTCTAGTCCTCTTGAACACCAGAGTCTGGTGAATGGATAAGAAGTGTTCTTTATGTGAATTCTACAAGTTTTTGTCTTTAACAAGGCAGCTGGAAATTGTTGGGGGGCACGTTATCTGGCTTTAAAATGGCAGTGGGATAATGTCTTGATGGAATATTTCTGTAGGGTTCAACAATGCATAAGAGAGCTTGTCTGTGTGTATACACTGGCTTTAGGGTGAGAGGAAGAGAATGATGTATATACTCATGCTTGATAGCCCCAGCAGGGGCAGAGGAGATTTGTAACTTCCCCTACTCACAGACTTTCATTAAGGTGTGGAAAACTCCATGACTGTACACGTTCACCTGCTTCAGCCAGGGAGTGAGAAAACACAAACTGACTATGCTCTCTGACTTCAGCAAAGGCTCAACCACTCTAACCCACTGTCCAAAAAAATGCAGTAGGAGGGTGCTGTATCCAAGCTCATTTCCCTATGCTTTCAGGTTTTGTGGGAGAGTGCAACAATAGCATCCAACCCAGAGATGAGTTACCCCATCTCTGTGGAGCACCACAACTGTATTTCAAACCTCTGGCTGATGTCCCAAGATCAGCAAGTAAATCTCCCACACAAGCAGCCTAGACATGTTTCAAACTGCTGTGTTCTACACCCCCCACACACACACACTGGGTCTCAACATCAGCAAGGTAACATCCAACCCCTACAAGAAGGGAGATAAAGTTTCCTGTACTGCTTTGGGACCCTTGAATGTCAACCTCATTGATTCTTTAAGGTAGATGTTCTGGGGGCTCATTACCTTGGAGCATATCCTAGAAGCCAAGGTGTTTAAGATGGGTACAAACTGATGGATCTTCTGGGGAAAGCACATTTTTGGTGAGTTCCTATTTGTCATCATGCCAAGGATGGCTTTTTTCCCCCTTTATTGCAAGAGTTTCTCTTCTTTTCCCATACATTTCAATATTGTCCTTTTATCCTCTGTTGTGGAGAACTGTTCCTATACTTTCCAGATCTTTTTCAGAGGGAAATTATCCGTATGTAACTGCAGATTTGGTGTAGTTCTTGGAGGAGGTGAGTTCAGAATCCTCTTATAGTACCACCATTTTTTTCTCCTTCCTGTGGCTTGGCTTCTAATTCTCATGATACTGTATTTTGCAAAATAGAAATTTTTAGTCTTAATGAATTCAAACATATCGATTGTGTGTGTGTGTGTCTTTGTGTGTGTGTTCGAATCATGTCTTTGATGTTGCATCTAAAAAGTCATCACCATGTGCAAGGTAATTAGGTTTTATCATGTATTGTCATCTAGAATTTCTATGGCTGTGTGACTTACATTTAGTTTAATACATTTGAAGTTAACTTTTTGTGAGGGGTGTAAGGTATGTTTCTAGGTTCATTTCCTTTCTGTTTTTTTTTCTTTTTTTGCATTTCAGTGTCCAGTTTTTCCAAAACCATTTGTTGAAGATCCTATCTTTTCTCATTTGTATTGACATTTCTTGTTGGTCAAGATCAACTGACCATATTTATGGTTGTCTATTTCTGGGTTCTCTATACTGCTTCATACATCTTAGTCTATTTTTCACAATACACCATTTTGATTACTGTAACTTTATAATATGTCTTGAAGTCAAATACCACCAATCCTCCAACTTTGTTCTTTATTCAATATTGTGTGGTTCTTCTGGGTCTTTGGCCTCTCTGTATAAACTTTAGAATACGTTTGTTGTTATTTTAAAAATAACATGTGGAGGAGGGGTAAGATGGTGTAGAAGTAGGAAACACAGTTTCAACCAGTTCCCTAAATTGAGCTAAATATCTACCAGAACACTCTGAACACCCATGAAAACAGCTTGAGATGTAAGATTAAAAAACTTCTGGATCTCTACAGGGGCAAAAGACATCAGTGGAGAGGGTGACTGGATCATAGTTAATATTTTCAGCAATATATTCCATCAACTACCAAAACTTCCATCTCACCAAAATGACTAGGAGTAGGAACACCCAACAGAGGAAAAGTTCAGAGACTGTGCCCTCTCCCATGGAACTACTGGATATGGACATAAACAGTATGTCAGAAAGGGAATTCAGGGTAACAATTATCCAGGCAAAGACCAGGTTGGAGAAACCATTAGCAACAGCATTGAATTTCTAAAGGCAGAAGTGAGAGCTGACCTGGCAGGAGTTAAAAATGCTATCAAGGAGATCCAATCTAATCTAACTACTCTAACAGCTAGAGTAACTGAGGCAGAAGATAGAATTTGTAATCTAGAAGAAAAACTGATAGAAAGATCAAAAGGAGGCCTGGAACAAACAGCCTAGAAGCCATGAAAACAGAATTAGGGAAATAAATGATGCCATGAAGCATTCCAACATCAGAATTATTGGGATCCCTGAGACAGTGGAGAAAGAGAGAAGAGTAGAAGATATAGTTGAAAAGATTCTGGATGAAAATTTCCCTAATCTGGGGAATGGAACAAGTGTTCATGTCCTCGAGGCAGAATGGACTCTCCTGAGATCAACAAATCTGGAAGAGACCTCTGAACAATTGATTGTGAAATTCACGAATCATAATTTTAGACAAGTGATATGTTTTTTGTAGATAATTTTATCAAGTTGAGAATGGTTCCTTCTATTTCTATCTTACTGAAGGTTTTCATTATGAATTGGTGTTGGATTTTCTAATGTTTTTCTCTGTATCTATCAATATCCATGATATTATCATGTGATTTTTTTTTTCAGTTTGTTGAGGCAATAGTTTACACCATTTGATTTTTGTTTTTATTATTTTTTATTATGTTCAATTAGCCAATATATAATACATTTACAAATATCTTGATTTTTAAATGTTGAACCACCTTGCATTACAGAGATGAATTCCATTTATTTATAGTGAAAAATTGTTTTTATGTATTGTTGGATTTAGTTTGTTAATATATTGTTTATGTTTTTGTATCTATATTCATAAGATAGTGGTCTGTAATTTTCTATTCTGGTAATTTCTTTGTTTTATTTCATTTTGATGGCTTCCTGTCTCACATTTAGGTCTTTAATGAATTTTGAGTTTATTTTTTGTCTGGGGTGTATAAGAAAGTGGTCTAGTTTCATTCTCTGGCATGTAGCTGACCAGTTTTTCTAGCACCATTTAATGAAGAGACTGTCTTTTTCCCATAGGATAATATTTCCTGAATTGCCAAAGACTCACCATATAATTGTGTGTTTATTTCTCTGGTTTCTATTCTGTTCTGTTTAGCTACATGTCTCTTTTTGTGTCAGTACCAGACTGTTTTAATTGCTAGGACTTGGTCATATAACTTGAAGTCTGGAATTGTGATATCTCCATCTTTGTTTTCCTTTTTCAAAGTTGCTTTGGCAATTAAGGAATTTGTGGTTTCATACAAATTTTAGGATTGGGGGCGCCTGGGTGGCTCAGTGGTTTGGGCTGCTGCCTTTGGCTCGGGTCATGATCTCAGGGTCCTGGGATCGAGCCCCGCATCGGGCTCCCTGCTCCGCAGGAAGCCTGCTTCCCTCTCTCTCTCTCTCTGCCTGCCTCTCTGCCTACTTGTGATCTCCATCTTTCAAATAAATAAATAAAATCTTTAAAAAAAAAAAAAAAATTTTAGGATTGTTTTTTCTATCTCTGTGAAAAAAAACTGTTGGCATTTTGATAGGGGTTTTATGAAATCTATAGAATCCTTTGGATAATACACACATTTTGACAATATTTGTTCTTATCCATTATAATGAAATAGCTTTCTATTTTTCTATGTATTCTTCAATTTCTTTCATAATTGTTTTATAATTTTCAGAGTACATGTCTTATACTTTATTTGATATAGTTAGTGCAACTCTAAATGGAAATGCTTTAATTTCTGTTTCTGATGTTTCACTATAGGTGTATGGAAATGCAACAGATTTCTATACAGTCATTTTGTATACTGGAAATCTACTGAATTCATTTAACAGTTCTTATATTTTGTTGGGGGAATATTATATGTATTCTATACAGAGTATCATGTCATCTGCAAACACTGAAAGTTGAACTTCTTTCTTACAATTCATATGCCTCTTATTTATTCTTGTTGTCTGACTGCTGTGGCTAGGACTTCCACTACTGTGTTGAATAAAAGTGGTGAGGGTGGACATCCCTGTTCAGTTCCTGACCTAAGGAGGAATGCTCTCAGTTTTTCTCCATTAAGTATGATCTTCACTGTGGGTTCTTCATATGTGACCTTTATTAAACTTATGATGTTGATGGCTTTTATCACGATTAGATGTTCCCTTTTGTGAACATGATTTTTCTGTCAAATGAAATGATCATTCCACTTTTATCCTTTCTCTTACTAATGTGATATATCACATTGATTCATTTAAGCAATTGTATCACCCTTGCATCTAAGGACTAAATCCCACATGATTGTGGTGATATTTTTAATGCATTGGAATTGTACTTGTACATTTTATTGAATGAATTCAGTTTGCCAGTAATTTGTTGAGGATTGCTGCATCTATATTCATCAGAGATGTTGGCTTGTAGTTGTCCTTTGTTTCTGGTATCTTTATCATGTTTTAATATCAGGGTGATGCTAGCCTTATTGCATCACCTTGACCTCATAGCAAAACCTTAGCAGTTTTCTTTCTTTAGCTATTTTTTGGAAGAGTTTGATAAGAATAGGTATTAACTCTTCTTAAAATTCAGCTGAAGAGCCATATAGTCATGGCTCTTTGTTCCTTGGGAGTTTTGCAATTACTGTCACAATCCCTTTGTTTGTAAATAGTCTATTTAAATTCTCTCTTTCTTCCTGCTTCAGTTTTGGTAGAACATATGATTATAGAAATTTATCAAATTTTAAAAAGATTTTATTTATTTATTTATTTATTTACTTGAGGGAGAGAGCACAAGTGGGGTGAGGGGCAGAAGGAGAAGCAGATTTCCCAATGAGCAGGGAGCCTGAGAAGTGCTCTATCTCAGGATTCTGGGATAATGAGCTGAGCCAAATGCATATGTTTAACTGACTGAGCCACCCAGGTGTCTGCAGAATATATCAATTTCTATTTTTGGCATATAGATTTTCACAATATTTTCTTACAATTGTTTGTATTTCAGTGGTGTTGGTTATCTCTGCTCCTTCATGTGTAGTTTTATTTATGTCTTTTTGTTTTTGATGAGTGTGACTAGATTATGAAGTTTGTTTTTATTTTTCATCAGCCAGCCCCTGGTTTTATTGATATTTTTTTAGTTTATATGTCATTTATTTCTGCTCTGAACTTTATTTCCTTACTTCTGTTGGTTTGAGGTTTTGTTTTATGTCCCTTTTCCTATTTCTTATAGGTGTAAATTTAGTATTTTTTTTTTAGATTCTTCTAGTTCATTGAGGTAGGCTTGTATTGCTATATACTTCTCAATTACAAGTGCTTTTGCTACATCCCATATGTATTGAATGATTGTGTTTTAATTTTTATTTGTTTCCAGGTAATATTTTTTATTTCTTTGATTTCAAGATTGATTAGTGCATTATTCAATACCATATTATTTAACTTGCATGTATTTGTCATCTTTCCAGAGGTTCTCTTCCGTTGACTTCTAGTTTCTTACTATTGAGGGTAGAAAAGAAACTTATTATGACCTTTTTTTGTCATTGTCGTTATTGTTCTTCTTCATTTTTTTAACTTGTTGAGACTTAGACTATAGTCCCCATGTTCAATCTATTCAGGAGAATAATTCATCTGCATCTGAAAAGAATGTATATTCTGCTGTGTTAGGATGGGATGCTCAGAGTATATCTATTAAACCTAACTGATCCATAATGTCATCAAGACCTTTTTTTCCTTTTTAATTTTCTCCTTGGTTGATCTGTCCATTGAGGTAAGTAAGGTCTTAAAGTCTCCTGTTATTATTATATTATTATAGATTAGTTCCTTTATATTTTTAATACGTTTTATGTATTATGGTGTTTCCATATTGGGTACATAAATAATTACAATTGTTATATCTTCTTGTTGGACTGTCCCCTTTGTTATTATATAATAGCAATGTCCCTCATTGTCTCTTTTTACAATATTTGATTTAACCCATTTTGGAAAAAAAAAATTAAAACCCATTTTGGGACAAGGTGGTAGCAGAGCAAAAGAATTTGTTTCATCTGGATATATATCAAACCATTTTGAACACACACAAATTCAACCTGAGATGTAAGAAAATATAACTGGAACTCTTCAAGCAAAAAACAACTACCTTTGCAAGTTAGGAAGTATGGAATCTTGAATCTTCTGGAAAAATATTAGAAGATAAATGGAGGGTGGAGGGAGCCTCCATAAACTGGTCACCAGAAAGTGGTATAACACCCAAATGCAAAATCAGGACCCTTAGAAATCTCCTCCAATGAGAGACATCCCTATCTGAAAAGGGCACAGGGGATGTATAGGGTAGAATTCTAGATGGGTCATTGTGGACTAGGGATCCAGGGAGACTCAGAGGAATGGGAAAGCCTGAGTTGATAGAGTACCTAAGCAGTAGAGTGGGGAGACTGGTTATGGTCAGCAAGCCCAGAGGGATTCCCAGTTCTGGCCAACATAGACTGTGAGCCAGACTGTTTGGAAGACCTCTCTTTGCCTGAGCACCCTGAAAATGACAAGGTACAGGTTACTTAAGATCCCAGGGGAGATATGATAACTGGGGAATAGCTCTCAGGGTGGCAGTGATCCTGGGAAAAACACTAGGGCAGCACCCACCTGTGACCTGCGAACAGTGGGACTGGGTGTGCAGTGAACCTACAATTTCTCACTGTCACAAAGACATAAAGTTCAAAGATGTTCCTGGGTCACTGGAACTCCTCCTGGGAGAGGCAATTGGGCATGAACCATGGGATTCAGTGGTTTGGCACACACAAAGCCTGAGCCCATGACTTGGCAATAGCTCTCAGGGAGGTGTGGCCCCTGAAAGGACACTGGGTCTGCACCCAGCCATGACCTTGAATTGGTGGATGAGTATGCACGTGTGAGTCCATGGCTGCTCACAATTGCAAAGGCACAAAACACATATACTTGCAGGTCCTGATGGGAGATTTGTAGTGGGCCTGAATAGCATGAAGTCTGTGGAGTTTGGTACATACAGAAGTGGAAATGGTTTGACCTGGAGGATTGACTGAAGAAAGGGAACCATGACATTGCAGAACTAGACCAGAGATTCCTGAACAGTCATATTTGCTCTGACCCTCTAAAGAGGCATGGAAAGCTACAAGGTAACAAAATTCACACAGACTACCAGCTCACTTAAATTAAGCCCATCCTCCTGACAAAGGGAGGGATAACTCCACCCAGGCACAGACCCCTCAGACTCCTACCCCAGAAGACAGACTGGAAGAACAGGTGAATGACAAGCTTATTTCCCATAAGACTGTAAAACTCAACCACCAAGGGAAAACAATATATTGAGCTCCAGGTATTCCCTCACAAGTTGTTTACACTTAGGATAAAATTTTACATTTCCTTTTTGTTTCCTTTTTTCCTTTTTTTTTTTTTACCCAGTTCCCATTTCAAAAAGATTATTTCTTTTCTTTTTATAAAATATTTAAGTTACTTTTTAATGATTATATTTTCACATCTATGCTTTACAGATTTATGTTCCATACTAGCCCACTTCTCACTCTATTAAATTTTATCATATATGTGAATATATTTATTGATTATATGTTAATATAATTAATATGTTATATAATATATTCATACAATATATATTTTATCTTGGTATATATATCTTGATATATGCATATCTTGATAAAACTTCTGATTTCTATGCAATTTTGGGATATAATGTCTTCTGACACACAGACAGAAAATCAATCAGGAGCAGGCAGATCATGATGCTTTGTCCACCCTAAGAGATTATAGTATTTCTCCCTCCACCCTTTTGTAATTGGTTTAGATCAACAGAACTAATGGATATGGATATAAGCAAGATGTCAAAGATAGAATTCAGGATAACAATTATAAAGCTAATAGCTAGGCTTGAAAAAAGCATACATGACAATACAGAATTTCTAGGGCAGAAATGAGATCTAATCAAGACAAACTTAAAAATGCTATGAATGCAATGCAATCTAAATTGGATGTTCTAATAGCTAGAGTCAATCAGACAGGGAAGAGATTAAGTAATCTGTAAGACAGGCTGTTATAAAGGAAGGAAATTGAAGAAAAGAGAAAAACAACTCATGGCACATGGGCAGAGACTTAGAGAATTTAGATATGTTGAAAAGAATCAATATCAGGATCATTGAAATCCAAGATGGGGGTACAGAGAGAGAGAGACCTAGAAGGTATATTTGAGCAAATATTGGCTGAGAACTTCCCTAATGTGGGGAAGCAAACAAGTATTCACATCAAAGAGACAGAGAGGACTCTTTGAAAAATCAGTAAAAGTAGATCAACACCCCAACATATAACAGTAAATCTTGCAAATCTTAGAGCCAAGGGAGCTTACCTGAGAGCATCTAGGGGGAAGAGATTTCTTACTTATGGAGGGAGGAACATGAGAATAACATCAGACCTATCCCCAGAAATCTGGCAGACCAGAAAGGGCTGGCAAGATGTATTCAGGTTATTAAATGAGAAAAACATGCAGCCAAGAATACTTTATCCAGCAAAGCTATATTCAGAATGGAAGGAGAAATAAGAGGTTCCAGGACAAACAGAAATTAAGAGAATTTGTCATTATTAAATTCACCTGGCAAGAAATATTAAAGGGGATCCTGTAAGCGAAGAGAGAGCTCAAAATTAATATAGAGGGTGCCTGAGTGGCTCAGTGGGTTAAGCTGCTGCCTTCAGCTCCAGTCATGATCCCAAGACCCTGGGATTGAGTCCTGCATTGGGCTCTCTGCTTCGGCAGGGAGCCTGCTTCTCTGCCTCTCTCTGCCTGCCTCTCTGTCTCTGTCTGTCAAATAAATAAATGAAATCTTTAAAAAAAATTTTAAAAGGGAAGGGATAGCTATTTTTAAAAAAAGATTAATATAGAGCAGAAAATAACAATCTACAGAAACAGGGACTTTACAGGTAACACAATGACACTAAATTCATATCTTTCAATAGTTCCTCTAAATGTAACTGGGCTCAATGCTCCAAAGATTATGATTGGATAAAAAAGCAGGCCCATCCTTATGCTGTCTACAAGAGATGCATTTTGAAACTGAAGACACCTCCGTTTTGATAGTGAAGGGATGTAGTATGATTTACCACACTAGTGGACCCCAGTGAAAGCTTGGGT
Source organism: Mustela nivalis (assembly GCF_964662115.1). NCBI lineage: Eukaryota > Metazoa > Chordata > Mammalia > Carnivora > Mustelidae > Mustela > Mustela nivalis. The sequence continues at coordinate 73,964,193 of NC_139040.1, forward strand.
AGCAATCCTTATACCATCCAAGTTAGATTTTAAATCATAGACTGTAGTAAGAGATGTAGTGGCTCACTATATCACACTTAAAGGGTCTATCCAACAAGAAAATCTAACAATTGTAAATATCAATGCTCCCAACGTGGGAGCAGGAAATTATATAAACCAATTAATAACCAAAATAAAGAAACATCTTGATAGCAATATATTAATAGTAGGAGACTTCAACACTTCACTCACAGCAATGGACAAATTATCTAAGCATAAGATGAAGAAGCAATAGCTTTGGATGACACACCAGATGGACTTCACAGACATACAGAACATTCCATTAAAAAATAACAGAATAAATATTCTTCTCAAGCGCACATGGAACTTTCTTGAAATAATATATCTTATACTGGTTCACAAATCAGGCCATAACTGATAACAAAAGATTGAGATTATTCCTTGAATATTTTTTGACAAAAATATTTTGAAATTGGAACTCAGTCACAAGAAGAAATAAAGAAGGAATGTAAACACCTGGAGGTTAAACACCATCCTGTTAAAGAATGAATGGGTCAACCAGAAAATTAAAGAGGAACTTAAACAAGTCATTGAAATTAATGAGAAAAAAAGCACATTGGTTCAAAACCTATGGGACACTGCAAAGGAGGCCCTAAAAGAGAAGTATATAGCTGCCCTAGCCTCTCAAAGAATTAGAAAAATTCCAAAGGCATAAACTAATCTTATACCTAAAAATCTGGAGAAAGAAAAGAAGTAAAGCCTAAACCAAGCAGGAGAAGATAAATAATAAATATCAGAGCACAAATCAATGAAATAGAAACCAGAAGAACTGTAGAATAGATCAACGAAACTTTGTTCTTTGAAAGAATTAATAAGATTGATAAACCTCTGGCCAGACTCATCCAAAAGAAAAGATAAAGGATCCAAATTAATAAAATCATGAAAGAAAGGGGAGAGATCATGACTAATACCAAGGAAATAGTAGGAATGGTTAGAAATTATTTCCAGCAATTATATGCCAACAAATTAGGTAATCTGGAAGAAATAGATGCATTCCTGGAAACTGATAATCTACCCAGACTGAAAGAGGAAGAAATAGACAATTTGAACAGACCAACAAGGAAATTAAAGCAGTAATCAAAAACCTTCTAATAAACAAGTGTATAGGGTCAGATGGTTCCCCTGGGGAATTCTACAAACATTTCAAAAAGAGATCATAACTATTCTACACAAGGGGTTTCAAAAAAGAGAAATGGAAAGAGTACTTCCAAAATCTTTCTATGAGGCAAACATTGGCCTAACAAAGCCAGACAAAGACCCCATTATAAATGAGGATTTAAGACCAATATCCCTGATAAACATGGATGACAGAATACTAACTGACATTCTAGCTAATAGGATCCAACAGTACCTTAAAAGGATTATTCACCATGACCAAGTGGGATTTATTCCTGGAAAGCATGGGTGATTCAACATTTGCAAATCAATCAATATGATACATAACATTAATAAGAGAGAAGACAAGAACCATATGATCCTCTCAATTGATGCAAGGAAATCATTAGAAAAAATGCAGTATCCTTTCTTGGTTAAAATTCTTCAATGTGGAGAGATTGAGGGAACATAACCTCAACATCATAAAAGCCATCTATAAAAAGGCCATAGTGAATGTCATTCTCAATGAGGAAAAACTGAGAACTTTTCCCTTAAAGTCAGGACCATGAGAGAGATGCCCACTCTCACCACTATTGTTCAACATAGTACTAGAATTCCTAGCCTTGGCAATAAGACTAACAAAAAGAAATAAAGGGCATTCAAACTGGCAAAGAAGAAGTCAAACTCTCACTCTTTACAGATGACATCATAATTTCTGTGGAAAACTAAAAGACTCCACTCTATAATTGCTAGAACTGATACAAAAATTCAACAATGTGGTAAGATATAAAAATCAATGCTTAGAAATCAATTGCATTTCTATATACCAGCAATGTGACTGACAAAACAGAAATTAAGTAATTTATCCCATTTACAATTACACCAAAAAGCATAAGATAGCTAGGAATAAATCTAACCAGAAAGGTAAAGGATCCATACTCTAGAAACTACAGAACACTTATGAAAGAAATTGAGTAAGACTCAGAAAAAAGGTTGATATCCAGGATCTATAATGAACTCCTCAAACTCAATACACACAAAACAGGCAATCATATAAAAAAATGGGCAGAGATCTGAACAGACACTTCTCCAATGAAGACATACAAATGGCTATCAGACACATGAAAAAATGTTCATCATCACTAGCCATCAGTGAGATTCAAATTAAAACCACATTGAGATATCACCTTACACCAATTAGAATGGCCAAAATTAACAAGACAGGAAACAACATGTGTTGGAGAGGATGTGGAGAAAGGGGAACCCTCTTACACTGTTGGTGGGAATGCAAGTTGGTGCAGCCTCTTTGGAGAACAGTGTGGAGATTCATCAAGAAATTAAAAATAGAACTTCTCTATGACTCTGCAATTGCACTCCTGGTTATTTACCCCAAAGATACAGATGTTGTGAAAAGAAGGGCCATCTGTACCCCAATGTTTACAGCAGCAATGGCCATGGTCGCCAAACTATGGAAAGAACCAAGATGCCCTTCAATGGACGAATGGATAAGGAAAATGTTGTCCATATACACTATGGAGTATTATGCCTCCATCAGAAAGAATGAATACCCAACTTTTGTAGCAACATGGATGGGACTGGAAGAGATTATGCTGAGTGAAATAAGTCAAGCAGAGAGAGTCAATTATCATATGGTTTCACTTATTTATGGAGCATAATAAATAGCATGGAGGACATGGGGAGATAGGAGAAGGGAGTTGGGGTTAAATTGGAAGGGGAGGGGTGACTCACGAGAGACTATGGACTCTGAAAAACAATCTGAGGGGTTTGAAGTGGCAGGGGGTGGGAGGTTGGGGTACCAGGTGGTGGGTATTATAGAGGGCACAGATTGCATGGAGCACTGGGTGTGGTGAAAAAATAATGAATACTGTTATGCTGAAAATATATAAATTTAATTTAAAAAAAAAGAAATTGAGTAAGACAAAAAGAGATTGAAAAATGTTCCATTCTCATGGATTGGAAGAATAAACATTGTTAAAATATCTATGTTGCCCAGAGCAATCCACACGTTCAGTGCAATCCCTATTAGAATACCATTGACATTTTTCACAGACCTGGAAGAAAAAATGCTGAATTTTTTTGGAATCAGAAAAGGCACTGAATTGCCAAAGTAAGGTTGAAAAAGAAAACCAGATGTGGGGCATTATAATGCCTGACTTCAAGTTATATTACAAAGCTGTGATCATCAAAACAGTATGGTACTGGCACAACAACAGACACATAGATCAATGGAACAGAATAGAGAGCTCAGAAATGGATTCTCAATTCTATGGTCACATAATCTTTGATAAAGCAGGAAATAATATCCAATTTAAAAAAAAACAGTCTCTTCAACAAATTGTGTTGGTAAAATTTGACAGCCACATGCAGAAGAATGAAACTCAACCATTTTCTTATACCATACACAAATATAAACTTAAAATGGATGACATGCCTAAATGTGAGACAGGAATCCATCAAAATCCTAGAGAAGTACATAGGGAATAGCTGCTTTGACCTTGAATAAAGCAACTGATTTCAAGACACATTTCTTTTTTTTTTTTAAGATTTTTATTTATTTATTTGTCATAGAGAGAGAAGCGAGAGCAAGCACAGGCAGACAGAGTGGCAGGCAGAGGCAGAGGGAGAAGCAGGCTCCCTGCCAAGCAAGGAGCCCGATGTGGGACTGGATCCCAGGATGCCGGGATCATGACCTGAGCCAAAGGCAGCCGCTTAACCAACTGAGCCACCCAGGCGTCCCTCAAGACACATTTCTAAAGGCAAGGGAAACAAAAGCAAAAATCAACTATTGAGACTTCACCAAATAAAAAGTTTCTGCATAAAAAAGGAAAGAATCAACAAAACTAAAAGGCAACCTATAGAATGGGAAAAGATATTTACAAATGACATTACAGTTAAAGGGCTAGCATCCAAGATCTATAAAGAACTTCTCAAACTCAAAACCCAAAACACAAATTATCCAATCAAGAAATGAACAGAAGACATGAAAAGACACTTTCCCAAAGACACACACATGATCAACAGACACATGAAAAAATGCTCTGCATCACATGCCATTTGAGAAAGACAAATAAAAACCACAAGGGGACACCACTTTACACCAGTCAGAATGGCTAAAATTAACAAGAGAGGGAACAATGTATGTTGACAAGTAAGTGGAAAAGGAGGAAACCTCTTATTCTGTTGGTGGAAATGTAAGCTGGTATAGCCACTCTAAAAAACAGTATGGAGGTTCCTTGCAATGTTAAAAGTAGAAGCACCCTACAACCCAGAAATTGCACTACTGTGTGTACATTCCAACGAAACAAATGTAGTGAAAATAAGGAGCATGTGCACTCCAATGTTCATAGCAACAATGTCCACAATAGCCAACCTGTGGAATGAGCTAAGATGTCCTCCAATGGATGAATAGATAAAGAAGATGTGGTTCATATATACAATGGAATATTACTCAGTCATTAGAATAGGTGAATACCTGTCATTTATATCAAAATGGATGCAGCTGGAGGATATTATGCTATGCGAAATAAGTCAATTAGAGAAACACGGTTTTCATATGGTTTCACTCATATGTGGATCATAATAGTGCAGAGAATGATAGGGTTGGGTGGAACAGAATGGGAAGAAATCAGAGAGGGATACAAACCATAGGAGACTCTTGACTCTGGGAATCAAACTGAGGGTTTTGGAAAGGGAGGTGGGGAGGGATGGGGTAACTGGGTGATGGGAATTAAAGTGGTCACATGATATGATGAGCAGTGTATGATATACTTAATGTGTCATTGAACATTGTATCAGAAACTAAAGATGTATTATACTTTATATAATTGAATTTAATTTAAAAAATAAAACAAAAAATTGAAATAAAAATAAACTCCATTTTATCTCATATAAATAGTGCTGCCCAGGCCTTTTTTTTGGTATCCATTTGCATGATAAATGTCTCTCCTTCCCATTTTCAGTCTGTAGGTGTCTTTAGGTCTAAAATGAATATCTTGTATGAAACAGATAAATGTTTGTTCCTGTTCTTTTATCCATTCTGTCACCCTATGTCTTTTTATTGGATCATTTAGTCTATTTATATTCAAAGTAATAATAAATGTCTATGATTATTTTATTACTTGTTTTGTTATTGTTTCTGAAGTTTTCCCTCTGATTCTTTCTACTCTTCTGTCTTTCCTGGTTTTCTGGGTTCCTTTAGTGATATACTTGGATTCCATTCTCTTTATTCTTTGTATAGCTATTGTTTTTTTTTTTTTTTAATTTTTGGTTACCATTAAGTTGTATACAATCTCTTCTCTATAAAGTAACCTATATTAAGTTGATGGCAGTTTAAATTTGAATGCTTTATTTACTACTCATCTCCCCATGTTTTAGATATATTGTGTCACATATTACCACCTTTTATTTTGTGATTTCCTTGACTAACATTCTATGGCAATATTTATTTTTGCAGTTTTGTGCTTTCTACTTTTTTAAAAATTTTATTTATTTATTTGACAGAGAGAGATCACAAGTAGGCAGAGAGGCAGGAAGAGGGAGAGGAAGAAGCAGGCTCCCCACCAAGCAGACAGCCTGGCATGGGGCCTGATTCCAGGACCCTGAAACCACAAAACTAGCCGGAGGCAGAGGCCCAATCCACTGAGCCACCCAGGGGTCCCTGTGCTTTCTATTTTTGTACTGTCATTTTTAGCCTTTCCTTTTGACTCAAAGCATTCCCTACATAATTTCTTGCAGGACTGGTTTAGTGGTTATAAACTCCTTCAGTTTTTGTTTAACTGGGAATTTTTTTTTTAATCTCTCTCCTATTCTAAATTATAGTCATACTGGGGAGAGTATTTTTGGCTGCAGATTTTTCCTGTTAGGCAGTTTGAAAATATAATGCCACTCCCATATGGCTTGCAGGTTCTGCTGAAAAATCTGCTAACAACTTTAGGGAGTTTCCCATGTATTAACTGCCTTCCTTTGGTGATGCTTTTATTTTTTACATTATTTTATGTTTTTAAGTTTTTATTTAAATGAAGTTAGTTAATATACAGTATTTTTTTAAAGATTTTATTTATTTATTTGTCAGAGAGAGAGAGAGAGAGAGAGTGAGAGCGAGCACAGGCAGACAGAGTGGCAGGCAGAGTCAGAGGGAGTAGGAGGCTCCCTGCCAAGCAAGGAGCCCAATGTGAGACTTGATCCCAGGATGCTGGGATCATGACTTGAGCCGAAGGCAGCTGCTTAACCAACTGAGCCACCCAGACAGCCCAGTTAATATACAGTATAACATTAGTTTGAGGTCTACAATATTCTGATTCAACAATTCCATAGAATTCCAGGTACTCATCACAAGTACACTCCTTAATCCTCATCTTTAATTTAACCTATTCCCTCACCCATATCATCTGTGGTGCCCATCAATTTATTCTATATAGTTAACAGTCCATTTCATGGTATGCTTCTGTCTCTCCTTTATTTTTTAATTTCCTCATTTATTTTCTAGGCTAAATTCCACATGTGAGTGAAATCATAACATATTTATCGTTCTCTGACTAACATATTTAACTTAGCATTATATACTCTAGCTCCATCTACGTCATTACAAAAGTCAAGATTTTATTCTTTTTTATGGCTAAGTAATATTTCATTGTATATATGTGCCACATCATCTTTAGCTGTTCTTTAGGCAATGGACACATGGGATACATCCATCATTTGGCTATTGTTGATAAAGATGTTATAAACATTGAGGTGTATATATCCTTTTGAATTAGTATTTTCATATTCTTTGAGGAAATACCTAATACAGCTAATGCTGGATTTTAGGTTAGCTTTATTTTCAAATTTTAGAGGAAACTTCATACTGTTTTACAGAGTGGGTGCATCAGTTTCCATTCCCACCAGCAGTGCAAAAGTGTTCTGTGTTCTCCACATCCTTGCCAAAGCTGTTGTTTCTTGTGTTGTTGATTTTAAACATTCTGGCAGTTGTGAGACAATATTTCATTACAGTTTTGATTTACATTTCTCTGATGATGAGTGATGTTAAGCATCTTTTTCATTTTTCTGTTGGGCATCTATATGTCTTCTTTGGAAAAATGTCTGTTTATGTCCTCTGCCCATTTTTAAATTGGATTTTTCATTTTTTGTTGTGTTGAGTTTTATAAGTTCTTTATGTATGTGAGTAAGAACCCTTTATCATATATATTATTTGTAAATAATTTCTCCCATTCTATAGGTTGTCCTTTAGTTTTGCTGAATGTTGCCTCCACTGTGCAGAAGATTTTATTTTGATGAGGTCCCACTAGTTTATTTTTGGTTTTGTTTCCCTTGCCTGAAGAGATGTATCTAGAAAGATGTTGCTCATGCCAATGTCAAAGATGGTACTGCCTATGTTGTTTTCTAGGATTTTTATGGTTTACTGTCTCATATTTAGGTCTCTAATCCATTGTGAATTTACTTTTGCTTATAGTGTAAGACAGAGGTCCAGATTCATTCGTTGGCATTTTGCTGTCCAGTTTTCCCAATACCATTTGTTGAAGAGACTGTCCTTTTCCTATTGGATATTATTTACTGCTTTGCCAGACATTAATTGAGCATATAGTTCTGGGTTCCTTTGTGGATTTTCTTTTATGTTCTATTGATCTATGGGTCTATTTTTATGTAAATACCATATTGTTTGTTGTTTTTTTGATATTTATTTAAAACTATTTAATTCATCACAATTTTAAGTATGTTTGGTATTTGTGTTTATTTATTTATTTTTTTAAAATTTTCAGCATAACAGTATTCATTATTATTGCACCACACCCAGTGCTCCATGCAATCCGTGCCCTCTATAATACCCACCACCTGGTATCCCGACCTCCCACCCCCCGCCCCTTCAAAACCCTCAGATTGTTTTTCAGAGTCCATAGTCTCTCATGGTTCACCTCCCCTTCCAATTTCCCCAATTCCCTTCTCCTCTCTATCCATACCATATTGTTTTGATTACAACAGCTTTGTAATATAACTTGAAGTCTGGAATTGTGGTGACTTCAACTTTGCTTTTCTTTTTCAAAATTGGTTTCATTATGTGTAGTCTCTGGTACTTCTGTACAAATTACAGGATTTTTTGTAGATTGCCTTGGGTATTATAAACATTTATTTTTTTTTTTTAGATTTTATTTATTTGACAGACAGAGATCACAAGTAGGCAGAGAGGCAGGCAGAGAGAGAGAGAGGAGGAAGCAGGCTCCCCGCCAAGCAGAGAGCCTGATGCGGGGCTCAATCCCAGGACCCTGAGATCATGACCTGTGCCAAAGGCAGAGACTTAACCCACTGAGCCACCCAGGCGTCCCTTAATTATTATTATCTTTTTTACTATCCATAAAATGAAATATCATCCCATTTCTTTGTGTCATCTTCAGTTTCTTTCATTAGTGTTTTATACTTTTCAGTGCAAAGGTCTTTCACCTCTTTGGTAAGGAGTATTTTTGTTTTTGGTGCAATTATAAATGGGATTGATTCCTTTATATCTCTTTCTGTTGCCTCATTATGGGTGTATAGAAAAGCAAGAGACTTCTCTATGCTTATTTTGTATCATGCAAGTTTACTGAATTCGTGTATCAATTCTAGCAATTTTTTTTTTTTGGTGGTGTCTTTGCAGTTTTATGTACAATTTATCATGTTGTTTGCTACTAATGAAAGTTTTACTTCTTCCTTGCTCATTTGGATGCAATATCTTTTCTTGCCCTATCAGATAGTTGTGGCTAGGACATCAAGTACTATGTTAAATAACAACAGTGGTAGCTGACATCCCCATCTTGTTCTTGACCATGGAGGAAAAAGCTCTCATTTTTTAATTGAAGATGATATTAAATGTGAGTTTTTAATATATGGTTTTTATTAGGTGTATATATATTCCCTCTAAACCTACCTTATTGATGGTTTGTATCATAAATCTATGTTGTATTCTCAAGAGCTTTTCCTGCATCTATTGAAAAGAACAAATGTTCTAATCTTTGGGATGTGAAGTCTTCTGGGCTTGGACTTTTGTTTGTTGGGAGATTTTTGATTAAATAATTCAATTTATTTATTGGTTATTCGTCTGTTCAAGTTTTCTATTTCTTCCTGCTTCCATTTTGGTAGTTTATACATTTCTAAGTTATTAATTTCTTCCAGATTGCCCAATTTGTCATCACATATATTCTTCCATAATATTCTCTTTCAATTGTGTTTCTATGGTGTTGACTGTTATTTTTTACTCTCATTTGTGATTTTATTTATTTGGGTCCTTTACCTTTTATTTAGTCTGACTAGAGGTGTATCAATTTTGTTAATTCTCTCAAATAAGGAGATACTGGCTTCATTGATATGTTCTATTGGTTTTGTTTGTTTGCTTATGCTTTTGTTTTTGTTTTTGCTTTTGTTTTTAACTTTCTATATAATTTTTTTTAATTTTTTATTATTTATAAACATATATTTTTATCCCCAGGGGTACAGGTCTGTGAATCAACAGGTTTACACACTTCACAGCATGCACCAAATCACATACCCTCCCCAATGTCCATAATCCCACCCCCTTCTCCCAAACCCCCTCCCCCCAGCAACCCTCAGTTTGTTTTGTGAGATTAAGAGTCACTTATGGTTTGTCTCCCTCCCAATCCCATCTTGTTTCATTTATTCTTCTTCTACCCACTTAAGCCTCCATGTTGCATCACCACTTCCTCATATCAGGGAGATCATATGATAGTTGTCTTTCTCTGCTTGACTTATTTCGCTAAGCATGATACGCTCTAGTTCCATCCATGTTGTTGCAAATGGCAAGATTTCATTTCTTTTGATGGCTGCATAGTATTCCATTGTGTATATATACCACATCTTCTTGATCCATTCATCTGTTGATGGACATCTAGGTTCTTTCCATAGTTTGGCTATTGTGGACATTGCTGCTATAAACATTCGGGTGCATGTGCCCCTTTGGATCACTACATTTGTATCATTAGGGTAAATACCCAATAGTGCAATTGCTGGGTCATAGGGCAGTTCTATTTTCAACATTTTGAGGAACCTCCATGCTGTTTTCCAGAGTGGCTGCACCAGCTTGCATTCCCACCAACAGTGTAGGAGGTTTCCCCTTTCTCCGCATCCTTGCCAGCATCTGTCATTTCCTGACTTGTTGATTTTAGCCATTCTGACTGGTGTGAGGTGATATCTCATTGTGGTTTTGATTTGTATTTCCCTGATGCCGAGTGATATGGAGCACTTTTTCATGGGTCTGTTCGCCATCTGGATGTCTTCTTTGCAGAAATGTCTGTTCATGTCCTCTGCCCATTTCTTGATTGGATTATTTGTTCTTTGGGTGTTGAGTTTGCTAAGTTCTTTATAGATTCTGGACACTAGTCCTTTATCTGATATGTCCTTTGCAAATATCTTCTCCCATTCTGTCAGTTGTCTTTTGATTTTGTTAACTGTTTCCTTTGCTGTGCAAAAGCTTTTGATCTTGATGAAATCCCAATAGTTTATTTTTGCCCTTGCTTCCTTTCCCTTGCCTTTTGCGTTGTTCCTAGGAAGATGTTGCTGTGGCAGAGGTCGAAGAGGTTGCTGCCTGTGTTCTCCTCAAGGATTTTGATGGATTCCTTTCATACATTGAGGTCCTTCATCCATTTTGAATATCTATGCCCCCATTGTGGGAGCAGCCAACTATATAAACCAATTAATAACAAAATCAAAGAAACACATCAACAATAATACAATAATAGTAGGGGACTTTAACACTCCCCTCACTGAAATGGACAGGTCATCCAAGCAAAAGATCAGCAAGGAAATAAAGGCCTTAAACGACACACTGGACCAGATGGACACACAGATATATTCAGAATATTTCATCCCAAAGCAACAGAATACACATTCTTCTCTAGTGCACATGGAACATTCTCCAGAATAGATCACATCCTCGGTCCTAAATCAGGACTCAACTGGTATCAAAAGATTGGGATCATTCCCTGCATATTTTCAGACCACAATGCTCTAAAGCTAGAACTCAACCACAAAAGGAAGTTTGGAAAGAACCCAAATACATGGAGACTAAACAGTATCCTTCTAAAGAATGAATGGGTCAACCGGGAAATTAAAGAAGAATTGAAAAAAATCATGGAAACAAATGATAATGAAAATACAACGGTTCAAAATCTGTGGGACACAACAAAGGCAGTCCTGAGAGGAAAATATATAGCGGTACAAGCCTTTCTCAAGAAACAAGAAAGGTCTCAGGTACACAACCTAACCCTACACCTAAAGGACCTGGAGAAAGAACAAGAAAGAATTCCTAAGCCCAGCAGGAGAAGAGAAATCATAAAGATCAGAGCAGAAATCAATGAAATAGAAACCAAAAAAACAATAGAACAAATCAACGAAACTAGGAGCTGGTTCTTTGAAAGAATTAATAAAATTGATAAACCCCTGGCCTGACTTATCAAAAAGAAAAGAGAAAGGACCCAAATAAATAAAATTATGAATGAAAGAGGAGAGATCACAACTAACACCAAAGAAATACAAACTATTATAAGAACATACTATGAGCAACTCTACGGCAATAAATTTGACAATCTGGAAGAAATGGATGCATTCCTAGAAACATATAAACTACCACAACTGAACCAGGAAGAAATAGAAAGCCTGAACAGACCCATAACCAGTAAGGAGATTGAAACAGTCATTAAAAATCTCCAAACAAACAAAAGCCCAGGGCCAGACGGCTTCCCGGGGGAATTCTACCAAACATTTAAAGAAGAACTAATTCCTATTCTCCTAAAACTGTTCCAAAAAATAGAAATGGAAGGAAAACTTCCAAACTCATTTTATGAGGCCAGCATCACCTTGATCCCAAAACCAGACAAGGATCCCACCAAAAAAGAGAGCTATAGACCGATATCCTTGATGAACACAGATGCGAAAATACTCAACAAAATACTAGCCAATAGGATTCAACAGTACATTAAAAAGATTATTCACCACGACCAAGTGGGATTTATTCCAGGGCTGCGAGGTTGGTTCAACATGCGCAAATCAGTCAATGTGATACAACACATCAATAAAAGAAAGAACAAGAACCATATGATACTCTCAATAGATGCTGAAAAAGCATTTGACAAAGTACAGCATCCCTTCCTGATCAAAACTCTTCAAAGTGTAGGGTTAGAGGGCACATACCTCAATATCATCAAAGCCATCTATGAAAAACCCACCGCAAATATCATTCTCAATGGAGAAAAACTGAAAGCTTTTCTGCTAAGGTCAGGAACACGGTAGGGATGTCCATTATCACCACTGCTATTCAACATAGTACTAGAGGTCCTAGCCTCAGCAATCAGACAACAAAAGGAAATTAAAGGCATCCAAATCGGCAAAGAAGAAGTCAAATTATCACTCTTCGCAGATGATATGATACTATATGTGGAAAACCCACTCCAGTTTTGGAAGCCACTCCAAAACTGCTAGAACTTATACAGGAATTCAGTAAAGTGTCAGGATATAAAATCAATGCACAGAAATCAGTTGCATTTCTCTACACCAACAGCAAGACAGAAGAAAGAGATATTAAGGATTCAATCCCATTTACAATTGCATCCAAAACCATAAGATACCTAGGAATAAACCTAACCAAAGAGACACAGAATCTATACTCAGAAAACTATAAAGTACTCATGAAAGAAATTGAGGAAGACACAAAGAAATGGAAAAATGTTCCATGCTCCTGGATTGGAAGAATAAATATTGTGAAAATGTCTATGCTACCTAAAGCAATATACACATTTAATGCAATTCCTATCAAAGTACCATCCATCTTTTTCAAAGAAATGGAACAAATAATGCTAAAATTTATATGGAACCAGAAAAGACCTCGAATAGCCAAAGGGATATTGAAAAAGAAAGCCAACGTTGGTGGCATCACAATTCCGGACTTCAAGCTCTATTACAAAGCTGTCATCATCAATACAGCATGGTACTGGCACAAAAACAGACACATAGATCAGTGGAACAGAATAGAGAGTCCAGAAATAGACCCTCAAATCTATGGTCAACTAATCTTCGACAAAGCGGGAAAGAATGTCCAATGGAAAAAAGACAGCCTCTTCAATAAATGGTGCTGGGAAAATTGGACAGCCACATGCAGAAAAATGAAATTGGACCATTTCCTTACACCACACACAAAAATAGACTCAAAATATATAATTTTTTTTAAGATTTTATTTATTTATCAGAGGGAGAGAGGGAGAGAGAGCAAGCACAGGCAGACAGAATGGCAGGCAGAGGCAGAGGGAGAAGCAGGCTCCCTGCTGAGCAAGAAGCCTGATGTGGGACTCGATCCCAGGACGCTGGGATCATGACCTGAGCCGAAGGTAGCTGCTTAACCAATTGAGCCACCCAGGCGTCCCTATATAATTTATTTTTGCTGTAATCTTCAATTACTTCCTTCTGTTAACTTTAGTCTTCTTTTATTGTTTTTTAAATTTTCATTCATTTTTAAAATTTTTCAGTGTTCTAGAATTCATTGTTTATGCACCACACTCAGTGCTCCATGCCATATGTGTCTTCCATAATACCCACCACCAGGCTCACCCAACCTCCCACCCCTCTCCCCTTCAAAACCCTCAGTTTGATTCTCAGAGTCCACGGTCTCTCATGGCTCATCTCCCCCTCCAATTTCCTCCATATCTCCTTTAGGTTGTTTATTGGAAGTTTATCTCACTTTTTGAGGTAAGCCTGTATTTCTATATACTACCCCTTTAGGGCCAGTTTGGTTGCATCCCAAAGGTTTTGGACTGTTGTTTTTCATTTTCTTTTGTTTCCATGTATTTTTTTTTAATTTCTTCTTTGATTTCCTGGTTGACCCACTTATTATTTAGCAGAATGTTGTTTAACCTCCCATGTACTTTTGGTCTTTCCAAATTTTTTTTTCTTGTAGTTTTCTAGATTCATAATGTTGTGGCCAGAAGCAGTGCATGATATTATGTCAATCTTTTTGTATTTGATGGGATCTGATTGTGTCCAAATATGTGATGTGTTCTGGATAATGTGATTTTTTTCCTTAAGATTTTATTTATTTGCTAGAGAGAGAGCACAAGTAGGCAGATCAGCAGGCAGAGTGAGAGGGAAAAGCAGGCTCCCCACTGAGGAGAAAGCCTGATGTGATGTGGTGCTCCATCCCAGGACGCTGGGATAATGACCCAAGCTACAGGCAGATGCTGAGCCACCTAGGCGCCCTCTGGATAATGTTTCATGTGCACGTGGAAAGAATGTGTATTCTGCTGCTTTAGGATATAATGTTCTGAATATATCTGTTAAGTCCATCTGGTCAAGCATGTCTTTCAAAACCATTGTTTCCTTGTTGATTTTCTGTTTCAATGTTTGGTCCATTGATGTAAATGGGGTGTTAATATTTCCTACTATTATTGTTATCAGTGACTTCTTTTATGTTTGTTATTAGTTTCTTTTTATATTTGTTCCTCCCATGCTGGATGCATAAATATTTACAATTGTTATATATTTTTGTTGGATTGTCCCCTCAATGATTATATAGTCACCTTTTTTGCCAGTTGTTTTATAGGCTTTGTGTTTTATAGTCTAGTTTGTCCAAAGTGAGTATTGTTACTCTTTTATTTGATAACCATTTGCATGAGGATGTTTGTCCATTGCCTCGCTTTCAATCCATCTTTAGGTCTAAAATATGTCCTTGTAGGCAGTATATATCATGGGTTTTGTTTCTTTATCCATTCTGATTGGAACATTTAGTCCATATACAGGCAATTAATTACTGAGAGGTATATATTTACAACCATTTTATTACCTTGTTTGTCATTGTTTCTGGAGAATTTCACTGATCCTTTCTTGTCTTTGTCACTTTTGGTGTCATCTTTCCACTCAGAGTTCCCTTTCATATTTCTTGCAAGACTGGTTTAGTGGTCATGAGCTCCTTGAGTTTTTGTTTTTCTGGGAAACTATCTCTCCTATTCTGAATGATAGTTGTGCTGGATAGAATATTCTTGGCTATAGCCTTCCCATTAAGCACTTTGAATATATAATGCCTCTCCATTTTGGCCTGCAAAATTTCTGTTGTGAAATCTGCACTTTGTTCATCTTTCCTTGTTATTTATGGATTTCTTTCATCTTGCTACTTTTAAGATTTTTTCTTTATCAGTATGTTTTGAAAATTCAGTTACAATATGTATTGGTGCGTGTCTGCTTTTGTTCATTTTGATGGAAGTTCGCTGTCTCTCCTTGGTTTGCATGTCTGCTTTTTTTTCTGCCCAGATTAAGTTTTCAGCTATTATTTCCTTAAATAAATCTTCTGCTACCTTTTCTTTTTCTTCTTTTTGAACTCCTATAATATGAATATTATGTTTGATGGAGTCATTGAGTTCCCTGAGACTAATCTCATGTTTCATAATTCTTTCCATTTTGGCCTGCTGCATTACTTTCCATTATTTTGTTTTATATGTCACTAATTACCTCCTCTGCTTCTTCCAGCTTGATGCTTATTGCATCAAGCCTGTTTCACATATTGTTTATTGCACCCTTAATCTCTGATTCTGTTTTAACTCTTCTATTTCTATGTTAAAGGTCTCCCTGATGTCTTATATACTTTTCTCAAGTCCTGTTGAGTATCCTTATAACTGTTGCTTTAAATTTTCCATCAGAGAAAATCATCATACCTATTCTGCTCATATCTCTGGCCTGACCTTTTCTTCTTTCATTTGGAATAAATTCTTCCACATTGGCATTTGTCTAAGTTTTTCCCTTCTCTGTGTTAGAAAAGACTGTTTTGTCTTCTGCTTCTGAGAGTAATGGCTTTATGAAGAAATAATAATCTAGTGTCCAAGGCCTGGCACTTCAGACAATGCCTCTGGCGTGTGCTGTGTGCTTTTCTCTTGCATTTTGGCTGCTTTGTCCTTCAGACCAGTCAGCTGCAGAAGCTCTCTTTGCCTGCTGTGAGCAGTGTTTGGTCCTTGGCCTGAATCTGTTGAGCTTTAACTAAGTGTGCTCTGGTCTGCTCATGAAATGAGCCCCAATATTACTTCCAGAAAGACTGAGGCCCCACTGAACTCTCTAGTTGAGATATGTTGTATGAGCAAGTGTTTCTGCTGATATTCTGGGGGAGGGGCTAGCCCTTTTAAGTATGTTCAATATGGTAAAGGAAAGTATGTCTAAAAATATAAGGGAAGACATTAGAACAATATCTTACCAAATTGAGAACATCAATAAAGAGAGAAATTATAAAAAAAGATCCAAATAGAAACTTTAAAGTTGAAAAGCAAAATAAGTGAAATAAAGAATTCACTGGAGGCACTCAGCAGTAAATTGGAGCAGGCAAAAGAAAGAATAAATTTGAAATAGGACATTGAGATTATCCAGTTGAGAAAAAGAAAGAAAGAAAGAAAGAAAGAAAGAAAGAAAGAAAGAAGAAAAAGAAGGAGGAGAAGAAAACTAAACAGAGCCTAAGAGTATCATGGTATATTATTGATATTGTCAAAAAATGCATAATAAAATATCCAGAAGGAGAGGAAAGACAGAGGCAGAAAGTGTATTTGAAAAAAAAAATGACAGAAATTTTAATTTCATAATATCCATGAATTTATGTATCCAAGGAGCTAAGGAAATTTCAAGGATGATAATTTCAAAGATATCTGCACCTAGATACATCACAATCAAGCTGACAACTACACTGAAAGAAAACCTTGAAAACAGCAAGGAAAAACTGCCTCATTACATGCAAAAGTTAAGTAATATGATTAATAGCTTATTATTATGATACTATAGTAGAATTAAAGTTCTGGAAAAAAATCTTTCAACCAAGATTTCTATAACCAATACCATCCCTCATAAATGGATGGCAAGTTAAGAATTTAAAATAAAAAAATAAAGAAAGAAACAAAAATTGAGATAAACAAGAATTGAAGAAAAGGGGTCTTTCAGGATGAAAAAAAAGTCAGCAGACAATAACTCAAGTCCTCATAAAGAATTAAAAGACATCAGAAAAGTTAATTAAAGGGAAAATATAAAAATTTTTATTAATATTTCTATTTATAGCTCCTTTTAAAATTTGACTTAAAATACAACTATGAAAATATAATAATTATAAATCTAGTTTGATGGATGCACTACTTATATGGATGCAATCTGTAACAATAACATCAGCAGCACAAGGGGCAGAATGGAGATATTCTGAAGTACAGTTTTTGTAATTTTTACACATTATTGAGCTTAAATTGATATTTTTAAAAATATTTTTTGAAAGAGAGAGTGAGAGTGAGAAAGCAGGAGAGAGAAAGTGGGGGAGAGGGAGAGAACTAGACTTCCTGCTGAGCATGAAGCTCTTCACAGGGCTCCTTCTTTTAACACTGAGATCATGACCTAAGCTACAGTCAAGTGTTGGACATCTAACTGTCTTAGCCACTCAAACACCCTGACCTTAAGCTCCATTAATGACAAGTATATAGGCATAAATTAAGATGTTAATTGAAACCCTTAGAACTACTAAAAGTTAAATTTATTATGTATAAATAAAAATGGAAGAAAGAAGAAATCAAAATGGTTCACTTGAAAATACATATCTAATGCAAAACATGATAATAATGGAGGAATTGAGGAATAAAGACATCTTTGTGGGTTAAACTTTGTCTCCCCAAACAAGACCTAGTCCCTGGCACTTATGAATGTAACATTATTTAGAAATAGAATCTTTGCAAATATAATCTAATTAAGGTAAAGTCATGCTGGATTTGAGTGGGCCCTAAATTAATGACTGGTGTCCTGATAGGATGAGGTAAATTTGGAAACAGCACAGAGAGGATGCTCTATGACTACTGTGGCAGATATTAAGATAATGAGCATATAAGTAATGAAGCACAATGAAGTGCAACTGCCAGAAGCTAAGAAGAGGCCACAAATGATCCTCCCTTAGAACTTGTGGAGTGAGCATTACAAAGCTCACAATTATATTTATGACTTCCAAATTCCAAAACTGTGAGACAAACAAGTTTCTCTTATTTTAACTCATCCAAGTTTTCAATACTTTCTTATGGCAACCCAAGTAAATTTAATAGACATATAAAAAAAGAGCAGAATGGCAGGAACCCAGCAAGAAACACCCCCATCTGTGCCTCCAGAGATCTTGAAAGGGCCCTATACTCACTCAGCTCCAGCCTCTATGAGTAGTAGTCCAGAAACAGTCATGAAGGTGCAGGGACCCAATGACAACAACAACAACAAAGAAACTCCTGTGCTGCTGGAGATCCTAAAAGGGCCCTATATTTCTCCATGAATAGTTTTGCATGTGCATTGACCCTGTGGAAGACATACATCTGCACCCCTAGAGATCCTGAAGCTGCTCTATACTTGGCTCTGGAACTTTAACAGCTCTGCCATCCCAGGATCCCATCAGAAAACACACTTGGCACTGTCCATAGAAGTAAGTCAGCCAACCTTTGACAGCATATCCATAAATGAACTTGTGACTCATCTCCAACTCCTCCCAGCCACTGTCCATGGGTAGTTCTGCCCACTCAGAGACCCACCAAGAGATAAACCAATCTGTCCCTGGGGGTTAAGATCAAGGTAACCTCAGCCCAAATGCAAACCCTGAAATGTACCATATCAACTCCAGCTCTTCTCAGTCATGGTTCAGGGGCACTTTTCCTCACCCATGGACCTGACAGGAGGATGCTCATCCATGCCTCCAGAACGAAGCCTGCAGACCTCAGTCTTGGCTGTGAACCCTGAACCAGCCTTGAGATGTTACTCTAGCCCCTCTCTGACACAGTATGAGGCCAATAATACCTGCCCAGTGACCTACCTACTGACCTGTAGAGGCCCTTATGGAGACCTTATGTTGTCCCTCAGGAGACCTTTTACTAAGACCCTTTACACCCATCAGTGCATCTGATAACAGAACTTGTGTCTAAGCACCCAAATACGGATACTAAAGCAGACTCATCCCAGTTCCACATTACTTAACAAAGTCCTGGAGGCAGTCCCATACACTCAGGAATGAGACAGGATCCATGACCACTCAGGCCCATGGTATTAAGCCTACAAAACCACAGATCCCACTGTGGACCTAGCAAAGGGATTCTGACTCAGATCGAATAAAGCATGACTGCAATTCCAAAAGTAATACAATTAGCCTCAGGAGTCAAGAAAAGGCCTCTACCTGCCAAAATCAACCAGCAGAAACTGGGAGTTTGATCCTTCCCATGAATAGACACTAATGTAAGGCACAAATAAATGGACGGATATTCTATGTTCTTAAGTTGGAAGAATTAAAATTCTGAAAATGTCTATACTACTGAAAATGTTGTATAGATTAGGAGCAATCTCATCAAAATTCCAATGCCATTTTTCACAGAAGTAGAAAAAGAGTCTTAAAATTTATATGCAGCCGCCCAAATAGCAAAGGCAATTCTTGAAAAAGAAGGACAGGCTGGAGGCATAACAATTCCAGAACTCAAACTATATTATAAATTTATAGTAAGTAGAATAGTACATACCAGCATAAAAATAGACTTACAGAGTGATGGAAGAGAAGGAAGCGCTCAGAAATAAAACCTCATATATACAGTCATTGATCTATGACAACATTGCCAAGAACATGCAATGAGAAAAGGAGAATCTCTTCAATGTATAGTGCTAGGAAAACTATATATCCATATGTTAAAAAAAATTAGACTATTTCCTCATGCCATATACAAAAATGAACTGAAAACAGAAAAAGACTTAAATTTAAGATTTAGCACTGTAAAACTCCTATGTGAAAAGACAGGGAAAAATCTACTTGACATTGGTCTTGACAGTGATTTTTTTTTTAATATGAAACCAAAAAAACAGGCAACAAAAGTAAAAATAAACAAGTGAGACTACATCAAAAGAAAAACCTTCTGCACAACAAAAGAAACAATCAACAAAATGAAAAAACAACCTATGGAACAGAAGAAAATATTTTGAGCTATAAATCTGATAAAAGGTTATACTAACCTTTTAGTATAAAAATACATAAGGAACTCATATAACTCAATAGTAAACAAAAGACTTAATTTAAAAATAGACAAAATTGCCTGAATAAACGTTTTCCTAACAAGGACATGTAAACGATCAACAGGTACATGAAAAAGTGCTCAATATCACTTTTTAAAAAAAAAATTCATTTTATTTATTTGACAGAGATCACAAGTAGGCAGAGAGACAGGCAGAGAGAGAGAGGAGGAAGCAGGCTCCCTGCCAAGCAGAGAGCCCGATGCGGGGATCAAACCCAGGATCCTGAGATCATGACCCGAGCCGAAGGCAGAGGCTTTAACCCACTGAGCCACCCAGGCACTCCGCTCAATATCACTTAATCATCAAGGAAATACAAATCAAAACCACAATGAAATATCACCTAACATCTTTTGTTATGGCTAGTATTTCATTATGACAAGAGGTAGCAATTACTGGGAGAAGTATGGAAAAAGAAAACCCTTGTATACTACTGGTGGGATAGTAAATTGTACAAGTATTATAGAAAAGAGTACAGGGTTTCCTCAAAAAATTAAAATAAAAATACCATACAATACAGTGAATAACACTTCTCAGTGTGTCCAGAAGAAACAATATTAGTATCTTAAGAGATATTTGCACTCCTACATTCCTCACAGCATTATTCAGTAGCCAAAACTAGCAAACGACAGGTCTGTCAATAGTTAAATGGATAAAGAAAATGTGTGATTACATAAAATAGAATATTATTCATTCATTAAAAAAATGAGGGGGAGAGGAGTGAAGAAGGTGGAGAAGTAGCAGGCTGAGATGACATCAGGTAGCAGGAGATCAGCTAGATAGCTTATCAAACCATTCCAATCCCCTACAAATCCAAGAGGAGATTTAAGAGAAGAAGAGCAGCAATCCTAGAAACAGAAAATCAACCACTTTCTGAAAGGTAGGACTGAGGGAGAAGTGAAACCAAAGCAATAGGAAGATAGACCACGGGGGGAAGGGCCAGCTCCTGGCAAGCAGCGGAACAATGTAGCACAAAATCAGAACTTTTAAAAGTCTCTTCCACTGGAGGACATCGCTCCAGAGGCTAAACCGGGGTGAAGCCCATGTGGATACAGCATGTTCTCAGGTCCCATGTGGTCACAGAAGGATGGATGTGGCTGAGTGTCACAGAGCTCACAGGTATTAGAGTAGGGAAGCTGGCTACAGAGAGGGGGGTGAGGAGTGAGCTCTCAACTCAGGGTTACCTCAAATTGTGATCCGTGGCACAGACCATTGCTCTGTGAGCAGGGACTCCACAGATCTGGGGAGGGCCCCCTGGAAAAGTGCAAGGATCTGCGGGGTTGGAGATTACAGCCAGGGCCGTGTGCAAGAGACAGAGACGCTTGGTCACAATCTGGGTGAGCTGGGATTGCAGCCCAAGCCAGGGAGAATGGAGTGATTGAGCGCTGTTCTCTGAGGGCACACCAAGAAGTGGGGCCCCAAGCTCTTGGCTCTTCTGGGCTGGAGATTGGAAGGTCATGATTTTCATTCCCATACTCTGGAACTTTATGGAAAGCGTTCGGGTAACAAAAGATCCAGAAAGCAAACCCGAGCGGATTATTTAGGCTGGCCCCTGGTAAGGGCAGTGCAATTCCACCCTGCGCAAAGACACTTGAGACTCACTACAACAGGCCCCTCCCCAAGAAGATCAGCAAGAAATCCAGCCAAGACCAAGTTCACGACCAAGGAAAACAGTGGAATTCCAGAGGAGGAGAAAGGAAAGCATGGAATTCATAGCTTTGTCCCCATGATTCTTTATTCTTGCAAAGTTAATTATTTTATTTTATTTTTTTCTTCTGCTAAATTCTGTTTTAACTCTTATCCTTTCCTCTTTTAATATTTTTAAACTAGTTTATCTAAACAATATCGTTCAAAAAAAAATCTTTTTCAAACCTTCATTCCTAAAGTCATATTTTATCCTTTGTTGTATCTAACTTTATTTTTTGCATACACATAGGGTTTTTTCTTCTAAAAAATTTGGCATACAACTTCTAATAGATCAAAATATACCCTACATCTAGCACAGGGTTTTGTTCTAGTCTCCAGAGTGAGCAAATTCTCTCCACTTTCTTTTCCATTATTCTCCCAACCAACTAATCTGATCAATTGCTCTTTCAGAAAATAAAAAAAAAAATTCCATCTTCATAGTAATATTCCATCCTTTCTTTGTGTTTACCCTTACATATGTTTTTCAATCTTTAAAATTTTGAGAGACCAAAATACTCCCCCAATTAAGTGGGTGACCATGTTCTAGACACCTGTCTAATATATGTATATATGTGTATTTTTTTCTTTTTTATGTTTTTTTCTTTTTTCTTTTCTTTTCTATTTTTTTTTTTTTTTTTACTGAACTTCCTTTTACCCTCATTCTTCCCCCCAAGAATTGGGGTCTCTTCTGATTTGGTTAAAACACATTTTCCTTGGGTCTTTGCCACCCTTTTAGAATTTTATTTGTTCCTTCATATATTCTTATTTGAATAAAATGACAAGGCATAAAAACTCACCACAAAAAAAGCACGAGAGGCAGTACTGAATGCCAGGAACCTAATCAATACAGACATTGGTAATATGTCAGATATAGAGCTCAGAACGATGATTCTCAAGGTGCTAGCTGGGCTCAAAAAAGGCATGGAAGATATTAGAAAAACCCTGCCTGGAGAAGTAAAAGCCCTTTCTAGAGAAATAAAAGAACTAAAATCTAACCAAGCTGAAATCAAAAAAGCTATTAATGAGGTGCAATAAAAAATGGAGGCTCCTACTGCTAGGATGAATGAGACAGAAGAGAGAATTAGTGATATGGAAGACCAAATGACAGAGAATAAAGAAGTTGAGCAGAAAAGAGACAAACAACTACTGGACCATGAGGGGAGAATTTGAGAGATAAGTGATATCATAAAGTGAAACAATATTAGAATAAGTGGGATTCCAGAAGAAGAAGAAAGAGAGAGGGAAGCAGAAGGTATATTGGAGCGAATTCCTGTAGACAATTTCCCTAGTATGGCAAAGGGAGCAAGCATCAAAATCTAGGAGGCACAGAGAATCCCCCTCAAATTCAATAAGAATAGGTCCACATCACATCATCTAATAGTAAAATTTACAAGTCATAGTGACAAAGACAAATACCTAAAAGAAGCACGGGAAAGAAATCTGTAACATACAATGGTAAAAATATTAGATTGGTAGCATACTTATCCACAGAGACCTGGCAGGCCAGAAAGAACTGGCATGATATATTCAGAGCACTAAACGAGAAAAACATGTGGCCAAGAATACTATATCCACCTAGGCTATCATTGAAAATAGAAGGAGAGATAAAAAGCTTCCAGGACAAACAAAGATTAAAAGAATTTGTAAACACCAAACCAGCTCTACAGGAAATATTGAAAGGGGTCCTCTAGCAAAGAGAGAGCCTAAAAGTAATAGATCAGAAAGGAACAGAGACAATATACAGTAGTAGTCACTGTACAGGCAATACAATAGCACTAAATTCATATCTCTCAGTAGTTACCCTGAATGTAAATGGGCTAAATGCCCCAATCAAAAGATGCAGGGTATCAGAATGGATAAAGAAACACACACACACACACACACACACACACACATCAGTATGCTATCCACAAGAAACTCATTTTTGACCCAAAGACACTTCCAGATTTAAAGTGAGTGGATGGAAAACAATTTACCATGCTAATGGAAAACAAAAGAAAGCTGGGGTGGCAATCCTTACATCAGAGAAAATAGATTTTAAGCCAAAGACTATAATAAGAGATGAGGAAGGACACCATATCATACTCAAAGGGTCTGTCCAACAAGAAGATCTAACAATTTTAAATATCTATGCCCCTAACACGGGAGCAGCTAACTCTATAAACCAATTCATAACAAAATCAAAGAAACACATTAACATTAATACAATAATAGTAGGGAACTTTAACAAACCCCTCACTGAAATGGACAGATCATCCAAGCAAAAGAGCAAAAAAGAAATAAAGTCCTTAAATGACACACTGGACCAGATGGACATCACAGATATATTCAGAACACTCCATCCCAAAGCAACAGAATACACATTCTTGTATAGTGCACATGGAACATTCTCCAGAACAGATCACATCCTGGGTAATAAGTCAGGTCTCAACCGGTATCAAAAGACTGTGATTGGGGCGAATGAGTGGCTTAGTGGGTTAAAGCCTCTGCCTTTGGCTCAGGTCATGATCTCAGGGTCCTGGGATAGAGCCCCGCATTGGGCTCTCTGCTCAGCAGGGAGCCTGCTTCCTCCTTTCTCTCTCTGGCTGCCTCTCTGCCTACTTGTGATTTCTGTCTTTCAAATAAATAAATAAAATCTTAAAAAAAAAAAAAAAAGATTGGGATTGCCAGACAAGATGGCGAAGAACTAGGAGGAGGTGCCATTTCAACCTGTACCCTAAAGTGAGCTGATTGCCTACCAAAGAACTCCGATCACCCATGAAATCACGCTGAGATTATAATTATACATGTCTGGGTCTCTACGGGAGAAGAAGACACCTGTGGGCAGGTAAAGTGGAGTGGGAACACCAGACTGATATTGAAAGATAAACAAAAGAGGGAGGGAGCCAGGATAAGTGACCCATTGGAATGTATTACCACAATAAGAGAGTGCCCTGTGACTGGAGACCAGCATTAACTTGGAGTCTGGTGGAAAGCAATCAAAAAGAGCAAAGGATCATGGGAGGAAATTGTGGGAATTGGGGCGGTTAAGTACAGGGGCTTAAGTCCCCAGACCAAGGACAGCCACCTGGCGCTGAGCCAGAGAGTGTGGCAAAGAAACAAGGCCTTGGTGTCTAAGCCTCGAGTGCACCTGAGAGCGCCTGGGTGGCAGCTCCCGTGAGGGGCTGGGAGCCCCGCCAGCCAGCAGAACTGCAGCCTCTTTGCCCTCTCCATGCATGCTCGCCGTGCCACTCCATCAGAGTCTGAGTCATGCCTCACACCCTCCCCCGAGAGAGGTGAGTGCAGGCGCCAGCCTGGCACTCTCAGACCCGGAAAGTCTGAACACTCCCAGCCCAGGCCAGCAGGAAAATCTCAGTGTGATATCACTGCTTGGGACCTCTCTGACAGTTGGAGCTTCCCAGACAGCCACCATTGTTGTGCTTTAGGGTATAAACAGAAGTTCCTGCGTCCACAGGGTCTGCAACTGGGAACATGCTCTGCCAGCGGCCAAGGGAAATTTATGTTCTCTGGAGCACCCAGAGGGGAACAGACTGAGGCTTCTCTCTGAGAGGGAGGTCTGGGGAACAGACTGAGGCTTCTCTCTGAGAGGGAGGTCTGAGTGCAGTTTGCTTTCCTCTAAACCTCTAAAAACCATCAAAAGCTTTAAAGGTGAGAGAAAAGGAATAAACAACAAAAAAACCTCCAGAGAACAAAAGCCTAAAAAACTGGTTTACTCAGAGACTACCCCCTTGAGCCACCCTCAAAAAAATTGAAAAATCCATAATACACCAGCTGTCTCTACACCTTAAAGAACTGGAGAATCAACAACAAATTAAGCAAACTACACAAACAGAAAGGGAATTATCGAGAATAGAGCAAAGATCAATAAGAAAAAAAACTAGAGAAACAGTAGAACGTTTCAATGAAACGAGAAGCTGGTTTTTTGAAAAAATATATAAGATCGATAGACAATTGGCCACACTAATCAAAAAGAAAAGAGAGAAAGCTCAAATTAATAAAATTATGAATGAAAAGGGAGAAATCAGAACTAACACCAAGGAAATATAAACAATCATCAGAAGTTAATATCAACAGTTATATGCCAATAAGTTAAGCAAACTAGATAAAATGGATGCATTCCTAGAAAATTATAAACTCCCAAAATTGAACCAGGAAGAAATTGACAACCTGAATAGACCGATATCTAGTAACAAGATTGAAGCAGGGATCAAAACCCCAAAAAGCCCAGGATCGGACTAGATACCCTGGGGAATTCTACCAACCTTTCAAAGAAGAAATAACACCTATTCTCCTGAAGCTGTTTCAAAAAATTGAAGCAGAAGGAAAACTTCCAGGCTCTTCTTATGGAGCCAGCATTTCCTTGATCCCCATAACAGGCAAAGAACCCACCAAAAAGGAGAATTTTAGATCAATATCACTGATGAATATGGATGCTAAGATCCTAGCAAACAGGATCCAACAGCACATTAAAAAGATTATCCACCATGACCTGGTGGGATTCATTCCTGGGATACAAGGATGGTTCAACATTAGCAAATCAATCAATGTGATAGAACGAATCAATAGAAGAAGAGAGAAGAACCACATGGTCCTCTCAATTGATGCAGAAAAAGCATTTGACAAAATCCAGCATCTGTTCCTGATTAAAATGCTTCAAAGTATAGGGATAGAGGGAGCATTCCTGAACTTCATAAAACATATCTGTGAAAAACCCACAGCAAATATCATCCTCAATGGAAAAAAGCCCACAGCCTTCCCATTGAGATCAGGAACACGACAAGGATGCCCACTATCACCACTCTTATTCAAAACATTATTAGAAGTCCTAGCAACAGCAATTAGATAACAAAGATAAATAAAAGGTATTCAAATGGCAATGAAGAAGTCAAACTCTCTATCTTCACAGATGACATGATACTTTATATGGAAAACCCAAAAGTCTCCACCCTTAAACTACTAGAACTCATACAGCAATTCAGTAACATGGCAAGATACAAAATCAATGCACAGAAATCGGTTGCATTCTTATACACTAACAATGAAAATACAGAAAGGGAAATTAGAGAATCGATTCCATTTACTTTAGCACCAAGAACCATAAGATAACTAGGAATAAACCTAACCAAAGAGGTAAAGGATCTGTACTCGAGGAACTACAGGACACTCATGAAAGAAACTGAAGCAGACACAAAAACGTGGAAGACAGCTCCATTCTCATGGATCAGAAAAATAAACATTGTTAAAATGTCTATACTGCCTATAGCAATCTGTAATTTTAATGCTGTTCCGATCAAAATTGCACGAGTATTTTTCAAAGAACTGGAGCAAATAATCCTAAAATTTGTATGGAATCAGAAGAGACCCCGAATTGCTAAGAAAATGTAAAACAAAAACAAAACTGGGGCATCATGTTGCCTGATTTCAAGCTTTACTACAAAGCTGTGATCACCAAGACAGCATAGTACTGCCATAAAAACAGACACATAGACCAGTGGAACAGAGTAGAGAGACCAGATATGGACCCTCAATTCTATAGTCAAATAATCTTCGACAAAGCAGGAAAAAATATACAGTGGAAAAAAGACAGTCTCTTCAATAAATGGTACTGGAAAAATTGGAGAGCTATATGGAGAAGAATGAAACTCGACCATTCTCTTAAACTACACACAAAGATAAACTCAAAATGGATAAAAGACCTCAGCGTGAGACTGGAGTCCATCAGAATGCTGGAGGAGAACATAGTCAGTAACTTCTTCGATATCAGCCACAACAACTTCTTTCAAGATATGTCTCCAACGACAAAGGAAACAAAAGCGAAAATGAAGTTTTGGAACTTCATCAAGATCAAAAGCTTCTGCACAGCAAGGGAAACAGTCAACAAAACAAAGAGGCAGCACACAGAATGGGAGACGATATTTGCAAATGACAGTACAGACAAAAGGTTGATATCCAGGATCTTTAAAGAAATAGTCAAACTGAACACACACAAAACAGACAATCATGTCAAAAAATGGGTAGAAGATATGAACAGACACTTCTCCAATGAAGACATACAAATGGCTATTAGACACATGAAAAAATTTTCATCATCACTAGCCATCAGGGAGATTCAAATTAAAACCACATTGAGATACCACCTTGCACCCGTTAGAATGGCCAAAATTATCAAGACAGTAAACAACATATGTTGGAGAGGATGTGGAGAAAGAGGAAGCCTCTTACACTTTTGGTGGGAATGCAAGTTGGTGCAGCCCACTTTAGAGAAGACTGTGTAGATTCTTTAAGAAATTAAAAATGGAACTTTCCTATGACGCTGCAATTACACTAATGGATATTTACCCCAAAGATACAGATGTAGTGAAAAGAAAGGCCATCTGTACCCCAATATTTATAGCAACAATGGCCATGGTCACCTAACTGTGGAAAGAACAAAGATGCCCTTCACTGGACGAATGGATAAGGAAAATGTGGTCCATGTACACTATGGAGTATTAGGCCTCCATCAGAAAGGATGAATACCCAACTTTTGTAGCAACATGGACAGGACTGGAAGAGATTATGCTGAGTGAAATAAGTCAAACAGAGACAGTCAATTATCATATGGTTTCACTAATTTGTGGAGCATAACAAATAACATGGAGGACATGGGGAGATGGAGAGGCGAAGGGAGTTGAGTGAAGTTGGAAGGGGAGATGAACCATGAGAGACTATAAACTCTGAAAAAGAACCTGAGGGTTTTGAGGGGCGGAGGGTGGGAAGTTGTGGGAGTCATGCGGTGGGTATTTTGGAGGTCACATATTATAGGGAGTATTGGGTGTGGTTCATAAACAACGAACTCCGTTATGCTGAAAAGAAATTAAAAAAAAAAAAGATTGGGATCATTCCCTGCATAATTTCAAACCCCAATGCTCTGAAGCTAGAACTCAATCAAAAGAGGAAATTAGGCAAGAATCTTAATACATGGAGACTAAAGAACATCCTTCTAGAGAATGAATAGGTAAACCAGGAAATTAAGGAAAATGGGAAAAAATTCATGGAAACAAATGATAATGAAAACACAACGGCTTAAAATCTGTGGGACATAGCAAAGACAGTCCTGAGAGGAAAATATATAGTTGTACAAGCCTTTCTCAAGAAACAAGAAAGTTCTAAAATAAACAACCTAACCCCACACTTAACGGAGCTGGAGAAAGAACAACAAAGAAAGCCTGAACCTAGGAGGAGAAAACAAATAATAAAGATCAGAGCAGAAATCAATGGAATAGAAACAAAACAAAACAAAACAAAACAAAAAACAATAGAAATCAATGAAACTAGGAGCTGGTTCTTTGAAAGAATTAATAAGATTGATAAGCCACTGGCCAGATTTATCAAAAAGAAAAGAGAAAGGACCCAAATTAATAAAATTGTTAATGAAAGAGGAGAGATCACAACCAACACCAAGGAAATACAAACAATTATAAGAACATATTATGAGCAACTTATGCCAGTAAATTTGACAATCTGGAAGAAATGAATGCATTCCTATAGACATATAAATTACCACAACTGAACCAGGAAGAACTAGAAAACCTGAACAGATCCATAACCAATAAGGAGATTGAAGCAGTCATCAAAAATCTCCCAACAAACAAGAGCGTAGGGCCAGATAGCTTTCCAGGGGAATTCTACCAAACATTTAATAAAGAAATAATTCCTATTCTCTTGAAACTGTTCCAAAAAATAGAAATGGAAGGAAAACTTCCAAACTCATTTTATGAGGCCAGCTTTACCTTGATCCCAAAACCAGACAAAGATCTCATCAAAAAAGACCAATATCCTTGATGAACACAGATGTGAAAATTCTCACCAAAATACTAGCCAATAGGATCCAACAGTACATTAAAAGGATTATTCACCACGACCAAGTGGGATTTATTCCAGGGCTGCAAGCTTGGTTCAACATCTGCATATCAATCAATGTGATACAATACATTAATAAAAGAAAGAACAAGAACCATAAGTTATTCTCAACAGATACTGAAAAAACATTTGACAAACTATATCATCCTTTCCTAATCAAAACTCTGCAAAGTGTAGGAATAGAGTTGCAGATGATATGATACTATATGTGGAAAACCCAAAAGACTCTACTCCAAATCTGCTAGAACTTGTACAGGAATTCAGTAAAGTGCCAGGATATAAAATCAATGCAGAGAAATCAGTTGCATTTCTATACACCACCACCACGACAGAAAAAAAAAAAGAGAAATTCAGGGGTCAATCCAATTTACAATTGTACCCAAAACCATCAGATACCTAGCAAGAAGCCTAACCAAAGAGGCAAAGAATCTGTACTCAGAAAACTATAAAGTACTCATGAAAGAAATTGAGGAAGACACAAAGAAATGGGAAAATAGTTCTGTGCTCATGGATTAGAGGAAAAATTATTGTGAAAATGTCTATGCTACCTAAAGCAATCTACACAATTAATTCAATCCCTATCAAAATACCATCCATTTTTTTTGGAAAAAAATGGAACAAATAATCCTAAAATTTATGTGGAACCAGAAAAGACCTCGAATAGGCAGAGGAATGTTGAAAAAGAAAGCCAAAGTTGGTGGCATCACAATTCCAGATTTCAAGCTCTATTACAAAGCTGTCATCATCAAGACAGCATGGTACTGGCACAAAAACAGACTCATAGATCAGTGGAACAGAATAAAGAGCCCAGAAATAGACCCTCAACTCTATGGTCAACTAATCTTTGACAAAGCAGGAAAGAATGTCCAGTGGAATAAAGACAGTCTCTTCAACAAATGGGGTTGGGAAAATTGAACAGCCACATGCAGAAAAATGAAACTGGACCATTTCCTTACACCATGCAAAACAAACAAACAAACAAACAAACAAAAAACAAAACAAAACAAAACAAAACACTCAAAATGGATGAAGGACCTCAATGTGAGAAAGGAATCCATCAAAATCCTTGAGGAGAACACAGGCAGCAACCTCTTCGACCTCAGCCACAGCAACTTCTTCCTAGAAACATCAGCAAAGGCAAGGGAAGCAAGGGCAAAAATGAACTATTGGGACCTCATCAAGATCAAAAGATTTTGCACAGCAAAGGAAACAGTTAACAAAACCAAAAGACAATTGACAGAATGGGTGATGATATTTGCAAACGACATATCAGATAAAGTGCTGCTCTCCAAAATCTATAGAGAGCTTAGCAAACTCAACACCCAAAGAACAAAAAATCCAATGAAGAATTGGGCAGAGGACATGAACAGACATTTCTGCAAAGAAGACATCCAGATGGCCACCATACACATGAAAAAAATGCTCCTCATCACTCAGCATCAGGGAAATACAAATCAAAACCACAATGAGATACCGCCTCACACCAGTCAGAATGACTAAAATTAACAAGTGAAGAAATGACAGATGCTGGCGAGGATGTGGAGAGAGGGGAACCCTCCTACACTGTTGGTGGGAATGCAAGCTGGTGTAACCACTCTGGAAAACCGTGTGGATGTTCCTCAAAAAACTGAAAATAAAACTACCCTATGACCCAGCGATTGCACTATTGGGTATATATTTTAAAGATACAAACATGGTTCTCCAAAGGGGCACGTGCACCCAAATGCTTATAGCAGCAATGTCCACAATAGCCAAACTATGGAAAGAACCTAGAAGTCCATCAACAGATGAATGGATAAAGAAGATGGGGTATATATACACAATGGAATACTATGCAGCCATCAAAAGAAATGAAATCTTGCCATTTGCGATGACGTGGATTGAACTAGAGGGTATTATGCTTAGCAAAATAAGTCAATTGGAGAAAGACAACTATCATATGTCATATGATCTCCCTGATATGAAGAAGTAGAGATGCAATGTAGGGGCCTTGGGAGGTAGGAAAAGAAAAAATTAAAGAAGGTGGGATTGGGAGGGAGACAAACCATAAAAGACTTGATCTCAAAAAACAGACAGAGGGTTGCTGGGGGGAGGGGGAACGGGAGAGGGTGGTGGGGATATGGACATTGGGGAGGGTATGTGCTATGATGAGTGCTGTGAAATGTGTAAACCTGGCAATTCACAGACCTGTACCCCTGGGGATAAAAATACATTAAATGTTTATTTTTAAAAAATAAATAAATTTAATTTAAAAAAAAAAAGAAAAAAAGAAGACATCCAGATGGCCAACACACAATGAAAAGTGCTCCAGGCATCAGGAAAATACAAATTAAAACCATGAGATATCACCTCACACCAGTCAGAATGGCTAAAATTAACAAGTCAGGAAATGACAGATGTTAACGAGCATGCAGAGAAAGGGAAACCTTCCTACATTATTGGTGGGAATGCAAGCTGGTGCAACTACTCTGTAAAACAGCATGGAGGTTCCTTGGAAAGTTGAAAATAGAGCTACCCTATGACCCAGCAATCGCACTACTGGGTAATTACCCTAAAGATACAAACGTAGTGATCCAAAGGGGCATGTGAACCAGAATGTTTATAGCAGCATGTGCACAATAGCCAAACTATGGAAAGAATCTAGACGTCCATCAACAGAAGAATGGATAAAGAGGATGTGGTATATATATATTTGCCACCATCAAAAGAAATAAAATCTTGTCACTTGCAATGATGTGGTTAGAACTAGAGAGTATTATGCTTAGTGAAATAAGTCAATTGGAGAAAGACAACTTTCATATGATCTCCCTGATATGAGGAAGTGGAGATGCAACATGGGGTACTTGGGGGATAGGAAAGGATTAAATGAAACAAGATGGGATCAGGAGGGAGACAAACCGTAAGAGACTCTTAATCTCACAAACCAAACTGAGGGTTGCTGTGGGAGGGGGCTAGGGAGAGGGTGGAGGGGTTATGGACATTGAGGAGGGTAAGTGCTATGGCATGTGCTGTGAAGTGTGTAAACCTGTTGATTCATAGACCCTTACCCCTGGGGCTAATAATACATTTTATGTTAATAAAAAACATTTATAAAGGAAGCTCTGCCATTTGTAACATGGGTAAATCTGAAGTCATTACATAAGTGAAATTAGACAGTAAAAAATACTTTACTGTGTCACATTTATGTGGAATATAAAAATGTTGAACTCATAGAAATAAAGAATAGAATGGCCACTACCAGAAGTTAGACTTTGGAGAAAATAAGGAAGCTGGTCAAAAGGTGCAAACTTTCAGTTATAAGATAAATATGTAATGCAGATATAATGTTAATGACAGTGAGTATTGTTAATAATACTTTGCTGTGTACTTGAGATTTACTGAGAGTTCTAATTACACCAAAAAGGCAATAATGTGAGAAAATAGATGTATTAATTAACATGACAATGGTGACTATTTCACAGTGCATAGTTTTAACCATGTCATTCCGCATCTTAAATATATCTATTTTTTGTGTCAATTATATCTCAATAAAAAGCTAGGTCTAAATCAATAACTTAACCATCCAACTGAAGAATTAGAATATGAAGTGCAATCTACATTCAAAGAAACAAAAAAAAAGGGAAATAATTCAAATTAGAATGTAGGGAAACAAAATAGAGCAGAGAAAAACAAAAGAAAAAATCAGGAAACCAAAAGTTAGTTCTTTGAAAATATCAGGAAATGAAAACAAATTAGTCAGACAAACCAAAAAAAAAAAAACAAAAAAAAAAAAAACAGACAAAATTCATATGACTAAAATCATATTGAAAAGGGTGACATCTTTACTATCCTTATAGAAATAAAAATGATTATAAGGGGATATATGAAGATTTGTACCAACAAATAATATAACCTACCTAACATGTAGAAATTACTAAAAACATAAACTACCAACACTGACTCAATAGGAAATAAAAATATATATAAAAAAGAACTGTAACAAAAGATTGAATCACTAATCCAAAAAAACTCCCAAGAAAAAACTATTCAAACACCCTCTTCGAGGCCTGCATAAACTTGATTACAAAAAAGAAAAAGATCCCACTAAAAAGAATTACTGGCCAATATCCTTGATGAAGAGCGATGCACAAATTCTAAACAGGACACTGGCAAATCTAACCTAACTGTACATTAAAAGAATTATTCAGCACAATCAAGTCGGATTTATTCTTATGCTACAGAGTTGGTTCAATATTTGCAAATCAATCAATGTGATACACCACAGGATAAGAACCATACCATCCTCTCAACAGATGCAGACAAAGCATTCAACAAAATATAGCATTCATTCTTGATAAAAACCCTCAACTAAACAAGGATAGATAGATGGAACATACCTCAATATCACAAAGGTCGTATAAGAAAGACCCACAGCTAATATCCTCAATGAGGAAAAGTTGAGAGTTTTTCCTCTGTGCTCAGGAACTAGATAAGGAAGTCCACTCTCACAATTACAACTTAACATAGTACTGGAAGTCTTACCCTCAGGAATAAGCCAACAAAGAGAAATAAAAAGCATCCAAATTGGCAAGAAAGAAGTCAAAATTTCACTATTTGAGGAGGACTTGGTACTCTATGTAGAAAACTGAAAAGACTTGAACAAAAACTTGCTGGAAATAATGCATAAATTCAGAAAAGTCACAGGATATGAAATCAATATCCAGAAATCTGTTACATTTCTATACACCAATAATGAAGCAGCAGAAAAAGAAATCAAAGAATTGATTCCATTTACAATTGCACCAAAAATCACAAGATACCAGGGATTAAACCTAACTAAAGAGGTAAAAGATCTGTACTCTGGAAACCATAGAACCCTTATGAAAGAAATTGAGGAAGACACAAGGAGATGGAAAATATTCTGTGCTCATGGATTAGAAAAACAAATATTATTAAAATGTCTATACTACTCAAAGCAATCTACATATTTAATTCAATTCATATCAAAATACCACCAGCATATTTCAAAGAGGTAGAGCAAATAATCCTAAAATTTGTATGGAACCAGAAAAGACTTTGAACAGCCAAAGCAATCATGAAAAAGAAAATAAAAGTTGGAGACATCACAATTCTAGACTTCAAGCTATATCACAAAGCTGTAGTTATCAAGGCAGAATAATATTGGCACAAAAACAGACACATAGCTCAATGGAACAGAATAGAAAACCCAGAAAAGCACCTACAACTCTATGGTCAACTATCTTTGACAAAGTCAGAAAGACTATCCAATGGAAAAAGGACAGTGTCTTCAATAAATGGTGCTGGGAAAACTGGACAGCCACATACAGAATAATAAAACTGGGATGCTTTCTTTCACCATATACAAAAACAAATTAAAATGGGTAAAATTCTTAGAGGTGAACACTGGTAGCAACCTCTTTGACCTTGGCCTTAGCAACTTATGACTAAATACAGCAGCAGAGGCAAGGGAAACAAAAGCAAAAATGAACTATTGGAACTTTATCAAGATTAAAAACTTCTGTAAAATGAAGGAAACAATCAGCAAAACTAAAAAGCAGCCCTATGACTGTGAGAAGATATTTTCAAGTGACATATCTGATAAAGGGTTAGTATCCAAAATATATAAAGGACTTATCAAACTCAACACCCAAAGAATGAATAATCTAGTTAAGAAATGGGCAGAAGAAATAGACATTTTTGCAAAGAAGTTATCCAGATAGCTAACAGATACATGAGAAAATGCTCAACATCACTCATCATCAGAGAAATACAAATGAAAACCATGAAGAGATACCACCTCGCACCTGCCAAAATATCTAAAATTAACAACACAAGAAACAACAGGTGCTGGTGAGTATGTGGAGAAAGGAGAACCCTCTCGCTCTTTGGTGGAAATGCAAACTGGAAAAACAGTACTGAGGGTCCTCAAAAAGTTAAAAATAAAACTACCTATAAACTTACAATTGCACAAATAGGTATTTACTCAAAGACACAGAAATACAAATTCAAATGAGTACATGCACCCCAATATTTATAGCAGTATTATCAACAATAGCCAAATTATAGAAGGAGTCCAAATGTCCACTGACTGATGAAAAGAAAAAGGAGATGTGGTATGTATATACAAGGACTATTACTCATCCACAAAAAGAACGAAATCTTGCCATTTGTAACAATGTGGATGGAGCTAGAGTATATTATGTTAAGCAAAGGAATGACTCAGAGAAAGTCAATACCATAGGGTTTCACTCATATGTGTAATTTAAGAAACAAAACAGACGAAGATTTAGGAGGGGAAAAAAGAAAAAGAGGGGGAACCGAAGCATAAGAGACTCTTAAAAAGAGAGAACAACAGGGTTGAGGGAGGAAGGTGAATGTGGGTTGGGCTATATAGGTGATAGCTATTAAGGAAAACACTTATAATGAACATTTGGTGTTGTATGTAAGTGATGAATCACTGAATTCTGTTACTGAAACCAATATTGCACTATATGTTAACAACTAGAATATAAATAAAAATTTGAAAAGGAATTAAAAAAATTTAAAAAAAGTCCCAAAGAGAAATTCACGACCAGATGAGTTAACTGTAGAATTCTACTAATCATATCAAGAAGAATTAATAGCAATCTTCCAAACTCTTCCAAAAATAGAAAAGGAGGAAGAATATACTAATCTATTCTATGAGGTTAACTTTAGTCTGTTACCAAGCCAGACAAGGAAATCACAAGAAATAAATGGATTTAATTATATAGGTTCAAAAATATTCAACAAAATGCCAACAAATTGAAACCAGCAGTTTATTAATATACACCATGATCAATTAGGATTTATACCAGGAATGTAAGAATGGATCAACATGCAAAAATCAATCAAGGTAACAAATTATGCCAAAGAATAAAAAAGAAAAAAAAAGTGGTCATTTCAATAAATACTGAGAAATCTTTTGACAAATGCAACATGCTTTATGATTTAAAAAAAAATTAACTAGGAACAGAAGGAACCTTCACTAGCAGGATAAAAGATATTTATGAATACCCCACAACCAATATCCATGAAAAACCCATAGCTAACATAATAATTGATGATGAAAGCCTGGTTATTTTCCCTCTAAGATCAGGAACAAGACAAGACTATCTGCTCTTAGCACTTCTATTCAACATTGTACTGGAGGGTGTGGCCAGGGAATCAGGCAAGAAACACAATGAAAGTTGCCAATATCGGGGAGAAAAAAGTAAAATTAATTCAATTTTTATAACTGGACAATCATAAAGAGTGTATCCCCCCCAAAAGGAAAAGAACAAAAGACCCTATCAGATCTAACAGCAGAGTTAAGCAACATTGCAGGAAACAAGATCAAGACATAACAAAACCATTGCGTTTTTACACACAACTAATGAAACTACATAAATAAAATGTTAAGACCCATCAGACTTGTAATAGCATCAAAAACAGTAATATATTTAGAAATAAAGTTAACTACAAAAGTGCAAGGCTTTTACATTGAAAACAACAAAATACCATTAGAAGAAATTAAATAAATCTTAAATGAGTAGAAAAGTATCCTGTGATTACGGATTGGAATACTTGATATTATTAAGATATCAATATTATGCAATGTGTAATGAAATATGTATAAAAATATGTATAAAAATTCCAACCTTTTTTTTTAACAAGGAAAAAACTAATCCTAATATTTATATGGAATTAGAGGGGACCCAGAATAGCAAAAAAAAAAAAAAATGTTGAAAAGTGACAAAATAGATGGAGTACTCATATCTCCCAGTTTCAAAACTTAATACCAAATTAAAATAATCAAAAAGTTATGGTATCTGCAAGAGTTTGGAAAGATGGTGGTATAGTAGGAGGACCCTAGGATCATCTTGCCCCGTGAATACAACTAGATAACTATCAAGTCTGCCTAAATCAGAATGCCAGAAATCAACCTCAAGACCGGCAGAACAAACTCTACAACTAAAGATAGAGAACAGCTCAGTGAGCCCCCTCCCCAGAAAACCAGCCCAAAACCCAGCCGAATTTGCTTATCCCAACCCATGAGTTTTGTAGGACCTGGGTGCCAGTGGCAGTAATAACAGGTCTCATTTCCCAAACAGACAAGAACACATCTAGTTAAAAGTCACCACATTCAGGCCAGGAACAAAACACTGCCCACAACAGGCAAAAAGAGCCTCTGCAGATGACAGGCCTTAAGGATAAACTGGTCAGGACATAACAGCAACTGCATGCTGCACACAATGGAGAAACTCCCTAGAGGACCAGAACTTGGGAAACAGGGGACAGTACATGGCAGGGCAGTATAGGACCTCTCCTCAAGAACATGAAATGTACTGACTCTCCTAACACAGAGAAACAGGCACAGAAACTTAGAAAAAATGAGAAGATAGAGGAATTTGTCCCAAAAGAGAGAACAGGAAAAGGCCATGGTCAGACATATAAGCAAAGCAGATATAAATAACATGCCTGCTAAAGAATTTAAAGTACTGATAATAAACATACTCATCTTGAGAAAACACTGGAAGATATAAGTGAGATCCTGACACACAGAGATGATGACTAACAGAGCATAAATAAAGGGTTCAGTAAAATATGGAAAACATGCTTGATGGAATGAAAAGCAGCCTAAAAGCAGAGGAACAAATTAATTACCTAGAAGACAGAGTAATGGAAAGTAATCAAGCTGAAAAAAAGAGAGAAGAAAGAATTATGCAAAATGGAAATAGAATTAGGGAATTCAGTGACTCCACCAAACATAACAAATTTCATATTATAGATATCTCAGAAAAAGAAGAGAGAGCAAAGGAGGTAAAAATTTACCTGAGGAATTAATACCTAAACCTTACCTCATGTGGGGAAGGAAGCAGATCCAATACAAGAAGGCACAGAAACCCCTTCAACAAATCAACAAAAGCAGATTAACACCATATTATATTATAATTCAAATGGCAAAAGGTAAGGAAACAGAAAAAAATCTTAAAAGTAAAAAAAGACAGTTGCATACATGGGGAACCCCAAAAGGCTATCAGCAGCTTTTTCAACAGAAACTTTATAAGCCAGATGGGAGGGACATGATGTATTCAAAGTGTTGAATGGAGAAAATCTGCAGCTGTGAATACTCTCTCCAGAAGGACTATCATTCAGGAGAGATTTTAAAATTTACCAAAATTTAAATTTAATTTTAAAAATTTACCAAACAAAAACTGAAGTTGCTCATTACCATAAACCAGCCCTGCAAGAAATCATATAACACACTTTGAGTCAAAAGGAAAGGACAAAAGTGACAGTATGAAAGTAGAAAGCCCAAAAGGTAAAAAAAAAATAAATATCACAATAGAATGTCAGTCAAGGAAAGTACAAAATGAAAGGATGTACTATATGACAACATACACCCAAAATATGGGGAGTAGAATAGTAAATACTGTACTCAAACTTAAATGGCTAGCAACTTAATATAGATTGCTATATACAGAAGAGGTTATATACAAACTTAATGATAACCAAAAATAAAAAAAAATCAACAATATCTATACAAAGAATAAAGAGAATGGAATCCAAGTATATAACTGAAGGAACTCAGCAGACCATGAAAGACAAAAAGTAGAAAGGATCAGAGGAAAAACTTCAGAAACAACTACAAAAAAAGTAACAAAATGGAAATAAGTAGACATTTATCACGTATTACTTTGAATGTAAATAGACTAACTGCTCCAATCAAAAGACATAGAGTGACAGAATGAATAAAAGAACAAAAAAAATCATCTATTTGTTTCCTAGAGGAGAATAATTTTAAACCTAAAGGCACCAACAGATTGAAAATGAGGGGTTGGAGAAACATTTATCATGCAAATGGGTGCCAAAAGAAAGTCTGGGTAGCATTATTTATATTAAACAAAATAGATTTTGAACTAAAGACTATAACAAGAGATAAAGAAAGGAAAAAAGAGACAAAGAAAGACATTATATAAAAAGAGAAAGGACAATCCAAAAAGAAGATATAATAATTGTAAATGTTTATGCATCCAATATGGGAGTACCATAACACATAAAACAGTTAATAAAAAAAATAAAAGAACTAATTGAAAGTAACAAAATAATAGTAGGGGACTTGGACACACCCCTTTCATCAATGGACACGTTATCCAACAAGAAAATCAACAATGGAACAATGCCTTTGATCACACATTTGACAAGGTGGATATAACATATATCGAGAACTTTCTATCCTGAAACAACAGAATAAACATTCTTTTCAGTAGTACATGGAGCATTCTGCAGAATAGAGCACATATTAGGACACAAAAATGTCCAAATAAGTTCAAAGATGTAAAGGTATACCATGTGTCTTTTCTGATCATAAAGCTATGTAAAGGGAAATAAGCTAGAGAAAGAAATCTGGAAAGAAAACAAACAAAAAAACCCATAGAGGTTAAATAACATGCTACTAAACAATGACTGGGTTAACCAAAAAATCAAAGACCTAATCCAAAAGGACTTGGAAATAGGTGAAAATGAAAACAAAACTGTTGGGACACTTGGGTGCCTCAGTCAGTTAAGCATCTGTCTTCAGCTCAGATCATGATTCCACGATCCTGGGATCAAGCCTGGCATGAGGCTCCCTGCTCAGCTGGGATCCTGCTTCTCTTTCTCCCACTCCCCCTGCTTGTGTGTTCTCTATCCCTCTATGATGAAGCAATCAATCATTCAATCAACCTTTTACTAAAATAAAAAAAGAAAATACAACTTTCCAAAACTTTGGGATGCATCAATAACAGTTCTGTGCCTGAAAAGCAATACAGGGCTACCTTGAAAAGCAAGAGAAATCACGGGGGGGGGGGGGGAGTAATCTTACACCTAAAGGAGCTAGAAAAAGAACAAAAAGCAAAACCTAAAACCAGCAGAAGGAAGAAATTAATAAAGATGAAAACAAAAATTGATACAGAAGTGAAAAAATAAACAAAAACCTATAGAACAGATCAATGAAACGAGGAGCCAGTTCTTTGAAAACCTAAAAAAAATTCATAGTCTTCTAGCCAGACTCATCAAAAACAACTAAAAGGACTCAAATAAATAAAACCACAAAGAAAGAGGAGATGTAAAAACAGAGACCATGGAAATACACACAGT
The DNA here is from genome assembly GCF_964662115.1 of Mustela nivalis. Classification (NCBI taxonomy): domain Eukaryota; kingdom Metazoa; phylum Chordata; class Mammalia; order Carnivora; family Mustelidae; genus Mustela; species Mustela nivalis. Next base: position 74,005,146 of record NC_139040.1, read on the forward strand.
TGTAAGAGAATATTAGGAAAAACTATGTGCTAAAAATTGGATAACCTGGAAGAAATGGATAAATTCCTAGAAACATGTAACCTACAAAAACTGTAGCAGGAAGAAATAGAAAAAAAATTGAAGATTTTATTTGTTTATTCACAGATAAAGGCACAGTGAGAGAGGGAACACAAGCAGGGGGAGTGGGAGAGTGAGAAGCAGGCTTCCCACTAAGCAGGGACTCTAATAGAGAGTTCGATCCCAGGACTCTGGGAGCATGACCTGAGCTGAAGGCAGATACTTAATGACTGAGCCACTCAGGCGGCCCGGAAAGAAATGAAAAATTTGAATAGACTGATTACCAGCAAGACAAATGAATCAATAATCAAAAAACTCCCAATGAAGAATACCGGTGGAATTTTGATCGGAATAGCATTAAAACTATAGATTGCTCTAGGCAGTATAGACATTTTAACAATGTTTATTCTTCCAATCCAAGAGCATGGAATGGTCTTCCATCTTTTTGTGTCTTCTTCAGTTTCTTTCACGAGTGTTCTGTAGTTCCTTGAGTACAGATCCTTTACCTCTTTGGTTGGGTTTATTCCCAGCTATCTATCTTATGGTTCTTGGTGCTATAGTAAATGGAATCGATTCTCTAATTTCCCTTTCTGTATTTTCATTATTAGTGTATAAGAAAGCCACTGATTTCTGTACATTGACTTTGTATCCTGCCATGTTGCTGAATTGCTGTATGAGTTCTAGTAGTTTTGGGGTGGAGTCTTTTGGGTTTTCCATATAAAGGATCATGTCATCTGCAAAAAGAGAGAGTTTGACTTCTTTACCAATTTGGATACATTTTATTTCTCTTTGTAGTCTGATTGCTGTTGCTAGGACTTCTAATACTATGTTGAACAAGAGTGGTGAGAGTGGGCATCCTTGTCGTGTTCCTGATCTCAACGGGAAGGATGCAAGCTTTTTCCCGTTGAGGATGATATTTGCTATGGGTCTTTCATAGATAGATTTGATGAAGTTCAGGAATGTTCCCTCTATCCCTACACTTTGAAGCGTTTTAATCAGGAACGGATGCTGGATTTTGTCAAATGCTTTTTCTGTATCAATTGAGAGGACCATGTGGTTCTTCTCTCTCCTCTTATTAATTTGTTCTATCACATTGATTGTTTTGCGAATGTTGAACCATCGTTGTAGCCCAGGGATGAATCCCACCTGGTCATGGTGGATAAACTTTTTAATGTGCTGTTGGATCCTGTTGGCTAGGATCTTGTTGAGAATCTTAGCATCCATATTCATCAGTGATATTGGTCTGAAATTCTCCTTTTTGGTAGAGTCTTTGCCTGGTTTGGGGATCAGGGTAATGCTGGCTTCATGGAAAGAGTCAGGAAGTTTTCCTTCTGCTTCAATTTTTTGAAACAGCTTCAGGAGAATAGGTGTTATTTCTTCTTTGAAAGTTTGGTAGAATTCCCCAGGGAATCCATCAGGTCCTGGGCTCTTGTTTTTTGGGAGGTTTTTGATCACTGCTTCAATCTCGTTACTAGATATTGGTCTATTCAGGTTGTCAATTTCTTCCTGGTTCAATTTTGGGAGTTTACAGTTTTCCAGGAATGCATCCATTTCATCTAGGTTGCTTGGCTTATTGGCATATAACTGTTGATGATAACTTCTGATGATTGTTTCTACTTCCTTGGTGTTCGTTGTGATCTCTCCCTTTTCATTCATAATTTTATGTATTTGTGCTTTCTCTCTTTTCTTTTGGATTACTGTGGCCAATGGTTTATCGATCTTATTGATTCTTTCAAAAAACCAGCTTCTAGTTTCATTGATACATTCTACTGTATCTCTGGTTTCTACCTCATGGATCTCAGCTCTAATCTTGATTATTTGTATGGAATCAGAAGAGACCCTGAATCACTAAGGAAATGTTGAAAAACAAAAATAAAACTAGGGGCATCACATTACCGGATTTCAAGCTTTACTACAAAGTTGTGATCACCAAGACAGCATGATACTGGCATAAAAACAGACTCAGAGACCAGTGGAACAGAGTAGAGAGCCCAGATGTGGACCCTCAACTCTATGGTCAAATAATCTTCGAAAAAAACAGGAAAAAATATACAGTGGAAAAAAGACAGTCTCTTCAATAAATGGTGCTGGAAAAACTGGACAGCTATATGTAGAAGAATGAAACTCGACCATTCTCTTACACCATACACAAAGATAAACCCAAAATGGATAAAAGACCTCAATGTGATACAGGAATCCATCAGAATCCTAGAGGAGAACATAGGCAGTAATCTCTTTGATATAAACCACAGCAACTTCTTTCAAGATATGTCTCCAAAGACAAAGGAAACAAAAGTGAAGATGAACTTTTGGGACTTCATCAAAATCAAAAGCTTATGCACAGCAAAGAAAACAGTCAAGAAAACAAAGAGGCAACCCACGGAATGGGAGAAGATATTTGCAAATGACAGTACAGACAAAAGATTGGTATCCAGGATCTATAATGAACTCCTCAAACTCAACACACACAAAACAGACAATCATATCAAAAAAATGGGCAGAAGATATGGACAGACACTTCTCCAGTGAAGACTTACAAATGGCTATCAGACACATGAAAAAATGTTCATCATCACTAGCCATCAGGGAGATTCAAATTAAAACTACCTTGCCATTTGCGACAACATGGATGGAACTAGAGCGTATCATGCTTAGCGAAATAAGTCAAGCGGAGAAAGACAACTATCATATGATCTCCCTGATATGAGGAAGTGGTGATACAACATGGAGGCTTAAGTGGGTAGGAGAAGAATAAATGAAACAAGATGGGATTGGGAGGGAGACAAACCATAAGTGACTCTTAATCTCACAAAACAAACTGAGGGTTGCTGGGGGGAAGGGGTTTGGGAGAAGGGGGTGGGATTATGGACATTGGGGAGGGTATGTGCTTTGGTGAGTGCTGTGAAGTGTGTAAACCTGGTGATTCACAGACCTGTACCCCTGGGGATAAAAATATATGTTTATAAAAAATAAAAAGTTAAAAAAAAAAAAACTACATTGAGATATCACCTTACACCAGTTAGAATGGCCAAAATTAGCAAGACAGAAAACAACATGTGTTGTAGGGGATGTGGAGAAAGGGGAACCCTCTTCCACTGTTGGTGGGAATGCAAGTTGGTGCAGCCTCTTTGGAGAACAGTGTGGAGATTCCTCAAGAAATTAAAAATAGAACTTCCCTATGACCCTGCCATTGCACTCCTGGGTATTTACCCCAAAGATACAGATGTAGTGAAAAGAAAGGCCATCTGTACCCCAATGTTTATAGCAGCAATGGCCATGGTCGCCAAACTGTGGAAAGAACCAAGATGCCCTTCAACGGATGAATGGATAAGGAAGATGTGGTCCATATACACTATGGAGTATTATGCCTCCATCAGAAAGGATGAATACCCAACTTTTGTAGCAGCATGGATGGGACTGGAAGAGATTATGTTGAGTGAAATAAGTCAAGCAGAGAGAGTCAATTATCATATGGTTTCACTTATTTGTGGAGCATAACAAATAGCATGGAGGACATGGGGAGATAGAGAGAAGAAGGGAGTTGGGGGTAAATTGGAAGGGGAGGTGAACCTTGAGAGAGTACGGACTCTGAAAAACAATCTGAGTGTTTTGAAGAGGTGGGGGTGGGAGGTCGGGGTACCAGGTGGTGGGTATTATAGAGGGCACGGATTGCATGGAGCACTGGCTGTGGTGCAAAAATAATGAATACCGTTATGCTGAAAATAAAAAAATAAATTAAAAAGCAAAAACAAAAACAAAAACAAAAACTCCCAATGAACAGTTATTATCCAGGACCAGATAGCATCACAGGCTAATTATATCAATATTTAAAGAAAAGTTAATACATTTACTTCTCATACTGTTCCAAAAAGTAGAAAAGGAAAGAAAACTAAATTCCTTCTATGATGACAGCATTAACGTGATACTAAAACTTGACAAAGACACCAAATAAAAGAGCAATATAGGCCAATATTTTTGAAGAACAGTAATGCAAAAATCCTCAACAAAACAGTAGCAGACAGAATCCAACAATACATTTAAAAAATTATACAATACTATCAAGTGGGATGTATCCTAGGGATGCAAGGGTGGTTGGTTATTCAAAAAGCAATCAACCTGATACATCACATCAATAAGAGAAATTATAAAAACCATACGATCATTCCAATGATTGTAGAAAAAAAAATTTGACAAAGTAAAATATACAATGATGATAAAAGCTCTCAAAAAATGTTGGTTATCTGGTTTGGTAGATGCCAGAAGAGCAGAGGACCTCATTTTGTAAGGTCCCTTGAATTTGGCTGAATAACTATCAAACCATTCTGAATGCCCATGAATTCAGCCTGGGATGGAAGAATATATATTTGAAGATCTACAGGTAAAAAATTGACTGCGTTTTGCAAAGTATGAGGTGTGGAGACATGAATCTAAAAGGAGATATCTGAGGATAAGCGAAGGGGAGAGGGAACCTCCATAAGCCAGCTACTGGTAAGTCATATAGCCCCAGAGGGCAAAATTGGAACCCTTAGAAAACTGCTCCAGTAGAAAATATCTCCAAATGAAAGGGGCTCAGAGAATGAAAAGGACAGAATTCTAGGTGGGTCAGTACCGCCTCAGATCCCAGACACCACAGAACTAATGGTGGACCCTGAGCCATTAGACTGTCCCAGTAGTGGGGTAGGGAAACTGATTATGGTCATGAGCCCAAGAGGGGACTCCCAGTATGCATTATCTCCTGAGCACCCTGAAAAGGACTGGAATGCACAGACCACCAGTCATCTTCAGGAGGGATGAAATGGGTGTACCAAGACTGAACTATAGCCCTCAGGATGGCGGCCCCAGAAAAGACAGTAGGGTAACACTCAGTCATCCCCCAGAGCAGTGGATCAGGTACATGTATGAACCTGCAACCACTCTCAGCCCCAGGGCACACAAAGGGCAGTAATGTAGGTCCCTCGGACTCCCCTTGGAAGGACTGCTGTGGGCATGCACCACAGGAGTCTATGGAGTTTGTCACAATATGAAAGTGAAGACTGTGTCCCAGAGAATTCACTGAAGAGGGAAGACCTCCATATTTCAGCACAGAGCCTAGAGATCCATGCATGGTCATGTTTATTCTGATCCTCTAAAGAGGTGCAGAAAGCCTCTTGTGGGTGTGGAGTGGGGGGAAGCCACACAGAGGATTAGCTTACATGAAGCCTAGCCCTGGCAAGAGGCAGTGCAACTCCGCCCAGGAAAAGACACCCTAGAAGCAGCACAGCAGGTCCCTCCCCCAGAAGACCAATGGGAAGAACAGGTGCAGAACTGGTTACAGATCCCAGAAGACAGTAAAACTCCAGTGCAAGGGGAAAATAGTATACAGAACTTGAAGTTTTTTCTCATGATACATTTATCTTTCAGTCCCAAATTTTCCAATATTTTTTTCCCATTTCAACTAGTTACTTATTTTATCAACTCTTTGTTTTTAAATTACTTTTTCACTTCTTTTTCTTTACAACATTTTATAGATATATGCTTCATTTTTGCTTTTTTCCCACTCTATTTAAATATACATATATGTAATATATATTATGTATAATATATATAAACATTATATATAATATAAATATATGTATTTTATATATATAGATAGAGATAAAAATATTTATCTATCTATATATAAAGTTTTTCTGTCTTTGCCATTTTAAAATTTAGTGTCTTCTAACACACAGACCAAAATTCACTGAGGAAATACTAGATCACCCTGCTTTGTCCACCCTCTGAGATTACATTCTACCTCCACTCCCCCCACCCTTTCTTCTGTTTTGTTTTCTTTTGTTTGTTTGTCTGTTTAGGTTTCCAACTGCTTTGGATTTGTCTAGTGTGTATTTTGCTTGGATCATGGTTGATACTTATGATTCTGCTCACTGGCTCACCCACTCTTCTGTGGGCAAAATGAATAGAAAGAGGAATTCACAACAAAAGAAAGAACCAGAGGTAATACTCTCTGACACAGATCTAATAAATATGGATATAAGTGAAATGTTAGAGCTGGACTTGAAAAAAAAAGCATAAAACTTGTAGTGTAGAAATGAGATCTGCTTAGCCTGAAGTTTAAAATGCATTAACTGGGGACACCTGGATGGCTCAATCCATTAAGTCTTCTCTTAGGGTCCTGGGTTCGAGTTCCACTTCAGGCTCCTTGGTTAGCAGGGAGCCTGCTTCTCCTGCCTGCCGCTTGCCTTGCTTGTGTGCATGCTCTCTCTCTCTCTCTCTCTCTCTCAATCTGACAAATAAATAAGTAAAATCTTTTAAAAATGAGTTAACTGAATCACAGCCTAGAATGGATGTTCTATCAACTACAGAAAATGAGACAGAAGAGTCAGTGACATAGAAGATAAGATGATGGAAAATAAGGAAGCTGAGGAAAAGAGAGGAAAATAACTAATGGGTCATGAAGGAAGGCTGAGATATCACTGATACCATAGAGTGAAACACTATTAAAATTATTAAGGTCCTAGAGGAAAAAGAAAGAGAAAAGGGTAGAAGGTATATATGAGCAAATCATAGTTGAGAAATTCCCCAATCTGGAGAAGGAAATGGGCATTAAAGTCCAGGGGATAGAGTTGCATTTCTATATGTTAACAATGAGGCAGAAGAAAGAGAAATTAAAGAATTTGTCCCAATTACAATTGCACCAAAAACCATTAGACACTTAGGAATAAACCTAACCAAAGAGATAAAAGATCTGTACTCTAGAAACTACAAAACAGTTATGAAAAAAATTGAAGAAGAGCTTGAAGTCCGGAATTGTGATGCCACCAACGTTGGCTTTCTTTTTCAATATCCCTTTGGCTATTCGAGGTCTTTTCTGGTTCCATATAAATTTTAGAATGATTTGTTCCATTTCTTTGAAAAAGATGGATGGTACTTTGATAGGAATTGCATTAAATGTGTAGATTGCTTTAGGTAGCATAGACATTTTCACAATATTTATTCTTCCAATCCAGGAGCATGGAACATTTTTCCATTTCTTTGTGTCTTCCTCAATTTCTTTCATGAGTACTTTATAGTTTTCTGAGTATAGATTCTGTGTCTCTTTGGTTAGGTTTATTCCTAGGTATCTTATGGTTTTGGATGCAATTGTAAATGGGATTGACTCCTTAATATCTCTTTCGTCTGTCTTGCTGTTGGTGTAGAGAAATGCAACTGATTTCTGTGCATTGATTTTATATCCTGACACTTTACTGAATTCCTTTATAAGTTCTAGCAGTTTTGGAGTGGACTCTTTTGGGTTTTCCACATATAGTATCATATCATCTGCGAAGAGTGATAATTTGACTTCTTCTTTGCCGATTTGGATGCCTTTAATTTCCTTTTGTTGTATGATTGCTGAGGCTAGGACCTCTAGTACTATGTTGAATAGCAGTGGTGATAATGGACATCCCTGCCGTGTTCCAGACCTTAGTGGAAAAGCTTTCAGTTTTTCTCCATTGAGAATGATATTTGTGGTGGGTTTTTCATAGATGGCTTTGATGATATTGAGGTATGTGCCCTCTATCCCTACACTTTGAAGAGTTTTGATCAGGAAGGGATGCTGTACTTTGTCAAATGCTTTTTCAGCATCTATTGAAAGTATCATATGGTTCTTGTTCTTTCTTTTATTGATGTGTTGTATCACATTGACTGATTTGCGGATGTTGAACCAACCTTACAGCCCTGGAATAAATCCCACTTGGTCGTGGTGAATAATCTTTTTAATGTACTGTTGAATCCTATTGGCTAGTATTTTGGTGAGTATTTTCGCATCTGTGTTCATCAAGGATATCGGTCTATAGCTCTCTTTTTTGGTGGGATCCTTGTCTGGTTTTGGGATCAAGGTGATGCTGGCCTCATAAAATGAGTTTGGAAGTTTTCCTTCCATTTCTATTTTTTGGAACAGTTTCAGGAGAATAGGAATTAGTTCTTCTTTAAATGTTTGGTAGAATTCCCCCGGGAAGCCATCTGGCCCTGGGCTTTTGTTTGTTTGGAGATTTTTAATGACTGTTTCAATCTCCTTACTGGTTATGGGTCTGTTCAGGCTTTCTATTTCTTCCTGGTTCAGTTGTGGTAGTTTATATGTTTCTAGGAATGCATCCATTTCTTCCAGATTGTCAAATTTATTGCCGTAGAGTTGCTCATAGTATGTTCTTATAATAGTTTGTATTTCTTTGGTGTTAGTTGTGATCTCTCCTCTTTCATTCATGATTTTATTTATTTGGGTCCTTTCTTTTTTCTTTTTGATCAGTCGGGCCAGGGGTTTATCAATTTGATTAATTCTTTCAAAGAACCAGCCAAGACAGCATGGTACTGGCACAAAAACAGACACATAGATCAATGGAACAGAATAGAGAGCCCAGAAATAGACCCTCAAATCTATGGTCAACTCATCTTCGACAAAGCAGGAAAGAATGTCCAATGGAAAAAAGACAGCCTCTTCAATAAATGGTGCTGGGAAAATTGGACAGCCACATGCAGAAAAATGAAATTGGACCATTCCCTTACACCACACACAAAAATAGACTCAAAATGGATGAAGGACCTCAATGTGCGAAAGGAATCCATCAAAATCCTTGAGGAGAACACAGGCAGCAACCTCTTCGACCTCAGCTGCAGCAACATCTTCCTAGGAACAACGCCAAAGGCAAGGGAAGCAAGGGCAAAAATGAACTATTGGGATTTCACCAAGATCAAAAGCTTTTGCACAGCAAAGGAAACAGTTAACAAAATCAAAAGACAACTGACAGAATGGGAGAAGATATTTGCAAACGACATATCAGATAAAGGACTAGTGTCCAGAATCTATAAAGAACTTAGCAAACTCAACACCCAAAGAACAAATAATCCAATCAACAAATGGGCAGAGGACATGAACAGACATTTCTGCAAAGAAGACATCCAGATGGCCAACAGACACATGAAAAAGTGCTCCATATCACTCGGCATCAGGGAAATACAAATCAAAACCACAATGAGATATCACCTCACACCAGTCAGAATGGCTAAAATCAACAAGTCAGGAAATGACAGATGCTGGCGAAGATGTGGAGAAAGGGGAACCCTCCTACACTGTTGGTGGGAATGCAAGCTGGTGCAGCCACTCTGGAAAACAGCATGGAGGTTCCTCAGAATGTTGAAAATAGAACTGCCCTATGACCCAGCAATTGCACTATTGGGTATTTACCCTAAAGATACAAATGTAGTGATCCAAAGGGGCACATGCACCCGAATGTTTATAGCAGCAATGTCCACAATAGCCAAACTATGGAAAGAACCTAGATGTCCATCAACAGATGAATGGATCAAGAAGATGTGGTATATATACACAATGGAATACTATGTAGCCATCAAAAGAAATGAAATCTTGCCATTTGTGACAACATGGATGGAACTAGAGCGTATCATGCTTAGCGAAATAAGTCAAGCAGAGAAAGACAACTATCATATGATCTCCCTGATATGAGGAAGTGGTGATGCAACATGGAGGCTTAAGTGGGTAGGAGAAGAATAAATGAAACAAGATGGGATTGGGAGGGAGACAAACCATAAGTGACTCTTAATCTCACAAAACAAACTGAGGGTTGCTGGGGGGAGGGGGTTTGGGAGAAGGGGGTGGGATTATGGACACTGGGGAGGGTATGTGCTTGGGTGAGTGCTGTGAAGTGTGTAAACTAGGTGATTCACAGACCTGTACCCCTGGGGATAAAAATATATGTTTATAAAAAATAAAAAATTAAAAAAAAAATTGAAGAAGAAAAAAAAGATAGAAAACCATTCCACTCTTGGATTGGGAGAGTAACTATTGTTAAAATGTCTATTCTTCCCAGAGCAATCTACACATTCAATGCAATCTCTATCAAAAAAACCACTGACATTTTTCACAGAGCTACAGGAAACAAACCTAAACTTTGTATTGAACCAGAAAAGAAACCAAATAGCCAGGAGAATATTGAAAAAGAAAATCGAACCTGGGGACATCACAATGCCTGACTTCAAGCTATGTTACAAAGCTGTAATCCAGACAGCATGGTACTGGCACAAAACCAGACACACAGATTACTGAACAGAAGAGAGAGCCCAAAAAAGGACCCTCAACTCTATGGTCAACTAAGCTTCAACAGATCATGAAAAAATATCCAATATAAAAAAATAGAGTCTCTTCAAATAAATGGTGTTGAGAAAATTGGACAACCACATGCAGAAGAATGAAACTAGACCATTCTATTACACCATACACAAAGATAAACTAAAAATGGATGAAAGACCTAAAGGTGAGACAGAAATCTATCAAAATCCTAGAGGAGAACAGAGGCAGCAACCTCTGTCACCTCGGCTACAGCAACTTCTTCCAAGACACATCATTAAGTCAAGGGAAATAAAAGCAAAAAGTAAACAATTGGGACTTCATCAAGAGAACAGACATCTGCACAGCAAAGGAAACAGTCAACAATACTAAGAGACAACCTTTGGAAAGGGAGAAGATATTTGCAAAGAACATATCAGATAAAGGCTTATAACAAAGATGTATCAAGAACTTCTCAACCTCCACACCCAAAAAAGCAAATTATCTAGTATATATATGGGCAGAAGACATGAACAGACATTTCTCCAAAGAGGACATACAAATGGCTAACAGACATATGAAAAAATGCTCAACAGTACTTGTTATCAGGGAAATATAAATCAAAACCACAATGAGATACCATCTTAGACCAGTCAGAATGGCTAAAAGTAATGAGACAGCAAATAACAAATCTTGTCAAGGATGTTTAGAAAGGAAACACGTTTTACATTGTTGGTGGGAATGTAAGCTGGTAGAGCCCCTTGGAAAAAAATATGGAGGTTCCTCAGGAAGTTAAAAATAGAGCTACCCCATGACTCAGCAATTGCTCAGTATTTACCCCAAAGATACAGATGCAGTGAAAAGAAGAAGCACATGCACCTCAAAGTTCAAAACAGTAATGTCTACAATAGATAAACTGTGGAAGGAATTGAGATGCCCTTCAACAGATGAATGGATAAAGAAGATGTGGTTTATATATACAAATGAACATTACTCAGCCTTCAGAAAGGATGGATGCCTACCTCTTACATTGATGTGGATGATCTGGAGAGTATTATGCTTAGTGAAATGAGTCAGTCAGATGAAGACAATTATCATATGGTTTCAATCCTATGTGGAATATAAGAAATAGTGTAGAAAGTCATAGGGGAAGAGAGGGAAAACTGAATGGGAATAAATCAAAGAGAGAGACAAACCATGAAAAATTCTTCATTCTGGGAGAGAAACTGAGGGCTGCAGAAGGGGCAGTGTATGGGGGTAATGGGGTAACTCAGTGATGGGCATTAAGGAGGTCACAGGATGTGATGTGTACTGGGTGTTATACACAGCTGATGAATTATTGAACGCTACTTGTGAAACTAATGATGTCCTATATGTTGGCTAATTGAATTTAAATGAAAAATAAGAATTGCGGGCGCCTGGGTGTCTCAGTGGGTTAAGCTGCTGCCTTCGGCTCAGGTCATGATCTCGGGATCCTGGGATCGAGTCCCACATCGGGCTCTCTGCTTGGCAGGGAGCCTGCTTCTCTCTCTCTCTCTTTCTGCCAGCCTCTCTACCTACCTGTGATCTCTCTCTGACAAATAAATAAATAAATAAAATATTTAAAAAAATAAGAATGTCAATGCCAAAAAAAAAGTTGGTTTAGAGAAAACATACCTCAACATAATAAGGAACATATATGAAAAACCCACAGCAAATGTCCTACTAAGTGGGGTAAAATTGAAAATGTACCCCCTCAGTTCAGGAACAAGCCAACAAGGTCACTCTGACCAATTTTATTCAACATACTACTGGAAGTTTAAGTCACAGAAATTAGAGAACACAAAGAAATAAAAGGCACCCAAACTGGTAAGAAGTAAAATTTTCACTATATCCAGATGTATGATACTGTACATTTACAGAAAACCCCAAATACTCCACCAAAAAATCGTAGATCTTTTAAATTAATCCAATAATTTTACAGGATACAAAAATCAATATGCAGAAATCTGTTGCATTTCTAGACACTAATACTAAAGCGGCAGAAAGTGACATTAAGAAAATAATTTCATTTACAGTGCATCACAAATAATAAGATACTTAGGAATAACACTAAAAGTGGTGAAAGACTTCTACTCTGAAAATGATATAACACTGATGAAAGAAAATAAGGACAACACATGAAAAGGAAGGATATTTCATGCTCACAGACTGGAAGAAAAAAATGTTAAAATGTCTATATTATGCAAAGCAATCTATATATTTAGTGCAATTTTTTATCAAGATGCCAACAGCTTTTATCAGAGAACTAGGAAAAAAAAAAAAAGAACTTCCTAAAATTTATATGGATCCTAAAGACCCCAAATAGCCAAAGCAATTTTGAAAAAGTAAAAAAAAAAAAAAAAAAAAAAAAAGTAGGAGTCACAACTCCAGATTTCAAGTTATATGACAAAAGTGTAGCAATCAAAATAGCATGGCACTGGCACAGAAACAGAAGCATAGATCAATAAAGCAGGATAGAAAGCCCTGAATTAAACCACAATTTTATGGTCAATTAATCTTTGACAAAGCAGGGGAAAATATTGACTAGGAAAAACACACTCTTCAACAAATGGTTTTGTGAAAACTGGACAGCTACATGCAAAAGAGTGAAACTGCACCAATTTTTTTTCATTGTACATAAAAAATAAATTTCAAATGGATTAAATGTGTTTCAGAAAGCCATTAAAAAAAAAAAAAAACTAAAAGAGAACCCAGGCAGTAATTTCTATGACATTAGGCAAAGCAACATTTTTCTACATAAGTCTCCTGAGGCAAGGGAAAAAAATGTAGTACTAAACTACTGGGAATTCTTTAAAATCAAAAGCTTCTTCACAGAAAGAATACAATCAACAAAAGTAAAAGGCAGCCTATGGAATGGGAGAAGATATTTGTGAATGGTATATCTGAAAAAGGATTAGTATCCAAAATATATGAAGAACTTATAAAAATCAGCACACAAAAAATGAATACTCCATTTAAAAATAGAGAAGATATGTATAGATATTTTTCCAAAGTAGACACGGAGATGATAAACAGACACATGAGAAGATGTTCAACAGCACTCATCAACAGTGAAATGTAAATCAAAACTACAATGAGATATTATCTTACAACTGTCAAATGGCTAAAATTAACAACAAAGGAAACTTCTGATATTGGTGAGGATGCAAAGAAAGGAGAACCCTCTTGAACTGTTGGTGGGAATGTGAACAAGTGCAGCCACTCTGGAAAACAGTACGGAGGTTCCTCAAAAGTTTAAAAATAGAACTACCTTATGACCCAGCAATTGCCCTCCTAGGTATTTATCCAAAGAATACAAAAATACTAATTCAAAGGGATACATCCACTCTGATATTTTTAACAGCATTACCAAGAATAGCCAAATTATGGAAATTAGCCCAAGTGTCCACTGACTGACCAAAGGATAGGAAGATGTGGTATACATATTTAATCAGCCATAAAAAAGAATGAGATCTTGCCATTTGCAACAATAAAATGGCTTTAAGTAGCATATAGTGAAATAAGTCAGTCAGACAAAAACAAATACCATATGATTTCACTAATGTGTGGAATTTAATAAAAAATACAAAGAAAAAAAGAGACAAGCATAAAACCAGACTTAAATATGGAGAACAAACTGGTCATTGTCAGAAAAAAGGAGGGTGGGGGAAATGGGTATAATACATGAAAAAGATTAAGAAGGAAATACATTGAAGAGATTACCAAAAAAAGTATTGAAATCTTGGGTTATATTTACACCCAAAACTAATACAACAATGTATATTAATTATACTTGAATAAAAAATAAAAATAAATAAAAATGTTGGAAAACATTGATTCCACATCGAAATGTGCAAGTGATTTTTAGAGAAAGCTCTATGAGATATGTGGAATTTAAGGGGAAAAAATGATGAACATATGGGAAGGAGGAAAAGTACAAAAAGGAGTGAGGGAAAGGAGCCATAAGTGACTCTTTTTTTTTTTAAAGATTTTATTTATTTATTTGACAGAGAGAGATCACAAGCAGGCAGAGAGGCAGGCAGAGAGAGAGAGGAGTAAGCCGGCTCCCTGCTGAGCAGAGAGTCTGATGCGGGGCTTGATCCCAGGACCCTGAGATCATGACCTGAGCCGAAGGCAACAGCTTAACCCACTGAGCCACCCAGGCGCCCCACCATAAGTGACTCTTAAGGATAGAGATTCAACTGAGGGCTGATGGAGGGAGGTAGGTGGAGGATGGGCTAGATGTGTGATGAGTATTAAAGAGGGCATTGTTATGAGCATTGGGTAATGTATATAAGTTATGAGACACTGAATTCTATTCCAGAAATAAACATTGCATTATATGTTAACTAACAAAATTTAAATTTTAAAAAGAAATAGCTCTAAGAGAGATGCGTGTATATGAAGAGACTAGCTTTATAACACTAGTCATTAAGTTTATCTAGTTCCATTGTTCACAAAAGCTTGTCTGCAGGCAGGTTACATCTAAATCATCTGATAAAGTTTCTATAGAGGTTCCTCAATTTGAATGGAAACACATCAAAGGATTCAAGGGAGGTTAAGTAAATATGGAAGGCGGCAAAAGAAAGGAGTGAAGGTGATGGAAAGTGAGAGATATTAAATGAGGCAACTTAGGAAGATCTAAAATTTCCTAAAAAGGCCACTGAAATTCCATATTATCCTTAAGCATGTAGTCAAATGAAGTTGAGGAAGGGGATTCCCAGTAGACTAAATGTTATCCACAGGAAGAGCAAAGCAAAATCAAGGAAAGAAAGGATCCAGGTATGAAAAAATCAGTTTCATACACAATCCTGTCTGAGAAACAAAGGATAATTTATATGTAATTTCCCTTAAGGAGACAATTTTTTAAAAAATGCTTTGAACAATCCCTAGCCAACGAGTCAGGAAAAATAAACAAGCCTCATGAAGAGCCTGGGATTTACTGCCCCAGTGTCAGAAAGCATATCTCCACTTGAAAAGGCAAAGAAGACCTTTTTGAGGATAATGCTCACTTTAAACAGAAAAGAAGCAAGCATCTTTTGAGAAGCAGTTAAGAAAAGTAGGGCTTTTCCATGGGGAAGAGTGATGCCAAAGTAACAGCAACAAAGAAAGGGAATTTAATTGAGAACTCTACCAAGAACTGAAGTTCAATCCAATGAAATTTCAATGATAATTTACCCTGTTCTATACCAATGGCACCTTTCAAACAAAGAAGTGTAGGACTCTATCCCAACCTCAGGAATAGACATAGAATCTTAAGGATCAAATTCTGTCATCACCATGCTTTGATGGTCATCTGTTGCATTCGCTCTGTATCAAAATCACAAATGGATCTCCAATCTATCAACCAGGAATAAAGACAAAGTGTTCAAAGGTGTACATTCAGGGTCCTGGGTGAAAGATTCAGGGTTACAGTGATGAATTCAATTTTATCCCAGTTATAGTCCCAGACTGTTACAGAGAAACTATTCTGACACTTGCTAAAGACTTCATCCAAGACTACTGTAGTAAGGGAAAGATTACTGCACTATTAGAGATCAAATTCAACTCTAAATACAACAGGGCAGCAGGAAATTTATAGCCAACATACAGAGTGATGGAGATGATGTAAGATTACTAAGAGAAATTTGGTCAGGTATTAAGGACGAAGAGGAATGTGATGAGATATATACATGGGGATTAAAGAACTTGGTTGGATATCAAGAGTGGGGTAATTCCATAAACTGGTTTGGTAGGCCTTAGGAGCTAAATTCATGTTTCAGGTCCAAAACTACAGTGCTTCAGAATGTGACTTTAAAAAGAAAAATAAGGTCTGTAGAGAGATAATTAAGGTAAAACAGGTATATAGGGTATGCCATAATCAGTATGCCATTATAGAGTATGCCTTAATCCAGTATGATCAGTGTCCTTATGATGAGGGAGCAGGAGGCTGGCTGAGGACGAAGCAAAAGCTGGCACCTTGCACCCTGTCTCCACCCACACCCCTCCCCTTGGTAATATGTGTGACATTCCTCAGGCACCCCTGACTGCCATAAGCAAGAAACAAATAGTTAACTTGCAGAGATCACAATCCTGCAAGACAGTCTCCCTTGGTTTACAAATGTCCTAGAGATCTACAAACAAAGAAGTTACCTTATCAATAGCACAATTTCCAGAGGCAAATAGCTCAGTTCCTCAGCCCTAAATAAAGTTAAATTTCTTCTGAACCCAAATGTCACTAACAAAGACTCTTGATAGCAGAAATGTGAATGGCTTGCCAAAAGGCAACATCAAGCAGCAAGGCCTCAGGTATCCCAGCACCTTGTAGGCCCTCTTTAGCATATGAATGTTCCACTGAAACCTCCCTTTCCCTCACCTTCCCCCAACCACAAGGTACATAACCTGCCATCTCTCACAACCCTGGGCAGCAGCTCTTCCTGCCCATGGGTCCTGTCCCCATGCTTTAATAAACCACCATTTTGCACCAAAGATGTCTCAAGAATTCATTCTTGGTCATCGGCTCTGGACCTCAGTCCACCGAACCTCACCTAGGTTCTAGAACTTCATCACTTATAATTAGAGAAAATTAAGACACAGATATACACAGAGTGAAGGTCATTTGAAGACACAGGATGAATATGGCTGTATATAAGACAAGGAAATAGACCAGAAAAAAAAAAAACAATCATACCAATATCTTGATCTCAGACTTCTAGCCTCCAAGACTATGAGAAAATGACTTTGTGTTCTGCTAAAATTGTGGTACTTAGATATGTCCACTCTAGCAAACTAATACAGAAGAAATCTTACTAAAACTGGGCTTGTTATGATAAAAATGAAGCTTAGTTCAGAACAGGGCTCAGAGGAGCCAGAATAAAATTTGGTCAAGGATGGAGTCCTTCTTAGATATAACACAAAAAGTACAATCCATAAAAAAGTTGAGATTAAATTTCATCAAAATTAAAAACTTCTGCACTTCAAAAAACAAGCAATAGACCTAGAGAAAATATTTTCAAAGACTGCATCTGATAAAGGAATTCTATAAAGAATTATATAAAGAACGCACAGAACACAACAATTAGGAAAAAAATGATCTAGTTTTTAAAATGGACTAAAGATTTGAATAGGCACTTCACCAAAAAGGAGCTAGTAAGACAAGTAAGCATGTATTTTATTCATTTCAGGCTACTATTAACAAAAATAGCATGGAGTAGTAGGTTGCTTAAACAACAATTATTTCTCACAGTCCTGGATAATGGGAAGTTCACTGTCAAGGTGCCAGCAGATCCTATGTCTTTGGAGCGCCTGATTCTTGGCTCTCCAGCTGTATCTTCACATTGACGGCAGAGAGAGATCATCTCTGTCACATCTTTTCTTATCAGGGCACTAGTTTCATTTGTGAAGACTCTATTTTCATAAACCTAATTTCAGGATAAAGGCCTTACCTTCAAATACCTTCACATTGGAAATTAGGGCTTTAACATACACATTTTGAGGGATCATAGTCATACAGTCCACAGCATTTCACAACAGCTCTCCAACATTCATGTCCTTCTCACATACAAAATGTTTCATTCTATCTAAACAATCTTAAAAGCCTTGTTCTAGCCCAAACCCTAAAGTCTAAAGTACTAACTGTCATCTAAAGGAGATACAGATAAGGCTTGATGTATAATGCACCCTAAAGCAAAAGCCCTCTGAAGCTGTGAATGTTTGGAATCAAACAAGTTATGTGTTACAAAATACAGTGGTGTGACAGGCATAGGATAGACATTCCCATCCAAAAAGAGATACTGGACAGAATGAAGAGGTAACATATTCCAAACCCAAAATCTAGCAAGACAAAACCCCCTAAATCTTAAAGCATGAGAATATTTTTCTTTGGCTCAATTCTTTACCTTCTAGGCCCACTAGGGTGGCACTATCACCCTCATGGTCACCACCAATACCATGACTCTCAGTGGTGGCCCTGCCCATACCAGCAGGGGTCATGACCCAAAGTCTGCCAGGTGGGAGTCATGCCCCCCAAGAGTCTACCAGATGGGACTATCACACCCTGGCTTTGGTTGGAAACTGGCCAGTTAAAAGCAAGAGAGTGGCGCTGATGACCTCTAAATCACCTTCAAGGCCATTTGTGAAGAGTGCACATTAACAGCCAAATAATTCTATAGTCCGGTACTGCAGTCTCAGAAGTCCAACAACCTTCCTTCATTTCATTCTGCCTTTCACACTTTCAGTTCAAAATACCAGAGTTCTTGCATAAATCAGGGTAGCAGATTATGTCACTGTTTTTTACCCATATTAATCTCCTTATCAAATGGTATGCCAGCCTCATCCTTGATGTTTTATTCATAACAAGATTTCTTAATTTTTTTTGTAATATGGGCAGGCTGAGAATTTTCCAAATCTTCAAGTTCTTGTTCCTTTTGACTTAACAATTCCTTCTTCATTTCATATTTTTACATTTATCTCTAAGCAGTCAGAAACCAAGCCACATCTTCAATACTGCTTAGAAATCTACTTAGCCAAATACTCAATTTCATCACTTGCAAATTCTACCTTCCACAAAACACTAGACCATTAACAAAACGTAGCCAGATTCTTCGTCACTTTAAAACAAGAATTGCCTTTTCTCCATTATCCAATAAGATGTTTTTCATTTCCCTCTAATAACTCATCAGAATGGCCTTTACCATCTATGTTTTACCAATATTCTGTACATGATTATTTATGTGTTCTCTAAGAAGATGAAAGTTTTCTCTCCAGTTTTCTTCCTGAGTTCTTATCAGAATTGCCTTTAACATACCTTTCATGACAATATTGGCCTTTTCTAGTATGCAGGTCAAAACTTTCCCAGTTTCTACCAATTATTTAGTTCTGAATCTGCTTCCACAATTTCAGGAATTTGTAGAGGAGCACCTCACTTCTCAGTATCAATTTCTGTCTTAAAGAGTCTGGGCTACTATAACAAACATACCATGAACTGAGGGACTTAAACAGCATAAATTTATTTCTCAGAGATATGGAGATTGGGAAGTTCCAAGACAAAGGCGTCAAAACATTTGTTGTCCTCAAACTCAACACACAAAAAACAGAAAATCATATCAAAAAATGGACAGAAGATATGAACAGAGACTTCTCCAATGAAGACATACAAATGGCTATCAGACACATGAAAAAATGTTCATCATCACTAGCCATCAGGGAGATTCAAATTAAAACCACATTGAGATATCACCTTACACCAGTTAGAATAGCCAAAATTAGCAAGACAGAAAACAACATGTGTTGGAGAGGATGTGGAGAAAGGGGAACCCTCTTACACTGTTGGTGGGAATGCAAGTTGGTGCAGCCTCTTTGGAGAACAGTGTGGAGATTCCTCAAGAAATTTAAAATAGGACTTCCCTATGACCCTGCAATTGCACTCCTAGATATTTACCCCAAAGATACAGATGTAGTGAAAAGATGGGCCATCTGTACCCTAATGTTTATAGCAGCAATGGCCACGGTCACCAAACTGTGGAAAGAACCAAGATGCCCTTCAACGAATGAATGGATAAGGAAGATGGGGTCCATATACACTATGGAGTATTATGCCTCCATCAGAAAGGATGAATACCCAACTTTTGTAGCAACATGGACGGGACTGGAAGAGATTATGCTGAATGAAATAAGTCAAGCAGAGAGAGTCAATTATCATATGGTTTCACTTATTGTGAAGCATAACAAATAGCATGGAGGACATGGGGAGTTAGAGAGGAGAAGGGAGTTGGGGGAAATTGGAAGGGGAGGTGAACCATGAGAGTGCCATGAGAGACTATGGACTCTGAAAAACAATCTGAGGGGTTTTAAGTGGTGGGGGGTTGGGAGGTTGGGGTACCAGGTGGTGGATATTATAGAGGGCATGGATTGCATGGAGCACTGGGTGTGGTGCAAAAATAATGAATACTGTTATGCTAAAAAAAATAAAAAATAAATTTAAAAAAAGAGAGAGAGAGGAAAAAAAAAAAACATTTGTTGTCTGGTGAGGACCCATGTCATCATGGGTCTTATTGATAGCTTATTGATAGCTACCTTCTCACTGTGTACTCACATGGCCAACAGAAAGAAAGAAGAGAGAGAGAGAAAAAGAAAGAGAGAGGCTTTCTCCTGTGTCTTCTGATACTACCATGAAGGCTCCATTCTCATAACAGAACTACCTCTCTAAAGCCACATGCATAATCACACTGGGGAACAGGCTTCACAATATGAATTTGTGGAGATTAAAAAACATTCAGTCCAGAGAAACATGTAGAAAGATATTTAACATCATTAGTCTTTAGGAAAATGCAAATTAAAACCACAATAATAAACTGAACATAATACGTACATACATCCCACAATAAAATACCACTACACACCTATAAATTGGCTAAAATTTAAAAGACTGATTATATCAAGTTCTGGTGAGATTTCAAAGGAACTAGAACTCTTACACACTACTGGTGGAAATGTAAAATGGTACAACAACTATGGAAAACAGTTTGACAAGTTCTTAAAAAGCTAAACATACAGTTACAATAAAATCCATGATCTCACTTCTGGAGATATATCCAGGAGAAATATATGTTTATATAAGGGCTTGTACATTAATATTCACATTTGTGATGGCCAAAAACTGGAAGCAACCTAAATTCCACTCAATAAGTGAGTAAATATGCAAATTATAATATATCCATACACTAGATTACTGCTCAGTAATAAAAAGGAAAGACCTACCATTAAAATCTATGGCATGGATTAATTTCAAATGCATTATGCAAAATGAAAGAATCCAAACCACAAAGGCTACACTCTATGAGATTTTGTTAGAAAAGTTTGTTGAAACTTTAGAAAATGTGAACTTATCTATAGTAACCAAAATCAAATGGAAGGTTTCTTGGGGATGGGGCAAATATCACACATAGTTGGGTATAAGCAAGGATTACAAATGAGCATAAGGACACTTTTGAAAAGAGGATACATTCACTATCTTGACAATGATAATGGTTTCATGGGCATATACATGATAAGATAACAGCTCAGTCATAACACCAACCTTGCATATCCATGTAAACCATACCAGTACAGGCTTGAACCACATTATTCTGTGTCTTTAAAAAATGCATTTTGATCCTCCTGGAACATAAGAAGATGAAAGGCCTGTAAGAAGATGGTCCAGTGCCTTACCAGAAGCTTCTGTACCTTTCCTGGGAGGCTTTCATGAGAGTTTCCCCTCACTTCCTGTGTTCCAATGAAGTGCAAGGATTTGTTCCACTTGCCTCAGAATAGGGTTGCAAAGTATAAAACAGATTAGTTGCAGTCTGGGATTGGCTCTTTAGCAATGGGATATACCACAACTTTCATTATACTCATCTTTCACCTTTTATTTTGCTATCATTCTTATTAGCAAATGAAAAAAGACCATGGAGAGCTAGCATATTTGGCTACTCTTCTTTTCACTATACATATAAGAAAACAACTGTCTGAATCTAAATTACCCTATCTTTACCAGTTGAATCAACAAGTCTCAGGCAAGGCTTTGTTTTGTCTTCTGTGTCCTTGAAATTTAATAGTGGTGATGGATTTCCAGGTATATGTATATGTAAAATACTTATTGGCTGTATACTTTAAACATGTGCCGCTTATCGCTTGCCAGTTATACTTAATGTTGGGAACAAGCTCATAATGTTTGTACACACCACTTTTATCCTATATTATATGGAAGATACTAAAACATCCAATCAGACAAGAAAAATACAAGCATATAGATTGGAAAGAAAGAAATAAAACTTTATCTTCTGGGATACCAGTGTGGCTCAGTCAGTTGAGCATCCAACTCTTGATTTTGGCTCAGGTCATAATCTCAGGGTTGTGAGATGGAGCCTTATTTCACGCTTTGTGCTCAGTGCAGAGTCTGCTTGTTCCTCTCCCTCTCCCTTCCCATCACCCCCACTGCTCTCTCTCTCTCAAATACGTAAAATCCTAAAACAACACCACCAAATCCTTTATCTTCAGATAGCTTAGAAAATTAAAAAAAATGCAAAAATAGCATTAGAACAAATAAATAACTTTATTCAGGTCATAGAATACAAGGACAATACACAAAATTCAAATATATTTTAATATTTCCATATACTAGCAACGAAACATTGGAAAATTAGAAACCAACAAAATGGCACCATATATAATAGCACCAAAGTTCATGAAATGCTTAGTTACATATCTAACAATATATGTACAAGGTTTGTATACTGAAAATTATAAAACACTGATAAACAAAATCAAAGGAAACAAAATTAAATGGAGACTGTTTTCATAGATTAGAAACTTCAATGTTGCCAAGATGCAAACTCTCTAAAATTATTTATAGATATAACACAATCCCAACCAAAACCCTAATTTAAATATTTATAGAAATCCACCAGTACATTCTAAAATGAATATGAAAATGAAAAAAAAAACTAAAAAAAAAAACCAGGATAATTTTTAAAAAGAATAGGAGAAGAGAGCTAAGATGGCAGAGTAACAGGAGGACCTCAGGCTTACCTTGCATTGTCTCAAAAACAGCTAGATAAAAATGAAATTATTCTGAATACCTGAGAAATCAACCTGACGACCAACAGAACAAACTGAATAACTAAAAGGAGAGAGGAGGCCACACTGTGGAAGATAAGATGTTCAGAGAAATGATTCATGGGAGAAATGGATCACATACTGTTGAGAAGAAGGATCTCGGTCATGGAGAGAGAAGTGCACTGGGGATCACACAAGGAAACTATTTCCCCAAAGCAATTGACTGAGAAAAGGAGAGAGGCTGATTTTTGTGAAGTATTTTTTTCAACCAGAGGACTCAAAGACTGGAAATTAGAAGTCCGTGAGGTGGCTGGTACAGAGCCCTAAGGACACTGTCCTGCTTCTTTAAAGAAGGCAGGCAGGTAACCCAGGGGACAGACAGCCCCATCTGAGGATCTCCTGAGACACACAGGTAGAGACGTTTTCCCTTCTTAAGCGCTGATGCCACCTGAGAGAAGTGGTATTGCACCTCTGGGAACAAAGGAGGTGGTTGGTGACATTTTCCTCCTCCTCTCCTCAACATAGGTGCAAAGACTTCTACTGAGGGCAGCTAACCCAGATACGGGCCACTTAATGTGCTTTGTTCCAACTCCACACTCCCGAGCTCTGGTGCCTTTCTGGGTCAAAACTTCATCAATCCCAGAGCATCAAGACCCTCCCTCAGAAGACCAGTGAGGCCCCTACCATAGCAGTTTGTATAGTTTGGATTTTTAAAAAGATTTTATTAATTTATTTGACAGACAGAGATCACAAGTAGGCAGAAAGGCAGGCAGAGAGAGACCGGGAAGCAGGCTCCCTGCTGAGCAGAGAGCCTGATGTGGGGCTTGATACCAGGACACTGAGACCATAACCTGAGCCAAAGGCAAAGGCTTAACCCACTGAGCCACCCAGGTGCCCAGTTTGGAGTTTTAAAACTCAGTCATCCTGGCTGGGGTAAAGCCCAAAGTGCACTGGGCTTCTCCAGGCAGGCAAGCAGCTTGGAGACAGTATGCAAGCACAGATCTGAAAAACACCTTGTATGCCTGAGGGAAATTTTTAGCTCTTCTGGGAGAACTTCCCTACAGCAGGTAGGACAAAGTCCCCTCTCCAGGGACAAAGGAGCTGCCTGGTGCCATTTCTTTCCCACACCCCTCAGGATAAATTAACTTCAGTAAACAGCACAGTGCCAACAGTAGCTGCATAAATTTTTTACACAAAGCCCTGAAACCCAGCACTCTGCTTTCTTGGGCCAGTGTGCCTAAAAACCAGAGCAGCAGGGTCCTTCACAAGAAGACCTGCACAAAACCCCTCATACACCACGTCTACTCACCATAAAGCTCTGGAAAGCTTTATCTTGATGGAAACAACATCAGGTCTCTTTTTAGAAGCAGACCAGAACGTTCCAGGTTAAAACTCACCACACGATGGCCAAGGACCAATCAGCTGTTGCAGGCAAGGAGAAATTCTATACAATATTGATAAGAGGGATAGAGCAGCAATAACACATAATTAGAGTGTCCACATCACACATCACAAACAATCCCTGAAGTTCCAGGCTCTGGTCATTATATGACACATTTTTGGTAAAGCCATTACTCTCAGGACCAAGAAATAGAGCAGGTTTTCCTAACATGCAGAAGACAGAGACCTAGGCAAAATGCCAAGACAAAGGAAGACATCACAAAAGAAACAACAACAACAACAACAACAAAAGCCATGTATCTAATCAAAACAGATATAAAGAATATGCCTGATCCAGGTTTTGAAGCATCAATCATAAGGACACTGAGCTTGAGAAAAGCACAGAAGACACCAGAAAGTCCTGTGGAGATAAAAGACCTTAAAACCATCACGCCAAAAGGAAAATGCAATAATTGAGATTTGAAAGTGATTGAATCAATGACCACAAAGATGCAAGAAACAGGGAAATGAATAAATGATATAGACAGGAGAATTGTGGATATCCTTTCGAAGATGGTAGAGAAGTAGCAGGCTGAGAAGACCTCAGGTAGCAGGAGATAAGCTAGATAGCTTATCATACTATTCCAAACACCTACAAATCTAAAAAGAGATTGAAGAGAAGAGCAGCAATTCTAGAAACAGAAAATTGACCACTTTCTGAAAGGTAGGACCGACAGAGAAGTGAATCCAAAGTGACAGGAAGATAGACCTCGAGAGAAGGGGCTGGTTCCCAGCAAGTGGCAGAGCAAAGGAACACAATTTCAGAACTTTTAAAAGTCTCCTCCACTGAAGGACATTGCTCCAGTGGCTAAGCCAAGGTGAAACCCATGCGGGGACAGCATGGTCTCAGGTCCTGTGGGGTCATAGAAGGATCTGGGGTGTCTGAGTGTCACAGAGCTCACAGGTATTAGAGCGGGGAACCCAGCTACAGAGACGGAGCTCAGGAGTGAGTTCTCAACTCAGGGTTACCTTAAATTGTGATCCGTGGCACAGACCACTGCTCTATGAGCAGGGACTCCACAAGATCTGGGGAGAGCTCCCTGGAAGAGCGCAGGGATCTGCAGGGTTGGAGACTCCAAACAGGGCTGTGTGCAAGAAGACAGAGATGCTTGGTCACAATCTGGGTGAGCTGGGAGTGCAGCCCAGAGCCAGGGAGAATGGAGTGATTGAGCACGTTTCTCTGAGGGCACACCAAGAAGTGGGGCCCCAAGCTCTTGGCTCTTCTGGGCTGGAGATTGGGAGGTAGTGAAAAAGGCAGAAAAACTCATGACAAAAAAAAGAACAAGAGGCAATGCCGAGGGCTAGGGACATAATCAATACGAACATTGATCATATATCAGATCTAGAGTTCCGAATGACGATTCTCAAGGTGCTAGCTTTGTTCACAAAAGGCATGGAAGATATTAAAAAAAAAAACCCTGCCTGGAGAAATAAAAGAACTAAAATCTAATTAAGCTGAAATTAAAAAAGCTATTAATGAGGTGCAATAAAAAATGGAGGCTCCTACTGCTAGGATGAATGAGGCAGAAGAGAGAATTAGTGATATAGAAGACCAAATGACAGAGAATAAAGAAGCTGAGCAAAAGAGAGACAAACAACTACTGGACCATGAGGGGAGAATTTGAGAGATAAGTGATACCATAAAGTGAAACAATATTAGAATAAGTGGGATTCCAGAAGAAGAAAGAGAGGGGGAAGCAGAAGGTATATTGGAGCGAATTACTGTAGAGAATTTCCCTAAAATAGCAAAGGGAAAAAACATCAAAATCCAGGAGGCACAGAGAACCCCCCTCAAAATCAATAAGAATAGGTCCACACCCCAACATCTAATAGTAAAATTTACAAGTCTTAGTGACAAAGACAAAATCCTGAAAGCAGTCCAGGACAAGAAATCTGTAACATACAATAGTAAACATATTAGATTGGTAGCAGACTTATCCACAGATACCTGGCAGGCCAGAAATAACTGGCATGATATATTCAGAACATTAAGCGAGAAAAACATGCAGCCAAAAATACTATACCCACCTAGGCTATCACTGAAAATAGGAGAGATAAAAAGCTTCCAGGAAAAACAAAAATTAAAAGAATTTGTAAGCACCAAACCAGCTCCACAGGAAATATTGAAAGGGGTCCTCTAAGCAAAGAGAGAGCCTAAAAGTAGTAGATCAGAAAGAAAGAGACAATATACAGTAGTAGTCACTATATAGGCAATACAATAGTACTAAATTCATATCTCTCAGTAGTTACCCTGAATGTAAATGGGCTAAATGCCCCCAACCAAAAGACACAGGGTAACAGAATGGATAAAACAGATCAAAAACAAAACAAAACAAAACAAAACAAAACCCATCAATATGCTGTCAACAAGAAACTCATTTTAGACCCAAAGACACCTCCAGATTTAAAGTGAGGGAGTTGAAAACAATTTACCATGCTAACTGACATCAAAAGAAAGCTGAAGTGGCAATACATAGATCAATTAGATTTTAAGCCAAAGACTATAATAAGAGATGAGGAAAGAAAATGGTTGAGTTTCATTCTTCTACATATAGCTGTCCAATTTTCCCAGCACCATTTATTGAAGATACTGTCTTTTTTCCACTGTATATTTTTTTCCTGTTTTGTGGAAGATTATTTGACCATAGAGTTGAGGGCCCATATCTGGGCTCTCTACTCTGTTCCAATGGTCTATGTGTCTGTTTTGATGCCAGTACCATGCTGTCTTGGTGATCACAGCTTTGTAGTAAAGCTTGAAATCAGGTAACGTGATGCCACCAGTTTTATTTTGTTTTTCAACATTTCCTTAGTAACACAAAGATAAACTCAAAATGGATAAAAGGCCTCAACGTAAGACAAGAATCCATCAGAATCTAGAGAACATAGGCAATAACCTCTTTGATATCAGCCACAGCAATGCCTTTCAAGATATGTCTCCAAAGGCAAAGGAAACAAGTGAAAATGAACTTTTGGGACTTCATCAAGATCAAAACCTTCTGCACAGCAAAGAAACACTCAACAAAATAAAGAGGCAACCCACGGAATGGGAAAAGATATTTGCAAATGACAGTACAGACAAAAGGTTGATATCCAGGATGTATAAAGAAATTCTCAAACTCAACACACACAAAATAGATAGTCATGTTAAAAATGGTTAGAAGACATGAACAGACACTTCTCCAATGAAGACATACAAATGGTTATCAGACACATGAAAAAATGTACATCATCACTAGCCATCAGGGAGATTCAAATTAAAACCACATTGAGATATCACCTTACACCAGTTAGAATGGCCAAAATTAGCAAGACAGAAAACAACATGTGTTGGAGAGAATGTGGAGAAAGGGGAACCCTCTTACACTGTTGGTGGGAATGCAAGTTGGTGCAGCCTCTTTGGAGAACAGTGTGGAGATTCCTCAATAAATTTAAAATAGGACTTCCCTATGACCCTGCCATTGCACTCCTGGGTATTTACCCCAAAGATACAGATGTAGTGAAAAGAAGGGCTATCTGTACCCCAATGTTTATAGCAGCAATGGCCACGGTCACCAACCTGTGGAAAGAACCAAGATACCCTTCAATGGACGAATGGATAAGGAAGATGGGGTCCATGTACACTATGGAGTATTATGCCTCCATCAGAAAGGATGAATACCCAACTTTTGTAGCAACATGGACGGGACTGGAAGAGATTATGTTGAGTGAAGTAAGTCAAGCAGAGAGAGTCAATTATCATATGGTTTCACTTATTTGTGGAGCATAACAAATAACATGGAGGACATGGGGAGACGGAGAGGAGAAGGGAGATGAGGGAAATTGGAAGGGGAGGTAAACCATGAGAAACCATGGACTCTGTAAAACTATCTGAGGGTTTTGAAGGGGCAGGGGGTGGGAGCTTGGCGGAGCCAGATGAGGGGCATTAAGGTAGGCATGTATTGCATAGAGCAATGGGTGTGGTGCAAAAACAGTGAATACTGTTACACTGAAAAGAAATTTTAAAAAAAGAGAGAGATGAGGAAGGAAACTATATCAAACTTAACGGGTCTGTACATGTAGATCTAACAATTTTAAATATCTATGCCCTAACATGGGAGCAGCCAACTATATGAACCAATTAATAACAAAATCAAATAAACACATTGAAAATAATAAAATAATAAAAGGGGACATTAACAAGCCCCTCAATGAAATGGACAGATCATCCAAGCAAAAGATCAAAGAGAAAATAAAGTCCTTAAATGACACACTGGACCAGATGGACATCACAGCTATATTCAGAAAATTCCATCCCAAAACAACAGAATATATATTCTTCTCCAGTGCGCATGGAACATTCTCCAGAACAGATCACATCCTGGGTCATAAGTCAGGTCTCAACCAGTATCAAAAGATTGGGATCATTCCCTGCATCTTTTCAGACCACAATTCTCTAACCTAGAACGCGATCACAAGAGGAAATTTGGAAAGAACCCAAATACATGGAGATTAAACAGCATCCTTCTAAAGAATGAATGGGTCAACCAGGAAATTAAAGAAGAATTGAAAAAATTCATGAAAACACAACAGTTCAAAATCTGTGGGACACAGCAAAGGCAGTCCTGAGGGGAAAATATACAGCAATACAAGTCTTTCTCAAGAATCAAGAAAGGTCTCAAATACACAACCTAGCCCTACACTTAAAGGAGCTGGAAAAAGAACAACAAAGAAAGCTTAAACAATGAAGGAGAAGAGAAACAATAAAGATCAGAGCAGAAATCAATGAAATAGAAACCAAAAACAAAACAAAACAAAATGAAACAAACAAGCAAAAAAAAAAAACAGTAGAACAAATAAACAAAACTAGGAGATGGTTCTTTGAAAGAATTAATAAGATTGATAAACTCTTGGCCAGTCTTATCAAAAAGAAAAGAGAAAGGACCCAAATTAATAAAATCATGAATGGAAGAGGAGAGATCACAACCAACACCAAAGAAATAAAAACAATTATAAGAACACATTATGAGCAACTATACACCAGGAAATTTGATAATCTGGAAGAAATAGATGCATTTCTAGAGACATATAAACTACTACAACTGAACCAGATAGAAATAGAAAACCTAAACAGACACATAACCAGTAAGGAGATTGAAGAGGTCATCAAAAATCTCCCCAAAAACAGTAGCCCAGGGCCAGATGGCTTCCTACCAGGAAAGAATGTCCAAAGGAAAAAAGACAATCTCTTCAACCATTTCCTTGCCATTTCCTTATACCACACAAAATAATAGACTCCAAATGGATGAAGGACTTCAATGTGAGAAAGGAATCCATCAAAATCCTTGAGGAGAACTCAGGCAGCAACCTCTTCGACCTCAGCCACAGCAACTTCTTCTTAGAAACATCAGCAAAGGCAAGGGAAGCAAGGGCAAAAATGAACTATTGGGACTTCATCAAGATCAAAAGCTTTTGCACAGCAAAGGAAACTTAACAAAACCAAAAGACAACTGACAGAATGGGAGAAGATATTTGCAAACGACATATCAGATAAAGGGCTAGTATCCAAAATCTATAAAGAACTTACCAAACTCAACACCCAAAGAACAAATAATCCAATTAAGGAATGGGAAGAGGACATGAACAGACATTTCTGCAAAGAAGACTTCCAGATGGCCAACAGACACATGAAAAAGTGCTCCACATCACTCAGCATCAGGGAAATACAAAACAAAACCACAGTGAGATACCACTTCACACCAGTTGGACTAGCTAGAAATCACAAGTCAGGAAAAGACAGATGCTGGCTAGGATGTGAGGAAAGGGGAACCTTCTTACACTGTTGGTGAGAATGCAAGCTGGTGCAACCACTCTGCAAAAAAGCATGGAGGTTCCTCAGAAAGTTGAAAATGGAGTTACCTTATGACCGAGCAATTGCATTACTGGGTATTTACCCTAAAGATACAAATGTAGTGATCCGAAGGGGCATGTGCACCTGAATGTTTATATTAGCAATGTCCACAAGAGCCAAACTATGGAAAGAACCTAGATGTCCATCAATAGACGAATGGATAAAGAAGATGTGATATATAAATATAATGGAATACTATGCCACCATCCAAAAAATGAAATCTTGCCATTTGCAACGATGTGGACGGAACTAGAGGGTATTATGCTTAGCGGAATAAGTCAATCAGAGAAAGATAACTCTCATATGATCTCCCTGATATGAGGAAGTAGAGATGCAACTTGGGGGGTTTGGGGGTAGGAAAAGAATAAAAGAAACAAGATGGAATCAGGAGGGAGACAAACCATTAGAGACTCTTAATCTCACAAAACAAACTGAGGGCTGCCAGGGGTAGGGGGATACGGAGAGGGTGGTGGGGTTGTGGACATTTGGGTGGGTATGTGCTGTGATGCGTGCTGTTAAGTATGTAAACCTGGCGATTCACAGACCCTTACCCCTGGGGCTAATAATACATTATATATATATATATCCTGTCTTAAAAATAATAAGAGAGAATTATGGAAAATGATGAAGAAGATCAAAGAGGGAAAGAAAAATCTTGGATCAGGAAAGTCGACTTAGGAAACTCAGGGACTCCAGGAAGTGCAATAACATTTGTATCAAGGAAGTCCCAGAGGTGGAAGAGAGAAAAAGGCGGCAGGAAATTTATTTGAGGCAATTATAGCTGAAAACTCCCTAATCTGGGGACTTCCACATCCAGGTACTACATAAAGCTCCCACCAAAATCAAGAAATGCAGGCCAACACCAGGACATTCTAGTTGAATTTGCAAAACATAGAGATAAAGAAAAAATCAAATAAGCAGTAAGACAAAAGAAGTCCCTACATTCAAGGGAAGACAAATAAGTTTAGTATCACATCTCTGCATAGAAATGTGGCAAGACAGAAGAAAGTGGCATGATATACTCAATATGCTAAAAGAGAAAACTCTGCAGCCAAGAATACAAGCAAAGCTATCATTCAGAATAGGAGAGATGAAGAGTTTCCCACACAAACAAAATTTAAAGGAGTTTGTGACCATTAAAACACCCTGTAAGAAATATTAATGAGGACTCATTGAATGGGAAAATGGCTAGAAATGAACAGAGAAAACCTTCAGAAATAATTGCCCAAAAAGCAATAAAATGGTATAAAATTCCCATCTATCAGTAATTATTCTGAATGTAAATAGATTAAGTATTCAAATCAAATACATAGGGTGTCAGAATTTTTAGAAAAGACCAATTGCTGTACTGTGGTACATATGGCCCTTCTTTTCACTACATCTGTATCTTTGGAGTAAATACCCAGTAGTGCAATTGCAGGGTCATAATGTAGCTCTATTTTTAACTTCTTAAGGAGTCTCCACATTGTGGAAAGAACCAAGATGCCCTTCAACAAATGACTGGATAAAGAAGATATGGTCCATATATACCATGGAGTATTATGCCTACATCAGAAAGGATAAATACCCAACTTTTGTATCAACATGGACGGGACTGGACAAGATTATGCTGAGTGAAATAAACCAAGCAGAGAGAGTCAATTTTCATATGGTTTCACTTACTTATGGAACGTAAGGAAGAACACGGAAGACACTGAGAGATGGAGAGGAGAAGTGACTTGGGGGAAATCAGAAGGGGAGACAAACCATGAGAGACTATGGACTCAGTATGTGTTCTGTTCTGGAGAATGTTCCATGTACATTTGAAAAAAAATGTGTATTCTGCTGCTGTAGGATTAAATGTTCTTAACACATCTGTTTAGTCCATCCAGTCAGTTTTTCTCTTGGATGATCTGTGGGTTGATATAAGTTAGATATTAAAGTCTCCTACTATTATTGCAATATTATCAGTGAGTTACTTTATGGTTGTTACTAATTGTTTTATATATTTGGTTGCTCAAAAATTGGCAGCTTAAATATTTATAATTGTTGGATCTTCTTGTTTGATAGTCCTGTTGATTATGAGATAGTAGATATAGTACTCTTCTTCCTCTCTTATTACAGTTTTTAGTTTAAAATCTAGGTTGTCTGATACAGGTTCACCAAACCTGGTGATGGGTATTAAGGAGGGCATGTATTGCATGGCACACTGGGTGTGTTGCATAAACAATAAATTATGGACCACAGAAAATTAAATTAAATTAAATTAAATTAAAAAGACCCACCTATATGCTGACTACAAAAAAACTCATTTTAGACCTATAGACACCTGATGATTGAAAGGGAGGGGATGGAGAGCCACTTATTATGCTAATGCATGTCAAAATAAAGCTGGAATAGCCATCCTTGTATCAGGTAACCTAGATTTTAAACTAAAAACTGTAATAAGAAAGGAAGAAGAGTACTATATCTACTATCTCATAATAAAGGGGACTATCAAACAAGAAGATCCAACAATTGTAAATAAGCTTCCAATTTTTGAGCAGCCAAATATATAAAACAATAACAACCATAAAGGAACTCATTGATAATATTGCAATAATAGTAAGAGTTTAACATCTAACTTATATCAACCCATAGATCATCCAAGGTAAAAACTGACTGGATGGACTAAACAGATGTGTTCAGAACATTTAATACTACAGCAGCAGAAAACACATTCTTTTCAAATGTACATGGGATATTCTCCAGAACAGAACACATACTGGGTCAAAAATCAAACCTCAACAAACACCAAAATATTGAGAATACCATGCATATTTTCTGACAATAATGCTATGAAATCTGAAGTCAACCATGAGGAAAAATTTGGAAAGACCACAAATACACAGAGGTTAACAAAAAATTAATGGGTCAACTAGGAAATTAAAGAATAAATTTATATAAAATACAAGAAAACTTAAAAATGAAAACAAGAGAGTACAACAATATTGGGATGTAGCAAAAGCAGGCATAAGGGGGAAGTATATAGCTACAAGCCTACCTCAAGAAGCAAGAAAAATCTCAAAGAAACAACTTAACCTTACACATAAAGGAGAAAGAAAATAGAAAAACAAATGAAGACTAAAGACAGCACAAAAGAAATTATAAAGATTGGAACAGAAGTGAATGATATACAAAAAAGCAAAAAAAAAAAAAAATAAAAGAAAGAAAGAGTAGAATAGATCAATGAAACCAAAAGATACATCCTTGAAGAAAATTATAAAATTAATACCCCCTAGCCATACTTATCAAAGAGAAATAGAAAGGATCCAAACAAAATCATGAATACAAGAGAAATAAAATCATGAACATCACATCATGAACTCTATTTTTAATCTCTTGAGGAACCTCCACACTGTTTTATATTTGAATGAGATGGTAAATAAAAAAAAAAATCACAGAAATGCAAACAGCATTACAAGAATATTATGAGAAATCACATGCCCCAAGCCTGGGAAATCCAGAAGAAATGGATAAATTACTAGAAACATACAAACTACCAAAACTGAAACAGAATGAAAAAGAAAATACGAACAGACCCATAATCAGCAAAAATATTGAAACAATAATAAAAAATCTCCAAACAAGAGTCCAGGGCCAGATGGATTGCCATGGGCATCCTATAAGACATTTAAAGAAGAATTAATATCTATACTTCTCAGTTTCAAAAAATAAAGTGGAAGAAAATCTTCCAAACTCCTTGTATGAGATCAGCATGACCTTGACTCCCAAACCAGACAAACACGCCACTAAACAGGATAATTATAGTCCAATATCTGTGATAAACATGGATGTGAAAACTCTCAAAAAGATACTAGCAAATCGAATCCAAGAGTACATTAAAAAAATCAATCACCAGGATAAAGTAGAATTAATTCCTGGTTTGGAAGGGTGCTTCAATACTTGCAAATCAAACAACATGATAAACCATGCTAATAAAAGAAAAGAACAGAATCATATGATCTTTCCAATAGATGTGGAAAACTCATTTAATAAAATAAAATATCCATTCTTCATAAAAAACACTCAACAAAGTAGGGATAGAGGGAACATGCCTCAACACCTTAAAGGCCATATATAAAATAAACACAGCAAATACCACCTTCAACAGGGAAAAACTGAGAGCTTTTCCACTACACTCAGAAAGAAGACAAGGATGTCCAATCATACCACTTTATTTAACATATAACGGGAAGTCCTAAATTTAGCAATCGATAACAAAAAGAAATAAAATCCATTCAGATCAGGAAGGAAGAAGTAAAACATCCACTATTTGCAGAGGATATTATACTCTATATTAAAAAAACAACAATGACAAAAAACAAAAAACAAAGATTCCACCAAAAAAAAAAAAATGCTAGAACTGCTACAGGAATTCATTAAAGTCGCAGGATGCAAAATCAATGTGCAAAAAAAAAAAAATTTCATTAAAATACACCAATAATGTAGCAGAAGAAAGAAATTAAAGAATCAATCCCATTTAGAATTGCACTAACAACCATAACAAGAAATAAACATAGACAGGTAAAAGATAATATACTCTGAAAGCTATAGAACACTTATGAAAGAAATTGAATGAGACACACAGAAATGGAAAAATGTTTCATGCTCATGCACTGCAGGAAAATATGTTGTTAAAATGTCTCTACTACCTAAAGCAATATTTGATGCAACCCATATCAAAATACCACCAGAATTTTTCAAAGAGCTGGAAAAACAATTCTAAAATTTTTATGGAACCAAAAAATACCCTAAATAGCCAAAGTAATGCTAAAAATGAAAACTGAGGAAGGAGGGAAGGAAGGAAGGAAGGAAAAGGGAAGGGAAGGGAAAGGAAGGGAAGGAAAGGAAAGGAAAGGAAACAAAAGGAATGGAAAGGAAAGGAAAGCTAGAGGCATCACAAGTCTGGAATTCAAGCTGTACTACAAAGCTGCAATTATCAGGATAGTATGATACTGGCACAAAAACAGACACATAGGCCAATGGGACTGATTAGAGAAGTCAGAAATGGACCCTAAATTCTATGTTCAACTAATCTTTGAAAAAGCAGGAAAGAATATCCAACAGGAAAACAAAACAAAATAAAACAAAACACAAAAAGACAGTCTCTTCAACAAATGGTGCTGGGACAACTGGACAGCCACATGCGGAAGAACAAAACTGGACCACTATCTTACACCATACATAAATATAAACTCAAAATGGATGAAAGACCTCAATGTGAGACAGGAATTCATCAAAATCCTAGAGAATACAAGCAGCAACCTCTTCGACCTCAGCCACAGCAGTTCTTGCTAGACATGTCTCCAAAGACAAAGGAAACAAAAGCAAAAATGAACTCTTGGGAATTTATCGGGATAAAAGCTTTTGCACAGCAAAGGAAACAACCAAAAAAAGTAAAAGACAACCTATGGAATAGCAGAAGATATTTGCAAGTGGCATATCAGATAAAGGGCTACTATCCAAAATCTATAAAGAACATATCAAACTCAACATCTAAAAAGCAAAACATCCAATCAAGAAATGGGCAGAAGACAGGAATAGATATATCTCCAATGAAGACATGCAAATGACTAACAGGAACATGAAAAGATGCTCAACATCACTCAGCATCAGGGAAATAGAAATTAAAACCAAGATGAGATACCACCTCACATCAGTCAGAATGGCTGAAATTAACAACACAAGATACAGTAAGTATCGGTATGTAGAACGTACTGTCTTGCAACGCTGGTGGGAACGCAAACTGCCACTCTGAAACAGTACGGAATATCCTCAAAAAGTTCAAAATAGAATTACCCTATGATTCAGCAATTGCACTTGTAGGTATTTAACCCAAGGATGTAAAAATACTGAGTCAAGTGTGCCTAGGTGGCTCAGATAGTTAAGCATCTGCCTTTGGTTATGTTGTGGTCTCAGGGTCCTGGGATCGAGCCCTGCACCAGGCTCCCTGCTCAAGGGAAAGCCTGCTTCTCTGCTTCTCTCTCTCTCTCTCTGTCTCTCTGTCTCTGTCTCTCGTGAATAAATAAATAAATAAAATCTTAAAAAATACTGAGTCAAAGGGACACATGCACCCTGACGTTTACAATAGCATTATCAACAATAGCCAAATTATTGAAAGAGCACAAATGTCTATCAACAGATGAATGGATAAAAAATTATAGTGTATACGTAAAATGTAATATTACCCATCCATAAAAAGAATGAAATCTTGCTAATTAAAATAACTTTATTGTTAATTAAAATAACTGTTATCCTAAGGCAGATAAGTCACACAGACAAATCCCATATGATTCCACTCATATGTGGAATTTAAGAAATAAAGCAGATGAACATAGGGGCAAAAAAAGAGAGGCAAACCCTAAAAAGATTCTAAGGGAAGAATAAGAATTCTTATTCTTATAATAAGAATTATTATGGAGAACAAACTGAAGGTTGCTGGAGGGGAGATGGGCAGGGGGATGCATTAAATGAGGGACTCATATTAAGGAAGGCACTTGCGATGAGCACTAGGTGTTGTATGTAAGTGATTAATTACTAGATTATACTCCTGAAAATAATATTACACTATTTATTAACTAATTAGAATTTAAATAAAAATGTGAAATAAAAAATAATAATTAAACCTTTTTATTTTCTAAAAAAAAAAAAAAATTACCACCAGGTTGACAAAGACTGCTATTAGGGTGTTATATATTAACTTAATGATAATGATAAATCCAAAATCTATGATAAAACACAAAAACTATAGAGAAAGGTAGCTAAACATAACACTGTAGAAACTCATCAATCACGAAGAGAACAAAAAAAGAATCAAGGTACAAAAGAAAACTACAAAAATAACTGGAAAATGGAGAAAGTGTAAAGATGGTGGAGGAGTAGGGGGATCCTAAGTTTTTCTTGTCCCTCAAATACAACTAGATAGATATCAAATCGTTTTGAACAAAAAAGAACTCAATTGGAGGTATGAGAAAACAAATGTTGCAGGTCTACCAGTAGAAAAGTGACCACCATTTGGAAGGTGGGAGGTGCAGAGATGTGATTCTGGTGTTATATAGCCAAAGATATGGCAGAGGCTACCACAAAGGGTTATAATCAGTGGATTACAAAATCAGAAATTTAGAAGTCTGCTACAGTAGAAGGCATGCCTCAGTTAAAGGTGCTTAGGTGGTGAAGTGGAGCAGAAATTCGGGTGTCACAGTGTGGTCTAAGGATCCCTATGGTCACAAGAAGAACTATTAGTCTCTTAGTGTGGCAGAGTTCTGAGGCATAGGAGCAGGGAAGCCAGCTGAGAACAGTGAGTTTAAATGTCACCTGTCTACATTGTGTTGCCGTAAACTATGAACTGCTGTGCAATCATCTGACCATTTTCTTGGAACTGGCCCAGCAAATGGTAGAAGCATGGTGAGAACCTCCCTGGAAGGAACAGTGTAGGTCCCTGTCATGGGAATCCCTAAAATTTGGAGTTCTGCAACTCAGTTGCATGCCTAAGATAAAAATGCTCAGTCACAGGCTATGTGGACACAGAATTGGATGGAAACCAGGGAGACAAGAGTGATTGACTGATTTTCTATGAAGGCTTACTGAAGAGTGGGGGGGGTGAGAATTTTTGGCTCAGGTGCTAGAGAGCAGTTTGCAGCCATATTCACCCCAGGAACCATTGCTGAAAGCCTTCAGGGAGCAAAAGAGTGCCACCTACTGGAAACTAGAGCTGCGTACACTGAGCCCTTCCTGAGCACTGAAGGCTCTCCACCTGAGAATCAACACAACTGGCCCCTCCCTCAGAAGACTGGCATAAACAATGCTCTCTCACGAACAATTTACTGATTACAGAGAGCAGCAAAGCTTCAGCTCTTAGGGAAAAAAGTATATAGCAGTCCTTGTACTTTTATTCTTCAGCATTTTAGAATTATTTTCTGTCATTTTCTTATTTTCCACATTCTTTCTTAATCTTTTTAATTTTATATAAACTTTATAAAGCTATATTAAATTTGTGTTCCCCTTCACTGTATTTTATTTATACACACAAACATATAAATATATGTGTTTTTTATATATATGATATAGATATATAGATGTTTTTCTTTCCTTTTTATTTTACAATCTAGGTTCTTTTAACAAGCAGACCAAAATACACCATGGATCCAGTTTTTTATTTGTTGTTTCTTTCTTTTTTGTTATTGTTACTGTGGTTTCTTTTCTTCTTTTTATTTCTTATTTTCTTTTCTGGACAAAATGAGGGCAAGAAAAAAAACATCCCAAAAGAAAGAACAGGAGGTAGTACACACAGTCAGGGATTTAATCAGTATGGAAATAAGTAAGAAGTCTGAACTAGAGTTTAAAACAATGGTTATAAAGGTACTATTTGGGCATAAAAAAGCACAAAAGACAATAGAGAATCTCTTAAAGTAGAGATAAAATAACTAAAATCCAGCCAGAGCAAAATTAAAAATGCTATTACCAAGATGCAGTTCCAAGTAGAGGCATAAAAATAAGAATGAATGAAGAAGAGTGGAAGAGTGACATACAAGATAGAATGATAGAAAAAAGGAAGCTAAAAAGAGGGAAAGAAACTATTAGATCAAAGATAGCCAGAGGGAAATCAGTGATACTATTAAGCAAAAAAAAAAAAAAAAATCCATACTACAGGGGGTCCTAAAAGGTGAAGAATGGGGAAAAGGGGGAAGAAGGCTTATCTGAACAAATTATATCTGAGATTCTTCCATAATCTGTGGAAGGGAAATGACATTCAAGAAAAAGAGGCCCAAAGAATAGCCCTAAAAATCAGCATAAGTGGGTTGACAACTCGACATATAATACTGAAACTTGCAAATTTCAAATATAAAAAGAAAATCCCAAAAGCCGCTCAAGAAAAGAGGTTCTTCAGCAACAAGGATAGACCCTTAAGGCCATCAAAGTAGCTCTCCACAGAGACCTGACTGACCAAAATGCATTGGCATGATGTTTTCAAGGTGTGAAATAGGAAAAAATATGCACCCAATATACATGAGCCAATAAGGCTATTATTCAGAATAGAAGGAGAGATAGAGTTTCCAAGACAAACAGAAACTGAAGGAGTTCCTGAACACCAATCCAGCCATGAAATAAATATTAAAGGGGATACTTTGAAAAGGGAGTCCCAAAATAACAAAGACCAGAAAGGAGTAGACACAATTGACAGGAACAGAGATTTTACAGGTAATACAATGGCACTAAATTCAGAACTTTCAAGAATTACTCAGAACGTAAATGGACTAAAAGCTCCAATCCAAAACATAGGATATCAGAATGGAGAAAAAGGATACCCATTACTATGCTGTCTACAAGAAACTCATTTTATTTTTAATTTATTTTATTATGTTATGTTAGCCACCATATAGTATATCATTTGGGATATTTTGCCCCTTTTTTCTTAATTTTTATTCTTTATTAACATATAATGT
Organism: Mustela nivalis; assembly: GCF_964662115.1. Classification (NCBI taxonomy): domain Eukaryota; kingdom Metazoa; phylum Chordata; class Mammalia; order Carnivora; family Mustelidae; genus Mustela; species Mustela nivalis. The sequence continues at coordinate 74,044,669 of NC_139040.1, forward strand.
ATTATTAGTCCCAGGGGTACAGGTCTGTGAATCTCCAGGTTTACAAACTTCACAGCACTCACCATAGCACATACCTTCCCCAATAACCATAACACAACCATGCTCTCCCTACCCCCCTACCCCTGGCAACCCACAGTTTGTTTTGTGAGATTAAGGGTCTTTCTGAGTTTGTCTCCCTCCTGATCCCATCTTGTTTCATTTATTCCTTCCCTACCCCCCAACCCCCCCACTTTGTCTCCCAACTTCCTCATATGAAGGAGACCATATGATAATTGTCTTTCTCTGATTGACTTATTTTGCTAAGCTTAATATCCTCTAGTTCCATCCATGTCATTGCTAATGAAAAAAATTCATGTCTTTTGATGGCTGCATAGTATTCCATTGTATATATATATATACCACTTCTTCTTTATCCATTCATCTGTTGATGGACATCTAGGTTCTTTCCATAGTTTGGCTCTTGTGGACATTGCTGCTATAAACATTCAGGGGCACGTGCCCCTTCAGATCACTATATTTGTATCTTTATATACAGAAGTGTGATTGCTAGGTCTTAGGGTAGCTGTATTTTCAACTTTTTGAGGAACCTCCATGCTGTTTTCCGGAGTGGCTGCACCAGCTTGAATTCCCACCAACAGTGTAGGAGGTTTCCTCTTCCTCCACATCCTCACCAACATCTGTCATTTCCTGACTTGTGAATTTTAGTCATTTTGACTGGTGTGAGGTGGTATCTCATTGTGGTTTTAATTTGTGTTTTCCTGATGCCGAGTGATGTGGAGCGCTTTTTCATGTGTCTGTTGGCCATCTGGATGTCTTCTTTGCAGAAACGTCTCTTCATGTCCTCTGCCCATTTCTTCATTGAATTCTTTGTTCTTTGGGAGTTGAGTTTCATAAGTCCTTTATAGATTTTGGATACTAGCCCTTTATCTGATATGTCATTTGAAAATATCTTCACCCATTCTGTCAGTTGACTTTTGGTTTTGTTAACTGTTTCCTTTGCTGTGCAAAAGCTTTTGATCTTGATGAAGTCCCAATAGTTCATTTTTGCCCTTGCTTCCCTTGCCTTTGCTGATGTTTCTAGGAAGAAGTTGCTGTGGCTCAGGTTGAAGAGGTTGCTGCCTGTGTTCTCCACAAGGATTTTGATGGATTCCTTTCTCACATTGAGACCTTTCATCCATTTGGAGTCTATTTTTTTGTGTGGTGTAAGGAAATGGTCCAGTTCAATTTTTCTGCATGTGGCTGTTCAATTTTCCCAACACCATTTGTTGAAGAGGCTGTCTTTTTCCCATTGGACATTCTTTCCTGCTTTGCTGAAGATTAGTTGACCATAGAGTTGAGCGTCTATTTCTGGGCTCTTTATTCTGTTCCACTGATCTATGTGTCTGTTTTTGCACCAGTACCATACTGTCTTGATAATGACAGCTTTGTAATAGAGCTTGAAGTCTGGAATTATGATGCCACCCATTTTGGCTTTCTTTTTAACATTCCTCTGGCTATTTGAGGTCTACTCTGGTTTAATATAAATTTTAGGATTATTTGTTCCATTTCTTTGAAAAAAATTGATGCTGTTTTGATAGAGACTACATTAAACGTATAGATTGCTTTATGTAGGAGAGACATTTTCACAATATTTGTCCTTCCAATCCATGAGCACAGAACTCTTTTATTCCATTTCTTTGTGTCTTCCTCAATTTCTTTCATGAGAACTTTATAGTTTTCTAAGTATAGATTATTTGCCTCTTTGGTTAGGTTTAATGCTAGGTATCTGATGATTTTGGGTGCAATTGTAAATGGGATGGACTCCTTAATTTCTGTTTCTTCTGTCTTGTTGTTGGTGTATAGAAATGCAACTGATTTCTCTGCATTGATTTTATATCCTGACACTTTACTGTATTATTGTACAAATTCTACCAGATTTGGAGTAGAGTATTTTGGGTTTTCCACATAAAGTGTCATATCATCGGCAACAAGTGATAGTTTTACTTCTTCTTTGCTGATTTGGATGCCTTTAATTTATTTTTGTTGTCTGATTGCTGAGGTTAGGACTTCTAGTACTATGTTGAATAGCAGTGGTGATAATGGACATCCATGCCATGTTCCTGACCTTAGTGGAAAAGCTCTCAGTTTTTCTCCATTTGGAATTATATTCACTGTGGGTTTTTTTCATGGATGGTTTTGATGATATTGAGGTATGCACCCTCTGTTCCTACACTTTGAAGAGTTTTTATCAAGAAAGCATACTGTATTTTGCCCAATGCTTTTTCAGCATCTGTTGAAAGTATCATATGGTTCTACTTCTTTCTTTTATTAATACATTGTATCACATTGATTGATTTGTGGATGTTGAACCAACCTTGCAGCCCTGGAATAAATCCCACTAGGTCATGGTGAATAATACTTTTAATGTGTTGTTGGATCCTATTGTTTAGTATTTTGTTGAGAATTTTCATATCTGTGTTCATCAAGGATATTGGTCTGTAATTCTCTTTTGTGATGGCGTCTTTGTGTGGTTTGGGGATCAAGATAATGCTGGTCTCATAAAATGAGTTTGGAAGTTTTCCTTCCATTTCCATTTTTTGGAACAATTTCAGGAGAATAGCAATAAGGTCTACTTTAAATTCTTGGCAGAATTCCTCTGGGAAACTGTCTGTCCCTGTGTTCTTGTTTGTTGGGAGATTCTTGATGACTGCTTCAATCTCCTTACTGGTTATGGGTCTGTTCAGGTTTTCTATTTCTTCCTGGTTCAGGTGTAGTACTTTTTATGTCTCTAGGAATGCATCCACTTCTGCCAGATTGTCAAAATTTTGGCCTATAGTTGCTCATAATATACTTTTTAAAAAAAATTTTATATTTATTTGAAAGAGAGAGATATCACAAGTAGGCAGAGAGGCAGGCAGAGAGAGGGGGGAGAGCAGGCGCCCCAATGGGCAGAGAGCCTGATGTGGGGCTCAATCCCAGGACCCTGAGATCATGACCTGAGCTAAAGACAGAGGCTTAACCCATTGAACCACGCAGGTGCCCCAACTCATAGTATAATCTTTGGTGTTGGTTGTGATCTCTCCTCTTTCATTCATGATTGTATTTATTTGGGTCCTTTCTCTTTTCTTTTTGATAAGTCTGGCCAGCGATTTATCAATCTTATCAATTTTTTCAAAGAACCAGCTCCTTGTCTCGTTGATTCATTCTACTGCTTTTGTTTGTTTGTTTCTGCTCTGCTCTTTATTATTTCTCTTCTCCTGCTGGGTTTGGGCTTTCTTTGTTGTTCTTTCTCTATCTCCCTTACGTGTAGGGTTAGGTTGCATATTGGAGACCTTTCTTGTTTCTTGAGAAAGGCTTGTATTGCTATATATTTTCCTCTCCAGACTGCCTGTGCTGTGTCCCACGGATTTTGAACAGTTGTGTTTTCATTATCATTTGTTTTCATGATTTTTTTCAACTCTTCTTTAATTTCCTGGTTGACCCATTCATTTTTTAGTAGGATGCTCTCCAGGCTCCATGTATTTGGGTTCTTTCCAACTTTCCTCTTTTGATTGAGTTTTAGTTTCACAGCATTGTGGTCTGAAAATATGCAGGGAATGATCCCAATCTTTTGGTACCAGTTGAGGCCTGATTTGTGACCCAGGATGTGATCTGTTCTGAGGAATGTTCCATGTCCACTTGAGAAGAATGTGTATTCTGTTGCTTTGAGATAGAATGTTCTGAATATATCTGTGATGTCCATCTGGTCCAGTATGTCATTTAAGGTCTTTATTTCCTTGGTGATCTTTTGCTTGGATGATCTGTCCATTTCAGTGTGAGGGTTGTTAATGTCCCCTACTATTATTGTATTATTGTCAATGTGTTTCTTTGATTTTGTTATTAATTGATTTAATACTATAATTATAACCATATAACTATAGCTGGCTGCTCCCATGTTAGGGGCATATACATTTAAAATTGTTAGACCTTCTTGGACAAACCCTTTGAATATGATATAGTATCCTTCGTCATCTCTTATTAGAATCTTTGGCTTAAAATATATTTTCTCTGATGTAAGCATTGTCACCCCAGCCTTCTTTTGATGTCCATTAGCATGGTAAATGGTTTTCCACCCCCTCACTTTAAATCTGGAGGTGTCTTTGGGTCTAAAATGAGTTTCTTGTTGACAGCATATTGATGGGTTTTGCTTTTTTATCCATTCTGATACCCTGCGTCTTTTGATTGGGGCATATAGCCCATTTACATTCAGGGTAACTACTGAGAGATATGAATTTAGTGCTATTGTATTGCCTGTACAGTGACTCCTACTGTATATTGCCTCTGTTCCTTTCTGATCTACTACTTTTGGGCTTGCTCTTTGTTTAGAGGACCCCTTTCAATATTTCCTGTAGAGCTGGTTTGGTGTTGACAAATTCTTTTAATTTTTGTTTGTCCTGGAAGCTTTTTATCTCTCCTTCTATTTTCAATGATAGCCTAGCTGGATACAATATTCTTGGCTGCATGTTTTTCTCATTCAGGGCTCTGAATATATTATGCCAGTTCTTTCTGGACTGCCAGGTCTCTGTGGATAAGTCTGCTGCCCATCTAATATCTTTACCATTGTATGTTACAGACTTCTTCTTCCAGGCTGCTTTCAGGATTTTCTCTTTGTTACTAAGACTTGTAAATTTTACTATTAGATGATGGGGTGTGGACCTATTGTTATTGATTTTGAGGCAGATTCTCTGCCTTTCCTAGATTTTGATGCTTGTTCCCTTTGCCATATTAGGGAAATTCTCTACAGTAATTCACTCCAATATACCTTCTACTTCCTCCTCTCTTTCTTTTTCTTCTGGAATCCCACTTATTCTAATATTGTTTCACTTTATGGTATGACTTCTCTCTCAAATTCTCCCCTCATGGTCCAGTAGTTGTTTGTCTCTCTTTTGCTCAGTCTCTTTATTCTCTGTCATTTGGTCTCCTATATCACTAATTCTCTCTTCTGCCTCATTCATCCTAGCAGTAGGAGCCTCCATTTCTTATTGCACCTCATTAATAGCTTTTTTTAATTTCAGCTTGGTTAGATTTTACTTCTTTTATTTCTCTAGAAAGGGCTTTTATTTCTCCAGGCAGGTTTTTTCTAATATCTTCCATGTCTTTTTTGAGCCTGGCTAGCACCTTGAGAATCATCATTCTGAGCTTCAGCTATGACATATTACCAATGTCTGTATTGATTAGGACTCTAGCCTTTAGTACTGTCTCTTGTTCTTTTTCTTGTAGTGAGTTTTTCTATCTTGTCAATTTATCCAGATTAGAATATATGAATGAGAGAATAAAGTAGTAAAAGAGTGGCAAAGCCCCCAGAAAATCTGTGTTAACCAAATCAGAAGAGACCCCAAATCATGGGGAGAAGAAAGGGTGTAAAAAGAAGTTCAAAAAAAAAATTTTTTTAAAGAAAAGAAAAAAGAAAATACTTATATTAGATCGGTGAATAGAACAGAGCCACCCACTTGATTTAGGGAGTATTTTGGTCTCTTAGAAGAAACTACCTCCTGAATTTTTAAAGAAAAGGAAAAAAAAAAAAAAAATATATATATATATATATATATATATATATATATATATATAAATATATTTGTGTGTGTGTGTGTGTGTGTGTGTGTTTGTGCCCATATAAGGGTAAACATGATGAAGGGATGTAATGTGACTATAAAGATAAAAATTTTAAAATAATTCTAAAAAGAAGAGTTGATAAGATAAGTCGGCTGGGAAAAGAATGACAAATAAAGTAGAGTATTTGCTCAGGTTGGAGACTAGGACTAACCTTGTGCTAGATTTAAGGTATATTTTGATCTACTAGAAGAAGTTGTATCCCAAAAATTTTTACAAGAAAATTCCCTATATGTATACAAAAAATTAAGTTAGATAAAATGAAGGATAAAATATGACTATAATAATGAAGGTTCAAAAAGAGTTTCTTAAGAAAGGTATTGTTAAGATAAACTAGTTTAAAAAACGTTAAAAGAAGAAAGAGTAAAAGTTTAAAAAATTAGAATAAGAAAAAAATTTAATGTTGCAAGACTAAAGAATCATGGGGAGAAAGCCATGAATTCCATGCTTTGCTTTCCCCTCCTCTGGAATTCTGCTGTTCTTCTTGATCAGTGAGCTTGGTTGGCTGGATGTTCTTGCTGATCTTCTGGGGGAGGGGCCTGCTGTAGTGACTCTCAAGTGTCTTTGCCTGAGGCAGAATTGCTCTGCCCTTACCAGGGGCCAGGCTAAATAATCTGCTCGGGTTCGCTCTCAGGATCTTTTGTTCCCTGAATGATTTCCATAGAGCTCTGGAGGACAGGAATGTAAATGGCGGCCTCCCAATCACTGGCCTGGAGGAGCTGAGAGCTCAGGGCCCCACTCCTCAGTGTGCCCTCAGAGAAAGGCAGTCAATCACTCCCATCTCCCTGGCCTCCAGCCGCACTCCAAACTCACCCAGTCTGTGACCAAGCATTTCTGTCTCTGGTGCACAATCCCATTTGGAGTCTCCATACCCAGCAGATTCCTGCCTCCAGAGAAGGAAGGTGAGTCTCCCCAGATCTGCCAATTGTGGGGGTCTCTGTTCAATGAGAAGTGGCCTGACTGTGCCATGGATCACAGTTTAAGGTAACCCCAAGCTGAGAGATCAATCCTCTGTTAGATCTCTGTAACTGGCTCCCCCACTTTGATACATATGAGGTCTGCAACCCTCAGACAACCCTGATCCTTCTGTGACCCCATAGAACTGAGACCAAACTGTCCCCATGAGGGCTCCACCCCTGCTTAGCCTCTGGAGCGATGTCCTTCAGTGGAGCAGACTTTTACAAGTTCAGATTTTGTGATTCATTGCTCCATTACTTGCTGTTGCCAGCCCCTCCCCGCCATGGTCTATCTTGCCATTGCTTTGGATTCACTTCTCCGCAGGTCATACCTTCCAGAAAGTGGTCGATTTTCTGTTTCTAAAATTGCTGTTCTTTTTCTCTTCAATCTCCTCTTGGATTTGTAGGTGTTTGGAATGGATTGATAAGTATCTAGCTGATCTCCTGCTACCTGATGTCATCTCAGCCTGCTACTCCACCATTTTGACTCCTCCTCTCCCTACATCATTAGTTTTTGATGTAGAGTCCCATGATTCATTGTTTGCATACAATACCCAGTGCTACATACAATCTATGCCCTCCTTAATATCCAAAACTGGACTAAACCATCCCCCATGCTCCTCCCCTTTAAAACTCTAAGTTTATTTCTCAGAGTCCATAGTCTCCCATGGTTCTTCTCCCCCTCTGATTACCCTCTCTTTGTTTTCCCTTCCTTCTCCTAAGAGAAGGAATGGAAATGCTATTCCTTATGTTCCACAAATAAGTGAAACCATATGATAATTGTTTTTCTCTGGTATATTTCACTTAGCATAATCTCCTCCAGTTCCAGCCATGTTGAGGCAAACCTTGAGTATTAACCTTTTTCTGATGGCTGAGTAATATTCTATTGTATGGACCACATCTTCTTTATCCATTTGTCTGTTGAAGGGCATTTCAGCTCTTTTCACTGTTTGGTTATTGTGGACATTGCTACTATGAACATGGGGGTGCATGTGGTCTTTCTTTTCACTACATCTGTGTGTTGGGGTAAATACCTAGTAGTGCAATTGCTGGGACATGAGACAGCTTTATTTAACTTTTTGAGGAACCTCCATACTGATTTCCAGAGTGGCTGTACCAACCCGCATTCCCACAAACAGTGTAAGAGGGTTCCCCTTTCTCCAAAACCTCACCAACACTTGCTTCTTTTTGCCTTGTCAATTTTGGCCATTCTAACATACTAGTTAGAGGATGGTATCTCAGTGTGGTTTTGATTTGAATTTCCCTGATGGCTAATGATCATTTTTTCATGTTTCTGTTACCCATCTGTACGTCTTCTTTGGAAAATGTCTGTTCAGGTCTTCTGTCCATTTTTTGACAGGATTATTTATTTTGGGGGGGGTGTTGAGTTTGAGAAGTTCTTTATAGATATTGGATGTCAGCCCTTTGCCTATAGTGTAATTTACAAATATCTTCTCCTAATCTGTGGGTTGCCTGTTTGTTTTGTTGACAGTTTCCTTTGCTGTGCAGAAGCTTTTGATCTTGATGAAGTCCCAAAAGTTCATTTTCACTTTTATTTCCCTTGCCTTTGGAGACATGTCTTGAAAGAAGTTGCTGTGGTAAGTGTCCAAGAGGTTACTGCCTATTTTCTTCTCTAGTATTTTCATGGATTCCTGTCTCACATTGATGTCTTTCATCCACTTACAGTTTATCTTTGTGTATAGGGTAAAAGAATGGTCAAGTTTCATCCTTCTGTATACAGATGTCCAATTTTCCCAGCACCATTTATTGAAAAGACTGGCTTTTTTCCATTGGATTTTTTTTCTGATTTGTCAAAGATTAGTTGGCCATAGAGTTCAAAGTCCATACTGGGTTCTCTCTTCTGTTTCATTGATCTATGTGCCTGGTTTTGTGCTTGTACTACATTGTCTTAGTGAACACAGATTTGTATTATAGCTTGAAATCAGGCAATGTGATGCTCCCAGCTTTGTTTATCTTTTTCAACATTTCCTTGGCAATTCAGGGTCTTTTCTGGTTCCATACAAATTTTAGGATCATTTGTTTCAGCACTTTGAATCATAAAATTATGTGTTACAGAACACATCACTAAGAGAAGAGACAAAAATCTTGTCCTCTCAACTGATGCAGAAAAAGCATTTAACAAAATATAGAATCTTTTCCTGATTAAAACTCTTCAGAGTGGAGGGATAGAGGGAACATGCCTCAATTTCATAAAAAGCATCTATGAAAAATCCACAGCAAATATTATTCTTAATAAGGAAAAGCTAAGAGCCCTACCTTAAGATCAGGAACATGACAAGGATGCCCAGTGAAGTCCTAGCAACAGAAATCAGACAACAAAAAGAAATGAAAGTATTCTAATTGGCAAAGAAGAAGTCAAACACTCTCTCTTCACAGATGACATTATACTTCATGTGGAAAAGCCAAAAGACTCCACCCCAAAATTACTAGAACTCATTCAGGAATTCAGTAATGTGGCAGAATACAAGAAACTCATTTTAGGACCAAAGACACATCCAGATTGAAAGTGGGGTGGATAATCTATTTATAATGCCAATGGACATCAGAAGAAAGATTGAGCTGCCATCTGTATATCAGATAAACTAGATTTTAAACCTAAGACTGTAATAAGAGATGAAGACAGACACTATATCATAAAAAGAAGCCTATACAACTAGATAGTTCAACAATTATAAATATTTATGCCCCTAATCTGGAGCAGCAAAACACATTAACTAATTAATAACAAAGTTAAAGAAACTCATTGATAATAATACAATAATAGTAGGGGACTTTAGGAGCCCACTCACACCAATGGACAGATCATCTAAGCAGGAGATCAAGAAAGAAACAAGGGCTTTGAATAACACACTGGACCATAGGTATTTAAGAGATACATACAGAGCATTTCATCCTAAAGAAGCAGAATACACATTCTTCTCAAGTGCACATGGAACACTCACCAGAATGCATCACATGCTCAGTCACAAATCAGGTCTCAAATCATACAAAAAGATTAAGACCATACCATGCATATTTTCAGACCATGCTGCTATAAAACTTGAATTCAACCACAAGAAAAATTTTGGAATGGCAACAAATATTGTAGATTAAAAATATCCTACTCAAAGATGAATGTGTCAACAAGGAAATTAGAGAACAATTTTTAAAATACATGGAAACAGGGAGGAGTCAAGATGGCGGAGAAGTAGCAAGCTGAGACGGCTTCAGCTAGCCGGAGATCAGCTAGATAGCTTATCTAAAGATTGCAAACACCTGAAAATCCATCGGCAGACCGAAGAGAAGAAGAACAGCAATTCTGGAAACAGAAAAACAACCGCTTTCTGAAAGGTAGGACCGGCGGAGAAGTGAATCCAAAGCGACGGGAAGATAGACCCCGGGGGGAGGGGCCGGCTCCCGGCAAGCGGCGGAGCAACCGGGCACAAAATCAGGACTTTTAAAAGTCTGTTCCGCTGAGGGACATCGCTCCAGAGGCTAAACCGGGGCGAAGCCCACGCGGGTTCAGCGTGGCCTCAGGTCCCGCAGGGTCACAGAAGGATCGGGGGTGTCTGAGTGTCGCAGAGCTTGCGGGTATTGGAACGGGAAAGCCGGCTGCAGAGACAGAGCCGACAGTAAGCTCACAGCTCGGTGTTACCTTGAACCGGTCGCAGGCTCGGTGAGCTCGGAGCGCGGCCGGAGGTCAGGCAGACGGGAGTGACTGGGCGCTGTTCTCTGAGGGCGCACTGAGGAGTGGGGCCCTGGGCTCTCGGCTCCTCCGGGCCGGAGACCAGGAGGCCGCCATTTGTATTCCCGTCCTCCGGAACTCTACGGAAAGCGCTCAGGGAACAAAACCTCCTGAAAGCAAACCCGAGCGGATTACTCACCCCGGCCCCGGGTAAGGGAGGTGTAATTCCGCCTGGGGCAAAGACACTTGAGAATCACTACAACAGGCCCCTCCCCTAGAAGATCAACAAGAAATCCAGCCGAGACCAAGTTCACCTACCAAGGAGTGCGGTTTCAATACCAAGGAGAGCAGCAGAATTCCAGAGGAGGAGAAAGCCTAGCACGGAACTCATGGCTTTTTTCCTGTGATTTTTTTTTAGTCTTGCAGTTAATTTAATTTTTTCTTTTTCATTTTTTTTTTTTTCTTTTTCTTCTCGCCTTCGGGTAAAATTTTTTTTTTTTTTTTTAACTGTTACCTTTTTCTTTTTTAACGATTTTTTACTAGTTTATCTAATATATATATTTTTTCTTTTTTACATTTTTCTCAGGTGTTTTCTTTTATTAAAAAAAAATTTTTTTCTTTTCCTTTTTTTTTTTTTTCTTCTTTCTTTCTTTTTGAACCTCTTTTTATCCCCTTTCTCCCCACTCACGATTTTGGATCTCTTCTAATTTAGTTAAAGCATATTTTTCTGGGGTTGTTGCCACCCTTTTAGTATTTTACTTGCCCCTTCATTTACTCTTATCTGGCCAAAATGACAAGACGTAAAAATTCAACGCAAAAAAAAGAACAAGAGGCAGTACCGAAGGCTAGGGACCTAATCAATACAGACATCGGTAATATGTCAGATCTAGAGTTCAGAATGACAATTCTCAAGGTTCTAGCCGGGCTCGAAAAAGGCATGGAAGATATTAGAGAAACCCTCTCGAGAGATATAAAAGCCCTTTCTGGAGAAATAAAAGAACTAAAATCTAACCAAGTTGAAATCAAAAAAGCTATTAATGAGGTGCAATAAAAAATGGAGGCTCTAACTGCTAGGATAAATGAGGCAGAAGAAAGAATTAGTGATATAGAAGACCAAATGACAGAGAATAAAGAAGCTGAGCAAAAGAGGGACAAACAGCTACTGGACCACGAGGGGAGAATTCGAGAATTAAGTGACACCATAAGACGAAACAACATTAGAATAATTGGGATTCCAGAAGAAGAAGAAAGAGAGAGGGGAGCAGAAGGTATACTGGAGAGAATTATTGGGGAGAATTTCCCCAATATGGCAAAGGGAACGAGCATCAAAATTCAGGAGGTTCAGAGAACGCCCCTCAACATCAATAAGAATAGGCCCACACCCCGTCACCTAATAGTAAAATTTACAAGTCTCAGTGACAAAGAGAAAATCCTGAAAGCAGCCCGGGAAAAGAAGTCTGTAACATACAATGGTAAAAATATTAGATTGGCAGCTGACTTATCCACAGAGACCTGGCAGGCCAGAAAGAGCTGGCATGATATTTTTAGAGCACTAAACGAGAAAAACATGCAGCCCAGAATACTATATCCAGCTAGGCTATCATTGAAAATAGAAGGAGAGATTAAAAGCTTCCAGGACAAACAGCAACTGAAAGAATTTGCAAATACCAAACCAGCTCTACAGGAAATATTGAAAGGGGTCCTCTAAGCAAAGAGAGAGCCTACAAGTGGTAGATCAGAAAGGAACAGAGACCATATACAATAACAGTCACCTTACAGGCAATACAATGGCACTAAATTCATATCTCTCAATAGTTACCCTGAATGTGAATGGGCTAAATGCCCCTGTCAAAAGACACAGGGTATCAGAATGGATAAAAAAACAAAACCCATCTATATGTTGCCTCCAAGAAACTCATTTTAAGCCCGAAGACACCTCCAGATTTAAAGTGAGGGGGTGGAAAAGAATTTACCATGCTAATGGACATCAGAAGAAAGCAGGAGTGGCAATCCTTATATCAGATCAATTAGATTTTAAGCCAAAGACTATAATAAGAGATGAGGAAGGACACTATATCATACTCAAAGGGTCTGTCCAACAAGAAGATTTAACAATTTTAAATATCTATGCCCCCAACGTGGGAGCAGCCAACTATATAAACCAATTAATAACAAAATCAAAGAAACACATCAACAACAATACAATAATAGTAGGGGACTTTAACACTCCCCTCACTGAAATGGACAGGTCATCCAAGCAAAAGATCAGCAAGGAAATAAAGGCCTTAAACGACACACTGGACCAGATGGACATCACAGATATATTCAGAACATTTCATCCCAAAGCAACAGAATACACATTCTTCTCTAGTGCACATGGAACATTCTCCAGAATAGATCACATCCTCGGTCCTAAATCAGAACTCAACCGGTATCAAAAGATTGGGATCATTCCCTGCATATTTTCAGACCACAATGCTCTAAAGCTAGAACTCAACCACAAAAGGAAGTTTGGAAAGAACCCAAATACATGGAGACTAAACAGTATCCTTCTAAAGAATGAATGGGTCAACCGGGAAATTAAAGAAGAATTGAAAAAAATCATGGAAACAAATGATAATGAAAATACAACAGTTCAAAATCTGTGGGACACAATAAAGGCAGTCCTGAGAGGAAAATATATAGCGGTACAAGCCTTTCTCAAGAAACAAGAAAAGTCTCAGGTACACAACCTAACCCTACACCTAAAGGAGCTGGAGAAAGAACAAGAAAGAAACCCTAAGCCCAGCAGGAGAAGAGAAATCATAAAGATCAGAGCAGAAATCAATGAAATAGAAACCAAAAAAACAATAGAAAAAATCAACGAAAGTAGGAGCTGGTTCTTTGAAAGAATTAATAAAATTGATAAACCCCTGGCCCGACTTATCAAAAAGAAAAGAGAAAGGACCCAAATAAATAAAATCATGAATGAAAGAGGAGAGATCACAACTAACACCAAAGAAATACAAACTATTATAAGAACATACTATGAGCAACTCTACGGCAATAAATTTGACAATCTGGAAGAAATGGATGCATTCCTAGAAACATATAAACTACCACAACTGAACCAGGAAGAAATAGAAAGCCTGAACAGACCCATAACCAGTAAGGAGATTGAAACAGTCATTAAAAATCTCCAAACAAACAAAAGCCCAGGGCCAGATGGCTTCCCGGGGGAATTCTACCAAACATTCAAAGAAGAACTAATTCCTATTCTCCTGAAACTGTTCCAAAAAATAGAAATGGAAGGAAAACTTCCAAACTCATTTTATGAGGCCAGCATCACCTTGATCCCAAAACCAGACAAGGATTCCACCAAAAAAGAGAGCTATAGACCGATATCCTTGATGAACACAGATGCGAAAATACTCAACAAAATACTAGCCAATAGGATTCAACAGTACATTAAAAAGATTATTCACCACGACCAAGTGGGATTTATTCCAGGGCTGCAAGGTTGGTTCAACATCCGCAAATCAGTCAATGTGATACAACACATCAATAAAAGAAAGAACAAGAACCATATGATACTTTCAATAGATGCTGAAAAAGCATTTGACAAAGTACAGCATCCCTTCCTGATCAAAACTCTTCAAAGTGTAGGGATAGAGGGCACATACCTCAATATCATCAAAGCCATCTATGAAAAACCCACCGCAAATATCATTCTCAATGGAGAAAAACTGAAAGCTTTTCCACTAAGGTCAGGAACACGGCAGGGATGTCCATTATCACCACTGCTATTCAACATAGTACTAGAGGTCCTAGCCTCAGCAATCAGACAACAAAAGGAAATTAAAGGCATCCAAATCGGCAAAGAAGAAGTCAAATTATCACTCTTCGCAGATGATATGATACTATATGTGGAAAACCCAAAAGACTCCACTCCAAAACTGCTAGAACTTATACAGGAATTCAGTAAAGTGTCAGGATATAAAATCAATGCACAGAAATCAGTTGCATTTCTCTACACCAACAGCAAGACAGAAGAAAGAGATATTAAGCAGTCAATCCCATTTACAATTGCATCCAAAACCATAAGATACCTAGGAATAAACCTAACCAAAGAGACACAGAATCTATACTCAGAAAACTATAAAGTACTCATGAAAGAAATTGAGGAAGACACAAAGAAATGGAAAAATGTTCCAAGCTCCTGGATTGGAAGAATAAATATTGTAAAAATGTCTATGCTACCTAAAGCAATCTACACATTTAATGCAATTCCTATCAAAGTACCATCCATCTTTTTCAAAGAAATGGAACAAATAATGCTAAAATTTATATGGAACCAGAAAAGACCTCGAATAGCCAAAGGGATATTGAAAAAGAAAGCCAACGTTGGTGGCATCACAATTCCGGACTTCAAGCTCTATTACAAAGCTGTCATCATCAAGACAGCATGGTACTGGCACAAAAACAGACACATAGATCAATGGAACAGAATAGAGAGCCCAGAAATAGACCCTCAAATCTATGGTCAACTCATCTTCGACAAAGCAGGAAAGAATGTCCAATGGAAAAAAGACAGCCTCTTCAATAAATGGTGCTGGGAAAATTGGACAGCCACATGTAGAAAAATGAAATTGGACCATTTCCTTGCACCACACACAAAAATAGACTCAAAATGGATGAAGGACCTCAATGTGCGAAAGGAATCCATCAAAATCCTTGAGGAGAACACAGGCAGCAACCTCTTCGACCTCTGCCGCAGCAACATCTTCCTAGGAACAACACAAAAGGCAAGGGAAGCAAGGGAAAAAATGAACTATTGGGATTTCATCAAGATCAAAAGCTTTTGCACAGCAAAGGAAACAGTTAACAAAATCAAAAGACA
Source organism: Mustela nivalis (assembly GCF_964662115.1). Taxonomy (NCBI): domain Eukaryota; kingdom Metazoa; phylum Chordata; class Mammalia; order Carnivora; family Mustelidae; genus Mustela; species Mustela nivalis. The sequence continues at coordinate 74,059,817 of NC_139040.1, forward strand.
ACTGACAGAATGGGAGAAGATATTTGCAAACGACATATCAGATAAAGGACTAGTGTCCAGAATCTATAAAGAACTTAGCAAACTCAACACCCAAAGAACAAATAATCCAATCAAGAAATGGGCAGAGGACATGAACAGACATTTCTGCAAAGAAGACATCCAGATGGCCAACAGACACATGAAAAAGTGCTCCATATCACTCGGCATCAGGGAAATACAAATCAAAACCACAATGAGATATCACCTCACACCAGTCAGAATGGCTAAAATCAACAAGTCAGGAAATGACAGATGCTGGCGAGGATGTGGAGAAAGGGGAACCCTCCTACACTGTTGGTGGGAATGCAAGCTGGTGCAGCCACTCTGGAAAACAGCATGGAGGTTCCTCAGAATGTTGAAAATAGAACTGCCCTATGACCCAGCAATTGCACTATTGGGTATTTACCCTAAAGATACAAATGTAGTGATCCAAAGGGGCACGTGCACCCGAATGTTTATAGCAGCAATGTCCACAATAGCCAAACTATGGAAAGAACCTAGATGTCCATCCACAGATGAATGGATCAAGAAGATGTGGTATATATACACAATGGAATACTATGCAGCCATCAAAAGAAATGAAATCTTGCCATTTGCGACAACATGGATGGAACTAGAGCGTATCATGCTTAGCGAAATAAGTCAAGCAGAGAAAGACAACTATCATATGATCTTCCTGATATGAGGAAGTGGTGATGCAACATGGAGGCTTAAGTGGGTAGGAGAAGAATAAATGAAACAAGATGGGATTGGGAGGGAGACAAACCATAAGTGACTCTTAATCTCACAAAACAAACTGAGGGTTGCTGGGGGGAGGGGGTTTGGGAGAAGGGGGTGGGATTATGGACATTGGGGAGGGTATGTGCTTTGGTGAGTGCTGTGAAGTGTGTAAACCTGGTGATTCACAGACCTGTACCCCTGGGGATAAAAATATATGTTTATAAAAAATAAAAAGTTAAAAAAAAAAAAAAAAAAAAAGAATAACACATTACAAAAAAAAAAAAAAATAAAAAAAAATAAAAAAATAAAAAAAAAAAAAAATAAAATACATGGAAACAAATAAAAATGAAAACACAACAGTTCAAAAACTTAAGGATGAAGGAAAGGTGGTCCTAAGACAGAAGTATATAGCATGCAAGCCTTTCTTAAGAAGTTAATAAAAATAGTCTCAAATACACAAAGGAACCTTACACCTAAGGGAATTGGAAAAAATAGCAAATAAAGCCTAAATCCAGCAAATGAAGAGAAATGATAAAGATTAGAGTAAGGAAATTAGGAGCTTGTTTTTTGGAAGAATAAGATTGGTAAACCTGCAGCAGACTTATCAAGAAGAAAACAGAAAGGATCCAAAGAAATAAAATCATGAATAAAAGAGGAAAGATCACAAACAACACCAAAAATAAATCCCAAACATTTATAAGAGAATATTATGAGCAATTATATGACAAGAAATTAGGTAATCTGGAAGAAATGGAAAAATTCATAGAAACATATAAACTAGTAAAACTGAAACAGGAACAAATTAAAAAACACAAGCAGGCAAATAACCAACAAAGAATTTGAATTAGTAATAAAAATATAACCCAACAAACAAAAGTCTGGGACCAGATGGCTTCCCAGGTGAATTTCAACAAACATTTTAAAAAGAATTAATACCTGTGGTGCCTGGGTGGCTGAGTGGGTTAAGCCTCTGCCTTCGGCTCAGGTCATGATCCCAAGGTCTGGGGATTGAGTCAGTCCCTCATTGGGCTCTCTGCTCAGTGGGGATCTTCTTCTCTCTCTCTCCCTGCCTGTCTCTCTGCCTACTTGTGATCTCTCTCTGTGTCAAATAAATAAATAAAATCTTTTTAAAAAGAAGAATTTAAAAAATTTTAAAAAGAAGAATTAATACCTATTCTTTTGAAACAGTTCGAAAAAACAGAAATGGAAGAAAAAATCCAAACTCATTCTTTGAGGCCATCATTACCTTGATCCCAAAGCCAAATACCACACTAAAAAGGAGAATTATTAAAAAAAAAAATAGAGACCAATATCCGTGATGAACATGAACACAAAAATTCTTAGCAAGATACTAGCTAATAGGATCTAAAAGTCCATTCAAAGCATTAAATGGCCAAGTGGGATTTATTCCTGTGCTGCAGAGGTGAGTCAACAATGCCAAATCAATCAATGTGATATATCACAGTAATAAAAAGAAAGGACAAGAACCGTATTATCTTCTCAATAGATACAAAAAAAAAAAAAGCATTTGAAAAAATATAACATCTTTTCATGGTAATAAACCTCCACCATACTGGGACAGAGGGAACATAACTAAACATCATAAAAGCCATATACAGAAGTCCCATGATGCATATCACTGTCGATGGGGAAAACCTGAGCTCCTTTTCTCTAAGGTCAGGAACATGACAGGGATGTCCACTCTCACCACTGATCTTCAACATAGTACTGGAAGTCCTAGTCTCAGCAATGAGACAACATAAAAAAATAAAAGGCATCAATATTGGCAAAGAAGTAAAACCTTCACTCTTCAAAAATGGCATGGTATTCTATGTAGAAGACCCAAAAGAGTCCAGCCCCAGAATTGCGAACACATACAGCAATTCAGCAATGAGGTGGGATAGAAAATCAATGCACAGAAATAAGTTGCATTTCTATACATGAACAATGAAGTAAAAGAAAGAGAAATCAAGGAATTGATCCCATTTACAATTGCACCAAAACACATAAGATTACCTAGGAATAAACCTAACCAAAGAGGTAAAGGATGTGTACTCTGGCAACTATAGAACACTTATGAAACAAATTGAGGCAGACACAAAAAATGGAAAAAAATCCCATGCTCACTTCTTTGGAAGAAAAGATATTGTTAAAATGTTTACCTACCAAAAGCAATTTACGCATTCAAAGTAATCCCTATGAAATTCCCATGAGGATTTTTCACAGAGATGGAGCAAACAACTCTAAAATTTGTATGGAACCAGAGAATACCCCAAATATCCAAAGGAATGTTGAAAAATAAAATCAAAGCTGCAGGGGTCACAGTTCTGGATTCAAGCTGTATTACGAAACTGTAGTTATCAGTAGAAAACGGTACGGTACAAAAGCAGACACATAAATCAATGGAACAAAATAAAGAGCCTAGAAATGGACCCTCAACTCTATTGCCAACTAATCTTTGACAAATCAGGAAAGAATATCCAATGGAAAGAAGACAGTCTCTTCAACAAATGGTGTTGGGAAAATTGGACAGCCACATGCAGAACAAAACTGTACCACTTTCTTACACCATACATAAATATAAGCTCAAAATGGGTGAAAGACCTAAATTTTAGACAGGAATATCAAAATATTAGAGAAGATCACATAGAACCACTTCTTTGACCTCGACCACAGCAACGTCTTCCTAGACATGTCTCCTGAGGCAAGGGAAAAAAAGCAAAAATGAGCTATTAGGACTTCATTGGGATAAAAGGTTTTCCACAGCAAAGGAAACAGTCAACAAATCTAAATGCATCCTATGGAATGGCAGAAGATATTCACAAATGACATATCAGATAAAAGGCTAGTATAAAAACTCTATAAAGAATTTAAATTCAACACCCAAAAAACTAAAAGTCCCATCAAGAAATGCGCAGAAGACAAACAGACATTTCTCCAAAGAAGACACTCATATGGCCAACAGACATGTGGAAAAATGCTCGAGATCACTCAGCATCAAAGAATACAAATCAAAACCAAAGTAAGATACCACCTCCCACCAGTCAGAATGGCCAAAATTAACAGGACAGGAAACAAGTGTTGGAGAGGATGTGGAGAAAGGGGAACCCTTTTACACTGTTGTGGGAATGCAAAGTGGTACAAGTACTATGGTAAACTGTATGGAGGTTCCTCCAAATGTTAAAAATAGAGCTACCCTACAACCCAGCAATTGAACTTCTAGGTATTTATCTAAAGGAAACCAAAATAATGATTCAAAGGGCCCATGTAACATGTTTATAGAAGCAATGTTCATAATAGCCCAAATATGGAAAGATATGATAGATATCTATATATGTATATATACATATATATATATGATATATATGATTATATAATGATTATATATTATATATAATTATTTTGGTATAGATATATATATATCTATATATGATAGATAGAGATAGAGATAGAGATATCACCTCTTCTTTATCCATTCATCTGCCAATGGACATCTGGGCTCTTTCCATATTTTATTCCATATCTATATATATCATATATAGATTATTCCATATCTATATATATCATATAGATATAGATATAAACAGATTACTCAGACATCAAAAATAATGAAATCTTGCCATTTCCAGTGATGGAACGAGAGGGGTATTATACTAAGTGAAATAAGTCAGTCTCAGATCAATACCATATGATTTCACTCATATGTGGAATTTAAGAAATAAAACAGATGAAGAGTGGGAAAGGAAGGAAAAATAAATTAAGATGAAAATAGGGAGGAAAACCATAAGAGATGCTTAACTCTAGGAAACATACTGAGGGTTGCTGGAGGGGAGGTTGGTGGAAAGAAGAGATAACTGGGTGATGGGCATTAAGGAAGGCTCATGAAGTAATGAGCACTGGATGTTATATGTAACCGATGAATCACTAAATTCTACCCCTGAAACAAATAAAAACAGTTTTAAAAACTCATTCAAGGAGATACAAACACCCTGGTGTTTATAGCAGCATTCTCTTCAATAACAAAATTATGAAAACAGCCCAAGTATCCACTCATTGTTGGATGAATATACACACATGTGTGTGCATGTGCGCACGCACACACACACACACACACACACACACACACACACACACAGGAATGTTACTCAGTCATAAAAATGATATCTTGTCACTTTCAATGACACAGAGGGAGCTAGGATGTATTATGCTAAGCAAAATAAGTCAGTGAGACAAAGAAAATACTATATGATTTCAAACATATGAAGAATGTAAGAAACTAAAAATCATACAAAGGAAAAAAGAGAGAGGCAAATCAAAAGAAGACTCTTTAAGTATAGAGTACAGATCAGTGGTTATCAAAAGGGAGGTGGGTAGGGGGATGGTTTAAGTAAGTGATGGGGATTAAGGAGGTGCAATTGTTTTAATGAGCACTGTGTGTTGTATATAATGTTGAATCACTATACTGTTTTCCTAAAACTAATATTATACTCTATTTTAAATAACTGGAATTTGAATAAAAACGTAAAAAAACAATGTCTTAACAAATTAAGTATTAAAAAATCTTAAACACATGGAATGCTATGCAGCCATCAAAAGAAATAAAATCTTGCCATTTGCAATGATGTGGATGGAAGTAAAGGGTATTATGCTGAGTGAAATAAGTCAATCAGGAAAAGACAACTGTCATATGATATCTCTGATATAAGGAATTGGAGAGGCTGGGCAGGGGGTTGTGGGGGTAGAGAAGGAAAAGATAAAACAAGATGGGATGCGGAGGAAGACAAACCAGAAGAGACTCTTAATCTCACAAAACAAACTGAGGGTTTCTGGGGGTGGGAGGTAGGGATAGGGTGGTTGGGTTATGGAAGTTGGAAAGGGTATGTTCTATGGTGGGTGCTGTGACATGTGTAAGCCTGATGATTCACAGACCTGTACCACTGATGCAAATAATACATTACATATTAATAAAAATAATCGAAAAAAATCTTAACCACAAATCCAAAAGCACAAATCATGAAAGAAAAAACATTATAAACTTGACTCCAAAATTAAATCTGTTGCTCTTTTAAAAACATCGTTTGTAAAATTAAATAAGACAAACCGAAGGCTGTGTGAAATGTTTGAAAATACATATTTCATACCATCCTGGAGTCAGGAGTCCCCAACCATCCTGAAGTTCAATGATTCATTAGGAAGACTCATATTACTCAGCATATAGTTGTGCTCACATCTTTAAATTATTACAATAAACAAAACCAGCCAAGGAAAAGGTATGTGTGGTAAAATCTAGAAGAGCTTTCCACAAGTTCTCTCCTGGTAAAGTCAAATGTAATTCTTCCAGCAACAAGCTGTCTGAACTTCAGACAACAACATGCCTGAAATATCTACCAGGTAAACTCATTTGAGACTTGGTATCCATTTTTGGGCTTTGTGGGATGGGAAAGGGGTGGAAATGTCTCAAAGCCACTGTCTGCCTAGCATGTACAATTCCAGACTAACAAAAGGAAAGCTGTTGCTCAGCATAAACCATACTGTTTGTCTAAACAGTTTAGACACAGTGAGTAATTCTTATAATGGAATGATGGGAACCATACAAAAATCCAAGTTCCCAGATGTTGGCCAAATGCCAATCTTATAAGGAGGTTTTTTAAAGGAAAACAGTCTGTCTTTTCTACCCAACTTGTATCCAGAATACATAGAGCACTTTGTAAAGCTGAATAATATGAAAACAACCTAAAATTATGTTCAAAGTATCTGAACAGACACTTTACCAAAGAACATATAAAAATAGTAAATAAGCACATGAAAAAAATGCTCAAAATCATTTGTCATTTGGGAACTGCAGGTTAAAATCACAGGCCCAGATGGCTTCAATGGTAAATTCTACCAAACATTTAAAAAAGAAATGTAAACAAATGTACATAAACTCTCACAAAATTGAAGAGAATAGTATATTTCCTAGCTCATTCTATCAGGCATGCATTACCATATAAGGAAGTAAAAAACAGGAAAAGAAAACCACAGACCAATCAGTATCTCTAATTAACATAGAACACTGTTATATGTTAAAATACTTTTTGCCAGCCTTTTTTTTTTTTTTTTTGTAACTTCAGGGAATTTTTGCCATAAAGGAATAAAAAAAGCATCAACATGTTTAGGAGTGAGGTTTAAAGTCTCCTGGTATATATTTAATACTGACTGCTCAGTAATACCTGACATTCATGCACTCATTGAACTAACAGTTATTGGGCTCCTTTTATATTCCAGGCACTGTATAAGGACATAAACACTGTTTCTGCTTTTGGAAAGCAGTTCTAACACAGCCATTCATTACCTGAGTAATCTTGGGAAATTTTTTACATTTCCTAGGCCTCAGTTTTCTTATCAGTAAAATGCCCATGAAAACAGTATATACTTCGTATAACCATATGAGAGGTGACTTTTATGTTGTGAAAAAGACCAAGATAACAAAACGAAGAACTCCTTGATCTTACATATTTCAGCTTAAGGCCCTTTTCACCATTCATCAATGCTATGACCCCCTTGTTAAACTGCTTTTATAAAACCAAGTGCCCTCTTCCTTTTCTTTGAGATGGTCCGCATTGATGAATGTTATCCTTATTGCAATATCCTGAATAAAATTTATTTCCTTAATTGTCTACTCTTTGTTTTTCCACAAAAGATTATGTAAGATATGTGTAAAATACTCAATCTGTGCCTGACTCCTAGAAATATCTCAAAAAGTTTACAGTGCTAATATGACAAATTTAAATCACAATTATATACCATTAAATACCTATACCTTAAAATCCAAATACTGGCAGGAATGTGGAGTAATTAGAAATCTGATACATTAGTAATGGAATGCCAAATGCTGGAAAACACAGGCAGCTTCTCATAATGTTAAACCTAAACTTGCCTTCTGATCCAGGAATCCCACTCTTAGGTATTTAAATTTAAGACACAAATGTAACTCTATGTTCACACAAAAATGCATATGCTAATTTTTATAGTAGCTTTATTCATAATAACCATAATTTAGAAATAACCCACATGTTCTTCAGCTGGTGAATGAATAAAAAAATTGTAGTACATCCTTACAATGAATTACTCAGATATCAAAAGAAATACTTTTACACTCTATGGCATAGATAAATTGCAAATGGATTATGAAAAGTGAAAAAAAAAGTAAGATTGTAATACCTGCATGCTATAGTATTTCATTTATGTAACATTATCAAAAATGAAAAATTATAGAGAAAGAAAACAGATTAGTGGCTACTAGAAGCTGAGATAGAAGTTAAGGAAAGATACAAAAGTAGATTAGGGAATTTTTATAAAGCAATGGAAATTTTATTTATTTTGGTTTTGGTGGTAGTTACAGGACCATGCATTTGTAAAAATCCATAGAACTGTATAGTAGAAAGGGTGAATTTTTCTATATGAAAATGATATCCTAATAAACCTAAAGGGAGATAATACTTCCTTCTTGAAAGATGTTGGCAGAAATCTCTCCATTGCAAGGCAACAAATGTCCCCTTTACCCTGGCCCCCTCTACTGATTTCCAGACTAATAATCAGAATTAAATCATGCTAAGACAGATAAGGGAGGAAATAAATTACACCTCTAAGGAGAAGAAAATATTACCTAACATACCTTGCAAAAGCCATAGGAGTAAGAGCTAAAGTTGTTGAACATCTTGTCATGGGTTTCTTTTAATATCTATATATCCTCTTCAGTAAAATATCTACTTATAAGCTTTACCTAATTTCTAATAAGATTTCTTTTTTTGCAGTTGTTTTTTTGAGAATTATTTATGTCCTTTAGATCTGTATGCTTTCCTAGTGTGTTGACACTTTTATAATTACGTAATGTCCCTACTCAATATTCTCTTCTCCTAGAGTCTACTTTCCCTCAATTTATTTTTTTATAAGTATTTTTTTAAGATTTTATTTATTTATTTGACAGAGAGAGATCACAAGTAGAGAGGCAGGCAGAGAGAGGCTCCCTGCTTAGCAGAGAGCCCAATGAGGGACTTGATCCCAGACCCTGAGATCATGACCTGAGCCGAAGGCAGCGGTTTAACCCACTGAGCCACCCAGGCGCCCCTACTTTCCCTCAATTTAACATAGCCACTGCTGACTTGGTTATAGTTTGCATAATGTGCTTTTTCCAACATTTTATTCTCAACCAACCTACGTTGTATATGAAACCAAATTTTGTTTTATTATTTTGTCTTTATCCAGGTGTCAATCTTATTTTTAATATTTTTAAATTAACGTTGATATACAACATTATATTAGTTTCAGGGATACAACATTGTGATTTGACAATTATATATATTAAGAAATGTTCGCCATGATAAGTATTATCTATCACCTTACAATGTTATTATAGTATTATTGACTATATTCCCTATACTATGTATTGCATTCATATGTCTTATTTATTTTATAACTGGGAGTTTGTACCTCTTAATACTCTTCACCTATTTGTCCATCCCCTGCCCTATGACAATCACCAGTGTGTTCTTTGTATTTATATCTCTGCTTCTGTTTTGATTGCTCATTTCTTTTTTTTTAATTTAAAAATCTACTTTTTAATTTGATATACGAGAAGGACAAGAATGGAAGACCTTGTCATAGAACTAGGGTTTTGAGTTGGACTTCCCTAATGGTTAGTGATGTGGAGCATTTTTTTTTCATGTATCTGTTAGCCTTGTGTATGTTTTATTTGGAGAAGTGTCTGTTCATGACTTCTGCCCATTTTTTGACAGGATTATTATTATCTTGGGGGTGTTGAGTTTGAGCAGTTTTATATAGAACTTGGATACTGGTCCTTTATCCATAATGCCATTTTACAACCATCTTATTCCATCCCGTGGGTTGGCTCTTAGTTTTGCTATTTCCTTTACTGTGCAGAAGCTTTTTGTCTTGATGAAGTCCCAAAAGTTCACTTTTGCTTTTGTTTCCCTTGCTTTGGAGACGTGCCTTGAAAGAAATCACTGTGTCCAATGTCTCATGGGTGACTGCCTGGATCCTCCTCTAGAGTTTTTAAGAATTTCTGCATCACATTGAAGTATTTCATCCATTTTGAGTTTATCCTTGTGTATGGAATAAGAGAATGGTCCAGTGTCATCCCTCTGCATATGATTTCCAATTTGCCCAGCACCATTTACAGAAGAGACTGTCTTTTTTTCCATTGGATATTTTTTCCTGCTTTGCCAAAGATTAGTTGACCATAGAGATGAGGGTCCACTTCAGGGGTCTCTGTTCTGTTCCATTAAGCTATGGGCCTGTTATTGTGCCAATACCACACTATCATGGTGATTAAAGGTCTTTAATATACCTTGAAGTTAGGCATTGTGAGGTTCCCAGCTTTGGTTTTCTCTTTCAACAATCCCCTGGCAATTCAGGTTCTTTTCTGCTCCCACACAATTTTTGGGATTGTTTTAGCTCTCTGACAACTGGTGATGATATTTTGATAGGGATTGCGATGGATGTGTAGGTTGCTCTGGACAGCATAGACATTTTAACAATGTTTATTCTTCCAGTCCATGAGCAATTAATGTTTTTTCCATCTCTTTGTGTCTTCTTCAATTTCCTTCATAAGTATTCTGTGGTTTATACAGTGGAGACTCTTTACCTCTTTGGTTAGGTATATTCCTAGGTATCATATGGTATTTGGTGTTATTTTAAATGAAACCAACTCCTTAATTTCATTTTCTCCAGTCACATTGTTGGTGTATAGAAAAGCAACTGATTTTTGTGCATTGATTTTGTATCATGCTGCATTGCCGAATTGCTGTGTGAGTTGAAGTAATTTAGGGGTGGAGTCTTTTGTGTTTTCTACATAAAGCATATTGTCATATGCAAAGAGAGATAATTTGGCTTCATCTTTGCTATTGTTGTCTGAATGCTGAGGCTCGGACTTCTGGTACTATGTTGAACAAATCTAGTGAGAGTGGCCATCCCTGTCATTTTCCTGACCTTAATGAGAAAGCTCTCAGTTTTTCCCCATTGAGAATATTTGTTATGGGCTTCTCATAGATGGCTTTTATGATATGAGATATGTTCCCTCGATCACTATATTTTATATATATATGTATTTTTAATTAATTTATTTATTTTCAACATAACAGTATTCATTATTTTTGCACAACACCCAGTGCTCCATGCAATCCGTGCCCTCTATAATACCCACCACCTGGTACCCCAACCTCCCACCCCCTCGGCCACTTCAAACCCCTCAAATTATTTTTCAGAGTCCATAGTCTCTCATGGTTCTTATAATCCACATATAAATGGAATCATACGAGATTTTTCTTTGTCTCGTATATTTCAGTTAGCATAATACTCTCAGATGTAGTGTTCAATAATTTATAAGTTGCATATAACATCTAGTGCTCATCACATCACATGCCCTACTTAATGCCCATCCCTATATACTATATATATATATATACTATATACTATATACTATTACCCCACCCCCCACCCGCCACCCCTCCAGCAACCCTCAGTTTATTTTTTTCTTATAGTTAAGCCCAGGTTATTTTTTCTTCATTTGAATTTTCATTAAATACCTTTTACCATTCCCTGAGTTTCAGTCTGTATGTGTCCTAAAATCTGAACACTATTGTGGGCAGCAAAAAGAAAAATTAAAAAAAATAATTTTTTATGCACTCAATATGCTATGCCTTTCAATAGAAGAAATGAGCCCATATTTTTATTCTATTAATATTAATTACAGTATAGTTGGTATACAGTAGTGTCCTATTTGTTTCAGTTGTACAAAACTGGAATTCAACAATTCCATACATTATCCAGTACTCATCATGCCAATTGTATTCCCTAATGCCCATCATCTATTTCACCCATTCCTCCGTTCTCATCCACTCTGGTGACCATCAGTTTGTTCTCTATAGTTAAGAGCCTATGGACCAGTGGGAAAGAAGATGGCAGAAGAGTAGAAGACCCTCATTTCATCTGGTCCCTTGAATTCAGCTATACATCTATTAAATCATTCTGAACACAAGTGAATTCAATCTGAGATCTACAAAAAGAATTGCTGCAATTCAACAAATAAAATAGCCACCACATACAAGGTAGGAGGTTCAGGGAAGTGAATCTGAGGGGATATATTAGAAAACGGGGTGGGGGGCTCTGTAACCCAGCCACTGGAAATGATAAAGCAGCAGAGTACAAAACTGGAACTTTTAGAAGTCTGCTTGGAAGGATGTCCCTGTCTGAATGGTGTTCAGGTGGCAAAGCAGGACAGAATCCTAGGTGGCATGGTGTAATCTCAGTATCCCTGGGGTCACAGAAAGAATGGGAGTGCCTAAGCATGACAGAGTTCTGAAGCATTGGAGCAGGGAAGCAGGCCCCCAGCTCAGCTTTGCCATAAATCTCAAGCTGTTGTATGATCAGACGAGCAACCTCTGAGCAGGGACCAGCCAGCAGGAGAACCACAGCAAGACACTGCTCTTTCCCCTGGGGGGAGCAGCATTTGTGCCAGCACAATCCTGCAACCGCTCCTGAAGCACAGGCCCAGCAAGCGGCAGAGCATTGGTGAGACCCTCCTTCTTCCCACAAAAGTGTGGGTGTGCACCTCAGAAGTCTGCAGAGTTTGGTGCACACAAAAGTGATTAACTGCTTTTCCCTGAGGGTGTACTGAAGAGTGTGGGGCCATGAAATTTCAACTCCAGGGCTGGAGATCATGGCACTAATATTTTTATTCTTATCTTCTAAAGTGGCAAGGAAACCCTTCAGGGAACAAAAGCCCCCTAGAGCAACACAAAGCAGCTTACACTGAGCCCAGCAAGGAGTGGTGCAACTCTACCCAGGCAAAGACACATGAGAATTACCAGAACAAGCCTCTCCACCAGACCAGCAGGAACATCAGTTTACAGATCATACAGAAGTGAAAAATTCCAGAGCTAGGGGGAAATAATATATAGAATTTGAGGTGGTTTTTTTTTTTTTCCCTCGTGAAAATTTAGTCGGTCAGTTTAAATTTCTTTCACTTTTCCCTTTTTTCCCTTTTCAAATAGTTTCTCATTTTATAAACTTTTTAAGTATTTTAATTTTCATTTTTATGTTTACATGTTATAGATATGTTGTTAATTTTTGGCTTCCTTTCACTATATTCACTTTATCTATCTATCTATCTATCTATCTATCTATCTGTTTTGTGTTTTTACAATTTGGGGATCTATTGTCTTCAAACAAACAGACCAAAGTACACCCAAAAAACTGTATTACCCTGTTTGTCCACCTGTTAGATTATATTCTCTCTTTTTTCCCTTTTATTTATCACTTTGGCTTCTGATCTCCTTTTTAAAAAGATTTTATTTATTTGATAGAGAAAGAACACAGGGTGAGTGAGAAGAAAAAGTACACTCCCCACTTAGCAAAAGTCCGATATTGGGCTCAATCCCAGGACCCCAAGATAACAACTTAAAGCTGAAGGCAGACATATAACAAACTGAGCTACCCTGGCACCCCTAGTTTCTGATCTCTTCTGATTTGCTTAGTGTGCATTTCACTTTAGTCATGGATGATATATTTTTATTTTGTTCTCTCCTTCATCTATCCTCTGGACAAAATGACTAGAAGGAAAAATTCATAACAAAAGAAAGAACCAGAGATAATACTCTCTCCTATGGATTTAATCAATGTGAATATAAGTAAGTAAGGCCTAGAATTCCAAATAATGATTATGAAGATACTAAAAGGGGTAGGAAAAAAAAGCATAAAAGACACTAGAGAATCCCATTAGGAAGAAATTAAAGAACTAAAATCTAATTGGGTTGAACTTAAAAATGTTTTAAATGAGAGGCAGTCTAAAATGGGTGCTCTAACCACTAGAGTAAATGAGGCAGAAGAGAGAGGTAGTGACATAGAAGAAGAAGTGATGAAAACTATGAAAGCTGAGGAAAAAAGAGAAAAATTACTGAATCATGAGGGGAGGCTTTGAGAAATCAACAATACCATGAAGTGAAAAATTAATACAATTATTAGAGTCCCAGAAGTAGAAGGAAAGAGAGGGACAGAAGGTACATTTGAGCAAATCATAGCTAAGAATATCCCTAATTTGTGGAAGAAACAGGAATTGAAGTTCAGAAGGCAAGGAGACCTCACAAAATCAACAGAAATAGGTCAGCACCCTGTCATAAAATAGAGAAGCTTACAAAATGCAGAGACAGAGAGAGAATCCTGGGGTGCCTGGGTGGCTCAGTCAGTGAAACATCTGCCCTCAGCTCCAGTCTTGATCTTGGGGTCCTGAGATCAAGTGCAACATCAGGCTCCCTGTTCAATAGAGAGACTATTTCTCCCTCTCTTGCCCTTCCCCTCATGTGTGCTCTCTCTTACACACACAATTTCTCACTCTCTATCAAATAAATAAATAAATAAAATCTTTAAAAAGAGAGAGAGAATCCTGAAAACATCTCAAGACAAAAAGTCATTAAAGTACAAGCGTTGAAACATTAGACTGGCAGAAGACTTATCCAGAGACCTGGTAGGCCCAAAAGGACTGGCATGATATATTCAGAGAAATACATGAGAAAAACATGGAGCCAAAACTATTTTATCCAGCAAGGCTGTCATTCAAAATGGAAGGTGAGATAAAGTGTTTCCAGGATAGAAAATAAAATAATTTATGATTACTAAAATATTCATGCAATAAATTTTAAACTGCATCCTGTAAGCAAAGAGAGGGCTTAAAAGTAACATAGACCAGAAAGACGCAAAGACAGCCTACAGAAAAAGGGAATTTACGAGTAATACAATGGCACTAAATTTGTATCTTTCAATAGTCACTCTCAATGTAAATGGGCTAGATGCTCCAATCAAAAGACACAGTGTATCAGATTAGATAAAAAAAAAAAAAAGCAAGACCAAACATACGCCGTCCACAAGAGACATATTTTAGACCCAAAGATACTTCCAGATTGAAAGTGAGGGGGTGGAAAACAATTTATCATATTAATAAACCTCAAAAGAAACCTAGGGTAACAATTCTTACATCAAACCAATTTGATTATATAACAAAGGCTGTAGTAGGGATAAAAAGGGACACTACATCATGTATAAAAGCTCTATCAAACAAGATGATCTAACTATTGTAAATATTTGTGTTCATAAACATGGTAGCAGTCAGTTATATAAACCAATTAATAACCACATTAAAGAAAAGCATTGACACTAATACAATAGAAGGGGACTTTACCCACTCACAACAATGGATAAATCACCTATGAGGAAGATGAACTAGGAAACAAGGACTTTGAATGACACACTGGACCAGATGGACTGAACAGATATATACAGAGCATTCCATCCTAAAGCAAAAAAATCACATTCTTCTCAAGTGAACATGGAACACTCTCCAGGATACATCACACATTGCATCACAAATCAAGTTTCAAAAGGAACAAAATATTATAATTATTCTATGCTTCCTTTCATACCAATGCTTTGAAACTTGAATTCATTCACAAGAGAAAATGTGGAAAGAAATAAAATATTTGGATGTTAAAGAGAATCCTACTAAAGAATGCATGGAGCAATCAGTGTTATACACATGAATCATTAACAGTACAACAGTCCTGTCCATATTGATACAAAAGTTGGATATTCAACCTTCTGATGGAGGCATAAGACTCCATAGTATATATGGACTGCATCTTCCACATCCATCGGTCCGTTGAACGGCATCTTGGTTCTTTTGACAGTTTGGCGACTGTGGCCATTGCTGCTATGAACATTGGGGTACAGATGACCTCTCTTTTCACTACATCTGTATCTTTGGGGTAAATACTCAGTAGTGCAATTGCAGGGTCATAGGGAAGCTCTATTTTTAATTTCTTAAGAAATCTCCACACTGTTTTCCAAAGTAGCTGCATTAACTTGCATTCCCATCAACAGTGTAAGAGGGTTCCCCTTTCTCAACATCCTCTCCAACACACGTTGTTTACTGTCTTGTTAATTTTGGCCATTCTAACTGGTGTCACGTGGTATCTCAACATGCTTTTGATTTTAATCTCCCTGATGGTTAGTGATGATGAACATTTTTTCATGTGTCTGTTAGCCATTTGCATGTCTTCATTGGAGAAGTGTCTATTCATGTCTTCTGACCATTTTTTGGCATGATTATCCGGTTTGTGTGTGTTGAGTTTGAGGAGTTCTTTGTCTGCTTTGTATCAGACCATTGTCTGTTATTTTCTTTGCGAATATCTTCTCAAATTCTGTGGGTTGCCGCTTTGTTTTCTTGACTGTTTCCTTTGCTCTTCAGAAGCTGTTGATCTTGATGAGGTCCCAAAAATTCACTTTCGCTTTTCTTTCCCTTGCCTTTGGACATGTATCTTGAAAGAAGTTGCTGCGGCCGATGTTGAAGAGGTTACTGCCTATGTTCTCTAGGATTCAGATGGATTCCTGCTTCATGTTGAGGTCTTTTATCCATTTTGAGTTTATCTTTGTGTATGGTGTAACAGAATGATTGAGTTCCATTCTTCTGCACAAAGTTGTCTAATTTTCCCAGCACCATTTATTGAAGAGATGTCTTTTTTCTACTGGATATTTTTCCTGCTTTGTCAAAGATTATTCAACCATAGAGTTGAGGGTTCATATCTGGGCTCCCCACTCTGTTCCACTGGTCTATGTGTCTGTTTTTGTGCCAGTACCATGCTGTCTTAGTGATGACAGCTTTGTAGTAAAGTTTGAATTCAAGCAACGTGATGGCACCAGTTTTCTTCTTCTTTTTCAACATTTCCTTAGCAATTCGGGGTCTCTTCTGATTCCATATAAATTTTAGGATTATTTGCTCCAGCTCTTTGAAATATGCCAGTGGAATTTTGATCAGGATGGCATTGAAAGTATAGCCTGCTCTAGCAAGTATAGACATTGTAACAATGTTTATTCTTTTGATCCATGAGTATGGAATGCTTTTCCATCTTTTTGTATCTTCTTCAATTTCTTTCATGAGTGTTCTGTAGTTCCTCAAGTACAGACCCTTTACCTTTTGGTTAGGTTTATTCCAAAGACCCTTATGGTTCTTGGTTTTATAGTAAATGGAATCAATTCTCTAATTTCCTTTTCTGTATTTTCATTGTTAAGTGTATAAGAAAGCAACTGATTTCTGTACATTGGTTTTGTATCCTGCCACATTACTGAATTGCTGTGTGAGCTCTAGTAGTTCGGAGGTGGAGTCTTTTGGGATATTCCATATAAAGTATCATGTCACCTGCGAAGAGAGAGAGTTTGACTTTTCACTGCCAATTTGAATACATTATATTTCTCTTTGTTGTCTGATTGCTGTTGCCAGGACTTCTACTACTATGTTGTACAAGAGTAATGAGAGTTGACATTCTTGTCGTGTTCCTGCTCTCAGAGGAAAGGCTGTCAGCTTATTCCCATTGAGGATGATATTCACTGTGGGTTTTTCATAGATTTTGTGAAGTTAAGAAATGTTCCCTCTATCTCTATACATTGAAGCGTTTTAATCAGGAATGGATGCTGTAGTTTGTCAAATGCTTTTTCTGCATGCATTTAGAGGACCATGTGGTTCTTCTCTCTTCTCTTATTGATTTGTTTTATCACATTGATTTGTGAATGTTGAACCGAGGGATAAATTGCACCTGGTCATGGTGGATAATCTATTTTTTTTAAGATTTTATTTATTTATTTGACAGAGATCACAAGTAGGCAGAGAGGCAGGCAGAGAGAGAGAGAGAGGGAAGCAGGCTTCCTGTGGAGCAGGGAGCCTGATGCGGGGCTCGATCCCGGGACCCCGAGATCATGACCCGAGCCGAAGGCAGCAGCCCAAACCACTGAGCCACCCAGGCTCCCCGGTGGATAATCTTTTTAATGTACTCTTGGATCATATCAGCTAGGATCTTGTTGAGAATCTTGGCATCCATATTCATCAGGAATATTGGTCTGCAATTCTCATTTGTGGTGGGTTCTTTGCCTGGTTTGGGGATCAGGGTAATGCTGGCTTCATAAAAAGAGTCTGAAATTTTTTCTTCTGTTTCAATTTTTTTTTAATAGCTTCAGGATAAGAGGTATTATTTCTTCTTTGAATGTTGGTAGAATTCCACAGGGAATCTGTCAGGTCCTGGGCTCTTTTGTTTGGGGAGGTTTTTGTTCACTGCTTCAGTCTCATTACTAAATATTGGTGTATTCATGTTGTCAGTTTCTTTCTGATTCAATTTTGGAAGTTTATAGTTTTCCAGGAATGCATTCATTACATCTAGGTTGCTTAACTTACTGGTATGTAACTCTTGACAGTAACTTCTGATGATTGTTTCTATTTCCTTGGTGTTAGTTGTGATCTCTCCCTTTTCATTAATAATTTTATTAATTTGGTTCTTCTCTTCTTTCCTTTGGATTATTTTGGAAAATGGTTTATCCATCTTATTGATTATTTCAAAATACCAACTTATAGTTTTGTTGATGCATTCTACTGTATCTTTAGTTTCTATCTCTTCGATCTCTGCTCTAATATTCGTTATTTCCCTTCTTGTGTGTGGAGTTGGCTTAATTTGTTGTCGATTTTCCAGTTCTTTAAGGTGTAAAGATAACTGGTGCTTTCTGCGTTTTTCCATTTTCTTGAGGAAGGTTTGGATGGCTATGTATTTCCCCTAGGACTGCCTTTGCTGTATTCCATAGGTTTTGGTCTGAAGTCTTCATTCCCATTGGTTTCCATGAATTGTTTAAGTTCTTCTTTGCTTTCCTGGTTGGTCCAAACATTCTTAAGCAAGGTGGTTTTTAGCTTCCAGGTGTTTGAATTACTGCCAAACTTTTCCTTGTGGTTGAGCTCCAGTTTCAAAGCATTGTGTTCTGAGACTATGTAGGTAATAATCTCAATCTTTTGGTATTAGTTGATTTGTGACCCAGTATGTGGTCTATTCTGGAGAAAGTTCCAGTGCACTTGAGAAGAATAAGTATTCTGTTGTTTTAGGGTGGAATATTCTGTATATGTTCTCAGATATATACCTATGAGGTCCCTCTGGTCCAATGTGTCAATCAATGCTCTCATTTATTTATTGACTTTCTGCTTGGATTATCTGTGTATTACTGAGAGTGGTAGGTTAAGATACCTTATTAATATATTCATATCAATATGACTCTTTATGTAGATTAATAGTAGTCTTATGTAGTTGGCTGCTCCTATATTTTGGGCATAAATATTTACAATTGTTAGAACTTCTTGGTGGATAGACCCTTTAAGAATGATGTAGTGTCCTTTTATATCGCTGACTATAGTCTTTAATTTAAAATCTAATTTATCTGATATGAGAATCACTATCCCAGCCTTCTTTTGAGGCCCATTGGCATGAAAGATGCTTCTCCATCTCTTAAATTTCAGTTGGATGTATCCTTAGGTTCAAAATGGGTCTCTTGTATACAACATATGGATGGGTCCTGTCGTTTTATCCAATCTACAACCCTGTGCCATGTTATGGCTGCATTTAAGCCATTCACATTGAGAGTGATTATTGAGAGATACAATTTTATTGACATCGTGTTACCTGTGAAGTCTTTGTTTCACAGATTGGCTCTGTAAATTTCTGTTCAATGATATTCTTGGATTTTTTCCTCGTTTATAGAAGCCCCCTTAATATTTCTTACAGTGCCGGTTTGCTGGTCACATACTCTTTTAAACCTTGCTGGTCTTGGAAGTTCTTTATCCCTCCATCCATTTTGAATGTCAGTCGTGCTGTATAAAGTATTCTTGGCTGCTTGTTCTTCTCACTTAGTGCTCTGAATACATCTTGCCAGCCCTTTATGGCTTGCCAGGTTTCTGTGGACAGGTCTGACATTATTCTGATGGGCTTTCCTCGGTACAAAAGGAATCTCTTCCCTAGCTGCTTTCAAGAGCTCCTCTCTAAAATTATGATTCATCAGTTTCACAATCAAGTGTCTCGAGGTCTTTCTAGATTCTATTATCTTGGGGGTAGACCTTTTTGCCTCTAGGACATGAACACGAGTTCCATTTGCCAGATTGGGGAAATTTTCATGGAGAATTTGTTCAACTGTATCTATTCTTCTTTCTTTCTTCTCCCCCTCAGGGATTCCAATAATTCTGACATCAACAAGTTTCATGGCATCATTTGTTTCCTTAATTCTGTTTTCATGGCTTCTAAGCTGTTTGTTTCAGGCCTCTTCTTGACCCTTTTTCTCTATCAGTTTGTCCTCTAGATCACTAATTCTATCTTCTGCCTCAGTTATCTTAGCTGTTAGAGAATTTAGACTGGAGCTCATTGAGAGCATTGTTAACACCTTCCTAGGTGGCTATCACTTCTTCCCAAATCAATTCCATTTTGTCATTAAAGGCTTTCTCCAACCTAGCCATTGCCAGGATAATTGGTAGCCTGAATTCCCTTTCCAACATACTGTTCATGTCCATATCCAATAGCTCTGATGGAGAGGGCATAGTCTCTGAATTTTTCCTCTGTTGGCATTCCTCCTCCTAGTCATTTTGGTGAGAGATGGCTGAGAAGATGTGTACCTGAATTTATCAATTGTGGTCCAGGCAAGGTGCACCCTGGAACATCTCTGAGCAATCAGAAGCCCTCACCAAAAAGAAAGAAGAAATAAAGAAAAAGAGGGAGATAGAGAGAGGGGGGGGGGAATAAAATAAAGTAAAATGAAAGAGAAGATCCAGCCTGAATGAGCCCCAAATGTAATATTTATAAAATATACAAACAAAAATAGACAAATGAAAAGACCAACAAAAGTAAATGACAAGGAAACAACAAAAAAAAAAAGGGAACCAGCCAAAATGAACCCCCAAGTGTAAGATTTACATACTACCAGAATAAAAACAAATACACAGAAACACTGACAGAAGAAAAAGATGGAATGGAGGCTATAAATTCTCAGTGTGGGCAAGAAATGTTATTTTGATTCTTCCTGGGTGTATCTTAATATCTTTGTTAAATGATTCAACTTTCCTGAGATAAAGGGTCATTAAAACTGGTTTATATATAGGGGTAGTATTGACTGGGGAAAGAGGATTACCTTGAAGCTTATCTATATATGAATATTTAAAAAAAATAGAAAAGCAAAGGAAAAACACAGGTATTTGTACCAAGAAAGTTCAAGTTAAAAGGTTATTATGGAATTTGTACTGAACATCTCATTGTGATGGTAAACAGGTTAAATTTTGTTTTTAAATGAAAAGAATGAGAGTAGTGGGAACAAATTAAAAAGAAAAGTTGTATCTATGAAGTTGTGGTGATTATCCTCTTGTTTTTTTGTTTGTTTGTTTTTGTTTTTGTTTGGCTGGCTTTCTGGGGGAGTAGCCTGCCAAGTAGTTTTTCAGGCAGTCTTACTAGAGTTCAGTCCTCCTCCTCCCTATCAAGGGGCTGGACTCTGAGGAAACCAGTTTTTCGGGCTTTTGTTCTCTTTTTTTTTTTTCCCCTCCCCTTTGTGGTTTTTGGTGGTTCTTTGGAGGTTTAGAGGAAAGAAAAGTGCACCCAGACCTCCATCTCAGAGAGAAGCCCCAGTCTGTTCCCCTCTGGGTGCTCCAGAGCACAGAAACTCCCCCTCTGCCACTGGCAGAGCACGTCCCCAGGCACAGTCTCAGGGGCCACAGGATCTCCTGCCTCCACCCAGGTTCCACCAAAACCACAAGAAGTACTAGTCCAGAGAGCTGGTCCCCAGTGGCTCCCTCCACCACAGCTGCCTGGGCAGGTCCAGACCATCAGAGAGATCCCAACCAGAGACAACACGCTGAAATTTTCCATCAGCCAGGGCTGGGAGTATTCGGACTCTCAGCCAGTCCTAGAGAGCACTGCTTATGGCCTAGAGGGACTTCTCTCAGGGGAGGGTGTAGAGTGCGACTCAGACCCCAGTTGCACAGCGCACATGCAGGGTACAAAATGCTGTGGTTCTGGAGAGTGCTGGCTGGTGTCCACACCAGACTATCTCATGCACGGTGCCACCCGGACACTCTCACACGCGTCAGTGGCTCAGGTAGCAACGCCTGACTTTTTGGCCGTACTCTCTAGCTCAGCACCAGCAGTGGCCATCCTGGGTCTGTGGGCTTAAACCCCTGTCCCTAACCACCCAATTCCACCAATTTCTCCTTAAGATATTTTGCTCTTTTTGCATGCTTTCAACCAGACTCCAAGTTAATGCTCATCCCCAATCACGGGGCACTCTTGTATTTGGGTATTCCTTTCCAATGGGTCACTTCTGATGGCTCCCCCCATTTTGTTTATCTTCTGATATCAGTCTGATGTTCCCACTCCACTTTACCTGTCCACAGGCATCTTCTTCCCCAGTAGAGATCCTGAAGTGTATAATTCTAATCTCAGTTTGCTTTCAAGGGTGATCAGAGTTCTTTGGTAGATAATCAACTCACTTTAAGTGGCCAGTTGGAACAGTGCATCCTACTTCTCTGCCATCTTGTCTCCCTCCTCCTGTATATTTGTTTTTACATTGTTAGTCACCATACAGTATATCATTAGTTTTTGAAGTAGTGTTCCATAATTCAGGGTTTGCATATAACACCCAGTGCTCCATGCAATACATACCCTACTTCAAATCTGTCACCGGGTAACCCATCCCCCCACTTCCTTCAATCTAAAACCCTCAGTTTGTTTCCCAAAGTCCATTGTCTCTCATGGTTCATCTCCCCCTCTGATTGCCCCTCTTGTTTTCCGTTCCTTCTCCTAATGTCCTCCATGCTATTCCTTATGTTCCATAAATAAGTGAAACCATATGATAATTGACTTTCTCTGCTTGACTTATTTCACTTAGCACAATCTCCACCAGTTCTATCTATATTGATGCAAAAGTTGGGTATTTATCCTTTCTGAGGTCTGAGGAATATTCCATTGTATATATGGACCACATCTGCTTTATCCATCCATCTGTCAAAGGACATCTCAGCTCTTTCCACTGTTTGGTTATCATGGACATTGTGACTATGAACATTGACATGTGTGTGGACCTTCTTTACACTACTGCATCTTTGGGGTAAATACCCAGTAGTGCAATTGCTGGTCATTGGGTAGTTCTATTTTTAACTTTTTGAGAAAACTCCACATTGATTTCCAAAGTGCCTATACCACCTTGCACTCCCACCAACAGTGTAAGAGGGTTCCCCTTTCCCCACAACATCTCCAACCTTTATCATTTCTCACCTTGTCAATTTTTGCCATTCTAACTGGTGTAAGATTGTATCTCAATATGGTTTTGATTTTAATTTCTCTGATGGCTAATGAGATGAACATGCTTTCATGTGTCTCCTTGCCATTTGTATGTCCTCTTTGGAGAAGTGTCTGTTCATGTCTTCTGTAAATTTTTTGACTTGACTATTTTTTTTTGGGGGGGGGTGTCGAATTTGAGAACTTCTTTATAAATCTTAGATAACAGTCATTTATCTGTAGTGTCATTTTAAAATATCTTCTCCCATTCTGTAGGTTGCCTCTCTGTTTTGTTGAAAGTTGTGGTTTTTTATGTTTTTTGTTTGTTTGTTTTGTTTTGTTTTTCTTTTTTTTTTTTTGCTGTGCAGAAGCTTTTTATCTTGATGAAGTCCCAAAAGTTCATTTTTGCTTTTGTTTCCCTTGTCTTTGGAGACATGTCTTGAAAGAAGTTGTTGTAGTCGATGTCAAAGAGGTTACGGCCTATGTTCTCCTCTAAGATTTTGATGGATTCCTATCCTACATTGAGGTCTTTTATCCATTTCAAGTTTATCTTTGTGTATGGTATAAACGAATGGTCAAGTTTCATTCTTCTGCATAGAGCTGTTCAATTTTCCCAACACCATTTAAAATACTCTCCCCCCCCCTTTGGATGTTTTTTCTTGTTTTTTGGGGAGATTATTTGACCATAGAATTGGGCTCTCTATTCAGTTTCATTGATCTATGTGTCTGTTTTTCTGCCAATATCATTCTGTATTAATGTGGCAGTATGCAAAATTCAATGCACATAAATCAGTTGTTTTCCTATACACTATCAATGTAGCCATAGAAAGAGAAATTAGGGAGTGTATTCAATTTCCAATAGCACAAAAACCAATAAGATATCTTGTAATAAATCTAACCAAAGAGGTAAAGGATCTGTACTCTAGAAACTACTGCACACTTATGAAAGAAATTGAAAAAGACAAAAAAAGAAAAAAAGATGGAAAAACTTTCCATTTTCATGGATTGGAAGAATAATTATTGTTAAAATGTCTATGCTGCCCAGAGCAATCTATACTTTCAATGCCATCCCAATCAATACCAATAGAAGTTTTCAAAATGCTGGAAGACCCCAAATATGCAAGGAAATGTTGAAAAAGAAAAATAAAGCTGGGAGCATCATGTTGCCTTATTTCAAGCTATATTACAAAGCTGTGATCACCAAGACAGCATGGTATTGGCACAAATACTATGTACATTCTTAAATAAGCAGAGTACTATGTATTATGTACTATGAGCAACAACATGCCAACAAAGTAGGCAATCTGGAAGAAGTGGATAGATTCCTATAAACATATAAACCTCCAAAAGTGAAATAGGAAGAAATAGAAAATCTGAATAGATCCATAAACAGCAAGGAAATTGAAGCAGTAATGAAAAACCTCCCAAAAATCAGGAGTTGAGGGCCAGATGGCTTCCCAGGGAATTCTACCAAACATTTAAAGAAAAATTAGTACCTCTTCTTCTGAAGGCACTTCAAAAAATAGAAATGGAAGGAAAACCTCCAAACTCATTCTATGAGGCCAATATTACCTTGATCCCAAAACCAAAGATGCCACTGAAAAGAATTACAGACCAATATCCTTGATGAACTAGATACCAAATTTCTCACTAAGATACTACTCAATAGGATCAAACAGTACATTAAAAGGATTATTCACCACAACCAAGGAGGATTTATTCCTGGTCTGCAATGATGGTTCAACATCTGGGAATCAATCAACGTGATAATTCACATTAACAAATGAAAGGACAAGAACCATATTATTGTCTCAATTGATGCACATTTTTAAAATATACACCATGTTTTTTTTTAAATAAAATTCTCCACAGCTTAGGGATGAACAGAACATACCTCAATATCATAAAAGCCATATATGAAAAGCCCACAGTGAAAATAATTCTCAATGGGGAAAAATTGAGACCTTTTCCCTTAGGTCAGGAACATGACAGGAATGTCCACTCTCAGCACTGTTGTTCAACCTAGCACTAGAAGCCCTAACCTTCCATAATCAGAAAACAGAAAAAAATAAAAGTAATTCAAATTGGCAAGAAGAAGTCAAATTCTCACTCTTTGCAGGTGACATGATACTTTATGTGAAAAACCCAATAATTTCCACCCCAAGATTGCTAGAACTCATGCAGCAATTCAGCAGCATGACAGGATACAAAATCAATACAAGAAATCAGTTGCATTTCTTTATACTAATGATGAGGCTACAGAAATGAAATTAAAGAATTGATAACATTTATAATTGCACCAAGAAACATAAGATATCTAGGAATCAACCTAACCAAAGAGGTAAAGGATTTGTACATGAGAAACTACAAAATATGTATGAAAGAAATTGAGGAAGACCCAAAGTGATGGAAAAACATTACACACTCATTTATTAGAAGAACCAATATTGCTAAAGTGTCTATGCTTCCCAAAACAATCTGCACATTCAATGCAATTCCTGTCCAAATAGGAACTAAAAATGATTCTGTATAGCCAGAGTAATGTTGAAAAAGAAAGGCAAAGCTGGTGGCATCACAATGCTGGCCCTCAAGCTATATTACAAAGCTGTAATCAAGACAATATGGTACTGACATATAAAGAGACCCATTAGTCAATGCACAGAATACAGAACCCAGAAATGGACCCTCAACTCTATGGGCAACTAATCTCCAAAAAAGCAGGAGAGATTATCCAATGGAAAAAAGACAGTCTGTTCAACAAATGGTGTTGAGACATCTGGACAGCCACTTGTAGAAGAATAAAACTGGATTATTTTCTTAACACCATACACAAAGATAAAATCAAAATGGATGTAAAACCTAAATGTGAGACAAGACTTTATCAAAATCTTAAAGGAGAAAAGAGGCAGCAACCTCTTCAACCTCAGCTGCAGAAACTTCTTCCTAGACACATCAGCCTTGTCAGCAAATGCAAGGGAAACAAAAACAAAAATGAACAATTGGGGCTTCTTCAAGATAAAAATCTTTTTCATAGCCAAGGAAACAGTCAATAAAATTAAAAGGCAACCTATGAAATGGGAGGAGATATTTGCAAGATACATATCAGATAAAGGGCTAGTATCCAAGGTGTATAAAGAACTTACCAAACTCAACATCAAATAAAACAAATAATCCAGTCAAAAAGAATGGGCAGAGAACATGAACAGACATTTCTCCAAAGCAGACATACAAATGGCCAAAAGACATGAAAAAATGCTCCACATCATTTGGCATCAGGACAATACAAATCAAAACCCCACTGAGACACCACCTCATACCAGTCAGAATGCCTAAAATTAACAAGTCAGGAAACAGCAATAAAGGTACTGATCTAAAAGGGCCCCTACACCCCATGTTCATAGCAACAATGTTCACAATAGCCAAGCTGTGGAAGGAGCCTAGATGTCCATGGACAGATGAATAGGTAAAGAAAATGTGTGTGTGTGTGTGTGTGTGTGTGTGTACATATATATATATGTATATATATATACACACATATATATTTCAGCCATCAGAAAGGATGAATTCTTACCATTCATGTCGATGTGGGTGGAACTGGAGGATACTATGTTGAATGAAATAAGTCAGTGAGAGAAAGAGAATTATCATATGGATTCACTCATATGTAGAATATAAGAAATAGCACAGAGCATCACAGAGGAAGAGAGGGAAAGTGGAATGGGAAGATATCAGAGAGAGAGAGAGAGAGAGAGACAAACAATGAGAGATTCTATGAGAAACAAACTGAGGGTTGTTACAGAGTAGGTGGGAGGGGGGATGGGGTAACTGCCCAATGGTCATTAAGCACGTGATGTGATGAGCACTGGGTGTTACACACAACTGATGAATTACTGAACTCTACATCTGAAACTAATTGTGTACTATATGCTGGCTAATAGAATTCAAATAAAAATATAAAATGAAGTTAGAAATGAAGTTAGAAATGATTTTCATGATTTGTCTCTTTTTTCATTTTCTTTTTTGTATTATTTTTTAAATTCCACATATGGGTGAAATAACAGGGTATCTGTCTTTCTTTGACTGATTTATTTCTCTTGGCATTATACTCTTTAGCTCCATCCATATCCTTGGAGTTAAAATTTCATTTTTCATTGCTGATTTATACTTATTTTCACATTTTCTTACCTATTCACCGACTGACAGACACTTGGTCTTCCATAATGTGGGTATTGCAAATAATGCTGCTATAAACACAGGGGTGCATGTATCCCTTTGAATTAGTGTACTTGGATTTTGGGGGTAAATGTCCTGTAATTCATTACTATGACCCAGTAACTATGACCCAGTAACTTACTGGGTCATAGTAATGTTTTTAAATTTTTGAACAACCTCCATAGTGTCTTCCAGAATGACCCCACCAGTTTAGATTCCCAGAAGAAGCACAACAGGGTTCCTGCTTCTCCACATCCTCATCAACACTTGTTCCCGTGTGTGTGTGTGTGTGTGTGTGTGGCCATTCTGACAAATGTGAGGTAATATTTCATTGTAGTTTTGACTTGAATTTCCTAGATAATGAATTATTTTGAGCATCCCTTCATGTGTCTGTTGACCATCAGTATGTCTTCTTTGGAGAAATGTGTATTCATGTCTTCTGCTTGTTTTTTAAAGAACATTCTTTTTTGATGTTTAGTTACTTATATTAATTTATTTTAGATACTAGCCCTTTATTAAATATGTCATTTGCAAACACATTTTCCCATTCAATACACTGCCTTTTAGTTTTGGGGTGTGTGTGTGTGTGTGTGTGTGTGTGTGTGTGTGTGTGTGTTTTCCTTCACTGTGCGGAAACTCTTTATTCTGATGTAGTCCCAATAGTTTATTTTTACTTTTATTTCCCTTACTTCAGGAGACATATCTAGAAAATTTTTGCGTAGGGTGATAGAGACATTACTGCCTGTGCTCTCATCTAGAATTTTTACGGTTTTAGATCTTACATTTGGGTCTTTAATCTATTTTGAATTGGTTTTTGTATATGGTGTAAAGGTGGTCCACTTTCATTCTTTTGCTGACAAGTTTCCCCAGCACCGTTTGTTCAAGAGACTGTCCTTTTCTCATTAGATATTCCTTCCTGTTTAGTCAAAGATTAATTGACCATATAATTGTGGGATAACTTCTGGGTTTTCTATATTGTTCCATTAATCTATGTTCATGTTTTGTGTCAGTGCAATACTGTTTTGATTATTATGGTTTTTCCTTACTACATGTAGTCTGGAATTGTAATACCTCCACATTTGCTTTTCTTTTCAAGATTGCTTTGGCTATTTGGGATAGTAAATTTTAGGATTGATTGTTCTAGCTCTCTGAAAAATGCTGGTTGCATTTTGGTAGGGATTGCATCAAAGTGCACATTACATTGGGTAGAATAGACATTTTAAAAAGTATTTGTTCTTCCGATCCATGAACATGGAAAGTCCTTATGTTTCTTTGTGTTATCTTCATCAGTATTGTACAGTTTTCAGAGTACAGGTCTCTGACTTGTTTGGCTGGCTTCATTCTTAAATATTGTATTATTTTTGTTGAAATCATAAATGAAACTTTTTTCTAATTCTCTTTCTGATGCTTCATTACTATCATATAGAATGCAACAGTGGAAGGAATAAGATGGCAGAGGAGTAGGGGAACCCAAATTTTGTCTCATCCCTCGAATACAGCTAGATAATATCAAATTATTCTGAACAACTGAGAAATCAATTGGGGGTCTGAGAAAAAAAATGCTTTAAGACTACAAGTAGAAAAGTGACCTCCTCTTGGAAGGTAGGAGGTGTGGAGACTTGAGTCTGACATGGTATAGCTGAGGATACAGTGGGGAGGGGGGAGCCTGCTTAAGGAGGTGACTGTAAAGTATATAGGTCACAGAATGCAAAACTGGAACTTTTAGGAGTCTGTTACAGTGAGGAACATCTCTGGATTAAAAATGCTCAGGTGGCAAAGTATGGGAGAATCCAGGTGTGACAGCATGGTGTCAGGATCCCTGGAGACACATTTTCTGCCTGACTGTGGCAGAGTTCCCAGGCATAGGAGTGGAGAAGCTGACTGACAACAGCAATTCTAGATGTTAACTTTCTGCTCTATGTTGTCCAAAACAGTAAATTGATATAAAATTGTGCACCATCTTTCCTGGGTGGGGTACAGCAAGAAGCAGAAGCATAAGGAGTTCCCCTCACTACCTCAGGAAGAATATCAGAAGTCTCTGCTGCAGGAGTCTGCAAAATCTGTGGTTTTGAAATTGCCACAGGCCTGAGATAAAACCACCAGATCAAAGACCTAGTGAGCATAAAGTTCTGATGGAATCCAGGGAGACAGTAGTGATTGACTTTTTGGGGGGAGGGCTCATGGAAGTTTGGGGTGTGAACTATCAGGTCTGGGACAAGAGAGTGTTGTGCTGTTATATTTATCCCACCCAGCTGTGCTAAAAACCTTCAGGGAGGAAAATAGTGCCATATGGTGGAATCCAGAGCCATTTACACTGCCCCTGGCTTATGCACAAGGGAGGGAAGCCCACCTGAGAACTAGTGAAACAGGCTCCTCCTCCAGAAGACCAGTATGAACTACTGGCATGCACCAACTTTACTGATCATAGAGGGATGCAAAGCTTCTGCTCTTGGGGAAAACTGTAAATAACATTCTTTCCATTTTTCTTTCTTAGTCTTTGGGTGTTGTTTTTTTCATTACTTTCCTGTTTTTTCAATTCTATTTTAGCTCATTTTTAAATTTTTATTTTTACATATACATATACATACATAATTATTTTTGTTTCCTTTTATTATATTTATTTTATTTATGTATATGTGTAAGTTTTTCATTCTTTATTATTCTGGGATCTATTTCTTTTAACAAGCAGATAAAAACACACCCAGAGTCTAATTATGGTTTTGTTTGTTAATTTCTTTGTTTGTTTTGTTTTTCTCTGTTGTCATTGTTATTGTTGTTGTTTTTTCTCTTTCTTCTTTTACACTATGAAAAAACTGATGAAATGGAGAGATTCACCCGAAAAGGAAGAACAGGAGGTAGTACTCATTTCCAGAGATTTAATCAATATGGATATAAGTAAGGTGTCTGAACTAGAATTTAAACAGCAGTTATAAAGATACTAGTTGGGCTTGAAAAAAGCACAAAAGACACTAGAGAATTCCTTGCTGTACAAATGAAATAATTAAAATATAGTCAGAGTGAAATTAAAAATTCTATCATTAAGATGTAGTTCCACATGAAGGCTATAAAAATGAGGATAAACAAGGCAGAATCAGTGTTATAGAAAAATAAAATGACATAAAATAAGGAATCTGAAAAGAAAAGGTAAGAAAACTATTAGATCACAAAGGGAAATTTAGAGAATTCAGCAGCTCTATAACCTGAAATGATAATGGCATACTAGGGGTCTTAGAAGATGAGGAGTAGGAGAGAGGGGCTAAAGATTATTTGAAAAGTATATATAGCTGAGAACTTCCCTAATCTGGGGAAGGAAACAGATGCTCAAGACCAGGAAGTGCAGAGAACACTCTGCAAAATTAAAAAAAAAAAAAAAAAAGTGAACAATTCAACATATACTAGTGAAGTTTGAAAATTTCAAAGATAAAAAGAAAATCCTAAAAGCATCTTGAGACAAGAGTTCCTTAACCTACTAGGGTAGATGCATAATGCGGGAAGCAGACCTGTCTAGGGAGACCTGGCAGGATAAAAATGATTTGCATGACATATTTCACAGACAAAATGAGAAAAAATACAGAGCCAAGAATCTTTATTGAGTAAGGTTGTCATTCAGAATGGTAGAGGTAAAGAGTTTCTAGGACAAACAAAAATTAAAGGAATTTGTGAGCACTACACCAGCCCTGCAAGAAAAATTCAAGGGGTTGCTTTGAGCAAAGACAAGAAAGAAAGAGAGACATTTAACAGGAACAGTGATTTTACAAGTAATACACTGGCACTAAGTTCATACCTTTCAAGAATTATTTTGAATGTAAATGGACAAAAAGCTCCAATCAAAAGACATAAGTATTAGAATGCATAAAAACAAGACCCACCAATATGCTGCTTATATGAGACTCATATAAGCTGCATATGTGAGACACCTCCAGATTTAATGTGAGGGGGTGGACAACAATTTATCATCACAATAGACATCAAAAGAAGGCTGGAACAGTGATCCCTATTCAGACAAACTAGATTTTAAAACAAAGACTCTAATAAGAGATGTAGAAGGATACTGTATCTTAATTAAGAAGTCTATACAACAAGAAGATCCACCAATTATAAATATTTATAC
Organism: Mustela nivalis; assembly: GCF_964662115.1. NCBI lineage: Eukaryota > Metazoa > Chordata > Mammalia > Carnivora > Mustelidae > Mustela > Mustela nivalis. The sequence continues at coordinate 74,091,062 of NC_139040.1, forward strand.
CTCTAACCTGGACACAGCCTATTATACAAACCAATTCAAAAGAAAATTAAAGAAACTAATTGACAATAACACAAAGATAGTAGAGGACATTAACAATGCACTCACAGCTATAGACAGATCATCTAAACAGAAGATGAACAAGGAAACAAAGGCTTTGAATAACACACTGGACCAGAGGTACTTAAGAGATATATTCAGAGCATTCCATCCTAAAGCAGCAGAATACACTTTCTTCTCAAGTGTACATGGAACACTCACCAGGTCTCGACTAGTACAAAAAGGTTCAAAGCATACCATGCATATTTTCAGATTACAACGCTATAAAACGTGAAGTCACTGACAAGAAAAAAAAAAATTGGAATGACCACAAATACATAGATGTTAAAGAACATCTGACTGAAGAATGAATGGGTTGACCAGTAAATTAAAGAAGAATTTAGGGGCACCTGGGTGGCTCAGTGGGTTAAAGCCTCTGCTTTCGGCTCAGGTCATGATCTCAGGGTCATGGGATGGAGCCCCACATCGGGCTCTCTGCTCAGCAGGGAACCTGCTTCCTCCTCTCTCTCTCTGCCTACCTCTCTGCCTACTTGTGATCTCTGTCTGTCAAATAAATAAATAAAATCTTTAAAAAAAATAAAAAAATTTAAAAAAAGAAGAATTTATAAAGTACATGGGACCACATGAAAATAAAAATACAACAGTTTAAAGCTTTTGGGATGCAGCAAAGGTGGTTCTAAGAGGCAAGTATACAGTAATGGAAGCCTTCCTCAAGAAGCAAGAAAAATCTCAAATACAGAGCCTAACCTTACACCTAAAGAAGCTGGAAAAAGAATAGCAAATAAAACCTAAATTCAGCAGGAGAAGAGAAGTAATAAAGTTTAGAGCAGGAATCAATGATATACAAATTAAAAAAATAAAAAAAAACAACGCAGACCAGATTAATGAAACTAGGAGCTGATATTTTGAAAGAATTTATAAAATTTATAAGCCCTAGTCAGACTTATGAAAAAGAACAGAGAAAGGACCCAAATTAATAAAATCATGAATGGAAGAGGAGAAATCACAACCAATACTGAGGAAATAAAAAAATTCTAAGAGAATAATATGAAAAATTATATGCCAAGAAATTAGGTGATCTGGAAGAGTTGGATAAATTCCTAAAAACATAAACTACCACACTGAAACAAGAAGAAACAGAAAACCTGAACAGACACATCACCAGTAAAGAAATTGAGTTAGTAACCAAAAATTTCCCAACAAATAAGTTTCTAGGGCTGGATGTCTTTCCAGGGCAATTCTACCAAACATTTAAAGAAGAATTAAGACTTATTTTTCCGAGTCTGTTTAAAAAAATAGAAATGTAAGGAAAGCTTCCAAAGTCATTCTTTGAGTGCAGCATTACCTTGATACCAAAACCAGATGAAGACCCCACTAAAATGGAAATTACAGAACAATATTCCTGATGAACATGGAAACAAAAATCCTCAATAAGATACTAGCTAAGAAGTCATTAAATCTGAGGTAAAACAGGTTGTTGCCTGTGTTCTCCTCTAAGATTTTGATGGTTTTTTGTCTCACATTTAAGTCATTCATCCATTTTGAATTTATTTTTGTGTCTGCTATAATAAAGTGGTCCAGGTTCATTCTTATGCGTGTGGTTGTCCAGTTTTCTCAACATCATTTGTTGAAGAGACTCTCTGTTTTCCATTGGAAATTCTTTTCTGCTTTACTGAAGATTAGTTGACCATAGAGTTGTGGTACTTTTCTAGGTTCTCTGATCTGTTCCATCATTCTAAACATCTCTTTTTGTGCCAGTACCATACTGCCTTGATGACTATAGCTTTGTCATACAGTTGAGGTCTGGAATCATGATGCCTGTGGCTTTTTCTTTTTCAGAATTGTTTTGGCTATTCAGGGTCTTTACAAATTGTTCCATAAAAATTTTAGATTTGTTCTACTCTGTAAAAAGTGCTAGTGGTATTTTGATAGGGTTTGAATTAAATGTGTAGTTTGCTTTAAGTAGTATAGACATTTTAATAATGTTTTTTTCTTCCAATATATGAGCATGGGATGTATTTCCATTTCTTTGTGTCCATTTCAATTTCTTTCATAATTATTCTATATTTTTCAGAGTATTAATCTTTTACTCTTTGGTTAGGTTTATTCCTAGGTATCTTAGGGTTGTGGGTGCAAATCCAAATGGGATCAATTCCTTGATCTCTTTTTCTACTGAGTCATTATTGGATGTACAGAAATGCAACAGACATGCATGATTATATATCCTGCAACTTTGTTGAATTCATGTTTTAGGTCTAACAATTTTTTGGTGGAATATTTCAAGTTTTCTACATAGAATATCATGTCATCCACATATCGTGAAAGGACTTCTTCCTTGCTGATTTGGATGACTTTTATTTACTTTTGTTTTCTGACTGCTGAGGGTGAGTATGGTGTTGAATAGTAACAGTGAAAGTGGACATCTCTGTCTTGTTCCTGTTGGGAGCTTTCAGTTTTTGCCATTGAGAATATTCCCTGTGGGTCTCTGTATATGGCTTTCATGATGTTGAGACATGTTCCATCTATACCTAATTTTTGTGTTTTTATCAAGAATGTATGCTGTATTTTGTCAATTTTTTTCTGCAACTATTGAGAGGATTATATGATTTTATCGCTTTCTTTGTATAATATCCTTAGTGGTTGCTCTAAGTATTACAAGATATATATGTAACTTATCACTAAATGTCTATGTCTAAATGCATCATTAGACTAGACTAGAAGTCTAAATGCATCATTTTACAACTTCAAGTAAAAATAAAAACCTTAATTCCATTCATGTTCCTTTTGTTTCCTCACTTTTGAAACATAATTGTGTTAAGTATTTTTTTTCTACATATTTTGAACATCACATTAAATGGTGCTATGATTTTTGTTTCAATCAGTAAATATGAGTTAAAAACGCATGAGGATATTCAATTATATTTAGCTGTATGTTTATCCATTCTGATGTCTTTCCTTTCTGATATTCAAAGCCTTATTTATCATTTCCTTTTTGTTTAGAGAAGTTCTTTTAGTCATTTTAAGAGTAGTTTTGCTAGGAAAAAATTCTTACTTTCCCTTCATTTGAAATTCCCCCTTCATTCCAGATTGATATTTTTGCCAGATATGGGATTTGCATTTGGAAGTTTTCTTTAAGCTTGTAAAAAATACTGTGCCCCTTCCTTCTAACATTTGTTTTCTGATGAGAAATGTTATGTCATTAGAAGTGGTTTTTCCCGGGATGCCTGGGTGGCTCAGTTGGTTAAGCAGCTGCCTTCGGCTCAGGTCATGATCCCAGAGTCCTGGGATCAAGTCCCACATTGGGCTCCTTGCTCGGCAGGGAGCCTGCTTCTCCCTCTGCCTCTGCCTGCTATTCTGTCTGCCTGTGCTTGCTTGCTCTCCCTCTCTCTCTCTAACAAATAAATAAACTCTTTAAAAAAAAAGTGGTTTTTCCCTTATGAGTAAATTTTCATTTTTCTCTACTTTCGAAGTTTTGTTGTTGTAAAAAGTTTTCAGAAGTTACTTTGGCAGTTCTTAGTGTGGATTTTCTAGGTTTATTTTATTTGAGATTAATTCATGACCTTGAATCCGGGGAGGGTTCCAAATTTAGGAGAATTTCAGCATTATTTTTCTTTTGGTCTTATTAAGGTATAATTGACAACACTGTGTAAATTTAAGATGTATATTTTGATTATTTAATATATGCATATATTGTGAAATGTTAATAAAGTTAACACAGTCTCAGATGATGTATGTGTTGAAAACATTTAAGAACTACTCTCTAGCAAATTTGAAATTTATAATACAGTATTGTTAGCTATAGTCATCATTCTATATATTAGATCCTCAGAACTTATTAATTTTATAACTGAAAGTTTGTACCTGTTGGTCAATATCTACCTGTTTTCCATATCCCACAGGTCCTAAAAACCACAAATCTATTCTATTCCTATGAATTTGACATTTTTATGTTCTACACATGATCATACAGTATGTATCTTTCTCTGTTTGACTTATTTCACCTAGCATAATGTCCTTAAGTATCACCTATGTTGTCTCAAATGTCAAAATCTCCTTTGTAATGGCTCAATAAAATTCTGTTGCATGATTTTAACCATTTATGATATTATGTATCCATTCACCCATCAGTGGACACATAGGTTATTTCAGTATCTTGGCTATATTATTTCTTCATAATGATGAAGGTTTGAGTCATAATCTTCTCTTCTAGTTTTGGGATTCTGTAGTTAGAAATGTTAAATATTTTGTTATAGTCCCATAGATCTATGAAGCTCTGTTGTTTTTCTTACTACTATATTTTCATCTGTTGTTCATAATGAATAAATTGTAACTTTTCCTCATTTCACTGATTCTATCTTCTATCATCCATACTCCTGATTTTATCCAGCAGTTTTTTGCTGTATTTTTCAGTTTATTGATTTCTTTTATAGGTAATTTTAAAAATAATTTCTATTTTTTAAGATTTTATTTATTTATTTATTTGAGGGAGAAAGAGAGAGAATATAAGTAGGGGGATTGGACAAAAAGAGGGAGAAGAAGACTCCCCAATTGAGCAGGAAGCAAAACTTGGGGATAGATCCCAGGACTCTGAGATCATAAGCTGAGTTGAAGGCAGACTCTTAACCAACTGAGCTACCCAGATGCCTCAAGATTTTCTGTTTTTCTTTTTGCTTCAAGAGAATTGTAATTGTTTGACGGGCATTTTTATGGTGGCTGCTTTAAAACATTTTTAGATATTTCCAACATTTGATTCATTTCTGTGTGTTGATATTTGATCATTTTCTTTTCTCATTTGATTTTGGATTTCCTGGTTCTTGCTATGAAGAGTACTTTTTAATTGTATCTTGAATAATTTGGGTACCCTATTATGAGACTCTAGATCTTATTTAATCTTTTTAATCAGAGAGTCCCTTGTTTATGTACTATGATGGCTATGTAAGTTTGTATCCTCAGCTTCTTGTTGGGCTCCACTGATGTCACTCTAGCAAGAGCAGAATGTTGGTTCCCACTGCTTTGCTTCAGACAAGTAGGGTGGAAATTTTGCAGTCCCTTTGCCTTGTTGACAGTCAATACATTTTGGGAAAAGTAGGGACACACTCTTAACACACACCTTCTCATTACCTTTGAGTGGGATTATAAGTAATGGATAGAGTTGAGAGTGATTAACATCACTTTGTTGCTACAAGGTAGGAGTGGAAGCTCAGCTTCCCATTTGACCCTATTGACAGTGAGGGAGAAGAGGGAATTATAATACAAAACAGACTCACCTCCCACTACCTCATTCCTCCTCACTAATGCTGGGTAGACATAGAGGTTCAGATTCTTGCTAGGTCTCACTGGTACGAAGCATAAATAAAGTGGAGAAAACATGTCAATTAGCTTGACCCACACCATTTCATTCTGCCTCATTGATACCAGGTAGGGATAAGGGTTAGCATCCCCACATGGCATCATTTATATCATTTATCTATTGCTTTTAAAATTTAAAAGCTTTCCTTATGGCGTTTCAAGAATGATTTACCTATGTTTTCTTCTAGATTGTTATATTTTCATCTTAAACATTTAATCCACATAGTTTGATGTAAGAAGTGTTTACATTTATTTCCTCTAAATAACTGATTAAACTAACTCAATTTGTTAAAAATCCCTTATTTTTCTCACAATTTGTGAAACATTTTCCCACAAACTTTTTCACAAATCAAATACCTATTTGTCTAATTTATATACTTAACATATATTTTATATACCAAAGAAATACTTGTTTATGTATAGCATATATGTCACTAGAATGTAGATTCAAAGAGAGCAGGGATTTTCTTTTGCTCACTGCTTGGTCTCTAGTGCCTTAAATATTGGTTGCATGGTAAACAATAAATAAGTAAATTGGTATACTAGGATTACTTCTTGGCCTAAATATCTTATCCATTGATAAGTCTGTAAATTGATATGTTATTCATTAGTAGGTCTCAAGTATTGCATTGAGTAGTCTAGCCTTAAAATGCATTTCAATATCTAATAAGGGAAACTCCCTCATTACGCTTCTTTTCCAAAATGTTTTTAGCTAGTCATGCATATTTACTCCTTCAAATATGATATTAAAAATTATTGAGTTTCAAAAATATTTTAAAATAGGTCTTTCATTATAGTTAAGATATGCTAAGTATTTCAAAACAAGCAAGACCTTATCTATTAGGAGATCAGATTTCAGGCAAGTGTAATTAAGAGTCAAAGAAAAAGAAGCTTCTAAGTCCCTAAAGTAGCAACCCTACTAACACATCTTTGAAACGAAAGCAAATGGTATGGTCAACAGTGAAAAGCTTTAATTTTTTCAATATTCAATATTCAGACATCAGTGATAACTATTAGAAACCCTATTTAAGGAACTCCTATAAGACACACACACACACACACCACCAACATTGATAAAGTGGTAGAATAACTGGCAAATATAAATAGGTATTTCACAAAATAAAAACTCACCTAAACTAAAAACACATGAAAAGATGACCAAACATGCAAACAGTATGAGAAATACTTAACAAAACAATGATATATTACTTTACAGTAATATGATTTGTAAACATTAGATGGATAGTAATAAGTATTAGAGGAGAGTTGGGGAGAGATAAGGCCATGATTCACTGCTGGGGAAGTCAGCTGGGAGAGAAATCTGGCACCTCTTGCTTAAATTGAATTAATATATACACTATAGTTTGATTGGAGGGGCAAAGATGGAAGAGAAGTGGGGTATCCCTATTTCAACGAGCCCCTTGAAATTAGCTCAATATCTACCAGACCATTCTGAACACCCTTGAAATCAACCTATGATGTAAGAAGATATATCTGGAACTGTACAAACAGACAATCTCAGGTGGTTGGTCTCGAGGTATGAAGCAGGGAACTATAATTCTACAGACAGATATTGGAAGATAAATGGAAGGGGAATGAGCCTCCAGGATCCTGCATGGCTAGAGCACAAAAGCCTCCTGTGCTGGGGACCAGGCACAGGACTGCAGACGGGTAATGACAGGGAAAGGACTCTAGTGCAGCCCCTGAACTGAAATCTGAAGCTGTGGGGGCACACATGTGAACTGGGATCAGCTAGAAGTCTTAGAAGAACAAAGGACAGAGATGTGTTTGGACCTGGAAGAGAGGGCTGGGAATGCTGCTGTGGGGTGCACAACCCAGGAGACTGCAGCTTTTGGCAGCACAGATAAAAGTAGGGACAATGTGGCCCAAAGAGTGCACTGAGGGACAAAATGCAATCTATCTGTTCTGAGACAGAGGTTTGTATACAGTCAATTCTGCTCTGATGCTCGGGCATGACACAGCAATCTGTCAGAAAAAGCCAGCAGAGAACAAATTGCCTCCGAAATGGATTTCAGTGAGCCCATCCCTCTATAATGGGACAGGACAACTCTGCCCAGACAGGGTTGCCTGAGTAACACTGTGGCAGACCCCTCTCCTCCCAGAAGACAGGCTGGAAGAACAAGAGGTTGACAACACTAAAGTCCCCACAAAACAGGTGCACCTTGCTTGGATTGTGGTCAATAGTTTGGACTCTGTATATTCCCTCAACCACCCCTCAACAGAAAAGGAAGAAACCCCAACATAGGAGAAACTCAGAGACTGTGACCTCTGCCACAGAACTAATGAATGTAGCTATAAGCAAGATGTTGGAAATAGACTTCAAGGTAATACTTATGCAGACAATACCTAGGATGGAGGAAACTATTAATGGCAGCATATATTATTTTTTTAAAGATATTATTTATTTCAATCTCAAGTAGGTGGAGAGGCAGGCAGAGAGAGAGAGAGAGAGAGAGAGGAGGAAGCAGGCTCCCCACCGAGCAGAGAGCCTGATGCGGGGCTCAATCTCAGGACCCTAAGATCATGACCCGAGCCAAAGGCAGAGGTTTAACCCACTGGGCCATCCAGGTGCCCCGGCAGCATATATTCTTAAGAGCATAAATGAGAGCTGATCTGGCAGAACTTAAAAATACTATCAATGAGATCCAATCTAATCTAGATACTCTAACACCTAAGGTAAACGAGGCAGAAAATGAATTAGTGATCTAGAAGACAAACTGATAGAAAAGAAGGAACAAGTGGAAACCTAGAACAAACAGCTTAAAATCCATGAAGACAGAATTGTAGAAATAAATGACATCACAAAATGTTGTAATGTCAGAATTATTGGGATCCTTGGGGGGGCGGTGGAGAGAGAGAGGACTAGAAGATATATTTGAGCAAATTGTAGCTGAGAACATCCTTAACTTGAGAATTAAACAAACACTCCTGTCCTAGAGGCAGAGAGGACCCCTCCCAAGATCAAGAATAGACAAACACCCAGACATGTAATCATAAAACTCACAAATCTTGAAGCAAAGGAAACAATCTTAAGGGCAGTTAGTGGGAAAATATTCCTTACATAGAGAGGAAGGAACATCAGAATAACAACAGACCTGTCCACAGAAACATGGCAAGCCAGAAAGGGATAGCAAGACATATTCAGGGTACTAAAGGAGAAGAACATGCAGCCAAGAGTTCTTTATCTGCCAAGGCTGCCATTCAAAATAGATAGAGAGATAAGGAGCTTCCAGGACTGGCAGAAACTGAAAGAATATGTGACCACTAAGCTGGTCCCCCAAGAAATATTAAGGGGGGTTTGATAGAAGGAGAAAGACCCCAAGAGTGAAATAGAATAGAAATATACAGAGCAATATATATAAGCAAGGACTTGACAGGCAACATGATGACAATAAATTCATATCTTTCAATAATCACTCTCAATTCGAGTGCCCTAAATGCTCCCATAAAATGGCACAGGGTTGCAGGTTCAATAAAAACACAGGACCCATCCATATGCTGCCTACAAGAAACTCATTTTGAACCTAATGATACATACAGACTGAAAGTGAAGGAATGGGGAAGAGTTTTTCATGCCAATGGGCCACAAAAGAAAGCTGAGGTAGCAACTCTCATATCAGATAAATTAGATTTTAAGCGAAAAACTTTAGTTAGAGATACAGAAGGACACTACATCATTACTAAGGGTCTATCCAACAAGAAGATCTAACAGTTATAAATATCTATGCCCCCCACATAGGAACAGCCAACTATATAAGCCAACTGTTAACCAAAATGCAGAGACATGTTGATATTACTATCCTACGTTAATAGTAGGAGACCTGAGCAATCCACTGTCAGCAATAGACAGATCATCTAAGTAGAAAATAAAGAAAAAAAGATCTTTGAATGAGGCACTGGACTAGATGGACCTCATAGATATATAGAGAACAACTGAATACGCATTTCTCTTGAGTGCACATGAAACTTTCTCCAGAATAGACCACATACAGGGTCACAATTAGGGCTCAACTAATACCAAAAGATTGAAATTACTCCCTGCATATTCTCAGACCACAAGGCTTTGAAATTGGAACTCAGCCACAAGATAAAGTTTGGAAGGAATTCAAACACTTGGAAGCTAAAAACCATACTGCTTAAAACTGTTTGGGTCAACCAGAAAATCAAAGCAGAACTTAAACAATTAATGAAAACCATGAGAATGAAAACACTTTGGTTCAATGGAAATGTTGAAAAAGAAAAACAAAGCTGGGGGCATCACGTTGCCTGATTTCAAGCTTTATTACAAAGTTGTGATCACCAAGATGTCATGGCTATCACAAAACATCCACATAGACCAATGGAACAGAATAGAGAGTCCAGATATGGACCCTCTATTCTATGGTCAAATAATCTTCAACAAAGCATAAAAAAATATCTGGAGGAAAAAAGCCAGTCTTTTCAATAAATGGTGATGGGAAAATTGGACAACTATATATGCAGGAATTAAACTCGACCATTCTCTTACACCATATACAAAGATAAACTCAAAATGGATAAAAGATCCCAATGTGAGACAGGAATCCATCAAAATCCTAGAGGAGAACATAGGCAATAACCACTTCAACATCAGTCACAGCAACTTCTTTTAAGACACATCTCCAAAGGCAAGGGAAACAAAAGCAAAAATGAACTTTTGGGACTTCATCAAGATAAAAACCTTCTGCACAGCAAAGGAAACTGTCAATAAAAGAAAAAGGGAACCCACCGAATGGGAGAACATATTTGAAAACGACACTACATACAAAGGACTGACATCCAAGATATATAAAGAACTTCCCAAACTCAACAACTAAAAAAAAAAAAAAAAAAATGTCAAGTAAAAAAATTGACAGAAGAGATGAACAAACACTTCTCCAAAGAAGACATACAAATGGCTAGGAAACACATGAAAACATGTTCATTTCATTAGCCATCAAGGAAATTAAAATTTAAATCACATTGAGATACCACCTTACACCAGTTAGAATGGCAAAAATTGACAAGGCAAAAAACAAAAAAGGTTGGAGATGTTGTGTAGAAAGGGGAACCTTCTTACACTGTTGGTAGGAGTGTAAGGTGGTATAGACACTTTGGAAATCAGTGTGGAGTTTCCTCAAAAAGTTGAAAATAGAACTACCCTATGACCCAACAATTGCACTGCTGGGTATTTACCCCAAAGATACACATGCTGTGAAAAGAAGGGGCACATGCACTCCAATGTTCATAGCAGGAATGTCCATGATAGCTAAACTGGGGAAAGAGCAGAGATTCCTTTCAACAGATGAATGGATAAATGAGGAAGGCTACAGATTAGAATCTCTGCCTAGGCATAGTGGGCAAAGCAGCTCTAAAGCTGGTAAAGCTTTTTGTTGTCTTAACTGAAGATGACCTGAAGCCCAAGTTTCCTGACAGAAGAGGGCCACAAGCTTTATGCATAAAAAATAATAACAATGCCCACCCACCTTTTGGATTGAGTGCTACTGGGCTACACAGCTTCCAGGAGTTTTCTCTAGCATTTTGGTCAGACGGATCCACATCCTCCACAGCTGGAGGGGTTGTGATTAAGCTCCTTGACTGGGTGAAAGTGGGTAGGGCTGCTCCAGGCTACTCTCAGTTTCTCAAACTGGCTCTCTGGTTAGGAGGAACTGGGAGCTACTCTCCTTCATTGAGGATCTGAATCTAATCTGTAGCCTTCCTCATTGCTGAATACAGTCTTCAGCCCGTCAAACCAGGAAATATAGCCAAAGAAAACAGGAAGTCACATAACTCATTAAATAGCTCTGTGTATAGTGGTACCTGATAGGAAAGTACAGCCCATGGTTTCCCTTCTGAAGAGAAAACAAAAAAACAGAAAACTTACTATGTAATTCAGTGCATATTCTAGCTTGATTTGAGTCAACAGTCAAAAAGCTATATAGGTCTTGGACTCCGTCCTACAGTCCTTCCAAGGCAAGGAAGCTAATTCATAGCTCCATAAGCTACTGAATATAGTACCTGTTACAAACTATCTAGTAAGCCTGACCAGAGAATCCAGGTAAACATAGAGCCCATTCTACAGACTCATATGTATAGAAAACCAAGCCAGAAGACTTATCCAAGAGTTCTTAGCCAGTAGCTCACCCACTTCCTTGTCCTTAGAATGTTAAAGTTGCCTTGTCCCAAAATGGAAAATAATAGGAGGACCCACCTGCTTAAGGAAATTACTAGCAGACACATGCCAAACCCCACGCTGAGCTGACTGGGGGGAAAAAAACTGTCTTCGACAAAGGAATCCTATAAAATCTGAAAGCAGAAACCAATCATTCAAATGTGTAGATACTAATGTAAGGAATCAAGGATCATGATCAAAGGAAGCTCATAAAGAGCCTATGACTAACTCTAAGGAAGGAGAACTATGAACTCTTAGAAAAAGTATTCAAAATAATCCCATTAAAGAAGTTCAGTGTGCTACTTACTAGAAAACACAGACAACTAAATGGAATTTGGGAAAAAAATGAATGAACAAAATGAGAGGTTCAACAGGAAATAGCATACATTAAAAGTCCCAGAAATTCTGGAACTGACAAATCCAGTAAGTAATCTGAAGAATCCAATAGAGAGTATTAGAAGTAGAGCTGACCACACACACACACACACACACACACACACACACATCAACACCTCAAGTTTACAATGTTAAAAATTACCTAGACAGAGGAGCAAAATGAAGAAAAAAGAGTAATGAAAGCCTATGAGAATTAAGGGACAAAAAGGAAACCAATAGTCACATTATGGAATTCCACAAGGAGAAGGGAAAGGGGCAGAATGCATACTGAAAGCAATAAGGGAGTAGAACTTACTGAACCTGGGAAGAGTAATGGACATTTAAATTCATAAAGCCGAAAGGATCCCAAGTAGGTTGAACTCAAATAGGACTAACAAAGACACATTATAACTAAATTGTCCAAAAAAAAAGGAATAGCTAAAGAAGAGAGTCACTACATACAAGAAAACTGTGTAAGACCATCAGCAGATTTCTCAACAGAAAATTTGAGAGCCAAGAAAAAAAAGGGGAAGATGATATATTCAAAATAAATGACTGTCAACCAAGAATTCTGTACCAGTAAAACTATCCTTCAGAAACAAAGTAGGACTAAAAGCTGTCTCAAAGAAAAGCTGAAGAGTTCATTATCACTACAGCTGACATACAAGAAAGGCTAAGAAAGTTCTTTTAGTGTAAGTAAAGTAAAAACATTTAAAAACATGAAAACATAGGGGAGGAGTCAAGATGGCGGAGAAGTAGCAGGCTGAGACTGACTGGGGGGAGATCAGCTAGATAGCTTATCTAAAGATTGCAAACACCAGAAAATCCATCAGCAGATCAAAGAGAAGACGAATAGCAATTCTGGAAACAGAAAAACAACCACTTTATAAAAGGTAGGACCGGTGAAGATGTGAATCCAAAGCAACGGGAAGATAGACCCCGGGGGGAGGGGCCGGCTCCCGGCAAGCGGCGGAGCAACAGCGCACAAAATCAGGACTTTTAAAAGTCTGTTCCGCTGAGGGATATCGCTCCAGAGGCTAAACCAGGGCAAAGCCACGCGGGGTCAGCGTGGTCTCAGGTCACGCAGGGTCACAGAAGGATCGGGGGTGTCTGAGTGTCACAGAGCTTGCGGGTATTGGAACGGGAAAGCCAGCTACAGAGACAGAGCTGACAGTAAGCTCACAGCTCGGTGTTACCTTGAACCGGCGGCAGGCTTGGTGAGCTCGGAACGTGGCCGGAGGTCAGACAGACGAGAGTAACTGGGCGCTGTTCTCTGAGGGCGCAGTGAGGAGTGGGGCCCTGGGCTCTCGGATCCTCCGGGCCGGAGACCAGGAGGCCGCCATTTGTATTCTGGTCGTCCGGAACTCTACGGAAAGCGCTCATGAAACAAAAGCTCATGAAAGCAAACCCGAGCGGATTACTCACCCGGGCCCCTGGTAAGGGTAGTGCAATTCCGCCTGGGGCAAAGATATTGAGAATCACTACAACAGGCCCCTCCCCCAGAAGATCAACAAGAAATCCAGCCGAGACCAAGTTCACCTAGCAAGGACTGCGGTTTCAATACCAAGGAGAGCAGCAGAATTCCAGAGGAGGAGAAAGCAAAGCATGGAACTCATGGCTTTTTCCCTGTGATTTTTTTTAGTGCTGCAGTTAATTTAATTTTTTTCTTTTTTATTTTTTTTTTCTTGCCTTCTGGTAAATTTTTTTAACTTTTACTTTTTCTTTTTTAACGTTTTTTAACTAGTTTATCCAATATACATATATATGTATATATATATATATATATATATATATATATATTTATATTTTTATTTTTATTATTTGTTTTGTTTTTTTAAATTCTTCTCTTTTTTTTAATTTTTTCTATTTTTTTCTTTCTTCCTTTTTGAACCTCTTTTTATCCCCTTTCTACCCCCTCACGACTTGGGATCTCTTCTAATTTGGTTAAAGCATATTTTCCTTGGGTTGTTGCCATGCTTTTAGTATTTTACTTGCTCCTTCATATACTCTTATCTGGACAAAATGACAAGACGGAAAAATTCAACACAAAAAAAAGAACAAGAGGCAGTACCGAAAGCAAGGGACCTAATCAATACAGACATTGGTAATATATCAGATCTAGATTCAGAATGACAATTCTCAAGGTTCTAGCCGGGCTCGAAAAAGGCATGGAAGATATTAGAGAAACCCTCTTGAGAGATATAAAAGCCCTTTCAGGAGAAATAAAAGAACTAAAATCTAACCAACTTGAAATCAAAAAAGCTATTAATGAGGTGCAATCAAAAATGGAGGCTCTCACTGCTAGGATAAATGAGACAGAAGAAAGAAATTAGTGATACAAAAGACCAAATGACAGAGAATAAAGAAGCTGAGCAAAAGAGGGACAAACAGCTACTGGACCACAAGGGGAGAATTCGAGAGATAAGTGACACCATAAGACGAAACAACATTAGAATAATTGGGATTCCAGAAGAAGAAGAAAGAGAGAGGGGAGCAGAAGGTATACCGGAAAGAATTATTGGGGAGAATTTCCCCAATATGGCAAAGGGAATGACAATCAAAATTCAGGAGGTTCAGAGAACGCCCCTCAAAATCAATAAGAATAGGCCCACACCCCTCACCTAATAGTAAAATTCACAAGTTTTAGTGACAAAGAGAAAATGCTGAAAGCAGCCCAGGAAAAGAAGTCGGTTACATACGATGGTAAAAATAGTAGATTGGCAGCTGACTTATCCACAGAGACCTGGCAGGCCAGAAAGAGCTGGCATGATATTTTCAGAGTACTAACCGAGAAAAACATGCAGCCAAGAATACTATATCCAGCTAGGCTATCATTGAAAATAGAAGGAGAGATTAAAAGCTTCCAGGACAAACAAAAACTGAAAGAATTTGCAAACACCAAACCAGCTCTACAGGAAATATTGAAATGGGTCCTCTAAGCAAAGAGAGAGCCTACAAGTGGTAGATCAGAAAGGAACAGAGACCATATACAGTAACAGTCACCTTACAGGCAATACAATGGCACTAAATTCATATCTCTCAATAGTTACCCTGAATGTTAATGGGCTAAGTGCCCCTGTCAAAAGACACAGGCTACCAGAATGTATAAAAAAACAAAACCCATCTATATGTTGCCTCCAAGAAACTCATTTTAAGCCCGAAGACACCTCCAGATTTAAAGTGAGGGGGTGGAAAAGAATTTACCATGCTAATGGACATCAGAAGAAAGCAGGAGTGGCAATCCTTATATCAGATCAATTAGATTTTAAGCCAAAGACTATAATAAGAGATGAGGAAGGACACTATATCATACTCAAAGGGTCTGTCCAACAAGAAGATTTAACAAATTTAAATATCTATGCTCCCAACGTGGGAGCAGCCAACTATATAAACCAATTAATAACAAAATCAAAGAAAAACATCAACAATAATACAATAATAGTAGGGGACTTTAACACTCCCCTCACTGAAATGGACAGATCATCCAAGCAAAAGATCAGCAAGGAAATAAAGGCCTTAAACGACACACTGGACCAGATGGACATCACAGATATATTCAGAACATTTCATCCCAAAGCAACAGAATACACATTCTTCTCTAGTGCACATGGAACATCTCCAGAATAGATCACATCCTCGGTCCTAAATCAGGACTCAACCGGTATCAAAAGTTTGGGATCATTCCCTGCATATTTTCAGACCACAATGCTCTAAAGCTAGAACTCAACCACAAAAGGAAGTTTTCTAAGAACCCAAATACATGGAGACTAAACAGCATCCTTCTAAAGAATGAATGGGTCAACCGGGAAATTAAAGAAGAATTGAAAAAAATCATGGAAACAAATGATAATGAAAATACAACGGTTCGAAATCTGTGGGACACAACAAAGGCAGTCCTGAGAGGAAAATATATAGAGGTACAAGCCTTTCTCAAGAAACAAGAAAGGTCTCAGGTACACAACCTAACCCTACACCTAAAGGAGCTGGAGAAAGAACAAGAAAGAAACCCTAAGGCAGCAGGAGAAGAGAAATCATAAAGATCAGAGAAGAAGTCAATAAAATAGAAACCAAAAAACAATAGAACAAATCAACGAAACTAGGAGCTGGTTTTTTGAATGAATTAATAAAATAAAATTAATAACATTGATTAATAAAATTATTAATAGAATTAATAAAAAATTAATAAAACTGGCCCGACTTACCAAAAAGAAAAGAGAAAGGACCCAAATAAATAAAATCATGAATGAAAGAAGAGAGATCACAACTAACACCAAAGAAATACAAACTATTATAAGAACATACTATGAGAAACTCTATGTCAATAAATTTGACAATCTGGAAGAAATGGATGCATTCCTAGAAACATATAAACTACCACAATTGAACCAGGAAGAAATAGAAAGCCTGAACAGACCCATAACCAGTAAGGAGATTGAAACAGTCATTAAAAATCTCCAAAAAAAGCCCAGGGGCAGACGGCTTCCCGGGGGACTTCTACCAAACATTTAAAGAAGAACTAATTCCTATTCTCCTGAAACTGTTCCAAAAAATAGAAATGGAAGGAAAACTTCCAAACTCATTTTATGAGGCCAGCATCACCTTGATCCCAAAACCAGACAAGGATCCCATCAAAAAAGAGAGCTATAGACCTATATTCTTGATGAACACAGATGCGAAAATACTCAACAAAATACTAGCCAATAGGATTCAACAGTACATTAAAAGGATTATTCACCACAACCAAGTGGGATTTATTCCAGGGCTGCAAAGTTGGTTCAACATCTGCAAATCAGTCAATGTGATACAACACATCAATAAAAGAAAGAACAAGAACCATATGATACTCTCAATAGATGCTGAAAACCCATTTGACAAAATACAGCATCCTTCCTGATCAAAACTCTTCAAAGTGTAGGGATAGAGGGCACATACCTCAATATCATCAAAGCCATCTATGAAAAACCCACCGCAAATATCATTCTCAATGGAGAAAAACTGAAAGCTTTTCTGCTAAGGTCAGTAACACGGTAGGGATGTCCATTATCACCACTGCTATTTAACATAGTACTAGAGGTCCTAGCCTCAGCATTCAGACAACAAAAGGAAATTAAAGGCATCCAAATCAGCAAAGAAGAAGTCAAATTATAACTCTTCACAGATGATATGATACTATAAGTGGAAAACCCAAAAGACTCCACTCCAAAACTGCTAGAACTTATACAGGAATTCAGTAAAGTGTCAGGTTATAAAATCAATGCACAGAAATCAGTTGCATTTCTCTACACCAACAGCAAGACAGAAGAAAGAGATATTAAGGAGTCAATCCCATTTACAATTGCACCCAAAACCATAAGATACCTATGAATAAACCTAACCAAAGAGCCACAGAATCTATACTCAGAAAACTATAAAGTACTCATGAAAGAAATTGAGGAAGACACAAAGAAATGGAAAAATGTTCCATGCTCCTGGATTGGAAGAATAAATATTGTGAAAATGTCTATGCTACCTAAAGCAATCTACACATTTAATGCAATTCCTATCAAAGTACCATCCATCTTTTTCAAAGAAATGGAACAAATAATGCTAAAATTTATATGGAACCAGAAAAGACCTCGAATAGCCAAAGGGATATTGAAAAAGAAAGCCAACGTTGGTGGCATCACAATTCCGGACTTCAAGCTCTATTACAAAGCTGTCATCATCAAGACAGCATGGTACTGGCACAAAAACAGACACATAGATCAATGGAACAGAATAGAGAGCCCAGAAATAGACCCTCAACTCTATGGTCAACTCATCTTCGACAAAGCAGGAAAGACTGTCCAATGAAAAAAAGACAGCCTCTTCAATAAATGGTGCTGGGAAAATTGGACAGCCACATGCAGAAAAATGAAATTGGACCATTTCCTTACACCACACACGAAAATAGACTCAAAATGGATGAAGGACCTCCATGTGAGAAAGGATTCCATCAAAATCCTTAAGGAGAACACAGGCAGCAAACTCTTTGACCTCAGCTGCAGCAACATCTTCCTAGGAACAACGCAAAAGGCAAGGGAAGCAAGGGCAAAAATGAACTATTGGGATTTCATCAAGATCAAAAGCTTTTGCACAGCAAAGGAAACAGTTAACAAAATCAAAAGACAACTGATAGAATGGGAGAAGATATTTGCAAACAACATATCAGATAAAGGACTAGTGTCCAGAATCTATAAAGAACTTAGCAAACTCAACACCCAAAGAACAAATAATCCAATCAAGAAATGGGCAGAGGACATGAACAGACATTTCTGCAAAGAAGACATCCAGATGGCCAACAGACACATGAAAAAGTGCTCCATATCACTCGGCATCAGGGAAATACAAATTAAAACCACAATGTGATATCACCTCACACCAGTCAGAATGGCTAAAATCAACAAGTCAGGAAATGACAGATGCTGGCGAGGATGCGGAGAAAGGGGAACCCTCTTACACTGTTGGTGGGAATGCAAGCTGGTGCAGCCACTCTGGAAAACAGCATGGAGGTTCCTCAAAATGTTGAAAATAGAATTGCCCTATGACCCAGCAATTGCACTATTTAGCTAAAGATACAAATGTAGTGATCCAAAGGGGCACGTGCACCCGAATGTTTATAGCAGCAATGTCCACAATAGGCAAACTATGGAAAGAACCTAGATGTCCATCAACAGATGAATGGATCAAGAAGATGTGGTATATATACACAATGGAATACTATGCAGCCATCAAAAGAAATGAAATCTTACCATTTGCGACAACATGGATGGAACTAGAGCGTATCATGCTCAGTGAAATAAGTCAAGCAGAAAAAGACAACTATCATATGATCTCCCTGATATGAGGAAGTGGTGATGCAACATGGGGGCTTAAGTGGGTAGGAGAAGAATCAATGAAACAAGATGGTATTGGGAGGGAGACAAACTATAAGTGACTCTTAATCTTACAAAACAAACTGAGGGTTGCTGCGGGGAGGGGGTTTGGGAGAAGGGGGTGGGATTATGGACATTGGGGTGGGTATGTGCTTTGGTGAGTGCTGTGAAGTGTGTAAACCTGGTGATTCACAGACCTGTACCCCTGGGGATAAAAATATATGTTTATATAAAATAAAAAATTTTAAAAAATGAAAACTTAGTGTAAATCTCATTGATAATGGCAAATATATAGTTATGGATTCTGCAATATGGCAATAGTTCACTTAAAATTTTAGGTTGCAATGAAAAAATAAGCATAGTTAAAATAACTATAACTACAATAATAAGTTGTTAGTTACATACTATAAAAACATGTGAAGGGGCACCTGGGTGGCTCAGTGGGTTAAAGCTTCTGCCTTCGGCTCAGGTCGTGATCCCACAGTCCTGGGATCGAGCCCTGCATTGGGCTCTCTGCTCAGCATGGAGCCTGCTTCCTCCTCTCTCTCTGCCTGCTTCTCTGCCTACTTGTGATCTCTGTCTGTCAAATAAATAAATAAAATCTTAAAAAATGAATTATACCATCAATAATCTAAAACATAGATGGGAGGGATGGTAAAAGCGTAAAGCTTAAAAATTCTATTGAAGTTAAGCTGTTATCAATTTAAAATAGGATATTATAAGTTTAAGGTGTTTTATGTAAACCTTATGGTAATAACGAGGGAAAATCATTTAATTACACTAAAGAACATAACAAAGAAGTCAATGCACATTGATAACAAAACACATCAAAAAACAAATAAAAAAATTAACAAGAAACAATGGATTTACAACAACAATGAGAAAACACATAACGACGTGGCAACAGTATGTCTTTATCAATATTTGCTTTAATGAATACTGATGAAAATCTCCAATTAAAAGACATAGAATGGCTGAATGGGTAAGAAAAAAAGAGCAAACAATATATTACCTACAAGAAAGTCATTTTTTCTGAAAGAAATTTTATTATTATTTTTATTATGATATGTTAGTCACCATACAGTCCGTAATTAGTTTTTGATGTGATGTTCTAAGATTCATTGTTTATGTATAACACCCAGTGTTCCATCCAATATGTGCCCTCCTTAACCCATCATCACACCAAGCCATCCCTCTACTCTCTTCCACCTTAACCTGTCAGTTTGTTTCTTGGACTCAACAACTCTCTTGGTTCATCTCCCCCTCTGATTCTTCCTGCTTCACTTTTCCTTTTTCTCCCAATGTCCTCCATACTATTCCTTATGTTCCAAAAGTAAGTGAGTAAGTGAAACCATGTGATAATTGATTTTCTCTGCTTAACTTATTTCACTCTGCATAATCTCCCCCCATATCATGCATGTTGATGCAAAAGCTGGGTATTCACCCTTTCTGATGGCTGAGTAATATTCCATTGTATACATGGACCACATATTCTTTATCCATTTATCTGTTGAAAGGCATCTTGGCTCTTTCAACCGTTTCGCTATCATGGACATTACTGCTATGAACATTGGGGTGCACATGACCCTTCTTTTCACTACATCTGTATCTTTGGTGTAAATACCCAGTGGTGCAATTGGCAGGTCATAGGGTAGCTCTATTTTTAATTTTTGAGGAACCTACAAACTGTTTTCCAAAGTGGCTGCAACAACTTGCATTTCCACCAACAGTGTAAGAGGGTTACCCTTTCTCCACATCCTCTTCAACATCTCTTGTTTCTTGCCTTGTCAATTTTGGCCATTCCGACTGGTATAAGGGGGTATCTCAGTGTGGTTTTGATTTGAATTTCCCTGATGGCTAATGATGATCATTTTGTCATGTGTCTGTTACCCATCTGTATGTCTTCTTTGGAAAATGTCTGTTCAGGTCTTCTGAGCAGTTTTTGACAGGATTATTTGTTTTTTGGGTGTTGAGTTTGAGAAGTTCTTTATAGATCTTGGATGTCATCCCTTTGCCTGTACTGTAATTTGCAAATATCTTCTCCCTACTCTGGGGTGCCTCTTTGTTTTGTTAACAATTTCCTTTGCTGTGCAGAAGCTTTTGATCTTGAAGAATTCTCAAAAGTTCATTTTCACTTTTGTTTCCTTTGCCTTTGGTGACATGTCTTGAAAGAAGTTGTTATGGCTGATGTCAAAGAGGTTACTGCCTATGTTCTCCTCCAGGATTCTGGTACGTTCCTGCCTCACATTGAAGTTCTTTTATCCATTTAGAGTTTATCTTTGTGTATGGTGTAAGAGAATGGTCGAGTTTCATTCTTCTACATATAGCTGTCCAATTTTCCCAGCACCATTTATTGAAGAGACTGTCTTTTTTCCACTGTATATTTTTTTCAAATAATCAAAGATTATTTGACCATAGAGTTAGGGGTCCATATCTGGGCTCTCTACTCTGTTCCACTGGTCTATACGTCTGCTTTTATGCCAGTACCATGCTGTCTTGGTGATCACAGCTTTGTAATAAAACTTGGAATCGGGCAACATGATACCCTCAGGTTTGTTTTTCTTTTTCAACATTTCCATGGTGATTTGGGGTCTTTTTTAGTTCCATACAAATTTTAGGATTATTTGTTCCAGCAGTTTGAAAAATGTGATTGCTCTGGGCAACATAGACATTTTAACAATGTTTATTCTTCAAATCTATGAGCATGGAATGTTTTTCCAACTTTTTGTGTCTTCTTCAATTTCTTTCATGAGAGTTCTGTATTTCCTCGAGTATAGATCATTCACCTCTTTGGATTTATGTCAATGTATCTTGTGGGTTTTGGTGCCATTGTAAATGGAATCCATTCTCTAATTTACCTTTTTACAGATTCAGTGTTAGTGTACAAGAAAGCAACAGACTTCTGTGCATTGACTTTGTATCCTGTCACATTACTGAATTATTGTAGGAGTTTTAGAAATTTGGGGGTAGATATTTTGGGATTTCCACATAAAGTCTCATGTCCTAGATGAAGAGTAAGAGAGTTTGACTTCTTTGTCAATTTGAATACTTTTTATTTCTTTTCGTTGTCTGAATGCCTTTTCTAGGACTTCTAGTAGTATGTTGAAAAATAGTGGAGAGGGCACCTGGGTGGCTCGGTGGATAAAAGCCTCTGCCTTCAGCTCAGGTCATGATCCCAGGGTCCTGTGATTGATCTCCACATTGGGCTCTCTGCTCAGCAGGGAGCATGCTTCCTCCTCTGTCTCTGCCTGTCTCTATTCCTACTTGTGATCTCTGTCTGTCAAATAAATATTTTAAATTTTTTTTAAAAGATTAAAAAAAATAGTGGAGAGAGTTGGGCATCCTTGTCATGTTCCTGATCTTAAGGGAGAAAGCTTTTCCCCATCGAGAATGATATTCACTGTGGGTTCTTCGTAGATGGATTTTATGAAGTTGAGAAATGTTTCCTCTATCCTTATACTCTGAAGAGTTTTAATCAGCATCCTTCACAGAAAGGATACTGTATTTTGTCAAATGCTTTTTGTTCTATCACATTGATTGATTTGTGAATGTTGAAACACACTTGCATCCCAGGGATAAATCCCACCTGGTCATGGTGGATAATCTTTTTAATGGACTGTTGGATCCCATTAGCTAGGATCTGGATATTGGTATGAAATTCTCCTTTTTGGTGGGGCCTTTGCCTGTTTTGGGGATCAAGGTAATGCTGGATATAAAGAGTCTGGATGTCTTCCTTCTGTTTCTATTTTCTATTTTTTGAAACAGCTTCAGGGGAATTGGTATTATTTCTTCTTTGAATGTTTGGTAGAATTTCCCAGGGAATCTGTCAGGTCCTGGGCTCTTGTTTTTTGAGAAGTTTTTGATCACTGCTTCAATCTTGTTACTAAATATGGGTCTATTCAGGTTGGCAATTTCTTCATGTTCAGTCTTGGAAGTTTATAGGTTTCCAGGAATGCATCTGTTTCTTTTAGGTTTGCTTAAGTTATTGTCATATAACTCTTGATAATAATTTCTGATGATTGTTTCTATTTCCTTGGTGTTAGTAGTGATCTCTCCCCTTCCATTCATAATTTTATTGATTTGTGTCCTCTCTCTTTTCTTTTGAATCATTCTGTCCACTGGTTTATCAACCTTACTAATTCTTTCAAAGAATCAGTTTCTAGTTTTGTTGATTTGTTCTATTGTATCTCTGGTTTCTAATTCATTGGTCTCTGCCCTAATCTTAATTATTTCCCTTCTTGTGCATGGGGTAGGTTTAATTTGTTGCTGATTCTCCAGTTCTTAAGAGTGTAAAGAGAGTTGGTGTATTCGTGATTTCTCTATCTTTTTGAGTCAGGCTTGGATGGCTATGCATCACCCCCTTAGGACCACCTTTGCCATATCCCATAGGTTTTGAACCAATTTGTTTTTGTTCTCATTGGTTTCTATGAATTGTTTAAGTTCTTTTTTGATTTCCTGGTTGACCTAAACATTCTTAAGCAGGATGGCCTTAGCCACCAAGTGTTTGAATTTCTTCCAAACCTCTTCTTGTGGTTTAGTTCCAGTTTCAAAGCATTATGGTCTGAGAACATGCAGGGAATAAGCTCAATATTTTGGTATCAGTTGAGACCAGTGGTTCACCTGATTTGTGACCCACTATGTGGTTTATTCTAGAAAAAGTTTCATGCGCACTCAAGAAGAATGAGTATTCTGTTGTTTTAGGGTGGACTGTTTTGTATATATGTATGAGGTCCATCTGTTCCAATTTGTCATTCAAAGCTCTTATTACTTTGCTGATTTTCAGCTTAGATTATCTGTATTGCTGAGAATGTGTTACTATCTCCTGCAATTAACATATTCTTATCAATATGTCTCTTCATTTTGATTAACAGCTGGCTTAAGTACTTAGATGCTCCCATGTTGGGGCACAGATATTTATAATTGTTTGATCTTCTTGTAGGATAGACCCTTTAAGAATAATTTAGTGTCCTTCTGTATCTCTAACAACAGTCTTTAGCTTTAAAGTCTAATTTGTCTGATATGAAAATTGCTACCCCACCTTTGTTTTGATGTCCATTGGCATGAAAAATTGTTCTCCATTCCTTCACTTTCAGTATGAATGCATTTTTAGGTTCAAGATGAGTCTCTTGTAGACAGCATATGGATGGGTCCTGTCTTTTTATCCAATCTGCAACCCTGTGACATTTTATGAGAGCATTTAGGCTGTTCATGTTGAGAATGATTATTGAAATATATGTTTTTGTTGTCATTTTGCCTGTGAAGTCTTTGTTTCTATAGATTGTCTCTGTAAATGTCTGTTCTATATTAGTCTTGGGGTCTTTCTTCTTTCATAAGCCCCCCTTAATACTTCTTGCAAGGCCAGCTTTGTGGTCACAAATTCTTTCAGTCTTTGCCAGTCTTGGAAGCTCTTTATTTTTCCATCCATTGTACATCACAGCCTTGCCAGATAAAGCATTGTTTGCTTCATGTTCTTCTTATTTAGTGACCTGAATATGTCTTGACATCCCTTTCTGGCTTGCCAGGTTTCTGTTGACAGGTTTGACATTATTCTAGTGTTCCTCCCTCTGTGTGTAAGGAATCTTTTCCCCCCAGCTGCCCTTAAGATATATTCTTTGGATTTAAGATTCATGAGTTTCACTATCTCATGCCTGGAGGTTGCTATACCCTTATTTGTCTTGGGGGGGTGTCCTCTATGCCTCTAGAACATGAACAATTGTTTCAATCCCCAGATTAGGGAAATCTCAGCTAGGATTTGCTCAACTATACCTTCTAGTCCTCTCTCTTTCCATCCCCTCTGGGATCCCCAAAATTCTGACATTAGAATGTTTCATCACATCATTTATTTCTCTAGTTCTGTTTTCATGGCTTCTAAGTTGTTTGTTCCAGACTGCCTCCTGATCCATCTTTTCTATCAGTTTGTGTTCTAGATCACTAACTCAATCTTCTGCTTCATTCACCCCAGTTGTTAGATTATCTAGATTAGATGGATCTCACTGATAACATTTTTAAATTCTGCCAGATCAGTTCTCATTTCTGCCCTTAGAGAATCTATGTTGACACTAACGGTTTTCTCAAACCTAGCTATTGTCTGCATAACTGTTACCCTGAATTCTACTTCTGACATTTTGCTTATGTCCATATCCATTAGTTTAGTGGTAGAGGTTATAGTCTCTGATTTTTTCCTCTCTTGGGGATTCCTCCTCCCAGTCAGTCTGGTAAGAGGTAGTTGAGGGAATGTACAGAGTCCGAACCACTGACCACAATCCAAGGAAGATGCACCACTTTTATGGGGACTTTCAGGTTCTTGGCCTCTTGTTCTTTCATCCTGTCTTCTGGGGGAGGGACCTGCCATGCTGTTACTCAGGCAACCCTGTTTGGGCAGAATTGTCTTGCCCCTTGTCATGTGGGATGGACTCAATGAAAACCAGCTTCAAGGCTCTTTTGTTTTCTGGTGGCTTTCCCTGGTTTCCGTGTCCCTTCCAAGAGTCAGAGCAGAATTAACTGTGTCCAAACTTCTGTCTCAGATTACAGAGATCACAGACTCTTCTCCAGAAAGCCCTCCAGGTCACACTGACTCTGGTTTTGTCTATACTGCTAAATACTGTAGAGATCTGGGTTGTGAGCCCCACTCCAGCACTCCCAGCCCTTGCTTCCAGGTCCAGGCCCATGTTCTGCCCTTTCTGCTTCTTAAACTGCCAGTCACCCCCAGTTCACACATGTGCCCCCACAGGTGCAGGTTTCAGCCTTTGGGGGGGGTTTCCCTAAAGTCCTTTTCCAATGGCTATCAGTGGTCTGCGAGTCTGAGCCCCTGGCCCCTGTGTAAGAGGCTTTAGCACTCCTCTGTTATTTCACCTTCCCAGCACCAGCACTTATTGTGGCTCCCTCCTCCTTTTGTTTATCTCCCAATATCTGACCACAGAATCATGGCTCCCTGCTTCACACAGTGAAACTGGCCACTGGAGATATTCTGTTGGTATAGATCCTGGTATATCTTCTTACATCTCAGTCTGATTTTGTGGATATTCAGAGTTGTCTGGCAGATATCCAGCTCAATTCGGGGGACTGGTTGAAATAGGATGCCCTACTTCTCTACTATCTTGCCCCCTCACCCCAAAAAGCTCATTTTGTTTTTATTTTATTTTTTAAAGATTTTATTTATTTATTTGACAGACAAAGATCACAAGTAGGTGGAGAGGCAGGAAGAGAGTGGGGGGAGAAGCAGGCTCCCTGCTAAAGCAGAGAGCCCAATGTGGGGCTCAATCCCAGGACCCTGGGATCACGACCTGAGCCAAAGGCAGAGGCTTTACCCACTGAGCCACCCAGACACCCCCTCACTTTGTTTTTAAAGACAAACAGAATGAAAGTGAAGGGATAGAAAAAGACATTTCAAGCAAATGGTATTTAAAAAAAAAAAGCAGAGTGGCTATAGTTACATAAACTAAAAGTTTTAAAAGAGACAAAAAAGTCATTATATAACGATAAAAGTGTCAGTACATCAGGAAAATATAACAGTTGTAAATGTTTATTCATCCAACATTGGAATACTTAAATACGTAAAGCAAAACTAACAGAGATGAAAGTAAAAATAAATAGTAATATTATAATATCTGGGGATTTTCATACCGAACACTAAACAATGGATACATCATACAAACAGAGTATCAATAAACAACAGATGTGAACAACACTGTACACCAAATAGATCCAACAGACCTATGGAGAAGGTTTTATCCAACAGTAGCAGAATACACATTATTCTCAAGCACATGAGAAAGATTTTCTAGGATAGCCCATATATTAAGTCACAAAACAAGTCATAACTAATTCAAGAAGACTAACATCATACCAACTATCTTCTGCAACCACAGTGGCATGAAATTAGAAATCAGTAACAATAGGAAAACTGGAAAATTCATAAGCACATAGAAATTAAACAACAAGACCTTGAAAACAACAACAATGGATCAAATAAGAAATAAGAGGGAAATAAAAAGTTTCTTGAGACAAACAGAAGTGGAAATACAACATGTAGGAATTTGGAGAATGAAACAAAAGGAGTTCTAAAAATAACTTCATATCAAAGAAGACCAATATTAAGAAGTAGGAATACTCCCAGAAAACAACCTAACTTTATGTCTTATGAAAGTATAAAAAGGAAGAAGAAACTGAGGTCAAACTTAGCATAACAAATAAAAAATAGAGCAAAAATAAATGAAACTGAGAACAGAGAAACAATAGAAAAGATTAAACAAACTAAGAGTTGGGTTTTTTAAAAGATAAAATTGACAAATCTTTAACTAGACTAACCAAGGAAAAGAGATAAAGGACAAATACCAAAATTACAAATGAAGCACTGGGTGTGGTACAAAAATAATGAATACTGTTATGCTGAAAATAAAAAAATAAATTTAAAAAAATTACAAATGAAATAGAATACATTTCAACTAATACCATAGAAATTCAAAGAAACATAAGAAGCTATTTTAAAACAACTATACACCAACAAAAAAGACAATCTAGAATTTTTTTTTTAAATCTTAGAAACACTACTTACTAAGACTGAATCAGGAAGAAATAAAAAGCCTAAATAGACCAATTATCAGTAAGGAGATTTAGTCAGTAATCTAAATTCTTCCAATGAGGAAATGCCCAGAAACAGTTGGCTTTACTAGTGAATTTTCCCAAACGGTAACAAAGACATTAACACCAATCTTTCTCAAACTCTTCCAAAAAATAAAGAGGAAGGAACACTCCCAAACTCATTTTGTAAAGGCTGAACTATCTTGATACCAAAACCAGAAAAGGACACTAGATAATAGGAAAAAAGAAGAAGAAGAAGAATATCTATAAGCCAATATTCCTGATGAATACAGATGCAAAATTTGTCAATAAAATACTAGGAAACTGAATTTAGCAGTACATTAAAAGGCTCATACACCATGAACAAGTAGGATTTATTCCTAGGATGCAAGGATGGTTCAACATGTGGAAATCACTCACTGGGATACTTAAAAGAATCACGATCATCTCAATAGACACAGAAAAAAAAATCTGAGAAAATTCAGCATGTTTCATGATAACTCAACAAATGAGGCATAACAGGAAAATATCTCACATAGTAGGGGCCATATATGACAAGCCCACAGCCAACATCGCACGCTGGTGAAAACCTGAAAACTTATCGTCTAAGATCAAGAACAAGACAAGATGTCCATTTAGAATATTTATATTCAACATAGTACTGGAAGTCCTATCTAGACCAATCAGAAAAACAAAAGAAATAAAACATATATGGATTTGAAAGGAAGAAGGAAAATTGCCTTTATTTGCAGATGACATGATTTTTTAATTAACATATAATGTATCATTTTTTTCAAGGGTACAGGTCTGTCAGTCATTCATCAGTCTTACACAATTCACAGTACTTTTCATTGCACATACCCTTCCCGATGTCTATCACCAAGTCACCCTATCCCTCCCACTCCCGCCCCTCCAATAACCCTCAGTTTGTTTCCTGAGATTAAAAATCTCTTATAGTTTATCTCCATCCCCGGTCCCATCTTGTTTCATTTTTCCCTCTCTTCCCCCCAACACTCTCCTTCCCTGCCTATCAAATTCCTCATATCAGAGAGATCATATGATAATTATCTTTCTCTGATTGACTTGTTTTGCTTATCATAATACCCTCTAGTTCCATCCATGTCATTGCAAATGGCAATATTTCAGGTTTCTGATGGCTATATAGTATTCCATTGTATATATATACCACATCATCTTTATCCATTCAACAAATGACATAACTTTATATAAAGAAATTTCTTAAAAATCAACCAAAATCTGTTAGATCAAATCAATGAACTCAATAAATTAGCAGAATATAAAATTAACATACAAAAATCAGTAGCATTTCTATAAACAATGAATTTTCTGAAAAAGAAATTGACCCCATTTACAATAGCATAAAAAGCAATAAAACACCTAGGAATAAATTTAAGTAGGAGGAGAAAGATTTCTAAAAACTACAAGGCCTTGGTGAAATAACTCAAAGAAGATACAAACAAATGGGAAGTTATCTTGTGTTCAAGGATTGAAGAATTAATATTGTTGAAATGCCCATACTACCAAACACCAAAAAAAAAAAAAAAAGCCTTGTATAGACTTATATAATCCCTATCAATATTCCAAAGGCACTTTTAGTAGTAAAAAAAATATACCTAAATTTTATATGGAACCTCAAAAACCCCTGAATAGCTGAAGAAATCATGAAAAAGAACAAAGTAGAAAGAAGCACAATCCTGATTTCAAACTATACTATAAAGCCACAGTCAGAAAGAGTATGATACAGACATAAAAAAGACAAATAGACTGAAGGACCAGAATTAAGATCCCAGAAATTAACCCAAGCATATATAGTCAATTAATATTTGACAAATATCCAGTGTTCAATGGAGAAAATAGTAAGCTGTGCTGGGATAATTTGATATTCATATACAAAACAATAAAAGTGTACCAATTTTTTACACACTGACAAAGATTAATTAAAAATGGAATAAAGATTTAAATGTAGGACCTGAAACCATGAAATTCTATAAGAAAACATAGGAACAATGCTCCTTGACATGGGTCTTGGTAATGATTTTTTGGATATGACACCAAAAGCACAAGCAACAAAATTTAAAAAATAAACAAATAGGACTACATAAAACTAAACAACTTCTCCACAGCAAAGCAAAAGAAACTAACAAATGAGTGAAAAGACAGTCTATGGAATGGGAATAATATTTGCCAACAAAATATATGCAAAGGGATTAATGTTCAAAATACAAAAAAAAAAAATACAACTTACACTACCAACAACAAAAACACAAATAAGCCAATTAAAAGTGGGCAAATGACCTGGATAGGCATTTTTCCAAAGAAGATATATGAAAGTTCAATAGGTACATGAAAAGATGCTCAATATCACTGGTGATCAGGAAATGTAAAATTAAAACCACATTGAGATATCTCCTCACTCTGATTAGAATGGCCATCATCAAAAAGACAAGAGATGGGGTACCCAGCTTGTTCAGTCAGTTAAGTGTCTGTCTTCAGGTTAGGTCATGATCCCAGGGTACTGGGACTGAGCCCTACATTGAAAAGCCAACTTCTCTCTCTACCTTTCCCACCCCCCCTGCTTGTGCTCACAAAGTCTGTCTGTCTCTCTCAAATAAATAAATCTTTTAAAAAAATTTTAGAAGACAAGAGATAACAATTACCAATAAAGAACAGATGTGGAGATAAAAGAAATTCTCTTCTGCACTGTTGGTAGATTGTTTAATTGGTACACCCACTATGGGAAACAATATGGAGGATACTGATAAAATTAGAAATATAACTACCATTATGATCTAGCAATTCCACTTCTGGAAATATATTCAAAGGAAATGAAAACACTAACTTGAAAATATTTTTACACCTCTATGTCCACAAAAGCATTATTTACAATAGCCAAGACACAGAAACAACTATGTATCAACAGATAGATAAATGAATAAAGAAGTTATATTATATATAATATCTATAATCACATAATTTAGCCATATACGAAAAAAACAACAAAAACAAACAAACAAACAAAAGGAAATCCTATCATTTGTTATGACATGAATGAACCCTGAAGGCATTATGCTAAGTGAAACAAAACAAAAAGAAATACTGTATGATCTCACTTATATGTGGAATCTAAAAATAACCCCAAGCTCATAGATGAAGAGACCATACTTGTGGTTAACAGAGGCAGAGGATGGAGAGAAAGGGAATTAGAGGAAGGTGGTCAAAAGGTACAAACTTCCAGTTACAAGGTAAATAAGGACAAGGGATGTAACGTGCAAAATGATGACTATAGCTAACAGTGCTGTGTGATATGTAGGAAAATAGTTAAGAGAGTAAACCTTATGAGTTCTCATCATAAAAAGAAATTAATTTCAATTTTTTAATTGTATCTATGTAAGAAGATGGATATTAGCTGAACATAGTGTGGTAATCATTTAACAATATATGTAAATCATGTTGTAGGCCTTAAACTGACACAGCGATGTATATCAATTATTTCACAATAAAACTGGAAAAAAGTAAGTGATGGTCCTTAGGTCAATGATTATAATGTGCCACAAGCTAAATGTGATTAATTCATCCCTCTGGTTGGGCTTTGTTGTCATTCACTAATTCATCAAATATTTATAGACTGGAAGACTATAGACATGAAAGGCACTGTATTAGATACTTGAGATACAATTTTGAATAAAACGGATGTGGTCAATGTCCTAGGAGAGCTTAGAGTTAGTTATATAAGTTAGATTATAGTTAGTTGGGGAAGACAGACATTAAACACATATTTAGACCAACATAGGTTTAAAATCCAATTTTATCATTTACTAGCTATTTAAGAAAGTCACCTAATCTTTCTGAACCTCAATTTCTCTATCTATAAAGTTGAAATAGTAACATCTATCTTCTATGTCTGTTGTAAAGATCAAATAATATAATGTACATACATAATTTACTATGGTATTTGGAATATAATAAGTGCTCAGTAAATGTAAACTATTATTATTATTATCACTTATGATTGTTTATACAGAAAGAGACCTTTGATTCTCATTCAAGCTTATTAAATTTTATTAACACACATCTCTTAAGATTTTTGTTTATTCCTTTTCTCAGTAAATGACAGATTAAATAACACAAACTAAAAGTAGTTAGAAGTCCTAGCAACAGCAATCAGACAACAAAGAAATAAAAGGTATCCAAATTGGTAATGAAGAAGTCAAACTCTCTCTCTTTGCAGATGACATGATTCTTTATATGGAAAACCCAAAAGACTCCACCCCCAAACTACTAGAACTCATACAGCAATTCAGCAACGTGGCAGGATACAAAGTCAATGTGCAGAAATCAGTGGCTTTCTTATACACTAACAATGAAAATACAGAAAGGGAAATTAGAGAATCGATTCCATTTCCTATAGCACCAAGAACCATAAGATACCTGGGAATAAACCTAACCAAAGAGGTAAAGGATCTGTACTCGAAGAACTACAGAACACTCATGAAAGAAATTGAAGAAGACACAAAAAGATGTAAGACCATTCCATGCTCTTGGATCGGAAGAATAAACATTGTTAAAATGTCTATACTGCCTAGAGCAATATATACTTTTAATGCCATTCCGATCAAAATTCCACCGGCATTCTTGAAAGAGCTGGAGCAAAGAATCCTAAAATTTGTATGGAATCAGAAGAGACCCCGAATCGCTAAGGAAATGTTGAAAAACAAATAAAGCTGGGGGCATCACATTACCTGATTTCAAGCTTTATTACAAAGCTGTGATCACCAAGACAGCATGGTACTGGCATTAAAACAGACACATAGACCAGTGGAACAGAGTAGAGAGCCCAGATATGGACCCTCAACTCTACGGTCAATTAATCTTCGACAAAACAGGAAAAAATATACAGTGGAAAAAAGACAATCTCTTCAATAAATGGTGTTGGGAAAACTGGACAGCTATAGAAGACAATGATAAGTGACAGCTATGACAAAAGAGAGAAACCAGAAAAGACAGACAATACATGCTAAGAATGATAAACCTACTAAACAAGAAAGTCAAGATATATTTGGTATTTTCTTTTAAAAAACTAATATTTTATAGCCAACTCTGAAAAGTGGCTAGAATATTTTTCCCCATGAAGTGGAAATCTTCAGTTGCTAAAATATATTTTTAGGTAGAATAACTTATTCTCCAATAAGGCTAGACAGATAATGGATTACTGTAGTTTCAAGTTTGGAAAAAGAGCAGCCATTAACAAGTGCAAAATACTAACATTAAACTGCCTTTAAAATAGATTTTGCACCTTCCAAAAGCTTGCATATGGAGTTTCAGACAAAATGGAGGAAGAAATAAACAGCACATAACTCCTTGCTGTTATTTTCTCAAATTCAAATATAAAAACAATACAGTGAAACACAGCTAGGAAATAAAGATGGAAGGGGTTATTCTTAAAATATGTCTTTAGCTAACTACCTTCATTTTAGAAGTTAAACTCTATAGCCAGGAAACCATCTTCCAAAAATGTAGACTGCCAATGGACAGTTTAAATCTTAATTATATGTTGCCTGCCTATTTTAAATTTTACTTTGCTTATAGGCCAGGGAAAACAATATCCTTGGTTTGTTTATATAAATTTGCACTGTACCCTTACAGATATTTAAAAACTAAAGTTCTAGTAAGAATGGAAATGCAATTTGCTTTGTCAATAATGATCAGTACTTTATAATAAATATTAACCATCTTTATTACTGTGAACAAGCATGCTCGAAGGGATAGTAAAGAAAGCACAAATACTAGTTTGATCTAAACTCTCTCTTCCCTAACCTCTAATTTACTCACTTAAAAATAAAATAATCTTACAATCATTCTAACACTGACATGACTACAGAATGCTACCCAAATTCAGTTTCTCCATTTTTGGTGGATATTATTCTCCCATAAATAATCTCCTCTTTAGAAATTTATGTTTTCCTACCATACATGGATAGAATATTCTATCAATTTTCTATACATAATTAGAAATTGCAAAAATAATCTCTGAATGCTTTATAGTGCAGAATTTAAAAGTATTGTTTTCCATTCAACTAGTGAGTGTTAACCTAAAATCTGTAAGCCTTGCTGCTGTTACCATAAAAACTAAGCCAAATCCACAACTGTGTTCTAGTTTTCTCCCATTGTCTAATTACAGGTCCTCCAGTGAGAATGCTAATTAGCTAACTGCCCATTTTGTCAGGCTGGAGAATAAAGCAAAGATAGAACATAAATTAGACAATAGTGTAAAGAAGTTATGAAACTGAGGAAAGCTAAGATAATGAGATGCTGGGGAAAAAAAAAAAAAAAAAAACTATTTTCCTGATGCTGCTACTTCTCCACCACAGGAAAATCATACCAAGTAGAGCCTTGTAAGTTGTTCTGTTGATGACAGTATTAAAGTCACAAATAGCAATAATTTGGGAAGCCAAGTCCAAGCTACTCAAGTTCTTAGAAAACTCTTGTAGTTTTGCAGTGGAGAAAACACCATTTCACAGACAAAATAATCTGGCTGGTATTATTCCAAAATGTGTGCCTTCCTGTAGGTATCGTATTAGTGAATTTTATTCTGCTTAGGTTAATTTGCTAATATCAATTTTTGGAAATCCGAATGAACCAAAGCTGTGGTAGGTGGTGGTTGTATACCAGCATTCATTGTTCTATTGACATGTATCTATTCACAAATCTGAATAAGTGATATGGGCTTAAAAAATTGGGGAGGGAATATTTCACTTTCAATGATTTAGTTATCAAGAAAGATGCAATGAACACTTCACTAATTTAACTTGCAGTTCCTGATTTGTCATTTTTAACATATGGTTATTTACATATTCTTACCTGGACAGTTTAAAATATTTATTGTAATAAAAATCCTCCTCCCTCATTAGATACTGTTCAGAAAATTCATCCTACTTTAGTTCATCTCTTGTATTGTGACTGTCTATAAGTATTTAGAAATATTTGCTAAGTTATATCTTACCTTACTGATGGTCCACAAAAACTAACTGAAGTATTTATAAAAATGAGAGATTTGCCATGGTTTGTCAAGCTTCTGTGAGCTACTAAATTGCCACCTGACCACCCCAAGTGTAGCTACCACCTCTCATATACAATGCTATCATATTACTGAATATATTCTTTATATGTGCCTTTTATTTCTGTGACTTATTCTATCCATACCTGGAAGCCTAGATCATCCCCACAGGTCCCTCCCCTCTGGCAAACTTTAGTCTGTTCTCTGTAATTATAGATCTAATTCTGTTTTTTGTTTGTTTATTTATTTGTTTTTGTTTTTAGATTTTACACATGAGTGAAATTATGTGGCATTTGTCTTTCTCAGTCTTATTTCACTAAGCATCATATAACATAGGGCCATCCATGTTGTCACAAATGGCAAGAGCTTATTTTTTATGGCTGAGTAATACTCCACTATATAGTACATTCCAGATATATGACAAATCTTCCTTATGCATTTGTCCATTGAATGATACCAGTTCCTTCCATATTTCACTATTGATAATACTGCTACAATAAGCATAGTAGTGCACATATCTTTTCAAATCAGTGTTTTCATTTTCTTTGCTGTAAATACGCTACTGTGTACTTGATGTATCATATGATATTTTTAACTTTTAAAGTTATTTTTGTTCATTTGTTTGTTTTGCATCTGGTATCCTGCAGTTCAGAGACTCATCCAGAGAATAAAACCCCAGACTGATTCTGAGTTGAGAAGGCAGTTCAGTCATCTACCAAGCTGAGGCAGGAAAGAACTTGGGGCCCTAAATACATTTTAAATAGATATTCAAACTGGTCCTTCTGCTTTTATCCTTACCTACACAAACACTTTCATAAATACTACCAATTCTTAAATGTTTTGGGTCTTCTCCAGGATAACAAGGCTGCTTCTCAGCTTTTTTTTTTTTTTTTTGCTTAAGTTTTTATCTTAATTCCAGTTAGGAGATATACAGTGTAATATTAGTTTCAGGTACACAGTACAGAGATTCAGCACTTCCATACAATACCCAGTGCTCATCACAAGTGCACTCCTTAATCCCTATCTCTTATTTAACCTATCCTCCAACCCATTTCTCTTCTGGTAACCATCAATTTGTTCTCCACAGTTAAGAATCTAGTTCTTGGTTTGCCTCTTTCTATATATTTTTCTTGCCTTTTTTCATTTGCTTTATAAAGACATATGCTATTTATCTTTTTCTTACTGATTTCAAGTAGACTAATACTCTCTAGCTCAATGGATGTTATTTCAAATGGCCAAACTTATTCTTTTTATGGTTGAGTAATGTTCCTTTTTATATATATCACTCCTTCTTTATCGATTCATCAGTCAATGAACATGTGGGCTATTTCCATAATTAGGCGATTATAGATTATATTCTTTTTATGGATGAATAATATTCCATTACTTATATTGGACTAAATAGACTTTAAAACAATTATAACACACACACATGCTATACACATAGGGGAACTTGTTTCCCTTTGAATTAAATAATTACTTTTATTTATTTTTTTAAGATTTTATTCATTTATTTGACAGACAGAGATCATAAGTAGCCAGAGAGGCAGGCAGAGAGAGAGCAGGGAGGAAGCAGACTCCCTACTGAGCAGAGAGGCAGATGCGGGGCTCGATCCCAGGAACCTGGGATCATGACCTGAGCCTAAGGCAGAGGCTTAACCCACTGAGCCATGCAGGTGCCCTAAATAATTACTTTTAAACATCCAAAGGAGAAGACATATCTTTAGGCATTGACTCATTTACCATGCACCCACTGGATGCCTGCCATGGACAAGACATTTGTTAGGCATGGTGTTAAACACCAAATTGTATGCAAACTTTTTTCTGTCCTTGAGAAACTTATCCAGAAGAAAGGGAGGACCCCGTTGGGGAGATGACCTGGATCTCTGCATTTGGAAGTGAAAACTTTCAAAGTTCACAAGATGAATAGAGAAACACTTCTAGGCATTTTTGGAGATCTCAGAAGATCATGAAAAGCCTCTCATTTCTGTTCTCCCTGACATGACTGAGAAGGAAAGGCAGACCCAGCACCCGGCAGGTGCTCATTCACATTGTAGGGAATATGATGAATCTTTTCCTGCTTCACTGTGAAAGTGTCCTAGAAGGTGTCCCAATGCAACTCTGGCTGCAAATGAACTCAAGAAAAAATAGCCAAATTACCATATTTCCTTCTCCTACCCCTTCCATTTCCTGGCAGCCCAAACCACTCCTCAACACATTACTGTTTAAGGAGGCTATTGTAAACATACTATAAGCAGTGAAGTGCTTCTAAGAAAAAAAAATTCTAAGAAAATAACTTTTCTTCTAAGAAAATAACTTCTAAATAAGAAATTTAGAAGTCTGCTACATTGGGAGAATGTGCCTGACTTAAAGGTGCTCAGGTGGTGAAATGGTCTAAGGATCCCATGGATCACAAGAAGAATGGGTAACATCTAACTGCAGCATGGTTGCCATGCATAGGAGCATGGAATCTGGCTGAGAACAATGAGTTCTGTGTTGCCATAAACTGGAAATCCCTACATGGTCAAGCAACTGCTTTCCTGGGACAAGTCCAGCAAAACTCAGAAGCAGGTGAGACCATCCCTGGAGAGAAACAGCATGGGTCAACACCATGGGAGTCCTTAAAATTTGGAGTTTTGAAACTCAGTAGCATGCCTGGGGGTGGGGGGTGAAGCTGCTTGGACACAGGCGGGGTGAACATAGAGTTCTGCTGGAAACTGGGGAGACAAAAGTGATTGCTTTTCTGTGAGAGCTCACTGAAGAGCTCACTGAAGGGATAGAGAGCAGAATACCACCATATTCATCCCACCCAGCAGTGCTGAAAGACTCCACTAAGCAAAACAGCACCACCACGTGGAATCCAGGGCCGCTTACACCAAGCATTGTGCTTCTTAAGAGCTGAAGGTACATTTCCACTGGAGCAAGTCCACTTAAGAATCAGGACAAGAGGGGAGGGGCTTTGAGAGAAAGGGGTGGGATTATGGACATTGGGGAGGGTATGTGCTTTGGTGAGTGCTGTGAAGTGTGTAAACCTGGTGATTCACAGACCTGTACCCCTGGGGATAAAAAGATATGTTTATTAAAAATAAAATAAATAAATAAATAAATAAATAAGAATCAGGACAAGAGGCCTCTCCCCCAAAGACAAGCACCAACAATTCACTTACACCAAGTTTGCTGATCATAGAAAGCAGCAAAGCTTCAGCTCCATGTGAAAAGAATATCAAGCATTTTCTGTTTTTTTTATTTTTTACTCATTTAGGTTTTTTTAGTCATTTCATTTTTTCTATTATTTTTCATTCTTTTTTAATTTTTATTTTTATATATACTTTATATACCTTACACTTGTGTGTGTGTGTGTTCTTTTTATTTTGCAATCTAGTCCCTTTAAACAAGCAAACTGAAATACTCTCAGGATCTATTCTTTGTTTTGTTTTGTTTTGTTGATATTGCTGTTGTTATTATTGTTTTTGTTTTTTTCTACTTTTCTTTCATTTTTTTTTCTCTGAACAATATGATGAGTTGGAGAAATTCACCCCAAAACAAAGAAGAGGAGGTAGCACTCACAACAAGAGATTTAATCAGTAGGGATATAGGTAGTATAACTAAAATAGAATTTAAAACAAGGATTATAAAGCTACTACCTAGGCTTGTAAAAAGCTTTGAAGATACTAGAGAATACCTTACTGTAAAGATAAAAGAACCAAAACCCAGTCAAGCCAAAATTATATGTTATAACTGAAATGCCGTCCCAAGTTCACACTAAAACCAATGATTAATGAAGAAAAGAACAAATCAGAGACACAGATGATAAAATTCTGGAAAATAATAAAGCAGCAAAAAGAGGAAAAGAAAAATATTAGATCACAAAGGTAAACTTAGTGAACTCAGTGGTTCCATAAGTAAAATACTTATCCATATTAGAAGAGTACAAGAAAAAGAAGAGTGAAAAAGGAGCAGAAGGTTTATTTGAACAAATTATACATGAGAACTTCCCTAATCTGGAGAACGATACAGGCATTTAAGTCCAAGAGACACAGAGAACATCCATCAAAATCACCAAAAATAGGTCAATGCCTCTACATATTATATTGAAACATGCAAATACAAAGGTAAAGAGAAAAAAAAAACCTGAAAGTAGCTCAGGAGACCACGTTCTTCACCTAAATGGCTAGATAAATAAGGCTGGAAACAGACCTGTCCCATAGACCTGGCAGGCCAGAAATGATTTGCATGATATATTCAATGTACAAAATGGGAAAAATATGCACCCAAGAATACTTTATCTAGCAAGACTGTCATTCAAAATAGGAGAGATAAGAGTTTCCAAGACAAGTGGAAACCAAACAAGTTCAGAAACACTACACTACACCTATAACAAATATTAAAGGGGACAATTTGAGCAGAAAGAGAACAAAAGTAACAAAGACCAGAAAGAAAAAGAGAACAATCTACAGGAACAATGACTGTACAGGTGATACAATGACACTAAATTCATGACTTTCCGTAATTACTATGAAAGTACTTATGACTAAATTCTCCAATTTAAAGATATAAGGTATCAGAATAGATTAATAAAGAACATTGATATGATATGATAAACATTAATATTATATGAACAAGACACATCCAAAGATACCACCAAGTTGAAAAGCCAGCAGTGAAGAACAATTTATCATGCCAATGGACATCAGACAAACTAGATTTTAAACCAAAGACTGTAATAAAAGATGTAGAAGGACACTATGTAATAATAAAGTTGTCTATACTACAGGAAGATCTAACAATTGTAAATGTTTATACCTCTAATGTGGGGGCAGCCAAATGTAAAAATCACTTAACAAACTTTAAGAACTCATTGATGATAATACAATAATAGCATGAAACTTTAACACCCCACTCACAGCAATGGACAGATCATCTAAACAGATGATCAGCAAGGAAACTAAGGCTTTAAATGACACACTGGACAAGAAGTACTTAACAGATACATTCAGAGCATTTCATCCTAAAACAGCAGAATACACATTCTTTTTGAGTGCACATGGAACATTCTCCAAAATAGATCATATGCTGTGTCACAGATCAGATCTCAAGGGGTACAAAAAGACTGAGATCATACCATGCATATTTTCAGACCACAATAAAACTTGAATTCAATGACAAGAAAAAATTTTGAAGGACAACAAATATAAGGAAGTTAAGGAATATCCTACTGAAGAATGAATGGGTCAACCAGGAAATTAAAAAGAATTTTTAAAAAATGCATGGAAGCACCAGGTGGTGGGTATTATAGAGGGCACAGATTGCATGGAGCACTGGGTGTAGTGCAAAAACAATGAATACTGGGGTTTTTTTAATTTCTTTTCAACATAACAGTATTCATTGATTTTGCACCACACCCAGTGTTCCATGCAATCTGTGCCCTCTATAATACCCACCACCTGGTTCCTCCAACCTCCCACTCCCTGCCCCTTCAAAACCCTCAGATTGTTTCCAAAGATAAAGATGTCATGAAAAGTAGGGCCATCTGTACCCCAATGTTCATAGCAGCAATGGCCACGGTCACCAAACTGTGGAAAGAACCAAGATGCCCTTCAACAGACGAATGGATAAGAAAGATGTGGTCCATATACACTATGGAGTGTTATGACTCCATAAGAAAGGATGAATGCCCAACTTTTGTAGCAACATGGATGAAACTGGAAGAGATTATGCTGAGTGATATAAGGCAAGCAGAGAGAGTCAATTATCATATGGTTTCACTTATTTTTGAAGCATAACAAAAAACATGAAGGACACTGGGAAATGGAGAGGAGACGGGAGTTGAGGGAAATTGGAAGAGGAGGTGAACCATGAGACACTATGGACTCTGAAAAACAACCCGAGGCTTTTGAAGGGGCGGGGAGTGGGAGGTTGGGGGAGGCAGGT
This sequence comes from Mustela nivalis, assembly GCF_964662115.1. Lineage (NCBI taxonomy): Eukaryota > Metazoa > Chordata > Mammalia > Carnivora > Mustelidae > Mustela > Mustela nivalis. Next base: position 74,131,512 of record NC_139040.1, read on the forward strand.
GGTGGGTATTGGGGAGGGCATGCATTGCATGGAGCACTGGATGTGGTGCAAAAAAAAATGAATACTATTACACTGAAAAGAAATTTTTTAAAAAGAAGAAAAACTGAATACTGTTATGCTGAAAAGAAAAATTTTTTTTAAAAAAAGCATGGAAGCAAATGAAACTGGAAACATGACAGTTCAAAATCTTTGGGATGCAGCAAGGTGGATCTAAGAGGGAAGTATATAGCAATTCAGGCCTTACTCAGAAAGAAAAATCTCAAATACACAACCTAACCTCACACCAAAAGGAGCTTGAAAAAGAAGAGCAAATAAAGCTTAAATCTGGCAGGAGAAGAGAAATAAAAAAAAGTATTAGAGCAGAAATCAGTGATATATTTAAAAAAGAGTAGAACAGAACAAGAAAGGTAGGCGCTGGTTCTTTGAAAGAACTAACAAAATTCATAAACCCCTATCCAGACTTATCAAGGAGAGAGAGAGAGAGAGAGAACCCAGATAAATAAAAATCATGAAAGAAAGTGGAGAGATCACAACATACACCAAAGAAATACAAACAATTCTGAGAATATTAATGAGCAATTATATGCCAAAAAATCAGGCAATTTGGAAGAAATAGATGTTTCCTAGAAACATGCAAACTACCAAAGAAAGAGGGGGGAGAGAAAAGTGAACAGACCCATAACCAGCTAAGAAATTGAATCTTTAATAAAAAAAATTAACCAACAAGCAAGATTCTTGGGCTGGATGGTTTTCCAGGCGAATTCTACCAAACATTTAAAGAAGAGCCAAGATGGCCTTCAACAGGCTGAAGAATAAAGAAGATAGAGTCTATATATACAATGAAATATTACACAACCACCAGAAAGGATGAATACCGAACTTTTGTATCAACACAAACAGGACTGGACGAAATTATGCTGAGTGAAATAAGTCAAGCAGAGAAAGTCAATTGTCATATAGTTTCACTTACTTGTGGAGCATAAGGAACAACATGGAGGACATTAGGAGAAGGAAAGGAAAAGTGAATTGGGGGAAATCAGAGGGGGAGATGAAGCATGAAAGACTGTGGAGTCTGAGAAACAAACTGAGGGTTTTGAAAGGGAGTGGGTGTGAGATGTGGGTGAGCCTGGTAATGGATATTAAGGAGGCCACCCATTGCATGAAACACTGGGTGTGGTGCATAAACAATCTCTGAACACTGAAAAATAAAATTAAGATGCTAAAAAAATAAAAAATAAAAATAAAGGACTAATGCTTATTCTTCTAAAACTGTTCCCAAAAAATAGAAATGGAAAGAAAACCTCCAGACTCATTCTATGAGGCCTTTATTACCTTAATCTCAAAACCAGACAAAGACCCAGTTAAAAAGAAGAATTTTGAAGGGGTGGGGGATGGGAAGTTGGGGGAACCAGGTGGTGGGTATTAGAGAGGGCACGGATTGCATGGAGCACTGGGTGTGGTGCAAAAACAATGAATACTATTCTGCTGAAAAAAATCAATTTTTTAAAAAAGGAGAATTGCAGACCAATATCCTTGATGAACATGGATGCAAAATTCTCACCAAGAAACAAGCTAATAGGATCCAACAGTCCATTCAAAGGATTATTCACCATGACCAAGTGGGATTTATTTCTGAGCTGCAAAGGTAGTTCAACATCAAGAAATTAAAAAACATTATATGCCACAGTATTAAAGAGTGATCCTCTCAACAGATGGAGAAAAAATATTTGACAAAATACACCACCTTCTTTTTATTTAAAAAACATCTTCCATGATGTAGTGATAGAGAGAACATACCTTCCTGTCATAAACATCATATACACAAAACCCACGATGAATATAATCCTCAATAGCATTTCTCCTGAGATCATAAACATGACACAGATGTCCATTTTCACCACTTTTGTTTATCCTAATACTAAAAGTCCAAGCCTCAGGAATCAGAAAACAAAAAGAAATAAAAGGCAACCAAATTGGCAAAGGAGAAGTTAAAATATTCAGTCTTTGCAGAAAACATGATATTCAATGTAGAAAACCCAGAAAAACTCCACCAAAAAATTGCTAGAACTCATACAGGAATTCAGCAAAGAGTCAGGATATAAAATGAAAACACAGTGGTCTGCTGCATTTCTACAAATTAACAATGAAGTAGAAGAAAATAAAATCAAGGAATCAATCCTGTTTAAAATTGCACCAGAAATCCTAAGATACCTAGGAATAAACCTAACTAAGGAGGTAAAAGATCTGTATTCTGGAAAGTATAGAAACTTATGAAAGAAATTGAGGAAGACACAAAGAAATGGAAAAACATTCCATGCTCATGGATTGGAAAAAATATTATTAAAATGTATATTCTACCCAAAGCAAACTACATATTTAATGCAATCCCTATTAAAATACAACCAGAATTTTTCACAGAGGAGGAAAAGACAATTTTAAAATTTGTATGGGACCAGAAAAGACCCCAAATAGCCAAAGTAACATTGGAAGGAAAACCAAAGCTGAAGGCATCGAAATTCCAGACTTCAAGCTGTCTTTTAAAACTGTAATCAACTTCTTGCAAGACATGGCTCTAAAGACAAGGTAAACAAAAGCAAAAATAAGCTATTGGAACCTTATTAAGAAAAAAGCTTCTCCACAGCAAAGGAAAAACTAAACAAAACAAAACCTGTCTCCAAAGGCAAGGGAAACAAAAGTAAAAATGAACTACAGGGATTTCATCAGGATATAAATCTTTTCTACAGAAAGTAAAAAGCATTCAATGAAATGGCAAAAGATATTTGCAAATGAAAAATCAGACAAAGGGCTACTACCCAAACTCTATAAAGAACTTACCAAACCCAACACCCGAAATTCAAAAATCCAGTAAAGGAATGGATAGAAGGCATGAACAGATATATCTCAAAGAAGACATTCAAATGGTTAACTTACACATCAAAAAGTGCTCAACATCCCTCAGCATCAGGGAAATACAATTCAAAACCACAATGAGATACCACCTCACTCCAATCAGAATGGCTAAAATTAACAACTCAAGAAACAACAGATTTGGGGAACGATGCAGAGAAAGAGGAACTCTCTTACACTGTTGGTCAGAATGCAAACCTGTCCAGCCATTCTAGAAAAGAGTATGTATGTTCCTCAAATAGTTGAAAATAGAATTATCCTAGGACTTAGCAACTGCACTATTAGGTATTTATCCAAAGAATAGAGTGATTTGCAGGGGCACCATATATGCACCCTACTGTTTATAGCAGCAATGTCCACAATTGCCAAAATATGTAAGGAGCCCAGATGCCCATCAAAGGATGAAAGAATAAAGAAGAAGTGGTGTACACACACACACACACACACACACACACACACACACACACACAGGAATATTACTCAGCCACCAAAAAGAATTAAATCTTGCCATTTGCAATGGCATGGATGGAACTAGAGGGCATGATGCTAAACAAAATCAGTCAGTCAGAGAGACAAATACCATATGATTTCTCTTTTATGTGTAATTTAAGAAACAAAACATAAACAGAAGGGAAACAAAGGAAAAACAAAATAAGTACTGAAAGGGTGGGAAACCACCAGAGACTCTTAATTATGGGAAATAAACAAGGTAGCTGGGGGGCAAGGGGTAGTTTTGGAGGGCAATTGGGTGATGTGCATTAAAAAGGGCACTTGATGTAATGAGCAGTGGGTGTTTTTTTGCAACTGATGAATCACTGAATTCTACCCCTAAAACTAATAATACACTATATGTTAACTAAGTTGAATTTAAATGAAAAAATTTTTTTTAAAAAAGACAGCAAATACACCTGACATTTTGTTTCTTGCTTTCTACCAAACATTATAAGAACTGATACCTATCTTTTCTCAACAATTAAAAAAAAAAAAGGAAAGAAAAGGAAGGAATTCTAAATACAGGTCAACATCATCCTGATACCAAAACCAGATGAAGATACCACTAATAAAAAAACTACAGGCCAATATCTCTGATGAACATGAATAGAAAAATTCTCAAAAACAAAACAAAACAAAACCTAGCAGCAATTCAAATCCAACAGTACATTAAAAAAAATCATCACTACAATCAAGTGGGATTTTCCCCCCTGTGGGTTACAAGGGTATTTCAATATCCATAAATCAATCAACATGATAAAACAGATTAATAAAATAAATTATAAGAACCATATCATCTAGAATGCAGAGGAGGAGAGGCAAGATGGCAGAGAAGTAGGAGAGCCTATTTCAGCTGGTCCCCTAAAGTGAGCTAAATATCTACCAAAACATTCTGAACACCCATGAAATCAGGCTGAGATGTAAGACTCTACACTTCTGAATTTCTACAGGGGTAGAAGACATCAGTGGAGAGGTAAAGTGGTGTGACAACGCTCAGACTGATATCCTCTGATATGTGGGAAGGTAGCCACTAGAGGTGACCTGTTGGAAAGTCATACCCCAACACAAAAGTGCCCTGTGAGTGGGGACTAGCATTAACTTGGAGTCTAGTTAAAAGCACTCAAAAAAAGCAAAAGATCTTAAAGGGCAACTTGTGGAATAAGGCGGTCATGAGCAAGGGCCTAAGCCCATGGCCGTAGGACCATCACCACTGGTGACCACCCATGCCAGAGGGAATCCACTGGGGCCTCCAGTCCCTGGTCCCTGAGCACACAGCCTTCTGCTGCTTGCCCCACCACTAGGGCTGGGCGCACTCCCGCCCATGCCTGAGGAAACCTGCATGAATTCTGGTCGGGGTCCCTCAGCCCACAGCCTCCCACGGCCCGCGCCTCTTCTGGGCTACAGTGCACCCAGCATGGGTGTGGACCTCAGAGAGCAGTCCTGGCAACAGCTGTCACCCAGGTTTGAGCTTGCCCGGACCAATATTGCTTGCAGTTTTAGTGGCATGGGTGTGTAGAGACAAGTGGGGGACTTGGGCGACCACTGGGATGGTGGCTGGGGAGGTTGTGCACTGCCTGTAGAAGGTTAGGGTGTTCAGAGGAGTTTGCAGAGGGGGAGACTGTGTGTTCTGGACAACCCAGAGGGGAGTAGTCAGAGGCTTCTCTCTGAGGTGGAGGTCTGGATATGGACAGTTTACTTTCCACTAAACCTCCCAAAAGCCACTGAAAGCCACCAAAGAACAAAAACCTCTAGAGAACAAAAGCCTGAAAAACCTGGTTCCACAGAGCCCAGCCCCTCTCAGGGTGACTCAGTCCAAGCAAGATCGACTGAAAAACAATGCAGCAGACCCCGCTGCCAAAAGACAAGCCAAAAGAAAAAGAGGGCAACAACGACAAGGTCCCCATAAAACTGTAAAATCCCAACATCAGAGAAAGCAATACATTAAGCTCCCTGTATAGCCCCAAAACCTGTATAGTTCATAGATACAATTTTTCTTTCTTTTTTTTTTAAATTCATTCTCACAATTTTTCTTCTAACTTTTTAAACCTACTTACCATTACAAATAGAAGTTTAATATAACATATTCCAGAATAACTTTTTTTAAGCTTCAACCCACTGAGCCACCCGGGCGCCCCCAGAATAACTTTTTAACTAGAACTTTTTTCGTACGTATACCTGTGTTACTTTTTTTCTTCTTACTATACATATAGATATAAGGTTCAAGGTGATCCTTTTTCTCTATTCAATACTACCCCTATATATAAACCAGTCTTAATTTCCTTGTATCTCTGGAAAGTTGAGTCCTTTAACAAAGATAAAAGATACACCCTGGAAGAACCGAAAGAACCTTCTTTTCACACATCGAGGATTTATATCTATTCTCCCATCTTAGTCTTTGGCTAGTAATTCTGTATAATTAGTTTTTGTTCTAGTATTATATAAATATTATTCTTGGGGTTCATTTTGGCTAGAGTTTTCATTTTTTCTTATCTTTTTACTTTTGTCTGTCTCTTTGTTCATTCATTTTTGTTATATGACTTATAAATATCACTTTGGTTTTTTTTCTCTTTCTCTATTTTTTTCCCTTTTTTCTTCATGATGACTTCTGGGAGCTCTGAAACTTCCCAGGGTACACCTTGTCATGATCATGTCTGATATATTCAACTATATATCCCCTCAACAACCTTTCACCAAAATGACTAGGAGGAGGAACCCCTAACAGAGGAAAAATTAAGAGACTGAGAACTCTGCCACAAAACTATTGGATATGGACATTAACAGTATGTCAGAAAGGGAATTCAGGGTAACAATTATCCAGGCAATGGTTAGGTTGGAGATGACCATTAGTGACAACATAGACTCTCTAAGGGCTGAAGTGAGAGCCAATCTGGCAGAGGTTAAAAGTGTTAACAATGAGATCCAATCTAATCTAATACTTTAACAGCTAGGGTAACCAAGGCAGAAGATAGAAGTAGTGATCTAGAAGACAAATTGATAGAAAAGAAGGGTCAGGAGAAGGCCTCAACAAACAGCTTAGAAGCCATGAAAACAGAATCAGGGAAATAAATGATGCCATGAAAAGTTCCAAAGTCAGAATTATTGGAATCCCTGAAGGAGAGGAGAAAGAAAGAAGTCTAGAAGATATAGTGGAACAAGTTCTTCATGAAAATTTTCCCAATCTCGCGAATGGAATGAGCATTCATGTACTAGAGGCTGAACGATTTCCAACCAAGATTATAGATTCCAAAAAAACATCAAGACACTTCGTAGTCAAACTGAGGAATCATAATTGTAGATACAATCTCTTGAAAGCTGCTAGGACAAAGAGGCTCCTTACTTACAGAGAAAAGCCCATCAGAATAATGTCAGACCTGTCCACAGAGACCTGGCAAGCCAGAAAGGGCTGGCAAGATAAATTCGGGGCACTAAAAGAGAACATGCAGCCAAGAATACTTTATCCAGCAAGACTGACACTCAAAATGGATGGAGAGATAAAGAGTTTCCAGATTGGCAAGGTTTAAAAGACTATGCAACCACAGCTGACACTGCAGAAAATATTAAAGGCGGTTCTATAAAAGAGGAAAAATCCTAAGAGAAGCATTGGACAGAAATATAGAGACAATCTACAGAAAGAAAGACTTCAAAGGTAACACGATGTCAATAAAAACGTATCTATCAATAATCACTCTCAATGTGAATGGCCTAAATGCGCCCATAAAATGACACAGGGTTGCAGATTGGATAAAACGACAGGACCCATCCATATGTTGCTTGCAAGAGACCCATTTTGAACCTAAAGATACACCCAGACTGAAAGTGAAGGGATGGAGAAGCATCTCTCATGCCAATGGGCCTCAAAAGAAGGCTGGGGTAGCGATTCTCATATCAGATAAATTAGATTTTAAACTAAAGACTGTAGTCAGAGATACAGAAGGGCACTACGTCATTCTTAAAGGCACTATCCACCAAGATGATCTAACAATTGTAAATATCTATGCACCCAATATGGGAGCAGCCAATTACATAAGAAAACTGTTAATCAAGATAAAGAGTCATATTGATATGAATACAATAATAGTAGGAGATCTTAACATGCCTCTCTCAGAAATAGATGATCGAAGCAGAAAATCAATAAAGAAACAAGAGCATTGAATGACACATTGGACCAGATGGACCTCATAGATATATACAGAACATTCCACCCTAAAGCAACAGAATACACATTCTTCTCAAGTTCACATGGAACCTTCTCAAGAATAGACCACATACTGGGTCACAAATCAGGACTCAACCGGTACCAAAAGACTGAGATTATTCCCTGCATATTCTCAGATCACAGTGCTTTGAAACTGGAGCTCAATCACAAGGAAAAGTTCAGAAGGAACTCAAACACCTGGAAGCTAAAGACCACCTTGCTTAAGAATGCTTGGATTAACCAGGAGATCAAAGAAGAACTTAAACAATTGCATGGAGCACTAGGTGTGGTGCAAAAATAATGAATACTGTTATGCTGAAAATAAATAAAAAATAAATTTCAAAAATGGGCAGAAGATATGAACAGACACTTCTCCAATGAAGACATACAAATGGCTATCAGACACATGAAAAAAATGTTCATCATCACTAGCCATAAGGGAGATTCAAATTAAAACCACATTGAGACACCACCTTACACCAGTTAGAAGGAGCAAAATTAGCAAGACAGGAAACAACATGTATTGGAGAGGATGTGGAGAAAGGGGAACTCTCTTACACTGTTGGTGGGAATGCAAGTTGGTGCAGCCACTTTGGAGAACAGTGTGGAGATTCCTCAAGAAATTAAAAATACAGCTTCCCTATGACCCTTCAATTGCACTACTGGGTATTTACCCCAAAGGTACAAATGTAGTGAAAAAAGGACATCTTTACCCCAGTATTCATAGCAGAAATGGCCACTGTCGCCAAATTGTGGAAAGAACCAAGATGCCCTTCAATGGATGAATGGATAAGGAAGATGTGGTCCATATACAATATGGAGTATTATGCCTCCATCAGAAAGGATGAATACCCAACTTTTGTAGCAACATGGACTGGACTGGAAGAGATTATGCTGAGTGGAATAAGTCAAGCAGAAAGAGTCAATTATCATATGGTTTCACTTATTTGTGGAGCATAACAAATAGCATGGAGGACAAGGGGAGATGGAGAGGAGAAGGGAGTTGAGGGAAATTGGAAGGGGAGGTGAACCATGAGAGACTACGGACTCTGAAAAACGATCTGAGGGTTTTGAAGGGGTGTGGGGTGGGAGATTGGGGGAACCAGGTGGTGGGTATTAGAAATGGCACGGATTGCATGGAGCACTGGATGTGGTGCAAAAACAATGAATACTGTTACACTGAAAAGAAATTTAAAAAAACTAACCTTTCAATAATCACTATCAATGTGAATGGCTTAAATGCCTCCCATAAAAAGGCACAAGGTTGCAGACTAAAAGGACAGGACTCATCCATATGCTGTCTACAAGAGATGCATTTTGAACCTAAAGATATATCCAGACTGAAAGTGAAAGGATGGAGAAGCATTTCATACCAATGGGCCTCAAAAGAAAGCTGGGTTAGCGATTCTCATATCAGATAAATTAGATTTTAAGCTAAAGACCAGTCAGAATTAGAAAAGAACACTAGATCATTCTTAAAGGGTCTATCCACCAAGAACTTCTAGCAATTGCAAGTATTTATGCCCCCAATATAGGAGTGGCCACCAACAGAAGCCAACTGTTAACCAAAATAAAGAATCCTATTAATATGAATACATAAATTGCAGGGGATCTTAACACACTACTCTCAGTAACAGACAGGTCATCCAAGCAGAAAATCACTAAAACAACAAGACTTTGAATGACACATTGAATGAGATGGACCTTAAAGATATATACAGAAAATTCCAACCTAAAACAACAAAATACTCGTTTTTCTGGAGTTCACATGGAACTTTCTCTAGAATGGACCACATACTGGATCACAAATCAGGGTTCAACTGATACTGAGATTTTGAGATTATTCATGGCATATTTTCAGACCATAATGCTTTGAAACTGGAACTCAACCACAAGAAAAAGTTTGGAAGGAATATAAACACTTGGAAGCTAAAGACTATCTGGCTCAAGAATGTTTGGAACAACCTCAGAATAAAAGAAGAATGTAAATGATTCATAGAAACCAATAAGAATTAAAATACATTGGTCTAAAACGTATGGGATAAGGCAAAGGCAGTCCTAAGGGGGAAATACATAGCCATCCAAGCCTCACTCAAAAAATTGAAAAATCCTGAATACATCAACTCTTTTACACCTTAGAGAACTGGGAAATCAACAACAAATTAAGCCAATGCCACACACAAGAAGGGAAATAATTAAGAATAGAGCAGGGTTCAACGAATTAGAATCTAGAGATACAGTAGAACACATCAATGAAACCAGAAGGTATTTTCAAATGAAACCTTCTTTCAAAGGAAAGAATCAATTAAATCAATAAATCACTGTCCAAACTAATCCAAAAGAAAAGAGAGAGGACACAAAGTAATAAAATTATGAATGAAAAGGGAGAGATCACTACTAACACTAAGGAAATAGAAACAATCATCATAAATTATTATCAAAAGTTATATGCCAATAAGTTAAGCAACTTAGAAGAAATGGAAACCTATAAATTCTTCAAGACTGAAACAGGAAGAATTAACAACCTGAATATCTAGTAATGAGATTGAAGCAGTGATCAAAAACCTCCCAAAAACCAAGAGCCCAGGACCTGACAGATTCCCTGGGGAATTCTACCAAACATTCAAAGAAAAAATAATACCTATTCTCCTGAAGCTGTTTCAAAAAACAGAAGTAGAAGGAAAACTTCCAGTCTCTTTCTATGAATCCAGCATTATGCTGATCACCAAACCAGGAAAAGACCCTATCAAAATGGAGAATTTCAGAACAACATCCCTGATGAATACGGATGTCAAGATTCTGAACAAGACCCTAGCTAATAGGATCCAACAGTACTTTAAAAAGATTATACACCATGACCAAGTGGGATTTATCCATGGGATACAAGTGTGGTTCAACATTCGCAAATTAATTCACTGTGATAGAACAAACCAATAAGAGAGGAGAGAAGAACCATATGGTCTTCTCAATTGATGCAGAAAAAGCATTTGACAAACTACAGCATCCTTTCCTGATTAAAACTCTTCAAAGTATAGGAATAGAGGGAACATTCCTCACTTTATAAAATCTATCTATGAAAAACCCACAGTGAATACCACTCTCAATGGGGAAAAGCTGACAGCCTTCCTTTTGAGATCAAGAACATGACAAGAACACCCACTCTCACCACTCTTGTTCAACATAATACTAGAAGTCCTAGCAACAGCATTCAGACCACAAAAAGAAATAAAGGTACTCAAATTGGCAAAGAAGATGCCAAACTCTCTTTGCAGATGATATGATACTTTATATGGAAACCCCAAAAAACTCCACCCCCAAACTACTAGAACTCATAGAGCAATTCAGTAATGTGTCAGGATACAAAATCAATGCACAAAAAAAATTTTTATATGCACAATTGCTTCCTTATTCACTAACAATGAAACTATAAAAAGTGAAATTAGAGAATCAATTCCATTTACTATAGCACCAAGAATGATGAGTAACTTGGAATAAATCTAACCAAAGAGGTAAAGGATCTTTATTTGAGAAACGACAGAACACATATGAAAGAAATTGAGGAAGACAGGAAAAGATGGAAAAACATTCCATACTCATGGATTATAACAATAAACATTGTTAAAAAAGTCTATACTGCCCAGAGCAATCTACACTTTCAATGCCATCTTGATCAAAATATCACTGGCATTTTTCAAAGTGCTGGAGCAAACAATCCTAAAATTTGTACAGAATTAGAAAAGACCATGAAACGCTAGAGAAATATTGAAAAAGAAAAACAAACCTGGGGCATCATGTTGCCTGATATCAAGCTCTACTACAAAGCTATGATCACCAAGACAGCATGGTACTGAGACAAAAACAGACACATAGACCAGTGGAAAAGAGAAGAGAGTCCAGAAATGGACCCATAACTCTATGGTCAAAAAATCTTTGACAAAGCAGGTAAAAATATCCAGTCGGCAGGGGAACGGTGCTGGGAAAATTTGATAGCTATGTGTAGAAGAATGAAACTCGACCATTTTCTTACACAATACAAAAAGACAAACTCGAAATGGATAAAAGACCTCAACATGAGGCAAGAATCTATCAAAATCCTAAAGGAGAACATAGGTAGTAACCTCTTCAACATTGGCCACAGCAACTTCTTTCAAGATATGTCTCCAAATCAAAGGAAATAAAAGCATAAATGAACTTTTGGGACTTTATCAAGATCAAAAGCTTCTGCACAGCAAAGGAAACAGTCAAGAAAACAAAAAATCAACTCACGGAATGGGAGAAGATATTCGCAAATGACAATACAAAGGGCTGATATCCAAATCTATAAAGAACTCCTCAAACTCAACACACAAAAACAGATAATCACATCAAACAATGGGAAGAAGACATAAACAGTCCAAAAAAAGACATACAAATGGCTAATAGACACATGAAAAAAATGTTCATCATCATTAACCATCAGGGAGATTCAGATCAAAACCACACTGAGATATACCACCTTACACCAGTTAGAATGGCCAAAATTAACAAGACACTAAACAACAAGTGTTGGAGAGGATGTGGAGAAAGGGGTACTTTCTTACACTGTTGGTGGGAATGCAAGTTGGTACAGCTACTTTGGAAAACAGTGTGGTGATTCCTTAAGAAATTAAAAGTAAAGCTACCCTATGACCCTGTAATTGAACTACTGGGTATTTACCCCAAAGATATAGGTGCAGTGAAAAGAAGGGCCTGGGTGTGGTGAAAAAATAATGAATACTGTTATGCTGAAAATAAATTAAAAATAAATTAAAAAAAAAGAAGGGCCATATGTACCCCAGTGTTCATAGCAGCAATGCACACAATTGCCAAACTGTGTAAAGAGCCAAGATGCCCTTCAACAGATGAATGGATAAAGAAGATATGGTCCATATATACAATGGAATATTATACCTTCATCAGAAAGGATGAATATCCAACTTTTGTATCAACATGGACTGGACTGGAGGAGATTATGCTGAGTGAAATAAGTCAAGCAGAGAGAGTCAATTACTTTCACTTACTTGTGGAGCATAAGGAATAACATGGAGGACATTAGGAGAAGGAAAGGAAAAGTGAATTGGGGGAAATCGGAGGGAGAGATGAAGCATGAGAGACTGTGGACTCTGAGAAACAAACTGAGAATTATGAAAGGGAGTGTGGGTGGGGAATGGGTGAGCCTGGTAATGGGTATTAAGGAGGGCACTTATTGCATGGAGCACTGGGTGTGCTGCATAAACAATGAATCTTGGAACACTGAAAAAACAAAATACATTTTTTATAAAAGACCATATCATCCCCTCAATAGATGCAGAAAAGACATTTGATAAAGTACAACAATCATTATAAAAACCCCCAACAAAGTATGGATAGAGGAAACATACTTCAACAACATAACGTTCTTATAGAAAAGTTTCACATGTAATATCTTCCTCAAGCGGAAAACAGAGCTTTTCACCTGACATCAGGAACATGACAGGGATGTCCACTCTCACCATTATTGTTCAACATGGTACCGTAAGTCTTGCCACAGCAATCAGACAACAGAAAGAAATGAAAGACATTGAATCAACAAAGAAGCCAAACTTTCGCTCTTTGCAGATGATATGATGCTCTATGTAGGAAACCTGAATGACTCCACCAAAAAATTGCTAGAATTAATACAGGAATCCAGCAAAATGGCAGGTTATAAGATCAATGCACAGAAGTCAGTTGAATTTCTATATACAAACAATGATACAGGAGGAATGTTGAGACTACAAGTCAACACACATCAGAGCAGCTACAATTAACACAAGAAACAACAGGAACTGGTAAGGATGAAAAGAAAGGGGAACCCTTCTGTGTTGTTGGTGGGGATGCAATCGTGTGCAGTCACTCTGGGAAACAGTATGGAGTTTGCTCAAAAATTTAAAACAGAGGGGCGCCTGGGTGGCTCAGTGGGTTAAAGCCTCTGCCTTCGGCTCAGGTCATGATCCCAGGGTCCTGGGATCGAGCCCCGCATCGGGCTCTCTGCTCCACAGGGAACCTGCTTCCTCCCCTCTCTCTCTGCCTGCCTCTCTGCCTGCTTGTGATCTCTGTCTGTCAAATAAATAAATAAAATCTTTAAAAAAAAATTTTAAACAGAACTACCCTACAATCCAGCAATTGCACTACTATGTATTTACCCAAAGTATGTGAAAATACTAAATCAAAGATGTACATACACCCTGATGTTTGGCAGCATTATCTACAATTGTCTAATTACGGACACAGCCTAAGTGTCCTTTGACTGTCAAATGGATAAAGACGATGTGGTATATCCAAGACATTGAATACTACTCAGCCATAAAAAAACCACAATCTTGCCATTGCTAAGATGTAGATGGAGCTAGAGAGTATTGTGGTAATGAAATAAGTCAGCCAGAAAGACAGTCACCATATGTTTTCATTCATATGTGAAATTTAAGAAAGAAAACAAAACAAAAACAAACAAACAAACAAATAGACAAAATAAGGGAGAGATTGAAGCAAACTAAGGAACAGACTCTTAACTATAGAGATCAAACCAATGTTTACTAGAGTGGAGAAGGGTGGGGGAATGGTAATTAAGGAGTACACCTGTGATGAGCACCAGGTATTGTACAGGAGTGTTGAATCACTGTATTGTTCACCTGAAAGCAATATGACACTTTATGTTAACTAACTGTAATTTAAATAATTTTTTTAAAAGTGATCTTAGATGAAAATCTCTATTGGATTTTCATAAACAGCTTTCAATACATTGAGGTATTTTTCCCTCTAAACCCACTTTGTTGAGCATTTTTATCGTGAATAAGTGCTGAATTTTTCAAATGCTCTTTCTGGATCTTTGTGTCACATGGCTTTTATCCTTCATTTTACTAATGTAAATGTACCATTTGATTTTTGAATATTGAATTATTTTGCATCCCTGAAATAAATCCCACTTCATCCAGGTAACTCATCCTTCAATGTATTGTTGAATGCAGTTTGCTAACATTTTTGTTGAGATCTTTTGCATCTATGCTCATCAGGGATATTGGCCTTTAGTTTTCTTTTTTGTGGTGTCCTTTTTTTTTTTTTTAGAATTTCAATATCAGGGTAATGCTGAACTATTAGAATATATTTGGAAACTTTCTTTACTTTTACACTTTTTTAATAGTTTGAGGAGAATAGGTATGAACTCTTCATTAAATGTCTGGTAGAATATGCCTGATTACCAACTCAATTTCATTACTAGTAATTGGTCTGTTTAGATTTTAGTTTTCTTCCTGATTCAGTTATATAAGTGTTTATATTTCTAGGAATTTGTACATTTCTTCTTTTTTAAACATGCAATGTTTTATTAGTTTCAGGTGTATATTATAGTGATTCAACAATTCCATATATCACTCAGTGTTCATCACAAATGTACAACTTAAACCACATCACCTATTGAACACATCCTCCATTCTCCTACACTCTGATAACCATCAGTTTGTTCATAATTAATGATGAGATACCACCTCACATCTGTCAGAATAGCTAAAATTTATAACACAAGAAACAACAGGTGTTGACAAGACCTGGAGAAAGAGGAATTCTCTTGTACCGTTTGTGGGAATGCAAAATGGGAGAGCCACTCTGGAGAACAGTTTGGAGACTCTTCAAAAACTTAAAGGTAGAATTACACTATGGTCCAGCAATTGCACTACTAGGTATTTACCCAAAAGATACAAAAATACAGATTTGATTGGGTACATGCACCCCAACGTTTATAACAACATTAGCAACAATAGTCAAACTATGAAGAAAGCCCAAATGTCATATGGGAAGAGGGAAAAGAAAAGAAAATGGGAGCAGTGGATATAAGCCATAACATAATAGACTTTTAATAATAGAGAACAAATGGAGGGTTGATGGAGGGAGGTGGGGATGGGCTAGATCGGTGACCATTATTAAAGAGTGCTCTTGTGATGAGCACTGGGTATTTCATGTAAGTGATGAATCATTGAATTCTATTCCAGAAACCAATACTGCACTGTTTAATAACTAAAATTTTAAAAAGCCTGTTTTTAAATTTATCTCTTTTTTCCCTTTACTCATTTGTTTTGTGTCTTAAATTCCACATCTGTGTCTTATTTGTTGGCATATGATTTTTTTATTTATTCTTTCTAATCCTTTGTATTCCTGTGGTGTCAGCCCTTATTTCTCCCTTGTCTATGATTTTATTTGAATCCTTTCTCTTTTTTTCTTGATGAGTCTGCCTAAGGTTTATCAATATTGTTTATCATTTCAAAAAACTGAAATGGTTCATGGTTTCATTGATCTTTTTAATTTTTTAAGTCCATCATTTATTTCTGCTCTGACCCTTATTTTTGTCCTTCTATTCACCTTGGGCTTTGTTCTTCCTTTTCCAGTTCCCTTAAGTGTAAGGTTAGATTGTTTATTTGAGATTTTCTGTATTTCTTGAGGTAGGCCTCTGTTGCTATATTTCTCTTTTATAACTGCTTTTGCTGTGTCACAGTGATTTTGGACAATTGCTTCTTTTCATTGTTATTTGTCTACATGTATTCTTTTATTCTTTTATTTCTTCTTTGATTGTTTCACTAACTCATTAAAGTCACAGTTATATTTTTAGAGGATGGCTGCTATGTAAAGAATAGATCAGAATTGGTAAGAGGAGGAAGAAGTTACTGTCCTATAATTCACCTATTCTTTGATATCCCAGCAATATAATAATTCACATGTAAAAATCCAAATCCAAACTGGGTGATGGGCATTAAGGAGGGCACGTGATCTCATGAGCACTGGGTGTTATATGCAAATAATGAATCATTGAACACTACATCAAAAACTAATGATGTACTATATGTTGCCTAATTGAAGTTAATAAAAAGAAATAAATAAACCAAAAAATCCAAACTCATTATTTAATCCCCTTTAGTTTCTCTTCTCAATTTAAATGTTGCTAATGTTTAAAAAGTCCTGGAATTCAGTGATATTGTCTCTGACTCATTTTATTAGCCTACCAATTCCATCCATCATTAAGATTCACCTTTACCATATCTTACACTTTCAGTTAGTTGGTGTGCATTGATATCTAGTGCATTGATATCTAGTAGCTAGCAATATTTGGGGTTCTGTTTATCCACTTGCTTGCTCTAAAACCTAGAACATGCCTTTACATCTTCCTGAGCTCCAGTGTACTCACCTATCAAAAGCTCATAATATGTTATTCTAAAGATTAAATGAGGTAATTTGTATAGAAACCTTTGTAAATTATAAAACGCTATACAGGAGTTCATTTATTGCTATTGTCATTATTGTGACAAGGAAAGAAGGGAGTCGAGAATACAAAGAAATATAAGACACAGTCACATTATCAAGAAGTATACAATCTGGAAATACCGAGATAACATGACTTAATAAGTAAATGCTATCAGGAAATGGGGGAAGGAACTAACATTTACTTAAGGACAACCATATGCCAATGTGTAGAGTGTTTTACATAAGTTACATCAATAGAAGTTTGAAACAGAAAAAGTTCAACCTCATCTGGGCCTCAAATAATTCCGGGCTATCATTTTGCTTCCACCTTTTTAAAATTTAAATTCAATTAGCCAACATATAGTACATCATTAATTTCAGATGTAGAGTTCAATAATTCATCAGTTGCATGTAACGCCTAGTATGCATCACATCATGTGCCCCCTTAATGCCGATCACTAATTTTAATTCTTTATAGAGGCAGAGTTCAAGATTCCTCTACCCATCACCCTCATTTTTACACAAATTGTGTTTTTTCTGGTTAAAGATATAATAGAAAGTATCAATTGAAAGGTTCCTCTAATTCTTTCCCTTATAACTCTGAACGTATCTATGAATATTCATTCCATCCAAGTAAATGTGCATTTACTGTAAGCTACATCATAGTTCAGGCACTGAGCATTCAACAGTGAACAACATACACAAACTTCTTGTACAGTACAATGAGAGAGATAGATAATATATACATACACCTGTAACTGTAAAGATGTACCCATCTTTACCACCTCCATTTCCATAAGAAAAATATACATATCTCTTCCTCAATAAAGATAAGTGTGTAAACCTGGTGATTCACAGACCTGTACCCCTGGGGATAAAAATATATGTTTATAAAAAATAAAAATTTAAAAAAAAAAGATAACTTCTTCAAATATCGCCTTGATCCCACATCCATCAGACTGTTGTCAATGATTTACTACCACTAGTATCCTTCATGTTTCTGTCAACTGGCTCCTCTTCCTCAGCTTATAACATATTATGTGTTCCCATTCTAAAAGAAACATTTACCATTAATACTACCTTCTCCACATACTATTGTTCCACTCCATTCTATGACTTACCACAAAACTTGAAAGTGTTCTATAATTACTGTATTGATTTTTTTCAATTATTGTTTTTCTCAAATCATTCCCTTGGGATTTCTACTACCATTTTTCCACTGATACTATTTTTATCAAGAATATAAAATTACCATTTGCTGGGATCAAAATAATAATCAAGACAGATCAATAAATATACAGTGTATGTCAGATGGAGACCAGGATTAAGGGGATAGAAAGTGTTAAAGTGTGGGCTTGCATATTTAAATTAAGCACAAATTTATAAAGTTCCCAAACATTTCTATATCAAGCATATCTTTACTCTCTTCTTTCCCAAGTGGAAGAAAGAGCTGTCCATCTTTGTGCTAAAAGGCCTATACTTTAACTTCTGAATACTCTGAATGGCATTTGTTCCCATATATTTTAAGGACTTTGTTTTATCCATTATCTCCTCTTTTTTGTTTCTTTTCCATCTCTTCTCTATTTGAGAGGCAGTATAGCTTAATGATTATAATGATTGTAAGTATAGGCTAAATAATCAGACTGTTCATGTTTAACTCCTAACTCTACTATTAATCATTTGTGCAACCTCAGAAATATCATGTTATCCTTGTCTCTCTCATAAGATTGTTGTAATTACTAAGTGATATAATATATGCCCAGAACCTAGCAGAGTTCCTCACGCAGAGTAAGCATTCAATAATGTTAACATTACTATCACATTCATTACTGGATCTTACATCTCAGCATATAAAGATGATCTTAAAGATCTTAAAACAAAGCTGAGATACAGGGAGAGAGCAAGCAAGGGTGCCTCTCCCTACACATGGAACCTACCTACATCTTTTATTCCTCCTCATTCATAGCCATGTTTACCGAGAGTCTACTTTCACACTCTCTAGTTCCTTCCATTCATATTTCAAGTGAAGGTAATTAGGCTTTTTCCCCACAACTCCACTAAAAAATGATTTTTCTAAGATCATCAATGACTGCCTATTTACAAATCTAATATTTATTTTTCAGAATTTATCTTATTTAACTTTTCATGGTAATGGATACTGTAGTTCCTCCTTAATTCTTGAAATTCTTTATGCAATTCACTTTAGGACTAGCTCTTCTGGTCCTCATTCTACCTCTAATTCTTTTTCAGTTTTCCATCATGGACTCCTCTTCTCTTTTCTCCATCTTAAATATTGTTTTTCATGAAGTTCTGTTCTTAGTTCCCTTCTTGTCACATATTCTCTTTTTCATAGGATATCTAATCCATACCTGGAAATTTCAACCCTGCTCCACTCTGCAAACTGTCAAATATCTGCCTATCTTCTCCTCTGAATCCCAGATTCATATATCCAATTGCCCAATGGAAAACCACTCAGTATATGACAGATGAAATCTAAGCTTTCAACATTCAAGCCCCACAAATCTTATCTCTTAGTGTTTTAACAAGTTTGTGCTGCTATACCAAAATAAGAGGCTGGGTGCCTTATGAACAAGAAACCTTTATTTTTCACATTTATGGGAAGTCCAGGATAATGGTGCTTACAGATTCAGTGTCTGATGAGGGCCTTCCTGTTAGGCAGCTGTCCTTTCACTGTAACCTCACACTGCAGAAAAAGTGAGCTAGCTCTCTGGGGTCACTTATAAAAGGAAACTAATCCCAAATGCGAAGGTTCTGCCTCCATGACTTAATCAATTCCTAATGCAATTACCTAAGGGATTAAGAGTTCAATGTATAAATTTTGGGGTGACACAAACACACTGACCACACAGCATTTAGTAAACAGTTCTGCTTTCTCTACCAAACTATATTTAACTTTCCAAATGTATTTTGCTCAGTGTCTCTCCACATCTTTGCTCAAGATTCTTCCCAGATTACTTTCCTACTACCAAATCCACTGGATCAGTGTTTATCAAACTTTAATGTGCATGATAACATCTAAGGATGTTGTTAAAATGCAGATTCAAGAAGTCTAGGGTTGGGCCTAATTATCAACATTCCTAAAAAAAACTCACAGGTGATGCTAATGCTGTTAGTCTGTAGCAATGGTCATTCTAGAAAGAGTCTGTGAAGACAGGGAATTCTGTCTGCTTTGCTTATTACTGTACTCCAGTGCCTGGGATATAGTAATTGCTCAAAAAATATTTGTTGAATAAATGAATGAAATAAAAACCAGAACTTCATTTAATACATGCTTGAAAACTCAAATATATATATATATATATATATATATATATATATATATTCTGACCTGACCATATAAAAACCAATTCTTCATTTATTGCTCACTCACATATTGCTTATTTTATCTCTATTAAAGACAACAGTGGTTTTCAATAATACATTTTTTTCCACAAGTCTTCTTAACATAGAAATAATATCAAGGGTTGAGGTGACTGCACTCATTGGGTATCTGACTCTTGGTTTGGGTTCAGGTCATGATCAGGGTCTTGGAGTCTATTTCGGATTCTCTTTCCCTCTGCTCCTCCCACTCATGCTTTCTCTTTCTCTATATTAAATAAATAAATAAATAAATAAATCTTCTTGAAAAATAATATCAAGTGTATAAGAATATGTTTCCAGCAGAGTTTTCCTGAATGTTTTTGTGGTGCTCAGGCTTTTGATTTTCTTTTTGTGGTTCTTTGATTCTGGAATAACTGTTAAAAGTTATGTGATAGAGAAATGAGCAAAGAACAAAAAAATTGAAAAAGAAGAAATATAAATGTCTAATAAACATTTGAAAACAATTTGATCCTTAATAAATTGTGTATTTATTGTTGATAAGAATATAAAGTTATAAAACTATTTTAGAAAGCAATTCTGTGATATCTACTCTAAAGAGATACCCAAAATGCAAAGTTTTACACCAAAAAATGTTTTTCACAAGATTTATTTATAATGGAAAAATAAAAACTCTTTTGCCTAAATGTCTAATAAGGAAATTATTAAGTAAATCATAACACATCCATTAAATAGGTTATCATGCAGTCATCAAAAATGTTTGAAAATAATTCTAATCACTTGGGGAAAATGTTTAAATAAAAATAATGTTCATAAAAAATGGGAAATAAAATTGTTTACTGTATGACCACAATTAAGGTAGGGCAATATAAAGAGAAAAAAAGAAAGTCACAAATACAACAAAGGTTATTTCAGGAATTGAGGAGGAATTACTGATGATTCATTGATTTTCTTCTTTGCAATTTTTTAAGTTTTCTATAACAAATGTATGTTACTCTTATAACCAGAATAGAACTTTGTTTAAAGAACTTCGTTCCCTTTAATTAAAATATTATGTCCTCTATTTTTTTTAAAGATTTTATTTATTTATTTGACAGACACAGATCACAAGTAGGCAGAGAGGCAGGCAGAGAGAGAGGAGGAAGCAGGCTCCCTGCTGAGCAAAAATCCCAATTCGAGGCTTGATCCCAGAACCCTGAGATCATGACCTGAGCCAAAGGCAAAGGCTTAAGCCACTGAGCCACCCAGGTGCCCCATGTCCTCTGTTTTTTCTTATTATTTTCTCTTGTTCTATTTTTTCTAGATATCTTCTTAATCCTATGATATAATGTTCCTTAAACATACTACAAACACATAAATATTCATGGTACTTATGGAAAGATGCTGGTACCTCTCCATCCGAATTATCTAAGCCAGACAACATCTGGAATCTGTTTGATAGATACCAACAGCTTTAAAAAAAATCAGGATAAATTTAATATTCAAATGAAATAAAATATTTGCATGTATCTCCTTTAATAATAAAGGGTATCCTATATTCTTCATATGCTTTTCTTTTTTTTAAAGATTTAATTTTTTACTTGACAGAGAGAGATCACAAGTAGGTGATACCCAGCAGAGACAGAGAGAAGAGGAAGTAGGCTCCCCACCAAGCAGAGAGCCTGAGGCTGGAATTGATCCCAGGACCCCGAGATCATGACCTGAGCCGAAGGCAGAGGCTTAATCCACTGAGCCTCCCAGGTGCCCCTTCATATGCTTTTCTTAAATCAGTATATCATTTCCCACTTCCCCTGAATCTGATACAAGAAATTCATCCATATATTTCAATGGTAAAAAAGACAAGAAAAAGAAAAGGGAAAATAGAAACACTTAGTATTTTTTTTTGTGATACTTGTGATTAAGTGGTAATTTCCATTGTGTTTTCCCCCCAAATTCTACTAGGTCTTAAGAGCACTAGATGGGATAGTAGTAGAAATTCAATAGGATATGTTTTATCTCACAGTTTAGTTGGAGAGGTTGGTAAGATAAATTTGTTCTTCCTTTTCTAAAAGTAAAGGAAAATCAGAAATGAAAATTATAATAGAAATACAGTCACGGTATGGCATTTTTGTAATTAATAGTTATTAATAGTTATTAATAATAATTATAATAATTAGTTATTATTAATTATATATAGTATGTTTAAGGAACATTATGTCACAGGATTAAGAAGCTTTGTGACATTAGAAAGAGCTTTGTGACATTATAAACTAGACTGTGATCTACTGAAGATCTATAATGCCCCCCTATCATTATGTGATACATTAAAGATCTTATACATCTTTATATCCTGAGATAGCCCAGTGTTTGATTAGACACTATAAACAGCCAATAACAAATGCCTACAGAATTAAACAAAACTGTTCATGCACTTTTTTCAATTCTCTGTTCCCAAAAGTAATTAGAATAAAATGTCATTGTACAAAAGGATTGTGACTAAGCAAAGCAATCTTAAAGGAGAAGAACAAAACTGGAGGTATCACAATACCATATTTCAAGATATACTGCAAAGCTATAGAAATCAAAGCAGTATTGGACTAGCCAAAAAAAAAAAAAAAAAAAAAGACATATAGGTCCATGGAACAGAACAGAAAGCCCAGAAATAAATCCACATTTATATGATAAAATAATCTATGACAAAGGAGGTAAGAATATACAATAGTGAGAAAATAGTTTCTTCTATAAATGGTGTTGGGAAAACTGGCCAGTAACATGCAAAACATCAAACTGGACCACTTTAGTACACCATACACAAAACTTTAAAGATTAAAGACTTAAATGTGACACCTGAAACCATAAAACTCCTAGAAGAAAACACAGGCAGTAATCTACTTGACATGGCCTTAAGTACAGTTTTCTAAATACGTCTCCTTAGGCAAGGAAAACAAAAGCAAAATAAACTACTAGGAGTACAAAACAAAAAGTTACTGCACAGTGAAGGAATCCAGACTGGTAGGGAGACTGCTCATTTCCTGAGCACCCTGAAAAGGATGAGAAGTTGTGGGCTGAGTTCATGACTGGGCAACAGCTCTCAGGGTGGTGTGGCCTCCAAAAGGGCACTGGGGATGCAACCAACCATGACCTGGGATCATCAGAGGAGGGTGCATATGTGAGCCCATGGCTGCTTGCATTTGCAAAAGCACAAAGCACAGAGACCCCCACAGGTCCCCAGAACTCCCCAGGAGAGTTGCAGCAGGCATGAATAACGTGAGTCTGTGGAGTTTGGTACACACAGAAGTGGAGATGGTTTGACCTGGAGGGTTTATTGAAGAAAAGAGAGACCATGATATTGTGGCTCTGAGCCAGAGATTCACACATGGTCATATTTGCTATAATCCTCTAAAGAGGCATGGAAAGCTGCCAGGGAAAAAAAGTCACACAGATGACTAGCTCACGTTAAGCCCATCCTCCTGTCAAGGGGTGGGGCAACTCCACTAACACAAAGAATTCTGAGAAGTTGAGCAGCAAGTCCCTCCCCCAGAAGATACTGGAAGAACAGGTGAATAACAAGCTTATTTCCCACAAGACCATAAAACTCAAGTATCATGAGAAAATAATATATTGAGCTCCAGGTGATCTCTCATGACTCATTTATATTTCAGGCTAAAATTTTATATTTCTTTTTTATTTCTTTCTTTTTCTTTTTTACCCTGTTCCCATTTCAAATAGATTCTTATTTCCCAACTTATGTTTTTAAGTAGATTTTTAACTTTTTTTTTCACATCTTCATTTTATAAAACTACATCTCATACTAGCCCTTTTTTCACTCTATTCAGTTTTATCTTATTGTGATTTCTTTGTAATTCTGGGATACAGTGTCTCCTAACACAGAGAAAAAAAAAGATCAATCAGGAATAGGCAGATTACCCTGCTTTGTCCACCCTGAAAGGTTACAGTCTTTCTTTGCCCCCACTTTTTTAAAATTGTTTTGAATAATCCCGAATTTTTTTGCACATCTGTGGTAGCTTCTGAAAACTTCAGGTTTTTCCTAGGGTGCATTTTTCTTGGGTAGTAGTTGATAGTTTAGAATTTGTTCTTTCATTCAACTATCCTTTGACAGAATGATTAGGAAGAGGAATTCACAAAGAAAAGAACCAGAGGCAATGTCCTCTGCTGCAGAACTAATGGATATGGATATGAGCAAGATGTCAGAGATAGAATTCAGGATAGCAATTATAAAGCTGATAGCTAAGTTCAGAAAACACATACATGAAAATACAGAATCTCTAAGGGCGGAAATGAGATCTAATCAGGCCGAACTTAAAAATCTTATGAATGAGATGCAGTCTAAATTGAATGTTTTAACAACTAGGGTCAATGAGGAAGAAGAGAGAATATGTGATCTAGAAGACAGGCTAATGGAAAGGATGGAAACTAAAGAAAAGAGAAGAAAAGAACTCACCGGACATGAAGAGAGACTTAGAGTATTTAATCATCATTGAAAAGAACCAATATCAAGATCAATGGAATCCAAGAAGGGGTGGACAGAGAGAGAGGTTTTGAAGGTATATTTGAGCAAATATTACCTGAGAAATTCCCTAATGTGGGGAAGGAAACAAACATCCATGTCCAAGAAACAAGAGGAACTCTCCCAAAAACAATAAAAATAGATAAACACACTGACATAAAATAGTGAAGTTTGCAATTCTTAGAGCCAAGGAAGGTATCCTGAGAGAAGCTAAGGGGAAGAGATTTCTTACCTATAGAGGGAAGAACATCAGAATAGCATCACACCTATCTGCAGAAACCTGGCAGGGGAGAAACAGCTGGCTATATATAGTCAGGATACTAAGTGGGAAGAACATGCAGCCAAGAATACTTTATCCAGAAAAGCTATTATTCAGAATGGAAGGAGAGATCAAGATTTTCCAGGACAGAGAGAAACTAAAAGAACCAAGCCACCCCTGCAAAAAATATTATGGGGTATCCTGTAAGTGAAGAGAGACTCCAAGAGTCACATAGACCAGAAAGTAACAGAGATAATCTAGAGAAACAGGGACTTTACAGGCAATACAATGGCACTAAATTCATATATTTCAATAGTTACTTTAAATGTAAATGAACTGAATGCTCCAATAAAAGAACACAGAGTATCATATTGGATAAAAAAGCAGGAACCCATCCATATGATATCTACAAGAGACTCATTTTGAACCTAAAGACACCTCCAGATTGAAAGTGAAGTGATGGAAAACTATTTACCATGCTAATGGACCTCAAAATAAAACTGGGGTAGAAATCCTTATATCAACCAAATGATATTTTAAACCAAAGACTGTAGTAAGAGATGTAGAGGGACACTATTACTTAAAGGATATACCCAAGAAAAAGATCTAACAATTGTAAATACCTATGCCCAAACGTGGGAGCAACAAGTTATATAAACCAATTAATTAATATAGTAAAGAAACATTTGATAGTAATACATTAATAGTAGGGGACTTCAATGTTCCACTCACACCAATGGACAGATCACCTAAGCAGAACATCAATAAACAAGAACTGAATGACAAGTTAAACCAGATGGAGTTCATAGATATGTACAGAACATTTTATTCTAAAACACCAGATTACTCATTATATATTATATATTATATATATACATATATAATATATATAATGTTCTTCTCAAGTGAACATGGAACTTTCTCCAGAATAGACTTAATACAGGTCACAAATCAGGTCTCAACCAATACCAAAAGACAGATTATTCCCTGTGTATTTTCAGACCTCAATGCCTTGAAATTAGGACTCAACCACAAGAAGAAATTTAGAAGGAACTCAACACTTGGAGATTAAAGAGCATCCTGCTAAGGAGTGAATGGGTCAACCAGGAAATTAAAGAATAACTTAATTCATTGAAATTAATGAAAATGAAAAATATCAGTTCAAAACCTATGGGATACTGCTAAGAAAATCATACGAGGGAAGTCATAGCCATCCAAGCCTCACTCAAAAAATTAGAAAAATTCAAAATACACAAACTAAACTTACATCTAAATAACCTGGAGAAAGAACAGCAAATAGAGCCTAAGCCAAGCAGGAGAAGATAAATAATGAAGATTAGAGCAGAAACCAATGAAATAGAAACCAGAAAAACAGTAGAACGTGTCAAGGAAACCAGAAGCTGGTTCTTTAAAAGAATTAATAAGATTGATAAGCCTCTGTGTAGACATATCCAAAAGAAAATTGAAAGAACCTAAACTTAATAAAATCATGAATGAAAGGGTCAAGATAGTGACTAGTAACAACAATATAGAAAAAACTATTAGAGATTATTACCAGAACCTATATGCCAACAAATTAAGCAATCTGGAATAAATGGATACATTCCTGAAAATTATAAACTACCAAGACTGAAACAGGAAGAAATAGACACTCTGAACAGACCAATACCTAGCAAGGAAATTGAAGCAGTAATCAAAAATTTCCCCCAAAACAAGAGTCCAGGGCCAGATAGCTTCCCAAGGGAATTTTACAAACATTTAAAGAAGCTGTTGCAAAAAATAGAAATAGAAGGAAAATTTCCAAAACTTGTTCTGTGAGGGCAGCTTTATCTTAATAACAAAATCAGACAAAGATCCCATTAAAAGGAGAATTACCGACAAAATTCTTGATGAACATGGATACAGAAATACTCCCCAGTATCCTAGCCAATAGGATCTAACAATACATTAAAAGGATTATTCACCATGACCAAATGGGATTTATTTCTGGGATGCAAGTGTGGATCAATATTCTCAAACCAATCAACATAATAAAGCATATCAATAAAAAAAGACAAGAATATGTGACCTTCTCGATGCAGAGAAAGCATTAAACAAAATACAGCATCCTTTCTTAATTAAAACCTCAAAATAGAGGGATAGAGGGAACACACCTTAGTATCAGAAAACCCATTTATGAAAAGTTCACAACAAATATTCTCAAGGTGGAAAACTGAGAGCTTTTCCATTAAGGTCAGGAAAATGACTGGAATGCCCACTCTCACCACTGTTCAACATAGTACTAGAATCCAAGCCTCAGCAATCAGACAAAAAAAAAAAAAAGAAAGAAAGAAAAGGCATTGAAACTGGTGAAGAAGAATTCAAATTCTCTATCTCCATAGATGGCATGATAATTTATGTGGAAAACCCAAAAGACTCCACCACAAACATGTTAGAACTCATACAAAAATTCAGCAACATCATGATACAAAATCAATGCAAAGAAATTAGTTGCATTCCTAAATACTAGCAATGTGACTGAAGAAAGAGAAATTAAGAAATTTGCCCAATTTTTTCATGTGTCTGATAGCCATTTGTGTGTCTTCATTGGAGAAGTGCCTGTTCATATCTTCTGCCCATTTTTTGATATGATTGTCTGTTTTGTGTGTCAACGTTGAGTTTGAGTTCTTTATAGATCCTGGATAACAGCCTTTTGTCTGTACTGTCATTTGCGATTATCTTCTCCCATTCCGTGGGTTGCCTCTTTGTTTTGTTGACTGTTTCCTTTGCTGTGCAGAAGCTTTTGATCTTGATGAAGTCCCAAAAGTTCATTTTCGCTTTTGTTTCCTTTGTCTTTGGAGACAGATCTTGAAAGAAGCTGCTGTGGCTGATATCAAAGAGGTTACTGCCTATGTTCTCCTCTAGGATTCTGATGGATTCCTGTCTCATGTTGAGGTCTTTTATCCACTATGAGTTTATCTCTGTGTACAGTGTAAGAGAAGGGTCGAGTTTCATTCTTCTACATATAGCTGTCCAGTTTTCCCAGCATCATTTATTGAAGAGACAATCTTTTTCCCACTGTATATTTTTTCCTGTTTTGTCAAAGATTATTTACCCATAGAGTTTAGGGTCCATATCTTGGCTCTCTACTCTGTTCCACTGGTCTATGTGTCTCTTTTTATGCGAGTACCATGCTGCCTTGGTGCTCACAGCTTTGTAGTAAAGCTTGAAATCAGGTAATGTGATGCCCCCCGTTTTATTTTTGGTTTTCAACATTTCCTTAGTGATTCGGGGTCTCTTCTGATTCCATACAAAGTTTTGGATTATTTGCTCCAGCTCTTTGAAAAATACCGGTGGAATTTTTATTGGAATGGCATTAAAAGTACAGATTGCTCTAGGGGCGCCTGGGTGGCTCAGTGGATTAAGCCTCTGCCTTCGGCTCTGGTCATGATCTCAGGGTCCTGGGATCGAGCCCCGCATCAGGCTCTCTGCTTCCTCCTCTCTCTCTGCCTGCCTCTCTGCCTACTTGTGATCTCTCTCTGACAAATAAAAAAAAAAAGTACAGATTGCTCTAGGCAGTAGAGACATTTTAACAATGTTTATTCTTCCGATCCAAGAGCATGGAATGGTCTTCCATCTTTTTGTGTCTTCTTCAATTTCTTTCATGAGTGTTCTGTAGTTCCTCGAGTACAGTTCCTTTACCTCTTTGGATAGGTTTATCCTCAGGTATCTTATAGTTCTTCATGCTATAGTAAATGGAATTGATTCTCTAATTTCCCTTTCTGTATTTTCATTGTTAGTGTATAAGAAAGCCACTGATTTCTGTACATTGACTTTGTATCCTGCCACGTTGCTGAATCACTAGCCATCAGGGAGATTCAAATTAAAACCACATTGAGATACTACCTTACACCAGTTAGAATGGCCAAAATTAGCAAGACAGGAAATAACATGTATTGGAGAGGATGTGGAGAAAGGGGAACCCTCTTATACTGTTGTTGGGAATGCAAGCTGGTGCAGCCACTTTGGGAAACAGTGTGGAGATCCCTCAAGAAATTAAAAATAGAACTTCCCTATGACCCTTCAATTTCACTACTGGGTATTTACCCCAAAGATACAGATGTCGTCAAAAGAAGGGCCATCTGTACCCCAATGTTCATAGCAGCAATGGCCAGTCACCAAACTGTGGAAAGAACCAAGATGCCCTTCAACGAATGAATGGATAAGGAAGATGTGGTCCATATACAATATGGAGTATTATGCCTCCATCAGAAAGGATAAATACCCAACTTTTGTAGCAACATGGATGGGACTGGAAGAGATTATGCTAAGTAAAATAAGTCAAGCAGAGAGAGTCAATTATCATATGGTTTCACTTATTTGTGGAGCAAAACAAATAGCATGGAGGACAAGGGGAGATGGAGAGGAGAAGGGAGTTGAGGGAAATTGAATGGAAGATGAACCATGAGAGACTATGGACTCTGAAAAACGATCCGAGGGTTTTGAAGAGTCATGGGGTGGGAGGTTGGGGGAACCAGGTTTTGGGTATTAGAGAGGGCACGGATTGCATGGAGCACTGGGTGTGGTACAAAAACGATGATTATTGTTATGCTGAAAAGAAATTTAAGAAAAAAAAGAAGAAATTTGCCCCATTCACAATTGCACCAAAAACCATTAGACACCTAGGAATAAACCTAAACAGAGGTAAAATATCTGTACTCTAGAAACTACAGAAGACTTATGAAAGAAATTGAGGAAGACACAAATATATCGAAAAATATCCCATGCTCATAGATTGGAAGAATAAACATTGCTAAAATGTCTATGCTCCCAGAGAAATGGACACTTCCAATGCAGTCCCTTTCAAAATATCATTGATATTTTTCACAGAGATGGAACAAACAATCCTATAACTTGTATGGAACAAGAAAAGACCTGAATTAGCCAGAGGAATGTTGAAAAAGAAAACCAAAGCTGGGGTATCACAATGCCTAACTTCAACCTATATTACAAAGACAATACAACATGGTACTGGCAAACAAACAAACAAACAAACACACAGATCACTGGAACAGAATAGAGACCCCAGAAATGGATCCTCAACTCTGGGCTCAACTAATCAAAAACAGAGCAGGAAAAAATATCCAATGGAAAGAAGCCAGTCTCTTCAATAAACAGTGCTAGGACAATTGGACAGCTACACGTAGAAGAATGAAACCGGACCATTCTCTTACACCATACACAAAGATAAACTCAAAATGGATGAAAGATCTCAATTTGAGTCAGGAATCCATCAAAATCCTGGAGGAGAACACAGGCAGCAACCTCTTCAACCTTGGACAAAGCAACTTCTTGTATGACAGATCTCTAAAGGCAAGGGAAACAAAGGCAAAAAGGAACTATTGGGAATTCCTCAAGATAAAAAGCTTTTGCACAGTAAAGGAAACAATCAACAAAACTAAAAGGTAACCTACAGAATGGGAGAAGATATTTGCAGACATCATTATAGATAAAGGATTCGTATTCAAGATCTATAAAGAACTTCTCAAACTGAACACCCAAGAAACAAATAATCCAGTCAAGAAATGGGCAGAAGACATGAACATATATTTTCTCAAAGAGGAAATACATGTGGTCAACATATACATGAAAAAATTCTCCACATCACTTGTCATCAGGTAAATACAAATCCAAGCCACAATGAGATACCACCTTACACCTGTCAGAATGGCTAAAATTAACTATCAGGGAACAACAAATATTGTGGAGGATCTGGAGAAAGGGGAACCCTCTTACACTGCTGGTGGGAGTGCAAGATGGTACAGGTGCTCTGGAAAATAGTATGGAGGTTCCTCAGGAAGTTAAAAATAGGGCTACCCTATGACTCAGCAATTGCACTATTTGGTATTTACCCCAAAGATACAGATGTAGTGAAAAGAAGAAGCACACCCACCCCAAAGTTCATAACAACAATGTCTACAATAGATAAACTGTGGAAGAAATTGAGATGCTCTTCAATGGATGAATGGATAAGAAGATGTGATTCGATATACAATGGAATACTACTCAGAATGGGTGAATATCTACCATTACAATGACATGGATGCAACTGGAGGGGATTATGCTAAGTGAAATAAGCCAATCATAGAAACACAATTATCATATGATTTCACTCATATGTGGAACATAAGGAATAGTGCAGAAGGCAATAAGGGTCATTGGGGGAAACTGAATGGGAAGAAATTAGAAAGTGAATCAAACCATATGAGGCTCTTGACTAGGGGGGAAAAACTGAAGACTGTGAAAAGGAAGTTAGGTGAGGGGATGCGGTAAATGGGTGATGGGCTTTAAAGAGGGCATCTGATATGATGAGCACTGAGTGATACATGCAACTAATGAATCATTGACTATTATATCAAAAACTAATGATGTAAAAAAAAAAAACTAATGATGTACTATACCTCAGCTAATTGAATTCAAATTTAAAAATCCTTTAAAATTAAAAAAATAAAAGATAAATAAAGATTAAAAAAATAAAAGGGTATTGTGTGTTTATCTTTGGAGCAGTTAGGAAGGAAATGCAGGAGAAATTACATGGCCATTCTTCAGCCAGTTTTATGGAGAACAGAATTCCAAAGGATAGAATAAGAAGTGACAGGTTTTAGTGAAAAAGAAAGTCAGGAAAGAGTCATCCTCAAAGACAGGGGAAGCAAGAAAACTGAGACAAATGGTTTTGGATTTTAAAACAGAAAAGCTTGAATAGATTTATAGTTACCAATTACATTTAAAAAATAAATATTCAGTTTTTTTCTCAGTAAATATGAAAGCCCACTTAAGTCATCTTAATTTAAATGCTAAAAATTAATTTATAGCCCTAAATCTGTAATGTCCATACAGCCTTATCATGAAATTTCCTTGAAGATTCCTGTCATCATTTTACTCAGTAGCCACATTCAATGGGAAAGGAATAGAAAACAGATACAGTACTTAAAATGAAGAATTCGGGCGCCTGGGTGGCTCAGTGGGTTAAGCCGCTGCCTTCGGCTCAGGTCATGATCTCAGGGTCCTGGGATCGAGTCCCACATCGGGCTCTCTGCTCAGCAGGGAGCCTGCTTCCCTCTCTCTCTCTCTCTGCCTGCCTCTCCATCTACTTGTGATTTCTCTCTGTCAAATAAATAAATAAAATCTTAAAAATAAATAAATAAAATGAAGAATTCAAAAGATTTCTTAGCTAATTAGATATAGTGGGAAAAAAATACATGACATTGAGGTTTCAAATGAAAAAAAAATATGCCTTCATAGGTCCTTTTATAATCATGGATTTTAGTGAACTCATGTACTTAAGGAATTCTATTAGTTCACTGCTTCGTTACTTTTATTTGAAAAATGTATGGCATATTTCTTAAGTGTTGTTATTCTTAAGACCTGAAAGTTATTACAAGTAGCATTATAGAAGAGTAGATAGTAGAGATGGCCATGTCATAATACCTTATGACATAATTTTGAAAAGCTTTTAACCTGAAGGAATGTTAAATAACTATCCCCTATATCACTTTATTCTAATAACATCAAGAGCTAGTCAAATGTTTTTCTTCTTCTCTCCTTATTTTGTCTTTTGACAACAAAATTTGGGCACACAAAATTCAAGTAACTCAAGTTCACTCTTAGAGGCAGAGGCCATGCTATGCAGCCCAACTGGTGCTTAGGAGAGCAGTTGCTTTCTCAAGTTACTGGATCTCATGCAGGCCTGATGAAACCAAGACAGGTGTCTCATAGGAAACACTTGAATGTGTTACTCCTCAAAGCTTCAGGCTCTTGAGATTGGAATACTGGGGCCTCTGAGGCAGAGATATACAGTACGAAAGAAGGGGAAAATGGTGTTATCCCTTGCTCCACAAGCCCTTACAGAGAAAGAAGAATGCTTTAAACCCCCAAACAACTAAAACTTTTGTTAAATAGTTAACACATTAGCATAAAATAGTGGGAACAGAACAAAATAAAAAAGAGAGAGGGAGACACCAAGAAAAAGAAACAGAGCACTGAATAATGGATGCCAAAGACAAGCTGTATTCATAATATCCCAGACTGTGGCCCACACAACCTCAAAGTCAATTTTTCAATGAATTAAATTATCTTTCACAATTGTTTTTCAGCATATTTTATTGAGATACAAAATATCTAGTATTTAACCAAAACAATTATCTTGTGATAACTCAAAGTCTGCAGCAATGTATTTGTAAACCTCTTCTAAGAATTATCTGAGCCTGGTGGTTGGTATTAAGGAGGGTATGTATTGCATGGAGAACTGGGTGTTATACATAAACAACGAATCTTGGGACACTACATCAAAAACTAATGATGTAGTGTATGGTGATTAACCTAACATAATTTAAAAAAAAGAATTATGTGACTTTAGGGGCACCTGGGAGACTCAGTTGGTTGAGTGTCCAACTCTTGATTTTTGACTCGGGTTATGATCTCAGTGTTGTGAGATCGAGCCCTGCATTGGGTTCCATTCTCAGTGGGGAGTCAGCTTGTGATTTTCTCCCCCTGTCCCTCCTGCTGTTTATGCACAGACTCCCTCTCTCAAATAAAAAAAGTAAATCTTTTTAAAAAGAATCATATGACTATAATCAGTAAAGAATGGGGGGGAGGAGTCAAGATGGCATAGAAGAAGCAGGCTGAGACTACTTCAGCTAGCCAGAGATCAGCTAGATAGCTTATCTAAAGATTGCAAACACCTGAAAATCCATCGGCTGATCGAAGAGAAGAAAAACAGAAATTCTGGAAACAGAGAAACAACCACTTCCTGAAAGGTAAGACCAGCGGAGAAGTGAATCAAAAGCAAGGGGAAGATAGACCCCGGGGGGGGAGGGGCCGGCTCCCGGCAAGCAGCAGAGCAACGGAGAAGAAAATCAGGACTTTTAAAAGTCTGTTCCACTGAAAATCAGGACATTTAAAAGTCTGTTCCACTGAGGGACATCGCTCCAGAGGCTAAACCGGGGCGAAGCCCACGCGGGGTCAGCGTGGCCTCAGGTCCCACAGGGTCACAGAAGGATCGGGGGTATCTGAGTGTCACAGAGCTTGCGAGTATTGGAACGGGAAAGCGGGCTGCAGAGACAGAGCCGACAGTAAGCTCACAGCTCGGGGTTACCTTGAACCGGTGCCAGGCTCCGTGAATTGGAGCGCGGCCGAAGGTCAGGCAGACGGGAGTAACTGGGCGCTGTTCTCAGAGGGCGCACAGAGGAGTGGGGCCCTGGGCTCTCGGATGCTCCGGGCTGGAGACCAGGAGGCCGACATTTGTATTCCCGTCCTCCGGAACTCTTCGGAAAGCGCTCAGGGAACAAAAGCTCCTGAAAGCAAACCTGAGCGGATTACTCAGCCCGGCCCCTGGTAAGGGCGGTGCAATTCCGCCTGGGGCAAAGACACTTGAGAATCACTACACCAGGCCCCTCCCCTAGAAGATCAACAAGAAATCCAGCCAAGACCAAGATCACCTACCAAGGAGTGCGGTTTCAATACCAAGGAGAGCAGCAGAATTCCAAAGGAGGAGAAAGCAAAGCACGGAACTCATGGCTTTCTCCCTGTGTTATTTTTTTCTTTTCTTTTCTTTTTTTTTTCTTTTGCCTGTGATTTTTTTTAGTATTGCAGTTAATTTAATTTTTTTCTTTTTCATTTTTCTTCTCTTCTTCTGCTAATATTTTTGTAAAACTTTTACCCTTTTCTTTTTTAACGTTTTTTAACTAGTTTATCTAATATATTTTTTTCCTTTTTATATATTACTTTGTTCGTTTTCCTTTTTTAAATTCTTTTCTTTTTTTTCTTTTTTTCTTTCTTTCTTTCTTTTTGAACCTCTTTTTATCCCCTTTCTCCCCACTCACAATTCGGGATCTCTTCTGATTTGGTTAAACCATATTTTCCTGGGGTTCTTACCACACATCTACTATTTTACTTGCTCTTTTGTATACTCTTATCTGGACAAAATAACAAGGCGGAAAAATTTACCACAAAAAAAAAGGACAAGAGGCAGTACCAAAGGCTAGGGACCTAATCAATACAGACATTGGTAATATGTGAGATCTAGAGTTGAGAATAACATTTCTCAAGATTCTAGCTGGGATCGAAAAAGGCATGGAAGATATTAGAAAAACGCTCTCGGGAGATATAAAAGCCCTTTCTGGAGAAATAAAAGAACTAAAATCTAAACAAGTTGAAATCAAAAAAGCTATGAATGAGGTACAATCAAAAATGGAGGCTTTCACTGCTAGGATAAATGAGACAGAAGAAAGAATTAGTGATATAGAAGACCAAAAGACAGAGAATAAAGAAGCTGAGCAAAAGAGGGACAAACAGCTACTGGACCACGAGGGGAGAATTCGAGAGATAAGTGACACCATAAGACGAAACAACATTAAAATAATTGGGATTTCAGAAGAAGAAGAAAGAGAAAGGGGAGCAGAAGGTATACTGGAGAGAATTATTGGGGAGAATTTCCCCAATATGGCAAAGGGAACGAGCATCAAAATTCAGGAGGTTCAGAGAACACCCCTCAAAATCATTAAGAATAGGCCCACACCTTGTCACCTAATAGTAAAATGTACAAGTCTCAGTGACAAAGAGAAAATCCTGAAAGCTGCCCAGGAAAAAAGGTTTGTAACATAAAATGGTAAAAATATTAGATTGGCAGCGGACTTATCCACAGAGACCTGGCAGGCCAGAAAGAGCTGGCATGATATTTTCAGAGCACTAAACGAGAAAAACATGCAGCCAAGAATACTATATCCAGCTAGGCTATCATTGAAAATAGAAGGAGAGATGAAAAGCTTCCAGGACAAACAGAAACTGAAAGAATTTGCAAACACCAAACCAGCTCTACAGGAAATATTGAAAGGGGTCCTCTAAGCAAAGAGAGAGCCTACAAGTGGTAGATCAGAAAGGAACAGAGACCATATACAGTAACAGTCACCTTAAAGGCAATACAATGGTAATAAATTCATATCTCTCAATAGTTACCCTGCATGTTAATGGGCTAAATGCCTCTGTCAAAAGACACAGGGTATCAGAATGGATAAAAAAACAAAACCCATCTATATGTTTCCTCCAAGAAACTCATTTTAAGCCCGAAGACACCTCCAGATTTAAAGTGAGGGGGTGGAAAAGAATTTACCATGCTAATGGACATCAGAAGAAAGCAGGAGTGGCAATCCTTATATCAGATCAATTAGATTTTAAGCCAAAGACTATAATAAGAGATGAGGAAGGACACTATATCATACTCAAAGGGCCTGTCCAACAAGAAGATGTAACAATTTTAAATATCTATGCCCCCAACGTGGGAGCAGCCAACTATATAAACCAATTAAAAACAAAATCAAAGAAACACATAAACAATAATACAATAATAGTAGGGGACTTTAACACTCCCCTCACTGAAATGGACAGATCATCCAAGCAAAAGATCAGCAAGGAAATAAAGGCCTTAAATGACACACTGGACCAGATGGACATCACAGACATATTCAGAACATTTCATCCCAAAGCAACAGAATACACATTCTTCTCTAGTGCACATGGAACATTCTCCAGAATAGATCACATCCTCAGTCCTAAATCAGGACTCAACCGGTATCAAAAGATTGGGATCATTCCCTGCATATTTTCAGACCACAATGCTCTGAAGCTAGAACTCAACCACAAGAGGAAGTTTGAAAAGAACTCAAATACATGGAGACTAAACAGCATCCTTCTAAAGAATGAATGGGTCAACCGGGAAATTAAAGAAGAATTGAAAAAAATCATGGAAACAAATGATAATGAAAATACAACGGTTCGAAATCTGTGGGACACAACAAAGGCAGTCCTGAGAGGAAAATATATAACGGTACAAGCCTTTCTCAAGAAACAAGAAAGGTCTCAGGTACACAACCTAACACTACACCTAAAGGAGCTGAGAAAGAACAAGAAAGAAACCCTAAGACCAGCAGGAGAAGAGAAATCATAAAGATCAGAGCAGAAATCAATGAAATAGAAACCAAAAAAACAATAGAGCAAATCAATGAAACTAGGAGCTGGTTCTTTGAAAGAATTAATAAAATTGATAAACCCCTGGCCCGACTTATCAAAAAGAAAAGAGAAAGGACCCAAATAAATAAAATCATGAATGAAAGAGGAGAGATCACAACTAACACCAAAGAAATACAAACTATTATAAGAACATACTATGAGCAACTCTACGCCAACAAATTTGACAATCTGGAAGAAATGGATGCATTCCTAGAAACATATAAACTACCACAACTGAACCAGGAAGAAGTAGAAAGCCTGAACAGACCCATAACCAGAAAGGAGATTGAAACAGTCATTAAAAATCTCCAAACAAACAAAAGCCCAGGGCCAGATGGCTTCCCGGGGGAATTCTACCAAACATTTAAAGAAGAACTAATTCCTATTCTCCTGAAACTGTTCCAAAAAATAGAAATGGAAGGAAAACTTCCAAACTCATTTTATGAGGCCAGCATCACCTTGATCCCAAAACCAGACAAGGATCCCATCAAAAAAGAGAGCTATAGACCAATATCCTTGATGAACACAGATGCGAAAATACTCAACAAAATACTAGCCAATAGGATTCAACAGTACATTAAAAGGATTATTCACCACGACCAAGTGGGATTTATTCCAGGGCTACAAGGTTGATTCAACATCCGCAAATCAGTCAATGTGATACAACACATCAATAAAAGAAAGAACAAGAACCATATGATACTCTCAATAGATGCTGAAAAAGCATTTGACAAAGTACAGCATCCCTTCCTGATCAAAACTCTTCAAAGTGTAGGGATAGAGGGCACATACCTCAATATCATCAAAGCCATCTATGAAAAACCCACCGCAAATATCATTCTCAATGGAGAAAAACTGAAAGCTTTTCCGCTAAGGTCTGGAACACGGCAGGGATGTCCATTATCACCACTGCTATTCAACATAGTACTAGAGGTCCTAGCCTCAGCAATCAGACAACGAAAGGAAATTAAAGGCAGCCAATCAGCAAAGAAGAAGTCAAATTATCACTCTTCGCAGATGATATGATACTATATGTGGAAAACCCAAAAGACTCCACTCCAAAACTGCTAGAACTTATACAGGAATTCAGGAAAGTGTCAGGATATAAAATCAATGCACAGAAATCAGTTGCATTTCTCTAAACCAACAGCAAGACAGAAGAAAGAGAAATTAAGGAGTCCATCCCATTTACAATTGCATCCAAAACCATAAGATACCTAGGAATAAACCTAACCAAAGAGCCACAGAATTTATACTCAGAAAACTATAAAGTACTCTTGAAAGAAATTGAGGAAGACACAAAGAAATGGAAAAATGTTCCATGCTCCTGGATTGGAAGAATAAATATTGTGAAAATGTCTATGCTACCTAAAGCAATCTACACATTTAATGCAATTCCTATCAAAGTACCATCCATCTTTTTCAAAGAAATGGAACAAATAATTCTAAAATTTATATGGAACCAGAAAAGACCTCGAATAGCCAAAGGGATATTGAAAAAGAAAGCCAACGTTGGTGGCATCACAATTCCAGACTTCAAGCTCTATTACAAAGCTGTCATCATCAAGACAGCATGGTACTGGCACAAAAACAGACACATAGATCAATGGAACAGAATAGAGAGCCCAGAAATAGACCCTCAACTCTACGGTCAACTCATCTTCGACAAAGCAGGAAAGAATGTCCAGTGGAAAAAAGACAGCCTCTTCAATAAATGGTGCTGGGAAAATTGGACAGCCACATGCAGAAAAATGAAATTGGACCATTTCCTTACACCGCACACGAAAATAGACTCAAAATGGATGAAGGACCTCAATGTGCGAAAGGAATCCATCAAAATCCTTGAGGAGAACACAGTCAGCAACCTCTTCGACCTCAGCTGCAGCAACATCTTCCTAGGAACAACGCCAAAGGCAAGGGAAGCAAGGGCAAAAATGAACTATTGGGATTTCACCAAGATCAAAAGCTTTTGCACAGCAAAGGAAACAGTTAACAAAATCAAAAGACAACTGACAGAATGGGAGAAGATATTTGCAAACGACATATCAGATAAAGGACTAGTGTCCAGAATCTATAAAGAACTTAGCAAACTCAACACCCAAAGAACAAATAATCCAATCAACAAATGGGCAGAGGACATGAACAGACATTTCTGCAAAGAAGACATCCAGATGGCCAACAGACACATGAAAAAGTGCTCCATATCACTCGGCATCAGGGAAATACAAATCAATACCACAATGAGATATCACCTCACACCAGTCAGAATGGCTAAAATCAACAAGTCAGGAAATGGCCAATGCTGGTGAGGATGCGGAGAAAGAGGAACCCTCTTACACTGTTGGTGGGAATTCAAGCTGGTGCAGCCACTCTGGAAAACAGCATGGAGGTTCCTCAAAATGTTGAAAATAGAACTACCCTATAACCCAGCAATTGCACTATTGGGTATTTACCCTAAAGATACAAAAGTAGTGATCCGAAGGGGCATGTGCATTCGAATGTTTATAGCAGCAATGTCCACAATAGCCAAACTATGGAAAGAACCTAGATATCCATCAACAGATGAATGGATCAAGAAGATGTGGTATATATACACAATGGAATACTATGCAGCCATCAAAAGAAATGAAATCTTGGGGCGCCTGGGTGGCTCAGTGGGTTAAGCCGCTGCCTTCAGCTCAGGTCATGATCTCAGGGTCCTGGGATCAAGTCCCACATCGGGCTCTCTGCTCCGCAGGGGGCTTGCTTCCCTTCCTCTCTCTCTGCCTGCTTCTCTGCCTCTTGTGATCTCTGTCTGTCAAATAAATACATAAAATCTTAAAAAAAAAAGAAATAAAATCTTGCCTTTTGCGACAACATGCATGGAACTAGGGTGTATCATGCTTAGTGAAATAAGTCAAGCAGAGAAAGACAACTATCATATGATCTCCCTGATATGAGGAAGTGGTGATGCAACATGGGGGCTTAAGTGGGTAGGAGAAGAATCAATGAAACAAGATGGGATTGGGAGGGAGACAAACCATAAGTGACTCTTAATCTCACAAAACAAACTGAGGGTTGCTGGGGGGAAGGGATTTGGGAGAAGGGGGTGGGATATGGACTTTGGGGAGGGTATGTGCTTTGGTGAGTGCTGTGAAGTGTGTAAACCTGGTGATTCACAGACCTGTACCCCGGGGGATAAAAATATATGTTTATATAAAAAAAAAAAAAGAAGGGAATCTTTCTGCCCTTCAACAGATGAATGGATAAGGAAGATGTGGTCCATATACACTATGGAGTATTATGCCTCCATCAGAAAGGATGAATATCCAACTTTTGTAGCAACATGGATGGGACTGGAAAAGATTATGCTGAGTGAAATAAGTCAAGCAGAGAGAGTCAATTATCATATGGTTTCACTTACTTGTGGGGCATAACAAATATCATGGAGGACATGGGGTGTTGGAGAGGAGAAGGGAGTTGGGGGAAATTTGAAGGGGAGGTGAACCATGAGAGACTATGGACTCTGAAAAACAATCTGAGGGGAATGAAGTGGTGGGGGAGTTGGAGTCTGGGTTACCAGGTGGTGGGTATTATTGAGGGCACAGATTGCATGGAGTACTGGGTGTGGTGCAAAAATAATGAATACTGTTATGCTGAAAATAAGTAAATCTAATTTAAGAGAAAAAGAATATAAAATTAAAGAAAATAATGAAGATGAAAAGAAGAGAGAAAGAAACTATTAGATCACAAAGGTAGGCAGAGAACACAG
This sequence comes from Mustela nivalis, assembly GCF_964662115.1. Classification (NCBI taxonomy): domain Eukaryota; kingdom Metazoa; phylum Chordata; class Mammalia; order Carnivora; family Mustelidae; genus Mustela; species Mustela nivalis. Next base: position 74,172,268 of record NC_139040.1, read on the forward strand.
TGATGGCATAAAGTAAAATATTTGTATCATAGGATTCCCAAAAAAAAAAGTGCATGAGAAGTGGACTAAACTTTCTTTCAACAAATTATAGCTGAGAACATCCCTAATTTGGGGAAGGAAACAGGCATTCAAGTCCAAGAGGCACAGAGATTTCCAGTCAAAATTATAACAGCAACAAAAAAAGGTCAATATCAATATATATTATAGTGAAACTTGCAAAGTACAAAGATAGAGAATAAAAAGAAATAAAGTCTATCACAAGCAAGAGAAGAGAATTAATAAAAATCAAAACAGAAATCAAAGATATAAAAAAATTTAAAAAAAACAGAACAGACCAACAAAACTAGGAGCTTGTTCCTTGAAATAATTAACAAGATTGGTAAACCCCAAGCCTTACTTATAAAAAAGAAAAGAAAGGACCCACATTAAAAAAAAAAAGTCATGACTGTAAGATGAGAGATCACAACTAACATAGATAAAATAGAATTGTGAGAGAATATTATGAGCAATTATAAACCAAGAAACTAGGGAATCTCGAAGAAATTGATGAATTGCTAGAAACATAAAAACTACCAAAACTGCAACGGGAAAAATAGGACACTGAACAGAATCATCCAGCAAAGAAATTGAAGTAGTAAAAAAAAGAAAAAGAAAAGAAAAGAAAGAAATCCAACAAGCAGAAGTCCAGAGCTGAACAGCTTCCTAGGGAGTTCTACCAAACATTTGAAGAATTAATACCTATTCTTCTGAAATGTTAAAAAAAATAGAAATGAAAGGAAAATTTCCAAACTCATTGTATGAAGCCAAACTCATTGTATGAAGCCACCATGATCCCAAATCCAGACCAATTACCCACTAAAAAGGAGAATTACAGACCAATATCCCTGATGAACATGGATGCAAAAATTCTCAACAAGATATAAGCTAATAGAATCCAACAGTACATTAAAAAGGATTATTCTCCATGACCAAGTGGGATTTATTCCAGCACTACAGGAGTGGTTCAATATCCACAAATCAATTGATGTGTTACACCTCATTAATAAAAGAAAGGGAAAAAAAAACACATGATCCTCTCAATAGATGCAGGAAAACATGTGACAAAATACAGCATTCATTCTTGATTTTAAAAAATAGTCCACAAAGAAAAGACAGAGGGAACTACCTCAACATCATAAAGGCCATATAAAAAAATATTCACAGGTGACATCTTCCTCAATAGCAACACGTCAGTACCATGACAGGGATGTCCACACTCAAAAGTATTGTTCAACATGGTACAGGAAGTCCTTGCCCCAGCAATCAGACAATAGAAAGAAATAAAATACATCCAAATCATCAAAGAAGTCAAACTTTCACTCTTCGCAGATGACATGATACTCTACTTTGAAAATCCAAAAGACTTCACCCAAAAATTGCTAGAATTGATGCAGGAATTAAGCAAAATGGATGAATATAAAAATCAATACAAAGAAGTCAGTTGCATTTCTGTACAAAAACAATGAGACAGAAGAAAGAGAAATCAAAGAATCAGTCTAATTTACAATGGTACCAAAACCATAAGATACCTAGGAAGAAAACCTAACCAAAGAGATAAAAGATCTGTATTCTGAAAATTATAGAGCACTTATGGAAGAAATTCAAGAATACAGAAAGAAATGGGGAAAAAAATCCATAGTCATGGACTGAAAGAACAAATATTGTTAAATAGCTATACTATCAAAAGCAAACTACATATTTAAAGCAATCCTTATCAAAATACCATCGACATTTTTCACAGACTGGAACAAACAATTCTAAAATTTGTATGGAACCAGAAAAGACCCCAAACAGCCAAAGGAAAGTTGAAAAAGAAAACCAAACGCAAAGGCATCACAATTCCAGACTCCAAGCTGTATTTTAAAACTGTAATCATCAAGATGGTATTGTACTGGCACAAAAACAGTCACGTAGTTCAATGGAACAGAATAAATAACCCAGAAATGGACCCTCAGCTCTAGCTCAACTAATCTTCGACACAGCGGGAAAGAATACCAAATGGAAAAAAAACACCAAAAATGTTGTTGGAAAAATGGGACAGCCACATGAAGAAAAATGAAACTGGACCACTTTCTTACACCATACACAAAAATAAATTCAAAATGGATGAGAGGAGTGAAATAAGTTAAGCAGAGAGAGTCAATTATCATATGGTTTCACTTATTTGTGGAGCATAACAAATAGCATGGAGGACATGGGGAGATAGAGAGGAGAAGGGAGTTCGGGGAAATTGGAAGGGGAGGTGAACCATGAAAGACTATGGACTCTGAAAAACAATCTGAGGGTTTTGAAGGGGCGGGGGGGTGGGAGGTCAGGGTACCAGGTGGTGGGTATTACAGAGGGCACGGATTGCATGGAGCACTGGGTGTGGTGCAAAAATAATGAATACTGTTATGCTGAAAATAAATAAAAAAAAAATTTAAAAAAAACTGGATGAGAGACCTAGGTGTGAGCCAGAATCCAACAAAATCCCAGAGGAAAACAACAGCTAGCAACCCCTTCAACCTTGGCCACAGCAACTTCTTCCTAGACACATATCCAGAGGCAAGGGAGACAAAAGCAAAAATGAACTATTGGGACTTCATCTAGATAAGTCCCTTTTCCACACCAAAGAAACAGGCAATTAAACTAGAAGACAACCTACAGAATGGGCTAAGATATTTGCAAGTGACATATCAGATAAAAGGCTAATATCCAAAATCTATAAAGAACTTATCAAATTCAATACCTCAAAAATAAAAAGTCCAGTCAAGAAATGGGCGAAAGACATGAACAGAATTTTCTCCAAAGAAGCCGTTCAAATGACTAACAGACACATGAAAAAGTATTCCACATTACTTGTCTCAGGGAAATACAAATCATAACCCCAATAAGATACCATCTCACACCAAGAAGAATGGCTGAAATTTAACAACTCAGGAAACAACCAGTGTTGGTGAGGATGCAGAGAAAGGGGAACCCTCTTATACTGTTGGTGGGAATGCAAACTGGTACATCCACTCTGGAAAACAGTATGCAGCTTCCTCCAAAAGTTAAAAATAGAACTACCCTATGACCTGGCAATTGTACTACTAGCTCTTTATCCAATGGACACAAAGATGGTGATTCAAAGGGGCACCTGCACCCCAATGATTACTACAGCAATGTCCACAATTGCTAAAATATGGAAATGGCCCAGATGTCCATTGACAGATGAATGGATAAACAGGATTTTATATATATATATATATATATATATATACACACACACATATACATATATACACACATACATACATACATATACATACATACATACATAATGGATTTTAGGATTTCAGGGGCACCTGGGTGGCTTAGTGGATTAAGCCTCTGCCTTTGCCCCAGATCATGATCTCAGGGTCCTGGAGTCCAGCCCTGCATCTGGCTCTCTGCTCAGGAGGGAGCCTGCTTCCCCCTCTCTCTTTGCCTGCCTCTCTGCCTACTTGTGATCTCTCTCTCTGTCAAATAAATAAATAAAATATTTTAAAATATAATGGATTTTACTCAGCCATCAAAAAGAATGAAATCTTGTCATTTGCAACAATGGGGATGGAACTACAGTGTTTTATGTTAAATGAAATAAGTCAGTCAGAGAAAGACAAATACAGTATCATTTCACACATATGTGGAATTTAAGAAACAAAACAGATGAACCTAGGGGATGAGAAGAAAAACTAAAATTAGATAAAAACAGAGTGGGTAAACCATAACAAACTCTTAACTGTAGGGAACAAACAGTGTTGTTGGCAGGGAAGTGGGTGGGGTGGTGTGGTAATTGGGTGAAGGACATTCAGGAAGGCACTTGATGTAATGAGCACAGGGTATTATATGCAACTGATGAATCACCAAACTCTGCCCTGAAACTAGTAATACAGTATATGGTAGCTAGATTGAATTAAAGAAAGAGAGAAAGAAAGAAAGAAAAAAAAAAACAACATGATCCTTTCAATAGACGGAGGAAAAACATCTGACAAAGTATAACATCCATTCATGTTAAAAGCCCTCAACAAAATAAGGTTAGAGCGAACATAATAAAGCCCATTTATGAAAAACTCACAGCTAATATCACCCTCGGTGTGGAAAAAAGTGAGAGCCTTCTTCTACAGTCAGAAAGAATACAGGGATGTTCACTCTCACCATTGTTATATAACATACTACTGGAAGTCCTAGCCTCAACAATTAGACAACAAAAACTACAAAAGACATCTAATTATGAGATCCAGTGATGAGAAAGTCAAACTTTCATTCTTTGTAGATGATATGATACTTTACATAGAAAACCCAAAAGACTACACCAAAAAAAAATTTACTAGAACTGATGCACGAACTGAGTAAATTCATAGGATACAAAATCAATGTATAAAAGTCTGTAGCATTTTTATACACCATTAATAAAGCAGCAGAACGAGAAATCCAGGAATCAATCTCATTTGCAATTGCACCAAATACCATAAGATATCTAGGAATAAACCTAACCACAGAGGCTAAGGGATTTCTACCCTGAAAACTAGAAAACCCTGTTTAAAGATATTGAAGAGAACACAAATAATGGAAAAACATTCCCTACTCATGGACTGAAAGGACAAATAATGTCCTTTGCCTATATTATCCAAAGCAATCCAAAGCATTTAATTCAATCCTTACCAAAATAACAGCAGCATTTTTCACAGAGCTAGAACTAAAAATCCTAAAATTTGTATGGAACCATAAAAGACTGAATAGCCATTGCAATCTTGAGGTGGGGGTGGGGAAGCAAAGCTGTAGCCATCAGGATTCCAGACTTCAAGATATATTACAAAGCTGTAGTGATCAAGACAGTATGGTACCAGCACAGAAATGGACACATAGATAAGTAGAGCAGAATCAAAAACCCAGAAATGAATCCACAAATTTATGGTCAGTTAATCTTCAACAAATTATGAAATAATATCCAACGGAAAAAAAGACAGTCTCTTCAACAAATGGTATTGGGAAAGTTTGAAGGCAAATGCAAAAGAATGAAAATGGACTTTATACAAAATAATAGGTAAATAAATTCAAAATCAATGAAAGACCTAAACGTGAGACAGTAAATCATTGTAATCCTAGAGGAGAACACAGGCAACAACCTATTTTACATAGGCTGTATCAATTTCTACCACATATGTCTGCCGAGGCACAGGAAACAAAAGTAAAAATAAAGTAGTGGGACTTCATCAAGATTCAAATCTTCTGCACAGTGAAGGAAACAACCAATAAAACTGAAAGGAAACATACAGAATGGGAGAATATATTTGCAAATGACATAGATGATAAAGGGCTGGTAATCAAAATATATAAGGAACTTATAAAACTTCACACCCCAAAACATATAATTCATTTAAAAAACGGGCAGAAGCCATGAACAGACCTTTTCCCAAAGAAGATATTCAAATGGCCAACAGACACAAGGAAAGATGCTCAACACCCCTCATCATCAGGGAAACATAAATCAAAACTACAATGAGATATCACCTCATACATGTCTGATGGGCTAAAATTAACAATACAAGAAACATGTATTAGCAAGGATGTGGGAAAAGGGAACACTCTTGCACTATTGGTGGGAATACAAACTGGTACAGCCACTCTGGAAAATAGTATGTAGGTTCCTCAAAAAGTTTAAAATAGAATTACCCTATCACCCAGCAATTATACTACTAAGTATTTATCTCAAGGTTATAAAAACACTAATTTGAAGGGATATATGCACTCTGATGATTACAGCAGCATTATCTGCAATAACCCAATTACAGAAGTGGTCCAAGTGTCCATCTATTGATGAATGAATAAAGAGGTTGCTGTATATATATACAAAGACCATAAAAAATGAAATCTTACCATTTACAAAGATGTGAAGCAACTAGAGAATTTTATAATAAGTGAAATAAGTCAATCAGAGAAAGACAAATACCATATGATTTCACTCATTTGTGGAATTTAAGAAACAAAACAAGCAAGGAAAGGCAGGGAGAGAGAGAGGGAGGCAAACAAAAAAACAAACTGTTACCTGTAGAAAACAAACTGATGGTTGCCAGAGAGGGGGCCTGAATAAAATAGATGACGGGGATTAAAAAGTGTACTTGCTGTGATGAGCACCAGGTGTTGTATGGAAGTGTTGAGTGAGTCAGTACATTGTACACCTCAAACTAATATTACACTGTATGTTAACTAACTGGAATTTAAATAAAATCATAACAAAAAGTCAATGAAGGATAAAAAGTAATAGTTTGCAGTAGGATGATATACAGATCTTTGTTCAGGAAAGACCTAACATTTAAGGGAAATTATGTGAGACATATTTTCTTACAAATATACAAATATTCTGATTATTTGTAATTCATGAAGTGAATATTTTTGTTAGAATCAATATAAATATCACTGCAAAATTTGTATCCTTAAATAGTATAAATATCATTAATAGTTTAATCTTTTTGAATTATAATAAATATCACTGTATAATATTTCTATTCTTTTATATTAAAATTTTAAGATATGTTCACCCATATTTTATTATTTAAAAATTTTATTTATTTATTTGAATGAGAGAGAAAGTGCATGAGTGGGGTGGAGGGGCAGAGGGAGAGAGAGAAGCAGACTCCCTGCTGAGCAGGGAGCCTGATACAGGGCTGGATCCCAGGACCTTGAGATCATGACATGGGCCAAAGCAGACGCTTAGCCAACTGAGCCACTGAGGTGCACCTACCAATATTTTATTGTTAATATATTTGCTTTATCTTTGTATTATTACCAATCTCAAAAAAAATCTTTACCCTACATTTTCATTCTTTTTGTCCTGTGATGTTCTGGAATGATGATTCTTTCCATGTTAAGAAATACATCTAAAATATTTAAAAGGGACAAAAAATAAAATAAACTCAAGTCTGACCAAGTAATTCCAGTATTTACAACTCTGCAGTAACGATCCATTAACTATATACTGAGTACTTTAATTCCAAGTCCCATAATACCTTAAGTGGGATGAACTAGCATTTAAAGAAAAATGGAACAGAGTAGGAAATATTAGAAAACATTGCAAATAGTAATGGTAAAATACCAGTAATTGATTCATCGCATTCAATTTTAATTCCTCTGAGTTGGCTCCTTCAGAACATTGTAACAAACAGCATGAGGCATCTTCCCATACAGTCTTCTTCCTGGAACCAGAGAAAACTTTCCTCAGCTTTCTTGTGAGTCATTCCAGTGTGGCACCTTTGCTGAGTTCTGCATCCAGTGAACTACCTCCATGTTCCCTCCCATTGATCTCTGTCCAGGGACAGGGGGAAAGAGGGTCTTCCCATCTGTTATTTCCTTGGGTGCTCTATCACAAGCCTAAGGTTAGTGGCTGCTCCCTATATCTGCTTTTCCTATATTCGTAAGTTCTCTTTATTCCTTACTAGCAAATCAAACACTAATACAACCCCTTGTTATAATCAATGCTTTTTTATGCTAAGTTTCCCTTCTCAAGTTTCTGTTTTCTGTCCCTTGATTGGGTTCTAACTGAAACAAATATACTTGTTTGGTGAACTTTAGTTTTGGTTGTGGGTGTTTACTGGTTTATGACCATAATATCCATTTTGAAATTTCTACTTCATACAAATGGGAACTCAGAAAATGAAGTGAACAAGCTCTAAGTGTGGGTTTAAGAAAGGCATTTCTCGAGGAGGAGTCAATGGCGGAGAAGTAGCAGGCTGAGACTACTTCAGCTAGCCGGAGATCAGTTAGATAGCTTATCTAAAGATTGCAAACACCTGAAAATCCATCAGCAGATCAAAGAGAAGAAGAACAGCAATTCTGGAAACAGAAAAACAACCACTTTCTGAAAGGTAGGACCAGAGGAGAAGTGAATCCAAAGTGACCAGAAGCTAGACCCCGGGGGGAGGGGCCGGGTCCCGGCAAGCGGCGGAGCAACGGAGCACAAAATCAGGACTTTTAAAAGTCTGTTCCGCTGAGGGACATCGCTCCAGAGGCTAAACCGGAGCGAAGCCCACGCGGGGTCAGCATGGCCTCAGGTCCCGCAGGGTCACAGAAGGGTCGGGGGTGTCTGAGTGTCGCAGAGCTTGAGGTATTGGAACGGGAAAGCCGGCTACAGAGACAGAGCCCACAGTAAGCTCACAGCTCGGTGTAACCTTGAACCGGTCGCAGGCTCGGTGAGCTCGGAGCCCGGCCGAAGGTCAGGCAGACGGGAGTAACTGGCGCTGTTCTCTGAGGGCGCACTGAGGAGTGCGGCCCTGGGCTCTCGGAGACCAGGAGGCCGCCTTTTGTATTCCCGTCCTCCTGAACTCTACGGAAAGCGATCAGGGAACAAAAGCTCCTGAAAGCAAACCCGAGCGGATTACTCACCCTGGCCCCTGCTAAGGGCAGTACAATTCCGCCTGGGGCAAAGACATATGAGAATCACTACTACAGGCCCCCCCCCCCCCAGAAGATTAACAAGAAATCCAGCCGAAACCAAGTTCACCTACCAAGGAGTGCGGTTTCAATACCAAGGAGAGCAGCAGAATTCTAGAGGAGGAGAAAGCAAAGCACGGAACTCATGGCTTTTACCCTGTGATTTTTTTTTAGTCTTGCAGTTAATTTAATTTTTTTATTTTTTATTTTTTGGTTTTTTTTTGCTCACCTTCTGGTAAATTTTTTTTAACTTTTACCTTTTTCTTTTTTAACGTTTTTTAACCAGTTTATCTAATATATATATTTTTTTCTTTTTATATTTTTCTTATTTGTTTTCTTTTTTTTAATTCTTTTTTTTTCTTTCTTCCTTTTTGAACCTCTTTTTATCCCCTTTCTCCCCCCTCACAATTTGGGATCTCTTCTAATTTGGTTAAAGCATATTTTCCTGGGGTTGTTGCCACCCTTTTAGTATTTTACTTGCTCCTTCATATACTCTTAGCTAGACAAAATGACAAGAAGGAAAAATTCAACTCAAAAAAAAAAGAACAAGAGGCAGTACCGAAGGCTAGGGACCTAGTCAATACAGACATTGGTAATATGTCAAATCTAGAGTTCAGAATAACAATTCTCAAGGTTCTAGCCGGGCTCGAAAAAGGCATGGATAATATTAGAGAAACCCTCTCGAGAGATATAAAAGCCCTTTCTGGAGAAATAAAAGAACTAAAATCTAACCAAGTTGAAATCAAAAAAGCTATTAATGAGGTACAATAAAAAATGGAGGCTCTCACTGCTAGGATAAATGAGGCAGAAGAAAGAATTAGTGATATAGAAGACCAAATGACAGAGAATAAAGAAGCTGAGCAAAAGAGGGACAAACAGCTACTGGACCACGAGGGGAGAATTCGAGAGATAAGTGACACCATAAGATGAAACAACATTAGAATAATTGGGATTTCAGAAGAAGAAGAAAGAGAGAGGGGAGCAGAAGGTATACTGGAGAGAATTATTGGGGAGAATTTCCCCAATATGGCAAAGAGAACGAGCATCAAAATTCAGGAGATTCAGAGAATGCCCCTCAAAATCAATAAGAATATGCCCACACCCTGTCACCTAATAGTAAAATTTACAAGTCTCAGTGACAAAGAGAAAATCCTGAAAGCAGCCCAAGAAAAGAAGTCTGTAACATACAATGGTAAAAATATTAGATTGGCAGCTGACTTATCCACAGAGACCTGGCAGGCCAGAAAGAGCTGGCATGATATTTTCAGAGCACTAAACGAGAAAAACATGCAGCCAAGAATACTATATCCAGCTAAGCTATCATTGAAAATAGAAGGAGAGATTAAAAGCTTCCAGGACAAACAGAAACTGAAAGAATTTGCAAACACCAAACCAGCTCCACAGGAAATATTGAAAGGGGTCCTCTAAGCAAAGAGAGAGCCTACAAGTGGTAGATCAGAAAGGAACAGAGACCATATACAGTAACAGTCACCTTACAGGCAATACAATGGCACTAAATTCATATCTCTCAATAGTTACCCTGAATGTTAATGGGATAAATGCCCCTGTCAAAGGACACAGGGTATCAGAATGGATAAAAAAACAAAACCCATCTATATGTTTCCTCCAAGAAACTCATTTTAAGCCCGAAGACACCTCCAGATTAAAGTGAGGGGGTGGAAAAAATTTTGCAATGCTAATGGACATCAGAAGAAAGCAGGAGTGGCAACCCTTATATCAGATCAATTAGATTTTAAGCCAAAGACTATAATAAGAGATAAGGAAGGACACTATATCATACTCAAAGGGTCTGTCCAACAAGAAGATCTAACAATTTTAAATATCTATGCCCCCAACGTGGGAGCAGCCAACTATATAAACCAATTAAAAACAAAATCAAAGAAACACATAAACAATAATACAATAATAGCAGGGGACTTTAACACTCCCCTCACTGAAATGGACAGATCATCCAAGCAAAAGATCAGCAAGGAAATAAAGGCCTTAAACGCCACACTGGACCAGATGGACATCACAGATATATTCAGAACATTTCATCCCAAAGCAACAGAATACACATTCTTCTCTAGTGCACATGGAACATTCTCCAGAATAGATCACATCCTCGGTCCTAAATCAGGACTCAACCGGTATCAAAAGATTGGGATCATTCCCTGCATATTTTCAGACCACAATGCTCTAAAGCTAGAACTCAACCACAAAAGGAAGTTTGGAAAGAACCCAAATACATGGAGACTAAACAGCATCCTTCTAAAGAATGAATGGGTCAACCGGGAAATTAAAGAAGAATTGAAAAAAATCATGGAAACAAATGATAATGAAAATACAACGGTTCAAAATCTGTGGGACACAACAAAGGCAGTCCTGAGAGGAAAATATATAGTGGTACAAGCCTTTCTCAAGAAACAAGAAAGGTCTCAGGTACACAACCTAACCCTACACCTAAATGAGCTGGTGAAAGTACAAGAAAGAAACCCTAAGCCCAGCAGGAGAAGAGAAATCATAAAGATCAGAGCAGAAATCAATGAAATAGAAACCAAAAAAACAATAGAACAAATCAACGAAACTAGGAGCTGGTTCTTTGAAAGAATTAATAAAATTGATAAACCCCTGGCCCGACTTATCAAAAAGAAAAGAGAAAGGACCCAAATAAATAAAATCATGAATGAAAGAGGAGAGATCACAACTAACACCAAAGAAATACAAACTATTATAAGAACATACTATGAGCAACTCTATGCCAATAAATTTGACAATCTGGAAGAAATGGATGCATTCCTAGAAACATATAAACTACCACAACTGAACCAGGAAGAAATAGAAAGCCTGAACAGACCCATAACCAGGAAGGAGATTGAAACAGTCATTAAAAACCTCCAAACAAACAAAAGCCCAGGGCCAGACGGCTTCCCTGGGAATTCTACCAAACATTTAAAGAAGAACTAATTCCTATTCTCCTGAAACTGTTCCAAAAAATAGAAATGGAAGGAAAACTTCCAAACTCATTTTATGAGGCCAGCATCACCTTGATCCCAAATCCAGACAAGGATCCTATCAAAAAAGAGAGCTATAGACCAATATCCTTGATGAACACAGATGCGAAAATACTCAACAAAATACTAGCCAATAGGATTCAACAGTACACTAAAAGGATTATTCACCACAACCAAGTGGGATTTATTCCAGGGCTGCAAGGTTGGTTCAACATCTGCAATTCAGTCAATGTGATACAACACATCAATAAAAGAAAGAACAAGAACCATATGATACTCTCAATAGATGCTGAAAAAGCATTTGACAAAGTACAGCATCCCTTCCTGATCAAAACTCTTCAAAGTGTAGGGATAGAGGGCACATACCTCAATATCATCAAAGCCATCTATGAAAAACCCACCGCAAATATCATTCTCAATGGAGAAAAACTGAAAGCTTTTCCACTAAGGTCAGGAACACACCAGGAATGTCCATTATCACCACTGCTATTCAACATAGTACTAGAGGTCCTAGCCTCAGCAATCAGACAACCAAAGGAAATTAAAGGCATCCAAATCAGCAAAGAAGAAGTCAAATTATCACTCTTAGCAGATGATATGATACTATATGTGGAAACCCAAAAGACTCCACTCCAAAACTGCTAGAACTTATACAGGAATTCAGTAAAGTGTCAGGATATAAAATCAATGCACAGAAATCAGTTGCATTTCTCTACACCAACAACAAGACAGAAGAAAGAGAAGTTAAGCAGTCAATCCCATTTACAATTGCACCCAAAACCATAAGATACCTAGGAATAAACCTAACCAAAGAGCCACAGAATCTATACTCAGAAAACTATAAAGTACTCATGAAAGAAATTGAGGAAGACACAAAGAAATGGAAAAATGTTCCATGCTCCTGGATTGGAAGAATAAATATTGTGAAAATGTCTATGCTACCTAAAGCAATCTACACATTTAATGCAATTCCTATCAAAGTACTATCCATCTTTTTCAAAGAAATGGAACAAATAATTCAAAATTTTATATGGAACCAGAAAAGACCTCGAAGAGCCAAAGGGATATTGAAAAAGAAAGCCAAAGTTGGTGGCATCACAATTCAGGACTTCAAGCTCTATTACAAAGCTGTCATCATCAAGACAGCATGGTTGGCACAAAAACAGACACATAGATCAATGGAACAGAATAGAGAGCCCAGAAATAGACCCTCAACTCTACAGTCAACTAATCTTCGACAAAACAGGAAATACTGTCCAATGGAAAAAAGACAGCCTCTTCAATAAATGGTGCTGGGAAAATTGGACAGCCACATGCAGAAAAATGAAATTGGACCATTTCCTTACACCACACACGAAAATAGACTCAAAATGGATGAAGGACCTCAATGTGCGAAAGGAATCCATCAAAATCCTTGAGGAGAACACAGGCAGCAACCTCTTCGACCTCAGCCGCAGCAACATCTTCCTAAGAACAACGCCAAAGGCAAGGGAAGCAAGGGCAAAAATGAACTATTGGGATTTCATCAAGATCAAAAGCTTTTGCACAGCAAAGGAAACAGTTAACAAAATCAAAAGACAACTGACAGAATGGGAGAAGATATTTGCAAACGACATATCAGATAAAGGACTAGTGTCCAGAATCTATAAAGAACTTAGCAAACTCAACACCCAAAGAACAAATAATCCAATCAAGAAATGGGCAGAGGACATGAACAGACATTTCTGCAAAGAAGACATCCAGATGGCCAACAGACACATGAAAAAGTGCTCCATATCACTCGGCATCAGGGAAATACAAATCAAAACCACAATGAGATATCACCTCACACCAGTCAGAATGGCTAAAATCAACAAGTCAGGAAATGACAGATGCTGGCGAGGATGCGGAGAAAGGGGAACCCTCCTACACTGTAGGTGGGAATGCAAGCTGGTGCAGCCACTCTGGAAAACAGCATGGAGGTTCCTCAAAATGTTGAAAATAGAACTACCCTTGACCCAGCAATTGCAGTATTGGGTATTTACCCTAAAGATACAAATGTAGTGATCCAAAGGGGTACGTGCACGCGAATGTTTATATCAGCAATGTCCACAATAGCCAAACTATGGAAAGAACCTAGATGTCCATCCACAGATGAATGGATCAAGAAGATGTGGTATATATACACAATGGAATACTATGCAGCCATCAAAAGAAATGAAATCTTGCTATTTGCGACAACATGGATGGAACTAGAGCGTATCATGCTTAGCGAAATAAGTCAAGCAGAGGAAGACAACTATCATATGATCTCTCTGATATGAGGAAGCGGTGATGCAACATGGGGGCTTAAGTGGGTAGGAGAAGAATCAATGAAACAAGATGGGATTGGGAGGGAGACAAACCATAAGTGACTCTTAATCTCACAAAACAAACTGAGGGTTGCTGGGGTAGGGGAGTTGGGAGAAGGGGGTGGGGTTATGGACATTGGGGATGGTATGTGCTTTGGTGAGTGCTGTGAAGTGTGTAAACCTGGTGATTCACAGACCTGTACCCCTGGGGATAAAAATATATGTTTATAAAAAATAAAAAATTAAAAAAAAGGAAGGCATTTCTCAAAAACAGAATTTTGACAAAATAATTGAAAAGGATCCTGTAAGAAAGAGAAAGTATGTTTAAACAAGCCATTATGAACAAGCAAATAGCCCTTGCAGCTCTTCAGTGAAATCACATTTTTAAAAAAATGTATAAAGCATGAATGACAGGGTATTTGACAAATAATGACAAATGATAGCAAATGACAACAGACAAACAGCACAATAACAGTAAGAATTGTATTAAGAAGACTAAAGCCCAGGGACGCCTGGGTGGCTCAGTTGGTTAAGCAGCTGCTTTCGGCTCAGTTCATGATCCCAGCGTCCTGGGATCGAGTCCCACATCGGGCTCCTTGCTTGGCAGGGAGCATGCTTCTCCCTCTGCCTCTGCCTGCCATTCTGTCTGCCTGTGCTTACTCTCTCCCCCTCTCTCTCTCTGATAAATAAATAAAATCTTTAAAAAAAAAAAGAAAAAGACTAAAGCCCAGAGTGAAATAATTTAATAAAAATTGCTAATAATACAAAATGCCTTATTAAACGTTGGATCAAAGCCATAAAAACACAAATAATGGCCTCACTATTTGAGAAACAGTATCATACTATCAGATAAAAATGAACTACTCCTATTTTGTACCATTTTCTCTTTGAAGAAGAATGATTATCAAAATACATATGGTAGAAAAACATTGTTATGAGAGACTAAAAATGCAATTTGGTAGGTAGGAAAGAGTAAGATAACAACCAGCTGTTCTAAAATAAATAAACTTCCAAAACCAGATATATTATAAATTAGGATACTGAAAGAAACTACTACTAGACTGATAACAGGAGAGGTACAGGAAGAGTGAGTATAAGGTTTCAGATTTTCTTAAAAGGAAGAAAGGTAAAACCCCAAAACTATATAAACTACAATAGTGAAAGTAATATGAAATCCCAGCAAAATTCTAGAACAAATTACTAAATAGATGGCTTATGAATAACCATGTGTTATTATTATTGTTTAATAGTAGCTAACATAAATCCAGTACATCTAGTATTGCCAACTAAAACTTTATTGTTTGGGTTGTTAGCCTGGAATACAAAATGAAACAAGAGATATAGTGTATCTTGTTCATTTAATTATTTGACAAATTTCTGATGAGAAATATTGTAAAGCTGTCAATCTCATGGTGAAAGAAACAATTTTTCCAAAATTCTAATTTTCACTTGAAAGTCTAAATTTAATCATTTGTAACAAATACTCCCAGTTGTTTGCCTTAAAATAAGAGTTTCATATTCATCCATTATTGAGAAAATGTCTACAAAATGTTGGAATAGCCATAGACTTTTTGCCTGTTGTCCTTCAGGAAAACAATGGTATTCCATGAGAAAAACTGCTAGTTTGACTCAAAGTTCAGCCATACAAGTGCTTTTCCTAAAGGCAAACATCAAACTTCTTTATGCAGCAAATGTGCTTTATGTACACTTCCTCTTTTGTCAAATAAAGAGTATTAAATGACATATACTCAGGGTTAAAATTCTAAAAAGTTATTTTTTATTGTTTTTTCATCAAAGATAATTATTTCTTTTGAGAGAAAGAGTGTGTATTGGAAGAGGGAAGAGCAGAGGGAGAGGGATAGAGAAACTCAAGCCAACTTGCCCTGAACACAAAGCCCAACACAGTGCTCAATCTCACCACCCTGAGATCATACCTGAGCCAAAACCAAGAGTCAGACGCTCAACCAACTAAGCCACCCAGGTGCCCCTCGGCAAAGAAATTCTTAGGTGGAAGTTATTTTCTTGTGGTGTGTTGTGGTAAATACTACAGTAGCCACTTGTACAATTTGGTGCCACTTCCTTGATTTACTTGTGCTAAAATGCCATTGTTTTTAGCTCATCAGTGGGAATATCAACGTAGTAAGAAAAAAGCAAAATAACATCATAGCATTATTTTGAAAATAATTTTGACCTCATGGACCCCTCAAGGTCCTTGGACAATACTCTAAGGAACACTGGTATAGTGGGAAAGATAATGGTTTTTAAACTATATAGATTTGCATTCAAATTCTGCTTTTTCAGTGGATTTTGCAGTTGGAAAATTTAAAATTCAATTTAGTAAACACATAGTGTCTTATTAGCTTCAGGGGTAGAATTTAGTGATCCACCGGTTTCATATAACACCCGGGGCTCATCACATCATCTGCCCTCCTTAATGCCCATTACCTAATTATACCACCCTACCCACTTCCCCTCCAGCGACCCTGTTTGTTCCCTATAGTTAAAAATCTCTTATGGTTTGCCCCCTCTCTGTTTTTATCTTATTTTAGTTTTACTTCCTTTCCCTTTTGTTCACCTGCTTTATTTCTTAAATTACACATATGTGTGAAATCAAATGTTATTTGTCTTTCTCGACTTATTTCACTTAGCATAATACACTCTAATTCCAACCATATTGTTGCAAATGGCAAGGTTTCATTCTTTCTGGTGGCTCAGTAATATTCCATTTTATATATATATATATACAAACATACATACACACACACATATATACATGTATATATATATATATATATATATATATATAATCTCTTCTCTACTATTAAAAGATTTTATTTATTTATTTGAGAGGGAGAGAACGAGAGAGTGCATGAGAGGGGAAAAGGTCAGAGGGAGAAACAAACTCATTGTGAAGCTGGGACCCTGATGCAGGACTTGATCCTGGGACTCTGGGATCAAAAGCAGTGGCTTAACCAACTGATCCACCCATGTGCCCCTATACCATATCTTTTTATCCATTTATCTGTTAAGGGACA
The DNA here is from genome assembly GCF_964662115.1 of Mustela nivalis. Lineage (NCBI taxonomy): Eukaryota > Metazoa > Chordata > Mammalia > Carnivora > Mustelidae > Mustela > Mustela nivalis. The sequence goes on from NC_139040.1 coordinate 74,189,116, forward strand.
TCTGGCCTCTCTCCATATTTTGGCAATTGTGGACATTGTTGCTATAAACATTAGGGTGCATGTGCCCCTTCAAATCACTATTTTTGTGTCCTTTGGATAAAAAGCTAGTGGTGCAACTGCTGGGTCATTTGGAGAAAACTGCATACTGTTTTCCAGAGTGGCTATACCAGTTTGCATTCCCACCAACAGTATAAGAGGGATCCCCTTTCTCTGCATCCTCACATGAGCTGTTTTCTGAGTTGTTAATTTTAGCTATTCTGCCTGGTGTGAGGTGGTATGTCAGTGGGGTTATGATTTGTATTTACTGATGCCAAATGATGTGGAGCATTTTTTTCTGTTAGTCATTTGAATGTCTTCTTTGGAAAAAGGTCTGTTAATGTCTTCTGCCCATTTCTTGACTGGATTATTTGTTTTTTTGGGTGTTGAGTTTGATAAGTTCTTTATAGATTTAGGGTACTAACCTTTTATTGGATATGCCATTTGTAAATATCTTCTCACATTCCATAAGTTGAGTTTTAGTTTTGTTGATTGTTTCCTTTGCTGTGCAAAAGCTTTTTAAAGGAGAACCTGCTCTTAAAGGGCTCACATACAGTCTCATTCAACTTGGGACCCAGCAATAAAATGCCATTTGGGAAAGTTCCTAGAAAAAAAAAAGTGAAATATATCATTTACTAGTCCTACAGTGTATGCTGAGCAAGCAAGAAACTGCTGAGACATTCTCTGGGAAGTGAGAAAGAGTTGGGCACAATTTGTGTGATCACATTCTATCTTGCTAATGATAATGCTAGTGAACAACATCTTCAGAATCTCACAATAACCTGTTAATACTGCTAAGCATACATGCTGACAGTCCCATGACCACCATAGTCATAGCTGCAGAAAGGGCAATATAGTCAGATGATATAGGATAAGTCCCTACCCGCCTGTCACCCACAGATCCAGCCACCAGGGCTGGAGGGAGAGCTCCAACCACTGGAGAACTTGCATTGTTCTAGATAGCTGGCGAGGTGGAGCTCTGTCCAGTACTATAGTCACAACAGCAACCATAGCACCCCATCAAGCGGAGTCTTGGGGGCTAACCCCACCACTTGTGTAGCCACAGAGGCCACCATGGTGCGCCAACAAGCTGGGCCACAACATAGCTTTGCCTACTATCACATCTCAAGCCTGTCAGGCTAGAGGCAGAACCCCACACACCTATGCATTTGCAGCTACAGCCATGGACGCCAAGCCATATGGGCAGGTGTGGGGAGGAGGCCTGTCCACCACCATGCCACAATAGTTGTTGCACAACAAGTAGGCAAATCTCAACAGGAGATGCCACTTAAACATCTCGAGTGTATTACATTTATGGGTACCATGGGACAATTCATAAGGCCACTTATGAATACATAAGGCCACAATACATAAGGCTACTCCTTCAAAACTGGGAAAGAGCTGGTTGGCCTAAAACATGGAAATAGAGAGGAAAATATCAAGGATGCAAAGAAATATGTTCCAAATGAAAAAAAACAAAGCCTCAGAAAAGGACCTTAATGAATCAGAAATAAGTAACCTACCTGACAAAGAATTCAAGTAATAGTCATAAAGATGAACAGCAAACTCAGATGAGTGAATACAGTGAGAATTTCAAAAAAGACAAAACATAAGAAAGTGCCAATCAGGAGAGGAATGTAATAAGTGAAATGAAAAGTACACCAGAGGAAATTGAAAGCAGATTAGATGATAAAAAGGAATTAATCAGTGAAAAGAAACACAAGGTAGTGGAAATCATCCAATCTGATCAACAAAAAGAATAAAGAAAAAAAGTCATCTGCGTGGCTCAGTCAGTTAAGCATCTGCCTTCAGCTCAGGTCATGATCCCAGGATCCTGGGATCGAGTCCCACATCATGCTCCCTGCTCAGCAGGGAGTCTGCTTCTCCCTCTCCCTCTGCCCTCCCCACTGCTTGTGTGCACGCTCTCTCTCCCAAATGAATAAATAAAATCTTTTTAAAAAGGGATACACAAAATAAAAAGATGTAAAATATGATGTCAAAAAAATGAAATGTGAAGAGGGAGTACAAATGTAGTGCTTTTAGAATGATTTCAAACCTAAGTGACTATCAACGTAAAACAGACTGCTACATATATAGGTTGCTATATATGAGCTTCCTAGTACCCACAAATCAAAAACCTGTAACAAATAAACACACACACAAAGTGAAAGGAATCCTACGATAACACTACACAAAGTCAGTAACTCACAAGGGAAAAGAGCAGAAAAAGAAGAAAGGAAAGGAAAACAACTACAGAAACAACCAGAAAATAATTAACAAAATGTCATTAAGTACATATGTATCAATAATTACTTTGACTATAAATGTAATAAATTCCTCTATCGAAAGGCATAGGTGAATGAATGGATTAAAAAATAAAGACACTTTTATATGGTGCCTACAACAGACTATCAGCTGATCTTTCAGGAGAAACTTAGTGGGCCAGAATAGAGTGGCATGATATAACCTGAAGTACTGAAAGGAAAAAAAAACTGGAACCAAGAACCCTACTCAGCAAGGGTACCATTCAAAACAGAAGAAATAAAGAGTTCTCCAAACACAGTGTAAAGATGTTGATCACTATTAAACCAGCCTTACAAAAAATGTTAAACTGGAAAGAAAGGCCATATCTAGAAGAAAATTAGGAAAGGAAAAAACTTCACAGTAAACTGAGTAAATTAATTACTTATAAAGTCAGATTGGAGGTTAAAAAATCCAAAGGAGGAAATCAGTTATATCTACAAAAATCAGTCACGGGAGAGATTGGGAAGAAGGTGAAGCAAGAAAATTCTCACCTCATATCATGAACACACCAAGAAAACAGGCACTTTAGTGCAACTAACTCAGAAACCAACCCAAAGACTGGCAGAACAGACATTCCAGTTAATCCTAGAGAGAAGGCCACATCAAAAAGGGCAGGAGGGACACAGATGATGTTGGGAACCAAACCTCCAGCAAGCCTAAGGAAAGGGATACCACAAGCATAGAGAAGCGAGAAGATCAGATCTTACCAGGCATCCAAGCATGGGGGAATTGCACTAAAAGAATAAATCTCTATGCACTAAAAGCATAACATTTGGGGTATAACTTTGTGAGCTTTTACAATCAGGGAGAATTAACTCTGGACACTTTGAAAATCAGTAGGCTTAGCTCCAAGTGAGCCATAGGGTGATAGAAAACTGGGTCCTTGCCCTTAAAGAAACAGCATAACAAACAACCCAGGCTAGATACAACATAGAAGCAGCAGTTTAAAAAGTGCCTGGGATATACATAAAGATTTATTTACTAATCTCAGAATATGTGCTGGAAAGACTTTGGCAAGAACAAAAGAGTGCTCCAGGCTTCATTACTCACATTCCCTCCAACAATTAGATAAAAGGACATTTTAGGAAACCAGCACTCTCCACCTACCTTGCTAATACCGAGTGTCCTGCACCCATGTTCTTCTGTGGATCCCTCCCCATCCAAACCACCCCACTTAGCAGACATTCCTCCAAAGAGACTCCTGCCACTGGCTACCAATGACACCCAAAGTCCCAGGGGCTGGCAGCATAAAAAGAGTGCCCTGCCAATCAGTGATACTGCAGCTGTAAGGGATAAACTTGGGACAGTAATCTAGTCTGACTGCTAGCACTGCTCACCAACAAAAATATGTCAGGTACAACACAGAAAGAGAGTCCTGAAATTCAGTGTGACTGCAGCTCCAGCAGATGCACTGGGGAAGTTACAGGGATTTACTGCCAGCCCCTCACCCAAGGAAATCCTCTGGAAGACACAGCAGGTAGAATACCCTGAAGGGTACTGCTACTGTAGCCCAGGAAAATAGACTGAGGGCAGGCATGAGGTCTGACTGCTGACACCACAAAATTACAAGTCAATGGTGGCCCCAAGCAGGCCTCTTAACAATATAAGGAAAAAACCCTGCCTGGTATACCCACAACAGACAAAATGTTACATTGACCCTGACTGGACTGAAGGCAAATACAGCTCAGCTACAACAATAAGGCACATTATCCCATATAGGAAACATACCTGGAGCAATTAGTTCTGGTGAACAGGGACATTGCACAGAAGGCACAAAGCAGGAAATGTGGCTAACTTTCCTAATACATAGAAACAAAGAGTTAAACAAAACGAGGATGCAGAGAAATACATTCCAAATGAAAATGCAGAACAAAACCATAGACGAGGGTAGCAAAATGATGGAAGAGTAGGGGATCTCAATTCATCAGGTCCCTTGAATTTAGTTATCATTCTGAACACCTATGAAGACAGCCTAAGATATAAGAAAATAATTGCTGGAATTCTACAAGTGGAAAAGCGACCAGTTTTGTAAGGTAGGTGTGGAGAAGTAAATCTGAGGGGATATATGGAGAGACAAATCTGAGGGGATATATGGGAAAGGACATCTGTAAGCCAGCTACCGAAAAATGATATAATGCCAGAGCACAAAATAGGAACTTTTAGAAATCTGCTCCTATGACAGACATCCCTGCCTGAAGGGTGTCAGGTAGCAAAGTGGGGCAGAATCCTAGATGGGACACTGGTTTCAGGATCCCTAGGGTCACACAAAGAAAGGGGGTGCCTGAGCCGACAGAGTTCCCTAGCATTGGAGCAGGGAAATTGGCTACAGTTGCCAAGCCCAAGAGTGGGATCTCAGCTAGGACTGCCATGAAGTGTAAACCAAGGCACAATCAGTCAACCACTATTCAACTGGGATCCCTGCAAAGGGCAGAAACTTGGTCACCTCCCTCCCTCCCCCAGGAGGATTTGTAAGGGTGTGCATCGCAGGAGTCTGCAGTGTGGCACACAACAACTGAAGACAGCTTTTCTTTGAGGGTTTACTGCAGAAGGGGCCACAATCTTTCAGCTCCAGGGATGGAGATCCAGGTGCAGCCATTTTTATTATCATCACTTAAAGTGGCATGAAAGGCTTCAGGGAACAAAACCAACATAGAATAATCTGAAGCAATGTACACTGAGCCTGGTCTCCTGGCCCCTCTGCTAGAAGACAAGCTGGAACATCAGGTGAATACTAAGTTTACAAAGCACACAGAACAGCGAATCTTCACCATTAAGAGACAGTAGCATATAGAATTTGAGTTTTTTTCTCATGATTATTTTATCTTTCAGTTTAAATTTTCCTTCTTATTTTTTCTTCACCCCTAGTTTATTTTATCAGCTCTTTGTCTTTGAGTTATTTTATTTTTTAAATGCATTTCATTCTTTTTAGTTTCTGATGTAGTGTTCATTCATTCATAGTTGTGTGTAACACCCATAGCTCATCAAATCACATGCCCTCCTTAAGTCTTTTTTAAATTTCAGTTTTACATTACATTTTATAGATATAGTCTTCATTTTTGTCTTCCTTTCACTGTATTCAGATTTATGCTTTAAATATGTATATATATTCATATATAAGCATATATATATATGTAAAGAATTGTAAAGAAAGCAATATATATATTGCTTGGATTTCTTTACAATTCTGGGATACAGCGTCATCTAACATACTAAAATAAATCTAGGACCAAGTGGATCCCCTTGTTTTGCCCACCTTGGGAGATTATATTCTCTCCCTTTCCCCTTTCTTTTTCTTTTCATTTTTGGTTTCTGGTATCTTCAGATTTGTCTAGTGTGTATTTTGCTTGGGTCATGGTTGATATTTTTTATTCTGCTCACTGGCTTACCCATTCTCCTCTGGGCAAAATGATTACACACAGGAATTCATAACAAAAAGAGGTAATACTCTCTGTCACAAATCTAATCAATATAAATATGTAAGAGCTGGAATTCAAGATAACAATTATAGTGTTAATAGCTGGCTTGAAAAAAAGCATAAAGACACTAGAGAATCTCATCAGAGATGAGATCTACTCAGGCCAAAATTAAAAATGCTTTAACTGAGATGCAGCCTAAAATGGATGCTTTAAAAGGTAGGGTAAATAACACAGAAGAAAGTCAGTGACATAGAAGACAAGATTATGGAAAGGAGGGAAGCTGAGGAAAACAACTAATGGGCCATGAGGGGAGCATTCAAGAAATCACAAATACCTTAAAGTGAAACAATATTAGAATTATTGGGGTCCCAGAGGAAAAAGAAAGAGAGAGAAAGAGGGCCAGAAGATATTTTTGAGCAAAGCCTAGCTGAGAACTTCCTTAATCTGGGGAAGGAAACTGGCATTCAAGTCCAGGAGGTAGAAAGATCCCCCCTCAAAATCAGTAAATATAGATTAACACCCTGGCATATAATATAGAAGCTTGCAACTTTTAGAGATAAAGAGAAAATCCTGAAAGCAGCTTGAGGCAAGAGCTCCTTAACCTACAGTGGCAGAAACAGACAATCTACAGAAACAGGAACTTTACAGGTAATACAAGGGCAGTAAATTCATATCTTTCAATAGTTACTCTGAATGTAAATGAACTAAATGTTTCAATCAAAGGCACAGGGCTGGTATTAGATTGCATAAAATAATATTGAAAAAATAAAATGTACAAAAAGGAATACCCATTCATGTGTGGTCTATAATAGACTCATTAGAGACATAAAGTCACCTCCAGATTGAAAGTGCAGTTTCCGTAGTGTAGGGATAGAGGCAACATATCAGTATCACAAAAGACATCTATGAAAAACCCACAGTGAATATCGTTCTCAATGGGGAAAAACTGAGAGCTTTTACCCTAAGGTCAGGAACATGGCAGGGATGCCCACTCTCCCCACTGCTATTTAACATAGTGCTAGATGCCTTAGCCTCAGCAATCAGAAAACAAAAAGAAATAAAAGGCATTCAAATTGTCAAAGAAGAAATCAATCTCTCATTCTTTGCAGAAGACATAATACTTTATGTGGAAGACCCAAATACTCCACCCCAAAATTGCTAGAACTCATAAAGCAATTCAGCAATGTGGCACGATATAAAATCAATGCACAGAAATCAGTTGCATTTCTATACACTAACACTGAAAGAAAAATTAAGGAATCAATACCACTTATAACTGGACCAAAAAAAAAAAAAAAAAGAAAGAAAGAAAGAAAAAAAAAACATATGATACCTAGAAATAAACCAAACCAAAATGTTTTTGGATCTGTACTCCAAAAACTACAGAACACTTATGAATGAAATTAAGGAAGAAACAAAGAGATGGAAAAGCATTCCATGTTCATGGATTGGAAAAATAAATACTGTAAAAATGTCTATTATGCCCAGAGAAATCGATACTTTCAAAGCAATCCTTATCAAAATTCCATCAACATTTTTCACAGAGCTGAAACTAATAATTCTAAAATTTGTATAGAACCAGAAGGACCCCAAATAGCCAGAGAAATATTGAAAAGGAAAACCAAAGCTGGTGGCATCACAATGTGTGACTTTATGCTGTATTGGAAAACCGTAATCATTATGACAGTATGGTACTGACACATAAACAGACACATAGATCAATGGAATAGAATAGAGGACCCCGAAATGGACCCTCAGATCTATACTCAACTAATCTTTGACAAAGCAGGAAAGAATATCCAATGGAAAAAGGGCTTCAACAAATTGTTCTGGAAAAATTGGACAGCCACATGTAGAGGGAAAATGGGCCATTTTCTTCCACCTTACACAAAGATAAACTTAAAATGGATGAAAGACATAAATGTAAATGTGAGGCAGAATCCACCAAAATCCTAGAGGAAAACATGGGCAGCAATCTCTTTGACCTTGGCCACAGCAACTTCTTCCTAGACACATCTCCAAAGGCAAGGAAAACAAAAGCAAAAATGAACTTCTCGGACTTCAAGATGTCAAGCTTCTGCACAGCAAAGAAAATAGTCAACAAAACTGAAAGGCGACTTATGTAATGGGAGAAAATATTTGCAAATGACATATTATATAAAGGGTTAGTATCCAAAATCTATTAAAAAAAAGGTATCAAACTCAATACTGAAAACAAATCCAGTCAAGAAATGGGCAGAAGACATGAACAATCTTTTTCTAAAGAAGGCATACAAATGGCCAACAGACATATGAAAAAATGTCCCACATCACTTGTCATCAGGAAAATATTAATCAAAACTCCAATGAGATTCCACATCCCACCAGATAGAATGGCTAAAAATAACAAGACAGGGAATATCAAATGTTCTTGAGGATATAGAGAAAGAGGAACACTTTTACACTGTTTGTAGGAATGCAAGCTGGTAAAACCACTTTGTAAAACAGTATGGAGTTTTCTCAAGAAGCAACTGCACTACTAGGTATTTATCACAAATATACAAATGTGATCTGAAGGGGCACCTGCACCCCAATGTTCATAGTAGCAATATACACAATAACCGAACTATGTAAATAGCTGAGATGTCTATCAACAGATGACTAGATAAAGATGTGATATATATATATGTGTGTGTGTGTATATATATCACATATAGATATGTGATATAGATAGATAGATAGATAGATAGATAATGGAAAAGTACTCAGGCATCCAAAGGATGAATACGTAACAATTTACACTGATGTGGATAGAACTGGAGGGTATTATGCTGAGTGAAATAAGTCAGTCAGAGAAATAGTATTATCATATGGTTTCACTCATATGTGGAATATAAGAGACAGAGGATCACAGGTGAAGGGAAGGAAAACTAAATGGTAAGTCATCAGAGAGGGAGAAAAACCATGAAAGACTCCTAACTATAGGCAACAACTGAGGGTCACTGGAGGGGAGAGGAGTGGGGGAATTAGGTTTTTCGGTGAGTGGCATTAAGAAGGTTATATGAGGTGATGAGTATGCGATGTTATATGCAACTGATGAATTACTGAACACTACATCTGAATCTAATGTAATCTAATCTAATCTAAGTAATATGTCTGGAGAAAAATTTACTTTTTTACCATTAACTTTTTTACTATTTACTTTTATAGTCATAAGTATACTCACTGGACCAGAAAAAAGATAAGAGGATCTCAGTGATACCTTCAAGAAAGAGATAGAAAATATAAAACAGAGGCAGTCAGAGATGAAAAATATAATTACTGAAATAAAAAAATATAGTAGAGGGAATCAATAGCAGATTAGAAGAGGTGGGAGAGTGGATTAGCTCCCTAGGATAGAGGGTAATGGAAAGCAACCAAGAACAGATGGCAAAAGGGGGAAAAAAAGAATAATAAAGAATGAGACTAGGTTAAGAGATCTCAGCAACATCATGAAGCATAACATTAACATTACAGGGATCCCAGTAAAGAGAGAGAGAAAGGGGAAGAAAAATTATTTGAGAGAAAGGGGAAGAAATGATAGCTGAAAAAGAAAGATACAGACACAGAGATGCCAGAAGCACAGACAGACCCAGCAAAATGAACCCAGGACATCTACATGAAGCAGAGAAAGACAATTATTGTGTTTCACTCATATGTGGAACATAAGGAGTAATGCAGAAGACCAAGGGGGCGGGGTGGAGGAAAACTGAATGGGAAGAAATCAGAGAGGGAGACAAACCATGAGAGACTCTGCACTCCAGGAAACAAACTGAGGGCTACAGAAGGGAGGTGGGTTGGGGATGGAGTAGCCAGGGGATGGGTATTAAGGAGGGCACATGTGGTGATGAGCACTGGATATTATATGCAACTAATGAGTCATTGAACACTACACCAAAAACTAAGGATGTACTATATATTGGCTAACTGAACATAAAAATAAATAAACACCTGAAAAAAGATGCATGATAATTAAATAGGAAAAAGTAATGATAAAGAGATAATTTTAAAAGCAACAAGATGAGTTCAAAATGCATAAGCAATTATATATGACCATAATGGTAACCACAAATCAGAAACACATGCTACATAAAAAATAAAGAGAAAAGAATCCAAGCATGGCACTAATGAAAACCATCAAACACAAGGAAGAGAGCAACAGAAGAAAAAGGAAAAGAGAAGAACTACAAAAAAATACCAGAAATCAAATAACAAAATGACAATGAGAACATACCTATCAGTAATTACTTTAAATGTAAATGGAATAAATGTACCAATCAAAAGATAGAATAGATAAGAACAAAAGCCATGTATATGCACCTACAAGAAATTCACTTCAGACCTAAAGACAAACACAGATTGAAAGGGAAGGGACAGAAAAACTTTTACCATGAAAATGGCAGTGAAAAGAAAGAAGAGGTACCAATACTTACATTGGACAAAATACATTTTAACACAAAGCCCATAACAAGAGACACAAAAGGACACTATATAATGATAAAGGGAACAATACAATAAGAGGATATAACAATTGTAAATATGCATTGAACATGGGAGTACCTGGATACATAAAACAACTATTTGCAGATATGTAGGAAGAAATTTTCAGAAATACTATCAGTACAGGACTTTAGCACCCCACTTATATCAATGGAGAGATCATCCAGACAGAAAATCAACAAGGAAAATTGGCTTTGAATGATATACTGAGCAGATAGACCTAACAGAAAAATTCAGAACATTGTATTCCCCAAGAGCAGGATGCACATTCCTTTCAAGTATGCATGGACACAAAGCAAGTCTCAATAAATTAAAGAAGATTGAAATCCTATCATGTATCTTTTCTAATCACAATATGAATCTAAAAATTAATCACAAGACAAAATCTGAAAAGACACAAATACATGGGAGCATGTATAATTAAACAGGAATTAGCATGTTATTTTAGTAGCATGTTATTTGTTTATGCTATAAATAACATGCTACTAAAAAATGAAGGAGTCAACCAAGAAACAAAGATGAAATTTAAAAAAAAATAAAGACAAATGAAAATCAAAACACAATGGTCCAAAATGTTTGGGATGAAGGAACTGAAATATTGCCTTTTACAACAGCATAATCTCCAGTCCGCTCCATGTTGATACAAAAGTTGTATATTCATCGTTTCTGAAGGAGGCATAATATCCCACTATATACACGGACCATAACTTCTTTACCCATTCATCTGTTGATTAGCATCTTGTCTCTTTCCACAGTTTGGCAACTGTGTGCATTGCTGCTATGAACACTAGGGTACATATGGCCCCTCTTATCATTTCATCTGTATCTTTGAGGTAAATACCTAGTAGTGCACTTGCAGGGTTATAGGGTAGCTCTATTTTTAATTTCTAAAGGAATCTCCACACTGTTTTCCAACGTGGCTTTATCAATGTCCATTCCCACCAACAGTGTAAGAGGATTCCCCTTTCTCCACATCCTCTCCAACATTTATTGCTTCCTGCCTTGTTTATTTTTGACATTCTAACTGCTGTAAGGTTGTACCTCAGTATGTTTTTTATTTGAATTTCCCCAACGGCTAATGATGATGAACTTTTTTTTTTTCATGTGTCTGCTAGCAAGCTGTATGTCTTCATTGCAGAAGTGTCTGTTCATGTATTATGCCCATTTTTTAACATGATTATCTGGTTTATTTGGGTGTTGAGTTTGATGAGTTCTTTATAGATCTTGAATATCAGCCCTTTGTCTGTAGTGTCATTTGTTAATATCTTCTCCCATTCTAGGAATGACTCTTTGTTTTGTTGACAGTTTCCTTTGCTGTGCAGAAACTTTTGATCTTGATGAACTCCCAGAAGTTCATTTTTACTTTTGTTTTTCTTTGCCTTTGGAGACATGTCTTGAAAGAAGTTGCTGTAGCTAATGTCGAAGAGGTTCTGCCTATGTTCTCCTCTTGGGATTTTGATAGGTTCCTGCCTCACATTGAGGTCTCTTAACCATTTTAAGTTTATCTTTGTGTATGGTTTAAGAGAATGGTCGAGTTTCATTCTTCTATATATAGCTGTCCAATTTTCCCAGCGCCATTTATTGAAGAGACTGTCTTTTTTCCACTGGATATTTTTTTTCCTGCTTTTTCGAAGATTATTTGACCATAGAGTTGAGGGTCCATATCTGGGCTCTCTACTCTGTTCCACTGATCTATGTGTCTGTTTTTATGCCAGTACCATGCTGTCTTGGTGATCACAGCTTTGTAGTAAAGCTTGAAATCAGGCAATGTGATGCCCCCAGCTTTGTTTTACTTTTTCCACATTTCCTGAGCAATTCGGAGTCTTTTCAGGTTCCATACAAATTTTAGGATTCTTTGTTCCTTCACTTTGAAAAATGCCTGTAGATTTTTCATTGGGATGGCATTGAAAGTATAGATTGCTCTGGGCAATAGAGAAATTATAACAATGTTTATTCTTTCGATCCATGACCATGGAATGCTTGTCCATCTTTTTGTGTTTTCTTCAATTTATTTCACTAATGTTCTGTAGTTCCTCAAGTACAGATCTTTTACCTCTTTGGTTAGGTTTATTCCAAAGTATCTTATGGTTCCTGGTGCTATAGTAAATGGAGTAGCCAACTACATAAGCCAACTGTTAATCAAAATACTTATATTGATATTAATGCATTAATTGTAGGAGATCTTAACAGACCATTCTCTGTAATAGAAAGAACATCTAAGCAGAATATCAATAAATAAGGGCTTTGAATGACACATTGGACCAGATGGACCTCATAGATATATATAGAACATTCCACCCTAAAACAACAGAATACTCATTCTTCTTGAGCTCACATGGAACTTTCTCCAGAATAGACCACATACTGAATCACAAATCAGGGCTCAACTGATACCAAAATATTGAGATTATTACCTGCATATTCTCAACATATTCTCAGACCACAGTGCTTTGAAACTGGAACTCAACCACAAGAAAAAGTTTGGAAGGGATTCAAACACTTGGAAGCTAAAGACTACCCTGCTTAAGAATGTTTGGATCAACCAGGAAATCAAAGAAGAACTTAAACAATTCATGGAAACCAATGAGAATTAAAATACATTGGTCCAAAACATATGGGATATGGTAAAGGCAGTCCTAATGGGGAAATGCATAGCCATCCAAGCCTTCCTCAAAAAAATGGAAAAATCCAGAATACCCCAGCTCTCTTTACACCATAAAGAACTGGAAAATCAACAACAAATTAAACAAACCCCATGCAAAAGAAGGGAAATGATCAAGATTAGAGCATAGATCAATGAGATAGAAGCTACAGTTTCAGTGGAACACATCAATGGAACTAGAAGCTGGTTTTTGGAAAGAATCAATAAGATTGATAAACCACTGGCTAAACTAATCCAAAAGAAAAGAGGGAGGACCCAAATTAATAAAATTATGAATGAAAGGGGAGATATCATGACTAACACCAAGGAAATAGAAACAATCATCAAAAATTATTATCAACAGGTCTATGCCAATATGTTAAGCAACCTAGAAGAAATGGACGAATTCCTGGAAACCTATAAACTTCCAAGACTGAAATAAGAAGAAATTGACAACCTGAATAGACTGATATCTAGTAAGGAGATTGAAGAAGTGATCAAAAACGTCCCAAAAAACAAGAGCCCAGGACCTGATGGATTCCCTGGGGAATTCAACCAAACTTTCAAAGAAGAAATAACACCTATTCTCCTGATGCTCTTTCAAAAAACAGAAACAGAAGGAAAACTTCCAGACTCTTTCTATGAAGCCAGCATTACCCTGACCTCCAAACCAGGGAAATACCCCCTCAAAAAGGAGAATTTCAGACCAGTATTCCTGATGAATATGAAAAAATGCCAAATTTCTCAATAAGATCTTAGCTAATAGGATCCAACGGTACACTAAAAAGATTATCCCCCATGATCAGGTGGGATTTATCCCTGGGATGTAAGTGTGTTCCAACATTTGCAAATCAATCAATGTGATACAACAAATCAATAAGAGAAGAAAGAAGAACCACATGGTCCTCTCAATTGATGCAGAAAAGCATTTGACAAAGTACACCATCTGTTCCTGATTAAAACTCTCCAAATTATAGGGATAGATGGACCATCCCTCAAGTTCATAAAATCTATGAAAAACCCACAGTGAATTTCATTCTCAATGGGGAAAAGCTGACAGTCTTCCCTTTGAGATCAGGAACAGGACAAGGATGCCCGCTCTTTCTACTGTTGTTCAACATAATACTAGAAGTCCTAGAAACAACAATCAGACAACAAAAAGAAATAAAAAGTGTTCAAATTGGCAAAGAAATCAAACTCTCTCTCTTTGCAGATGACATGATACTTTATATGGAAAACCCAAAAGTCTCCACCCACAAACCACTAGAACTCAGACAGCAATTCAGCAATGTGGCAGGATACAAAATCTACAAAAGATTTAAAGAAATCTAATACCTATGCTTCTAAAACTGTTCCAAAAAAACAAAAATAGAAAAGGAAGGAATTTACAAATTCTTTCTATGAGGCTAGCATTACTCTAATACCAAAAAAAGATAAATACACTACTTTGAAAGAAAACTACAGACCAATATTCCTGATGAAAATAGATGCAAAAAATACCTTCAACAACATACTAGCAAACAGAATCCAACAATACATTAAAAACTTATTTATGACAATCAAATGGGATCTATTCCTGTGTTACAAGGGTAGTCTCATATTCACAAGTCAATCAGTGTAATCCATCCTCTCATTAGAGAAAGGATAAAAGCCTTTCAGTAGACAGAAAAAGCATTTGACAAACTACAACATCCATTAATGATAAAAGCCCTCAACAAATAGGTTTAGAGGGAACATACTTCAACGTAGTAAGGGCTGTACATGAAAAACCCACAGCTAATACCACCTTAAATGGATAAAAACAGAGCTTTCCCTCTACAGTGAGGAACACAACAAGGATGTCCACTCTCACTACTTGTATTCAACATAGCACTGTAAGTCCTAGCCACAGCAATCAGACAAAAATAAATAAGAGGCATCCAAATCAGTCAGGGAGAAATAAAATTCTCTTTTTACAGATGACATGATACTATATGTAGAAAACCTGAAAGACTCCACCAAAAAACTGCTAGAACTGATAAATGAATTCAGTAAAATGGCATGATATGAAATTAATACCCAGAAATCAGTTCATCTCTGCAAACTAATAATGAAATAATAGAAAGAGAAATTAAGAAAACAGTCCCATTTACAACTACATTAAAAAATAACAAAATACCCAAAGATAAACATAACCAAGTAGGTGAAAGACCTGTAATCTGAAAATTATAAAACACTGATGAAAGAAATTGAAAACTCAAATTGAAGGATAATGCATGCTCATGTATTATAAGAATTATTATCATTTAAATGGCCACACTACCAAAGCAATCTACCGATTCAATGCAATCCTTATCAAAATACCAACAGCACTGTTTATTAAACAAATAATATTACAATTGGTACAGAACCACATAAGATGCTGAATAGCCAATGAAAGCTTGATACAAAAGAACAATGCTGGATGTATCACAATCCCAGATTGCAAGATATACAACAAAGCTGTAGTATTCAAAACAGTATGATAGGGGCACAAAAACAGGCACATAGATCAATGGAAGAAATAAAAGAGTCCAGAAAAAAACTTACGTTTATACAGTTAATCTGTAAGAGGAGGAAGGAATATACCAGGCTAAAAAGACAGTCTTACTCAGCAAATGGTCTTGGGAAAACTGGTCAGCTACATTCAAATGATGAAACTGGACCTGTTTCTTATATCATACACAAATATAAATCAAAATTTGTTAAACATCAAAATGTGAGACTTGAAAACATAAAAATCCTAGAAGAAAGCATAAGCAGCAATCTCTATGGCTTTGGCCACTGAAACATTTTTCTAGGTATGTCTCTTCTGGTAAGGAAAATAAAGCAAAATCAAACTTTCAGGACTACATCAAAATAAAAAGCTTTCGCACAGCTAAGGATATCACCAACAAAAAAGAAGACAACCTCCTAAATGGAAAATGATATCTGTAATGATATATCCAGTAGTGTGTTAATATCGAAAATATGTAAAGAACTTATACAAGCCAACACCAAGGAAAAAAAATATCAAATTAAAAAACAAGCAGAAACCCTGAGTAGACATTTTTCCAAAGAGGACACAGAGATGGCCAATAAACATATGAAATGATGTTCAATATCACTAATAATCAGTTAAATGCAAATCAAAACCATAATGAAATTATTACCTTATATCTGCCAGGATGTTTAAAATCAAAAAGACAGAAATAACAAGAGTTGGTAAGGAACCCAAACAATTGGTGGTAATGCAAATTGGTATAGCCATTGTGAAAAAACAGTATGGATGTTCCCCAAAAAATTATAAATAAAATTATCATATGATAAATTAATTCAACTACTGGCTATTTACCCAAAGAAAACAGAAAGACTAACTCAAAAAGGTACATTCACCCTTATGTTTATTGCGGCATTATTTACAATAGCCAAGATATGGATGCAACACAAAGGTCCATCCATAAATTAATAGATAAAGAAGTGATATACATATGCAATGGATATTGCTCAGCCATAAGAAAATGAGATATTGCTGTTTACAACAATATAATCGACCTAGAGGGTATAATGCTGTGTGAAATAAGTCAGAGAAAGACAAATACCACAATTTCACTCATATATGGGATATAAGAAAAAAAATGAATGAACAAGCAAAGAAAAAAGCCAAAAACTCCAGGACTCTTAAATACATAGAACAAACTGGTGGTTTGCACTTAAACATAGACCTGATCCTATACCACTCCTAGGAGAAAATGTAGAAGAAAAATTCTTTAAGATTGGACTGGGCAATAATTTTTGGTGTGCACCAAAAGCACAAACAAAATACACAAAATGGAACTATATCAAACTAAAAAGCTGTGTAAAAAATGTAACAATGGAAAAAAATGAAAAGGCAGTCTATGAGATTAGAGAAAGTATTTTCAAACCATATATCAGACAAGGAGTAACAGCCAAAATATATAAAGTACAACTCATAACAGAAAAACAATTCAATTTTAAAATGGGCAGAGAAGCTAGTTATTTTTCAAAAATAAACATCTAGATCACCTCCAAGTTTATGAAAAGATGCTTAATATCACTAATCACAGCCAACACAGAATATCACCCCACATCTGATGGAATGGCTACCATAGAGAAGACAAGAAATAGGAGCCCCTGGGTGGCTCAGCTGGTTAAGCATCTGCCTTCGGCTCAGGTCATGACCCCAGAGTTCTGGGATTGAGCCTTGTGTCAAGTGCTCTGCTCACTGGGGAGTCTGCTTCTCTCTCTCCTTCTTCCCCTCCACCCAACTCATGCTCTCCCTCTCTCTCTCAAATAAATAAATAAATAAATAAATAAATATAAATAATCATTAAAAAAAAAGAAGACAATATACAAAAAGTGTTGATGAGTATGTGGAGAAAAAGGAACACTTTTACATTATATATGGGAAAGGAAAATAGCAGGGAGGTTCCTCTGAAACATAAAATTACCATTAATTCCACTTTTGGGTATACATCCAAAGAATATGATAATATTTTTGCAATATTATTCACAATAGCCAAGATTTGGAAACAACCTAAGTGTCTGTCAACAGATGAAAGGATAAAAAAATATATATGAATATTAAGACAGCCATGAGAAAGATGGAAAGCCTATCATTTGTGAAAACATGAATGAACCTTGAGGGCATTATGCTGAGATGTGTTAACAAAGAAATACTGTATGGTATCATGTATATTTGGAATCTATGAAAGCTTAACTCAAGGAAAAGGGGTAAAATGAGGTCACTAAACGCTGGCAGGGTGGGAGGATTGGGGACAAATTGTTTAAGGGTAAAAACTGGAAACTAGAGAGGAGAATGGAGTTGGGAGAAATTGGAAGGGGAGGTGAACCATGAGAGACTATGGAGTCCGAAAAACAATCTGAGGGGTTTGAAGTGGCGGGGGGGTGGGAGGTTGGGGTACTGGGTGGTGGGTATTATGGAGGGCACGGATTGCATGGAGCACTGGGTGTGGTGAAAAAAATAATGAATACTGTTTTTCTGAAAATAAATAAATTAATTTATAAAAAAAAGAGTCTATCAGCACTGGAAAAAAAACAAAAAACAAAAAACTGGAAACTAGTAGTTAAAGAAATCCTGGCAAAGCTAATGCACAGCATAATGATTACAGTCGATGGCACTGTATTATAAGGTTAAAGTTGCTAATAGATTAGATCTTACTTGTGCCCACCACCAAAAAATGATAATTATGTAACATAATAGAGGTGTTAGTTAATTCTATGGTAGTAATCATATTGCAACATATAAATATATCAAATCATTATGTTGTACACATAAAGCTTACACAATGTTATATATCAATTTTATTTCAATCATTATGTTGTACACATGAAACTTACATAATGTTATATATCAATTTTATTTCAATAATAAAATTTAATAAAGATTATTATAAGAATGAAAAAGAAGAAAATAAAATATCTTGAGACAAAAATTAAAACACAACATACCAAAGCATATTAAGATGTAGTAAAAGCAGTACTAAGAGATAACTGTATAGCAGCTCACACTTATTTAAAAAGAAGAAAGAGGGGTGCCTGGGTGGCTCAGTGGGTTAAGCCTCTCCCTTTGGCTTAGGTCATGATCTCAGGGTCCTGGGATTGAGTCCTACATTGGGTTCTCTGCTCAGCAGGGAGCCTGCCTCCCCCTCTCTCTCTGCCTGCCTCTCTGCCTACATGTGATTTCTCTCTGTCAAATAAATAAATTAAATCTTTTTTTAAAAAAAAAGAAGGAAGATTTCAAATCTTTCTTAATTTTACATGTCAAGGAACTTAGAAAGAAAAAACCATATCCAAAGTTAGTAGAAGGAAATAAACATCAGAGCAGTAATAGATGAAATAAAAAAAAAAGAATAAAAGGTCAAGTTGATTTTTTAAAATGAAAACAAAATTAAAAAAACACCAGCTAAGAAGGCCAAAGTTGGTGGCATCGCAATTCCAGACTTCAAGCTCTCTTACAAAGCTGTCATCATCAAGACACTATGGTACTGGAACAAAAACAGACTCATAGCTCAATGGAACATAAAAGAGAGCCCAGAAATAGATCCTCAACGCTATGGTCAACTAATCTTCAACAAAGCAGGAAAGAATGTCCAATGGAATAAAGACAGTCTCTTCAACAAATGGTGTTGGGAAAATTGGTCAGCCACATGCAGAAAAATGAAACTGGATCACTTCCTTACACCACACACAAAAATAGACTCCAAATGGATGAAGGACCTCAATGTGCGAAAGGAATCCATCAAAATCCTTGAGGATAACTATAGGGAGCAACCTCTCCAACCTCAGCCACAGCAACTTCTTCCTAGGAACATCGCCAAAGGCAAGGGAAGCAAGGGCAAAAAGGAACTAGTGGGACCTCATCAAGATCAAAAGCTTTCGCACAGCAAAGGAAACAGTCAACAAAACCAAAAAACAACTGACAGAATGGGAGAAGATATTTGCAAACGACATATCAGATAAAGGACTAGTATCCAAAATCTATAAAGAGCTTATCAAACTCAACACCCAAAGAACAAAGAATCCAATCAAGAAATGGGCAGAGGACATGAACAGACATTTCTGCAAAGAAGACATCCAGATGGCCAACAGACATATGAAAAAGTGCTCCACATCACTAGGCATCATGGAAATACAAATGAAAATCAGAGTGAGTTACCACCTCACACCAGTCAGAATGGCTAAAATTAACAAGTCAGGAAATGACAGATGCTGGCGAGGATGCGGAGAAAGGGGAACCCTCCTACACTGTTGGTGGGAATGCAAGCTGGTACAACCACTCTGGAAAAGAGCATGGAGGTTCCTCAGAAAGTTGAAAATAGAGCTACCCTACGACCCAGCAATTGCACTACTGGGTATTTACCCTAAAGATACAAATGTAGTGATCTGAAGGGGCACATGCACCCAAATGTTTATAGCGGCAATCTCCACAATAGCCAAACTATGGAAAGAACCTAGATGTCCATCAACAGATGAATGGATAAAGAATAAGTGGTATATATATACAACGGAATACTATGTAGCCATCAAAATAAATGAAATCTTGTCATTTGTGATGTCATGGAACTAGACGGTATTATGCTTAGCAAAATAAGTCAATTGGAGAAAGACAACTATCATATGATCTCCCTGATATGAGGAAGTGGAAATGCAACATATGAGGTTTGGGGGGTGGGAAAAGAATAAATGAAACAAGATGCGATGGGTTGGGAGACAAACCATAAAAGACTCTTAATCTCACAAAACAAACTGAGGGTTGCTGGGGGGAAGGGGGAAGGAAAGGGTGGTGAGATTATGGACATTGGGGAGGGTATGTGCTATGGTGAGTGCTGTGAAGTGTGTAAACCTGGCAATTCACAGACCTGTACCCTTGGGGCTAATAATACATTATATGTTAATTTTTTTAAAAAAGCACCAGCTAGATTAACTAAGGAAATAGAAAACCCAAGTTTAAAAAATGCGAGAGGAGTTATTACAACTGTTGTCATGTAAAGGATTATAAGAGACTACTATGAATAATTATACACCAACAAAATGGGTACTCTGGAAGAAATAGATAAATTTATAGGAACACACAACCTATCAAAATCTGAATAAGGAATTGAAAACTAAACAGTCCTGTATCTGGCTTTGGTATTAGGTTAATGCTGACCTCATAAAATGAGTTTGGAAGTGTTTATTCCTCTGATTTTTTATTTGGAACAATTTGAGAAAGATTAGTGTTAATTCTTTAATGTTTGGTAGAATTCATCCATGAAACCACCTGGTTCTGAGCTTTTTATTGTTATTGTTGTTGGAACATTGTTAAATTACTCATTTAGTCTCCTTAGCCAGAAAAAAAAGAATATTAGAAGAAAACTATAGTCTAATAACCCTGATGAATACAGATTCAAATTTCTTGAAAAAACTACTAGTAAAACAAACTCCATAGTACCTTAAAAAGATCACACACCATGAAAAGGTGGGAATTATTCCCAGATTCAAAGATAGCTCAAGCTCAACAGACAAAAATCAATCTATATGATATACCCACATTAACAGAATAAAGGGGAAAATTATATGATTACAGATGTATAGATGTAGAAAAATCATTTGACACATTGTAACACCACTTTACAATAAATAGCATTCAATGAATTAAGAATGGAAAGAACTTACCTCAACATAATAAAGGCCATATATGAAGAACCCACAGTTAACATCATACTCAATAAAAACTGAAAATCTTTCCTCCAAGGTCAGGAGTAAGGCAAGGATTCCAACTCACACCATTTCTATCAAACATAGTACTGAATTTTAGGATTTTTTATTTCTGTAAAAAAATGCCATTGGAATTTTGATAGGGTATTCATTGGATCTGTAGCTTGCTTTTGGTAGGATGGACATCTGAACGATATTCATTCCAATCCATAAACATGGTATGATGGTATATCTTTCCAATTAGTGTCCTCTGTAATTTCTAGCTAGAACAATAAGACAAATAAAGGAAGCTTAAAAGGCATCCAAGTTTAAACAGAAGTGAAATAAATCATCTCTGCTCAAAGTGACATGATCTGATATGCAGAAAAACCTAAAGACTACACACACACACACACACACACGATCCTAAAATTCAAACAAAACCAGAAAGTTCCCCAAACAACAACAACAACAAAAGGTTGAGCAAAAAAACAAAGGTAGAGTCCTCATACTTCCTGTTTTCAAAACATATTACAAAGCTACAGTGTAGTGCTAACATAAAGATGGACATACAATCCTAAGGACAAGACTATGGAGCCCAGAAATAAATACATGTATATACAGTCAACTGATACTCAACAAAGTTTTAATAATATGCAATGGGTAAAGGACAGTCTCTTCAATAAGTGGTGTTGGGAATATGAATATCTACATGCAAAGGAATGAAATTGGATCTTACATATCCACAAAAATCAAATCAAAGTGGATTCAAAACATAAATGTAAGACCTGAAACCATATAACTCCTAGAAGAAAACATAAAGAAAAAGCTTCAAAACATTACTTTGATGTGACACCAAAAATGCAGGCAACAAATGCAAAAATAGACAAATGGGAGTATAAACTAAAATGCATCTTTTTTTTTTTAAGATTTTATTTATTTATTTGACAGAGAGAAATCACAAGTAGACGGAGAGGCAGACAGAGAGAGAGAGAGGGAAGCAGGCTCCCTGCTGAGCAGAGAGCCCGATGCAGGACTTGATCCCAGGACCCCGAGATCATGACCCGAGCCGAAGGCAGCGGCTTAACCCACTGAGCCACCCAGGTGCCCCTAAAATGCATCTTCACAGAAATATAAATTGAGAGTGAAAAGGCAACCTATAGTATGGGAAAAAGGTTTGCAAACCATATTTCTGATAAAGGGTTAATTTTCAAAATATTAAGGAACTCCTACAATGCAACAGTAAAAATGAAAATAAAAATAAACCAATTTTATTTTATTTTATTTTATTTTTAAAGATTTTATTTATTTATTTGACAGAGAGAAATCACAAGTAGGCAGAGAGGCAGGCAGAGAGAGAGGAGGAAGCAGGCTCCCTGCTGAGCAGAGAGCCCGATGCGGGACTCCATCCCAGGACCCTGAGATCATGACCTGAGCCGAAGGCAGCGGCTTAACCACTGAGCCACCCAGGCACCCAAAAATAAACCAATTTTAAAAACAAGGAAATGATTAATATTTTCCAAGGAAGACACATAAATAAACAATAGGTATATTAAAATATAGTTTACATCACTATCATGGAAATGTAAACCAAAACCACAAGGAGATAGTACTTCACATCAGTTAGAATGGCCA
Organism: Mustela nivalis; assembly: GCF_964662115.1. NCBI lineage: Eukaryota > Metazoa > Chordata > Mammalia > Carnivora > Mustelidae > Mustela > Mustela nivalis. Next base: position 74,211,883 of record NC_139040.1, read on the forward strand.
CTATTTAAAAACAAAACAAAACAAAAAACAGAAAATTATTGTTAAGAATGTTTAGAAACTAGAACCCTTGGAGCACCTGGGTGGCTCTGTCAGTTAAGGGTCCAGCTCTTGATTTCAGCTCAGGTTATGATCTCAGGGTCAGAAAATCAAGTCTCATATCAGGCTCAGCAGGAAATGTGCTTCTCTTTCTCTCTTCCTCTCCCTCTGCCCCACCTAAAATAAATAAATCTAAAACAAAACAAAAAAACTAGAATCATTGTGCCATGTTGGTGGGAATGTAAAAATGGTGCAGCTGGTACAGAATATTGCATGGAAGTTCCACAAAACTCTTAAGATTTATTATATGATCTTTAAAATTAAGTAATCCAGTTAAAAATGGGCAGAAGACATGAATAGACTTTTTTTTTCCCAAAAAACACAGATGGCCAACAGATACATGAAAAGATGTTTAACATCCTTCATCATCAGGGAAATATAAATCAAAACTACAATGAGATAGCACCTCACACATGTCAGAATGGCTAAAATTAACAATAGAAGAAAAAAAAAGATGTTGGGAAGAATGTGGAGAAAGGGGAACCCTCTTGTACTGTTGGTGGGAATGCAAACTGGCACAGACAATCTGGAAAACAGTATGGATGTTCCTCAAAAGTTTAAAATGGAACTACCCTGCAACTCAACAATTGCACTACTAGGTATTTATCCAAAGGATCAAAAATACAGATTTGAAGGTTTACATGCACCCCAATGTTTATAGTAGCATTATCAACAATAGCCAAATTTTGGAAAGAGCCCAAATGCCCATCAACTGATGAATGGATGAAGATGTGGTATTGTATATCTATAATGGAATATTACTTAGCCATAAAAAAGAATGAAATCTTGCTGTTTGCAATGATATGGATGGAACTATGCAGTATTATGCTAACTGAAATAAGTCAGTCAGAGAAAAACAAATACCATATGATTTCACTCATATGTGGAATGTAAGAAACAAAACAAATGAATGTAGTGGGGGAAAGAGGCAAACCAGGAAACAGACTCTTAAATATAGAGAGAACAAACAGGGTTACTAGAGGGGAAGAGAATGGGAGTATGTGCTAAATAGGTGATAGTGATTAAGGACAGCACTTGTGATGAGTGCCTTGTGTTATACGGAAATGTTGAATCACCCAATTCTAAACCTGAAACTAATATTACACCATATGTTAAGTAACTGGAATTTAAATAAAAACTTGGAGGGAAAAGAGTAATTAGATCTTAAAAAAAATAAAAACTACCATATGATCTGACAATCCCACTTCTGGGTATTAACCAAAATATTGAAAATAGGATCTCCAAGAAATATTTGCACTCCTATGTTCGTTGCATATTATTTACAATAGATAAGGGGTGGAGACAAACTAAATGTCCACTGACTGATATGTCTTGGAACACTGAAAAAATAAACTTAAATTAAAAAAAGAAAGAAAATGTGGTAGATACATGCAACTGAATATTATTCAGCCTTAAAAAAGAAGGAACTGCTGTTACATGCTACAACAGATGTATCTTGAAGATATTACATTAAGTGAAATGAGCCAGTCAGAGAAAGACAAATACTGAATAATTTCATTTATATGAAGTATCTAAACTAGTAAGACTTATAGGAGCAGAAAGTACAATGCTATTTGACAAAGGAGAAATGGGAGTTACTATTCAATGGGTATAGAGTTTGTCACACAAGATGATAAAGTTCTAGAGATCTCCTGTAAACTCTACTGAATACTTAAATTTTTGTTAAAAGAGTGGATCTCATAGTATATGTTTTTACCACAATAAAAAAATTGGAAGACAGAGTCCTAACATATCAATAATTATTTTAATATGCAAATAATCTGAATGGACCAATTTAAAGACAGATTAGCATAGTGGATAAAAACAATATGGTCCAGTATATGTTGTCTGCAAGAAATTCACTTCAAACATAAAGACATGTGTAGACTGAAAGTAAATAGATGGAAAAAAGATATACCACTGAAACAGATTTTTTTTTAAAAAATTACTTCCCATTAAGTACACTTCGGAGTGAAGAAAATACTAGGGATAAAGAGGAATATAATACAACATTCATGAAATAACATAATTATAGTGATAGAGAACAGAGTAGAGGTGAGAGTTTAGGGAGGGGGGCAAAGGAGATGAGTGTGTTTCAGTTTAATTAAGAATTCCAGAGAGCTAAATTTTTATTCTAGTTGATCTAATGACCTTTGCGTTATTGCTTTCTTTGCTTTTACTTCTAAGGTCTAGGACTTATCAGTGAAGAGCTATGACTTACACAGTAGAAGTGAGTTTTCACTATTGTAATATGCATGAAACAAAGAACTAGTTTTTTTTTCCCCTCCTAAAAGAACATCAATAATAAGCCTCCAACATCCCTATTATTGCATGTAGCTGTGCTTTTTCCCGGTTAACTTTGACATTTATTCTGGTTTCTTGTTAGAAGAATTTCATTCCATGCTATCAGTAACATTGGGTTTTAGAACATTTTGCAACATCACATAAATAAAACAAATATATATTAATATGCATGCATGCATTATATGATTACTAATTCAAAACTAGAGAAAAGAAGGGGAGTCTGGGTGGCTGCATTGGTTAAACATCTGCCTTTGGTTTAGGGTGTAATCCCAGGGTCCTGGGATGGAGTACCACATCAGGTTCCCTGCTCAGTGGGGAGTCTGCTTCTCCCTCTCCCTCTGCCTTTTGCCCCTATGCTCTCTCTCCCACTCTCAAATAAATAAATAAAATCTTAAAAAAAAAATACTAGAGGAAAGGAGGTCCTGAAGTTTTACTACTTCCAGCATTGTTAAAATACCATTAACATATCAAGACTATTAAGACTACTCAGTGTGGGGGCGCAGTTGGTTAAGTATCTGCCCTTTGTGCAGTTCATGATCTCAGGGTCCTGAATCCAGTCCCAACTTGAGCTCCTTGCTCAGCGGGGAGCCTGCTTCTCCCTCTCCCTCTGCCTGCCACTCCTCCTGTTTGCGTGCTTGTACTCTTTCTCTCTCTTTCTCTTTTTTGGTCAAATACATAAAATCTTTTTTTAAAGACTATTCAGTGTAACTTTTTAAATTTAAAGAATGTATTTATTTATTTGTTTGGGAGAGAGTGAGCACAAGTAGGCAGAGTGGCAGGTAGAGGGAGAGACAGGCCCCCCATTGAGCAAGGAACCTGATGTGGGACTGGATCCCAGGACCCTGAGATCATGACCTGAGCCAAAATCAGCTGCTTAATGGACTGAGCCATCCAGGCATCCCTCAGTGAAACTTCCAATGCATACTTATTTCACTTTCTCATGCTGACGAAATGATAAGAAGAATTTAAGTGCACAGAATTTACATGCAAATAATATTGCTATTTTAGTTTTTAAAACGTCTGAGGGAAGGTGAACCATGAGAGACTATGGACTCTGAAAAATAATCTGAGAGGTTTGAAGTGGCGGGAGCGGTGGAAGGTTGGGATACCAGGTGGTGGGTATTATGGAGGGCACGGAGTGCATGGAGCACTGGGTGTGGTGCAAAAATAATGAATACTGTTATGTTGAAAATAAATTTAAAAAATATATTAGGAAAAAAATCTGAGAGCAATTCATCATAACTATTGTCCCAATTTTGCTTGCATTACTAACTGATGTTCAAATCCCTTTTCTTGTAAACAGCTCAATTCAATTAATAATCTAATCCTTGTATGTTCAATGCAGCACTTAGAAGACATTTTAAAATACATAAAACCTACCTTCTTTCCTCTTAGCAGTTATTTTAATTGAATATCAGTGCTTTTGTTACAAGAAATTAGTTAGGTTCTAACAGGAGGCCTGGAGGCCAACAAAGAGGAAGCCGTGGCCAGCTATGGGGAAAGTCAGAGGACTTTTCTGGCAGCACTCCAAAGAAGCTGGGTCAAACAAGACAGGTCCAAGATGACTGACAAATTAGACCTGACACTCTTGACCAAATAAGTAAAGACTGACAACCCTGCTTCCAAGAAATCCCCTCCTAAGTAATTAATATTCCAGCCGCTTGTTAACAACCATCAATAAAAAATGGACACCTAAACTCCAGGTTGCAGCTCTCTCACTCTCTAGCAATCTCTCCCACTTCTCTTGCCAGCTCTCACATCTTGAGAGTGTACTTTTGTTTTAATAAACTTTCCCACACATGTCGATTGTACACTGCATTGTATCTGTTCTTGAATCCTTTCCCTGATGAGACCAAGTACTTTTGGCAACATCTTTGAGATGGCCTCAGTACCTGGGATCTCCCCACTTCACCTGGCAACACTGTCATAGCCAGTAAAGAAGCTCTGACATCTAACCTCTGGTATGGCTCTGGCTGCTTCTCCTGTGGAATGCAATCCATCACCAGCATGGGTTTGGCACTCTACAGAATATATATTTTTAGCATAATTACTATATCCAGGCTATAACAAATTTTGACTAGTGGAGCCTGAATTATGGAAATTTTGAAATATGATTTAGACCCCACTGATACAGAATTTGAGATAATTCAGACAGTGGCTGAGATTAAATTAACCTTAGCATTATTTATGAACAAAGAGTTTGCTAGGCAAATTAATATCAACAAGATAGTAGAGAAAAAATGTTTCCAACCTTCTTTAAATACCTTAGAAATATCTCTTTCCACATAATTTGTAGATATGCTAACTACATATCATTCTTACACATTTATTAAAAGAATTAATACTTTGTTAGCCTAGTTCCAGTTACAAGAAAGTACAAGGAAGTAATAAAACCTGCAGTACATAAGAAATATTCTAAAATTCACAACTTCAACCACTTCACACCTATTCTACTGTTACTGCATATTAAGAAAAAATTAAACATGTAAAATAAAACATCCATTTTTCTTATACCCCTACTTTTTTCCATCTTCTATGGAATCATAGGGATCTGAACTAATTTGGCAGCAAAATCAACACACTCCATGATAATTAAATCTATTAATAATAAACAAAAACAACCCAGTTAATAATAATAGCCTGGAAAGTACAAAGAGAAAAGGAATATAAGGATTTGTGTGCACATTTAGAAATTGAACTCAACAAGAACAATTAAATACCCAGTAAACGTCAAGGAGCAACTAATAAATAGTAAGTATGGCTTATGTATGATCTCTGGAATAAAACTACTTATGTCACACTTCATATACCAACTGGTTTTCAATTTGAAAGAAAAATAGAGTAATTATTTTATAATTCTGAGATTCTAAAAAATAGAGTAATTATTTTATAATTCTGAGATTCTAAGTCCACTAAGTTAGACACAGTATTTTATTTTATTTTATTTTACTTTATTTTAGATTTTATTTATTTATTTGACAGAGAGAGAGAGAGAGCGCGCGCACAAGCAACAGGAGTAGCAGGCACAGGGAGAGAGAAAAGCAGGATTCCCACTGGGTCTATCTCCTTTCCATCAATTCCCATTCACTCTATTTCAATTAAAAAAAATATAGGGCACGGATTGCATGGAGCACTGGGTGTGGTGCAAAAATAATGAATACTGTTATGCTGAAAATTTTTTTAAAAATGAGAAAAAAATATAGAAGTCCTATATAAACACATTCTACATGAAAAAAGTTGAAACACTACAGATAAGATTGAAGTTCCCTATGTTTATCACCCACAGTCACAGGCTCCTCTATCTCCTTCCCCAAAGGTAACCACTGTTATAAGATTGGTTTGTATTTTACCAGAATTTTTTCATATGGATTGACATATATATGTAGAAATGTATATAAAATATTGTTGTTTTCTGTGTATTCTTTTAATATAAACAATATTACACTCTTTTTCCTGTTGTGCAGATTGCCCTAGTCATCCAAAATTATGTCATGGAGATCTAGTCATTTTTTAACTCTTTTTTTAATTATTATGTTATGTGAGTCATCTTACAGTAGGTCATTAGTTTTTGATGTAGTGTTCCATGATTCCTTGTTTGCATATAACACCCAATGCTCCATGAAATACATACCCTCCTTAACATCCATCACTGGGCTAACCCATTCCCCCACTCCCTCCCCTCTGAAACCCTCAGTTTGTTTCTCGAAGTCCTAGTCTCTCATGGTTCGTCTTCCACTCCAATTTCTCCCCCTTCATTTTTCCCTTCCTTCTCCTATGTTCTCCATTCTATTCCTTATGTTCTACAAATAAGTGAAACCATATGATAATTGACTTTTTCTGCTTGACTTATTTCACTTAGCATAATCTCCTCTAATCCCATCCATGTTGATCCAAAAATTGGGTATTCATCCTTTCTGATGGCTGAGTAATATTCCCTTGTGTATATGGACTACATCTTCTTTATCCATTCTAGACACAGTTTTTTAAGAGTTTGGATTAATTCCCTTCTTACTGCCTCCAGTTAATCACCCAGTTTCAAATGCAGTTTATCTGATATGGATTCAGCTTTTTAGACCATGACAGAAAATCTTTCCTAATAAGTTTTTAAAGATATAAATATATTTTTAAAAATTCATTCAGGGGTCACAGATGTAACTCAGAAGTGACAGTGAGAACAAAGTAATATCTACATTTGTTAAGAAAGGGGAAATGAGGCACAGAAAGTGAACATAATGATCTATATAAATCAGGGCTTTTAAAGGTTATGTAAATACGGATATGTAGTGTGCAATTGTTTTAATCAAGAATTTTTTAAAAACACCATTTTTTCTCATTATGAATCATGTCATAACTAAACTTCAGATTTTCATTTAATACTTATTGCATTTTAAAAGCTGCTTCAAAATGCTTATACTTTATTCCATCAAATTCCTGAGATGTATTTGTCATCAGGAATGAATCAGACCACAGGGGAAATTTGGGGTGTCAACATTCCAAAGACAGTTAACAATATATAATATTTGATATTAAGAGAACAATAATTGTGTATAAAGCAGTTCTTATGAATATTACTTTAGAACTTATATGTGAAGGATTTGCTTTATTTTGTTTGTAGGTGCCATTCTTTAAGAAAGAATTCTACTCTCCACTTTTCTTCCTATGTTGAATTGGCTGATAGTATTTTCCACTTTGTGGAAAAGGTTATTTTCCAGGGAAATGTGATCCAAAAAGAACTATTGGGTAAAAGCCATTTTTGCCATAAACTTCCATAATAAAATAGGACTGTGCTCATCCGGGGAAATTTTCAACCCACTGACATAATAAATATCATACTTAAGACCATAATAACAATGTTAAAACTGCATAAAGAAAATTATAACTTATGGATACACCTTTGTTATTCAGTATAATGCTGCTCTACCTCTAGACTCAGTAATATGGTAAAAAATATTGAGAATTTTCTATTATATAGTAAGGGAAACTGGCAATCTCTTACTCTATTTCACATGCAGCCACCACTGAGACTTAGCAATTTACATAAGCTGTTTACTTGCCTTAAATCACCATAGTACAGAGAACTTGACATACAAAGTAATTTTCATTTTCTCAGCAGTTTCTCCATCATTTAAATTTACCAGTGCTCTTTCCAAAGATGTCCCCTATTGATACCAGCATAATCAGCTAAGAACAGAAATGCGCAATACTTGCTTAGGAAAGGAGACTAAACCCAATGCTTTCTGAATGCTTTGCTGTTAACTAATTTCTAGTGATTGAATATTCATTGACTATGTATATGTGTACTATTCTGCTCTCTAACTCTCTAACTTATTTAGCTAATAGCTAACAACCTAAGTAGAGAATGTTAAAAACAACAGTTATATCTATCAAAATTACTAACTACTGTGAATTAACTTTTATTAGTAATAACTATAATCAGAGAGACTATTGTTGGCAGCAAAGATACCAAATGAGAAGTATAAGATGGTGTATAGAAGCCTCAAAAAATATCTAGTTTGGTAATATTGTTCCTTACAGTAAATCCATGAATTAATCTCAAGAATTCTTTGCAATTTTTTTGAGGGGTACAACCATAGCACATTTTCTTATGCTTATTTTTCTATATATAAACATCAACCTAAAATGGTTGACTAAAACCAAGAAAACTATTAGTCATGTAACTAATTTTCAACACAGCAAAAAGTTGTTAGAAAAGCAATAAAATCAGTTTTTCAAAGGTTTGTAACTGCAATTTAAACACTGATGTTAACAGACAATTTTTCACACAAGCATTATTAATAGGATAATATTAGAACTTTGACAGACATCAATTTGTAGGACTCTGGGATACCTCTCTTTGTTTAAAAAAAATAGTAGTATTAATTAGCAGTACTAAAAACTAAGCTATCATATACTTAATGGACCAAAATTAATGTTGCTTATAGAATTTCATAATTTACTTTACCAGGAAATAGTCATTGGAGAATATTAATAATCTAAAGTTGTACTAATCAGATCAATCCTATACAAAATACTTAGATTGTAACTGTTTTAGGAGAAAAAGAAAATGTACAGGTGATAAAAATATGTGAACTTAACACTCTCTATCTTCTTAGAAAACATCTTCACTTGCCCCAAGAAATAGAAGGATTATTTTAAGTCTGGCTTCTATAGTATGCACCTGTGAAAAATTATTTAATATTATTGATTTAGGATATAATTTATCATAAAAACTATGCCCACTACTGAAAGTGCCCTTTAGGTTTATCCAGGAGAGTAATATTCACAAAGATTAGAAAATCAAGTGCCTCAGTTCATGCTATGTTGAACTCCCCCACCTTCCAACAATATCTGTACTTCAAATAAAATAATAAAGAATTTTCTTAATAAAGAATCAAATCAAATCTGACTTTGTCTATAAAGCCTTCTCAGACAAACAGCTCCAAATCTCCTCTTTTACCTATAATTATTTTAGCTCTTATTCTGTACTACTCAATGTTCTAATTTTTGACCATGATGTCTCCAGTGGATGAACAATTTAATTCTTGGGGCCTGTTTCTCTTCTATTCTCTACAGTAACTACTATAGTAATGGGCACTCAGTGAAGCTAGACAATAAAAGCTTGTTGAAAACCAATTAATTTAAAAAACACTGAAGTCATTCCAGAATTCACTGGTCGAGTGCTTTGTTGTATTAATATTATCTTACAGTGTGGGTATAACTCTCTAGGTAAACGCTCTTGAGTATGTGGCACCTTTATAACTATAACCATATTCATTGAAATCAAATTCTAAATGGTATCCAAATTACTGCCTATTTCTAAAAGTATGTGAAGTGAGTATCCAAATGATACATTTTATTTCAAATAGTTCGGACTTGAATTAAGAGCTTTTCCAAAATAGAAACATTCCTAAGTTTGGAATCTAGCAACTATAAGCATGTTAATTTGCCAATTCACCACTATCACCACCACAATGACCACCACCAACAACAACATAAAATACTCGCTGAGGTCCAAGATTATTTTGCAGTGATACTAGAATTAAACAGTGCCTTAATGTATATCCAAGAGAACCTCAAACAACATGAAAGCTACATTTTACCCAAAACTATCAAGTTTGGACTGATTCACTAAATAAACTTATCTAATCACAAAAAGCATGTATATCCTTTTTAAAAATCTTTAGCTTAAAATAATTTACCCAAAATTAAATTTAGCCTCTTTAATGCAACACTTCTTTACTTCTTTCCTTTTTTCCTAATAAAAGAAACATAAAATAACTTAAAAACTATTAGGGAGGGAAGAGACCCAAATAGAAGAAGGAACCCATCTTTCATTGTGTGTGCATGAAAGTACCTTACAATCAAAATTACTAATCAATCTGAATTCAGTCCACTTTTGGAAAGGGTCAACTGTGAACTGTGACTTTTTTCAACCATTTTCTTTTAAAGGAACAACTTCACTACTCAAAGATAATATTGCTAATTTTCAAAAAGCACCTTACAACTTTAGATCCTCATCTAAATCATTCTGTCCAAAACATCACTTCAGGTCCCTCATGGCCATGTTTTTAGAAGCAACTAATCTCAATTGCAGAATACCCCAGGAAGAACAGATAGATCATAAGACACCCCTGTTTTTATTAGGGACATTTTAAGTTTCATCATATTTACTAAAAAAGAAGTTAGATCATTCTGGATGAAAAGTAGTTCATAAAACCTGTTTCCCTTGTTATCAGGCACTATCTGTCTACTTCTTTTCAACTTCGATACCACTTTGGAAGTCAAGTAGGTTGTGTGTTTGCTAGTTTGTTTTATTACTATTATTTAATATAAGTACTGACTTCCTCATACATGTCAGAAGTCGGAAGCCAGGCACGCGACTTTCAGAAGCTCTCCTCAGCACACGAGTATCAAGAAAACTGAAAAGAGGCCAGGCCATCTGCCCGTTCAAGCTTTGAGGCATGGAGAGACAACAGTCTGAGAAATGATTCTTGAGAAGCCTGTGGTCAGACTGAAACGTTAGAGAGCAAAAGCAACAGAAAAGGAATGAAAAGGATATTGGGAAAGACTGTCCCGGAATTGGGGACCAGGCTGCGTGATTGTACGTAGAATTATCAGCATCTATGGCATCTAAGAAGCAAAGCCAGGCCTTAAGCCCCTCATTCCTGGATGCTGGGGTTGAGACCAGAGAGTGGTGGTTTTTAGAAGGAAAACTACCTCGAAGGGTATAGGGAGCCGCGAGCAGATGTAGGAGAGGCGTTAGAAGCTTCTGCAGGAGAAAGCAGCGCGTTGGTCGCCTCCCGGGGCCCCAGAGGACAGAAAGGCGCCCCAGCACCAGGCGAGTGCGGTGCCACTACTCACCCCTACTCTCCTACGGTCCCCGTCGTCGCCCTGCTGGACACAGCCCCTGCAGGGGGAGCCCCTCCCCCGCCCGCCGCCAGGGGTGGGCTCAGCCGGCGGGAGGAGACGGCGGCGCAGGTGTCCGTGTGCCGGTGCCAGAGATGCGCCCCAGGAGGAGCTGGATGTAAAGGAGGCAGCCTGGTACCTTGCGCTCCCTGACGCCGCCAACTTCACCACCATCGACGTGGAGGGGCGAGGGTAGGCACTGGGGGGGGGGGGGAGGCCCTCGCCCAGCGGCCCCGTACGTTCCTGGAGTACTAGGCCGGAGCTCGGGCGGGACCGCCACCCCCGGTCCCCTCAGCGGCCCGACCCCCAGGCCTGATTCCCGTCCCTCAGCCCCCGCGGCCACAGAGCAGCGGCGGCTCCCTCTCGGGGCCGCTGTCGCAGCTTCATCCTCGTGCTCCTCCTCCTCTGGCGCCGCTGCCTACACACACAACCCCAGCGCTGTTGGAGCCGTGGCGCCCCGACTGCCGTCGCCTAGCAACCGCGCGCATGCGCCCCACCCCCGCCGGCGACCGCCGCCACCGCTGGCGCCTCTGTAGGGGCTCAGTCTAGGACCTACAAAAGTGCTCTAAAGCCCACTTCCTAGATCCTGGATGGAATGGCGTCAAGGCGGGGTGAGGTGGGAGAGGTGCAGTTTGCCCTGCAAATGGAAGAGGCTGGAGAATTTGGGGATACAATCTCTAGACTCCTCGACAGGCATCTTGGCCAGCCCAACAACCTTCCAACTTATTCTTTAGTCTTGCCTTCTCCAATTCATTCTTAAGAAGGACTTCCAGAGTAATTTTCTAAATAAACCCCTTTGACCATGTCACTCATCTGCATAATTCTGGTAGTTAAGGAACAACCCCCTTAATAGGGCCTAACAGTTCTGGACTACTGCAATAGCATACTCTCTGGCCTTCCCTGCCTTTGTATTTGTCTTGCTACAATCCATTCTCATACTTCCATCAGCGTGATCTTTGTAAAACATAAATCTACTCTCACTTCCCTTCGGTTTAGAGAAGGGCTTTGGCATGAAAGCCAGTTTTTAATTTCTGCCCCACAGCTGACTAGCTGTTTCCTTGAGCCAAGATGCTTAACCTCTCTGAATCTGTTTCTTCATTTGTAAAATGGGGATTATTATAGTATTATGAAATAGTTATGAGGATTAAATGAGAGACTGCGTGTAAAACACTTAACATAGAGAATTTACTCTGGCACCAGAATAAACACTCAGTAAAAATTATAGCTGTTTTTAAGCTGATTTTATATTTTTGCTTATAAAAATGGGTAAAGTATAAACTCCTTAGCTTAGAATTTAAGGTTGTCTAAGATCTTGCCTCTATTTTTCTAGCTTTATCTCCTTTCCACTTCCATTTGGGCACCTAGCCACAGAGAGTCCCTGAAGTTCTTGAGATACATCTAGATTATAAAGTTTTTTAATTATATTTTCCAAAGGTTCATCTGGAGAAGAATTCTATGTAAACCCTCCAATTAATGAACATGTAAGTATTCAGTGATCCTTCCCAAAATATACATGCGAATTTTTAAATAATGACACTGAAAACTGGAACATAGTGATTGTCTACAAAAATTGTGTGCTTTCTCCAGAGGCTTTTTCACTTCATTTTTTTTTTTTTTTTAGATTTTATTCAGTTATTTGACAGAGAGAGACACAGGGATAGAGAGAACACAAGCAGGGGGAGTAGGAGAGGGAGAAGGGAGCCTGATGTGGGGCTTGATCCCAGGACCCTGGGATCATGACTGAGCCAAAAGCAGATGCTTAATGACTGAGCCACCCAGGCTCTCCCTTTACTTGATCTTTTTAAATCAGGTTTCAAGTTTCTGTAACGTATAATGACAAAAATATGTTGCCAATTTTGAACTTCATACAATGCATGAACATATTTACAAACATCATAGGTCTTGCTGGATGTTTATTTAACTAAAGATTTAAACATTTTAGGAAGCATAAAAATCGCTGTACCAAATATAGAGAATCTGAGAGGCCCTAGAACTCATACTTTAACATTAACGAAGAGCTCAAATGGAATATAAAACTAAAATGGAACTTGGAGGACCAAGTAACCAAAAAATATCAAAAAAGGAGAAAAAAATGGGATGCTTATCTTTCTCTTATTGACTTATCTCTCTTAGCTTAATACCCTCCAGTTCCATCCCTGTCAATCTAAATAGTAGGTATTCATAATTTCTGAAGTCTGAGTAATATTCCCTTGTATATATAAACCACATCTTCATTATCCATTCATCTTTGAAGGGGATCTTGGCTCCTTCCACAGTTTGACTATTGTGGACATTGCTACTATGAACATTGGGGGGTCGGTGCCCCTTTGTTTCACTACATCTGTATCTTTGTGGGTAAATATCTAGTAGTGCAATTGCTGGGTAGTAGGGTAGCTCTATTTTTAACTTCTTGAGGAAACTACATACTGTTTTCCAGAGTGGCTGTACCAGCTTGCACTCACACCACATTTGCATGTGGAATATAAGAAATAGTGCAGAAGATCATAGGGGGAGGGGAGGGAAAACTGAATGGGAAGAAATCAGAGACAGAGACAAATCACAAGAGATTATTGACTCTGGGAAACCAACTGAGGTGTAAGGAAGGGGTGGTGAGTAGGGGGATGCATGATATGATGAGCACTGGGTGTTAGATGCAACTGATGAATCAGTGAACACTTCATCTGAAACTAAATGATGTATGTTGGTTAACTAAACTTAAATTAAAAAAAAAGAATAATTGGGATGGTGAAAAAGAGTGAATCACTCTAAGACTAATTAAGTAGAAGTACCAGATGAAAATAATCAACAAACTGTAACCAGCAGGGAAGATCACAACATAAGGAATAGGTACTACCACTGTAAGTGTAAGATCATCCTTTTCCTTCCATAAGATACAAACGTGCATTTCAAGTTCAAAGAAACACAGTTTCTGAGTGTTCAGCCTTTTCCAAGGACCATCAACAGCTCACAGGGACAGACTTCTAACAGAATTTGCTTAGATCTTCTGAAATCTGTATTTACTGATATAAAATCTGTATTTTCTTTTTTTAAATCTGTATTTTCTGTTCACTAATGGAACTCATCATTCTACAGTAACAGAGGAATAAATATATAAAATTCCACTAATCATCTTTAATTATTCCTTTTCTACATTCAAAACTGTGTCACTGCTTAAACTCCTTCAATATTTTCCCTTGGGTTTCAATATACAATCTGACTCCTTTGAACAGATCATTGTATCTGCCTCTACTATGTTAGCTAAGTAAAAACTATCAAAAAAGAAAGACCTATCCACATCACTATGGAAAGAAATAAACTTATTATTGATTGAGGGCAGTTCAATGCAAGCATATAGGTAACCCTCAAGAAACTAAAAAATCAGGATATAATTCCACACAAATTATAGAATAAGGCAAATACAAAATTCACTTGAGAACTGTAGTGACTGTTTAGTTAATTGACTTCCTCCAAAAGAATAACAAAATGTCTATACTGCCTAGAGCAATCTATACTTTTAATGCCATTCCGATCAAAATTCCACTGGTATTCTTCAAAGAGCTGGAGCAAATAATCCTAAAATTTGTATGGAATCAGAAGAGACCCTGAATTGCTAAGGAAATGTTGAAAAACAAAAATAAAACTGGGGGCATCACGTTACCTGATTTCAAGCTTTACTATAAAGCTGTGATCACCAAGACAGCATGGTACTGGCATAAATACAGACACATAGACCAGTGGAACAGAGTAGAGAGCCCAGATATGGACCCTCAACTCTATGGGCAAATAATCTTCAACAAAACAGGAAAAAATATCCAGTGGAAAAAAGACAGTCTCTTCAATAAATGGTGCTGGGAAAACTGGGCAGCTATATGTAGAAGAATGAAACTTGACCATTGTCTTACACCGTACACAAAAATAAACTCAAAGTGGATAAAAGACCTCAATGTGAGACAGGAATCCATCGGAATCCTAGAGGAGAATGTAGGCAGTAATCTCTTCGATATCAGCCACAGCAACTTCTTTCAAGATATGTCTCCAAAGCAAAGGAAACAAAAGTGAAAAATAAACTTTTGGGACTTCATCAAAATCAAAAGCTTCTGCACAGCAAAGGAAACAGTCAAGAAAACAAAGAGGCAACCCACGGAATGGGAGAAGATATTTGCAAATGACAGTACAGACAAAAGGTTGATATCCAGGATCTATAATGAACTCCTCAAACTCAACACACACAAAACAGACAAGCGTATCAAAAAATGGGCAGAAGATATGGACAGACACTTCTCCAACAAAGACATACAAATGGCTATCAGACACATGAAAAATGTTCATCATCACAAGCCATCAGGGAGAGTCAAATTAAAACTACATTGAGATATCACCTTACACCAGTTAGAATGGCCAAAATTAGCAAGACAGAAAACATGTGTTGGAGAGGATGTGGAGAAAGGGGAACCTTCTTCCACTGTTGGTGGGAATGCAAGTTGGTACAGCCTCTTTGGAGAACAGTGTGGAGATTCCTCAAGAAATTAAAAATAAAACTTCCCTATGACCCTGCCATTGTACTCCTGGGTATTTACCCAAAAGATACAGTTGTAGTGAAAAGAAGGGCCATCTGTACCCCAATGTTTATAGCAGCAATGGCCACAGTCGCCAAACTATAAAAAGAACCAAGATGCCCTTCAACAGATGAATGGATAAGGAAGAAGTGGTCCATATACACTATGGAGTATTATGCCTCCATCAGAAAGGACGAATACCCAACTTTTGTAGCAACATGGATGGGACTGGAAGAGATTATGCTGAGTGAAATCAGTCAAGAAGAGAGAGTCAATTATCATATGGTTTCACTTATTTGTGGAGCATAACAAAAAGCATGGAGGACATGGGGAGTTAGAGAGAAGGGGGTTGGGGGAAAGTGGAAGGGGAGGTGAATCATGAGAGACTATGGACTCTGAAAAACAATCTGAGGGGTTTGAAGTGGCGGGGGGGGGGGGTGACCAGGTGGTGGGTATTATAGAGGGCACGGATTGCATGGAGCACTGGGTGTGGTGAAAAAATAATGACACTGTTATGCTGAAAATAAATAAATTTAAAAAATTAAAAAAAAAAAAGAATAATGAAACATCTCTTATTTCCTCAAATACACCTTGAATCTTCCTGGAAGTCGAATGGTTACATCTGGAGATAGGCTTCCATATTATATCTGTAGAAGTGTCTTTACATTCTAAGGGGAATATGGTTCATGATTTTGAAAAAATGCCTACATTCTAAAACTGAAGAATAAGCTTTTCTAGTTGTTAGAGAGATTGACCTGTATTCTAAAGGATCCATTCCCACTATGTCCCCCAAAGAAACACATTAAGTAAAGGAGAAAAAATAGTATTTCATTTTACTCACCTTCATTTACCTTTACAATTCAGTGAGTTCTTTCAAAAAACAGACCTTTGCCTGCACAATAGATGGCACCTGGTAGATCATGAACATATCTTTCTTAAATAAGAAAGTTATAGAAGAGGTGACATTGCTCTGGGTGTTAGCACATGAGTAGGAGTTTTCCAGAAGGGAAAAGTCTATTCCATGCAAATAAAATGTTCTGCTCAAAGGTCCAGAAAATGTGAAGACCCCTGGTATGGGCAATGAAGTTCGAAGAGTTAACTTACACATATTATATCTGTATTTAGGAGCTGAGCAGCATAAGGACACAATTGAGTAGAGAGAATTAGGTAGGTGAAAGATTGTGAAATGCCATAGATACCATGTCAAAGTTTGGAAAAGGTCCATATCTGATAGCTAATATATGCAACATACTAATTTTGGGGGCGTCCAGCACAAATATTAAACAGTGCCCCAATATCAAAGAGCTTTTAAGCTAATGGATGAAAGAAGACAATATAACAAATAATTAAGATAAATGAAATACCATAAATTGACAGATGTATTTGAGGGGCAGATAGGGGATTGTGGACTGATTTTGGATAATGTTTCTGAGAAAGCTCCTTGGATGATTTGATCTTGACCTATAATGTAAACAATGTCCATAATCAGAGTAGCTCCTGGAATTTTAAATACTTTAACTCTGTGTGTCTATATGCTGTAGTTCTTGTATTCTTTGTTCCCTGTTTCCATTCTGGCTCTGCTGTAGAAAATCATTCTGACACTTTAAAAAAATGTATTTTTTCAACTAGCCAACAGAGAGTACATGGTTAGTTTCAGAAGTAGAGTTCAGTTATTCATCAGTTGCATTTAACACCCAGTGCTCATCACATAACCTGTCCTTAATACCCATGATGCGGTTCCCTCATCCCCACACCCACCTCCCCTCTACAACCATTCAAAACCTTTGGGATAAAGCAAAGGCAGTCCTAAGAGAGATGTACATAGCAATACAAGCCTTTCTCAAAAAAATTAGAAAAGTCTCAAATGACACTGTTATGCTGAAAATAAATAAATTTAAAAAATTTAAAAAAAAAAGAATAATGAAACATCTCTTATTTCCTCAAATACACCTTGAATCTTCCTGGAAGTCGAATGGTTACATCTGGAGATAGGCTTCCATATTATATCTGTAGAAGTATCTTTACATTCTAAGGGGAATATGGTTCATGATTTTGAAAAAATGCCTACATTCTAAAACTGAAGAATAAGCTTTTCTAGTTGTTAGAGAGATTGACCTGTATTCTAAAGGATCCATGCCCACTATGTCCCCCAAAGAAACACATTAAGTAAAGGAGAAAAAATAGTATTTCATTTTACTCACCTTCATTTACCTTTACAATTCAGTGAGTTCTTTCAAAAAACAGACCTTTGCCTGCACAATAGATGGCACCTGGTAGATCATGAACATATCTTTCTTAAATAAGAAAGTTATAGAAGAGGTTAAAGGAGGTTAAAGGAGCTGGAGAAAGAACAGCAAATAAAGCCTAACCCAAGCAGAAAACAAACAATCAAGATTAGAGCAGAAATCAATGAAATAGAAACAAAAATAATAGTAGAACAGATCAATGAAAGTATAAGTTTGTTCTTTGAAAGAATTAATAGATTGATAAACCTCTAGCCAGACATATCAAAAAGAAAATAGAAAGGACCCATATTAATAAAATCATGAATGAAAGAAGAAAGATCACAAACAACACCAAGGAAATACAAACAATTTAAAGAAGTAACTATTTGCCAATAAATTAAGCAATCTGGAAGAAATGGATGCGTTCCTTGAAACTTATAAATTGCCTAAACTGGACCAGAAAAAGAAAACGTGTACAGACCCATAACTAACAAGGAAATTGAAGCAGTAATTAAATATCTCCCCCAAAAAAGAGTCCATGGCCAGAATTCCAGGGGAATTCTACTAAATATTTAAAGTGGTACTAATACCTATTCTTCTGACGCTGTCTCAAAAAATGGAAAGGAACGGAAAACTTCCAAAGTCATTCTACGAGGCCAACATTCCCTTGATCCCATACTCAAAGATCCTACCAAAAAGGAGATTTACAGACCAATACCTCTGATGAACTTGGATTCCAAAATTCTCAACAAGGTACTAGCCAAGAGGGATGCCTGGGTGGCTCAGTAGGTTAAGCCTCTGCCCTCGGCTCAGGTCATGATCTCAGGGTCCTGGGATCAAGTTCCACATTGGGCTCTCTGCTCAGCAGGGAGCCTGCTTCCCCCTGTCTCTCTGCCTGCCTCTCTGCCTACTTATGTTCTCTCACTGTCAAATAAATAAATAAAATCTTAAAAAAAAAAGATACTAGCCAAGAGGACCCAACAGTACATTAAAAGGATTATTCACCACGACCAAGTGGGATTTATTCCTGGGCTGCAAGGGTGGTTCAGCATTCACAAATCAATCAATGCTATACATCTCATTAATAAAAGAAAGGACAAGAACCATATGATTCTCTCAATTTCTGTGGAAAACACATTTGACAAAAACAGCATCCTTTCTTGATTAAAACGCTCACAGTGTAGGGATAGCAGCAACATACCAATATCAAAAAAGCCATCTATGAAAAACCCACAGCGAATATCGTTCTCAATTGGGAAAAACTAAGAGCTTTCCCCCTGAGGTCAGGTGCACGACAGGGATGCCCACTCTCCCCAGTTGTTTAACATAGTACTAGAAGTCCTAGCCTCAGTGTTCAGACAAGAAAAAGAAATAAAAGGTATTCAAACTAGCAAAGAAGTCAAACTCTCACTCTTTACAGATGACATGATACTCTTTATGTGGAAAACAAAAAGACTCCACCCCCAAATTGCTAGAACTTATACAGAATTCAATAACGTGGAAGGATACAAAATCAATGCACAGAAATTAGTTGCATTTCTGGGGTGCCTGAGTGGCTCAGTCAGTTAAGCATCTGACTTTGGCTCAGGTCATGATCCTGGAGTCCTGGAATTGAGTCCCGCATTGGGCTTCCTGGTTGGCAGGGAGTCTGCTTCTTCCTCTGTCTGCTGTTGCCCCTGCTTGTGCTCTCTCTCTCACACATGTGCTCTCATTCTATCTCAAATAAATAAGTAAAATCTTTAATAGAAATCAGTTGCATTTCTATAAACTAATAATGTGACTGAAGAAAGAGAAATTAAGGAATTGATCCTTTTTTACAATTGTGCTAAAACCATAACATACCTAGGAATAAATTGAACCAAGAAGATAAAGGATATGTACTCTAAGAACTATAGAACACTTATGAGATAAATTGAGGAAGACACAAAGAAATGGTCCATGCTCACAGGTTGGAAGAACAAATACTGTAAAAATGTCTATGCTACCCATAGCAATCTACATATTCAGTGCAATCCCTATTACTCTGGCCTTTTAATGTATAGTGTTATTAACACAGATTTGGTTTCTCAACTCCGTACTTAACAACCCTTTCACTTTTTCTTGGTCAATCCCTCTCCAAGTCTCAGCTATTATTCCAAATGTTAAACATTCTCCACTATTACTGATGACTTTCTCACTCACCCATCAAACCTACCACCTAAATGATTACTTCATCATCTACCTTCCTTTAAAAAAAACTGAAGCTTCCGGCGTAGCCATGGCGGCTAACGCTACCACTAACCCGTCGCAGCTGCTGCCTCTAGTGAAATCACACCAGAAGGAAGAAGGATGACTAAATTAGATCAAATTTTGCTAAATGGAAATAATATAACAATGCTGGTTCCTGGAGGAGAAGGTCCTGAAGTATGAATGGATTTCCTTGACTTAACTGTTTTGTGTTATAATGACAACAAGATAGAAAATTTTTTTTAACCTGTTAATGTTTGGATTCTGTAAAGCTAAGTTTCCCGTTAAAGGGAAAAGTTTTGAAGATGCATTGTAAATGCCCATTTTTGTAAGTTAATCATTATTATCTTGGAAAAAGAAGAACAGTTTGTTCTTTGAAGACTAAAATAAAAGTTTTTTTGGTTAACTGTCAAAAAAAAAAAAAACTGAAACTATTAGGTGTTCTTCTCACTCTTAATCAGCATCTGATCCCATACTGTACTTTGATCCCTCAGCCTCACATAGATTGTATAAAACTAATTCTACCATCTATGCTCCTGTTCTTTGTCTCACCCAGCCTCTCAGAGACTGTGCTCTATTACCTCTTCTGTCTTTAATATTTTACACACACATCCCCACACACTGACTCATTCTCCACAGCCTATAAACATTCTCAAGTCTCTTCCATCCTTAAACACTTTCCTTCATCCTGGGGTTTCCTCCAGTTTCTTCCTCTAGTTCCTCCTCTAGTTTCCTTGAAGTGGTGACTGTTATCACCATTCCTTTTCCGACAGAGGTCTCAAAACTGGTTATCAACATTTATGGCCTTTATTATTTTCATTTCCCATTCACCTTTCAACCTCTATAATAGGGATTTTACCTACCAATCTCCACTAAAATCTCACTCGTTAAGGATGCTATTTACTCACAGACAAATGTCTCTTTTTCATGAACATTTTAAGCCCTTTTATTATTAGATCTCACTTCTACATATAATAACGTTGATCATTTCAGTTTGCTTGAAATTCTCTGTTGACTTGACTTTCAGACACACATTCTCCTTGCTCTTTTCCTTTCTGTCTATATTTTACATTTTTGTAACTTTCATGTATTCCTCCTTTTCTTCCTATGTCTTAAATATTTATGTTCTCCCATGGTTCTGTCCATGACCTATTTATTTTGTTCTGCTCTCCATACTGTATTAATGTATGGAAGACTTTCAAATCTATGTTTCCAGTTCAGCCATGTCTTCTGATATGTAGATCAATGGATTCAACTGATGGGGCACCTGGGTGGCTCAGTAGGTTAAGCCTTTACCTTCAGCTCAGGTCCTGGAATCGAGCCCCACATTGGGGTCTCTGCTCAGCAGAGAGCCTGCTTCCTCCTCTCTTTCTCTACCTGCCTCTTTGCCTACTTGGGATATTTCTCTCTGTCAAATAAATAAATAAAAGCTTTAAAAAAACAGATTCAACTGACTACTAAGTATTCTCATCTGGATGACCTCAAACAATTTAAATTTATTTTGTCCACAGCTAAACTCACTATCTTCATATACTAATGCGTTCTTCTTCCTTAAGGAGGATTTAAAAAAAATACTAAAGTAAGTTATCATCACACATTTCACAGAACCAAATGAAATGACTAGAATATGACTATTTTATGAGTTGTGTCAAGACTACTGTATCTTTTCCCAGGAAATAGACTCTGTATATATTAGGGAAGAATAACTTGTATTGCTCAAATGGAAGATGCATGAGGATAAGGATTTTTATCTGTTTTGTTTGCTGCTGTGTCTCAAAGTTCTTAGGGTAGTATCTGGCACATAGAAAGCCCTCAATAAATGAATGAATCTGTATATCCCTTGCTTAAAGAGACTTTGTTTAGGAATTCTGCTAGAATAGCGATAGCTAGCTAGCTAGCTAGATGATAGATAGATAGATACAGACAGATAGATACAGATTTAGGTAGATAGATATAGATCCATAACTTATTTAAGAGAAATGTGTCTTTTTGTATCTGAATAAGGCAAAAGGAATTTGTAATGGCATTTCATCCAGATTTCTGCCCATGGGAAATAAAGAAAAAGGATCAGGGGTGGTGGGGTTGGGGTGGGATAAAACACTTCATCTATCACTTGGAACATTCAGTTCTTAGTTACTTCTTCCAGGGCCTCAGATATCTGTGTATAGGCAAAATTCCTCTGAGGTTTGCTTCAAGGGCCTGAATGAGCAATGCTAATTCCACTTCCAGAAGGTTGCAAGGATTGTGTGTAATACCTAGATCTTGTTTTGCACTCAATAGTGAATAAAGAACATGTGAAACTTTCACCTTGTCTCCCAAGACAGAAAGTTAAAATCACCTTAGACTCTTTATCCCCCACCCTATCAAATTAAGTTAATAAGCTCTGTTTATCCTATTTTCTAAATATTTCTCATATCCATATTTCCTTTAAGCTTCCAATGCTATCAGTTTTGCCTTAGTTTAGACCTTTATCTTTTCTTTAGGACTATTTCAACAACTTTCTAATTGGGCTTCTTGATTTCAGTCTTACCTCTCTTCCAAATCATCTTCCACACTGCTCCTTTAATGTGTTATCTAAAATGCAATCTTACCAAATTCCTCCCTGATTAAAAACATTTCAAACCTACTCCATGGTGCCTACTGAATACACTTCAAGCTACAAAATACTCTATAACTTGTCTCTTCTCCAGCCCCATCTCCTGCCATTCTCTTTCATGTTCAGAAATATGTTGTTTTCTATTCTCCTTTGATAAACATACCCTCTTTTCTGGGATTTTCTCTTGCCACAAACCCCTTCTCAATGTTACTTTACAAATTTTCGTTTATGTGACCCCTTGGACACAGTTGACCAATCTGGGTCTATCACAGCCCTTCCTCAAAAATTTGGACTCTAGACTGAAATTTCAAACCACTTTGTTTTCTTATGCTGAGTACTGTACTCTTCAGAGCTGTTTGGCAGCAGCCATTTTTATGCCATATGGTCTGGAAAAGAGAAAAAGCTGGTCTGCTATTAAAGATGAAGCAGTCACACAGAGAGATGCAGAGATGAGAAAGGGAGACACCAGATACCAACTGAGTCCCTAGCTCTAATTTATTCCTTTAAGTTCATCAGCCTTATTCTTTGGGTCCATAAGACACTCTATCCTCATGCTAAATTTATTTTTTGCTTAAGCTAGTTTGAGTTGAATTTCTCATCCTTGGAAAAAATACTGCTTTCCCATATCGTGTTGTTTAACACTCTTGTGTCTTTGCTAATTCTTTTCCCTTTAACCAGAAAACTGTAGTTCCTCTTACAATTTTGCCTGAATAATCCCTATTTTTACAAGGAAAGTAGGACTCAGGCCCTCTACCTGTATCAGGAAGGTACCTGCCTTTCTACTCTGCCATTTCCTCATTCCTTCCCAAGAAAAGGGAATGCTGATATTATATATAGGTCAGATGTCATGACCATGGTTGGATCAGACTCAATAGCAAGTGGGATAATTGTCTACAAATAAGTCTCATATTCATGCACAGTTTTTCTTTTCCTATTCTTAGTTGTGTATATTGTAAGAAGGCCAGAGCAGCTTTTCATTCTCTCTCTCTCTCTCTCTGAGCATTAATTAATATTCCTGTGATTTGTGGCTTACCAGAGAAGAGTAGCATTTTGATTTGAGCTTTGGAACAAAGGTGCTGTTAGGTAATCTAACATAGGTTTAAGTGACCCATGTTTCAACCATAATTTCCCATCACTCTACACCAGAAAATATTTGTTGCAGCACCCTATATTTAGTAATCACAGTTGCAGCTCATATTAGGAGGACAGAGATTCTGCCATAAAATAGGACATCCTTTGGGGAATATAGATTAGAAGACAGAGCCTCACATAAAGGAAAATTCTTCCATGGCTAGCGAGGAATGAGACCTTTAGACAGAAAGAATTTCGGTGCACATGTTTTTAGGCATTGATTGGAGGGACAGTATTTTGTCCTCCTCACTTTCCACTACAACCTGTCTCTCACTTTGAGCTGAGTAATGGTATGTTTCTCCAAAATAGGTCACATCCTTCCATAGTAGAAAAAAGATAGTAGAAACAAATTTGTGTTTTATTTAGACAACCAAAACCTGTGAAATTCAAAAGCTGAGGGAAAACAATACTGACAGGAATACAAGTTTGATAAGTCCCAAATAGCAGCAGTTCAGAACTAATAAATATTTGAGATTCCACAAGGCTTTTAGAAAATAAATATAAAAGCTCGCTTGATCTCCTGACAATTTCTCACATGAAAACTGTATTTAGGGGGCGCCTGGGTGGCTCAGTGGGTTAAGCCTCTGCCTTCGGCTCAGGTCATGATCTCAAGGTCCTGGGATCGAGTCCCACATTGGGCTCTCTGCTCAGCGGGGAGCCTGCTTCCCTCTCTCTCTCTCTGCCTGTCTCTCCATCTACTTGTGATTTCTCTCTGTCAAATAAGTAAATAAAATCTTATTTTAAAAAAACTGTATTTAATTGTTACAGGTACTGTACAATTAGCATAAATTGACAGGCACACAGATAAATTTAAAAGCAAGATTTTGGCCTTTTTTTTCTTTTCTGTTCACCCTCTATTCTCATTCCCCAAGAAATGGGACTGGTAATAGTAACATGGGAACATTATTTTTGCTTAGGATTGTCATTGATCAGGATGGTCACTGTTTGGCCATACATTTTATGAGTGTAGGACTAAAACTTGAGAAAAGTGAGACCCGAAGGAGACTTAAAGTTGTATAAGTTCAACTTCAGGAGTGTTAGAAAAGCTATAATTCCAGTGAAATGGAACAAATTCTGTAACCACTGAAGGAAGCCAGACTCCAGCCAGGCATCTGGATGACACCTCTTTTGGCTGAGATAAAGAAAAATGAAAAGTTGGGGAGAAGATAATTTTTGACTTTGGTTTCTTTGGGAAATTAATTTCTACAAAATAAACTCTTTTCCAAGTGTAACTCTTTGTGGAAACTTGGTCTTTAAGGGGTTTTATATTGTTCAAATGTAGGATATTAAATTGTTGGGGTCATGTTGCATTATCTGGGTTGTGCTACCATGTAGCACAATATTGCCATATTGGACAGTTGTAGATACATATAATTTGAGATGGGAGATAAAATAATGGGTAAAATCTTGACCAGCTGTACAGGTATGGTCCTGGGAAGATAAAAGAATGATGAAAGTCAAAGAGATTGTATCACAAAAGGAGAAGCCAAACTTCTCTGATATTCCACTGTTCTTCTCCCACAAAGGGAGTAATTACCTTCCTATCTGACTGTCATATTTCTTATTAAGCCCAAAGGATTAAAAGAGAATCTAATGTAGCAGAGTATAAGGTGAAAGGAGCTGTCATTCCCTTTCCTCACAACAGAAAAATCTGTAACAGATGGTTTCCACACTTTTTCCTACTATTTTCTTCCCTCCTCCTAGACAAGAGGGAGCTCCTAACTGATAAATTGAATAACAATATGACTGGGTCACATTTACTTGTGAGCTAATGAATGGGGTCACTAGACTAAAGATCAGTCAACTGGGCCTGGCCTTGTTCTCAGCTGCCTCTCCTTTCATTCTGCTGGGATTATCAAATTTCTTTCTCTTCACCTGCCCTGCAGATGGTAAAATAGTTGTAGTATTTTTTATTTATACTGAGTTGTGGGAGTAGCAGCCTGTCTGAGACCTCAGGTTTATGCCATGAACTTCAAATATTGGGCCCAGGTCTGATTAATAATAACATGGTACTCTGTTTACCAGTTTTTATTGTTCTGCTCTCAGGGAGCAATTGAGGAGGAAGAGTAAAACAAAATTTGGGCATCGTGGATATTCTAGCCAATACCAGCAAAATGTCTTCACACTCCCAATACTATTCATCATCTAACTTTGTTGTAACAGGTACCTATGTAATTATCTATCTAGAAATTCTCTCTAGGAATTCTGTTCCCCTTATCTTGTTCCTCCATTCAGTCATATACCTGGTTGTAATAAGAGCTGCCAGGTTATTACAACATAATCATAGTCCCTAACCATAGTTGATTGGACAGGGAGGGGGGTGGTAAGTGGTGAGCACATGATTTAAGGGATTCTTTTCTCTGGGTCTTTCCCCTGAGGTGCTGAGGCAGGCAGCACCAGCTATTCCTCTACCTTTTATTAAAAGAGCAAAAGCTTTCCTTGGAGTCAAGCAGATTCTTCCTTCTTATCATTAGTCAAAACTGGATCCAGAGCCATTCTGTCTTTAAGGAAACTGGAAAAGTGAGTACCTACCTGGGCCAATCACATTGCTTCCCAGAAAAAAAAATTAGGGTTATGTTGGCAAGAAAAAAAATGTGGAATAAGTCTTGGGGAACCAACTTACAAGGTCTGCCACACTAATACATTTATTTATAGAATATAATACAAAAACAAATTTACTAAGTATAAACCTAATTGTCTTGCAAGGAAAATACCCATTTAAAAGGGGGATGTTTGTCTGTATATCTTTTATGGGTTAGGGTAGGCAAGCTAGGGTAGGCAAGCTAGTAATTATCTAGGGAAGACACAAGTATTCTGTATAACAGTGGAGAAAGTGTTTGGAACTATAGGAGCAATCTGGGAGGGAGGAAGATAAGTGAAGAGATAGAAGGAGAAAGCAGATGGTGGAAAGCTACAAGGTTTGTGTTCTGAGATTTCCCTATTATCACCAAATCTTTAATAAAGTATAGAACTCATGTAAGGATTATTGTGAATATATTTCTTGTGAAAACTAGTGAAGGTTTGAACTCTATGTGTAAGTTGTATTGGATGTATTGATACAGGAGCTATAGGCCAGACCCTGAAGAAAGCAAGAAGGTATAAGTTCCAACTGTGACCACAGAAATCATAAGGAGAGTCAGAAGTTCATATATCATGGAATGATAAAGGCCATAACAAATTATTTCAAGATCTATGAGAAATAAGGTAGGCCCAGCCAACATCTGAGTTATGTATGTTTCTTGTCCCCATAAGTGGTGAGCACCTTGAGGACTAGAATAACATCTTAGTCATCAATGCTTTCTAGCACTTAGCCAGATGCATGAAACACAGTGGATAGTCTATAAATATTTCTTGAATTAAATTAAAATGACCTGCCCTATATTGTAACTCTCAATATGATTACCTTAAATCCCTTAGTAAATTGAAATTTCCATTAGGAGTGTGTCTGATTTGGGGTACCTGGGTGATTCAGCTGGTTGAATGTCTGCCTTCAGCTCGGGTCATGATCCAAGGGTCCTGGGATCAAGTCCCACAGGGGCCTTTCTGCTCAGCAGGGAGCCTGCTTCTCCCTCCACCTCTGTCACTCCCCCATTTGTGCTCTTCCACTTTCTCTGTCAAATAAATAAATAAAATATTTTTTAAGAGAGTGTGTCTGATTAATCTCTTTATTAAGTAAAGTGCCTTGAACATAGTAGGTACTAAAAGAGTTAGTTTTCATGGGGCGCCTGGGTGGCTCAGTGGGTTAAGCCACTGCCTTCGGCTCAGATCATGATCTCAGGGTCCTGGGATCAAGTCCCGCATCGGGCTCTCTGCTTGGCAGGGAGCCTGCTTCCCTCTCTCTCTCTCTCTGTCTGCCTCTCCATCTACTTGTGATTTCTCTCTGTCAAATAAATAAATAAAATCTTTAAAAATAAATAAATAAAAGAGTTAGTTTTCAGAGTCCTGACTTAATGGAAGGTATAAAGAAGTATTGGGAAATCTAAGTCACATTTCTAGTGTATTCTAGAATGTAGGTTCTGATTTCTTGGCAGCTTATTTGCCTTAGGCCAGTATGAAGATGAATTTTCATTTCCAGACAAATATTAATTGATGGCCGGGGGAAGGTAGCACAGGTAAGTGCTGTGTGATAGAGGGAAAACAGCATGGGATTTTAATTTGCCACCAATGATCCATAAAGTAGATAATCAAGTAGATAACCAAGAATTGGAAGTATTAGGGTGCCTGGGTGGCTAAACCAGTTAAGCATCAAATGCTTGGATTTGGCTCAGGTCATTATTTCATGAGTCCTGAGGTTGACCTCTGCATGGAGCTATGCACTCAGTGGGTAGTCTGTGTGAAGATTCTCTCCCTTTGCCCCTCACCCTTCACATGCATGGTCTCTCTCTCTCTCCCTCTCTCAAATAAATAAATCTTTTAAAACAACAGTTGGAAGTATTAGAAACTAGAAATTAGAAATTGTAGATCATTTATTATAAGTATAACTGGGGGTAGAAAAATACTGGAAAGACAGGGATTATAGTACTGAGTGTGAAAATTATTATGAAGTGAAATTATATGTGTTTTCTTTTTTTTTTTAAGATTTTATTTATTTATTTGAGAAGGAGAGACCACAGGTAGGGGGAGAAGCAGGCAGAGAGAGAGGGAGAAGCAGGCTCCCTGCTGAGCAGAGAGCCCGATGCGGGGCTCTATCCCAGGACCCTGAGATCATGACCTGAGCCGAAGGCAGAGGCTTAAACCACTGAGCCACCCAGGTGCCCCTATTTTTTTTCTTTTTTTGATCATTTATGCAAATTCTAAACTGTAGAACATGTTCAAAAATGCTTTTTAAAGTAAATTCAGGAGGGAGGAGCAATATTTCAAAGAACAGGTCCCCTAAAGTGAACTAAATATCTACCAGAACACTCTGAACACCCATGAAAGCAGCCTGAGTTGTAAGTTTATTCACTTCTGGATCTCTATGTGGGCAGAATTTAATCAGTGGAGAGGTAAAGCAGAGTTGGAATGCTCAGACTGATATCCAAGGAAGATAAACAGAAGGGGGAGGGAGCCACCAGAAGCGACCCATTGGAAAGTAATATTCCAATATGAAAGTGCACTGTGATTAGGGACCAGCATTAACTTGGAGTCTGGTCAAAAGCACTCAAAAAGAGCAAAAGATCTTAAGCGGCAACTGGAGGATTCAGGAGGGCACAGGCACAGGCCCATGTTCCCAGGACTGTCACCACCTAATCACCTGTGCCAGAAAGAGCCTGGCGGGGGCTCCGGTCCGTGGTCCCTGAGCACTCAGCTTTCCACTGTTTGCACCACCGCTCGGGCTGGGGCACTCCTGCCTATGCCTGATAGAGGCTGGTGTGGGCTCCAGCAGGTGGTCTCTGGACCCACAGTCTTTGGCAACCTGTACCACCACCAGGTGTGAGCAAACCTGGCACGGGTGTGGGCTCCAGAGAGCAGTCCCTGCAGTGGCACCACCCAGATTCTGGCTTGCCTGAACCAATATCACTTGTGGTATAAGTGGCATGGGTGTGCAGAGATAAATAGGAGCCTTGGGCCACCACTGTGATGGTGGCTGAGAGTGTGTAAAGCCTATGGGAGGTTGCGCTGTTCAGCAGAGTTTGCAGAGGGGGAAACTGTGTGTTCTGGACCACACAGAGGGGAACAGACTGAGGCTACTCTCAAGGCAGAGGTCAGACAGTTTACCCAGCACTAAACCCACCAAAACTGCAAAAAGCCACCAAAGAACAAAACCTCCAGAGAACTAAAGCCTGAAAAACTTCTACAGAGCCCAGCCCCTTGATAGGGGGTAGGGAAACTCACCCCAAGCAAGAGTGACTGAAAAACAATGCAGCAGTCCCTGCTGCCAGAAGACAAGTCAAAAGAACAAGAGGACAACCACTACAAGGTCCTCATAAAACTGTAAAACCCTAATAACAGGGGAAAACAATATATTAAACACTCAGTATTGTCCTAGAACCTATGTATTTCATAGATATAACTTTTCAATCTTTCTTTTTCTTTAAATTCATTCTCAAAATTCTTGTTCTTTTAACTTTTAACCCACTTACCATTATAACCAGAGGTTTAATGCAACATATTCCATAATAACTTTTTAACTTGAAATTTTTTCATACATATAACTATGTTTCTTTTTTTCTTTTTTTAATATGCATGTAGATATAAGCTTCACGGTAATCTTTTTTTCCTATTCAATACTACCCTATATATAAACTTGTTTTAATTTCCCTGTATCTCTGGAAAGTTGGCTCCTTTAACAAAAATAACAAGATTCACCCAGGAAGAACTGAAATAACCTTCCTCACACACATGGAGGGTTTAGAACCACCTTCCTATCTTACTCTTCTGTACATTTGCTTTTGTTTTTATACTATGTAAATCTTATTCTTGGGGTTCATTTTGGCTAAGTTTTTCTTTTTTTTTTCTTTTACTTTTGTCAGTCCCTTGGTTTATTCGTTTTTGTTTATGTACTTTATAAATCTTACTTTGGGGATCTCATTTTGGCTGGGTTTTCTTTTTTTTCTCTTTTTATATCTCTTTTTTTCTTTTTTCTTTCCTTTCGGTGGTGACTTCTGGTTGCTCCAAAACTTTTCAGGGTGCACCTTGCCTGGATCGTACTTTATATATTCAGCTATACATCCCCTCAACCACTTCTCACCAAAATGACTAGGAGGGGGAACACCCAACAGAGGAAAAATTCAGAGACTCTGCTCTCTGCAACAGAAATATTGGATAAGTACATGAACAGTATATTAGAAATGAATTCAGAGTAACAATTATCCAGACAATGGCTAAGTTGGAGAAGACCATTAACAGCAACATAGAAACTCTAAGGAAGTGAGGGTTGATCTGGCAGTGCAAAAAAAATGCAGTCAATGAGATCCAATCTACTCTAAATACTCTAACATCTAGGGTAACTGAGACAGAGATAGAATTAGTGATCTAGATGACAAACTGATAGAGAATAAGGATCTGGAGGAGGCCTGGAACAAATACCATAGAAGCCCTGAAAAGAGAATTAGGGAAATAAATGACCATGAAACATTCCAGTGTCAGAATTACTGGGATCCCTGAGGAGGTGGAAAAAGAGAGAAGACTAGATGAAATAGTTTAACAAATTCTGGATGAGAATTTTCCTAATCTGGGGAAAGGAACAAATGTTCATGTCCTAGAAGCAGAAAGGACAACCCCCCAAATCAACGAGTCTACAAAGACCTCCAGGCACTTAATTGTGAAATTTATAAATCATAATTTCAGACAAGAGGTCTTACAGCCACTTAGGGGGAAGAGATTCTGTACATAGAGAGGAAGGACTATCAGAATAGTGTCAGACCTGTCCACAGGAACCTGGCAAGACAGGAAGGGCTGGCAAGACATATTCGGTGCACTAAAACAGAAGAACATGCAGCCAAGAACACGTTATCCAGCAAGGCTGACATTCAAAATGTATGGAGAGATAAATAACTTCCAAGACCAGCAAGGTTTAAAAGAGTATGTGACCACCAAGGCAGCACAACAAGAAATATTAATGGGGGTTCTGTAAAAGAAGAAAGAACCCAAGAGTGACAGAGTACATAAATTTACAGAGACAATATATAGAAACAAAGACTTCTCAAGCAGCATATGTCAATAAAAACATATCTTCAATAATCACTCTCAAAGTAAATGGCTGAAATGCTCCCATAAAACAGCACAGGGTTGCAGATTGGATAAAATGACAGGAGCCATGCTTATACTGTCTTCAAGGACACATTTGGAACCTAAAGATAACATATAGACTGAAAGTGAAGGGATGGAAAAGCATTTTTCATGCCAATGGGCCTCAAAAGAAAGTTGGAGAAGCAATTCTCATATCAGATGAATTAGATTCTAAGCTAAAGACTGTAGTCAGAGATACAGGACACTACATTATTCTTAAAGGGTCTATCCACCAAGAAGTTCTAACAATTGTAAATATTTATGCCCCCAATATGGGAACACCCAACTACAAAAGCCAACTGTTAATCAAAATAGTCATATTGATATGAATACATATATTGTAGAGGATCTTAACACTCCACTTTCAGCAATAGACAGATCATTTAAGCAGAAAATCAGTAAAGAAACAAGAGTTTTGAATGACACATCAGACCAGATAGACCTCACAGATATATACAGAACATTCCACCCTAAAACAACAGAATACTTATTCTTCTCTAGTGCACATGGAACTTTCTCCAGAATAGACCACATACTGAATTACAAATCAGGGCTCAACTGATACCAAGGATTGAGAGTATTCCCTTCATATTCTCAGACCACAATGCTTTGAAACT
This sequence comes from Mustela nivalis, assembly GCF_964662115.1. NCBI lineage: Eukaryota > Metazoa > Chordata > Mammalia > Carnivora > Mustelidae > Mustela > Mustela nivalis. The sequence goes on from NC_139040.1 coordinate 74,243,750, forward strand.
GGAACTAGCCACAAGAAAAGATTGGAAGGGATTCAAACACTTGGAAGTGAAAGACCATCCCACTCAAGAATGTTTGGATCAACCAGGAAATCAAAGAAGAACTTAAAGAATTTATGAAAACCAATGAGAATGAAAACACATTGGTCCAAAACATATGGGATACAGTAAAATTGGTCCTAAGGGAGAAATACATAGCCATCCAAGCCTCACTCAGAACAGTTGAGAAATCCAGAATACACCAGCTCTTTTTACACCTTGAAGGACTGGAGAATCAACAACAAATTAAGTTAACCCCACACACAAGAAGAGAAATAATCAAGATTAGAGCAGAGATCAATTCTCATTGAATTGAAATTAGAAATAGAAACTAGAGATACAGTAGAACACACCAATGAAACTAGAAGCTGGTTCTTTGAAGGAATCAATAAGATTGAGAAGTCACTAGCCAAACTAATTCAAAAGAAAAGACAGAACCCAAATTGCTAAAATTATGAACTAAAGGGGAAAGATCACAACCAACACCAAGGAAATAGAAACATTAATGAGAAATTATTATCAACAGTTATATGCCAATAAGTTAAGCAACCTAGAAGAAATGGATGCATTCCTGGAAACCTATAAACTTTCAAGACTGAAACAGGGAGAAATTGACAACCTGAATACACCAATATCTAGTAACAACATTGAAGCAGTGATCAAAAACTTCCCAAAAATGAAGAGCCCAGGACCTGATGGATTCCCTGGGGGAATTCTACCAAACATCCAAAGAAGAAATAATACCTATTATCCTAAAGCTGTTTCAAAAAATAAAAACAGAAGGAAAACTTTAAGACTCTTTCTATGAATCCAGCATTACCCTGACCCCTAAACCAAGCAAAGACTCCCTCAAAAAGAAGAATTTCAGGCCAATATCCCTGATGAATATGGATGCCAAGATTCTTAATAAGATCTTAGCTAATAAGATCCAACTGAAAATTAAAGAAATTACCCACCATGACTAGTGGGAATTTATCCCTGGGATGCAAGTGTGGTTGAACATTCGCAAATAAATCAATGTGATAGAACAAATCAATAAAAGAAGAGAGAAAAACCACATGGTCTTCTCAATGGATGCAGAGAAAACATTTGACAAAATACAGCATCTGTTCCTGATTAAAACTCTTCAAAATATAGGGATGGAGGGAACATTCCTCAATTTCATAAAATATATCTATGAAAAACCTACGGTCAATACATTCTCAATGGGGAAAAGCTGACAGCCTTCCCTTTGAGATCAGGAACACAACAAAGATGCCCACGCTCACTACTATTGTTCAGCATAGTACTAGAAGTCCTAGCAACAGCATTCAGACAACAAAAAGGAATAAACATTATTCAAATTGGTAAAGAAGTCAAACTTTCTCTTTTCACAGATGACATGATACTTTATGTGGAAAACCCAAAAGACTCCATTCCCAAACTACTAGAACTCATACAGCAATTCAGTAATGTGGCAGGATACAAAATTAATGTACAGAAATCAGTTGCTTTCTTGCACACTAACAACAAAACTTTAGAAAGGGAAATGAGAATCAATTCCATTTACTATAATACCAAGAACCATGAGATACCTTGGGATAAACATAACCACGAAAGTAAAGGATATGTACTCAAGGAACTGCAGAACACTCATGAAAGGAACTGAAGAAGACACAAAAAGTTGGAAAAGCATTCAATGCTCAAGGATTGAAAGAATAAACACTGTTAAAATGTCTATAGTGCCCAGAGCAATCTACACTTTCAATGCCATCCTGATCAAAATACCATTGGCATTTTTCAACGTGCTGGAGCAAACAGTACTAAAATTTTGATAGAACCAGAAAAGACCCTGAATTCTTAAGGAGATGTTGAAAAAGGAAAACAAAGCCAGGATCATCAAGTTGCCTGATTTCAAGTTTTACTACAAAGCTGTGATCACCAAGGCAGCATGGTGCTGGCACAAAAACAGACACATAAACCACTGGAACAAAGTAGAGAGCTCAGATATGGACCCGAAGCTCTATGGTCAACTAATCTTTGACAAAACAGGAAAAAATATCCAGTGGAAAAAAGACAGTCTCTTCAATAAAGGGTGCTGGGAAAATTGGACTGCTATGTATGGAAGAATGAAACCTGACCATTTTCTTACACCATACACAAAAATAAATTCGAAATAGATAAAAAGATATCAATGTGAGGCAGCAATCTATCAAAACCCTAGAGGAGAACATAGACAGTAATCTGTTCAACATCAGCCACAGCAACTTCTTTCAAGACATGTCATAAAAGGCAAAAGAAACAAAAGCAAAAATGAACTTTTGGGACCTCATCAAGATCAAAAGCTTCTGCACAGCAAAGGAAACAGTCAAAAAAAAAAAACAGAGAGGCACCCCACAGAATGGGAGAAGCTATTCGCAAATGACAGTACAGACAAAGGGCTGATATCCAAGATCTATAAAGAACTCCTCAAACTCACCTCTCAAAAAACAGATAATCACATCAAACAATGGGCAGAAGACATGAACAGACATTTCTCCAAAGAAGACATACAAATGGATAACAGACACATGAGAAAATGTTCATCATCATTAGCCATCAGGGAGATTCAAATCAAAACCAGTGCACTTTTAAAATCCATTCATTTCAAATGTAGTCCATCCTTGACCACACCTAGAATTCCTTTCCAAGGATTTCCCTTCACAAACCTTCTAAAACTTTCCTTTGCATTCATATTTTGTCCCCAAACATTCTTTTTTAAATTATGTTATGATAGACACCATACAGTACATCATTAGTTTTTGATGTAGTGTTCCATGATTCATTGTGTATAACACCCAGTGCTCCATACAATATGTGCCCTCCTTAACACCCATCACCAGATTCACCCATCCCCCCACTCTCCTTCCTTACAAACCTTCAGTTTGTTTCCTGGAGTCCATAGTCTCTCACGATTCTTCTCCCTCTCCGGTTCCCCCCCCCCTTAATTTTTCCATTCCTTCTTCTAATGTCCTCTGTGCTATTCCTTAGGTTCCACAAATAAGTGAAATCATATGATAATTGACTCTCTGCATGACTTACTTCACTCAGCCCAGTTTCTTCCAGTCCCATCCATGTTGCTATAAAAGTTGTGTATTGGTCTTTTCTGATGGCTAAGTAACATTCCATTGTATATATGGACCACATCTTCTTTATCCATTCTTCTGTTGAAGGGCATCTTGGCTCTTTCCACCATTTGGCTATTGTGAATATTGTTGCTATGAACACTGAGATGCATATGGCCCTTCTTTTCACTACATCTGTATCTTTGAGGTAAATACCAGTAGTGCAATTGCTGGGTCATAGGGTAAATCTATTTTTAATTTTTTGAGGAAACTTTATACTGTTTTCCAAAGTACCTGTCCCAAACAATTTCTTTCCAAACAACCTCTCTCACTTAGGACAAAATTATCCTCTTCTACCTCCAACAAAATTAATTCTCATGTCTTATAACTTTCTTGCATACCTACTACTTTTCTACCTACAGATTTGCTTCCCTTATTCCCATCAGTCTTAATTACACTTAGTAGATTTTTGCACTCTTAAAAAACTTAGACTCCAGTGAAGACTAAGCAGTAAGCAATTGTAACCTGTTAAGCCAGAATTCTTTAAATGATAATTTTATGAATCAATCAAGTGCAAAGAATGCTTTCCAACAGACCCAAATATCTTTAGTTTAGTTTAGTTTTGTTTGATTTTGCAATAAGTCAAAAGCACAAACCTACATCCTTTGATCAATGCTTTAACACTTTATCTTATTGGAAAAGACCTAGATGTCCAAAGAATTTAACCTCATTTGTCATCCAAGCAAAACTTTAAAGTTTCAGGTTACCCAAGGCTATCTTAACAATTACCCATGAAACTTTTGAGACAGAGAAGATTAACCATCATTTTCTATTCATCAGAAGCAGGTCACTTGATCAAGCTTATGGTCAAGGAGAGGGGACTTCACAAAACGATGGATTCCAGGAGGCAGGGATTACTGGGGACCCTTGTAGAAACCACCTCCTACAGACTCTTCTATATTCCTTTTTAGGGAACCTATCCCAGGTGCATCCCCAACAAGGCAGCCCTTATCACTGTGTTCCCTCATTTCCTGTAAACAGGGAAATGTAAACAGCTAAAAAAATAAAAAAAAGTAAACAAAGACCAGGTAGCTTGATGCAAGGAACTGAGCTTGGCAAGTCATTGTAGCAGAGATCTTTAGCTGTTGGTAATACCTATTTTCATATTCTTTCTTAAATATTTCAGAACTGAGATTTTTGTTCATGGCAACAATGTGCCTAGCTCTTTTTCTCTGCCCCCTCTGTAGCTTGAGGTGACTATGAGACTTAGTTCTGGGCATTGAAATGCAAGGAAAAACTTGATAAGAATTTCTTGGAATGTTTTGTTTTCCTGATTTAAAAAAAAAAAAAAAGGACAGGAAACATTTTCTTCCCTACCTGTCTTCCTTTTCCCTGCCATGATTATGGCTACGATAGCTGGAATTCAAGCAACCATGTGAGGTAAGACTATGAAATACTGACTCTAACATGATGAAATAGTCTATCAACAGCAAAAACTCCCTGCATCTAAACTTGTTTAATTCAATTTATTTAAATGAAACAAAAACAGTCCATCTATTTCTCCTACCCCTTCATCCCTCACCTTTGACAACCACCAATCTATTCTCCAGATCTATGAGCTTTCTTTTTTTTTTTAAGATTTTATTTATTTATTTGCCAGAGACAGAGGGAGAGAGAGCGAGCGAGCACAGGAAGACAAAGAGGCAGGCAGGGGCAGAGGGAGAAGCAGGTTCCCTGCCGAGCAAGGAGCCCAATGTGGGACTCGATCCCAGGACCCTGGGATCATGACCTGAGACGAAGGCATCTGCTTAACCAACTGAGTCATCCAGGCGTCCCTCTATGAGCTTTCTTATTTATTTATTTACTTTCAGATTTCCACATGTAACAGAAATCATATGATGATTATCTTTCTATTACTTGTTTCACTTAGTTTAATGTTCTCAAGGTCCACCCATGTTGTATTAAATAGCAAGATTTCATTCTTTTTTATGGCTGAAAAATATTTGTGTGTGTGTGTGTGTGTGTGTGTGTGTGTGTGTGTGTACCACAGTTTTTTAAACCATTCGTCCATTGTTAGATTTACTAAATGAAAAAAAAATCCTTATTTGTTTAAGTCACTCTAGTCATTCCTATTTATTGTTGCTGAAAGCATGCCTATCTTGTGTAGTCATATAGACTGGAGGGCTGAAACTTCCATTTTTGAACAACCATAACTGGCTGTAATAAATTAATGATTGGTTCTGATAAATAAGAGGAAGCTGGATTGCAAGAAAAAATGGGGTTGTTGAGCAGATGTTTCAAGGGAAAAAGGTAAGATATGCAGTTCAGTAAAATGAATAAGAGCAAGAGACTGAAAAATAAGTCTCAGATTTCATTTATTTATTTAACAGAGAAAGAGAGAGCAGCAGCAGAGGGAGTGGGAGAAGATGACTCCTTGCTGAGCTGTGAGTCTAACACAGAATTTGACCTGAGCCACAGGCAGACATTTAACTGACTGAGCCACCCGGGCACCCTAGAAAAATTTTCCAGTCCCTTGAGACATGATCTAGTTCCTCTAATTGGGTTCCACAAGATGGTCTGCCATATCATTACAATAAAATACTTTATCCTTCTGTTAACTTCTGTAACTGGCAAACAAAAATGCCTAGGGTGAACACTTGAGTTGATAAAAAAGTCAGGGGACTGGTGTAAGGTGGTATCTCAATGTGGTTTTAATTTGAATCTCCTTGATGGCTAGTGATGATGAACATTTTTTCATGTGTCTGATAGCCATTTGTATGTCTTCATTGGAGAATTGTTTCTTCATATCTTCTGCCCATTTTTTGATATGATTCTCTGTTTTGTGTGTGTTGAGTTCCAGGAGTTCTTTATAGATCCTGGACATCAGCCTTTTGTCTGTACTGTCATTTGCAAATATCTTCTCCCATTCGGTAGGTTGACTCTTTGTTTTGTTGACTGTTTCCTTTGCTGTGCAGAAGCTTTTGATCTTGATGTAGTCCCAAAAGTTTATTTTCGCTTTTGTTTCCTTTGGCTTTGGAGACATATCTTGAAAGAAGTTGCTGTGGCTGATATCGAAGAGGTTACTGCCTATGTTCTCCTCTAGGATTCTGATGGATTCCTGTATCACATTGAGGTCTTTTATCTATTTTGAGTTTATTTCTGTGTACAATGTAAGAGAATGCTCAAGTTTCATTCTTCTACATATACCTGTCCAGTTTTCCCAGCACCATTTATTGAAGAGACTGTCCTTTTCCCACTGTATATTTTTTTCCTGTTTTGTCAAAGATTATTTGCCCATAGAGCTGAGGGTCCATATCTGGGATCTCTACTCTGTTCCACTGGTGTACATGTCTGTTTTTGTGCCAGTACCATGCTGTCTTGGTGATCACAGCTTTGTAATAAAGCTTGAAATCAGGTAACATGATGCCCCCAGTTTTATTTTTGTTTTTCAACATTTCCTTAGTGATTCAGGGTCTCTCTTTTTTTTAATTTATTTTTTATTTATTTTCAGCATAACAGTATTCATTATTTTTGCACCACACCCAGTGTGCCATTCAATTCGTGTCCTCTCTAATGCCCACCAAATGGTTCCCCCAACCTCTCATTCCCTTCCCCTTCAAACCCCTCAGATTGTTTTTCAGAGTCCATAGTCTCTCATGGTTCACCTCCCCTTCCAATTTCCCTCATCTCTCTTCTCCTCTCTAACTCCCCATGTCCTCCATGCTATTTGTTATGCTCCACAAATAAGTGAGACCATATGATAATTGACTCTCTCTGCTTGACTGATTTCACTCAGCATAATCTCTCCCAGTCCCGTCCATGTTGCTACAAAAGTTGGGTATTCAGCCTTTCTGATGGAGGCATAGTACTCCATAGTGTGAATGGACCACATCTTCCTTATCCATGCATCCATTGAAGGACATCTTGATTCTTTCCACAGTTTGGCGACCGTGACCATTGCTGCTATAAACATTGGGGTACAGATGGCCCTTCTTTTCACTACATCTGTATCTTTGGGGTAAATACCCAGTAGTGCAATTGCAGGGTCATAGGGAAGTTCTATTTTTAATTTCTTGAGGAATCTCCACACTGTTCTCCAAAGAAGCTGTACCAACTTGCATTCCCACCAACAGTGTAAGAGGGTTCCCCTTTCTCCACATCCCCTCCAACACATGTTGTTTCCTTGCTAATTGTGGCCATTCCAAGTGGTGTAATTGGATATCTCAATGTGGTTTTAATTTGAATCTCCCTGATGGCTAGTGATGATGAACTTTTTTTCATGTGTCTGATAGCCATTTGTATGTCTTCTTTGGAGAAGTGTCTGTTCATATCTTCTGACCACGTTTTGATATGATTCTCTGTTTTGTGTGTGTTGAGTTCCAGGAGTTCGTTATAGATCCTGGATATCAATCTTTAGTCTGTACTGTCATTTGCAAATGTCTTCTCCCATTCTGTGGGTTGCCTCTTTGTTTTCTTGACTGTTTTCTTTGCTGTGCAGAAGCTTTTGATTTTGATGAAGTCCCAAAAGTTTATTTTCGCTTTTGTTTCCTTTGCCTTTGAAGACATATCTTGAAAGAAATTGCTGTGGCTGATATCGAAGAGATTACTGCCTATGTTTTCCTCTAGGATTCTGATGGATTCCTATCTCACGTTGAGGTCTTTTATCCATTTTGAGTTTATTTTTGTGTACGGTGTTAGAAAATGGTCAAGTTTCATTCTTCTACATATAGCTGTCCAGTTTTCCCAGCACCATTTATTGAAGAGATTGTCTTTTTTTCACTGTATATTTCTTCCTGTTTTGTCGAAGATTATTTGCCCATAGAGTTGAGGGTCCATATCTGGGCTCTCTACTCTGTTCCACTGGTCTATATGACTGTTTTTATGCCAGTACCATGCTGTCTTGGTGATCACAGCTTTGTAGTAAAGCTTGAATTCAGGTAACATGATGCCCCGAGTTTTATTTTTGTTTTTCAACATTTCCTTAGCAATTTGGGGTCTCTTGTGATTCCATACAAATTTTAGGATTATTTGCTCCAGCTCTTTGAAGAATACCAGTGGAATTTTGACTGGAATGGCATTAAAAGTATAGATTGCTCTAGGCAGTATAGACATTTTAACAATGTTTATTCTTCCAATCCAAGAGCATGGAATGGTCTTCTATCTTTTTGTGTCTTCTTCAATTTCTCTCATGGGTGTTCTGTAGTTCCTCGAGTACAGATTCTCTAACACTTTGGTTAGGTTTATTCCCAGGTATCTTATGGTTCTTGGTGCTATAATAAATGGAATCAATTCTCTAATTTCCCTTTCTGTATTATCATTGTTAGTGTATAAGGAAGACACTGATTTCTGTACATTGATTTTGTATCTTGCCACATTACTGAATTGCTGTATGAGTTCTACTAGTTTGGGGGTGGAGTCTTTTGGGTTTTCCATATAAAGAATCATGTCATCTGCGAATAGAGAGAGTTTGACTTCTTCATTGCCAATTTGTATACCTTTTATTTCTCTTTGTTGTCTGATTGCTGTTGCTAGGACTTCTAATACTATGTTGGACAAGAGTAGTAAGAGTGGGCATCCTTGTCGTTTTCCTGTTCTCAATGGGAAGGCTGCACGCTTTTTCCCATTGAGGATGATATTTGCTGTGGGTCTTTCATAGATATCCTGTATGAAGTTCAGGAATGTTCCTCTATCCCTATACTTAGAAGCGTTTTAATCAGGAACAATTGCTGGATTTTGTCAAATGCTTTTTATGCATCAATTGAAAGGACCATGTGGTTCTTCTCTCTTTTCTTATTAATTTGTTGTATCACATTGATTGATTTGCGAATGTTGAACCATCCTTGTTGCCCAGGAATGAATCCCACCTGGTCACGGTGGATAATCTTTTTAATGTGCTGTTGGATCCTGTTTGCTAGGATCTTGTTGAGAATCTTAGCATCCATATTCATCAGGGATATTGCTCTGAAATTCTCCTTTTTGGTAGGGTCTTTGCCTGGTTTGGGGATTAGAATAATGCTGGCTTCATAGGAAGAGTCTGGAAGTTTTCTATCTGCTTCAATTTTTTGAAACATCTTCAGGAGAATAGGTGTTATTTCTTCTTTGAAAGTTTGGTGGAATTCCCCAGGGAATCTGTCAGATCCTGGGCTCTTGCTTTTTGATATACTTTTGAATACTAGTTCAATCTTGTTACTAGATATTGGTCGATTCAGGTTGTCAATTTCTTCCTGGTTCAATTTTGGGAGTTTATTTTCCAAGAATGCATCCATTTCATCTAGGTTGCTTAGCTTATTGGCATATAACTGTTGATAATAACTTCTGATGATTGTTTCTACTTCCTTGGTGTTCATTGTGATCTCTCCCTTTTCACTCACAATTTTATGAATTTGGGCTTTCTCTCTTTTTTTTTGGATTAGTGTGGCCAATGGTTTATCAATCTTATTGATTCTTTCAAAAAACCAGCTTCTAGTTTCATTGATACATTCTACTGTATCTCTGATTTCTACCTCATGGATCTCAGCTCTAATCTTGATGTTTTGCCTTCTTATGTGTGGAGTTGGTTTGATTTGTTGTTGATTCTCCAGTTCTTTAAGGTGTAGAGACAGCTGCTGTGTTCTGGATTTTTCAATATTTTTGAGGGAGGCTTGAATGGTTATGTATTTCCCCGTTAAGACTGCTTTTGCTGTCTCCCATAGGTTTTGGACCAAGGTGTCTTCATTCTCATTGGTTTCCATGAATTGTTTCAGTTCTACTTTGATCTCCTGGTTGGTCCAAGCATTCTTAAGCAAGGTGGTCTTTAGCTTCCAGGTGTTTGAGTTCCTTCTGAACTTTTGCTTGTTATTGAGCTCCAGTTTCAACGCATTGTGATCTGAGAATATGCAGGGAATAATCTCAGTCTTTTGGTATCGTTTGAGTTCTGATTTGTGATCCAGTATATGGTCTATTCTTGATAAGGTTCCATGTGAACTTGAGAAGAATGAGTATTCTGTTGTTTTAGGGTGCAATGTTCTGTATATATCTATGAGGTCCATCTGGTCCAATGTGTCATTCAATGCTGTTGTCTCTTTATTGATTTTCTGCTTCGATGATCTCTCTATTTCTGAGAGAGGCGTGTTAAGATCTCCTACTATTATTGTATTTATATCAATATGACTCTTTATCTTGATTAACAGTTTTCTTATGTAATTGGCTGCTCCCATATTGGGGGCATAGATATTTACAACGGTTAGATCATCTTGGTGGATAGTCCCTTTAAGAATGATGTAGTGTCCTTCTGTGTCTCTGACTACAGTCTTTAGTTTAAAATCTAATTTATCTGATATGAGAATCGCTACCCCAGCCTTCTTTTGAGGCCCATTGGCATGAAAGATGCTTCTCCATCCCTTCACTTTCAGTCTGGGTGTATCCTTAGGTTGGAAATGGGTCTCTTGTAGACAACACATGGGTCCTGTCGTTTTATCCAATCTGCAACCCTGTGCCATTTTATGGGCTCATTTAGGCCATTCACATTGAGAGTGATTATTGACAGATACATTTTTATTGACATCGTGTTACCTTTGAAGTCTTTCTTTCTGTAGTTTGTCTCTATATTTCTTTTCAATGCTATTCTTAGGATTTTTCCTCTTTTATAGAACGCCCCTTAATATTTCCTGCAGTGTTGGCTTGGTGCTTGCATAGTCTTTTAAGCCTAGCCGGTCTTGGAAACTCTTTATCCCTCTATCCATTTTGAATGTGAGTCTTCTCATTTAGTAACCTGAATATGTCTTGCCAGCCCTTTATGGCTTGCCAGATCTCTGTGGACAGGTCTGACGTTATTCTTATGGGCTTTCCTATGTAAGTAAGGAGCCTCTGTCCTAGAGGCTTTCAAGGGATTATACCTACAATTATGATTCCTCAATTTGACTATCAGGTGCCTTGATGTTTTTCTGGAATCTATAATTTTGGGTGGAGGCCGTTTGGCCTCTAGTACATGAACGTTGGTTCCATTCATGAGATTAGGAAAATTTTCATGAAGAACTTGTTCCACTCTATCTTCTAGATCTTTCTTTCTCTTCCCCTTCAGGGTTTCCAATAATTCTGACGTTGGAACGTTTCATGGCATCATTTATTTCCCTGATTCTGTTTTCATGGCTTCTAAGCTGTTTGTTCCAGGCTTCCTCTTGATCCTTTCTCTCTATCTGTTTGTCCTCCAGATCACTAATTCTGTCTTCTGTCTCAGTTACCCTAGCTTTGAGAGAATTCAGGTTAGATTGGAACTCATTGAGAGCATTGTGAACCTCAGCACTGGTAGCTTTTAGCTCTGCCCTAACGTTGTGAACATCCTGTCTGGTCGCTTTCAGCTCAGTCCTAATCAATTCTGTTTGGTCATCCATGGCTTTCTCCAACTCAGCTATCACCTGGATAATTGTTAGCCTGAATTCTCTTTCCGACATATTGTCTTTGTTGATAGCCATTAGCTCTGTTGCAGAAGGCCCATCCTCTGTATTTTTCTTCTGTTGGGCATTCCTCCTCCTAGTCATTTTGGTGAGAGATGACTGAACAGATGTAGCTTGATGTATAGACCATGGTGCAGTCAGGGTGCACCCTGGAACACTTCTGAGCAATCAGGATTCCCCACCCAAACGAGAGAAAAAAGAAAAGAAAAAGAAAAAAGAGAGAGAAAGACAGGAAAGAAAGGGAAGATAAAAGAGAAGGTTCAGCCCAAATGGGCCCCAAGGTAAGATTTATGAAGTATACAAACAAAAACAGACAAACAAAAAGACTGATAAAAGTATATGACAAGAGAAAAAATATATATATATATGCAAATAAAGGAAGAACCTCGTCAAAGAACCCCGAGTGTAAAATTTATATACTATCAGGACAAACACAAAAACACAGAAACACTGGGGGAAGAAAAAGATGGGAGTGTGGTTATAAATTTTCAGTGTGGGCGATGAAGTTTGTTCTGATTTTTCCTGGATGTATCTTGATATCTTTGTTAAAGGACTCAACTTTCCTAAGATCAAGGGGGATTAAAAATTGGTTTACCTATGGGGGTAGTATTGATTGGGGAAAGGGAATTACTTTGAAGTTTAACTCTATATTAATATTAGAAAATAAAAATAAAAAAGGAATAAACTAGACTAAACTAAACTAAAATTAAAAAGAAATTTAAAAAATAGAAATGCAAAAGAACAACACAGGTGTATGTATCAAAAAGTTCAGGTTAGAAAGTTATTATGGAATTTGATGTACTGGACAGCTCACTGTAATGCTAAATAGGTTAAAAAATTATCTATATTAAAAAAATGGGCCAGAATAGTGGGAACGAATTGAGAATAAAAGTAGTCCAATGAAATAGTGGTGGTTGTTCTCTTGTAGTCTTTTTTTTTTTTTTCTTTCCTGGTTGGTTTTCTGGGGGAGGGGTCTGCCACGTGGGTTTTCAATCAATGATGTTCCCTGAGTTAAGTCTTCCCACCCCCCTCAAGGGGGTGGGCTCTGAGGAAACTGTGTTTTTTTTTAAGCTTTTGTTCTCTGGAGGTTTTTATGTTTCTTCACTTTTTTTTTTTTCTCTTGCCTTGACCGCTTTTGATGGTTTTTGTAGGTTTAGAGGAAAGCAAACTGCACCCTGACCTCTCTCTCAGAGAGAAGCCTCAGTCTGGCTGCAGAGCCCATATAAATTCCCCTTGGCCACTGGCAAAGCAGGTTCTTAGTCCCGGTCCCTGGGGATGCAGGATCTTCTGCTTGTACCCCAAACCATGGCAGCGGTGGCTGTCTGGGCAGCTCCAGACTGCCAGAGAGGTTCCAAGCAGCAATCACACACTGAGATTTTCCCGCTGGACTGTGTTGGGAGTCCCTGGTCTTTCTGGGTCTAAGAGCGCCCAGCTTGCGCGCACCTTTCAGGGGAAGCTGTGGGTCGAACGCACATCTCAGGCTCTGAGAACAGGATGCAGGTCCGAAAGCACCAGGCTGGTCCTTCGCACAACTCTCTCAGGGGAGAGTTTGGGGCGCGCGGCTTAGGCTCTGAAACAATGGCGTGGGTCAAAGAGCGCTGGCTGGGCCTTTGTACCTCTCTTAGGGGAGGATGAGGGGCATGTGCATCTCAGGCTCTGTAGCAGGGCTCTTACTTTCTGCCATCTGGCATGGCTCCCATCCCCTCACAGGAGCCAGATCCCATGCAATCTCAGGCTCGCTGGCAGCTCAAGGACCAAGGCTTGGTTTCTCCGTTGCACTCTCTCTGGTTCAGCACCAGGGGAGGCTGTCCTGGGACCAGGGACTTAAGCCCCATCCCTAGCCACCCCGATTCCCACAATTCCCCCCCCCATGATCCTTTGCTCTTTTGGAGTGCTTTCAACCAGTCTCCAAGTTATTGCTGGTCCCCACACGCGGGGCACTCTCAGATTGGGTATTACTTTCCAATTGGTCACCTCTGGTAGCTCCCTCCCCCTTTAGTTTATCTTCCGATATCAGTCAGCCATTCCCACTCTGCTTTACCTTCCCACTGGCGTCTTCTGCCCCTGTAGACATCTAGATGTGTATAATTCTGATATCAGGCTGATTTCATGGGTGATCGGAGTTCTTTGGTAGGTAATCAGCTCATTTTAGGGTACAGGTTGAAAAGTCGCCTCCTCCTACTTCCCTGCCATCTTGTCCCCCCTCGGGGTCTCTTGTGATTCCATACAAATGTTAGGATTATTTGCTCCAGCTCTTTGACAAATACCGGTGGAATTTTGATCAGAATGACATTAAAAGTATAGATTGCTCTAGGCAGTATAGATATTTTAACAATGTTTATTCTTCTGATCCAAGAGCATGAAATGGTCTTCCATCTTTTTGTGTCTTATTCAATTTCTTTCATAAGTGTTCTGTAGTTCCTTGAGTACCGTTCTTTTACCTCTTTGGTTAGGTTTATTCCCAGGTATCTTATGGTTCTTGGTGCTATAGTAAATGAAATGAGAATCCACCTTACACCAGTTAAAATGGCCAAAATAAGCAAGACAGGAAACAACATGTGTTGGAGAGGATGTGGAGAAAGGGGATTCCTCTTACACTTTTGGTGGGAATGCAAGTTGGTGCAGCCTCTTTGGAGAACAGTGTGGAGATTCCTCAAGAAATTAAAAATAGAACTTCCCTATGACCCTGCAATTGCACTACTGGGTATTTACCCCAAAGATACAGATGTAGTGAAAAGAAGGGCCATCTGTACCCCAATGTTTATAGCAGCAATGGCCATGGTCGCCAAACTGTGGAAAGAATCAAGATGTCCTTTAACGGATGAATGGATAAGGAGGATGTGGTCCATATACACTATGGAGTATTATGCCTCCATCAGAAAGGATGAATACCCAACTTTTATAGCAACATGGATGAGACTGGGAGAGATTATGCTGAGTGAAATCAGTCAAGCAGAGAGAGTCAATTATCATATGGTCTCACTTATTTGTGGAGCATAACAAATAGCATGGAGGACAAGGGGAGATGAGAAGGAGAAGGGAGTTGAGGGAAATTGGAAGGGGAGGTGAACCATGAGAGACTATGGACTCTGAAAAACAATCTGAGGGGTTTGAAGGGGCGGGGGGTGAGAGGTTGGGGGAACCAGGTGGTGGCTATTATAGAGGGCACGTATTGCATGGAGCACTGGGTGTGGTGCAAAAACAATGAATACTGTTATGCTGAAAAGAAATAAAAAATTTTAAAAAAAACTGGAAAAAAAATGTCCTTAGCCTTTCACATAGTTTCCTGTGGTTAAAATCTTAATAAAGCTCTGTTTTCAAAAAACAAAACAAACAACAAACAAACAAACAAACAAAAAACAAAAAAATGCTAAGACAATTTAATATATCTATGTATTTATCAAATGTATGTGTTTTATATAAGTCAAATCACATTTTAAATGCAGAATAATGCATAATAAATCTTTCCATTTGTTCAAAAAAAAAACAAGTCAGGAGACTGAAAGATTGCAATTAGTCCAATGTACTAAATTTCCCAATGGCTTCTATAGTTCTAGAGCCATCTTTGACTGGAGTCTATCAGAAAGCTCTATCAAAGATGGCATACATTATCCCCTGCATCTAAACCTTACTGACCCATCAGTGCAACTGACTCTTCAGCCCCCACAGAATACTTAGTTCCTTGATGTGCATCTGTAGATCTCAGTTTGTGTTCTGATCTATAAGGGTGTCACCTTTTTGTTTACCACTCATGATCTGATTGTCACACAAAGGCCGTAAGAACTCTTAGAGAATACCTTCGCTGCCTCACACTTTATATAACAGAAGGACTAGGTCTCAGACCTCTCCCTCTACTGGGGCCCCTCTAAATCTAGCTGATTCTCTCACAGACAACTGGGCCAATAATAAGATCAGAAAAACTGAGCTAAGAGAAAGGATTTAACAAAGAGGTAATATGTTATAACACAGTGGGAAAAGAGCATGGGCTTCAGAGTCCGACAGACTCAAATCCAGGCTCAGCCACTTCTTAGCTGAGTGATTCTAAATAAGTAGGTCACCTCTTTGAGCCTCAGATTCAACAATAATATAGGAATAATAATACCTAGAGAGGTAATAATAATGAGGAATAAAACTGGTAATATTTCTAAAAAGTACATTACCGTATCGTGTGCCTGGAAGGATTAGGTATTCTTTCAGTGAAAAAATACCTAAAGCTTATACATTTTTCTCTGCCTAGTAAAGTCTTATCCAACTCTCAAGACTCAACTCAAATTCCATTTCTTCAGAAAGCCCTGATATTGAAAATGAAAAAAAAAAAAAAAAGAAAGAAAGAACTAACTTACTAACAATGTTACTTAAGTTATTGAAATGCCCTCATTTTATGTGATTGGACTTAATTAAGTACTATTCTTTAAGAATTGAAATATTAATTTGGAAACAATAACTATAGAAATAAATTCTGTGTTTATACAAAATAACCTTTTTTTGTTCCATCAGTGATATTTTCTTTATATTGGCTTTAAATTATATATTCTACTGAATATATCTGAAGAAATACATAATCCAAAAGCTGTTAATAAACAAACATGTGATCTCTCTCCTAAATTAAATTTAATTATTTAAGTGGCTTAAATATAAATATTTTGGAAAAATTCCTGCTTACCTACCTTCTTTAAAAGACTAGATAGAGATCCTCTGAGCTTCAGTAAGAGAAATAGAGAATTGAAGAGGAGAACAAGCTAGTTCATGGGCGCTCTTAAAAAGTATGTCATTCCCTAATCCCACCCTCTTCCTATCAAGAAATGGCTTCAGTAAGACTAGAGCTGACAGAAAGATTGGGAATGAAAAGCAGGCAACACTCGTGCTTGCTTTTTCTCTGAAAACTTGAGAGTAGGGGACCATCTTGCAAGGGTTTCTGTGATATTATGGTGTAAAAACTCAAAATGGAGAAGACTATTTATGGTTACAGAAACAGATAGCCTAAACCAAAATATTCCATAGACTTGGAGTGGTAGAAAGGGCACCTGACCTTTCCTGACCATGCCCAAGAAACAAAAAGGTACACGTGTCAGCAAATGTCAGCACAGAATACCAGAGGCATGCATTATGTATGTTCTTGGAACTTAAATCAAACCCAGAGAAAAATGAAAAGGAAGATTAGAAAATCCTGAATTGTTAGAGTGAGACTAAGGAAAACCCTGATGTGACTTAACGTAAGTTTGGTTGTGGAGCAATAAATTTATACATTTTTGCACATCTGAGTAAACAGATTGAAAATACCATGTTTATTACATCACATAAATAAATAAATAAATAAATAAATAAATAAATAAATAAGGATCCTGAAGTAATAAGACATCCAGTTCCACGGTGGAGATCAACAGAACCAAAACAAAGAGATATTTACTTAGGACCAAAAAAGAAAATAAGGTTTACACTAATTTGTGAATGATGGATACTTGGGAGTTGATGTTTATCTTTTAATGGTTGTTTTATACATTACCTTAGGTTATTTTTATTTATTTTTTTTTAATTTTTTATTTTTTATAAACATATATTTGTATCCCCAGGGGTACAGGTCTGTGAATCACCAGGTTTACACACTTCACAGCACTCACCAAAGCACATACCCTCCCCAATGTCCATAATCCCACCCCCTTCTCCCAAACCCCCTCCCCCCAGCAACCCTCAGTTTGTTTTGTGAGATTAAGAGTCACTTATGGTTTGCCTCCCTCCCAATCCCATCTTGTTTCATTTATTCTTCTCCTACCCACTTAAGCCCCCATGTTGCATCACCACATCCTCATATCAGGGAGATCATATGATAGTTGCCTTTCTCTGCTTGACTTATTTCACTGAGCATGATACGCTCTAGTTCCATCCATGTTGTCGCAAATGGCAAGATTTCATTTCTTTTGATGGCTGCATAGTATTCCATTGTGTATATATACCAAATCTTCTTGATCCATTCATCTGTTGATGGACATCTAGGTTCTTTCCATAGTTTGGCTATTGTGGACATTGCTGCTATAAACATTCGGGTGCATGTGCCCCTTTGGATCACTACATTTGTATCTTTAGGGTAAATACCCAATAGTGCAATTGCTGGGTCATAGGGCAGTTCTATTTTCAACATTTTGAGGAACCTCCATGCTGTTTTCCAGAGTGGCTGCACCAGCTTGCATTCCCACCAACAGTGTAGGAGGTTTCCCCTTTCTCCGCATCCTCGCCAGCATCTGTCATTTCCTGACTTGTTGATTTTAGACATTCTGACTGGTGTGAGGTGATATCTCATTGTGGTTTTGATTTGTATTTCCGTGATGCAGAGTGATATGGAGCACTTTTTCATGTGTCTGTTGGCCATCTGGATGTCTTCTTTGCAGAAATGTCTGTTCATGTCCTCTGCCCATTTCTTGATTGGATTATTTGTTCTTTGGGTGTTGAGTTTGCTAAGTTCTTTATAGATTCTGGACACTAGTCCTTTATCTGATATGTCATTTGCAAATATCTTCTCCCATTCTGTCAGTTGTCTTTTGATTTTGTTAACTGTTTCCTTTGCTGTGCAAAAGCTTTTGATCTTGATGAAATCCCAAAGTTCATTTTTTCCCTTGCTTCCCTTGCCTTTGGCGTTGTTCCTAGGAAGATGTTGCTGCGGCAGAGGTCGAAGAGGATGCTGCCTGTGTTCTCCTCAAGGATTTTGATGGATTCCTTTCGCACATTGAGGTCCTTCATCCATTTTGAGTCTATTTTCGTGTGTGGTGTAAGGAAATGGTCCAATTTCATTTTTCTGCATGTGGCTGTCCAATTTTCCCAGCACCATTTATTGAAGAGGCTGTCTTTTTTCCATTGGACATTCTTTCCTGCTTTGTCGAAGATGAGTTGACCATAGATTTGAGGGTCTATTTCTGGGCTCTCTATTCTGTTCCATTGATCTATGTGTCTGTTTTTGTGCCAGTACCATGCTGTCTTGATGATGACAGCTTTGTAATAGAGCTTGAAGTCCGGAATTGTGATGCCACCAACGTTGGATTTCTTTTTGAATATCCCTTTAGCTATTCGAGGTCTTTTCTGGTTCCATATAAATTTTAGCATTATTTGTTCTATTTCTTTGAAAAAGATGGATGGTACTTTGATAGGAATTGCATTAAATGTGTAGATTGCTTTAGGTAGCATAGACATTTTCACAATATTTATTCTTCCAATCCAGGAGCATGGAATATTTTTCCATTTCTTTGTGTCTTCCTCAATTTCTTTCATGAGTACTTTATAGTTTTCTGAGTATAGATTCTGTGTCTCTTTGGTTAGGTTTATTCCTAGGTATCTTATGGTTTTGGATGCAATTGTAAATGGGATTGACTCCTTAATATCTCTTTCTTCTGTCTTGCTGTTGGTGTAGAGAAATGCAACTGATTTCTGTGCATTGATTTTATATCCTGACACTTTACTGAATTCCTGTATAAGTTCTAGCAGTTTTGGAGTGGAGTCTTTTGGGTTTTCCACATATAGTATCATATCATCTGCGAAGAGTGATAATTTGACTTCTTCTTTGCCAATTTGGATGCCTTTAATTTCCTTTTGTTGTCTGATTGCTGAGGCTAGGACCTCTAGTACTATGTTGAATAGCAGTGGTGATAATGGACATCCCTGCCGTGTTCCTGACCTTAGTGGAAAAGCTTTCAGTTTTTCTCCATTGAGAATGATATTTGCGGTGGGCTTTTCATAGATGGCTTTGATGATATTGAGGTATGTGCCCTCTATCCCTACACTTTGAAGAGTTTTGATCAGGAAGGGATGCTGTACTTTGTCAAATGCTTTTTCAGCATCTATTGAGAGTATCATATGGTTCTTGTTCTTTCTTTTATTGATGTGTTGTATCACATTGACTGATTTGCGGATATTGAACCAACCTTGCAGCCCTGGAATAAATCCCACTTGGTCGTGGTGAATAATCTTTTTAATGTACTGTTGAATCCTATTGGCTAGTATTTTGTTGAGTATTTTCGCATCTGTGTTCATCAAGGATATCGGTCTATAGCTCTCTTTTTTGGTGGGATCCTTGTCTGGTTTTGGGATCAAGGTGATGCTGGCCTCATAAAATGAGTTTGGAAGTTTTCCTTCCATTTCTATTTTTTGGAACAGTTTCAGGAGAATAGGAATTAGTTCTTCTTTAAATGTTTGGTAGAATTCCCCCGGGAAGCTGTCTGGCCCTGGGCTTTTGTTTGTTTGGAGATTTTTAATGACTGTTTCAATCTCCTTACTGGTTATGGGTCTGTTCAGGCTTTCTATTTCTTCCTGGTTCAGTTGTGGTAGTTTATGTGTTTCTAGGAATGCATCCATTTCTTCCAGGTTGTCAAATTTATTGGCATAGAGTTGCTCATAGTATGTTCTTATAATAGTTTGTATTTCTTTGGTGTTAGTTGTGATCTCTCCTCTTTCATTCATGATTTTTTATTTATTTGGGTCCTTTCTCTTTTCTTTTTGATAAGTCGGGCCAGGGGTTTATCAATTTTATTAATTCTTTCAAAGAACCAGCTCCTAGTTTCGTTGATTTGTTCTATTGTTTTTTAGTTTCTATTTCATTGATTTCTGCTCTGATCTTTATGATTTCTCTTCTCCTGCTGGGCTTAGGGTTTCTTTCTTGTTCTTTCTCCAGCTCCTTTAGGTGTAGGGTTAGGTTGTGTACCTGAGACCTTTCTTGTTTCTTGAGAAATGCTTGTACCGCTATATATTTTCCTCTCAGGACTGCCTTTATTGTGTCCCACAGATTTTGAACCGTTGTATTTTCATTATCATTTGTTTCCATGATTTTTTTCAATTCTTCTTTAATTTCCCGGTTGACCCATTCATTCTTTAGAAGGATACTGTTTAGTCTCCATGTATTTGGGTTCTTTCCAAACTTCCTTTTGTGGTTGAGTTCTAGCTTTAGAGCATTGTGGTCTGAAAATATGCAGGGGATGATCCCAATCTTTTGATACCGGTTGAGTCCTGATTTAGGACCGAGGATGTGATCTATTCTGGAGAATGTTCCATGTGCACTAGAGAAGAATGTGTATTCTGTTGCTTTGGGATGAAATGTTCTGAATATATCTGTGATGTCCATCTGGTCCAGTGTGTGGTTTAAGGCCTTTATTTCCTTGCTGATCTTTTGCTTGGATGATCTGTCCATTTCAGTGAGGGGAGTGTTAAAGTCCCCTACTATTATTGTATTGTTGTTGATGTGTTTCTTTGATTTTGTTTTTAATTGGTTTATATAGTTGGCTGCTCCCACGTTGGGGGCATAGATATTTAAAATTGTTAAATCTTCTTGTTGGACAGACCCTTTGAGTATGATATAGTGTCCTTCCTCATCTCTTATTGTAGTCTTTGGCTTAAAATCTAATTGATCTGATATAAGGATTGCCACTCCTGCTTTCTTCTGATGTCCATTAGCATGGTAAATTCTTTTTCACCCCCTCACTTTAAATCTGGAGGTGTCTTCGGGCTTAAAATTAGTTTCTTGGAGGCAACATATAGATGGGTTTTGTTTTTTTATCCATTCTGATACCCTGTGTCTTTTGACAGGGGCATTTAGCCCATTCACATTCAGGGTAACTATTGAGAGATATGAATTTAGTGCCATTGTATTGCCTGTAAGGTGACTGTTACTGTATATGGTCTCTGTTCCTTTCTGATCTACCACTTCTAGGCTCTCTCTTTGCTTAGAGGACCCCTTTCAATATTTCCTGTAGAGCTGGTTTGGTATTTGCAAATTCTTTCAGTTGTTGTTTGTCCTGGAAGCTTTTAATCTCTCCTTCTATTTTCAATGATAGCCTAGCTGGATATAGTATTCTGGGCTGCATGTTTTTCTCATTTATTGCTCTGAAAATATCATGCCAGCTCTTTCTGGCCTGCCAGGTCTCTGTGGATAAGTCAGCTGCCAATCTAATATTTTTACCATTGTATGTTACAGACTTCTTTTCCCGGGCTGCTTTCAGGATTTTCTCTTTGTCACTGAGACTTGTAAATTTTACTATTAGGTGACAGGGTGTGGGCCTATTCTTATTGATTTTGAGGGGCGTTCTCTGAACCTCCTGAATTTTGATGCTCGTTCCCTTTGCCATATTGGGGAAATTCTTCCCAATAATTCTCTCCAGTATACCTTCTGCTCCCCTCTCTCTTTCTTCTTCTTCTGGAATCCCAATTATTCTAATGTTGTTTCGTCTTATGGTGTCACTTATCTCTCGAATTCTCCCCTCGTGGTCCAGTAGCTGTTTGTCCCTCTTTTGCTCAGCTTCTTTATTCTCTGTCATTTGGTCTTCTATATCACTTATTCTTTCTTCTGCCTCATTTATCCTAGCAGTTAGAGCCTCCATTTTTGATTGCACCTCATTAATAGCTTTTTTGATTTCAACTTGGTTAGATTTTAGTTCTTTTATTTCTCCAGAAAGGGCTTTTATATCTCTCGAGAGGGTTTCTCTAATATCTTCCATGCCTTTTTTGAGCCCGCCTAGAACCTTTAGAATTGTCATTCTGAACTCTAGATCTGACATATTACCGATGTCTGTATTGATTAGGTCCCTAGCCTTCGGTACTGCCTCTTGTTCTTTTTTTTGTGTTGAATTTTTACGTCTTGTCATTTTGGCCAGATAAGAGTAAATGAAGGGGCAAGTAAAATACTAAAAGGGTGGCAACAACCCCAGGAAAATATGCTTTAACCAAATTAGAAGAGATCCAAAATCGTGAGTGGGGAGAAAGGGGATAAAAAGAGGTTCAAAAAGAAAGAAAGAAAAAAAAGAAAAAAGAAAAGAAAAAAAAAAGAAAAGAAAAAAAATTTTTTTAAAAAACAAAACACCTGAGAAAAATGTAAAAAAGAAAAAATATATATATTAGATAAACTAGTAAAAAATCGTTAAAAAAGAAAAAGGTAACAGTTAAAAAAAAAAATTTTTACCCGAAGTCGAGAAGAAAAAAAAAAAAAATGAAAAAGAAAAAATTAAATTAACTGCAAGACTAAAAAAAATCACAGGAAAAAAGCCATGAGTTCCGTGCTTGGCTTTCTCCTCCTCTGGAATTCTGCTGCTCTCCTTGGTATTGAAACCACACTCCTTGGTAGGTGAACTTGGTCTCGAGCTGGATTTCTTGTTGATCTTCTGGGGGAGGGGCCTGTTGTAGTGATTCTCAAGTGTCTTTGCCCCAGGCGGAATTACACCGCCCTTACCCAGGGCTGGGGTGAGTAATCCGCTCGGGTTTGCTTTCAGGAGCTTTTGTTCCCTGAGCGCTTCCGTAGAGTTGGGGAGGACGGGAATATAAATGGCGGCCTCCTGGTCTCCGGCCCGGAGGAGCCGAGAGCCCAGGGCCCCACTCCTCAGTGCGCCCTCAGTGAACAGCGCCCAGTTACTCCCGTCTGCCTGACCTCTGGCCGCACTCCGAGCTCACTGA
Source organism: Mustela nivalis (assembly GCF_964662115.1). Taxonomy (NCBI): domain Eukaryota; kingdom Metazoa; phylum Chordata; class Mammalia; order Carnivora; family Mustelidae; genus Mustela; species Mustela nivalis. The sequence continues at coordinate 74,266,719 of NC_139040.1, forward strand.
GCCTGCGACCGGTTCAAGGTAACACCGAGCTGTGAGCTTACTGTTGGTTCTGTCTCTGCAGCCGGCTTTCCCGTTCCAATACCCGCAAGCTCTGCGACACTCACTCAGACACCCCTGATCCTTCTGTGTCCCTGCGGGACCTGAGGCCACGCTGACCCCGCGTGGGCTTCGCCCCGGTTTAGCCTCTGGAGCGATATCCCTCAGCGGAACAAACTTTTAAAAGTCCTGATTTTGTGCGCGGTTGCTCCGCCGCTTGCCGGGAGCCGGCCCCTCCCCCCGGGGTCTATCTTCCCGTCGCTTTGGATTCACTTCGCCGGTCCTACCTTTCAGAAAGTGGTTGTTTTTCTGTTTCCAGAATTGCTGTTCTTATTCTCTTCGATCTGCCGATGGATTTTCAGGTGTTTGCAATCTTTAGATAAGCTATCTAGCTGATCTCCGGCTAGCTAAAGCAGTCTCAGCTTGCTACTTCTCCGCCATCTTGACTCCTCCCCCTTACCTTAGGTTAATAGAGAGGAAAATGTATATTGTTCTTATTCAAGAAAATAAGTTTAATAATTCTCAGTATATCCCTTTGGTGTCTTTGAAAATTCTGGAATTAAATGTGATCCCTCCAGTCTTTCCTACCTAGCCTGTTTAGTGCCAGAAATTATAAATTATAAATAATTATAAATTATTTATCCTATCTTGAAAGGATGACCTTGACACAGTTTCATAGGTATTGAGGGAAGACATGGAACTCCTGGGTTAAAGACAAAGGAATTTATTACAGTACAGCAAGCATCATGATCATCATGTTTCTGTTCCTTCCCTTTTTCACCCAAGTTCCAGCGGGGTCATACAGGGGGGCCAAAGTGGGCACTACACATGCAGTGGATTTGTATCAAATGGAGGGATCCTTACTTTTTATAATGGTTAGTAAGCAAACGTGCCTGACTTTTGCTTGGAGAGAAGTACTACCTTTATTATACTGGACAGTAAACAACCTGTTCTTTGCTCTGGAGGAAGGCAATATCTCTTATTTTCAAGTTTGTTGTCTATAAAAATATCCTTGAAAAAAATAGTTGAAAACAAAAGGGCCATTAGTACCGCTGCTTACAAAATGTATAAAGGCATAAGAATCCCAAGAGTTATCTCCTAACATGTAGACTCGTCCTTACCATTATAGCCAAGATTCTGATGCCCAGAGACAAAAAAGCCAGGTAGGACTCTTTTTAGGATGGTGTCAGTAAGATGTCTAATTCTGCTTGGTTGTCTAATTCTGTTTGGATGTCCAACCTAATAAAAAGTAGTTACTATGGCTGGAGATAAAGGGTTTTCTGGAAAGTACTGTTAAATGAAGCTAGAGAATCAGGCAAAAGCCAACAAATTACTCCAAATTTTGTCCTGAAAGCCTATAAGGATCCATAAACAGAATTGATGGACAGGAGGAAAGGGATTAGATAGAAGTAAGATTACAGGATTACCAGAGTGACATGATAAGATTAACATTTTTTTAAAATTTTTTTCAGTTTATTTATTTTCAGAAAAACAGTATTCATTATTTTTTCACCACACCCAGTGCTCCATGCAATACGTGCCCTCTATAATAGCCACCACCTGGTACCCCAACCTCCCACACCCACGCCACTTCAAACCCCTCGGATTGTTTTTCAGACTCCATAGTCTCTCATGATTCACCTCTCCTTCCAATTTACCCCAACTCCCTTCTCCTCTCTAACACCCCTTGTCCTCCATGATATTTGTAATGCTCTACAAATAAGTGAAACCATATGATAATTGACTCTCTCTGCTTGACTGATTTCACTCAGCATAATCTCTCCCAGTCTCATCCATGTTGCTATAAAAGTTGGGTATTCATCCTTTCTAATGGAGGCATAATACTCCATAGTGTATATGGACAACATCCTCCTTATCCATTCATCCGCTGAAGGACATCTTAGTTCTTTCCACAGTTTGGCGACCATGGCCATTGCTGCTATAAACATTGGGGTACAGATGGCCCTTCTTTTCACTACATTTGTATCTTTGGGGTAAATACCCAGTAGTGCAATTGCAGGGTCATAGGGAAGTTCTATTTTTAATTTCTTGAGGAATCTCCACACTGTTCTCCAAAGAGGCTGCACCAACTTGCATTCCCACCAAAAGTGTAAGAGGGATCCCCTTTCTCCACATCCTCTCCAACACATGCTGTTTCCTGTTTTGTTAATTTTGGCCATTCTAACTGGTGTAAGGTGATATCTCAATGTGTTTTTAATTTGAATCTCCCTGAGGGCTAATGATGATGAACATTTTTTCATGTGTCTAATAGCCATTTGTATGTCTTGATTGGAAAAATGTTTGTTCATATCTTCTTCCCATTTTTTGATATGTTTGCCTGTTTCGTGTGCGTTAAGTTTGAGGAGTTCATTATAGATCTTGGATATCAACCTTTTGTCTGTACTGTCATTTGCAAATATCTTCTCCCATTCCGTGGGTTGCCTCTTTGTTTTGTTGACTGTTTCCTTTGCTGTGCAGAAGCTTTTGATTTTGATGAAGTCCCAAAAGTTCATCTTCATTTTTGTTTCCTTTGCCTTTGGAGACATATCTTGAAAAAAAGTTGCTGTGGCTGATATTGAAGAGATTACTGCCTATGTTCTCCTCTAGGATTCTGATGGATTCCTGTCTCACGTTGAGGTCTTTTATCCATTTTGAGTTTATCTTTGTGTATGGTGTAAGAGAATGGTCGAGTTTCATTCTTCTACATATAGCTGTCCAGTTTTCCCAGCACCATTTATTGAAGAGACTGTCTTTTTTTCCACTGTATATTTTTCCTGTTTTGTTGAAGATTAATTGACCATAGAGCTGAGGGTCCATATCTGGGCTCTCTACTCTGTTCCACTGGTCTATGTGTCTGTTTTTATGCCAGTACCATGCTGTCTTTGTGGTCACAGCTTTGTAATAAAGCTTGAAATCAGGTAACGTGATGCCCCCAGCTTTATTTTTGTTTTTCAACATTTCCTTAGCGATTCGGGATCTCTTTTGATTCCATACAAATTTTAGGATTATTTGCTACAGCTCTTTGAAGAATACCGGTGCGATTTAGATCAGAATGGCATTAAAAGTATTAACAGATTACCATTTTTTACTGTTATGTTAGAAACCATACAATACATCATTAGTTTTTGATGTAGTGTTCCAAGATTATAACACCCAGTGCTCCGTGCAATATGTGCCCTTCTTAATACCCTCCACTATGTTCACCCATTCCCCCCGCCCAAAACACTCAGTGTTTTTCTCAGAGTCCACAGTCTCTCATGGTTCATCTTCCCTTCTAATTCCCCCATTCATTTATCCTTTCCTACTCCAAATGTCCTCCATGTTATTCCTTATGTTCCATAAGTAAGTGAAACTATATGATAATTGACTTTCTTTGCCTGACTTATTTCACAGAACATAATTTCTTCCAGTCCCATCCCTGTTGATGCAAAATTAGAGTATTCATCCTTTCTGATTGCTGAGTAATATTCCACTGTATACATGAACCACAGCTTCATATACTATTTCCTTCTAACACTCGAGTTTTACAATCTTATGGTATCTGTAAAGCTGCTATAACCCTGTTCTTCCAGTTGGTCTTCTAGGGGAGGTGCCTGCTGTGCTGCTTCTCAGGTGCCTTTGCCTGGGTAGAGTTGCACTGCTCCTCACCAGGTGGCTGGGCTCAGTGTAAGCTGGTCCTCTGTGCTTTTTGTTCTCTGAAGGTTTTCCTTCCTTCTTTGAAGGATCAAAATAAAAATGGCTATGTCCCAATCTCCATCCCAAGAGTCAAAAGATCACAGCCCCCTTTCTTTAGTAAACCTTCTGGGATAAACCATTCATTCTTTATGTGCCAAACTCTGTAGATTCCTACTGTACAGGCCCGCAGTGATCCTCCTGGGGGAAGTTAAATGGTCCCCTGTTACTGCCCTTTGTAGGGCCCCAGCACTGAGATCAGTCATGGGATCTTGCATGTACTGCCCTTTCCCTCCCAGAGAAGATAGGTCACCCTGTACTGTTCTTTACAGGGACCTCACCCTGAGAGTTTTTCCCTGGTCATGCATGCAGTTGTTCTGCCCCTCCCAGGGGATGACACACATCTCTGGATAGAGAGCAGTCACCCATTCATTCCTAGCTGGCAGTTTATGATGAATAGAGCTGAGTGCCCCCTCCTGGGCTTTCTGACCACAAGTTTCTCTGCTCCACTGCTTGGGAACTCTAATGACTCAGACATTGCCATTAGTTCTTTGACTCCTGAGATCCTAGGACCACACTGACCCACCTGGAATTCTGCCAGTTTCATCCCCTGAACACCTTTCAGGCAGGGATGCTTCTCAACTGGAGCAGATTTCAAAGGATTTCCATTTTGTCCTCCAGGGCTATAACACACTTTCTGGTGCCTACTTGTCAATGCTCTCTCTTGCCTCTATTTATCTTCCAATATCTCCCCTCAGATTCACTTCTCCACACCTCCTACTTTGCAAAAAGTGGTCAATTTTCTACTTGTAGAATTCCAGATATTTTTTTTCTTACATCTCAGGTTGAATTCATTGGTGTTCAGAATGGTTTGATAGCTATCTAACTAAATTCAAATGACCAGATGAAATGAGGTCTCCTACTCTTCCACCATCTTTCACATGGTCAATTATCATTCTTCCCCAAGATTTACTGTTATGGGTTTCTTAAAGCTGTGATAGTGTGTCTAGTGACTTTGTTTAATTTGCAGATCTGTATTTATTATTGTGTATGGCTTTTGAATTTTTATTTTCTTAGCTGGTGTTCCCCTTGTGTAAACATATTGCTCTAAATGTCAGGACCTTACCAAGAAAACAATCAAAATGTCACCTTTCCCTGTCTTTGTTGATTGATGATGTGGTGGGCTCTTTCTTTGACACTTAGCCTGCACCTCACCTGTACTCATCAAACCTAAGAATCAGCTCAAACTTACACGTTTAAGGTCTTCACAAGACTTTTGTGAGCATGCATCTTGCCCTGTATACTATGTGGCTTTCTAAATTCCTCTAAATACACGGGTACTTTATTAAAGATTTATTTATTTATTTTAGAGAGCAGGAGGGATAGAGGGAGAGAGAGTTTTAAGTAGATTCTGCACTGAACAGGGAGCCTTATATGGGCTTGATCTCATAACTCTGAGATCACAACCTGAACCAAAACCAAGAGTCCAATGTTTGACTGAATTCACTACCTAGGGACCCCAACATAGATACATTTGAATGCCCTAACTTTCCAAGGAAGCTCTCCTCCAAATTTTTCTCCCAGGCCTCAGGGGGTCTATTGCATATCTGCATAGTAGTCTCACCCCCATTAATGTGTGGTCTGTTTGCCATGACCAGGTTTTTAAGCAACATCCACCAGTTTTCTGGCCTGGGTAAATTCCAAGTTAGGTGAAAAAGACATGAATGTTTTCATCAGTCTTTTCATGAGCCCACAGAGAGATTAGAAGAGCTTATATGATAAATTGCAAATGAAGTCTGTTGTGCTTCTTTTGGAACCAGGTACTAGAGTCTCACTCCGCAAATGCAACTGGCCTCTTCAAAATCATTGTCAATCTGAGGAGAAGGTAGGATAATTACAAATAAAAACACTACAAGATTTCCTGCAATATCTTTCCACAAGAATTTCTTGATTAAAAAACTCTTGATTGCTGTGAACCTTTGACTGTTTTCCAGAATTCTAAAAAAGAAGGTTGTAATGATATTTTGCTTGTTTTTCATTGCTTTGTTAAGGGATGGAAATGGAGCTGCCTGCTCTTGTCATTTTCCTGATGTCACCTAGAATCCATTGTTTTTTTAAAGATTTTATTTATTTATTTAACTTAGAGAGATAAAAAGTAGGAGGAGAAGCAGGCAGAGGGATAGGAGGAAGCAGACTCTCTTCTGAGCAGAGAGCCTGATGCCTTGATTCCAGAGAGCCAGAGGCCTTGATTCCAGGACCCTGAGACCATGACCTGAGCTGGAGGCAGAGGCTTAACCCACTGAACCACCTAAGCTCCCCCAGAATCCATTGTTTTAAGGAAAAGGAAATCCTGAGAAACTTTTTTTTTTCCAATGAATCCTATGGGAAGCATGATTGGGTTTGCAATTTCATTCTGCCTTTGGCTGCTCAGAAACTCAGAGATAGATTATGGCTAGTACCAACAATTATGCAAGAATTCCTTTTTCTGCATTTGCCCCTGCCTTTATCTTTTTTTTCTTTTTGAATATTGATTGATTGATTGATATTGTGTTATGTTATTAATCATAAAATAAATTGTTAGTTTTTCATGTGGTGTTCCAAGATTCATTGTTTACATATAACACCCTCTGCTCCATGTAATATATGCCCTCCTTAACACCCAGCACCATGCTCAACCATCACTTACTTTCTCCCCTCTAAAACCCTCAGTTTATTTGTCAGAGTCCAAAATCCCTCATGGTTTGTCTGCCACTCTGATTTCACAACTTCACTTTTCCTCTCCTTTTTCTAATGTCCTCCATGTTATCCCTTATGTTCTACAAATAAATGAAACCATGTGATAATTGACTTTCTCCGTTTGACTTATTTCACTCACCATAGTCTCCAGTTCCCTCCACATTGATGCCGAAGTTGGGTATTGATCCTTTCTTATGGATGAGTAATATTCCATTGTATGTACGGACCACATCTTCTTTTTTTTTAAGATTTTATTTATTTGACAGACGGAGATCACAGAGAGACAGAAAGGAGGAAGCAGGCTCCCTGCTGAGCAGAGGGCCCAATGTGAGGCTCGATCCCAGGACCCTGGGACCATGTCCTGAGCCAAAGGCAGAGGCTTTAACCCACTGAGCCACCCAGGTGCCCCAAGACCACATCTTCTTTATCCATTCTTTTGTTGAAGGACATTTGGCTCTTTCCAAGTTTGGCGATTGTGGAGGATATTGTTGCTATGAACATTGGAATGTATAAGGCCCTTTCTTTCACTACATTTGTATTTAGGGTAAATACACAGTGCTGCAATTTCTGGGTCACAAGGAAACTCTTTTTAATTTTTTGAGGAACCTCCACACTGTTTTCCAAAGTGGCTGCACCAACTTGCTTTCTCACCAACAATGTAAGAGGGTTCCCCTTTCCCTACATTGTCTCCAACATTTCTTGTTTCTTGCCTTGTTTATTTTTGACATTCTAACTGGTGAAATGTCATATCTCAATGTGCTTTTGATTTGAATTTCCCTAATGGCTAATAATGATGAACATTTTTTCATGTGTTTGCTATCAAGTTGTATGTCTTCATTGCGGAATTGTCTGTTCAAGTCTTCTTCCCATTTTTTGACTGGTTATCTGTTTTTTGTGTGTGTGTGTTGAGTTTGAGGAGTTCTTTATAGACCTTGGATATCAGCCCTTTGTCTGTAATGTCATTTGCGAGTATCTTCCTCCATTCCATGGGTTGCCTCTTTGTTTTGTCAACTGTTTCTTTTGCTGTGCAGAAATTTTTTATCTTGATGAAGTCCCAAAAGTTCATTTTCACTTTTGTTTCCTTTGCCTTTGGAGATATGTCTTGAAAGAAGTTGCCATGGCCAATGTCAAAGAGGTTACTTCTTATGTCCTCCTCTAGGATTTTGACAGATTCCTGCCTCATGTTGAGGTCTTTCATCCATTTAGAGTTTATCTTTGTATATGATGTAAGAGAATGGTCAAGTTTCATTCTCTTATACATAGCTGTCCAATTTTCCCAGCACCATTTATTGAAGAGACTGTCTATTTTCCACTGGATATTTTTTCATACTTTGTCGAAGATTATTTGACCATAGATTTGCGGATCTATATCTGGATCTACTCTGTTCCAGTGGTTTATGTGTCCATTTTTGTGCCAGTATCATGATGTCTTGGTGATCACAGCTTTGTAATATAGCTTGAAATAAGAAAATGTGATGCCCCAGCTTTGTTTTACTTTTTCAACAATTTCTTGAAAATTCAGGGTCTTTTCTGTTTCCATATAAATTTTAAGATTGTTTGTTCCAGCACTTTGAAAAATGCCAGTTTAATTTTAATCGGGATGGCACTGAAAGTATAGATTGCTCTAAGCAGTATAGATATTTTAACAAGGATTGTCATTCTTTTTTTTATTTCATTTTATTTTTTCAGTGTTCCAAGATTCATTGTTTATGCACCACATCTAGCGCTCCCTGCAATATACGCCCTACTTAACACCCACAACTAGGTTCACTCAATGATTATTCTTCTGATCCATGAGCATGGAATACTTTTCCATCTTTTTCAGTTTCTTTCATGAGAATTCTGTAGTACCTTGAATACAGATCCTTTACCTCTTTGGTTAGGTTTATTCCCAAGTATCTTATGGTTCTTGGTGCTATAGTAAATGGAACTGATTCTCTAATTTCCATTTCTATATTTTTACTGTTAGTGTATAAGAAAGCCACTGATTTCTGTGCATTGATTTTGTATCCTGCCATATTACTGAACTGCTCTCTGAGTTGTAGTACTTTGGGGATAGAGTCTTTTGCGTTTTCTGCATAAAGTATCAAGTCATCTGTGAAGAGAGAGAGTTTGGCTTCTTCGTTGCCAATTTGAATACTTTTTATTTATTTTTGTTGTCTGATTCCTGTTGCTAGGACTTCTAGCACTATGTTGAACAACAGTGGGGAGAGTGGACATCCTTGTGTGCCTGATCTCAAAGGGAAGGCTGTCAGCTTTTCCCCATTAAGAATGATATTTGCTGTGGGTTTTCCATCGATAGATTTTATGAAGTTGAGGGATGTTCCTTCTATCCCTATATTTTGGAGAGTTTTAATCAGGAACAGATGCTGTATTTTGTCAAATGCATTTTCTGCATCAATTGCGAGGACCATGTGTTTCTTATCTCTTCTCTCATTGATTTGTTCTATCGCGTTGATTGATTTGTGAATGTTGAACCACTCTTGTCTTCCAAGGATAAATCCCACCTTGTCATGATGAACAATCTTTTTAATGTACTGTTGGATCCTAATAGCTAGGATCTTGTTGAGAATCTTGTCATGTATATTCATCAGGGATATAGGCCTGAAATTCTCCTTTTTTTATATATAATTTTTTATTTTTTATAAACATATATTTTTATCCCCAGGGGTACAGGTCTGTGAATCACCAGGTTTACACACTTCACAGCACTCACCAAAGCACATACCCTCCCCAATGTCCATAATCCCAAAGTGGGTACGAGAAGAATAAATGAAATTCTCCTTTTTGAGGGGATCATTGCCTGATATGGGATCAAGGTAATGCTGGCTTCATAGAAAGAGTTTGGAAGTTTTCCTTCTGTTTATATTTTCTATATTTGAAACAGCTCCAGGAGAATAGGTATTATTTCTTCTTCAAATGTTTGGTAGAATTCCCCAGGGAATCTGTCAGGTCATGGGCTCTTGTTTTTTGGGAGGCTTTTTTTTTTAAATTTTATTTATTTATTTTCAGAAAAAACAGTATTCATTATTTTTTCACCACACCCAGTGCTCCATGCAATCCATGCCCTCTATAATACCCACCATCTGGTACCCCAACCTCCCACGCCCCGTCACTTCAAACCCCTCAGATTGTTTTTCAGAGTCCATAGTCTCTCATGATTCACCTCCCCTTCCAATTTACCCCAACTCCCTTCTCCTCTCTAACACCCCTTGTCCTCCATGATATTTGTTATGCTCCACAAATAAGTGAAGCCATAGGATAATTGACTCTCTCTGTTTGACTTATTTCACTCAGCATAATCTCTTCCAGTCCTGTCCATGTTGCTACAAAAGTTGGCTATTCATCCTTTCTGATGGAGGCATAATACTTCATAGTGTATATGGATCACATCTTCCTTAGCCATTCGTCCGTTGAAGGGCATTTTGGGAGGTTTTTGATCACTGCTTCAATCTCATTACTAAACCTTAGTCTATTTATGTTGTCAGTTCTTTCTGTTTCAGTCTTGGAAGTTTATAGGTTTCCAGGAATGCATCCATTTCTTCTAGATTGCTTAACTTATTGGCATATAACTGTTGATAATTTCTGATGATTGTTTCTACTTCCTTGGTGTTATGATCTCTCCCCTTTCATTCATAATTTTATTAATTTGTGTCCTTTCTCTTTTCTTTTGGATTAGTCTGGCTGGTGATTTATCAATCTTATCGATTCCTTCAAAGAACCAGCTTCTTGTTTTGTTGATGTGTTCTACTGAATCTCTGCTTTCTAACTCATTGATCGCCATTCTAATCTTAATTATTTCCCTTCTTGTGCATGGGGAAGGCTTAATTTGTTGTTGATTCTCCAGTTCTTTAAGGTGTAAAGACAGTTGGCATATTCAGGATTTTTCTTTTTTTTTTCACTTTCTTTTATTAATTTTTTATTTTTTATAAATTTCTTTCTTTCTTTCTGTTCTTTTCTTTTCTTTTTTTTTTTTTGAGCGAGGCTTGAATGGCTATGTATTTCATCCATAGGACCACCTTTGCCATATCCCATAGGTTTTGGACTGATGTGTCTTCATTCTAATTGGTTTCCATAAATTGTTTAAGTTCTTCATTGATTTTCTTGTTTATCCAAACATTCTTGAGCAGGATTGTCTTTAGCTTCCAAGTGTTTGAACTTTTTCCAAACCTTTTCTTGTGATTCAGCTCCAGTTTCAAAACACAGTGGTCATAGAACATTCAGGGAATGATCTAAATCTTTCAGTATCAGTTGTGACCTGATTTATGTCCCAATAAGTGGTCTATTCTGGAGAAAGTCCATGTGCTTTTGAGAAGAATGAGTATTCTGTTGTCTTAGGGTGAAATGTTCTGTATATATCGATGAGGTCTATCCAGTCCAATGTGTCATTCAAAGCTCTTCTTTCTTTGTTGGTTTTCTGCTTAGATGATCTGTCTGTTGCTGATAGTGGCATTTAAGATCCCCTACAATTAATGTATTCTTATCAATATGTCTCTTTATTTTGATTAACATTTGGCTTGGGTAGTTGGCTGCTCCCATGTTAGGGGCATAAATATTTACAATTATTAGATATTCTTGGAGGATAGACCCTTTAAGAATGATGTGGTGCCCTCCTGTATCTCTAACTACAGTATTTAGGTTAAAATCTGATTTATCTGATATGAGAATCACTACCCCAGTTTTCTTTAGTGGCCTATTGGCATGAAAGATGGTCTCCATCTCTTCACTTTCAGTCTGGGTGTGTATTTAGGCTCAAAATGAGTCTTTCGTAGACAGCATATGGATGGTTCCTGTCTTATTATCCAATCTGCAACCCTGTTCCATGTTATGGAAGCATTTAGGCCATTCTCAATTATCATATTGAGAGTGATAATTGAAATATATGTTTTTATTGTCATCATGTTGCCTGTGAGGAAATTGGTTCCATAGATTGTCTCTGTGAATTCCTGTTCTATATCACTCTAGGGGTCTTTCTTCTCTTATGAAACCCTCTTCCTATTTCTTGTTGTACAGGCTTGGTGGTCACATATTCTTTTAGTCTTTGCCAGTCTTGAAAGTTCTTTGTCTCTCCGTCCATTCTGAATGTCAGCATTCCCAAATAAAGTATTTTGGATGCATGTTTCTCTAATTTAGTGCCCTGAATATGTCTTTCCAGCCCTTTCTGGTTTGCCAGGTTTCTGTGCACAGGTCTGATGTTATCTTGAATTTCCTCCCTCTCTATGTTAGGAATCTCTTCCCCCTAGATCCCCTTATGACAATTTCTCTGAATTTGCAATTCAGGATTTTCACAATTACATGTCTGGAGGTCTTTCTATCCTTGTTGGTTTGGGGAGGAGTGTCCTCTCTGCCTCTAGGACATCATCACTTGTTCTATTCCGCAGATAATATTAATTCTCATCTATGATTTGCTCAACTATATCTTCTAGTCCTTTCTCTCCACCCACTCAGGGATCCCAATAATTCTGACATTGGAACATTTTATGGCATCATTTATTTCCTTAAGTCTGTTTTCATTGCATTTATGCTGTTTGTTCCAGGCCTCCTCCTGATCCTTCTTTTCTATCAGTTTTTCTTCTAGATCACTAATTCAATCTTCTGCCTCATTTACCCTAGCTGTTAGAATATTTAGATCAGATTGGATCTCACTGATAGTATTTTTAAATTCTGCAAGATCAGCTCTTACTTCTGCCCTTAGAGATTCTATGTTGCCACTAATGTTTTTCTCAAACTCACCAATGGTCGGAATAACTGTTACCCCAAATTCTATTTCCAACATCTTGCCTGTGTGCATATTTAATAGTTCTGTGGAAGAGGTCACAGTCTCTGAATTTTTCTCTGTTGGGGATTCCTTCTCTTAGTCATTCTGGTGAGAGGTGGTTGAGGGGATGTATCACTGAAAATAACAAATGTAATCCAGGCAAGCTGCGCCCTGGAAAGTTTTGGAGCATTCAGAAGTCACCACTAAAAAGAAATATGAAAAAGAAAATTTAAAAAAAACAGCCAAAATGAGACCCAAGAGTAACATTTATTAAGTACAAAAATGAGAACAAACAACAAGAACAACAAATAAAAAGAAAAAAGAAAAAAGAAAAACCCAGCCAAAATAAACCCCAAGAATAAGATTTGTAAGGTACAAAAACAATACCAAACAAACAGAAAGACAGTCAAAAGAGAAAGAAAAAAATAAAAACACAAAATAAAAAGGTAAGGGTGATGGGAAGCTGGTTATAATACCTTGACGTGAGTGAGAAACGGTATTTCAGTTCTTCCTGGGTCTTGCTATCTATATTTCGATATATAGTTATATCAATATCGATATATCTATATCTGTGTGTATATATATACATATTTATATATATATATATATATAAAGAAAAAAGTATATGTATGAAAAAAGTTTAAGTTAAAAAGTTCTATGGAATATGTTGTCTTAAACATCTTATTGAATAGGTAAGTAGATAAAAATTAATTAAATAAATAAAAAAACAAGAATCGTGAGAATAAATTAAAAAAAAAAAAAAGAAAATTTGTATCTAAGAAATATGCAGACTGTGAGGCAATACCAGGAGCTTAATATATTGTTTTCCCCTGATGTTGAGGTTTTACAGTTTTATGGGGACCCTGTGGTTTTGTCCTCTTGTTCCTTTGATTTGTCTTCTGGCGGAGGGGGCTGTCCTATTGTTTTTCAGTCAATCCTGCTTAGCTGAGCTCTGTGGAAACTGGTTTTCCGGGATTTTGCTCTCTGGAGGTTTTTATTTTATCATAGCTTTTTGTGCCTTTGCAGAGGGTTAGAGCAATGTAAATGGTCTGCAACCAGACCACAACCTCAGAGAAAAGCCACAGTCTGCTACTCTCTGCATGGTCCAGAGCACACAGACACCCCCTGCAAATTCCATTGAACACTGCAGCCTCCCACAGGCAGTGTGCACCCCAGCCACCATCTCAGTGGTTTCCCAAGGACCCTGCTTGTCTCTGTACCCCCATGCCACCAAAACTGTAAGTGGTACTGGTCCAGGTGAGCCTGCTCCTGGTGGCTGCCTTTCCCAGGACCACTAACTCCAGCCCATGCCAGGTGCGTTTAGCCCCAGTGGTGGTGGAGGCAGTGGAGGTGGTTGTGGTGGTCACAGGCAGGCCCAGGGACCACTGACTGGAGCCCACAATGGGCCTGCTCAAGTATGGGCAGGTACCAGCTGCAGGAGGGTGCTAGGAGGAGGAGGGTACCAGGTGCAGGAGGCGGTCCTGGGACTGTGGACTTGGGTCTGTGCCTATGGCTGCCTGGTCCCAACAATTGTCCTGTAAGTCCCTTTGTTCTGTTTGAGTGTTGTTATCAGTCCCTTCCTGACTCACAGCCAGGTTATAACTTGTTTAAGTTATTACTTGTCCTCAAGTGCAGGCACTTTCGCATTGTTGTATTACTTTCTAAAGGCTCCCTTCTGGTGGCTCCTTCCCCCTTCTATTTATCCTCTGATATCTGCCTGCCCACTCCCAACCTCTCCATTGATGATTTTGTGACCCCATAAAGATCCAAAGGTGTGTAATCTCACATCTCAGGTTGAATACATGGGTGTTCAGAGTGCTCAAATAGATATCTACTTTAATTCAGGGGACTGGTTGAAATAAGGTCTCCTACTCCTCTACCATCTTGCCCCTCCTCAATCTCTGTCCTTTTCTTATTTTATGCATTTATTTCCCATTATTTTTCTTTCTTTTTCCACTTCATTTATTCTATTTTTTTTTAGATTTTATTTATTTATTTGACAGAGAGAGATCACAAGTAGGCAGAGAGGCAGGCAGAGAGAGAGGAAGGAAAGCAGGCTCCCTGCTGAGCAGAGAGCCTGATGCGGGACTCGATCTCAGGACCCTGAGATCATGACCTGAGCCGAAGGCAGCGGCTTAACCCACTGAGCCACCCAGGCGCTCCCATTTATCCAATTTTTTAACAATGTGTGTATCTCTGTAAACTTCATGAAATTCTTTTTGTGGAAGGAGGTGAGATATAAATAAGAGAATATGATTAAAATGCCAGTATTTTCACTTACTACCTATCCATCTTAAAACTGGGAAATAATTCATCTTAAGTATCTGTTAAGATCCTGTTGCTTTAACACTATTTAATGGCATCAGTGAAAAAAGAAAGCCTAGAAGAACACAAAAAACATGGCTTAGCTAATAATTCATAATTGTGTTTCTGAACATGTCTTTCAACTAAATGTCCATAAGCTGGGATAGATGAAGATTACTGCAACAACTCAGCAATACAAGAGTACAAAGTTTCTGGACATTGACTAATATAAAGAAAAATGCATCTTGGATCCCTAAGAACACCCCGATTTTAAAAACACAGACATAAGAAACTAAAATTTTATATAACTTATTCATATAGAGTATTACATAGTTTTAAGTATATGAGCCCTTCACCCAGTTTGCCTCTGTTTGATCCTAGGGGTGTCACTTATCAACTAAGTGATCTTGGACTAGTTATATTATCTACCTCTCTCTGACTGTTTCTGCAGCTATAACATGAGTATAATGGTAATGCATAGTTCATGAAGTTCTTTTAAGATAAATTTATTTATACATTGTGCCTAGAATAGTAAGTACTCAATAAATGTTATTATTCAATAATGAATCATCATGCAAAAAAATGAAGTGATATTTCCATAACTAGCAAACAAAAAAGTTAATTTTTAAAATGAAAACACAAAATTTTAAAAATTCTGATGTAGACCCCTAGTAATGACCCAAGTAAAGGCACTGGTTAGCAATAAAAGCAGGGTGAAGAATAATGAACCCTGGTAGTGCTTTGTATCTGTGGGAGGAAAGGAAGGAGTGAAACTTGGCAGTATCAACCACAGCAACCATCAAATACAAATGGGAAAGTAGCAGAAACTTAGCTCTACAGATCTGAGCAAAAGTAGGGCAGAACCAGCAAGTTGGAGTTAGGGAATGAGATCAATGACATGACCAGGTCTGGTCCCTGAGGCCACTGGGTCATTAGTATACCTGGGAGAAAGAAGGCTTGGGACAGTCAGCTATTGTGAAGGAACACCCAAATTTGAAAATGTGAGTAATTCTAAACCCCACAGAGCAGTGGGCAGAGATATATGTCTTGCCAAGTGCTCAGAAACAGGCAGTTTGGAGCCTAGATAGCAGCATTAAAGGATTCAACTACAATTTTAACAGACATGTGGATGGCATACATGGAGGGATTCTCAATCACAGCCTAACATAGGACAGGGTCAGGAGGTATGGGGGATGAGAAGACCCATTTGGCCTATAAGTCACATTCATGTAAGGTCTTAAGTTGAGAATTTTGGCATTATCTCCAGATATGTTTAAATACTGTCGCTGGTACAAGACATGATTTGACAATGTTTTTTGAGATATAATTCACATAACATAAATTTCACCCTTCTTAAAATGTACAATTACTTTTTAAATTCAGTGGTTTTTATTACATCTACAGTGTTGTGCAACAATTTCCATTGTCTAATTCTACAACATTTTCATAACCACTGAAAGAAAACCCATACCCATCAAGAAGTCACTGTATTCCTCACTCCTCCTGGCAATCTACCTTCTGTCTACAGACTTGCTTATTCTGAATATTACATATAAGTAAAATCTTACAATCTGTGGCCTTTTCTAGTTGGCCTCTTTCACTTAGCATGTTTTCAAGGTTCATCCATGTTTTAGCAGGTGATAAGTATTTCATTCTTTAATGGATAAATAATATTTAATTTAAGGATAGACTATATTTTAGTTATCCATTTGTCAGTTGATGGACTTTGGGAGCATATTTCTACCTTTCAGGGTTTTATGAATAAGGCTGCTATATTCATATACAAGTTTTTCTGTGGACATAGGCATAGGTTTTCATTTCTTTTCTTTTTCTTTTTTCCTTTTTTTTAAAATTTGGTTTTCTTTTCTCTTGGATGTATGCCTAGGTGTGGAATTGATGGGTTACATTGTAACTTTGACTTATTGAAGATCTATCAACTTTTCCTTTTTAATATTTCCAAGAGGCTTCAAAAATGGGATTAAATCTGAGACTCTTCACCACTGAGAAATCCTATCCTTAGTCAGTTTTCACTACTGGGATGATCTTCGGGTTCCAAAAGAAAGAACTATACCAATATAAAACTGCCATGTGCAAATGGGGTCTTACTTTCCTTCTTCCCACACATTGTCTCGTGTATCTATTTACTTCACAGAGGTAGGGAGGTGTAAAAATGGATTTTTACATGTCTTTTAGATACATTGTATTTTCCAGCTTACAAAACTTTTCTGACAAGGTCTTATTATTCCCATTGGGGAGATGAGGAAACTGAGTCTTCTAGAGGTAAAGTGACTTGTCAAATGACCTAAAGTACTGAGTTTCTGGTCTTGCATTAGATGCTAAGAATTTCAACACTTGGTCGAGGTTCCTTTACACTAAAGTGTATGCCTTTTAACACCTCTAGAAAAGGTGAAGATCACTGATAAATTTGGGCTCATAAACTGAATCCAGATTGCTTCAACAATGTTGAAAATTGATCTTTATGCCAAAAGGAAAATAAATAAACATGGACAGAAGGAGACAAGGAATTTTGTTTTTCCCTGTGAAGGTAGAATTACTAGGAATAATTTATCTGAAGGAAATTATTCACTCCCCACCTGTACAGTGTGAATCCACTGAAGGCCTGGTCTATGCTAGGCCATGGGATACAGAAAAGAAAGTAAAAGGCTGGCCATAAGGGGAAATGAATGAGGTTTTTGTTTTGGGAAGAATTTTAAGGGGATCCAACAAACAGAGTAATCAAGATAAACCATATTTTTTTCTTATTTTTTATTTTTAGATAATTGTAGATTCATATACAACTCTAAAAATAACACAGATAGATCCTGGGTACACTTTATTGTGTTTTCCCCAATGGTAACTCCTGCAAAATCTATAATACAATATCACAAAGAGAATATTGATGATACAGTCAAGATACGGAACATTTTTACCAGTGCAAGGATTCCTCACGTTGCCCTTTTATAGTTACACCCACTTCCCTCTTTTAATCTTGGCAACCATTTATTTGTTCTGTTTCTATAGTTTTTTCATTTCAAGAATGTTACATAATAGAACCATATAGTATGTATGGCCTTTTTTTCACTCTGCATAATTGCGTTTTTATTGCTTAGTAGTATTCCATGGTATGAATGTACCGTAGCTTGTTTAAACATTCATGTGTTGAATAGCATCTGGTTTATTTCCATGTTTTGGTTATTAAAAGTAAAATGGTTATAAACATATGGCTTTAGTGTAAATATAAATTTTCACTTTTCTAGGATAAATGCCCAAGAGTGCAATTACCATATTGTATAATAATTACATGTTCTTTTTTTAAAAGAGACTTCCAACTGTTTTCCAGAGTGACCATATCATTTATATGCTCACTAGCAATAAATAAGTGATCCAATTTCTCTGACTCCTTGCCAGCATTTAGTACTATCACCATTTTTTAAAAATTTAGCCTTTATGATCAGTGTGTAACAATATTTCATTGTGGTCTTAATTTTACTTCCTAAATAGCTAACGATGTTGAACATTTTTTCACTTACTTAGTTGTTATCTGCACATCCTCATCTGTGAAATATCTCTTCATATCTTTTGCCCATTTTCTAATCAGATTGGTTGGTTTTTACTGTTGAAATTTTTTAAAATTTCTTTTCAGCATAACAGAATTCATTGTTTTTGCACCACACCCAGTGCTCCATGCAATCCGTGTCCTCCTTGATACCCACAACCTGGCTCCCCCAACCTCTCACCCCTCGCCCCTTCAAAACCCTCAGATTATTTTTCAGAGTCCATAGACTCTCATGGTTTGCCTCCCCTTCCATTTTCCCTCAACTCCCTTCACCTCTCAATCTCCCTATGTCCTCCATGTTATTTGTTATGCTCCACAAATAAGTGAAACCATATGATAATTGACTTTCTCTGCTTGAGGTATTTCACTCAGCATAATTTCTTCCAGTCCCATCCATGTTGCTACAAAAGTTGGGTATTCATCCTTTCTGATGGAGGCATACTACTCCATAGTGTATATGGACCGCATCTTCCTTAACCATTTGTCTGTTTTTATTGTTGAAATTTGAGGGTTCTGTATATAGTCTAGATGCTAGTCCTTTGTTGAATATATCATTTTCATATATTTTCTTACAGCTTGCAGCTTGTCTTTTCATCTTCTCTTAGCAGAAGTTTTAAATCTTGATAAAGCCCAATTTATCAATTTCTCCTTTTATGGTTTATGCTTTTGGCATAAATATAAGAAGTATTTGCCTAGCCCTAAATTCCAAGGATTTTCTCCTGTTTTTCTTTCCTAAAATTTTTATACTTTTACATTTTGCATTTAAGTCCATCATCAATTTTGAGTTAATTTTTGCATAAGATGTGACGTTTAGGTCAAGATTAATTTATTGTTGTTGTTTTGCCATTGGATGGCCACTTGGTCCAGCATCGTTTATGGAAAAACCCATCCTTATTCCACTGAAATGCTTTTGTACCTTTGCCAAAAACCAGTTGGGTGTATTTTTCTGAGTCTGTTTCTAGGATTTCTATGTTTTTCCATTGATTTCTGTGTTTATTCCTCCACCAATACCACAGGGTACTAAAGACTGTAGCTATTTAATAAGATTTGAAGTAGGTTACCATGATTTCTTTCACTTCATTCTTCTCTTTCAAAATTGTTTTTACTTCTTCCAGTTCCTCTACCTTTCCATACCAATTTTAGAATTATCTTGCCTCTAGCTACTCCTATTTTTGTGTATTTTTATATCAGTTACATTAAACTTATATATCAATTTGGAAAGTGTCAACATTTTGTCCCAGTGCTAATCATTAGGTTCTCACCTTTCTCCCTATGTCTTAATTTGTAGCTCAATTCTCCAATCCCTATACAATGGAGACCTGTTTTTATCTCACTGGACAGTGTGTCTACCTTCCTCCATTATTTTCATATCAGAGACTAACCGAAGTCTAGAGCCTTGTCTTTATGAACACATTACTTTGGAGGCAGCTACCTACTGGGATCTTCCAACTATGTTAGTCCTTCGGAGCCTTCTTGCTTTGCATCTAGCACTGGTGGGCATACTCCTGTTAATTCATATTACACTCCAACTAACTCTCTGGTCTGTGTCTTGTCAGGTAATATACCTAGTCCAGCTTTTTATGTAGGGCCTAGTTCTTCCCTAAACACTATCTGACACCAACGTGCATTTGTTGTAACCAATGTGCATATGTGGAATGAGGAGAATTATTGGCCCTGGATTCTGGTCCTCTTCAGCTTTACTGGGTTTTCCATTGCTAATAAGGCCACACTAAGCAGGGCTTCTTAAAATGCACATGCACACACACGTGTGTGTGCACACACACACATGTACACACACAGAAGAGTTTATTTATTCATTTGAGAGAGAAAGAGTATCTGAAAGAGGGAGCACAAGTTGGGTGAGGGGCAGAGGAAAAGAGAGGAGCAGACTTTCTGCTAAGCAGGGAGCCTGACCCAGGATTGCATCCCATCCCAGGACCCTGGATCATGACCTGAGCCAAAGGCAGATGCTTAACCAACTGAGCCACCCAGGCACTCCTAGGCAAGACTTCTGGCTTGGGACTGGAAGACTTAGAGCCTAAAAGGAACTTTGGCAAAGCTGTTTTTGACAAACAAAAGATAATCATGTTTGTTTCAATAGCATTTGTTTTCTTATTATATTTATTTGGTCTTTGGCCAGGTCCTGCTTACTCTGATCCTCAGTTTACTTACCGTTAAAATAAAGACAAGCAGGACTAAATTACTGTTTTTTTTTTTTTAATCCAGTATGTTTATAAGCAACATAGCACTATGTTGAAAAATCTCTTTTATGAAAACCCCAAATATAAAAGCAATACTAGCTGAGCTCTAGTTGAACCAGGAATGGGGTGGCTTCCCTTTACTCTGAAGCTTTTGGAGCTTTCTCAAAACTAATTTGAAAACGATTGAGCTAGTTGACTTCTGAGAGGCCTTTCCTGAGCTGATATTCACTACCTTTGTGGCACTAAATATACCAAGAAGTAAGACTGTCACGAGGAGGAGAAATGTTGAGTCAGTCTTTATTCAAGATGTGTTGATTTAGAAGGGCTATGGTTCTAGAAATATGCATGCCTTTGCCTGTCATAGGGAAATTGATTCAAGGTTTTTAATGGAGCCTGCAGAAGTCCCAGCTCTGATAATATCTGTCTGGGAACACCCTCCTGATTATCCAGTTTGGAGTTCCTTCATCTTTTCTATGTGACCCCAGAGCATGCTAACCACTTCTTCATTATGACACAACTCACAGTGTACTGCTATTGTTTGTTTACCAGGCCATATCAAACTAGGCTTTAAACATTCTGAAAGGAAGAACTGTTCTTATTTCTCTGGACCTCCAGCCCCTAGAATAACGCCTAAAATAAACAGCTTATTCAATAAACATTTGTTGAAGTGAAATGTTGGATCAAGAAAAAAATATTTCTACAGTATAGAGATTCCTCAAAAAGTTAAAAATAGAGCTGTCTTATCACCCAGCAATTGCACTACTAGTTATTTACCAAAAGGATACAAAGGGGTGCAATCACCCTAATGTTTATAGCAGCAATGTGCACAATAGCCAAATTATGGAAAGAGAACAAATGTCCATTGACAGATGAATGGTCAAAGAAGATATGGTAAATATATATGTAACACACACACACACACACACACACACACTGGAATATTACTCAGTCACCAAAAAATGAAATCTTACCATGTCCAGTAACATGAAAGGAATTAGAGGGTATTATGCTAAACAAAAAATGACAATCAGAGAAAGACAATTATCATATGATTTCACTCAATGTGGAATTTAAGAAACAAAGCAGGATCATAGAGGAAGGGAGGGAAAAATAAGACAAAATCAGAGAGGGAGACAAACAATAAGAGACTTTTAATTATAGGAAACAAATTGAGGGTTGCGGGACATGAGATGGGAGGATAGGATAAGTTGCTGATGGGCATTAAGGAAGGCATGTGATGTAACGAGCATTGGGTGTTATATGCAACTGATGAATAACTGAACTCTACCTCTGAAACTAATGATACACTATATGTTAATTGAATTTAAATAAAATTAAATTAAAAGAAAAGAGAAGAAAAAATGTTTCTTAAATTCCTTTCTTCCTTCCTTGAATAATTTTGCCCAAGAAACCCAAATCATCCCAATTATTCTCCAAAAAGCTTACCTTAATTTAAAGAAGGCAAACATGTTAATTAAATTTTTAGCCTTCAATAAAGTTATTGTATTGATTTTTATCTGATTTATGATAAAGTTGAGATGGATTTTTATGTGCCAATGTACTATAAGTAGGGTTTGTCTAAGATTATTAGATTAACATAAATAGCAGATCATGTGATCAATGTGTATAGTAAATTAATGGCCATTTTATAGGACCAAGAATATGATTTCTCTATTTTGTTTATTTATTTGAGAGGGAGAGACATGAGTGGGGCATGGGAGGGTGGAGAGGGAAAAGCAGACTCCCCACTAAGCAGGGAGCTTAATTCCAGAATGCTAGGATCATGACCTGAGCCAAAGACAGATGCTTAACCAACTGAGCTACCTAGGTGTCCTGTGATTTCTCTATTTTTAAAGGATGTCAGAAATTTAAATTTTTTGAATATTCAATTTTATGACAGATTGGCTGCCACATCATTGCTGTACTTATTTGGCATTTTTCATTTCTAAGCAGATAGGCTCAATCCTTCCTTTCAATCCTTAAGATCTAGAGGATAATGGGAACCTAACTGATGTTAGCTAGGCTGCCAATGGTGGTAAATAAGAAGGTGACAAGAAATTTATTAAAATATATCCATCTTGTAATAACAAATATTTCTATATTGCTTACTATGCTGGTAACTAGAACTGGGTTTTAGCCAGTTCCAAGTATTAACTCAAATTTCTTTGCAACTCTAAAAGGTAGTTATAATTGGTATTACCCAAATTTTCCAGATAAGAACAAAATTCAGAGAAAGCAAGTGATTTGTCCATAAGTCAAACAGTTAAACATATTGGGGCACCAACATGCAGCCTGACTACAGAGTCTGGGTGTCTCAGCACTCTGCATACTGCCACCTGTGCTAAAAAAGGAAGGACTATATGCAGCAGTCAACCTGTGTAATTATATGGGCTCCATGCAAGGGGATATTGAAAACTCAGGGAAAAGAGATTTGCCTTTTCACTTATCTTCCAATCAATTCACTTGAAGATGCCTGATGGTGTTTCATTAATTTAGATTTATTCCTTTCACTTAATATTTGGTCTGCTGTTCATAATGCAACCAACACTTGGGTGAGGTAACACTAAGCCTTAAGAGTTTTTATTTCATAGTCTGTTTTTATTTTTATTTTATGAGTATCACTTTTTATTGTACAGTTTCAATCTTTACATAGTTGAATCTGTCCATATTTTCCCTTTGGGTTGTTTCTCTGTTTACAAGTTATCATCCCTCTAAGCTTCTACTATAATTAAAGCTGTTTTTGCCTTATATTCAGGGAGAGATGATGACTCCAACCTTCACACCATATACTGCCTGGTCTGAAGTGAAACTTCTATCATTGTCTTCTTATGCATAAATCAAGACAAACTATCATTTTTCATGATCTGCTCCTACTTCTATTCATTAAATTCTCTCTGAATTTTGGGGCACAAGAAACTCTGAGAATTAGGAGAGGTGGAGAGGACAGTAAGTGTATTAATAGGTACTGAATGACTACAGTATTTCAGCCATTGTGCTGGTGCTTTTCCACACCTTATATTTTTTCATTTAATCCTTAAACAGCTGTATGAGGGGGAGGCGGGACCTATGGGTAGTTCCAAGTTGCCCCAAACTGGGAAAATATGAAAGGACCCTGATAACATTCAGCCCTTCTAGAATCCCAGCTCTGTACTTAGTCTTGGAGATATAAAGCAGGCATTTTGCAATGATGGCCTGAAGGTCATTTGAGTTAGACATACAGCTTGGTCATCCTCAAAAAGGTAAGAATTGAAGGAAGAGGGAGGGCTGTTGTTACTTCCCTGAGGGAAAAAGCAGAAAAAAAAAAGAGAAGAGATTTGATGTCAGTACCTTGAGGATTGTTTCTATTTTGAAGTCAGGAAGAAGAAAAGGAGCAAAGGAGGAGAAATGCACTCAAGAGAAAAGCCAAGGGAATGAATGCCATTTCAGTATGATGTCACTCTGAGAACATGGTTCTAACCATCTTCGTGGGCAGCAACATAGAGCCTAGAAACAAGCCTGCTGCTCCTCTACCATAGAAGCCAAATCAGAACTATGACAGATTGCAAAAAAAAAAAAATGAAACATATAGATGAAAGCATTTAGTAGAACAGCAAACATATTCACACTCAAGTGAACACAAATCTTGGAAAATTCTGACCATTACCAGCTTATGTACTTGGGAGCAATATCCAAGGAGTAAGAAAAGTGATAAATGTAGTTATCCAACTATCCAGCTCTCTTATCTACCTAGAAATCCGCAAAGATAAATCAATCCTCAAAGATCATAGAATCCAAAAGTGACTAAACTAGAATACCAGACCAACTAGTCTAACCCCATTGTGTTAAAAATGTTAGAACAGCACATAAATCAGTGGAATTTCTTTACACCAACACCAAGATGGAAGAAGGATAAATTAAGGAGTCAACCCCATTTACAATTCCACCCAAAACCATAAGATACCTAGGAATAAACGTAACCAAAGAGGCAAAGAATCTATACTCAGAAAACTATAAAGTACTCATGAAAGAAATTGAGGGAGACACACAGAAATGGGAAAATGTTCCATGTTCATGGATTGGAAGAACAAATATTGTGAAAATGTTTATGCTACCTAAAGCAATCTATGCATTTAATGCAATCCCTATCAAAATCCCATCCAAGTTTTTCGAAGAAATGAAACAAATAATCCTAAAATCTATGTGGAACCAGAAAAGACCTTGAACAGCCAGAGAAATATGGAAAAAGAAAGCCAAAGTTGGTGGCATCACGATTCCAGACTTCAAGCTCTATTATAAAGCTGTCATCATCAAGACACTATGGTACTGGCACAAAAACAGACTCATAGCTCAATGGAACATAAAAGAGAGCCCAGAAATAGATCCTCAACGCTATGGTCAACTAATGTTCAACAAAGCAGAAAAGAATGTCCAGTGGAAAAAAGGCAGTCTCTTCAACAAATGGTGATGAGAAAATTGGACAGCCACATGCAGAAAAATGAAACTGGATCATTTCGTTACACCACACACAAAAATAGACTCCAAATGGATGAAGGACCTCAATGTGAGACAGGAATCTATCAAAATCCTTGAGGAGAACACAAGCAACAACCTCTTTGACCTCAGCCACAGCAACTTCTTCCTAAGAACAACACCAAAGACAAGGGAAGCAAGGGAAAAAAATTAACTATTGGGACTTCATCAAGATCAAAAGCTTTTGCACAGCAAAGGAAACAGTTAACAAAACTAAAAGACATCTGACAGAATGGGAGAAGATATTTGCAAATGACGTATCAGATAAAGGGCTAGTATCCAAAATCTATAAAGAGCTTATCAAACTCAACACCCAAAGAACAAAGAATCCAATCAAGAAATGGGCAGAGGACATGAACAGACATTTCTGCAAAGAAATCATCCAAATGGCCACAGACACATGAAAAAAGTACTCCACATCACTTGGCATCACAGAAATACAAATCAAAACCACAATGAGATACCACCTCACACCAGTCAGAATGGCTAAAATTAACAAGTCAGGAAATGACAGATGCTGGCGAAGATGTGGAGAAAGAGGAACCCTCCTACACTGTTGGTGGGAATGCACGCTGGTGCAACCACTCTGGAAAACAGCATGGAGGTTCCTCAAAAAGTTGAAAATAGAGCTAACCTATGACCCAGCAATTGCACTACTAGGTATTTTCCCTAAAGATACAAATGTAGTGATCCAAAGGGGCACATGCACCTGAATGTTTATAGCAGCAATGTCCACAATAGCTAAACTATGGAAAGAACCTAGATGTCCATCAACAGTTGAATGGATAAAGAAGATATCATATATATATATATATATATGTATATATATATATATATATATATATATTCCACAACATCGCAAATGGCAAGACTTCATTTCTTTTGATGGATGCATAGTATTCCATTGCAGCCATCAAAAGAAATGAAGTCTTGCCATTTGCGATGTCGTGGAACTAGAGGGTATTATGCTTAGCGAAATAAGTCAATCGGAGAAAGACAGCTATCATATGATCTCCCTGATATGACGAACTGGAGGCGCAACATGGGGGGCTTTGGGAGATGGGAAAGAAATAAATGAAACAAAATGGGATCAGGAGGGAGACAAACCATAAGAGACTCTTAATCTCACAAAACAGAGGGTTGCCGATGGAGGGGGGTCGGGAGAGGGTGGTGGGATTATGGACATTGGGGAAGGTAAGTGCTATGGAAAGTGCTACAAAGTGTGTAATCCTGGCGATACACAGACCTGTACCCCTGGGGCTACATTACATGTTAATAAAAAAATAATAAAAAATGTTGGAACAGAGCACAGAGAAGGAAACAGACTTCCACAGGTCACACAGAGAGTTAATGGTAAAGCTGGGCAGAGAAGCCAGGTCTCTTGCCTCCTTCTCTCCTTTGCATGATTCAGAGTAAATGAGAAATGAACAAGGAAAGGAATGGTGGCAAATGTTCCCAGTAAGTTGATGAATTTTTAAAAGTATATGTGTTAGAAAATAGAATCTGAGAAAGTTATTTATAGAGCAGGCCCTGGAGTTCATCATCTAGTGTGAGGTTATTTTACAAATAAGGAAACTGAGGCCCAGGGAATTCTTGGCTAGTTAGTGGTGCAGCCAGCCCCTCAACACAACTCTCCTGCTTCCTTATCCTGCCCCTTCATGGAAGCTGATCTATACAGATTTAGAAAACCTGCATACATTTAAGAAATTAATACAAAAAAGCAAGTTGTTCTCATGATATCTCACCTGTGCTAGTCAGAATACAAGGGCTGTGGGAACAAGCACATAAGAAGGAAGTTCAAGGAAAGAGAGAATGACTGTATCCTTTAGAACAGGATAAACAGGAAAGAGCAAGGGCAGATGGCTTAAATGACTCACATTTACTGGGAGTTGGGGGAATGGAAGATGCAGGGAAACAAATAAGAAAGGACCCTAGATTCACATCTTGTTGGTCTTAGAAAATGGAGCTTTTAAGCATGTATACTCTGTTAGATATTTTCTTTTATGTTCCAAGGTACATTAGAGAGTGCCATCCTATCATTTTAAAGATGGGAAGATTGAGACTCAGTAGGGGAAGGGAATTTTCCAAGACACAGGGAAGGAGTGTGAAAGTGGGATTTGAATCCCAGGTCATAGACTCAGTAGTCAGTGTATCTTTTTCCTTGAGTTCTGGAGGAAGTTGATGAATGTGTACTGAGAAAATTCAGTAGAGGTATACTAGGCTACTTTTATAATATATTTCTTCACAATAGGGTTTATGGACTTGGAGTGGATCTTCCATATTCTAACAGCATTGCTTTATGCTCTGGACTTTCATTGAGGTATTTAGGTCAGTGGCATTGGGTAAGTGAGAAAGAATAGAAGAGCAAGACAGTTCAGCGACAAAAGGTCATCAAAAATAGCAAGAATCTCAGCTGAAATATTGCCTGAAAATACCTAGCACAATCCATGCAGCAGGTGCAAATTACATGCTCATCACCCACAATTCCCATCTCCTAAGGTAATCTTGGGTAAGTCTTCAATTACCCCCTTCCATATGCATTATAAGAATTACTAGGCCAGATTAATTGAAGAGATAGAGAACATAAACTTATCTGGAAGACTGTGAAAATGGGATTGCCTGTCTCTGCTCCCAACTCACTGGTTGACCCCAGACAGATCAGTTACTATATCTGATCTTCAGTTTTTCCATATGCCACATGTGGGAGCTCTTCTAAATCTAATGTCCTATGGTTCTCTTCCATTCTTCACTATCTCAGTTAATGGCACTACCCTATTATCCACTCTATAAATCCAGGAGTCATTTTGGTTGCCCTATCTTCCCCTCTATACTTCTTTATCCAATCCATGAGCAAATCATACCAGTTCTGCATCCAATAATATGTTTCCAGTCAGTCTGTTTTTCTTCATACCCACTGTTACTACCCCAAACCATCACCTATTTCCTGGATAACTGCAATATCCCTTGGATGGTTTTTCTGCTTCCACTCTTGACCCAGTACAATCTATTATTTTCACATCAGTCAGAGTGATCTTTAAAACTTAGATGATGGGGCACCTGGGTGGCTCAGTCTGACTTTGGCTCAGGTCATGGTCTCATGGTCCTGGAGTAGAGCCCTAAATTGGGCTCTGCACCCTTGGAAGGTCTGCTTGTCCCTCTGCCCTTCCCCCTGCTGGTGCTCACACTCTTCCTCTCTCTCTCTCTCTCAAATAAATAAAATATTTAAAAAAATAAAAATAGAAATAAAAATAAAACTAGATCATGTGACTCCACTACTTAAAATCTTCAATGGATACCATTGCAATTAGAATAAAATCCAAACTTCTCACTAGTGTTTACAAGATATTATCTCTGCCTATCTCCTCAATCTAATACTGCTGCTCCCCTCAGTCAGTCAGAGTCCTGCCTACTTTCGTAAGTCAAACATGTTTCTGCCTCAGGACCATTACACTGGCTGTTCTCTCTGCCTGGAATACTCTTTCTCCAGATCATTGGATGACTGGTTCCTTTTCATTGTCATCTCTGAAGAAAACCCTTCCTTGGCAATTCTTCCTAAATTATTACACTACTGTAATTCCGTTTTCTTCTTTTAGTTTGTTTATTGGCTTTATCTACACATAAAATTAATATTTTTTTTATTCCATGATTATTGTCTTTTCCTTCCACTATAATGTAAATTTCATGAGGACAGAAAACCTAGGGAAGCAATAGAACATAGTGGTTAGGAGCATGACTTCCAGAGCCAGACTTTAAATTCAAATCTCAGTTCTTATTAGCTGAGTGACTCTGGGAAAGTTACCTAAGTTCTCTATGCCTTAGCTTGCCTGTCTATAAAATGGGGATAATAACAGTAATACTTCTTTGAGTTCTTGCAAAAATTAATCTGAATTAATACATGCAAAACACTACATCCTCAATATCTACAAGAGCGTCTAGCATATAGTAGGTGCCCCCAAAATATTTGGGGGTTGACTGCAAGAATAAATCCTTGATGCCTCCTACTCCTTTGTTCCTTTCCTGCCTCGTTTCCTTTGGGAAGATTTCCTTTTACTATAACCCTGCCCTCTGTTCAGGACTTAGTTTGTTCTCCTGTTATGTGTACTCACAGAACCCAGACTTCTTCCAATCCCTAATTGCTGGTTATTGCTATATAATTTTGTGTGATATTTGTCATATAACTGGTCTCTCTCTCAAACAAACAAACAAACAAACCTGCAACTTGCTGAGGGCAGGGCCTATGTCTGTTATATCTATTATGGTATCTTGCCTGCCTACCATAGCACCTGACATAATAGGTACACAATAAATGTTTTTTAGCTAAATGATCCCAAAACTTTGACTTATTTTTCTCTTAGAAATGTTACTTAATATGGGGTGCCTGGGTGGCTCAGTGGGTTAAGCCTCTGCCTTCAGCTCAGGTCATGATCCCAGGGTCCTGCCTACTTGTGATATCTCTCTGTCAAATAAAAAAAAAAATTTAAAAAGAAATGTTACTTTAAAAACATGATTTGAGAAACTTAATAAGCATTTTCAGCACTTTTTGAAAGGCATTTCAGATTTAAAGTTGTCACACCTCTGCCTCCTCTTTTGGCTCAGTTTGGTATTGAAGCACAGGAAAAGATACATGAATTCAAACATTTTGGCCTCTATTCTTAAATCTTGATCTATTTCCCGAAAGCAAAATGTAAACAAGCATCTGGCTGGCTTCTCCTTTGCTAACTTCTTGCATTTTAATAATATTTACCCCAACATTCCTTGTCCTTCTTACCTGTTTCTTATTAATAAGGACAATGTTGGACCTGATAGAACTAATTTTTCCCCCACTACCTTAAATCAATCAGTTTTTCTAAATAAAATAATGCATTAGAGCGCACTGTTAGTAGGGCTCCTAAATATTCTCTCATCCATTACAGACTTCTAATCAATTGAGAGTTATTAAACACTTACTGTAGGAAGGTTACCAGCTTGGCTTAAAGGTTTTGTTTTAAGTACTGCTTCAGGAAAAGGAGCAGAAAGCTATAATTTCTTTCTATTCCCCTCTCTTATCTTTAAAAATTCCCTTCCCTTCTTGCTAGCCTGGTTTCTTACAACTCAGTAAAGAGTAGATGAGATACCTGTTATTAAAGAGGTTAAGAAGCCAAGATAAACTCACAGATGTTAAGAGGCTTAAGAAACATTTCCTTAATTGGACAACTTGATTGTGACACATAGCATAAACCTTTCAAGCTTTAGGTGCTCCCAAGATCCCTACTCCTAGATTAACTTTTCATCTCCTTTTAATATCTATGGATTGGGAGCATAGTACATACTTGGTGCTCTGCAGGTTCCCCAATTGGAGAATACCACCTGGCTGAAGTAACAGAGACATTTGGATTCCTTGGGGACCACAGCAGCTTGATATTGACAGTATGGGGCTACAGAAAGAGCACAAGACCCTGAGTTAGGAGTCCTGTTTCTGTGTCAGACAGGGTGGGTGACTTTGGGCAAGTCTTTTGCCTCTCTTAGACTGTTCCCTTGTCTGTGAAATAGGGATTTAATGAGGCTTAAAAGGCAAGATATTTGCAAAATTACTTTCAAAATCAGTCTGTGAAGCTATTAATACATTTAATTTAAACAGATGTAAAGCCATATCTAGACCCTTACCAGATATGTGAACAGAGCAAGACTAAGATTCTAAGAGTGAGTGGATAGTGAGATAAATAAATATTCGTTTTAAAATCTCTAAGGAAATTCCTAAATTGCTTCCCACACATCACCATACACACCTTCCATTTCTCCTCAAACCATTGTTAACTTGTATTATAATGCAATTTATGTTTGACATAAATACATAATCTAAAACCCCAATTTTACTTTTGATCTCCATATTTTTTCATACGTATTCCCTTTTTAATCTACAGCTAACTGGGTCCAACGTGAGCCCAGGCTCTAGTTTTGCAACTTAATGTGTGGCCCTGGGCCAAACCACTTTCCTTATATGAGTCAGTTTTCTTCCTTGTAAAAGGGGATGAATCTACTTACCACCTTCATAGAGGTTTTGAAGATGAAATAAGTGACTGCACGTGCGCCTCTCAGCACACCAGCTGATACAGGCCAGGCATTTACATGGACCTGTTCCCTTTACCTTCCTCTTATAAGACAGGGCTTGGGCCAATTCTTGACTCTGGACTCTATGGTAGGGTAGCTCAGACCCAGTCTTTGTGGTCAACTAACTGTAGAGTCTTCAAATGCTAGCTAGTAGCACTATATGACAAGGATCTTCAAGACCATAAAGAAAGTATCGGGTGACACTGCCAAGAATTTCTTTGTTGTGAAAGGTATGTCTAGGATTCAAAGAAGAGAAGGGCATCCCCCCCCCCCCCCCCGCAGAGATACCTTTAAATCAATGTGGACATTCAGGATGTACTGAGATTTATATTCCACTAACTTTTTTCTAGCACCTAAAAAATATCAGACCCTGTATTCTGTACCATTGGGGAAGTTTTCACTGCGTACTCACAACAAGCCTTTAAAGTAGGGCTAAATAGAGAGTTCTGATTCACCTTTAGTTGGGAGTGAACCAAAGTCCTCTTTTTGTCTGAAGCCCGGTTCTCTGGGCCTATGCTCTCAGAGTAACTCTTTCTCACATGCTCTCATCACCTCTAAACCATTTTTTTTCACTTTGTCTCTAGAGTCACCTCCCTAAGACATCCCTCCAATCTTATTATTCCCATGCTTTGAAACATAAAATCATTTGGCATTATTTGGCACACAAGTAAGCATTTAACAAATGTGTATTCAATAAATGTGTGCCTATATGATTAAGTCCAAATTCTTTAGTGTGACATTCAAGGTCTTTCACATTCTGGCCCCAGCCGACCTTTTCTAAATACTTTTCCCACTCCTCTTTTCCACCTCCACACCCCTTATGTGAACCTTATACTGTGACACTATGGCCTGCTTGTTCTTTCCTTTCTACATGTGTTGTGCCTTCTCCTGAAAAGTCCATCTTCCTCAATGGTCTGGCAAATTCTCAGTCACCTTTTTTTAAATTTATTTATTTGACAGACAGAGATCACAAGTAGGCAGAGAAGCACGCAGAGAAAGAGAGGGGAAGCAGGCTCCCTGCTGAGCAGAGAGCCCTATGCAGGGCTCTATCCCAGGACCCTGAGATCATGACCTGAGCCAAAGGCAGAGGCTTTAACCCACTGAGCCACCCAGATGCCCCTCTCAGTCACCTTTTAAAAACTATTTACATCTTCTCTGCTCAGATTACACCATATCCATTCCTGTATTATGATAGAACACTGTACTATAATTAATGGGTCACTTTACAGCCTCCTTTTCCTCAAAGCTAAGGACTTGTTTTTATTTATTTTTGCCTCACCCAATGATCTCCCCCCACCACACCCCCCCACCAGTATCTCCTTCATTGACTGGCAAAATCTGTCTCCAACATCCAAACTGGAAGGAGCCAAGATATCCTTCAACAGATGAATGGATAAAGAAGATGTGGTTCATATGTACAATAAATATTCCTCAGTCATTAGAAAGGATGAATACTTACCATTTACACTGTCATAGACAGAACTGGAGGGGATTATGCTAAATGAAATAAGTCAATCAGCGAAAGATAATCATATAGTTTCACTCATATGTGGAATATAAGAAATAAAACAGAGGATCATAGTGGAAGGGAAAGAAAACTAAATAGAAAGAAATCAGAGAGGGAGAAAAACCATGAGAGACTCTTGACTCTGGGAAATAAACTGAGGACTGTGGAAAAGGGAGGTGGGTGGAGGATGAGGTAACTGGGTAATGGGCATAAAGGAGGGCACCTGATCTTATGAGCATTGAGTTTACACACAACTAATGAATCATTGAACACTACACCAAATTGAATTTTAAAAAAGAAAAAGAAAAGAATAAAAAGATCTGAGCTCAGTAACTGTTTTTAGAATGGATGGAGGACTGAAAGGAACTAGGTCACTCCCCCATTCCCCCAGCTTTAGCAGCTGCTCCCTCCTCCCTCTCCCGCCTCTTCTCTAATCCCACCCCCCTCATCTCCATCTGAATGCCAAAGCTACTAATTCCCGGGCTGCAGCCAGTACATTCAACATCTCAAGAGAATTCTTCTGCAGGGTTTCTTTGCAGACTGACAGCATCCATCAATTAGGGACTCCTGGTTACCTTTTGGGAGTGTGTAGGCGTAGGGGCCCCAGGAAGGGTGTGAGTGAGTGTGTCTCTTATCTCTCCAGTTGCCTTCTGAGGTATTTTTTCCCATTTTTTTCCGCAGGGGCCAGTCGAATAGCTTAATTCCCTTGAACACCTCACAACCTTTGACACAATTATCCGTGACAAATTAATCTAAAATGTGACTGCAGGAAGAGAAACTGGCATATCTCGCTTGGCCTTCTGGGATTTGTAGTCCCGCTCCTCCGTGGGCTGCCTGGCTGGTCCTGGAGCTGCGGACTACAGCTCCCAAGGCTGCTTTGAATCCCTACCGCACAGACTCAGAGCCCCAGGCCCGAAGGCGTTGGTTGCGCCGTGTCTATTGTATCTCTGGTCGTGTGTGTTTGTACATTTCTCGGGACGTGAAATTGAGAGTGAAAAGCATGGCAGATGAGCAAGAAATCATGTGTAAATTGGAAAGCATTAAAGAGATCAGGTAAGCGGAACATTGCAGCGCCCCCTCAGACCCCTTGAGGCCCCCAGAATCCCCCCGCTGCGGGAGGGATAGAGCAGAGTTACCAACAGAAAGTATCTATTGTTAAGCTACTTGTGGAGAGGGGCGGGAAAGAAACAGATTCACGGAATTCAAGGATAGGAGGGAGGGGGGAAAGTGTCGGAACTGAACCAAGCGGAGAGACTGACCAAGAGAGACCATTTGCCAGATGTCAGAGAGAAAGCCAGATGGAGACACACGGGGGTTGGGGAGAACACGGCATGGGTGGAGTGGGAGTGGGCTGTGGGTGGTGATAGTGGTGGTGGTGGTCGTTCCAAGACAGCTTTTTTCATCTTGGAGTGGGAGTTGGGGGGACGGCATTCTTAGATCCATTTTTAAAAAATATTTATTTATTTATTTAGTGTTTGTTGGCTCTGTGGTGTATGTGACTCCTTTCTCTTTCCGAGTAAAGAATTTTTTCAGCTTCATTAACTTCAGGACCTAGAGCTCAGGCTAGCCTTTTGAGAGCAACAGCGCGTTTGGGCTGGTGGTGGCCGCCAGGGACTGAGAGCTGAGGATGCAGAAGTATCTGGCAGGCTGGGTCTAGTAGGACCGCTAGCCCTTGCGCGTGATTATTTTTTGCATTCACACATTCACCACCTTCTTCCTCTCCTACCCGTTGCTCTGTAAGGGGGGTGGGAGCAATGGAGACGGAGGAGGTGGTTGCTGTGCCAGATGGTGGGAGCTCAGCTGCAGCTTTGAGGCGCCAGAGGTGAAGCGCAGGCCAACAAAGTGGGAGTTGCCTGCGTCCTGACCCTTTCCTTCCAGGCGCAGCTTGTGGCAAGGCGATGATGTTGTTCTTGCTCAGAACACAGTGTAGTCAGGTAAGGGAACTGTTTGGGCTGGTAGCAGGTTTTCCTTCACCTACTCTGCTTTGCCAGAACAAGTCCCCCATCCAGGACCCCAGCTTCCACCCTCATTCTGAGGGTGGCCTGGGTTGGACAGTTTCCCTTTAGTGCTTTCATGGAACCTAGGGGAAATGATGTGGATATCAAGTGTGCCTCTTTAAGAAATAAGACCTTGGAACAAGAAGCTTAACCCTTGGAGTAAATGTCTTTGATGAGACTCACACATGTGAGTATAAGGAAGCATTTGAGCTTTTTTTTGTCCTTCGAAAGGTTGCATCTCTACTTTTACAAGGGTATAAAGGGAAGGGAACTATTATTTATTGAGCACCTGGTGTACACAGTTCATTGACCCACTATTGATTATTTCAGCAAATGTCCTGAGAAAGAATCAGGACTAGGAAGGTACTTAAAGAAATAGTGGCTAAAACTTCTCAGATTGAGCAAAGAACATGAACTCCAGATTCAACAAGCAAAGCAAACACTCTCAAGAAAATGTGAAAAAATTCACACCAAGACACATCATAATCAACCTTCTAAACAAAGGGCAAAGAAAAGATTTAGAAAGCAACAAAAAAGAAACAACACTTTATCTATACCTTCAGGGGAAAAATTTTAGAGGACAATAACAGATTTCTCATCAGTCAGTGATGAGGTCCTAGCAGAAAGTGACACAAATTTTCCAAGTATTGAAGGAAGAGAATCATGAACCCTGAATGAAATTCCAAATGAAACCCAACATCCTATATCCAGTGATAATGTCCTATATAAATAAAAGGATTAATCAAGACATTCTGAAATGAATTGAAGCAGGGAATTTATCAATAGGAGGTCTACTTTATAAGAATGTCTAAAGTAAGTTCCTCAAATACAAAATAAACAATAAAAGGACATTTACAAGGAAGAATACAGTGAGAAAAAGCATGGGTAAATACAAAAGAAGTCTTTTCCTCTTGAGTTGTCTGAATTATGCTTGATGACTGCATCAAAAGTTATCATACTGTTTCATGCAGTTCTCAGTGTATGTAAACATTTAAGATATTCATGTCACAAATAGAGGAGTGTAAAGGGAGGTGAGGTTTGTATATTTCACTTGAGCTGATACAATGATGACATTAGATGACTGTGATAAATTGTGCATGCATAATGTAATAAGAAGAAACACTAAAAACTGTACAAAGAGATGCATGCAGGGTGCCTGGGTGGCTCAGTGGCTTAAGCCTCTGCCCTCGGCTCAGGTCATGATCTCAGGGTCCTGGGATCGAGGCCCACATTGGGCTCTCTGCTCAG
The DNA here is from genome assembly GCF_964662115.1 of Mustela nivalis. Lineage (NCBI taxonomy): Eukaryota > Metazoa > Chordata > Mammalia > Carnivora > Mustelidae > Mustela > Mustela nivalis. The sequence goes on from NC_139040.1 coordinate 74,302,330, forward strand.
CGGGGAGCCTGCTTCCCCCTCTCTCTCTGCCTGCCTCTCTGCCTACTTGTGATCTTTCCCCTCTGCTTGTGCTCTCTTTCTCAAATAAATAAATAAAATCTTAAAAAAAAGAGATGCATGCATTCAAAAACATTATAGATAAGTCAAAATGGAATTTTAAAAAGTGTTCAAGCTACCCACAGAAAAGCAGGGCACAAAACCAAAGCAAACAAAAACAAAAACTAAAACTAAGAAGAACAAACAGGTAACTAAAATGGCAGGCTGAGCCTTAACATATCAATAATTATGTGCATATAAATGGTCTAAATACACTGATGTGAAAGAGTGGATTAAAAAAATTTAACCATATGTTATCTATAAAGAAATGCACTTCAGATATAATGATATAGGTAAGCTGAGAGTAAAAGTTGGGGAAAAATTACTATGGAAACTTTAATTAAAAGAAACCAGGAGCAGCTATGTTAATGTTAATGTTAATGTTAATAAAGCAGATTTCAGAGCAAAGACAAATCCCAGGAACAGAGTGGGATATTACATAATGAGAAAGGGTCAAGCCACCAAGAAGACATAACAATTCTAAATATGTATGCCCAAAAGTCATTTAAATTAGTTTGCTTTAGACAATTTTTCAGTAATATACAGAGATTACATCAGTTGGTTTAAGAATTTAAAGTGGGGAAAGTACTATAAATACATATTTGATGTTCACACATGGGAAAGGTAAACATGTATGGGAGGGGGAAAGAAGTAGTGTAGGGGAAGGGGTAGAAGGAACTGGAGAAAGGAGCTCACATTTGTTGTTGATCATCTAATTTCAGAGCTCTTGGCTCATTTATATTTATTCTTCCTAGTGAAAATCTGTGGTAGGAATTATTATCCCCATTATACAGTAAGGACACTGAGGTTCAGAGAAGTAATATAAGCTATTTATGGTCATAGAGCTAGGAAAGGAAGAGAGAATATACTCTCCCATTCACGTGGCATACATATTTTAACAAATGCTGATACATTAACTATTATTTACAGTCTCAAATCCCTAGAAGTTATGAGCAGAGCAGCCTATTTCTGTTAAAAAATAATAATAATGTCACTTCTGAGCTTAAGTAGCAGTGATGATGGCAACATCACCAAAAGAACTAATTAAGACAAGCTAGAAGCTAGACAGACCCTCAGACCAGGACCAGAAATAAACACATTCATACTCAGTGTTCATGCATACCGATGGTAGAATTTGAAATGGAAAATGTTTTAGGAATAGATTTTCCAACCACAGGCCATTCCCCACTCCTGACTCTGACCACATATCCAGCCCTGTCCTTCCTCCCAATCTCAACCACACTCCCAATACTGTGCTTCAGACCACAGGCCCCAAATCTCACACTGATCTGTTTTGCCAGCCCATTCATTAGGCTTTCAATTGGTGGCAAGGGAGCATGCAGATATGTAGAAAGGGAATGAGGAGATTAGAACAAAAGAAAGGGAGATGGAGAAGAGGGAAGAAAATAAGCTATGAGGCAGACAAGGTGCAACCACCACTAGATGAAGTAGAGCCCTTCACCAGCTCCTCAAATGCATACTAATATCTCCTTATCCTGCACATGCCATTCATATGCACACATTCACCCAGGTCTTAGTGCATGCATATCTATACACAATAAGTTTTCCTCACTTAAGAAAGGAAAACACATTTTGGAAGTATAAACAGGGGTACCTTATTTTATTGTACTTTGCAGATAGTTTTGATTTGTTTTTACAGATTAAAGGTTTGTGTCAACTCTGCATCAAGCAAGATTTTGTGTGACATTTTTACTATAGCATTTGCTCACTTAAAGTCTCCATGTTATATTTTGGTAACTCTTGTAATATTTCTAACTTTTTTCATTATTATTATATTTGTTTTGGTGATCAGTGGTTACTAATCTTGGATGTACTATTGTAATTGTTTCAGGTTGCCCTGAACTGCACTCATATAAAATGATGGACTTAATCAGTAAATGTCTGTTCTGACTGCTCAACTGCCCAATTGTTTTCCATCTTTCTCCAACTCCTTGAACTTTCCTGTTCCATGAGACATATCAATATTGAAATTAGGCCAATTAATAAGTCTACAGTGATATCTAAGTGTTCAAGAGAGAAATACGTCTCTCACTTTAAATAAAAAACTAATTAATAAACTTATTGAAGGCAAGTCAAAAGCTGAGATAGACCAAAAGCTAGGCTTGTTGTGCCAAACAGTAAATGAGGTTGGGAATGCAAAGGAAAAGTTCTTGAAGAAGTTGAAAATGCTGCTCCAGTGAATGATAAGGGAGCAAAACAACCTTATTTCTGATATGGAGAAAGTTTTAGTGGTCTGGATAGAACCTAAAATATGCCACAACATTCCCTCCAGCCAAATCCAAATCCAGAGCAAGACCCTAACCTTCTTCATTTCTGTGAAGGCTGAGAGAGGTGAGAAAGCTACATAAGAAAAGTTTGAAGCTAGCAGAGGCTGGTTCATGAGGTTTAAGGAAAGAAGCCTTCTCCATAACAGAGAAGTATAAGGGGAAGCAGCTCAAGTACTGATGTGGAAGCTGCAACAAGTTATCCAGAAATGTAGCTAACATAATTAATGAATGTGAGCACACTAAACAACAGATTTTCAGTGTAAATTAAATAGCCTTATATTGGAAGTAGATGTCTTCTAAGACTTCCATAGCTAGAGAGAAGTCAGTGACTAGTTTGAAAGCTTCAAATAGGCTGACTCTCTTGTTAAGGGCTGATACAACTGGTGACTTTAAAGTTGAAGGCAAGGCTCATTTACTGTTCTGAAGATTCTAGTGCCCTTAAGAATTATTCTGAATCAGGGTGCCTGGGTCGCTCAGTCATTAAGCATCTGCCTTTGGCTCAGGTCATGATCTCAGGGTCCTGAGATCGAGCCCTGCATTAGCTCCCAGCTCAGTGGGAAGCTTGCTTCTCCCTCTCCCATTCCTCTTACTTGTGTTCCTGCTCTTGCTGTCTTTCTCTCTATCAAACCAATAAATGAAATCTTGAAAAAAAAAGGGGGGGGAGCGCCTGGGTGGCCCCGTGGGTTAAAGCCTCTGTCTTCAGCTCTAGTCATGATCCCAGGGACCTGGAATCGAGCCCCACATCGGGCTCTCTGCTCAGCGGGGAGCCTGCTTCCTTCTCTCTCTCTGCCTGCCTCTCCGCCTCCTTGTGATTTCTGTCTGTCAAATAAATAAATAAATCTTTAAAAAAAGAAAAAAAAGAATTATTGTGAATCTATTCTGAATCTATTCTGCCTGTCGTCCATAAATGGAACAACAAGCCTTGATGAGAGCACATCTGTTAACAACATAGCTTACTGCATATTTTAACCCTACTGTTTTTTTAATTTAATTTAATTTTTTCAGTGTTCCAAGATTCATTGTTTATGTACCACAGCCAGTGCTCCCTGCAATATGTGCCCTTCTTAATACCCACCACCAGGCGCACCCAATGATTATTCTTCTGATCCATGAGCATGTAATACTTTTCCATCTTTTTGTCTTTTTCAATTTCTTTCATTAGTGTTCTGTAGTTCCTCAAATACAGATCCCTTCTTTGAATGTTTGGTGGAATTCCCCAGGGAATCCGTCAGGTCCTCGGCTTTTGTTTTTTGAGATGTTTTTGATCACTGCTTCAATCTAAAAAAAAGAAACTAGTATTACTAGATATCAGTCTATTCATGTTGTCAATTTCTTCCTGTTTCAATCTTGGAAGTTTATAGGTTTCCAGAAATGCATCTATTTCTTCTAGGTTGTTTAACTTATTGGCATGTAATTGTTGATAATAATTTCTGATGATTGTTTCTGTTTCCTTGGTGTTAGTCATGATCTCTCCCCTTTCATTCATAATTTTATTAATTTGATTTTTAATTTTTTATTTTTTATAAACATATATTTTTATCCCCAGGGGTACAGGTCTGTGTTGTGTCCTGTCTCTTTCTTTTGACTTAGTCTGGCCAGTGGCTTATCAATCTTATTGATTCCTTCAAAGAACCAGCTTCTAGCTTCATTGATGTTTTCTACTGTATCTCTAGTTTCTTAATTTTTAAAAATTAATTTAAATTATTCATTTAAGTCTAGTTTCTTAAATATTTCCCTTCTTGTGCATGGGGTTGGCTTAATTTGTGGTTGATTTTCCAGTTCTTTAATGTGTAAAGAGAGTTGGTGTAGTCAGAATTTTTCAGGTTTTTTTTTTTTTTTTTGAGTGAGGCTTGTATGGCTATGTATTTACACTTAGGATTGCCTTTACTGTATACCATAGGTTTTTGACCAATGTGTCTTCATTCCCTTTGGTTTCCATGACTTGTTTATGTTTTTATTTGATTTTCTGGATGATCCAAACATTCTTGAGCAGGATGGTCTTTAGCTTCCAAGTGTTTGAATTCCTTCCAAAACTTTTCTTGTGTTCCAGTTTCAAAGCGTTGTGGTCTGAGAATATGCAGGGATTAATCTCAGTCTTTTGGTATAAGTTGAGCCCTGATTTTTGACCCAGTATGTGGTCTATTCTGGAGAAAGTTCCATGTGTGCTCAAGAAGAATGAGCATTCTGTTGTTTTAGGGTGGGCTGTTCTGTGTATATCTATGAGGTACATCTGGTCCAATGTGTCACTCAATGCTCTTGTTTCTTTATTGATTTTCTGCTTGGATGATCTGTGTGTTACTGAGAGTGGCATGTTAAGGTACCCCTACAATTAATGTATTCATGTAATTATGACTATTTTGGTTAACAGTTGGCTTCCATAGTTGGCTGCTCCTAATGTGGGGGTATAAATATTTACAATTGTTAAATCTTCTTAGTGGATAGACCCTTTTAGAATGATGTAGTCTCCTTTTGTATCTCTGACTACAGTCTTTAGCTTAAAATCTAATTTATCTAAGAATCACTACCCCAGCTTTCTTTTGAGGTGCATTGGCATGAAAGATGGTTCTCCATCCCTTCAATTTCAGTCTTGATGTATGGTTAGGTTCCAGATGTGTCTCTTGTAGACAGCATGTGGATGGGTCCTGTCATTTTATCCAGTCTTCAACCCTGTGCTGTTTTATGGGAGCATTTAGGCTGTTCACATTGAGAGTGATTATTGAAAGATAAGTTTTTATTTATATTGTGTTGCCTGTGAAGTCCTTGTTTCTATAGATTGTCTTTGTAAATTTCTGTTCTATGTCACTCTTGTATTCTTTCTTTTTTTATAGAACCCCCTTTAATAGTGCCGGCTTGGTGGTCACATACTCTTTTAACCATTGCCAGTCTTGGAAGCTCTTTATCTCAATCAATTTTGAATGTCAGCCTTGCTGGATAAAGTATTCTTGGCTGCATGTTCTTCTCATTTAGTGCCCTGAGTATGTCTTGCCAGCCCTTCCTGGCTTGTCAGGTTTCTGTGGACAGGTCTGACATTATTCTGATGGACCTTCCTCTGTACATAAGGAATCTCTTCCCCTACTTGCCCTTAGGACCTGTTTTCTAAAATTATGATTTGTGAACATCACAGTCAAGTTTCTGGAGGTCTTTCTAGATTTGTTGATCTTGGGAGGTGTTTCTGCCTCTAGGACATGAACATTTATTCCACTCCCCAGAATGGAGAAATTTTCATGTTCAGAATTTGTTCAACTATATCTTCTAGTCTTCTCTCTTTCTCCACCCCCTCAGGGAGCCTAATAATTCTGACATTGAAATGTTTCATGGCATCATTTATTTCCCTAATTCTGTTTTTGTGGCTTCTACACTGTTTGTTCTAGGCCTCCTTCTGATCCTTTTTCTCTATCAGTTTGTCCTTCTATCTTCTGATTCAGTTATCCCAGCTGTTAGAGTATTTAGATTAGATTGGATCTCATTGATAGCATTTTGAACTTCTGCCAGATCAGCTCTCACTTCTGCCCTTAGAGACTCTATGTTATCACTCATGGTTTTCTCCAACCTAGCCATTGCCTGGATAATTGTTACCCTGAATTCCCTTTCCAACATACTGTTTATATCCATATCCAGTAGTTCTGTGGCAGAGGGCACAGTCTCTGAATTTTTCCTCTGTTGGGTGTTCATTTTGATGAGAGGTGGTTGAGGGGTTGTAAAGCTGAGTATATCAACCACGATCTAGGCAAGGTGCACCCTGGAAAGTTTCAGAGTAATCGGAAGTCATTACCAAGAAGGAAAAAAAAATAGAGAAAGAGAAAAAAAGAGAAAAATCAGCCAAAATGAGCCCTAAAAGTATGATTTATAAGGTATATGAACAAAAACAAACAAACAAAAAGATGACAAAAGTAAATGACAAGAAAAAAAGAAGAACCCAGCCAACATGAACCCAAGAACAAGATTTATATAATACCAGAACAACAACAAATACACAGAAACACTGACAGAAGAAAAAAATGCAAGGGTGGTTATAAATCCTCGATGTGGGCAAGGAAGGTTATTTCATTTCTTCCTGGGTGTATCTTAATATCTTTGTCAAAGGACTCAACTTTCCAAAGATACAGGGAAATTGAAACTGGTTTATATATAGTGGTAGTATTGAATAGGGAAAAATGATTACCTTGAAGCTTATATCTATATGTATATTTTAAAAAAGAAAAGATACATAGGTATATGTATGAAAAAGTTCAACTTAAAAAGTTATTAAGGAATATGTTGTATTAAACCTCTAGCTTAATGGTAAGTAGGTTAAAAAAATTAAAAGAACAAGAATTGTGAGATTAAAAAATATATAAGTTGTATCTATGAAATATACAGATTTTAGGGCGATACCAGAGCTTAATATGTTGTTTCCTCCTGATGTTGGGGTTTACGCTTTATGGGTACCCTGTGGTGGTTGCCTTCTTGTTCTTTTGGCTTGTCTTCTGGGGGAGGTACCTGCTGCTTCATTCTCCTGTCAGTCTTGCTTGGTTGAGTTACCCTGCAGGTTATCAAAGGGCTGGGCTCTGTAGAAAACGGTTTTTCAGGTTTTTGATCTTTGTTTTGTGGCTTTTCCGAGGATCAAAGCAAAGAAAGAATCTGTCTGCACCCAGACCTCTGCCTCCAAGAAAATCCTCAGAATGTTCCCCTCTGGGTGATCCAGAACACACAGACTCCCCCTCTGCAAAGTCCACTGAACAATGCAACCTCCCACAGATGGTGTAAACCCCCAGCCACCATCCCAGTGGTCACCTGAAGGCCCCCAGTTGTCTCTGCACCCCCATGCCACTAAAACCAGGAGCAATATTGGTCCAGGGAGCCTGTTTCTGGTTGCTGCCTTTGCTGGAACTGCTGTCTGGAGTCCAGGCCCACACCGAGCTTGCTCAGACCCAGTAGTTGCACGAGTCAGGGAAGGCTGTCGGCTGAGGGATCCAGACTGGAGATACTGCTGGGTTCTCTCAGGCACAGCTAGTCATGGAAGGCTGCCATCCTAGAGAGTGCCAGCCGGCCCTCACATCAGGCTCTCTTAGGCATGGGCGGGAGTGCACCCAGCTGAGCAGTGGTGTAAGCAGCAGAAAGTCTCAGGCTCAGGGCCCAGGAACTGGAGGCCCTGCCGGACTCTCTCTGGCACAGGTGGTCTCCATTGGTGACCATCTTGGGATCATTGGCTAAGGCACGTGCCCATGACCATCTGATTCCACCAGGTGCCCCTTAAGATCTTTTGCTCTTTTTGAGTGCTTTTAACTAGACTCCAAGTTAATGCTGCTCCCCAGTCACTGGGCACTTTCTTATTGGGGTATTACTTTCCAATGGGTCACTTCTGGTGGCTCCCTCCCCCTTCTGTTTATCCTCCAATATCTGTCTGAGTGTTCTCATTCCCCTTTACTTCTCCACTGATGTCTTCTGCGCCCTTAGAGATCCAGAAGATAATCTTACATCTCAAGCTGATTTCATGGGTCTTCAGAGAGTTCTGGTAGATATTTAGTTCACATTAGGGGACCTGTTGAAACAGGGTCTGCTACTTCTCTGTCATCTTGCCCCTCCTCCCAGGCTTACTGTTGAGACCTAATATTAAGGAAAAAATAATGATTCCTTCCAAAATTTTGCTACTCATTGGCACCTGGCCATCCAAGAGCTTAGATGGAAACAAACATCAAAATTAATGTTGTTTCCATTTCTGAAAACACTGCATCCATTATGCAGCCTATGGATTAAGGAGTAATTCCACCTTTAAGAAATACATTTTCTAAGGGTATAGCTGCCATATGATGATTCCTTTGATGTATCTGGGCAAAGTAAATCGAAACCTTCTGGAAAATGTTCGTTCTAGATGTCATTAAGAACACTCATGGTTCATGGAAAGTAGTCAAAATATCAACATTGACAAGTGTTTATGAAATTAATTGCACCCTCCTGAATGACTTTGAGGGGTACAAGCCTTCAATGAAGGAAGTAACTGCAGATGTAGTAGAAATAACAGAACTGAAATTAGAAGTAGAATCTGAAGATTTTACTGGATTGCTGCAATCTCTTGATAAAACCTTAACAGATGAGGAGTTGCTTCTCTTGGATGAGCAAGGAAAATGGTTTCTTGAGATAGAATCTACTCCTGGTGAAGATGCTGTAAAGATTGTTGAGATAACAACAAAAGATTTAGAATAATATATAAATATTAGTTGTTAAAGTAACAGCAGTGTTTGGGAGGATTCACTCCAATTCTGAAAGAACGTCTGTGGGTAAAATGGTATTAAACAGCATTACATACACCAGAGACATCTTTCATGAAAGGAAGAGTCAATTGATATGACAAATGTCATTGTCTTATTTTAAGAAATCAGTTGAGTATAACACTCAGTGCTCATCAAATCATGTGCCTTCCTTAATGTCCATCACTCAACTGAACCTTCCCCTTACCAACCTCCCTTTCACCAAACCTCACTTTCTTTCGTGTAGTTAAGTCTCTCATGATTTTTCTCCCTCTCTGTTCACTTCCCATTCAGTTTTCCCTCCCTTCCCCTACAACCCTGTGTGCCATTTTTTATAATCCACATATGAGTGAAGCCATATGATAATTATCTTTCTCTGATCAACTTATTTTGCTCAGTACCACCTAGTTCCATCCACATCCATGTAAATTGTAAGTATTCATCCTTTCTGATGGCTGAGTAATAGTCCGTTGTATATGTATGTCACTGCTCTATCCATTCATCTGTCAACATCTCGGTTCTTTGCACAATTTGGCTATTGTGGACATTGCTGTTATAAACATTGAGGTATAGGTGCCCCCACTACATTTCTATCTTTGGTGTAAGTACCTAGTAGTACAATTACTGGATAATAGGGTAGTTCTATTTTTTACTTCACGAGGAACATCCATACTGTTTTCCAGAGTAGCTGTACTAGCTTACATTCCCACCAACAGTGTAAGAGTGCTCCCCTTTCTCTGCATCTTCGCCAATATTTGTTCTTTCCTATATTGTTAATTTTAGCCATTCTGACTAGTATGAGGTGGTAACTCATTTAGTGTGAGGTGGTAACTCATTACAGTTTTGATTTGTATTTTCCTGATGACAAGTGATCTTGAGCATTTTTCAGGTCTTTGTCATTTTTGTCTTTTTTGGAGAAATGTCTGTTCATGTCTTCTGCCCTTTTCTAGACTGGATTATTTGTTTTTTGGTGTTGAGTTTGATAAGTTGTTTATAGATCTTGGATATCAGCCCTCTATGTGATGTGTCATATTCAAATATCTTCTCCCATTCTATAGATTGCTTTTTAGTTTTGTTGACTCTTTCTTGCTGTGCAGAAAAGTTTTATCTTGGTGAAGTCCCAATAGTTCATTTTTGGTTTTGTTTCCTTTGCCTTTAGAGACGTGTCTTGCAAGAAGTTGCTGTGGCCGAGGTCGAAGAGGTTGCTGCCTGTGTTCTTCTCTAGGATTTTGATGTATTCCTGTTTCACATTTAGGTCTTTCATCCATATTGAGTTTTACCTTTGTGTATGTTGTAAGAGAATGGTCAGTTTCATTCTTCTGCATGTGGCTGTCCAATTTTCCCAGCACCATTTATTGGAGAAACTGTCCCTTTCCATTGGATATTCTTTCCTGCCTTGTTGAAGATTAGTTGACCATAGACTAAAGGTTCCATTTCTGATCTCTCTTCTGTTCCTTTAACCTATGTGTTTGTTTTTTTGTGACAGTACCATGCTGTCTTGATGGTCACAGCTTTGTAATATAGCTTGAAGTCAGGCATTGTGATGCCCCCCAGCTTTGTTTTTTTTTTTTTTTAAAGATTTTATTTATTTATTTGACAGAGAGAGATCACAAGCAGGCAGAGAGGCAGGCAGAGAGAGAGGAAGGAAAGCAGGCCCCCTGCTGAGCAGAGAGCCCGATGCGGGACTCGATCCCAGGACCCTGAGATCATGACCTGAGCCGAAGGCAGTGGCTTAATCCACTGAGCCACCCAGGCGCCCCCCAGCTTTGGTTTTATTTTTCAAACTTCCCCTGGTGATTCAGGGTCTTTTCTGGTTCCATTAAAATTTTAAATTTGTTGTTCTACCTCTGTGAAAATGGCACATGGTATTTTGACAGGGAATGCTTTGAATTTGTAGATTACGCCAGGCAGCATAGACATTTTAACAACATTAGTTCTTCCAACCCATGAGCATGGAATGTTTTTCTGTCTCTTTGTGTATTCCTCAATTTATTTCATAAACAATCTGTAGTTTTTATCTCTCTGGTTACTTTTATTCCTAGGTACCTTACAGTCTTTGGTGAAATTGTAAATGGAATCAATTATTTGATTTCTCTCTCTTCAATCACATTGTTATTATATAGCTATGCAATTGGTTTGTGTGCATTGATTTTATATCCTGCACCTGTTCTTCCAGTTGATCTTCTCGGGGGGGGGGGGTCCTTCTGTGGTACTTCTCACGTATCTTTCCCTGGACAGCTCTGTACCATCCCTTTGCCAGGGGGATGGGCTAAATATGATCTGGTCCTCTGTGTGGCTTTTGTTTCCTGAAGGCTTTCCTCACCTGTTTAGAGAATAAAAACGAAAATGGCCGTGACCCATTCTCTAGCTCCAGAGTTGAGAGATTGCAGTCTCCTTTATTTAGTAAACCCTCTGGGATAAAATGTCTTCACTTTCTTGCATGTCAAACTCTGCAGAATGTGTGGTGCATGCCCACAGCAGTCCTCCCAGGGGGAGTCTGAGGGTCTTACGTTACTGCCTTTTGTAAGATCCTGGCACTAAGAGTGGTCCTGGGATTGTGCCTGTTCCCACTTCACACCACCCCAATGGAGGACAACTGAGTGCCTCCATACTGTTTTTTTACAGGGATCTGTCTATCTATCTATCTATCTATCATCTATCTATCTATCTATCTATCTAACTAGATAATTTGAATACGTTGAAAGGAAGCAAAAAATGAAGACTATATCTATAAAATGTAAAGGTAAAACTGAAATTAAAAAAAGACTTAAAAAACAAAGTGTTGATAAAATAACAAACTAATTGGAAAGGAAAAAAGAATAGGAAAATTTAACCTTTAAAACAATCATGAAGGGAAAACCTCAAATTCTATGTACTATTTTCCCCTAATGCTGGAGTGTTGCAGTTCTGTGTGTTCTGGAACCTTGGTATTTGCCTGATGTTCCTGCTGGTTTTCTGGGAGGGACCCGCTGCACTGAATTTCAGGTGTGTTTGCCTGGGTGGAGTTGCACTGCTCCTTTCCAGGGGGCTGGGCTCAGTGTAAGCTGCTCCAGGTTGCTTTATGTGGCTTTGTTCCCTGAAGGCTTTCTGAGCTGCTTTAGGGATGAAAACAAAAATGGTGGTGCCCCAATCTCTAGCCCCAGAGCCAAAAGATCAGGGCCCCGTCTCGCCAGTCTGGCCCACATCCACATTTCCAATCTTATCTGCTACTACTTCCTTTCATTCAACCTATCTTTTATCTACATGAACTTTCCTTGCTCTCTTACACACTTTCACTCCCCCAGGCCTTTGCCATTGTAAATCCCTCCTTTTCGAATGCCCTTCCCTCATTCCAACCCTGTAATTCCTACTCATTCTTCAATGTAGACCTAGAATAGGTCTTGTCCAAAACCTTCCAAATTTGGCAGTCCGAATGGATCACCACCTTTTTGGGCTCCCATAGGGAGATTTATTGTTGCACACAAGTTACTCTGTTACCAAGTTTTGAATTGGCATGTATATCCGTTCATTCCTTCCTTCATTCAGTCATTGCTGTGGCAGTTTCAGCAGGCTCCTCTGTCACCTGGCTTGAGAACTGACACAACCTTAGTGCTCACTCAATAGCCAGTTACAGGAGATCTGGTACCTCTGGAATTTAGGAATGGACAAGTCAAGCCAAGGGAATGGGAAAGAGTTGACATTTGTTAGTGAGCTGTAAAAAAGTCTTCAAACTCAACTGTTCTAAGGTATTTGCTTTTCTCACAGTAGCTGTTTTCCCAGATGAGCAAATAAATATTAAATGGAAGAACATTTGATACTTAAGGAGTATTCTAGCTAGACTAGAGAAGGCAGGAAAAGCTTGCTCCCCTTTCTTCATTCAGTGACATTTATCTACCACTTGTTCTGGGTCATACACTAGACTGGTATATTCTGTGGGGACCATTAAGGTGAATTAGACTTGTTCTCAAGGATCTTAGAATTAAGGTGAATAGCTGTGAACTCTCCCCTGAGTTCCGGACTCATATATCCAACTTCCCACTTAACCAACCCCATTGGATGTGTCACTGCCATCTCAAATATTCTCCAACAGAATTTTCAGTTTCACTCCCACTGCAACATTATCCTTTCCTAGTCTGCTCCATCAGTAGTAAATGTCTCCCCACCCCCAAATCTGGTATCATTCTTCATCTGTCCCTCTCTCTGACCCCCTACATTGAAACATTAGCATAGTGATTATCAAACATTAACACACTGGTTTTGCATCAGACTCTACCTGGAGGACCATTGAAATAGATTGCTGGGTCCCATCTCCAGAGTCTCTGATTCAGTAGATCAGGGTGGAGCCTAAGCATATGCATTTCTAACAAGTTCCCAGGCAATAGTGTTACTGCTGTTTCAGGGATCACACTTGAAAACCACTGCAATAGTAAGACCTGGTAGGATATACCTACATAATATATTCTGAGTCTCCACTTCTCACCATTTTTGTAGCTCATCAACAAATCTGTGCAGTTTTCTGTGTGAGTAAGGGCTAAGGTTTGCAAGTAAGTAAGCACTGTAAGTAAGAGTGAATAAGGGTTTTGTGAGGACTAAGTCACCTCTAAAGCTGGATGACACATGAGCCTGCCAAGTTTGGCCCAGGAATGGATATTCCATTAACCTCTCTATACTTCCTACTCCATGTTAGCCAGCGAAAAGCCATTGGAAAGAAGTCAGCCAGATGACTGGTTTTTGTTTTGACTCAGGATTCTGTTTGGATAGCTGTGGGAGCTCAGGTACCTTGGTTCAACAGTTAGGTAAGACTATGACCCCAGTGATTGTGGATTAAAAATAAAAGAAGTATATTGTGGATTTCCTGTGATTTTGCAGCCACATCTGGTGCACTTTATCCTCTTTGGAGGATTTCATTACAATACTTTCCACATAAAATCACATCTTTAATGACTTGGATGCTTTCCTCTCTTGGTAAAGCCAAATATGTTACAGATTCTACCTCACGGAGTCTTCTGAGATCTCTGTGTGAGGCTACACGGAGTTCTACTTCTCAGGCAGAATTTCCAAGGTTCCAGGAGATTTTATGATATTCCCTATTTCACCCTGAAAACTGCTGTCTAAACCAGGACAAGATTTACTTCCATTGCCTTATTTTCTATCACTTGAGATCTATCATATGAGGAAAGTTCCTTGGTATGGTGGAAAAGCTGATTAGGCTCACAAGTCTCCACTTCCTGGCTTTGTGATCTTTGACAAGCCACTTTAGTTCTCTCAACCTCAGAATTTTCATCTGTAAAAATGAAGCTAAACATACCTATCCATTTTATCATGATGGGGAAATTAGATGACTTATAAAATGCTTAGCACCATTGCTGGTACATAATACACACACGCACACACACACACACACCCCTACTATTATTAAACAGAACTTTAATGAACACCCAATTGCTTCTCAGTTCCTGGCACTTATAGACTCCTAATAAATATTGACTGAATGAATCAAATCTTCCCCCACCCACAGTAATATCTTTCTTTCTTTGAGACTACTTAAATTTCAGTCAATACCCTAAACTTACTACCTATTTGGTTTCATTTTGTCACTCCAAATATAATTGCTGAACCCTGCTCATGGCCAAAGCACTATGATGGAGAAAAGTATGAAACTGCGCCAGTCTCCAGAAAGCTCTTGTGTATATAATTATCTGAATCTTAAATTGCTTCATGTGTAACTCTACATTTAGAGGACCCAGAAGGCCATAGCTGCATTCTCTTGGGCTACTTCTTTGCCTTTTTTGGACATTTGTTTCTTCATCTCTGAAATGAAGAGGATAAATTTTATTGGTGGCTTTGAAATATGTTCTGAGGAGTCCTGGGATTTCCATGGAGGTATATGATGAACCACTAATAGAGTCAGAGTTGGATTTGAAGAGAGAATAAGGACTCTGGTGGTCCTGCTTCCATTTTAGCCATAACGGTTACATTTTTTTTTTCTATTTTCTACATTGGATCACACTTTTATATTTTATTTCTGTTCATCAGTCACCCACAGGATCCAGCACATAGTTGGAACAACTGGTACTTGATTAATAAACTTTCTTTGTCCACTTGATTGATAGAATATGTGAATAGAAGGAAATTAGCATGATGTCTATTCTGTAGATTTGGGAAATTTAATCTTAGCCCAAACTACCCAGTTACTGGACAGAGCATGGAAAGTGGGGCATTAGATACTAAGCCTGAAGAGCATAGTAAAGACAATTGTGTACAAGGGTGACATGTCTGCATTCTTTGTTTCATCGTTAACCCCATCCTTAGTCCTCCTGGGTACCTCAATTGACAAACTCCATAAAAAAATCTATTTCTTTTACACAAGGGTTTTGACATGTCATTTATTTCCTGGAGAAACAGGAACAGAGTAGAAACAGCTTAGACTTTGGCTCAGACGGTGTTGTGAATTTAGATTTAATTCTGAGTACAGTAAAAATTCATTAGAGGATATATGTTTAACAGACCTATTGAGTTGTAATTTACATACAGTAGAAAACATCCATTTTTGGTGGCCACAATTCAGTGCTTTTACTTTACAGAGTTGTACAACTATCACCCCAATACAATTTGGGAACATTTCCTCGTCCCACAAAGAGCTCTTATGCCCAATTTAAATTGATCTCCATTCTCACCCACAGCTTTAGGCAACAAGTAATCCACTTTCTGTTTCTATAGATTTGCCATTATAGGACTTTGCATATAACTTAGCATGATGGTTTTGAGGCTTTGTACACATTGTAACATATGCTACTGTTTCTTTCCCTTTTATAGACAGTTTTTCATTGTGTGGGTGTACCACATTTTGTTCATTTGCTGAACAATTAATGAACATTTAGGTTGTGTTCACTTTTCAGCTTCTATGAATGTTTCTTTGAACATAGGCATATAAGTCATTGTATGGAACTATATTTTATTTTTAGGTTTTTATTCAAATTCCAGTTAGTTAACATACAGTATAACACTAGTTTTAGGTGTACAATATAGTGATTCAACATTTCCATACAACACCTAGTGTTCATCACAAGTGCCTTCCTTAATCCCCATCACTTATTTAACCCACCCCTCCCATTCACTTCCCCTCTGGTAACCATCACTTTGTCCTTTATGGTTAAGAGTATCATCCTTGGTTTGTCTCTCTCTTTTTTTCTCTTTCTTCTTTTGTTTTGTTTCTTAAATTCCACATATGAGTGAAATCATTACGTATACATCTTTCTCTGACTGACTTATTTCACTGAGCATAATATTCTCTAGCTCCATCCATATCATTGCAAATAGCAAGATTTCATTCTTTTTATGCATGAGCAATATTCCATTGCCTATATATACCATAACTTATTTATCCATTCATCAGTCAGTGGGCACTTGACCTGTTTCTATAATTTGGCTATTGTAGGTAATGTTACTAAAACATCAGGGTGCAAGTATCCCTTTGAATTAGTATTTTTATCTAATTAAATACTAAATACCTAGTATTGCAATTGCTTGTTTATAAGGTAGCTCCATTTTTCACTTTTTGAGGAACCTCCATATGTTCTTCCAGAGTGGCTGCACCACTTTGCATTTTCATCAACAGTTTTTCCACATACTTGTCCCTGTTTTTTCTTCTTTTGTTAATTTTAGCCATTCTGACATATGTGAGATGATATGTCATTGTAGTTTTGATTTGTATTTTCCTGATAGTGAGTAATGTGTTGAGCATCTTTGCATGTGTCTATTGGCCATCTGGATGTCTTCTTTGGAAAAATGTCTTCGCTTTTCCATTCCTTAAGTGGGTTATTTGTTTCTTGGGTGTTTGATAAATTCTTTATAGATTTTTAATAATAACCCTTTATCAGATATGTCACTTGAAAATATCTTCTCCCATTCTGAAAGTCACCTTTTAGTTTTGTTGATTGTTTCCTTCACTGGGCAGAAGCTTTTTATCATGGTGAAGTCTCATTGGTTAATTTTTTTTTTTGTTCCCCTTGCATCAGGAGACGTGTCTAGTAAGAAGTTGTGACAGCCAATGTCAAAGAGTTTGCTACCTGTGTTCTCCTCTAGGATTTTGATGGATTCCTGTCTTACATTTATGTCTTTCATTCATTTTGAATTTATTTTTATGTATGGTAAAAGATGGTGGTCCAGTTTCATTTTTCTGCATATGGCTGTCCCATTTTCCTAACACCATTTGTTGAAGAAATTGTCATTTTTTTCCATTGGATATTCTTTCCTGATTTGTCAAAGATTAGTTGACCACATTGTTTTGGGTCCATTTCTGGGTGTTCTGTTCCATTGATCTATGTGTCTCTTTTTGTGTCAATACCATAATGTCTTGATGACTGTACCTTTATAATATAGCTTGAAGTCGAATTGTGATGCTTCCAGCTTGCTTTTATTTTTCAAGATTTCTTTGGCTATTCAGGGTCTTTTGCTGTTACATACAAATTTTAGGATTATTTGTTCTAACTGAAAAATGCTGTGATATTTTGATAGGGATTACATTGAATTGTAGATTGCTTTGGGTAGTATAGATATTTGAACAGAATTTATTCTTCCAGTCCATGAGCATGGAATGTTTTTTTTTTTTACTTTTAATTTTTTATTTTTTATAAACATATATTTTTATCCCCAGGGGTACAGGTCTGTGAATCACCAGGTTTACACACTTCACAGCACTCACCAAAGCACATACCCTCCCCAATGTCCATAATCCCACCCCCTTCTCCTAAACCCCCTCCCCCCAGCAACCCTCAATTTGTTTTGTGAGATTAAGAGTCACTTATGGTTTGTCTCCCTCCCAATACCATCTTGTTTCATTTATTCTTCTTGTACCCACTTAAGCCCCCATGTTGCATCACCACTTCCTCATATCAAGGAGATCATATGATAGTTGTCTTTCGCTGCTTGACTTTCCATTTCTTTGTGTTACCTTCATTTTTTTCCATAAGTGTTATATAGTTTTCAGAGTAGAAATCTTTTTACCTCCTTGCTTGGGTTTATTCCTAGGTATCTTATGGTTTGTGTTGCAATTGTAAATGGGTTTCTCTTTCTGCTGCTTCATTATTGGTGTATAGAAATGCAACAGATTTATGTACCTTGATTTTGTATCCTTCAGCTTTACTTAACTCGTGTATCCGTCCTAGCAATTTTGGAGTGGAGGCTTTTTGTTTTCCACACAAAGTATCACATCATCTGTGAAGACTGAGAATTTGACTTCTTTTCCAACTTGAATGCCTTTTATTTTTGTGTCTGATTGCTGAAACTAGGATTTCTAGTACCATGTTAAATTAACAGTGGTGATAGTGGATGTCCTGTCTTGTTCCTGACCAAAGGAAAAGCTCTCAGTTTTCTCCATTAAGAACGATATTAGCTGTGGGTCCTTCATATATGGACTTTATGATGTGGAGATATGTTTCTTCTATCCCTACTTTGTTGAGGATTTTTATCAAGAATGGATGTTATACTTTGTCAAATGCTTTTTCTACATCTGTTGATTGAGATTGTTCTTATCCTTTCTTTTTTTAATGTGTTATATCACATTGATTGGTTGGCAAATATTGAACTGTCCCTGTAGCCCATGAATAAATCCCACTTGGTCATAGTGAATAATTCTTTCAATGTACTGTTGTATTTGATTTGCTAGTATTTTGTTTGTATTTTGTTGAGAAATTTTATATCCATATTCATAGGGGATATTGGTCTGTGATACTCTTTTTTAGTGGGGTCTTTGTCACATTTTGGAATCAAGGCAATACTGGCCTCATAGAATGAATTTAGAAGTTTTACTTCCATTCTATGTTTTGAAACAGTTTCAGAAGAATGAGTTTTAATTCTTCTTTAAATGTTTGGCAGAAGGGGCCCTTGGGTAGAAGATGCAGTTAAGCATCTGCCTTTGGCAGAGGTCATGATCTCAGGGTCCTGGGATCCAGCCTGGTGTCTCCCTGCTCACTGGGGAGTCTGCTTCTCCCTCTCTCTATGTCCATCTCCATTGCTCATACTTTCTCCCTCACTCTCTTTCTCTCTTGCTCTCCCTGTCTTAAATAAACAAATAAAATCTTTAAAAATAATAACTGTTTGGTAGAATTCACCAGAGAAGTCATGTGGCCCTGGACTTATCTTCGTTGGGAGATACTGATTTGTGATTCAAATTCTTTGCTGGTTGTCTTTTCAGTTTTTCTATTTCTTACTGTTTCAGTTTTGGTGGTTTATATGTTTCTTGTAATTTATCTGCTTCTTCCCAATTGCCCAATTTGCTGACATAAAGTTTTCATAATATACTCTTATAATTGTTTGTATTTCTGTGATGTTGGTTTTGATCTCCTTTTTCATTCATGATTTTATTTGTTTGGTCCTTTCCCTTTTCTTTTTGATAGGTCTGGCTAAGGGTTTATCAATTTCATTAATTTTGTTAAAGAAGCAGTTCCTGGTTTTGTTGATCTGTTTTACTGGTTTCTGTTGTTGTTGTTTCTACATCTTTTATTTCTGCTCCAGTCATTATTAATTCCCTTCCCTGCTTGGTTTAGACCTCATTTTATCTTCTCTTTCTAGCTCCTTTAGGTGTAGGGTTAGGTTGCATATTTGATATTTACCTTACTTTTTGAGGTAGACCTATATTACTGTATAGTTCGCCCTTATTACCACCTTGGCTGCATCCAAAATATTTTGGAACTTCCTGTTTTTTACTTTCATTTATTTCCATGTATTTTTAAAATTTCTTCTTTAATTTCCTATTTTTTGAATGACCTTCACATTCTCTAGTAAGGTGTTCTTTATCCTCCACATATTTGTGGTCTTTCTAAATATTTCCTTGTGGTTGATTTCCAAGTTTCATAGTATTGTGGTCTGAAAACATACATGTTATGATGTCATTTTTTTATACTTGTTGAGGCCTGATTCATGACCTAGTAGTTGATCTATTCTAAAGAATGTCCTATGTGCACTTTACAAATATGCATCCTGCTGCTTTAGGATGAAATGTTTTGAATATATTTTTTCTGCCCATTTGGTCCAGTGTGTGTTTCAAAGTCATTGTTTCTTTGCTGATTTCCTGCTTAGATGACCTGTCCATTGATGTAAGTGGCTATTAAATTCCCCTAGAATCATTGCATTATTAGTAATGAGTTCCTTTATGTTTGTTATTAATTGCTTTGTATATTGGATGCTCCCAATTCAGGAGGATAACAATTTATAATTGTTAGATCTTGTTGCATAGACCCCTTTATTATGATGTAGTGCCCTTCTTGATCTCTGTTTGAAAAGATTTATTCATTTGTCTGTTTGAGAGACAGTGAAAGTGCAAGGGGGTAGAGAGCAGAGTGAAAGGAAGACAATTTCAAGCATATTCCCCACTCAGCTCAGAACCTGCAGCTTGATCCCACATCCCTGTGATCATGATCTGAGCCAAAATCAAGAGCCAGATGCCAAACCCACTGAGCCACCCAGATGCCCCCCTTCTTCATCTTTTGTCACAGTCTTCAGATTAAAATCTAGTTCATCTGATGTAAGTGTAGCTACTCCAGCTTTCTTTTGATGTCCATTAACATGATAAGTATTTCTCCATCCCCTCACTTTTAATCTGCGGGTGTCTTTAGGTCTAAAATGAGTCTCTTGTAGGCAACATGTAAAATGTGTCTTGGTTTTGTATCCATTCTGACACCTTATGTCTTTTGATTAGAGCACTTGTTTCATTTACACTCAGGGTAATTAGTGATATATGTAAATTTAGTGCCATCTTATCACTTGTTCTGTCATTATTTCTGGAGATTTTCTCTGTCCCCTTCTAGTCTTTTTCCCACTCAGCAAGTCTCCATTAATATTTCTTGAAGGGCTGTTTTAGTGGTCATAAACTCCTTTAGTTTTTGTTTGTCTGGGAAAATCATTAGCTCTCCTTTTATTGTTAATGACAGGCTTGCAGGATAGCTTTCTTCTGGTTTGCCATGTTTTTATGAAGAGGTGTGCTGTTAACCTTATTTGTCTTCTCTTGTAAGTTAGGGACTTGTTTTCCCTTGTTGCTTTTAGTCTTGATTTTTTGCTTGTTCGTTTATTTGTTTTTAATCTCTATATTTTGCAAATTTAACTAAAGACATATTGGTGTTGGCCTGCTTTTCTTGATTTTGATGAGAGTTCTGTATGCTTCCTGGATTTGGAATTCTGTTCATTCTCCAGATTAGGGAAATGTTCAGCTATAACTTCCTCAAATAAACCTGCCCCCCTTTTTCTCTCTCCTCATTTTCTGAGATTCCTATGATATGATTGCTATTATATTTCATGTAATTCTGGGGTTCCCTAAGTCTACTTTCCTGATGCAAGATTTTTATTTCCCTCTTTTGATCACCTTCATTATTTTCCATAATTCTATTTTCTGTATCATTTATTTGGAAGAAGTCTTCTATCCTTGAGTTCATTATAGCCAGTGGTTTTGAATCTTGGTTATTGCATTTTTCGTTTCAACCTGATTCATTTTTTGCTCCTTTATCTCTATGGCATTGATCTCCCTGATGTCATCTATGCTTTTCTGAAGTCCAGCTAGTATCCTTAAAATTGTTGCTTTAAGTTCTGAATCAGGAATATCACCTATATCTGTTTCAATTAGGTCCCTGGAGATTATGTTTTCCTTTTCTTGCTTTTGGGATGAATTTCTCCATTTGGCATTTTGTCTAGGTCTTTGTCATCTTCTCTATGCTAGGAAAGCCTGCTATGCTTCCTGCTCCTGCGAATAATGACTTTATGAAGAAGAGGTCATATAATGTCCAGAGCCTTGTTCTTCAGGAATTGTCTCTTGTGTATGTTGCATGTATTCTGCTGCTGTGTTATGACTGCTTTATCAGGTCAGTCCTCTACACATTTTTTTCTTACCTGCAGTGGGGAGTGTTTGCACCTTGGCCAGAGTGTGGTGAGTCTTAAATGAAGTGTGCTCTGGTCTTCTTGTTATAAAAAACCTGATACTATTTCCACCAGTGCTGAAGATTTGCAGAACTTTATGGCCAGTAGACATGGTGTGTGATGGGCTGTGTGGTGGAGTTTTTGCTGGTCTTCTGGGAGAGGGTCCCAGTGCACTGGTTCTCAGCCACACTTGCTTGAGAAAAGCAGTACCAGCAAAGCACAGGTGAGACAAGGTTTAGACCTCCAGTGTTGACCCTGTGCTATTTATTGAAGTTATATTATGCTAAGGGACAGGAGAAAGAAGTGGTGCCAGCCAGCTTGTTTTCAGAGAGGTTAATTCATGTTCACTTTTGTCAGGGAAGACCTCCTAGAAGAGTGAATAAATTTGCCTCAAGCATCCTAAGCATTTTTCAGGTCACTGCTTATACACTCTGTATCTAGGTCACTTGCTTGTCTGGAGAAGTGCAGCGCACTTTGGGTTATCCCATCCAGGCCAGCTGAGTTTTAAAACTCTAAAGTTTAAAGACCTGGCATGGAGGGGACCTATGCTGGTCTTCTGCGGGAGGGTCTTACTATCCTGGGATTGATGCAGATTTGACCCAAAAAGGCAGTTGTGCCAGAGCTCAGGCACATGGAATTTGGAGCAAAGAAAATGGCTTTGCTAAGCGGCTAGTGTCTGGGTTAGCCACCCTCAGCAGATGTCTCTCTCTATGCTGAGGTGCAGGGGAGGGTAATGTCCCCCACCAGCTCCTTTGTCCCCAGAGAGGCACTTTCTCATATGTGCTCCAAGAAGGGGAAACTGTCTCTCCCAGTGTGTCTTGGGAAATCCTGAGATGCTGCCATCTGCCTGACTGCCTTCTCTGCAGGAGCACTGATGTGTCCTCAATGCTATATACCAGCTACACCATGCACCACTAAAACTCTGGTCTTTGAGCTCTGCTGTTTGGGAAAAGAAAAAACAAAACAAAACAAAACACAAAAAACACTAAAAAAATCAGCCCCTCTTGTTTTCCCAGTCAATGTCTTTGGACATGTGTTTTCCTTGTGTGATGCCCTGTGCTCCTCTCTTCTTTCTCTTTCTAATCTCCACAGTCTGTTTCTTGATTTGCCTCTCTCTTTTTTCCCTTCGTTTTGTTTATTAAATTCCACATATTAGTGAAATTATGTAGTATTTGTCTTTCTCTGACTACTTATTTCATTAGCATAATACACTCTAGCTCCATCCATGTTCTTACAAATAGCAAGATCTGATTCTTTTTTTAAATTTATTTTTTATTTTCAGCATAACAGTATTCATTATTTTTGCACCACACCCAGTGCTCCGATTCTTTTATATGGATAAGTAATATTCCTCTGTGTGTGTGTGTGTGTGTGTATCCATTCATCAGTTGATGGACACTTGGGATGTTCCCATTATTTGGCTATTGTACATAATGCTTCTATAAACATGGGGGTGCATCATTCCTTCGAATTAGTATTTTTTTAAGATTTTATTTATTCATTTGAAAGAGACAGAGAAAGTAGAGGGGGAGGGAAAGGGAGAGGGAAATCAGACTCCCTGCTGAGCTGGGAACCTGACATGGGGTTTGATCCCAGGACCCTGAGATCATGACCTGAGCTGAAAGCAGATGCTTAACCATTTGAGACACCCAGGTGCCCCTGAATTAGTATTTTTATATTCTTTTGGTAAATACCTAGTAGTGTAATTGCTGGATCATAGGGTAGTTATATTTTTCACTATTTTTTTTGAATTTTTTATTTTTTATAAACTTATATTTTTATCCCCAGGGGTATAGGTTTGTGAATCGCCAGGATTACACACTTCACAGCACTCACCAAAGCACATACCCTCCCCAATGTCCATAACCCCACCCCCCTTCTTCCAACCCCCCTCCCCCCAGCAACCCTCAGTTTGTTTTTGAGGCACCTCCATATTGTTTTCTGGAGTGGCTACACTACTTTGCATTCCCATCAACAGTGCAAAGGTGCTCCCATTTCTCCACATCCTCTCCAACACCTGTTGTTTCTTGCGTTGTTGATTTTAGTCATTCTGACAGGTGCAAGGTCATATCTTATTGTAGTTTTGATTTGTATTTCCCTAATAATGAGTGATGTGTTGAGCATCTTTTCATGTGTCTATTGGCCATTCTTTTTTTAAATTTTTTATTTTTTATAAACATATATTTTTATCCCCAGGGGTATTGGCCATTCTAATGTCTTCTTTAGAAAGATATCTGTTCATGTCTACGGCCATACCACCCTGAACGCGCCCGATCTCGTCTGATCTCGGAAGCTAAGCAGGGTCGGGCCTGGTTAGTACTTGGATGGGAGAAAGATATCTGTTCATGTCCTATGCCCATTTTTAAATTGGTTTATTTGCTTTTTTGGGTACTGAGATTTATAATTATATATCTTATACTTCCCCTTATTAGTTATGTCATTTGCAAATATCTTCTCTCATTCCATATGTTGCCTTTTAGCTTTGTTGATTATTTGCATGGAAATACATTTTAATTTCTCCTGATTAGATTCCTAGGAGTGGAATTTCTAGGTCATACTATAAGTATACATATAACATTTAATGGCATTGGAAACTGTCTCCAAAGTGCTGTGGCAAATTCCATCACTAGAAGTAGTGTATGAAGATTGCACTTGTTCTACCTCCCTGACACTTGTTAATTGGGTGTCTAAAAAAGGACATTTTAGCCATCATAGTGGTGTGAAGTAGTAATTCTTTGTAGTTTACACCACTGTGATGACTAAAATGTAATCTTTGCCCAAGAAAAATTCACAAAACCTTTCTCTATGTTTGTGTCACAAATATTTTCTTCTGAGTTTTCTTCCAGGAAGCTTATTTTTTTAGGTTTCACACATTGTCCTATGATCCACTTTAATTGTTGTATATGATGCAGAATATAAGTAAAGTTTGTTTGTTTGTTTGTTTATATTCTGCATGTGCATATACAGTTGTATCAGGACCAGTTGTTGAAAAGGACATTCTTTCTCCATGGCATTGTTGTTATACCTTTGTCAGAAATCAGTTGTCCATATATTTATGGGTTTACTTCTGGACTTTCTTTTTTGCTTCATAGTTCCATTTGTGTATCTTTATGACATTATGTCACTGTTACTTTTTTAACTTATTATTGAAGTATAATGGACATATAATGTTATATTAGTCTCAAGTATGTAACAGAGTAATTCAACCATCTGTACATTACTAGTTGTTCACTACTATAATTTTTGTCATGATCTGTCACCTTTCTACATCATTACAATATTATTGATTATATTTTTGTGCTGTACTTTTTACCTCCATGACTTATTTATTTTATAACTAGACTTTATACTTTTTAATACCTCTTATCTGTTTCACCCAGCTTCCCCTGTCCATCTTTTCAGTGGTACACACCAGTTTGTTCTCCATTTTTAATACTTACTGTTTTTTTGTTTATTTATTTTTTGATCCCACAATATGAGTGGAATCATATGGTATTTGTCTTTGTCTGAGTTATTCCACTTAGCTGAATGCCCTCTAGGTCCATTAATGTTGTCACAATGACAAGATCTCCTTCTTTTTATGACTGATATATATTCCATTATATATTTATATACCACATTTTCTTTATGCATTCATCTATTGGTACACACTTGCATTGCTCCCACTTCTTGATGTTGTAAATAAAACTCAATAAATGCCAGGGTTCATACACCTTTTTGAATTAATGATTCTTTTCTTTGTGGAAATACCCTGTAGTCGAATTATTGGGTCATTTGGTATTTCTATTTTTAATTTTTTGAGGAAACTACAAATTTTTTCACAGTGAGTGTACCAATTTACATTGCCAATAACAGTGTGTAAAGGTTCCTTTTTCTCCACATTCTCACCATTTATTTCTTGTCTTTCTGAGTCTAGCTATTCAGATTCTCTGCCCATTTTAATCAAATTACTTGTTTTTTTTATGTGTGTCTTGAGTTGTATAAGTTTTTTTTATATATTTTAGATATTAACCTCTTTGATAATATATTTGATATATTTTTGATAATATATTTTTGATAAGTTTTGATAATATATTAACCTCTTTGATAATATATTTTAGATATTAACCTCTATGCTAATATATTTGATATTTGATAATATATCATTTTTAAATATCTTCTTTCACTTAGTAGTTTGCCTTTTCACTTCATTGATGGTTTCCTTTGCTTTTTATTTTGGTATTGTCCCAATAGAGTATTTTTGCTTTTGTTTTCCTTACCTGAGGAGACATATCCATAAATATGTTGCAAAGGCTGATGTGCAAGAGATTATTACCTATGCTCTCTCTAGAAGTTTTATGGTTTCAGGTTTCATGATTAGATCTTTTATCCATTTTTTTTAAAGATTTTATTTATTTATTTGATAGCGAGAGATCACAAGTAGGTGGAGAGGCAGGCAGAGAGAGAGAGAGAGATGGAAGCAGGCTCCCTGCTGAGCAGAGAGCCCGATGCGGGACTCGATCCAAGGACCCTGAGATCATGACCTGAGCCGAAGGCAGCGGATTAACCCACTGAGCCACCCAGGCGCCCAGATCTTTTATCCATTTTGAGTTTATCCTCTGTTCTTGTGTGGGCATAGAAACAGTGCACATATCTCTACTTCTATGTATAAGTCCACCAATACTATTGGATTTGTGATCTGCTGTTAAGACCTTATTTAACCTTATGCTTCCCTAAAAATCTTCTCTCCAAATATTGTCACTTTGGGGGTTAGGATTTGAATATATGTATTTTAGAAGGACACAATGCATTCCTTACTTCCCACTCTGTGCCCCCCCCACAGACACTTCCTTCTCACATGTAAAAGTTGTTCATTCCTTCTCATAACCCCAACTCTCTTAGTCCATTGAAGCATATATTCTGAGCACATAATCTCATCTAAATATCATCTAAATTATGTTTGGGTAAGTCTTGTGGTATGATTCATCCAGAGTCAAAATTCCTCTCCATCTGTGAAAACAAAGTATCTGTTTCCCAAGTATAGTAGTAGGACAGGTATAGGATAGACATTCCCTTCTTAAAAAGGAGAAATCCAAAAGATCGGATTGATGGTTCCCAATGAAGTACAAAACCTAGCATGTTAAGTTCCATTAAGGCTCAAGAAGCAACTTCTTTGGCTAGATAATTTGAACAGCATCACCCCTACAGCTGCTTGTGGCAGCCACATCTTGACAGCTCTTTGCAGTCACCTTTTCCCTGAAACACTAGTCAGAGGTATCCTGGCCTCTGAGACTGAGGAGAGGACCCCACCCTTTGAAACTTAGGAAAAAACAGCTTTGCACCTGGGTCTGTTCTGGGCCTGTGGTGCAAGTGGCAGCCCTGATGATCTTTGAATTATGTTCAGCATAATTCTTTCCTTTACTTGAAAGATAAAGCATGTTTGAGTCAAATAAGTCTATTGTCCTTTCCTGTAGAATCCTGGAGTTCCAAAAACTTTATTTTATATTTCTCCTTTCCTTGGTCCATACTGACAGTGTCTGTGCTTGTGTAATCTCATTTCTGTTCCTGAAGTCTACTGAGATACCTGATTAAAATGATAAGTAATCTCCTCATAGAGTGATTTCCAGGCACATCCTTGGTGTTCTTTCCATAGCATGTTTTATCATATTTTGCAATACAGATAGAATTAGAGTTTTCTAAATCTTCAAGTTCTGGTTCCTTTTTGCTTAATGATTCTTTCAGTTTCTCCTTCTCCTCTTGCATTTAACTATAAGCAACAAGGAGAAGCCAAACCTCACCTTCAACATTTTCCTTAAAAATCTCTTCAGCTAAAAATCCAATGTCATTCCTCACATTTACTACCTTTCACAAAACACTAGAAAAAAATTCAAATTCTTTGCCACTTTCTAACACAGATCACCTTTCCTCCAGTTTCCAAAAGCATGGTCTTCTTTCTCTATGACAACTCATGAGAAATACCTTTAATGTCCATATTTCTAGCAACAGTCCCTTCAGTGCAATCTGGGCTTTTTTAACATGCACCCCAAACATGTCCAGCCTCTACTCATCCCCCAGTTCCAAAGCCACTTCCACATTTTTAGGTATTTTTAAAAGTAACACCCCACTTTACAGTACCAAAAGCTTCTCAGTCTTCTACAACAAAATATTACAAACTGGGTGACTTATACAACAGACATTTATTTTCTCACTTATGGAGGCAGTTATGGTCAAAATGTAGCAAACTAGCTTTGTGTGAAGGCTATCTTTGTGACTGTCAGTCTGCCACCTTGTTGCTGTGTCTTCATATGGCCTTTCCTTGGTGCATTTAGAGAAACAGCAATTTTTGGTATCTCTTTTCTTATAAGAGGACCAATCCAATTGAATTAGGGTACCACACTTATGACTTCATGTAACCTTAATTTCTTAAGGACCTCAGAGTAAATGCATTCACATTGGGAGTTAGGACTTCAACATGGGAATTTTTGAGAGACACAATGCACTCCATAACCAAACCCTAAATTTTATATGTAGCAAAAATATCCATATCTACCCTAAAATAAAGGGAATTTTTAAAAGGAAAAAGAAGAACAAAACATGAAATATCAGAAAGAAAAAAAATGAAAGAATAATATGTGATTAAAATACAATACATTTTCCTCCTCCTGTTTAGTTTTCTTAATTATTTCTGGTAGTGGAAGCAATAATGTATGTATGTAGAAGAAATGTATGTAGAAGAAATACTTCAGATAGTTATAAACAGTGGAAGGCAAAGGGGCATAAAGGTAGATAATATTTCTACTATCATACCAATAAAATGATGACACAGGGGTGCCTGGGTGGCTCAGTGGGTTAAGCCTCTGCCTTTGGCTCAGGTCATGGTCTCAGGGTCCTGGGATCAAGCCCCAGGTTGGGCTCTTTGCTCAGCAGGGGGTCTGCTTCTCCCTCTCTCTCTGCCTGCCTCTCTGACTACTTGTGATCTCTCTCTGTGTCAAATAAATAAATAAAATCTTTTATTTAAAAAAATATGACACAACAGAATACAAAATTATGAAATGTAATACCTAGAGCAACCACTAAAAAACTATAGAAAGAGATAAACTTAAAAACGCTATAGAGAGATAGCACCTTACACCAGTTAGAATGGCTAAAATTAACAAGAGAGCAAACAACATGTGTTGGAGAGGATGTGGAAAAAGGGGAACCCTCTTACACTGTTGGTGGGAATGCAAGTTGGTGCAGCCACTTTGGAAAACAGTGTGGAGATTCCTTAGGAAATTAGAAATAGAGTTTCCCTATGACCCTGCAATTGCACTACTAGGTATTTACCCCACAGATGTAGTGAAAAGAAGGGTCATCTGTACCCCAATGTTCATAGCTCCAATGGCCACAGTCGCCAAACTGTGGAGAGAACCAAGACACCCTTTAACGGAGGAATGGATAAGAAGATGTGGTCCATATATACTATGGAGTATTATGCCTCCATCAGAAAGGATGAATACCCAACTTTTGTATCAACATGGACAGGACTGGAAGAGATTATGTTGAGTGAAATAAGTCAAGCAGAGAGAGTCAATTATCATATGGTTTCACTTATTTGTGGAGCATAAGGAATAACATGGAGGACATGGTGAGCTGGAGAGGAGAAGGGAGTTGGGGGCAATTGGAGGGGGAGATGAGCCATGAGAGAATGTGGACTCTGAGAAACAAACTGAGGGTTTTGGAGGGGAGGAGGGTAGGAGGTTGGGTGAGCCTGGTGATCGGTGTTATGGAGGGCACATATTGCATGAAGCACTGGGAGTGGTGCAAAAACAACGAATTCTGGAACACTGAAAAGAAATTTAAAAAATAAATAAAAATTTTAGTAGAAACACTATAGACAAAATATGACTCTGAAATAAAATTAATTAAACACAGGACAATAGCTAAAAAAGACTGACTCAAATAAAAGATCAAATGATAAGCAAAAATGGATTGATACAACTTAAGTTTTAACTTGTCAATAAGTACACTATATAATGACCTAAATACAGCAATTAGATACTGATTAGCCAAGATAATTTAAAAAAGTGACGCATTTATATGCTATCTACAGGAAACTCACTTCAAGTATATAGATGTATATATGTTGAAAGTACAGATAGTGGAAGAAGATACACAATGTGTTCATTAATCAAGAAAACAGGACTGGAAACACTAATATCAGATAAAGTAGATTTCAGAGCAAAGAATTTTTTTTTCATTTATCTATTTCCAGCGTAAGAGTATCATTATTATTTCACCACACTCAGTGCTCCATGCAATCAGTGCCCTCTATAATACCCACCACCTGGTACCCCAACCTGCCACCCCCCTGCCACTTCAAACCCCTCAGATTGTTTTTCAGAGTGCATAGTCTCTCATGATTCACCACCCCTTCCAATTTCCCCCAACCCCCTTCTCTAACTCCCCATGTCCTCCATGCTAATTGTTATGCTCCACAAATAAGTGAAACCATATGATAATTGACTCTCTCTGCTTGACTTATTTCACTCAGCATAATCTCTTCCAGGCCCATCCATGCTGTTAAAAAAGTCCCATCCATGCCTCCTTTCTGATGGAGGCATAATACTCCATAGTGTATATGGACCACATCTTTCTTATCCATTCATCCGCTGAAGGGCATCTTGGTTCTTTCCACAGTTTGGCGACTATGGCCATTGCTGCTATAAACATTGGGGTACAGATGGCCCTTCTTTTCACTACATCTGTATCTTTGGGGTAAATACCCAGGAGTGCAATGGCAGGGTCATAGGGAAGTTCTATTTTTAATTTCTTGAGGAATCTCCACACTGTTCTCCAAAGAGGCTGCACCGACTTGCATTCCCACCAACAGTGGAAGAGGGTTCCCCTTTCTCCACATCCTCTCCAACAAATGTTGTTTCCTGTCTTGCTAATTTTGGCCATTCTAACTGCTGTAAGGTGATATCTCAATGTGGTTTTAATTTGAATCTCCCTGATGGCTAGTGATGATGAACTTTTTTTCATGTGTCTGATAGCCATTTGTATGTCTTCATTGGAGAAGTGTCTGTCCATATCTTCTGCCCATTTTTTGATATGTTTCCCTGTTTCGTGTGTGTTGGGTTTGAGGAGTTCATTATAGATCCTGGATATCAACCTTTTGTCGTACTGTCATTTGCAAATATCTTCTCCCATTCCGTGGGTTTCCTCTTTGTTTTCTTGACTGTTTCCTTTGCTGTGCAGAAGCTTTTGATTTTGATGAAGTCCCAAAAGTTTATTTTCACTTTTGTTTCCTTTGCTTTGGAGATATATCTTGAAAGAAGTTGCTGTGGCTGATAAATCCAATTATAGTTGAAAATTTAGCATTCCTCTATCATTTGGTAGAACTAGACAGAAAATCAGCAAGGTTATAGAATGCCACAATACCGTCAGCAACAGGATATACTTAACATTCATAGAACACTTAGCCCAAAGACAAGTTATATATTCAAGTGCCCATGGAATATGTGCCAAGACAAATAGGCCATATCCTGGGATACAGAATAATGTCCCCAAAATTCAAAAGAATGGAAAACAGAGTGTTCTCTGACATTAATAAAAACATACTCAAGAATAAAGATATAAAAACCTTTATAAAATATTAACAAATAGATTATATCATATATAAAAAGAATTATATACCATAATTAACTGGGATTTATTCCAGAGTTGTAAGGCTGGTTTGCTACTAAAAAAGTCAATGTTACATGTCATATTAACAGACTAAAAAAGAAAAGTCACATGATTATGTCAATTAACACAGATAACTGCATTTGATAAGACAACACATTTATGATAATATAGCTTAGAAAGCTAAGAATAAGGGAGAATATTCTCAACTTCATAAAGTGTACCTATAAAAACTTTCCAGATAGCTAACATTATACTTCATTGTGAAAGAAGTATAATGCTATCCCTCCAAGGCCAAGAAGAAAGTAGGGATGTCCATTCTCAGCACTGCTAGTCAGTATAGTACTAGAGGCTCTAGACAGGACGATTAGTCAAAAAATTAAAAAAAAAACTACAAATGAAAAGGAAGAAATGGAATTGTCCTTGTTTGAAGATAACATAATTGTCTATACAAGAAATCCCAATAAATTGAAAACAACAGAAATGTAAAAAAAAGTCCTAGATCTAATAGCTACAATAATCAAGGCTATGTGGTATTGGCAAAGGGATAGATGAACAACACTGAGGACTGAGAATTTGACCCACACAGTGTGGCTAACTGATTTTTTTTTAATCTTTTATTTTTTATAAACATATATTTTTATCCCCAGGGGTACAGGTCTGTGAATCACCAGGTCTACACACTTCACAGCACTCACCAAAGCACATACCCTCCACAATGTCCATAAACCCACCCCCTTCTCCCAAACCCCCTCCCCCCAGCAACCCTCAGTTTGTTTTGTGAGATTAAGAGTCACTTATGGTTTGTCTCCCTCCCAATCCCATCTTGTTTCCTTTATTCTTCTCGTACCCACTTAAGCCCCCATGTTGCATCACCACTTCTTCATATCACGGAGATCATATGATAGTTGTATTTCTCTGCTTGACTTATTTCGCTAAGCATGATACACTCTAGTTCCATCCATGTTGTCGCAAATGGCAAGATTTCATTTCTTTTGATGGCTGCATAGTATTCTATTGTGTATATATACCACATCTTCTTGATCCATTCATCTGTTGATGGATATCTAGGTTCTTTCCATAGTTTGGCTATTGTGGACATTGCTGCTATAAACATTCGGGTGCACGTGCCCCTTTGGATCACTACATTTGTATCTTTAGGGTAAATACCCAATAGTACAATTGCTGGCATTTGTACTAGGGCAGTTCTATTTTCAACATTTTGAGGAACCTCCATGCTGTTTTCCAGAGTGGCTGCACCAGCTTGCATTACCACCAACAGTGTAAGAGGGTTCCCCTTTCTCCGCATCCTCGCCAGAATCTGTCATTTCCTGACTTGTTGATTTTAGACATTCTGACTGGTGTGAGGTGATATCTCATTGTGGTTTTGATTTGTATTTCCGTGATGCCGAGTGATATGGAGCACTTTTTCATGTGTCTGTTGGCCATCTGGATGTCTTCTTTGCAGAAATGTCTGTTCATGTCCTCTGCCCATTTGTTGATTGGATTATTTGTTCTTTGGGTGTTGAGTTTGCTAAGTTCTTTATAGATTCTGGACACTAGTCCTTTATCTGATATGTCATTTGCAAATATCTTCTCCCATTCTGTCAGTTGTCTTTTGATTTTGTTAACTGTTTCCTATGCTGTGCAAAAGCTTTTGATCTTGATGAAATCCCAATAGTTCATTTTTGCCCTTGCTTCCCTTGCCTTTTGCGTTGTTCCTAGGAAGATGTTGCTGCGGCTGAGGTCGAAGAGGTTGCTGCCTGTGTTCTCCTCAAGGATTTTGATGGATTCCTTTCGCACATTGAGGTCCTTCATCCATTTTGAGTCTATTTTCGTGTGTGGTGTAAGGAAATGGTCCAATTTCATTTTTCTGCATGTGGCTGTCCAATTTTCCCAGCACCATTTATTGAAGAGGCTGTCTTTTTTCCATTGGACATTCTTTCCTGCTTTGTCGAAGATTAGTTGACTGTAGAGTTGAGGGTCTATTTCTGGGCTCTCTATTCTGTTCCATTGATCTATGTGTCTGGTCTTGTGCCAGTACCATGCTGTCTGGATGATGACAGCTTTGTAATAGAGCTTGAAGTCTGGAATTGTGATGCCACCAACGTTGGCTTTCTTTTTCAATATCCCTTTGGCTATTCGAGGTCTTTTCTGGTTCCATATAAATTTTAGCATTATTTGTTCCATTTCTTTGAAAAAGATGGATGGTACTTTGATAGGAATTGCATTAAATGTGTAGATTGCTTTAGGTAGCATAGACATTTTCACAATATTTATTCTTCCAATCCAGGAGCATGGAACATTTTTCCATTTCTTTGTGTCTTCCTCAATTTCTTTCATGAGTACTTTATAGTTTTCTGAGTATAGATTCTGTGCCTCCTTGGTTAGGTTTATTCCTAGGTATCTTATGGTTTTGGGTGCAATTGTAAATGGGATTGGCTGCTTAACTTCTCTTTCTTCTGTGTTGTTGTTGATGTAGAGAAATACAACTGATTTCTGTGCATTGATTTTATATCGTGACACTTTACTGAATTCCTGTATAAGTTCTAGCGGTTTTGGAGTGGAGTCTTTTCGGTTTCCACATATAGTATCATATCATCTGCGAAGAGTGATAATTTGACTTCTTCTTTGCCGATTTGGATGCCTTTAATTTCCTTTTGTTGTCTGATTGCTGAGGCTAGGACCTCTATGTTGTATAGCAGTGGTGATAATGGACATCCCTGCCGTGTTCCTGACCTTAGCGGAAAAGCTTTCAGTTTTTCTCCATTGAGAATGATATTTGCGGTGGGTTTTTCATAGATGGCTTTGATGATATTGAGGTATGTGCCCTCTATCCCTATACTTTGAAGAGTTTTGATCAGGAAGGGATGCTGTACTTTGTCAAATGCTTTTTCAGGATCTATTGAGAGTATCATATGTTTCTTGTTCTTTCTTTTATTGATGTGTTGTATCACATTGACTGATTTGCGGATGTTGAACCAACCTTGCAGCCCTGGAATAAATCCCACTTGGTCGTGGTGAATAATCTTTCTAATGTACTGTTGAATCCTATTAGCTAGTATTTTGTTGAGTATTTTCGCATCTGTGTTCATCAAGGATATTGGTCTATAGCTCTTTTTTGATGGGATCCTTGTCTGGTTTTGGGATCAAGGTGATGCTGACCTCATAAAATGAGTTTGGAAGTTTTCCCTCCATTTCTATTTTTTGGAACAGTTTCAGGAGAATAGGAATTAGTTCTTCTTTAAATGTTTGGTAGAATTCCCCCAGGAAGCCATCTGGCCCTGGGATTTTGTTTGTTTGGAGATTTTTAATGACTGTTTCAATCTCCTTACTGGTTATGGGTCTGTTCAGGCTTTCTATTTCTTCCTGGTTCAGTTATGGTTG
Organism: Mustela nivalis; assembly: GCF_964662115.1. Lineage (NCBI taxonomy): Eukaryota > Metazoa > Chordata > Mammalia > Carnivora > Mustelidae > Mustela > Mustela nivalis. The sequence goes on from NC_139040.1 coordinate 74,336,858, forward strand.
TTTATATGTTTCTAGGAATGCATCCATTTCTTCCAGATTGTCAAATTTATTGGCGTAGAGTTGCTCATAGTATGTTCTTATAATAGTTTGTATTTCTTTGGTGTTAGTTGTGATCTCTCCTCTTTCGTTCATGATTTTATTTATTTGGGTCCTTTCTCTTTTCTTTTTGATAAGTCGGGCCAGGGGTTTATCAATTTTATTAATTCTTTCAAAGAACCAGCTCCTAGTTTCGTTGATTTGTTCTATTGTTTTTTTGGTTTCTATTAAATTGATTTCTGCTCTGATCTTTATGATTTCTCTTCTCCAGCTGGGCTTAGGGTTTCTTTCTTGTTCTTTCTCCAGCTCCTTTAGGTGTAGGGTTAGGTTGTGTACCTGAGACCTTTCTTGTTTCTTGAGAAAGGCTTGTCCCGCTATATATTTTCTTCTCAGGACTGCTTTTGTTGTTTCCCACAGATTTTGAACTCTTGTATTTTCATTATTATTTGTTTCCATGATTTTTTTCAATTCTTCTTTAATTTCCCGGTTGACCCATTCATTCTTTAGAAGGATGCTGTTTAGTCTCCATGTATTTGGGTTCTTTTCAAACTTCCTTTTGTGGTTGAGTTCTAGCTTTAGAGCATTGTGGTCTGAAAATATGCAGGGAATGATCCCAATCTTTTGATACCGGTTGAGTCCTGATTTAGGACCGAGGATGTGATCTATTCTGGAGAATGTTCCATATGCACTAGAGAAGAATGTGTATTCTGTTGCGTTGGGATGAAATGTTCTGAATATATCTGTGATGTCCATCTTGTCCAGTGTGTCGTTTAAGGCCTTTATTTCCTTGCTGATCTTTTGCTTGGATGATCTGTCCATTTCAGTGAGGGGAGTGTTAAAGTCCCCTACTATTATTGTATTATTGTTGATGTGTTTCTTTGATTTTGTTATTAATTGGTTTATATAGTTGGCTGCTCCCACGTTGGGGGCATAGATATTTAAAATTGTTAGATCTTCTTGTTGGACAGACCCTTTGAGTATGATATAGTGTCCTTCCTCATCTCTTATTATAGTCTTTGGCTTAAAATCTAATTGATCTGATATAAGGATTGCCACTCCTGCTTTCTTCTGATGTCCATTAGCATGGTAAATTCTTTTCCACCCCCTCACTTTAAATCTGGAGGTGTCTTCGGGCTTAAAATGAGTTTCCTGGAGGCAACATATAGATGGGTTTTGTTTTTTTATCCATTCTGATACCCTGTGTCTTTTGACAGGGGCATTTAGCCCATTCACATTCAGGGTAACTATTGAGAGATATGAATTTAGTGCCATTGTATTGCCTGTAAGGTGACTGTTATTGTATATGGTCTCTGTTCCTTTCTGATCTACCACTTGTAGGCTCTCTCTTTGCTTAGAGGACCCCTTTCAATATTTCCTGTAGAGCTGGTTTGGTGTTTGCAAATTCTTTCAGTTTCTGTTTGTCCTGGAAGCTTTTAATCTCTCCTTCTATTTTCAATGATAGCCTAGCTGGATATAGTATTCTGGGCTGCATGTTTTTCTCGTTTAGTGCTCTGAAAATATCATGCCAGCTCTTTCTGGCCTGCCAGGTCTCTGTGGATAAGTCAGCTGCCAATCTAATATTTTTACCTTTGTATGTTACAGACTTCTTATCCCAGGCTGCTTTCAGGATTTTCTCTTTGTCAGTGAGACTTGTAAATTTTACTCTTAGGTGACGGGGTGTGGGCCTATTCTTATTGATTTTGAGGTGCGTTCCCTGAACCTCCTGAATTTTGATGCTCGTTCCCTTTGTTATATTGGGGAAATTCTCCCCAATAATTCTCTCCAGTATACCTTCTGCTCCCCTCTCTCTTTCTTTTTCTTCTGGATTCCCAATTATTCTAATGTTGTTTCGTCTTATGGTGTCACTTATCTCTTGAATTCTCCCCTCGTGGTCCAGTAGCTGTTTGTCCCTCTTTTGCTCAGCTTCTTTATTCTCTGTCATTTGGTCTTCTAAATCACTAATTCTTTCTTCTGCCTCATTTATCCTGGCAGTGAGAGCCTCCATTTTTGATTGCACCTCATTAATAGCTTTTTTGATTTCAACTTGGTTAGATTTTAGTTCTTTTATTTCTCCAGAAACGGCTTTTATATCCCTCGAGAGGGTTTCTCTAATATCTTCCATGCCTTTTTTGAGCCCGGCTAGAACCTTGAGAATTGTCATTCTGAACTCTAGATCTGAGATATTACCAATGTCTGTATTGATTAGGTCCCTATCCTTCGGTACTGCCTCTTTTTCTTTTTTTTGTGTTGAATTTTTCCGTCTTGTCATTTTGTCCAGATAAGAGTATATGAAAGAGCAAGTAAAATACTAAAAGGGTGGCAACAACCCCAGGAAAATATGCTTTAACCAAATTAGAAGAGATCCCAAACTGTGAGGGGGTTGAAAGCGGATAAAAAGAGGTTCAAAAAGGAAGAAAGAAAAAAAAAAACAATAAAGAAAAAAAAAGAAAAGAATTAAAAAAAACACATAAGAATAATATAAAAAAGAAAAAATTTATATATTAGATAAACTAGTTAAAAAACGTTAAAAAAGAAAAAGGTAAAAGTTAAAAAAAAATTTTACCTGAAGGCGAGAAAAAAAAACAAAAAATGAAAAAGAATAAAATTAAATTAACTGCAAGACTAAAAAAAAATCACAGGGAAAAAGCCATGAGTTCCGTGCTTGGCTTTCTCCTCCTCTGGAATTCTGCATCTCTCCTTGGTATTGAAACCGCACTCCTTGGTAGGTGAACTTGGTCTTGGCTGGATTTCTTGTTGATCTTCTGGGGGAGGGGCCTGGTGTAGTGATTCTCAAGTGTCTTTGCCCCAGGCGGAATTACACCGCACTTACCAGTGGCCGGGGTGAGTAATCCGCTCGGGTTTGCTTTCAGGAGCTTTTGTTCCCTGAGCGCTTTCCGTAGAGTTCCGGAGGATGGGAATACAAATGGCCGGCTCCTGGTCTCCGGCCCAGAGGAGCCGAGAGTCTAGGGCCCCACTCCCCAGTGCGCCCTCAAGGAACAGCGCCCAGTTACTCCCATCTGCCTGACCTCCGGCCGCGCTCCGAGCTCACCGAGCCTGCGACCGGTTCAAGGTAACACCGAGCTGTGAGCTTACTGTTGTCTCTGTCTCTGTAGCCAGCTTTTCCGTTCCAATACCCACAAGCTCTGCGACACTCAGACACCCCCGATCCTTCTGTGACCCTGCGGGACCTGAGGCCACGCTGACCCTGCGTGGGCTTCGCCCCGGGTAGCCTCTGGAGTGGAGATTTTGTGTTCGGTTGCTCCGCCGCTTGCCGCAAGCTGGCCCCTCTCCCCGGGGTCTATCTTCCCGTCGCTTTGGATTCACTTCTCCTCTGGTCCTACCTTTCAGAAATTCGTTGTTCTTCTGTTTCCAGAATTGCTGTTCTTCTTCTCTTCGATCTGCCGATGGATTTTCAGGTGTTTGCAATCTTTAGATAAGCTATCTAGCTGATCTCCGGCTAGCTGAAGTAGTCTCAGCCTGCTACTTCTCCACCATCTTGACTCCTCCTGGCTAACTGATTTTTGACAGAGATGCAAAATAATCCAACATAGGACGAACAGTCTTTACAACAAATGGCGCTGGAGCAATTGCATATCCATAAGCAAGGAAAAAAAAGGGGGGGATCACAGCCTTAACTTCACACTTTATACTAAATTAACTCAATGTAGCTCATAGATATAAATGTAACTATATAAAATTTAAAAGATAATATAAGGGAAAATCTGCAGAACCTGGAGGTTGGTGAAGAGCCTTAGACCTGACACCAAAGCATTATCTATAAGAGAAAAATTTGATAAATTGGACTTCAAAATTTTTTTAATATTCTGCTAAAAACCTGATTAAGATGTGGAACATAAGGTACTGACTGGGAGAACATATTTGCAAACCACATATACGACAAAGTACTTATGTCTATAGTATATATCGACTCTCAAAACTCAACTGTTAGAATATAAATAATCCAATTAAAAATGGAATAAACAATAGCCATTTTATGGAAAAATATATACAGTTGACAAATAACTACATGAAAGGACGTTCAACATCACTAGCCATTAGGGAACTGCAAATTAAGATCACTTTGAGGGGGGCACCTGGATGACTCAGTTGTTAAGTGTCTGCCTTCAGCTCAGGTCATGATCCCAGGGTCCTGGTATTAAACCTTGAATCAGACTCCCTGCTCAGTGGGAAGCCTGCTTCTCCCTCTCCCACCCCCCAACTTGTGTTCCCTCTCTTTCTGTCAAATAAATGAACAAAATCTTAAAAAAAAAAAAAGATCACTTTGAGGTATCACCACATGCCTACTGAAACAACTCAAGTAAAATGGCTGACCAGGTAGAGGAACTGGATCACTCATGCATGATTGGTGAGCATGTGAAATGGTACAGCCACTCTGGAAAACAGATTAGAAGTTACTAGAAAAAATAAACATGTAATTACCATACAATCCCGCAATTTCAGTCTTGGTCGTTTATTCTAAAGAATTGAAAAATATGGTCACACTAAAACTTCTACATTGATATTCATAGCAGCTTTGTTCATAATTTACAATTTACAATAACTAGAATCATCACAGATGTCCTTTTGTGGGCATTGTTTAGAATTGTCAGTCCATTGTGATAATAAAGAGCAGACCAGCTTTAGTTGGTTCTATGATTACATTTAAATCTCTACACACAATGTACCTTCTATTATCTACACCCAGGAAGGACTGCTTCCACTTTCCTGCCCTTGGTATATCACTGCTGAGAGGTAACAATAGTATACCAGCAAAGCCACAGTGACACTGCTGTCCCTCCACTAAAGCCTGGGCTAGATTCCTCCCACAGAAACAGACTTTAGAAATAGCATTAAAGAGCGGTGCCTGGGTGGCTCAGTTAAATGTCTGCGTTCGGCTCAGATCATGACCTCAGGGTCCTGGGATCAGGCTGAGATGAGCTCGCCACAGTCTGCTTCTCCCTCTCTCTCTCCCTCTCTACTCCTCTCTCTTGCTCTTTCTCAAGTAATAAATAGATAGATGACAAAATAAAACTGGGGACATCACGCTACCTGATTTCAAGCTTTACTACAAAGCTGTGATCACCAAGACAACATGGTACTGGCACAAAAACAGACACATAGACCAGTGGAACAGAGTAGAGAGCCCAGATATGGACCCTCAACTCTATGGGCAAATAATCTTCGACAAAACAGGAAAAAATATACAGTGGAAAAAGGACAGTCTCTTCAATAAATGGTGCTGGGAAAACTTGGCAGCTATCTGTAGAATGAAACTTGACCATTCTCTTACACCGTACACAAAGATAAACTCAAAATGGATAAAAGACCTCAACGTGAGACAGGAATCCATCAGAATCCTAGAGGAGAACATGGGCAGTAATCTCTTCAATATCAGCCACAGCAACTTCTTTCAAGATATGTCTCCAAAGCAAAGGAAACAAAAGTGAAAATAAACTTTTGGGACTTCATCAAAATCAAAAGCTTCTGCACAGCAAAGGAAACAGTCAAGAAAACAAAGAGGCAACCCACGGAATGGGAGAAGATATTTGCAAATGACAGTACAGACAAAAGGTTGATATCCAGGATCTATAATGAACTCCTCAAACTCAACACACACAAAACAGACAAGCATATCAAAAAATGGGCAGAAGATATGGACAGACACTTCTCCAATGAAGACATACAAATGGCTATCAGACGCATGAAAAAATGTTCATCATCACTAGCCACCAGGGAGATTCAAATTAAAACCCCATTGAGATATCACCTTACACCAGTTAGAATGGCCAAAATTAGCAAGACAGGAAACAACATGTGTTGTAGGGGATGTGGAGAAAGGGGAACCCTTTTCCACTGTTGGTGGGAATGCAAGTTGGTACAGCCACTTTGGAGAACAATGTGGAGATTCCTCAAGGAATTAAAAATAGAACTTCCCTATGACCCTGCCATTGCACTCCTGGGTATTTACCCCAAAGATACAGATGTAGTGAAAAGAAGGGCCAACTGTACCCCAATGTTTATAGCAGCAATGGCCATAGTCGCCAAACTGTGGAAAGAACCAAGATGCCCTTCAGCGGACGAATGGATAAGGAAAATGTGGTCCATATACACTATGGAGTATTATGCCTCCATCAGAAAGGATGAATACCCAACTTTTGTAGCAACATGGATGGGACTGGAAGAGATTATGCTCAGTGAAATCAATCAAGCAGAGAGTCAATTATCATATGGTTTCACTTATTTGTGGAGTATAACAAATAGCATGGAGGACATGGGGAGTTAGAGAGGAGAAGGGAGTTGGGGGAAATTGGAAGGGGAGGTGAACCATGAGAGACTATGGACTCTAAAAAACAATCTGAGGTGTTTGAATTGACGGATGGGTGGGAGGTTGGGGTACCAGGTGGTGGGTATTATAGAGGGCACAGATTGCATGGAGCACTGGGTGTGGTGAAAAAATAATGAATACTGTTATGCTGAAAATAAATTTAAAAATTAAAATAAATAAATAAATAGATAGATAGATGATGGTAGATAGATAGATGATAGATAGACGATGATAGATAGATGATAGATGATAGATAGATAGATAGATAGATAATCTAAAAAAAAAAGAAACAGCATTAAAGAGAGGCTGTTTCTGAAACCAATTTTCATAACTCTGTTTCCTTTCTCTAAATAGGAGACTTGGCCCTTTGCCCCTTAATTAAGGTTTCTAGTCCTTGCTATTTCTTGCAAGGCATTGACAATTACAAAAAGCTCCAAAACACCATGGATAGATGCCGACATCGTGGTCACCCTGGGCCTCATACCCAATGGATGGAGCTGCCATTTTGCTGGGGACAGCCCTCCTTCTCAGAAAAAGGAAATAACACTGATACTTTAAGGAAGACTTTCTGCCTTTGATTTTCCAATTCCAGGGAGCACTTGACTAAGAACCAATCAGGTGAAAAGTCTTTGGTTTATTTTGATTTAATCTGGGACTGTAGTGTCTTTCCTGCCTTAAAACACGAGGTTCCATAAGCAGAATTAAGCATGGAGGAAACGAGGGAAGATAACATGAAAGGCACTCATCCAAACAACGAAAGATGTACCATGCTGGTTTCTATGAAGCGTTAGTGGGAGAGATCTCTCACCCTGATTTCATTTAGTAGTAGTTGACATCTTAACTGAGTTGTTTACAAATTAGGAAGGATCACCCCAGTTCTATAAAATTATTTATGTTGAAGTTAGGAGGTGGCTTATGGTAATGATTATTATTATAATCTTAGCAAGTGTTAAGATATCTTGCTTCTCATGCTAGTACATGTACACACATGCACATGCACACAAATGCACACATGCACATGCACACACACAGACCCTATTCATTGTAGGCTTTTTAGAATAAAGTTAAAACCACTGTGGGAGATACCCATAGCAGAAGAGTTGGGCAGAGAGGGAAGAGAAGGGCACTATAATTTGTTCACTCCTCACCAAGTGCCACACACTCTGCTTGGGAACTTTACATGTTTTGGCTCATTTAACCCTCACCACATAACCAGTGAAGTAGGTGCTATTATTATTCCTGTGTTACTAATGAGGAAATTAAGGCTGCAAGAAGTAAAGTGAGATAATTAGATTTATGTCACTCTTCTGATGCTTGAAATGTTACAATGATTCTCCCTCTTCCAAAAAATAAAAGTCCCAAATCCTCAATCTCCAGGCCACGTTCTGGCATCCATCCTAGTTCTATCTCAGACCCCCTCCCTCTTATAGTAAAACTCCACCCACACTGACCTTTGTTTAATTCCTCTAGTGTGCCATATTCTTTTGTGCTCCAAGGACATTGCCCGTGCTGTTTTTTCTGCCTGGACTGCTTTCCTCTGTGACAACCTGCACTCACCAGCTACCTCCAACTCATTTTCCGGGTCTAAGCTTAATGTCACATCCACAGATTCCCAGGAAAGCGTCCCCTGACTGCCCTCTTGACTCTGCAGTGTCCCTTTGCTGTGTTTTTTCCATTGAATTCTGCATCTCATCCCATAGTTTTTCATGAGACAGTGTGTTCAGGAATTTAAATTAAAAAAAAAAAACTGTTAAGGGTCCCCTTTTTTTTGCCATTATAATTTTACTGTAGAGGAAATTCTGAGATCACACTTTTTCACTCTGTGTCTGCCATTCCTTCCTGCATTACTACCTTAAATGCTCTTCCTGATCATCTACTACTTATTCTAAATTTAAATTCCATTAGCCAACTTATACTACATTAACAGTTTCAGATATAGTGTTCAATAATTCATCAGTTGTGTACAACACCTAGAACTCATCACATTACATGCCCTCCTTAATGCCCATCACCCAGTTGTCCTATTTCCCCACCCACCTCCCCTTCCTCTACCCTCAGTTTTTTACCCAGAGTCAAGAGACTCCCATGGTTTGTCCCACTTTATGATTTCTTCCATTCAATTTTCCCTCCCGTCCCCTATTATCCTCTGTGCTACTTCTAATACTCCACATATGAGTGAAACCATATGGTAATTGTCTTTCTCTGATTGACTTATTCACTTAGTATAATCAACTTCAGTTCCATCCACGTTGATGTAAATCGTAGGTACTCATCCTTTCTGATGGCTGAGTAATATCCCATGGTATATATAAACCGTATGTTCTGTATCCATTCATCTGCTGAAGGACATCTTGTCTTTTTTCCACAGTTTGGCTATTGTAGACATTGCTGCTATGAACATTGGGGTGCAGGTGCCCCTTCTTTTCACTACATTTATGTCTTTGGGGTAAATAAAAAGTAGTGCAATTCCTGGGTCTTGTGGTAGCTCTACTTTTAACATCCTGAGAAACCTCCATACTGTTTTCCAAAGTGGCTCTACCAGCTTGCATTCTTACCAACAGTGTAAGAGGGTCCCCCTTTCTCCACAACCTCTCCAACATTTGTTGTTCTCTGTCTTATTAAATTTAACATTCTAACTGGTATAAAGTGATATCTCACTGTGGTTTTGATTTGTACTTCCCTGATGACAAGTGATGTGGAGCATTTTTTCATGGTTCTTTTAGCTATTTGTATGTATTATTTGGAGAAGTGTCTATTCATGTCTTCTACCCATTTCATAATCTGATTATTTGTTTTCTGGGTGTTGAGTTTGAGACATTCTTTATAAATCTTGGATATCAGTCCTTTATCTGTTATGTCATTTACAAATGTCTTCGCCTGTTCTGTAGGTTGCCTTTTAGTTGTGTTGACTGTTTCCTTTGCCGTGCAGAAGACTTTTATCTTGATGAAGTTCCAATAATTCATTTATGCTTTTGCTTCTCTTGCTTTTAGAGACATATCTTGCAAGAAGTTGCTGTTGCTGATGCTGAAGAGGTGATTGCCTGTGTTCTCCTCTAAGCTTTTGATGGATTCCTTTCTCACATTTACATCTTCCATCAATTTTGATTTTACATTTGTGTATGGTACAATAAATGGACAAGTTTAATTCTTCTGCATGAGGCTATCCAATTTTCCCAGCACCATTTATTGAAGAGACTGTCCTTTTCCATTGGATATTCTTTCCTGATTTGCCAAAGATTAGTTGACCATAGATTTGTGGGTCTATTTCTGGGTTCTCTATTTTATTCTACTGATCGATGTGTTTCTTTTTATGTCAGTACATGCTGACTTAATTATCACAGCTTTATAATATAGCTTGAAGTCAAGCATTGTGATGCCCCAGATTTATTTTTCTTTTTCAACATTCATTTCTAGTTCTATATAAATTTTAGGATTGTTTCTTCCAGGTCTGAAAAAAATGTCAATGGTATTTTGATAGGTATTGCATTTAAAGTGTAGATTCTTTCACCAACATAGACCTTTTCACAATGTTTTTCCTTCCAATCCATGAGAATGAATGTTTTTCCATCTCTTTGTATTCCTCAATTTCTTCATAAGTCTTCTGTAGTTCTTAGAATATAGATACATTACCTCTTTGGTTAGGTTTATTCTTGGGTATCTAATAGTTTTGGTGCAATTATAAAGGAGTAAATTCCTTAATTTATCTTTCTTCAGTCACATTGTTCATATATAGAAGTGCAACTGATTTCTGTGCATTGATTTTATATCCAGCCACGTTGCTGAATTGCTGTATAAGTTCTAATAATTTGGGGGGTGGAGTCTTTGGGGTTCTCCACATAAATTATCATGTCATCTGTGAAGAGAGAGAGTTTGACCTTTGCTTTGCCAATTTGAGAGCCTTTTATTTATTTTTGTTGTCTGATTGCTTAAGCTAGAACATTTGGCACTATGGTGAACAGTAGTGGTGAGAGTGGGCATCCCTGTCATGTTCCTAACCTTAAAGAAAAGGTCTCAGTTTTTCCTCTTTGAGAATGATATTTGCTATGGGCTTTTCATAGATGCCTTTTGTGATATTGAGGTATGTTCTCTCTATCCCTATATTTTGAAGAATTTAAATCAGGAGAGGATGCTGTATTTTGTCACATGCTTTTCCTGCATCAATTTAGAGATTCATATGCCTCTTGTCTCTTCTTTTGTTAATCTATCTTGTTGATTGATTTGCAAATGTTGAACCACCCTTCATCCCTGGAATAAATCCCACCTGGTAGTGGTGAATAATCTCCTTAATGTACTGTTGGATCCTGTTGGCTAGGATCTTGTTGAGTATTTTAGCATCCAGGTACATTAGGCGTATTTGTCTGTAATTCTCCTTTCTGATGTGGTTTTTGTCTGGTTTTGGGATCAAGGTAATGCTGGCCTCATAAATGAGTTTGGAAGTTTTATTTCTATTTTTTGGAACAGCTTCAGTAGAAAAGGTATAATTTCTACTTTAAGTGTTTGGCTGAACTTTCCTTGGAAGCCATCTGGCCTTGGATTCTTGTTTTTTGGGAAGTTTTTGATTACTGCCTCAATTTTATTACTGGTTCTGGTCTATTTAGATTGTCTAATTTTTTCTGTTTCAGTCTTGGTAGTTTATACATTTCCAGGATTATATCCATTTCTTCCAGATTGCCTAGTTAGTTGGCATATAGCTGTTGGTAATAATTTCTACTAATTGCCTCCATTTCTTTGATATTAGTCATGATCTCTCCTCCTTCATTCATGATTTTACTAATTTAGGTCCTTTCTCTTTCTTTTGGATAATTCTGGCCAGAGTTTTATCGATCTTATTAATTGTTTCAAAGAACCAGCTTCTAGTTTTGTTTTTCTGTTACACTATTCTTCCAGTTTCTAGTTCATTGATTTCTGTTCTTTATTACTTCTCATTGACTGTTTGGTATAGGCTTTATTTGCTGTTCTTTTTCCAAACCCTTTAGGTGTAATGTTAGACTGTGCATTTGGAATTTTTCTAATGTTTTGAGAGAGGCTTGGATGGCTATGTATTTCCCTCTAAGGACTGCCTTTGCAGTATCCCTTAGGTTCTGAAGTTATGTGTTTTCATTCTTATGTGTTTGCATCAAATTTCCTGATTGACCCACACATTCTTTAGCAGGATGCTTTCTGACCTCCAAGTGTTTGTGTTCCTTCCAATGTTTTCCTTGTGCTTGAGTTCCGGTTTCAATGCATTGTGGTCTGAAAATATGTAGGGAATAATCTCAATCTTTTGGTATTGGTTGAGACCTAATTTGTGACACAGTGTGTGATCTATTCTGGAGAAGGTTCCATGTGCACCTGAGAGGAATGAGTAGTCTCTTGTTTTAGAATGAAATGTACTATATATATATCTACAAAGTCCATCTTGCCCAATGTGTCCTTCAAAGGTCTTGTTTCTTCATTGATCTTTTGTCTACATGATCTATCCATTGCTGTGAGTAGAGTGTTGAACTCTCCTACTATTAATGTATTATTAAATATGATTATTTCAGTTAACAGTTTGTATTGGCTGTTCCCATATTGGGGGCATAGATATTTACAACTGTTAGATTTTTTTATTGGATAAAGCCTTTAAATATGATATAGTGTACTTTTACATCTTTTACTACTGCCTTTCGTTTAATATCTAATTTGTCTGATAAATGGACTGCTACCCCAGGTCTCTTTTGAGGTCAGTTGGCATGATAAATGGTTTACCATCTCCTTATTTTCAATCTGGAGTTTTCTTTAGGCTCAAAGTGAGTCTCTTGTAGACAGCATATGGATGGGTCCTGCTTTTTTTTTTTTTTAATTTGTTTTCAGTGTTCCAGAATTCATTGTTTATGCACCAAACCCAGTGCTCCATGCAACATAAGCCCTCATAGTACTCACCACCAGGCTCACCCAGTCCCCCACCCCATGCCCCTCCAAAACCCGCAGTTTATTTCTCAGAGTCCACAGTCTCTCATGGTTCTTCTCCACCTCCATTTTCCTCAACTCCCTTCTCCTCTCCATCTCCCCATGTCCTCCATGTTATTTCTTATGCTCTATAAATAAGTGAAACCATATGATAATTGACTTTCTCTGCTTGACTTATTTCACTCAGCATAATCTCTTCCAGTCCTGTTCATGTTGATACAAGAGTTGGATATTCATCCATTCTGATGGAGGCATAATATTCCATAGTATATATGGGCCACATCTTCTTTATTCATTCGTCCATTGAAGGGCATCCTGGCTCTTTCCACAGTTTGGCAACTGCAGCATTGCAGCTATGAACATTGGGGTACAGATGGCCCTTCTGTTCACTGCATCTGTATCTTTGGGGTAAATACCCTGTAGTGCAATTACAGAGTCATACAGAAGCTCTATTTTTAATTTCTTAAGGAATATCCACACTGTTTTTCAAAATGGCTGCACCAACTTGCATTCTCACCAGTAGTATAAGAGGGTTCCCCTCCCTCCATATCCTCTTCAACACATGTTGTTTACTGTCTTGTTAATTTTGGCCATTCTAAGTGGTGTAAGGTGATATCTCAATATCATTTTGATTTAAATCTCCCTGATGGCTAATGATGAGGAACACTTTTTCATATGTCTGTTAGCCATTTGTCTGTCTTCTTTGAAGAAGTGTCTGTTCATGTCTTCTGCCCATTGTGCAACGTGATCTTCAGTTTTGTGTGTGTTGAGTTTGACGAGTTTGTATAGATCTTGGATATCAGCCCTTTGTAGTGCCATTTGCAAAAATCTTCTCCCATTCCGTGGGTTGCCTTTTTGTTTTTTTGACTGCTTCCTTTGTTGTGTAGAAGCTTTTAATCTTGATGAAGTCCCAAAAGTTCATTTTCGCTTTTGTTTCCTTTCCTTTGGAGACATATCTTGAAAGAAGTTGCTGTGGCCGATGTTGAAGAGGTTACTGCTTATGTTCTCCTCTAGGATTCTGATGGATTCCTGCCTCACATTCATGTCTTTTATCCATTTTGAGTTTATCTTTGTGAACGGTGTAAGAGAATGGTCAAGTTTCATTCTTCTACACATAGCTGTCCAATTTTCCCAGCACCATTTATTGAAGGGACTGTCTTATTTTCACTGGATATTTTTTCCTGCTTTGTCAAAGATTATTTGACCATAAAGTTGAAGGTCTGTATCTGGGCTCTCTACTCTGCTTCACTGGTCTATGTGTCTGTTTTTGTACCAGTACCATGCTGTCTTGGTGCTCACAGTTTGTAGTAAAGCTTGAAAGCAGACAACGTGATGCACCCAGTTTTGTTTTCCTTTTCCACAATTTCCTTAGCAATTCAGGATCTCTTCTGGTTCCATACAAATTTTAGGACTGTTTGTTCCAGCTCTTTGAAAAATGCTGGTGGAATTTTGATTGGAATGCCATTGAAAGTATAGATTGCTCTAGGCAGTATAAACTTTTTAACGATGTTTATGTTTTTGATCCATCAGCATGGAATCATATTTCATCTTTTTATGTGTTTTTCAATTTCTTTCATGAGTGTTCTGTAATTCCTCGAGTACAGATCCTTTACCTCTTTGGTTAGGTTTATTCCTAGGTATCTTATGGTTCTTGGTGCTATAGTAAATGGAATCAATTCTCTAATTCCCCTTCCTATATTTTCATTATTAGAGTACAAGAAAGCAACTGATTTCTTTGCATTGATTTTGCATCCTGCCACATTACTGTATTGGTCTATGATTTCTAGTAGTTTGTGGGTGGTGTCTTTTGGGTTTTCCATATAAAGTATAATGTCAGAGAGAGTTTGACTTCATTGCCAATTTGAATACCTTTTATTTATTTTTGTTGTCTGATTGAGGTTGCTAGAACTTCTAGTACTACATTGAACAAGAGTGGTGAGAGTGGGAATCCTTGTTGTGTTTCTGATCTCAAAGGGAAGGCTGTCAGCTTTTCCCTATTGAAAATAATATTAACTGTGGGCCTTTCATAGTTGGATTTTATGAAGTTGAGGAATGTTCCCTCTATCCCTATACCTTGAAGATTTTTAATCAGGAACAGATGCTGTAACTTGTCAAATGCTTTTTCTGCATCAATTGAGAGGACCATGTGGTTCTTCTCTCTTCTCTTATTGTTTTGTTCTATCACACTGATTGATCTGGAAATGTTGAACAACCCCTGCCTCCCATTAATAAATCCTACCTGGTCATGGAGGATAATATTATTAATGTACTTTTGGATCCCATTAGCTAAGATCTTGTTGAGAATCATAGCATCCATATTCATCAGATATTAGTTTGAAATTCTCCTTTTTGGTGGGTTATTTTCCTGGTTTAGGGCTCAGGGTAATGCTGGCTTCATAAAAAGAGTCTGGAAGTATTCCTTCTGTTTCTATTTTTTGAAACAGCTTCAAGAGAATAGGTATTATTTCTTCTTTGAATGTTTGTTAGAATTCCCCAGGGAATCTTTCAGGTCCTGAGCTCTTGTTTTTAGGGAGGTTTTTGATCACTGATTCAGTCTTGTTACTAGATATTGGTCTATTCAATTGTCAGTATCTTCTTAATTCAGTTTTGGAACTTTGTGTGTTTCCAGGAATGCATCCATGTCTTCTAAGTTTCTTAATTTATTGACATATAACTCTTGAAAATAATTTATGATGATTCTTTCTATTTCTTGGTGTTAGTCATGATCTCTCACCTTTCATTTATAATTTTAATAATTTGGGTTCTTTCTCTTTTCTTTTGGATCAATTTGGTCAGTAGTTTATAGATCTTTTTGATTCTTTCAAAGAACCACCTTCTAGTTTCATTGACATGCTCATGAATCAGAAGAATCAACATTGTTAAAATGTCTATACTGCCTAAAGCAAACTATACTTTCAAGGCCATCCTGATCAAAAATCCACTGGCATTTTTCCACGTGCTGGAACAAACAATCCTAAAATTTGTATGGAACCATCAGATACCCCCAAAAAGAAAAACAAAACTGGGTGCATCACATTGTCTGATTTCAAGCTTTACTACAAAGCTGTGAGCACCAAGACAGCATGGTACTGGCACAAAAACAGACACATAGAGCAATGGAGGAGAGTAGAGAGCCCAGATACAGACCTTCAACTTTATGGTCAAATAATCTTTGACAAAGCAGGAAAAAATATCCAGTGGAAAAAAGACAGTCTCTTCAATAAATGGTGCTGGGAAATTTGGACAGCTATGTGTAGAAGAATGAAACTTGACCTTTCTCTTACACCATTCATAAAGATAAACTCGAAATGGATAAAAGACTTCAATGTGTGGCAGCAATATATCAAAAATCCTAGAGGAGACCATAAGCAGTAACTGCTTCAACATCGGCCACAGCAACTTCTTTCAAGATATGTCTCCAAAGGCAAAGGAAACAAGCAAAAATGAACTTTTGGGACTTCATCAAGATTAAAAGCTTCTGCACAGCAAAGGAAACAGTCAACAGGAGGAAACCCATGGAATGGGAGAAGATATTTACAAATGACACTATAAACAAGGATTGATATCCAGGATCTATAAAGAACTCCACAAACTCAACAGGCAAGAAACAGATAATCACGTCACACAATAGGCAGAAGACATGAACAGAAACTTCTCCAAGGAAGACATACAAATGGCTAACAGATATATGAAAAAATATTCATTATCATTAGCCATCAGGGAGATTCAAATCAAAACCATCTTATGCCAGTAAGAATGGCCAAAATTAACAAGACAGTAAACAACATGTATTGCAGATGATGTGGAGAAAGGGGAACCCTCTTACACTGTTGCAGGGAATGCAAGTTGTTGCAGTCACTTTGGAAAACAGTGTGGAGATTCCTTAAGAAATTGAAAATAGGGATGGGGGCAAGATGGCAGAGAAGTAGGAGATGCTGTCTCAACTTTTCCCCTAAAGTCAGCTGATTATCTACCAGAATACTCTGAACATCCATGAAATCAGCCTGAGATGTAGGATTATACACTTCTGGATCTCTACAGGGGAAGAAGATGCCAGTCATGAGTTAAAGCAGTGGAGTTTGAACAATCAGACTTATATTTGAGAATAAACAGAAGGGGTAGGCAGACACCAGAGGCCATCCATTGGAAATTAATACCCCAATATGACAGTGCCCTATGACTGGGGACCAGCATTATCTTGAAGTCTGGTTAAAAGCACTCAAAAAGAGCAAAAGGTCTTAAGGGGCAACTGGAAGAATCAGGCAGTTATGACCACAGGCTTAAGCCCATGAACCCAGCACAGCTATTGCCAGTGACCACTCATGCCAGAGAGAGTGCAGCAAAGCCTCCAGGCCATGGGCCCTGAGCCCCAGGTGGGCATGAGAGAGTCTGAGTGGACACCAGTCAGCGCTCTCTAGAATCACAACCTTTTTCACTGTGCATGCCTGCTGTGTGACTGACCAGGGCCTGGGCCATGCTCCACACACTCCCCTGAGAGAGGTCTGTGTGGGCACGGTGGTCTCTAGAACTGGCCGGTGGTCTCTAGGACTGGCCAAGAGTCTGAACACTCCCAGCTAAGGCCAGAATGAAGATCTCACTGCTATCTCTGGTTGGGATCTTTCTGACGGTCTAGACCTGCCCAGAGAGCAGCCCAGCAAAGGCAGCCACTGAAAGCAGGCTCTCTGTACCAATATTGCTTGCAGCTTTGGTGGCACAGGGGTACAGAGACAAGTAGGAGATCCTGAGACCCCTGAGACAGTGGCTATGGATGTGCTCTGCCGGTGGGAGGTGGCAGAGGGGGAGTCTGTGTGCTGTGAATCATCCAGAGGGGAACATACTGAGGCTTCTTTCTGAAATGGAGGTCTGGGTGCAGTTTGCTTAACTCTAATCCTCCAAAGAACTGACAACAGCCACCAACGGGGGGGGGGGGGGGGGGAGGAAAAAACAAAAAAACAAAAACAAAGACAAAAAACAGGTATAGGGAACGTCCAGAAAACAAAAGCCTGAAAGGACGGTTTCCTCAGAGTTCAGCCCCTTCTTAGAGGGCAGGAGAACTCAACCCAAGCAAGGATGCCTGAAAAACAATGCAGCAGGCCCCTCCCCCCAGAAAACCAGCCAAAGAAATCGAGAGGACAACCACCACAGGGTCCCCATAAAACTGTAAAACCCCAATATTAAGGGGAAAGAAGATATTAAACTCCGAGTATTGCCCTAAAACCTGTATATTTCTCAGATACAACTTTTCTTTTAATTCATTAACATTATTCTTATTTTCTTTTTTTATTTTTAGCCTATTTACCATCATAATGAGAGGTTCAATGCAACAAATTCCATAATAACCTTTGAACTTGAACTTTTTTGAGACATATATCTGTGTTTTTCTTTTGCTTTTCTAATTTTCTTAATATTCATTTAGAGAAAAACTTAAAAGTAATCCTCTTTCCCTAATCAATACTACCCCTATATATAAACCAGTTTTAATCCCCCTTTATTTCTGGAAATTTGAGTCCTTTAACAAAGATCTCAAGATACACCCAGGAAAAATCAAAATAACCTTCCTCGCCCACACAGAGGATTTATAACCACCCTCCCATCTTTTTCTTCTATCTGTGTTTCTGTGTATTTGTTTTTGTTCTGGTATGATATAAATCTTATACTTGGGCTTCATTTTGGCTGGGTTCTTTTTTTCTTGTCATTTAATATTGTTGGTCTTTCTTTGTCTGTTTCAGTTCATATGCCTTATAAATCCTACCTTTGCGGCCCATTCTGGCTGGGTCTTCTCTCTCTCTCTTTTTTTTTTTTTCCTTTTCTTTTTCTTTTCTCTCTCTCTCTCTTTTTCTTTTTTCTTTCTTTTTGGCAGGGACTCCTGATTGTTCAAAGCATTCCATAGTTCATCTTGCCTGGATCATGATTGATACATTCAGCTACACATACCCTCAGCCCTCTCTCACCAAAATGACTAAGAGGAGGAATGCCCAACAGAGGAAAAATTCAGAGACTGCTCTCTCCATCAGCTATTGGATATGGACACAAACAGTATGTTGGAAAGGGAATTCAGGTTAACAATTATCCAGGCAATGGCTAGGTTGGAGAAAACCATTAATGACAACATGGACTCGATTAGGGCAGAAATGAAAGCCACCAGGGAGGAAGTTAAAATTGCTGTCAACGAGTTCCAATCTAATATAAATTCTCTAACAGCTAGGATAACTGAAGCAGAAGATAGAATTAGTGATCTAGAAGACAAACTGATAGAGAAAAGGGATCAGGAGAGGCCTGGAACAAATAGCTGAGAAGCCATGAAAACAGAATTAGGGAAATAAATGATGCCATGAAATGTTCCAAATTCAGAATTATTGGAATCCCTGAGGAGGAGGAGAAAGAAAGAAGACTAGAGGATAGAGTTGAACAAATTCTCCATGAAAATTGTCCCAATATGGGGAATGTTCCAGAACCAGCATTCATGTCCTAGAGGCAGAAAGGTCTACCCCCCAAGATCATAGAATCTTGAAAGACCTCGGGACACCTGATTATGAAACTGATGAATCATAATTTTAGACAGGAGCTTTTGAGAGCAGCTAGGGGGAAGAGATTCCTTATGTACAGAGGAAGGCCCATCAGAATAACATCAGACCTGTCCACAGAAATCTGGCAAGTCAGAAAGGGCTGACAAGACGTATTCAGGGCACTAAATGAGAAGAACATGTAGCCAAGAATACTTATCCAGCAAGGCTGACATTCAAAATGGATGGAGAGATAAAGAGCCTCCAAGACTGGCAAGGTTTAAAAGAGTATGTGACCACCATGCTGGCACTACAAGAAATATTAAGGGGGGAGAGGTTTATAGAAGAAGAACCCAAGAGAGTCATAGAACAGAAATTTACAGGGACAATCTTTAGAAATAAGGACTTTACAGGCAACATGATGTCAATAAAAATGTATCTCTCAAAAAAAAAAACGTATCTCTCAATAATCACTCTGTATGCGAATCGCCTAAACACTCCCATAAAACAGCATAGGGTTGCAGATTGGATAAAACGATAAGACCCATCCATATGTTGTCTACATGAGACCCATTTTGAACCTAAGGATACATCCAGACTGAAAGTGAAGGGATGGAGAACCATCTTTCATGCCAATGGGCCTGCAAAGAAGGCTTGGGTAGCGATTCTCATATCAGATAAATTAGATTTTAAACTAAAGATTGTAGTCAGAGATACAAAAGGTCACTACATCATTCTTAAAAGGACTATCCACCAAGAAGATCTAACAATTGTAAATATTTATGCTCCCAATACAGAGCAGCCAACTACATAAGCCAACTAGTAATCAAGATAAAGACTCATATTGATATAAATACATTAATAGATGGGGATTTTAACACACCACTCTCAGTAATAGATCATCCAAAGATAAAATCAATAAGGAAACAACAGCATTTATGGGTCCTGCTTTTTGATCTGATCTGAAACCCTGTGCTGTTTGATGGGAGCTTTCAGTCTGTTCATGTTGACAATAACTATTAAAAGATGAATTTAGTGCCATAATATTGCTTATAAAGTTCCTGTTTCTGTAGATTGTCTCTGTAAATTTTTGGTCTATATTCTTCTTTTACAGACTCCCCACTATATTTCTTGCAGGGCCGGCTTGGTGGTCACATATTCTTTCAGTTTCTCCCTGCCCTGGAAGCTCTTTATCTCTCCGTCCATTATGAATCACAGCCTTGCTGGATAGAGTATTCTTGGCTGCACGTTCTTCTCATTTAGTACCCTGATTATGTCTTGCCAGCCCTTTCCGGCTTGCCAGGTCTCTGTGGATATGTCTGATGTTATTTCAATGTTCCTCCTTCTGTATATCAGAAATCTCTTACCCCTAACTGCTCTCCAGATAGCTTCTGTCCCTATAAGATTTGCAAGTTTCTCTGTTATATACTGGGGTGTTGGTCTGTTTTTATTGATTTGGAAGGGGTCCTTTCTCCCTCTCGGACAAGAATGCTTGTTTCCTTCCCCAAATTAAGGAAGTTCTGAGCTATGATTTGCTCATATATATCTTCTAGCCCTCTCTCTCTCCACCCCCTTAGCGATCCCAATAATTCTGACATTGCAATGTTTCATGGTGCCATTGATCTCTCTAAGTCTTTTCTCATGGGCTTCTAGCTATCTATCCCTATCTTCCTCAGCTTCCTTCCTTTCTATCAGCTTATCTTCTAGATCAGTTATTTGTTCTTCTGTGTCATTTATGCTGGCTGTTAGAGTATCCAGTTTAGACTGCATCTCATTCATAGGATTTTTTTAATTTGGCCTGATTCGATTTCATTTATGCCCTTAGAGATTCTTTCTTGCTGCTAATGCTTTTATCAGGCCTAGCTGTTGACTTCATAATTGGTACCCTGAAGTCTATCTCTGACATCTTGCTTGTATCCATATCCCTTAGATCTGTAGCAGAGCATGTCGTCTCTGGCTCTTTTCTTTTTTGGGAGTTCCTTCTCCTAGTTATTCTGTTGAGGGATGGTTGAGAGAATTTACAGAGTCCCAAATATCAACCATAACCAAGGCAAAATGCACCTACAAAAAAATCTGAAGTGGTAGAAACTATCACAGATATGCCACCAAAACCAAGATGATCCAAAACAATAAAAAAGAAAGGAGATAAGAGAAAAAAATAAAGAGGGGATCAGGAGAAAGATTATAATCTCTCAATGTGAACAGAGCAGGGGGTGTGGCTGTTCCTGCTTGATTTTTGGTCAGTATGTTAGAAGACACTATTTTCCAAAATTGCAAAGAAATCAGAACTTATATGTATACCAAGATAAAATTGAATAGAGTGAAAAACGGGCTTATATGGGGCATAAATCTATAAAAATATATAGAAAATAGAAATAAGAGTTATAGAAATAAAAATAAAAATAGAAACAAATATAGAGAAGGAAAATTAAAGTTAAGTGACTTAAAAATATAGGCTGGAAAATACAAATCTTTTTGAAATGGAAGCGGGATTAAAAAAAGGAAAGAAAAAATAAGAAAATAAACTAAAAATGAAATGTAAAATTTTTATCTGAAATATGAGTGAGCCAGGAGGAAACACCTGGACCTCCCTGTATTATTTTACTCTGGCACTGGAATTTTACAGTACTGTGGCAAGTAAGCTCATCATTCATAATCTGCCTTCTGGGTGAGGGGTATGCTTCTTAGCTTCTCAGGAGTCTTTTCCTGGGTGAAGTTGTTCCATCCCTTATCAGGGGGATGGGCTTAATGTGAGGTGATTGGCTGCATAGCTTTCGTTCCTTGTCATCTTTCTGCTTCTCTTTAGAGGGTCACAACAAATGTGGCCTTTCAGGAATCTCCGGCCCAGAGCTGCAATGTTGAGGTCCACCCCTCACCCCCATCAAATTCTACAGGCCAGTCCTTCTCCACCGCTGCATGTACCAGACTCTACACACTCATGCAATTCGTGCCACCCCCACCTCTCCCAGGGGAGTCATGGGGACCTGCAAGTATCTGCTTTGTGATTCTGCAATTGGTAACATCCATTGGCTCATACGTGCACCCTCTTCCACATCTCCCAGGTTATATTGTGTGCTGCCCCAGTGTTTCTTGGGGGTGACACTGCCCTGAATGCTGTTGCCCAGTCATGGGAGCAGGTCTTTATGTACCAAACTGATGAATCCCGTGATTCCCACCAGGTGCTCTTCTCCCAAGGGAGCCATGGGAACCCGTGAGCACCTCTGCACCATGTGACTCCACAACTGCCAGCAGCTGTGGGCTCGCATGTGCACCCTCCTCTGCAGCTCCTAGATGACACTGTGTGCTGCCCCACCCCTGGGTGGCCCCAGCATCTCCTCATAGGCCACTCTGCCCTGAAATCTGTCCTTGTCATGGGTGCAAGCAGTTCTATATCTCCCCTAAGATGTTTGACAGCCCACACCTTTTAGTCTTTTTCAGGATGGTCAGGCAGAGGGCGGCCTTCCTAACAGGTTGGCCCCACAGTTTATGGTGTTCAGAGCTGAAAGCCCCCTCTGGGCTTCCTGAACACAACCAGTCCCCCTATTCCATTGCTTAAGCACTCCATTGGTTTAGGCTCTCCCATTCTTCCTGAGTCTTCTAGAACCCCAAAACCACAATGGTCCACCTAGAATTTGGCCCTACTCACTCCCTGTGCCCTTTTCAGAAGAGGGTGCCTCTCACTAGGATGGATTTCCAAGGGTTTCTTATTTTTTGCTCCAGTGTTATATCAATTTCCAGTGGCAGGCTTGTGGAGGCTTCCTCCCCACTCTGCTTCTCTTCAGATATTTTTCCCAAACATTCGAGATTCCACACCTCCTACTTCAAAAAAAGTAGTCATTTTTCTGCTTGTGGAGATCCAGATAAATCTACTTACATCTCAGGTTTAATTCATGTATATTCAGAATGGTTTGATAGATATCCAGCTATACTTGAGGAACTAGATGAAATGAAGTCCTCCACTCAGTCACCATCATGCCCCCCTCTCCCAAAGTCCCTGTTTCTGTGTAAATTTCTGGTCTATATTACTCATGGGTTGTGTCTTCACTTATAGGGTCCCTCTTCCTATTTCTTGCAGGGCTGGCTTGGTTGTCACATATTCTCTCAATTTCTGAGTGTCCTGGAAACTCGTTATCTCTCCTTCCATTCTGAATGAGAGCCTTGCTGGATAAAGTATTCTTGGTTGCATGTTCTTCTCATTTAGTACCCTGAATATGTCTTTCCAGCTCTTTCTGTCTTGCCAGGTTTCTGTGGTTAGGTCTGATGTTATTCTGATGTTCCTCTCTCCATACATAAGAAATCTCTCCCTAGCTGCTCTCAGCATAGCTTCTTTGGCTTAAGATTTGCAAGCTTCACTATTATATGTCAGAGTGTTTATCTATTTTTATTGATTTTGAGAGGAGTCCTCTCTGCCTCATGGACATGAATGCTTGTTTCCTTCCCAAGATTAGGGAAGTTTTCAGTAATAATTTGCTCGAATAGACCTTCTAGAGTCTCTCTCCACCTCCTCTGAGATCCGTGTAATTTGGACATTGGTTTGTTTCAAGGCATTATGAAATTCCTGAAGCCTTCCTTCATGGGCAATTAGTTGTCTTTCTCTATTTTCCTCCACTTCATTCCTTTCTATTAGCCTGTTCTCTAGATCACTTATTCTCTCTTCTGTCCCATTTACCCTAGCTGTTAGAGCATTCAGTTTAAACTGCATCTCATTCATAGCATAGTTTGGCCTCTTTAGATCTTATTTCCACCCTTAGAGATTCTGTATTTTCATTTACACTTTTTAAAGCCTAGCTATTAACTTTTTGATTGCTATCCTGAATTTTATCTCTGACATCTTGCTTATATCCATATTGATTAGCTCTGTTGCAGAGAACACTGCCTCTGGTTCTTTCCTTTATTCTGCCCAGGAAAGGATGGCTGAGTGAATGAACAGAGTCCAAAATATCAACCATGAGCCAAGACATATTCATCCTGGAAAAAATGTGGAGTGGTTTGAAGCCATCAAAGAAAAGGAAATAAACCCAAGATGAGCCAAAACAATAAAAAGGGGGGGTAGATACTATAATCTCATAGGGTAGACAAAGCAGTGTGATCTTCTTGTTCCTGATTGGATTTTGGCTATAGTGAAAAAAGGACTAGAGTAAGGCATAAATCTATAAAATGTGGATGTGAGGGGGGAAAAGTTAAAAGGTAATTTAAAAATATAAGTTGGTAAAATAAAACTCTAGTTGCAATGGGGAAAATGTTCATAAAAATAAGAAATATAAAATTTTAGACTAAGGGATAAATGATTTGGGAGAAAACACCTGGAACTCAATATATTGCTTTCCCCTGGTGCTGGAGTTTTACAGTCCTGTCAGATATATAAGCCTGTCATTCACCAGTTCTTCCTGTCTGTCTTCAAGGGGAAGGGCCTGCTGTTTTGGCTTTCTAGTGTCTTGCTTGGGTGGAGTTACCCCACCCCTTGTCAGGGGGATGGGCTTAAGGTTAGCTGGTCTTCTGTGTGGCTTTTATTCCCTAGTGGCTTTCTTCACCTCTTCAGAAGGTCAGAACAAAACCAGCTGTGCCAGGATCTCTGGCCCAGAGCTGCAAGATCATGGTCCCCCTTCTTCAGTAAACTCTCCAAGTCAACCATACTTCTTTAGTAAGCCCTCCAAGTCAAACCATCTCCACTTCCATATTCACCAAACCCACAGACTCTCATCGTTTGCCCCCACTGCAATTATCCTGGGGGGAGCCCCCAGGGTCCATGAGCAACACTTCACTTTGTGTCTGCAACTGGGAGCTACTGGGAGCTTGCATGCATGCCCTCCTTCACTGCTCCCAGGTCACAGCTGGGTGCCATCCTACTATCCTTTCTGGGACCACCACTGCCCTGAGAGCTGTTGCTCAGTCATAGGCTCAGCTGTTTTGTCACTCCCAGGGATGTTAAATGGCCTACATGTCCCAGTCTTTTTCAGGGTGCTTAGGAAGAGAACAGCCTCCCTACTGGTCTGCCTTGCAGTTTATGGTAACTGGAGCTGAGAGTCCCTTCTGGGCTCACTGACCATAACCAGTTTTCCCACTCCACTGCTTGGACACTCTTTCAGATCAGGCAGCCCTGTTTTTCTTTGTTTCTGGTATCCTGAGACCACAGTGATGCACGTAAAATTCTGCTCTTTTAATCCCTGTTCCCTTTTCAGAAAGGGATGTCTCTCCCTGGAGAAGGTTTCTAATGGTTCTGATTTTTGCACTTCTGGTAGCCAGCTTATGGAGGCTCCATCCTGTCTTTTTATCTTCCAACATTTCCTGGAGATTCATGATTCTGCACTTCCTACCTTGCAAAAAGCTGTTGTTTTTCCATTTGTAGAGTTCCAGATGTATTTTCTTACATCTCAGGCTGAATTTATGTGTGTTTAGAATGGTTTTATAGATATACAGCTAAATATGAGGGACTAGATGAACTGAGGTCACTTACTCTCCCACCATCTTGCCTCCCCCCTTTTTTTAATTTAAAGTCAATTAACCAACATGTAGTATATCATGAGTTTCAGTTGTAGTGTTCAAGAATTCATCAGTTGCATATAACAACTGTTATTATTGTTGTCTAAAAACAAATAACCAATCAAGGGCAGAACACAGATTTATATCCAGGCCTGAATCTAAAGCTTGTGTTCCCTTCCTAATATTGCTGTGCTTAATACAGAAAAAGGTTGTAGGGGGAGCACTGCCACAAACTGGCTCTACGACTTAGTGTGATATACTGTATCACTTTGAATCTCATTAGTTTCTTATCTGTAAATTGGGATAAGGATAGATGAAATTCAGATTGTTCTGCATGTAATCTAGAGGAAGAAATTGGATGTCTAGATATAAGGGACTCTAAATAGTTAGTTGATTGACCAATACAAATCAGTTTCATCCTTTGCAAGACAGTTGAACAGGTATACCAATAACCCTCAATATGTTTATGCTGTTTAGTCTGGGCAACCCCACTTAGGCAGTGTGGAATAGTGGGTGGCATTAGAGAGCCCTGCATTCAAGTGTTTACATCCCATTTACTAGTTCTGTAGTCTTGGGCAAGTTAATACCCGAACCTCAATTTCTTTCTTTTTTTCTTTTTACAAATAGGATAATAACACCCAACGTTTTTACCCTTTCCTAAGGTAACAAAATATAATAATATGAAAAAAAGTTTTGAATAAAGAAAAAATTTTCTCCCATTGCCCTATCCACATAATACAGTACTCTTTGTGGTTCTGCACCACTGATGGTCACCTCTTAAGGCAGTATCCACAGGAGAGAGAAACTAAAGACAAAAACAGGCTAAAGCCAGAGGCCAGTGTCTAGTGTGTAGAGCAAGAGCACCCATGGGATGGGCTGGAGCAAAGATGAAAGCCAAGTACTAATGCAGAGGACAGGAGATGCTAAACCTGAGTGATGAATAACAGCTAGGCAGTACCTAAAAACCAGAGAGCACAGAGAGCCAGTGGGAGGAAAACAATGTGCTCTATAGGAGCCTCCTTCCAAAGCTTTGTGGCTCTTTCATTTAGGCAGGCTTCAAATGGTGTTAAAGGTCTTTGAAACTGTGCCAGTATACTTTGTGCATGTATACGTTGAAAAATTCAACCTAACTGTATATACTTTTTAATTGAGTATATCTTCAACATTTTCCATGTCACAAGTCTTCATAATGATTCTTTTAATGGCTTCCTACATATTGCAATTTTGCTCATAGTCCAGAATGAGTATTCCTGCATATTAACTTTTTGTTTCCTCTAATTATTTCCTTAGAATAAATTCACAGGTGTGCACTTACTGAACCAGAGAGTATACAATTGGGATTTAACAACCATATATAGTTTTTTTTTTTAGGAAAAGAAATGAACTATAGTTCTTCCATTACCCTTCCTCTTCTGGAAGAGAGGAGTAGACCCTGTAGAGCAGTGCTGTTCAATTAACCACATGTGATGGCTTAAAGTTAAATTAATTAAAATTAAATAAAATTCAAAATTCAATTCTTCAGCTGATTTAGCCACATTTCAAGTACCCTGTATCTACATGTGCCTAGTGTATGGGAAAGTATAGATATAGAACATTTCCATCATTGTAGAAAATTTAATGGACAATGCTCCTTTAAAAGTTTCTCAAGGGTCATGTTTAGCATCTCGGGTGGGAGTTATTTGTGGTGTGGGACTTTCCTGTGCACTGAGAGTCTATTTAGCATCTCTGGCCCTTGCCCACTACATGCCAATAGTGCTCTTTCTTGAATCAGTCTAATAACAAAAACCATAACATTATCCCCTTTTGAGACCCACTGACCTTCAATCGTAGAATAAAGGATCTTCTACTTTTGGGGGAGGCTGGAGAAAAAAAGGCTTAGAAAGATGGCTTAGAAAAATAGACTTGGCTGAGGGCCTAAGTCCATACTCCATTCCCATTTTCCTCTCTTTTCCTGCTCATCTGTTTCTTGCTTTTGGTAATTGTAGGAACAAGACTCTGCAGATGGAGAAGATCAAGTCACGTTTGAAGGCTGAGTTTGAGGCCCTTGAATCAGAGGAGAGGCACCTGAAGGAATATAAGCAGGAGATGGACCTGCTGCTACAGGAGAAGATGGCCCATGTGGAGGAACTCCGACTGATCCATGCTGATATCAACGTGGTATGTGGATGGCTTCCCGAAGCCTACCTCTGGGCCCTTTGAGGAATAAACAGTAGTGAGTACTATGGCCTCTGCTTGAGATGTGGCTGAGGCCAACTTGGGGAAGTAAGCATCAGTTGTGATGGAATGGAAGAATCCAGGAGTTCGAGATCTAGCTCTGGCTCTGTCACTGACTGACCATATATCACTGGACAAGTCCCTCTTTCTCCTGGGCCCCATTTTCTCACTTTACTATGACAGGGATTCAGTCACCTCTAAGGTCTCTTTCAGCACTAATGTGTTCTTATCCTGGGAGTCTGGGAGTTGAGAGATAGCCTTGGAGTAATGCAGAGCAGGCAGCTGCCTCTGAGGTCTAGCTCAAAGGGCTCCAAATCTTCCAAGTAAGCTAAACAATCCTTGTCAGCCTACTAAAGTGTAGCCCCCTCATTAGAGTTTCTCTTTTGGAGATACCTGAAGCAGGGGAATAAACTGCCTGCTAAGGTGATAAAGTTCCCCAATTTTTGGAGTTATTCAAGGATAGTCTGAATGATCACCTGTCTGGACTACAGAATTGATGAACCAGGAGGAAAAATGGAAGTGTTGACTTATAAAGTCCTCTCTAATCCTTAGAGCCTAGGACAATGAGAAACATTTTTCTTTTTCTTTTTTTTTTTTTTTAGAAATTACATTTGAGGGGTGCCTGGGTGGCTTAGTGGGTTAAAGCCTCTGCCTTCAGCTCAGGTCATGATCCCAGGGTCCTGGGATCGAGCCCCACATTGGGCTCTCTGCTCAGCAGGGAGCCTGCTTCCTCTTCTCTCTCTCTGCCTGCCTCTCAGCCTACTTGTAATCTCTGACTGTCAAATAAATAAATACAATCTTTAAAACAAAAAAGAAATTACATTTGAAGTTTTTATTATTCTTGGAAAACTTATTTCTATGGCAATACTTATTTCCTCACATTGCCAAGCCTGGGATCTTAAAGGAAATAGGACTATGATTTGGATAGTAGGTACTTGGTATTTTCTATCATAAGATCACAGGATTCCAGGGTTTCATGAGCTGCTGCCAGCGAACAGAGTATACAAATCCAATACACATAAAAAAGTATTAGTCACAAAGGGGCTGAAAATCTAAGCCAGTGGAAGTCAAACTTAAGCATGAATCCAGTTCACCTGAAAAGGTTCCTGAAACATAGATTATTGGACTCTACCCCAGGATTTCTGATTTCTATATGTCTGGGGCCATGCTTAAGAATTTTCATTCCTAATGAGTTTCCAGATGATGCTAATGCTGCTGATTTGGTGACTACATTTTGAAAACCAGCCTTGGAAGCTTAAGCCCTGTGTCTTTGTCTATGCTTTCCCCCTAAGAAGCATTTCTCTGGGGAAGTTTCTTAAGTTTCTTCTTTCTGAGTCTCAATTCTCTGATCAGTAAAATGATGGTGGGATGGACTAAATGAACTCTTAAGTGCTCATTTAAGGTGCTATATTTGAATAATAACTAACATTTATTGAGAGTTTACTCTGCAGTAGCCCCTTTACTGATAGCTTTATATAAATTCAATCACTGAATCTTTATAAGATTTATATGAGGTAGATACTGTTATTCTTTTTCCAATCCAGGCAGTGAGTTTTCTCAAGTTTATTGTTTCTCAAATCAGTCTGGATTAGAGATGTAGAAACTATTGTTATCATCTTATAAAAATGGAAAAAAACCAAGGCTTGACAAGAGCCACATAGAATAAATATATGGTAAATGAAGGACTTAACCATAGATTGGTCTGGATCTGGGGCCTGGGCTATTTTATTCACTTAGCTGTAGATCCTTGCAGAGAATGATAGTGTCTTTTCTCTGTACCTACCTCACTCTGTGTTCCAGATGGAAAACACCATCAAACAGTCTGAGAATGACCTAAATAAGTTGCTAGAGTCTACCCGGCGGCTACATGATGAGTATAAGCCACTGAAGGAACATGTCGATGCCCTACGCATGACTCTAGGCCTGCAGAGGCTCCCTGACCTATGTGAAGAGGAGGAGAAGCTCTCCTTGGAGTAAGCTGCCTATTTCCTGTCCCTGTAACTTACACACAACACATACACATACAAACACATACACACACAAAAATACAGAGGTGCATAGGTACACATAAAGCCTTATTTAAAAGTCATGTAACACAGTCCTAGCTTCAGGCCTGTTAGTTACGGACTCATTTTATGACCTTGGGCAAGTCTCTGTGTATCAAAGTTAGGATGATTAGACTAGTAGTACCAAGTAATTTTTAAAATTCTTTGTGCAATTTTGATAACACAAGACTGTGTCTATGACTGTGTGTGTGTGTGTGTGTGTGTGTGCGCGCGCGCGCGTGTGACTCAGGTCACCTCACAAGTCAAGGTCTAACAGGGGCATCTAGAAATCTTTGAAAACATAGAAGCCTGGGCATTTATGGTCTTCAGGGGCTAGCCTGCAGCTTCATCTTAAGACCCAGAATTAAGAACTACACTAATCTTACAGAGAGAGTTCAATTCAGTAGAAGGAAGCACACTTCCTTAAAGTAGGGCAGGCTGTCTGTGAAAGTGGTGAGCATCATATTCCTAGAAGTATGTCAACAAAGGCCTGAGGATACTTAATGAGACTATTGTAAGGGTTCATGGGATGAACAATAGGCAAATGCCCTTTAAAGACTTTGCTAGCCCTGGTAGTCTTTATTTTCTGGATCTGTCAAAACCAAGGAGGAGGAAGATTACCCTTCCCAGCAGACAATGGCCCAGATACCCAATGAGAAGAATCTTTCCTGGGGAGTGTGCAGAAACTCTATAGTGAGCCACAGCCCAACCCCTTTGGTTCTGTGGCATGGAGTCTTTAAGAGGGGCAAGGTTATCCTTGCTTTCAGAATGATCCAGCTAATGTCTTTCATCTCCAAAGTTACTTTGAGAAGCAGAAAGCGGAGTGGCAGACGGAGCCTCAGGAGCCCCCCATCCCTGAGTCTCTGGCCGCTGCAGCCGCTGCTGCCCAGCAACTCCAAGTGGCTAGAAAGCAGGACACTCGGCAGACAGCCACCTTTAGGCAGCAGCCCCCACCTATGAAGGTAAGTGATCTGGCTAGGGGTTGTGGAGGAAGCAAAGTATCTTCATGGAGCCCCATGGAAGGCTAGGACTGGGGCTTTGTGGTTACCAATTTGGTGCCTTTCTAAAGTAGCCTTTGCTTGGGACACAGAGGAAGGGTTGGTGTTTACGTGCTATAGCAGACCATCTCATTTTATTGTTTCATATTCCCTAAGGGGCTACAATGCAGGAAAGTTGGTGGCTCTCCTAAGCATAATTTTTAAAAGTTAGAAATAAGACCTGTGCAAATATATAGTGACAATGTGTTGTTAATGAGGTAGTCATCAGGATTACAAAACTGGTTCCAAAAGCATTTGAGAAACAGATAACTATATAGTAAGAAAAGGAAAGGAATGCTGAACTAATTTTGCAAAATTAAATACAGAACTGGTTGATGTCCTACAGGGCAATAAACTATAACCTTTGTGATTATCTTTTCTTTGGAACAGAAATATTCTGCATTTCTACTGGGCAAAAACCATTTGTAGCTTATTAGCATAAGTCACAGTTTGGGCCCTGATCAATAGTAAATAGTCAAACAAAGGGACAGTCTCCTAGAGCAGGGGTCAGCAAACTAGAACCCACAGGCCAAGTCTGACTTGCTCCCAGTTTTTGTAAATAAAGGTTTACTGGCATACACATATGTTTTTTTGTGTGTGTTTATGTATTATCTGTAACTTCTTTCATGTAAAACAATTATAGTTGAGTAGTTGCAGCTAACACAATGTAATATGAAAAGTCTAAAATATTTACTTTCCTGGCATTTGCAGAGAAAGTTTACTGATACCTATCCTAGAGAATTAAATAATCCTTAATAGGGCCTGTTGGTCCATGTTCCAATATAATGTTAAAATGCTATGTAATTCTCATTTTGCCTTATTTCCAAATTCTGGATATTTTACCTCAATAACTCTCTTTGACCCTCATCTCCTTATAACCTTTACTTCCCTTACATCTGGCACTGACCTCTTTACTTGGGTCTCACTTGTTGAGAAGTAGTAGTAATCTCTTCCTGTTGGGAAGTTATAATTTCTTTCTGGACCCTTGGGGATCAGAAGGCTGAACCATTGTCTAGAAGAATCTAATTACTAACTTTCTTTATCCTGTGTTCTTCCACCAGGCCTGCTTGTCATGTCATCAACAAATTCATCGAAATGCACCTATATGTCCTCTGTGCAAAGCCAAGAGCCGGTCCCGGAACCCCAAAAAGCCAAAACGGAAGCAGGACGAATGAAGAGATGGAGAACACATAGAGCTCTGCTACCATAACCCTTCCTCTTGGCCAGAGTGATTAATGTCCTTATTTGAAACCACCCTACCCCAACTCTACTGAGTTTTCTATTTGATGTGATGGAAACATGACCCCTCTCACTTTGTTCTTATTTCTTTCTTCTCTTGGGGTTTCTGACTTAAGAAGAGATATGGTTCAGGTGCCAGTGACAGTGTATCTGATGAGCCCTTCTCTCCCACCCACATTTTAATCCCTGCCCTTGTTCGAAGCTGAGGGAAGGGCAGAAGGGCCAGATATGATTCTCTCCTCTTGTGTCTGAGGCCTGGGGCCTAAGGGTTGAGGGCTGGAGGAGGACCTTGTTTCAGGTGAAGGCTCCAGTGTGCCCCCTCCCTGTACTTTTGCCTTAGGCTCTGAAGGGACAACAGTCTTCTTGCTGGACTTTCCAGAAGACTTGGTGTATATATCTTCCTCATATGCCCCCTAATTTCATCTCATCTAAGCAAGGCCCAGAGGAAAGTTGGACAAGCCCTCCTTTCCATTCATTTGAGAGGCTTGGCTGCTATTATGGAGTTCACTTCCATGCCAGTCCCCCAGATATGCTGAAGTTCTCAAACACAGGTTGTGTGTCCAGAGATCTTGAGGCCTGCAGGCTTTTCCCATTACCTTCATTTTTCAAATCAGTTGCAGAAATTCCCTCTGCAAGTCCTAAATAACTTGCTGCCTAAATCATTGGGCTCTACCATAGGGAAACTTTAGGATGAGAAGGGCCCAGCACATCTGTTTTACCAAATGTTGAAAACCACTTTTGTTCAAAACCATTATTCTGGCATTTACTCAATGATATATCCTAGGGGTTAGAGGCATGAGTTGAGATTCAAGTGAGTGCTGACCATTTTACATATGTAAAAGGGTGGGACTTCCCTTCCATTCATCTCTCCCTCTCTTGAGTCTGCCCTCTTATGTAAGGTAAGGTAGTCTCAGCTCAGGTCAGCTGCAGGCTATCCCCTTTCCAATAGATTCTGTTGGTGGCCTTCCCTTACAAAAGAAAAGGCACTGGACTCCCCAGGCCTTCAGTTCTCCTCTCTACCAAAATCAGATTGCTAGTCAAGTCACTCTCAGACTTAAAGGACAGAGATAGGGGTTGTCTTTAGATCCAAGTCTCAGTCCCTGACTGGGTAAAGGGGGTATTTTCCCTTCCTTTCTTAACTGTAATTTTAAGTTGCCCCAGTGGTTTTTTTTTTTTATTCATACTATAAAAAGTTCCTCCACTCTTTGAAAGTAAGAGTGTTATGTCTGTACAAATTCTTTTAAATAAACATTTGTTCATTGAAGTGAATGCTGACAATTGTAAGTACCAAGTAATAGAAAAGATACAGTGACTTTTCCCTTTCTGGGTAGCTCTTAACTTTTACTCACTCAACCCTGTAAGTAAAGGAACCAAACATACCAATGCACAATAATTTATTATTGTTATAATTCTCATTTATTCACTATTTACACTGTGCCAGATCTCTGCAAGATGTTTTATGTACATGATTGTATTTAATTTTTAAAACAATCTTTCAAGCTAAGTATTTTTATTACCATTTTCCAAAAAGGTAAACCAAAGCACAGAGAAATTAAATAACTTGCCCAGAGTTGAATAACTGGTAAGATACTAAATAACTTAAATACATACATACATACATACATACATAACTTAAATAAATAAATAAGTTAAATAACTGGTTAAGTAACTGGGCTTTAAAGAACTAAAGAGAAATTTCAAGATTTGAATCCAGATTTGATTCTAGAGCCCATATGTTTCTACTCTTCTCTATGATCATTTTATTTCTTTAAGCCATTCTCCCTTTGGGATGGCTTGATGATAGGAGTAGTTGAAATAACTCTAAACTAGAAATTAAGGTCTAGGAATCCAGTGATCGATGCAAGAATACAATGGCCTGGTTCCCCATAGAGATATAATAGGGAACAACAGTGAAAGACCATTGTAGTTTCAGAGCAAGACCATCCTAGTTTCAGAGTTCTCCATAGGGTGTACTGAGGTTTCCATTAAGACTGGACTGTAGTTCATCAGCACCCTCTGCTTAACCTTGCCTTCTCTAATGTTTCTCCTCTACAAGTGTTAATTCCAAGGCCTCCCTAATTAACATCCTGTACATTAAGTAGTCCCATAGCTTCCCAGTAACCCATTAGCTGACCAAAATGCCTCTGTGCCTCAGTGTCCTCAGAATATAATAATACCCACTTCTGGGGCTGTTGTAAGAGATGTTAGGTACATAGTAAGTACTCAATAAGTGCTAATTTCCTTCAGATATATTGAATGACTAGTCAAAGAAATACTATTTTTCTTACCTGATATTATGTCATCACCCCAGATTTTGTTCATCTATGAGCATGCTTTTGAGGTGGCCTGGGCTCACTGTGGGCAAAGGGAGGACACTCAGCTGTGTGACTGGGGGTATATCCTAACCTGTATAGGCCTCAGTAGGTCCCTATAAGTATATGAGAGGTGGTTAATTGATCTGCATCCTTGGACACTGGAGGTCAGATGTGTTAATTCTAAAAGTCAATTTTCACACCACTAAATAGATAGCCATTTCCCAGAGATGCTTCTGAATGGGAAGGAACAATCACGTGTTGAGCATCTATACCTGTTAGCCACCGAGTGGGGTTCTATTACCTTACTTAGTTTCCTTGGTTCATTTATCAACTGTTGTGAAACAAACCAAAACTTAGTGGTTTTAAAGCCACTCATGATCTGCAATTTATACAAGACTTGCTGGGAATAGCTTATTTATATTGCATGTGATGTTGCCTCAGACAGCTTGGCTAGGTCTGAAAGATCCATGATGTCGACACTCTCATGTCTGGCACCTCAGCTGGGCTGCCCAGTCTTCCCACATGCCTTATTAGTATTTTATCCTCCACAGCCTCCCCTCCTTTTGGCCTTTCTTCTAAGTAGATTAGTCATGTTTTTTCATGTGGTGCCAGGCTTCCAAAGGGTAAAAAACAAAGCCTTTTGTGGCATAAGACCAGAAAGTGATATAGCAATACTGCTGCTGCACTATAGCAGTCTAAACAAGTCACACAGCTAACCCAGATTTAAGAAGTGGGGAATATCCTAACGGGAAGGGCGACATGCTTGTCAGAGATGGGAGAGATTGCTGGCCATATCTGCAGACAATCCATCACAATTCCCAACAACCTTGCAAGGAAGGTGTTATTTGTGCCCATTTTATAAATGATGAAACTGTGGCTCAAAGAGGTAAATTAATTGCCCAACAACTAAGAAAAATGCACAGCCCAGGTCCCTCTTACTCTAAGGCTGTGTTGCTTCTACCTAACTACACTACTGGCATGAAGTCTGAGACCTGCTTAAAGCAAAATGGAATTAAAAATAGAATGAAATAAGAAAACAATGGGGATGGACAAGAGAGAAAATTTGAGGGGCACCTGAGTGGCTCAGTCAGTTAAGTGTTTGCCTTCAGCTCAGGTCATGATCCCAGAGTCCTGGAATCAAGTCCCACATCAGGCTCCCTGCTCCCCCTACCCTTCCCCCTGCTCATGATCTCTCCCTCTAAGGCTCAGATAAATAAATAAAGTCTTTGAAAAATGAAAAAAAGATAGAGAAAAGGTTGAGAAGGTGGAGAGTAAAGGAAGTTAATTGCATGGTAGAATTATTTACACTTCAAGCACCTTTTCAACATTCTCTTTTGATGCTTATATACTTATGTTAATACCCTGTACTGCTAGTACAGCGTGTATTATTATCATCCATATTTTAAAGATGAGACCCAGAGAGGGGAATGGACTTGACCAAAGTCACAAAGCAAGTTAAGAGCAACTAAAACCACAACTAGAACTCTGGTCTTCCAGTCTTGGAATAACCCAGTCTGAGGACTTCTTTACATTTTTGACACAGTGGGGATGATTTTTTTTTTAACTTGAAGTTTTGTGTTTTCTTACCATATTTCATTTTTTTTAAATTCAAAATTTGACTTAAAATT
This sequence comes from Mustela nivalis, assembly GCF_964662115.1. Lineage (NCBI taxonomy): Eukaryota > Metazoa > Chordata > Mammalia > Carnivora > Mustelidae > Mustela > Mustela nivalis. The sequence goes on from NC_139040.1 coordinate 74,372,611, forward strand.
CAAGTTAACACATAATGTAGTATTAGTTTCAGGGGTAGAATTTAGTAATTTATCGCTTACATTTAACACCCAATGCTCATTACAAGTGCCCTCCTTAATGCCTAAAACCCATTTACCACAACCCCCCCACCCACAACCCCTCCAGAAATCATGAGTTTTTCCCCTATACTTACGAGTCTCTTAGTATTTGCCTCCCTCTCTAATTTTATCTTATTTTATTTTTCCTTCCTTTTCTATTTTGATCTGTTTTGTTTCTTGAATTCCATATATGAGTTAAATCATAGTATTTTTCTTTCTCTGACTCATTTTTATTAGCATAATACACTCTAGTTCCATGCATGTAATTGTAAATGGCAAGATTTCCTTTTTTATGGCTAATATTCCATTAAATGTATATACCACATCATCTTTATCCATTCAACCATTGGTGGATATTTGTGCTGTTTCCATATTTGGGCTACTGTGGATAGTGTTGTAAACATTGTGGTGAATTTACCTCTTTGAATCACTATTTTTGTATCCTTTGATTAAATACCAGGTAGGGCAACTTGTGGGTCACATGGTAGTTCCAATTTACCTTTCTGAGGAATCTCCATACTGCATCAGTTTGCATTACCCCCCTCCAAACAGTGTAAGAGGGCTCTCCATTCTCTGCATCCTTGCCAAAATCTGTTGTTTCTTCAGTTGTTAATTTTAGCTATCTTTTTAAAAATAAATTTTTAATTTATATTTAAATGTAAATTTTTAAATATAAACTATTTATTTAAATTCAATTTAGTTAACATATACTATATTCTTGGTTTAGAATTTAGTTATTGGGTAGAATTTACTGATTCATCAGATGCATATAACTCCAAGGGTTCATTACATGCATTAATGTAATGCCCATCACCAATTTGCCTTCTGCCCACCAATCTCCCCTCCAGCAACCCTCAGTCTGTTTCCTAGAGTTCAGCATCTCTTACAGTTTGCCTTGCTCTCTATTTTCTGTTATTTTATTTTTCCTTCCCTTCCCCTGTGTTGAGCTGTTTTGTTTCTGAAATTTTACATATGAGTGAAATTGTGTGGTATTTGTCTTTCTCTGACTGACTTATTTCGCTTAGCACTTCACCTTCTACTTCAACTGATGTCCATGCAAATGGCATGATTTCGTTTTTTGATTTCTGAGTGACATCCCATTACATATATATATGTATATATATGTATATATACACACACACATACAAACACACATATATGTATATATATGTACAGATATACACACACATATGTATATATGAATGTGTGTGTGTATATATATGAATGACATCCCATTTTATATATATATATATATATATACATATATATATATGAAATTCATATATATATGAATGACATCTTTATCCATTCATCTTCTGATAGACAACTGGGTTATTTCCATATTTTGGCTATTGTGGGCATTGCTGCTATAAACATTGGGATGCCACTTCAAATTACTGATTCTACCTTGTGGATAAATACCTAGTACTGCAGGTGCTGTGTCATGGTGTAGCTCTATTTTTAACTTTTTGAGGAACATCCATTCTGTTTTACAGAGTGGCTGTGCCAGTTTGCATTCCCAAAAACACTGTAAGAGGGATCCCCCACCTCCCCAAACTCACAAGCATCTTTTTTTTTTCCTAAATTCTTAATTTTAGCAATTCTGATTGGTGTGAGTAGTATCTCATTGTGGTTTTTTTTTTTTTTTTGTATGTCCCTGATGCCAAGAGATGTTGACCATTTTTTCATATGTCTGTTGGCTTCTTTGGAAAATGTCTGTTCATGTCTTCTGTTCATTTTTTGACCGGATTACTTATTTTGGGGGTGTTGGGTTTCATAAGTTCTTTACAGATCTTGAATACTAGCCCTTTATCTGATATATCACTTGTAAATATCTTCTCCTAACATAGGTTGCCTTTTAGACTTTTTATTGTTTCTTTGCTCTGCAAAAGCTTTTTATTTAGATGAGGTCCCAATAGTTCATTTTTCCTTTTGTTTCTCTTGAATTTTGAGCCATGTCTCACAAAAAAATTGTTCCACTGTAGGTCAAGGAGGTTGCTGCCCATGTTCTCCTCTAGGATTTTAATGGATTGCTGTCTCACAATTAGGTCTTTATTCCATTTTGTGTTTATTTTTGGGTATGGTGTACAGTGGTCTAGTTTCATTTTTCAGCATGTGGCTGTCCAATTTTCACAGCACCATTTGTTGAAGAGACTCTATTTTTTATATTGGATATTTTTTACTGCTCTGTTGAAGCTTAGTTGACCATAGAGTTGAGGGTCCTTTTTTGGGCTCTCTCTTATGTTCATTAATCTGTGTGTCTGGTTTTGTGCCAGTACCATGCTTTCTGGATTACAGCTTTGTAACATAGCTTGAAGTCAGGCACTGTGAGTCCCCTGGTTCGATTTTCTTTATCTTTTTCTTTTTTTTTTTTTTTATTTTCTTATACCTGCTTTTCTTTTTTTTTTTTTTAGAGACATTATATAATTTTTTATTTTTTATAAACATATATTTATATCCCCAGGGTACAGGTCTGTGAATCACCAGGTTTACACACTTCACAGCACTCACCAAAGCACATACCCTCCCCAATGTCCATAATCCCACCCCCTTCTCCCAAACCCCCTCCCCCCAGCAACCCTCAGTTTGTTTTGTGAGATTAAGAGTCACTTATGGTTTGCCTCCCTCCCAATCCCATCTTGTTTCCTTTATTCTTCTCGTACCCACTTAGCCCCCATGTTGCATCACCACTTCCTCATATCAGGGAGATCATATAATAGTTGTCTTTCTCTGCTTGCCTTATTTCGCTAAGCATGATACGCTCTAGTTCCATCCATGTTGTCGCAAATGGCAAGATTTCATTTCTTTTGATGGCTGCATAGTATTTCATTGTGTATATATACCACATCTTCTTGATCCATTCATCTGTTGATGGACATCTGGGTTCTTTCCATAGTTTGGCTATTGTGGACATTGCTGCTATAAACATTTGGGTACACGCGCCCCTTTGGATCACTACATTTGTATCTTTAGGGTAAATACCCAATAGTGCAATTGCTGGGTCAAGGGCAGTTCTATTTTCAACATTTTGAGGAACCTCCATGCTGTTTTCCAGAGTGGCTGCACCAGCTTGCATTCCCACCAACAGTGTAGGAGGGTTCCCCTTTCTCCGCATCCTCTCCAGCATCTGTCATTTCCTGACTTGTTGATTTTAGCCATTCTGACTGGTGTGAGGTGATATCGCATTGTGGTTTTGATTTGTATTTCCCTGATGCCGAGTGATATGGAGCACTTTTTCATGTGTCTGTTGGCCATCTGGATGTCTTCTTTGCAGAAATGTCTGTTCATGTCCTCTGCCCATTTCTTGATTGGATTATTTGTTCTTTGGGTGTTGAGTTTGCTAAGTTCTTTATAGATTCTGGACACTAGTCCTTTATCTGATATGTCCTTTGCAAATATCTTCTCCCATTCTGTCAGTTGTCTTTTGATTTTGTTAACTGTTTCCTTTGCTGGGCAAAAGCTTTTGATCTTGATGAAATCACAATAGTTCCTTTTTGCCCTTGCTTCCCTTGCCTTTGGCGTTGTTCCTAGGAAGATGTTGCTGCGGCTGAGGTCGAAGAGGTTGCTGCCTGTGTTCTCCTCAAGGATTTTGATGGATTCCTTTCGCACATTGAGGTCCTTCATCCATTTTGAGTCTATTTTTGTGTGTGGTGTAATAAAATGGTCCAATTTCATTTTTCTGCATGTGGCTGTCCAATTTTCCCAGCACCATTTTTGAAGAGGCTGTCTTTTTTTCATTGGACAGTCTTTCCTGCTTTGTCAAAGATTAGTTGACCATAGAGTTGAGGGTCTATTTCTGGGCTCTCTATTCTGTTCCATTGATCTATGTGTCTGTTTTTGTGCCAGTACCATGCTGTCTTGATGATGACAGCTTTGTAATAGAGCTTGAAGTCCTGAATTGTGATGCCACCAACGTTGGCTTTCTTTTTCAATATCCCTTTGGCTATTCGAGGTCTTTTCTGGTTCCATATAAATTTTAGAATTATTTGTTCCATTTCTTTGAAAAAGATGGATGGTACTTTGATAGGAATTGCATTAAATGTGTAGATTGCTTTAGGTAGCATAGACATTTTCACAATATTTATTATTCCAATCCAGGAGCATGGAACATTTTTCCATTTCTTTGTGTCTTCCTCAATTTCTTTCATGAGTACTTTATAGTTTTCTGAGTATAGATTCTGTGGCTCTTTGGTTAGGTTTATTCCTAGGAATCTTATGGTTTTGGGTGCAATTGTAAATGGGATTGACTCCTTAATTTCCCTTTCTTCTGTCTTGCTGTTGGTGTAGAGAAATGCAACTGATTTCTGTGCATTGATTTTATATCGTGACACTTTACTGAATTCCTGTACAAGTTCTAGCAGTTTGGGAGTGGAGTCTTTTGGGTTTTCCACATATAGTATCATATCATCTGCGAAGAGTGATAATTTGACTTCTTCTTTGCTGATTTGGATGCCTTTAATTTCCTTTTGTTGTCTGATTGCTGAGACTAGGACCTCTAGTACTATGTTGAATAGCAGTGGTGATAATGGACATTCCTGGTGTGTTCCTGACCTTAGCGGAAAAGCTTTCAGTTTTTCTCCATTGAGAATGATATTTGCGGTGGGTTTTTCATAGATGGCTTTGATGATATTGAGGTATGTGCCCTCTATCCCTACACTTTGAAGAGTTTTGATCAGGAAGGGATGCTGTACTTTGTCAAATGCTTTTTCAGCATCTATTGAGAGTATCATATGGTTCTTGTTCTTTCTTTTATTGATGTGTTGTATCACATTGACTGATTTGTGGATGTTGAACCAACCTTGCAGCCCTGGAATAAATCCCACTTGGTCGTGGTGAATAATCTTTTTAATGTACTGTTGAATCCTATTGGCTAGTTTTTGTTGAGTATTATTGCATCTGTGTTCATCAAGGATATTGTTCTATAGCTCTCTTTTTTGGTGGGATCCTTGTCTGGTTTTGGGATCAAGGTGATGCTGGCCTCATATAATGAGATTGGAAGTTTTCCTTCCATTTCTATTTTTTGGAACAGTTTTAGGAGAATAGGAATTAGTTCTTCTTTAAATGTTTGGTAGAATTCCCCCGGGAAGCTGTCTGGCCCTGGGCTTTTGTTTGTTTGGAGATTTTTAATGACGGTTTCAATCTCTTTACTGGTTATGGTTCTGTTCAGGATTTCTATTTCTTCCTGGTTCAGTTGTGATAGTTTATGTTTCTAGGAATGCATCCATTTCTTCCAGATTGTCAAATTTATTGCCGTAGAGTTGCTCATAGTATGTTCTTATAATAGTTTGTATTTCCTTGGTGTTAGTTGTGATCTCTCCTCTTTCAGTCATGATTTTATTTATTTGGGTCCTTTCTCTTTTCTTTTTGATAAGTCGAAACAGGGGTTTATCAATTTTATTAATTCTTTCAAAGAACTAGCTCCTACTTTCGTTGATTTGTTCTATTGTTTTTTTGGTTTCTATTTCATTGATTTCTGCTCTGATCTTTATGATTTCTCTTCTCCAGCTGGGCTTAGGGTTTCTTTCTTGTTCTTTCTCCAGCTCCTTTAGGTGTAGGGTTAGGTTGTGTACCTGAGACCTTTCTTGTTTCTTGAGAAAGGCTTGTACCACTATATATTTTCTTCTCAGGACTGCCTTTGTTGTGTCCCACAGATTTTGAACCGTTGTATTTTCATTATCATTTGTTTCCATGATTTTTTTCAATTCTTCTTTACTTTCACAGTTGACCCATTCATTCTTTAGAAGGATGCTATTTAGTCTCCATGTATTTGGGTTCTTTTCAAACTTCGTTTTGTGGTTGAGGTCTAGCTTTAGAGCATTGTGGTCTGAAAACATGCAGGGAATGATCCCAATCTTTTGATACTGGTTGAGTCCTGATTTAGGACCAAGGACGTGATCTATTCTGGAGAATGTTCCATGTGCACTAGAGAAGAATGTGTATTCTGTTGCTTGGGGATGAAATATTCTGAATATATCTGTGATGTCCATCTGGTCCAGTGTGTCGTTTAAGGCCTTTATTTCCTTGCTGATCTTTTGCTTGGATGATCTGTCCATTTCAGTGAGGGGAGTGTTAAAGTCCCCCACTATTATTGTATTATTGTTGATGTGTTTCTTTGATTTTGTTATTAATTGGTTTATATAGTTGGCTGCTCCCACGTTGGGGGCATAGATATTTAAAATTGTTACATCTTCTTGTTGGACAGACCCTTTGAGTATGATATAGTGTCCTTCCTCATCTCTTATTATAGTCTTTGGCTTAAAATCTAATTGATCTGATATAAGGATTGCCACTCTTGCTTTCTTCTGATGTCCATTAGCATGGTAAATTCTTTTCCACCCCCTCACTTTAAATCTGGAGGTGTCTTCGGGCTTAAAATGAGTTTCCTGGAGGCAACATATAGATGGGTTTTGTTTTTTTATCCATTCTGATACCCTGTGTCTTTTGACAGGGGCATTTAGCCCATTCACATTCAGGGTAACTATTGAGAGATATAAATTTAGTGCCATTGTATTGCCTGTAAGGTGACTGTTACTGTATATGGTCTCTGTTCCTTTCTGATCTACCACTTGTAGGCTCTCTCTTTGCTTAAAGGACCCCTTTCAAGATTTCCTGAAGAGCTGGTTTTGTGTTTGCAAATTCTTTCAGTTGTTGTTTGTCCTGGAAGCTTTTAATCTCTCCTTCTATTTTCAATGATAGCCTAGCTGGATATAGTGTTCTGGGCTGCATGTTTTTCTCATTTAGTGCTCTGAAAATATCATGCCAGCTTTTTCTGGCCTGCCAGGTCTCTGTGGATAAGTCAGCTGCCAATCTAATACTTTTACCATTGTATGTTACAGACTTCTTTTACCGGGCTGCTTTCAGGATTTTCTCTTTGTCACTGAGACTTGTAAATTTTACTATTAGGTGACGGGGTGTGGGCCTATTCTTATTGATTTTGAGGGGCTTTCTCTGAACCTCCTGAATTTTGATGCTCGCTCCCTTTGCCATATTGGGGAAATTCTCCCCAATAATTCTCTCTAGTATACCTTCTGCTCCCCCTCTCTTTCTTCTTCTTCTGAAATCCCAATTATTCTAATGTTTCGTCTTATGGTGTCACTTAATTCTCGAATTCTCCCCTCGTGGTCCAGTAGCTGTTTGTCCCTCTTTTGCTCAGCTTCTTTATTCTCTGTCATTTGGTCTTCTATATCACTAATTCTTTCTTCTGCCTCATTTATCTTAGCAGTGAGAGCCTCCATTTTTGATTTCACCTCATTAATAGCTTTTTTGATTTCAACTTGGTTAGATTTAGTTCTTTTATTTCTTCAGAAAGGGCTTTTATATCTCTCGAGAGGGTTTCTCTAATATCTTCCATGCCTTTTTCGAGCCCGCCTAGAACCTTGAGAATTGTCATTCTGAACTCTAGATCTGACATATTACCAATGTCTGTATTGATTAGGTCCCTAGCCTTCGGTACTGCCTCTTGTTCTGTTTTTTGTGTTGAATTTTTCCGTCTTGTCATTATGTCCAGATAAGAGTATATGAAGGGGCAAGTAAAATACTAAAAGGGTGGCAACAACCCCAGGAAAATATGCTTTAACCAAATTAGAAGAGATCCAAAATTGTGAGGGGGGAGACAGGGGATAAATGAGGTTCAAAAAGGAAGATGGAAAAAAAAAGAAAAAAGAAAAAAAAAAGAAAAGAATTAAAAAAAAGAAAACACCTAAAAAAAATATAAAAAAGAAAAAATATATATATTAGATAATCTAGTAAAAAATCGTTAATAAAGTAAAAGGTAACAGTTAAAAATATTTTTACCCGAAGGCGAGAAAAAAAAACAAAAAATGAAAAAGAAAAAAATTAAATTAACTGCAAGCCTCAAAAAAATCACAGGGAAAAAGCCATGAGTTCCGTGCTTTGCTTTCTCCTCCTCTAGAATTCTGCTGCTCTCCTTGGTATTGAAACTGCACTCCTTGGTAGGTGAACTTGGTCTTGGCCTGATTTCTTGTTGATCTTCTGGGGGAGGGGCCTCGTGTAGTGATTCTCAAGTGTCTTTGCCCCAGGGGGAATTGCACCGCCCTTATCAGGGGCCAGGGTGAGTAATCTGCTCGGGTTTGCTTTCAGGAGCTTTTGTTCCCTGAGCGCTTTCTGTAGAGTTCCGAAGGACGCGGAATACGATTGGCGGCCTCTTGGTCTCAGGCAGGGAGGAGCTGAGAGCCCAGGTCCCCACTCCTCAGTCCGCCCTCAGAGAACAGCGCCCAGTTACTCCCGTCTGCCTGACCTCCGGCCGCGCTCCGAGCTCACCGAGCCTGCGACCGGTTCAAGGTAACACCGAGCTGTGAGTTTACTGTCGTCTCTGTCTCTGTAGCCGGTTTTCCCATTCCAATACCTCCAAGTCTGCGACACTCAGACACCCCCGATCCTTCTGTGACCCTGCGGGACCTGAGGCCACACTGACCCCGCGTGGGCTTTGCCCTCCTTTAGCCTCTGGAGCGATGTCCCTCAGCGGAACAGACTTTTAAAAGTCCTGATTTTGTGCACGGTTGCTCCGCCGCTTGCCGGGACCTGGCCCCTTCCCCCGGGGTCTAGCTTCTGGTCACTTTGGATTTACTTCTCCTCTGGTCCTACCTTTCAGAAAGTGGTTGTTTTTCTGTTTCCAGAATTGCTGTTCTTCTCTTCGATCTGCCGATGGATTTTCAGGTGTTTGCAATCTTTAGATAAGCTATCTAGCGATCTCCCGGCTAGCTGAAGTAGTCTCAGCCTGCTACTTCTCCGCCATCTTGACTCCCCCCCCTCCCATAGCATAGAAATTTTAACAATATTTTTTCCCAGTCCCTTAACATGTAGTGTTTTTCCATTTCTTTGTTTCTTCCTGAATTTCTCTCATAAGTGTTCTGTAGTTTTTAGAGCACATATCTTTTACCTCTTTGGTTAGGTTTATTCCTAGGTATCTTAAAGTTTTTGGTTCAGTTGTAAATGAGACTGGTTCCTTAATTTCTCTTTCTTCTGTTTCATTATAGTACATAGAAATGCAACTGATTTTTGTGCCTTGGTTTTATATCCTGCCACTTTGCTGGATTTTTGTATGAGTTACAGAAATTTTGTGGTGGAGTGTTTTTGGTTTTCCACATAAAATATCATGTCATCTGTAAAGAGAGTTCGACTTCTTTGAAAATTTGAATGCTTTTTATTTCTCTTTGTTGTATGATTGCTTAGGCTAGGGCATCTAGTACTATGTTGAACAGTAATGGTGAGAGTGAGTATCCCTGTTCTGTTCCTGACCTTAAGGGAAAAGCTCTCAGTTTTTCCCCATTGAGAATGATATTTGCTGTGGGCTTTTTATAGATGGCTTTTATGATATTGAGATATGTTCCCTCTATCCCTACACTGTAGAGAGTTTTAATTAAGAAAGAATAGTGTATTTTGTCAAATGCTTTCTCTGCATCAATTGAGAGATTCATATGCTTCTTGTTCTTTCTTTATTAATGCGATGTATTACGTTGATTGATTTGCAAATTTGAACCACCCTTTCATCCCAGGAATACATCCCATTTGGTTGTGTTGAATAGTCCTTTTAATGTACTGATGTATCCTATTGGCTAATAATTTGGTGAGAATTTTGGCATCCATTTTCATCATGGTTATTGGTCTGTAATTCTTTTTGAGGGGTCTTGGTGTGGTTTTGGGATTAGGGTAATTCTGGCCTCTTAGACGTCTTTGGAAGTTTTGCTCACTTTTCTATTTTTGGAAACAGTTTCAATAGAATAGGTATTATTTCTGCTTTAAATGCTTGGTAGAATTCCTCTGTGAAGCCATCTGGCCCTGCACTCTTGTTTTTTGGTAAGTTTTTAATTACTGCTTCAATTCACTTGCTGGTTATGGGTCTGTTCAGATCTTCTATTTCTTCCTGTTTCAGAGTTGGTAGTTTGTAAGTTTTCAGAAATGCGTCCATTTCTTCCAAATTGCCTAATCTGTTGGCATATATTTGCTTATAATATGTTCTTAAAATTGTTTCTATTTCTTTGGTGTTGGTTGTGATCTCTCCTTTTCCATTCATGACTGCATTAATTTGGGTCCTTTCTCTTTTCCTTCTGAAAATTTTGTCTATGGGCTTATCAATCTTATTAATTCTTTCAGAGAACCAGCTTTTAGTTTCCTTATTCTGTTCTACTGTTCTCGTTTCCATTCCATTGATTTCTGATCTAATTATTATACTTTCATTTTTTTATGCTTGACTTAGGCTTTATTTGTTGTTCTTGCTCCAATTCCTTAGGTTTAAGTTTAGTTTGTGTATTTGAGAGTTTTCTAATTTTTTGAGAGAGGCTGTTTTTGCAAAATACTTCCTTCTTAGGACTGCATTTTCTCTAGACTAAAGGTTTTTGAACAGCTATATTTTCATTTTTTTCCATGAATTTTTTAAGTTCTTTAATTTCCTGGCTGACCCATCTTTTCTTTAGTAGGATGCTTTTTAGCCTCCAAGTGCTTGTGCTCTTTCCAATTTCCTCTTGTGATTGAGTTCAATTTTAAAGCATTGTGGTCTGAAAAATATGCAGGGAATTATATCAATCTTTTAGTATTGGTTGAGACCTGATTTATGATTAGTATGTGATCTATTCTCCAGCATGTTCCTGTGCTCTCAAGACAAATGTGTGTTCTGTTGCTTTAGGATCAAATTCTCTGTATGAATCTGTGAAGTACATCTGGTCCAATGTGTCATTCAAATCCTTTGTTTCTTTGTTGAACTTCTTAGATTACCTGTCCTTTTTTCTGAGTGGGGTGTTCATGTCCCCTACTAATATTGTATTTTTATCAATATGTTTCTTTAACTTGCTTATTAATTAGTTGATATAATTGGCTGCTGCCATGTTAGGAGCATAAATAGGTATAATTGTTTGATCTTGTTGGATAGACCTTTAAGTATGATATAATGGCCCACTTCAACCCTTACCACAGTCTTTTGTTTAAAACCTAATTTGTCTGATATGAGGATTGCTACCTCAGCTTTCTTTTGAAGTCCATTTGCACTTTTATTTGTTCTCCTCACCCTCACTTTAAATCTGGTGGTGTCTTTTGTCTAAACTGTGAATCTTCTATATAGTATATTGATTAGTCTTGCTTCTTTATCCAATCTGATACCATGTATCATTCATTCATTCATTCATTCATTCATTATTTTTATGTGTATTTTTTAAAGATTTACTTGTTTATTTGAGTGAAAGACAGAGGTAGTGAGAGAGAGCATGAGAAGGGAGAAGAGGGAGAAGCAGTCTCCCCACCAAGCAAGGAGCTCAAAGTGGGGCTCAATTCAGGACCTTGGGATTCCTACCTGACTCAAATACAGAAGCTTAACTAACTGAGCACTATCCAGGTACCCCAACACCCTATATCTTTTGACTGGAGAATTTAGTCCATTTACATTCAGAGTGATTATTGAATTATATTAATTCAGTTCCATTGTGTTACCTGTAAAGTTGCTCTTTCCTTATACTTTCTCTTTTCCTTTCTGATCTTTGTTCCTTTGGAGCTCTCTCTCTGTTCAAAGGATCCCCTGTAATATTTCTTGTTAATATTTACTGTTCACAAATTCCTTGAGTTTTTATTTATTCTGGAAACTCTTATCTCTCCTATTTTGAATGACAGCCTTGCTGGATAAAGTCTCCTTAACTGCATATGTTTCCAATTTCTTATGTTGAATATATCATGCCAATCTTTTCTGGCCTGCCATGTCTCTATGGACAGGTCTGATGCCAGCATTGTTTCTACACTTGTAAGTTTAGGACCTCTTGTCCTAAGGTACTTTTAAGATTTTCATTTTATCTTTGAAATTTGCATGTTTCACTACTATATGTTGAGATGTTGATTTATTTTTATTTATTTTTGAAGGAGGGTTTCTGTGCCTGTTGTACTGGAATGCCTGTTTCCTTCCCCAAATTAGGAAACGTCTTATCTATAAAATGTTAAAAATAAATCTTCTGTCCCTCTCTCTCACTCTATCTCCTGGGACCCCTATTATCCAAGTATTGTTTTGCTTTATGGAATTGCTGAGTTCTTGAAGTCTACCTTCATGATCCATTAGTTGTTTGTCTCTGTTCTTTATAGATTCTTTATTTTCCACCATATTATCTTCTATATCAATGACTCTCTCTTCTGCCTTTCCTCTTCTCCCTATTAGAGCCTTTATTTGTGATTGAATTTTGGTAATATCATTTTTAATATTGGCCTGGTTAGATTTTAGTTATTTTCTTTCTACATAAAGGATTCTCCGGTGTCTTCTATGCCTTTTCAAACCCAGCTAGTGTCTTTATAAACTTTTTAAAAAATTCTAATTCAGACACTTTTTATATGTGTTGATTAAATCCTTGGCAGTGAGTATGACCTCCTGTTCTTTCTTTTTTGGTAAGTTTTTCCATCTTATTATGTCCAGAAATGAATAAATGAAGGAGAGAGAAAAGACAAAAATAACAAGAACAACAGAAAAGTAGGAACAAAACAGACCAAAAGGAAACAAAAATTTTAAAGTCAAACAAAAAGTAAAACAGAACAAAACAACAAACTAGATCCTGAGTTCACTCCCCTCACTCTTCAGTGAACCCTCAGAGAGGAGCAATTGTCTTGTCTATCAGGTTTCCATCTTAACTCTGTTTTCATCCAGCCTATGACTGAATATTTTTATCTCAGGCACACAAACAACCCAGTTTCCATTCTGCAGACTTTTCAGGCTCTTGTGGCCTGGACTCATTTCATTTCTCCCTAGGGATGGAGGAGGTTCTCACCACACTTCTGAATTTGGCTGGACCCATGCTGGGAGAGTGGTTGCATGACTGTGCAGCAGTTTGCAGTTTATGGCAATACCAAGCAGAAAGTCTGCACCTAGACTAGCTCTTTTCAGCTGGCTCATCCAATCTGATGCCTGAAACTCTGCTGCACTTGGGCTCCCCCATTCTTTTTGTGACCCCATGGATCTTGAGTCCATACTGTCCCATGTGGGATTTTGGCCCACTTTGCCACCCAAGGACCTTTATGCCAGGGACATCCCAAACTGTAGCAAACTTCTAAAAGTTCTGATTTTGCTTCTGCTGCTTATAATACTTTTTGGGAATCTCCTTAAGCAGGCTCCCTTCCCTCCATGGTTTATCTTCTGAATATCATCCTGGATTCACATCTCTGCACTTCCTATCTTGGAAAAAGTGGTCACTTTCTTATTTGTAGAATGTACCAATTTATTTCTTAGATATCCAATTGATTTTTCAGGTGTTCAGAATAATTTGATAAATATCTAGTTGAATTCCAGGAACCAGACAAAATTAAGATCACCTGCACCTCTGCTATCTAAACTCCCCCAAAAGCCATATTTTTTTAAATTTTTATTTATTTTTAAAAATTTTTTCAGTGTTCCAGAATTCATTGTTTATGCATCACACCCAGTGCTCCATGCAATACATGCCTTCCATAATACCCACCACCAGCCTCACCCAACCTCCCACCCCCCCCATCCCTCTAAAACCTTCAGATGGTTTCTCAGAGTCCACAGTTTCTCATGGTTCATCTCCCCTTCCAATTTCCCCCAACTCCCTTCTCCTCTCCATCTCCCCATGTCCTTCAGGTTATTTCTTATGCTCCACAAATAAGCAAAACAATATGATAATTTACTCTCTCTGCTTGACTTATTCCACTCAGCATAATCTTTTCCAGTCCCATCCATGATGATACAAGAGTTGGGTATTCACCCGTTCTGACGGAGACATAATACTCCATAGTATATATGGACCACATCTTCCTTATCCATTCATCTGTTGAAGGGCATCTTGGTTCTTTTGACACTTTGGCGACTGTGGCCATTGCTGCTATGAACATTGGGGTACAGATGGCCCTTCTTTTCACTACATCTGTATCCGTGGGGTAAATACCCAGTAGTGCAATTGCAGGGTCATAAGGAAGCTCTATTTTTAATTTCTTAAGCAATCTCCATACTGTTTCCCACAGTGGCTGCACCAACTTGCATTCCCACTAACAGCACAAGAGGATTCCCCTTTCTCTACATCCTCTCCAACACACGTTTACTGTCTTGTTAATTTTGGCTTTCTAACTGGTGTAATGTGGTATCTCAAAGTGGTTTTGATTTGAATCTCCCTGATGCAAAAGCCATATTCTTAATATGAACTGATATCTGTTCCTGGTAGCTTTTTCTGAGTTTGTTATGAGCCTTTCTTTTTCTGCTCTCTGAAACTATATAGAATCCATCAACAACCTCTTTGATGTAGCAGCCTTCCTTATCTGAAAACAACTTCTGCCGCTCCTGCCTATCACTTACATCACTGACTTGTGCCAAAGAAAAATTAAATATTAACTTTTATTTTGCCAAATGACAACAAAATACAGGCTGAATTTCCTATGGAAACAATTGCATACTTACCCAACAATAATTTCATCTGAAAATTTTGCTTGCAGATACACACACACTGCACACATAACTCATGGTTATCATACACTCATGAGTGAATTGGTGAAAGGGAGAGTGATTGGGTTGTATTTTCAATGGGAAATTCCATTTCTGTGAGCCCTCCTTGAGGAAGCCTCCTGTATGTAGAGCTGCTGTGTGGATCTCTGATCCCTTCTTTGGTACAGTTTGGTGCATGTCTGATTTTGATGGAATATTCCAAGTATCTCACCATTTCTGAGAAAGTGGATAAGTCAATTATGGCCTTGATGTTCCCATAAGCTTTGGTAAAGTTCTACCAACCTTTCTGTGGATTAAAGTATTAATGATTTTATGTATTTGCTCTTGAAAGAGAGAGCAAGCACATATGGGGAGGAGGGGAAGAGGGAGAAGCAGACTCCCTGCTGAGTGGGGGGGCAGGATACCTGACTCAACCCCAGGACCCTGGGATCATGACCTGAGCCAAAGGCAGACACTTAACTGACTGAGCCACTCACACAGCCTGGATTAAAGTTCTTTAAGAAACAAATCTTTTGAGGGGCACCTGGGCACCTTGGTTAAGCAGCCAGCTCTTGATTTCATCTCAGGTCTTAATCTCAGTGTAATGAGTTTGTGCCATGGGTTGTGCTCCATGCTGGGCATAGAGCCCACTTTTTAAAAAAGATAAAAAGAAGCAATTTTTAAAAATCCTTATTTGACCAGGCTATCCCATTTCCAGGCCACAGTCAGTCATGTTCTCTGTGGTAGCCTTGAGAACTAGTAGCATCACAAACTTGGTAGCTATGAAAGCAAACAATTTAGTAGAATGAGTTTAAAATTCCTCCAAAAGACCCATCCTCAGAAAGTTGTCATTTTATGTGTCAGGAATTTCCCTACAAAATCACCATTCAGGGACACCTGGGTGCCTCAGTGGGTTAAGCCTATGCCTTCAGCTCAGGTCATGGTCTCAGGGTCCTTGGATCGAGTCCTGCATCTGGCTCTCTGCTTGGCAGGGAGCCTGCTTCTTCCTCTCTCTCTGCCTGCCTCTCTGCCTACTTGTGATCTCTCTCTGTCAAATAAGTAATTAAAATCTTAAAAAAAAAGGAAGGAATTCTTTCATTTAAAAAAGGAAAGAAAGGAAGAAAAAAAAAGAAAATCACCATTCATAGGGCTTGTCATTACTTGACCTGACTCAGACCCTCTGCTCATTAGGCAAAGTTACACCCCCAAGACATTTGTTCGAACCAATCACTGCATTTTTTTTAATATTGCAGGTACCTGAGGCAGTGATACTAGTTGGATCAAATAAAAAGTTGTCCAAAATGAGAAATTTTGTGTAATGAGATGCCTGTAGTGAGCGTTGAAAAATTACAGTATATTCCTAGGCATTTAGAAGAACATGTGCATGTTCAGGCCTGTATGTTTGTCCAGGAAATAAGAGACCAGAAGCTGTCATCATTGGTTGTCCTCGAGGCTCTGCACAAGCAGGAAGTTGAGCTAAGACTGAGTTGTGATCTGCTTGCCAGAACATTTAAGGTGTACATCAAGGCACACACAGAGGTCCACAATAAAGGATGACAGGCTTACTGGTTCAGAGAATTTAAGGAAATCTCTGTTCAATCATTAGCTGACCATTAAGCTAACTGAGCAGGGTTACAGTGCCTTCATATAACAGCGAATGCAAAATGTACAGAATTAGTCAAGGAAACTCACTAAACAGAACAATTATAACATCAGTAGCAATGACAACAGAATAGCAACAACAACAAATCCTGAGGGGTGAAAGGATTCTGATATCTAGAGTTGCCATTTTGTATCATGCAAAATGGCCAATTTTCAACAACAACAACAAAAAGTGATAAAAGCAAAGAACAGGAAAAGTATAGCCCATACATAGGGGAAAAAAGAAGTTAATACAAATTGTCCCTGAGGATAATTCTTTGAGATTGGGTTTAATAGGCAAAGACTAAATAGGCTATATGTTCAAAATACTGCAGGAAGCCATAAGTAAAGAATTAAAGGAAATTATGTGAAGAGTGTTTCCCCAAATAGAGAATATCAATAAGGACACCAAAAAAATTTTAAGGTGTAAAATATATATTCTGGAGTTGAAAAGTGCAACAACCAAAATGAAAAATTCAATAAAGGGGTTCAATAACAGACTTGAGCTGGCAAAGAAAAGAATCAGTGAATTTGAATATTGAAATGTATTGTTAATGGCTCCAAAGATATGTCCCTGTTCTTATCACTGGAACCTATAACTTTTAAATTATTTGGAAAATTAGTTTTTGCAGATGTGATTAAGTTTGGGATCTTGAGATAAGAATATCTTGTTGGGCTCTAAATGCTATTGCAATGCTCTTATAAGAGAGATTCTAGAAGGAGATTGCACACAAACACCAACACACTCATGCACACATACACAGGAGAAGATGTGAAAAGGGAAGCAGAGATTACAGTGCTACAATCTGAAGCCAAAGAATGCTGCCACCAGAAGCTGAAAGGGACAAAAATAGGTGTTCCCATAGAACTTCCAGAAGGAGCATGGCACTGATAGTACCCTTATTTCAGCTTTTGGCCAAAACTGTTAAACAGTGAATTTTTGTAATTAAGTCACAAAATTTGTGGTAATTTGTTACAACAGCCATAGGAAACCAATATATAGGTCAATTTAAATTACTCGGTCTGAGAAACAAAAAGAAAAACCACTGATGAAAAATGAATAGAGCTTCATAGACCTCATCAAACATACAATTATGCTTATAAGGGGAAGACTCCAAAGGAAAGAATGGGACAGAAAGAATATTTGATTAAAAGTGATAAAAGACTTTCCATATTTGCTGAAAAACAATCTAAAACTAAGAAACACAACAAACTCCAAGTAGGATAAACTCTAAAGGATTCAGAGTGAAGCAAATCATATTAAAACTATCAGAAGATAAAGACAAAGAGAGCATCTTCTTGAAAGCAGTAAGAAAAAAAGTAAAGAACTTGTGATATAAAAAAAATAGCAGCTGACTCTCTTGAAAAGCCATTGAAACCAGAAGGAAGTGGGATTACATATTCCAAGTGCTAAAAGAAAGTATATGTCAACCAAGAATTCTATTTCAGGGCAAAATATCCTTCAAAACCAAGGAGAAATTAAGACTTCCCCCAATGAAAAAAAATTAAGAGAGTTTGTCTTTATCTCATCTTCCCTATGACAAAACTAAAAGAAATTCTATAGGTTGAGATAAGTAGACACAGAGAGTAATGCAATTCCACATGAAAAAATAAATATCACTAATAAATAAAATATATACATAGGCATATGTATATATACATATAGGCATAATAAATAAATGTATACATATAGGTATAATAAATATTATATAGGGGCGCCTGGGTGGCTCAGTGGGTTAAGGCCTCTGTCTTCGAATCAGGTCATGATCCCAGGGTCCTGGGACTGAGCCCTGCATCAGGCTCTGTGCTCGACAGGCAGCCTGTTTCCTCTTCTCTCTCTGCCTGCTTCTCTGTGATCTCCATCTGTCAAACAAATAAAGAAAATCTTAAAACAAATATATATATATATATATATATGTATATATATATTATATAAACATATATATGTGTGTGTGTATATATGTATACATGTATATATACACACACACATAGGTATATATATAAAAGACAGTAGAATGTATTTTTATTTGTAACATTTTCCTTCTCCAAATGGTGTAAAATACAACTACACAAAGCAGTAGTTATAAAACTGTGCTCATGGCAGATAATTTTTTCAAGTTTTTATTTATATTCAAGTTAAGTTCAATACCAGTTTCAGGTGTAAAATTTGTGATTTATCATTCACATACAACACCTGTGATGGCAGATAATTTTTAAATATGTAGTCTGCATGACAGTAACAATACAAAAGAGAAGGGAAGAATTGGAGTTTTATTGGAGGAAAATATTCTGTGGAAATGAAGTAGGTATTAATCCATTTTAGATTGTTTAAAGTTAAGATGTTAATGTAATTGGGGGAGACAGGATGGCGGGAAGTAGGAGGAGGTGCCCTTTCAACCTGTACCCTAAAGTGAGTTGATTACCTTCCAAAGAACTCCGCGATCACCCACAAAATCAGCCTGATATCAGAATTATACACGTCTGGATCTCTATTGGAGCAGAGGACGCCAGTGGGCAGGTAAAGCGGAGTGGGAAAGTTGGACTGATATGGGAAGATAAACAAAAGAGGGAGGGAGCCACCAGAGGCGACCTGTTGGAAAGTAATATCCAAATACGAGAGTGTCCTGCGCCTGGGGACCAACATTAACTCGGGAGTCTGGTAGAAAGCACCCAAATAGAGCAAAGACTCACGGGGGGGGGGTGGAATTGCGGGAATCGGGGTGTTAGGGTTGGGGCTTAAGTCCCCAGACCCAGGACAGCCACCCCTGGAGCAGAGCCAGAGAGAGTGCGGCAGAGAAACCAGGTCTCAGTCCCTGAACCACCAGCGCCTGAAAGTGCGTGGCGCCCAGCTCCCGTGAGGGGCTGAGAGCCTTGCCAGCCAACAGAAGCACAGCCTTTTTGCAGTCCCCATGAGAGTGCCCTGCCATGCCATCAGAGTCCGAGTCATGCCCCACGCCCTCCCCTGAGAGAGGTGCACACAGGTGCCAGCTGGGTCCTCTCGGACTGGAGAGACCAGGCACTCACAGCCCAGGCCAGCGGGAATATTTCAGTGTGCAATCGCTGCTTGGAACTTCTCTGGCAGTCTGGAGCTGCCCAGACAGCCGCTGCTGCCCTGGTTTTGGGTACAAGCAAAAAATCCTGAGTCCCCAGGGACCGCGACTGGGAACCTGCTCTGCCAACTGCAAAGGGGGGATTTATTTGGGCTCTGCAGCCAGACTGAGGCTTCTCTTTGAGAGGGAGGTCAGGGTGCAGTTTGCTTTCCTCTAAACCTACAAAAACCATCAAAAGCGGTCAAGGCGAGAGAGAAAACCAAAAGTGAACAAATATAAAAACCTCCAGAGAACAAAAGCCTGAAAAAAACAGTTTCCTCAGAGCCCACCCCCTTGAGGGCGGCGGGGGGACTTAACTGAGAGAACATCTTTGACTGAAAACCCACGTGGCAGGCCCCTCCCCCAGAAAACCAACCAGGAAAGGACAAAAAAAAAAAAAAAAAAAAAAAGACAAGAGAACAACCACCACTATTTCATAGGACAATTTTTATTATTAATTCGATCCTACTATTCTGGCTCATTTTTTTATTATATAGATAAGTTTTTAACCTATTTACCATCACAGTGAGATGTCCAGTACATCAAATTCCATAATAACCTTCTAAGCTGAACTTTTTGATACATACACCTGTGTTTTCCTTTTGCATTTCTATTTTTTAAATTTCTTTTTTTTAGTTTAGTTTAGTCTAGTTTATTCCTTTTTTTAATTTTTATTTTCTAATATTCATATAGAGTTAAACTTCAAGGTAATCCCCTTTCCTCAATCAATGCCACCTCTATAGGTAAACCAATTTCTAATCCCCCCTTATCTTAGGAAAGTTGAGTCCTTTAACAACGATATCAAGATACATCCAGGAAGAATCAAAACAACCTTCCTCACCCACACTGAGAATTTACAACCACTCTCCCATCTTTTTCTTCCACCAGTATTTCTGTGTTTTTGTGTTTGTCCTGATAGTATATAACTCTTACACTCAGGGTTCTTTTTGACGAGGTTCTATATATATATATATATATATATATATATATATATATATATGCAAATATATATATATTTTTTTCTCTTGTAATATACTTTTATCAGTCCTTTTGTTTGTCTGTGTCTATTTGTATACTTCATAAATCTTACCTTGGGGCCCATTTGGGCTGAACCTTCTCTTTTATCTCACCTTTCTTTCCTCTCTCTCTCTCTCTCTCATTTTTTCTTTTCCTTTTCTTTTTCCTCTCATTTGGGTGGGGAACCCTGAATGCTCAGAAGCATTCCAGGGTGCACTTGGACTGCACCATAGTCGATACACCCAGCTACACCCATTCAGCCATCTCTCACCAAAATGACTAGGAGAGGAATGCCCAACCGAAGAAAAATACAGAGGATGGACCTTCTGCAACAGAGCTAACGGCTAGCAACATAGACAATATATCGGAAAGAGAATTCAGGCTAACAACTATCCAAGCAATAGCTAGGTTGGAGAAAGCCATGGGTGACCAAACGGAATTGATTAGGGCCGAACTGAAAACGACCAGAAATCATGTTTTCAATATTAGGGAAGAGCTGAAATCTACCTGGGATGAGATTCACAATACTCTGAATGAGTTCCAATCTAATCTAAATTCTCTCAACGCTAGAGTAACTGAGACAGAAGATAGAATTAGTGATCTGGAGGACAAAAAGATAGAGAGAAAGGATCAGGAGGAAGCCTGGAACAAACAGCTTAGAAGCCACGAAAACAGAATCAGGGAAATAAATGATGCCATGAAACGTTCCAACATCAGAATTATTGGAAACCCTGAAGGGGAGGAGAAAGAAAGAAATCTAGAAGATACAGTGGAACAAGTTCTTCATGAAAATTTTCCAAATCTCATGAATGGAACCAGAGTTCATGTACTAGAGGCCAAAAGGTTTCCCCCCAAGATTACAGATTCTCGAAAGTCCTTGAGACACCTAATAGTAAGAATGAAGAATTATAATTGTAGGCAGAACCTCTTGAAAGCAACTAGGACAAAGAAGATCCTTACATACAGAGGAAAGCCCATGAGAATAATGTCAGACCTGTCCACAGAGACCTGACAAGCCAGAAAGGGCTGGCAAGATATATTCAAGGTACTGAATGAGAAGAACATGCAGCCAATAATACTTTATCCAGCAAGACTGATTTTCAAAATAGAGGGAGAGATAAAGAATCTCCAGGACCCGTAAGGATTAAAAGACTATGCAACCACCAAGCCCATACTGCAGGAAATATTAAGGGGGCCTCTTTAAAGTAGGAAAAGGCCCACGAATAGCATTGAACAGAGACAATCTACAGAAAGAAAGACTTCAAAGGGAACACAATGTCAATAAAAACGTATCTATCAATAATCACCCTCAATGTGAATGGCCTAAGAGCACCCATAAAATGGCACAGGGTGGCAGACTGGATAAAACGACAGGACCCATCCATATGTTGTCTACAAGAGACCCATTTTGAACCTAAAGATACACCCAGACTGAAAGTGAAGGGATGGAGAAGCATTTTTCATGCCAATGGGCCTCAAAAGAAGGCTGGGGTAGCTAATCTCATATCAGATAAGTTAGATTTTAAACTAAAGACTGTAGTCAGAGATACGGAAGGACACTACATCATTCTTAAAGGGACTATCCACCAAAATGATCTAACAATTGTAAATATCTATGCCCCCAATATGAGAGCAGCCAATTACATAAGAAAACTGTTAATCAAGATAAAGAGTCATATTGATATGAATACACTAATCGTTGGAGATCTTAACACGCCTCTCTCAGAAATAGATCATTGAGGCAGAAAATCAATAAAGAAACAAGAGCATTGAATGACACATTGGACCAGATGGACCTCTTAGATATATACAAAACATTCCACCCTAAAACAACAGAATACTCATTCTTCTCAAGTGCACATGGAACCTTCTCCAGAATAGACCACATATCAGGGCACATAGATCACAAATCAGGACTCAACCAATACCAAAAGACTGGGATTATTCCCTGCACATTCTCAGATCACAATGCTTTGAAACTGGAGCTCAATCACAAGGAAAAGTTCCGAAGGAACTCAAACACCTGAAAGCTAAAGACCAACTTGCTTAAGAATGCTTGGATCAACCAGGAGATCAAGGAAGAACTGAAACAATTCATGGAAACCAATGACAATGAAGACACTTAGATCCAAAACCTATGGGATACAGCAAAGGTGGTCCCAAGGGGAAAATACATAGCCATCCAAGCCCCCTTCAAAAAAATTGAAAAATCCAGAACACAGCAGCTGAGAACTGGAGGTGGTCCTAAGGGTGAAATACATAGCCATCCAAGCCTCCTTCAAAAAAATTGAAAAATCCAGAACACACCTTAAAGAACTGGAGAATCAACAACAACTCAAACCAACTCCACACATAAGAAGGGAAATAAGATTAGAGCTGAGATCGATGAAGTAGAAACCAGAGATACAGTAGAACGTATCAATGAAACTAGAAGCTGGCTTTATTGAAAGAATCAATAAGATCGATAAACCATTGGCGACACTAATCCAAAAGAAAAGAGAGAAAGCTCAAATACATAAAATTATGAATGAAAAGGGAGAGATGACAACGAACACCAAGTAAGTAGAAACAATCATCAGAAGTTATTATCAACATTTATATGCCAATAAGCTAAGCAACCTAGATGAAATGGATGCATTCCTGGAAAACTATAAACTCCCAAAATTGAACTAGAAAGAAAATGACAACCTGAATAGACCAACATCTAGTAACGAGACTGAAGTGGTGGTCAAAAATCTCCCCAAAAACAAGAGCCCAGGACCTGATGGATTCCCTGGGGAATTCTACCAAACTTTCAAAGAAGAAATAACACCTATTCTCCTGAAGTTGTTTCAAAAAATTGAAGCAGAAGGAAAACTTCCTGACTTTTACTATGAAGCGAGCATTACCCTGATCCCCAAACCAGGCAAAGACCCTACCAAAAAGGAGAATTTTAGATGAATATCACTGATGAATATGGATGCTAAGATTCTCAACAAGATCCTAGCCAACAGGATCCAACAGTACATTATAAAGATTATCTACCATGATCAGGTGGGATTCATCCCTGGGCTACAAGGATGAGTCAACATCATTGTTGAACCTTGTTGAACCATCCTTCAATCAATCAATGTGATACAACAAATTAATATGAGAAGAGAGAAGAACCATATGGTCCTCTCAATTGATGCAGAAAAAGCAGTTGACAAAATCTAGCATCCGTTCCTGATTAAAACGCTTCAAAGTATAGGGACAGAGGGAGCATTCCTGAACCTCATCAAATCTATCTATGAAAGACCCACAGCAAATATCATCCTCAATGGGAAAAAGCTTGCAGCCTTCCCTTTGAGATCAGGAACAAGACAAGGATGTCCACTTTCACCACTCTTCTTCAACATAGTATTAGAAGTCCTAGCAACAGCAGTCAGACAACAAAGGGAAATAAAAGGTATCCAAATTGGTAATGAAGAAGTAAAACTCTCTCTTTGCAGATGACATGATTCTTTATATGGAAAATCCAAAAGACTCCACCCCCAAAGTACTATAACTCATACAGCAATTCAGCAATGTGGCAGGATACAAAGCCAGTGTGCAGAAATCAGTGGCTTTCTTATACACTAATAATGAAAATACAAAAAGGGAAATTAGAGAATCGCTTCCATTTACTGTAGCACCAAGAACCATAAGATACCTGGGAATAAACCTAACCAAAGAGGTAAAGGATCTGTACTCGAGGAACTACAGAACACTCATGAAAGAAATTGAAGAAGACACAAAAAGATGGAAGACCATTCCATGCTCTTGGATCGGAAGAATAAATATTGTTAAAATGTCTATACTGCCTAGAGCAATATATAATTTTAATGCCATTCCAATCAAAATCCCACTGGTATTCTTCAAAGAGCTGGAGCAAATAATCCTAAAATTTGTATGGAATCAGAGGAGACCCCGAATCCCTAAGGAAATGTTGAAAAACAAAAATAAAGCTGGGGGCATCACATTACCTGATTTCAAGCTTTATTACAAAGCTGTGATCACCAAGACAGCATGGTACTGGCTGTCTAAAAACAGACACATATACCAGTGGAACAGAGCAGAGAGCCCAGATATGGACCCTCAACTCTATGGTCAATTAATCTTCGACTAAACAGGAAAAAATATACAGTGGAATAAAGACAGTCTCTTCAATAAATGGTGCTGGGAAACTGGGCAGCTATATCTAGAAGAATAAAACTCAACCATTCTCTTACACCGTACACAAAGATAAACTCAAAATGGATAAAAGACCTCAACGTGAGACAGGAATCCATCAGAATGCTAGAGGAGAACATAGGCAGTAATCTCTTTGATATCAGCCACAGCAACTTCTTTCAAGATATGTCTCCAAAGCCAAAGGAAACAAAAGCGAAAATAAACTTTTGGGACTTCATCAAAATCAAAAGCTTCTGCGCAGCAAAGGAAACAGTCAAAAAAACAAAGAGGCAACCCACGGAATGGGAGAAGATATTTGCAAATGACAGTACAGACAAAAGGTTGATATCCAGGATCTATAATGAACTCCTCAAACTCAACACACACAAAACAGACAAGCATATCAAAAAATGGGCGGAAGATATGGACAGACACTTCTTCAATAAAGACATACAAATGGCTATCAGACACATGAAAAAAATGTTCATCATCACAAGCCATCAGGGAGATTCAAATTAAAACTACATTGAGATATCAACTTACACCATTTAGAATGGCCAAAATTAGCAAAACAGGAAACAACATGTGTTGGAGGGGATGTGGAGAAAGGGGAACCCTCTTCCACTGTTGGTGGGAATGCAAGTTGGTACAGCCTCTTTGGAGAACAGTGTAGAGATTCCTCAAGAAATTAAAAATAGAACTTCCCTATGACCCTGCAATTGCACTCCTGGGTATTTACCCCAATGATACAGATGTAGTGAAAACAAGGGCCATCTGTACCCCAATGTTTATAGCTGCAATGGCCACGGTCGCCAAACTATGGAAAGAACCAAGATGCCCTTCAACGGACAAATGAATAAGGAAAATGTGGTCCATATACACTATGGAGTATTATGCCTCCATCAGAAAGGATGAATACCCAACTTTTTTAGCAACATGGACGGGACTCGAAGAGGTTATGCTGAGTGAAATAAGTCAAGCAGAGAGAGTCAATTATCATATGGTTTCACTTATTTGTGGAGCATAACAAAAAGCACAAAGGACATGGGGAGGTAGAGAGGAGAAGGGAGTTGGGGGAAATTGGAAGGGGAGGTGAATCATGAGAGACTATGGACTCTGAAAAGCAATCTGGGGCATTTGAAGTGGCAGGGGGTGGGTATTATAGAGGGCACAGATTGCATGGAGCACTGGGTGTGGTGCAAAAATAATGAATACTGTTATGCTGAAAATAAATAAATTAATTTAAAAAAGATGTTAATGCAATCCTCACAGAAACAATAAAAATATGCTAAAAAATAGTGTAAGAAAAGGGATTAAAACTGTTCACTAGAAAATATTTAACACACCCCAAAAACAGTAATGGAGAAATAGAGGAACATAAAGGACCTGACACAAAGAAAACAAATAGCAAAATGGCAATTGTAAGTCTTAGTTTATCAGTAGTTACATTAAATGTAAATGGATTAGAACCTCCAAGTGAAAGGCAAGGAAAACAGAATCCAAGAATCCAATGTCAAGCTGTCTAGAAGAAACACAATTTAGATTCAAAGACATTAATAAATTGAAAAATGGTGGAAAACAGACATAACATGCACAGAGTGACATGGGAACTGGGATGCCTGCACTCATCAGACAAAATAGACTTTAAGGCAAATCAGTTATTAGAGACAAAAAGGATATTTTATGATAAAATGTTCAATTCATCAAAAAGATAACAATTGGAAACATATATGCACCTCAGAAGAGTCTCAAAATACATGAGACAAAAAAAGAATTGAAAAGAGAGATAGACCATCCAACAATAATAGATTCTTTAGTATCCCATTTTCTCTAATGTATAGCACAACTAGGCAGATCAACACGTAAAGAGAAGACTTGAACAACACTATAAATCAACTAGCCCTACAGAAATCTATAGTATCCTTTTCCCAATAATGCAGAAAACACATTCTTCTCAGGGGTCCATGACACATTCATCATGATAGATCATATGTTAGACCACAAAAAGCCTTAATAATTTCAAAGAATTGAAATAATACCATGTATGTTTTATGACCACAATGGATTTTAATTAGAATTAACTTCACACTTTTGAAAAAACAAAGGATCAAAGAATAAATCACAATAAAAATTAGAAAAATACTTTCATATCAATGTAAATGAAAACACAACACACTAAAACATATGGGATACAGTAAAGCAGGGCATAGAAGGAAAGTTGTAATTGTAAGTACTCATATTAATAGATAAAGGCCTAAGATCAACAACCTCTAGACAAAGGTCTTTGGTCAACAGCCTATCTTTTCACCTTAAAAAAAAAAGAAAAAGAAAAGCACAATAAACCCAAAGTAAGAGAAGGAAGGAAATAAAAGACTAGAGTAGAAATAAATGAGATAGAGAACAGAAAATGCATGGAGAAAATTAATGAACTCAAATGTTGATTCTTTGAAAAGATCAGCAAAATTGACACACCCTGAGCAACCAAGGGAAAGGAAAAGATTCTAATCACTAAAATCGAGAATGAAAGAACAGGTGTTACTATCGACTTTACAGAAATATAAAGAATGAGAAAGGAATACTATAAACAACACATGCATGCCAACAAATTAGATAAAACCCATATGAAATGGAGATTCCTAGAAAGACTAAATTAATTGAAGATAGGAATAAAAAATGGTGCACCCACTTTTGAAAGAAGTTTGGCAGTTTCTCAAAATGTTAAACATAAAGTTACCATGTGAACTTGCATTTCACTTTTAAGTATATACAGAAGAGAAATTAAAATGTGTCCTCACAAAAATAATTCATAATAGTTAAAAAGTTTAAACAACTCAACTATCCATAAGCTGATAAATGTATAAATCAAATATGGCATGTCCATAAAATGGAATATTTTTTTGGCAGTAAAAGTGATGAAGCTATATATGCAATAATATGGATGAACCTTGTAAATATGCTAAGTGAAAAAAGCCAGTCACAAAAGGCCATTGTATGGTTCAATTTATATAAAATGTGCAGAACAGGCAAATATATAGAGATAGAAAGTATATTATTGGTTAGGCAGGGTTTGGAGGAAGGAATTGAGAATGATTTCTAATGTGTACCAGGTTTCCTTTTGTGGTAATGAAAATTTTCTAAAATTAGGTAGTAGTAGTGGTTATATAACTGTGAATATACTATACACCACTTAATATACTAAATAATATTTCAAAAGACTTAAATATATGGTATGCATACTATATTTCAAAGTAAATTGAAAAATATTTATATTAAGAACAGAGAGGCAAAAGATAGGTGTTAGAACTGGATAGTAATGGCACATGCACAGAGGAAGGGCTAGGGCAATCAGGACAATAAGCTCAGGAGAAAACACTTACCTTGGCCCTTCCTGAAGTTTGATCAGCAATAGCTGAAGCTTTCCTTGTAATTATTGTTGAAATCAGTTAGGAAAAGACAGATAAGCTCCACCTCACCTCAATGGTCTTTGGGAAGTCTGACTGTGAGCTCAAGGGAAAACAGGCAGAGGTTGAGAAGGAACAGATTTAAGTGTGGCTACTCTTAGTTATTCCCATTGGCTCTTACTGCTGCATCCCAAATGGGTGGGGGCAGGATGGGGAATGTTGGAGTAGGTGGGAAACAGGGATTAAATGAAGGAAAGAAGGATGTTGTTGGAGAAAATTACCCTAAACTGCATTACTGGAGCCTCTGAAAACATTTCTAGAACTATGGTAGTGTTGTGGAATGGTTAGGGATGAGGTTCAGACAGATTAGTTCTTGCCATTCTGATCCTAAGGTGCATAACTAACTCCAAATGCCTCCTAGATCACACTTTTCCTCTCACATGCATATTTTGCTTAGTTTGGAAGCAACATCTACCTGCCAGTGTCCATCCTGCCCTGCAGAAGACACTGTCAAATGTCAATAACATTTGACTTCTCAGGGTGAGGACTTTGACTTTTTACATAAAAAATTATTGAACTCCAGGAGAGGAGTTAAGATAGTAAAGGAGTGGGGAACCCTAAGTTTGTCTCATCCGACAAACACAGATGGATAGTTATCAAATCTGTCTGAGCACCAAAGAGATCAATTGGAGGTCCGAGAGAACAAAAACTACAAGTCTACAAGTAGAAAAGAAACCACTCTATGGAAGGTAAGAGGTGAAGAAGTTGATTGGGGCAGACATAGCTGTGTATATGGCAACAGGGAGGAAAGGTGATTATGGAGGCTGTACAAAGTATTATAAGCAAAAGAGTGCAAAATCCAAACTTTTAGAAGTCTGCTGCTATGGGGGACGTGCCTGGCTTGGCGGCGCTTAGGTGGCAAACTGGAGTGAAATCCCAGGTGTAACAGGATGGGCTGAAGATCCTCTGGGTCAAAATAAGAATGTGGTATGAAAGTGTTGCAGTGTTCCCAGTAATAGTGGCAGGGAGGCATGCAGAGAGAAGCAGGTCTTGGTGCCAGGACCCTGAACTCTTTTGCAATGGACAGCAAACCTCTGTGTGGTCCTGTGAACTTTGCCTGGGATGGGCTGGCCAGTGAGAAAAGCATGGCAAGACCCTCCCCTGGGGGGAGGCAGCATGGGTCTGTGCCCTGGGAGTCCATAAAATGTAGAGTTTTGGAGTTCAGTCACACACCTGAAATGGATGGGATCAGACACGGGCAGGGTGAATATGGTGTTCATGGAGAATAGGGACACAAGAGTGATTAATTGCTCTTCTAAGAGAGTGCACTGAAGAGCTTGGTCAAGAAATTTCAGCTCCAGGGATAGAGAGCTAGATAAACCCATATTCATCATGCCATCATCCCTGAAAGAATTCATGGAAGGAAAGAGTGCCCACATTGTGAAGGAAAGAGATCCTTATATTAAACGAGCACCCTGGGCTTCGAGTCACATTTCCACTAAAACAACTCCACCTGAGAATCAGCACAACAGTCCCCTAACCCAGAAGGCTAACATAACCAACTCCCTCACACCAAGTATACTAATCACAGAGTGCTGTGAGCTTCAGTTCTAGGGGAAATAGGATCCAGCTTTCTTTAACTTAGTTCTTTCTTATTTTCTTAATTTTTCCAACTATATTTTAAAATTTTATTATTTCTAAAACTTTTATTTATATATACTTTCTATATTTGTTACATTTTTGGTAACTTTATTTAAAACTAATTTATTTAGTTAGTTTCTTAGGTTGTAAAATTTTGTTTCATTTTTTTTTCTTTATGTTATGTTAGTCACCATATAGTACATCATTAGTTTTTGATGTAGTGTTCCATGATTCATCGCTTGTGTATAATACCCAGTGCTCCATGCGATATTTGCCTTCCTTAATACCCATCACTGGCATAACCCATTCCCCCCTGCTCTCCCCTATAAAACTCCATTTGTTTCCCAGAGTCCATAGTTTCTCATGGCTTTCACTGCCCCTTATTTCACCCCTTTCCATTTTTCCCTTCCTTCACCTAATGTCCTCCATGGTATTCCTTATGTTCCACAAATAAGTAAAACCATATGATAATTAAAAGTATTTGCTTGATTTATTTCACTTAGCATAATCTCCTCCAGTTCCATCCATGTTGATGCAAAAGTTGGGTATTCATCCTTTCTGATGGCTGAGTAATATTCCATTATATATATGGACCACATCTTCTTTATCCATTCATCTGTTGATGGACATCTCAGCTCTTTACATACTTTGGCTATTGTGGACATTGCTGCTATAAATATTGTAGGCATGTGCCCCTTATTTTCACTATATCTGTGTCATTGGGGTAAATACCCCATAGTGCAATTGCTGGGTCATAGGGTAGCTCCATTTTTTACTTTTCGAGGAACCGCCACACTGTTTTCCAAAGTGGCTATACAACCTTGCATTCCCATCAACAGTGTAAGAGTGTTCACCTTTCTTCAGAACCTCTCCAACATTTGTGGTTTCTTGCATTGTCAATTTTGGCCATTCTAACTCCTGTAAGGTGGTATCTCAATGTGGTTTTGAATGAAATCTCCCTGATGGCTAACGATGGTGAACATTTTTTCATGTGTCTGTTATCCATTTGTATGTCTTCTTTGGAGAAGTGTCTGTTCATGTCATCTGCCCATTGTTGGACTTCATTATTTGCTTTTTAGGTTTTGAGTTTGAGGAGTTCTTTATAATCTTGGATATTAACCCTTAGTCTGTAGTGTCATTTGTAAATATCTTCTCCCATTCTATGGGTTGCCTCTTTGTCTTTTTTTTTTTTTTTACTGTTTTCTTAGATGTGCAGAAGCTTTTGATCTTGAAGTCCCAAAAGTTCATTTTTGCTTTGGAGACATGTCTTTTTTTAGGATTTTATTTATTTATTTGAGAGAGAGACACTGAGAGAGAGCATGAGAGGGGAGAAGGTCAGAGGGAAGAGCAGACTCCCTGTGGAGCTTGGAGCCCGATGTGGGACTTGATCCCAGGATCATGACCTGAGCCAAAGGCAGTCGCTCAACCAACTGAGCAACCCAGGTGCCCTGGAGATGTGTCTTGAAAGAAGTTCCTGTGGCCCATGTCAAAGAAGTTAGTGTCTATGTTCTCTTCTAAGATTTTGGTGGATCCCTATTTCACATTGAGGCCTTTCATTCATTTGGAGTTTATCTTTGTGTATGATGTAAGAGAATGAGAGAATTTCATTCTTCTGTTTATAGATGCCCGATTTTCCCAGGACCATTTATTGAAGAGACTTTTTTCCACTGGAAATTTTTTTCTGCTTTGTTGAGGATTAGTTGACCACAGAGTTGAGAGTCCCTACATGGGCTCTCTATTCTGTTCATTTGATCTATGTGTGTGTTTTGTGCCAGTCCCATGCTGTCTTTGTGATAATATGTTTGTTTTATACCTTGAAATCAGGCAAGGTGATGCTCCTAGCTTTTTTTTTTTTTTTTTTTTTTCTTTTCAGCAGTTCCTTGGTGATTCATGGTGTTTTCTGGTCCTATAAATATTTTAGGATCATTTGTTCCAGCACTTTGAAAAAGGGAGTTGGTATTTTGATCAGGATGGCGTTGAAAGTATAGACTGCTCAGGGAAACAGTGTTTATTCTTCTGATCCATGATCACGGAGTGCTTTCCCATTTTTCTGTGTCTTGAATTTCATTCATGAGTGTTCTGTAGTTTCTAGAGTATAGAACATTTACCTTTTTTGTTAGGTTTATTCCAAGGTGTCTTATGATTTTTGGTGCTATTGTAAATGGAATCTATTCCATAATTTCTCTTTCTACAGTTAAATTATTAGTGTACAGAAAAGTAACTGATTGCAGTACATTGATTTTGTATCCTGCCACATTACTGAATTGCTGTGTAAGTTCTAGAAATTTGGAGGGTGGAGTCTTTTGGGTTTTCCAAAACAAGTATCAAGTCATCTACAACTTCCTTCTTTGACAGACTCAATACTGCCACAAATCACTCCAAAAGCACACTTCCCTCACAATGGTTGAAGCGTTTTGACACAGAAAGACAGTGTGGATGACCACAAGTCGTGCTCATCCAATATGTTTTTTGGATAGCCTTCACTTAACTCACAGTTCCTAAAGTGCCCATAGTCCATCTTGTTCTATCTTCATTCATCCACGAAGAAGACAGTGTTATGAATGAGTATCCAAATGAAGAAGTTTCCCTGAACATATCCCTTTCTATGAATCACCTTTTAGGGCCCTGTAGCATCACTTCATGATTTCAACACAGAGAGATGCCACAGAATCCAACATTCAACAGACTAAACCGTGTCGAGAGTACATTCTATAGCACAGTTTCCTCACGACATTTGAAGTGTTTTGAGTAGAGGGAGACACTGTGGAACATCACAGGAGGTGTACTTGCAGTATGTGTCTTAGAGGCCTAAGTGTCCCACCCTGCCCTTCATTCAAAGTATGCAACCTGCCCTCTGTCCGTCCTTGTTCTGTCTTCTTTCCTAGACAGGAAGGACACTGTCAGAAATGAGAATCCGCCTGAATGAGTTTCCCTGAAACAGAACTTCCTATTGTCAAGGGGATGGACGTCTTAGACTAGATTCCTATACACGCCCATTCCAATTTACCACACACTTAGTCCCAACACTACCTTCTTTGACAGACTCAACACGGCCCCGAATCCCTCCTAAAGCACACTTCCCTCAAAATGTTTAAAGCGTTTTCGACAAAAAAATACAGTGTGGATGATCACAGGTAAGGACCATCCAAATGTGTTTTGGATGCCTATGCGCCTTAACTTACACAGGTAAGGACCATCCAAATGTGTTTTGGATGCTAAGTGCCTTAACTTGCACTTCACTCAGAGTATGCAAACTGCCAAGAGAACGACCTTGTTCTATCTTTTTTCCTCATTGGAGAAGATACTGTCATCAATTAGTATTTGCCTGCAAGAGTATCCCTGAAGAGAGAGTTCCTATCTTCACCAGCAATGGCCCTGTATCGACACTTCATGATTCCATACAGACAGGTCCCACAGCTTCCAACCTTCCACAGACACATCACTGTCTTGAGTATGTCCTACAGCAGCGTTCCCTCACAGCATTAAAAGTGTTTTGAGCAGAGGGAGACACTGTGGAACATCACAGGTGTATACTTGCAGTATGTGTCTTAGAGACCTGAGTGTCTCACCCTGCCCTTCACTCACAGTATGCAACCTGCCCTCTGTCCGTCCATGCTCTATCTTCTTTCCTCCACTGGAAAGACACTGTCAGAAATGAAAATCCTCCTGAAGGAATTTCTATGAA
The DNA here is from genome assembly GCF_964662115.1 of Mustela nivalis. NCBI lineage: Eukaryota > Metazoa > Chordata > Mammalia > Carnivora > Mustelidae > Mustela > Mustela nivalis. Next base: position 74,405,746 of record NC_139040.1, read on the forward strand.
ACAGAACTTCCTGTGGTCAAGTAGATGGACATCTGAGACTAGACTCCTATATGCGCCTATTCCAGTTTACTACACAGTCAGTCCCAAGAGCTTCCTTCTTTGACAGAATCAACACGGCCACAAATCCCTCCTAAAGCACACTTCCCACCCAATGTTTGAAGCATTTTCAAAACAGAAAGACAGTGTGGATGACTACAGGTCGTGCTCATCCAATATGTGTTTTGGATGCCTAAACGCCATAGCCTGCACTTCACTCACAGTTACTAAAGTGCCCAGAGTCTGTCCTTGTTCTATCTTCATTCCTCAATGGAGAAGACACTGTTATGAAAGAGTAGCCACCTGAAGTAGTTTCCCTGAACAGATCTCTTTCTATGAATCACCCGTTAGGGCCCTGTTGCGTCACTTCATGATTTCATCCCAGAAACGTCCCACAGCTTCCAGCCTTCCAAGGACACATCCCTGTCATGTGTACGTCCTATAGCACAGTTCCCTCATGGCATTTGAACTGTTTTGAGCAGAGGGAGACACTCTGGAACATCACAGCTGGAGTACTTGCAGTATATGTCTTAGAGGCATAAGTGTCTCACCCTGCCCTTCACTCACAGTATGCAACCTGCCCTCCGTCCCTCCTTGTTCTGTCTTCTTTCCTCCACAGGAAAGACTCTGTCAGAAATGAGAATCCACCTGAAGGAGTTTCACTGAAACAGAACTTCCAATGGTCAAGGGAATGGACGTCTGAGAAGAGATTCCTATACACGCCCATTCCAGTTTACCACACACTTAGTCCCAACAACTTCCTTCTTTGACAACCTCAAAACGGCCACAAATCCCTCCTAAAGCACACTTCCCTCAAAATGTTTAAAGCGTTTTCGACAAAGAAATAGAGTCTGGATGACTACAGGTAAGGACCATCGAAATGTGTTTTGGATGCCTAAGCGCCTTAACATGCACTTCACACACAGTATGCAAACTGCCAAGAGAACGTCCTTGTCTATCTTCTTTCCTCAGTGGAGAAGATATTGTCCTCAATTAGTATTTGCCTGCAAGAGTTTCCCTGAACAGAGAACTTCCTATGTTCACCGGCAATGGCCCTGTATCGACACTTCATGATTTCCACTCAGACAGGTCCCACAGCTTCCTAACTTCCAAAGACACATCCCTGTCACGAGTTCGTCCTACAGCAGCGTTCCTCATGGAATTTGAAGTGTTTTGAGCAGAGGGAGAAACTGTGGAACATCACAGGTGGTGTACTTGCGGTATGTGTCTTAGAGGGCTAAGTGTCTCACACTGCCCTTCACTCACAGTATGCAACCTGCCCTCTGTCCATCCTTGTTCTTTCGTCTTTCCTCCACTGGGGAGAAACTGTCAGAAATGAGAATCCTTCTTAAGGAATTTCTGTGAAATTCCTGTGGTTAAGGGGATGGACGTCTGAGACTAGACTCCTATACCCGCCTATTCCAGTTTACCACACAGTCAGTCCCAACATCTTCCTTCTTTGACAGACTCAACACGGCCACAAATCGCTCCTAAAGCACACTTCCCTCATAATGTTTGAAGCGTTTTCGAAACAGAAAGACAGTGTGGATGACTACAGGTCATGCTAATCCAATATGTGTTTTGGATAGGTGCAATTCACTCACAGTTCCTAAAGTGCCCATAGTCAGTCCTTGATCTATCTTCATTCCTCAATGGAGAAGACACTCTTATGAATGAGTAGCCACCTGAAGTAGTTTCCCTGAACAGATCCCTCTCTGTGAATCACCTTTTAAGGCCCTGTAGCGTCACTTCATGATTTCAACACAGAGAGATTCCACAGAATCCAACATTCAACAGACGCAACCCTGTCGTGAGTACGTTCTATAGCACAGTTTCCTCACGACATTTAAAGTGTTTTGAGTAGAGGGATACACTGTGGAACATCAAAGGTGGTGTTCTTGCAGTATGTGTCTTAGAGGCCTAAGTGTCTCACCCTGTCCTTCACTCACAGTATGCATCCTGTCCTCTATCCGTCCATGTTCTGTCTTCTTTCCTCCACAGGAAAGACACTGTCAGACATGAGAATCCACCTGAAGGAGTTTCCCTGAAACAGAACTTCCTATGCTCAAGGGGATGGACGTCTGAGACCAGACTGCTATACGCTCCCATTCCCGTTTACCACACACTTAGTCCCAACAACTTCCTTCTTTGACAGACTCAACATAGCCACGAATCCCTCCTAAAGCACACTTCCCTCAAAATGTTTAAAGCGGTTTTGAACAAGAAATAGAGTGTGGATGACCACAAGTAAGGACCAAACAAATGTGTTTTGGATGCCTAAGCACATTACCTTGCACTTCACTCACATTATGCAAACTGCCAAGAGAATGTCCTTGTTCTATCTTCTTTCCTCAGCGGAGAAGATACTGTCATCAATTATTATTTGCCTGCAAGAGTTTCCCTGAACAGAGAACTTCCTATGTTCACTGGCAATGTCCCTGTATTGATACTTCATGATTTCCACACAGACAGATCCCACAGCTTCCAACCTTGCACTGACACATCCCTGCCGTGTGTACATCCTACAGCAGCATTCCCTCATGTCATTTGAAGTGTTTTGAGGAGAGGGAGACACTTTGGAACATCAAAGGTGGTGTACTTGCAGTATGTGTCTTAGAGGCATAAGTGTCTCACCCTGCCCTTCACTCAAAGTATGCAACCTGCCCTCTGTTCGGCCTTGTTCTGTCTTCATTCCTCCACAGGAAATACACTGTCTGAAATGAGAATCCGCCTGAAGGAGTTTCCCTGAAACAGAACTTCCTATGGTCAAGGGGATGGACGTCTGAGACTAGACTCCTATACGTGCCCATTCCAGTTTACAACACAGTCAGTCCCAACAGCTCCCTTCTTTTACAGACCCAACACGGCCACAAATCCTTCTGAAAGCACACTTCCCTCTCATAGTTTGAAAAGTTTTGACACAGAAAGACAGTGTGGATGACGACAAGTCGTGCTCATCCAATATGTTTTTTGGATAGGTGCACTTCACTCACAGTTCCTAAAGTGCCCATAGTCCGTCCTTGTTCTATCTTCATTCATCCAAGAAGAAGACACTGTTATGAATGAATATCCTAATGAAGAAGTTTCCCTGGACAGATCCCTTTCTATGAAACACCTTTCAGGGCCCTGTAGTGTCATCTTGATTTCAACACAGAGATTCCACAGAATCCAACATTCAACAGACTCAACCCTGTCGAGAGTACGTTCTATAGCAGAGATTCCTCACGACATTTGAAGTGTTTTGAGTAGAGGGAGACACTGTGGAACATCCCAGGTGGTGTACTTGCAGTATGTGTCTTAGAGGCATAAGTGTCTCACCCTGCCCTTCACTCACATTATGCAACCAGCCCTCTGTCCGTCCTTGTTTTGTCTTCTTTCCTCCACAGGAAAGACACTGTCAGAAATGAGAATCCGACTGAAGGAGTTTCCCTGAAACAGAACTTCCTATGGTCAAGGGATGGACATCTGAGACTAGACTCCTATACGTGCCCATTCCAGTTTAGCACACACTTAGTCCCAACAACTTCCTTCTTTGACAGACTCAACAGGGCCACGAATCTCTCCTAAAGCACAATTCCCTCAAAATGTTTAAAGTGTTTTCGACAAAGAAATAGAGTGTTGATGACCACAGGTAGGACCATCCAAATGTGTTTTGGATCCCTATGTGCCTTGACTGGCACTTCACTGACAGTATGCAATCTTCCATGAGAACGTCCTTGTTCTATCTTCTTTCCTCAGCCTAGAAGATACTGTCATCAATTACTCTTTGCCTGCAAGAGTTTCCCTGAACAGAGAACTTCCTATGTTCACCGGCAATAGCCTTGTATCGACACTTCATGATTTGTACACAGACAGGTCCCAAAGCTTCCAACCTTCCACAGTCACATCCCTGTCATGAGTACATCCTACAGCAGCGTTCCCTCACGGCGTGAAGTGATTTGAGCAGAGGGAGACACTGTGGAACATCACAGGTGGTGTACATGCAGTATGTGTCTTAGAGGACTAAGTGCCTCACCCTGCCCTTCACTCACAGTATGCAACCTGCCCTCTGTCCATCCTTGTTCTATCTTCTTTCCTCCACTGGAAACACACTGTCAGATATGAGAATCCTCCTGAAGGAATTTCTATGAAACAGAACTTCCTGTGGTTAAGGGGATGGACATCTGAGACTAGACTCCTATACGCGCCTATTCCAGTTTACCACACAGTCAGTCCCAACAGCTTCCTTCTTTGACAGACTCAATACGGCCACAAATCCCTCCTAAAGCACACTTCCCTCACAATGTTTGAAGCAATTTCGAAACAGAAAGACAGTGTGGATGACTACAGGTCCTGCTCTTCCAATATGTGTTTTGGATGCCTAAGCACCATAGCCTGCACTTCACTCACAGTTACTAAAATGCCCAGAGACCATCCTTGTTCGATCTTCATTCCTCAATGGAGAAGACACTGTTATGAATGAGTAGCCACCTGAAGTAGTTTCCCTGAACAGATCCATTTCTGTAATTCACCTTTAAGGGCCCTGTAGCGTCACTTCATGATTTCAACACAGAGAGATTCCACAGAACCCATCATTCAACAGACTCAACCCTGTCGAGAGTTCGTTCTATAGCACAGTTTCCTCACGACATTTGAAGTGTTTTGAGTAGAGGGAGACACTGTGCAACATCCCAGGTGGTGTACTTGCAGTATGTGTCTTAGAGGCATAAGTGTCTCACCCTGCCCTTCAATCACAGTATGCAACCTGCCCTCTGGCCGTCCTTGTTCTGTCTTCTTTCATCCACAGGAAAGACACTGTCAGAAATGAGAATCCGACTGAAGGAGTTTCTCTGAAACAGAACTTCCTATGGTCAAGGGGATGGACGTCTGAGACTAGACTCCTATACGCGCCCATTCCAGTTTAGCCCACACTTAGTCCCAACAACTTCCTTCTTTGACAGACTCAACAGGGCCACGAATCTCTCCTAAAGCACAATTCCCTCAAAATGTTTAAAGCGTTTTTGACAAAGAAATAGAGTGTGGATGACCACAGGTAGGACCATCCAAATGTGTTTTGGATGCCTAACCGCCTTAACTGGCACTTCAGTCACAGTATGCAAACTGCCATGAGAACGTCCTTGTTCTATCTTCTTTCCTCAGCGGAGAAGGTACTTTCATCAATTAATATTTGCCTGCAAGAGTTTCCCTGAACAGAGAACTTCCTATGTTCACCGGCAATAGCCTTGTATCAACACTTCATGATTTGTACACAGACAGGTCCCTTAGCTTCCAACCTTCCACAGTTACATCCCTGTCATGAGTAAGTCCTACAGCAGCGTTCACTCATGGCTTTTGAAGTGTTTTGATCAGAGGGAGACACTGTGGAACATCACCGGTGGTGTACTTGCAGTATATGTCTTAGAGGCCTAAGTGTCTCACCCTGCCCTTCACTCACAGTATGCAACCTGCCCTCTGTCCATCCTTGTTCTGTCTTCTTTCCTCCACTGGAAACACACTGTCAGATATGAGAATCCTCCTGAAGGAATTTCTATGAAACGGAACTTCCTGTTGTCAAGGTGATGGACGTCTAAGACTAGACTCCGATATGCACCGATTCCAGTTTACCACACAGTCAGTCCCAACAGCTTCCTTCTTTGACAGACTCAACACGGCCACAAATCCCTCCTAAAGCACACTTCCCTCACAATGTTGGAAGCGTTTCTGAAACAGAAAGACAGTGTGGATGACTACAGGTCGTGCTCATCCAATATGTGTTTTGGATGCCTCAGCGCCATAGCCTGCACTTGACTCACAGTTACTAAAGTGCCCAGAGTCTGTCCTTGTTCTATCTTCATTCCTCAATGGAGAAGACACTGTTATGGGGCTCTAGTCTCAGACATCCATCCCCTTGACATAGGAAGTTCTGTTTCAGGAAAACTCCTTCAGGCGGATTCTGACTTCTGACAGGGTATTTCCAGTGGAGGAAAGAAGATTGAACAAGGATGGACATAGAGCTGGTTGGACTCTGGGAGTTAAGGGCAGGGTAAGGCTTAGGCCTCTAAGACACATACTGGAAGTTCACCACCAGTGATGTTCCACATTGCCTACCTCTGCTCAAAACCCTTCAAATGTCGTGAGGGTAATGTGCTATATGATGTACTTACTACAGGGTTGAATCTGCGAAATGTTGGATTCTGTGGAACCTGTCTTGTTGAAATTATGAAGTGACGCATACAGGGCCCTAACAGGTCATTCCTAGAAAGGGATCTATTCAGGGAAAATGCTTCAGGTCGATACTCATTCATAACAGTGTCTTCCCCTTTGAGGAATGAAGATAGAATAAGGACGGACTATGGGCACTTTAGGTATTGTGAGGGAAGTGCAGGCTATGGTGCTTAGGCATCCAAAACACATTGGATGTTCATGACCTGTGGTCATCCACACTGTTTCTCTGTCGAACACACTACAAATATTGTGAAGGAAGTGTGCTTAAGGAGGTATTTGTGGCATGTTGAGTCTGTCAAAGAAGGAAGCTGTTAGGATTGACTGTGTGGTAAACAGCTATAGTCGTGTACAAGGCTCTAGTCTCAGCGTCCATCCCCTTGACCATAGGAAGCTCTGTTTCAGGGAAACTCCGTCAGACAGATTCTGATTTCTTACAGGGTCTTTCCAGTGGAGGAAAGAAGACAAAACAAGGACGGACAGAGAGCAGGTTGGATCCTGTGAGTTAAGGGCAGGGTAAGACTCTTAGGCCTCTAAGACACATACTGAAGGTATAGAACCTGTGGTGTTCCACAGTGTCTACCTCTGCTCAAAGACTTCAAATGTCATGAGTGAACTGTGCTATAGGACGTACTCACTACAGGGTTGAATGTGCGAAATGTTGGATTCTGTGGAACCTGTCTTATTGAAATCATGAAGTGACGCATACAGGTGCCTAACAGGTGATTCCTAGAAAGGGATCTATTCAGGGAAAATACTTCAGGTGGGTCCTCATTCATAAGAGTGTCTTCCCCATTGAGAAATGAAGATAGAACAAGGACAGACGATGGGCACTTTAGGTACGGTGAGTGAAGTGCAGGCTATGGCGCTTAGGCATCCACAACACATTGGATGTTCAGGACCTGTGGTCATCCACACTTTCTGTGTCGAAAACTCTTCAAGCATTGTGAGGGAAGTTTGCTTTAGGAGGGATTCGTGGCAGTGATGATTCTGTCAAAGAAGGAAGCTTTTGGGACTGACTGTGTGGTGAACTGGAATAGGCGTGTATAAGGCTCTAGTCTCAGACGTCCATCCCCTTGCCAATAGGAAGTTCTGTTTCAGGGAATCTCCTTAAGGCAGATTCTGACTTCTGACAGTGTCTTTCCAGTAGAGGAAAGAAGATTGAATGAGGACGGACAGAGGGCAGGTTGGATTCTGGGAGTTAAGGTCAGGGTAAGGCTCTTAGGCCTCTAAGACACTGGAAGTTCACCACTGGTGATGTTCCACAGTGTCTACCTCTGCTCAAAACCCTTCAAATGCAGTGAGGGAACTGTGCTATAGGACGTATTCATGACAGGCTTGAGCTAGGAAATGTTGGTTTCTGTGGAACCTGTGTTGAAATCATGAAGTGACACATACATGTCCCCTACAGGTGATTCACAGGAAGGTATCTGTTCAGGGAAACTACTTCAGATGGATACTCATTCATAACAGTGTCTTCTCCTTTGAGGAATGAAGATAGAACAAGGACGGACTATGGGCACCCTGTCTCTCCGCACAGGGTGTGGGTGACACTTGTCTTGCAACCGGCCCGCTGTGCTCTCATGCTTAACGTCAGTTTTCTGACAGCAATGCCAAGGGCTCCTCTCTTCTACCAGGGCAGAGTGCTGCGCCTTCCCCAGACATGCTCTGGGAGAGCGTGGTGACTGGCGTGTTCCTCTCCTTAAAGCTCTTCCCACAGGCGCAACCACACTTCTCTCTTGGGCAGAGGGGATGTCTTCACCAAGAGTGTATCGCCCAATGCGGGTTTCTCCCACCGTGCCACCCAGACTAGGCTCAGGCAAGCAGAAGCAGCACACAGAATCAACTCTGATATCCCAGAGAATGCTGAGCTTTCACTGAGCGGTTCAGTGCGGTGGAAACCGCACTTTGCTGCCGCTTCCTCAACATGGGTTTGGGCGTTCGCCCTCTCGCATCAGGGAAGAAGAGTTGTGGGAGAGTTGGTTCCTCTTGGGCTTTGTTTTCCCGGACACTAGGTTCCCACCCTGGGTTCACAATGCCTCGCCTAAATCAGCAGACACAGCCTCGACCCTGCAGCAGTGTGCATCGCCCAGGATGGCACTCTGCACAGACTGCTATCTACTAGCTTAGCCAGGGTCTGGCCTTTCCCTCTGGCCTTCAGTCGAACTTGGAAAAGGCCTGTGCCTTCCCCAGATGAAACAAGAGGCGACAGCAGCACAGCACAGCGCCTGCTCCCTGGGTTGGGAAGCCGCCTGTTTGGCAATATCCCCTCTTCTTGCCCGGACACTCATGCCTGCGCAAATGCTACCACATCCTGGGGGATGTCGGGTGCTGACCGCCCGTTCCTCCAGGGAGCTGTTTCTGCGGGTTCAGTTTCGGGAGTCTCGTGGCAACCTAAGGTCAGCCCTACGGACAGGCGGGCAGCCAAAAGCTGCTCTCCCCTTGGGCCCAAGGCACAGGACAGGCCTGCCTTCTGCCCAGACTCCTTTCTCAGAGTGGAGCACGCACCCCTGTCCTAGTCGTCCCCTCTGGTCTCCATAGCAGCCAGGCTTCTGTCTCTCCACACAGGGTGTGGGTGAGACTTGTCTTGCCACTGGCCCGCTCTGCCTCAGATGGCAGCGTCTCCTGCTTAGCGTCAGTTTACCGACAGCAATACCAAGGGCTCCTCTCTTCTCCCGGGGCGGCGTGGTGCGCCTTACCCAGACATGCTCCTGGGGAATGCAGTGACAGGCTTGTAATTCTCCTTCAGTCTGTTACAACAGGCGCGACCACGCTTCTCTCGTGGGCAGAGGGGTTGTCCGCCCAAAGACGGTTTCGCTAGATGTGGGTTTGTCCCTCCACACTTCCCACACTAGGCTCAGGTAAGCAGCAACAGCACACTGAACCGACTCTGATTTTCCAGTGAATGCTGAGTGTTTGCAGAGGTTTACGGCTTGGCATGAATGGCACTTCACTGCTGCTTCCTCTACAAGGCTTTGGGCGATTGCACTCTTGCATAATGGAAGAAGAGTAGTGGGAGAGTTGTTGCCTCTTGGGCATTGCTTTCCCAAGCACCAGGTTTGTGCCCTGGGTTCACACTGCCTTGCCACGTCAGCAGACACAGACTCGACCCTTTCTCCGGGTGCATCGCCCCGGTTCGTACTCTGCACAGACGGCCATCTCCCGGCTTAGCCGGGGCCTGGCCTTTTCCTCTGGCATTCAGGTGAACTCGGGAACAGGCCTGTACCTTCCCTAGACGACGGGAGAGGAGACAGCAGCACTGCACACCTCCTGCGCCCTGGGATGGGAAGCAGCCTGTGGGGGAATATCCCCTCTTCTTGCCCGCACACTCATGCTTGCACAGACGCTACCACATCCTGGAAGAAGTTGGTAGCTGACAGCCCGTTCCTCCAATGAGCTGTTTCTGCGAGTTCACGTGCAGGAGTCTCGTGGCAACCTGAGGTCAGCCCTAGGGACAGGTGGCGAAAAGCTGCTGTCCCCTTGGGCCCCAGGTACAGGACAGATATGCCTTCTGCCCAGACTCCTTTCTCAGAGTGGAGCACGCACCCCTGCCTTAGTCGTCCCCTCCTCTCTCTTAAGCAGCCAGGCTTCTGTCAAACGCGTAGGGAGCGGGTGACCCTTGTCTTGCCACCAGCCTACTCTTCTCAGAGGGGAGACTCTCTACTTCGCGTCAGTCTCCCAACTGCAATGCCAAGGGCTTTTCTCTTCTCCCCGGGGGTGTGCTGCGCCTTCCCCAGACATGCTCCAGGAGAGCGTCGTGACTGGCGTGTCCCTCTCCTTAAAGCTCTTCCCACATGCGCGACCACGCTTCTCTCTTGGGCAGAGGGGATGTCTTCGCCAAGAGTGTTTCACCCAATGCGTATTTCTCCTACCGAGCTGCCCAGACTAGGCTCAGGCAAGCCGAAGCAGCACACAGAACCGACTCTGATATCCCAGAGAATGCAGAACTTTCACATAGGTTTTCTGTGCGGCGTGAACCGCACTTTGCTGCTGCTTTCTCAACATGGGTTTGGGCGTTTGCTGTCTTGGGCCAGGGAAGAAAGTTGTGGGAGAGTTGGTGCCTCCTGGACCTTACTTTCCCGGGCACCAGGTTCCCACCCTGGGTTCACACTGCCTCACCGCCATCAGCAGACACAGCCTCAACCCTGCAGCAGCATGCGTCACCCAGGGTGGCACTCTGTGCAGACTGCCATCTCCGGCTTAGCCAGGGTCTGATCTTTTCCTCTGGCTTTCAGTCAGACTCAGAACAGGCCTTGCCTTCCACAGACAAGAGGAGAAGCCACAGCAGCACTGCACATCGCCCATGCCCTGGGATGGGAAGACGCCTGTTGGGGAATGTCCCCTCCTCTTGCCCAGACACTCATGCCTGCGAAAATGCTACCACATCCTGGAGGAAGATGGTAGCTGTCTGCCCGTTCCTCCAGGGAGCTGTTTCTGCGAACTCAGGTTTGGGAGTCGGTGGCAACTTGAAGTCAGCCTGAGGGACAGGCGGCCAAAAGCTGCTCTCCCCTTGGGCGCAAGGCATAGGACAGGCCTGCCCTCTACCCAGACTCCTTTCTCAGAGTGGATCACGCGTCCCTGTCCTAGTCGTCCCCTTCTCTCCTTAGCAGCCAGGCTTCTGTCTCTCCCCGTAGACAGCGGGTGACACTTCTTGCCACCAGCCAGCTATTCTCAGCTCAGCTCTCCTGCTTCGAGTCTGTTCCCCGACAGCAATGCCAACGGCTTTTCTCTTCTCCACGGGCGGTGCGCTGCACGTTCAACAGATCTGCTCCTGGGGAGCATTGTGACTGGAGTGTCCCTTTCCTTAAGGCTCTTCCCACAGGCTTGACCAGGCTTCTCAATCTGGCTGAGGGGATGTCCTCGCCAAGAGTGTTCGCTCTATGTGGGTTTCTGCCTCCGCGCTGCCCACACTAGTCTCAGGCAAGCAGCAGAAGCACACAGAACTGACTCTGAATTCATAGTGAATGCAGAGCTTTCACAGAGGTTTTCAGCGTGGCACAAACTGCACTGCACTGCTGATTCCACAATATGGGTTTGGGCATTTGCTCACTAGCGTCAGGGAAGAAGAGTTGTGGGAGAGTTGGTACGTTTTGGGCCTTTCTTTCCAGGGGCTCCAGTTTCACGCCCTGGATTCACACTGCCACGCTGATGTCAGCAGACACAGCCTCGACCCTGCAGAAGCGTGCTTCGCCCAGGGTGGCACTCTGGGCAGACTGCCATATCCCGGCTTAGCCAGGATCTGGCCTTTTCCTCTGGTGTTCAGTCAAACTCAGAAAAGGCCTGTGCCTTCCCCAGACGAGAGGAGAGGCGATAGCAGCACTGCACACAGCCCACACCCTGGGATGGGAAGCTGCCTGTGGGGGAATGTCTCCTCTCCTTACCCGGACACTCATGCCTGCTCAAACGCTACCACATCCTGGAAAAAGACGGTAGCTGTCTGCCCGTTCCTCCAGGGAGCTATTTCTGCGAGTTCAGGGTCGGGAGTCTGGTGGCAACCTGAAGTCAGCCCTAGGGACAGGCGGCCAAAAGCTGCTTTCCCCTTGGGCCCAAACACAGGACAGGTCGGCCTTCTGCCCAGACGCCTTTCTCAGAGTGGAGCATGCGCCCCTGCCCTAGTCGTCCCCTTGTCTCTCCTTATGATTTAGACTTTTCTCTCTCCCCATAGGTAGCGGGTGATACTTATCTTGCCACCAGCCCACTGTTCTCAGAGGGGAGGCTCTCCTGCTTCACATCAGATTCCCGACAGCAATGCCAACGGCTTTTCCCTTCACCCCGGATGGCGTGCTGAGCCTTCCCCAGACATGCTCCCGTGGAGCGTGGTGACTGGCATGTCCCTTTCCTTAAAGCTCTTCCCTCAGGCGTGACTAGGCTTCTCCCTCGGGCAGAGGGGATGTCTTCGCAAAGAGTGTTTCCCTCTATGCAGGTTTGTCCCACCGCGCAGCCCAGATTAGGCTCAGGAAAGCAGCAGCAGCACACAGAATCAACTCTGATATCCCAGAGAATGCTGAGCTTTCGCAGAAGTTTTGAGTGTCGCACAAACCGCACATGGCTGCCACTTCCTCAATATGGGTTTGGGCGTTCGCTCTCTCGCGTCAGGGAAGAAGAGTTGTGGGAGAGTTTGTGCCTCTTGGGCCTTGCTTTCCCGGGAACTAGGTTTCCACCCTGGGTTCACATTGCCTAGACTACGTCAGCAGACACAGCCTTGACCATGCAGAAGCGCGCGTTGCCCACAGAGGCACTCTGCGCAGACTGCCATCTCCCGGCTTAGCCAGGGTCTGGCCTTTCCTTCTGGCGTTCAGTCGAACTCGGAAAAGCCCTGTGCCTTCCCCAGATGAAACGAGAGGAGACAGCAGCACTGCACACGGCCTGCGCCCTGGGTTGGGAAGCCGCCTGTGGGGGAATGTCCCCTCTTCTTGCCCGGAAACTCATGCCTTTGCAAACGCTACCACATGCTGGAGGAAGTCAGTAGCTGACTGCCTGTTCCTCCAGGGAGCTGTTTATGCGAGTTCAGGGTCAGGAGTCTCGTGGCAACCTGAAGTCAGCCCTAGGGACAGGCGGCCAAAAGCTGCTCTCCCCTTGGGCCCAAGGCACAGGACAGGCCTGCCTTCTGCCCAGACTCCTTTCTCAGAGTGGAGCCCGTGCCCCTGCCCTAGTCGTCCCCTCTTGTCTCCATAGCAGCCAGGCTTTTGTCTCTCCGCACAGGGTGTGGGTGAGACTTGTCTTGCCACTGGCCCGCTGTGCCTCAGATGGCAGGCTCTCCTGCTTAGCGTCAGTTTACTGACAGCAATGCCAAGGGCTCCTGTCTTCTCCTAGGGCAGCGTGGTGCGCCTTAACCAGACATGCTCCTGCGGAATGCGGTGACAGTTGTATTCTTCTCCTTAAGTCTGTTACCACAGGCGCCATCACGCACTCTCTCGGGCAGAGGGGATGTCTGTCCAAAGTGGGTTTCGCTCGATGCGGGTTTGTCGCTCCGACCTGCCCAGACTAGCCTCAGGAAAGTAGCAGCAGCACACAGAACGGACTCTGATTTCCCAACAAATGCTGAGTGTTTGCAGAGGTTTATGGCTTGACGTTAACTGCACTTCACTGCTGCTTCCTCCAAAAGGCTTTGGTCGATCACACTCTCTCGTAAGGGAAGAAGAGTAACGGGAGAGTTGTTGCCTCATGGGCATTGCTTTCCCAGGCACCAGGTTTGTGCCCTGGGTTCACATGGCCTCGCCGACGTTAGCAGCCACAGCCTCGACCCTGCGGCTGCGTTTGTCGCCCAGGGTGGCAATCTGCGCAGACTGCCATCTCCCGGCTTAGCCAGGGCCTGGCCTTTTCCTCTGGCATTCAGTCGAACTCGGAAAAGGCCTGTGCCTTCCCCAGATGAGAGGAGAGGCAACAGCAGCAGTGCACAGCACCCGCGCCCTGGGATGGGAAGCTGCCTGTGGGGGAATGACCCCTCTTCTTGCCCGGACACTCCTGCACCGCCGTTACCACATCCTGGAGGAAGACGGTAGCTGACTGCCCGTTCCTCCATGGAGCTCTTTCTGCGAGTTCAGGTTCCAGAGTCTGGTGGCAATTCAAAGTCAGCCCTAGGGACAGCGGCCAAATGTTGCTCTTCCCTTGGGCCCAAGGCACAGGACAGGTCTGCCTTCTGCTCATACTCCTTTCTCAGAGTGGAGCACGCGCCCCTGCCCTAGTCGTCCCCTTGTCTCTCCTTAGCCGCCAGACTTCTGTCTCTCTCCGTAGGCAACGGGTGACACTTGTTTGCCACCAGCACGCTGTTCTCAGAGGCGAGGCTCTCCAACTTCACGTCAGTTTCCCACCAGCAATGCCAATAGCTTTTCTCTTCACCCCGGACGGCATGCTGTGCCTTCCCCAGACATGCTCCTAAGGAGCGTGGTGACTGGCATGTCCCTTTCCTTAAAGCTCTTCCCTCAGGCGTGACTAGGCTTCTCTCTCGAGCAGAGGGGATGTCTTCGCAAAGAGTGTTTCTCTCTATGCAGGTTTATCCCACCGCGCTGCCCAGACTAGGCTCAGGCAAGCAGAAGCAGCACACAGAACTGACTGATATCCCAGAGAATGCTGAGCTTTCAGAGAGGTTTTGAGTGCAGCGCAAACCATACTTGGCTGCCGCTTCCTCAATATGAGTTGGGCGTTCGCTCTCTCGTGTCAGGGAAGAAGAGTTGTGGGAGAGTTGGTGCCTCTTGGGCCTTGATTTCCCGGGCACCAGGTTCACGCCTTGGGTTCACACTGCCTTGGCGACTTCAGAAGACACAGCCTCGACCCTGCAGAAGTGTGCATCGCCCAGGTTGGCACTCTGAGCAGACTGCCATATCCCAGCTTAGCGAGGGTCTGGCCTTTTCCTCTGACATTCAGTTGAACTTGGAAAAGGCCTGTGCCTTCCCCAGACGAGAGGAGAGGTGACAGCAGCACTGTACAGCGCCCGCACCTTTGTTTGGGAAGCTGCCTGTGGTATAATGTCCCCTCTTCTTGCCCGGAAACTCATGCTTGCACATACACTACCACATCCTGGAGGAATATGGTAGCTGACTGCCCGTTACTCTGTTTCTGCGAGTTCAGGGTTGGGAGTCTCGGGGCAACCTAAAGTGAGCCCTAGGGACAGGCAGCCAAAAGCTGCTCACCCTTTGGGCCCAAGGCAGAGGACAGATCTGCCTTCTGCCCAGACTCCTTTTCCAGAGTGGAGCACCCGCTCCTGCCCTAGTCGTCCCCTTGTCTCTCCTTAGCAGGCAGGCTTCTGCCTCTCCACATAGGGAGTGGGTGACCCTTGTTTTACCACCAGCCCGCTGTTCTCAGAGGGGAGGCTCTCCTGCTTTGCGTCCATTTCCCAACAGCAATGTCAACGGCTTTTCTCTTCTCCCTGGTTGGCGTGCTGCGCCTTCCCCAGACATGCTCTTAGGGAGTGTGGTGACTGGCGTGTCCCTTTCTTTAAGGCTCTTCCTACAGGCGCGACCACGGTTCTCTCTCTTGGACAGAGGGGATGTCCTCGCAAAGAGTTTTTCCCTCTATGCGGGTTTCTCCCTCTGCGCTGCCCACACTAGGCTCAGGCAAGCAGCAGCAGCACACAAAACTGACTGATTTCACAGCGAATGCTGAGCTTTCGTAGAGGATTTCAGTGCGGCGCGAACCGGACTTCGCTGCTGCTTCCTCAACATGGGTTTGGGCATTCACTTTATCGCGTCAGGGAAGAATTGTGAGAGAGTTGGTGCCTCTTGGGCGTTGCTTTCCCGGGCACAAGGATCTCGCCCTGGGTTCACACTGCCTCGCCAACGTCAGCAGACACAGTCTCGACCCTGCAGAAGCATGTCGCCCAGGGTGGCACTCTGCAGACTGCCATATCCCGGCTTAGCCAGGGCCTGGCCTTTTCCTCTGGGGTGCAGGCGAACTCGGAAAAGGCCTGTACCTTCCCCAGATGAGAGGAGAGGCGACAGCAGCACTACACACCGCCCGCGCCCTGGATGGGAAGCCGCCTGTGAGGGAAAGTCCGCGCTCCTTCCCCGGACACTCCTGCCTCTGCAAACGATGTCACACCCTGGAGGAATTCGGTAGCTGACTGCCCGTTCCTCCATGGAGCTGTTTCTGCGAATTCAGGTCCGGGAGCCTGGTGGCAAATCGGAGTCTGCCCTAAGGACAGGTGCCTAAGGAGCTGCTGTCATTTTGAGCCTAGAGGCACAGGACAGGCCTGCCTTCTGCCCAGACTTCTTTCTCAGAATGGAGCATGCGCCGCTGCCCTAGTCATCCCCTTGTATCTCCAAAGCAGCCAGGCTTCTGTCTGTCCACACAGGGAGTGGGTGACACTTACCTAGCCACCGGCCTGTTGTTCCTGAGAGGGCAGGCTCTCCTGCTTCACGTCAGTTTCCCGACAGCAATGCCAATGGCTAGTCTCCTCCAGGGGCGGCGTGCTTCGCTCTCCCCACACGTGCTCCTGGGGAGAGCAGTGACATGCCTGTCCCTTTCCTTAAGGCTGTTACCACAGGCGCGACCATGCTTCTCTCTTGTGCAGAGGGCATGTCCAGGTAAAGTGGGTTTCGCTCTATGTGGGTTTCTCCCACCGTGCTGCCCAGACTAGGCTACGGCAAGCAGCAGCAGCAGCACACAGAGCCGACTCTGATTTTCCAGCGAATGCTGAGCTTTCATAAATGTTTTCAGTGCAGCGTGAACCGTACTTGCTGCTGATTCCTCAACAAGGCTTTGGGCGTTCGCTCTCTCGCGTCAGGGAAGAAGAGTTGCGGGAGAGTTGGTGCCTCTTGGATCTTGCTTTCCCTGGCACCAGGTTCATGCCTTGGATTCACACTGCCTCGCCAACATCAGCAGACACACTCTCGACCCTGCAGCAGCATGCGTCGCCTAGGATGGCACTCTGCGCCGACTACCATCTCCCGAGTTAGCTAGGGTCTGGCCTTTTCCTCTCGTGTTCAGGCAGTCTCAGGAACAGGCCTGTGCCTTCCGCAGACTAGAGGAGATGCAATAGGAGCACTGCACAGTGCCCGCACCCTGGGTTGGGGAGCCTGTGGGGTACTGGCCCGCTCCGTCCCCGGACACCCCTACTTCCACAAATGTTGCTACACCTGGAGGAAGACAGTAGCTGACTGGCCGTTCCTCCAGGGAGCTCTTTCTGCGAGTTCATGTCGGGCGCCTGGTGGCAACCCGAAGTTTTCCCGAGGGACAGGTGGCCAAGGAGCTGCTGTCACCTTGGGCCCAGAGGCACAGGACAGGCCTGCCTTCTGCCCAGACTCCTTTCTCAGAGTGGAGCAAACGCCCCTGCCCTAATCATCTCCTTGTGTCTTGTTAGCAGCCAGGCTTCTGTCTCTCAGCTCAGAGAGTGGGTGACACTTGCCTAGCCACCGGCCCGCTGTTCCTGAGAGGGCAGGCTCTCCTGCTTAGCGTCAGTTTCCCAGCAGCAATGCCAACAGCTTTTCTTCTCCCGGGGCTGCGTGCTGCGCTCTCCCCAGACATGCTCCTGGGGATTGCGGTGACAGGTATATCCCTTTTCTTAAGGCTGTTACCACAGGCGCGACCATGCTTCTCTCTCAGGCAGAGAGGATTTCTGGGTAAAGTGGGTTTTGCTCTATGCGGGTTTCTCCCACCGGGCTGTGGAGCCTAGGCTAAGGCAAGCAGCAGCAGCACACAGAACCGACTCTGATTTCCCAGCGAATGCTGAGCTTTCACAGAGGTTTTCAGTGCGGCGTGAACCACACTTCGCTGCTGCTTCCTCAACAAGGCTTTGGGCGTTTGCTTTCTCACATAAGGGAAGAAGAGTTGCGGGAGAGTTTGTGCCTCTTGGACATTGTTTCCCAGGCACCAGGTTTGCGCCCTGAGTTCACACTGCCTCGCTGATGTCAGGAGACACAGCCTTGACCTGCACCAGCGTGCGGTGTCCAGGGTGGCACTCTGCACAGACGGCCATCTCCTGGGTTAGCCAGGGCCTGGCCTTTTCCTCTCGCGTTCAGGTGGACTCATGAACTGACCTGTGCCTTCCACTGATGAGAGGAAAGGCAACAGGAGCAGTGCACACCGCCAGTGCCCTGGTGTGGGGAGCCTGTGGCGGACTGTCCCCTTTCCTTCCCTGGACACCCGTGCCTCTGCAAACGCTGCCACATCCTGGAGGAAGACGGTGGCTGACTGCCCGTTCCTCCAGGGAGCTGTTTCTGAGAGTTCAGGGTCGGGTGCCTGGTGTCAACCCAATGTCTGCCCTAGGGACAGGAGTCCCACTATCTGCTGTGACATTGGGCCCAGAGGCACAGGACAGGCCTGCCTTCTGCCCAGACTCCTTTCTCAGTGTCGATCACGTGCCCCTGCCCTAGTTGTCCCCTCATGTCTCCTTAGCAGCCAGGCTCTGTCTCTCCACACAGGGAGTGGGTGACACTTGTCTGGCCAACAGCCTGCTGTTCCTCAGTGGGCAGGCTCTCCTGCTTCACATGACTTTCACTACAGCAATGCCAACGGCTCCTCTGTTTTCCCAGGGTGGTGTGCTGTGCTCTCCCCAGACATGCTTCTGAGGAGAGGGGTTACAGGAGTGTCCCTTTCCTTAAGGGTGTTACCACAGGCGCGACCAGGCTTCTCTCTCAGGCAGAGGGGATGTTTCTCAGGCAGAGGGGAGGGTTTCGCTCTGGGGTGGTTTCTCCCACCATGCTGCGGAACATTAGGTTCAGGCAAGAAATCAGAGCTGACTCTGATTTCCCAGTGAATCCTGAGCTTTCGCAGAGGTTTTCGGCTTGGCGTGAACTGCACTTCGCTGCTGCTTCCTCAACAAGGCTTTGGGCGTTCGCTCTCTTTCATAAGGGAAGAATACTAGAGGGAGATTTGGTGCCTCTTGGGCCTTGCTTTCCTGATCACCAGGTTCAGGCCCTGAGCTCACACTGACTCGCCAAAGGCAGGAGACACAGCCTCGACCCTGCAGCAGCGTGTGTCGCCAGGGTGGCACTCTGCGCAGACTGCCATCTCCCGGGGTTAACCAGGGCCTGGCCTTTTCCTCTCACGTACACGCATACTAGAGAACAGGCCTGTGCCTTCCCCAGACTATAGGAGAGGCGACAGGAGCACTGTACACCTCTCGCGCCCTGAGATCGTGAGCCTGTGGTGGACTGTCCCCGCTACTTCCCTTGACACCCCTGCCACCGCCAACGCTGCCACATCCTGTAGGAAGACGGTAGTTGACTGCCCGTTCCTCCCAGCAGTTGTTTCTGTGAGTTCAGGCTCAGATTCCTGGTGGCAACCCGAAGTCTGCCCTAGGGACAGATGGCCTAGGAACTGCTGTCCCCGTGGGCCCAGAGGCACAGGACAGGCCTGCCTTCTGCCCAGAGTACTTTCTCAGAGTGGAGCATGAGCCCCTGCCCTAGTCGTCCCCTCGTGTCTCCTTAGCAGCCAGGCTTCTGTCTCTCTGCACAGGGAATGGGTGAGTGACACTTGTCTTGCCACCGCCCCGCTGTGCCTCAGAGGGCAGGCTCTCCTGCTTTGCGTCAGTTTCCCGACAGCAATGCCAATGGCTCCTCTCTTCTGCTGGGGCGGCCTGCTGCGCTCTCCCCAGACGTGCTCCTGGGGAGCTGGGTGACAGGTGTGTCCCTTTCCTTAAGGCAGTTACCACAGGCGCGACCACACTTCTCTCTCGGGTAGAGGGGATGTCCAGGCTAAGAGGGTTTCGCTCTAGGCTGGTTTCTCCGACCACGCTGCGGAGCACTTGGAGATGCAAGCAGCAGCAGCCCAGAGACCTGACTCTGGTTTCCCAGTGAATGCTGAGCTTTCACAGAGGTTCTCATCGTGGCGCGAACCGCTTTGATCCTGCTTCTTCAACAAGGCTTTGGGTGTTTGGTCTTTCGCGAAAGGGAAGAAGAGTTAGTTGCAGGAGAGTTGGTGCCTCTTTGGGCTTTGCTTTCCCGGGCACCAAGTTCGCGCCCTGGGCTCCCACTGTCTCGCTGATGTCAGGAGACACAGCCTCGACCCTGCAGCAGCGTGCGTCACCAGGGTGGCGCTTTGTGCAGACTGTCATCTCCCGGGTTAACCAGGGCTTGTCCTTTTCCTCTTGCATTTAGGCGGAACTGGGAACAAACCTGTGCCTTCCACAGATGAGAGGAGATGCGACAGGAGCACTGTACACCGCCCATGACCTGGGATGGGGAGCCTGTGGTGGACTGTCCCCTCTCCTTCCCCGAACAACCCCTGTCTCCGCCAATGCTGGCACATCCTGGAGGAAGACGGAAGCTGACTGCTCATTCCTCCAGGGTGCTCTTTCTGTGAGTTCCGGGTCAGGCGCCTTGAAGCAACCCAAAGTCTGCCCAAGGGACAGGTGGACAAGGAGCTGCTGTCACCTTGGGCCTAGAGTCAGAAGACAGGCCTGCCTTCTGCCTAGACTCCTTTCTCAGAGTAGAGCAGTCACCCCTGCCCTAGTCGTCCCCTCGTGTCTCCTTAGCAGCCAGTCTCCTGTCTCTCCGCACAGGGAGTGGGTGACACTTGTCTTGCCACAGGCCTGCTGTGCCTCAGGGGGCAGGCTATCCTGCTTCACGTCAGTTTCCCAACAGCAATGCCAACGGCTCCTCTCTTCTCCTGGGGTGGCGTGATGTGCTCTCCCCAGATGTGCTCCTGGGGAGCACGGTGACAGGCGTGTCCCTTTCCTTAAGGCAGCTACCACAGGCGCAGCCACGCTTCTCTCTCAGGCAAAGAAGGTTTCGCTCTAGGCTGGTTTCTCCCACTGCGCTGTGGAGCACTAGGCTCAGGCAAGCAGCAGCAGCCCACAGAACCGAGTCTGATTTCTCAGCGAATGCTGAGCTTTTGCAGAGTTTTTCGGCGTGGCTCAAACCGCACTTTGCTGCTGATTCCTCAAGAAGGCTTTGGGCATTCACTCTCTCGCTTAAGGGAAGAGAACTTGCCTGAGAGTTGGTGCCTCTTGGGCCTTGCTCTCACGGGCACCAGGTTCACGCCCTGGGTTCGCACTGCCTCGCCCATGTCAGGAGACACAGCTTCGACCCTACAGCAGCGTGCGTTGTCCAGGGTGGCACTCTGCGCAGACTGCCATGTCCTGAGTTAGCAAGGGCATGGCCTTTTCCTCTCACGTTCAGGCGGTCTCGGGAACAGGACTGTGCATTCCCCAGATGAGGGGAAAGGCCACAGGACCACTGCACACCACCTGCGCCCTGGGATGGCGCCCTGGACACACCTGCCTCCGCAAACGCTACCACATCCTAGAGGAAAATGGGAGCTGACTGTCCGTTCCTCCAGGGAGCTGTTTCTGCGAGTTCAGTGTTGTGCGCCTGGTGGGACATCACGCTTCAGTGAGACATCTGCATTTCATGCAGGGACCTGGAACCCGAATGAGAAAGCACAGCCCTGATTCAAAGCAATACCGTGCTCGGCAGAAAAAAAGTCCTCCCCTGAACGTTGTGTGCAGAGGGAAGCCTGGATTGGAGAGAAAGTGACCTGCTGCCTCAGTCAAGACCACCAGGGCTAATGGACCGACCTCTCATGGGGCAGCGCCTCGCGTTGTTCACAGGGAAGCATTGTACCGCCTCGGAGGGCGTGGGAACTCCCGAGGTGAAGTCTCTGGACTTCCCTGTGACAAATAAGTCAGGGTGCAATACCAGCATCGTCCACGCACACGTTGCCCATGGAGAAGGATGCCTTTCCAAAGCTTAGCCAGGAAACCTCAAGTGAGCACCACAGCCTTACCTCCAAGAAACAGCCTGAAGCCGGCTGACTTTTGCGTGCAGGCCTCTTTTGCGAAGAGAGAAAGAGTGGGACCGTCAGGTTGGGGTGGAAGCCTAAGGAAGGCTGTGTGCCGGCCCTTGGTTCGGGAGCCATCCGAGAAGTCGGCCCCTTTGCTGGGCCTCACGGAAGGCCCACACAAGGGCTTCGAAAGCGCCTCTTGGTGCGCCCGTAACACGGTACCCAAAGCCAAAGCAAAACACTAGATCTGAGGGAACGGTAGGACTTCTGACAGCCGCCCCGCTTCCTTCAGCCTGAAGCACGTTGGCGGTCGCTCCCACGGGAGTGAGCGTTAGGAAAGCACCGTGCTGTACACATAGCTCACGGAGAGGACAGGACGGCAATGCCAGCCTTCAAGGCCAACTTTTCTGGGGGCACCCTGAGCCGGGAGGCTTGCCCCAAATGGGCACTGGAAGCAAGGAGCCATTTCCACGAGTTTGCTCTAGGACAACACATTTGCCCAGCAAGCCCCACTCTGTCCGTAAAGAGAGAAGTAGTCGTGACACTGAGAAGCACAGAGGAAGGTGACAGCCTCTCAACTCCTTGAACGAGCTTCACCGAGGGTGTCCTGTCAGCTCCCAATTCCCCTAAAGTCCAAAGCCTTCTCTCAGATGCGGAGGAAAGTTCACACAACCTGATGGCTTGGGCCTCCACCCCAGGGACCTGTGGGTGTCACCAGCGCCACTGGTGCTACAGTGAGATTCAGGAGACACGGTTGTTTCACTCAAGGGCTCAGAAGCAGAACGAGACAGAGTGGTCCTGATTCAAAGTAACACCGTGCTACGGCAAAACGTCCACTCCAGAACGGCGTGCACCAAGAGTGAAGCGTGGAAGAGAGAGGAACTGGCCTGCATCCTCAGTCGAGACCACCTAGATATGGGGCCTGCCTCACACGGGGCAGCACCTCGCATTGTCCATGGGGAAGCAATGTGCCGACTCGGAGGGTGTGGAAACGCCCAAAGTGAAGCCTCTCGACCTCCCTGTGAGAAAGAAGTCAGGGTGCAATGCCAGGACTGTCCCCGCACAAGTCGCTCCACGGAGAAGGATACCTTTCCAAAGCTTAGCCAGGAAACCTCAAGTGAGCACCACAGCCTTACCTCCAAGAAACAAGCCTAAAGCCGAGCTGCCTTTCCCATGCAGGCCTCTTTCATGAAGAGAGAAAGAGTGGGCCCGGCGGGTTGGGGCGGAATCCTTAGAAAGCTGCGTGCCGGTCCTCAGGTCGGGGGCAATCCGAGAAGTCGGCCCCTTCCCTGGGCCTCACGGAAGCCCCGTACAAGGGCTTCGAAAGCGCCTCTTGCTGCGCCCATAATACGGGACCCACAGCAGAACCAAGACACTGGATCTGAAGGAGCGGTAAGAGTTCTGAGAGCATCCCAGCTTCCCTCAGCCTGCAAGCAGGCTGGCGGTTGGCCCCATGGAAGCGAGCGTTAGGAAAGCACTGTGCTGCATACCCAGCTCGCGGCAAGGACGTGAGGGTGATGCAGGTCTTTAGGCCAACCTCTCTGTGGGCACCCTGAGCCTGGAAGCCTGCCTGAATCGGGCACAGGAAGTGCAGAGCCAGTTCCACGGCTTTGCAATAGGACAACAATTTGGCCGTCAAGCTCCACTCCGTCCCATGAAGAGAGAAGCAGTTGTGACACCGAGAAGCACAGAGTAAGGCGCCATCCCCTCAGCTCCTTGTACGAGCTTTACAGAGAAGATTCTGTCAGCTCCGCATTCCCATAAAGCCCAAAGCCTTCTCTCAGACGTGGAGGAAAGTGCACACAAACTGAGGGCTTGGGCCTCCACCGCAGGGACCTGTGGGTGCCGCCAGTGCCTCTGGTGTGACAGTGGGCTTCAGGAGACACGGTCATTTCACTCCAGGGCTGGGAAGTTGAACGAGACAGAGCAGTCCTGATTCAAAGCAACACCGTGCTCTGGCCAAAACGTCCACTCCGGAATGACCTGCGCCAAGAGTGAAGCATGGATGAGAGAGGAACTGGCCTCCTTCCTCAGTCAAGACCGCCCGGGTTAAGGGGCCTGCCTCACGTGGAGCAGTGCCTCACGGTGTCCAAGGGGAAACGACGTGCCACCTCGGAGGGTGTGGGAAAGCCCGAGGTGAAGCCCCTCGACCTCCCTGTGAGAAACAAGTCAGGGTGCAAAGCCAGCACCGCCCCCGCACATGATCCATGGAGAAGGATGACTTTCCAAAGCTTAGCCAGGAAACCTCAAGTGAGTACCAAAGCCTTACATCCAAGAAACAAGCCTGAAGCCGAGCTGCCTTTCCCGTGCAGGCCTCTTTCATGAAGAGATAAAAAGCGGGCCCGGCAGGTTGGGGCTGAAGCCTAAGGAAGACTACATGCCCGGCCTTGGTTCGTGGGACATTCGAGAAGGCAGCTCCTTCCCTGGCCCTCACAGAAGCCCCACACAAGGGCTTCGAAAGTGCCTCTTGGTACGCCCATAATGCGGTACCCAAAGCCAAAACAAAACACTAGATCTGAGGGAGCAGTAGGACTTCTGACAGTCGCCCCGCTTCATTCAGCCTGTAACACACTGGCGGTCATCCCCACGGGAGCAAGCATTAGGAAAGCACCATGCTGTACACCTAGCTCGTGGAGAGGACAGGACAGCGACGCCGGCCTTCAAGGCCAACCTCTCTGGGGGCGCCCCGAGCCAGGAGGCCTGCCCCAAATGGGCGCTGGAAGCGAGGAGCCATTTCCACGGCTTTGCTCTAGGACAATGAATTTGCCCAGCAAGTCCCACTCCGTCCCATGAAGAGAGAAGCGGTCATGACACCAAGAAGCACAGAGCAAGGCGCCAGCCCCTCAGCCCCTTGAATGAGCTTCATGGAGGGCGTCCTGTCAGCTCCCCATTCCCCGAAAGCCCAAAGCCTTCTCTCAGACGCGGAGGAAAGTGCACACAAACTGAGGGCTTGGACCGCCACCCCAGGGACCTGTGGGTGCTGCCAGCACCTCTGGTGTGACAGTGAGCTTCAGGAGACACGGTCATTTCACTCAAGGGCCCAGAAGCTGAACGAGACAGAGCGGTCCAGACTGAAAACAACACCATGCTCCGGCAAAAACGTCCACTCCAAAATGGCGAGCACCAAGAGTGAAACGTGGATGAGAGAGGAACTGGCTTGCTTCCTCAGTCGAGACCACCGGGACGTGGGGCCTGCCTCACACGGGGCAGAACCTCACGTTGTCCACGGGGAAGTAACGTGCGCCTCGAAGGGTGTGGGAACGCCCGAGGTGAAGCCCCTCTACCTCCCTGTGAGAAATAAGTCAGGGTGCAATGCCAGCACTATCCCTGCACTCATCGCTCCACCGAGAAGGATACCTTTCCAAAGCTTAGCCAGGAAACCTCAAGTGAGCACCACAGCCTTACCTCCAAGAAACAATCCTGAAGCTGAGCTGCCTTTCCCCTGCAGGCCTCTTTCGTGAAGAGAGGAAGAGGGAGCCTGGCGGGTTGGGGCGGAAGCCTAAGGAAGGCTGCCTGCTGGGCCTCAGGTCGAGGGCCATCGGAGAGGGCGGCCCCTTCCCTCAGCCTCACGGAAGCCCCGCACATGGGTGTTGAAAGTGCCTCTTGCTGTGCCCCTAACGCAGGACCCACAGCAGAACCAACACACTAGATCTGAGGGATCTGTAGGACTTCTGACAGCAGCCTCACTTCCCTCAGCCTAACGCCCTCAGCGGACGGCCCCACAGGATCAAGCATTAGGAAAGCACCGTGCTACACACCCAATTCGGGGAGAGGAGGATAGGACAATGTTGCCCGCCTTTAGGCCAAGAAGTCTGAGGGTGTCCTCAGCTGGGATGCCTGCTTGAAATGGGTGGTCGAAGCGCAGAGCCAGTTTCACGGCTTTGCTGCAGGATGACGCATTTGCCCAGCAAGCCCTACTCCATCCCGTGGAGAGAGAAGCAGTCCTGACACCGAGAAGCACAGAGCAAGGCACTAGCCCCTCAGCTCCTTGAAGGAGCTTCACACAGGGGGCCCTGTCAGCTCCGCATTCCCCTAAAGCCCAAAGCCTTCTATCAGAGGTGGAGGAAAGTGCACACAAACTGATGGCTTGGGCCTCCACCCCTGGGACTTGTGGGTGCCGCTAGTGCCTCTGGTGTGACAGCAGGCTTTAAGGAGACATGGTTGTTTCACGCAGGGGCCTGGAAGCAGAAGGAGACAGCATGGCCCTGATATAAAGCAACACCATGTTCCGGGAAAAACGTCCTCCCGCTAACGATGTGCAGGTATAGCGAAGCCTGGATGAGAGAGGAACTGGCCCGCTTCCTGAGTTGAGAACACCTGGGCTGGAGGGAGTCCTCTCACAGGGCAGTGCCTTGTGTCGTCCACAGGGATGTGGTGTGCCAACTTGGAGGGTGTGGGAACGTCTGAGGTTAAGCCCCTCAACCACCCTGTGAGAAACAAGTCAGGGTGGAATGCCAACACCTTCCCCGCACACGTCGCTCCACGGAGAGGGATGCCTTTCCAAAGCTAAGCCTGGAAACTCAAGTGAGCACCACAGTCTTACCTCCAAGAAACAAGTCTGAATCTGATCTGTCTTTCCTATGCAGGCTTACACCAGACAAAATGGACAAAATTAACTAGACATGAAACAACATATGTTGGAGAGGATGTGGAGAAGGGCAACCCTCTTACACTGTTGGTGGGAATGCAAGTTGGTATAGCCACTTTGGAAAACAGTGTGGAGATTCCTTAAGAAATTAAAAATAGAGCTACCCTATGACCCTGCAATTGAACTACTGGGTATTTACCCCAAAGATACAGATGTAGTGAAAAAAAGGGCCATCTGTACCCCAACAGCAGCAAAGGCCACAATCGCCAAACTGTGGCAAGGGTCAAGATGCCTTTCAGCAGACGAATGGCAAATAAGATATGGTCCATATATTATGCCTCCATCAGAAAGGATGAATACCCAACTTTTGTAACAACATGGATGGGAATGGAGGAGATTATGCTGAGTGAAATAAGTCCAGGAGAGAAAGTCAAGTATAATATGGTTTCACTTACTTGTGGAGCATAAGGAATAACAAGGAGGACATTAGGAGAAGGAAAGGAAAAGTGAATTGGGAGAAATCAGAGGAGGAGATGAAGCATGAGAGTCAATGGACTCAGAAACAAGCAGTGTTTTGGAAGGGAGAGGGACGGAGGATGGGTGAGTTTGTTGGTGGGTATTAGTGAGGGCACGTATTGCATGGAGCAGTGGGTGTGGTGCATCAACAATGAATCTTGGAACACTGAAAAAATAAAATGAAATAAAAACAAAGGATTAAGTGTCATGAGAGGTACAAAGAACAAGGTGGAGGATTCCAAGGCATGAGGAAATATCTCCAAATTTCATGGATAAGCAATACCCTTATAGGAAAGGGCCTTGTGCCTGGGCCTAGAAAAATGAGTACGACATGAGCTTGAGGTTGTTAAGGAATGAGAGGGGGAGGGCAAGTGGTGGTAATTTCTGAAAACAGTATGGGGGAAATTGTGAAGAATGTCCTGAAAATTTTGAGTAGTTTAGTTTGGTTGGACTGTGGGGTGCAAAAGAGGAAAAGTGGGCACCAATGCAGCAGAATATATGTTAAGGCTAGCTCCTGATTTCCACTGTGAGCACCCAAAACACAAGGGAGGAGCACACAGTTTGGATGGAAAAAGGAGATGGGTCCTCCCCACAAGCCTTAAGTTTCCCTGTTTTAACCTTGAGCCCTCCCATAATGGCCTCCCTTAATGTCTTCTGAAAATAGAACAGCTAGAATGAGTTTCTCTCACATTCAGTTCAAACTTATTTATGCAAGGCACATTCAGTCTCCAAGGAAAGACTTTACCATAACAAAAGGCTAAGGCTATGGTTTTATCTAATAGTGAAGGGTTTTTCTCTGGCTGAAAAAGTCAGAATGGTTGCTGGGTGGCTAACTACCTGGACACTTTTCCCCTTCCCAGTTTAACACACTGGGCCTCAGTTAGCTATAGATTTAATTAAACTTCGTTTTCAGTGGTGCACATGGGTACTTTAGCTTCTCCTCCAATGAAGGATTTGTCTGGGCCCCTCTACATGGCAAGGTCATTTTTCCTCAGTGGCTCAATTTCCTGAACACACCTCTTCGGTTGAGAAATACAGACTGCAAAGAATGAGGTAGGAAGCTCAACTATCTCCAGAATTCACCTTCTTCACCCTTCGTCTCACTTCCCTTTTTTCCCCTCTGAGATACAAATCCTGTCACATTGAGGTTCTGTAACCCATATTTAATTTTTCCTTGGTTAATTGCCTTGCCATTATTTGAAGCTTTTTTTTTAAAAAAAAACAGCAGGCAGTATGAAAAAGCATTAGGAGATTGTTAACTACACACTCAATGTGAGTCAGCAGTATGATGTGGCTGTCAAAAAAGTTAAAGCAATTTCATTAGAAATAGAGGGCCCATAAGGAGAATGATGAAGGCTCTTGCTCTGCTTTACTCTTCCACCCTGGGAGTCAGCTTCTGTTGCCTCAGCATCCTGCTTAAGAATGCTGCAGATGGAGAAGGAAAGGGCCATTGTCCTGAGCGGCTTTAATTGCATTGGCCTCCTGATAGTTCCTCAACAGACCAGGGCTATTAAAGGGCTCTTCTCTGCCTGAAATGCATCCCTCAGTTTCTGACATAGCTCACTCCTTTACTTCATTAGACCTCTGCATGGATATCTTCTTTTCAGAGAGGCTGCCTCTGACCTCATTGTTCAATAGTTTCTCTCATCATTCTTTATATCCCTTAATACTGTCTTGTTTGTCTCTGTAACATTAATCATCTCCTGATACACATTATGTTTCTCCCATTAGAATATAAGCTCCATGAACATAAAGTTTTGTATATTTTGTCTATCAATATATCTAAAACTGTGCCTGACACATAGTGGGAGCACAATACATGTTTGAATAAGCAAAGTACTTCATAACATTTACTTCATGGTACTATAATTTATCTTTTCACTTACCTTGTCCCCACTAAAATCTTATCTAAGAAATCTTTTTCCTCTCTTTTTTGATATTTAATTACCTAGCTAATGCCTAGCATGGAATGTATTGGATGAATGGTTGGGTGACCTGCCAGAGATGTTGTAGAGGGGTTTCAAACATTAGATGTGGTTGGCCTAAACCCATGCTACCCAGATATTAGATACACATGGCAATGGAACATTTGAAGCTTTTCTGAATTGAGATACATTTACAATAGCAAATGCAAAATTTTCAAAAGATTTTGAAACCTTGACATAGAAACATGTAAAATATCTCATCAGCAATATTTTCATTGAGTATATGTTTAAATAGCAATATTTTGATGTACTGGGTTTAATAAATTATATTCTTAAAATTAAGTTCACCTGTCTTACTTCTTTAATCACCAAGAGCAAAAGCTTCTGCACAGCAGAGGAAACAGTCAACAAAACAAAGAGGGAAACCATGGAATGGGAGAAGATATTCGCAAAGGACACTACAAACAAAGGGCTGATATCCAAGATCTATAAAGAACTCTGAAAACAACACACACAAAACAAATAATCATGTCAAAAAAGGGGCAGAAGACATGGACACTTCTCCAAAGAAGACATACAAATGGCTAACAGACACACACAAAAAAATGTTCATCATCACTAGCCATCAGGGAGATTCAAATCAAAACCACATTGAGATACCACCTGACAACAGTTAGAATGGCCAAAATTAACAAGACAGTAAACAACTTCTGCTGGAGAGAACGTGGAGAAAAGGGAGCCCTCTTACACTATTGGAGGGAATGCAAGTCGGTGCAGCCACTTTGGAGAACAGTGTGGAAATGCCTTAAGAATGTAAACATAGAGGGGAGGAGTCAAGATGGCGGAGAAGTAGCAAGCTGAGACTGCTTCAGCTAGCCGGAGATCAGCTAGATAACTTATCTAAAGATTGCAAACACCTGAAGATCCATCGGCAGATCGAAGAGAAGAAGAACAGCAATTCTGGAAACAGAAAAACAACCACTTTCTGAAAGAAGATCAACAAG
Source organism: Mustela nivalis (assembly GCF_964662115.1). Lineage (NCBI taxonomy): Eukaryota > Metazoa > Chordata > Mammalia > Carnivora > Mustelidae > Mustela > Mustela nivalis. The sequence continues at coordinate 74,435,178 of NC_139040.1, forward strand.
AAATCCAGCCGAGACCAAGTTCACCTACCAAGGAGTGCGGTTTCAACACCAAGGAGAGCAGCGGAATTCCAGAGGAGGAGAAAGCCAATCACGGAACTCATGGCTTTTTTCCTGTGATTTTTTTTAGTCTTGCAGTTAATTTAGTTTTTTCTTTTTCATTTTTTTTTCTTTCTTTTTCTTCTCGCCTTCGGATAAATTTTTTTTTTTTTTTTAACTGTTACCTTTTTCTTTTTTAACGATTTTTTACTAGTTTATCTAATATATATATTTTTTCTTTTTTACATTTTTCTCAGGTGTTTTCTTTTTTAAAAAAAAATTTTTTTCTTTTCTTTTCCTTTTTTTTCTTTTCTTTTTCTTTTTTTTCTTTCTTTCTTTTTGAACCTCTTTTTATCCCCTTTCTCCCCACTCACGATTTTGGATCTCTTCCAATTTGGTTAAAGCATATTTTCCTGGGGTTGTTGCCACCCTTTTAGTATTTTACTTGCCCCTTCATTTATTCTTATCTGGCCAAAATGACAAGACGTAAAAATTCAACGCAAAAAAAAGAACAAGAGGCAGTACCGAAGGCTAGGGACCTAATCAATACAGACATTGGTAATATGTCAGATCTAGAGTTCAGAATGACAATTCTCAAGGTTCTAGCCGGGCTCGAAAAACGCATGGAAGATATTACAGAAACCCTCTCGAGAGATATAAAAGCCCTTTCTGGAGAAATAAAAGAACTAAAATCTAACCAAGTTGAAATCAAAAAAGCTATTAATGAGGTGCAATCAAAAATGGAGGCTCTAACTGCTAGGATAAATGAGGCAGAAGAAAGAATTAGTGATATAGAAGACCAAATGACAGAGAATAAAGAAGCTGAGCAAAAGAGTGACAAACAGCTACTGGACCACGAGGGGAGAATTCGAGAATTAAGTGACACCATAAGACAAAACAACATTAGAATAATTGGGATTCCAGAAGAAGAAGAAAGAGAGAGGGGAGCAGAAGGTATACTGGAGAGAATTATTGGGGAGAATTTCCCCAATATGGCAAAGGGAACGAGCATCAAAATTCAGGAGGTTCAGAGAACGCCCCTCAAAATCAATAAGAATAGGCCCACACCCCGTCACCTAATAGTAAAATTTACAAGTCTCAGTGACAAAGAGAAAATCCTGAAAGCAGCCCGGGAAAAGAAGTCTGTAACATACAATGGTAAAAATATTAGATTGGCAGCTGACTTATCCACAGAGACCTGGCAGGCCAGAAAGAGCTGGCATGATATTTTTAGAGCACTAAACGAGAAAAACATGCAGCCCAGAATACTATATCCAGCTAGGCTATCATTGAAAATAGAAGGAGAGATTAAAAGCTTCCAGGACAAACAACAACTGAAAGAATTTGCAAATACCAAACCAGCTCTACAGGAAATATTGAAAGGGGTCCTCTAAGCAAAGAGAGAGCCTACAAGTGGTAGATCAGAAAGGAACAGAGACCATATACAATAACAGTCACCTTACAGGCAATACAATGGCACTAAATTCATATCTCTCAATAGTTACCCTGAATGTGAATGGGCTAAATGCCCCTGTCAAAAGACACAGGGTATCAGAATGGATAAAAAAACAAAACCCATCTATATGTTGCCTCCAAGAAACTAATTTTAAGCCCGAAGACACCTCCAGATTTAAAGTGAGGGGGTGAAAAAGAATTTACCATGCTAATGGACATCAGAAGAAAGCAGGAGTGGCAATCCTTATATCAGATCAATTAGATTTTAAGCCAAAGACTATAATAAGAGATGAGGAAGGACACTATATCATACTCAAAGGGTGTGTCCAACAAGAAGATTTAACAATTTTAAATATCTATGCCCCCAACGTGGGAGCAGCCAACTATATAAACCAATTAATAACAAAATCAAAGAAACACATCAACAATAATACAATAATAGTGGGGGACTTTAACACTCCCCTCACTGATATGGACAGGTCATCCAAGCAAAAGATCAGCAAGGAAATAAAGGCCTTAAACGACACACTGGACCAGATGGACATCACAGATATATTCAGAACATTTCATCCCAAAGCAACAGAATACACATTCTTCTCTAGTGCACATGGAACATTCTCCAGAATAGATCACATCCTCGGTCCTAAATCAGGACTCAACCGGTATCAAAAGATTAGGATCATTCCCTGCATATTTTCAGACCACAATGCTCTAAAGCTAGAACTCAACCACAAAAGGAAGTTTGGAAAGAACCCAAATACATGGAGACTAAACTGTATCCTTCTAAAGAATGAATGGGTCAACCGGGAAATTAAAGAAGAATTGAAAAAAATCATGGAAACAAATGATAATGAAAATACAACGGTTCAAAATCTGTGGGACACAATAAAGGCAGTCCTGAGAGGAAAATATATAGCGGTACAAGCCTTTCTCAAGAAACAAGAAAGGTCTCAGGTACACAACCTAACCCTACACCTAAAGGAGCTGGAGAAAGAACAAGAAAGAAACCCTAAGCCCAGCAGGAGAAGAGAAATCATAAAGATCAGAGCAGAAATCAATGAAATAGAAACCAAAAAAACAATAGAACAAATCAACGAAACTAGGAGCTGGTTCTTTGAAAGAATTAATAAAATTGATAAACCCCTGGCCCGACTTATCAAAAAGAAAAGAGAAATGACCCAAATAAATAAAATCATGAATGAAAGAGGAGAGATCACAACTAACACCAAAGAAATACAAACTATTATAAGAACATACTATGAGCAACTCTACGGCAATAAATTTGACAATCTGGAAGAAATGGATGCATTCCTAGAAACATATAAACTACCACAACTGAACCAGGAAGAAATAGAAAGCCTGAACAGACCCATAACCAGTAAGGAGATTGAAACCATCATTAAAAATCTCCAAACAAACAAAAGACCAGGGCCAGATGGCTTCCCGGGGGAATTCTACCAAACATTTAAAGAAGAACTAATTCCTATTCTCCTGAAACTGTTCCAAAAAATAGAAATGGAAGGTAAACTTCCAAACTCATTTTATGAGGCCAGCATCACCTTGATCCCAAAACCAGACAAGGATCCCACCAAAAAAGAGAGCTATAGACCGATATCCTTGATGAACACAGATGCGAAAATACTCAACAAAATACTAGCCAATAGGATTCAACAGTACATTAAAAAGATTATTCACCACGACCAAGTGGGATTTATTCCAGGGCTGCAAGGTTGGTTCAACATCCGCAAATCAGTCAATGTGATACAACACATCAATAAAAGAAAGAACAAGAACCATATGATACTTTCAATAGATGCTGAAAAAGCATTTGACAAAGTACAGCATCCCTTCCTGATCAAAACTCTTCAAAGTGTAGGGATAGAGGGCACATACCTCAATATCATCAAAGCCATCTATGAAAAACCCACCACAAATATCATTCTCAATGGAGAAAAACTGAAAGCTTTTCCACTAAGGTCAGGAACACGGCAGGGATGTTCATTATCACCATTGCTATTCAACATAGTACTAGAGGTCCTAGCCTCAGCAATCAGACAACAAAAGGAAATTAAAGGCATCCAAATCGGCAAAGAAGAAGTCAAATTATCACTCTTCGCAGATGATATGATACTATATGTGGAAAACCCAAAAGACTCCACTCCAAAACTGCTAGAACTTATACAGGAATTCAGTAAAGTGTCAGGATATAAAATCAATGCACAGAAATCAGTTGCATTTCTCTACACCAACAGCAAGACAGAAGAAAGAGATATTAAGGAGTCAATCCCATTTACAATTGCATCCAAAACCATAAGATACCTAGGAATAAACCTAACCAAAGAGACACAGAATCTATACTCAGAAAACTATAAAGTACTCATGAAAGAAATTGAGGAAGACACAAAGAAATGGAAAAATATTCCATGCTCCTGGATTGGAAGAATAAATATTGTGAAAATGTCTATGCTACCTAAAGCAATCTACACATTTAATGCAATTCCTATCAAAGTACCATCCATCTTTTTCAAAGAAATGGAACAAATAATGCTAAAATTTATATGGAACCAGAAAAGACCTCGAATAGCCAAAGGGATATTGAAAAAGAAAGCCAACGTTGGTGGCATCACAATTCTGGACTTCAAGCTCTATTACAAAGCTGTCATCATCAAGACAGCATGGTACTGGCACAAAAACAGACACATAGATCAATGGAACAGAATAGAGAGCCCAGAAATAGACCCTCAAATCTATGGTCAACTCATCTCCGACAAAGCGGGAAAGAATGTCCAATGGAAAAAAGACAGCCTCTTCAATAAATGGTGCTGGGAAAATTGGACAGCCACATGCAGAAAAATGAAATTGGACCATTTCCTTACACTACACACAAAAATAGACTCAAAATGGATGAAGGACCTCAATGTGCGAAAGGAATCCATCAAAATCCTTGAGGAGAACACAGGCAGCAACCTCTTCGACCTCTGCCGCAGCAACATCTTCCTAGGAACAACGCAAAAGGCAAGGGAAGCAAGGGAAAAAATGAACTATTGGGATTTCATCAAGATCAAAAGCTTTTGCACAGCAAAGGAAACAGTTAACAAAATCAAAAGACAACTGACAGAATGGGAGAAGATATTTGCAAACGACATATCAGATAAAGGACTAGTGTCCAGAATCTATAAAGAACTTAGCAAACTCAACACCCAAAGAACAAATAATCCAATCAACAAATGGGCAGAGGACATGAACAGACATTTCTGCAAAGAAGACATCCAGATGGCCAACAGACACATGAAAAAGTGCTCCATATCACTCGGCATCAGGGAAATACAAATCAAAACCACAATGAGATATCACCTCACACCAGTCAGAATGGCTAAAATCAACAAGTCAGGAAATGACAGATGCTGGCGAGGATGTGGAGAAAGGGGAACCCTCCTACACTGTTGGTGGGAATGCAAGCTGGTGCAGCCACTCTGGAAAACAGCATGGAGGTTCCTCAGAATGTTGAAAATAGAACTGCCCTATGACCCAGCAATTGCACTATTGGGTATTTACCCTAAAGATACAAATGTAGTGATCCAAAGGGGCACATGCACCCGAATGTTTATAGCAGCAATGTCCACAATAGCCAAACTATGGAAAGAACCTAGATGTCCATCCACAGATGAATGGATCAAGAAGATGTGGTATATATACACAATGGAATACTATGCAGCCATCAAAAGAAATGAAATCTTGCCATTTGCGACAACATGGATGGAACTAGAGCGTATCATGCTTAGCGAAATAAGTCAAGCAGAGAAAGACAACTATCATATGATCTCCCTGATATGAGGAAGTGGTGATGCAACAGGGAGGCTTAAGTGGGTAGGAGAAGAATCAATGAAACAAGATGGGATTGGGAGGGAGACAAACCATAAGTGACTCTTAATCTCACAAAACAAACTGAGGGTTGCTGGGGGGAGGGGGTTTGGGAGAAGGGGGTGGGATTATGGACATTGGGGAGGGTATGTGCTTTGGTGAGTGCTGTGAAGTGTGTAAACCTGGTGATTCACAGACCTGTACCCCTGGGGATAAAAATATATGTTTATAAAAAATAAAAAGTTAAAAAAATATATATATATATAAAACTAAAAAAAAAAAAAAAAAAAGAATGTAAACATAGAGCTTCCATATGATCCTGCAATTGTAGTACTGAGTATTTACCCCAAAGATACAGATGTATTGAAAAGAAGGGCCATCTGTACCCCAATGTTCATAGCAGTGATGGCCACAGTCACCAAACTGTGGAAAGAACCAAGTTGACCTCCAACGGATGAATGGATAAAGAAGATATGGTCCATATATACTATGGACTATTATGTCTCCATCGGAAAAGATCAATATGCAACTTTTTAGCAACATGGATAGGACTGGAAGAGATTATGCTGAGTAACATAAGTCAAGCAGAGAGAGTCAATTTTCATATGTTTTCTCTTATTTGTGGAGCATAAGGAATAACATGGAGGACATGGGGAGATGGAAAGGAGAGGACAGTTGGAGGAAATTGGAGGGGGAGATGAAGCATGTGAGACTGTGGACTCTGAGAAACTAACTAAGGGTTTTGGAGGGGAGGGGGTGGGAGGTTGGTTGAACTTGGTGGCGGGTATTATGGAGGGCACGTAATGCATGGAGTACTGGGTGTGGTGCATAAACAATGAATTCTGGAACACTGACAAGAAATTGAATAAATAAATAAAAATTATAAAAAAGAAAATCTTAAATTACATATGTGACTAGAATTATATTTGCATTTAGTAGAACTACCCTAGATATTTTGACAACCTCCATGTTTAAACTTTGATATTTACAAGCTTGTGAGGTTAGGTGTTGAGGGTGCTGTGTAGGTGGGCCCATGTAATTAACACAGAAGATGATTGATTCTCTCTAATCACTGCTCCTGAGGGATTGGTGACAGTAGGACCAAATAAGTACCAGGACAAGTAAGCGCTATGATTTATTACTCGACCTCATCTTTCTCATTCTGCCTTCTCTTGCCCCATAGTCCTCAGAGCTGCTATCAAAAAGCCAGACTGAATGGTTAGAATTTTTTCACCTCCTTTCTTAGTTTCATGCTCATCCTGTCAGTGAGAACAATAAACAGTTTAAATGATCCAAAGGTGAGCTACAAATTCAAAAAGGAAAATATAGTCACCTTGCATCACCTATACCCAGTAGACTTTCGACTTTGGAAAGTCTCTTTCTTCCTGTAATTTTAGTGATGCAGCCAATTCACCTGTCAGAGCTCTGTGCTGAGTTATCCAAATATAGGAAAGTAGAAGACACATCATCTGCCCTTTAAGGTGATTATAATGAAGTTGGGAAACAAAATTTATGTGTGTGGAAAGTTAAATAAGAACACAAAATAGTCGTCCAAGAAATTCTGGGCAGAGTGTGATTAAGGGCCAAATAAATGACCCAGGGAGTTAATGCTTTAGGAATTCAAATCAGTGTCAACCCCAAGGGTCAAGAAAAGTAGAGAAAACTTCCTCACGGAGGTAGTACCTAAGCTGGGGCTTAGGTACTACCTAAGTACCTAAGGTACTTAAGGTATTTAGGTACTTAAGGTACTTAGGATGATCTGTGTGCTGTTACAAAATCCTAGATTTCCAGAGGTTAAATGGCCCTTAGAGACATAGTGTACTCCCCATTATGTAGATAAGGAAATTGAGACCCAGAGAGAAAAGTCTCATAATGAGTAAGGAAAAAGTTGGGATTAAAACCAAGATTTCTTAGTTCCCAATCTACTACTCTCTCCTTCAGGTGCTAAGGAAGAATGGTGTTCTAGGTCCAAAAAAGGCCCAGAAGCCTTAACACTTACTTCTCAATATGCCCCCCTCCCAACACACACACACACACACACACACACACACACACACAAAACACATACACAAACCCCCCCCCACACACACCATCACATATACATATACACATCCTCAAACCTTATATGGGATCTCTTCCTGTTTGTTTGTTTTTTTTTCCAAGACCAGTTTAACTTAGCAGGTGATACAGATAACACTGAATTCAAATTCCAGGTCAAACACCAATTCCTTTTTATTTAATTAGAAATGGGCCATGTGTTGATGAATGGCCTCTCTGATGTAACCTGCCATTTCAAAAGCTTTAAGGTTGAGAGGCCCTCCTTCTGTTCCTTTTTGTCCCATCACCACAAGGTATACAGACTCAATCTGAACTACAGTCACTGCCTGGCTGCCCCGACTCTGGCCTTTGGTGCGGAGGTCCATGGTGTTGTTGCCCTCAGTGTAAAGGTTGTCCCGAATCAACAAGCATTTGGTCCCTGCAAGGGTGATTCCCTGAAGAAACAACTTCTCTCTCCCCTCTCTCGCCAGCAAGATCTGAATTTCTTCCTGGGTTAGTTGAAACAAGTTGCCTTCGGAGTAAGAAGCTAACAACCAGGGTGGAGAATTGGTGATAATTGCTGCATCACAGCACATCCCAGTTTGTAGGAAGAGGGTAATGCAGTCTTGCCAGACCTCTTCACTGATATCCCCTATGCACTGCATGATTCAAGTAAGCTGTCTCTAAATGATGAATAATGTGCTTTCTAGTAATTTGGTCTGAAAAGAAGTTTTTTAGCAGTTGGCTTAAGATGACTGATAAGCTGAGACTGAAATAGCCTAAAAATAGTCTGTTTCTGATGGCCAATCCCCAGAAGCAAAGTGGAGGAGGTCTTGGTGGCTTGTATGGCCCAGCTGTCCTCTGCTGTGATTTATCAAGCTACCTCTTGAGCATGAGTGAGGTCACAAAGGCTCTGTGACTTTTTAGTCATCATCCACCACATCATGGGTGACTTTTGGTAGCAGCTTTCTGAGGCTGTACCTCTAGCTATTGAGATAGACAGTGGAGCAAAGTATACCTACTTCCATAGGATACTATAGGAAGAACACCAACCCCCAACAGTGGAAAAGCTCTCAAAGTAGAATATAGGTGGGCAATATAGGGCAATATATAAGTGGACAATATAGTTGGAAGTTTGTTTATAAAACAGGACATATTTGCTGCAGTAACTAGCATTTCAGATGTTGGCTAATCTTGCTGAGGCCTGAGCTCTAGGTACAAAGTCAAAAACCCCACAGACACAGATCTTTTTGGGAAAACCACAATAGCTTCTTCATGGTTTCCCTGCCTCCAGATTCCTTCCCTCTAGTTTATCTTCTGGCCCACACCAGTTGTGAGTCTAGAGTTATTCATTCTTATCTAGCCATTCAGCAAGTATTTATCAAGCATTCATTATGTGCCAAGTGTTAGGGTCCATAATCAAAGGAGTGAGACTGATACAAAGCGAAGGTCAAGCAAAGCTTTCATCAAGAATCAAACTGACCAGTCAGGGCCGTCTCTTGCAAAGATGCAACCCCTCCCAGCCTCACAGACTAACTTTTATAGAGGTAGTTTAGCTGGGCTATACACAGGTGGCCAATGAGATTGCAATACAAAGAGAAAACTGCACAGTCATACAGAGGTCTGCCACACAGAGAAAAAACTGCTAGGTAACACTCGGGTGGCCAATTGAATTTCAATTTACTCTAGTAGATATATGCATGCCCCACTGATTGGATGTCTTCACCTGGCCTGACCCGCCCTTGTATCTAGGCTTTGCAAGTAAGTTCTTTGGGAGGGATGGAGTCAATCTAAGTTCACTGCATAAACACAAAATTACTCCCTCTGGCTAACCAGGCCCTTATACCAAGTACTCTTCTAAGCACTGGGACACAGCAGCAAACAGAGAAAAACCTCATGGAAGTGACATCAGAATGGGGGAGAAAAACAAATAATTTGAGGCCCATACTTTTCCCCCATATTTCCCCTTTTTAACCCCAGGCTTTCTTTACTCTAGTGGGGGTCCTATTTGACTTCTGATTCTTCTGAAACCTTTGGCAAGCTACTGCCTGTCCCTTAATTTCCTCTGAAATGACATCAACTTGCTTTAAGAAGGAAGTGTTAGGGGAAATGGATAAATTTAATGGTAGATAAAATCTTGGGTAGCTTTGAAAATTTATTTCTGCAACAAGTATTTATTAAGTATCTACTGTATGCCAAGTCTTTTCTAGACTTTGGAGATCTAGCAGTGAACAAAAGTTCCTGCCTCACAATTTGACAAAAAATAAGTGACATTTATAATATATTGGGCTTTCCAACACCCAGACATTATTTTTTCCATCACAAGGCTGATTCAGAGAATACCACTGAATGGCTGCATCTGTCCACACCTCATTTGAGAGATGGTCTGGTCGGCCCTTCATCTGTCATGACAAAAATTATGAGGTTACTGCAATCGTCCAGGACTTAACTAGGCTAATGATAATAGACTAGTAGAAGAGGGGAATAAGAAGAGAATATGCTTTTCAGAAAGTATTCTACTGTGACTTGTCCAAGTTCTCACAGCTAGGAAGCTTTTCAGAAGCCCCTTGCCAGAATGGGTTTGTTCGTCCTATCTCGGTAGGGTGTCATCACTGTTAACATTAGACTTTAGTGGAATTATATAGGTGCCCAGAACACTTACAGCATTAAAGTTTGTGAGAAGAGAGACAGTACTGGAGTATGGGACTTATCTCCCAGGCCAAACCTGTAGCCCAAACCAGAAAACCATCAGCTTTCCATCACAAAGGGCATTTGCCAACAAGCAAGATGGCGAGAGGCCACAGTCAAAGTATCACAATAGAAACCTCCTGGAGGGTCACATGACGAGAGTTTGTGCTGGGGCAGAGAGGGTAGTGGGGGTGGCAGAGTTGAGCAAGTAGAAGCTGGAGTCTGGAGGCAGTGGTAGTAGTGGCTGCGGTGACAGCCCAAGTAGTACTGAGGACTTCAGGTGGTGGGAACATGGACCATGTCATGGTGCCCAAGGTAAGGAGGAGAGCTAGGAGAGGCTGGGAGCCTCCAGCTCTCTTCAGGTGTCCAACGGAGAGCCCAGGCACACCCTTTCAGACCTTTTCTGGGAGCTCTTTGATGCTGTCTTCCCGCGCTGGGATCCGCATCGTTCTCCGTGAGTCACACCCCCTTTCAACCAAATTGTACTTTTCTCAGGGCCGCCTTCTGGCTGCCATGCGTTGGAGAGGTGGTCTGCGCCAACTGTACCCTCACACAATGCAGGGTGTGTGCCTGCCAGGTCTCTCCCTTCCCTGTCCCTCAGACTCCAGTTCCTTCTGGCACCCCAGCAGTCACCTCACACTCCAGCCTCTTAATACACACTGGCCACTCTTGTAACCCTTTTCTCAAATATCCCACAAGCTATCGCATCCTAGAGTTACTTCCTATATCCTGCATTTTCCTACCCTCCTCTTGACTCCCTCTGCCCTTAACCTGCCATGATGGCTGCCCAGACCAGCACCACTGCCCCTGATTCAGTGCGGTTTTAGGTATGGGGGCTACTGCATCTCTCCAGCCCAAGCTGGGCTATGTGCAAAAGAAGGAGGTGTAGCACAGTAGACCTGGCCCTGCTCAGCCAGGAGGAAAAATCCAAAAGGTGGCACCACCAGATCAGTTGGCGCCTGCTTACAGCATTTCCCAGTTAGAACCGCTTCTACTTTTTTTTTTTTTTTTTTTTTTTTTTTTAGATCCTACTTCTTCCCTCCACATTGCTAGGCTCTTTTTATTCCAAATCCATCTACTTCCTGTCCGCTTTCTTTCTGCCATCTGAGACTGAGGATCAAGAAGAGTTCACACAAGTAGTCTCTGCTGATTTTTTTTTTTCTTTCAATCATAATGAACGGACCCAGGCTAATTGCAGTCCACATAGAATTCCAGTATGTTTTAATTGAAAAAAAAAAGGGGGGGTTTGAACCCAGAACACTTGAATTAGAATGCTGGTGCCCCCAGCTACCAGCTGATGGCTTCGGACAAATTATTTTACTTCTCTAAGTATTTCTTTCTTACTGTATTAAATGGGGATAATTAAATTTTCTCTGTTCACTCCACAGGATGGTTATGAGGACTAAATAAAAAGCCATGTGTGAAAACTTTTTGTAACTAGAAAAATGTTCTACCTACGTGTTAACTTAAGATTATGATGCTACCTGTTGGGCATATCAGGAAATATAATCTTCAAACCTCTCCTTTATTGACTCCTTCTTTGGGTTCTTTCTCTGTTGAAGATCATAACATCCTTTGTAGTATACAGCCTTACCTTATATTGGGTCCTTTCTTCTGCAGGTCATGTCATCTGCCCCAGGTTTTCTGTCATGATATAGAAAGGTGGCATCATCAGAGCAAATCATCTGCTACCCAGACTCCCTATTCTCCCAACCCACTTGACCCTGGGCCACCCTACTTTCCTAGCCCCAGATTACTACTTTTTGTACCTGGGTGGTTCAGTCGGTTTCAGCATGGGAGTCTTGATTTCAGCTCTGGCTCCTGTTGTGATCCCAGGGTCCTGGGGACAAGACCTGCCTCAGGCTCCATGCTCAGCAGGCAGTCTGTTTGAGATTCCCTTGCTCCCTCTCCCTTTGGTCCTCCCCCTTGTGCCTATGGGCTCTTTCTCTCTCTCCAAAATGAATAAATAAATTTTAAAAAGAATTACTCCCTTTTTATTATTTATCAGAGAGAGCAGGGAGGCAGAACTGACCTTTTGCTTGAGTATTAAAATATTAAAATCCTCATGTTGGGAGATTAAAGCTATAAACTGGGCTAGCTATATGGTAAAGTAGAAAATGCCATTATCCTACTTATATATAGATAATAATAGCAGCTAATACATTGAATATTTAACTATGTGGCAGACACTGTGCTAAGTGCTTTACATGAAACTGGTCTTCAGTCCTTACATCAACCTATATGGGAGGTACTATTATTATTCCCATGTTACAGATGAGGAAATAGATGTATAGAGGTGAAGTGTGTTGTGTAATAGAGATAGGAGTACTCAGTTTCAGACTGTTATAGAGATGTGGTTAATGCTCAAGAAAACTTTAATTGGCATCATGCCCAGACTCCATTTGTATTGCATGGATGATGGCATGGTTACTTTTGTAATATAAATAAAAACTCCACATGAAGACTTAGTTCCTCTAATAAAATTGGCATTTCATTTTGTGTCTGGCAGAGCTGAGTGCCTACAAGTTGTATGCTGCCACAAGTCTGTTTTTTCTCCTATTATGAGTTTCTGGGAAGGATTAGGGTTGCACTGATGGCTAGGGATTAAGGTGGCCTCTCTCGGTAACTCTCTGTATCCACAAAAGGAAACGATTGTCTTGTCCATCTCAGGACAAAGAGATAACCATGAGCTTGTCAGTCATTAGTTCTGTATGTCAAGTGTAGAAGTAACTTTTATTTTGGGTTTTGTCTTTTTCTTCTCTTGGAAAGACTTTTTAAACAACAATTGAGGTACAACATACATAGAGAAAAGTTTATGTCTACATAATGTAATCTGTTATAAATTATTAATATAAATGCATACTCCATGAATGTTTGCAAATTGCATGCAATCGTGTCACCCTCACCCAGATCAAGAAACAGATTACTCTTCTACTCAGTACCCCTCCCAAGGGTAACCATTATCTTGACTTCTAATAGAATAGTTTTGCCCTTTTTTGGGTACTGAATATATGTGAATTCATATAGTATATACCCTTGTATCTGGCTTCTTTTGCTCACCATTATGTGTGAAAGATTCATCCGTATTATTCCTTGTATTTACTGATCATTCCCATTGCTGTATTTTGTTTGTTAACATGCCACGTGTGATTTCATCCATTCTTTTGTTGATGGGAATTTCTAGTTCTGGCTATTACAACTAGAACTTATTTTTGGTGGATATGCATAAACAATTTTGTTGGCATATATACAGGAATGGAATTTCTGGATCACAGGTTATGCATATATTTACCTAGAGTAGAAACTACCAATTTTGCACTATCACCACTTATGTATGAGAGAGGAATTATCTTTGTTAAGTTATAAACTTAGGGTTTAACAAAGTACCTCAGGGCCAAGCCACAAGTTTAGCGACTCTCTTGTCCAAATCAGGATTTGTCCTTTTTACTTCTGTGTCAGCACCTAGAATTTTATTTATTTATTTATTTATTTATTTATTTATTTGACAGGCAGATACCACAAGCAGGCAGAGAGGCAGGCAGAGAGAGAGAGGGAAGCAGGCTCCCGGCTGAGCAGAGAACCTGATGTGGGACTTGATCCCAGGACCCCGAGATCTTGACCTGAGCCGAAGGCAGCGGCTTAACCCACTGAGCCACCCAGGCGCCTCAGCACCTAGAATTCTTAATTACCTTTCCTTCCCACAATGGAACCTTATTGATTAGGATTTTTTCAGTTAATATTTACTGTTTCATTTGGCTTAGAGATGTACTGTAGTGGTTAAGAGTGTATGTTAGAGCCAGACTGAATGCAAATCTCAACTCTACTTCTTAACCTTTTTATCTTGGCATATGTATACATTCTCTGTGCCTCAGTTTCTTTTCTGTAAAATGATGGTAATAATAATAGTACCTATCTCACTGGGTAGTTATAGGGATGAAATGAGTTAATATTTATAGAAGTGCTTAGAACAGTGCATGGCACATTATTGGTGCTTAATTTAGCTACCAATTACTATCATCACCATCATTAATTGTTATTTACAAAGTGCAACATTGGGAGTTGTTAAGCATACATACATAGCTCTCTTAGTTACAGCAACTGACTGCCTTCTAAGATAATCAAATGAGTAGTTGAGATATTAAGCATAATATCCACAAATGAAAGTAAGAACTTTCACGAGTGGGGCAAATGAAATAATATCAGAGATTAGAGGAAAATAAGGTGTTGTTTCAGATGAGTGTGAGAGGTATGAAATGAAGAAAGTTTTATGGAAGAGTGGCATTTAGACTGAATCCAAATAATAGGATTTTACTCCTCAGAGATTGGGGAGGTGAGAGGGACCAAGGGAACTGTAAGACCATAAACTCAATGTGGTAACTCATTAGGGCAAGGGGGTGAGAGGAATAGAGAGCTATTGTAGATTGTAGAGGCTTGAATGTTACACAGAGAATTTGAACTTAGTTCTAAGTTAACCCTTGAACAACATGGGTTTGAACTACATGGATCAACTTACATTCATTTTTTTCTCCTAAATGTACAGTACTATAAAAGTATCTTATCTTCCCTCTGATATTTTAAATAATATTTTATTAATTTAATTATTTTTTAAATAGTTTAGGTAATAAAATATTATTTTAAATAATATTTTATTAATTCATTGTAACAATAGAGTATATAATACACAGAGCATAAAAATATGTGTTGATCAACTGTTTATATTATTGGTAAGGCTTCCAATAGTAGTTAAGTTGTGGGGGAGTCAAAAGTTTTATGTGGATTTTCAACTGTGTGCGTTTTGGTGCCCCTAATCCCCAGTGTTGTTCAAGGGTCAACAGTATAAGTAGCAAAGAGTTTTGGTGCCCCTAATCCCCAGTGTTGTTCAAGGGTCAACAGTATAAGTAGCAAAGAGTTGCTAAAGCTTGGTAAGTCTAGAAACTTGAATATAAAAGTTAGAAAGAAACTTTTAAATGTTCTTAATAAGGAATGGGAATGCACTTTTTTTTCCAGCATGATGTAAGTGTTCTGAAATTATATATTGTGGTGATGGTTATACAAACTCTGTAAATTTACTAAAAATTAGAGAATTTTACACAAATGATTTTTATGGTAAGTTCAATAAAGCTGCTAACAAATAAATACAGAAAGCGGTAAAAAATAAGATGGTCTAGTGATAATCCAAACCTCTCATGTCACAAATATGGAAGCTGAGGCTCAAATAGCTGAATTTTCTTGTTCAAGATCAACCATACAGCTAGTGGCAAAGTAGCATTGTCTTTTTGTTGTTTAGTATATGTAGCAGGTTCAGACTATGATAAATTGTGTGAAATTGCCATCGGAACAACAGCAAAAATAATTGGAGTACCGGCTGGGTATAGAATGCCATTCTGGATAATAATAATAATAGCAATAATAATAATAATAATAATAATAACGCTTTATAGTACTCTACTGTTTACAAAGTGCTTTTCAAGCCACCATACCTGCTCTCAAGATTATGATTCACATGAAACTTTCCTAAAACCAGATAATTTTTGGCTTGAGTGCCAGGAAACTAATAACCAAATTTAATATTCAATTATATTAACTATATTTGCCCTTGTAGTTAGTATAATAACTTCCTACTCCACTTCATGACTTTGATTTTCTGTTCTAATAACCTAATTTTAGATCTGGGTGGCATTAAAAAAATTTTGTTTTGTTTTGTTTTGATTTTACTGTAAACCACTTCAAATTCATTTAGGATATAAGCAGGGTCAAACTGAATCAAGATAAAACTGGGTAAAGTGTTTTTTCCTTATCAAGTAAATGTGATTTTATTTATACATATATATGTATATTTTAAATCTTTATTTAAATTTTAGTTACTATACAGTACAATATCAGGAGAGTATTCACTAATTCATCACTTACATACAACAGCAGTGCTCATCACAAGTGCTCTCTTTAATACCCATCACCCATTTAGCTCTTTCTCCACCCATGTTTCTTCATCAGATCTCAGTTTGTTCTCTACCATTAAAGGTCTCTTATGGTTTGATTCATTCTCTCCTTTTTTCCCACCTTCATATATGTTCATTTGTTTTCTTTCTAAAATTCTGTATATGGGTGAAATCATATGGTACTTATATTTCTCTGACTTATTTTGCTTAGCATAATACAATCTACCTCTATCCACATTGTTACAAATGGCAAGATTCATTCTTTTTGATGGCTGAAAAATTACATAAAAATTATCCATCTAGAGAGGAGTCAAGATGGCGGAGAAGTAGCAGGCTGAGACTACTTCAGCTAGCCGGATATCAGGTAGATAGCTTATCTAAAGATTGCAAACACCTGAAAATCCATCGGCAGATCGAAGAGAAGAAGAACAGCAATTCTGGAAACAGAAAAACAACCACTTTCTGAAAGGTAGGACCGGCGGAGAAGTGAATCCAAAGCTATGGGAAGATATACCGCGGGGGGAGGGGCCGGATCCCGGCAAGCGGCGGAGCAACCGTGAACAAAATCAGGACTTTTAAAAGTCTGTTCCACTGAGGGACATGGCTCCAGAGGCTAAACTGGGGCTAAGCCCACACGGGGTCAGCGTGGCCTCAGGTCCCGCAGGGTCACAGAAGGATCGGAAGTGTCTGAGTGTCGCAGAGCTTGCGGGTATTGGAACGGGAAAGCTGGCTACAGAGACAAAGCCGAAGGTAAGCTCACAGCTCGGGGTGACCTTGAACCAGTCGCAGGCTTGGTGAGCTCGGAGCGCGGCCGGAGGTCAGGCAGACGGGAGTAACTGGGCGCTGTTCTCTGAGGGCGCACTGAGGAGTGCGGCCCTGGGCTCTCGGCTCCTCCGGGCCGGAGACCAGGAGGCCGCCATTTGTATTCCCGTCCTCCCCAACTCTACCGAAAGCACTCAGGGAACAAAAGCTCCTGAAAGCAAACCCAAGCGGATTACTCACCCCGGCCCCGGGTAAGGGCGGTGTAATTCCGCCTGGGGCAGACACTTGAGAAGCACTACAACAGGCCCCTCCCCCAGAAGATCAACAAGAAATCCAGCCAAGACCAAGTTCACCTACCAAGGAGTGCAGTTTCAATACCAAAGAGAGCAGCAGAATTGTAGAGGAGGAGAAAGCAAAGCACGAAACTCAAGGCTTTTACCCTGTGATTTTTTTTAGTCTTGCAGTTAATTTAATTCTTTTCTTTTTCATTTTTTGTTTTTTTATTCTCGCCTTCAGGTAAAAAAAAATTTTTTAACTGTTACCTTTTTCTTTTTTAGCAATTTTTTACTAGTTTATCTAATATATATATTTTTTCTTTTTTATATTTTTCTTAGGTGTTTTCTTTTTTTTTTAAATTCTTTTCTTTTTTATTTTCTTTTTTCTTTTTTTTTCTTTATTCCTTTTTTGAACCTCTTTTTATCCCCTTTCTCCCCCCTCACAATTTGGGATCTCTTCTAATTTGGCTAAAGCATATTTTCCTGGGGTTGTTGCCACCCTTTTAGTATTTTAATTGCCCCTTCATATACTCTTATCTGGACAAAATGACAAGACGGAAAAATTCAACACAAAAAAAAGAACAAGAGGCAGTACCGAATGCTAGGGACCTAATCAATACAGACATTGGTAATATGTCAGATCTAGAGTTCAGAATGACAATTCTCAAGGTTCTAGCCGGGCTCGAAAAACGCATGGAAGATATTAGAGAAACCCTCTCGAGAGATATAAAAGCCCTTTCTGGAGAAATAAAAGAACTAAAATCTAACCAAGTTGAAATCAAAAAAGCTATTAATGAGATGCAATAAAAAATGGAGGCTCTCACTGCTAGGATAAATGAGGCAGAAGAAAGAATTAGTGATATAGAAGACCAAATGACAGAGAATAAAGAAGCTGAGCAAAAGAGGGACAAACAGCTACTGGACCACGAGGGGAGAATTCGAGAGATAAGTGACATCATAAGACGAACAACATTAGAATAACTGGGATTATAGAAGAAGAAGAAAGAGAGAGGGGAGCAGAAGGTATACTGGAGAGAATAATTGGGGAGAATTTCCCCAATATGGCAAAGGGAACGAGCATCAAAATTCAGGAGGTTCAGAGAACGCCCCTCAAAATCAATAAGAATAGGCCCACACCCCGTCACCTAATAGTAAAATTTACAAGTCTCAGTGACAAAGAGAAAATCCTGAAAGGAGCCCGGGAAAAGAAGTCTGTAACATACAATGGTAAAAGTATTAGATTGGCAGCTGACTTATCCACAGAGACCTGGCAGGCCAGAAAAGGCTGGCATGATATTTTCAGAGCACTAAATGAGAAAAACATGCAGCCCAGAATACTATATCCAGCTAGGCTATCATTGAAAATAGAAGGAGAGATTAAAAGCTTGCAGGACAAACAACAACTGAAAGAATTTGCAAACACCAAACCAGCTCTACAGGAAATATTGAAAGGGGTACTCTAAGCAAAGAGAGAGCCTACAAGTGGTAGATCAGAAAGGAACAGAGACCATATACAGTAACAGTCACCTTACAGGCAATACAATGGCACTAAATTCATATCTCTCAATAGTTACCCTGAATGTTAATGGGCTAAATGCCCCTGTCAAAGGACACAGGCTATCAGAATGGATAAAAAAACAAAACCCATCTATATGTTGCCTCCAAGAAACTAATTTTAAGCCCAAAGACACCTCCAGATTTAAAGTGAGGGGGTGGAAAAGAATTTACCATGCTAATGGACATCAGAAGAAAGCAAGAGTGGCAATCCTTATATCAGATCAATTAGATTTTAAGCCAAAGACTATAATAAGAGATGAGGAAGGACACTATATCATACTCAAAGGGTGTGTCCAACAAGAAGATTTAACAATTTTAAATATCTATGCCCCCAACGTGGGAGCAGCCAAATATAAACCAATTAAAAACAAAATCAAAGAAACACATAAACAATAATACAATAATAGTAGGGGACTTTAACACTCCCCTCACTGAAATGGACAGGTCATCCAAGCAAAAGATCAGCAAGGAAATAAAGGCCTTAAACCACACACTGGACCAGATGGACATCACAGATATATTCAGAACATTTCATCCCAAAGCAACAGAATACACATTCTTCTCTAGTGCACATGGAACATTTTCCAGAAGAGATCACATCCTCGGTCCTAAATCAGGACTCAACCGGTATCAAAAGATTGGGATCATTCCCTGTATATTTTCAGACCACAATGCTCTAAAGCTAGAACTCAACCACAAAAGGAAATTTAGAAAGAGCCCAAATACATGGAGACTAAACAGCATCCTTCTAAAGAATGAATGGGTCAACCGGGAAATTAAAGAAGAATTGAAAAAAATCATGGAAACAAATGATAATGAAAATACAACGGTTCAAAATCAGTGGGACACAACAAAGGCAGTCCTGAGAGGAAAATATATAGTGGTACAAGCCTTTCTCAAGAAACAAGAAAGGTCTCAGGTACACAACCTAACCCTACACCTAAAGGAGCTAGAGAAAGAACAAGAAAGAAACTCTAAGCCCAGCATGAGAAGAGAAATCATAAAGATCAGAGCAGAAATCAATGAAATAGAAACCAAAAAAACAATAGAACAAATCAACGAAAGTAGGAGCTGGTTCTTTGAAAGAATTAATAAAATTGATAAACCCCTGTTTCGACTTATCAAAAAGAAAAGAGAATGGACCCAAATAAAATCATGGATGAAAGAGGAGAGATCACAACTAACACCAAAGAAATACAAACTATTATAAGAACATACTATGAGCAACTCTACGGCAATAAATTTGACAATCTGGAAGAAATGGATGCATTCCTAGAAACATATAAACTGCCACAACTGAACCAGGAAGAAATAGAAAGCCTAAACAGACCCATAACCAGTAAGGAGATTGAAACCGTCATTAAAAATCTCCAAACAAACAAAAGCCCAGGGCCAGACGGCTTCCCCGGGGAATTCTACCAAAGATTTAAAGAAGAACTAATTCCTATTCTCCTGAAACTGTTCCAAAAAATAGAAATGGAAGGAAAACTTCCAAACTCATTTTATGAGGCCAGCATCACCTTGATCCCAAAACCGGACAAGGATCCCACCAAAAAAGAGAGCTATAGACCGATATCCTTGATGAACACAGATGCGAAATACTCAACAAAATACTAGCCAATAAGATTAAACAGTACATTAAAATGATTATTCACCACGACCAAGTGGGATTTATTCCAGGGCTGCAAGGTTGGTTCAATATCCGCAAATCAGTCAATGTAATACAACACATCAATAAAAGAAAGAATAAGAACCATATGATACTCTCAATAGATCCTGAAAAAGCATTTGACAAAGTACAGCATCCCTTCCTGATCAAAACTCTTCAAAGTGTAGGGATAGAGGGCACATACCTCAATATCATCAAAGCCATCTATGAAAAACCCACCGCAAATATCATTCTCAATGGAGAAAAACTGAAAGCTTTTCCGCTAAGGTCAGGAACACGGCAGGGTTGTCCACTATCACCACTGCTATTCAACATAGTACTAGACGTCCTAGCCTCAGCAATCAGACAACAAAAGGAAATTAAAGGCATCCAAATCAGCAAAGAAGAAGTCAAATTATCACTCTTCGCAGATGATATGATATTATATGTGGAAAACCCAAAAGACTCCACTCCAAAACTGCTAGAACTTATACAGGAATTCAGGAAAGTGTCAGGATATAAAATCAATGCACAGAAATCAGTTGCATTTCTCTACACCAACAGCAAGACAGAAGAAAGGGAAATTAAGGAGTCAATCCCATTTACAATTGCACCCAAAACCATAAGATACCTAGGAATAAACCTAACCAAAGAGACACAGAATCTATACTCAGAAAACTATAAAGTACTCATGAAAGAAATTGAGGAAGACACAAAGAAATGGAAAAATGTTCCATGCTCCTGGATTGGAAGAATAAATATTGTGAAAATGTCTATGCTACCTAAAGCAATCTACACATTTAATGCAATTCCTATCAAAGTACCATCCATCTTTTTCAAAGAAATGGAACAAATAATTCTAAAATTTATATGGAACCAGAAAAGACCTCGAATAGCCAAAGGGATATTGAAAAAGAAAGCCAACGTTGGTGGCATCACAATTCCAGAATTGAAGCTCTATTACAAAGCTGTCATCATCCAGACAGCATGGTACTGGCACAAAAACAGACACATAGATCAATGGAACAGAATAGAGAGCCCAGAAATAGACCCTCAACTCTATGGTCAACTAATCTTCAACAAAGCAGGAAAGAATGTCCAATGGAAAAAAGACAGCCTCTTCAATAAATGGTGCTGGGAAAATTGGACAGCCACATGCAGAAAAATGAAATTGGACCATTTCCTTACACCACACACCAAAATAGACTCAAAATGTATGAAGGACCTCAATGTGCGAAAGGAATCCATCAAAATCCTTGAGGAGAACACAGGCAGCAACCTCTTCGACCTCAGCCGCAGCAACATCTTCCTAGGAACAACGCCAAAGGCAAGGGAAGCAAGGGCAAAAATGAACTATTGGGATTTCATCAAGATCAAAAGCTTTTGCACAGCAAAGGAAACAGTTAACAAAATCAAAAGACAACTGACAGAATGGGAGAAGATATTTGCAAACGACATATCAGATAAAGGACTAGGGTCCAGAATCTATAAAGAACTTAGCAAACTCAACACCCAAAGAACAAATAATCCAATCAAGAAATGGGCAGAGGACATGAACAGACATTTCTGCAAAGAAGACATCCAGATGGCCAACAGACACATGAAAAAGTGCTCCATATCACTCGGCATCAGGGAAATACAAATCAAAACCACAATGCGATATCACCTCACACCAGTCAGAATGGCTAAAATCAACAAGTCAGGAAATGACAGATGCTGGAGAGGATGCGGAGAAAGGGGAACCCTCCTACACTGTTGGTGGGAATGCAAGCTGGTGCAACCTCTCTGGAAAACAGCATGGAGGTTCCTCAAAATGTTTAAAATAGAACTGCCCTATGACTCAGCAATTGCACTATTGGGTATTTACCCTAAAGATACAAATGTAGTGATCCAAAGGGGCACGTGTACCCGAATGTTTATAGCAGCAATGTCCACAATAGCCAAACTATGGAAAGAACCTAGATGTCCATCAACAGATGAATGGATCAAGAAGATGTGGTATATATACACAATGGAATACTATGCAGCCATCAAAAGAAATGAAATCTTGCCATTTGCGACAACATGGATGGAACTAGAGCGTATCATGCTTAGCGAAATAAGTCAAGCGGAGAAAGACAACTATCATATGATCTCCCTGATATGAGGAAGTGGTGATGCAACATGGGGGCTTAATTGGGTACGAGAAGAATAAATGAAAGAAAATGGGATTGGGAGGGAGATAAACCATAAGTGACTCTTAATCTCACAAAACAAACTGAGGGTTGCTGGGGGGAGGGGGTTTGGGAGAAGGGGGTGGGATTATGGACATTGGGGAGGGTATGTGCTTTGGTGAGAGCTGTGAAGTGTGTAAACCTGGTGTTTCACAGACCTGTACCCCTGGGGATAAAAATATATGTTTATAAAAAATAATAAATTATATAAAAAAATTATCCATCTATATATCTATGTCTATATCTAGATATTATCTATCAATCTACCTATCTATCCTCTATCTATAGCACATCTTCCTTATCCATTTGTCAGTTGATGGACATTTGGGCTCTCTCCATAGTTTTTCTATTGTTACTAATACTGCTCTAAACACTGGAGTGCACGTACCCCTTCACTGTGTATTTCTGTATCCTTTGGTAAATAAATAAGTACTAGGGAAATTACTGGATCATAGGGTAGTTCTATTCTTAGCTTTCTGAGGAACTGCTATACTGTTCTGCAGAGTTGTTGTACCAGTGCACCACCAGTGGTGGTGCATCCCCACCAGAGTGCAAGAGGGCTCCCCTTCCTCCACATCCTGCCCAACCCTCTTGTTTCTTGTGTTGTTAAGTTTAGTCATTCTGACAGGTGTGAGGTGGTGTATTATTGGGTTTTGATTTGTATTTCCCTGATGATGAGTGATGTGAGCATCTTTTCATGTGTCTGTTAGCCGTTTAACATAAATGGAGAGAGAAACCCCTGGATGTCTTCTTTGGAAAAGTGTATATTCATGTCTTCTGCCCATTTCTTAACTGGATTATTTGTTTTTTTGGGGGGGCTGTTGAATTTGATAAACTCTTTATAGATTTTGGATCCTAACCTTTTATCAGTTTGCAAAAATCCTCTCTCATTTTATAGGCTGCCTTTTAGTTTTGTTGATTTTTTTTCCTTTGCTGTAAAAAAGCTTTTTATCTTTTTAAAAAAGATTTTATTTATTGACACAGAGAGAGAAACCAAGAGAGGGAACACAAACAGGGGGGGTGCGAGAGGGAGAAACAGCTTCTTGCAGACAGAGCATGGAGCCTGACATGGGGCTCGATCCCAGGACCCTGGGATCATGACCTGAGCTGAGGGAAGACACTTAATGACTAACCACACAGGTCCCCCTAAATACTTTTTATCTTATGAACTCCCAGTGGTTCACTTTTGCTTTTGTTTCTTGAGCCTTTGGAATCATATCTAGCAAGAAGTTGTTGGGGCTAAGGTCAAAGAGGTTGCTGCCTGTGTTCTCCTCTAGGAGATAGTTTCCTGTATTATATTTAGGTACTTAATCCATTTTGAATTTGTTTTTGTGTATGGTATAAGTAGGTGGTCCAGTTTCATTCTTCTGCCTGTTGCTATCCAGTTTTCCACACACCATTTGTTGAGGAAACTTTTTACCTTTTTAAAAAAATATTTGTGGAATAAGTCAAGCAGAGAGAGTCAGTTATATGGTTTTGCTTCTTTGTGGAACATAAGGAATAACACAGAGGACATGGGGAGATGGAGAGGAGAAGGGAGTTGGGGGAAATTGGAGGGTGAGAAGAAGCATGAGAGACTATAGATGCTGAGAAACAAACTGAAGGTTTTGGAGGGGAGGGGGTGGGAGATTGAGTGAGCCTGGTGGTGGGTATTATGGAGGGCACGTATTGCATGGAGCACTGGGTGTGGTGCATAAACAATGAATTCTGGAACACTGAAAATAAATTTTTTAAAAGATTTTATTTATTTATTTGTCATAGAGAGAGAAGCGAGAGCAAGCACAGGCAGACAGAGTGGCAGGCAGAGGCAGAGGAAGAAGCAGGCTCCCCGCCAAGCAAGGAGCCCGATGTGGGACTTGATTCCAGGACGCTGGGATCATGACCTGAGCCGAAGGCAGCCGCTTAACCAACTGAGCCACCCAGGCATCCCCTGAAATGAAATTTTAAAAAAATAAAAGGAATTTAAAACATGTTATTTTTTAAAAAATTATTTATAGGAGAGAGAGAGAGAGAGAGAGGGAGAGAGAGAGAGAGAAGGATCATAGGCAAATGGAGTGGCAGGCAGAGGGAGAGGGAGAAGCAGGCTTTCTGCTGGGCAGAGAGCCTGATGCAGAGCTTGATCCCAGGATATTGGGACCATGACCTGAGCCACCCAGGCACCCTGAGACTGTTTTTTTTCCATGGGACATTCTTTCCTGCTTTGCCAAGTTTAATCAACTGTATAGTTGTGGGTTCATTTCTCTGTTTTCTATTCTGTTCCATTGATCTATATCTCTATTTTTGTTCTAGTACTATACTAACTTGATGACTACAGCTTGGTAATGTAACTAAAAAATCCACAATTGTAGATGCCTCCCATTTTGTTTTTCTTCTTAAGATTTGCTTTGGCTACTCGGGGTCTTTGGTGGTAACATACAAAATTTAGAATTGTTTTTTCTAACTCTGTGAACAATCCTGGTGGAATTTTTTGAAGATTATTTCACTACAAAATTAAGGGTCCATATCTGGGCTCTCTACTCTTTTCCACTGGTCTCTATGTCTGTTTTGGTGCCAGTACCATGCTGTTGTAGTGATCATAGCTTTGTAATAAAGCTTGGAATCAGGCCACATCATGCCCCCAGTTTTGTTTTTCTTTTTTAATATTTCCTTAGGAGTTTGGCATCTCTTTTGGTTCCATACAAATTTTAGAATTGTTTGTTCCAGCTCTTTGAAAAATGCCAGTTGGATTTTGATCGGAATGGCATTGAAAGTATAGATTGCTCTAGGCAGTATAGACATTTTTTAAAAAAGATTATTTATTTATTTATTTATTTGAGAGAGTGAGATCACAAGTAGGCAGAGAGAGAGAGAGAGAGAGAAAGAGAGAGCGGGAAGCAGGTTCTCCACTGAGCAGAGAGCCGGACATGGGGCTTGATGCCAGGACCCTGAGATCATGACCTGAGCTGAAAACAGAGGCTTAACACATTGAGCCACCCAGGCACCCCCCAGTATAGACATTTTAACAAAGTTTATTCTTCTGATCCATGAGCATGGAATGCTTTTCCATCTTTCTGTATCTTCTTCAATTTCTTTCTTGAGTGTTCTGTAGTTCCTTAAGTACATATCCTTTACCTCTTTGGTTAGGTTTATTCCCAGGTGTCTTATGGTTCTTGGTGCTATAGTAAATAAAATCGATTCTCTAATTTCACTTTCTGTATTTTCATTGTTAGAATATAACAAATCAACTGATTTCTGTACATCGATTTTGTATCCTTTCATGTTACTGAATTGCTGTATGAGTTCTAGTAGTTTGGGGTAGAGTCTTTTTGGTTTTCCATATAAAGTATCATATCATCTGCAAAGACAGATAGTTTGACTTATTCATTGTCAGTTTGAATGCTTTTTATTTCTCTTTGTTGTCTGATTGCTGTTGCTAGGACTTCTAATACTATGTTGAACAAGAGTGGTGAGAGTGGGCATCCTTGTCGTGTTCCTGATCTCAAAGGGGAAGTTGTTAGCATTTCTCCATTGAGAATGCTATTTGCTGTGGGATTTTCATAGATCTATTTTATGAAGTTTAGGAATGTTTCCTCCATCCTGTACTTTGAAGCATTTTAATCAGGAACAGATGCTGTATCTTGTCAAATGCTTTCCATTGAGAGGACCATGTGGTTCTTCTCTATTCTCTTATTGATTTGTTCTATCACCTTGACTGATTTGCGAATGTTGAACCACCCAAGGATAAATCCCATCTGGTGATGATGGATAATCTTTTAAACATAGTGTTGGATCCTATTAGGTCGGATCTTGTTGAGAATCTTAGCAGTCATATTCATCAGGGATATTGGTCTGATATTCTCCTTTTGGATGGGGTCTTTGCCTGGTTTTGGGATCAGGGTAAACCTGGCTTTATTAAAAAAAAGTCTAGAAGTTTTCCTTCTCCTTCAATTTTTTGAAATAGCTTCAGGAGAATAGATATTATTTCTTCTTTGAATGTTTGATAGAATTCCCCAGGGAATCCGTGAGGTCCTGGACTCTTGTTTTTGGGAGGTTTTTGACCACTGCTTCAATCTAGTTACTAGATATCAGTCTATTCAGGTTTTCAGTTTCTTCGTGATTTAGTTTTGGAAGTTTATAGGTTTCCAGGAATGCATTCATTTCATCTAGGTTGCTTAACTAATTGGCATATAATTGTTTATAATAATTTCTGATGCTTGTTTCTATTTCCTTGGTGTTACACATGATATTTCCCTCTTCATTCATAACTTTTTAATTTGAATTTTCTCTCTTTTTTCTTTTGGATTAGTTTGGCCAATGGTTTATTGATCTTATTGATTCTTTCAAAAAAAACAGCTTCTGGTTTTGTTGATGTCTTCTACTGCATCTCTAGTTTCTATCTCATGGATCTCTGCTCTAACCATGATTATTTCCCTTCTTGTCTGTGGGGTTGGCTTAATTTGTTGTTGATTCTCCCATTCTTTAAGGTGTAAGGATAGCTGGTGTAGTGTGGATTTTTCCTTTTTTTTCAATTGTCCACTATTTTTTAAAAATTTCTTTTCAGGGTAACAGTATTCATTGTTTTTGCAAAAAAAAAAAAAAAGTTGGATGGCTATGTGTTTCCCTCTTTAAGACCACCTTTGCTGTAGCCCATAGGTTTTGGACTGAAGTGTCCTCATTGTCATTGTTTTCATGAATTGTAAGTTCTTTGATGTCCTTCCTGGTTGATCCAAACGTTCTTAAGCAAGGTTGTCCCTAGCCTCCAGGTGTTTGAATTCCTTCCAAACTTTTTCTTGTTATTGAGTTCCAGTTTCAAAGCATTGTGGTCTGAGAATACTCAGGGAATAATCTCAATATTTTGGTATTGGGCAAGTCCTGATCTGTGACCCAGTATGTGGTCTATTCTGGAGACAGTTCCTTGTGTGCTCAAGAAGAATGAGTATTCTATTGGTTTAGGGTGGAATATTCTGTATATATCTACGATGTCAATCTGGTCTGATGTGTCATTCAATGCTCTTGTTTCTTTATTGATTTTCTGCTTGGATGATCTATTACCAAGAGAGGTGTGTTAAGGTCCCCTACTATTAATGTATTCATATCAATATGACTCTTTATCTTGATTAACAGTTGTCTTATGTAGTTGGGTTCAGGTGGCACATTGGTAGCATAAATATTGGTATTGATGGCATAAATATTTACAAATGTTATATCTTCTTGGTGGATAGACCCTTTTAGAATGATGTAGTGGCCTTCTTTATCTCTGACGACAAGTCTCTAGTTTAAAATCTAACTTATCTGATATGAGAATCACTACCCCAGCCTTCTTTTGAGGCCTATTGCAGGAAAGAGTCTTCTCCATCCCTTCACTTTCAGACTGGATGTATCCTTAGGTTCAAAATGGGTCTCTTGTAGACAGCATATAGATGGGTCCTGTCATTTTATCCAGTCTGCAGCCCTGTGCCATTTGATGGGAGCATTTAGGCAGTCACATTGAGAGTGATTCTTTTTTTTAAATTTATTTTCAGCGTAACAGTATTCATTATTTTTTTCACCACACCCAGTGCTCCATGCAATCCATGCCCTCTATAATACCCACCACCTGGTACCCCAACCTCCCACCCACCCCCGCCACTTCAAAACCCTCAGATTGTTTTACAGAGTCCATAGTCTCTCATGGTTCACCTCCCCTTCCAATTTCCCCCAACTCCCTTCTCCTAACTCCCCTTGTCCTCCATGATATTTGTTATGCTTCACAAATAAGTGAAACCATATGATAATTGACTCTCTCTGCTTGACTTATTTCACTCAGCAAAATCTCTTCCAGTCCCGTCCATGTTGCTATAAAAGTTGGGTATTCATCCTTTCTGATGGAGGCATAATACTCCATAGTGTATATGGACCACGTTTTTCTTATCTACTAGTCCGTTGA
Source organism: Mustela nivalis (assembly GCF_964662115.1). Taxonomy (NCBI): domain Eukaryota; kingdom Metazoa; phylum Chordata; class Mammalia; order Carnivora; family Mustelidae; genus Mustela; species Mustela nivalis. The sequence goes on from NC_139040.1 coordinate 74,463,554, forward strand.
AGGGCATCTTGGTTCTTTCCACAGTTTGGCGACCGTGGCCATTGCTGCTATAAACATTGGGGTACAGATGGCCCTTCTTTTCATGACATCTGTATCATTGGGGTAAATACCCAGGAGTGCAATTGCAGGGTCATAGGGAAGTTCTATTTTTAATTTCTTGAGGAATCTCCACACTGTTCTCCAAAGAGGCTGCTCCAACTTGCATTCCCACCAACAGTGTAAGAGGTTTCCCCTTTCTCCACATCCCCTCCAACACATGTTGTTTCCTGTTTTGCTAATTTTGGTCATTCTAACTGGTGTAAGGTGATATCTCAATGATGGGCAGGGGGTACAAATGGCGGGGAAGTAGGAGGAGGCGCCTTTTTAACCTGTACCCTAAAGTGACCTGATTACCTACCAAAGAACTCCGATCACCCATTAAATCAGCCTGAGATCAGAATTATACACATCTGGATCTCTACAGGGGCAGAAGACACCAGTGGGCAGGTAAATTGGAGTGGGAACAGCAGACTTATATCGGAAGATAAACAAAAGTGGGAGGGAGCCACCAGAGGCGACCAGTTCGAAAGTAATACCCCCAATACGAGCGAGAGTGCCCTGCATCTGGGGACCAGCATTAAGTTGGAGACTGGTTGAAAGCACTCCAAAAGAGCAAAGTATCGTGGTGGGAGGGATATTGTTGGAATCGGGGTGGCTAGGGACAGGGGCTTAAGTCCCTGGTCCCAGGACCGCCTCCTCTTGTGCTGAGCCAGAAAGTGTGGTGGAGAAACCAGGTCTTGGTTCCTAAGCCACCAGCACACCTGAGGGGTCTGGTTCCTGTGAGGGGCTGGGAGCCATGCCAGATGGCAGAACACGCAAGCCCTGCTATAGAGCCTGAGATGTGCATGCCCCTCATCCTCCCCTGAGAGAGGTACAAAGGCTTAGCTGGTGTCATTTGATACGCGCCATTGTTTCAGAGCCTAAGGTGCGTGCACCAAACTCTCCTCCCAGAGAGGTGTGTGAAGGCCCAGCCTGATGCTTTTGGACCTGTGCCCGTTCTCAGAGCCTGAAATGCGTGCGCGACCCACAGCCTCCCCTGAAAGAGGTGCATACAAGCTGGGTGCTCTTAGACCCAGAAAGACCAGGCACTCCCAGCCCGGGCCAGCGGGAAAATCTCAGTGTGCGATCACTGCTTGGAACCTCTCTGGTGGTCTGGAGCTGCCCAGACAGCTGCCGCTGCCATGACTTTGGGTACAAGCAAAAGATCCTGTGTCCCCAGGGACTGCGACTCGGAACCTGCTCTGCCAGTGGCCAAGGGGGAATTTATTTGGGCCCTGCAGCCAGACTGAGGCTTCTCTCTGAGAGGGAGGGCAGGGTGCAGTTTGTTTTCCTCTAAAACTACAAAAACCATCAAAAGTGGTCAAGGTGAGAGAAAAAAAAAAGTGAACAAACATAAAAACCGCCAGAGAACAAAAGCCTGAAAAAAACCAGTTCCCCCAGAACCCACCCCCTTGAGGGGGGGGGCGGTAGGACTTAACTCAGGGAACATCATTAACTGAAAACCCACGTGGCAGGCCCCTCCCCCAAAAAACAAACCAAAAAAGGAAAAACAAAAAAGGATGACAAGAGAACAACCACCACTACTTCATAGGAAAACTTTTATTTTTTACTCGTTCCCACTCTTCTGGTTCTTTTTTTTTATATATAGATAATTTTTTTAACCTATTTACCATCACAATGAGCTGTATAGTACATCAAATTCCATAATAATCTTCTAACCTGAACTTTTTGATAATACACCTATGTTTTTCTTTTGCATTTCTATTTTTCTAATTTCTTTTTTTAAAATTTTAGTTTAGTGTAGTCTAGTTTATTCCTTTTTATTTTATTTTCTAATATTCATATAGAGTTAAACTTCAAAGTAATCCCCTTTCCCCAATCAATACTACCCCTATAGGTAAACCAATTTTTAATCCCCCTTTATCTTAGGAAAGTTGAGTCCTTTAAAAAAGATATCAAGATACATCCAGGAAGAATCAAAACAACGTTCCTTGCCCACACTGAGAACTTATAACCACTCTCCCATCTTTTTCTTCCACCACTGTTTCTGTGTTTTTGTGTTTGTCTCGATAGTATATAAATCTTACACTTGGGGTTCTTTTTGACGAATTATTCCTTTATTTGCATATATATTTTTTTCTCTTGTCATATACTTTTATCAGTCTTTTTATTTGTCTGTTTTTGTTTGTCTACTTCATAAATCTTACCTTGGGTCCCATCTGGGCTGAACCTTCTCTTTCATCTTCCCTTTCTTTCCTGTCTCTCTCTTTTTTTTTCTTTTTCTTTTCTTTTGTCTCTCATTTGGGTGGGGAATCCTGATTGCTCAGAAGTGTTCCAGGGTGCCCCTTGACTGCACCACGGTCAATACATCCAGCTACATCTGTTCAGTCATCTCTTACCAAAATGACTAGGAGAAGGAATGCCCAACAGAAGAAAAATACAGAGGATGGACCTTCTGCAACAAAGCTAATGGTTATCAGCATAGACAATATGTCAGAAAGAGAATTCAGGCTAACAATTATCCAAGCAATAGCTAGGTTGGAAAAAGCCATGGATGACCAAATGGAATTGATTAGGGCCGAGCTGAAAGCCACCAGAGATGATGTCCACAATGTTAGGGCAGAGCTAAAAGCTACCAGGGCTAATGTTAACAATGCTCTCAATGAGTTCCAATCTAATCTAAATTCTCTCAAAGCTAGGGTAACTGAGAGAGAAGATAGAATTAGTGATCTGGAGGACAAACAGAGAGAAAGGATTAGGAGGAAGCCTGGAACAAACAGCTTATAAACCACGAAAACAGAATCAGGGAAATAAATGATGCCATGAAAAGTTCCAACATCAGAATTATTGGAATCTCTGAAGGAGAGTGATTCTTGAGAGATACATTTTTATTGATATCGTGTTGCCTGTGAAGTCTTTGTTTCTATAGACTGTCTCTGTAAATTCCTGTTCTATGACACTCTTGGGTTCTTTCTTCTTTTATTAACCCCCATTAATATTTCTTGTGGTGCTGGATTTGTGGTACATACTCTTTTAAACCTTGCTGTCTTGGAAGCTCTTTATCTTTCTCTTCATTCTGAATGTCAGCCTTGCTGGATAAACTTTTCTTGGATGCACATTCTTTTCTTTCAGTGCCATGAATACATATTGACAGCTCTTTCTGGCTTGCCAGGTTTCTGTACACAGGCCTAACATTATTCTGATGGGCCTTCCTCTGTATGTAAGGAATCTCTTTCCCTTAGCAGCTTTCAAGAGCTCCTGTCCACAATTATGATTCATCAGTTTCACAATCAGGTGTCATGTGGTCTTTCTAGATTGTGTGATCTTGGGGGCAAACATTTCTGCCTCTAGGATACGAACACTGGTTCCATATCCCACATTGGGAATTTTTCATGGAGAATTTATTCAACTATATCTTCTAGTCTTCTTTATTTCTCCTCCCTCTCAGGGTTTTCAGTCATTCTGATATCAGAACTTTCCATGGCATTATTTATTTCCCTAATTCTGTTTTCATGGCTTTTAAGCTGTTTGTTCCAGGCCTCCTCCTGATCTTTTTTCTCTATCAGTTTGTCCTCTAGATTACTAATTCTATCTTCTGTCTCAGTTACCCTATCTGTAAGAAAATTTAGATTAGATTGGATCTCACTGATAGCATTTTAGCTTCTTCCATGTTGGCTTTCACTTCTTCCCTAATCTATTCCATGGTGTCATTAATGGTTTTCTCCAATCTAGCCTTTGCCTGGGTAATTGTTAGCATGAATTCCCTTTCGAATATAATGTTTATGTCCATATCCAATAGCTCTAATGGAGAGGGGATTGTCTCTGAATTTTTGCACTGTTGGGCCTCCCTCCTCCTAGTCATTTTGGTGAGAGATGGCTGAGGGTATGTGTAGCTGAATTTATTAACCATGATCCAGGCAAGGTGCACCCTGGAATGCTTCTGAGCAATCAGGAGTCCCCACCGAAAAGAAGGAAAAAAGAAAAAAAAGAAGGAGAGAGATACAGGAAAAAAAAAAAAAGAAAAAAAAAAGAGAATACCTAGCCAGAATGTGCCCCAAAGGTAAAATTTATAGAGTATATAAAAAAATGGACAAACAAAAAGACTGACAAAAAGAAATGACAATAAAAAGAAGAACATAGCCAAAATGCACCCCAAGTATAAGATTTTTATACTATCAGAAGAAAAACAAATACACAGAAACACTGAGAGAAGAAAAAGATGGAAGGGTGATTATAAATCCTCAGTGTTTGTGAGGAAGGTTATTTTGATTCTTCCTGGGTGTGTCTTGATATCTTTGTTAAAGGACTCAACTTTCCCAAGATAAAAGGGGGCTTAAAACTGGTTTATACATAGGGGTAGTATTGATTGGGGAAAGAGGATTACCTTGAATTTTATCTCAATATGAATATTAAAAAAATAGAAAATCATAATAAAAACAGATATATGTATAAAAAAGTTCAAGTTATAAGGTTAATACAGATTTTTTTGTATTGAACCTCTCGTTGTGATGTAAGTAGGTTATAAAAATTTCAAAAAATTAAAAAGAATGAGAATAGTGAGAATGAATTAAAAATGAAAATTGTATCACTACGTCTGTATCTTTAGGGTAAATACCCAATAGTGCAATTGCTGGGTCATAGGGCAGTTCTATTTTCAACATTTTGAGGAACCTCCATGCTGTTTATAGCAGCAATGTCCACAATAGCCAAACTATGGAAAGAACCTAGATGTCCATCAACAGATGAATGGATCAAGAAGATGTGGTATATATACACAATGGAATACTATGCAGCCATCAAAAGAAATGAAATCTTGCCATTTGCGACAACATGGATGGAACTAGAGCGTATCATGCTTAGCGAAATAAGTCAAGCAGAAAAAGACAACTATCATATGATCTCCCTGATATGAGGAAGTGGTGATGCAACATGGGGGCTTAAGTGGGTAGGAGAAGAATCAATGAAACAAGATGGGATTGGGAGGGAGACAAACCATAAGTGACTCTTAATCTCACAAAACAAACTGAGGGTTGCTGGGGGGAGGGGGTTTGGGAGAAGGGGGTGGGATTATGGACATTGGGGAGGGTATGTGCTTTGGTGAGTGCTGTGAAGTGTGTAAACCTGGTGATTTACAGACCTGTACCCCTGGGGATAAAAATATATGTTTATAAAAAATAAAAAATTAAAAAAAAATGAAAATTTTATCTATGACATATACAGGTTTTAGTCCAATACCAGGAGCTTAATATTTTCTTTTTCCCTGATATTAGGGTTTTACAGTTTTATGGGGTTATCCTCTTGGTTTGTTTTGTTTGTTTTTGTTGTTGTTGTTGTTGTTGTTGGATGGCTTTCTGGGAGAGGGGCCTGCTGCTTGTTTTTTAGGCAGTCTTGCTATAATTGAGTCCTCCTGCCCCCTATCAAGGGGCTGGGCTCTGAGAAAACTGGTTTTTCAGGCTTTTGTTCTCCGGATGTCCCCCCCCCCCACCATTGGTGGCTTTTGGTGGTTCTTCGGAGGTTTAGAGGAAAGCAAACTGCCCCCAGACTTCTGTCTCAGAGGTAAGCCTCAGTCCGTTCCCCTCTGGGTGGTCCAGAGCACACAGACTCCCCCTCTGGCACCTCCCACTGGCAAAGCACGTCCCCAGCCACAGTCTTAGGGGTCACAGGAGCTATTGCTTATCTCTACCGGTGCTACTAAAACCTCAGAGAATCTTAATCCAGAAAGCCCACTCTCCAGTGCTTGCCTTTGCCACAGCAGTCTGGGCAGGTCCAGACTACTGGAAAGAACTCAACCAGAGATAGCACACTGAGATTTTCACGTTTTCTGGGCTGGGAGTGTTCAGACTCTTGCTGGTCCTAGAGAGCACTGGCTAACGCCCAGACGGACCTCTCTCAGGGGAGGGTGTGGAGTGCAACTCAGACCCCAGTTGTGCATCGTGCATTCAGAGTGCAAAAGACAGTGGTTTTAGAGAGCACCACCCAGACACTCTCATGTGCACCTGCACCTCAGATACCAAGGCCTGGATGCTTTGCTGCACTCTCTCTGGCACAGTGCTGGCAGTGGCTGTCCTGGGTCTATGGGCTTAAGCCTGTGCCAATAACTGCCCTATTCCACCAATTTCCCCTTAAGATCTTTTGCTGTTTTAGAGTTCTTTGAACCAGACTCCAAGTTAATGCTAGTCCCCAGTCACAGGGAACTCTTGTATTGGGGTATTACTTTCCAATGGGTTGCTTCTGGTGGCTCCCTCCCCCTTCTGTTTATCCTCTGATATCAGTCCGAGCATTCCCACTCCACTTTACCTATCCACTGATGTCTGCTATCCCAGTAGAGATCAGGAAGTGTATAATCCTACATCTTAGGCTGATTTCATGGGTGTTCAGAATGTTTTGGTAGATAATCAGCTCACTTTAGAGGACTGATTGAAACAGCATCTCCTACTTCTCCACCATCTTGCCCCCCTCTAGAGCATGTTGTTCTGCCACAAATCTGATATATCTTCCCTAGTAGGTTAAGCACTTTTTCCCTTGCTCCTTTCAAGATTCTTTCCTTGTTTATTTTGTGAATTTGACTATGATATACCTTGGCAATGGTCAACTTTTTTTTTTTTAATTTAAGGGAGTTGTCTGTGCTTCTTGGATTTTGATATCTGTATCCTTCCCCAGATTAGGGATGTTTTCAGCTATAGTTTGCTCAAATATATCTTCTGCCATTTTTGCTCTCTCTGCATCATCTGTACTACTGTGATACAAATTTTATTGTTTTAATAAGTCACTGATTTCCCTAAGTCTATCTTAATGATTCCATTACCTTTCTTTTCCTCTTTTTTTTCAACTTCATTCTTTTCCATAATTTTATCTTCTATATCACTGATTTCATCCTCTGTTTCATTCATCCTCATTTTTATGGCCTTCATTTGTTTTTGCATCTCAGTTATAGTATTTTTAATTTCAGACTGACTAGATTTTAGTTCTTTAGTGTCTTGCTCTTTTTTCAAGCCCAGCTAGTTTCCTTATAATTTTTTTTTTCATCATTAGGAGAGAGTTTTATTTTAAAAGTGTCAACTTAAAATGCAAAAATGTCCGTTAAACATCACAATTAAACATGCCAAAGGAGAAGCCATGTTGTCAAAATGCCCACTTAACCCACCCAAACATCTCAAACCCACCCTTTGCTGATCTTATATAACCCCATTTTTTAAAGTTTTTTTTTTTCTTTTTTTTAAACAAGAGAAAGTAGACAGGTACATGTTGGTAAATGCTAACTGTCCATATTCACATAGAGACACAGTGTAATCTCTGAGCCCAATATACAGAGAAAGGAGGAAAAAAGCTAGAATTCTATGCACTACTACACAGGGGCCTAGCACCCTCCAGCTTCTAGCAGAGCTAAGAGAGCAGAAGGTTTTTCTTTTTTCCCACAGAGCACGGTGGTGTTGATTCCATAAAGTTTTTGTTTTTGTTGTGACAGGAAGGGACAAAAATGAATTTGGAACAAAAAGGGGTAGAGATTCTTTTCCCACTGTATTCTGCTCAAGGTATTTCCCCCCAAAATAAGTTGAGAACCATGGTATAAAGGGAAAGAAAAAGGAGACTTCAAAAAACAGGGCGAATGAGCACAAGAGGAGAAAAGAAAAAGAAAAAGGAAAAAAAAAAGAAAGACGGCAACTTGCTCCCAGGGACTGAAGAAAATTAAAAAAGGAAGGTTGGAATCCATGAGTGTTCCATTAGTCATCTTCCCCTTCATCCTCCTCTCCTTCCTCCCCCTCATCATCATCTTCATCTTCTTCACCTTCATCCTCATCTCCTTCTTCATCAATATCTTCCAATCCTTCTTCTTCTTCATCATCATCAACATCCTCTTCTCCTTCCCCTTCTTCATCATCCATATCGGGAACCAAGTAGTACTGTAATGGATTTGGCCAAATATTATCTTTGATGACTTCTCCTAACTCATCTGCACCTGCATCAGAATGGTCAGTAAACCAGGTGAAGAAGCTCTCTGGTTCCTCATGCTGTCTCTTCCTGCTGGTTTTATTCTGTGTTTGACTTGAACGTTTCACAGCATGGCCCCCAAATGCCAGTCTTCGCTCCCGCCTCAAATGAACAAACCGAGACAGCCCCCTGCCCCCAAGCCAGGGCAGACGTCAACATCCCAGCACTTGCATAGAGGAGAAAAAGAACAGCAAGAAGCAATTGAACATATTGATGAAGTACAAAATGAAATAGACAGACTTAATGAACAAACCAGTGAGGAGATTTTGAAAGTAGAACAGAAATATAACAAACTCCGCCAACCATTTTTTCAGAAGAGGTCGGAATTGATCGCCAAAATCCCCAATTTTGGGGTAACAACATTTGTCAACCATCCACAAGTGTCTGCACTGCTTGGGGAGGAGGATGAAGAGGCGCTGCATTATTTGACAAGAGTTGAAGTGACAGAATTTGAAGATATTAAATCAGGTTACAGAATATATTTTTATTTTGATGAAAACCCTTACTTTGAAAATAAAGTTCTCTCCAAAGAATTTCATCTGAATGAGAGTGGTGATCCATCTTCAAAGTCCACTGAAATCAAATGGAAATCTGGAAAGGATTTGACGAAATGTTCAAGTCCTTATAATTTTTTTAAATTTTAGTTCAAACATCTCTCATCTGTATTGATTAAATCCTTGGCCATGAGTTCTATTTCCTGTTCTTCATTTTAGGGTGAATTTCTTTGTCTTGTCATTTTGTCCAGAAAAGAAAAAGAAAAACAAACAAACAAAAAGAAAAAAGAAAAACTAGATCCTGTGTGTGTTTTGGTTTGCTTATTAAAAGAAGATAGATCCAAAAATGAAACAAAATGAAATGAAAAAATATATAAAAAGATATGTAAAAATAAAAATTAAAAATAACATTAAAAAAGAAAAAGAATTAAAAAATACTTTTAAATAAAGTATTAACCATAAAATAAAAATAAAAGTAAAAAGGAAGCTAGATCTAGTTGGTTTGTATGAGTTTTTGTGCTGGTCTTCTGGGGGTGGGGCTCGTTGCACCGATTATCAGGGGGATTTGCCCTACTGGAGATGCACCTGCAGGGCACAGGGGGCAGGACTTAGTCCAAGCATATCTGCCTCCACTGGGTGATGCTATTTTGCTCCCTGATGTCTTTTAGGATTGATGGGTGAGATAAAAATGGCAATACCCACCTCTCCAGTCCTGGGGCTGAAAGTCTCCACCCCACCATTCTTAAGGAAACCCTCACAGAAGAGTAATCAACCACTCCACATGTGTCTCCACCTTCCACCAGATCCCTGCCTTTACCTGCCTGTGTCCAAGCTGTTCTGTTTCAGGCGTGTGACTGGTTTCAAAACTCCAAATTTTAGGCACTTCCACAGTGGGAGGACCTGCACTGATCTACTGGGGGAGAGTCTCATCACACTTTTTCTGTTTGCCATCTTCTGCCAGGATATTGGTCACACAACCATTCAGTGGTTTGGAGTTTATGTCAAAGTGGAGCATAGAGCTGGACCCCAGGCTTCCTGTCCTCTGCTGGAAACCTGCTCCTATGCCTGAGGACATTGGTGTCACCTGTTCTTCTAGTAAAGCAAGGGATCCTAAGAGGATCAGGTCCACTCCTAGGTCTGTGCTCTGCTTCCCCACCTGTGCTTCTTTAAGTCAGGCATAACTCTTGTGATGGTGGACTTCTAAAATTTCAGATTTTGAGCACTGATTCTTATAATACTTTGTGGTAGTGTCCAAAAGCAGGACTCCCTCCTCTCCACAGTACCCACAGCTATATCTCCCTCAGATCAACTTTCCACACCTCCTACCTTCCAGAAGGTGGTTGTTTTTCTACTTGTAGACTTTTAGCTTTGTTCTCTAAGAAGCTGGATTGTTTTTCTGGGTGTTCAGAATGATTTGATAATTATTCAGCTGTGTTTGAGGGATGAAGCGAGGTTAGGGTCCCCCTACTCCACTGCCATCTTAATTCCTCCCAACAAATGCAATTTCTAAAGGTGAGGATTGTACTCCACTTCCATTTCTCAAAAGTCCAAATCTAGTTGCCTTTACTTTGATGTGAACACACAGAGGTGGGTTTGAATTCTAGAAGTATTATTTCTTAGCTCTGTGTTCTTGGGAAGACTACTCAAAAGTTCTGAGTCTCAGTTTCCTCATTTGCAAAATGGGGAAATAGTTACTTCTTGGGACTATGATAAATATTAAGACAAAATATAAGGACCTCGTACATATTAAGTACTTCATAACTGTGTATTCCCTTCTCTTTCCATCAGAGCCAAAGAGTGGTGGAGACTTTAGTATATATTAGTCCTGGGAGGTCTCAAAAATCAAGTGTGTAAACCTGGTGATTCACAGACCTGTACCCCTGGGGATAAAAATATATGTTTATAAAAAATAAAAAATAAAATTTTTTTTAAAAAATCAGCCTGTATCAAAGAGGTATATGCTCTTGAGCATCCATATAGGTTCCTGTTACTAGAGTGAAACAAGAGAGGCTACTGATGAATGGCAGTGGTCTAGGATTTTGGCTACTGTTTTGTAGGCATTGGAATCATTTTCCTTACCACAAAACCTTCTTTTACCTCACTTTATACTTGGAAAACCTCAACTAAGCTGTTACTTCTAGAAACCCACTGTGATTTTGTTGGAGGGTTGTATCTTTTTAAGATGTCATTTTGTGGTTTTGTGGTGTAATTCTTATATGTTATAGAAAGAGTTTTTGATAAGCTCCATGAAATTTTTATTATTTGAGAAACCCATGATGGACAGGGAATCAAGAGACCTGGATTCTGGTCCCAGCTCTGATACTGACAGGCTGTATGAACTTAGGCTTCATTTTCCTAGTGGGTAAAATAACAATATCTAACATTTATTGAACTATTACTATGTGTCAGACCCTATTCTCATTGTTTTACTGAAATATTACATATGTATATGATTATTTAACACACAACAGTATTACTGTCCTTATTTTAAAGATAAAGAAATGAAGACCCAGGAAGCTTAAGTAACTTTCTCAGAGCCATAAAATGAGACAGATGGACTGTGTCTTAAAAGCATGTGCTCTTAACCCATGAACTGTACTGCTTTAATAGAATGAGAAGATCAGATTATACCAGCATTTTCTACACCTTGCTCCTGCTAACCTGTCCATAAGATAAGTTGTTTTAAAAAAAGAAAAAAAAATCTTCCGCTTAAGAAAAAAATATATAAGTTGTTTAAAACAACAAAAAATGGTTCTAAGGTAGTATATGTTGATACTACAAACATTGTGGAGATTCATAGTGAATTTTCATCTATTTAAGTCTCTGAGAAACCCTGCAACAAAGAGACTTGCTTATATTTGTTTAACCCAATGTTTCCCTAACCTGACCACGTATGTATGGATACCTATTAATGTCTGGTGGACTAGGGTTCATAGAACATAATTTGAGAAATGCTGATGTCAATTGGGAAAGTTAATTCTAACTCTGAAGTGTTTCCAACACTTAATAAAGATAGATGTGTGGACTGTGAAATGCAGCATTCCTTTCTGAGTCTTGAATTTGCTTTAATTGGAGAGGTGATGAAAAATGGGGTGTAAAAAATAGGACATAATTCAAGACTAGTCTGGGTTGCTATTTAAATGCTTGCTTCAAATAACTTTGTACATGTTGACAAAAAATACTTCATTTGCCCTTCACCTTTTCCTTTCCTCTCTCCTGCTGTGTTACATATTTTCACTTATTACTTTAAAGAAGAGACCTAAATCAGAGATGCTTGTTATGAAAGTAGGAGAAAGCCTTTTTAATACATGCAAAGCACAGCAGTTGTTTTCATGACAAATGCTGTCTGCTGTCAGAGGTGATGCCACATGGGCCAGGGCTTATGTGAAACACGTACAATTGATAGATAGCACATTGTTGGTCCTCCTGAAACCAGATGTCTCATCTTTTATTTATTTTTTGCAGTGTATCCAAGTCATTACGAATAGTTGTGGCAAACCAGGAGAGTAAATCAATTCAGAGGTCTCTAAAGTGCAACTGATTTCTTCCCTTCCTAGGAGGGAAGTGTAAAAAAACAACATGGTTTATGATCCACAGCTTCTCCAAGAGCAAAGATCTTATAAATGTCAGAGTGCTCTGTCTATAGCCCAATAGTGCAAAACTAACAAAACATTTGGGTGGTCTGTCTTTAAAATAGAGTCTGTATAGTACTTAGTGGTGGTTAGTGTCTTTTCTCCCCCTTTCTCTCTATCTCCTCCTCATCTCTCTCCTCTTTCCTCTCCCTCCCTCTTTTTCCTTTTCCCCCCTTTATCCTCCTTCTTTTTTCTCCCTTTTTCTTCTTCTCTCTCCCTTTTCCACATTTGCTTTCTCTCTCCCTATCTCTTTTTCTTTCCCCCCTCACACACACACATAGTATGGGACCCAGGTTTCTGTAGAATAAAAGCATGCTAAGCAGAGGAACCTTCTTACCATGCTGTCTCAGAACCGAGAGGACTCTGGTGCCCATGAGTAGAGAAGGGGGAGGATCTGGATAATTGCAGATCTTCTAGAAGGTTCTATAGATACAGGTTCCCTGCAATGTGGAGACCTATAGGAAATCAATATCAACAGTTTCCATTTCTTCCAATGCTTCCTTAGGGGACACCCACCAAGAAGCATATAGCACTCTTCATTCATGGACATTGTAGCCTTTTGTTAGGCAGTAACTTGTGACTTAGCAGGAACTTCTCGAGTGGCTAATTTTTTCTCTTATTGAAAATCTCCTACTGTACAAGCCAAATATGCTTTATAGTTTCAATTTCTACTCCTCACTTCTTGTCCATTCTTTTCCTGAAGTGTGACTTCTTTTCCTCAGTGTGAGAAAATGAGCCCTTATTACAATTGGCACTGATTTCTTCTATTAACCTAATCACAATATGTCCTTCTGGAGACAACAAGCCTACTTTCTTTTTAACTTTCAGTTGGCTGAAGCTATCACATGCTTTTACCAAACTGTTCTCACCAAGTTACATAGCCTCTTGTGTACAGATTAAAGGAAATGGTATGTACTTGTCTCTTACAGCATTCCTTTGCTGTCTTCCCCATAAACATTTTCTACTCCTTTATTCCTACCCCTCTTATTCTATGCCTGAAGATTACTATGGATTCCCCCCCCCCTTTTTAGTCTATTTGGGCTGCTATAACAAAATACTGGAGACTGGGTGGATTATAAACAAGAGAAATTTATTTCTCACAGTGCTAGAGGCTGATAGTCTAAGATTAGGTGGCTATTACACTTGGGTTCTGATATAGTCCCTCTTCTGGGGTGCAGACTGCCAACTTCACACTGTGCCTTCACAAGGTGATGGGGGCAAGGAATATCTCTTGAGCCTCTTTCATAAGGACACTAATTCTATTTATGAAGACCATGACCTTAAGACCTAAATCATCCCCCCAAATTCCCACCAGAAATACCATCTCATTAGGCATTAGGTTTTCAACATATGAAATTTGGGAAGAACACGAACATTCCGAGTGTAGCATCTCCACTTGGGTTTTTGGCCTTAAAATTTCTCCTGGGTTTTAACAAATCTTTTTCATTTGTCTTACACTGGACCTTCAGAATCTGGCTTTTCACTTAACTATTTATTCCTTCTCTAGTCTTGTCCCACCTCCCTCCTTTTTGTAGTCTCCCTCCCTATTTTAATTGGACACTTCTTTTTTGTGAGAATTATTTATTAATTTATTTTGAGAGAGAGAAAGAAGCGGGAGGGGCAGAGGGAGATAATTTTTCAAGAAGACTCCCCATTGAGCATGGATCCTGACATGGGGTTTGATCCCAAAACCCATGAGATCATTACCTGAACTGAAAGCAAGGGTTAGACACTCAACCCAGGCACCTATATAATTAGACACTTCTTGCTGTCTTCCCCTTCCTCCTTTTTCTCCAGCCACCCCTTAGCCATCTTCTATATCTTTATCTCTAGCAAGGATAACTGCTGGAGATAAATGCCTTCCTATCCTATATAAGAAAATAAGATTAGTTTTTTTGAGGATGGAAAAAAGCTCTGTGTGTGTGTGTGTGTGTGTGTGTGTGCATGTGTGTGTGTGTTAAAAATAACTTGTAATTACCATTTTAACAATTTTGAAGCACACAGTTTGGTATTGCTAACTATATTCACATTATTGTGCAACATTTCTGTAGAACTTTTTCATCTTGCAACACTAAAAACTGTATGTTTACTAAACAGTAATTCCTGCTCCACCTCCTCCCAACACATGTCATTCACCTTTTTACTTTCTGTTTCTATAATTTGATTACCATAGGTCTTTCATGTAAGTGGAATGATGTAGTATTTGTCCTTTTATGACTGAGTTATTTCATTTAGTGTAATGTCATCCATGTTGTGGTGTGGTGTCCTTTTTTCGAGAGAGAGATAGGGTATGAGGAGAGGGGAAAGGGAGAGAGAGAGAGACAATCCCAAGAGGGTTCTGTGTCCAGTGTGGAGCCTGATGCAGGTCTCTATCCCATGACCCTGAGTTCATAACATGAGCTAAAATCAAGAATCAGATGCTTAACTGACTGAGCCACCCAGGTGCCATAGGATATCCTTTTATTGAGGCTGCATAACATTTCATTTTGTGTAAATATCACAGGTTCTTATTCATCTATCTATGAACATTCCAGTTACTTGTACCTTTTGGCTATTTTGAATAATGCTGCAGTGAACATGGATGTGTAATTATTGCTTCAAGAACCTGCTCTGAATTATTTTTATATAAATCCAGAAGTGAGATTGCTGGATTAAATTATAGTAATATTTTTCATTTTTGGAGCATTTTCATAATGTCTGCACTATTTAACTTTCCCACCAGTATTGTGGAAGTGTTCCAACTTCTTTGTATCTTCATAAACATTTGTTATTTTCTGTTCTTGTTTAGTACTCATTCCAATAGGTGTGAGGTGCTATCTCATGGTTTTGATTTTATTTTCCCTTGTAGTTAGTGATGTTGAGCATCTTTTCACATACTTGTTTTGTTTTGTTTCATTTATTTTTATTTTATTTTTTTAAACTTGGAATACTGAAAAAACCTCATTGGTCATTTGTATATCTTCTTTGGAAAACTGTCTATTCAAGTCTTTTGGTGATTTTTAAAATCAGGGTTTTTGTTGTTGTTGTTGTTGAGTTCTTTATATGTTCTGCATGTTAGCCCTTTTTCAAATATATGATTTGCAAATATTTTCTATTCTCTAGGTTTCTATTTACCCTGTGAGATGTTTCTTTTGATGTACAGAAGTTTTTAAGTTTGATGTAGTCATATTTATTTATTTTTACTTTCACTGTCTGTGGTTTTGGTGTCATATCCAAGAAATAATTGCCAAATCCAATGTCCTAAAGGTGTTTCCCTATATTTTGTTTTTTATACTTTTTGCTTTTACGCTTAATCAATTTTGAGTTAATTTTTGTGTATGATACAAGGTAAAGGCCCAAATTTCTTCTTTTGCATGTGAATATCCAGTTGTTGCCCCACCCTTTTTTTTCTTTTTCAACTTTATTTAAATCCCAGTTAGTTAACATACAGTATAATATTTCATGTGTAGAATTTAGTGATTTATCACTTCCATACAATAGCCAATGGTCATCACAAGTGCTCCACTATTAATACCTTTCACATATTTAACCTATTCCTCCACCCACCTTCCCTCCAGCAACCTGCAGTTTGGTCTCTGTACTTGAGAACAAAGATATACAAACCTTCCCTGGTTTGCCTCTCTTTTACTCCAACATGTTCATCTGTTTTGTTACTTAATTCCACATATGAGTGAAATCATGTGGTGGTTGTCCTTCTCTGACTGATTTCGCTTAGCATAATGATCTCTAGCTCCGTCCACGTCATTGCAAATGGCAAGATTTTGTTATTTTTGATGGCCGAGTAATATTCCATGGTGTGTGTATACACACACACACACACACACACACACACACAATATCTTCTTTATCCACTTATCAGATGATGAATATTTGGGCTCTTTCCATAATTTGGCTATTAATGCTGATATAAACATGGGGTGTATGTATCCTTTCAAATTGGTATTTTTGTATCCTTTGGGCAAATGCCTAGTAGTGCAATTGATGGATTGTAGTTCTATTTTACACTTTATGAGGAACCTCCATACTGTTCTCCAGAGCATCTGCACTAGTTTGCATTCCCACCAGAGTGTAAGAGGGTTTCCCTTTTAGCCATTCTTAAACGTGTGAGGTGATATCACTTTGTAGTTTTGATAATGAATGATACAGAGCATCTTTTCATATGTCTGATATCCATTTGTATGTTTTCATGGGAAAAAAGGTATTTATGTCTTTTGTCCATCTTGTAACTGGATTATTCATTTTCTGTGTGAAAAGTTTGATAAGTTTTTCATACATTGTGAATACTAACCCTTTATCAGATATGTTATTTGCCAATGTCTTCTTGCATTTTGAAGGTTGCCTTTTAGTTTTGTTGATTGTTTGTGATGCACAAGCTTTTTAGCTTAAGGAAGTTCCAACAATTCATTTTTGCTTTTGTTTACCTTGCCACAGGAGATAGATCTAGTAAGGAGTTGTTATGGCTGAAGTGAAAGAGGATACAGCCCGTTTTCCTCTAGGATTTGAATGGTTTCCTGTCTCACATTTAGGTCTTTGATCCATTTTGAATTTATTTTTGTGTTTGATATGAGTAAGTGGTCCAGTTTCATTCTTTTACATGTTGCTAACTAGTTTGTCCAGCATCATTTGTTGAATGTTGTTGAAGACATCATTTGTTGTCTTTTCCCAATTGGATATTCTTTCCTGAATTGTTGAAGATTGATTGACCATGTAGTTGTGGGTTCATATCTGGGTTTTCTATTCTGTTCCGTAAATCTATGTGTCTGTTTTTGTGATACTGCCATATTGTCTTGATAACATTGTAATACAGCTTAAAGCCTGGAATTGTGATGCCTCCAGCTTTGATTTTCTTTTTGAGATTGCTTTGGCTATTGAGGGTCTTTTGTGGTATGATAGAAATTTTAGAATTGTTTCAAGCTCTGTGAAAAAGGCTGGTGTTATTTTGATAGGGATTGCATTGAATGTGTAGATTGCTTTGGGTAGTACAGACATTTTAACAATATTTGTTCTTCCAATCCATGAGAATGGAATGTTTTTTCTAATTCCTTTGTCCTTTTCAGGTTTTTTCATAAGTTTTCTATAGTTTTCCAAGTACAGAAATTTTACCTTTTTGGGTAGGTTTGTTCTTAGGTGTCTTATAGTTTTTGGTGCAATTGTAAATAAGATTGATTCCTTGATTCCTCTTTCTGCTACTTCATTATTGATGTATAGAACTGCAACAGATTTCTCTATGTTGAATTTGTATCCTGAAATGTTACTGAATTTGTGTATCTGTTCTAGCATTTTGGGGGGAGTCTTTTGGGTTTTCTACATAGAGTGTCATGTCATCTGCAAATAGTTAAAGTTTGATTTCTTCCTTGCTGATTTGGATGCCTTTTATTTCTTTTTGTTGTCTGATTGCTGAGGCTAGGACTTCCAAGTCTATGTTAAATAACAGTGGTGAGAGTGGGCATCCCTCTTTGCCTTGACCATGGAGGGAAAGCTCTGTTTTTCCCCATTGAGGTCGATAGTAGCTGTGGGTCTTAAATGTATGGCCTTTATGATGTTGAGGTATGGTCCCACTATCCCCACTTTCTTGAGGGTTTCTATTAAGAATGGGGATGATGTTGTTTGTCAAATGGTTGTTCTGCAAGCATAAGATTCTATCGAGAATCTTATGGTTCTTATGGTTTCTTTTATTTGTGTGGTATATCATGTTGATTGATTTCTGAATACTGAACCACCCTTGCAACTCAGGCATAAATCCCACTTTATCACGGTGAATGATTCTTTAAATAAGCTGTTGAATTTGATTTGGTAGTATATTGTTGAGAATGTTTGCACCCATGCTATTCAGGCATATTGACCCGTATTTCTCCTTTTTAGAAGGGTTTTTGGTTTTTGAATCAAGATAGAGCTGGCCTTGAAGAATGAGTTTGAAAGTCTTCCATTTCCATCATTTGGAACAATTTGAGAATAGGTATTAACTCCACTTTATTTATTTTTTAAACTTTGTTTTATTTTCTCAGTGTTCCTAGATTCATTGTTTATGCATCTCACCCAGTGCTCCATGCAATATGTGCCCTCCTTAATACTCATCATCAGGCTCACCCAACCTCCCATCCCCGTCCCCTCCAAAACTCTCAGTTTGTTTTTCAGAGTCCACAGTCTCTCATGGTTTGTCTCCCCCTCCGATTTCCTCCAACTCCCTTCTCCTCTCCTTCTCCCAATGTCCTGTGTTATTCCTTATGTTCCATAAGTAAGTGAAACCATATGATAATTAACTCTCTCTGCTTGACTTATTTCACTCTGAATAATCTCTTCCAGTCCTGTCCCTATTGATACAAAAGTTGGGTATTCATCCTTTCTGATGGAAGCAAAATATTCAATTGTATATATGGACCATATCTTCTTTAACCATTTGTCTGTTGAAGGGCATCTTTGCTCTTTCCATAGTTTGGTGCCATAGCACCAAATGGCCATAGCCATTGCTGCTATGAACATTGGGTTACAGATGGCCCTTCTTTTCACTACATCTGTATCTTTGGGAAAAATACCCAGTAGTGCAATTACAGGGCCATAGGGATCATAGGGTAGCTCTATTTTTAATTTCTTGAGGAATCTCCACACTGTTTTCCAAAGTGGCTGTACCAACTTGCATTCCCACCAACAGTGTAAGAGGCTTCCCCTTTCTCCACATCCTCTCCAACACTTGTTTACTCTTTAACTCTTTTTTAAATGTCTCATAGAATTCTCTTGGGATGCCATCTGGTCCTGAACTTTTGTTTGTTAGGAGATTTTTGATTACTGCTTCAATTTCATAGGTGGTTATGGACCTGGTCAAATTTTCTATTTCTTCCTCATTCAGTTTTGGTAGTTTTTATGTGTCTAGGAATTTGTCCATTTCTTCCAAATTGCCCAATTCATTGACATATACAGTTTCTTAATATTCTCTTAGTATTGTTTGTATTTCTTTGGTGTTGGTTGTTATTTCTCTCTCCTTTGTGAATTTACTTTTTTGGGTCATTTTTCTTTTTGATAAATATGGCTAGGGGGTTGTTTATTTTGTTAATTATTCTAAAGAATCAGCTCCTAGTGTTACAGGACTTCTATTCCCTTAGTGCCTGTGGTTCTTGATCATTCCACTTCAAAGAATGAAGAGGTAGATCAGATGAAGATTGGTGGGCAGCCAGGCAAAGTTTATTGAATGATAGTATCTATCAGGTTACTGTTTATGCACTGATGGTCTTTTTGGGTTGACATCTGGAGACTTATAGCTTAATTAGTTATAGTGACAGTGTTTCATGGTGAATTGTTTTATCTCAGAACCTTTTCTAAAAGTCATTTCTGCAGAAGCTGCTAGACAGTGTGCTATTGTGGTCTTGTCTAAGCTGTAAGACAGGATGCTAGTATGGCTTCTGGATTATCTGTCCCTGCTCCCTGTTTCCTTGTAGAGCATCTTGGCCCTGACTGCTTAATGGTCCAACTAACTCCTAACATTAGTTTCATTGATTTGTTCTACTATTTCTTTCTTTCTTTCTCTTTCTTTCTTTCTTTCTTTCTTTCTTTCTTTCTTTCTTTCTTTCTTTCTTTTGTTTCTATATCATTTATTTTTTTCTCCAATCTTTATTATTTCCTTCTGGCTTTGTGGTTCATTTGTCATTCTTTTCCTCTCACCTTTATGTATAAGGTTAGGTTCTATATTAGAGATTTTTCTTGATTTTTGAGGTGGTCCTATATTGCCTTATATTTCCCTCTTATGACCACTATCAGTGCATTCCAAATGCTTCTGACATCCTGTTACATCTTTATTTCTTTCCATGCATTTTAAGTTTCTTCCTTAATTTCCTGGTTAACCTATTCATTCTTATTCAGATGTTCTCTAACCTCCATGTATTTGTAGTCTTTCTAAATTTCATCTTGTGGTTGAATTCAAGTTTCATAGCATTGTGGTCTGAAAATGTGGATAGTATCATTTCTATCTCTTTGTATTTCTTGAGGGCTGATTGTGACCCAGTTGTTTTTTTTTTTTAATCTACTCTGGCAACTGTTCCATGTGCAATTGAAAAGAATGTGTATTCTGCTGCTTTAGGATGAAATATTCTGAATATATCTCTTAAGTCCATCTGGTCCAGTGTTTCATTCAAAGCCACTGTTTCCTTGTTGATTTTTTGCTTAGATAACCTGTACATTGCAGTAAGTGGGCTGTTAAATTTTCCTACTATTATTGTATTATTATCAATGAGTTCCTTTAAGGTTGTTATGAATTGTTTTTGTATTTGGGTACTCCCAAGTTGGGAGCATAAATATTTACAATTTTTAATTTTCCAATTGGATACACAGACCCCTTTATTATGATATAGTGCCCTTCTTCATCTCTTGTTACAGTCTTTATTTTAAAATCTAGTTTCTCTAAGGTTTTTATTTTATTTTATTTTATTTTTTTATTTCTCTGGCTTTGTCTTGATATCCATCAGCATGATCGTTTTTTCTGCCCCTACTCTTACTTTCAGTTTGGGGCTGTCTTTTGGTCTAAAACGTGTCTCTTGTAGGCAGCATGTAGATGAGTATTTTCTTTACCCATTCTGATACTTTATGTATTTTGATTGGAGCATTTATTCCATTTACATTAACCATTGATAGAAATTAATTTAGTTCCATTGTATTGTCTGTAAAGTCGCTGATTGTGGAGACTTTCTCTGTTCCCTTCTAGTTTTGTTACTTTTGGTCTTTCTTTCCCTCTGAAGAAGTTTTCTTCAATATGTCTTGCAGGGCTGGTTTAGTGGTCAGAAATTCCTTTAGTTTTTGTTTGGGTAACTCTATATTTCTCTTTCTGAATGACAACTTCAGTGGATAGTGTATTCTTGGATGCATATTTTTCCCATTCAGCACACTGAATATATGCTCCCACTGTCTTCTGGCCTGGAGAGATCTGCTGCTAATCTTATTTGTCTTCCCTTGTAAATTACTTTTTTCCCCCCATTCTGCTTTTAGGACTTTTTTCTTTATCTCTATATTTTGTAAATAAAACTATGGTATGTCTTGGCATAAGCCAGCTTTTGTTGATTTTGATGAGTGTTCTCTGTGCATCCTGGATTTGGATTTTTTTCTCCCTAATTTTTAGCTTCAATTTCCTCAAATAAACCTTCTGTCTCTTTTTTCCTGTCTTCTTCATCTGGTACTCCTATGATTTGAACGTTATGCTTTATGGAGTCACTGAGTTCCCTGAGTCCACATTAGTGATCTAATATTTTTCTTTCCTTCTTCTTTTCAGTTTCATTTCCCCCCCTAAATTTATCTTCTATATCACTATTCATCTCTCTACTTCTTCGCTCCTTGTGTTCATTACATCCAATTAGATTTTCATCTTGGTTTATTGCTGCCTAGCTAGATTTTAGGTCTTTTATCTCTGCGATAAGGGCCTTCCTGTTATCGTCTATGCTTTTCTCAAGCGGCACTAATATCCTTATGATTATTGTTTTAAAATCTGATTCAGGCATATTACTTATATCTGTTTAGATTAGATCATTGTCCATGACCTTTTGTTGTTCTTTCTTTTGGGATAAATTTTTCCATCTTGGCATTTCATTTATGTCTGTCTTCTCTGTGTTAGGAAAGTGTGTTATGTATGTTTCATGCTTCTGAGAGTAAAGGATATATTAAGAAGGTGTAATATACTGACCAGGGTCTCATGCTTCAGGAAGCATTTCTGCATAGACTGTGTGCACTCTGCTGTTGTGTTTTGACTGCTCTTTCCATCAGGTCAGTCCTCTGCAGAGTTTCACCTTGCCTGCAGTTGGAAGTATTTGGACCTTGTCTTGTATGTGTTGAGTTTTAATTAGGTGTATTTTCATGTCTTTGTTTTTTTTTAAAAAAAAATAGCCTAGATTTAATATTCACTAGAGCTGACATTTTTCAGTGTTCTGTTGTTAGTAGACTTGGTGCATGCAGGGGGTTTGTGCTCATCTTCTGGAGAAAGAACTCTGCTTTTCTGGATCTCAGACACACTTGCCCTAATAACAAAGCATCTGCAGAGTTCAGGGTGGTGGGGCTTGTTGTAAATGGCTAAGGCTCCACTGTGGGCGATGTGCTTCTCCCTGAAGTCCCTTTGTGCTAATTGGTGGGATATAAAAATGGCATCATTCCTTTCTTTCATCCCTTGAGAGGGAAGTTTGCACATGCTGCTGTTCAGGAAACCCTCATAGAAGAGTGATGAATCTCCCCTTGTGTCTTGCTATATTCTATATTCTCAGATCCCTAAGTTAACCTTATCTGTCTCCAAATTGTCTTCCCATATGGCAGCACAGTACTCCTGTGTTTTACTCCAGGTGGACTGGCTGGGTTTTAAAACTCCAAATTTTGGGGACCTGGCATACCACGGACCTGTGCTGATCTTCTGGGGGAGCATCTCACTGCACTGTGGCTGGTGCTGTTTTATTCAAGAAGGGCAGGCACATGAACACACAGGGTCTTGGAGTTTATGACAAAGCATAGCAAAAAAGCCAATGTCTGGGTTTTGCTGCTTTCAGCAGTTTCCTCCATGCCTATGCTAATGTGAATGGGGCAGCTCAATGGTGCCCACCATCTCTTTTTTGCCCTAAGAGGCAGTGCTGCCTGTTGCAAAAGCACTCTAAGAAGGGTATCTACAGACCATGGTCTGCAGTCCCAGACTGCATCTTTGTCATCTTCCACAGAAGCACCACTAAACTGACAGACTCCACTGTGGCAATGGTACTGACCTCTAAAACTTCAGACTTTAATGTACCTTTACTGTACATAAAAATGTACAGTAATTGGGGCACCTGGGTGGCTCAGCGGGTTAAAGCCTCTGCCTTCAGCTCAGGTCACGATCCCAGGGTCCTGGGATCAAGCCTCGCATCAGACTCTCTGCTCAGTGGGGAGCTTGCTTCCACCTCTCTCTCTGCCTACTTGTGATTTCTGTCTGTCAAATAAAAAATCTAAAAAAAAAAAGTACAGTAATCAACCCCTCTTGTTTTCCTAGTCAGTAGCTTTGGGGAAATATTTCTCTTGTGTAATCCCTAGCATGTTGCCACCACCATATCTTCATGATCAGGGCTCCCTCCCCTCTGTAGTGCCCATGATCTTCTTCTTCCCCAAATCATGTCTCTGCACCTCCTACCTTCTATGATATGGCCTCTTCTCTCCCTCTGGTAGTGCAGTTCTTTCAGTCCTCAGATCAATTTCTTGAGTGATCACAGGATTTGATATTTATCCAGTTATATTTGAGGGATGAAGCAAGCATAGGGTCCTCCTATTACTGTGCAACCTTAACTCCCACATGAAAACTATTATTTCTTTAAGAAAATTATTTCTATAAGTAAACTTTTGGTCACCTTGTCTTTCTCTTCTTTTTCTGGGACTCCTGTAATACAAATGTTATTATGTTTTATGACATCATTGAGTTCTCTAAGTCTACTCACGTTTTAAATAATTCTTTTTTGTCTCTATTCAGTTTGATTACTTTCTATTACTCTGTCATTGGTTTGTTTCTCTTCTTTCAGTCTGTTATTCATTACATCAAACATGTTTCTGATTTGCTTGTTGAGCCCTTTATCTCTCCTTTGTTATTCCCTATCTCTGTGTTAATGGTCTCACTGATGCCTTCTACTCTTCTCAAATCCATTGAGTATCCTTATGATCATTTCTTTAAACTCCCTATTTGTCACATTTGTTTGTTTATTTATTTAAAATTCCATTGGCCAAGATATAGTACTTCATTAGTTTTTGATATAATGTCCACTAGTTGAATATATCACCCAGTGGTCATATTATATCACATGACCTCTTCAATGCCCATCACCAGGTACCCCATCTCCCCACCCATCTCCCTTTATGCAACCCTCAGTTTGTTTCCCAAAGTCAAGGGTCTCATACGGTTGTCTCCCTCTCTGATTTCTTCCCATTCAGTTCCCTCCTCCCCTATTCTCCTCTGCACTGTTCCTTATCTTCCACATATGAGCAAAACCATATGATATTGTGTTTCTCTGATTGAATTATTTCACATAGCATAATCTTCTCCAAGTTCCATCCATGTTGATGTAAATGGTAGATATCCATCCTTTCTGATGGCTAATATTCCACTGTATATACGAATCATATTTTCTTTATCCATTCATCTATTGAGGGACATTTCGGCTCCTTCCACCTTTTAACTATTGTGAACATTGTTGCTATGAACATTAGGGTGCATGTGCTCCTTCTTTTCAATACATATGTGTCTTTGGAGTCAGTATCTAGTAATGCAATTGCTGGGTCATAGAGTAGCTCTATGTTTAACATCCTGAGGAACTTCCATAATTCTTTCTGGAATGGCTGTACGAGCTTGCATTCCCACCAACAATGAAAAAGGGTTCCCCTTTCTCCACATCCTTGCCAACAGTTATTGTTACCTGTCTTATTAATTTTAGCCATTCTGACTGGTATGAGATAGTATCTCTGTGGTTTTGATTTGTATTTCCCTAATGCTAAGTACTGTGCATCTTTTATGGATGTCTTCTTTGGAAAAGTGTATATTCAGGTATTCTGCCCCTTTTTTTGTATTTTTTAAATTTCTTTTCAGCGTAACAGAATTCATTGTTTTTGCACCAAACCCAGTGCTCCATGCAATATGGGCCCTCCATAATATCGACCACCTGGCTCCCCCAACTTCCCAGCCCCTTCCCCTTCAAGACACTCAGGTTGTTTTTCAGAGTCCATAGTCTCTCATGGTTCACTTCCCCTTCCAAGTTCCCTCAACTCTCTTCTCCTCTCCATCTCCCCATGACCTCTCCATTATTCCTTATGCTCAAAAAATAAGTGAAATGATATGATAATCGACTCTCTCTGCTTGACATATTTCACTCAGCATAATCTCTTCCAGTCCCTTCCATGTTGATACAAAAGTTGGGTATTCATCCTTTCTGGTGGAGGCATAATACTCCATAGTGTATATGGACCAGATCTTCCTTATCCACTCGTCCGTTGAAGGGCATCTTAGTTCTTTCCACAGTTTGGTGACTGTGGCCATTGCAGCTATGAACACTGGGATACAGGTGGCCCTTCTTTTCACTACATCTGTATCTTTGGGGTAAATACCCAGTAGTGCAATTGCAGGGTCATAGGGAAGCTCTATTTTTAATTTCTTAAGGAATCTCCTCACTGTTCTCCCAAGTGGCTGCACCAACATGCTTTCCCACCACAGTGTAAGAGGGTATCCCTTTCTCCACATCCTCTCCAAGACATGTTGTTTCTCATCTTGCTAATTTTGGACATTCTAACTGTTTTCAGTTGGTATCTCAATGTGGTTTTAATTTGAATCTCCCTGGAGGCTAATGATGATGACTATTTTTTCATGTGTCTAATAGCCATTTGTATGTCTTCATTGGAGAATTGTCTGTTCATATTTTCTGCCCATTTTTTGATATGATTGTCTGTTTTCTGTATGTTGAGTTTGAGGAGTTCTTCATAGATCCTGGATATCAACACTTTGTCTGTAGTGTCATTTGCAAATATCTTCTCCTATTCCGTGGGTTGCCTCTTTGTTTTCTTGACTCTTTCCTGGGCTGTGCAGAAGCTTTTGATTTTGATGAAGTCCCAAAAGTTCATCTTCACTTTTGTTTCCTTTGCCTTTGGATACATATCTTGAAAGAATTTGCTGTAGCTGATATCGAAGAGGTTACTGCCTATGTACTCCTCTAGGATTCTGATGGATTCCTGTCTCAAGTTGAGGTCTTTTATCCATTTCAAGTTTATCTTTGTGTATGGTGTAAGAGAATGGTCGAGTTTCATTCTTCTGCATATAGCTGTCCAGCTTTCCCAGGACCATTTATTGAAGAGACTTTCTTTTTTCCACTGTATATTTTTTCCTGTTTTGTCAAAGATAATTTGCCCATAGAGTTGAGGATCCATATCTGGTCTCTCTATTCTGTTCCACTGGTCTCTGTGTCTGTTTTTATGCCAGTACCATGCTGTCTTGGTGATCACAGCTTTGTAGTAAAGCTTGAAATCAGGTAACATGATACCCCCAGTTTTATTTTTGTTTTTGAACATTTTCTTAGCAATTCAGGGTCTCTTGATTCCATGCAAATTTTAGGATTATTTGCTCCAGCTCTTTGAAGAATACCGGTGGAATTTTTATCAGAATGGCATTAAAAGTAGAGATTGCTCTAGGCCATATAGACATTTTAACAATATTTATTCTTCTGCTCCAAGAACATGGAATGGTCTTCCATCTTTGTGTGTCTTCTTCAATTTCTTTCCTGGGTGTTCTGTAGTTCCTTGAGTACAGATCCTTTGCCTCTTTGGTTAGGTTTATTCCCAGGTATATTATGGTTCTTGGTGCTATAGTAAATGGAATCGATTCTCTAATTTCCTTCTCTGTATTTTCAATGTTAGTGTATAAGAAAGCCACTCATTTCTGTACATTGACTTTGTATCCTGCCACATTACTGAATTGCTGTATGAGTTCTAGTACTTTGGGGTGGAGTCTTCTGGGTTTTCCAGATAAAGTATCATGTCATTAGCGGAGAGAGAGAGTTTGACTTCTTCTTTGCCAATTTGGATACGTTTTATTTCTCTTTCTTGTCTGATTGCTGTTGCTAGGACTTCTAATACTATGTTGAACAAGAGTGGTGAGAGTGGGCATCCTTGTCATGTTCCTGATCTCAATGGGAAGGCTGTCATCTTTTTCCCATTGAGAATGATATTTGCTGTGGGTCTTTCATAGATAGATTTGATGAAGTTCAGCAATGTGCTCTCTATCCCTATACGTTGAAGTGTTTTAATCAGGAACGGATGGTGGATTTTGTCAAATGCTTTTTCTGCATCAATTGAAAGGACCATGTGGTTCTTCTCTCTTTTCTTATTGATTTGTGCTATCACACTGATTGATTTGCGAATGTTGAACCATCCTTGTAACCCAGGGATGAATCTCACCTGGTCATGGTGGATAATCTTTTTAATGTGCTATTCGATCCTGTTTGCTAGGATCTTGTTGAGAATCTTAGCATCTATATTCATCAGTGATATTGATCTGAAATTCTCCTTTTTGGTGGGGTCTTTGCCAGCTTTGGAGATCAGGATAATGCTGGCTTTGTAAAAAGTGTCTGGAAGTTTTCCTTCTGTTTCAATATTTTGAAACAGCTTCAGAAGAATAGGAGTTATTTCTTCTTTGAAAGTTTCGTAGAATTCCCCAGGGAATCCATCAGGTCCTGGGCTCTTGTGTTTTAGGAGGTTTTTGATCACTGCTTCAATCTCGTTACTAAATATCAGTCTATTCAGGTTGTTAATTTCTTCCTGGTTCAATTTTGGAAGTTCATAGTTTTCCACGCATGCATCCATTTCATCTAGGTTGCTTAACGTATTGGCGTATAACTGTTGATAATAACTTGTGATGATTGTATCTATTTCCTTTGTGTTATTTGTGATCTCTCCCTTTTCATTCATTATTTTATTAATTCGGGCCTTCTCTCTTTTTCTTTGCATTAGTATGGCCAATGGACTATTGATCTTATTGATTGTTTCACACAAGCAGCTTCTAGTTTCATTGATGTGTTCTACTGTATCTCTAGTTTCTACATCATTGATCTGCTCTAATCTTGATTATTTCCCTTCCTAAGTGTGGAGTTGGTTTGATTTGTTGTTGATTCTCCAGTTCTTTACAGTGTCGAGACAGCTGGTGTATTCTGGATTTCTCAGTTTTTTTTTTTGATGGAGGCTTGGATGGCTATGTATTTCCCCCTTAGGACTGACTTTGCATAGGTTTTGGACCAAACTGTCTCCATTCTCATTGGTTACTATGAATTGTTTAAGTTCTTCTTTGATCTGGTTAATCCAGGCATTCTTAAGCAAGGTGGTCTTTAGCTTCCAGATGTTTGAGTTCCTTCCAAACTTTTCCTTGTGGTTGAGCTCCAGTTTCAAAGCATTGTGATCTGAGAATATGCAGGGAATAATCTCAATCTTTTGGTATTGGTAGAGCCCTGATTTGTGACCCAGTATGTGGTCTAGTCTGGAGAATGTTTCTTGTGCAATCGAGAAGAATGAATATTCTGTAGTTTTAGGGTGGAATGTTCTATATATATCTATGAGGTCCATCTGGTCCAATGTGTCATTCAATGCTCTTGTTTCTTTATTGATTTTCTGCTTGGATGACCTGTTTATTACTTGGAGTGGTGTGTTAAGATCCCCTAATACTTGAATCTCCCTGAGGGCCAATTATGATGAACATTTTTTCATGTGTCTGATTGTATGTAATCTCTTCGATATCAGCCACAGCAACTTCTTTCGAGATATGATCTCCCTGATATGAGGAAGTGGTGATGCAACATGGGGGCTTAAGTGGGTATGAGAAGAATAAATGAAACAAGATGGGATTGGGAGGGAGACAAACCATAAGTGACTCTTAATCTCACAAAACAAACTGAGGGTTGCTGGGGGGAGGGGGTTTGGGAGAAGGGGGTGGGATTATGGACATTGGGGAGGGTATGTGCTTTGGTGAGTGCTGTGAAGTGTGTAAACCTGGTGATTCACAGACCTGTACCCCTGGGGATAAAAATATATGTTTATAAAAAATAAAAAATTATAAAAAAAAAGATGCATCTCCAAAGGCAAAGGAAACAAAAGCGAAAATAAACTTTTGGGACTTCATCAAAATCAAAAGCTTCTGCACATCCAAGGAAACAGTCAAGAAAACAAAGAGGCAACCCACGGAATGGGAGAAGATAGTTGCAAATGACAGTACAGACAAAAGGTTGATATCCAGGATCTATAATAAACTCCTCAAACTCAACACACACAAAACAGACAAGCATATCAAAAAATGGGCAGAAGAATTGAACAGACACTTCTCCAATGAGGACATACAAATGGCTATCAGACACATGAAAAAATGTTCATCATCACTGGCCAACAGGGAGATTCAAATTAAAACTACATTGAGATATCACCTTACACCAGTTAGAATGGCCAAAATTAGCAAGACAGAAAACAACATGTGTTGGAGAAGATGTGGAGAAAGGGGAACCCTCTTACACGTTGGTGGGAATGCAAGTTGGTGCAGCCACTTTGGAGAACAGTGTGGAGATTCCTCAAGGAATTAAAAATAGAACTTCCCTATGACCCTGCCATTGCACTCCTGGGTATTTACCCCAAAGATACAGATGTAGTGAAAAGAAGGGCCAACTGTACCCCAATGTTTATAGCAGTAATGGCCACCGTCGCCAAGCTGTGGAAAGAACCAAGATGCCCTTCAACAGATGAATGGATAAGGAAGATGTGGTCCATATACACTATGGAGTATTATTCCTCCATCAGAAAGGATGAATACCCAACCTTGCAGCCCTGGAATAAATCCCACTTGGTCGTGGTGAATAATCTTTTTAATGTACTGTTGAATCCTATTGGCTAGTATTTTGTTGAGTATTTTCGCATCTGTGTTCATCAAGGATATCGGTCTATAGCTCTCTTTTTTGGTGGGATCCTTGTCTGGTTTTGGGATCAAGGTGATGCTGGCCTCATAAAATGAGTTTGGAAGTTTTCCTTCCATTTCTATTTTTTGGAACAGTTTCAGGAGAATAGGAATTAGTTCTTCTTTAAATGTTTGGTAGAATTCCCCCGGGAAGCCATCTGGCCCTGGGCTTTTGTTTGTTTGGAGATTTTTAATGACTGTTTCAATCTCCTTACTGCTTATGGGTCTGTTCAGGCTCTTCAATAAATGGTGCTGGGAAAATTGGACAGCCACATGTAGAAAAATGAAATTGGACCATTTCCTCACACCACACACAAAAATAGACTCAAAATGGATGAAGGACCTCAATGTGCGAAAGGAATCCATCAAAATCCTTGAGGAGAACACAGGCAGCAACCTCTTCGACCTCTGCCGCAGCAACATCTTCCTAGGAACAACGCAAAAGGCAAGGGAAGCAAGGGAAAAAATGAACTATTGGGATTTCATCAAGATCAAAAGCTTTTGCACAGCAAAGGAAACAGTTAACAAAATCAAAAGACAACTGACAGAATGGGAGAAGATATTTGCAAACGACATATCAGATAAAGGACTAGTGTCCAGAATCTATAAAGAACTTAGCAAACTCAACACCCAAAGAACAAATAATCCAATCAACAAATGGGCAGAGGACATGAACAGACATTTCTGCAAAGAAGACATCCAGATGGCCAACAGACACATGAAAAAGTGCTCCATATCACTCGGCATCAGGGAAATACAAATCAAAACCACAATGAGATATCACCTCACACCAGTCAGAATGGCTAAAATCAACAAGTCAGGAAATGACAGATGCTGGCGAGGATGTGGAGAAAGGGGAACCCTCCTACACTGTTGGTGGGAATGCAAGCTGGTGCAGCCACTCTGGAAAACAGCATGGAGGTTCCTCAGAATGTTGAAAATAGAACTGCCCTATGACCCGGCAATTGCACTATTGGGTATTTACCCTAAAGATACAAATGTAGTGATCCAAAGGGGCACATGCACCCGAATGTTTATAGCAGCAATGTCCACAATAGCCAAACTATGGAAAGAACCTAGATGTCCATCCACAGATGAATGGATCAAGAAGATGTGGTATATATACACAATGGAATACTATGCAGCCATCAAAAGAAATGAAGTCTTGCCATTTGCGACAACATGGATGGAACTAGAGCGTATCATGCTTAGCGAAATAAGTCAAGCAGAGAAAGACAACTATCATATGATCTCCCTGATATGAGGAAGTGGTGATGCAACATGGAGGCTTAAGTGGGTAGGAGAAGAATAAATGAAACAAGATGGGATTGGGAGGGAGACAAACCATAAGTGACTCTTAATCTCACAAAACAAACTGAGGGTTGCTGGGGGGAGGGGGTTTGGGAGAAAGGGGTGGGATTATGGACATTGGGGAGGGTATGTGCTTTGGTGGGTGCTGTGAAGTGTGTAAACCTGGTGATTCACAGACCTGTACCCCTGGGGATAAAAATATATGTTTATAAAAAATAAAAAGTTAAAAAAAAAGAAAGGATGAATACCCAACTTTTGTAGCAACATGGACGAGACTGAAAGAGATTATGCTGAGTGAAATAAGTCAAGCAGAGAGAGTCAATTATCATATGGTTTCACTCATTTGTGGAGCATAACAAATAGTATGGAGGACATGGGGAGATAGAGAGGAGAAGGGATTTGGGGGAAATTGGAAGGGGAGGTGAACCATGAGAATCTATGGACTCTGAAAAACAATCTGAAGGTTTTGAAGGGGCGGGGGGTGGGAGGTCGGGGTACCAGGTGATGGGTATTATAGAGGGCACGGATTGCATGGAGCACTGTGTGTGGTGCAAAAATAATGAATACTGTTATGCTGAAAATAAATAAAAATAAATTAAGCAGGAAAAAAGACTCAACTTTCCAAAGATACATAGGAATTCAAAACTGGTTTTCCTATAGGAGTAACATTGATTGGGGGAAGGGGATTAACTTGAAGTTTAACTTTAGATGAATATTAAAAAATAAAAATAAAAAACAATGAACTAAACTAAACTAAAATTTAGAAAATATTAAAAAATAGAAAAGCAGAAGAGAAACATAAGTATATAATCAAAAAGTTCAGGTTAAAATGTTATTAGGAAATTTGATATACTGGACATCTCACTGTCATGGTAAATAGGTTAAAGAATCATCTATAAAAAAATGAACCAGAATATCGGGAACAAATTAAAAATAAAAGTTGTATCTATGAAGTAGTGGTGGTTGTTCTCTTGTCTTTTTTTTTTTTTTTTTGGTTGTCTTTCTGGGGGAGGGACCTGCTGCGTGTTTTTTTGGCAGTGGTCCCTGAGCTAAGTCCTCCTGCCCCCATCAAGGGGGTGGGCCCTGAGGAAACCAGTTTTTCAGGCTTTTGTTCTCTGGAAGTTTGTTTGTTTGCTTGTTTGTTTTTTCTTGCCTTGGCAGCTTTTGATGGTTCTTGGAAGTTTAGAGGAAAGCAAACTGTCCCCAGACCTCCCTCTCAGAAAGAAGCCTCAGTCTGTTCCCCTCTGGGTGCTCCAGAGTGCATAAATTCCCCCTTTGTGCTGTCAGTGCACATTCCCAGTCACAGTCGCTGGGGTCACAGGAACTCCTGCTTGTATCCAAAACCACCGATAGCTGTGGCTGTCTGGGCAGCTCCACACTGTCAAAGAAATTCCAAGCAGAGATAGAGCACTGAAATTTTCCTGCTGGCCCCGGCTGGGAGTGCTCAGACTCTCCAGGTCCGAGAGAGCATAGGCTGGCCCCTGCATGGACCTTTCTCAGGGAGGGGTGTGGGACTCAGACTCTGGTAGCACAGCCTGTGCAGAGAGTTCAAAAGACTGGTTCTGCCAGTTGGCGAAGCTCCCTGCTTCTCATGGGAGCTGCCACCCAGACGCTCTTAGGTGGGCTGTTGGCTCAGGTGGGGCTTCTCCACCACACTCTCTCTAGCTCAGCGCCAGGGGTGGTTGTCCTGGGTCCAGGGACTTAAGCCCCTGTCCCTAACCGCCCCCATTCCCACAATTTTTCTCCATGATCCTTTGCTCTTTTTGAATGCTTTCAACCAGACTCCAAGTTAATGCTGGTCTCCAATTGATGAAGTTCTAGAACCTAGGTGAGGTTTGGTGGGCTGAGGTCTGGAGCCGATGACCAAGAAAGAATTCTTGAGACATCTTTGGTGCAAAATGGTGGTTTATTAAAGCAAGGGGACAGGACCCGTGGGCAGGAAGAGCTGCTGCCCCGGGTTGTGAGGGATGGCAGGTTATGTACCCTGCTGTTGGGGGAAGGTGAGGGGAAGGGAGGTTTCAGTGGAGTTTTCATATGCTAAAGAGGGCCTACAAGGTGCCAGGATGTTCCAGGCCTGCCGGAGGCCTTGCCCTTGCTGCTGGATCAATGTTGTCTTTAGACCAGCCATTAACATTAAGATCTTTGGGAGACTTTTTGGTGGGGTGTCACAATCCTGCTATCAATCGTCTTTGTTAGTGAGATTTAGAACATTTGTAAGCCAAGGGAGACTCCAGTCTAGCAGGATTGTGAGCTCTGCAAGTTAACTATTTGCTTATTGTTCATGGCAGTCAGGGCTGCCTGAGGGATGCTACACATATGGAGGGGAGCGGATGAAGGGGGGGGTGCAAGGCGCCAGCTTTTGCTTTGTCCTCAGCCAGCCTCCTGCTCCCTCATCACAATCACAGGGCACTCTCGTACTGAGGTATTACTTTCCAGTGGGTGGCTTCTGGTGGCTCCCTCCCCCTTTTGTTTATCTTCTGTATCAGTCCAACTTTTCCACCCCACTTTACCTGCCCACTGTCTTTTGCCCCCACAGAGATCCAGATGTGTACAATTCTAATCTCAGGCTGATTTCATGGGTGATAGGATTTTTTTGGTAGGTAATCAGCTCACTTTAGGGTACAGGTTGAAACGGTGCCTCCTCCTACTTCCCTGCCATCTTGTCCTCCCCATCTCTGCCCATTTTTTAAATTGGATTATTTGTGGTTTTGGGTGTTGAGTTTGAGAAATTCTTTAAAGGTCTTGGATACAAGCCATTTTTCTGTTATTTGCAAATATCTTCTCCCATTTTTTAGGTTGCACTTTATTTTGTTGATTGTTTTCTTTATTGTGCATAAGTTTTTATCTTGATGATGTCCCAATAGTTCCTTTTTGCTTTTGTTTCCATTGCCTTTAGAGATGTATATTGTAAGAAGTTGCTTTGTCCAAGGTTGAAGAGATTATTACCCGCATTCTCCTCTAAGATTTTAATGGATTCCTGTCTCACATTCAGATCTTTCATCCATTTTTAGTTTATCTTTGTGTGTGGTATAGGAGAATGGTCCAGTTTGAATCTTCTGTATGTGGCTGTCCAATTTTCCAGTACCATTTATTGAAGAGACTGTCCTTTTTCTATTGTATATTCTTTCCTCCTTTGTTGAAGATTGGTTAACCATAGAGTTGAAGGTCCATTTCTGGGGTCTCTGTTCTGTCCCATTGATTTATGTGTCTGTTAGTACCATGCTGTTTGGCACGATATTTATATGTTTCACTTAGATCTCTGGCTGTGGACTTGTCCTGCTCTTTCATTTGGGACAGATTCTTCTGTCTTCTCATTTTATCTAAATCTCTATGCCTGCTTTCATGTATTAGGATAAGTTAGGTACTCCCTGCTCTCGAAGATAGTGGCATTATGAAAAAGAGGTCTTATAGTATATTGTATCATCTTCCTATCTCCCATGCCTTGCCACTTCATTGAGTGCCTCCAGTGTGTGCTGTTTTTTTGTTTTTGTTTTTGTCCTAGCTTCTTTATCTTTTAGACAGATCGTCTACAGAGGCTTTCTTTGTGTGTTGTGCACAGTGTTTGTTCCCTAGGTTGAATGTAGCAAGTTTTAGCTAAGTTTGCTCTTGTATGTGTATGAGATGGCATCTTTCACCACTGCCACTAGAACTGAGGCCTGGTAAAACTCCTGGATCAGGAGTCATGGTTTGGGCAGGGATTTTGGCCAGTCTTCTGCAGGAAGGGGCCTATAGAGCTGGGACTGAGGTAAGCATGACTGGGAAAGGCAGTTGCACCAGAAGGGGAGGAGGTGGGTCTTGGTATAAGCAAGTTAGGGTTATACTGAGCAGCAGGTGAAGGAAATGGCCCTAGGCAGTTCCTTTGTTCCTGGAGGGGTCTCTCTGTGAATGCTGCCCTTCTTGCACTCACTTCAAGAGCAAATAACCTCTCCATGGCGTGTCATAAGTGCTCTTATTGTCACTGTTTGCACAGTGTATGTCTGCAGGCTGTTTGCCCTGCCTTCTTTTAATGAGAAGCACAATATCCTCTGGGCTCTCTCTGAGCCAAGTCCACTGACCTTAAGAACTCTTGACTTTAAGTCGTGCTTGTTGCAGAGACTCATGAAATTCAGCCCCTTTTGCTTTCCAAGATATTGCCATAGGGGATCATCTTTCCCATAGGCTCCTCTCTATACTTGTGTGTCTCTCACTGTTCTCTGTGACTGCAGCTTCCTCCCCATGGCAGCAGTCATGATCTGTTTCTTTCCCAAAGCATGTATCCATACTTCCTATCTTCCTTGGATGGCTTCCTCTGTATCTTTAGTTGCAGAGTGTGTTCTGTCAGTTTTCAGATCAATTTCTGGGGTACTTGGTATGATTTGGTAGTTATCTACTTGTATTTTTGGGATGAAGCAAGTGTAGGGCCCTTATGCTCCACTGACATCTTACCAATGCTCTATAAGTGCTTTTCAAGTTGCTGCTTCTATGTTTTTCTTTGGTGAGGTTGTTTTTTATGCTTGCTTGTTAAAGGTGGAGACTCAGTGTCCTATTGCTCTCTAACTCTTCCAGAGCTAAGCCTGTTGATGTTTAAAATATCTGCAGCTAAGCCTTGTTGATTGCAAAAACTTAGGAAGTTAAGTCCCGTTGATTTTCATAGCCAAATGTTATGGGGACTCCTTTTCCCAGTATAGGTCCCTTGTGTCTGGGTTGCTTGGTATAGTGTCTACTCTTCTCCATTCTCTGTACTTATGGTGTCCCTTTTTGTTCATTGATTGTTTTGGACCATATCTATGCTTCAGCTTTTTTTTAATGTGGTCTTTGTTTTGTCTTTTTAAAAAGTTTTTAAATTTTATTAAGCTATGTTAATCTCCATACAGTACATCATTAATTTTTTCAAGTTTGTTATTGCTATTGTATATGCTGGAAATAAAAATACATGTTTATAAAAATTTTTTACTTTTATTTAAAAAAATTTCTTTTCAGGGGCGCCTGGGTGGCTCAGTGGGTTAAACCCTTGCCTTTGGCTCAGGTCATGATCCCAGGGTCCTGGGATCGAGCCCTGCATCAGGCTGTCCGCTCAGCAGGGAGCTGGCCTCCCCGCCCTCTCTCTGCCTGCCTCTCTGCCTACTTGTGATCTCTGTTTGTCAAATAAATAAATAAAATCTTAAAACAAATTTCTTTTCAGTGTTCCAGAATTTATTGTTTTTGCACCACACCCAGTTCTTCATGCAATATGTGCCCCCCTTAATACCCATCACCAGTCTAACCCATTCCCTCCCTCTGAAACACTCAGTTTGTTTACCCATAGTCCATAGTGTCTCATGGCTTGTCTCCTCCTCTAATTCCCTGCTTCATTTTTCCCTTCCTTCTCCTAATGTCCTTTTGACATCCCTTATGTTCCACGAGTAAATGAAACCATATGATAATTGTCTTTCTCTCCTTGAGTTATTTCACTTAACATAATCCCCTCCAGTTCCATCCATGTCAATGCAAATGGTGGGTATTCATCCTCTCTGATGGCTGAGTTATATTCCCCTAGATATATGGAACAAATCTTCTTTATCCATTTATCTTTTGAAGGGCATCTCAGCTCTTTCCACAGTTTCGCTATTGTGGCTATTGCTGCTATTAACATTGGGGTTCAGGTGCCCCTTCTTTTCAGTACATCTGCATTTTGGGGGTAAAGAGCCAGTAGTGCAATTTCTGGGTCATAGGGTAGGTCTGTTTTCACCTTTTTGAGGAACCTCTAAACTGTTTTCAAAAGTGACTGCACCAAATTGCATTCCCACCAA
This sequence comes from Mustela nivalis, assembly GCF_964662115.1. NCBI lineage: Eukaryota > Metazoa > Chordata > Mammalia > Carnivora > Mustelidae > Mustela > Mustela nivalis. The sequence continues at coordinate 74,500,227 of NC_139040.1, forward strand.
CAGTATATGAGGGTTTGCCTTTCTCCACATCCTCTCCAAATTTTGTTCTTTCCTGCTTTGTCAATTTTTGCTGTTCTAACTTGTGTAAGGTCTTATCTCAATGTAGTTTTGATTTGAATTTCCCTAATGGCTAATGAGGTTGAATATTTTTTCATTTTTATGTTAGCCATTTATATGTCTTCTTTGCAGAAGAGTCTGTTCATGGCTTCTGCCCATTTTTTGAATTGATTATTTGTGTTTTGAGTATTGAGTGCAAGAAGTTCTCTATAAATATTAGATACCAGATTTTTATCTGTGGTGTTGTTTACAAATATATTCTCTCATTCCATGGGTTGCCTCTCTGGTTTTTTTTTTTTTTTTTTTGACTGTTTCCTTTGCTGTGCAGAAGCTTTTGATCTTGAGGAAGTCCCAAAAGTTCATTTTCGCTTTGTTTCCCTTGCCTTTGGAGACACGTTTTGAAAGAATTCACTGTGGCTAATGTCAAAAAGGTACTGCCTATGTTCTTCTCTAGGATTTTGATGGATTCCTGCCTCACACTGAGGTCTTTCATCCATTTAGAGTTTATCTTTGTATTAGTGTAAGCTAATGGTTGAGTTTCATTCTTCTGTATATAGCTGTCCAAATTTTCTAACACAATTTATTGAATTTAATGGTCTTTTGTTCATTGGATATTTTTTCCTGTTTTGTTACAGATTAGTTGACCATAGAGTTGAGGGTCCATGTCTGGGCTATCTATTGTGTTCCATTGAACTATGTGTCTGTTTTTGTGCCAGTACCATGCTGTATTGGTGTTCACAGCATTTTTTAAAAGATTAATATTTATTTATTTATTTCAGAGAGAGGAAGAGTGAGAGAGACCACAGAGGGAGAGAGAAAGCAGCTCCCTGTGCAGGATTCAATCCCAGGACCTTGGTACCACAACCTGAGCTTAAGGCAGACACTTAACCAACTGAGCCACCCAGGCATCCCACAGCTTTGTATTATAGCTTGAAATCAAGCAATCTGATGCCCCCAGCTTTGTTTTTCTTTTTCAAAATTTCCTTAGCAATTTGGGGTTTTTGTGGTCCCATACAGATTTTAGGATTGTTTGTTCCAGAACTTTGAAAAATGCCAATGATATTTTGATTGGGATGGTGTTGAAAGTATAGATTGCTTTGGACAGCATAGATATTAAAACAATGCTTATTCTTCTGATCCATGAACATGAAATGTTTTTTCAACTTTTTATGTGTTCTGTAGTTTTTAGATCCTTTTCTTTGGTTAGGTTTATTCCAAGGTGTCTTACGGTTTTTGGTGCTATTGTAAATGGAATCAATTCCCTAATTTCCCTTTTACAGTTATGCTGTTAGTGTATAGGAAAGCAACTCGTTTCTGTGCGTTGATTTTTGAATCCTGCCACATTACTGAATTACTCTATGAGTTCTAGTAATTTGGGGGTAGAGTCTTTTGTGTTTTCCATTGATGTGGCTTTTCATCTTGTATTTGTTTGGGTAAGCTAATTCCTAGATTCTATGTGGTCTCTGTTGCCAATATTAACAATATTTTCTTTAATTGCCATTACTTATATAGAAAAATACTATTGAATTTTGAAGGTTGATATTTTATCTGGAAACTTTGTTGAATTCCTCTCATATTAGTTCTAATAACTTGTTAGTTCTTTTGCTTGATTTTTTTTTTCTTTGTAGGTAATTATCTTCCCTGTATATTATGCCAGATACAGCATTTTCCTTGCAGTTATTGCATTCTTAAATGTCTCCTCTTTTGGGGTGCCTGGGTGTCTCAGTGGGTTTAAGCCTCTGCCTTTGGCTCTTGTCATGATCCCAGGGTCCTGGGATCGAGCCCCACATTGCCTCTCTGCTTGGAAGGAAGCATTCTTCCCCCCTCTCTCTCTCTGACTGCCTCTCTGCATACTTGTGATCTCTGTCTGTCAAATAAATAAATAAAATCTTTTAAAAAATATCTCCCTTTCCATAGTTTGGCTATTGTGGACATTGCTGCTATAAACATTCGGGTGCATGTGCCCCTTTGGATCACTACGTTTGTATCTTTAGGGTAAATACCCAATAGTGCAATTGCTGGGTCATAGGGCAGTTCTATTTTCAACATTTTGAGGAACCTCCATGCTGTTTTCCAGAGTGGCTGCACCAGCTTGCATTCCCACCAACAGTGTAGGAGGGTTCCCCTTTCTCCGCATCCTCGCCAGCATCTGTCATTTCCTGACTTGTTGATTTTAGCCATTCTAACTGGTGTGAGGTGATATCTCATTGTGGTTTTGATTTGTATTTCCCTGATGCCGAGTGATATGGAGCACTTTTTCATGTGTCTCTTGGCCATCTGGATGTCTTCTTTGCAGAAATGTCTGTTCATGTCCACTTCCCATTTCTTGATTGGATTATTTGTTCTTTGGGTGTTGAGTTTGCTAAGTTCTTTATAGATTCTGGACACTAGTTCTTTATCTGATATGTCGTTTGCAAATATCTTCTCCCATTCTGTCAGTTGTCTTTTGATTTTGTTAACTGTTTCCTTTGCTGTGCAAAAGCTTTTGATCTTGATGAAATCCCAATAGTTCATTTTTGCCCTTGCTTCCCTTGCCTTTGGCATTGTTCCTAGGAAGAAGTTGCTGCGGCTGAGGTCGAAGAGGTTGCTGCTTGTGTTCTCCGCAAGGATTTTGATGGATTCCTTTTGCACATTGAGGTCCTTCATCCTTTGAGTCTATTTTTGTGTGTGGTGTAAGGAAATGGTCCAATTTCATTTTTCTGCATGTGGCTGTCCAATTTTCCTGCTTTGTCGAAGATGAGTTGACCATAGATTTGAGGGTCTATTTCTGGGCTCTCTATTCTGTTCCATTGATCTATGTGTCTGTTTTTGTGCCAGTACCATGCTGTCTTGATGATGACAGCTTTGTAATAGAGCTTGAAGTCCCGAATTGTGATGCCACCAACGTTGGCTTTCTTTTTCAATATCCCTTTGGCTATTCGAGGTCTTTTCTGGTTCCATATAAATTTTAGAATTATTTGTTCCATTTCTTTGAAAAAGATGGATGGTACTTTGATAGGAATTGCATTAAATGTGTAGATTGCTTTAGGTAGCATAGACATTTTCACAATATTTATTATTTATTATTCCAATCCAGGAGCATGGAACATTTTTCCATTTCTTTGTGTCTTCCTCAATTTCTTTCATGAGTACTTTATAGTTTTCTGAGTATAAATTCTGTGGCTCTTTGGTTAGGTTTATTTCTAGGTATCTTATGGTTTGGGGTGCAATTGTAAATGGGATGGACTCCTTAATTTCTCTTTCTTCTGTCTTGCTGTTGGTGTAGAGAAATGCAACTGATTTCTGTGCATTGATTTTATATCCTGACACTTTCCTGAATTCCTGTATAAGTTCTAGCAGTTTTGGAGTGGAGTCTTTTGGGTTTTCCACATATAGTATCATATCATCTGCGAAGAGTGATAATTTGACTTCTTCTTTGCTGATTTGGATGCCTTTAATTTCCTTTTGTTGTCTGATTGCTGAGGCTAGGGCCTCTAGTACTATGGTCAATAGCAGTGGTGATAATGGACATCCCTGCCGTGTTCCTGACCTTAGTGGAAAAGCTTTCAGTTTTTCTCCATTGAGAATGATATTTGTGGTGGGATTTTCATAGATGGCTTTGATGATATTGAGGTATGTGCCCTCTATCCCTACACTTTGAAGAGCTTTGATCAGGAAGGGATGCTGTACTTTGTCAAATGCTTTTTCAGCATCTATTGAAAGTATCATATGGTTCTTGTTCTTTCTTTTATTGATGTGTTGTATCACATTGACTGATTTGCGGATGTTGAACCAACCTTGCAGCCCTGGAATAAATCCCACTTGGTCGTGGTGAATAATCTTTTTAATGTACTGTTGAATCCTATTGGCTAGTATTTTGTTGAGTATTTTCTCATCTGTGTTCATCAAGGATATTGGTCTATAGCTCTCTTTTTTGATGGGATCCTTGTCTGGAGAACCTAGATGTCCATCCACAGATGAATGGATCAAGAAGATGTGGTATATATACACAATGGAATACTATGCAGCCATCAAAAGAAATGAAGTCTTGCCATTTGCGACAACATGGATGGAACTAGAGCGTATCATGCTTAGTGAAATAAGTCAAGCAGAGAAAGACAACTATCATATGATCTCCCTGATATGAGGAAGTAGGGATGCAACATGGGGGCTTAAGTGGGTAGGAGAAGAATCAATGAAACAAGATGGGATTGGGAGGGAAACAAAACATAAGTGACTCTTAATCTCACAAAACAAACTCAGGGTTGCTGGGGGGAGGGGGTATGGGAGAAGGGGGTGGGATTATGGACATTGGGGAGGGTATGTGCTGTGGTGAGTGCTGTGAAGTGTGTAAACCTGGTGATTCACAGACCTGTACCTCTGGGGATAAAAATATATGTTTTATAAAAAAAAAAAAAAGATAAAGAACTGAATTAAAAAAAAAAAATCTCCCTTTTTCCATATGTATGGCTCAGATTTCTAAAACAGTAGTAGTATGAGTTGGTGTCTTGTTAATAATTTTAAATTAATGTATTTAGTTTTATGCATTTAGTTAATACATTTAGTTAATCCATTATGCATAAAATTCTTTGAAGAATGCAGGATTTTGTTATATATAATCTTTATCAATTTAAGGATATTCACTCTGTTTCTAATTCACCAAGTTATCATGATAACAGAATTGAATTCTATTAGATGTTCCTTATTCTGTACCAGTTGAATTAAAGCATTTGACTTTTTTAATCTCATTATGTGATATGTAATATTGAAATTTTCTGATATGGAATTATTTTACTTTATTGAGATACATTACATTTGATCAAAAGTATTTTTATAGTGCTGATTCCTTAACTGTATTTTTATTTGGAGTGTTTTTGCATCTATATTTCATAAGTGAAATTGGTCTAATTTTTATTTTCTTATACTGGTTTATTTGGTTTTAGAATAGATTATCTTTCTTTTGTAATCACTACAATCAATTGGATGAAGTAGTCATTAACAGTTTCCTAAAAGTTTGTTAGGATTCACCTATAAAATCATGGACCTGAGGTTTTTTATGAGGGGGATTTTTGACTAATAGTGCTTTTCAATGTTTTTCTTGGAATTTTGTCAGTACCCGTGAGTTTTTCCATTTATAATATTGTTCATGGGGCACCTGGGTGACTCAGTGGGTTAAAGCCTCTGCCTTCGGCTCGGGTCGTGATCCCAGGGTCCTGGGATCAAGCCCCACGTCGGACTCTCTGCTCTGCAGGGAGCCTGCTTCCTCCCCTCTCTCTCTCTCTGTCTGCTTCTCTGCCTACTTGTGATTTCTCTCTCTCTGTCAAATAAACAAAATCTTTAAAAAAATATTGTTCATAATAACCTTGCTTTATTTTTTTTTTCTTATATTGGTTACTGAAGGAGAGCTGTTTGGGGGGGTGGGTCAAACAGGTGATGGGGATTAAGGAGTGTACTTGTTGTGATGAGACCTAGGTATCGTATGGAAGTGTTGAATCACTATATTCTACAAATGAAACTAATATCACACCATATATTAACTAAGTGGAATTAAAATAAAAACTTTTTTTTAAAGGATTACACTTGTGATGAGCACTGGGTGATGTATGGAATGGTTCAGTCTCTAGACTGTACACTGAAACTAATATAATACTGTATGTTAAATGTTAAAATTAAAATTAAAAATATTCTTACATTGTTTCCATTTTTTCATTCATATTTTGTTTGTTTGCCTTTTAAACTGATCCGTCTTTTTGATGGTCGATGCTATTACTTTCTAAATAATTAATTTCTAGTGGTGCCTGGGTGGCTCAGTCATTAAGCACCTGCCCTTGGCTCAGGTCATGATCCCAGGGTCCTGGGATTGAGCCCTGCATTGGGCCACCTGCTCAGTGGGAATCCTGTTTCTCCCTCTTCCACTCTCCCTGCTTGTGTTTTCTTCTGTCCATGTCTTTCTCTCTGTTAAATAAATAAATAAAATCTTCAAAAAATTTTTAAAAAGAATTAAATTCTAGTTTTGGTAATTTTTTCTGGTTTCTTTGTTTTTGTTTTTGTTTTTTTAAAAGATTTTATGTATTTATGGGGTGCCTGGGTGGCTCAGCAGGTTAAGCCATTGCCTTTGACTCAGGTCATGATCTTAGAGTCCTGGGATTGAGCCCTGCATCAGGCTCTCTGCTCAGCAAGGAGCCTGCTTCCTCCTCTCTCTCTGCCTGCCTCTCTGCCTGCTTGTCATCTCTCTCTGTCAAATAAATACATAAAATCTTAAAAAAAAGATTTTATGTATTTATTTGACAGAGATCACAAGTAAGCAGAGAGGCAGGCAGAGAGAGAGGAGGAAGCAGGCTCCCCACTGAGCAGAGAACCCAATGTGGGACTCGATCCCAGAACCCTGGGATCACGACCTGGGCCAAAGGCAGAGGCTTTAACTCATGGAGCCACCCAGGCGCCCCATGGTTTCTTTGTTTTTAATTATTTTTTTATTTAAATTCTAGTTAATTAATGTACATATAATGTTAGATTTTGGTGTACAATATATTGTTTCAATATTTACAAGCAATACCGAGTGCTCATTACAAAAGGTGCTTTCCTTAATACCCATCACCTATTTAAGCCACCCCCCACACACCTCCCGCTGGGAATCATCTATTTGTTATTTATAGTTAAGAGTCTGTTTCTTGGTTTTCCTTTAATCTCACCCCTATATTCTTTAGTTTTGTTTCTTAAATTCCACCTATGAGTGAAATCATATGGTATTCTCCTTTCTCTGACTTATTTCATGTAGCTTACTACTCTCTAGCTCCGTCTTTGTTGAAGCAAATGGAGATTTTATTCCTTTTTTAATTTTTAAATTTTTCATAAACATATAATGAATTATTAGCCCCTGGGGTACAGGTCTGTGAATTTCCAGGTTTACACACTTCACAGCACTCACCATAGCACATACCCTCCCCAATGTCCATCACCTCACCATCCTCTCATGACTACCCTCCCCCCAGCAACCCTCAGTTTGTTTTGTGAGATTAAGAGTCTTTTATGATTTATCTCCCTCCCTATCCAATTTTGTTCATTTATTCTTTTCCTACTCCCCCAAACCCCCCACTTTGCATCTCCACTTCCTCATATCATGGAGATCATATGATAGTTGTCTTTCTCTGATTGACTTATTTCGCTAAGCTTAATGCCCTCTAGTTCCATCCACATCATCGCAAATAGCAAGATTTCATTTGTTTTATGGCTGAATAGTATTCCATTGTATATGTATACCACTTCTTCTTTATCCATTCATCTGTTGATGGACATCTAGGTTTTTTCCATAGTTTGGCTACTGTGGACATTGCTGCTATAAACATTTGGGTGCACGTGCCCCTTCAGATCACTACATTTGTATCTTTAGGGTAAATAACCAGTAGTGCAATTGCTGGGTCATAGGATAGCTATTTTCAACTTTTTCAACTTTTCTCAACTTTTCAGCATTTTGAGAAACCTCCATGCTGTTTTCCAGAGTGGTTGCACCAGCTTGCATTCCCACCAACAGTGTAGGAGGGTTCCCCTTTCTCCGCATCCTTGCCAGCACCTGTCATTTCCTGACTTGTTAATTTTAGCCATTCTGACTGGTGTGAGGTGGTATCTCATTGTGGTTTTGATTTGTATTTCCCTGATGCCGAGTCATACAGAACATTTTTTCATGTGTTTGTTGGCCATCTGGATGTCTTCTTTACAGAAATGTCTCTTCATGTCTGACAATTTCTGGATTGGATTATTTGTTTCTTGGGTGTTGAGTTTGCTAAGCTCTTTATAGATTTTGGATACTGGCCCTCTTTCTGATATGTCATTTGCAAATATCTTCTTCCATTCTGTCAGTTGTCTTTTGGTTTTGTTCACTGTTTCCATTGCAGTGCAAAAGCTTTTGATCTTGATGAAATCCCAGTAGTTCATTTTTGCTCTTGCTTCCCTTGCCTTTGGCGATGTTCCTAGGAAGAAATCGCTGTGGCTGAGGTTGAAGAGGTTGCTGCCTGTGATCTCCTCAAGGATTTTGATGGATTCCTGTCTCACATTGAGGTCCTTCATCCATTTGTAGTCTATTGTGTGTGGTGTAAGAAAATGGTCCAGTTTCATTTTTTGCATGTGGCTGTCCAATTTTCTCAACAGCATTTGTTGAAGAGGCTGTCTTTTTTCCATTGGACATTCTTTACTGCTTTGTCAAAGATTAGTTGCCCATAGAGTTGAGGGTCTATTTCTGGGCTCTCTTTTCTGTTCCATTGATCTATGTGTCTGTTTTTGTTCCAGTACCATACTGTCTTGAAGATGACAGCTTTGAAACAGCTCTTGAAGTCCAGAGTTGTGATGCCAACAACTTTGGCTTTCTTTTTCAATATTCCTTTAGCTATTTGAGGTCTTTTCTGGTTCTGTATAAATTTTCAGATTACTTATTCCATTTCTTTGAAAAAAAAATGCTTGGGATTTTGATAGGGATTGCATTATATCTGTAGATTGCTTTAGGTAACATAGACATTTTCACAATATTTGTTCTTCCAATATAGGAGCATGGAACATTTTTCCATTTCTTTGTGTCTTCCTCAATTTCTTTGATGAGTACTTTATAGATTTCTGAGTATAGATTCTTTGCCTCTTTGGTTAGGATAATTCCTAGGCATCTTATGGTTTTGGATGCAATTGTAAATGGGATTGACTTCTCAATTTCTCTTTCTTCTGTCTTGTTGTTGGTGTATTGAAATGCAGCTTTCTTTTTTCTTTTAATTTCTTTTCAGCGTAACAGAACTCATTGTTTTTGCAACACACCCCGTGCTCCATGCAATACATGCCCTCCTTAATACCCACCACCTGGCTCCCTCAACCTCCAACTCCCTGCCCCTTCAAAAGCCCCAGGTTGTTTTTCAGAGTCCATAGTCTCTTATGGTTTACCTCCCCTTCCAATTTCCCTCAACTCCCTTATCCTCTCCATCTCCCTATGTCCTCCATGTTATTTATTATGCTCCACAAACAAGTGAAACCATATGAAAATTGACTCTCTCTGCTTGACTTATTTCACTCAGCATAATCTCTTCCAGTCCCATCCATGTTGCTACAAAAGTTGGGTATTCATCCTTTCTGATGGAGGAACAATTCTCCAAAGTGTATATGGACCACATCTTCCTTATCCGTTCATCCATTGAAGGGCATCTTGGCTCTTTCCACAGTTTGGTGACCGTGGCCATTGCTGCTATAAGCATTGGGATACAGATGGCCCTTCTTTTCATGACATCTGTATCTTTGGTGTAAATACCCAGGAGTGCAATTGCAGGGTCATAGGGAAGCTCTGTTTTTAATTTCTTGAGGCATCTCCACACTGTTCTCCAAAGTGGATGCACCAACTTGCATTCCCACCAACACTGGAAGAGGGTTCCCCTTTCTCCACATCCTCTCCAACACACGTTGTTTCCTGTCTTGCTAATTTTGGCCATTCTAACTGGTGTAAGGTGGTATCCCAATGTGGTTTAAAATTAAATCTCCATGATGGCTAGTAATGATGAATTTTTTCATGTGTCTGATAGCCATTTGTATGTCTTCATTGGAAAAGTGTATGATCATATCTTCTGCCCATTTTTTGATATGATTATCTGTTTTGTGTGTGTTGAGTTTGAGAAGCTGATTTGTGTGCATTGATTTTATATCCTGACACTTTACTGAATTCCTGTACAAATTCTAGCATTTTGGAATGGAGTCTTTTGGGTTTTCCACATAGCGTATCATATCATCTGCAAAGAGTGATAGTTTGACCTCTTTGCCGATTTGGATGCCTATAACTTCTTTTTGTTGTTTGATTGCTGAAGCTAAGACTTCTAGTACCATGTTGAATAGCAGTTGTGATAATGGACATCCTTGCCATGTTTCTGACCTTAGTGGAAAAGCTCAGTTTTTCTCCAATGAGAATGATATTTGCGGTGGTTTTTTCATAGATGGCTTTGATGATATTGAGGTATGTACACCTATCCCTACACTTTGCAGATCATTATCATAATCAGGAAAGGATGTTGTACTTTGTCAAATGTTTTTTCCGCATCTATTGAGAGTATTATATGGTTCTTGTGCTTTCTTTTATTAATGTATTGCATCACATTGATTGATTTGCAGATGTTGAACCAACCTTGCAGCCCTGGAATAAATCCCACTTGGTTGTCTTGAATAATCCTTTTAATATACTGTTAGATTCTATTGACTAGTATTTTGGTGAGAATTTTCACATCTGTGTTCATTAAGGATATGGGTCTGTAATTCTCTTTTTTGGTGAGATCCTTGTCTGGTTTTGGGATCAAGGTGATGCTGGCCTCATAAAACGAGTTGGGAAGTTTTCCTTCCATTTCTATTTTTTGGAACAGTTTCAGGAGAATAGGAATTAATTCTTCTTTAAATGTTTGGTAGAATCCCCCCGGAAAGCTGTCTGGTCCTGGGCTCTTGTGTGTTGGGAGATGTGTGTGTGTGTGTGTGTGTGTGTGTGTGTGTGTGTGTGTGTTGGGAGATTTTTGATGACTGCTTCAATCTCCTTACTGGTTATGGGTCTGGGTCTGTTCAAGTTTTCTATTTCTTCCTGGTTCAGTGTGGTAGTTTATATGTCTCTAGAAATGCATCCATTTCTTCCAGATTGTCAAATTTGTTCACGTAGAGTTGCTTATAATATGTTCTTATAATTGTTTTTATTTGTTTGGTGTTGGTTGTAATCTCTCCTCTTTCATTCATGATTTTATTTATTTGGTTTCCTTCTCTTTTCTTTTTGGTGTCTGGCCAGGGGGTTATCAATCTTATTAAGTCTTTCAAAGAACCAACTACTTGTTTCATTGATTTGTTCTATTTTTTTGTTTCTATTTCATTGATTTCAGCTCTGATCTTTATGATTTCTCTTCTGCTGGATTTTGGCTTTCTTTGTTGTTCTTTCTCCTGCTCCCTTAGGTATAAGGTTAGGTTGTGTATTTGCGACCTTTTTTGTTTCTTGAGAAAGGCTTGTACTGCTATATATTTTCCTCTCAGGACTACCTTTGCTGTGTCCCACAGATTTTGAACCATTGTGTTTTTGTTATCATTTGTTTCCATGATTTTTTTTTTCAATTCTTCTTTAATTTCCTGGTTGACCCATTCATTCTTTAGAAGGATGCTCTTTAGTCTTCATGTATTTGGATTCTTTCCAAATTTCCTCTTGTGATTGAGTTCTAGCTTCATAGCATTGTGGTCTAAAAATATGCAGGGAATGATCCCAGTCTTTTGATACCAGTTGAAACCTGATTCGTGACCCAGAGTGTGATCTATTCTGGAGAATGTTCTATGTGCACTGGAGAAGAATATGTTTTCTGTTGCTTTGGGATGGAATGTTCTGAACATATCTGTGATGGCCATCTGGTCTACTGTGTCATTTAAGGCCTTTATTTCCTTGTGGATCTTTTGCTTGGATGATCTGTCCATTTCAGTGAAGGGAGTGTTAAAGTCCCCTACTCTTATTGTATTATTGTCAATGTGTTTCTTTGATTTTGTTATTAATTGGTTTATATAGTTGGCTGCTCCCATGTTAGGGACATAGATATTTAAAATTGTTAGATCTTCTTGTTGGACACACCCTTTTGAGTATGATATAGTATCCCTTGCTCATCTCTTATTATAGTCTTTGGCTTAAAATCTATTTGCTCTGATACAAGGATTGCCACTCCAGCTTTCTTTTGTTGTCCATTAACATGGTAAATCGTTTTCCACTCCTTCACTTTAAATCTGGAGGTGTCTTTTGGTCTAAAATGAGTTTTTCATAGATAGCATATTGATGGGTTTTGGGTTTTTTTTTTTTAATCCATTCTGATACCCTGTGTCTTTTGATTGGGGCATTTAGCCCATTTATATTCAGGGTAACTACTGAGAGATATGAATTTAGTGCCATTGTATTGCCTGTAAAGTGACTGTTACTGTATATTGTCTCTTTTCCTTTCTGATGTACTACTTTTAGGCTCTCTCCTTCCTTAGAGGACCGTTTTCAATATTTCCTGAAGAGCTGGTTTGGTGTTTATAAATTCTTTATTTTGTGTTTGTACTGGAAGCTTTTTATCTCTCATATTTTCAATGATAGCCTAGCTGGATATAGTATTATTGGTTGCATGCTTTTCTTGTTTAGTGCTCTGAATTTATCATGCCAGTTTTTTCTGTCCTGCCAGGTCTCTGTGGATAAGTTTTCTACCAATCTAATATTTTTACCATTGTATGTTACAGACTTCTTTTCCCGGGCTGCTTTCAGGATTTTCTCTTTGTCACAAAGACTTGTAAATTTTATTATTAGATCACAGGGTGTGGACCTATTATTGATTTTGAGGGGTGTTCTCTGCACCTCCTGGATTTTGATGCTTGTTCCGTTTGCCATTTTAGGGAAATTCTCTACAATAATTCTCTCCAATATATCTTATGTTCCTCTATCATTCTTCTTCTGGAATCCCAATTATTCTAATGCTGTTTTGTCTTATGGTATCACTTATCTCTCGAATTTTCCCCTTGAGGTCCACTCATTGTTTGACTCTCTTTTGCTCAGCTTCTTTATTCTCTGTCATTTGGTCTTCTATGTCACTAATTCTCTCTTCTGCCTCATTTATCCTAGCAGTAAGAGCCTCCATTTTTTATTGCACCTCATTAATATCTTTTTTTTTTTCATTTCAACTTCGTTAGATTTTAGTCTTTTTTTTCCTCCAGAAAGGGCTTTTATTTTTCCAGAGAGGGCTTCTCTAATACCTTCCATGCCTTTATTGATCCCAGCTAGCACCTTGAGAATCATTGTTCTGAACTCTAGATCTGACGTATTACCAATGTCTTTATTGATTATGTCCCTAGCCTTCAGTACTGCCTCTTTTTCTTTTGTTGTTTTTGTTGTTGTGAGTTTTTCTGCCTTGTCATTTTATCCAAATAAGAATGAATGAAGGAGCGAATAAAATACTAAATGGGTGGCAAAGATGCCAGGAAAATGTGCTTTAACCAAATCAGAAGAGACCCCAAATAGTGGGGGGAATAAAGGGGGGGTAAAAATAAGTTCAGAAAAAAATTTTTCAAAAATGAAGAAAAAATACAAAAAAGAAAATATCTATATTAGGCTGGTAGCTAGAATGCAGTCACCCAGTTAATTTGGGGAGTATTTTGGCCTCTTAGAAGAAACTACTTCCCAAAATTTTAAAGAATGAAAAACATATAGCTAGAATGCAGTCACCCAGTTAATTTGGGGAGTATTTTGGCCTCTTAGAAGAAACTACTTCCCAAAATTTTAAAGAATGAAAAACATATATAATGGTAAACACAATGAAGGGATGGAATATGAGTATATAGATGAATTTTTTTTTTAATTTCTAAAGAAAGAGTTGATAAGATAAGTTGGTTGGGAGGATAAAGAAAAAGAAAGTTGAGAGAATTTGCTCAGGCTGGAGATTAGAACAAAGGCCTGTGCTAAATTTAGGGTATATTTTGATCTATTAGAAGAAGTCGTGTCCCAACATTTTTTATAAGAAAGAACCCTATGTGTATATAAAAAATAAAGTTAGATACAATGAAGGATAAAATATGACTATAATAATGAAGTTTCAAAAAAGAGGTTTTTTTTTTGAAAGGTAATGTTAAGATAAACTACTTAAAAAACGTTAAAAGAAGAAAGGGTAAAAGTTTAAAAAATTTAGTAGAAGAAAAAAATAAAATGAAAAAAAAAATTAAGTTTGGAATACTAAAGAATCATGGGAAGAAAGCCATGAATTCCATGCTTTGCTTTCTCCTTCTCTGGAATCCCACTGTTCTTCTTGATAAGTGAACTTGGTTGTGGCTGGATTTCTTGCTGATCTTCTTGGAGAGAGGCCTGTTGTAGTGATTCTCAAGTGTCTTTGCCCAAGGTGGAATTGCACCGCCCTTAGTAGGGGCCAGGCTAAGTAATCCGCTCAGGTTTCCTTTTGGGAGCTTTTGTTCACTGAACGCTTTCTATAGAGTTCCAGAGGTCAGGAATGAAAATGGCCTCCCAATCTGGCCCAGAGGAGCGGAGGGCTCAGGGCCCCACTCCTCAGTGCACTCTCAGAGAAAAGCACTCAATTACTCCCATCTCCCTGGCCTCTGGCTGTGCTCCAAGCTCACCCAGCCTGTGACCAGAAGTCTCTGTCTCTGGCACAGAGCCCTGCCTGGAGTTTCCCAACCCCACAGATCCCTGTGCTCTTCCAGAGGTGTCTTCCCAGATCTTGTGGGGTCCCCGCTTACAGAGCAGTGGTCTGTGCCACGGATCACAATTTAAGTTAACCCCGAGATGAGAGCTCACTCTCCAGCTTTGTCTCTGTATCTGGCTTCCCTGCTGTAATACCTGTGAGCTCTGCAACGTTCCAACACCCCTGACTCTTCTGTGACCCTGTGGGACCTCAGACCACGCTGTTCTTGTGTGGGCTTCGCCCTGATTTATCCTCTGGAGTGATGTCCCTCAGTGGAACAGACTTTTAAAAGTTTTGATTTTGTGCTCCATTGCTCCACCACTTGCCAGGAACTGTCCCCTCCTCCACAGTCTATCTTCCCATCACTTTGGATTCACTTCTCCACAGGTCCTACCTTTCAGAAAGTGGTTGATTTTCTGTTTCTAGAATTCCTGCTCTTCTCTTTGATCTCCTATTGGATTTATAGGTGTTCAGAATGGTTTGTAAGCTGTCTAGCTAATCTCCTGCTACCTGATGTTGTCTCAGCTTGCTATTTCTCAGCCATCTTGACTCCCCCTCCTAGGAGTTCATATTTTTATCCCCACAAGATAATTTCTCCCCATGGCAGTGTTGGAAAAGACTATACATGGAACCTGGACTTCTGCCTACACTCAGAAGATGCCGCTCCCTTCCTCTTTGAATGGTACCAAAGGAGGCCTAGTGGAGAGTCCGTATTATCATCACCACCCACTATTAATGGGGCCCCACACTGTGGTGTATTTGAAAGTCACCTGGAGTGAAGTAATGAAATACTCCTGCCTACCCCAGCTATTGTGCTATAAGCATAACACTAGTGGGGTGTCTGAATCCCTAGTTCCACCCAACAAACTGTGTGAGCCTCACCCAACTTGAGCATTAATAGAATACAATTGGAGACCTCCATTCCCACCTGGCGCTGTTGAGGAAACACTCACAGTTCCTATGCTAGAATAGTGTCATATTAGGCTTGCTAAAACAGAATATTTAAATAAGTTCCAGAGTTTCATAACAATTTGCCAAAATATCTAGTTTTCAGTTGAACATTACTCATACCAAGAATAAGCAAAATATTGATGTGAATTTAAAAAGCAATTAATTAACACTAACACAGAGATAGCAGTAATGTTAGAATTATGTGACAAAATTTCAAACAGCTCACATTAAAATGATTCAATAATTACAAATTAAAAAGTTCCAATAAAGAAATTGAAGACACAAAGAATTGAATGGAAACTATTCTGAAAAATACAATAACCAATTCTTAAAAATTGTATGAATGAGCTTCACAGCAGAATGGAAAGGAGAGAGGAAAGATCAGTTAACTTGAGAGCAAAATAGAAGGTACATAAAAAACTAATGATGTGCTCAATCTAAGTACTAAATCTGATAGAAAACTGATGAAAATAAAACAGACTCTGGGGAATCTATAGGACAATAGCAGAAGATCTAATATTTGTTTCATTCAAAAATCAGAAGCTAAAGAGAAAGAGAGAGAGACTTAAAGAACACTCAAAGAAATAATGGCTGAAAACATACCAAATAAATCAAAGGACATAAACCCATAGATTTAAGAAACTGAATGAACATCAAACAGGATACCCTAGAGAAATCCACACCAAGCTTAAGAAACTAAAGGGGAAAAAATCTTGAAAAGAGGGAAAAAAAAATTGGCACCTCATTTTATAGGAGAAAAAAAATTCAAATGACACTGATTTAATTTTAGGAATCATGAAATCCAGAAGGAAGTAGAACAACATACTTAAGCCCTGAAGGAAAAATAATATTGTTTCAAAATTCTGTATTTGGTGAGAATATTACTTAGGAGTGAAGGAGAAGAAAGGCATTCTCAGATGGTGGAAAATTGGGAAAATGTGTCACTGTCAGACCTACCCTAAAAGAAAGACTAAAGTAAAGAAGGTCTCCAAGAAGAAAGGAAATGATGAAAGATGAAAGAAGGAACCTTGGAAATGCAGAAAGTAAGAAAACATAGTGGAGATATTAAAAATAGGATGAACACTGTAGACTTTCCTTCTCATCTTTAGTTGTCTAAATTGCTTAAGAGTGGAAGAAAAAAATATAACATTTTCTAAATTTATGTAGAGAAAATATTTAACCCAATTTTTCTATAAATGGGTGAGGGCAAAGGAATGTAAAAGGGAAGTAGGTTTTTTATACTTAACACAAAGTAGTAAAATGCTGACACCAGCGCATATATATATATATATATATATATATATATATATATATATCATATCAAAGTATATTGGTGTCAGCATTTTACTACTTTGTGTAAAGTAGTAAATATATATCTATATCTATATAGACACGCACACACACACACACACACACACACACATACAAATATACTGCTTAGAGAAAGCACAAAAATCTTATCTGGAGATGAAAACTCAACTCTATAGACTAATCAAAATAAAATTACAAAGTATTCATGTAAGAATAGGGAAGGAGAACAAAAAGACAGAAACAAGAAGACAAAAAAATAATGTGGGATAGTTAAATTCTAAACATCATAATTGTGTTAAAATGTCTGAACACACTGATTAATATACAGAGATTAACAGTGGATTAAAAATAAAGTGTCCCACTACACATTGTCTGCAAGAAACTCACCTCAAATATAATAATATATGTAGGTTGGAAGTAAAAGAATGGAATGAGATACATCAAGAAAACATAAATGAAAGCAGAAGTGGTCATATTAGCATCAGATAAAGTAGACTTAAGAAAAGGAAAATTTACAGAGACAAAGAGGCATGCTACATAATGATAAAAGCATAAATCCAAAAAGAATGGATAACAGCCTTAAATGTATATGCCCCAACCAAAAGACACATATAATACATGACACAAAAATTGTTAAAACTGAAAGAAATGAACAAATTTGCAGTTAGAGTTGGGGACATCAACACCTCTTGCTCAACAATCAATGGAACAATTGGACAAAATTAACAAGGACATAGATTCAACAAGTCAGTATCATCTAATATAATTTATATAATACTCTACATAACAGTGGAAGTATACACATTGTTTTCAGGTGCACTCAAAACATACCAAGAGAGACCATGTGCCAGGACATTGAAAAAAAATTTAACATTTTTCAAAATTGAAACCATACACAATTTTTCTATGACCACATAGAACAATTAGAAATTAGTAATAGGAATATAACAGGAAAATATTTTATAGCTTTTTTTAAAAAAGATTTTACTTATTTATTTGACAGAGAGAGATCACAAGTAGGCAGAGAGGCAGGCAGAGAGAGAGGAGGAAGCAGGCTCCCCGCTGAGCAGAGAGCCCGACACGGAACTCGAACCCAGGACCCTGAGATCATGACCTGAGCCGAAGGCAGAGGCTTTAAACCACTGAGCCACCCAGGCGCCCCTATAGCTTTTCTATTAATGGAAAATAAACATACTTCTAAACTCATGCATTAAGGAAAGTATCAATGGAAATAAAATGTATACTGAGAAGTGTCTGTCCATATCTTTTTCCCAATTGTGATATGATAGTTTTGTGTGTGTTGAGTTGGAGGAGTTCATTATAGATCCTGGATATCAACCTTTTGTCTGTACTGTCATTTGCGAATATCTTCTCCCATTCCGTGGGTTGCCTCTTTGTTTTCTTGACTGTTTCCTTTGCTGTGCAGAAGCTTTTGATTTTGATGAAGTCCCAAAAATTCATCTTCGCTTTTGTTTCCTTTGGCTTTGGAGACATATCTTGAAAGAAGTTGCTGTGGCTGATATCAAAGAGATTACTGCCTATGTTCTCCTCTAGGATTCTGATGGATTCCTGTCTCACATTGAGGTCTTTTATCCATTTTGAGTTTATGTTTGTGTACGGTGTAAGAGAATGGTCGAGTTTCTTTCTTCTACATATAGCTGCGCAGTTTTCCCAGCACCATTTATTGAAGAGACTGTCTTTTTTCCACTATATATTTTTTCCTGTTTAGTCGAGGATTAATTGACCATAGAGTTGAGGGTCCATATCTGGGCTCTCTACTCTATTCCACTGGTCTCTGTGTCTGTTTTTATGCCAGTACCATGCTGTCTTGGTGATCTCAGCTTTGTAGTAAAGCTTTAAATCAGGTAACGTGATGCCCCAATAGAGACATACAAATGGCTATCAGACACATGAAAAAAATTCATCATTACTAGCCATCAGGGAGATTGAAATTAAAACCACATTGAGATATCACCTTACACCAGTTAGAATGGCCAAAGTTAGCAAGACAGGAAACAACACGTGTTGGAGAGGATGTGGAGAAAGGGGAACCCTCTTACACTGTTGGTGGGAATGCAAGTTGGTGCAGCCTCTTTGGAGAACAGTGTGGAGATTCCTCAAGAAATTAAAAATAGAACTTCCCTATGACCCTGCCATTGCACTCCTGGGTATTTACCCCAAAGATACAGATGTAGTGAAAAGAAGGGCCATCTGTACCCCAATGTTTATAGCAGCAATGGCCACGGTCACCAAACTGTGGAAAGAACCAAGATGCCCTTCAACGGATGAATGGATAAGGAAGATGTAGTCCATATACACTATGGAGTATTATGCCTCCATCACAAAGGATGAATACCCAACTTTTGTAGCAACATGGACGGGACTGGAAGAGATTATACTGAGTGAAATAAGTCAAGCAGAGGGAGTCAATTATTATATGGTTTCACTTATTTGTGGAGCATAACAAAAAGCATGGAGGTCATGGGGAGTTTGAGAGAAGGGGGTTGGGGTAAATTGGAAGGGGAGGTGAATCATGAGAGAGTATGGACTCTGAAAAACAATCTGAAGAGTTTGAAGTGGGGGGGGTGGGAGGTCGGGGTACCAGGTGGTGGGTATTATAGAGGGCATGGATTGCATGGAGCACTGGGTGTGGTGAAAAAATAATGATACTGTTATGCTGAAAATAAATAAATAAATAAAAAGAAAATTTAAAAAATGTATACTGAGATAAAAATGAAAGTGCTACCAAATGTAATCAAACTATGTGGTGTTAAGCTAAATGTTGAGAAGGAAATTTATAGCACTAAATACTTACACATGAATAGAAAGTCTCAAATATTCTAAGCTAGGACATCAAGAAATATAAAAAGAAAAAAAAACAAATCAGAGAAAAATAATTAAAATTCAAAAGACAAATAAGAAGAAGACACAAATGACCTCTGTCTGCAATGAAGCAGAGGATATCACAAACTGCAGGCATCAAAATGATAATTAGGGAATACTACAAACAACTCTAAACAACATGAATTTGAAAACTTAAATGAAAATGAGAAATCAAGATGGTGGAGGAGTAGAAGGACTCTAGCCTTGCATTGTCCCACAAACACAACTAGATAACTATGGAATCATCTTAAATATCCCAGAAATTGACCTGAAGACAGAAAAAACAGATATCACAACTAAAGGCAGGGAAGAAGCCACAGCAAAGAAGGTAGCAAGTACTGACATGTGGTTTAAAATTGCAGGTGCTGTAGAGGGGAGGGAGTTGTGAATGTGGAGAGGGAAGAGAGAGGAGCAAACAGGGGAATGCCAAAGGAAAATATTTTCCTGAATCTATTGGCATGAAAGATGAGAGGGGCTGACAGAGTGCAGTGCCCACCCTGGCTAAATAACTTGCATACACAAGGTCCCATCCCCTTGGGCTTTGATGTGAATGCCCTTTTTATTCAAGCTTGCCTTAGTTGCAGTGCAACAGTCTGGTGCCCCAGAAGACCAAAACAAACCCCTGCCAACACCATGTCTCCTGACCAGAGAGTTCTACAGGGCCTCAGTTCTGGTGGAGGTGGTGTCAAGTCTCATTTCAAAATGACACCAGAGCACACCTAGTAAAAAGTTGCCACATTCAGGCCAGGGACCAAACACTGCTCACACCAGACAAGGAGAACTTCTGCAGACAACTTGCCTGAAGGATGGAACAGCCAAAACACAATGGCAGAGCACATGCAGGACAGATCAGAGATATACCCCGAAGTGCCTGACCCTGGGCAGTACATAACCGCTTCTTCATAAAGCCATCACTTTGAGGAGAAGGAGACATAAATGGCTATTCCAACACACACAAGAAGGAAGAGACATAAACAAAATGTAAAAATGGAGGAATTTATCCCAAATGAAAGAACAAGATAAGGGTACTACCAGAGATCTAAGTGAAACAGATATAGGTAACATTCCTGATAATGAACAAATGAATTTGTTTGTTTGGTTTTAGATTTTACTTTTAAGTTTTTAGTTTTTATTTAAATTCAAGTAATTCCAGTATAATATTAGTTTCAGGTGTATAACAGAGTGTCTATTCATCACTTATGTACAACACCCTGTACTCACCACAAGCACACTCCTTAATCACCATCACCTATTAACCCCCCACACCTCCCCTTTGGTAACCATGCGTTTGTTCTCTACACTTAAGAGGGGTGTTTCTTGGCTTCCCTTTATCTTTTTTCCCCAAATATTCATTTATTGCCTTCCATAACTTCCACATATGAATGAAATCATATGGTATTTTGTCTTTCTCTGACATACTATGCTTACCATAAAACTCTCTAGCTCCATCGTGTTTTTGAAAATGGCAATATTTCATCTTTTTTATAGCTGAGTGTATTCCATTGTATATAAATACCATGTCTTTGTTATCTGTTCATCAGTCAATGAACCTGTGGCCTCTCTCTATAATTTGACTCTTGTTGATAATGCTGATATAAATATTAAGGTTCACATATCCCTACGACTCAGTATTTTTGTATCCTTTGGATAAATAGCTAGTAGTGTAATTCCTGGATCTTAGAGTAGTTCTAATTTTTAATGTTTTGAGGAACCTCTGTACTGTTTTGCACAGTGGCTGCACCAATTTGCATTCCCATAAACAATATAGGAGGGTTCCCCTTACTCTGCATCCTCGCCAATATCTGTTGTTTCCTGTGTTAATTTTAGCCATTATATCTCCTGTGAGGTGATTCTCATTGTAGTTTTGATTTGCAGTTTTTGATTTGATTTGTATTCTATGACTGCTAAATTCATATATAGGTTCTAGCAGTATTTTGGTGGAACCTTCAGGGTTTTCTATATATAGTATCATGTCATCTGCAAATAGTGGAAGCTTTACTTGTTCCTTGCTGATTTTATTTTATTTTTGTTGTCTCACTGCTGTGGCTAGGACTCCCAGTACTATGTTAAATGCAAGTAGTAAGACTATATATGCCTGTTTTTTTCCTGAATATAGAGAAAAAATTCTTAGTTTTTCCCCATTAAGGATATTAGCTGTGCATTTTTCATATGGACCCTTTATTATGTTGAGGTATATACCCTCTAGGATTACTTTATTGGGTGTTTTTATCATGGATTGATGTTGTGCTTGGTCAAATCTTTTTCATGTATCTATTGAAGTGGTAATAAGATACTTATCCATCTTTTTAGAAATGGGCTTTATCACATGGAATAATTTGCATATATTGAACCATCCTAGCAATCCAGGAATAAATCCCACATGATGGTGCTAAATCATTTTTTTTTTAAGATTTTATTTATTTGTCAGAGAGAGAGCGCGAGCGAAAGTGAGCACAGGCAGACAGAGTGGAAGGCAGAGTCAGAGGGAGAAGCAGGCTCCCTGTGGAGCAAGGAGCCTGATGTGGGACTCGATCCCAGGACGCTGGGATCATGACCTGAGCCGAAGGCAGCTGCTTAACCAACTGAGCCACCCAGGCGTCCCGGTGCTAAATCATTTTTTAAAAGATTTTATTTATCTATTTGACAGATAGAGATTACAAGTAGGCAGAGAGGCATGCAGAGAGAGAGAGAGAGAGGAGGAAGCAGGCTCCCTGCTGAGCAGAGAGCCTGATGGGGGGCTCGATCCCAGAACCCTGAGATCATGACCTGAGCTGAAGGCAGAGGCTTAACCCACTGAGCCACCCAGGTGCCCTGCTAAGTCATTTTTTGATACATTGTTGGATTCAGCTTGCCAGTACTTAATATAAAATGTTTTAATTGTGTTCATCTCATTGTCTGGTTTTGGTATCATGGTAGTGCCAGCATCATAGAAGGAATTTCAAAGTTTACTTTTCCTATTTCTTAGAATAGATGAAATGATTGGCAGAATTCTCCCATGAAGCCATAGGATCCTGGAGTTTTTGTTCAGAAGTCTTGTTTTTAAATATTTTATATTTTTAATTTTGATCATTTAATTAATTAATTAATTAATCTATTTATTTAATTATTTTTGCTTAGTCTATGTATAGTACATCATTAGTTTTTGATGTAGTGTTCAGCAGTTTATTAGTTGCATATAACACCCAGTGCTCATCACAACACATGCCCTCCTTAATATCCATTATACAGTTACCCCCTCTTCTTCAACCCTCTCCCTTCTGTAACCCTCAGTTTATTTCCAGGAGTCCAGAGTCTCTCATGGTTTGTCTCCCTCTCTGAGTTCTCCCCATTCAGATATCCCACCCTTCCCCTGTGGTCCTCCATGCTATTCCTTATTTTCCACATATGAGTGAAACCATACGATAATTGTCTTTCTCTGTTTGACGTATTTAACTTAACACAGTCCCCTCCAGTTTCATCCACGTTGATTCAAATGGTGGGTATTCATCCTTTATGATAGCTGAATATTATTCCACTATATATATGAACCATATTTTTATCCATTCATCCATTGAAGGACATCTTGGCTCCTTCCACAGTTTGGCTATTGTTGAGATTTCTGCAATGAACATTGGGGTTAAGGTGCCCCTTCTTTTCACTGCATCTCTCTCTTTGGGATAAATACTTAGTAGTGCAACTGCTGGGCCATAAGGTAGCTCTATTTTTAACTTACTGAGGAACCTCCCTATTGTTTTTGAGGGTGGCTGTACCAGCTTACATTCCTACCAATAGTATAAGAGGGTTCCCTTTTTTCACATCCTCACCAACACTTATTGTTTCCTGTCTTGTTAATTTTTGCCATTCAAACTGGTGTAAAGTGGTTTCACATTGTGGTTTTGATTTGTATTTCCCTGATGGTTGGTGATGTTGAATATTTTTTCTGTGTCTGTTAACCATTTATATATCTTTAGAGAAGTGTCTATTCATGTCTTCTACCCATTTCTTGACTGAGTTGTTTGTTTTTTGAGTGTTGAGTTTGATAAGTTCTATATAGATCTTAGATACCAGCCCTTTATTTTGAAATGGCATTAGCAAATATCTTCTCCCATGCTATGGGCTGCCTCTTAGTTTTGCTGAGTGTTTTCTTGTTGTGCAGAAGGTTTTTTTTTTTTTTTCTTTTTTTCTTTGATGAAGTCCCAAGTCGTCCATTTTTGCTTTTATTTCCCTTTCCTTTAGAGATGGGTCTTTAAAGAAGTTTCTGTGCACACTGTCAAAGAGGCTGCTGCCTATGTACTCACCCAGGATTTTGTTGGATTCCTGTCTTGAATTGATGTCTTATATCCATTTTGATTTTATCTTTGTGTATGGTATAAGAGAATGGTCCAGTTTCATTCTTCTGAATGTGGCTGTCCAGTTTTCCTGACACCATTTATTGAAGAGACTTTTTTTTTTTTTTCCATTGGGTGTTTTTTCCTGCTTTGTTGAAGATTAGTTGACCGTAGAGTTGAGGGTCCATTTCTGTGGTCTCTAATATATCTGTTTCTGTGCCAGTAGCATGCTGTCTTGATCACAACATTTTAATGTAGCTTAAAGTCAGGCAGTGTGATACCCCCAGATATGGTTTTCTTTTTCAACATTCGCCTGGCAATTTGTGTCTTTTCTGGTTCCATACAAATTTTAGAATTGTTTTTTCAAGCTATGTGGAAAATGTTGAAATCATTTTGATAGAGATTGCATTGAAAGTGTAGCTTGGGGCACCTGGGTGACTCAGAGGGTTAAGCCTTTGCCTTCAGTTCAGGTCGTGATCTCAGGGTCCTGGGATCAAGCCCCATATCAGGCTCTCTGCTCACCAGGGAGCCTTCTTCCCCCCTTTCTCTGCTAGCCTGCTGTGATCTCTCTCTCTCTCTCTCTCTGTGTCAAGTAAATAAATATTTTTTAAAAAAGAAAGTGTAGCTTGCTGTGGGGCACGAGAGACATTTTAACAATATTTATTCTTCCAATCTGTGAGCATGGAAGTTTTTCCATATTTTTGTGTCTTCTTTCACTTCTTTCACAACTTTTCTGTAGTTTCTAGAGTAATGATCTAGATCTCTTTGGTTAGGTTTATTACTAGGTATCTTATGGTTTTTGGTGTTATTGTGAATGGAATCGATTCCTTTCTTCAGTTACATTGTTAATATATAGAAATGAAATTTATTTCTCTAAATTGATTTTATATCCTGCCATGTTGCTGAATTGATATATGGGTTCTAGTAACTTGGGTGTGGAGTCTTCTTTGTTTTCCATGTAGAGTATCATGTCATCGGGGAAGAGAGAGAGTTTGAATTCTTTCCAATTTGAATACTTTTTATTTCTTTTTTTCTTGTCTGATTGCTGAAGCTAAGACTTGTAGTGCTATGTTAAACCACAATAGTGAGAGTGGGCATCCCTGTCGTATTTCTGACATTAAAGGAAAAGCTCTCAGTTTTTCCCCCATTGAGAATGATATTTACTGTATGCTTTTCATAGTTGACTTTTATGATATCGAGGTATGTTCCCTCATCCCTTTACTGTGGGGAGTTTTAATCAGGAAAAGATGCTGTATTTTGTCAAATGCTTTTTTTCTTTTCTTTTATTAATGTGCTTTATCACATTAATTGATTTATAGCTGTTGAACCACCCTTGAATCTGAGGAATAAATCCCACCTGGTCATGGTGAATGATCTTTTTAATGTACTCTTGGACCTATTGGCTAAGATCTTGTTGAGTATTTTGGCATCCATCCCCATCAGGGATACTGGGCAGAAATTCTCCTTTTTGTTGGGGTCTCTTTCTGGTTTGGGGATCAGGGTAATGCTGGCCTCAGAGAATGAGTTTGAGTCCTTCTATTTCTATTTTTTGAAACAGTTTCAGTAGAATAGGTATGATGTCTTATTTAAATGTTTAGAAGGATTCTCTGAGGAAGGCCATCTGGCCGTGGAATCTTGTTTTGGGGGAGGCTTTTAATTACTACCTTAATGTCCTTGCTGGTTATTGATCTATTTAGATTGTCTATTTTTTCCTGTTTCAATTTTGGTAGACTAGAGGTTTCCAGGAATGTGTCCATTTCTTCTAGATTGCTTAATTTCTTGACATGTAGTTGCTGGTTATAATTTATAATAATTGTTTCTATTTCCTGGGTGCTACTCATAGTCTCTTCTCTTTCATTCACGAGTTTACTAATTTGGGTCCTTTCCCTTTTCTTTTGGTTAAGTCTGGCCATATATTCATCAATCTTATTAATTCTTTCAAAGACCTAACTTCTACTTTTGTTGATCTGTTCTACTGTTTTTCTGGTTTCTATTTCATTGTTTTCTGCTCTAAACTTTATTATTTCTCTTCTGCTTGGTTTAGACCTTTTATGCTGTTCTGTCTTCTGGTTCTTTAGGTGTAAGTTTAGCTTGTTCATTTTGGATTTTCCTGCTTTTTTGAATGAGGCTTGGATGGCTATGTATTTTCCTATTTGGACTGCCTTTGCAGTATCCCATAGGTTTTGAAAGAATGTGTTTTCATTCTCATGAGTTTCAGTAACTTAAATTCTTCTTAGATTTCTTGGTTGAGCCAATCATTCTTTAGCAGGATGCTTTTTAACTTCCAGGTGTTTGAATTCCTTCCAAACTTCTTCTTCTGGTTGAGTTCCAGTTTCACAGGACTGTGGTCTGAAAATATGCAACAATCAATCTCAGTCTTTTGGTATTGGTTGACACCTGATTTGTAATGCAGTATGTGGTCTATTACGGAAAAAGTTCCATGTGCATTCAAGAAAATGAGTATTCTGTTGTTTTAGGATGAAATGTTCTATATGTATCTACAAAGTCTGTCTGGTCCAAGATGTCATTCACAGCTCTTATTTCTTTATTGCTCTTCGGCTTAGTTGATCTGTCCATTGCTGTGAGTGTTGTGTTGAGGTCTCCTATTATTATCTTACTACTATCTGTATGTTTCCTTATTTTGGTTATTAATTTGTTTACATAACTGTCTGCTCCCATGTTTGGGGTGCATATATTTATAATTGTTAGATCTTCTTGTTGAAAAGAACTTTTAGGTATGATAAAGTATCCCTCTACATCTCTTACTATGGTCTTTCATTTAAAATCTAACCAAGTTGAAATCAAAAAAGGTATTAATGAGGTGCAATCAAAAATGGAGGCTCTAACTGCTAGGATAAATGAGGCAGAAGAAAGAATTAGTGATATAGAAGACCAAATGACAGAGAATAAAGAAGCTGAGCAAAAGAGGGACAAACAGCTACTGGACCACGAGGGGAGAATTCGAGAGATAAGTGACACCATAAGACGAAACAACATTAGAATAATTGGGATTCCAGAAGAAGAAGAAAGAGAGAGGGGAGCAGAAGGTATACTGGAGAGAATTATTGGGGAGAATTTCCCCAATATGGCAAAGGGAACGAGCATCAAAATTCAGGAGGTTCAGAGAACGCCCCTCAAAATCAATAAGAATAGGCCCACACCCCGTCACCGAATAGTAAAATTTACAAGTCTCAGTGACAAAGAGAAAATCCTGAAAGCAGCCCGGGAAAAGAAGTCTGTAATATACAATGGTAAAAATATTAGATTGGCAGCTGACTTATCCACAGAGACCTGGCAGGCCAGAAAGAGCTGGCATGATATTTTTAGAGCACTAAACGACAAAAACATGCAGCCTAGAATACTGTATCCAGCTAGGCTATCATTGAAAATAGAAAGAGAGATTAAAAGCTTCCAGGACAAACAACAACTGAAAGAATTTGCAAATACCAAACCAGCTCTGCAGGAAATATTGAAAGGGGTCCTCTAAGCAAAGAGAGAGCCTACAAGTGGTAGATCAGAAAGGAACAGAGACCATATACAATAACAGTCACCTTACAGGCAATACAATGGCACTAAATTCATATCTCTCAATAGTTACCCTGAATGTGAATGGGCTAAATGCCCCTGTCAAAAGACACAGGGTATCAGAATGGATAAAAAAACAAAACCCATCTATATGTTGCCTCCAAGAAACTCATTTTAAGCCCGAAGACACCTCCAGATTTAAAGTGAGGGGGTGGAAAATAATTTACCATGCTAATGGACATCAGAAGAAAGCAGGAGTGGCAATCCTTATATCAGATCAATTAGATTTTAAGCCAAAGACTATAATAAGAGATGAGGAAGGACACTATATCATACTCAAAGGGTCTGTCCAACAAGAAGATTTAACAATTTTAAATATCTATGCCCCCAACGTGGGAGCAGCCAACTATATAAACCAATTAATAACAAAATCAAAGAAACACATCAACAATAATACAATAATAGTAGGGGACTTTACCACTCCCCTCACTGAAATGGACAGATCATCCAAGCAAAAGATCAGCAAGGAAATAAAGGCCTTAAACGACACACTGGACCAGATGGACATCACAGATATATTCAGAACATTTCATCCCAAAGCAACAGAATACACATTCTTCTCTAGTGCACATGGAACATTCTCCAGAATAGATCACATCCTCGGTCCTAAATCAGGACTCAACCGGTATCAAAAGATTGGGATCATTCCCTGCATATTTTCAGACCACAATGCTCTAAAGCTAGAACTCAACCACAAAAGGAAGTTTGGAAAGAACCCAAATACATGGAGACTAAACAGTATCCTTCTAAAGGATGAATGGGTCAACCGGGAAATTAAAGAAGAATTGAAAAAAATCATGGAAACAAATGATAATGAAAATACAACGGTTCAAAAGCTGTGGGACACAATAACGGCAGTCCTGAGAGGAAAATATATAGCGGTACAAGCCTTTCTCAAGAAACAAGAAAGGTCTCAGGTACACAACCTAACCCTACACCTAAAGGAGCTGGAGAAAGAACAAGAAAGAAACCCTAAGCCCAGCAGGAGAAGAGATATCATAAAGATTAGAGCAGAAATCAATGAAATAGAAACCAAAAAAACAATAGAAAAAATCAACGAAAGTAGGAGCTGGTTCTTTGAAAGAATTAATAAAATTGATAAACCCCTGGCCCGACTTATCAAAAAGAAAAGAGAAAGGACCCAAATAAATAAAATCATGAATGAAAGAGGAGAGATCACAACTAACACCAAAGAAATACAAACTATTATAAGAACATACTATGAGCAACTCTACGGCAATAAATTTGACAATCTGGAAGAAATGGATGCAGTCCAAGAAACATATAAACTACCACAACTGAACCAGGAAGAAATAGAAAGCCTGAACAGACCCATAACCAGTAAGGAGATTGAAACAGTCATTAAAAATCTCCAAACAAACAAAAGCCCAGGGCCAGATGGCTTCCCGGGGGAATTCTACCAAACATTTAAAGAAGAACTAATTCCTATTCTCCTGAAACTGTTCCAAAAAATAGAAATGGAAGGAAAACGTCCAAACTCATTTTATGAGGCCAGCATCACCTTGATCCCAAAACCAGACAAGGATCCCACCAAAAAAGAGAGCTATAGACCGATATCCTTGATGAACACAGATGCGAAAATACTCAACAAAATACTAGCCAATAGGATTCAACAGTACATTAAAAAGATTATTCACCACGACCAAGTGGGTTTTATTCCAGGGCTTCAAGGTTGGTTTAACATCCGCAAATCAGTCAATGTGATACAACACATCAATAAAAGAAAGAACAAGAACCATATGATACTTTCAATAGATGCTGAAAAAGCATTTGACAAAGTACAGCATCCCTTCCTGATCAAAGCTCTTCAAAGTGTAGGGATAGAGGGCACATACCTCAATATCATCAAAGCCATCTATGAAAAACCCACCGCAAATATCATTCTCAATGGAGAAAAACTGAAAGCTTTTCCGCTAAGGTCAGGAACACGGCAGGGATGTCCATTATCACCACTGCTATTCAACATAGTACTAGAGGTCCTAGCCTCAGCAATCAGACAACAAAAGGAAATTAAAGGCATCCAAATCGGCAAAGAAGAAGTCAAATTATCACTCTTCGCAGATGATATGATACTATATGTGGAAAACCCAACAGACTCCACTCCAAAACTGCTAGAACTTATACAGGAATTCAGGAAAGTGTCAGGATATAAAATCAATGCACAGAAATCAGTTGCATTTCTCTACACCAACAGCAAGACAGAAGAAAGAGATATTAAGGAGTCAATCCCATTTACAATTGCATCCAAACCATAAGATACCTAGGAATAAACCTAACCAAAGAGACACAGAATCTATACTCAGAAAACTATAAAGTACTCATGAAAGAAATTGAGGAAGACACAAAGAAATGGAAAAATGTTCCATGCTCCTGGATTGGAAGAATAAATATTGTGAAAATGTCTATGCTACCTAAAGCAATCTACACATTTAATGCAATTCCTATCAAAGTACCATCCATCTTTTTCAAAGAAATGGAACAAATAATGCTAAAATTTATATGGAACCAGAAAAGACCTCGAATAGCCAAAGGGATATTGAAAAAGAAAGCCAACGTTGGTGGCATCACAATTCCGGACTTCAAGCTCTATTACAAAGCTGTCATCACCAAGACAGCATGGTACTGGCACAAAAACAGACCCATAGATCAATGGAACAGAATAGAGAGCCCAGAAATAGACCCTCAAATCTATGGTCAACTCATCTTCGACAAAGCAGGAAAGAATGTCCAATGGAAAAAAGACAGCCTCTTCAATAAATGGTGCTGGGAAAATTGGACAGCCACATGTAGAAAAATGAAATTGGACCATTTCCTTACACCACACACAAAAATAGACTCAAAATGGATGAAGGACCTCAATGTGCGAAAGGAATCCATCAAAATCCTTGAGGAGAACACAAGCAGCAACCTCTTCGACCTCTGCCGCAGCAACATCTTCCTAGGAACAACGCAAAAGGCAAGGGAAGCAAGGGAAAAAATGAACTATTGGGATTTCATCAAAATCAAAAGCTTTTGCACAGCAAAGGAAACAGTTAACAAAATCAAAAGACAACTGACAGAATGGGAGAAGATATTTGCAAACGACATATCAGATAAAGGACTAGTGTCCAGAATCTATAAAGAACTTAGCAAACTCAACACCCAAAGAACAAATAATCCAATCAACAAATGGGCAGAGGACATGAACAGACATTTCTGCAAAGAAGACATCCAGATGGCCAACAGACACATGAAAAAGTGCTCCATATCACTCGGCATCAGGGAAATACAAATCAAAACCACAATGAGATATCACCTCACACCAGTCAGAATGGCTAAAATCAACAAGTCAGGAAATGACAGATGCTGGCGAGGATGTGGAGAAAGGGGAACCCTCCTACACTGTTGATGGGAATGCAAGCTGGTGCAGCCACTCTGGAAAACAGCATGGAGGTTCCTCAGAATGTTGAAAATAGAACTGCCCTATGACCCAGCAATTGCACTATTGGGTATTTACCCTAAAGATACAAATGTAGTGATCCAAAGGGGCACATGCACCCGAATGTTTATAGCAGCAATGTCCACAATAGCCAAACTATGGAAAGAACCTAGATGTCCATCCACTGATGAATGGATCAAGAAGATGTGGTATATATACACAATGGAATACTATGCAGCCATCAAAAGAAATGAAATCTTGCCATTTGCGACAACATGGATGGAACTAGAGCGTATCATGCTTAGCGAAATAAGTCAAGCAGAGAAAGACAACTATCATATGATCTCCCTGATATGAGGAAGTGGTGATGCAACATGGAGGCTTAAGTGGGTAGGAGAAGAATAAATGAAACAAGATGGGATTGGGAGGGAGACAAACCATAAGTGACTCTTAATCTCACAAAACAAACTGAGGGTTGCTGGGGGGAGGGGGTTTGGGAGAAGGGGGTGGGATTATGGACATTGGGGAGGGTATGTGCTTTGGTGAGTGCTGTGAAGTGTGTAAACCTGGTGATTCACAGACCTGTACCCCTGGGGATAAAAATATATGTTTATAAAAAATAAAAAGTTAAAAAAAAAATCTAATTTGACTGATATAAGAATTCCACCCCAGCTTTCTTTTGAGGTCAGTTAGCACAGTAAATGGTTCTCCATCCCCTCACTTTGAATCTTGTGGTGTATTTAGGTTTAAAATGCATCTACGGTAGACAGCATATGAATGCATCCTGCTTTCTTATCCAATCTGAAACCTTGTGCCTTTTCATAGGAGCACTGAACCCATTTACTTTCAGAGTAGCTATTGAAAGATATGAATTTCATGTCATTTCTTGCCTGTAAAGTCCATGTTTCTGTAGATTTTTCCTGTTTTGTTCCAGTCTATATGACTCTTAGGGTCTCTCCTCACTTACAGTGTCCCCCTTAATATTTCTTACAGTGTTTGCTTGGTGGTCTCATATTCTTTCAGTTTCTGCTTGTCCTGAAATCTCTTTTTGTCTCCATCCATTCTGAATGACAGTCTTCTTGGGTAAACTACTCTTGGATGCATGTTCTTTTCATTTAGTACCCTGAATAAGATTTCTGTGGACAGTTTGATGTTATTCTGATGTTCCTCCCTCTGTATGTAAGAAATCTCTTCCCTCTAGGTGCTCTCAGGGTAGCATCCTTGGCTTTAAGATTTGCAAGCCTCACTATTACATGTGAAGGTGCAGATCTATTTTTACTGATTTTAGGAGCGGTCCTCTCAGCCTCTTGGACTCAAATGCTTGTTTCCTTCCCCAGATTAGGGATGTTCTCAATTATGATTTGCTCCGATATACCTTCTAGTCCCCTCTCTCTCCACCCCCTTGGAGATCCTAATAATTCAGATATTGGAACATCTCATGACATAATTCACCTCTCCAATCCTTTTTTCATGTGCTGCTAGCTGTCTATCTCTATTTTCATCAACTTCCTTCCTTTCCATTGGCTTATCTTCTAGATCACTGACTCTATCTTCTGCCTCTTTTACCATAACTGCTAGAGCATCCAACTTAGAGTGCACCTCATTCATAGCATTTTTTTTCAGACTGATTAGATCTCATTTCTGCTCTAAGAGATTCTATATTGTCACTAATGATTTTTTCAAGTCTAGCTATAGACTTTATGATTGCTATCTTGAATACTATCTCTGAAAATCTTGTTTATATCTATACTCATCAGTTCTGTGGCAGAGGACATTGTCTCTTTCTTTTCTTAGTTCAGAGTTCCTCCTCCTAGTCATTCGGTCTAGAGATGGTTGAGTCAATGAGCTGATTCAACCACGACCTAAACAAGATGATCTGTAGCAAAATCTGGAGTGATTAGAAGCCAACACACACACACACACACACACACACACACACACACACAGCCAAAAGGAAACGCAAGAATAAAATTTAAAAATTCAAAAAAAATTAAATTGGGGGGAAGAAAAGGGGGTCTGTAGTCTCTCTTGTGGACAAAGTGGGGTGTTTCCATTGTTCCTGGTTGTATTTCGATCGGTGTTTTAGAGGACACTATGTCCCAAAATTACAAGGAATGTAAAAGTTATACACACACACACACATATATGTATATATAATTGAATAGAGTGAAAAAAGACTCCAATAAAGCATATATCTATAAAATATAGGTATAAAATACAGGTTAAAAAGCATCTATGAAATATAAGTTAATATAATAAGCATATAATTCAGATGAGATAAAAGTAAAAAAAAAAACAGAAAAGGCATAAGAAAAAAAAAGAAAAGAATTCTATCTGAAAAATAACTCATGAGGCCACATATGAGGTCAATATACAATTTTCTCCTTGGGGTTGGGATTTTGTAGTTTTATAGGATCTATAGAATTGTGATCCACCTATTCTTCCAGACTGTCCTTTTGGGGAGGGGTTTAATGTGCTGCTTCTCAGGTAATCCTAGCTGTTCAGCATTAACCTACCCCCTATCAGAGTAATGGACTCAGTGGAAAACAATTTTATGTCTGGCTTTTGTTCCCTGGGTGCTTTCTGAACCTCTTCAAAGGATCAGAGCAAAAATGGTTGCAGCCAAACCTCTGGCCCAGAGGAGAAAAATCTCTGATAGACCTTCCAGGACAAACTCTACTTTAGCATGCACTGCTGAAAACTGTAGCCTCACATGGTGTGTGCCCACAGCATCTTTCTCGTACATAGTCTCAGGGGCCCAGGAGTGCCTCTGCTGTTTGTGATTCTAAAAACCACAAGTGGTTTTAAGATTGTGCATGCACCCAAAGCTCTGGAACCAGGATTTGGTTCTGCTCTACAGCCCTTTCCCAGCCACTACTACTCTGAGTTTTGGCCTGGTTGTGGGTGCAGGTTCCAGATTTATCCAGGTTCAAGGAAAGAGTGTTTACAGACCAGCCAGGCTTGTGTTTTATGGAGATCCGAGCTGAAAATCCCTTCCTGGGCTTGCTAACCATAACCTGCTTCCTGGCTCCAGTGCTCAGGCCCTCTACTGTTCAGGAATCCTCTTTAGCTCTGTGGTCTCTTAAACTGAAATCATAATGCCCTACCTAGAATTCTGTCTTTTCATTTCCCGAGCCCCCTTCACTGAGAGTTGTCTCTCCCTAGAGCAGATTTCTAAGGGCTCTGATTTTGTACTTCAGTTTTACATTACTTTCCAGGAGCCAGCTTATGGAGACTTCCCCCCATCTTTTTATCTTCCATATTTCACTGCAGATTCACAACTCTGTACAGTGGAAATTGCAAAAAAAAAAAAAAAAACAGTCACTTTTCTACTTGTAGAAATCCAGATATGTCTTATTATATCTCAGGCTGATTTCATGGATGTTCACAATGGTTTGATAGCTATCCTGCTAAATTCAAGGGTCCCACTGATAAAGACTCCTGTCTTCTCCCTCCCTAGTTTTTATCTTATTTTATTGTGCTCAATTACCTAACATATAGTATGTCATTAGTTTTTTTTCTGGATGTTTTAACTTTTATTCCTCATGTACATATTCAAAAATACCCAGGTGTATTGACCTAATTAAATGCAACTTAATGGCTTAAATGCAACTTTAAAAATTTAAAATTTATTTATATTAATTATCACCATGCTTCTTTTAGTTATTATTATAATTTTTTGTTATGTTAAGTTAGTCACCAGACAGTACATCATTAGTTTTTTTATTTTTTTATTTTTTATTTTTTATAAACATATAATATATATTTTTTCTATATATAATTTTTATTTATTTATTTATTTTAAGCATAACAGTATCATTATTTTTTCACCACACCCAGTGCTCCATGCAATCCGTGCCCTCTATAATACCCACCACCTCGTACCCCGATCTCCCACCTCCCCGCCACTTAAAACACCTCAGATTGTTTCTCAGAGTCCATAGTCTCTCATGATTCACCTCCCCTTCCAATTTACCCGAACCCCCTTCTCTCTAACTCCCCATGACCTCCATGCTTTTTGTTATGCTCCACAAATAAGTGAAACCATATGATAATTGACTTTCTCTGCTTGACTTATTTCACTCAGCATAATCTCTTCCAGTCCCATCCAAGTTGCTACAAAAGTTGGGTATTCATCCTTTCTGATAGAGGCCTAATACTCCATAGTGTATATGGACGACATCTTCCTTATCCATTCATCCATTGAAGGGCATCTTGGTTTTTTCCACAGCTTGGCGATGGTGGCCATTGCTGCTATAAACATTGGGGTACAGATGGCCCTTCTTTTCATGACATCTGTATCTTTGGGGTAAATACCCAGGAGTGCAATGGCAGAAGTCAAACTCTCTCTCTGTGCAGATGACATGATTCCTTATATGGAAAACCCAAAAGACTCCACCTCCAAACTACTAGAACTGATATAGCAATTCAGCAACATGGCTGGATAAAAAGTCAATATACAGAAATCAGTGGCTTTCTTATACACTAACAATGAAAATACAGAAAAGGAAATTAGAGAATTGATTCCATTTACTATAGCACCAAGAACCATAAGATACCTGGGAATAAACCTAACCAAAGAGGTAAAGAATCTGTACTCGAGGAACTACAGAACACTCATGAAACAAAATGAAGAAGACACAAAAAGATGGAAGACCATTCCATGCTCTTGGATCGGAAGAATAAACATTGTTAAAATGTCTATACTGCCTAGAGCAATCTATATTTTTAATGCTATTCTGATCAAAATTCCACCGGTCTTCTTCAAAGAGCTGGAGCACATAATCCTAAAATTTGTATGGAATCAGAAGAGACCCCGAATCACTAAGGAAATGTTGAAAAACAAAACTAAAGCTGGGGGCATCACAACACCTGATTTCAAGCTTTATTACAAAGCTGTGATCACCAAGACAGCATGGTACTGGCATAAAAACAGACACATAGAGCACTGTAACAGAGTAGAGAGCCCAGATATGGACCCTCAACTCTATGGTCAATTAATCTTCGACAAAACAGGAAAAAATATATAGTGGAAAAAAGACAGTCTCTTCAATAAATGGTGCTGGGAAAACTGGGCAGCTATATGTAGAAGAATAAAACTCGACCATTCTCTTACACCGTACACAAACATAAACTCAAAATGGATAAAAGACCTCAATGTGAGACAGGAATCCATCAGAATCCTAGAGGAGAACATAGGCAGTAATCTCTTCGATATCAGCCACAGCAACTTCTTTCAAGATATGTCTCCAAAGGCAAAGGAAACAAAAGCGAAGATGAATTTCTGGGACTTCATAAAAATCAAAAGCTTCTGCACAGCAAAGGAAACAGTCAAGAAAACAAAGAGGCAACCCACGGAATGGGAGAAGATATTCGCAAATGACAGTACAGACAAAAGGTTGATATCCAGGATCTATAATGAACTCCTCAAACTCAACACACACAAAACAGACAAGCATATCAAAAAATGGGCAGAAGATACGAACAGACACTTCTCCAATGAAGACATACAAATGGCTATCAGACACATGAAACATGTTCATCATCACTATGCCTCATAATCTTTTGTTGAAATTTGGCTATTTAAAAACCACCTACCTTTCCCAGTCTTGAGGACTGGCTATACACAGGGGGAGACCTCCATTAATCCCAATTTTATAGCCCAAGGTCCACTCCAACTTTTTCTGGACATGCATCTTCCCTGGGCCTGTGCATGTGCTTTTATTCCCAATCCCCATAAATTCAGCTATTTTTAAATGTATTAATTTCCCTAGCAATCTTATCTGGGCTTCTCAGAAGCTTTGAAAGTAACTTTGTATTCCTCTGTCCATAATCTCTTGCCTGCAGGCACCTGTGTTTCTGCAAAACCCCTCCATCTCTCACACGCCAATGGCTTGAATAGCCTCCAATTGGATATACAATTATGACACCATTCTAGTACCCAAAGGTTGGTGAGAGAGACACCAATCCCTCAGGCTGCCTATGAACAAGACAGATTACTGCAAGAAACTTACTTTTTCCTTATATTTTTGAGGAAGGCACTGAGAATTGGGTTCCTTCTTCTCAATTAAGGAAGAACAAAAGGACTATGAATTTTTCTACCATTTTAGCTTTTTCTTGGCTAGGCATTTATTTGGTTCCTG
Organism: Mustela nivalis; assembly: GCF_964662115.1. NCBI lineage: Eukaryota > Metazoa > Chordata > Mammalia > Carnivora > Mustelidae > Mustela > Mustela nivalis. The sequence continues at coordinate 74,537,065 of NC_139040.1, forward strand.
CAGCTTCTTACCTGGTTTCTAGGGTTCTCACAAAGCTACTTTGGTCCATCTATTTACTTAGTGTCTCCATGGAATAAGGCCCTTAGGCTTCCTATTTGCCATCTTGCTGATGTCACTCCCTAGTGTTAAAACTGCTTTTGAATCCATAATTATCTCAAAACAAAACAAAAAAACCCTTGATTTTTAAAGAGAAACTCAAATTTGGTCGAGTCCAAAGTGTTTCTTTCAGCACAGACCTTCTTTTTTTTTCTTCATGTTTTCTTTCTATTTTCTTAAATTTTATTTTATTATTTTTTTTAAAATTTTTTATTTACTTTTTAAATTTCTTTTCAGTGTTACAGAATTCATTGTTTATACACCATACCCACTGCTCCATGCAATATGTGCCCTCCATAATACCCACCACCAGGCTCACCCAACATCCCACCCCCATTCCTCCAAAACCCTCAGATTGTTTTTCAGAGTCCACAGTCTCTCAGTGGTTCGTCTCCCTCTCCAATTTCCCCCAACTCCCTTCTCTTTTCCATCTCCCCATGTCCTCCATGTTATTCCTTATGTTCCACAAATAAGTGAAACCTTATGATAACTGAATCTCTCTGCTTGACTTATTTCACTCAGCATAATCTCTTCCAGTCCCGTCCATGTTGCTACATAAGTTGGGTATTTATCCTTTCTGATGGAGACATAATACTCCACAGTTTATATGGACCACAACTTCCTTATCCATATGTCCATTGAAGGACATCTTGGTTCTTTCCACAGTTTGGTGACTGTAGCCATTGCTGCTATGAACATTGGGGTACACATGGCCCTTCTTTTCACTTCATCTGTATCTTTGGGGTAAACACCCAGTAGTGCAATTGCAGGGTCATAGGGAAGCTCTTCTTTTAATTTCCTAAGGAATCTTCACACTGTTTTCCAAAGTGACTGCACCAACTTGCATTCCCACCAACAGTTTAAGAGGGTTCCCCTTTCTCCACATCTTCTCCAACACATGTTGTTTACTGTCTTGTTAATTTTGGCCATTCTAACTGGTGTAAGGTGGTATCTCAATGTGGTTTTGATTTGAAGCTCCCTGATGGCTAGTGATAATGAACATTTTTTCATGTGTCTGATAGCCATTTGTATGTCTTCCTGCACAGCATGTCTTCTGCCCATTTTTGACATGATTATCTGTTTTGCTTGTGTTGAGTTTGAGGAGTTCTTTATAGACCTACCTTGTAGTAAATTTACTTTTCAATTATAAGCATGCCCAGTCTATTTTTAAAGTATTTATTTAAATTACAGTTAGTTGACATACAGCATAATATTAGTTTCATATACCATATAGTGATTCAACAATCCTATACAATACCCAGTGTTCATCACAAGGGCACTCTTTAATACCCACTACATATTCAAACCATTCCAACCCACCTCCCTTCTGGTAACCATCAACTTATTCTCTATATTAAGAACCTATGTTTTGGCTTGCCCCACTCTCTTTTTTTCCCCCTTTCCTCCTTTGTTTTGCTTCTTAAATGCCACATATGAGTGAAATCTTATGGGTTTTGTCTTCCTCTGATGGATTTATTTTGCTTAGTGCAATGCTCTCTAACTTCATCCATGTTGTTGCAAATGGCAAAATTTCTTTTTAATTGCTGAGTAATATTCCATTGTATGTATATACTACTACTTCTTTATACATTTATCAGTGTGTCGAAACCTGGGCTAGTTCCATAATTTGGCCTTGTAGATAATGCTCTAAAAGTATGGGTGTATGTATCACTCCTAATTGGTATTTTTTGTATCATTTGGGTTAAATATCTAGTAGTGCAATTTCTGGATCATAGGTTACTTCTGTTTTTAACTTTTTGAGGTACCTCCATACTGTTTTCCAGAGTGATTGCACCAGTTTGCATTCCCACCAAAAGTGCAAGAGGGTTGGCCTTTCTCCACATTCTTGTCAACACCTATTGTTTCTTGTGTTTTTGATTTTAGCCATTCTGACAAGTATAATATGATATCTCTTATTAGTTTACATTTACATTTACATTTCCCTGATAATGAGTAATTTTGAGTATCTTATTATGTGTCTCTTGTCTATCTGTATGTCTTCTTTGGTAAAATGTCTGTTCATGTCTTCTGACCATTTAAAAAATATTTTTTAGAAACATTTTCTTTGTTTGAGAGAGAGAGGGAGTATGAGTGGAGGGAGGGGGCAATGGGAGAGGGGCAAACTCCCTGCTGAGCAGGAACCCAAAGTGGGGCTTGATCATGACCTGAGCTGGAGACAGATGCTTAACCGACTGAGACACCCAGGTGCCCCTGCCCATTTTTTAACTGGATTATTCATTTTTGGGGTGTTGAGTTTTAGCAGTTCTTTATATATTTTGGATATTAACCATTTATGAGTTAATGAGTTAGTTTTTTTTTTTTATTGTTTCCTTCCCTATGCAAAACTTTGATGATGTTCCAATAGTTTATTTTTCCTTGCCTCAGGAGACATACATAGATTAAAAAGTTGTTATGGCTGATGTCAAAGAAGTTACTGCTTTCATTCTCTTTGAGGATTTTTGGGGTTTCAGGTCTCACATTCAGGTATTTCATCCATTTTGAATTTATTTCTGTGTGTAGTGTAAGAAAGTGATCCCATTTCATTGTTTTCCATGTTGTTATCCAGTTTTCCCAATACCATTTGCAGGAGACTGTTTTTTCCCCCTATTGGATATTCTTTACTGCTTCATCAAAGATTATTTGACCATAGAGCTATGGGTTTATTTCTTAGTTTTCTATTCTGTTCCATAGATCTGTGTCTTTTTTAAAAGATTTTTAAATTTAGGGGCGCCTGGGTGGCTCAGTGGGTTAAGGCCTCTGCCTTCGGCTCGGGTCATGATCTCAGGGTCCTGGGATCGAGCCTCACATCGGGCTCTCTGCTCAGCAGGGAGCCTGCTTCCCCCTCTCTCTCTGCCTGCCTCTCTGCCTACTTGTGATCTCTTTCTCTCTTTCTCTCTTTCTCTGTCAAATAAATGGATAAAATCTTAAAGAAAAAAAATTTAATTTATTTTCAGCATAACAGTATTCATTGTTTTTGTACCACACCCAGTGCTCCATGCAATCCGTGCCTTCTATAATACCCACCACCTGGTACTCCGACCTCCCACCCCCTGCCCCTTCAAAACCCTCAGATTGTTTTTTGGAGTGTGTCTTTTTTTAAATTCCAGTTCCATACTGTTTTCTTCCTGCAGCTTTGTAATATATCTTGAGTCTAGAATTGTGATGCTTCCAGCTTAGTTCTTCTTTTTAAAGGTTGTTTTGGCTATTTGCCATCTTTTCTGGTTCCATACAAGATTAAATATTGTTTGTTCTAGCTTTGTCTATCATGAGTGTTTTAAGGATGTCAGAATACAGATCTTTTACCTATTTCATTAGACTTATTCCTAAGTATCTTATTGTTTTTGGTACAGTTATAAAAGGGATTAATTCCTTCATTTCTCCTTCTGTTCCTCCATTACTGGTATATAGAAATACAACAGATTTCTTTATGCTGACTTTATCCTGTGGCATTACTGAATTTATCAGATCTAGCAGTTTTTAATGGAGTCTTCCAGTTTTTCTCTATATATAACATCATGTAATCCACAAATAGTGAATGTTTTGCTTTTTCTTTGCTGATTTGGATGCCTTTTATTTCTATTTATCTATTTATTTATTTATTTACTTTTTTCCTCTTATTTCTTTTAAAATTCCTATAATTGACATGCAGTATAATGTTAGTTTCAGGGATACAATATAGTGATTCATCAATTCCATATATCACCCAGTGCTCATCACAAGTGCACTCCTTAATCTACATCACCTATTCCCACCACCCCTTTGGTAACCATCTGTTCATTCTCTATTTGTGAGTCTCATTCTTGGTTTTCCTCTCTCCCTTTTTTTCTTTTCCTCATTTACCTTTTTTCTTAATTTCCCCATATGAGAGAAATCATGTGGTATTTGTCTTTCTCTGACTGACTTATTTTGCTGAGCATTATGCTCTCTAACTCCCATGTCATTGCAATGACAAAATATCATTCTTTTTGCATTTGAATAATATTCCATTATATCTATATATAGACAGAGATCAATAAATAAATATATATAGGTATCTATCTATCATATCTATTTATAGATAGATGATAGATAGATACCTATATATATTTATTACCTATATATTTATATATTGATATTTATATATTTATATATTGATCTATAGATAGATAGATGATAGATAGATAAATAGATAGATAGATACCACATTATCTTTATCCATTCATGTATCAATGGATGCTTAGGCTGCTTACATAATTTGGCTATTGTAGATGATGTTGCAATAAACATAGGGGTCTATGTATCCCTTTGAATTAGTGTTTTTGTATTTTGGAGCTAAATAACTAGCAATGTGATTACTGAATTTTAGGTTAGTACTATTTTTAACTTTTTGAACATGGCCAGTTTTTTTAAATTTATTTTTATTTATTTTCAGCATAACAGTATTCATTATTTTTCACCACACCCAGTGCTCCACGTAACCCATGCCCTCTCTAATACCCACCACCTGGTACCCCAACCTCCCACCCCCCTGCCACTTCAAACCCCTCAGATTGTTTTTCAGAGTCCATAGTCTCTCATGGTTCACCTCCCCTTCCAATTTACCCCAACTCCCTTCTCCTAACTCCCTATGCCCTCCATGCTATTTGTTATGCTCCACAAATAAGTGAAACCATATGATAATTGACTCTCTCTGCTTCACTTATTTCACTCAGCATAATCTCTTCCAGTCCCATCCATCTTGCTACAAAAGTTGGGTATTCATCTTTTCTGATGGAGGCATAATTCTCCATAGTGTATATGGACCACATCTTCCTTATTCATTTGTCCATTGAAGGGCATCTTAGTTCTTTCCACAGTTTGGCAACCGTGGCCATTGCCAGTTCTTTTAATGTCATCAAAATTGCCTTACTTTTGAGATCTGCCTATCTACCAAGCTAATATTTTTTAATTTTCTTTTTTAGAAGAGTTTTATTTATTAATTTTCCAGAGAGTAAGAGAGAGAGGTAGAGATTGAGAGAGAGAGTGAGAGAGAGAGAGAGAGAACAAGCAAAGGGCAAGCAGAGGGAGAAGGCAGACTCAATCCCAGGGCCCCAGGATCACAACCTAAGCCAAAGACAGATGCTTAACCAATTAAGCAACCCATGTATCCCCCAAGCTAATATTTTCTTAACACAAGGAAAACATCAGTAATGTATTCCTCTAGCTAAACTAACCCTCCTTTTTTTTTTCTTTTTGTGTGTTCGAGGTTCTGGTGTGGTAAGTATAAGAAAGTGATCAGTTTCATTCTTTTGCATGTTGTTATTCAGTTTTCCCAATACCATTTGTTGGAGACTCTTTTTGTTGCTGTTGTTGTTGTTTTTAACCATTTTGATAATGGTTTGCAGCCCAAGCAGAGTATGCTAGACAGCCTCTTGGAAATTAAGAAGCAGAGAACAATGATGGAGGAAGATGTGCACAAACTACGAAAGATGAGGTGTTACCTCTCAAAAAGACATCCTCTTACCCCTTCTGGGTAGGTCCAACCCGCTTGGAGTTAAATTAGTACTTTTGACAAGCTTCTTGGCTGGCCTATTATACATTCTAGTTTCTAGGTATCCTGTGTCCACATCTAGGTATCCTGTGTCCACAAGAGGCACATCTCTTTCTCTTATTTCCCATAGAAAGTGGTAAATATCACACTCAGCTAGTTAAACAAGGGGATTGTTTCCCTTTTGGATGTGGATGGAATTTATTGGGAGTGACACGAGGAAATGACAGGGAAGTCATACAGACATTTGTTAGCATCCATAGAGTAAGTGTGACATCTTGAGTGTATCAATAAGAACAATGAAATTGTTATATTTCCAATTAGGAAAACATTATGAAAAATTCTCATTTCTTTCCCATGTAGACTATAAAATGTTCATCGAGCTGTTGTGCTATATGTATTGATTTTGTTTTATAATACCAGCAAAACCAAAGCCAGACACTTGTTTTTATACATGTTAAACGAGGAAACAAAGATTTCCTTTCAAAATGTGGAAAATAGGGGTGCCTCGGTGGCTCAGTGGGTTAAAGTCTCTGCCTTTGGCTCAGGTCATGATCCCAAGGTCCTGGGACCAAACCCTGAATTGGGCTCTCTGCCAGTGTGGAGCCTGTTTCCCTTCCTCTCTCTGCCTGCCTCTCTGCCTACTTGTGATCTCTGTCAAATAAATAAATAAAATCTTTTAAAAAATCAAAATGTGAAAAATACTAAGCATCTTCTGGAATCTAGGGTTCCCGAAAGGTGTGTTTGAAGGAGAGTATTAAGGGTATGCTGTGAACAACTTGGCATGAACCTACTTTAGGCCCAGTCAGGCATAAATTTTCTACTCCCTATAGGTAAATAAAGATCCTTTTATTGTGAAAGTAAATGTATATGTGGTTACATCGGATCCTAAACATTTGAATGACTTATTGGGAAGCAACAGTCAATAACTTAGTTTCATTTTTTTTAAAAGAAGAGAAAGAGGGAAAACCAAAACATGACTTTTAAAATCACGGGAAAAACTAAAACAAAAACAAAAACAAAAACAAAAAGGCAGGCCTGCAAAGCCAAGCCCTAGACAGAACTTCGAATTATGAAATTTTTTCCTAAGGAAATTTTTCCTGCCTCATCTTTAAGTAACTGACAGCCTTCTCTACAAGGCCGCCAGAACAGGTACCCCACTCTATAACCAGTTTCTTACTTATTCCTGCCTGATTCCTAAGAGAATACCAGATTCAGTCTATGCTGAATCAGAGCTCACTCTGATTCTAAAGTAAAGAGTAAGCAAGGCTTCCTTTGAAAGCTTTTAGATAATATTTATTAACATTCTTTTTTTTCACAATTTCAAATTTTATTTAAATGAAATAATGCATCACAAAAAAAGTAAACTAAAATACCTTAAAATATTTATGCTACTTATCTTAAGTGATTGAATTATGTCTAGTTTTTTTTAAATTTAATTTTTATTTATTTTCATCATAACAGTATTCATTATTTTTTCACCACACCCAGTGCTCCACGTAACCCATGCCCTCTCTAATACCCACCACCTGGTACCCCAACCTCCCACCACCCCGCCACTTCAAACCCCTCAGATTGTTTTTCAGAGTCCATAGTCTCTCATGGTTCACCTCCCCTTCCAATTTACCCCAACTCCCTTCTCCTAACTCCCTATGTCCTCCATGCTATTTGTTATGCTCCACAAATAAGTGAAACCATATGATAATTGACTCTCTCTGCTTCACTTATTTCACTCAGCATAATCTCTTCCAGTCCCGTCCATGTTGCTACAAAAGTTGGGTATTCATCCTTTCTGATGGAGGCATAATACTCCATAGTGTATATGGACCACATCTTCCTTATCCATTCGTCCATTGAAGGGCATCTTGGTTCTTTCCACAGTTTGGCGACGGTGTCCATTGCTGCTATAAACATTGGGGTACACATGGCCCTTCTTTTCACAACATCTGTATCTTTGGGGTAAATACCCAGGAGTGCAATGGCAGGGTCATAGGGAAGTTCTATTTTTAATTTCTTGAGGAATCTCCACACTGTTCTCCAAAGAGGCTGCACCAACTTGCATTCCTACCTACAGTGTAAGAGGGTTCCCCTTTCTCCACATCCCCTCCAACATATGTTGTTTCCTGTCTTGTTAATTTTGGCCATTCTAACTGGTGTAAGTTGGTATCTCAATGTGGTTTTAATTTGAATCTCCCTGAGGGCTAGTGACGATGAACATTTTTTCATGTGTCTGATAGCCATTTTCATGTCTTCATTGGAGAAGTGTCTGTTCATATCATCTGCCCATTTTTTGATATGATTGTTTTGTGTGTGTTGAGTTTGAGGAGTTCATTATAGATCCTGGATATCAACGTTTGTCTGTACTGTCATTTGCAAATATCCTCTCCCATTCTGTGGGTTGCCTCTTTGTTTTCTTGATTGTTTCCTTTGCTGTGCAGAAGATTTTGATTTTGATGAAGTCCCAAAAATTTATTTTTGCTTTTGTTTCCTTTGCCTTTGGAGACATATCTTGAAAGAAGTTGCTGTGGCTGATATCAAAGAGATTACTGCCTATGTTCTCCTCTAGAATTCTGAAGGATTCCTGTCTCATGTTGAGGTCTTTTATCCATTTTGAGTTTATCTTTGTGTACGGTGTAAGAGAATGGTCGAGTTTCATTCTTCTACATATAGCTGTCCAGTTTTCCCAGCACCATTTATTGAAGAGACTGTCTTTATTCCACTGTATATTTTTTCCTGTTTTTTTTTGAACATTTTTTTTTATTTTTTTTTAATTTTTTATTTTTTATAAACATATATTTTTATCCCCAGGGATACAGGTCTGTGAATCACCAGGTTTACACACTTCACAGCACTCACCAAAGCACATACCCTCCCCAATGTCCATAATCCCACCCCCTTCTCCCAAACCCCCTCCCCCAAGCAACCCTCAGTTTGTTTTGTGAAATTAAGAGTCACTTATGGTTTGTCTCCCTCCCAATCCCATCTTGTTTCATTGATTCTTCTCCTACCCACTTAAGCCTCCATGTTGCATCACCAGTTCCTCATATCAGGGAGATCATATGATAGTTGTCTTTCTCTGCTTGACTTATTTCGCTAAGCATGATACGCTCTAGTTCCATCCATGTTGTCGCAAATGGCAAGATTTCATTTCTTTTGATGGCTGCATAGTATTCCATTGTGTATATATACCACATCTTCTTGATCCATTCATCTGTGGATGGACATCTAGGTTCTTTCCATAGTTTGGCTATTGTGGACATTGCTGCTATAAACATTCGGGTGCATGTGCCCCTTTGGATCACTACATTTGTATCTTTAGGGTAAATACCCAATAGTGCAATTGCTGGGTCATAGGGCAGTTCTATTTTCAACATTCTGAGGAACCTCCATGCTGTTTTCCAGAGTGGCTGCACCAGCTTGCATTCCCACCAACAGTGTAGGAGGGTTCCCCTTTCTCCACATCCTCGCCAGCATCTGTCATTTCCTGACTTGTTGATTTTAGCCATTCTGACTGGTGTGAGGTGATATCTCATTGTGGTTTTGATTTGTATTTCCCTGATGCCGAGTGATATGGAGCACTTTTTCATGTGTCTGTTGGCCATCTGGATGTCTTCTTTGCAGAAATGTCTGTTCATGTCCTCTGCCCATTTGTTGATTGGATTATTTGTTCTTTGGGTGTTGAGTTTGCTAAGTTCTTTATAGATTCTGGACACTAGTCCTTTATCTGATATGTCGTTTGCAAATATCTTCTCCCATTCTGTCAGTTGTCTTTTGATTTTGTTAACTGTTTCCTTTGCTGTGCAAAAGCTTTTGATTTTGATGAAATCCCAATAGTTCATTTTTTCCCTTGCTTCCCTTGCCTTTTGCGTTGTTCCTAGGAAGATGTTGCTGCGGCAGAGGTCGAAGAGGTTGCTGCTTGTGTTCTCCTCAAGGATTTTGATGGATTCCTTTCGCACATTGAGGTCCTTCATCCATTTTGAGTCTATTTTTGTGTGTGGTGTAAGGAAATGGTCCAATTTCATTTTTCTACATGTGGCTGTCCAATTTTCCCAGCACCATTTATTGAAGAGGCTGTCTTTTTTCCATTGGACATTCTTTCCTGCTTTGTCGAAGATGAGTTGACCATAGATTTGAGGGTCTATTTCTGGGCTCTCTATTCTGTTCCATTGATCTATGTGTCTGTTTTTGTGCCAGTACCATGCTGTCTTGATGATGACAGCTTTGTAATAGAGCTTGAAGTCCGGAATTGTGATGCCACCAACGTTGGCTTTCTTTTTCAATATCCCTTTGGCTATTCGAGGTCTTTTCTGGTTCCATATAAATTTTAGCATTATTTGTTCCATTTCTTTGAAAAAGATGGATGGTACTTTGATAGGAATTGCATTAAATGTGTAGATTGCTTTAGGTAGCATAGACATTTTCACAATATTTATTCTTCCAATCCAGGATCATGGAACATTTTTCCATTTCTTTGTGTCTTCCTCAATTTCTTTCATGAGTACTTTATAGTTTTCTGAGTATAGATTCTGTGTCTCTTTGGTTAGGTTTATTCCTAGATATCTTATGGTTTTGGATGCAATTGTAAATGGAATTGACTCCTTAATATCTCTTTCTTCTGTCTTGCTGTTGGTGTAGAGAAATGCAACTGATTTCTGTGCATTGATTTTATATCCTGACACTTTACTGAATTCCTGTATAAGTTCTAGCAGTTTTGGAGTGGAGTCTTTTGGGTTTTCCACATATAGTATCATATCATCTGCGAAGAGTGATAATTTGACTTCTTCTTTGCCGATTTGGATGCCTTTAATTTCCTTTTGTTGTCTGATTGCTGAGGCTAGGACCTCTAGTACTATGTTGAATAGCAGTGGTGATAATGGACATCCCTGCCGTGTTCCTGACCTTAGCGGAAAAGCTTTCAGTTTTTCTCCATTGAGAATGATATTTGCGGTGGGTTTTTCATAGATGGCTTTGATGATATTGAGGTATGTGCCCTCTATCCTTACACTTTGAAGAGTTTTGATCAGGAAGGGATGCTGTACTTTGTCAAATGCTTTTTCAGCATCTATTGAAAGTATCATATGGTTCTTGTTCTTTCTTTTATTGATGTGTTGTATCACATTGACTGATTTGCGGATGTTGAACCAACCTTGCAGCCCTGGAATAAATCCCACTTGGTCGTGGTGAATAATCTTTTTAATGTACTGTTGAATCCTATTGGCTAGTATTTTGTTGAGTATTTTCGCATCTGTGTTCATCAAGGATATTGGTCTATAGCTCTCTTTTTTGATGGGATCCTTGTCTGGTTTTGGGATCAAGGTGATGCTGGCCTCATAAAATGAGTTTGGAAGTTTTCCTTCCATTTCTATTTTTTGGAACAGTTTCAGGAGAATAGGAATTAGTTCTTCTTTAAATGTTTGGTAAAATCCCCCCGGGAAGCCATCTGGCCCTGGGCTTTTGTTTGTTTGGAGATTTTTAATGACTGTTTCAATCTCCTTACTGGTTATGGGTCTGTTCAGGCTTTCTATTTCTTCCTGGTTCAGTTGTGGTAGTTTATATGTTTCTAGGAATGCATCCATTTCTTCCAGATTGTCAAATTTATTGCCGTAGAGTTGCTCATAGTATGTTCTTATAATAGTTTGTATTTCTTTGGTGTTAGTTGTGATCTCTCCTCTTTCATTCATGATTTTATTTATTTGGGTCCTTTCTCTTTTCTTTTTGATAAGTCGGGCCAGGGGTTTATCAATTTTATTAATTCTTTCAAAGAACCAGCTCCTACTTTCGTTGATTTGTTCTATTGTTTTTTTGGTTTCTATTTCATTGATTTCTGCTCTGATCTTTATGATTTCTCTTCTCCTGCTGGGCTTAGGGTTTCTTTCTTGTTCTTTCTCCAGCTCCTTTAGGTGTAGGGTTAGGTTGTGTACCTGAGACCTTTCTTGTTTCTTGAGAAAGGCTTGTACCGCTATATATTTTCCTCTCAGGACTGCCTTTGTTGTGTCCCACAGATTTTGAACCGTTGTATTTTCATTATCATTTGTTTCCATGATTTTTTTCAATTCTTCTTTAATTTCCCGGTTGACCCATTCATTCTTTAGAAGGATGCTGTTTAGTCTCCATGTATTTGGGTTCTTTCCAAACTTTCTTTTGTGGTTGAGTTCTAGCTTTAGAGCATTGTGGTCTGAAAATATGCAGGGAATGATCCCAATCTTTTGATACCGGTTGAGTCCTGATTTAGGACCGAGGATGTGATCTATTCTGGAGAATGTTCCATGTGCACTAGAGAAGAATGTGTATTCTGTTGCTTTGGGATGAAATGTTCTGAATATATCTGTGATGTCCATCTGGTCCAGTGTGTCGTTTAAGGCCTTTATTTCCTTGCTGATCTTTTGCTTGGATGACCTGTCCATTTCAGTGAGGGGAGTGTTAAAGTCCCCTACTATTATTGTATTGTTGTTGATGTGTTTCTTTGATTTTCTTATTAATTGGTTTATATAGTTGGCTGCTCCCACGTTGGGGCATAGATATTTAAAATTGTTAAATCTTCTTGTTGGACAGACCCTTTGAGTATGATATAGTGTCCTTCCTCATCTCTTATTATAGTCTTTGGCTTAAAATCTAATTGATCTGATATAAGGATTGCCACTCCTGCTTTCTTCTGATGTCCATTAGCATGGTAAATTCTTTTCCACCCCCTCACTTTAAATCTGGAGGTGTCTTCGGGCTTAAAATGAGTTTCTTGGAGGCAACATATAGATGGGTTTTGTTTTTTTATCCATTCTGATACCCTGTGTCTTTTGACAGGGGCATTTAGCCCATTCACATTCAGGGTAACTATTGAGAGATATGAATTTAGTGCCATTGTATTGCCTGTAAGGTGACTGTTATTGTATATGGTCTCTGTTCCTTTCTGATCTACCACTTGTAGGCTCTCTCTTTGCTTAGAGGACCCCTTTCAATATTTCCTGTAGAGCTGGTTTGGTATTTGCAAATTCTTTCAGTTGTTGTTTGTCCTGGAAGCTTTTAATCTCTCCTTCTATTTTCAATGATAGCCTAGCTGGATATAGTATTCTGGGCTGCATGTTTTTCTCGTTTAGTGCTCTAAAAATATCATGCCAGCTCTTTCTGGCCTGCCAGGTCTCTGTGGATAAGTCAGCTGCCAATCTAATATTTTTACCATTGTATGTTACAGACTTCTTTTCCCGGGCTGCTTTCAGGATTTTCTCTTTGTCACTAAGACTTGTAAATTTTACTATTAGTTGACGGGGTGTGGGCCTATTCTTATTGATTTTGAGGGGCGTTCTCTGAACCTCCTGAATTTTGATGCTCGTTCCCTTTGCCATATTGGGGAAATTCTCCCCAATAATTCTCTCCAGTATACCTTCTGCTCCCCTTTCTCTTTCTTCTTCTTCTGGAATCCCAATTATTCTAATGTTGTTTCGTCTTAGGTTGTCACTTATCTCTCGAATTCTCCCCTCGTGGTCCAGTAGCTGTTTGTCCCTCTTTTGCTCAGCTTCCTTATTCTCTGTCATTTGGTCTTCTATATCACTAATTCTTTCTTCTGCCCCATTCATCCTAGCAGTGAGAGCCTCCATTTTTGATTGCACCTCATTAATAGCTTTTTTGATTTCAGCTTGGTTAGATTTTAGTTCTTTTATTTCTCCAGAAAGGGCTTTTATATCTCTCGAGAGGGTTTCTCTAATATCTTCCATGCCTTTTTCGAGCCCGGCTAGAACCTTGAGAATTGTCATTCTGAACTCTAGATCTGACATATTACCGATGTCTGTATTGATTAGGTCCCTAGCCTTCGGTACTGCCTCTTGTTCTTTTTTTTGTGTTGAATTTTTACGTCTTGTCATTTTGGCCAGATAAGAGTAAATGAAGGGGCAAGTAAAATACTAAAAGGGTGGCAACAACCCCAGGAAAATATGCTTTAACCAAATTAGAAGAGATCCAAAATCGTGAGTGGGGAGAAAGGGGATAAAAAGAGGTTCAAAAAGAAATAAAGAAAAAAGAAAAGAAAAAAAAAGAAAAGAAAAAAAATTTTTTTTAAAAAAGAAAACACCTGAGAAAAATGTAAAAAAGAAAATATATATATATTAGATAAACTAGTAAAAAATCGTTAAAAAAGAAAAAGGTAACAGTTAAAAAAAAATTTTTTTACCCGAAGGCGAGAAGAAAAAAAAAAAAAAATGAAAAAGAAAAAATTAAATTAACTGCAAGACTAAAAAAAATCACAGGAAAAAAGCCATGAGTTCCATGCTTGGCTTTCTCCTCCTCTGGAATTCTGCTGCTCTCCTTGGTATTGAAACCGCACTCCTTGGTAGGTGAACTTGGTCTCGGCTGGATTTCTTGTTGATCTTCTGTGGGAGGGGCCTGTTGTAGTGATTCTCAAGTGTCTTTGCCCCAGGCGGAATTACACCGCCCTTACCCGGGGCCGGGGTGAGTAATCCGCTCGGGTTTGCTTTCAGGAGCTTTTGTTCCCTGAGCACTTTCCGTAGAGTCCGGAGGACGGGAATACAAATGGCGGCCTCCTGGTCTCCGGCCCGGAGGAGCCGAGAGCCCAGGGCCCCACTCCTCAGTGCGCCCTCAGAGAACAGCGCCCAGTTACTCCCGTCTGCCTGACCTCCGGCCGCGCTCCAAGCTCACCGAGCCTGCGACCGGTTCAAGGTAACACCGAGCTGCGAGCTTACTGTCGGCTCTGTCTCTGCAGCCGGCTTTCCTGTTCCAATACCCGCAAGCTCTGCGACACTCAGACACCCCCGATCCTTCTGTGACCCTGCGGGACCTGAGGCCACGCTGACCCCGCGTGGGCTTCGCCCCGGTTTAGCCTCTGGAGCGATGTCCCTCAGCGGAACAGACTTTTAAAAGTCCTGATTTTGTGCGCGGTTGCTCCGCTGCTTGCCAGGAGCCGGCCCCTCCCCCCGGGGTCTATCTTCCCGTCGCTTTGGATTCACTTCTCCGCCGGTCCTACCTTTCAGAAAGTGGTTGTTTTTCTGTTTCTAGAATTGCTGTTCTTCTTCTCTTCGATCTGCCGATGGATTTTCAGGTGTTTGCAATCTTTAGATAAGCTATCTAGCTGATCTCCGGCTAGCTGAAGCAGTCTCAGCTTGCTACTTCTCCGCCATCTTGACTCCTCCCGAACATTCTTTTTTTAAAACAGAAAAGGAAAATAAAAGTTTACCGTAATACTGTCATCCAGGTTACCCTCTTTGACATTTCTATTTTTTCATTTTTTATTTTCTATTTTTACTTATTGTATACTTCTGCAGAAAAACTTGTTATTTTACTTACTGTAGACTTCTGCAGAAAAACTCTACCTGTGTCTGCCTTTTACAAATGTGGCTACCTTTTTTTCTTTGTTTGTTTTGTTTTTTTAAATTCACATAACAATTAAATCATGTGGTATTTGTCTTTCTCTTACTTGTTTCACTTACTATTTTCACCTCTACCTCTTCTACCTTTACTTGTAAGAATACATTCCAAAGGAGATGCCAACCACGTGCTGTTGCCAATAGCTCATTTTTTTTCTTCTGCTCAGCTTTGCTTTTTATTTTTTATATCTTGCTTTTGAAAAAATATTTATTCGAGTATAATTAATACACTGGGTTATTATTATATGAATTCCAGGTGTATAATGTCTGAACTCAACAATTCTATTCATCACTAAGATATCATCAAGATATGTATACTGTAAATCCCTCTTATTTTACCCACCCCCTACTGACCTCCTCTTAGCAACCACTGGTTTCTTCTCTGTATTTCAGAGGTTATAGTTTGGTCTCCTTCTTCTTTGTTTTGTTTCATAAGATACACATATGAGTGAAATCATATGGTATTTTCCTATCTCTACTTATTTCACTTAGCATTATTTTTTATTGATTTTTTTGTTATGTTATGTTAGTCACCATTAGTTCCCAACGTAGTGCTCCATGATACATCATTTGCACACAATACCCAGGGCTCCTTGAGATACTTGCCATACTTAATACCCACTACCAAGCTAACCCATCCCACCACACCTCTTCCCTCTGAAACCCTCAATTTGTTTCCCAGAGTCCATAATCTCTCATGGTTCACCTCCTCTCTTATTTGCTCCACTTCATTTTTCCCTTCCTTTTTCTAATGTCCTCCATGTTACTCCTTATGTTACACATATAAGTGAATCATATGATAATTGTCTTTCTCTGCTTAAATTATTTCACTTAGCATAATCCTCTCCAATTCCATCCATGTCAATGCAAAGGTTGGATATTCATCCTTTCTGATGATTGAGTAATATTCCATTGTACATAAAGACCACATCTTTATCCATTTGCCTATTGAAGGGCATCTTGGTTCTTTCCACAGTTCAGGTATTGTGAACATTGCTTCTATGAAAATAAGCTTCTTTTCACTACATCTGTATCTTTGAAGTATATACCCAGTAGTACAATTGATGGATCATAGGTTAGCTCTATTTTTAATTTTCTGAGGAACCTCCATACTGTTTTCCAAAGTGTCTGTATTAACTTGCATTCCCACCCACAGTGTAAGAGGGTTTCCCTTTCTCCATATCCTCTCCAACATTTGTCATTTCCTGCCTTTTTAATTTTGGCCATTCTAACTGGGGAAAGGTGGTATCTCGATGTGGTTTTGATTTGAATTTCCCTGATGGCTAACGATTAACATTTTTTCTCGTGTCTGTTAGTCATTTGTATGCCTCCTTTGGAGAAGAGTATGTTCATGTCTTCTGCCCATTTTTTGATCTAATTATTTATTTTTTGGGTATTGAGTTTGGGAAGTTCTTTATAGATATTGGATACCAGCCCTTTATATGTAGTGTCATTTTCAAATATCTTCTCACATTCCGTAGGCTTCCTTTTTGTTTTGTTGACTATTTCCTTTGCTGTACAGAGACTTTTTATTATGATGAAGTCCCAAAGTTCATTTTTGCCTTTGTTTCCCTTCCTTTGGAGATGTGAAAGAAGCTGCTGTGGCTCATGTTGAAGAGGTTACTGCCTCTGTTCTCCTCTAGGATTTTGATGGATTCTTGTATCACACTGAGTTCTTTCATTCATTTAGAGTTTATCCTTGTGTATGGTGTAAGAGAATGGCCAAGTTTCATTATTCTGTATATAGCTGTCCAATTTTCCCAGCACCATTTATTTGAGACTTTTTTTTCCCACTGGATATTCTTTCCTGCTTGATCGATGATTAGTTGATCATAGAGTTGAGGATCTATATCTGGACTCTCTATTCTGTTCCATTGATCTATGTTTCTGTTTTTGTACCAGCACTATGCTGTCTTGGTGATCACAGCTTTGTAATATAGCTTGAAATCAAGCAACATGATGCCTCCAGCTTTGTTTTTCTTTTTTAACATTTCCTTCGTGATTTGGGATCTTTTCTGGTCCCGTACATATTTTAAGATTGTTTATTCCAGCTCTCTGAAAAATGTCATTGGTATTTTGATTGGGATGACATTGAAAGTATAGATTTCTCTGGCCAGAACAGACATTTGAAAAATGTTTAATATTCCAATTCATGTGCATGGAATGTTTTACCATCCTTTTGAGTCTTTTTCAAATTTTTTCATAAGTGTTTTGTAGTTTCTAGAGTATAGATCCTTTACCTCCTTTTTTGGGGTTATTCCAAGGTGGCTTATAGTTTTTGTTGCTATTGTAAATGGCATCAACTCCCTAATTTCTCCTTGTACAGTTACATTGTTAGTATATAAGAAAGCAACTGATTCCTGTGCATTGGTTTTGTATCCTGCCACTTTATTGAATTGCTATATGAGTTTTAGTAATTTGGGGGTGGAGTCTTTCGGGTTTTCCACATAAGGTATCATGTCTTCTGCAAGAAGAGAGTTTGATTTCTTCTTTGCCAGTTTGAATGCCTTTTTTTTTCTTTTTGTTTTCTGATTGCTGTTGCTAGGACTTCTAGTACTGTGTTGCACTATAGTGACAAGAGTGTGCATCCTTGTGTTCCTGATATTTTCCCCATTGAGAATTATATTTGCTCTGGACTTTTCATAGATGGTTTTTATGAATTTGAGGAATGTTCCCTCTTGTCACTCAGCATTATAAGCTCTACGTCCATCCATGTTGTTGCAAATGATGGAATTTCATTCTTTCTTAGTCTGAGTAATAATTCTGTGTGTGTGTGTGTGTGTGTGTGTGTGTGTGTACACATACATACATACATACATATTTCATCCATCGAGGTATGGACAGAGACTTGGGTAACTTCCACATCGTGGCTATTATAAATAATGCTGTAGGATGCATGAAAAAATTTTCATCATTAGCCATCAGGGAATTTCAAATTAAAAGAAGCTGCATTGAGATACCACCTTACACCAATTAGGATGGCAAAAATTAAGGCAGAAAACAACAAATGCAGGAGAGGATATGAAGAAAAGGGAACCCTCTCACAGTGTTGGTGGGAATGCAAGTTAGTACAGACACTTTGGAAAACAGTACGGAGGTTCCTCAGAAAATTAAAAATAGAGCTACCCTATGACCCAGCAAATGCACTACTGGGTATATACTTCAAAGATACATATGTAGTGAAAAGAAGGACCATCGGTACCCCAGTGTTCACAGGAGAAATGGCCACAATCACCAAACTGTGGAAAGAGCCATTCAATAGATGAATGGATAAAAAAGATTTGGTCCATATATAGAATAGAATATTACTCAGCCGTCAGAATGGAGGAATACCCAACTTTTGCATCAGCATAGATGGGACTGGAGGAGATTATAGTGAATGAAATAAGTGAAGCAGAGAAATCCCATTATCATATGGTTTCACTTACTTGTAGAACATAAGGAATAACATCGATGACAGTAGGAGAAGGAAAGGAAAAGTGAAGGGGGGTAAATCGGAGGTGGAGATGAACCATGAGTGACTGGGAACTCCAAGAAACAAACTGAGGGTTTTGGAGGGGAGGGGAGGGGCATGGGGGTGGGGCATGGGTTTGCAGTGATGGATATAAAGGAGGGCATGTATTGCACAGAGCACTGGGTGTTATACATAAACTGTGGATCTTGGAACACTACATCAAAAACTAATGGTGTATTGTATGGTGACTGACATAATACAATAAAAAATAAAAAATAAGAAAATAAAATCGATACCCCCTAAAATAAATAAATAATGCTGCAGTAAACATAGGGGCATGTTTATCTTTTTCAATTAGTGTTTTCATTTTCTTTAGGTAAATACCCAGTATAGAATTTCTGGATCATATGGTAATTCTGTTCTTAATTTTTTGAGGAATCTCCACATTGTCTTTCACAGTGGTTACAACTATTTGCATTCCCACCAACAGTACACAAAGATTCTTTATTCTCCACATCATTTGTTGTTGTACCAACACTTGTTTTTCCTTCACTTTTTATTTTAGCCATTCTTACAGGTGTAAAGTGACAACTCAATGTGATCTTCATTTGCATTTCCCTGATGGTTATTAGTCATGTTGGGAATCTTCTCATGTGTCTCTTGACCATGTGTATGCTTTCCTTAAAAAAATGTCTATTAAGGTCCTCTGCTCATTTGTAAATCAGATTATTTGGTTTTTGGTGTTTATTTGTATATGTTATTTGTATATTATCTATATTTTTATATATTAATATATACAAAATATATATACCATATATAAAATAAGTATATATTTATCATATTTACTGCACATGTCATTTGCAAATATCTTCTTCCATTCTATGGGTTGTGTTTTTGTTTTGCTTAGTTTCCTTCACTGTACAAAAGCTTTTCTATTTTGGTGTAGTCCCGATAGCTTAATTTTGCTTTTGTTTACATTGTCAGAGGAGGCATATCTAAAAAAAATATTTCTATGGCTGATGTCAAAGAAATTGCTGCATGTGTTTTCTTATAACAGCTTTATGGCTTCAGGTCTTGCATTTAGGCTTTACTCCATTTTGAGTTTATTTTTGTGTATTATGTAAAAAAGTGGTCCAGTTTCATTATTTTACAGGTAGCTGTCCAGTTTTCCCAGCACCATTTATTGAAGAGACTGTTTTCCCCCATCATATGTATATTCCTGCCTCTTTTATTATAGGTTTATTTTTAAGTATGGCTTCATTTTTGCTTTCTCTTCTGTTCCATTGTTCTGTGTCTGTTTTTGCGCCAATACCATACTGTTGTGAATACTTCAGATTTGTAGTATATTCCAAAATCTGGGACTATGATACCTCCAGTTTTGTTTCTTTTCAAAGTTGTCTTGACAATGTGAGGTCTTTTATGATTCCATACAAATTTTAGGATAATTGTTCTAGCTCTGTGAAAAATGTTTTTGGTATTTTGATAGGGATTGCATCAAATCTGTAGATTGGTTTGAGTAGTGTGGATATTGGAATATTAATTCTTCCAATCCATGAGCATGGTATATCTTTCTATGTGTTTGTGTCCTCTTCAAATTTTTTCATCAAGTGTTTTATAGTTTTCAAGTATAGGTCTTTTACCTTTTTAGTTAAGTTTATTCTTAGGTATTTTATTATATTTTGCGCAATTATAAATGGGATTGTAGTCTTAATTTCTCTATATTCTACTTCATTATCAGTGTAGAGAAATGCAACAGATCTATGTATATTAATTTTGTGTGATGTGACCACTGAATTCATGAATTAGTTCTGCTATATTTTTGGCGGAGTCTTTAGAGTTTTTTATATGGTATTATTTTATCTGAAAATAGTGACAGTTTCACACCTTCCTTATCAATTTGGATCCCTTTTATTTCTTTTTGTTGTGTGTTATGGCTAGGACTTCCAGTACTATGTTGAATAAAATTGGTGAGAGTGGACATCCTGGTCTTGTTTCTGATCTTAGAAGAAAGATCTGTTTTTCATAATGATGCAATTAGTTGTGAGTTTTTTGCATACAACCATTATTATATTGAGATATGTTCCCTCTAAACCTACTTTGCCAAGAGTTATTTTTAATCATAAATGTATGTGGTACTTTGTCAAATGTCTTTTTGTGCATCTTTTGAGATCATCATATGGTGTTTATTCTTTCTTTTGTTAATGTGAGTTATCATGCTTATTGATTTGTGAATATTGGCCCCACTTCCATCCCCAAAATAAACCCCATTTGATTGTGGTGAATAGGTTTTTTTTTTAATATATTGCTGAATTTTGTTTGTTAATATTTTATTGAGGATTTTTACACCTATGTTCATCAGAATTATTGGCTATAGTTTTCTTTTTTCATAGTGCCTTTGTCTGGTTTGAATATCAGGGTAAATCCAGCATTATAGAATGAATTGAGAAACTTTCTTTTCTCTTCTATGTTTGGTAATAGTTTGAGAATAATGAGTATTAATTCTAATTGTTTGGTAGAATTCACCTGTGAATATATTTGCTTTTGGATGTTTTTTTGTTTGCAGTTTGTTGATTACTGATTCATTTTTGTTGCTAGTATTCTGTTCAAATTTTCTAATTCTTCCTGCTACTGTTTTGGAAGAGGAAGAATATAAAGGAATATAACTCCTTTATATTTTTGTGGTGATGGTTATTTTCCCTCCTTCCTTTCTGTTTTTATTTCCTCAGGTATTTTCTTCATGAGTATCTCTGACAGAGATACTGACTTTAATGAGTATCAATTTTGTTGATCCTTGCAAAGAATCAGCTTCTGGTTTCATTTTTATGTTCTATTTTTTGTTTTTATTTCTTTTATGTCTATTACAATCTTTATAATTTCCCTTCTTCTACTGGCTTGGGACTTTGTTTGATCTTCTTTCTTAGGTCTTTTAGAGGTAAGGTCAGCTGCTTTATTGAAGATTTTTCTTCCTTTGGGAATAATCCTGTATTGCTATAATCTTCCCTCATAAACAGGCTTTGCTGTATCCCAATAGATTGAACCATTACTTTTGCATTTTCAATTTTCTGCAAAAAAAACCCCTGCCAACACCATGTCTCCTGACCAGAGAGTTCTACAGGGCCTCAGTTCTGGTGGAGGTGGTGTCAAGTCTCATTTCAATTATTTTTTTTTTTTATTAAATTTATTTTTTATTTTCAGCATAACAGTATTCATTATTTTTCACCACACCCAGTGCTCCATGCAATTCGTGCCCTTTATAATACCCACCACCTAGTACCCCAACCTCCCACCCCCCACCCCTGTCAAGTCTCATTTCAAAATGACACCAGAGCACACCTAGTAAAAAGTTGCCACATTCAGGCCAGGGACCAAACACTGCTCACACCAGACAAGGAGAACTTCTGCAGACAACTTGCCTGAAGGATGGAACAGCCAAAACACAATGGCAGAGCACATGCAGGACAGATCAGAGATATACCCCGAAGTGCCTGACCCTGGGCAGTACATAACCGCTTCTTCATAAAGCCATCACTTTGAGGAGAAGGAGACATAAATGGCTATTCCAACACACACAAGAAGGAAGAGACATAAACAAAATGTAAAAATGGAGGAATTTATCCCAAATGAAAGAACAAGATAAGGGTACTACCAGAGATCTAAGTGAAACAGATATAGGTAACATTCCTGATAATGAACAAATGAATTTGTTTGTTTGGTTTTAGATTTTACTTTTAAGTTTTTAGTTTTTATTTAAATTCAAGTAATTCCAGTATAATATTAGTTTCAGGTGTATAACAGAGTGTCTATTCATCACTTATGTACAACACCCTGTACTCACCACAAGCACACTCCTTAATCACCATCACCTATTAACCCCCCACACCTCCCCTTTGGTAACCATGCGTTTGTTCTCTACACTTAAGAGGGGTGTTTCTTGGCTTCCCTTTATCTTTTTTCCCCAAATATTCATTTATTGCCTTCCATAACTTCCACATATGAATGAAATCATATGGTATTTTGTCTTTCTCTGACATACTATGCTTACCATAAAACTCTCTAGCTCCATCGTGTTTTTGAAAATGGCAATATTTCATCTTTTTTATAGCTGAGTGTATTCCATTGTATATAAATACCATGTCTTTGTTATCTGTTCGTCAGTCAATGAACCTGTGGCCTCTCTCTATAATTTGACTCTTGTTGATAATGCTGATATAAATATTAAGGTTCACATATCCCTACGACTCAGTATTTTTGTATCCTTTGGATAAATAGCTAGTAGTGTAATTCCTGGATCTTAGAGTAGTTCTAATTTTTAATGTTTTGAGGAACCTCTGTACTGTTTTGCACAGTGGCTGCACCAATTTGCACTCCCATAAACAATATAGGAGGGTTCCCCTTACTCTGCATCCTCGCCAATATCTGTTGTTTCCTGTGTTAATTTTAGCCATTATATCTCCTGTGAGGTGATTCTCATTGTAGTTTTGATTTGCAGTTTTTGATTTGATTTGTATTCTATGACTGCTAAATTCATATATAGGTTCTAGCAGTATTTTGGTGGAACCTTCAGGGTTTTCTATATATAGTATCATGTCATCTGCAAATAGTGGAAGCTTTACTTGTTCCTTGCTGATTTTATTTTATTTTTGTTGTCTCACTGCTGTGGCTAGGACTCCCAGTACTATGTTAAATGCAAGTAGTAAGACTATATATGCCTGTTTTTTTCCTGAATATAGAGAAAAAATTCTTAGTTTTTCCCCATTAAGGATATTAGCTGTGCATTTTTCATATGGACCCTTTATTATGTTGAGGTATATACCCTCTAGGATTACTTTATTGGGTGTTTTTATCATGGATTGATGTTGTGCTTGGTCAAATCTTTTTCATGTATCTATTGAAGTGGTAATAAGATACTTATCCATCTTTTTAGAAATGGGCTTTATCACATGGAATAATTTGCATATATTGAACCATCCTAGCAATCCAGGAATAAATCCCACATGATGGTGCTAAATCATTTTTTTTTAAGATTTTATTTATTTGTCAGAGAGAGAGCGCGAGCGAAAGTGAGCACAGGCAGACAGAGTGGAAGGCAGAGTCAGAGGGAGAAGCAGGCTCCCTGTGGAGCAAGGAGCCCGATGTGGGACTCGATCCCAGGACGCTGGGATCATGACCTGAGCCGAAGGCAGCTGCTTAACCAACTGAGCCACCCAGGCGTCCCGGTGCTAAATCATTTTTTAAAAGATTTTATTTATCTATTTGACAGATAGAGATCACAAGTAGGCAGAGAGGCATGCAGAGAGAGAGAGAGAGAGGAGGAAGCAGGCTCCCTGCTGAGCAGAGAGCCTGATGGGGGGCTCGATCCCAGAACCCTGAGATCATGACCTGAGCTGAAGGCAGAGGCTTAACCCACTGAGCCACCCAGGTGCCCTGCTAAGTCATTTTTTGATACATTGTTGGATTCAGCTTGCCAGTACTTAATATAAAATGTTTTAATTGTGTTCATCTCATTGTCTGGTTTTGGTATCATGGTAGTGCCAGCATCATAGAAGGAATTTCAAAGTTTACTTTTCCTATTTCTTAGAATAGATGAAATGATTGGCAGAATTCTCCCATGAAGCCATAGGATCCTGGAGTTTTTGTTCAGAAGTCTTGTTTTTAAATATTTTATATTTTTAATTTTGATCATTTAATTAATTAATTAATTAATCTATTTATTTAATTATTTTTGCTTAGTCTATGTATAGTACATCATTAGTTTTTGATGTAGTGTTCAGCAGTTTATTAGTTGCATATAACACCCAGTGCTCATCACAACACATGCCCTCCTTAATATCCATTATACAGTTACCCCCTCTTCTTCAACCCTCTCCCTTCTGTAACCCTCAGTTTATTTCCAGGAGTCCAGAGTCTCTCATGGTTTGTCTCCCTCTCTGAGTTCTCCCCATTCAGATATCCCACCCTTCCCCTGTGGTCCTCCATGCTATTCCTTATTTTCCACATATGAGTGAAACCATACGATAATTGTCTTTCTCTGTTTGACGTATTTAACTTAACACAGTCCCCTCCAGTTTCATCCACGTTGATTCAAATGGTGGGTATTCATCCTTTATGATAGCTGAATATTATTCCACTATATATATGAACCATATTTTTATCCATTCATCCATTGAAGGACATCTTGGCTCCTTCCACAGTTTGGCTATTGTTGAGATTTCTGCAATGAACATTGGGGTTAAGGTGCCCCTTCTTTTCACTGCATCTCTCTCTTTGGGATAAATACTTAGTAGTGCAACTGCTGGGCCATAAGGTAGCTCTATTTTTAACTTACTGAGGAACCTCCCTATTGTTTTTGAGGGTGGCTGTACCAGCTTACATTCCTACCAATAGTATAAGAGGGTTCCCTTTTTTCACATCCTCACCAACACTTATTGTTTCCTGTCTTGTTAATTTTTGCCATTCAAACTGGTGTAAAGTGGTTTCACATTGTGGTTTTGATTTGTATTTCCCTGATGGTTGGTGATGTTGAATATTTTTTCTGTGTCTGTTAACCATTTATATATCTTTAGAGAAGTGTCTATTCATGTCTTCTACCCATTTCTTGACTGAGTTGTTTGTTTTTTGAGTGTTGAGTTTGATAAGTTCTATATAGATCTTAGATACCAGCCCTTTATTTTGAAATGGCATTAGCAAATATCTTCTCCCATGCTATGGGCTGCCTCTTAGTTTTGCTGAGTGTTTTCTTGTTGTGCAGAAGGTTTTTTTTTTTTTTTCTTTTTTTCTTTGATGAAGTCCCAAGTCGTCCATTTTTGCTTTTATTTCCCTTTCCTTTAGAGATGGGTCTTTAAAGAAGTTTCTGTGCACACTGTCAAAGAGGCTGCTGCCTATGTACTCACCCAGGATTTTGTTGGATTCCTGTCTTGAATTGATGTCTTATATCCATTTTGATTTTATCTTTGTGTATGGTATAAGAGAATGGTCCAGTTTCATTCTTCTGAATGTGGCTGTCCAGTTTTCCTGACACCATTTATTGAAGAGACTTTTTTTTTTTTTTCCATTGGGTGTTTTTTCCTGCTTTGTTGAAGATTAGTTGACCGTAGAGTTGAGGGTCCATTTCTGTGGTCTCTAATATATCTGTTTCTGTGCCAGTAGCATGCTGTCTTGATCACAACATTTTAATGTAGCTTAAAGTCAGGCAGTGTGATACCCCCAGATATGGTTTTCTTTTTCAACATTCGCCTGGCAATTTGTGTCTTTTCTGGTTCCATACAAATTTTAGAATTGTTTTTTCAAGCTATGTGGAAAATGTTGAAATCATTTTGATAGAGATTGCATTGAAAGTGTAGCTTGGGGCACCTGGGTGACTCAGAGGGTTAAGCCTTTGCCTTCAGTTCAGGTCGTGATCTCAGGGTCCTGGGATCAAGCCCCATATCAGGCTCTCTGCTCACCAGGGAGCCTTCTTCCCCCCTTTCTCTGCTAGCCTGCTGTGATCTCTCTCTCTCTCTCTCTCTGTGTCAAGTAAATAAATATTTTTTAAAAAAGAAAGTGTAGCTTGCTGTGGGGCACGAGAGACATTTTAACAATATTTATTCTTCCAATCTGTGAGCATGGAAGTTTTTCCATATTTTTGTGTCTTCTTTCACTTCTTTCACAACTTTTCTGTAGTTTCTAGAGTAATGATCTAGATCTCTTTGGTTAGGTTTATTACTAGGTATCTTATGGTTTTTGGTGTTATTGTGAATGGAATCGATTCCTTTCTTCAGTTACATTGTTAATATATAGAAATGAAATTTATTTCTCTAAATTGATTTTATATCCTGCCATGTTGCTGAATTGATATATGGGTTCTAGTAACTTGGGTGTGGAGTCTTCTTTGTTTTCCATGTAGAGTATCATGTCATCGGGGAAGAGAGAGAGTTTGAATTCTTTCCAATTTGAATACTTTTTATTTCTTTTTTTCTTGTCTGATTGCTGAAGCTAAGACTTGTAGTGCTATGTTAAACCACAATAGTGAGAGTGGGCATCCCTGTCGTATTTCTGACATTAAAGGAAAAGCTCTCAGTTTTTCCCCCATTGAGAATGATATTTACTGTATGCTTTTCATAGTTGACTTTTATGATATCGAGGTATGTTCCCTCATCCCTTTACTGTGGGGAGTTTTAATCAGGAAAAGATGCTGTATTTTGTCAAATGCTTTTTTTCTTTTCTTTTATTAATGTGCTTTATCACATTAATTGATTTATAGCTGTTGAACCACCCTTGAATCTGAGGAATAAATC
Organism: Mustela nivalis; assembly: GCF_964662115.1. NCBI lineage: Eukaryota > Metazoa > Chordata > Mammalia > Carnivora > Mustelidae > Mustela > Mustela nivalis. The sequence continues at coordinate 74,563,762 of NC_139040.1, forward strand.
CCACCTGGTCATGGTGAATGATCTTTTTAATGTACTCTTGGACCTATTGGCTAAGATCTTGTTGAGTATTTTGGCATCCATCCCCATCAGGGATACTGGGCAGAAATTCTCCTTTTTGTTGGGGTCTCTTTCTGGTTTGGGGATCAGGGTAATGCTGGCCTCAGAGAATGAGTTTGAGTCCTTCTATTTCTATTTTTTGAAACAGTTTCAGTAGAATAGGTATGATGTCTTATTTAAATGTTTAGAAGGATTCTCTGAGGAAGGCCATCTGGCCGTGGAATCTTGTTTTGGGGGAGGCTTTTAATTACTACCTTAATGTCCTTGCTGGTTATTGATCTATTTAGATTGTCTATTTTTTCCTGTTTCAATTTTGGTAGACTATAGGTTTCCAGGAATGTGTCCATTTCTTCTAGATTGCTTAATTTCTTGACATGTAGTTGCTGGTTATAATTTATAATAATTGTTTCTATTTCCTGGGTGCTACTCATAGTCTCTTCTCTTTCATTCACGAGTTTACTAATTTGGGTCCTTTCCCTTTTCTTTTGGTTAAGTCTGGCCATATATTCATCAATCTTATTAATTCTTTCAAAGACCTAACTTCTACTTTTGTTGATCTGTTCTACTGTTTTTCTGGTTTCTATTTCATTGTTTTCTGCTCTAAACTTTATTATTTCTCTTCTGCTTGGTTTAGACCTTTTATGCTGTTCTGTCTTCTGGTTCTTTAGGTGTAAGTTTAGCTTGTTCATTTTGGATTTTCCTGCTTTTTTGAATGAGGCTTGGATGGCTATGTATTTTCCTATTTGGATTGCCTTTGCAGTATCCCATAGGTTTTGAAAGAATGTGTTTTCATTCTCATGAGTTTCAGTAACTTAAATTCTTCTTAGATTTCTTGGTTGAGCCAATCATTCTTTAGCAGGATGCTTTTTAACTTCCAGGTGTTTGAATTCCTTCCAAACTTCTTCTTCTGGTTGAGTTCCAGTTTCACAGGACTGTGGTCTGAAAATATGCAACAATCAATCTCAGTCTTTTGGTATTGGTTGACACCTGATTTGTAATGCAGTATGTGGTCTATTACGGAAAAAGTTCCATGTGCCTTCAAGAAAATGAGTATTCTGTTGTTTTAGGATGAAATGTTCTATATGTATCTACAAAGTCTGTCTGGTCCAAGATGTCATTCACAGCTCTTATTTCTTTATTGCTCTTCTGCTTAGTTGATCTGTCCATTGCTGTGAGTGTTGTGTTGAGGTCTCCTATTATTATCTTACTACTATCTGTATGTTTCCTTATTTTGGTTATTAATTTGTTTACATAACTGTCTGATCCCATGTTTGGGGTGCATATATTTATAATTGTTAGATCTTCTTGTTGAAAAGAACTTTTAGGTATGATAAAGTATCCCTCTACATCTCTTACTATGGTCTTTCATTTAAAATCTAACCAAGTTGAAATCAAAAAAGGTATTAATGAGGTGCAATCAAAAATGGAGGCTCTAACTGCTAGGATAAATGAGGCAGAAGAAAGAATTAGTGATATAGAAGACCAAATGACAGAGAATAAAGAAGCTGAGCAAAAGAGGGACAAACAGCTACTGGACCACGAGGGGAGAATTCGAGAGATAAGTGACACCATAAGACGAAACAACATTAGAATAATTGGGATTCCAGAAGAAGAAGAAAGAGAGAGGGGAGCAGAAGGTATACTGGAGAGAATTATTGGGGAGAATTTCCCCAATATGGCAAAGGGAACGAGCATCAAAATTCAGGAGGTTCAGAGAACGCCCCTCAAAATCAATAAGAATAGGCCCACACCCCGTCACCTAATAGTAAAATTTACAAGTCTCAGTGACAAAGAGAAAATCCTGAAAGCAGCCCGGGAAAAGAAGTCTGTAACATACAATGGTAAAAATATTAGATTGGCAGCTGACTTATCCACAGAGACCTGGCAGGCCAGAAAGAGCTGGCATGATATTTTTAGAGCACTAAACGAGAAAAACATGCAGCCCAGAATACTGTATCCAGCTAGGCTATCATTGAAAATAGAAGGAGAGATTAAAAGCTTCCAGGACAAACAACAACTGAAAGAATTTGCAAATACCAAACCAGCTCTGCAGGAAATATTGAAAGGGGTCCTCTAAGCAAAGAGAGAGCCTACAAGTGGTAGATCAGAAAGGAACAGAGACCATATACAATAACAGTCACCTTACAGGCAATACAATGGCACTAAATTCATATCTCTCAATAGTTACCCTGAATGTGAATGGGCTAAATGCCCCTGTCAAAAGACACAGGGTATCAGAATGGATAAAAAAACAAAACCCATCTATATGTTGCCTCCAAGAAACTCATTTTAAGCCCGAAGACACCTCCAGATTTAAAGTGAGGGGGTGGAAAAGAATTTACCATGGCTAATGGACATCAGAAGAAAGCAGGAGTGGCAATCCTTATATCAGATCAATTAGATTTTAAGCCAAAGACTATAATAAGAGATGAGGAAGGACACTATATCATACTCAAAGGGTCTGTCCAACAAGAAGATTTAACAATTTTAAATATCTATGCCCCAACGTGGGAGCAGCCAACTATATAAACCAATTAATAACAAAATCAAAGAAACACATCAACAACAATACAATAATAGTAGGGGACTTTAACACTCCCCTCACTGAAATGGACAGGTCATCCAAGCAAAAGATCAGCAAGGAAATAAAGGCCTTAAACGACACACTGGACCAGATGGACATCACAGATATATTCAGAACATTTCATCCCAAAGCAACAGAATACACATTCTTCTCTAGTGCACATGGAACATTCTCCAGAATAGATCACATCCTCGGTCCTAAATCAGGACTCAACCGGTATCAAAAGATTGGGATCATTCCCTGCATATTTTCAGACCACAATGCTCTAAAGCTAGAACTCAACCACAAAAGGAAGTTTGGAAAGAACCCAAATACATGGAGACTAAACAGTATCCTTCTAAAGGATGAATGGGTCAACCGGGAAATTAAAGAAGAATTGAAAAAAATCATGGAAACAAATGATAATGAAAATACAACGGTTCAAAATCTGTGGGACACAATAAAGGCAGTCCTGAGAGGAAACTATATAGCGGTACAAGCCTTTCTCAAGAAACAAGAAAGGTCTCAGGTACACAACCTAACCCTACACCTAAAGGAGCTGGAGAAAGAACAAGAAAGAAACCCTAAGCCCAGCAGGAGAAGAGAAATCAAAAAGATTAGAGCAGAAATCAATGAAATAGAAACCAAAAAAACAATAGAAAAAATCAACGAAAGTAGGAGCTGGTTCTTTGAAAGAATTAATAAAATTGATAAACCCCTGGCCCGACTTATCAAAAAGAAAAGAGAAAGGACCCAAATAAATAAAATCATGAATGAAAGAGGAGAGATCACAAGTAACACCAAAGAAATACAAACTATTATAAGAACATACTATGAGCAACTCTACGGCAATAAATTCGACAATCTGGAAGAAATGGATGCAGTCCAAGAAACATATAAACTACCACAACTGAACCAGGAAGAAATAGAAAGCCTGAACAGACCCATAACCAGTAAGGAGATTGAAACAGTCATTAAAAATCTCCAAACAAACAAAAGCCCAGGGCCAGATGGCTTCCCGGGGGAATTCTACCAAACATTTAAAGAAGAACTAATTCCTATTCTCCTGAAACTGTTCCAAAAAATAGAAATGGAAGGAAAACGTCCAAACTCATTTTATGAGGCCAGCATCACCTTGATCCCAAAACCAGACAAGGATCCCACCAAAAAAGAGAGCTATAGACCGATATCCTTGATGAACACAGATGCGAAAATACTCAACAAAATACTAGCCAATAGGATTCAACAGTACATTAAAAAGATTATTCACCAGGACCAAGTGGGTTTTATTCCAGGGCTGCAAGGTTGGTTCAACATCCGCAAATCAGTCAATGTGATACAACACATCAATAAAAGAAAGAACAAGAACCATATGATACTTTCAATAGATGCTGAAAAAGCATTTGACAAAGTACAGCATCCCTTCCTGATCAAAGCTCTTCAAAGTGTAGGGATAGAGGGCACATACCTCAATATCATCAAAGCCATCTATGAAAAACCCACCGCAAATATCATTCTCAATGGAGAAAAACTGAAAGCTTTTCCGCTAAGGTCAGGAACACGGCAGGGATGTCCATTATCACCACTACTATTCAACATAGTACTAGAGGTCCTAGCCTCAGCAATCAGACAACAAAAGGAAATTAAAGGCATCCAAATCGGCAAAGAAGAAGTCAAATTATCACTCTTCGCAGATGATATGATACTATATGTGGAAAACCCAAAAGACTCCACTCCAAAACTGCTAGAACTTATACAGGAATTCAGTAAAGTGTCAGGATATAAAATCAATGCACAGAAATCAGTTGCATTTCTCTACACCAACAGCAAGACAGAAGAAAGAGATATTAAGGAGTCAATCCCATTTACAATTGCATCCAAAACCATAAGATACCTAGGAATAAACCTAACCAAAGAGACACAGAATCTATACTCAGAAAACTATAAAGTACTCATGAAAGAAATTGAGGAAGACACAAAGAAATGGAAAAATGTTCCATGCTCCTGGATTGGAAGAATAAATATTGTGAAAATGTCTATGCTACCTAAAGCAATCTACACATTTAATGCAATTCCTATCAAAGTACCATCCATCTTTTTCAAAGAAATGGAACAAATAATGCTAAAATTTATATGGAACCAGAAAAGACCTCGAATAGCCAAAGGGATATTGAAAAAGAAAGCCAACGTTGGTGGCATCACAATTCCGGACTTCAAGCTCTATTACAAAGCTGTCATCATCAAGACAGCATGGTACTGGCACAAAAACAGACACATAGATCAATGGAACAGAATAGAGAGCCCAGAAATAGACCCTCAAATCTATGGTCAACTCATCTTCGACAAAGCAGGAAAGAATGTCCAATGGAAAAAAGACAGCCTCTTCAATAAGTGGTGCTGGGAAAATTGGACAGCCACATGTAGAAAAATGAAATTGGACCATTTCCTTACACCACACACAAAAATAGACCCAAAATGGATGAAGGACCTCAATGTGCGAAAGGAATCCATCAAAATCCTTGAGGAGAACACAGGCAGCAACCTCTTCGACCTCTGCCGCAGCAACATCTTCCTAGGAACAACGCAAAAGGCAAGGGAAGCAAGGGAAAAAATGAACTATTGGGATTTCATCAAAATCAAAAGCTTTTGCACAGCAAAGGAAACAGTTAACAAAATCAAAAGACAACTAACAGAATGGGAGAAGATATTTGCAAACGACATATCAGATAAAGGACTAGTGTCCAGAATCTATAAAGAACTTAGCAAACTCAACACCCAAAGAACAAATAATCCAATCAACAAATGGGCAGAGGACATGAACAGACATTTCTGCAAAGAAGACATCCAGATGGCCAACAGACACATGAAAAAGTGCTCCATATCACTCGGCATCAGGGAAATACAAATCAAAACCACAATGAGATATCACCTCACACCAGTCAGAATGGCTAAAATCAACAAGTCAGGAAATGACAGATGCTGGCGAGGATGTGGAGAAAGGGGAACCCTCCTACACTGTTGGTGGGAATGCAAGCTGGTGCAGCCACTCTGGAAAACAGCATGGAGGTTCCTCAGAATGTTGAAAATAGAACTGCCCTATGACCCAGCAATTGCACTATTGGGTATTTACCCTAAAGATACAAATGTAGTGATCCAAAGGGGCACATGCACCCGAATGTTTATAGCAGCAATGTCCACAATAGCCAAACTATGGAAAGAACCTAGATGTCCATCCACAGATGAATGGATCAAGAAGATGTGGTATATATACACAATGGAATACTATGCAGCCATCAAAAGAAATGAAATCTTGCCATTTGCGACAACATGGATGGAACTAGAGCATATCATGCTTAGCGAAATAAGTCAAGCAGAGAAAGACAACTATCATATGATCTCCCTGATATGAGGAAGTGGTGATGCAACATGGAGGCTTAAGTGGGTAGGAGAAGAATCAATGAAACAAGATGGGATTGGGAGGGAGACAAACCATAAGTGACTCTTAATCTCACAAAACAAACTGAGGGTTGCTGGGGGGAGGGGGTTTGGGAGAAGGGGGTGGGATTATGGACATTGGGGAGGGTATGTGCTTTGGTGAGTGCTGTGAAGTGTGTAAACCTGGTGATTCACAGACCTGTACCCCTGGGGATAAAAATATATGTTTATAAAAAAAAAAAAAAAAAAGAAAGGACAAATACCCAACTTTTGTAGCAACATGGACGGGAGTGGAAGAGATTATTATGCTGAGTGAAATAAGTCAAGCAGAGAGAGTCAATTATCATATGGTTTCACTTATTTGTGGAGCATAACAAATAGCATGGAGGACATGGGGAGTTAGAGAGGAGAAGGGAGTTGGGGGAAATTGGAAGGGGAGGTGAACCATGAGACACTATGGACTCTGAAAAACAATCTGAGGGTTTTGAAGGGGTGGGGGGTGGGAGGTTGGGGTACTAGGTGGTGGGTATTATAAAGGGCACGGATTGCATGGAGCACTGGGTGTGGTGAAAAATAATGAATACTGTTATGCTGAAAATAAAAAATAAATTAAAAAAAAATATATTGTAAAAAAAAAAAAAAAAAAAAAAACTTCCAAAAGTGAACCAGGAAGAAATTGACAACCTGAATAGACCAATATCTAGTAACGAGATTGAAGCGGTGATCAAAAATCTCCCAAAAACCAATTCTATCAAACTTTCAAAGAAGAAATAACACTTATTCTCCTGAAGCTGTTTCAAAAAATTGAAGCAGAAGGAAAACTTCCAGACTCTTTCTATTACGCCAGCATTACCCTGATCCCCAAACCAGGCAAAGACCCTACCAAAAAGGAGTATTTCAGACCAATATCACTGATGAATATGGATGCTAAGATTCTCAACAAGATCCCAGCAAACAGGATCCAACAGCCTCTGCCTTCAGCTCAGGTCATGATCTCAGGGTCCTGGGATTGAGCCCCGCATTGGGCTCTCTGCTCAGCAGGGAGCCTGCCTCCCCCTCTCTCTCTGCCTGCCTCACTGCCTACTTGTGATTTCTGTCTGTCAAATAAATAAATTTAAAAAAAAACCTTTAAAAAAAAAAAAAAAGATTATCCACCATGACCAGGTGGGATTCATTCTTGGGCTACAAGGATGGTTTAACATTCGCAAATCAATCAATGTGATAGAACAAATTAAGAGAAGTGAGAAGAACCACAAGGTCCTCTCAATCGATGCAGAAAAAGCATTTGACAAAATCCAGCATCCGTTCCTAATTAAAATGCTTCAAAGTGTAGGGATAGAGGGAACATTCCTGAACTTCATCAAATCTATCTATGAAAGACCCACAGCAAATATCATCCTCAATGGGAAAAAGCTTGCAGCCTTCCCGTTGAGATCAAGAACATGACAAGGATGCTCACTCTCACCACTCTTGTTCAACAGAGAATTAGAAGTCCTAGCAACAGCAATCAGACAACAAAGAGAAATAAAATGTATCCAAATTGGCAATGAAGAAGTCAAACTCTCTCTCTCTTTGCAGATGACATGATTCTTTATATGGAAAACCCAAAAGACTCCACCCTTAAACTACTAGAACTCATACAGCAATTCAGCAACGTGGCAGGATACAAAGTCTATGTACAGAAATCAGTGGCTTTCTTATACACTAACAATGAAAATACAGAAAGGGAAATTAGAGAATCGATTCCATTTACTATAGCACCAAGAACCATAAGATACCTGGGAATCAACCTAACCAAAGAGGTAAAGGATCTGTACTTGAGGAACTACAGAACACTCATGAAAGAAATTGAAGAAGACACAAAAAGATGGAAGACCATTCCATGCTCTTGGATCAGAAGAATAAACATTGTTTAAATGTCTATACTGCCTAGAGCAATCTATACTTTTAATGCCATTCTGATCAAAATTCCACCAGTATTCTTCAACGAGCTGGAGCAAATAATCCAAAAATTTTAAGGAATCAGATGGATTCCTTTCTCACCTTTGGTCCTTCATCCATTTTGTGTTTATCGTTGTGTATGGCATAATAGAATGATCCAGTGTTATTCTTCTGCATGTGGCTTTCTGATTTTTCCAGCACCATTTGTTGAAGAGACTGTCTTTTCATTGGATATTCTTCCTGCTTTGTTGAGTATTAGTCGATCACAGAGTTGACAGTCCACTTCTCGGGTCTCTACTCTCTTCCATTGATCTATGTATGTCTCTGTGCCAATACCAAACTGTCTTGATGATCATAAGGTGGTTTAGGTCATGTGTCAGCATTTTCAGAGCTCCCACTGCCAAGAGAATTCTGGTCTTCACCCAAGATGTTCATTCCAAATACTCTGTCAAGTTTAAGCTCAAAAATAGATGTCTTAGTGAAAGAGCCATTTCTCTTACTACCACATCCAGTTGTAAACATAGACATCTCCAATGTATCACCATATCAGTTACTTTTCTCTGTAAGAAATAAATTTTTTAAAAGATTTTTAAAATTTATTTGACAGACAAAGATCACAAGTAGGCAGAGATCCAGGCAGAAGAAAGAGGGGGGAAGCAAGCTCCCTGCTGAGCAGAGAGCCTGATGTGGGGCTCGATCTCAGGACCCTGGGATCATGACCCAAGCCGAAGGAAGAGGCTTTAACCAAAACCATCAGATTTTTAAAATTGGTGCCAATTGTATCTAAAAATCCACAAACTTGATGTGATATCTACAGAAGCAAAAACCACTGGTCTTCATAAAAAGACCTAAGAAAAGGCTTGTTTTAGGAAAACCTAGATGGGCATATAGGCCATGTATAAGCCAGGGTCTAAAGCACTGAGATTTTCAGTTGTCTCCCAAAATGATGCTGAAAAGGCTATTAATCAGTGTTGGTTAGATACCACTAATTGATAATTAATCATTTTAGAGTTTAGTGGATTCAACTTTATCTATGGGATACCTATGAAAAAGGGAATTGGCTGAGTAATAGAAATCGACCTAACTGGGGTGTGGGTTGTGAGAGTAAAAAATGTTATAACCTAACTATTTCCTTGTATATTCTAAATCACCAAGCACCCATGCTAACAATTAAGGATCATTCTGATTTATTTCTCAGGCAAATGTTGGGGTCTCTATTGGCAACAACATTAGCATACATCCTGTAACTGAATGTATCTAAAAGTAAAATTTTCTTTTCAGCCATTCTGCAATTCAATTACCTGCTATATACCATCTATCTATCCCCTTAACAGGATCTTAATTCTAAACAGTAATAATATTTTCACATTGTTCTCATGCTATAGCAGCGAGGGTGGAAAAGGCAAGGAGGTTGATCATTAAGGAAAAGAGAACCAGCCTAATAATTCAGCTGGAAGGCAACTTTCTAAAGCTAAATCCCATTCTAGAACAATAGTATATTCGTCCTCTTGCCTGCATTCTGGACTGCTTAACATGCATTTACTTGTTGCTTAATCAGTAAAGGTCATAAGTCACACTCCAGACTCTTAAGTGGGAGGAGAGAATGCCCCAGGTTCACCCATTTAAACCAGTTGGAAAAGCAGCATAGCCTTTTTTGGGACAAGGAACATTTTTGGTGCTGTAGGTAAACCTAGCATGGCAACACATGAGTAGATCACTGTTGCTAAGAGCAGCCTGCTGCCTTGGTACTGACCTTGAAGATGCCTATGTCCCCAGAGATAACCATGCTCTCAGAGAAGCTCATGGCCTCAAAAGTGCTAAAAAAAAAAAAAAGTGCTGATGTCTCCAGAGCAGCCTCAGAGATGCCTCTGGCTCCATAGATTGCCCTGGATTCAGAGATTCCCATGTTTCCAGAAAATACCCTATCCCCATAAATGTTTATGACCCTAAGGCTACCTGTGATCCCACAACAGTCATTGTGAAGGTTTGAAAACTGGCTTTTCACTTGATCCATTTGAGCTCAGAGGTCTCCTTTCATGGACAAGGTACCATTATCTATCAAGGTGTTCAGGTCTCCATTGACACCCACAAAGTGAAGAGGATTGGTCAAAGGACTTCTCAGATGCTGAGAGAATAAATTACCTAATTAAGGGCATGTACAACCTTCATCATGGGCTCACAGTTTTTGGCATAGGAAAAAGGAATGGTTGGAAAGAATTGGGAACAGAAGAAAAGCTATATAAATTTCACAATGACCTGCAGGGATCCTGCTGTTGTCACTAATACAGTAGATTATAAACGTCTGCCCCTTCCCTACAAACATCTTTCTTCATCACCTGATATAGTGCTTTAAAAGCCCTACTACTATCAAAATCCTTGAGGAGAACACAGGCAGCAACCTCTTCAACCTCAGCCATAGCAACTTCTTCCTAGAAACATTGCCAAAGGCAAAGGAAGCACGGGCAAAAATGAACTATCAAGATCAAAAGCTTTTGCACAGCAAAGGAAACAGTCAACAATACCAAGACAACTGACAGAATGGGAGAAAATATTTGCAAATAACATATCAGGAAAAGGACTAGTATCCAAAATCTATGAAGAACTTATCAAACTCAACACCAAAATAACAAATAATCCAAACAAGAAATGGGCAGAAGATATCAACAGACATTTCTGCAAAGCAGACATCCACATGGCCAACAGACACATGAAAAAATGCTCCACATCACTCAGCATCAGGGAAATACAAATAAAAACCACAATGAGATACCACCTCACACCAGTCAGAATGGCTAAAATTAACAAGTCAGGAAATGACAGATGTTGGTGAGGATGCGGAGAAAGGGGAACCCTCCTACACTGTTGGTGGGAATGCAAGCTGGTGCAACCACTCTGGAAAACAGCATGGAGGTTCCTCAGAAAGTTGAAAATAGAGCTACCCTTTGACCTAGCAATCACACTACTTGGTATTTACCCTAAAGATACAAACGTAGTGATCCAAAGGGGCACTTGTACCCAAATATTTATAGCAGCAATGTCCACAATATCCAAACTATGTAAAGAACCTAGATGTCCATCATCAGATGAATGAATAAAGAAGATGTAGTATATACACACAATGGAATACTATGCAGCCATCAAAAGAAATGAAATCTTGCCATTTGCAATGACGTGGATGGAACTAGAGGATATCATGCTTAGCGAAATAAGTCAATCAGAAAAAGACAACACTCATATGATCTCTGAGATATGAGGAATTTGAGAGGCAGGGCGGGGTAGTGTGGGGGTAGGGAAGGACAAAAATGAAACAAGATGGGATAGGGAGGGAGACAAACCATAAGACTCTTAATCTCACAAAACAAACTGAGGGGTGCTGTGATGTGGTGTGTAGGGGTGGAATTATTGGGTTATGGACATTGGGGAGGGTATGTGCTATGGTGAGTGTTGTGAAATGTCTAAGCCTGATGATTCACAGACCTGTAACCTTGGGGCAAATAATACATTATATGATAACAAAAATATTTTTTTAAAAATAAAAATCCTACTACTAAAGATCCTCAAAGGTCTTATATTTATAAAAGTCCTGTTTTCTGATAAATACAATTTTATTACTGGAAGTACGGTGGACAAGGGAAAGAAACACTAAAGTTTATGAAATACCTCTATGTGCCAGAGACTTTACATATAGCTATTTCCTTTTACACTTATAAGAATCCTATTGGTTAGGCATTAGCTGTATTTTACAGATGAGAAAACTGAGTCTCAGAGAATTTAAGACTAAAATTCACACATTTAGGTTATGACCTAATACCTCATGATACCTTCAGTGGATATTTTCACTTTCAAGGATAACATAATGACTCCATGATACTTTACAATGGCTATTCTTAATTTTGTTGGGGTCATAGACCACTTTGAAAGTCTGATGAAAATAATGAACTTTCTTCTCCTAAAGTTGCATATATGCACATAAGTGTACATGAAACAGCCCACATACACAGTTTTAGGTATAATACCAGAGGTTTCACAGTTTCCCCCAAAGGGTATCTGTGTACACCTATAGGTTCATGGACTCTGGTTAAGACATCCTGTTGTAGGGTATAAGCATCTCATTGTCTTTTTTTTTTTTTTTTTTTTTGGAAATCAGAAAATCATACACATATACAAAACAGTGATAACCTTTGAAAAGAGGAAATGAATGGGTGGGTGACGAGGAGAGTGTGTTAAGCTTTCCATTTTTCCATTTTGCTTTTATATCCTGCATATTCTAAATGTATAATTGCATTACCTTTTTAAAAATCTCATCAGGGAAAAACTTCTGGGAAGATGGCAAAGTAGGAATATCCTAAGCTCACCTTGTGCCATGAACACACCTAGATAACAGCCATATCAGCGCAACTAACCCAGAGAAGGTCCTAAAGCCTGGCAGACGAGATTTTACATTGTTAATCATAGAGGAGACACCACATTGGAAAGATTAGGAGGGGCAGAGATTTTGCCCTCCACCTAACTCTCTAACACCATGTGCTCTACCTTCACATCCACCCACCCTACTCTTCAGGCATTCTCTAAAGTTCCTCCTTCCAAAACAAATCCTTCTTGCAGCCTTGTTTAAGACTGGTGCTACTATGAAGTGATTCTAGCCTGGGGGAGAGGGGATGATAACCACCTACAAGAGTTTAAATGCAGGCCCAGAATACAGAGTAGGGGTAGGCATTGGATCAGGCTGCTGGTCTGCTGACCCCAAAAAACCTCTCAGGGGACAAGGAAGGGAAAGCACCCTGCAGGTTGATGATATTACAGCCCCAATAGACATACTGTGGACGAAAATCTGGTTGGACATCAGGCTCTGACTGACAATGAAAGCCTCCCAGGAAAGCTCTCTGAGGATCAGTGCAACTGCAGTCCCAGCAGAGGGACTGAGGGTAGGCATCTAGTCTTAATGCTGACACTAACAAACTATAAAACCCATGGTTGTACCAGAATGGCCTCTTAACAGCACAGGTACCAAACACTGCCCACAACTGGCAAAGTGGGCCACTATAGCCAACTAGACTAAAGAAAAATGAAGATCAGCCACACCAGTAGGATATACAAAACCCACATAAGAGAAAATTCTGAAGAACTGGTTCTGGTTAATTACATTACATTACATAGCACCACAGGACCTCTTCTTCATAAGGACAGTACTTTCAAAATCAGGAGATGCAGCTGACATTCCTAATACATAGAAACAAACACAGAGAGTTACACAAAATGAGAAGACAAAGGAATATGTCCCAAATGAAAAAACAGGGGAAAACCAGAGCAAAAGAGCTAATTGAAATGGAGATAAATAATATACCTGATAATGAATTTAAAGTAATGGTCATAAAGATACAGCATTTCAAAAAAGAATAAAAGATCTCAGTAAGAACTTCAAAGAGATAGAAAAAAAAATATTAGTCAGAGATGAAGAACTCAATAAGTGAAATAAATACACTAGAATGAATCAACGGACTATTAGAAGGGGCAGAAGAATGGATCAGTGAGCTAGAAGACAGAGAAATGGAAAGCAACCAAGCTGAAGAGTAAAGAGAAAAAATTAATAAAGAAAAATGAGAAATGCTTAAGGGAACTCAGTGACATCATCAAGTATAGTAACATTTGCATTTTAGGGATCCCAGAAGAAGAGAAAAGAGGGCATAAAATGTATTTGAATGAAATAATAGCTGATAATTTTCCTAATATGGAAAAGGAAACAGATATCCAGATCCAGGAGAAACAGAGAGTTCCAAACAAAAACAACCCAATGGGATCCACACCAAGACACATAAATAAAATGGCAAAAAGGAGTAATAGAAGGATGCCTGGGTGAGTAGTCAGTTAGGCATCTGTGTTTGGCTCACATAATGATCTAAGAGCCTGCTATCAAGCCTGCTTCTCCCTCTGCCTCTGCCCCTCCCCATATTTATGCTCTATCTCTGTCTCTCTCATAACTAACTAACTAAATAAATAAATATCTTTTTTTTTAACTTTTTATTTTTTATAAACATATATTTTTATCCCCAGGGGTACATACAATGGTAAAAATATTAGATTGGCAGCTGACTTATCCACAGAAATATCTTTTTAAAAAGTAGTAGAATTTCAAAACTAGCAAGAAAAGAGAAAACAATTATACAAATGAAAAACACCAAAAAGCTATCAGTTTATTCAGCAGAAATCCTGCAGCCCAGGGAAATACAAATCAAAACCACAATGAGATACCACCTCACACCAGTCAGAATGGCTAAAATTAACAAGTCAGGAAATGACAGATGCTGGCGAGGATGCGGAGAAAGGGGAACCCTCCTACATGTTGGTGGGAATGCAAGCTGGTGCAACCACTCTGGAAAACAGCATGGAATTTCCTCAAAAAGTTGAAAATAGAACTACTCTATGACCCAACAATTGAACTACTGGGTATTTACCCTAAAGATACAAACGTAGTGGTCTGAAGGGGCACGTGCACCTGAATGTTTATAGCAGCAATGTCCACAATAGCCAAACTATGGAAAGAACCTAGATGTCCATCAACAGATGAATGGATAAAAAAGAAGTGGTATATATACACAATGGAATACTATGCAGCCATCAAAAGAAATGAAATCTTGCCATTTGCGAAGACGTGGATGGAACTAGAAGGTATAATGCTTAGGGAAATAAGTCAATTGGGGAAAGACAACACTCATATGATCTCCCTGATATGAGGAAGTGGAGATACAATGTGGGAGGTTTGGGTGGGAGGAAAAGAATAAATGAAACAAGATGGGATTGGGAGGGAGACAAACCGTAAGAGACTCTTAATCTCACAAAACAAACAGGGTTGCTGGGGGGAGGGTGGTCAGGAGAGGAGGGCTGGGTTATGGACATTGGGGAAGGTATGTCCTATGGTGAGTGCTGTGAAGTGTAAACCTGGCTATTCCCAGACCTGTACTCCTGGGGATATAAATGTATTATATGTTTATAAAAAATAAAAATTAAAAAAAATGAAATCCTGCAGCCCAGCCACATTACTGAATTGCTATATGAGTTCTAGTAGTTTGGGGGTGGAACCTTTTGGGTTCTCCAGATAAACTATCATGTAATCTGTGAAGGGAGAGCATTTGACTTCTTTGCCAATTTGAATACTTTTTTTTTTTTTTTTCTGATTGCTCTTGCTAGGACTTCTAGTATTCTGTTGAACAGCAGTGGTGAGAATGGGCATCCTTGTTTGGTTCCTGATCTCAAAGGGAAGGTTGTCAGTGTTGCCCTACTGAAAAAGGTACTTGTTGTGGGCTTTCATAGCTAGATATTATGAAGTTGAGGAATGTTCTCTCTATCCCTATAATTCGAAGAGTTTTAAGCAGGAACAGATGTTGGATTTCATGATATACTTTTTCTGTATGCATTGAAACGACAATATGGTACTTCTCTCTTCTGTTATTGATGTGTTGCATCATATTGATTGATTTGCGAATGTTGAAGCACCTTGGTATCCCAAGGATATATCCCACTTGGTCATGGTGGATAATCTCTTTAATGTACTGTTGGATCCTATTATCTAGGATCTTTTTTTAAAAAAAGATTTTACTTATTTATTTGACAGAGAGAGATGACAAGCAGGCAGAGAGGCAGGCACAGAGAGAGGAGGAAGCAGGATCCCTGCTGAGCAGAGAGCCTGATGCAGGGCTCGATCCCAGGACCCTGAGATCATGACCTGAGCCGAAGGCAGCGGCTTAACCCACTGAGCCACCCAGGCGCCCCTATCTAGAATCTTGTTGAGAATCTTGGCATCCATACTCATCAGGGGTATAGTCTGAAATTCTCCTTTTGCATGGGGTCTTTGCCTGATTTGCGGATCAGGGTAACATTGGCCTCAGAGAACAAATTTGATCCATTCTATTTCTATTTTTGAAGCAGCTTCAGGAGAATAGGTAATATTTCTTCCTTGAATGTTTGGTAGAATTCCCCAGGGGATCTGTCAGGTCCTGGTACCTGTGCTGTTGTTTTTTGGGAGGTAGAATTCCCCAGGGGATCTGTCAGGTCCTGGTACGTGTGCTGTTGTTTTTTGGGAGGTTTTTGATCACTGCTTTAATCTCGTTACTAGACATTGGTCTATTCAGGTTGTCAGATTCTTCCTGCTTCAGTCTTGGAAGTTTAGACGTTTCCAGGAATGCATCTCTTTCTTCTAGGTTGCTTAACTTGTTGGTATATAACTTTTGATAATAACTGCTAATGATTCTTTCTATTTCCGTGGTATAATGGACAGAAAGCAGTTGCTTTCTTATACACTACAATGAAAATATAGAAAGGGAAATTAGAGAATTGATTCCTTTTATGATAGCATCAAGAATCATAAGCTACCTGGGAATAAACTTAAACAAAGAGGTAAAGGATCTGTACTTGAGAAACTACAAAAAACTCATGAAAGAAATTGAAGAAGGCATAAAAAGATGGAAAAGCATTTCATGCTCATGGATTGGAAGAAAAACATTGTTAAAATATCTATACTACCTAGAACAATCTATTCCTTCAATGCCATCCTGATAAAAATTCCACTGGCATTTTTCAAACTGCTGGAACAATCCTAAAATTGTATGGAACCAGAGGAGACCCCTGAATTTCTAAGGAAATCTTGAAAAAGAAAAACAAAATTGGTAGCATTACATTGGCTGATTTCAAGCCTTCCTACAAAGCTGTGATCACCAAGACAGCATGGTACTAGCACAAAAACAGACACATAGACTAAGTGAACAGAGTAGAGAGCCTAGATATGGACCAGCAACTCTATAGTCAAGTAATCTTCAACAAAGCAGGAAAAAATATACAGTGGAAAAAAGACAGTGTCTTCAATAAATGTTGCTGGAGAAATTGGACAGCTATGTATAGAAGAAAGAAAATCGACCATTCTCTTACACCATACACAAGGATAAACTCAAAATGGATAAAGACCTCAATGTGAGACAGGAATCTATCAAAATCTAGAGGAGACCATAGGCAGTAACCTCTTCAACATCGGCCACAGTAACTTCTTTCAAGACATGTGTCCAAAGGCAAAGGAAACAAAAGAAGTGAAAATGAACTTTTGGGACTTCATCAATATCAAAAGCTTCTGCACCACAAAGAGTCAACAAAACATAGAAGCAACCCACGGAATGGGAGAAGATATTTGGAAATGATTCTACAGACAAAGGGGTGATATCCAAGATCTATGAAGAATTCCTCAAACTCAACCCACACAAAACAGATAATCATGTCAAAAAATGGGCAGAAGACATGAACAGACACTTCTTCAAAGAAGACATACAAATGGCTAACAGACATGAAAAATTGTTCATCATCATAAGCCATCAGGGAAATTCAAATCAAAACCACATTGAGATACCACCTCATACCAGTTAGAATGGCCAAAATTAACAAGACAGGAAACAACATGTGTTGGAGAGGATGTGGAACAAGGGGAACCCTCTTCCACTGTGGGTGGGAATGTAAGTTGGTGCAGTGTGGAGATTCCTCAAGAAATTAAAAATAGAACTTCCCTATGACCCTGCAATTGCCTTCCTGTGTAAAGATACAGATGTCGTGAAAAGAAGGGCCATGTGTACCCCAATGTTTATAGCAGCAATGGCCACGGTCGCCAAACTGTGGCAAGAACCAAGATGCCCTTCAACGGACGAATGGATAAGGAAGATGTGGTCCATATACACTATGGAGTATTATGCCTCCATCAGAAAGGATGAATACCCAACTTTTGTAGCAACATGGACGGGACTGGAAGAGATTATGCTGAGTGAAAGCAGTCAAGCAGAGAGAGTCAATTATCATATGGTTTCACTTATTTGTGGAGCATAACAAATAGCATGGAGGACATGGGGAGTTAGGAGAAAGGAGCTGGGGTAAATTGGAAGGGGACGTGAACCATGAAGTGGCGGGGAGGTGGGAGGTTGGGGTACCAGGTGGTGGGTATTATAGAGGGCACGGATTGCATGGAGCACTGGGTGTGGTGAAAAAATAATGAATACTGTTATGCTGAAAATAAATAAAAATAAATTAAAAAAAGAAAGGAATCCATCAAAAACCTAGAAAAGAACACAGACACTAAAGTCTTTGACCTTGGTCACAGCAACATCTTGTCTCTAAAGGCAAGGGAAACAAAAGCAAAAATGAACTCTGGGACTTCATCAAGATAAAAAGCTTCTGCACAGCAATGACAACAGTCAGGAAAACTAAAAGGCCACCAAGATCTATAAAGAACTTTTCAAATGCAACACCCAAAAGACAAAGAGTTCAGTCAATAAATGAAGAGAAAACATGAGCAGATACTTCTCCAAAGAAGATGTACATATAGCAAACAGACACATGAAAAAAAACCCCACATCACTTGGTATCTTTGCCAATTTGATTTTTTTAAAGATTTTATTTATTTATTTATTTGACACACAGAGAGATCACAAGTAGGCAGAGAGGCAGGCAGAGAGAGGGGGAAGCAGGCTCCCTGTTGAGTAGTAAGCCCATTGCAGGCCTCAATCCCATGATCCTGAGATCATAACCTGAGCCAAAGACAAAGGCTTAACTCACTGGGCCACCCACGTCCCCCATCTTTGCCAATTTGAATACCTTTTATTTCTTTTTGTTGTCTTATTGCTGTGTCTAGGACTTCTAGTACTATGTTGAACAATATTGGCAAAAGTGGGCATCCTTGTTGTGTTCCTTGACTTCAAAGGGAAGGCTGTCAGCTTTTTCCCATTGAGAATGATATTTGCTATGGGTTTTTCAAAGATAGATTTTATGAAATTGAGGAATATTCCCTCTATCCATATACTTTGAAGAATTTTAATCAGGAACAGATGCTGTATTTTGTCAAAAGCTTTTTCTGTATCCATTAAGAGGACCATGTGGTTCTTTTCTCTTCTCTTACTGATTTGTTCTATCACGTTGATTGATTTGTGAATGTTGAATCACCCTTGAATCCCAAGGATAAATTCCACCTAGTCATGGTGGATAACCTTCTTAATGTCTTCTTGGATCCTGTTAGCTAGGATCTTTTTGAGAACCTTGGCGTCCATATTCTCAGGGATGTTGGTCTGAAATTCTCCTTTTGGATGGGTTCTTTGTCTGGTTTGGGGATCATAGAAAGATTCTGGAAGTTTCCCTTTTCTTTCTTTCTTTCTTTCTTTCTTTCTTTCTTTCTTTCTTTCTTTCTTTCTTCCTTCCTTCCTTCCTTTTTTGAAACAGTTTCAGGGAATGGGTATTATTTCTTCCTTGAATGTTTGGTAGAATTCCCCAGGGAATCTATCAGTTCCTGGGCACTTGTTTTTTGGAAGATTTTTGATCACTGCTTAAAATATCTTTACTAGATATCAGTCTATTAGAACTCATACAGCAATTCATTAATGTGGCAGGATACAAAATTGATGCACAAAAATCAGTTGCTTTCTTATACCCTAACAATGAAAATACAGAAAGGGAAATTAGAGAATAAATTCCATTTATTATAGCATCAAGAACCATAAGATACCTTGGAGTAAACTTAACCTAAGAGGTAAAGGATCTGTACTTGAGGAACTACAGAACACTCATGAAAGATAATGAAAAAGACACAAAAACATGGAAAAACATTCCATGCGCATGGATCTGAAGAATAAACATTGTTAAAATGTCTATACTGCTCAGAGAAATCTACACTTTCAATGCCATCCCAATCAAAATTCCAACAGCATTTTCAAGTGCTGGAACAAACAATCCTAAAATTTGTATGGAACCAGAAGAGATCCTGAATTGCTAAGGAAGTGTTGAAAAAGAAAAACAAAGCTGGGGGCAACACATTGCCCGATTTCAAGCTTTACTACAAAACTGTGATCACCAAGACAGCATGGTACTCGCACAAAAACAGACACATAGACCAGTGGCACAGAGTAGAGAGCCCAGATATGGACCTGCAACTCTATGATCAAATAATCTTTGACAAATCAGGAAAAATTATGCAGTAGAAAAAAACTGTCTCCTCAATAAATGGTGCTGAGAAAATTGGACAGCCATGTATAAAAGAATGAAACTTGACCATTCTCTTATACCATACACAAAGGTAAACTAGAAATTGATAAAAGACCTCAACATGAGGCAAGACACTATTGAAGCCCTAGTCCTAATAGTCCTAGGACTATTGAAGTCCTATGAAGGCAAGAACATAGGCAGTAACCTCTCCAAACATTGGCCAAAGCAACTTCTTTCAAAACATTTCTCCAAAGGCAAAGCAACAAAAGTAAAAATGAACTTTTGGGACTTCATCAAGATCAAAATCTTCTGCACAGCAAGGAAAACAGTCAACAAAACAAAGAGGCAACCCATGGCATGCGAGAGGATATTCGCAAATGACACTACAGACAAAGGGCTGATATCCAAGATGTATAACCAACTCCTCAAAATCCACACCCCAAAACAGATAATCACATCAAAAAATGGGCAGAAGACATGAACAGACACTTCTCCAAAGAAGGCATGCAAATAACTAAGAAACACATGAAAAGATGTTCATCATCATTAGTCATAAGGGAAATTCAAACAAAAACCACATTGAAATACCACCTTACACCAATTAGAATGGTCAAAATTAACAAGACATATCACTTGACATCAGTGAAATATAAATCAAAACCACAATGAGATATATCACCTTACACCCATTCAAATGGCAAAAATTAACAAGACAGGGAATAACAAATGTTGGCGAGGATGAGAAGAAAAGGGAACCCTATTACCTTGTTGGTGGGAATGGAAGATTGTAGAGCCACACTGGAAAGCAGTATGGAGGTTCCTCAAGAAGTTAAAAATAGACCCAGCAATTGCGCTACTGGGTATTTGCCCCCAAAGATACAGATGTAATGATCTAAAGGGGCATATGTACCCCAATGTTCATAGCAATGATGTCCAAGATAACCAAAGTGTGGAAAGAACTGAGATGTCCATTGACAGATGAATGGGTGATGAAGATACACACACACAAAGGAATATTATTCAGCCTTGAGAAATGATGAAATCTTACCACTTACATCAATGTAGATGGAACTGGAGGGTATTATGCTGAGGGAAATGAGTCAATCAAAGAAATACAATTATCATACAGTTTTATTCATATGTGTCATAAAGAATGCAGTGACTCATATCAGGAGGGAGGGAAAACTGAATGGGAAATCATAAATGGAGAAAAAAAAATCATGAGACACTCAAGTATAGGAAATGAACTGAGGGTTGCTGGAGGAGAGGTGGGGGGAATGGGGTAACTGGATGATGGGCCTTAAGGAGCACACATGATATGAGCACTGGGTGTTTTATGCAATTCATGAATTATTGAACTCTACGTTTGAAACTAATGATGTAATATGTTGGCTAATTAAATTTAAATAAAAAAAAAGAAACAGAATTGGTAAAAATTAGCACTGGTATTTCAAAAGTAAAATTAAAATAAAAAAAAACACTTTTTTTTTGGATCTGAGGCCACAAAATCAGTTTCAGCCTAAAGATCTTATCTGTGTGCTCAATGTTTGGTCCTTTATTATTTTTATTCCCTGATATGTCCTATTAATTGCTTATATATAACAGAATTGGAAATAAGGTAAACCTTGTGAAAATTCCCTATGTGCTCTCAATACAAAACCCCTTTATGTTTTACAATTAGATTTGAAAAATCTGGCAGAGAAAAAGTTCTAAATATTTATGTACTGGCAAAACCCAATAGTTATCTGTAGTTAGAAGCCTAGCAGTAATAGAGGAGACTCCTGCAGAAAAGTTACTGGGTACTAGAAAAGATGGTATATTAATTTTATTTCATACCATCATACAGTAACTATATTGTTAATGAAATGTGACTCCCTCTGACACTGCCCTGCCCTTCTAGTTCCCTGAACAGAAATTCTGTTCCATTTTAATGTGACTACCCCACTTATTTGTTATTAAGAAGGTGTTTAAACACCTGCCACTGTCTCATCCACTAACCTGACTTCTGCCTGTTTCCTACACATATTTTCAGGTCACTGATTATCTATTTTAAACATGCAAGTTCTGTACCTATGCTTGTGGCCATGCTCAGATTCTGTTTGGACACTTTAAGTTTATTAGTTATTTACTTATCTTATAAAATGTCAGATTTCTTGTGGTAATAAGTGAAAAATCCTAAAAACAAATCTAAGTAATAGGTAACAGTCTGACTTTTTAAAAAAGAAATTCAAGGATAGGATTTGGTGTGTGAAATACAACCTGAAACTCTATTTGGAACTAAAAAGGCAGGAATGTAAAGCTTATGGTGCATGTATTGGGCACAGGTATCTTTGGAAAACGACCTTTGGAATTGTGTTTAATTACTAACAAGACGTCATTTCCTATCAATATGTGTTGGGGTAAATCAGAGGGGAGGACAAAGCATAAGAGACTGTGGACTCTGAGAAACAAACCGAGGGCTTTGGAGGGGAGGAGATGGGGGTATGGGTGAGCCTGCTGGTGGGGTATTAGGGAGGGCAGGTATTACATGGAGCACTGGGTGTATTGCATAAACTATGATTCTTGGCACACTAGAAGAATAAAATGTAATTAAAAAAACATGCATGGACACCTTTTGTCTGAGACACAGCTCACAATTCTCTGAAAGTAAAATCTTTCCCTGAACATGTCCAACCAGAATAAATCCAAGTCTTTTTAAGAGCTGTTTTACAGGGAAGGGGGGAAGATGGAGGAGAAGTAGGAGACGCTGTTTCAACTGGTCCCCTAAAGTGAGCTGATTATCTAACAGAACACTCTGAACACCCATGAAATGAGCCTGAGATGTAGGATTATACACTTCTGGATCTATACGTCTTCTCAGACAGAAGATGCCAGTGGTGAGTTAAAGCAGTGGAGTTTGAATAATCAGACTGATATCAGAGGATAGCAGAAGGGGGAGGGAGCCACTGGAAGCAACCCATTGGAAACTAATATCCCAATACAAGAGTGCCCTGTGGTTGGGGACCATCACTTGGAGTCTGGTTAAAAGCACTGAAGAAAAGCAAAATATCTTAAGGGAAAACTGGTGGAACTGGGCAGTCATAGACATGGGCTTAAGCCCATTGACTCAGGACAGCCACTGCTGGTAACATCTCATGCCAGAGAGAGTGCAACGAAGCCTCCAGGCTCTGGTCCCTAAGCCACCGGCACACATAATAAATTCTGGGAGGATGCCAGCCAGTGCTCCCTAGAACCACAGCCTTTTGTACTCTGCACGTATGCTGCATGACTGGGGCCTGAACCATGCTCCCTATCCTCCCCTGAAGAGATGTCTGTGCAGGTGCTAGCCAGTTGTCTTTAGGACTGGCCGAGGGTCTGAACACTCCAAGCCCAGGCAGGCATGAGAATCTCAGCACTCTATCTATGGATGGAATCTCTCCAGCTGTCTAGATCCTGGACAACAGCCCTGGCAAAAGCAGCCACTGGAAGCGGGTTCCCTGGCCCAATATTGCTCATGGTTTTAGTAGCACTGGAATACAGAGACAAGTGGGAGCTCATGTGACCCCCTGAGACTGTGGCTGGGAATGTGCTTTGCCAGTGGGAGGTGGCAGAGGAGTCTGTGTGCCCTGGCCCACCCAGAGGAGAACAGATTGAAGCTTCTCTCTGAGACTGGTCTGGGTGCAGTTTGTTTTATTCTAAACATTTGAAGAACCACCAAAAGCCACCAAGTGGGGAGGGAACAAAAACAAAAAAGAAAAAAAAACCTCCAGAGAACAAAAGCCTGAATAACCAGATTCCTCAGAGCCCAGCGCCTTGATAGAGGGCAGGAAGACTCAATCAAAGCAAGACTGCCTGAAAAACCACACAGCAGTCCCCTAGTCCAGAAAGCCATTCAAAAACCAACCAATCAAACAAACAACAACAACAACAACAACAAATGAGAGGACAACCACAACAGGGTCCCCATGAAACTGCAAACCCCAAAATCAGGGGAAAAGAAGATATTAAGCTCCTGGTATTGCCCAGAAACCTGTATATTTCACAGATACAACTTTTATTTTTAATTTGTTCACACTATTCTTGTTCTTTCTACTTTTTAAGTGTTTTTTAAATCTATTTACCATCACAGCAAGAGGTTCAATACAACAAATCCCGTACTAACCTTTTTTTTTAAAGATATATTTATTTATTTATTTGACAGAGAGAGAGATCACAAGTAGACAGAGAGGCAGGCAGAGAGAGAGAGAGAGAGAAGCAGGCTCCCTGCTGAGCAGAGAGCCCGATGCAGGACTCGATCCCAGGACCCCGAGATCATGACCTGAGCTGAAGGCAGCGGCTTAACCCACTGAGCCACCCAGGCGCCCCCGTACTAACCTTTTAAACTGAACTTTTTTTGATACAGGGTGCACCTTGCCTGGGTCATGGTTAATACATTCAGCTACACATCTCCTCAGCCATCTCTCACCAAAATGACTAGAAGGAGGAATGCTCAACAGAGGGAAAATTCAGACACTGGGCCCTCTCCATAAGAGCTATTGGATATGGACATAAACAGTATGTCAGAAAGGGAATTCAGGCTAACAATTATCCAGGCAATGGAGAGCTAGGTTGGAGAAAGCCATTAATGATAACATGGAATCAATTAGGAAAAAAGGGAAAGCCACAAGAGAGGAAATTTAAAATGCTATCAATGTGTCCCTATCTAATCTAAATTCTCTAACGGCTAGGGTAACTGAGGCAGAAGATAGAATTAGTGATCTAGAGGACAAACTGATATAGAAAAAGGATCGGGGGAAGCCTGGGATAAACAGCTTAGAAGCCATGGAAACAGAATTAGGGAGATAAATGATGCCATGAAACATTCCAATGTCAGAATAATTGAAATCCCTGAGGGGGAGGAGAAAGAAAGACTACAGGATATAGGTGGACAAATTCTCCATGAAAATTTTCCCAATCTGGTGAATGGAACCAGTTTTCATGTATTAGAGGCATAAAGGACTAACCACAATATTATAGAATCTAGTAAGGCCTTGAGACATCTGATTGTGAAACTGATGAATTATAATTTTAGACAGGAACTCTTAAGATCAGGTAGGGGGAAGAGATTCCTTACCTACAGAGGAAAGTCCATCAGAATAATGTCAGGCCTATCCACAGAAACCTGGAAAGCCAGAAAGGGCTGGCCAGATGTGTTCAAGGCACTAAATGAGAAGAACATGCAGCCAAGAATACTTTGTCCAGCAAGGCTGACATTCAAATTGAATAGAAAGATATAGAGCTTCCAAGACTGGCATGGTTTAAAACATGTGACCACCAAGTTGGCACTGAAAGAAATATTAAGGGGGGCTCTATAAGGGAAGAAAGAGCCATAGCATGTCATAGAACAAAAAATTACAGAGACAATCTATAGAAACAAGGACTTCAGAGGCAACGTGATGTCAATAAAAATGTATCTAATCACTCTTAACATGAATGGCCTAAAAGTTCCCATAAAATGGCACAGGGTTACAGATTGGAGAAGACGGGATCCATCCATATGTTGTCTACAAGAGACCCATTTTGAACCTAAGGATAAATCCAGACTGAAAGTGAAGGGATGGTGAAGCATCTTTCATGCCAATGGGCCTGAAAGGAAACCTGGGTAGTGATTCTCATATCAGATAAATTAGATTTTAAACTAAAGACTAAAGTCAGAGATAAAGAAGGAAACTACATCATTCTTAAAGGGTCTCTCCACCAAGAAGATGTAACAATTGTAAATATTTATGCCACTAATATGGGAGGAGCCAACTATGTAAGAATTGTTAATCAAGATAAAGAGTCATATTGATATGAATACATTAATAGGAGGGGATCTTAATACGCCACTCTCAGTAATAGAAAGATCATCCAAACAGAAAATAAATAAAGAAACAAGACCATTGAATGACACATTAGACCAGATGGACCTCATAGAAATAAAAAGAACATTCCACCCTAAAGGAAGAGAATACTCATTCTTCTCGAGTGTACATGGCGCTTTCTCCAGAATAGACCACAAACTGTGTCACATATCAGGACTCCACCAATACCAAAAGATTGAGCTTATTCCCTGAATATTCTCACATCACAATGCTTTGAAACTGAAGCTCAGTCACAAGGAAAAATTTGGAAGGAACTCAAACACCTGGAAGCTAAAGACCACCTTGCTTAAGAATGTTTGGATCAACCAGGAAATCCTAAAAGTCCTTAAACAATTCATGGAAACCAATGAAGTGAAGACACTTCAGTCCAAAAATCTATGGGATACAGCAAAGGCAGTCCCAAGGGAGAAATACATAGCCATTCAAGTCTCCCACCAAAAAAATAAATACATAAATAAATAAATAAATTGAATTATCCAGAATACACCAGCTGTCTTTACACCTTAAGAAACTGGAGAATCAACAACAAATTAAGTCAACCCCACACACAGAAAGGGAAATAAGATTAAAGCAGAGATCAATGAGATAGAACTAGAGATACAGTAGAATGCACCAATGAAACTGATGCTGGTTTTCATAAAGAATCAATAAGATCGATAAACCATTGGCCTAAGTAATCCAAAAGAAAAGAGAACTGAAAATAAAATTATGAATGAAAAGGGAGAGATCATAACTAACACCAAGGAAATAGAAACAACCATCAAAAGTTATTATCAACAGTTATATGCCAATAAGTTAAGCAACCTAGATGAAATGGATGCATTCCTGGAAACCTATAAACTTCCAATATTGAAACAGGAAGAAATTGACAACCTGAATAGACCAATATCTAGTAATAAGATTGAAGCAGTGATCAAAAACGTTCCATAAAACAAGAGCCCAGGACCTGACAGATTCCCTGGGGAATTCTACCAAACATTCAAAGAAGAAATAATACCTATTCTCCTGAAGCTGTTATAACAATAGAAACAGAAGAAAAACTTCCAGACTCTTTTTATGAAGCCAGCATTACCATGATCCCCAAACCAGGTTAAGACCCCACCAAAAATTGAATTTCAGACCAGTATCCTGATGAATATTGATGCCAAGACTCTCAACAAGATCCCAGCAAATAGGAACCAAGAGCATATTAAAAAGATTATCCATCATGACCAGGTGGGATTTATTCCTGGGATGCAGGCAAGATTCAACTTTCACAAATCAACTGAAGTTGTAGAACAAATCAATAAGAGGAGACTGTAGAATCACATGGTCCTCTCAATGGGTGCAGAAAAGGGTTTGACAAAATCCAGCACTCTTTCCTGATTGAAACGTTTCAAAGTATAGGGATAGAAAGAACATTTCTCAACTTCATAAAATCTATGAAAAACCCACAGCAAATATCATTCTCAATGGGAAAAAGCTGACGGTCTTCCCGTTGAGATCAGGAACTGGGTAGTGATTCTAATATCAGATAAACTATATTTTATAAAGGGTTCCCATTCTTGCCACTGTTGTTTAACATAGTACTAGAAGTCCTAGCAACAGCAATCAGACAACAAAGAGAAATAAATTGTATTCAAATTGGCAGTGACGAAGTCAAACTCTCTCTCTTTGCAGAAGACATAATCTTTTATATGAAAAATACAAAAGACGCCACGTGCAAACTCTAGAACTCATACAGCAATTCAGCAACGTGGCAGGATACAAAGTCTATGTACAGAAATCAGTGGCTTTCTTATACACTAACAATGAAAATACAGAAAGGGAAATTAGAGAATCGATTCCATTTACTATAGCACCAAGAACCATAAGATACCTGGGAATAAACCTAACCAAAGAGGTAAAGGATCTGTACTTGAGCAACTACAGAACACTCATGAAAGAAATTGAAGAAGACACAAAAAGATGGAAGACCATTCCATGCTCTTGGATCAGAAGAATAAACATTGTTAAAAGTCTATACTGCCTAGAGCAATCCATACTTTCAATCTCATTCTGATCAAAATTCCACCAGCATTTTTCAAAGAGCTGGAACAAACAATCCTACAATTTGTATGGAGTCAGAAGAGACCCCGAATTGTTAAAGAAATTTTTAAAAAGAAAAACAAAACTGGAGATATTACGTTGCCTTATTTTAAGCTTTACTACAAAGCTATTATCACCAGGACAACATGATACTGGCACAAAAACAGAAACATAGAAGAGTGGAACAGAATAGAGAGCCCAGGTATGGACACTTAACTTTATGGTCAAATAATCTTTGACAAAGCAAGAAAACAAATACAGTGAGAAAAAGACAGTCTGTTCAATATATGGTGCTTGGAAAATTGGACAGCTATGTGTAGAAGAATAAAACTCAACCATTCTCTTATACCATACACAAAGATAAACTCGAGATGGATGAGAGACCTCAATGTGAGGCAGGAATCCATCAGAGTCCTAGAGGAGAACATAGGCAGTAACCTCTTCAATGTCAGCCACAGCAACTTCTTTCAAGATATGTCTCCAAAGGCAAAGGAAACAAAAACGAAAATGAACTCTTGGGACTTCATCAAGATCAAAGCTTCTGCATAGCAAAGTAAATACTTAACAAAACAAAGAGGCAGCCCATGAAATGGGAGAAGATATTCTCAAATGACAGTAGAGACAAAGGGCTGATATCCAAGATCCATAAAGAAATCCTCAAACTCAACACACACAAAAAAGATAATCACGTTTAAAAAAAAATGGGTAGAAGACATGAACAGACACTTCTCCAAAGAAGACATACAAATGGATAACAGAAATATGAAAAAATGTACATCATCATTAGCCATCAGGGAGATTCAAATCAAAACCACCTTGAGATACCACCTTACACCAGTTAGAATGGCCAAAATTAACAAGACAGTAAACAACATGTGTTGGAGAGGATACTGAGAAAGATGAATGCTCTTACACTGTTGGTGGGAATGTAAGTTGGTGCAGCCACTTTGGAAAACAATGTGAAGATTACTTAAGAAATTAAATATAGAGCTTCCCTATGACCCTGCAATTGCACTATCCCCAGAGATAGATGTAGTGAAATGAAGGTCCACTGTACCCCAATGTTCATAGCAGCAATGACCATAGTCTCCAAACTATATAAAGAATCAAGATTCCCTTCAATGGATGAATGGATAAAGAGATGGTCAGTCCATATATATTATGGAGTATTATGCCTGCATCAGAACTAGGATGAATACCCTGCCTTTGTATCAACATGGATGGGACAGGAAGATATTATACTAAGTGAAATAAGTCAAACATAGGAAGTCAATTATCATATGGTTTTGCTTATTTGTGGAGCATAAGGAATAGCACGGAGGACATGGGAAGATGGAGAGAAGTGCTTTGGGGGACATTGGAGGAGGAGATGAACCATGAGAAACTGTGGACTCTGAGAAACAAACTGAGGGATATGAAGGGGAGGCGGGTGGGAGGTTGGGTGAGCCTGGCGGTGGGTATTATGGAGGATATGTATTGCATGGAGTCCTGGGCGTGGTGCATAAGCAATGAATTCTGGAACACTGAAAAGAAATTAAATTATAATTTTAAAAAGAAAAGAAAAGAGGTGTTTTTCAAACCAAATCAGTAGATATTTACATTCAGCCTGAAATAAGGAGAAAGAAAAAATTTGTAACTATGTCAGATTTTTGTTAACACTGATTTTATTAAACGCATAACACCTTTTTGTGATGCTGTTAAGGTTTGATACACCACTGGAAAATCTTTCTATGAGAGCATTTTATAAAGTAGCCTTTGACCAGGCATTTATGTAGAAAATGTAAATTACCGTTAAAAAGACTACTTCTCTGGACTTCAGATTTAAATCTAGGAAGATTGTTCTGACTTTCTCTTAATTCCCAATGTGTAAGATTTGTTCTCCGTTGTACCAAATCCTTTTCTTTCCCTTGGACCTCTCTCCCAGAATTCTATTTATGATACAGGTAGATAGGATTCCAACCGAATCTGGTTGCTCTTTTCTCAGAGCTGCCATTTGATAAAGACATTTAATAACAAACAAAAAGGAGACTTGGGTTAAGCCTTAATTTTTTTTCCTAAGAGGTTATTGTGTTTTGTTGGTTGGGTGGCGTTTTTTTTTTTTTTTGTTTTGTTTCAATTTTTTGACTAAATTTAATTTAGTTAATATAACATATTATTAGTTTCATGGGTAGAATTTAGTGATTCATCAGTTTCATATAACCCAGTGCTCACTACTTCAAGTGACATTCTTAATGCCCATCACTCATTCCACATTCCAGCCACCCACCTCCCCTCCAGCAATCCTCAGTTTGATCCCTATAGTTAAGAGTCTCTTATGGTTTGCCTCCCTCTCTGTTTTTATCTTATTTTATTTTTCCTTCCCTTCCCCTATGTTCATCTGTTCTCTTTTACTGGAATTCCACATATGAGCGAAATCATATGGTATTTATCAGCAGCCTTGAAAACAGACCAGCCTTTAAAAAGACAACAAGCTAAGGATCCTCTACAACCCCAATTTTTTCCCTTGTCCATTATGTCTGTTTGGTATCACCTCTCATGTGAATAAATGGCTTAGCTTTTAGGTGTCACCAGATATAAATGACAATGGAAAAGATTTGGATTTGAAAGGACCCCTTTGTTTGTTGTCCTTATAAAGGCAGGTCTGTTACAATGCTTTTTATGGTTTCATAGAAGCTTTTCTAAGTAAAAAAAAAAAAAAAAAGGTAATTTTCAAGCCTTAGAGAATATGTCCTCTCATTCCCTGCCTATGAGACTGACTGTGCCTTCACCTTGAATAGGAAGTGTTAGTTTTGTCACCAATCACAGCAGTCCATGTCTCCTTTAGATGTCAGTGCAAGCATGTTACATGCTCTGTGATTTGTGACTTGCCTTCACAAAGCAAGTGCACTTTGAAGGCAGCTGTCTAATTTAGGCCTGTGTGTTTTGCTGGGACTAAATAAAAATAGGTTCAGAATTTGTCCAGTGTAAAACCAACAGTTTCCATTTTAATCCTGGTGCCCTGTACCCTGGTGTATTCTAAGGCTATTGGGGTGACCCCAAAGTCTCCTTTTTTTCCAAAGTTCTGTTGCCTTTCAATTGTTTTCTTCTTTTTTTACTCTGATTCTTTAGAGAGCCTATATTAATACTCACAGATTCCCAGTTGTGGAGAAGTTAGGGGGAGGGCAGGAGAGAAGATAGAGTAATACAGAAATACACCTGACTTTTGGAGACATATCTTGAAATGTTGCTGTGGCTGATGTTGCAGAGGTTACTGCCTATGCTCTCCTCTAGGATTCTGATGGATTCCTGCCTCACGTTGAGGTCTTTTATCCATTTCGAGTTTATCTTTGTGTATGGTATAAGAGAATGGTCGAATTTCATTCTTCTACACATAGCTGTCCAAATTTCCCAGCACCATTTACTGAAGAGATGGTCTTTCTTCCACTGGATATTTTTTTCCTTCTTTGTTGAAAATTATTTGACCATAGAGTTGAGGGTCCATATCAGGGATCTCTACTCTGTTCCACTGGTCTATGTGTCTGTTCTTGTGCCAGTACCATGCTGTTTT
This sequence comes from Mustela nivalis, assembly GCF_964662115.1. Taxonomy (NCBI): domain Eukaryota; kingdom Metazoa; phylum Chordata; class Mammalia; order Carnivora; family Mustelidae; genus Mustela; species Mustela nivalis. The sequence continues at coordinate 74,595,251 of NC_139040.1, forward strand.
GGTGATCACAGCTTTGTAGTAAAGTTTGAAATCGGGCAACTTGATGCCCCCAGTTTTGTTTTTCTTTTTCAACATTTCCTTAGCAATTTGGGGTCTCTTCTGATTCCATACAAATTTTAGGATTGTTTGCTCCAGTTCTTTGAAAAGTGCCAGTGGAATTTTGATCAGAATGACAGTGAAAATATTGATTACTCTAGGCAGTATAGACATTTTAAGAATGTTTATTCTTCAGATCCATGAGCCTGGAATGTTTTTCCATCTTTTTGTATCTTTGTCAGTTTCTTTCATAAGTGTTCCATAGTTCCTCAAGTATAGATCTTTTACCTCTTTGGTTAGGTTTATTCCAAGGTATCTTATTGTTTTTGCTATTGTAAATGGAATTGATTCTCTAATCTTCCTTTCTGTATTTTCACTGTAAGTGTATAAGATAACAACTGATTTCTGTACATTGATTTTGTATCCTGCCACATTACTGAATTGCTGTATGAGTTCTAGTAGTTTGGGGGTGGAGTCTTTTGGGTTTTCCATATAGTGTATCATGTCATCTGTGGAGAGAGAGTTTGACTTCTTCACTGCCAATTTGAATACAATGTATTTCTCTTTGTTGTCTGATTGCTGTTGCCAGGACTTCTAATACTATGTTGAACAAGAGTGGCGAGAATAAACATCCTTGTCATGTTTCTGATCTCAAAGGAAGGCTCTGAGCTTTTTCCATTGAGGATGATATCTGCTGTGGGTTTTTCATAGATTTTATGAAGTTGAGGAATGTTCCCTCTATCCATATACTTTGAAGCATTTTAATCAGGAATGGATGCTGGATTTTGTCAAATGCTTTTTCTGCATCCATTGAGAGGACCATGTGATTCTACTGATGAAGTCCCAGAACCTAAGTCAGGTTCGGTGGGGTGAGGAGGTTCGGAGCCGATGACTAAAGAAAGAATTCTTAAGACGTCGTTGGTGCAAAAGGTGATTTATTAAAGCACGGGGACAGGGCCCGTGAGCAGGCAGAGATGCGGCTGCCCCGGGTTGTCAGGAGTGGTTGGTTATATACACAGGAGTTGGGTAGGTGAGGACAAAGGGGTGTTCAGAAGGGCTATTGGGGCAAAGAATACTATCAGGATATTGAAGCCTTAGTTGCTATCAAGTAAAGACAATTGAGAGTCTCCTGGTGGAATGTTACATTCCTGCTATCAAGCATCCTTGTTAATGAGATTTAGGTTTAGAAGAAATTTAACTTTATTTACTTTTCCTTCTACTTCCACCTCCTTCGGTTTTTTATGGAGGGGAGGGTGACATTAGGGCTTGAGGAACTGAGTTCTGTGTCTTTGGAAATTGGGCTATTGATAAGGTAACTTCTTTGTTGTAATCTCAAGGACATTTGTAAACCAAGGGAGACTCCTGTCGTGCAGGATTTTGATCTCAGCAAGTTAACTATTTATCATTTTATGGCAGTCAGGGGTGCCTGAGGAATGCTACACATATGGAGGGGAGCGGATGAAGGGGGGCGGTGCAAGGTGCCAGCTCTTGCTTTGTCCTCAGCCAGCCTCCTGCTCCCTCATCACTACTGTCTTATCTTATTGATTTGTTCTATAACTTTGATTGATTTGTGAATGTTGAACCATTCCTGCATTCCAGGGATAAATCCCACCTGGTCATGATGGATAATCTTTTAATGTACTGTTGGATCCTATTAGCTAGGATCTTGTTGAGAATCTTGGCATGGATATTCATCAGGTTATTGGTCTGAAATTCACATTTTTGGTGGGGTCTTTGCCTAGTTTGGGGATCAGAGTCTGAAAGTTTTCCTTCTGCTTCAGTTTTTTTCACAGTTTCAGGAGAATAGGTATTATTTCTTCTTTGAGAGTTTTGTAGAATTCCCCAGGGAATCTGTCAGGTCCTGGGCTCTTGTTATTAGGGAGGTTAGAATCAAAACCTCATTGAGATACCACCTTCCAGCAGTTAGAGTGGCCAAAATTAACAAGACAGTAAACAGCATGCGTTGGAGAGGATGTGGAGAAAGGTGAATGCTCTTACACTGTTGGTGGGAATGCAAAGTGGTGCAGTCACTTTGGATAACAATGTGGAGATTCCTTACGAAATTAAAATAGAGCTTCCCTTGACCCTGCAATTGCACTACTGAGTATTTACCCCAAAGATACAGATGTAGTGAAAAGAAGGGTCATCTATACCCCAATGTTCATAGCAGCAATGGCCACAGTTGCCAAACTGTGGAAAGAGCCAAGATGCCCTTCAATAGGATAAATGGATAAAGAAGATGTGGTCTGTATATACTACGGAGTATGCCTCCATCAGAAAGGATGAGTACCCAAATTTGTATCCACATGGATGGGACTGGAAGAGATTATGCTGAGTGAGATAAATCAAGCAGAGAGAGTCAATTATCATACGGTTTTGCATATTTGTGGAGCATAAAAAATAACACAAAGGACATGGGAGATGGAGAGAAGGGAGTTGGAGGAAATTGGAGGGGAAAACGAACCATGAGAGACTGTGGACTCTGAAAAACAATCTGAGGTTTTGGGTGGGGGTGGGAGGTTGGGTGAGCCTAATGGTGGGTATTATGGAGAGCACATATTGTATGGAGCACTGGATGTGGTCTTAAACAATGAATTCTGGAACACTGAAAATAAATTTAGAAAATGAATACAAATTAAAAAATAAAAAAAGAAATACACCTGACCAGTAAAACAAAAGGTGAATATATTGGTCCAGGATGATCAATATTCCAGTTACTTAAGATTTCATGTGCTCCAATAAGGTCCAAAAAATGTATTTTCTATGCTGCATTGTGGCTGAGTTTTCTTTCTTTCTTTCTTTTTCTTTTTTTTTTTTTTTGAGGGTATTTTTTATGCTGGTAGAAACTCTTTTAGAATACTCTGAGTTGTATGTTTTTGTCAATACTTTTCTCTGCTAAGGGATGTAATCCTGGGTTTTCTTTTAAAGAGTCAAGAAAAGTCTCTCCCCTTAATATGTCCTCAAGGAAAATTAGTTCTGAGCCCCCATCTTTTCCTCTTTGTAGCTGAAACATCACTGGGCTCCTCACCAGTCAGGTGGAAACAAGTACAACAAAGTCACTAGGTGATCACTGCTTAAAGACTTATGTCTCTGTTCCCATCTCAAATGCAATTGGCCACATCCATTCACATAAAGTATCTCAACATTTCTACCTCACATTCTCAGACAGGTGGGTTTCTATATTTCGTGAATGCCAGTAGGAATTCAGGGCACATATCCATGTTTTAAAACAAAGAATGTTCTGTATTCTAGTCAAAAGTACCTTGGGCTTAGGAACAGCTAACATTTCCAGGCCTTTGGGGATGTAACTCATAGTCTGAGTATTTTTATATGTGTTTATTGCAACTTTAGTAGTGTCTGGTCTCAAAGGTCATTTGGTCACTCAGATGAAGAAAAATTATCCAAGGATAAAAAAACTCTTAGTGATAGCCTTCTAACTTATATTAGCCAGTTAAGTGCCATGACGACTTTAGGTCATGTTAAGCCAAAGTGATGGTGGAATAATTGGCCTTTTCCCTGGGATGTATTGATCAGACAGCTTTAGAAGTAATATTCAAATATATGACCTGTGTTATATGTTGTATATTAATGTTAACTACAAAATCTGGATGGACATCATACAACTGATATATGAATCAGAATCCAAATTTCATAGGTTCTTTGAGAACCTTACTTTCCATTACCTCAGCTTTATGGAATGATAATGTCACAGCAGCTCAAGTCTGAACATACCAAGGTACAACAGTATGTATGAATAACATTTTTAATTCAAGTATAATTAACATACAGTATTATATTAGTTTCAATATACAATATAATGTTTCAGCAATTCTATACATTTGTGCTTGTGATAAGTGTATTCCTTTCCTTTTTAATTTCAGTGTAGTTAACATACAGTATTATATTAGTTTCAATATACAATATAATGTTTCAGCAATTCTATACATTTCTGCTTGTGATAAGTGTATTCCTTTCCTTTTTAATTTCAGTGTAGTTAACATACAGTGTTATATTAGTTTCAGGTGTATAATATAATGATTCATCAGTTTTATACATTACTCATTGCTTATCATGATAAATGTACTCTTAATTACCTTCACCTGTACCCCACTCACGTCCCCTCTGGTAACCACCAGTTTGTTCTCTATAGTCAAGAGTCTGGGTATTTGGCTTTTCTCTCTTTTTTTCTTTGTATTGTTTCTTAAATTCCACCTGTAAGTGAAGTGATATGGTATTTGTCTTTCTCTGACTGACTTATTTCGCTTAGCATCTAGATCCACCAATGTTGTTGCAAAGGCAAGATTTCATTCTTTTTTATGGCTAAGTCATATTACATTGTGTATGTATACCACATCTTCTTTATCCATTCATCTATCAATAGGTACACACTTGAGCTGTTTCCATAATTTGACTATTGTAAATAATGCTGCAGTAAACATATATCTTTATGAATTAGTGTTTTTGTATTCTTTAGGTAAATGCTCAGTAGTGGACCTACTGGATCATATGGTAACTCATTTTTAATTTTTTAGGAAAACTCCATACTATTTTCCACAGAGGCTGCACCAGTTTACCCTCCTATCAACAGTGCATGAAGGTTTTTTTTCTACACATCCTCATCAACACCAGTTGTTTCTTATGTGTGTGTGTGTGGGGGGGGTGTTTTAATTTTAGTCATTCTGACAGATGTGAGGTGATATCTCACTGTGGTTTTGACTTGCATTTCCCTAATGATTAACAATGTTGAGCATATTTGCATGCAACTGCTGGCCATCTGTATGCCTTATTTGGAGAAATGCCTGTTCATGCTTTTTGTCCATTTTAATTAGATTAAGACTATCCAAAATATATAAAGAACTTCTACAACTCAACACCACCCCCCCAAGTAATCCAATAAAAATGGGGGATAAGTGTGCTCTTAATCTCCTTCACCTATTTCACCCATCCCCCCACATTTCTCCCCTCTGGCAACCACCAGTTTTTCTCTATAAGAATTTGGTTTTTGCCTATTTTGTTTATTTCTTAAATTCCACATATTGAATGAAATATTATGGTATTTGTCTATCTCCAATGACTTATTTCACTTAGTATGGAGGTTTCTTAAAGCATTCAGCATATAAATAATGTGATACAGTAATTCTACTATTGAGTATTTACTCAAAGAAAACGAAAACACCAATTTCCAAAGATATATGCACCCCTATGTTTACTACAGCATTATTTATGATAGCCAAAATGTGGAAACAACCCCAGTATCCATCCACAGAAGACTGATAAAGAAGATGTGGGGTGTGTGTGTGTGTGTGTGTGTGTGTGTGTGTAATATTACTTATCCATAAAAAAAGGATGAAATCTTGCCATTTACACCAACATGGGTGGATCTAAAGGATGTAATATTAGTGAAATAAGTCAGAGAAAGACAAATACCATACATTTGACTTCAAACTTCCTCTTGAGCCTGTCATATCATTGGGGTTTGGGATTATGGCCCCATCAGGATGTTCACTGCCATTTGTTTCACCCATTGCCAAATTGCTCACTTTCCCCCTTCTGTAGTTGTGTTCCAGTTTAAAAATGTTTTGTCTCATTTATTCTTCTCGTACCCACTTAAGCCCCCATGTTGCATCACCACTTCCTCATATCAGGGAGATCATATGATAGTTGACTTTCTCTGCTTGATTTTTTTCGCTAAGCATGATACGCTCTAGTTCCATCCATGTTGTCGCAAATGGCAAGATTTCATTTCTTTTGAAGGCTGCATAGTATTCCGACTCTTAATCTCACAAAACAAACTGAGGGTTCCTGGGGGGAGGGGGTTTGGGAGAAGGGGGTGGGATTATGGACATTGGGGAGGATATGTGCTTTGGTGAGTGCTGTGAAGTATGTAAACCTGGTGATTCACAGACCTGTACCCCTGGGGATAAAAATATATGTTTATAAAAATAAAAATTATGTTCAAAAAAAAATGTTTTGTCAACAGAACTTTTTGGTATAAAAATTTAAAAAAATTCTTTTATGTTTATGTGGTTGCTGTGTAATAGCTAAAAATAAAAGGAATAATGACATATTTTTTAAAAAGTGCACTGACCTTTTAACAGTCTTAACATATGAACCATCTTATAAGGGCAAAAATTCTTCAGGGAGGTGAAAGTATATCCTGTGTATGTTGAAATCAAACAAAACAGACATCAAAAAGAATGCCTACCTCTGGACAGCAAGCACTGGGTGTACAGGGTCTAGCTGTCATTGATCAGCTATGAGGACAAAACTGACACAAACTTTCTCACAAAACCATACAGTCTGAATGATTGCCAGTGTATTCATTTATACACTTGTCCAGGGACCAGGCTTTTCCTCCCTTTCCAAGGCCTTGTCCCACTACCCAGCAAGAATCTTCACACAAAGAACTTCATAAACTCAAGGGTTATTTCCTCCAGAAAAATAAAGAAGCCAGTGATATTTCCTTTCCCCAAAACAGAGCCTCCCTCCCTGGGAACAATATGGTAGAATACAGAGAAATCTGGGTGGAATACAGAGAGACCTGGGTTCTATTTCTGGCTTTTCAATTTACTAGCTGTAAGAACTTTGGTAAGTTATTTCCCTTCTCTGAGCCTCAGAGACCTCATCTGAAAAATGGGGGTACTAAGTGTACCTTCCACACAGGGTAGTTGTATAGATTAACTGAGCTAACATGTAAAGTACTACCTGGTAAAGTGCATGGCACATAAAGAAAAGCAATGGAAATATATTAGGCAGCTTCCTCCTACTTTCAACCCTATTGCTTAACAGCAATAACCAATTCTTTTTCTTAGGGCTTCCTTTTTCCTCAACTTCATTCTGCCTCCTTCCTACTTTTAACACATTTTCTTTGGACAATTAAGTTAAAATATATTAAGGTTATAATATGATTTCTGTTTTACTCCACCAGGCTACTACTAAAATGATATAAGAAAGTTAGCTTATAAACAACAACACATCTTACAGTTTGGAGCCTGGGAAGTCCAAGATCATGTGGCTGGCAGGTTTGGTATCTGGTGAGAGCCTGCTTTCTAGACCACTATCATTTCACTTGTAACCTAACATGATAGAAAGCATAGAGAGAAGCATGATCTCTCATAACTCTTAAAATTGCATTAATCCCATTCATGAGTGTTCCACCTTTTATGATTTTGTCTAATCCTAAGCAGCTACTAAAGGCCCTATTACCATCATATCAGAGGGTAGAATTTCAACATGAAGGAGGAGGGGCAAGATGGTAGAGGAGTATGAGACCCTGTTTCAACCGGTGCCCTGTATTGACCTAAATATCTACCAAAACACTTTAAAACCCATGAAATCAGCCTGAGATGTACAATTACACACTTCTGGATCTCTATGGAGGCAGAAGATCATCAGTGGAGAGGTAAAATAGAGTGGGAACACTGACCCTTCGAAAAAGCACAAAAAACCACCAAAAACCAAAAACCTCTAGAGAACAAAAACCTGAAAAACTGTTTTACACAGAGCCCAGCCCCTTGACAGGGAGCATCAAAACTCAGCCCAAGCATGACTGACTGAAAAACAACATGGCAGGGCCCTGCCCCAGAAGACAAGCCAAAAGAACAGGAAGACAACAACCACAGAGTCCCCATAAAATGGTAAAACCCCAGCATCAGTGGAAAACAATATATTAAGTTCCCAGTATTGCCATAAAACTGGTATATTTCATAAATACAACTTTTCTTTTTCTTTTTTTTTTAAATTCATTCTCATGATTCTTGTTCTTTTATATTTAAAACTATTTACCATTACAAATGGATGCTTAATACAACATATTCCATAATAACTTTTTAACTTAACATTTTTCATACATATACTTTGTTTCTTTTTCTTTTTTTTTTAATTTTTTATTTTTTATAAACATATATTTTTATCCCCAGGGGTACAGGTCTGTGATTCACCAGGTTTACACACTTCACAGCACTCACCAAAGCACATACCCTCCCCAATGTCCATAATCCAGATGGCCAATAGACACATGAAAAAGTGTTTCTTTTTCTTTTAAAAAATATAGATATATATAGGCTTCAAGGTAGTCCTTTTCTCTTTTCAATATTATTCTATATATAAACCACTTTTAATTTCCCTGTATCTCTGTAAAGTTAAGTCCATTAACAAAGATAACAAGATACACTAAGAAAGAACTGAAGTAACCTTCCTTGCCCACATTTGAGGGTTTATAGTTGCTTTCCCATCTTATTTCTGTCACTGGTTCTGTGTATTTGATTTTTTTTCACTTTGCAAGTTTTTTTAAATTTATTTTTTATTTATTTTCAGCATAACAGTATTCATTGTTTTTGTTTTTGTACTATATAAATATAATTCTTGGGGTTCATTTTGACAGGGTTTTTCTTTTTTTCTTTTACTTTTGTCAGTCTTTTTGTTTGTTGGGATTTTGTGGGGTTTTTTTTTGGTAACATAAATCTTACTTTGGGAACTCATTTTGGCTGGGTTTTTCCATATTTTCCCTCTTTCTCTCTCTCTCTCTTTTTTCCTTTTTCTTTCTTTTTAGTGGTGACTGCTGATTGCTCTGAAACTTTCCAGGGTGCATCTTGACTGGATCATGGTTGATATATTCAGCTATACATCTTCTCAACCACCTTTTTAGATGAAAAATTCAGAGACTGTGCCCTCTGCCACAGAACTACTGGATATGGACATAAACAATATGTCAGAAATAGAATCCAGGGTAACAATTATCCAGGCAATGGTTAGGTTGGAGAAGACGATTAGTGGCAACATAGAATCTCTAAGGCAGAAGTGAGAGCCGATCTGGCAAAACTTAAAAATGCTATCAATGAGATGTAATCTAATTTAATACTCTAACAGCTAAGGTAACTGAGTCAGAAGGTTGAATTAGTGATCTAGAAGAAAAACTGATAGAAAAGAAGGATCAGGAGGAGGCCTGGGGTAAACAGCCTAGAAGCCATGAAAACAGAACTAGGGAAATAAATGATGCCATGTTACATTCTAATGTCAAAATTATTGGGATCTCTAAGTGGGGGTGGAGAGAGAGAGAGGACTAGAAGATATATTTGAACAAATCCTGGATGAAAATTTTCCCAATCTGGGGAATGGAACAAGGGTTCACGTCCTACAGGCAGAGAGGATACATCCCAAAATCAACGAGGATTGAAAGACCTCCAGGCATGTGATTGTGAAATCCATGAGTCACAGATTCAGAGAACATGACATAAGGGCAGCTAGGGGGAAGAGATTCCTTACATACAGAGCTAAGTCCATCAGAATAATGTCAGATCTATCCAAACAAACCTGGCAAGCCAGAGAGGCCTGTCAAGGTATATTCAGTGCACTAAATGAAAAAAAACATGCAGCCAAGAATACTTTATCCAGCAAGGCTAACATTCTGAATGGATGGAGAGATAAACAGCTTCCAAGATCATCAAGGTTTAAAAGTTTATGTGACTACCAAGCTGACACTATAAGAAATACTAAGGGGGGGCTCCCATAAAATAAGAAAGAATCCAAGAGTGACAAAGAACAGAAATTAACAGAGACAATCTATAGAAACAAGGACTTCACAGGCAATATGATGTCAATAAAAACTTGTATTTCAATAATCACTCTCAAAGTGGATGGCTAAAATGATCCCATAAAATGGCACAGGGTTCCAGACTGGCAAAAAAAGTGACAGGACTTGTCCATATGCTGTCTACAAGAGACACATTTTGAACATAAAGATACATCAAAACTGATAGTGATGCGGCACCTTGGTGGCTCAGTGGGTTACGCCTCTGCCTTCAGCTTAGGTCATTGATCCCAGGGTCCTGGGATCAAGCCCCACATAGGGCTCTCTGCTCAGTGAAGAGTCTGCTTCCTCCTCTCCCTCTCTCTGCCTGCCTCTCTACCTCCTTGTGATCTGTCTGTCAAAAAACAAACAAACAAACAAACAAACAAACAAAAACCTGAAAGTGAAAGGATGCAAAAGCAGCTATCATGCCAACGGGCCTCAAAAGACAGCTGGGGTAGCGATTCTCATATCAGATCAATTTGATTTTAAGCCAAAGCCTGTAGTCAGAGATATGGAAGGACACTACATCATTCTTTTTTTTTTTTTTTTTTTTTGCAGGTTGCTTTTTTTTTTTTAATTTTTATTTTTTATAAACATACATTTTTATCCCCAGGGGTACAGGTCTGTGAATCACCAGGTTTACACACTTCACAGCACTCACCAAAGCACATACCCTCCCCAATGTCCATAATCCCACCCCCTTCTCCCAAACCCCCTCCCCCCAGCAACCCTCAGTTTGTTTTGTGAGATTAAGAGTCACTTATAGTTTGTCTCCCTCCCAATCCCATCTTGTTTCATTTATTCTTCTCCTACCCACTTAAGCCCCCATGTTGCAAGATCTAACAACTGTAAATGTTTAGCCCCCCAACATGGGAGAAGTCAACTACATAAGCCAGCTGTTATACAAAATAAAGAGTCATATTGATAAGAATACATTAATTGTAGGGGATCTTAACATGCACTCTCAGCAAAGGGCAGATCATCTAAGCATAAAATCAACAAAGAAACAAGAGCTTTGAATGGCACAATGGACCAGATGGACCTCATAGGTATGTACAGAATATTCCACCCTAAAACAACAGAGTACTTACTCTTCTTGAGTGAACATGCAACGTTCTCCAGAATAGACTACATACTGGGTCACAAATCCGGGCTCAACCTATATTAAAAGATTGAGATTATTCCCTGCATATTCTCAGACCACAATCCTTTGAAACTGGAACTCAACCACAAGAGAAACGTTGGAAGGAACTCAAACACTTGGAAGCTAAAGACCATCCTGCTCAAGAATGTTTGGATGAACCAGGAAATCAAAGAAGAACTTAAACAATTCATGAAAACTAATGAGAATGAAGACAAATTGGTCCAAAACCTATAGGATATGGCAAAGGCAGTCCTAAGGGAGAAATCCCAGCCTCACTCAAAAAACTGAAAAATTCAAAATGCACCAACTTCCATTACACAATGAAGAACTGGAAATTCAACAACAATTAAGTCAACCCTGTGCACAAGAAGTGAAATAACTAAAATTAGAGCAGAGATCAATGAGTTAGAAATTAGAAATTCAGGGGGGAACAAGATGGCAGGGGTGTAGGAGGAGGCGCCTTTTCAGCCGGTATCCCAAAGTGAGCTGATTACCTACCACAGAATTCCATTCACCCATGAAATCAGCCTGAGATCAGAATCATACACGTCTGGATCTCTACAGGGGCAGAAGATGCCAGTGGGCAGGTAAAGCGGAGTGGGAAGGCAGACTGATATCGGAAGATAAACAAAAGGGGGAGGGAGCCACCAGAGGTGACCTATTGGAAAGTAATACCCCAATATGAGCGAGAGTGCCCTGCATCTGGGGACTAGCATTAACTTGGAGACTGGTTGAAATCACTCCAAAAGAGCAAAGGATCGTGAGGGGAAATTGTGGGAATCAGGGCGGCTAGGAACAGGGGCTTAAGTTCCAGTTCCCAGGACAGCCTCCCCTGCGCTAAGGCAGAGAGAGTGTGGCAGAGAAACCAGGTCTTGCTCCCTAAGCCACCAGCGCGCCCAAGAATGCATGGGTTCTGGCTCCTGTGAGGGGGTGGGAGCCACGCGGGTCGGCAGAATGCGCGAGACCTACTACAAAGCCTGAGATATGCATGCACATCCCTCATGCTCCCCTGAGAGAGTTACAAAGGTCCGGAGCTCTTTGACCCGCTCCATTGTTTCAAAGCCTAAGCCGCACGCCCCCAACTCTCCCCTGACAGAGATGCGCAAAAGCCCACCCTGGGGCTTTCGGACCCTCGCCCCGTTCTCAGTGCCTGAGATGTGCGCGCAACCCACAGCTGCCCCTGAAAGAGGTGCACGCAAGCTGGGCACTCTTAGACCCAGCAAGACCAGGCACTCCCAGCCCCGGCCAGCGGCAAAATCTCAGCATGCGATTGCTGCTTGGAACCCATTTGGCGTCGGGAGCTCCCAGACAGCTGACACTGCGTTGGCTTTGGGTACAAGCAAAAGATCCTGTGCCCCCAGGGTCTGCAACTTGGAACCTGCTCTGCCAGTGGCCAAGGGGGAACTTATTTAGGCTCTGCACCCAGACTGAGGCTTCTCTCTGAGAGGGAGATCAGGGTGCGGTTTGTTTTCCTCTAAAACTACAAAAACCATCAAAGACGGTCAAGGTGAGAGAAAAAAAAAGTGAACAAACTTAAAAACCGCCAGAGAACAAAAGCCTGAAGAAAAAAAAACCACTTTCCTCAGAGTCCACCCCTTTGAAGGGGGCGGGAGACTTAACTCAGGAAACATCATTGACTGACAACCCACGTGGCAGGGCCCTCCCCCAGAAAAGAAACCAAGAAAGAAAAAAAAAAAAAGGACTACAAGAGAACAACCACTACTTCATAGGAAAACTTGTATTGTTCACTCATTCCCACTATTCTGGTTCCTTTTTTTTTTTTAACACATAGGTAATTTTTTTAACCTATTTACCATCACAGCGAGCTGTACAGTACATCAAATTCCATAATACCTTTCTAACCTGAACTTTTTGATACATACACCTATGTTTTTCTTTTGCATTTTTATTTTTTGAATTCCTTTTTTTTAAATTTTAGTTTAGTTTAGTCTAGTTTATTCCTTTTTATTTTTATCGTCTAATATTCATATAGAGTTAAACTTCAAAGTAATCCCTTTTCCCCAATCAATACTATCACTATAGGTAAACCAATTTTTAATCTCCTTTATCTTAAGAAAGTTGAGTCCTTTAACAAAGATATCAAGATACATCCAGGAAGAATCAAAACAAACTTCCTCGCACACACTGAGAATTTATAAGAACTCTCCCATCTTCTTCCACCAGTGTTTCTGTGTTTATGTGTTTGTCCTGATAGCATATAAATCTTACACTTGCGGTTCTTTTTGACGAGGTTCTTCCTTTATTTGCATATATATTTTTTTCTCTTTTCATATACTTGTATCAGTCTTTTTGTTTCTTTTTGTTTGTCTACTTCATAAATCTTACCTTGGGGCCCATCTGGGCTGAACCTTCTCTTTCAACTTCCCTTTCTTTCCTGTCTCTCTCTCTCTCTCTCTCTCTCTCTTTTTCTTTTTCTTTTCTTTTGTCTCTCGTTTGGGTGGGGAATCCTGATTGCTCAGAAGTGTTCCAGGGTGCGCCTTGACTGCACCATGGTCAATACATCCAGCTACATCTGTTCAGTCATCTCCCACCAAAATGACTAGGAGGAGGAATGCCCAACAGAAGAAAAAAACAGAGGATGGACTTTCTGCAACAGAGCTAACGGCTATCAACATAGACAATATGTCAGAAAGAGAATTCAGGCTAACACTTATGCAGGCAATAGCTAGGTTGGAGAAAGCCATGGATGAACAAATGGAATTGATTAGGGCTGAACTGAAAGCAACCAGACAGGATGTTCACAATGTTATCACAGAGCTTAAAGCTACCAGGGAGGAGGTTCACAATGCTCTCAATGAGTTCCAATCTAATCTAAACTCTCTCAAAGCTAGGGTAACTGAGACAGAAGATAGAATTAGTGATCTTGAAGACAAACAGATAGAGAGAAAGGATCAGGAGGAAGCCTGGAACAAACAGCGTAGAAGCCACAAAAACAGAATCAGGGAAATAAATAATGCCATGAAGCATCCCAACATCAGAATTATTGGAATCCCTGAGGGGAGGAGAAAGAAAGAAGTCTAGAAGATATAGTGGAACAAGTCCTTCATGAAAATTTTCCCAATATCGTGAATGGAACCAGCGTTCATGTTCTAGATCCTGAACGGTCTCCACCCAAGATTATACATTCCAAAAAAACATCACAGCACCTGATAGTCAAATTGAGGAATTATAATTGTAGGTATAATCTCTTGAAATCCACCAGGGCAAAGAGGCTCCTTACTTACAGAGGAAAGCCCATCAGAATAACATCAGACCTGTCCACAGAGACCTGGCAAGCCAGAAAAGGCTGGCAAGATATAGTCAGGGCACTAAATGAGAAGAACATGCATCCAAGAATACTTTATCCAGCAAGACTGATATTCAAAATGGATGGAGAGATAAAGAGTTTCCAAGATGGGCAAGGCTTAAAAGACTATGCAACCACCAAGCCAACACTGGAGGAAATATTAAGGGGGGTTCTATAAAAGAGGAAAAATCCTAAGAATAGCTTTGAACAGAAATATAGAGACAGTCTACAGAAAGAAAGACTTCAAAGGTAACTCGATGTCAATAAAAATGTATCTATCAATAATCACTCTCAATGTGAATGGCCTAAGTGCACCCATAAAACGGCACAGGGATGCAGATTGGATAAAATGACAGGACCCATCCATATGTTGTATTCAAGAGACCCATTTTGAACCTAAAGAAACACCCAGACTGAAAGTGAAGGGATGGAGAAGCATCTTTCACGCCAATGAGCCTCAAAAGATGGCTGTATAAGTGATTCTCATATTAGATCAATTAGATTTTAAACTAAAGACTGTAGTCAGAGATACAGAAGGACACTACCTAATCATTAAAGGGACTATCCACCAAGATGATACAACAATTGTAAATATCTATGCTCCCAATATGGGAGGAGCCAATTACTTAAGAAAACTGTTAACCAAGATAAAGAGTCATATTGATATGAATACACTAATCCTAGGAGATCTTAACACGCCTCTCTCAGAAATATACAGATCTTCGAAGCAGAAAATCAATAAAGCAACAAGAGCATTGAGTGACATATTGGACCAGATGGACCTCATAGATATATACAGAACATTCCACCCTAAAACAACAGAAACTCATTCTTCTCAAGTACACAGGGAACCTTCTCCAGAATAGTCCACATACTGGTTCACACATCAGGACTCAAATGATACTAAAAGACTGAGATTATTCCATGCATATTCTCAGATCAAAATGCTTTGAAACTGGAGCTCAATCACAAGGAAAATTCAGAAGGAACTCAAACACCTGGAAGCTAAAGACCACCTTGCTTAAGAATGCTTGTATCAACCAGGAGATCAAAGAATAACTGAAACAATTCATGGAAACCAAAGAGAATGAAGACACTTCTGTCCAAAACCTATTGGATACAGCAAAGGCGGTCTTAAGGGGAAATATATAGCCCTCCAAGCCTCCCTCAAAAAAATGGAAAAATCCAGAATACACCAGCTGTCTCTACACCTTAAAGAACTGGAGAATCAACAACAAATCAAACCAACTCCACACATAAGAAGGGAAATCATCAAGATTAGAGCTGAGATCAATGAGGTAGAAACCAGAGATACAGTAGAACGTATCAATTAAACTAGAAGCTGGTTTTTTGAAAAAATCAATAAGATCGATAAACCACTGGCCACACGAATCCAAAAGAAAAGAGAGAAAGCCCAAATTCATAAAATTATGAATGAAAAGTGAGCAATCACAATGAACACCGAGGAAGTAGAAACAATC
The DNA here is from genome assembly GCF_964662115.1 of Mustela nivalis. Classification (NCBI taxonomy): domain Eukaryota; kingdom Metazoa; phylum Chordata; class Mammalia; order Carnivora; family Mustelidae; genus Mustela; species Mustela nivalis. The sequence continues at coordinate 74,610,790 of NC_139040.1, forward strand.
ATCAGAAGTTATTATCAACAGTTATATGCCAATAAGCTAAGCAACCTAGATGAAATGGATGCGTTCCTGGAAAACTATAAACTTCCAAAAGTGAACCAGGAAGAAATTGACAACCTGAATAGACCAATATCTAGTAACGAGATTGAAGCGGTGATCAAAAAACCTCCCAAAAAACAAGAGCCCAGGACCTGACGGATTCCCTGGGGAATTCTACCAAACTTTCAATGAAGAAGTAGCACCTATTCTCCTGAAGCTGTTTCAAAAAACTGAAGGAGAAGGAAAACTTTCTGACTCTTTCTATGAAGCCAGCATTACCCTGATCCCCAAACCAGGCAAAGACCCTACCAAAAAGGAGAATTTTAGACCAATATCACTGATGAATATGGATGCTAAGATTCTCAACAAGATCCTAGCCAACAGGATCCAATAGCACATTAAAAAGATTATCCACCATGATCAGGTGGGATTCATCCCTGGGCTACAAGGATGGTTCAACATTCTCAAATCAATCAATGTGATACAACAAATTAATATGAGAAGAGAGAAGAACCACATGGTCCTCTCAATTGATGCAGAAAAAGCATTTGACAAAATCCAGCATCCGTTCCTTAATTAAACGCTTCAAATTATAGGGATAGAGGGAACATTCCTGAACCTCATCATATCTATCTATGAAAGACCCACAGCAAATATCATCCTCAATGGGAAAAAGCTTGCAGCCATCCCGTTGAGATCAGGAACAAGGCAAGGATGCCCACTTTCACCACTCTTGTTCAACATAGTATTAGAAGTCCTACCAACAGCAATCAGACAACAAAGAGAAATAAAAGGTATCCAAATTGGTAATGAAGAAGTCAAACTCTCTCTCTTTGCAGATGACATGATTCTTTATATGGAAAACCCAAAAGACTCCACCCCCAAACTACTAGAACTCATATAGCAATTCAGCAATGTGGCAGGATACAAAGTCAATGTGTAGAAATCAGTGGCTTTCTTATACATTAACAATGAAAATACGGAAAGGGAAATTAGACAATCGATTCCATTTACTATAGCACCAAGAACCATAAGATACCTGGGAAAAAAACTAACCAAAGAGGTAAAGGATCTATACTCGAGAAACTACAGAACACTCATGAAAGAAATTGAAGACACAAAAAGATGGAAGACCATTCTATGCTCTTGGATCAGAAGAATAAATATTGTTAAAAGGTCTATACTGCCTAGAGCAATCTATACTTTTAATGCCATTCCGATCAAAATTCCACCAGTATTCTTCAAAGAGCTGGAGCACATAATCCTAAAATTTGTATGGAATCAGAAGAGACCCCGAATCACTAAGGAAATGTTGAAAAACAAAAATAAAGCTGGGGGCATTACATTACCTGATTTCAAGCTTTATTACAAAGCTGTGATCATCAAGACAGCATGTTACTGGCATAAAAACAGACACATAGACCAGTGGAACAGAGTAGAGAGCCCAGATGTGGACCCTCAACTCTATGGTCAATTAATCTTCGATAAAACAGGAAAAAATATACAGTGGAAAAAGGACAGTCTCTTCAATAAATGGTGCTGGGAAAACTGGGCAGCTATATGTGGAAGAATGAAACTCGACCATTCTCTTACACCATACACAAAGATAAACTCAAAATGGATAATAGACCTCAACGTAAGACAGGAATCCATCAGAATCCTAGAGGAGAACATAGGCAGTAATCTCTTCTATATCAGCCACAGCAGCTTCTTTCAAGATATGTCTCCAAAGGCAAAGGAAACAAAAGCAAAAATAAACTTTTGGGACTTCATCAAGATCAAAAGCTTCTGCACAGCAAAGGAAACAGTCATGAAAACAAAGAGGCAACCCACGGAATGGGAGAAGATATTTGCAAACGACAGTACAGACAAACGTTGATATCCAGGATCTATAATGAACTCCTCAAACTCAACACACACGAAACAGGGAAACATATCAAAAAATGGGCAGAAGATATGAACAGACGCTTCTTCAATCAAGATATACAAATGGCTATCAGATACATGAAAAAATGTTAATCATCAGTAGCCCTCAGGGAGATTCAAATTAAAACTATATCCAGCTGGGCTATCATTGAAAATAGAAGGAGAGATTAAAAGCTTCCAGGACAAACAACAACTGAAAGAATTTGCAAACACCAAACCAGCTCTACAGGAAATATTGAAAGGGGTCCTCTAAGCAAAGAGAGAGCCTACAAGTGGTAGATCAGAAAGGAACAGAGACCATATACAGTAACAGTCACCTTACAGGCAATACAATGGCCCTAAATTCATATCTCTCAATAGTTACCCTGAATGTTAATGGGCTAAATGCCCCTGTCAAAAGACACAGGGTATCAGAATGGATAAAAAAACAAAACCCATCTATATGTTGCCTCCAAGAAACTCATTTTAAGCCCGAAGACACCTCCAGATTTAAAGTGAGGGGGTGGAAAATAATTTACCATGCTAATGGACATCAGAAGAAAGCAAGAGTGGCAATCCTTATATCAGATTAATTAGATTTTAAGCCAAAGACTATAATAAGAGATGAGGAAGGACACTATATCATACTCAAAGGGTCTGTCCATCAAGAAGATTTAACAATTTTAAATATCTATGTCCCCAACGTGGGAGCAGCCAACTATATAAACCAATTAATAACAAAATCAAAGAAACACATCAACAATAATACAATAATAGTAGGGGACTTTAACACTCCCCTCACTGAAATGGACAGATCATCCAAGCAAAAGATCAGCAAGGAAATAAAGGCCTTAAACGACACACTGGACCAGATGGACATCACAGATATATTCAGAACATTTCATCCCAAAGCAACAGAATACACATTCTTCTCTAGTGCACATGGAACATTCTCCAGAATAGATCACATCCTCGGTCCTAAATCAGGACTCAACCGGTATCAAAAGTTTGGGATCATTCCCTGCATATTTTCAGACCACAATGCTCTAAAGCTAGAACTCAACCACTAAAGGAAGTTTGGAAAGAACCCAAATACATGGAGACTAAACAGTATCCTTCTAAAGAATGAATGGGTCAACCAGGAAATTAAAGAAGAATTGAAAAAAATCATGGAAACAAATGATAATGAAAATACAACGGTTCAAAATCTGTGGGACACAACAAAGGCTGTCCTGAGAGGAAAATATATAGCGGTACAAGCCTTTTTCAAGAAACAAGAAAGGTCTCAGGTACACAACCTAACCCTACACCTAAAGGAGCTGGAGAAAGAACAAGAAAGAAACCCTAAGCCCAGCAGGAGAAGAGATATCATAAAGATCAGAGCAGAAATCAATGAAATAGAAACCAAAAAAACGATAGAACAAACCAACGAAACTAGGAGCTGGTTCTTTGAAAGAATTAATAAAATTGATAAACCCCTGGCCCGACTTATCAAAAAGAAAAGAGAAAGGGCCCAAATAAATAAAATCATGAATGAAAGAGGAGAGATCCCAATTAACACCAAAGAAATACAAACTATTATAAGAACATACTATGAGCAACTCTACGGCAATAAATTTGACAATCTGGAAGAAATGGATGCAGTCCAAGAAACATATAAACTACCACAACTGAACCAGGAAGAAATAGAAAGCCTGAACAGACCCATAACCAGTATGGAGATTGAAACAGTCATTAAAAATCTCCAAACAAACAAAAGCCCAGGGCCAGACGGCTTCCTGGGGGAATTCTACCAAACATTTAAAGAAGTACTAATTCCTATTCTCCTGAAACTGTTCCAAAAAATAGAAATGGAAGGAAAACTTCCAAACTCATTTTATGAGGCCAGCATCACCTTGATCCCAAAACCAGACAAGGATCCCACCAAAAAAGAGAGCTATAGACCGATATCCTTGATGAACACAGATGCGAAAATACTCAACAAAATACTAGCCAATAGGATTCAACAGTACATTAAAAAGATTATTCACCACGACCAAGTGGGATTTATTCCAGGGCTGCAAGGTTGGTTCAACATCCGCAAATCAGTCAATGTGATACAACACATCAAAAAAAGAAAGAACAAGAACCATATGATACTCTCAATAGATGCTGAAAAAAGCATTTGACAAAGTACAGCATCCCTTCCTGATCAAAAACTCTTCAAAGTGTAGGGATAGAGGGCACATACCTCAATATCATCAAAGCCATCTATGAAAAACCCACCGCAAATATCATTCTCAATGGAGAAAAACTGAAAGCTTTTCCGCTAAGGTCAGGAACACGGCAGGGATGTCCATTATCACCACTGCTATTCAACATAGTACTAGAGGTCCTAGCCTCAGCAATCAGACAACAAAAGGAAATTAAAGGCATCCAAATCGGCAAAGAAGAAGTCAAATTATCACTCTTCGCAGATGATATGATACTATATGTGGAAAACCCAAAAGACTCCACTCCAAAACTGCTAGAACTTGTACAGGAATTCAGTAAAGTGTCAGGATATAAAATCAATGCACAGAAATCAGTTGCATTTCTCCAACAGCAAGACAGAAAAAAGAGAAATTAAGGAGTCAATCCCATTTACAATTGCATCCAAAACCATAAGATACCTAGGAATAAACCTAACCAAAGAGACACAGAATCTATACTCAGAAAACTATAAAGTACTCATGAAAGAAATTGAGGAAGACACAAAGAAATGGAAAAATGTTCCATGCTCCTGGATTGGAAGAATAAATATTGTGAAAATGTCTATGCTACCTAAAGCAATCTACACATTTAATGCAATTCCTATCAAAGTACCAACCATCTTTTTCAAAAAAATGGAACAAATAATGCTATAATTTATATGGTACCAGAAAAGACCCCGAATAGCCAAAGGGATATTGAAAAAGAAAGCCAACGTTGGTGGCATCACAATTCCAGACTTCAAGCTCTATTACAAAGCTGTCATCAGCAAGACAGCATGGTACTGGCACAAAAAGAGACACATAGATCAATGGAACAGAATAGAGAGCCCATAAATAGACCCTCAACTCTATGGTCAACTAATCTTCGACAAAGCAGGAAAGAATGTCCAATGGAAAAAAGACAGCCTCTTCAATAAATGGTGCTGGGAAAATTGGACAGCCACATGCAGAAAAATGAAATTGGACCATTTCCTTACACCACACACAAAAATAGACTCAAAATGGATGAAGGACCTCAATGTGCGAAAGCAATCCTTCAAAATCCTTGAGGAGAACACGGGCAGCAACCTCTTCGACCTCTGCCACAGCAACATCTTCCTAGGAACAACACAAAAGGCAAGGGAAGCAATGGAAAAAATGAACTATTGGGATTGCATCAAGATCAAAAGCTTTTGCACAGCAAAGGAAACAGTTAACAAAATCAAAAGACAACTGACACAATGGGAGAAGATATTTGCAAACGACATATCAGATAAAGGACTAGTGTCCAGAATCTATAAAGAACTTAGCAAACTCAACACCCAAAGAACAAATAATCCAATCAAGAAATGGGAAGAGGGCATAAACAGACATTTCTGCAAAGAAGACATCCAGATGGCCAACAGACACATGAAAAAGTGCTCCATATCACTCGGCATCAGGGAAATACAAATCAAAACCACAATGAGATATCACCTCACACCAGTCAGAATGGCTAAAATCAACAAGTCAGGAAATGACAGATGCTGGCGAGGATGTGGAGAAAGGGGAACCCTCCTACACTGTTGGTGGGAATGCAAGCTGGTGCAGCCACTCTGGAAAACAGCATGGAGGTTCCTCAAAATGTTGAAAATAGAACTGACCTATGACCCAGCAATTGCACTATTGGGTATTTACCCTAAAGATACAAATGTAGTGATCCAAAGGGGCACGTGTACCCGAATGTTTATAGCAGCAATGTCCACAATAGCCAAACTATGGAAAGAACCTAGATGTCCATCAACAGATGAATGGATCAAGAAGATGTGGTATATATACACAATGGAATACTATGCAGCCATCAAAAGAAATGAAATCTTGCCATTTGCGACAACATGGATGAACTAGAGCGTATCATGCTTAGCGAAATAAGTCAAGCAGAGAAAGACAACTATCATATGATCTCCCTGATATGAGGAAGTGGTGATGCAACATGGAGGCTTAAGTGGGTAGGAGAAGAATAAATCAAACAAGATGGGTTTGGGAAGGAGACAAACCATAAGTGACTCTTAATCTCACAAAACAAACTGAGGGTTGCTGGGGGGAGGGGGTTTGGGAGAAGGGGGTGGGATTATGGACATTGGGGAGGGTATGTGCTTTGGTGAGTGCTGTGAAGTGTGTAAACCTGGTGATTCACAGACCTGTACCCCTGGGGATAAAAATATATGTTTATAAAAAATAAAAAATTAAAAAAAATTTCCTTATTCGTTTTATTTTTTATATATTTATTTATTTTTTAAATTTTTTAAATTTATTTTCAGAAAAACAGTATTCATTATTTTTTCACCACACCCAGTGCTCCATGCAATCTGTGCCTTCTATAATACTCACCACTTAGTACCCTAACCTCCCACACCCCCACCACTTCAAACCCCTCAGATTGTTTTTCAGAGTCCATAGTCTCTCATGATTCACCTCCCCTTCCAATTAACCCAACTCCCTTCTCCTCTCTAACACCCCTTGTCCTCCATGATATTTGTTATGCTCCACAAATAAGTGAAATCATATGATAATTTACTCTCTCTGCTTGACTTATTTCACTCAGCATAATCTCTTCCAGTCCCGTCCATGTTGTTCTTATACACTAACAATGAAACTATAGAAATGGAATTTAGAGAATCCATTCCACTTCCTATAGCACCAAGAATCATAAGCTACCTTGGATTAAACCTGATCAAAGAGGTAAAGGATCTGTACTTGCCGAACTACAGGACATTCATGAAAGAAATTGAAGACAAAAAGATTGAAGACCATTGGATTGGCTCTTGGATTGGAATAAACATTGTAAAAATGTCTATATTGCCTAGATAAATCTATACCTTCAGTGCCATACTTATCAAAATTCCACCAGCATTTTTTAAGTGCTGGAACAAACAATCCTAAAATTTGTATGGACCAGAAAAGATCCTGAATTACTAATGAAATGTTGAAGATGAAAAACAACTGAGGGCATCACATTGCTTGATTTCAAGCTTTACTACAAAGCTGTGATCACCAAGACAACATGATACAGGCACAAAAACAGACACATAGACCAGTGTAACAGAGTAGAGAGCACAGATATGGACCCTCAACTTTATGGTCACATAATCTTTGTCAAAGTAGGATACAATATACAGTGGAAGATAGACAATCTTTTTGATAAAAGATGCTGGGAAAATTGGACAGCTATGAATAGAATGAAGCTTGACCATTCTCTTACACCATACAAAAAATAATAAACTCGAAATGGATAAAAGACCTCAATGTGAGGCAGGAATCTATCAGAATCCTAGAGGAGAACATAGGCAGTAATCTCTTCGACATTGGCCACAGCAACTTCTTTCAAGACAGGTCTCCAAAGGCAAAGGAAACAAAAGAAGCAAAAATGAACTTTTGGGACTTCATCAAGCTCAAAATCCTCTGCACAACGAAGGAAACACTCAACAGAAAAAAAAAGTAACCCATAGAATGGGAGAAGCTATCTTCAAATGTCACTACAGACAAAGGACTGATATCCAAGATCTATAAAGAACTTTTCAAATTCCCCAAAAACATAATCATGTCAAAAGGGGCAGAAGACTTGAACAGACACTTCTCCAAAGAAGATATACAAATGGCTAGCAGACACATAAAAAAATGTTCTTCATCAACATTAGCCATCAGGGAAATTCAAATCAAAACTGTAATGAGATACCAACTTACCCCAGTTAGAATTGCCAAAATTAACAAGACAAGAAACAACAACTATTGAAGAGGATATGGAGAAAGGGGACCCTTCTTACACTATTGTTGGGAATGCAAATTGGTGCAGCCACTTTGGAAAACAGTGCGGAGTTTCCTCATAAAATTAAAAATAGAACTATCCCATGATGTTGCAATTGCAGGGCATTTAGACATGAATATTTACCCCAAAGATACAGATGTGGTGAAAAGAAAGACCATATATACCCCAATGTTCATAGCAGCAATGTCCACAATAGCCAATCTTTTGAAAGAGCCAAGATGCCTTTCAATAGACTAATGGATAAAAAAGATGTAGTCCATATATACAATGTAATATTATGTCTCCATCAGAAAGGATGAATACTCAACTTCTATATCAACATGGTTGGGACCGGAGATTATACTGAGTGAAATAAGTCAAGCAGGTAAAGTCATTTATCATTTGGTTTCACTTACTTGTGGAAATAAGGGATAACATGGAGGACATTAGGAGAAGGTATGAAAAAGTGAAGGGGAGGAAATTGGAGGGGGAGATGAACCATGGGAAACTGTGTACTCTGAGAAACAAACAGGGTTTTGGAGGGGAGGGGGATTGGAGAGCCAGTGAGCCTTGTGGTGTGTATTAAGGAGGACATGTATTGCATGGAGCACTGGGTGTGGTACATAAGCAATGGATCTTGGAACACTGAAAGAATAGAATAAAATTTATTAAGAATTTCAACATGAATTTTGGGGGCAGCCCAACATTCAGTTTATAGCAGGTGTATTAGGCTATGGCTCTCTTTTATAATTAACTAAGAAATTTTTGTTACAGAATGTTTTTAAAATACAGAGAACCAAAAGAAAAAAAAGAATCATAATTACTCTATGCAGATGATAAAAGTACATTCACACATAGAAAAAATAGAATTATATTACACACTCCTATGTAAGTTTCTTGCTTAAATTTAAAGATTTTTGTTTCAATAAATGCAAGTAAGTATCATTTTTAATGTCCACATACTGTCTCATTATATGAGTTATAGTCTTGTTCAACCAACTCCTTATTGTTCCACAAAGCTATAGATTTCTCCTACAACAAATTTCCATCTTAGTATCATGTAGTGCACCCTATTCTCCCTTATTGGAATTCAGCAACCTCCTTTCTGATTTAAGATATCCCCTTCCATAAGGTGATCTATGAAGAAAGGATTTTTCTTTTTTCTTTTTTTAAAGATTATATTTATTTATTTGAGAGAAAGGGAGAGTGAGAGAGTGAGAGCATGAGAGGGGAGAAAGAGAGAGAAGCAGACTCCCCATGGAGCTGGGATCCTGATGTGGGACTTGATCCCGGGACTCCAGGATCATGACGTGGGCTGAAGGCAGTCGCTCAACCAACTGAGCCACCCAGGTGTCCCCAAGATAGGATTTTTCTTACCCACAACCTCTTCAAGGGTAATCTGAGCTCCAGGTTATCAGGGTACTCTACTATATGTGGAATATAAGCCTGAATTTGGAATCCATCCACTGTATAGTCATAAAGTAATCCATTGGATTATAAATAGATAGGGTCATGGCAAGTTAAGTGGTCCAAAGTCAACTATTTCTGCAGCCTCATGTCACCCAGTAAGGGGACATGTCACCTCATGTCCCCTTCACAGGGGAAAAGATGAAAAACCACTTCCATATAAGTCTCAGCCCCTTAATTTACTATGTTTTCTTATTTGCAAAATAGTAATAATCTCTACCCTGCTAGTTCCACACTATGATTGTGGCAATCAAGGGAAATTATAAATGCAAAGCATATTGTAATTTTGGAGGTGGTTTTCAAATATATGGTGATATTATTAGTTTCAATCTTCAAATCATGTCCAACTGAACCAGAACTACCATATAGAAGCAAGGAACCAAATCAAGAATAGACAGAGTATGTTTTTGAGTTTGGGGGATGAAATGTCACTTGGGTATATGTGAGTCACATCACATTTGAAAGTCTCCTTCTTTTCTCTAGGCCTCTGTTGCCTTATGTTTAAAACAATTGGTTTGAATGAGATGATTTGTAGGGAAAGATTGAACACCTACTTAATGAGTGCAAGGCCTTGAGCTGGGAGCTTTAAATATATTTCATGTTGCTTAAATAGCTGAAGTCCTTTGTCTAATTCACCAAGCTAGTGTAGGTTTTGGAACCCAAAACTGACTCTAAAATATTGTCTCTGTTCAGAACTTCATTCTACAAAAACTTGTTGATTGGACTTCTCATCCAGAGAAGGTGTTATAGACTCATTTCTCACTGGTCATTGTAAGTACAAATGTAAACACCTTGTAACAAGAAGCAGTCAAAGGAGATCTGAAAGCTAGTAAAAAGAACTGATTTGGGACAGCAGGACTGGTGTAACAACCCCAAAGAAGAAATCAGTCCAGCTGGGGCATTTCGTGACCCTAAACTTAAAACAGGAGGCAGCCCACGTAGGCTACTTTCTCCCCCAGATTTAGACAGGATTCCCTCTAATAAGAGGTAAGACTTGCAGCATTAGCAGGGAAGATTAATCAAGACCCTACTCCCCCCTAATAGTAATCATCTAAGTGAAGGGTTCTCCATCTCTGCCCTTTCCCAACCAGATACATTGGAGCAGTCAGGAGACATCAACAAGGGTGGCACTTCCACAACAAGCACTCCTCCCAGGAAGCCACTTCCATCTCCATGAGCAGGGAAGACTCTGTCAATACAAGGAACAAGCCAGTGAAGCCTCTTTTTCTTTTCAGGCTTAAGATTCTCATACCCCATTTAGAGACTCTCAGCAATAGGCCTGGGGAGAATCCCTTTGACCTTCTGAAGAAGCACAAACAGAAACCAGTGAGATCCCCAGAGGTACAAGATAAATCAAGCAGACCAAAATACAATGACACAGGTTCTAAAACTTAAATTCCCAGTGAAACCACAGATGACAAAAGTAGGCCAGAATCTGCATGCCTAATTTAAGGTAACTGTCTACTAAAACAATTTTTTTTTAATTTAAATTCAAGTAGTCAACATAGAGAACATCCTTAGTATCAGATGTAGAGACAAAAAAGTCATCAGTTACAAATAACACCCAGTGCTCATCACATCACGTGCCCTCTTAATAACCATCATCCAATTACCCCATCCCCCCAACTCAAGTCTCCTCCAGCAACTCTCAGTTTATTTGCTATAGCTAAGAGCCTCTCATGGTTTATCTCCCTCTCTGATTACTTTACATTCAATTTCCCTTCCCTTCCTCTATGATCTTCTTCACATATGAGTGAAAACATATGATAATTGCCTTTCTCTGATTGATTTATTTTGCTCAGCATAATAGCATAATAGCCTCCAGTTCCATGCACATCAATGTAAATGTTATATGACACATTCTTTATCCATTCTTCTGTCAATGAATATCTCAGCTCTTTCCACAGTTTGGCTATCATCGACATTGCTGCTCTAAACATTGGGAGGCGCACCTTCAGATCACTACATTTGAATCTTTGTGGAAAATACCTAGTAGTGCAATTGTTGGGTTGTAGAAATTTTTAAATTCTTGAGGAACCTTCATACTATTTCCCAGAGTGTCTGTACAGGCTTTCATTCCCACCAAAAGTATAAGAGGGTTCCCCTTTCTCCACATCCTTTCCAAAATTTATTATTTCCTTACTGATCAATTTTAGTCATTCTGACTGGTGTGAGGTGGTATCTCATTGTGGTTTTGATTTGTATTTTCCTTATTTTGAGTGTTGCTGAGACTTTTCATGTGTCCGTTGGCCATTTGTATGTCTTCTGTGGAGAAATGTCCGTTCATGTCTTCTGCCCATTTCTTGACTGCATTTTTTTTTTTTTTTTTTTTGGCAGTAGGGGTGTTGAGTTGGATGAGTTCTTTTATAGATCTTAGATACTAGCCCTTTCTCTGGTGTGACATTTACAGATATTTTCTCCCATTCCATAAGTTTCCTTTTAGCTTTGCTGACTATTTCCTTTGCTTTGCAGAAGCTTTTCATTTTTGCTTTTGTTTCCCTTGCCTTTAGAGATGTGTCTTCCAAGAAATTGCGGTGGCCAAGACCAAAGTGTTTGTTGCCTGTATTGTCCTCTTGGATTCAGATGATTTCCTGTCTCACATTAAGGGCTTTCATCCATTTGGAGTTTATCTTTGTGTATGGTATAAGAAAATAGTCCAGTTTCATTTTTCTACAAGTAGCTGTCCAATATTCCCAACATCGTTTTTTGAAGAGATAGTCTTTTTTTCCTGCTTTGTCAAAACTTAGCTGACTATAGACTTGAGGGACAATTTTTCTGATTCTCAAATTTGTTCCACTGATCTATGTATCTGTTTTTGTTCCAATACCATACTGTCTTGATGATTACAACTTTGTAATATAACTTGAAGTCAGACATTGTGATGCCACCAGCTTCATTTTTCTTTTTCAACATTCCTCGGGCTATTTGGGGTGTTTTCTGGTTCCATACAAATTTTAGGATTATTTGTTACAACGCTGTGAAAAATGTTGATGGTCTTTCAATACAGACTGCATTGAATGTGTGGATTGCTCTGGATAACATAGACATTTTAACAATATTTATTCTCCTGGAAACTCCACAAGCGTGGAATGTTTTTCTGTCTCTTTGTGTCTTCCTCAATTTTTTTTCATAAGTGTTCTATAGTTTTTAGAGTACAGATTCTTTATTTCTTTACTTAGATTTATTCATAGGTATCTTTAAGTTTTGGTGCAATTGTAAATGGATAAATTCCTTGATTTCTCTTTCTTCTGCCTTATTGTTAGTGTATAGAAATGTAAATTACTTCTATGCATTGACTTTATATCCTGCAATCGCTCAATTCCTATATGAGTTCTAGGAGTTTTGGGGTGGAGTCTTTTGGGTAGCCCACATAAAGCATCATGTCATCTGGGAACAGTGAGAGTTTACCTTCTTCTTTGTCAATTTGAATGCCTTTTATTTATTTATTTTTGTTGCCTGATTGCTGAGGCTAGGACTTCTAGTACTATGTTGAACAATGGTGGTGAGAATGGGCATCCCTGCTGTTTCTGACATTAAGGGAAAAGGTCTCAGTTTCTCCTCATTGAGAATGATATGGAGTATGGGCTCTTCATAGATGCTTTTATGATATTGAGGTATGTTCCTTGTATCCCTACACTGTGAACAGTTTTAACCAAGAAAGTTTTCTATATTTTGTTAAATGCTCTTTCTGAATCAATTGAGAAGATCATATGGTTCTTGTCTTTTCTTTTATTAATATGATGTATCAGGTTGATTGATATGCATATGTTGAACCACCCTTGCATCCCAGGAATAAATCACACTTGGTGTGGTGAATAATCTCTTTTGAATGTACTTTTGGATTCTATTCTTGGTGAGAATTCTGGCATCCATATTCATCAGGGATATTGGTCTATAATTCTCCTTTTTGCTGGGGTCTTTGTCTGGTTTGGGGCTCAAGTTAATGCTGGCCACATAAAATGAGTTGAGAAGGTTTCTTTCAATTTCTATTTTTTAAAACATCTTCAGAATAATAGTCATTATTTCTTCTTTAAATGTCCAGTAGCATTCCTATGGGAAGCCATCTGGCCCTGGAATCTTATTTCTTGGGAAATTTTTGATTACTGCCTCGATTTCCTTGCTTATTTGTTTAGGTTTTCTAATTCTTCCTATTTCATTTTTGGCAGTTTGTAAGTTTCTAGGAATGCATCGATTTCTTCCAGGTTGTCTAATTTTTTGGCATGTATTTGCTCATAATATTTTCTTGAAATTGTTTGTATTTCCTTGATGTTCGTCATGATCTCTCTTCTTTCATTCATGATTTTATTATTTTGGGTCCTTTCTCTTTTATTTTTGATACGTCTGGCTAAGAGATTATTGATAATATTAATTCTTTCAAAGAATCAGTTTCCAGTTTCATTGATCTGTTCTACTATTATTTTGGTTTCTATCACATTAGTTTCTGCCTTAATCTTCATTATTTCTCTTCTGCTACTGGGTTTAGGCTTTATTTGATATATTTTTTTCTCCAGCTGTTAGGTTAATATTAGCTTGTGTAGACTTTTATAATTTCTGGAGAAAGGCTTGTATTGCTATATACGTCCATCATAGGACTGCCTTTATTGCATCCTAAAGGTTTTGAACAGTTGTTTTCCTTTTCATTTGTTTCCATGAATTTTGTTAATTCTTCCTTAATTTCCCAATTGCCCCATCCATTCTTTATATAGTAGGATGCTTTTTAAACTCCAAGTGCTTTTTTTTTTTTTTTTAGTTCCTTCCAAATTGCCTCTTGTGATTGAGTTCAAGTTCAAAGCATTGTGATCTTAAAATATGCCAGGAATGATCCCAATATTTTGATACCAGCTGAGAACTAATTTGTGACCCAGTATGTGATCTCTTCTGGAGAACGTTCCAAGTACACTCAAGAAGAATGTGTATTTTGTTGCTTTAGGATAGAATGTTCTGTATATATCCGTGAAGCCCATCTGGTCCAATGTGTCATTCAACATCATTGTTTCCTTGTTGATCTTCTGCTTAGATGATCTGTCCTTTGTTGTGAATGGGGTGTTGAAAAACTCTACTATTATTGTATTATTATCAATGTGTTTCTTTAATTTGGTTATTAATTGGTCGATACAATTGGATGCTCCCAAGTAAGAAGCATAAATATTTATAATTGTTAGATCTTCTTGTTGGATAGACCATTTTAGTGTGATACAGTGTCCCTCTTCATCTCTTAATACAGTCTTTCATTTAAAATATAATTTGTCTGATAAGACAATTGCTATCTCTGCTTTCTTTTGAGCTTTGGGGAATGGTTCACCAGCCCCTCACTTTCAATCTAGAAATGTCATTTTGCCTAAAATGAGTCTCTTGTACAGAGAATATGGATGGGTTTTGTTTTTTAATCCAATCTAATACCTTGTGTCTTTCATTGGAGCACTTACCCCATTTACATTCCAAGTAACTATTGAAAGATATGAATTTAGGGCTATTATATTACCTGTAAAGTCACTGTTTCTCTATATTGTCTGTTCATTTCTGGTCTATGTTACTTTTGGGCTCTTGATTCACTTATAAGATCCCTTTTAATATTTCTTGAAAGGCTCTTTTACGGATCACAAATTTTTTTTATGTTTCTGTTTGTCCTGGAAGGTGTTTATCTCTCCTTCCATTCTGAATGACAGCCTTTCTGGAAAAGGTATTCTTGGGTGCATGTTTTTCTCATTTATTACCCTGAATATATCATACAAGCACTTTCTGGCCTGCCAGGTCTCACTGGTTACATCTTCTTCCAGTATCATATTTCTACCCTTGTAGGTTAAGGAGCTCTTGCCTCAAGTTTCTTTCAGAATCTTCTCTTTGTGTATGAAATATGCAAGCTTCACTATTATATGTCAGTGTTTTGATATGTTTTTATTGATTTTGAGGGAAGTTCTCTTTGGCTTCTGGACTTGAGTGCTTGTCTCATTGCCCATATTAGGGAAGCTCTCAGCTATGATTTGCTCAAACATACCCAGTCTCTTTCTTCTTCCTCTGGGATTACAGTAATTGTAATATTGTTTCACTTTATGGTGTTGCTCATTTCTCAAAGCCTCCCCTCATGGTTCATTAATTGTTTTTCTCTCATTTCCCCAGCTTCTTTCCTATCCTTTTTTTTTTTCTATGTCACTGACTCTCCTTTCTGTGTCTTTTAGCCTAGTCATTACAGCCTCCATTTTATTTTATTTATTTTTTTTAAAGATTTTATTTATTTATTTGATAGCGAGAGATCACAAGTAGGTGGAGAGGCAGGCAGAGAGAGAGAGAGAGATGGAAGCAGGCTCCCTGCTGAGCAGAGAGCCCGATGCGGGACTCGATCCCAGGACCCTGAGATCATGACCTGAGCCGAAGGCAGCGGATTAACCCACTGAGCCACCCAGGCGCCCGACAGCCTCCATTTTAGACTGCATCTCAGTTAAAGCATTTTTAATTGTGGTCTGATTAGATTTTATTTCTGCATTAAGGGATTCTGCTTTTTTAATGCTTTTATCAAGTCCAACTAGTAACTTTATAATCATTATTCTGAATTATAGATCTGACATTTTACTTATATCCATATGGATTAAGTATATGGCAGATAGTTTTATCGCTGGTTCTGTGTTGTTGTGGATTCCTCCTTCTAATGATTTTGTTCAGAGAAGAATAGATGAACGAGAGAACAAAATCAAAAGTATCAACCACAACAATAATGTATAGACTAGAGAAAACAGAAGAAATCAGAAACCAAAAGAGGGGAAAAAAGGGATGGGGGAAGAAAGAATATAATATAACAAACACTAGATGCTAAAATTGTAAAGAAAAAAATACATATACAAAAAAATTGAATACAGTGAAAGGAAACAAAAAATGAAGAATATATCTATAAAATGTAAAAGTAAAAATGAAAATTAAGAAGATTTTAAAAACAGTTGATAAAATAAACTATTTGAATGGGGAAAGGGTAAAAAAAAGGCAAAAAAATTTTAAGCTTAAAGACTAAAGTATCATAAGAAACCTCAAATTGCATGTACTTTTTTTCCCTAGCACAGAAGTTTTTCAGTTATGTGTGATTCATAAACTTGGTACTCACCTGATGTTCCTGCTGGTTTGGGAGAGGGGCCTATTGAATTGATTCTCAGATGATTTTGTCTGGAGGGAGTTGCACTACTGCTTGCCAGGGGGTCGGGTTCAGTGTAAGCTGCTTCAGATTGCTCTCTGTGGCTTTTATTCCCTGACGGCTTTCTGTGACACTTGCAAAAAGTGGTCTCTTTCCTATTTGTAGATTTGTAGCAATTCTTTTCGTAGGTCTCAGGGTGAATTCACAGGTGTTCAGAATGATTTGATAGATATCTAACTGAATTCAAGGCACCTGATGAAGTGAGGGTCCCCTACTCTTCTGTTGCTTTCCAAACAACAGATTTAAATATAACCCAGATTTTCCTAACATACTAAACAAAATACATGGGATGCAGTAGAAGATCACACATAATACCAAGAGCCAGGAAAATCACAATCTGAATAATAAAAGACAACCAACAGACAGCAACATCAACATGAATCAAATATTGAAACTATTGGGGGAAACAAGATAGGGGGGAAGTAGGAGGAGGTGCCATTTCAACCTGTACTCTAAAGTGAGCTGATTACCTACAAAAGAACTCTGATCACCTGTGAAATCAGCCCAAGGTTAGAATTATACACTTCTGGATCTTTATGGGGACAGAAGACACCAGTGGGTACGTAAAGTAGAGTGGGAACACAAGACTGATATCCGAAGATTAAAAAAAAGGGGGGGGGGAGGGAGCCACCAGAAGCGATGCATTGGAAAGTAATACCCAAATACGAGAGTTCCCTGTGATTGGGGACCAGCATTAACTTGGAGTCTGTTTGAAAGCACTCAAAAAAAGCAAAGGATCATGTGGGGAAATTGTGGGAATCAGGGCGGTTAGGGACAGGGGTTTAAGTCCCCAGGACCAGGACAGTCACCACTGGTGCTGAGCCAGAGAGAGTGCAGCAAAGAACTCAGGTCTTGGTCACTGAGTCACCAGCATACCTGAGAGCGTCTGAGGGGCAGTGCCTGTGAGGGTGAGGGAGCCTCGCCAGCCAGAAGAACCACAGCCTTTTGCACTCTCTATGGGTGCACCACATGACCAAAGTCTGAGTCATGCCCCACATTGACCCCTGAGAGAGGTGCATGCAGGCACCAGCCGGTGCTCTCTTGCACCTGAGAGTCTGAGCACACCCAGCCCGGACCAGTGGGAAAATCTCAGTGCGCTATTACTGCTTGGGACCTCTCTGGCAGTCTGGAGCTGCCCAGACAGCCACAGCTAGTATATCTCATGGTTTGGGGTACAGGCGGGAGTTCCTGTGACCCCAGAGACAGTGACTGGAAATGTGCTCTGCTAGTGGCAGAGGGGGACATTATGTGCTCCAGGGCACCCAGAGGGGAAGAAACTGAGGCTTCCCTCTGAAAAGGAGGTCTGAGTGCAGTTTGCTTTCCTCTAAACCTACAAAAACTGCCAAAAGCTTCCAAGGGGAGAGAGAACAAATGAACAAACAAAAAACCCTCCAAAGAACAAAAGCCTGAAAACCAGTTTCCTCAGAGCCCATCCCCTTGATGGGGGCAGGAGGACTTAACTCAGGGAATGCTGCCTGAAAAACCATGCAGCAGGCCCCTCCCCCAGAAAGCCAACCAAAAAAAAAAAAAAAAAAAGCAAGAGGACAACCACCACTACTTCATAGATACAACTTTTGTCAACTTTTGTTTTTAATTCATTCCCACTATTCTGGTTATTATCATCATATATATATGTATGTATATATGCATACATATATATATATATCATAGAAATATATATACATATATCTTAGAAAGATATATATATGTTAGAAAGATATATATATATATATCTTAGAAAGATATATATATATATATATATATATATGTTAGAAAGAGATATATATATGTTAGAAAGAGATATATATATATATCTATCTATAGATAGATATATATATATATCTCTTTCTAACATATATATATCTCTTTCTAACATATATATATATATCTTTCTAAGATATATATATATCTTAGAAAGATATATATGTATATTTCTAACATATTTACCATCACAGCAAGATGTCCAGAACATCAAATTCCATAATAACCTTTTTTTTAAGATTTTATTTATTTATTTGACAGAGAGAAATCACATGTAGATGGAGAGGCAGGCAGAGAGAGAGAGAGAGGGAAGCATGCTCCCTGCTGAGCAGACAGCCCGATGCGGGACTCGATCCCAGGACCCCGAGATCATGACCTGAGCCAAAGGCAGCGGCTTAACCCAGTGAGCCACCCAGGCGCCCCCCATAATAACCTTTTAACCTAAACTTTTAAAAAAATATTTTCTTTCTTTTCAGCATAAGAGTATTCATTGTTTTTGCACCACACCCAGTGCTCCATGCAATCCGTGCGCTCTCTAATACCCACCACCTGGTTCCCCCAACCTCCCACCCCTGCCCCTTCAAAACCATCAGATTGTTATTCAGAGACCATAGTCTCTCATGGTTCACCTCCCCTTTGAATTTCCCTCAACTCCCTTCTCCTCTCCATTTCCCCTTATCCTCCATGCTATTTGTTATGCTCAACAAATAAGTGAAACCATATGATACTTGACTCTCTCTTCTTGACTTATTTCACTCAACAAAGTATCTTCCAGTCCCATCCATGTTGATACAAAAGTTGGGTATTCATCCTTTCTGGTGGAGGCATAATACTCCATAGTGTATATGGACCAGATCTTCCTTATCCACTCGTCCATTGAAGGGCATCTTAGTTCTTTCCACAGTTTGGTGACTGTGGCCATTGCAGCTATGAACACTGGGATACAGGTGGCCCTTCTTTTCACTACATCTGTATCTTTGGGGTAAATACCCAGTAGTACAATTGCAGGGTCATAGGGAAGCTCTATTTTTAATTTCTTAAGGAATCTCCACACTGTTCTCCCAAGTGGCTGCACCAACATGCTTTCCCACCACAGTGTAAGAGGGTACCCCTTTCTCCACATCCTCTCCAACACATGTTGTTTCTCATATTGCTAATTTTGGACATTCTAACTGGTTTCAGTTGGTATCTCAATGTGGTTTTAATTTGAATCTCCCTGGAGGCTAATGATAATGACTATTTTTTCATGTGTCTGATAGCCATTTGTATGTCTTCATTGGAGAATTGTCTGTGCATATTTTCTGCCCATTTTTTGATATGATTGTCTGTTTTCTGTATGTTGAGTTTGAGGAGTTCTTCATAGATCCTGCATATCAACACTTTGTCTGTACTGTCATTTGCAAATATCTTCTCCCATTCCGTGGGTTGCCTCTTTGTTTTCTTGATTGTTTCCTGGGCTGTGCAGAAGCTTTTGATTTTGATGAAGTCCCAAAAGTTCATCTTCACTTTTGTTTTCTTTGCCTTTGGAGACATATCTTGAAAGAAGTTGCTGTGGCTGATATCGAAGAGATTACTGCCTATGTTCTCCTCTAGCATTCTGATGGATTCCTGTCTCACGTTGAGGTCTATTATCCATTTAGAGTTTATCTTTGTGTACGGTGTAAGAGAATGGTCGAGTTTCATTCTTCTACATATAGCTGTCCAGTTTTCCCAGCACCATTTATTGAAGAGACTGTCTTTTTTCCACTGGACATTTTTTCATCCTATGTCAAAGATAATTTGCCCATAGAGTTGAGGGTTTATATCTGGGCTCTCTACTCTGTTCCACTGGTCTATGTGTCTGTTTTTACGTCAGTGCCAGGTTGTCTTGGTGATCACAATTTTGTAGTAAAGCTTGAAATCAGGTAACGTGATGCCCCCAGTTTTATTTCTGTTTTTCAACATTTCCTTAGTGATTCAAGGTCTCTTCTGATTCCATACAAATTTTGGGATTATTTGCTTCAGCTCTTTGAAAAATACCGGTGGAATTTTTATCGGAATGGCATTAAAAGTATAGATTGCTCTAGGCAGTATGGACATTTTAACAATGTTTATTCTTCTGATCCAAGAGCATGGAATGGTCTTCCATCTTTTTGTGTCTTCTTCAATTTCATTTATGAGTATTCTATAGTTCCTTGAGTACAGATCCTTTACCTCCTTGGTTAGGTTTATTCCCAGGTATCTTATGGTTCTTGGTGCTAGAGTAAATGGAATCGATTCTCTAATTTCCCTTTCTGTATTTTCATTGTTAGTGCATAAGAAAGCCGCTGATTTCTGTACATTGACTTTGTATTCTGCCACCTGGATTTGCTGAATTGCTGTATGAGTTCTAGTAGTTTGGAGGTGGAGTCTTTTGGGTTTTCAATATAAAGAATCATATCGTCTGCAAAGAGAGAGAATTTAATTTCTTCATTGTCAATTTGGATACCTTCTATTTCTTTGTTGTCGGATTGCTGTTGCTAGGACTTCTAATACTATGTTGAACAAGAGTGGTGAGAGCGGGCATCCTTGTCGTGTTCCTGATCTCAATGGGAAGGCTGCGAGCTTTTTCCCATTGAGGATGATATTTGCTGTGGGTCTTTCATAGATAGATTTTATGAGGTTCAGGAATGTTCCCTCTATCCCTACACTTTGAAGTGTTTTAATCAGGAACGGATGCTGGATTTTGTCAAATGCTTTTTCTGCATCAATTGAGAGGACCATGTGGTTCTTCTCTCTTCTCATATTAATTTGTTCTATCACATTGATTGATTTGCGAATGTTAAACCATCCTTGTGGCCCACGGATGAATCCCACCTGGTCATGGTGGATAATCATTTTAGTGTGCCGTTGGATTCTGCTTGCTAGGATCTGGTTGAGAATCTTAGCATCCATATTCATCAGTGATGTTGGTCTGAAATTCTCCTTTTATGTAGGGCCTTTGCCTGGTTTGGGGATCAGGGTAATGCTGGCTTCATAGAAAGAGTCCGGAAGTTTTCCTTCTGCCTCAATTTTTTGAAACAGCTTCAGGAGAATAGGTGTTATTTCTTCTTCAAAATTTTGGTAGAATACTGAGGAAATCCATCAGGTCCTGGACTCTTGTCTTGTGGGAGGTTTTTGATCACTGGTTCAATCTCATTACTAGATATTGGTCTATCCAGGTGGTCCATTTCTTCCTGGTTCAATTTTGGGAGTTTATAGTTTTCCAGGAATGCATCCATTTCATCTAGGTTTCTTAGCTTAATGGCATATAACTGTTGATAATAACTTCTGATGATTGTTTCTACTTCCTTGGTGTTAGTTGTGATCTCTCCCTTTTCATTCATAATTTTATGAATTCGGGCTTCCTCTCTTTTCTTTTGGATTAGTGTGGCCAATGGTATATCAATCTTATTCATTCTTTCAAAAAACCAACTTCTAGTTTCATTCTTTCTACTGTATCTCTGGTTTTTACCTCCTTGATCTTTGCTCTAATCTTGATGATTTCCCTTCTTATGTGTGGAGTTGGTTTGATTTGTTGATTCTCCAGTTCTTTAAGGTGTAGAGACAGCTGGTGTATTCTGGATTTTTCAATTATTTTGAGGGAGGCTTGGATGGCTACGTATTTCCCCCTTAGGACCACCTTTGCTGTATCCCATACGTTTTTGTCCAAAGTGTCTTTATTTTCATTGGTTTCCATGAATTGTTTAAGTTCTTCTTTGATCTCCTGTTTGATCCAAACATTCTTAAGGAAGGTGGTCTTTAGCTTCCAGGTGTTTGAATTCCTTCCAAACTTTTTCTTGTGATTGAACTCCAGTTTCAAAGCTGGAATTTATATTCCCTGAGAATATGCAGGGAATAAACTCAGTCTTTTGGTATTGGTTAATTCCTGATTTGTGACCCAGTATGTGGTCTAGATTGGAGAAGGATGCATGTACACTTAAGAAGAATGAGTATTCTGTTTTTTTAGGGTGGAATGTTCTGTATATATCTATGAGGTCTATCTGGTACAATGTGTCACTCAATGCTCTTGTTGCTTTATTAATTTTCTGCTTCGAAGGTTTGTCTATTTCTGAGAGAGGCGTGTTAAGATCTCCTACTGATAGTATATTCATATCAATATGACTCTTTATCTTGATTAAGAGTTTTCTTATGTAATTGGCTGCTCCCATATTGGGGGTATAGATATTTACAATTGTTAGATCATCTTGGTGAATAGTCCCATTAGAATTATGTATTGTCCTTCTGTCTCTGTGACTACAGTCTTTAGTTTAAAATCTAATTTGTCTGATAGGAGAATCGCTGCCCAGCCTTCTTTTGAGGCCCATTGGCATGAAAGACGCTTCTCCATCCCTTAACTTTCAGTCTGTATCTTTAGGTTCAAAATGGGTCTATTGTAGACAACATATGGAAGGCTCCTGTCGTTTTATCCAATCTGCCACCCAGTGTCATTTTATGGGTGCATTTAGGCCATTCACAATGAGAGTGATTATTGATAGATACGTTTTTATTGGCATCGAGTTACCTTTGAAGTATTTCTTTCTGTAGATTGGGGAAATTGGGAAAATTTTCATGGATAACTTGTTAAACTATATCTTTTAGACTTCTTTATTTCTCCTCCCCTTCAGGGATTCCAATCATTCTGACATTGGAACGTTTCATGGCATCATTTATTTCCCTGATTCTGTTTTCATGGCTTCTAAGCTGTTTGTTCCAGTCTTCTTCCCAATCCTTTCTATCTACCTGTTTGTCCTCCAGATCAATAATTCTATCTTCTGTCTCAGTTACCCTAGCTTTTAGAGAATTTAGATTAGATTGAAACTCATTGAGAGTAATGTGAACCTCACCCCGTGTAGCTTTCAGTTCTGCCCTAACATTGTGAATACCATCCCTGGTGGTTTTCAGTTCTGCCCTAAGCAATTCCATTTGGTCATCATTGGCTTTCTCCAACCTAGCTATTGCCTGGATAACTGTTAGCCTAAATTCTATTTCTGACATATTGTCTATGTTGGTAGCCATTAGCTATGTTGCAGAAGGCCTATCCTCTGTATTTTTTTTTCTGTTGGGCATTCCTCCTCCTAGTCATTTTAGTGAGAGATGACTGAATGAATGTAGCTGGATGTATCAACCATGGTGCAGTCAAGGTGCACCCTGGAATGCTTCTCAGCAATCAGGATTCCCCACCCAAATGAGAGAAAAAAGAAAAGAAAAAGAAAAAAAGAGAGAGACAGGAAAAAAATGGAAGACAAAAGAGAAGGTTCAGCCCAAATTGGCCCCAATGAAAGACTGATGAAGTATACAAACAAAAACAGACAAACAAAAAGACTGATAAAATTATGTGACAAGAGAAAGAAAAAAATATATATATATGCAAATAAAAGAAGAACCTCGTCAAAAAGAACCCCAAGTATTAGATGTATATACTATCAGGAGAAACACAAATACAGAGAAATACTGGAAGAAGAAAAAGATGGGAGAGTGGTTATAAATTCTAAGTGGGGCGAGGAAGGTTGTTTTGATTCTTCCTGCATGTATCTTGATATCTTTGTTAAAGGACTCAACTTTCCTAAGATAAAGGGGGATTAAAAATTGGTTTACCTATAGGGGTAGCATAGCTTTGGGAAAGGGGATTACCTAGAAGTTTAACTCTATACAAATATTAGAAAATAAAAATAAAAAAGGAATAAACTAGACTAAACTAAACTAAAATTAAAAAAAAAATTAAAAATAGAAATGCAAAAGAAAAACACAAGTGAATGTATCAAAAAGTTCAGATTAGAAGGTTATTATGGAATTTGATGTGCTGGATATCTCACTGTGATGGTAAATATGTTAAAAAATTATCTATATAAAAAAAGTGAACCAGAATAGTGGGAATGAGTTAAAAATAAAAGTTGTCCTATGAAGTAGTGGTGGTTGTTCTCTTGTAGTCTTTATTTTTTTCTTTCCTGGTTGGTTTTCTGGGGGAGAGGCCTGCCACGTCTTGGGTTTTCAGTCAATGATGTTCCCTGAGTTAAGTCCTCCCGCCCCCCTCAAGGGGGTGAACTCTGAGGAAACTGTTTTTTTTTCAGGCTTTTGTTCTCTGGAGGTTTTTATGTTTGTTCACTTTTTTTTTTTTCTCTCTCGCCTTGACTGCTTTTGATGGTTTTTGAATGTTTAGAGGAAAGCAAACTGCACCCTGAGCTCCCTCTCAGAGAGAAGCCTCAGCCTGGTCCCCTGTGGGTGCTGCAGAGCCCATATAAATTCCCCCTTGGCTGCTCGCATAGCAGGTTGTGAGTCATGGAACCTCACCACGGGTAGCAGAATCTTCTGCTTGTACCCAAAACCACAGCAGCGGCAACTGTCTGAGCAGCTCCAGACCACCAGAGAGTTTCCAAGCAGCAATTGTACACTGAGATTTTCCCGCTGGCCTGAGCTGGGAGTGCCTGATCTTTCTGGATCTAAGAGTGTCGGGTTTGCGTGCACCTCTCTCAGGGGATGGTTTAGGGCGGGTGTGCATCTCCGGCTCTGATACAGTGGCGTGGGTCTAAGAGCACCAGCCTGGGCCCTCGCACACGTCTCTCTGGGGAGGGTGAGGGGCGCCCGCATCTCAGGCTTTGTAGCACGGCTCGGTGTTCTGCCATCTGGTAAGGCTCCCAGGCCCTCACAGGAGCCAGACCGCACTCGTTCTCAGGCGGGCTGGTGGCTCAGGGACCAAGACCTGGTTTCTCTGTCGCACTCTCTCTGGCTCAGTGTGAGGGGAGGCTGTCCTGGTTCTGAGGACTTAAGCCCCTGTCCCTAACCACCCTGATTCCCACAATTCCCCCCCTCCCCGCTGTGATCCTTTGCTCTTTTTGAGTGCTTTCAACCAGACTCCAAGTTAATGCTGGTCCCCAGTCACAGGGCTCTCTCCTATTGGGGTATTACTTTCCAATTGGTCGCCTCTGGTGGCTCCCTCCCACTTTTGTTTATCTTCTGGTATCAGTCCGATGTTCCCACTCTGCTTTACCTGCCCACTGGCATCTTCTGCCCCTGTAGAGATCCAGACATGTATAATTCTGATCTCAGGCTGATTTAATGGGTGATCAGAGTTCTATGGTATGTAATCAGGTCATTTTAGGGTACAGGTTGAAATGGCACCTCCTCCTACTTCCCCACCATCTTGTCCCACCCACCTGAACTTTTTCATACATGTATCCTTGTTTTTCTTTTGCTTTTTGATTTTTCAAAGTTTTTTAGTGTAGTTTAATTTATTCATTTTTTAAAAATAATCATATAGAGATAAGCTTCAAGATAATCCCCTTTCCCTAATCAATGCTACCCCTATAGGCAAACCAGTTTTTAATCCACCCCTATCTTAGGAAAGTTGAGTCCTTTAACAAAGGTATCAAGATACATCCAGGAAGAATCAAAAACTCCTTCCTCGTCCACACTGAGAATTTATAACCACTCTCCCATCTTTTTCTTCTGCCAGTGTTTGTGTGTAATTGTTTTTGACCTGGTAGTATAAAAATCTTATACTTGGGGTTCTTAGTGATGAGGTTCTTTTTTTGTTTTGTTTTGTTTATTTATTTATTTATTTATTTTTTCTCTTGTCATCTACTTTTGTCAGTCTCTTTGTCTGTTTTTATTGCTGTACATCGTAAATCTTACCTTGTGGCCCATTTAAAGTCGGACTTTTAAAAATTTTATCTTTCTTTTTTTCTGTCTCTCTCTCCTTTTTATTTTTCCTTTTTCTTTCTTTCGGGTGGGGACTCTTGATTACTCACAAGCATTCCAGGGTACATGTGGCCTGCACCACAGTTGATACATTAGCTTCACATCTATTCAGCCATCTCTCAACAAAATGACTAAAAGGAGGCACGCCCAGCAGAAGAAAAATTCAGAGACTGAGCCTTCTGCATCAGAGCTATAGGATGTGGACAAAGAAAGTATGTCAGAAAGGAAATTCAGGTTAACAATTATCCAGGCAATAGCTTGGTTGGAGAAAACCGTGGATGACAAAATGGAGTTGATTAGGGCAGAAATGAAAGCCACTAGGGATGATGTTCACAATGTTCTCAATGAGTTCCAATCTAATCTAAATTCTCTAAAAGCTAGGGTAACTGAGACAGAAGATAGAATTAGTGATCTGGAGGACAAACAGATAGAGAAAAAGGATCAGGAAGAAGCTTGGAACAAACATCTTAGAAGCCTCAAAAACAGAATTAGGGAAATAAATGATGCTGTGAAACGTCCCAACGTCAGAATCATTGGAATCCCCGAGAAGCAGGAGAAAGGAAGAATATTAGAAGATATAGTTGAACAAATTCTCCATGAAAATTTTCCTAATCTCATGAATGAACCAGAGTTCATGTACTAGAGGCAGAAAGGGCTCCCCCCAAGATCATAGAATCTAGAAAGACCTCAATACACCATAGAGTGAGAATAATGAATCATAATTGTAGACAGGAGCTCTTGAAAGCAGCTAGTTCAAAAAAAAAAAAAATTCCTTACGTACAGAGGAAAGCCCATCAGCATAACATCAGACCTGTCCACAGAAACCTGGCAAGCCAGAAAGGGCTGGCAAGACATATTCAGGGCACTAAATGAGAAGAACATGCAGCCAAGAATACTTTATCCAACAAGACTGACATTCAAAATGGATGAAGAGAAAAAGAGCTTCCCAGACTGGCAAAGTTTAAAAGAGTATGTGACCAACAAGCTGACACTGCAGGAAATATTAAGGGGGGTTATATAACACGGGAAAAATCCCAAGAATATCATTGAACAGAAATATATGGAGACAATCTATAGAAACAAAGACTTCACAGGTAACACAATGTCCATAAAAACATATCTCTCAATAATCACTCTCAATGTGAATGGCCTAAAT
Organism: Mustela nivalis; assembly: GCF_964662115.1. Taxonomy (NCBI): domain Eukaryota; kingdom Metazoa; phylum Chordata; class Mammalia; order Carnivora; family Mustelidae; genus Mustela; species Mustela nivalis. The sequence continues at coordinate 74,637,981 of NC_139040.1, forward strand.
GTGCCCATAAAATGACACAGGGTGGCAGATTGGATAAAGCAACAGGACCCATCCATATGTTGTCTACAGGATACCTATTTCGAACCTAAGGATACACCAAGACTGAAAGTGAAGGCATCTTTCATGCCAATGGGCCTCAAAAGAAGGCTAGGGTAGTGATTCTCATATCAGAACAATTAGATTTTAAACTAATGACTGTAGTTAGAAATAAAGAAGGACACTACATAATTCTTAAAGGGATGATCCACCAAGAAGATCTAACAATTGTAAATACTTATGCCCCCAATATGGGAGCTACCAAATACATAAGAAAACTGTTAATCAAGATAATGAGTCATACTGATATAAATACATTAATAGTAGGAGATCCTAACATGCCACTCTCAGTAATAGGCAGATCATCGAAGCAGAAAATCAATAAAGAAACAAGAGCATTGAATGACACTTTGGACCAGATGGACCTCATAAGTATATACAGAACATTCCAATCTAAAACTACAGAATACTCATTCTTCTCAAGTGTACATGGAACCTTCTCCATACTAGACCACATACTGGGTCACAAATCAGGGCTCAACCGATACCAAAAGACTGAGATTATTCCCTGCATATTCTCAGATCACAATGCTTTGAAACTGGAGCTCAACGACAAGGAAAAGTTTGGAAGGAACTCAAGCACTTGGAAACTAAAGACCACCTTGCTTAAGAATGTTTGGATCAACCAGGAGGTCAAAGAAGAACTTAAACAATTCATGGAAACCAATGAGAATGAAGACAGTTCGGTCCAAAACCTATTTGATACAGCAAAGGCAGTCCTAAGGGGGGAAATACATAGCCATCCAAGTCTCCCTTAGAAACAATGGAAAAGTCCAGAATACACCAGCTGTCTCTACACCTTAAATAACTGGAGAATCTACAACAAATCAAACCAACTCCACACAGAAGAAGGGAAATAATCAAAATTAGAGCAGAGATCAATGAGGTAGAAACTAGAGATACAGTAGAATGCATCACTGAAACTAGAAGCTGGTTTTTTGAGAGATTCAATAAGATTGATAAACCATTGGCCAAACTAATCAAAAAGAAAAGAGAGAAGGTCCAAATTAATAAAATTATGAATGAAAAGGGAGAGATCACAACTAACACCAAGGGAATAGAAACAATCATCAGAAATTATTATCATCAGTTATATGCCAATATGTTAAGCAACCTAGATGAAATCGATGCATTCCTGGAAAACTATAAACTTCTAAAATTGAACCAGAAAGAAATGGACAACCTGGATAGAATGATATCTAGTAATGAGGTTGAAGCAGTGATCAAAAACCTCTCAAAAACAAGAGCCCAGGACCTGACAGATTCCCTGGGGAATTCTACCAAACTTTCAAAGAAGAAATAACTCCTATTCTCCTGAAGCTGTTTCAAAAAATTGAAGCAGAAGGAAAACATCCAGACTTTATTAATGAAGCCAGTATTACCCTGATCCCCAAACCAGGCAAAAACCCGACCAAAAAGGAGAATTTCAGATCAATATCCCTGATGAATATGGATGCTAACATTCTCAGTAAGATCCTAGCAAGTAGAATCCAACACATTAATAGGATTATTCACCATGACCAGGTGGAATTCTTCCCTCAGTTGCAAGGATGGTTCAACATTCCCAAATCAATCAATGTGGTAGAACAAATCAGTAAGAGAAGAGAAAAGAACCACATGATCCTCTCAATTGATGCAGAAAAGCATTTGACAAGTTACAGCATCTGTTCCTGATTAAAACTCTTCAAAGTATAGGGATAGAGGGAACATTCCTCAACTTTATAAAATCTATCTATGGAAAAACCCACAGCAAATATCATCCACAATGGGAAAAAGCTCACAGCCTTCCATTTGAGATACCTAACATGACAAGGATGCCCATTCTCACCACTCTTGTTCAACATCGTATTAGAAGTCCTAGCAATGGCACCAGACAACAAAGAGAAATAAAAGGTATTCAGATTGGCAATGAAGAAGTCAAACTCTCTCTCTTCGCAGATGACATGATACTTTATATGGAAAACCCAAAAGACTCCACCCCCAGACTACTAGAACTCATACAGCAATTCAGTAATGTGGCAGGATACAAAGTCAATGCCCAGAAATCAGTTGCTTTCTTATACACTAACAATGAAAATACAGAAAGGGAAATTAGAGAATTCGTTTCATTTACTATAGCCCCAAGGACCATAAGCTACCTTGTGATAAACCTCAACAAAGAGGTAAAGGACCTGTACTCGAGGTGCTACAGAACACACGGGAAAGAATTTGAAGAAGACAAAAAGATGGAAAAGCATTCCTTGCTTATGGATTGGAAGAATAAACATTATTAAAATGTCTATACTTCCTAGAGCAATCTACACTTTCAATTGCATCCCAATCAAAATTCCACTGGCATTTTTCAAAGAGATGGAACTAACAATCCTAAAATTTGTGTGGAATCAAGAGAGGTCCTTAATTGCTTAGAAAATATTTAAAGAGAAAAACAAAACTGGGAGCATGATGTGGTCTGATTTCAAACTTTACTACAAAGCTGTGATCACCACAACAGGATGGTACTGACACAAAACAGACACATAAGGGCGCCTTGGTGGCTCAGTGGGTTAAGCCTCTGCCTTCTGCTGAGGTCAGAATCTCAGTCCTGGGATCAAGCCCTGCATCTGGCTCTCTGTTCTGCTGTGAGCCTGCTCCCTCCCCCCTCTCTGACTGCCTCTCTGCCTACTTGTAATCTCTGTCAAATAAATATTTTTTAAAAAATAAACAGGCACATAGACCAGTTGAACAGACTAGAGGGTCCAGATATGGACCCTCAACTCTATGTCCAAATAATAATCTTTGACAAAGCAGGAAAAGATATCCAGTGGGGAAAAAAAAGACAGTCTTTTCGATAAATGGTGCTGGTAAAATTGGACAGCTATATGTAGAAGAGTGAAACTCATCTATTCTCTTATATCATACACAAAGATAAGCTTGAAATGGATAAAAGAACTCAACGTGAGGCAGGAATATGTCAGAATCCTTGAGGAGAACATAGGCAGTAACCTCTTCAACATCAGCCACAGCAACTTCTTTCAAGATATGTCTCCAAAGGCAAAGGAAACAAAAATAAAAATGAACTTTTGGGACTTCATCAAAATCAAAAGCTTCTTCACAGCAAAGAAAGCAGTCAACAAATCAAAGAGGCAACACATGGAATGTGAGAAGATATTCACAAATGACACTATAGACAAAGGGCTGATATCCTAGATCTATAAAGAACTCCTCAAACTCAACATACACAAAACAGATAATCATGTCAAAAATGGGCAGAAAACATGAACATGAACAGACACTTCTCTAATGAAGAAATACATATGGCTAATAAACACATGAAGAAAAAATGTTCTTCATCAGTAGCCATCAGGGAGATTCAAATGTAAAGCACATTGAGATACCACCTTACACCAATTATAATGGCCAAAATAAACAAGACTGCAAACAAAAAGTGTTGGAGAGGCTGTGGAGAAAGAGGAACATTCTTATACTGCTGGTGGGAATGCAAGTTGGTACAGCCACTTTGGAGAACAGTGTGGAGATTCCTTAAGAAATTAAAAACAGAGCTACCCTATGACCCTGCAATTGCACTATTGGGTATTTACTCCAAACATACAGATGTAGTAAAAAGAAGGGTCATCTGTACCCCCAATGTTCTTAGCAACAATGGCCACAGTCTCCAAATAGTGGCAAGAACCAAGATGCCCTTCAATGGACAAATGGATAAAGAAGATATGGTCCGTATATACAATGGAATATTGTGCTTCTATCAGAAAGGATGAATACCCAACTTTTATATCAACATGGATGGGACTGGAAGAGATTATGCTAAATGAAATAAGTCACACAAAGAGAGCCAATGATCATATGGTTTCATTTGCTTGTGGGGCATAAGAAATAACACACTGGGAGATGGAGAGAATTGAATTGGGGGAAATCGGAGGGGGAGACAAACCATGAGAGACTGTGGACTCTGTGAAACAAACTGAGGGTTTTGGAGGGGAGAGCATAGAGTGTTGGGTGGGCCTGGTAGTGGGTATTATGGAGGGCATGTATTGCATAGAGCACTGGGTGTGGTGCAAAAGCAATGAATTTTGGAGCACTGAAAATAAATTAAAATTAAATTAAATCAAAGAAAAGAAAACATTTACATCTCTTAAATCAGAGAAGGAAAAGATAGAGTGGAAAATGAAAGAGTATTTGAATAAATTAATGTCCCCAATTTAGTAAAAGATGCAAATCTATAGATTTAAGAAGCTGAGCAGAACCCAAATTATATAAGCCCAAACAAATTCATTCCTGGACACATAATTAAACTTCTGAAAACTGAAGATAAAAAAATATTGAAAACAGCCAGAGAGAAGTGGCACATTATCTATAGGATTTTATAGTAGACTACTAATTCAAGTAAATGTGATTTTTTTATATAAATACATAGAAACCAGAAAGAAGAACATTCACCAACTGCTGAGAGAAAATACTCTAAACTGCAAAATTCCAAAGGCAATGAAACTTTCTTTCAGGAATGCATAATAAAATATCCCCAGATAAAGGAAAACAAAGAATTTGTTGCTTGCAGACCTATTCTTAAAGACTGGCTAAATACATTTATTCAACAAAAATAAAGAAATAAAGGAATACTGGGGCATCAGGAAGAAAGAAAGAGCAATAGAAAGCAGAAACATGGGTACTATATATAAACTATTCTCCTTAGGAGTTTATAAATTATATTTGACAAGTGAAACAAAAACTATAACACCATCTAATACATGACAATACTATTCAAAAAAACTGGAGGATAAAGAACCTAAATAGAAGTAAAGTTTTCACACTTTACAGAGTGATAAAATGTTAATATTATATATATTTTAGTACCCAGAAAACCACCACAAAATTATATAACAAGGTACACTTGCAAGCACTATAAATAAATCAAGATGAAATCTAAAAAATGTGCAAGTAACCCATGGGAAGCCATGAATAAGAACCAAAGGAAATACAGAGAAATAATAAAATGGCCTACTTAAGCCCTAACATTTCAACAATTACCTTAAATGTAAATGGTCTGAACATATCAATCAAAGACAGAGATTAGAAGAATGGAATTAAAAATGCAAACTTGCATATTAAAAAACACTTCAAATTCAACATAGGTAGATTGAAAAAAAAGGATGGGGAAAAAAGTATTAGCTATGTTAATATAGTAAAGTATACTTTATAACAAAGAAAATTACTATAAAAAGGGATATAATATAATGACTATAGGATTCATTCATCAGAAAGACATAATTACCCTAAATGTGTACAAACCAAACAAAAGAAATTCAAACTACATAAAATAAAAACGGATAGACATGAAAGGAGTAATAACAAAATAATAGTTAGGAACTGCAGTTCTAGCTTTCAGCAACTGATAAAATTGCTAGGCAGAAATTCACCAAGAATATAGTTCTGAAAAATACAATCAACTAACAGGATCTGATTGACACATATTGAGCACTCCATTCTACAACAGTAGAATACATATTCTTTTCAAGTTCTCAGAGAACATATATCCGAAAAGAAAAAAAAAAAAATCCTGGACCACAAAACAAACTCAACAAATTTAAAAGAATTGTAATCATACACAGTGTGTGTTTTTATCATAGTGTAATGAAACTAGAAATCAATAATAGAACAATAACAGTAAAAATTTCTGAACACTGGTATTAATAAATGCACTTTTACACAATCCATGTAACAAACAGGAAGTCTCAAAGGACATTTTAAAACACACTGAAGGAATTTGTGTTTCTGTCCCAGCATGTAAGGAGCCTGAAGCACATTACTTCCATCCAATGAACAAGAAAAGAGCTGAAAAAAAACCCCTGAAAATCCACAGGTTTTTAAAAAGATCCATCAGAGAATTGAGATCACAGGGTAAACTACTTTCCCCCAAATTAGAAAGACAGGCAGATACAGAGGAATCACAGTTTATCAGAGCAGAAACCCACAAGCAAAACTTTCATGGGAACCAGTACCAGGTAGGAAAACTTAAAATTTAATTGAAGAATTACTGGAGACTCTGTGTGCAGAAGTTTAAGAGTGAAGGGGAAAAAAAAGAACCCTCTAACTATACCCAATCTTAGGAGTAACTCCGCAATTTTATGTTTTACCACCAGGAGCCCTAACAGTTTCTCAGAGTAGATAATGGAGGAAAATCCCTTCATGCTTCCTGCAGGAAGCATGTTTTAAAATACAATCAAAGAATTTTGTTCTTTTTAAGAAGGCTTGCCCTCAGAAGAAATGTTCCCCAGGATCTAACTGACTGAGATTTTACCAGAACATAACTAAGCTGGGAGACGGGAAACACCCAACTCCAGTCTCCTCTAGCCTTCCTTTTTAAAAATTTTTGTTTATTTTTTTTATTTTTGATTATGTTATGTTAGTTACCATACAGTACTAACCTTCCTGTGTCAACTTGTGGGGGTAGGGAGGGAAATGAAAAGTACTTCTAAAAGTTACAGCCATTGAGCAGAAACACCTTAACACACTGAGACCTAAGCATAGGTTAACAGAATACTCTCGGAATCCCTCCCTCATACTGTATCACCACATCAGTCAGACTCCTGTGTAATAATGGGAATACAATTGAAAGAACTGAACATCATAGACTTTACTTAAACAATTTCTAGAGTGCTCGCTTCAGCAGCACATATATTAAACAATTTCTAGAAAGACCAATAACAACAGAAAAGACAAAAACAATAACATTAGTGGAAATTTTACTCACTGACACTTACAAGAAATAGCAACTTAGCCTAACCCTTAGCAACATAAATACAAAACCTCACACTAAAGAACTATTTGCCTTTTCCCTTTACCCAGAATAACATTTCTGTCTTTCAAAAAATTACATGCATACTGAAATAAAAACAGTTTGTAGAGACAAACAAGCTTCAGAACTATACCTGGATATGGCAGAGAAGGAATTGTCAGACTTGGGATTTAAAAGAACTGTGACTAATATACTAAGGGTGCTAATGAAAAAATGGACAACATGCAAGAACAGATAGGAAATGGAAATTCTAAGGAAGGGTGTAAAAGAAATGATAGAAATGAAGAATGCCTTGGTGTGCACATTACTAGACTGGACACAGCCAAGAAGAGAATAAATGAGTGGAAGAAACATCAGTAGAACTCTTCAAAATTGAAATGTAAAGAGAGACCAAAAAAAATACATAACAAAATAACCAAGAACAGTGGGACAAAAGCCATAACATAGGTATAAGCAGAATACCAGAAATAGAAGGAAGAGAGAAAGAAACAAGTAATATTTGAAGCAATAATGAATGAGAATTTCCCACAATTAATGATAGACACTAAACCACAGATCTAGAAATCTCAGAGAATGCTATGATTAAGTGCTAGAAAAGTCTATACCTATGTATATCATATTTAAAATGCATAAAATCAAAGAGAAATTCCTGAAAGGAAAAAAAAAGGCCATACCTCTAACAAATCATGGATAATAATTACATCAAAGTTCTCTTTAAAACAATGCAAGCACAAAGACAGTAAATGTATAAAGTATTGAAAGAAGAAAACCACCAATCTGAAGTTCTGTATCAGTGAAATTATTAAAAAGTGAAAAAGAGGGTGCCTGGGTGGCTCAGTGGATTAAACCTCTGCCTTCTTCCTCTGTCTCTACCTGCCTCGCTGCCTACTCACAAGTGTAAGTCTGTGTGTCAAATAAATAAATAAAATATTTTTTTAAAGTGAGAGATAAAATTCAAAGCAAGACTGTGGTCTAGGATGATCCAAACCCACAAGTTCTATAAGAAAAAAAAATTAAAACAACAACTAGAGACTGAACAAATGACTATATGAGTTCTAGAAGTCAGAAAAATATCTGCAGCACCCAACCATATGCCCAATTAAGGAAAAGCCACAGGAAAGAGCTATTTTGTGGCAATTTTACTCACCCTTGAGCCACTTCCTCCCAGCCTAGGTTGATTGAAGGAAGCAGTTATTTGCTAAAGACAGAGAGCAGAGTGGACCTATTCTTCAATGTTGTAACCTATCGGAGTGTTGTCTGGAGGATTGGTCTCTGTGTTTTTTAACATGGAAATCAGATATCGGGCTATGAAAGGCCATGGGAAGCAACGAACATTGCTTTGTGGTTTTTACAGAGCCACAGACAATGGGGATAAGAAAATGCTGGTAGAGGAATAGAATATAAAAGCTAAGGCCCCAAGAAGCTGGGAAGAGTGACTCTTAAGGGAATTATGGTATTTACAAGCAACCACTTTTTACTACAAGACCTGCCATACAAAAAATGGAGTCTTTCAAGTTGAAATGAAAAAGTGCTAGAGAGAAGCTCAAAGTCATACAAAAAAATAAAGTTCTCTAAGTAAGGTAAATATATTGACAAATATAAAAACCAGTACTATTCTAATTTGGTTTGTGACTCACCCCTTTTTGTTTTCCACTGATTTAAAAGATAAAAAACTAAAAATAATTATACATCTATGTCAATGGGTACACATTGTATAAAGAGGTACTTTGCGGCATCACTAACATAAAGTAAGGGAGACAGAACTGTAAGTGTAGCTGCTATATACATTGGAAGTTAAATTGCTATAAATTTGAAATTATTATAACAATAAGCTGTTTTATGTAATCCTTATGGTAACCAACCACAAAGAAAATATACATGGAAGATATACCAAATTCATTGAGAAGGGAAATGAAATGTGTAACTACAAAAAAGCAACTAAACACAAAGGAAGGTAGTAGTGGAGAAAATGAGGAACAATAAAACTATAAACACAGGCAACAACAAAATTGCAATAAGCTTCTCAGCAACAATAATTACTTTAATTGTAAATAAATTAAACTCCCCAATAAAGACGTATGTAGGTTGAATCTATCTATAAAGAAAAAAAAATCACCATAATATAAGTGTACATTGTCAACCAGAGACTTAGATCTAGGGACATGCTTAAGCTGAAAAAGGATGGAATAAGAGGCAAATAGTAACCAAAAGAAACAAAGTAACAAACTAGTATCAAAGTAGACAAAGTCAAAAACTGTTATGAGAGGTAAAAAAGAACATTATATAATTAAAAAATGATCAGCTTACCAGGAAAAAATAATCCAAAGCTATAAGAAGTAAGGAAATAAAAATTGGAACTTTAATAAATAAAATAGAAAATAATAAAGGAAATGAACAAAACCAAGAACTTGTTCTATGAAATGATCAACAAAACTCACATATCCTTAGTTAGATTTATTAAGAAAAAAAGAGAATACTCAAATAACATACATTAGAAATGAGAGTAGATATTATTAATAATTTTACAGAATTAAGGCTTATAAAAGAATACTATGAACAAAAAAAGAGAATACTATAAAAATACTATAAAAATCTTGGATGACTTAGATGAAATTAACAAATTCATAAAAACCCCCAACCTACCAAGAATGAATCATGAATAAGTTTTTATAGATTTGTACCTCATAAGGATACTTAATCAGTAATCAAAAACCTCCCAACAAAGAAAATCCACTACCAGATGGCATCATTGGTGGATTGTAACAAACATTTACTTGTTTTTGTTTTATTGTGTTATGTTAGTCATCATTAGTTTTTGATGTAGTGTTCCACGATTCGTTGTTTGTGTTTAACACCCAGTGCTCCACGCAATATGTGCCATCCTTAATGCCCATCACTGGGCTCTCCCATCTCCCCCCAACACCAATACTTTCAGTTTGTTTCTCAGTGTCCATAGTCTCTCATGGTTTATCTCCCCCTCCAATTTCCCCCCTTTGTTTTCCTCTTCCTTTTCCTAATATCCTCCATGTTATTCTTTATGTTGCTCAAATGAGTGAAACCTTATAATAATTGACTTTCTCTTCTTGACTTATTTCACTTAGAATAGTCCCCTCCAGTTCCATCCATGTTGATGTGAAAGTTGGGTATTCATCTTTTTTGATGGCTGATTAATATTCTATTGTATATATGTACCACATCTTCTTTATCCATTCATCTGCTGAAGGGCATCTCAGCTCTTCCACAGTTGGGTTACTGGGGGCATTGCTGCTATGAACATTGGGATGCATGTGCCCTTTCTTTTCACTATGTCTATATCATTGGGATAAATATCCAGTAGTGCAATTGCTAAGTCATAGGGTAGCTCTATTTTTAACTTTTTTGATGAACCTCCATACTTTCCAAAGTGGCTCTACCAGCTTGCATTTCCACCAACAGTGTAAGAGGGTTCGCCTTTCTCCACATCCTCACCAACATTTGTTGTTTCCTCCCTTGTTAATTTTTTTTTTATTCTAACTGGTGTAAGGTGGTATTTCAGTGTTTTTTTAAAGATTTTATTTATTTATTTGACACAGAGAGAGAGAGTGAGCACAAGCAAGGGGATTGGGAGAGGGAGAAGTAGGCTTCCCACTGAGCAGGGAGTCCTATGTGGGTCTTGATCGCAGGGCCCTGGGATCATGACCTGAGCCAAAAGCAGATGCTTAACTACTGAGTCAACCAGGTGCTCCTCAATGGGGTTCTGATTTGAATGTCCCTGGTTGTTAATAATGTTGAGCATTTTTTCATTTTTTCATGTGTCTGTTAGCCATTTGTATGTCTTCTGTGGAGAAGTGTCTGTTCATGTCTTCTGACCACTTTTTGACTTGGTTATCTCTTTTTAGAGTGTTGAGTTTGAGAAAAAGTTTTTTATAGATCTTGGATATCAGCCTGTTATCTGTAATGTCATTTGCAGATATCTTCTCCCATTCCATGGGTTGTCTCTTAGTTTTGTTGACTGTTTTCTTTGCTGTACAGAAGCTTTTGATCTTGATGAAGTCCCAAAAGCTCATTTTTGTTTTTGTTTCTTTTGCCTTTAGAGACGTATTTTGAAAGTTGGTGTGGCCAATGTCAAAAAGGTTATTGCCTATGTTCTCCTCTAGGATTTTGATGGACTCTTGTCTCACATTGAGGTCTTTCTTCCATTTGAATTTATCTTGTGTATGGTGTTAAAAAATGGTTGAATTTCATTCTTCTATAAATAGCTGTCCATTTTCCCCAGCACCATTTATTGAAGAGACTGTCATATCTTCATTGGAGATTTTTTCTTGATTAGTTGACCATAGAGTTGATAGTCCATGTCTGGGTTCTCCATTCTGTTCCCCTGGTCTATGTGTCCGTTTTTGTGCGAGTACCATGTCGTCTTAGTGATCACAGCTTTGTAATATAGCTTGAAATCAGGCTATGTGTGCCCCCAGCTCTGTTTTTATTTTTCAGCATTTCCTTGGTGACAGAATTACCTTGTTAGTAAAGCCCAAGACACTCTGAGAAAAGTACAGGCCAATATCTCTTTTGAATATTGAAGCAAATGACCTCAACAAAATATAAGCAAAAAGAATTCAGTAACATCTTCAAAGTATTATACATCACATCAAGTGCAATTTAGTCCTGGAATGCAAGAATGGTTCAGGATACTAAAACCGATCAATATAATATAGCACATTAGCAACATGAAAGAAAAATTTATGTGAACATTAAAATGTATGAAAAATGTGGGAAAAATCCACATCTAACACCATATGAATAGTGAAAACATTTCCCCCAAAGCAGAACAAGGCAGTAATGTTTGCTTATGCCATTTCTATTAAATGTAATACTGGAAGTGCTAGTCAGAACAACTACACAAGAATGAAGAAACAAAAGGGATCCAAATTGCAATGGAAGAATTAGAAAATATCAGTTATCTATGTTTGAAGACATAAAGCTATGAAATAGATAAAATATAGGGGCACCTGTGTGGTTCAGTGGTTTAAGCATCTGCCTTTGGCTTGGGTAATGATTTCAGGGTCCTGGGATCTAGTCCTGCATCAGACTCCCTTCTTAGCATAAAGTCTACTTCTTTCTCTCCCTCTTCTACTCCCCTTTACTCGTTGTCTCTCTCTTTTTCTCTGTTTCTTTCTAATGAATAAATAAATAAATGTATCTTAAAAAATAGATAAAATGTTTTTATTTTTTTAGTGTTCCAAGACTTATTGTTTATGCACCAAACCCAGTGCACCACACCCAATGCTCCATGCAATATGTGCCCTCCTTAATCCCCACAATCATGCTAACCCATCCCCAACCCCAACAACTGCTTATTAGGTCCAGGGCTTCCTTTTGGGGTATGAAAATGTTTTGGAACTAGACTGAGGTGATGGTTGTACAACATTGTGAATGTAGTAAATGCCACACAACTGTTCATTTTAAAATGGTTAATTTTATGCTATGTCAACCTTAGTTCAATTTAAATAAAGGTGTTACATATATAAAGAGAAAATAGATAAAATATAAAAGTGTTAGAACTAGTAAGTGAACTCAGTGAAATTGCAGAATACAAAATCAACATGCAAAAATCAGTTGCATTTCTATATGCTAATAATAAACAACAAAAAAAGAAAATTAGAAAATAATTCCATTTACAAAAGCATATATAATAATAAGATAACTAGGAATAAATTTAATAAAGAAGGCCAAAGAAAAGTACACTGAAAACTATAAAAGATTTATGAAAGAGATTAGACAAAAATGGAAAGACATTTATATTCAGGGATGGGAATAATTAATTTTATTAAATGTTTATACCGTCCAAAGTAATCCACAGCTTCAAGGCAATTCTCATCAAAATTCCAGAGGATTTTTTTTTCAGAAAGAGAAAAAAATCCATCCAAAATCCATATGGAATTTCAAGAATCATCCAATAGACAAAACCATCTTGAAAAGTCAAACAAAACAAACTGGATATTTCACACTTCCTGATTTCAAAACTTACAGAAAGCTACAGTAATTAAAAAACAAAAACAATGTGGCATAAAGATAGGCATATACACCAGTGCAATAAAATAAAGTGACTAGAAATATACCTTTATATATATGGTCAAATAATTCTCAACTCTAGTGCTAAAATTTAATAAATTGGTAGTGCTAAATAATAGTGCTAAAATTTCAGGTGGGAGTTAAAATGATGCCATAGTAGGGTGACCCTATGCTTTTCTTGTCTCACAAACACAGATAAATATCAAATCATGTGAACACTCAATAAATCAATCTGAGAACTGAGAGAACAAACCGCACAACTAGAGGGAGAAAAGAGGCCACATTGTGGAAGGTAGAAGGTGTGCAGACATGATTCAGGGGAGAAGAGGTTTGTAGGGTTGGGGGATACAGAAGGAGGGAGCCCTGATCACAGAGAGGCATGAGATAGACAGACAGTAGTGCACAGGTTATCGCACAAAGAAAACACTTCCCCAAAATCACTGACTGGTAAAAAGAGAGGGGCTAATTATTATGAGTTGTTAACAACCAGAACTTGTGGCTTCCTTCTCCCCCAAACTGTGTCTCAAAAATGAATTTTAGAAGTCCATGCTGTGGCTGGTGTTGAGCCTGGTGAGCACTGCAGTTCTGCTATGGCGGAAGGCAGAGGTCCTGGAGCAGAAGGCAGAATCTGAAGATCCCTTGAGATGCACTGGGAGAGATGATTTCTCCTTGAAGTGCATCTGGAAGAGGTGTCATTGCCTCTCTGGGGACAAAAGAGCCTGCTGGCACCATTACAATCCCCTGCCCCTTACGCATAGGGAGAGAGACACCTGCTGATGGCGCTAATCTGGACCCAAGCTTTTTGCTGTGCTTTACTCTAAACTCCAACTCCTGAAATGTTGAGATTAAGATGTCAGAGTGGTAGGATGACCCTATCCTTGCCCCTCTCTTGAATACAGCTAGATAAATTATGAAATCATTCTGAACACCAAAGAAATCAAACTGAGGACTGAGAGAGCAAACTGCACAATTAGAGGGAGAAAAGAGGCCATATCATGGAAGGTAGAAGGCGTGGAGACACGATTTGGGAAAGAAAAGAACCACAAGTGCTGGGGAGGGGAGGGAGGACTGATCATGAAAAGAGAGAGAAAGACAGCACACAATCTACAGGGGATTAACACTTGCCCAAGACAACTGACTTGGAAAACAAGAGGAGCTGATTATTGCAAAGCTCAAAGTCTGAAGTTTTAGAAAGTAATGCAATTGCCACGGTGGAGCGTGGAGGGTCTAGAGATACTCCTGTGAAGAAATAGGGCAGAAGCCCAGGAGCAGACAGCATGGTCTGAGGATCCCTTGGGTCATACTGGGAGAGATAGTTCCCCTTCCTGGAGTGCATTTGAGAGAGGTGGCACCGCCTCTCAGCAGACAAAAGAGCCAGCAGGTGCCATTGCACTTCCCTTTCATTAGCATAGAGAGAGAGGCACCTGATGAGGCCAATTAACCTGGATGCCACATTTTTGCTATGATTTAACATAAACCAAGACCCTGCATGTTCATAAGACTGCTCTTCTGGGACAAAACAGCACCACCCACAGCATGGCAAGACCTCCGCTTGGGGATCAGTGTGGATACAGGCCCTGAAATTTGTAGTATTGAAACTTATGCCTGCATGCCTGAAATAAAAGCTGGGAGCACTACACCACTGGTTGTGCATATGACCCAGACACAGACAGAGTGAAGACTGTGAACTGAGGGATGACAGGGACACATGAGGGGAGATTGTTCACTCCTCTGTGAGGGCATCAGGACAGCAGTGGATATGAACTCTCCTCTCCAGGGAAGAGAGAGTGGGCTGACCCCATTTTTTTTATCCCCTGCCAATCACCTGACATCAGACTGAAGATGGACTTCAATGAACATCACAGCACCCCCAGTGAAGGCTAGAGCTGCTTATACCAACCTATAGTACCCTTCACTCTGCAGGTGTTTTATTAGTAGTGCAAATGTGCCTGAGAGTCAGAGGAACAGCACCCCTCCCAGAAGACCATCACAAACCCCCATATACCAAGTCCACTTACCATAGAGAGCTGTAAAGCTTCAGCTCTAGTGGAAATAGGATCATATCTCTATTAAGAAGTAAACCACGAAGGGAGACAAGATGGTGGGAAAGTAGGAGGAGGCACCATTTCAACCTGTACCCTAAAGTGAGCTGATTACTTACCAAAGAACTCCGATCACCCATAAAATCAGCCTGAGATCAGAATTATACATGTCTGGATCTCTACAGGGGCAGAAGATGCCAGTGGGCAGGTAAACTGGAGTAGGAATGTCGGACTGATATGGGAAGATAAACAAAAGTGGGAGGGAGCCACCAGAGGCGACCAATTGGAAAGTCATACCCCAATATGAGAGCCCTGTGACTGAAGACCAGCATTAACTTGGAGTCTGGTTGAAAGCACTCAAAAAGAGCAAAGGATTGCGGGGAGGAAATTGTGGGAAATGGGGTGGTTAGGGACAAGGGCTTAAGTCCTTGGACCTAGGACAGCCACCCCTGGTGCTGAGCCAGAGAGAGTGCGGCGGAGAAGCCAGGTCTTGGTCCCTGAGCCGCCAGCACACCTGAGAACAGGTGGGGTCCGGCACCCATGAGGGGCTGGGAGCCTCACCAGCTGGCAGAAGCACAGCCTTTTGGCACTCTCCATGTAAGCGCCGTGCCCTCCTATCAGAGCCTGAGACGCATGTGCCCCACACCCTCCCCTGAGAGAGGTACGTGAAGGTGCCAGCCCAGCACTCTTGGACCCGGAAAGACCAGGCACTCCCAGCCAAGGCCAGTGGGAAAATCTCAGTGTGCGATTGCTGCTTGGAATCTCTCTGATGGTCCAGAGCTGCCCAGACAGCCATCACTGTCATGATTTGGGGTACAAGCAGGAGTCCCTGTGTCCCAGGGACCGCGACTCAGAACGTGCTCTGCCAGGGGCTGAGGCGGAACTTATGTGCCCTGCAGCACCCAGGAGTGATGCTTCTCTCTGAGAGGGAGCTCAGGGTGCAGTTTGCTTTCCTCTAAACCTACAAAAACCATAAAAACTGTCAAGGTGAGAAGAAACAAACATAAAAACCCCCAGAGAACAAAAGCCTGAAAAACCGGATTCCTCAGAGTCCACCCCTGAGGACTTAACTCAGGGAACAATGCCTGAGAACCCACATGGCAGTCCCCTCCCCCAGAAAACCAACCAGGAAAAAAAAAGAAAAAGAAAGAAAAAAAAAGACCACCACTACTTCATAGATACAACTTTTATTTTTCATTCGTTCACACTATTCTGGTTCATTTTTTAAAAATATTATATCGATAATTTTTAACCTATTTACCATCACAGTGAGATGTCCAGTACATCAAATTCCATAATAACCTTTTAACCAGAACTTTTTGATACATATACCTGTGATCTTCTTTTGCTTTTCTATTTTTAAATTTTTTAAAAAATTTTAGTTTAGTTTAGTTTATTCTATTTTTTATTCTTATTTTTAAATATTCATATAGAGTTAAACTTCAAGGTAATCCCCTTTCCCCAATCAATGCTACCTCTATAGGTAAACCAATTTTTTAAAAAAGATTTTATTTATTTATTTGACAGAACACAAGTAGGCAGAGAGGCAGGCAGAGAGAGAGAGAGAGAGAGAGAGGAGGAAGCAGGCTCCCCACTGAACAGAGAACCCGATGCGGGGCTCGATCCCAGGACCCGAGCTCAATCATGACCTGAGCCGAAGGCAGAGGCCTTAACCCACTGAGCCACCCAGGCGCCCCAATAAACCAATTTTTAATCCCCCATATCTTAGGAAACCTGAGTCCTTTAACAAAAATATCAAGATACATCCAGGAAGAATCAAAATAATCTTCCTCGCCCACACTAAGAATTTATAACCACTAACCCATCTTTTTCTTCTGCCAGTGTTTCTGTGTATTTGTGTTTGTCCTGAAAGTATATAAATCTTATAATTGCGGTTCTTTTTGACAGGGTTCTTTTTTTTTCTTTTCTTTTTTTTTTTTTTGCATATATATATGTATATTTTTTTCTTTCCCTTGTCATATACATTTACCAGTCTTTTTGCTTGTCTGTTTTTGTTTGTATACTTTATCACTCTTACCTTGGGGCCCATTTGAGATGAGCCTTCTCTTTTTTCTTCCCTTTTTTCCCTGTCTCTCTCTATCTCTCTCTTTTTTTCCTTTTCTATTCTTTTTTCTCTCATTTGGGTGGGGACCCCTAATTGCTCAGAAGCATTCTTGACTGAGCCATGATTGATACATCCAGCTACATCCGTTCAGCCATTTCTCACCAAAATGCCCAATAGAGGAAAAATTCAGAGGGTGGGCCTTCTGCAACAGAGCTAATCGATATCGACATAGACAATATGTCAGAAAGGGAATTCAGGCTAACAATTATCCAGGCAATAGCTAGGTTGGAGAAAGCCATGGATGACCAAAGGGAATTGATTAGGGCACAACTGAAAGCCACCAGGGATGATGGTCACAATGCTCTCAATGAGTTTCAATCTAATCTAAATTCTCTAAAAGCTAGGATAACTGAGACAGAAGATAGAATTAGTGATCTGGAGGACAAACAGATAGAGAGAAAGGATCAGGAGGAAGCCTGGAACAAACAGCTTAGAAGCCATGAAAGCAGAATCAGGGAAATAAATGATGCCATGAAACGTTCCAACATCAGAATGATTGGAATCCCTGAAGGGGAGGATAAATAAAGAAGTCTGGAAGATATAGTGAAACAAGTTCTCCATGAAAATTTTCCCAATGTCGTGAATGGAACCAGCGTTCATGTCCTAGAGGCAGAACAGTTTCCCCCCAAGATTACAGATTTTTGAAATCCCTCGAGACACCTAATAGTAAGAATGAAGAACTATAATTGGAGGCAGGCCCTCTTGAAGGCAGCTAGTACAAAGAAGCTCCTTATGTACAGAGGAAAGCTCATCAGAATAACGTCAGACCTGTCCACAGAGACCTGGCAATCCAGAAAGGGCTGGCAAGATATATTCAGGGCACTAAATGAGAAGAACATGCAGCCAAGAATACTTTATCCAGAAAGACTGACATTCAAAATGGATGGAGAGATAAAGAGTTTCCAAGACCGGCAAGACTTAAAAGAGTATGTGACCACAAAGCCGACACTGCCGGAAATATTAAGGAGGGTTCGACAAAGGAGAAAAAGTCCCAAGAATATCATTGAACAGAAATATAGAGACAATCTACAGAAAGAAAGACTTCAAGGGTAACACGATGTCAATAAAAACGTATCTATCAATAATCACACTCCATGTGAATGACCTAAATGTGTCCATAAAATGACACAGGGTTGCAGATTGGATAAAATGACAGGACCCATCCATATGTTGTCTACAAGAGACCCATTTTGAACCTAAGGATACACCCAGACTGAAAGTGAAGGGATGGAGAAGCATCTTTCATGCCAATGGGCCTCAAAAAAAGGCCAGGGTAGTGATTCTCATATCAGATAAATTAGACGTTAAAGACTGTAGTCAGAGAAACAGAAGGACACTACATAATTCTTAAAGGGACTATCCACCAAGATGATCTAACAATTGTAAATATCTATGTCCCCAATATGGGAGCAGCCAATCACATAAGAAAAGCGTTAATCAAGATAAAGAGTCATATTGATATGAATACATTAAGTAGGAGATCTTAACACGCCTGTCTCAGTAATAGAAAGATCATCCAAGCAGAAAATCAATAAAGAAACAAGAGCATGGAATGACACATTGGACCAGATGGACCTCATAGATATATACAGAACATACCACCCTAAAACAACAGAATGCTCATTCTTCTCAAGTGTATGTGGAACTTTCTCCAGAATAGACCACATGCTGGGTCACAAATCAGGACTCAACAGATACCAAAATACTGAAATTATTCTCTGCATATTCTCAGATCACAGTGCTTTGAAACTGCAGCTCAACCACAAGGAAAAGTTTGGAAGGAACTCAAACACCTGGAAGCTAAAGGCCACCTTGCTTAAGAATGCTTGGATCAACCAGGGAAACAAAGACGAACTTAAACAATTCATGGAAGCCAAAGAGAATGAAGACACTTTAGTCCAAAACCTATGGGATACAGCAAAGGCAGTTCTAAGGGGGAAATGCATAGCCATCCAAGTCTCCCTCAAAAAAATTGAAAAATCCAGAATACACCAACTGCCTCTACACCTTAAAGAACTGGAGAATCTACAACAAATCAAACCAACTCCACACACAAGAAGGGAAATAATCAAGATTAGAGCTGAGATCAATGAGGTAGAAACTAGAGATACAGTAGAACATATCAATGAAACTAAAAGCTGCTTTTTTTTTAAAGAATCAATAAGATCGATAAGCCATTGGACACACTAATCCAAAAGAAAAGAGAGAAAGCTCAAATTAATAAAATTATGTATGAAAAGGGAGAGATCACAAGTAACACCAAGGAAGTAGAAACAACCATCAGAAGTTATTATCAACAGTTATATGCCAATAAGTTCAGCAACCTAGATGAAATGGATGATTTCCTGGAAAACTATAAACTCCCAGAATTGAATGAGGAAGAAATGGACAACATGAATAGATCAATATCTAGTAACGAGATTGAAGCAGTGATCAAAAACCTCCCAAAAAACAAGAGCCAAGTACCTTACAGATTCCCTGGGGAATTCTACCAAACTTTTGAAGAAGAAATAATACCTACTCTCCCGAAGCTGTTTCAAGAAATTGAAGCAGAAGGAAAATTTCCAAACTGTTTTCATGAAGCCAGCATTACCCTGATCCCCAAACCAGGTAAAGACCCCACCAAAAAGGAAAATTTCAGACCGTATCACTTATGAGTATGGATGCTAAGATTCTCACCAAGTTCCTAGCAAAGAGGATACAACAGCACATTAAGATTATCCACCATGAGCAGGTGGGATTCATCCCTGGGTTACAGGTATGGTTCTACATTCGCAAATCAATCAATGTGATAGAACAAATCAATAAGATAAGAGAGAAGTACCACATGGTATTCTCAATTGAGGTATAAAAAGCATTTGACAAAACCCAGCATCCATTCCTGATTAAAATGCTTCAAAGTATAGGGATAGAGGGAACATTCTTGAACTTCACAAAATCTATCTATGAAAGACCCACAGCAATTATCATTCTCAATGGGAAGAAGCTCACAGCCTTCCCGTTGGGATCAAAAACACGACAAGGATGACCACTCTCGCCACTCTTGTTCAAAGTAGTATTAGAAGTCCTAGCAATAGCAATCAGACAACAAAGAGAAATAGAAGGTATCCAAATTGTCAATGAAAAAGTCAAACTCTCTCACTTTGCAGATGACATGATTCTTCATATGGAAAACTGAAAAGACTCTACCCCCAAACTACTAGAACTCATACAGCAATTCAATAACGTGGCAGGATACAAAGTCAATGTACAGAAATCAGCGGCTTTCTTTTTTTTTTTTTAAGATTTTATTTATTTGTCAGCAAGATAGACTACAGGGAGGCAGAGTGGCAGGCAGAGTCAGAGGGAGAAACAGGCTCCCTGCGGAGCAAGGAGCCTGATGTGGGATTCGATCCCAGGATGCTGGGATCATGACCTGAGCTGAAGACAGACGCTTAACCAACTGAGCCACCCAGGCATACCAATCAGTGGCTTTCTTATACACTAACAGTGAAAATACAGAAAGGGAAATTAGAGAATTAATTCCATTTACTACAGCACCAAGAACCATAAGATACCTTGGAATAAACCTAACCAAAGAGGTAAATGATCTGTACTCGAGGAACTACAGAGCACTCATGAAATATATTGAAGAAGACGCAAAAAGATGAAAGATAATTCATGATCTCCAATTGGAAGAATAAACATTGTTAAAATGTCTCTACTGGGGAGGAGTCAAGGTGGCGGAGAAGTAGCAGGCTGAGACTAATTCAGCTAGCAGGAGATCAGCTAGATAGCTTATCTAAAGATTGCAAGCACCTGCAAATCCATCAGCAG
Organism: Mustela nivalis; assembly: GCF_964662115.1. NCBI lineage: Eukaryota > Metazoa > Chordata > Mammalia > Carnivora > Mustelidae > Mustela > Mustela nivalis. The sequence goes on from NC_139040.1 coordinate 74,658,898, forward strand.
ACCGAAGAGAAGAACAGCAATTCTAGAAACAGAAAAACAACCACTTTCTGAAAGGAAGGACTGGCAGAGATGTGAATCAAAAGTGATGAGAAGATAGACCCCGGGGGGAGGGGCTGGCTCCTGGCAAGCAGCGGAGTAATGGAGCACAAAATCAGGACTTTTAAAAGTCTGTTCCACTGAGGGACATCGCTCCAGAGGCTAAACTGGGGCGAAGCCCACGTGGGGTCAGCGTGGCCTCAGGTCCCGAAGGGTCACAGAAGGATCGGGGGTGTCTGAGTGTCGCAGAGCTTGCGAGTATTGGAATGGGGAAGCCAACTACAGAGACAGAGCTGACAGTAAGCTCACAGCTCGGTGTTACCTTGAACTGGTCACAGGCTCGGTGAGCTCGGAGTGCGGCGGGAGGTCAGGCAGATGGGAGTTACTGAGCGCTGTTCTCTGAGGGCGCACTCGGGAGTGGGGCCCCGGTTCGTGGCTCCTCTGGGCCGGAGACCAGGAGGCTGGCATTGGTATTCCCGTCCTCCTGAACTCTATGAAAAGTGCTCAGGGAACAAAAGCTCCTGAAAGCAAACCCAAGAAGATTACTCAGCCCAGGCCCTGGTAAGGGCAGTGCAATTCCGCCTGGGGCAAAGACACTTGAGAATCAGTACAAGAAGCCCCTCCCCCAGAAGATCAAAAAGAAATCCAGCCAAGACCAAGTTCACGTACCAAGGAGTGCAGTTTCAATACCAAGGAGAACAGCAGAATTCCAGAGGAGGAGAAAGCAAAGCACGGAACTCGTGACTTTCTCCCTGTGATTTTTTAGTCTTGCAGTTACTTTAATTTTTTTTTTCTTTTTCATTTTTTTCTCTTATTCTGCTAAAATTTTTTTAAATTTTACGCTTTTCTTTTTTAACGTTTTTTAACTAGTTTATCTAATATATATATTTTATTCTTTTTATACTTTTCTTTATTCATTTTCTTTTTCAAATTCTTTTTTTTTCTTTTTCTTTCTTTCTTTCTGAACCTAGTTTTATTATCTTTTTCCCCCCCTCATGATTTGGAATCTCTTCTGTTTTGGTTAAAGCATATTTTCCTGGGGTTGTTGCCACCCTTTTAGTATATTACTTGCTCCTTCATATACTCTTATCTGGACAAAATGACAAGGCAGAAAAATTCACCACAACAAAGAGAACAAGAGGCAGTACCAAAGGCTAGGGACCTAATCAATACAGACATTGGTAATATGTCAGATCTAGAGTTCAGAATGACAATTCTCAAGGTTCTAGCCAGGCTCGAAAAAAGCATGGAAGATAATAGAGAAACCCCCTCGGGAGATATAAAAGCCCTTTCTGGAGAAATAAAAGAACTAAAATCTAACCAAGATGAAATAAAAAAAAAGCTATTAATGACGTGCAAACAAATATGGAGGCTCTAACTGCTAGGATAAGTGAGGCAGAAGAAAGAGTTAGCAATATAGAAGACCAAATGACAGAGAATAAAGAAGCTGAGCAAAAGAGGGACAAACAGCTACTGGACAACAAGGGGAGAATTCAAGTAATAAGTGACACCATAAGATGAAACAACATTAGAATAATTGGGATTCCAGAAGAAGAAGAAAGAGAGAGAGGAGCAGAAGGTATACTGGAGAGAATTATTGGGGAAAAATTCCCCAATATGGCAAAGGGAACAAGCATCAAAATTCAGGAGGTTCAGAGAATGCCCCTCAAAATCAATAAGAAGAGGCCCACACCCTGTCTCCTAATAGTAAAATTTACAAGTCTTAGTGACAAAGAGAAAATCCTGAAAGCACCCCAGGAAAAGAAGTCTGTATCATACAATGGTAAAAATATTAAATTGGCAGCTGACTTATCCACAGAGACCTGGCAGGCCAGAAAGAACTGGCATGATATATTCAGAACACTAAACAAGAAAAACATGCAGCCAAGAATACTATATCCAGCTAGGCTATCATTGAAAATAGAAGGAGAGGTTAAAAGCTTCCAGGACAAACAGAAACTGAAAGAATTTGCAAACACCAAACCAGCTCTACAGGAAATATTGAAAGGGGTCCTCTAAGCAAAGAGAGAGCCTACAAGTGGTAGATCAGAAAGGAACAGAGACCATATACAGTAACAGTCACCATACAGGCAATACAATGGCACTAAATTCATATCTCTAAATAGTTACCCTGAATGTTAATGGGCTAAATGCCCCCAATCAAAAGACACAGGGAATCAGAATGGATAAAAAAAAAAAAAAAACCTTCTACATGTTGCCTACAAGAAACTCATTTTAAGCCCGAAGACACCTCCAGATTTAAAGTGAGGGGTTGGGAAAGAATTTACCATGCTAATGGACATCAGAAGAAAGCGGGAGTGGCAATCCTTATATCAGATCAATTAGATTTTAAGCCAAAGACTATAATAAGAGATAAGGAAGGACACTATATCATGCTCAAAGGGTCTGTCCAACAAAAAGATCTAGCAATTTTAAATATCTATGCCCCAAACGTGGGAGCAGCCAACTATATAAACCAAATAATAAAAAAACAAAGAAACACGTCAACAATAATACAATAATAGTAGGGGAGTTTAACACTCCCCTCACTGAAATGGACAGATCATCCAAGCAAACGATCAGCAAGGAAATAAAGGCCTTAAACGACACACTGGACCAGATGGACATCACAGATATATTCAGAGCATTTCATCCCAAAGAAACAGAATGCACATTCTTCTCTAGTGCACATGGAACATTCTCCAGGATAGATCACATCATCGGTCCTAAATCAGGACTCAACAGGCATCAAAAGATTGGGATCATTCCCTGCATATTTTCAGAATACAGTGCACTGAAGCTAGAACTCAACCACAAGAGGAAGTTTGGAAAGAGCCCAAATACATGGAGACTAAACAGCATCCTTTTAAAGAATGAATGGGTCAACTGTGAAATTAAAGAAGAATTGAAAAAAATCATGGAAACAAATGATAATAAAAATACAATGGTTCAAAATCTGTGGAACACAACAAAGGCAGTCCGGAGAGGAAAATATATAGCGGGACAAGCCTTTCTCAAGAAACAAGAAAGGTCTCAGGTACACAACCTAACCCTACACCTAAAGGAGCTGGAGAAAGTACAAGAAAGAAACCCTAAGCCCAGCAGAAGAGAAATCATAAAGATCAGAGCAGAAATCAATGAAATAGAAACCAAAAAAACAATAGAGCAATCAATGAAACTAGGAGCTGGTTCTTTGAAAGAATTAATAAAATTGATAAGCCCCTGGCCAGACTTATCAAAAAGAAAAGAGAAAGGACTCAAATAAATAAAATCATGAATGAAAGAGGAGAGATCACAACTAACCCCAAAGAAATACAAACTATTATAAGAATATACTATGTGCAACTCGACACCAACAAATTTGACAATCTGGAAGAAATGGATACATTCCTAGAAACATATAAACTACCACAACTGAACCAGGAAGAAATAAAAAACCTGAACAGACTCATAACCAGTAACGAGATTGAAACAGTCATTAAAAGTCTCCAAACAAACAAAAGCCCAGGGCCAGACGGCTTCCCGGGGGAATTCTACCAAACATTTAAAGAAGAACTAATTCCTATTATCCTGTAACTGTTCCAAAAAATAGAAATGGAAGGAAAACTTCCAAACTCATTTTATGAGGCCAGCATCACCTTGATCCCAAAACCAGTAAGGATCCCATTAAAAAAGAGAGCTACGGACCAATATCCTTGATGAACACAGATGTGAAAATTCTCACCAAAATACTAGCCAATAGGATTCAACAGTACATTAAAAGGATTCTTCACCACCAAGTGGGATTTATTCCAGGGCTGCAAGGTTGGTGCAACATCCGCAAATCAATGAATGTGATACAACACATCAAAAAAGAAAGAACAAGAACCATATTATATTGTCAATAGGTGCTGAAAAAGCATTTGACAACGTAAGCATCCCTTCCTGATCAAAACTCCTCAAAGTGTAGGGATAGAGAGCACATACCTCAATATCATCAAAGCCCTTTATGAAAAACCCTCCGCAAATATCATTCTCAAAGGGGAAAAACTGAAAGCTTTTCCGCTAACGTCAAGAACACGGCAGGAATGTCCATTATCACCACTGCTATTCAACATAGTAAGAGAAGTCCCAGCCTCAGCAATCAGACAACAAAAGGAAATTAAAGGCATCCAAATAGGCAAAGAAGAAGTCAAATTATCACTCTTCGCAGATGATATGATACTATATGCGGAAAAGCCAAAAGCCTCCAAAGAAAATTGCTAGAACTTGTACAGGAATTCAGAAAAGTGTCAGGATATAAAATCAATGCACAGAAATCAGTTGCATTTCTCTACACCAACAGCAAGACAGAAGAATGAGAACTTAAGGAGTCCATCCCATTTACAATTGCACCCAAAACCATAAGATACCTAGGAATAAACCTAACCAAAGAGGCACAGAATCTATACTCAGAAAACTATAAAGTACGCATGAAAGAAATTGAGGAAGACACTAAGAAATGGAAAAATGTTCCATGCTCCTGGATTAGAAGAATAAATATTGTGAAAATGTCTATGCTACCTAAAGCAATCTACACATTTAATGCAATTCCTATCAAAGTACCAACCATCTTTTTCAAAGAAATGGAACAAATAATTCTAAAATTTATATAGAACCAGAAAAGACCTCGAATAGCCAAAAGGATATTGAAAAAAAAGCCATAGTTGGTGGCATCATAATTCCGGACTTCAAGCTCTATTACAAAGCTGTCATCATCAAGACAGCATGGTACTGGCACAAAAACAGACACATAGATCAATGGAACAGAATAGAGAGCCCAGAAATAGACCCTCCACTCTATGGTTAACTTCGACAAAGCAGGAAAGAATGTCCAATGGAAAAAAGACAGAGTCTTCAACAAATGGTGTTGGGAAATTGGACAGCCACATGCAAAAAATGAAATTGGACCATTTCCTTACACCACACACGAAAATAGACTCGAAATGGATGGAGGACCTCAATGTGCGAAAGGAATCCATCAAAATCCTTGAGGAGAACACGGGCAGCAACCTCTTCGACCTCAGCCGCAGCAACATCTTCCTAGGAACATCACCAAAGGCAAGGGAAGCAAGGGCAAAAATGAACTATTGGGATTTTATCAAGATCAAAAGCTTTTGCACAGCAAAGGAAACAGTTAACAAAACCAAAAGGCAACTGACAGAATGGGAGAAGATATTTGCAAACGACATATCAGATAAAGGACTAGTGTCCAGAATCTATAAAGAACTTAGCAAACTCAACACCCAAAGAACAAATAATCCAATCAACAAATGGGCAGAGGAAATGAACAGACATTTCTGCAAAGAAGACATCCAGATGGCCAACAGACAAATGAAAGAGTGCTCCATATCACTGGGAATCAGGGAAATACAAATCAAAACCACAATGAGATATCACCTCACACCAGTCAGAATGGCTAAAATCAACAAGTCAGGAAATGACAGATGCTGGCGAGGGTGCAGAGAAAGGGGAACCCTCCTACACTGTTGGTGGGAATGCAAGCTGGTGCAGCCACTCTGGAAAACAGCATGGAGGTTCCTCAGAATGTTGAAAATAGAACTGCCCTATGACCCAGCAATTGCACTATTGGGTATTTACACTAAAGATACAAACGCAGTGATTCGAAGGGGCACGTGCACCCAAATGTTTATAGCAGCAATGTCCACAATAGCCAAACTATGGAAAGAACCTAGATGTCCATCAACAGATGAATGGATAAAGAAGTAGTATATATACACAATGGAATACTATGCAGCCATCAAAAGAAATGAAATCTTGCCATTTGCGACAACGTGGATGGAACTAGAGGGTATCATGCTTAGCGAAATATGTCAAGCAGAGAAAGGCAACTATCATATGATCTCCCTGATATGAGGAAGTGGGGATGCAACATGGGGGCTTAAGTGGGTAGGAGAAGAATCAATGAAACAAGATGGGATTGGGAGGGAGACAAACCATAAGTGACTCTTAATCTCACAAAACAAACTGAAGGTTGCTGGGGGGAGGGGGGTTGGGAGAAGGGGGGTGGGATTATGGACATTGGGGAGGGTATGTGCTTTGGTGAGTGCTGTGAAGTGTGTAAACAGGGCGATTCACAGACCCTTACCCCTGGGGATAAAAATATATTATATGTTTATAAAAAAGAAAAGAAAAGAAAATGTCTCTACTCTCGAGAGCAATCTATACTTTTAATGCCATTCCGATCAAAATTCCACCAGTTGTTTTTTTTTCCAAAGAGCTGAAGTAAATAATCTTAAAATTTTTATGGAATCAGAGGAGACCCTGAATTGCTAAGGAAATGTTGAAAAACTAAAATAAAACTGGGGGCATCACATTACCTGATTTCAAGCTTTACTACAAAGCTGTGATCACCAAGACAGCATGCTAATAGTATAAAAACTGACACACAGACCAGTGGAACAGAGTAGAGAGCCCAGATATGGACCCTCAACTCTATGGTCAAAGAATCTTCGACAAAGTGGGAAAAAAATATACAGTGGAAATAAGACAGTCTCTTCAAAAAATGGTGCTGGGAAAATTAGACAGCTATATGTCGAGGAATGAGACTGGACCATTTCCTTACACCATTCACAAAGATAAACTAGAAATGGATAAAAGACCTCAACATAAGACAGGAATCCATCGGAATCCTAGAGGAGAACATAGGAAGTAACCTCTTCAATATCAGCCACAGCAACTTCTTTCAAGATATGTCTCCAAACGCAAAGTAAACAAAAGCAAAAATGAACTTTTGGGACTTCATCAAGATCAAAAGCTTCTGCACATCAAAGGAAACACTCAACAAAACAACGGGGCAACCCAAGGAATGGGAGAAGATATTTGCAAATGACAGCACAGACCAAAGGTTGATATCCAGGATCTATAAAGAACTTCTCAAACTGAATACACACAAAGCAGATAATCATTTCAAAAAATGAGCAGAAGATATGAACAGACACTTCTCCAATCAAGACATACAAATAGGTAACCGACACATGAGAAAATGTTCATCATCACTAGCCTTCAAGGAGATTCAAATTAAAACCACATTGAGATACCACCTTATACCAGTTAGAATGTCCAAAATTAGCAAGACAGGAAACAACATGTGTTGGAGAGGATGTGGAGAAAGGGGAATCCTCTTACACTGTTGGTGGGAATGCAAGTTGGTGCAGCCACTTTGGAAAACAGTGTGGAGATTCCTCAAGAATTCAAAAATAGAGTTTCTCTATGACCTTGCAATTGCACTACTGGGTGTTTACCCCAAAGATACAGATTTAGGGAAAAGATGGGCCATCTGTACCCCAATGTTTATAGCAGCAATGGCCATGCTCGCCAAACTGTGTAAAGAACCAAGATGCCCTTCAGTGGATGAATGGATAAAGAAGATGTGGTCCATATATACTATGGAGTATTATGCCTTCATCAGTAAGGATGAATACCCAACTTTTGTCGCAACTTGGATGGGTCTGGAAGATATTATGCTGAGTGAAATAAGTCAAGCAGAGAAAGTCAATTATCATATGTTTTCACTTTTTTGTGGAGCATAACAAATAACATGGAGGACATGGGGAGATGGAGAAGAGAAGGGAATTGGGGGATATTGGAAGGGGATGTGAACCATGAGAGATTATGGACTCTGAAAAATATCCTGAGAGTTTTGACGGAGTGGGAGGTGGGAGGTTGGCTGAGCTAGATGGTGGGTATTAAGGAGGGCAGGTATTGCATGGAGCACTGGGTGTGGTGCAGAAACAATGAACACTGTTATGCTGGAATGAAAAAAGAAAAAGTACTAGTGACAGTTCAAATAAATTCCAAAGTGGGATTATCAAAAAAAAAAAAAAAAAAAAAAGAGGTAAACCAAAGTAGACTTAGTTGAAACTTGCCACAGACTGGATAAGGTTCCAACTCTCCCCATTGCAGGCTGAAGGGAAGAGCAGCAACAACACATCAGCAGAGTACAAAGAGCATACACCAGAAACACTTCTTGAAAATCCAGACCCTTAGTAGTATGTGATCACTTCTTCATAAAGCCATTACTCTCAGGAGCAGGAAACATAACAGGTTTTTCTAACACCCAAAAGAAGACAGAGACTTTGGACAAATGCAAAGATGGAAGAATTCATCCCAAAATAAGAGAAACAAGAAAACAAAATAAGAGAAACAAGAGAAAAAACAAGAAGAGGTCATGGCCAGTGATCTAATGGAAACAGATATAAATAATATTCCTGATCCAGAATCTGTAACAATAATCATAAAGATACTAGCTGGACTTGAGAAAAGCACAGAAGAATCCTGGGAGTTCCATACCTCAGAAATAAAAGACCTAAAAATGAATTATCCAAAATAAAAAAAATAATGCAATAGTTCAGATGCAAAACTGACTGAATGTAGTGACCAGCAGAAGCAAGGAAGCAAAGGAACAAATAAGTATATATATAAAATTGTGACAAAAATGAAGCTCAAAATAAGAGGGAAAGAAAGATATTAGATCATGAATGTAGACTTAGGGAACTTAGAGATTCCTTAAAGACTAATAATATTCATGACATAGAGTCCAGAAGAGGGGAAAGAGGGCAGATGGTATATTTGAGCAAATTATAGCTAAAACTTATGTAATCTGGGGAAGGAAACAGATATCAAAATCCAAGAGGCACAGAGAACTCCCATCAAGTTCAACAAAAGCTGCCCACACCAACACATTATAGTAAAATCTGAAAATACAGAGATAAAGAAAGAATCCAGAAAGCATTCAAGGAAAAGAAACTCCTAATTTACAAGGGAAGACAAAAGGGTTGGCAGGAGATCTCTCCACAAAAACTTGGCAGGCCAGAAGAGAGTGTCATGGTGTATTCAGTATGGGGAATGGGAAAAATATGTAGCCAAGAATACTTTATCCAGCAAGGCTGCCCAGAATGAAAGTAGAGATAGAGTTTCCCAAACAAACAAAAACAAAAGGAGTTTGTTTAAACCACTGAACTGGTTCTGCAAAATACATTTAGGGGACTCTTTGAGTAGGAAAGAAAGACCAAAAGCAATAAAGACTATAAAGGAACAGAGAAAATCTCCAGAAACATTGACTTTGCAGGTAATACAATGGAACTAAATTCATATCTATCAATAATCACTCTGGATGTAAACAAAAGACATTGGGTATCAGAATAGATTATAAAACAAGATCTATATACTTTTTAGAAGGGACTAATCCCATACTGAGGACACCTGCAGAGAAAAAGTGACTTGATGGAGAACTACTTATCATCATGCTAATGGACATCAAAAGAAAGCCAGACAAGCACCCTACATCACACAAACTAGATTTTTAAAATTTTATTATGTTATGTCAGTCACTATACACCATATACCATCATTAGTTTTGATGTAGTGGTTCCATGACTCATTCTTTGTATATAACACCCAGCGCTCCATGCAGTCTGTGCCCTCCTTAATACCCATCACTGAGCTCACCCATCCCCTAACCCACTCCCTTCTAAAACCCTCATTTTGTAGCCTGGGGTCCATAGTCCCTCGTGGATCGCCTCCCAGTGCAATTTACCCACCTGTTCATTTTCCCCATATTTCGATGCTATTCCTTATATTCTGCAATGAGTGAAACAATGAGATAATTAACTTTCTATGCTCCAGTCCCATCCATGTTGATTCAAAAGTTGGGTATTCATCCTTTCTGATGGCTGAGTAATATTCCATTGCATATACGGACCACATATTTCTTATCCATTTATCTTTCGAAGGGAATATTAGCTCTATCCACAGTTGGGCTATTGTGGACATTGTTGCTGTGAACATTGGGGTTCATATGGACCTTCCTTTCACGACATATATATCTTTGGGGTAAGTACCCACTAGTGCAATTGATGGGTCATGGGGGTAGCTCTATTTTTAACTTATTGAGGAACCTCCACACTAATTTCCAAAGTGGCTGTACCAACTTTCATTTCCACCAACACTGTAAATGGGTTCTCCTTTTGCCACAACCTCTCCAATATTTGTTGTTTCCTTCCTTGTTAATTTTTGCCATTCTAACTAGTGTAAGGTGATATCTCAACATGGTTTTGATTTGAATTTCCGTGATGGATAATGATGTTGAACATTTTTTCATTTGTCTGTTAGCCATTTATATGTCTTTAACAACTTTTTTTATTTTTTATAAACATATAATGTATTACTAGCCCCAGAGGTACAGGTCTGTGAAATGCCAGGTTTAAGCATTTCACAGCACTCACCATAGCACATACCTTCCCCAATGTCCATAACCCCACCACACTCTCCCTACCCCATTACCCCCAGCCACCCTCAGATGGTTTTGTACATTAAGAGTCTCTTATGGTTTGTCTCCCTCCCGATCCCATCTTGTTTCATTTATTCTTTTCCTACCCCCCAAACCTCCCACATTGCATCTCCAATTCCTCATATCAAGGAGATCATATGAGTGTTGTCTTTCTCCGACTGACTTATTTCAGTAAGCATAATACCTTCTAGTTCCATCCATGTCGTCACAAATGGCAAGATTTCATTTCTTTTGATGGCTTCATAGCATTCCATTGTGTATATTATACCACTTCATCTTTATCCATTCATCTGTTGATGTACATCTAGGTTCTTTCTGTAGTTTGGCTATTGTGGATATTGCTGCTATAAACATTCAGATGCATGTGTCCCTTTGGATCACTACGCTTGTATCTTTAGGGTAAATATCCAGTAGTGCAATTGCTGGGTCATAAGGTAGCTCTATTTTCAACTTTCTGAGGAACCTCCATGCTGTTTTCCAGAGTGGTTGCACCAGCTTGCATTCCCACCAACAGTGTAGGAGGGTTCCCCTTTCTCTGCATACTCACCAGCATCTGTCATTTTCTGACTTGTTAATTTTAGCCAGTCTGACTGGTGTGAGGTGGTATTTCATTGTGGTTTTTATTTGTATTTCCCTGATGCCGAGTGATGTGGAGCACTTTTTTTTTTTTTTTTTTTTTTTTTTTTTTTTTGTGGAGCACTTTTTAATGTGTCTGTTGGCCATCTGGATGTCTTCTTTGCAGAAATGTCTGTTCATGTCCTCTGCCCATTTCTTGATTGGATTATTTGTTCCTTGGGTGTTGAGTTTGCTAAGCTTTTTATAGATTTTGGATACAAGCCCTTTATCTAATATGTCATTTCCAAATATCTTTTTCCATTCTATCAATTGTCTTTTGGTTTTGTTGACTGTTTCCTTTAGTGTGCAAAAGCTTTTGATCTTGATGAAGTCCCAATAGTTCATTTTTGCCCTTTGTTCCCTTGCCTTTGGCGATGTTCCTAGGAAGAAATTACTGCACCTGAGGTCGAAGAGGTTGCTGCCTGTGTTCTCAAGGATTTTGATGGATTCCTTTCTCATATTGAGGTCCTTCATCCATTTGGAGTCTATTTTCGAGTGTGGTGTAATGAAATTGTCCAATTTCATTTTTCTGCATGTGGCTGTCCAATTTTCCCAACACCATTTGTTGAAGAGGCTGTCTTTTTTCCATTGGACATTCTTTCCTGCTTTGTCAAAGATGAGTTGATTATAGAGTTGAGGGTCTATTTCTGGGCTCTCTATTCTGTTCCATTGATCTATGTGTCTGTTTTTGTGCCAGTACCATGCTGTCTTGATGATGACAGCTTTGTAATAGAGCTTGAAGTCCGGAATTGTGATGCCACCAACTTTGGCTATCTTTTTCAATATTCCTTTGACTATTCAAGGTCTTTTCTTGTTCCATGTAAGTTTTTGCATTATTTGTTCCATTTCTTTGAAAAAAATAGATGGGATTTTGATAGGAATTGCATTAAATGTGTAGATTGCTTTAGGTAGCATAGACATTTTCACAGTATCCGTTCTTCCAATCCAGGATCAGGTCATGATCCCAGCAGCCTGGGATCGAGTCCCGCATCGGGCTCTCTGCTCAGCAGGGAGCCTGCTTCTCTCATCTCTCTCTCTTTCTGCCTACTTGTGATCTCACTCTCTGTCAAATAAATAAATAAAATCTTTAAAAAAAATTTCTTTGTGCCTTCCTCAATTTCTTTGATGAGTACTTTATAGTTTTCTGAGTATAGATTCTTTGCCTCTTTGGTTATGTTTATTCCTAGGTATCTTATGGTTTTGGGTGCATTTGTAAATGGGATTGACTCCTTAATTTCTCTTTCTTCTGTCTTGTTGTTGGTTTATAGAAATGCAACTGATTTCTGTGCATTGATTTTATATCCTGACACTTTACCTAATTCCTGCACAAGTTCTAGCAGTTTTGGAGTGGAGTCTTTTTGGTTTTCCACATAGAGTATCATATCATTGGCAAAGAGTGATAGTTTGACTTCTCTTAGCCAATTTGATGCCTGTAATTTCTTTTTGTTGTTTGATTGCTGACTTCTAGTACTATGTTGAATAGCAGTGGTGATAATGGACATCCCTGCCATGTTTCTGACCTTAATGGAAAAGCTTTAGGTTTTTCTCCATTGAGAATTATATTTGCCAAGGGTTTTCATAGATGGCTTTGATAATATTGAGGTGTGTGCCCTCTACCCCTACACTTTGAAGAGTTTTGATCAGGAAGGGATGCTGTACTTTGTCAAGTGCTTTTTCAGCATCTATTGAGAATATAATATGGTTCTTGTTCTTTCTTTTATTAATGTATTGTATTACATTGATTGATTTGTGGATGTTGAATCAATCTTGCAGCTCTGGAATAAATCCCACTTGGTTGTGGTGAATAATCCTTTTTATGTACTGTTGGATCCTATTGGCTAGTATTTTGGTGAGAATCTTCACATCTGTGTTCATCAAGGATATTGGTCTGTAATTCTCTTTTTTGATGGTAACCTTGTCTGGTTTTGGGACCAAGTTGATGCTGGCCTCATAACATGAGTTTGTAAGTTTTCCTTCCATTTTTATTTTTTGGAACAGTTTCAGGAGAATAGGAATTAGTTCTTCTTTAAATGTTTGGTAGAATTCCCCTGGGAAGCCATCTCGCCCTGGGCTTTTGTTTGTTTGGAGATTTTTGATGACTGTCAATTTCCTTACTGGTTATGAGTCTCTTCAGTTTTTCTATTTCTTCCTGGTTCAGTTGTATAGTTTATACGTCTCTAGAAATGCATCCATTTCTTCCAGATTGTCAAATTTGTTGCCATAGAGTTGCTCATAGTATGTTCTTTGGTGTTAGTTGTGATCTCTCCTCTTTCATTCATGATTTTATTTATTTCGGTCCCTTCTCTTTTCTTTTTGATAAGTCTGGCCAGGGGGTTATCAATCTTACTAATTCTTTCAAAGAACCACCTCCTAGTTTCATTGATTTGTTCTATTTTTTGTTTTGTTTTGTTTTTGCTTCTTGGTTTCTATTTCATTGATTTCTGCTCTTATCTTTATTATTTCTTTTCTCCTGCTGGGTTTAGGCTTTCTTTGCTGTTCTTTCTCCAGCTCCTTTAGGTGTAGGGTTAGGTTGTGTTTTTGAGACCTTTCTTATTTCTTGAGAAAGGCTTGTACTGCTATATATTTTCCTCTCAGGACTGCCTTTGCTGTGTCCCACAGATTTTGAACCATTGTGTTTTCATTATCATTAGTTTCCATGATTTTTTTTCAATTCTTCTTTAATTGTTGACCCATTCATTCTTTAGAAGGATGCTCTTAAGTCTCCATGTATTTTTGTTCTTTCCAAATTTCCTCTTGTGATTGAGTTCTAGCTTGAGAGCACTGTAGTCTGAAAATATGCAGGGAATGATCCCAGTCTTTTTTTTAAAAAAGATTTTATTTATTTACTTGACAGAGACAGAGTGATCACAAGTAGTCAGAGAGGCAAGAAGAGAGAGAGGAGGAAGCAGGCTCCCTGCTGAGCAGAGAGCCCAATGCTGGGCTTAATCCCAGGACCCTGAGATCATAACCTGAGCCAAAGGCAGAGGCTTTTACCCACTGAGCCACCCAGGTGCCCCGATCCCAGTCTTTTGATACCAGCTGAGACCTGATTTATGACCCAGGATATGGTCTATTCTGGAGAATGTTCCATGTGCCCTAGAGAAGAATATGTATTCTGTTGCTTTGGGATGGAATATTCTGTATATATCTGTGATGGCCATCAGGTCTAGTGTGTCATTTAAGGCCTTTATTTCCTTGTTGATATTTTGCTTGGATGATCTGTCCATTTCACTGAGGGGAGTGTTAAAGTCCCCTACTATTATTATATTATTTTTGATTTGTTTCTTTCATTTTGTTATTAATTGGTTTATATAGTTGGCTGCTTCCACTTTAGGTGCATAGATATTTAAAATTTTTAGATCTTGTTGGACAGACCCTTTGAGTATGATATAGTTTCCTTCCTCATCTCTTATTATAGTCTTTGCCTTAAAATCTAATTGATCTGATATAAGGCTTGCCACCTCAGCTTTCTTTTGATGTCCATTAGCATGGTAAATTGTTTTCCACCCCCTCACTTTAAATCTGGAGGTGTCTTTGGTTCTAAAATGAGTTTCTTGTTGGCAGCATATTGATGGTTTTTTTTTTTTATCCATTCTGACACCTTATGTCTTTTGACTGGGGGCATTTAACCCATTTACATTCAAGGTAACTATTGAGAGATATGAATTTAGTGCCATTGTATGGCCTGTAAGGTGACTGTTACTGTATATTGTCTCTGTTACTTTCTGATCTACTACTTTTAGGCTCTCTCTTTGCTTAGAGGACCTCTTTCAATATTTCTTGTGGAGCCTGTTTAGTGTTTACAAATTCTTTTAGTTTTAGTTTTTCCTGGAAGCTTTTTATATCTCCTTCTATTTTCAATGATAGCCTAGCTGGATATAGTATTCTTGGTTGCATTTTTTTCTCGTTTAGTGCTCTGAATATATCATGCCAGTTCTTTCTGGCCTGCCAGCTCTCTGTGGATAAGTCTGCTGTTAATCTCATATTTTTACCATTGTATGTTGCAGACTTCTTGTCCTGGGCTGCTTTCAGGATTTTCTCTTTGTCGTGAAGACTTGTAAATTTTATTATTAGATGATGGGGTGTGGGCCTATTATTGATTTTGAGGGGGTTTCTCTGTGCCTCCTGGATTTTGATGCTTGTTCCCTTTACCATATTAAGGAAATTCTCTACAATAATTCTCTCCAATATACCTTCTCCTTCCCTCTCTCTTTCTTCTTCTTCTGGAATCTCAATTTTTCTAAATTGAAAATTTAGAATTCTGGAATTTCTATTTTTCTTTTTGTTTCATTTATGGTATCACTTTTCTCTAGAATTCTCCCCTCATGGTCCAGTCGTTTTTGTCTCTCTTTGGCTCCTCCTCTTTATTCTCTGTAGAGCAAATGAAGACCAAATGGTCTTCTATATCACTAATTCTTTCTTCTGCCTCATTTATCCTAGCAGTAAGAGCCTCCAATTTTTATTGCACCTCATTAATAGCTTTTTTTTATTTCAACTTGGTTAGATTTTTATTCTTTTATTTTTCCAGAAAGGGCTTTTAGTTCTCTGGAGAGCGTTTCTCTAATATCTTCCATGCCTTTTTTGAGCCCTGTTAGAACTTGAGAATTGTCATCCTGAACTCTAGATCTGACATATTACCATTTCTGTATTGATTAGGTCCTTAGACTTTGGTACTGCCTATTGTTCTTTTTTTGTGGTGAGTTTTTCCACCTTGTCATTTTGTCCAGGTAAGAATATATGAAGGAGCAAATAAAATTCTAAAAGATGGCAAAGACCCCAGGAAATTGTGCTTTAACCAAATCAAAAGAGACCTCAAATAATGGGGGGTGTAGTAAAGTAAGTTCAGAAAAAAAATTAAAATAGAAAACAAAGAAAAAATATAAAAAGTAAAAAATATACATATTAGACTGGTGACTAGAACAAGGTCACCCACTTAATCCTGGGAGTGTTTTGGTCTTTTAGAAGAAACTATCTCCCCAAATTTTAAATAATGAAAAACATATATAAGGGTAAACACAATGAAGGGATGTAATATGAATATAAAGATGAACAAAAAAATTTTTTTTTGTAAATTTCTAAAGAAGGAGTTGATAAGATAGGTTGGTTGCGAGAATAAAGAAAAAGAAAGTGGAGAGAATTTGCTTGGGCTGTAGACTAGATAAAGCCAGGTGTTAGATTTAGGGTGTATTTTGATCTATTAGAAGAAGTTGTACCCCAAATTTTTTAGAAGAAAAACCCCTTAGTGTATACAAATAATAGAGTTAGATACAATGAAGGATAAAATATGACTATAATAATGAGGGTTCAAAAAAGTTTTTTTTTTTAAATGAAAGGTGTTGTTAAGATAAACTAGTTAAAAACGTTAAAAGAGGAAAGGGTAAAAGTTAAAAAAATTAGCAGAAGAAACAAAAGTAAAATTTTTAAAAATTGATTAACTTTGTAAGACTAAAGAATGCTAGGAGAAAGCCATGAATTCCATGCTTTGCTTTCTCCTCCTCTGGAATTCCTTCTTCTTGTTGGTAATTAAATTTGGTCTTGGCTAGATTTCCTGTTGATCTTCTGGGGGAGGGGCCTGTTATAGTGAATCTCAAGTGTCTTTGCCAGAGGCAGAGTTGCACTGCCCTTACTAGGGGCCAGGCTACTTAATCCTCTCGGGTTTGCTTTCGAGAGCTTTTGTTCCCTGAACGCTTTCTGTAGATTTCTGGAGGACGGGAGTAAAAATAGCGGCCTCCCAATCTCCCACCTGAAGGATCCAAGAGCTCAGGGCCCCACTTCTCAGTGCACCCTTAGAGGGATGCACTCAATTATTCCCCTCTCCCTGGCATCTAGCTGCGCTCTGAGCTCACCCAGCCTGTGACCAAGTGTCTCTGTCTCTGGCACACAGCTCTGCCTGGAGTCTCCAAACCCCACAGATACCTTAACTCTTCCAGTGGGTGTCTCCCTGGATCTTGTGGGGACCCCACTCACAGAGCAGTGGCCTGTGCCACGGATTACAGTTCAAGGTAACACCGAGTTGAAAGCCCACTCCTCGGCTCTGTCTCTGTAGGCAGCTTCACTGCTCTAATACCTGTGAGCTCAGTGACACTCAGATTCCCCTGATCCTTCTGTGACCCCATGGGACCTGAGGCGACGCTGTCCCTGCATGGGCTTCACCCAAGTTTAACCTCTGGAGTGATGTCCCTTAGTGGAGTAGACTTTTAAAAGTCCTGATTTTGTGCTCCCTTGCTCTTCTGCTTTCACTTCTTTGGAGAAGTGACTGTTCATGTCTTCTGTCCAGTATCTGACTACATTATTTGCTTTCTGGGTGTTGAGTTTGAGAAATTCTCTATAGATCTTGGATATCAGCCCTTTGTCTGTAGTGTCATTTGAAAATATCTTCTCCCATTTTCTGGGGTGACTCTTTGCTCTCTGGGGTGACTGTTTCCTTTACTGTGTAGAAGTTTTTTGTTTGTTTGTTTTTTGTTGTTTTATTTTGTTTTTTGTTTTGGTTTTTTTTGTGTGTTTGTTTGTTTGTTTGTTTTTTATCTTGATGAAGCCCCAAAAGTTTAATTTATCTTTTGTTTTCCCTGCATTTGGAGACTTGTCTTGAAAAAGTTGCTGTGGCCAATGTCAAAGAGAGGTTACTACCTATCTTCTTTAGGATTTTGATGGATTCCTGTCGCACAGTGAAGTCTTTCATCCCTTTTGAGTTTATCTTTGTGCATGTGTAAGAGAATGGTCAATTTTCATTCATCTGTATATAGCTGTCCAATTTTTCTAGCATCATTCATTGAAGGGACTGACTTTTCCATTAGATATATTTTTTCCTGCCTTGGTGAGGATTAGTCAGCCATGGAGTTCAGAGTCCATATCTAGGCTCTTGATTTTGTTCCATTGATTTATGTGTCTGTTTTTGTGCCATTACCATGCTGTCTTGGTGATCACAGATTTATAATATAGCTTGAAATTAAGCAATGTGATGACCCCAGCTTTATTTTTCTTTTCAACATTTTCTTGGTGATTCAGGATCTTTTCTGGTTCCATAAAAATTTTAGGAATGTTTGTTTCAGCACTTTGAAAAATGCCGATGGTTTTTTTTATCAGGATGGCCTTGAAAGTATAGATTTCTCTGGGAATCATAGACTTTTTAACAATGTTTAGTCTTCTGATCTATGAGCATGGAATTTTTTCCCCATCTTTTTGTGTCTTCAATTTCCTTCATGAGTGTTCTATAGTTTATAGAGTATAGATACTTTACCTCTTTGGTTAGGTTTATTCCAAGCTATCTTATGGTTTTTGGTACTATTGTAAATGGAATCGATTCTATAATTTCTCTTTCTACAGTTACATTGTTAGTGTATAAGAAAGCAACTGATTTCTCTGCATTGATTTTGCATTCTGCCACATTACTGAATTGATGTATAAGTTCTAGTAATTTAAGGATGGAGCCTTTTGGGTTTTCCAGATAAAGTATCATGCCATCTTGAAGGAGAGAGAGTTTGACTTCTTCACCAATCTGAATACCTTTTATTTCTCTTTGTTTTCTGATTGTCATTGCTAGTACTTTGACTACTATGCTGAACAATAGTGGTGAGAGTGGGCATCCTTGTCATGATCCTGATCTGAATGGAAAGGCTCTCAATTTTTCCCCATTGAGAAGGATATCCACTCTTGGTTTTTCATAGATGGACTTTATGAAATTGAGGAATGTTCCCTCTATCTCTATATCCTGAAAAGTTTTAATCAGGAAAGGGTGCTGCATTTTGTCAAATTATTTTTCTGTATCAATTGGCAGTATCATATGGTTCTTCTCTCTTTTTTTATGTGTTCTATCACATTGATTGATTTGGGAATGTTGAATCACTCTTACATCCCAGGGATACATCCCACCTGGTCATGATGGATAATCTTTTTAAAGTATTGTTGGATCCTATTAGGTAGGATCTTGTTGAGAATCTTGGTATCCATATTCATCAGGGCTATTGGTCTGAAATTCTCGTTTATGATGGGGTCTTTGCCTGGTTTCAGGATCAAGGTAATGCTGGCCTCATAGAACGAGTCTGGAAGTTTTCATTCTATTTTTTGAAACAACTCCAGGTTAATAAGTATTGATTATTCTTTGAATATATGATAGAATTCCCCAGGGAATCCATCAGGCCCTGGACTCTTGTTTTTCAAGAGATTTTTGATCACTGTTTCAATCTCATTAATGGTTATTGCTCTACTCAGGTTGTCAATTTCTTCATGTTTCAGTCTTGGAAGTTTATGTATGCATCCATTTCTTCCAGGTTGCTTAATTTATTGTCATATAGCTGTTGATAATAATTTCTGATAATTGTAATTATTTCCTTGGTATTAGTCATGATTTCTACCTTCTCATTCATAGTTTTATTAATCTGGGTCCTTTCGTTTTTCTTTTGGAAATGTCCCCAGTGGTTTATCAATCTTATGAATTCGTTCAGAGAACCAGCTTCTAGTCTCATTGACCTGCTCTATTGTATTTCTGGTTTCTAATTCCTTGATCTCTGTTCTAATCTTAATTATTTTCCTTCTTATGCATAGGTTAGGTTTAATTTATTGCTCTTTCCTTGATCCTTAAAGTGTAAGGAGAGTTTGTGTATTCAGGATTTTTCTAATTTTTTGAGTGAGACTTAGATGATTATGTATTTTCACTTAGGACTGCCTTTGTCATAGCCCATAGATTTTGGATTGATGTGTTTTCATTCTCACTGGTTTCCAGGTATTGTTTAAGTTTTTCTTTGATTTCTGATTAATGTTAACATTCTTAAGCAGGATGGTCCAAGTGTTTGAATTTCTTCCAAAATTTTCTTGTGATTGAGTTCCAATTTCAAAGCATTGTGGTCTGAGAATATGCAGGGAATAATCTCAATCTTTTTGTTTTGGTTGAGACCTGGTTTGTGACCCAGTATTTGGTCTATTCTGGAGAAAGTTCCATGTGTACTCGAGAAGAATGAGTATTCTGCTGTTTTAAGGTGGAGTGTTCTGTTTATATCTATGAGAACATGTATATCTGGTCCAGTGTGTCATTCAAAGATCTGATTCTTTGATGATATTCTGCTTAGATGTTCTCTTCATTTCTGAGAATGGAATGTTGAGGTCTTATACTATTAATTTATTATCAATATATCTCTTTATTTTGGTTAACAGCTGGCTTATGGAATTGGCTGCTCCCATGCTGGGCGCATAGATATTTAGAATTGTTAGAACTTCTTGCTGGATAGACCCTTTAAGAATGATATAATGTCCTTCTGTATTCGGACTACAGTCTTTAGCTTAAAATATAAATTGTCTTAGGAGAATTGATACCCCAGCTTTCTTTTGCAGTCCATTGACATGAAAGATGGTTCTCTTTCCCCTTCACTTTCAATCTAGAAGTGTGTTTAGGTTAAAACTGAGTCCTCTGTAAACAGCATATAGATGGGTTCTCTCTTTTTATCCAATCTGCAAACCTGTATTATTTTATGGGCATGTTTAGGACACTTATGTTGAAAGATATGATTTTATTATGATCATGTACCTGTGAAGTCCTTTTTTCTATAGATTATCTCTGTAAATTTATGTTCTATATAACTCTTGGGGTCTTTCTCCATTTATAGAACTGCCCTTAATATTCCTTGCAGGACCAGCTTAGTGGCCACATGGGAAGGTCCTTGTCTCTCCAATCATTAATTTTTTTCTTTTTTAATTTCTTTCAGTGTACCAGAATTCATTGTTTATGTGTCACACCCAGTGCTCCATGCAATATGTGCTCTCCATAATACCTACCACCAGGCTCACCCAACCTCCCAACCCCTGCCCCATCAAAACCCTCAGATTGTTTTTTAGAGTCCATAATCTATCATGGTTGTCTTCCCTTCCAATTTCCTCCAAGTCCCTTCTCCTCTCCATCTCCTCTCCATCTCCCCATTTTCTTTCTTATGCACCGCAAATAAGTGAAACGATATGATAATTGACTCTCTCTGCTTGACTTATTTCACTCAGCATAATCTCTTCCAGTCCCGTCCATGTTGCTACAAAAATTGGGTATTCATCCTTACTGATGGAGGTGTAATACTCCATAGTGTATATGGACCACATCTTCCTTATCCATTCATCCATTGAAGGGCATCTTGGTTCTTTCCAGTTTGGCGAGCATGGCCATTGCTGCTATAAACATTGGGGTACAGATGACCCTTATTTTCACTACATCAGTATCTTTGGGGTAAATACCCAGTAGTGCAATTGCAGGGTCATAGGGAATCTCTACTTTTAATTTCTGGAGGAATCTCCTCACTGTTCTCCAAAGTGGCTGCACCAACTTGCATTCCCACCAACAATGTAAGAGGGTTCCCCTTTCTCCACATCCTCTCCAACACATGTTGTTTACTGTTTTGTTAATTTTGGCCATTCTAAATGGTGTAAGGTGGTATCTCAATGTGGTTTTAATTTGAATCTCCCAAATGGCTAATGATGATGAGCATTTTTTCATGTGTCGGTTACCCATTTGTATGTCTTCATTGGAGAAGTGTCTTTTCATGCCTTCTGCCCATTTTTTGACATGATTATCTGTTTTGTGTGTGTTGTGTTTGAGGAGTTCTTTATAGATACTGGATATCAGCCTTTTGTCTGTACTGTCATTTGCAAATATATTCTCCCTCCCTGGGTTGCCTCCTTATTTTGATGACTGTTTCAGAATTACTGTGCAGAAGCTTTTGATCTTTATGAAGTCCCAAAAATTCATTTTTGATTTTGTTTCCTTTGCATTTGAAGACATATCCTGAAAGAAGTTGTGGCCAATATTGAAGAAGTTAGTGCCTATGTTCTCCTCTATGATTCTGAAGGATCCCTGCCTCACTTTGAGGTCTTTTATCCATTTCAAGATTATCTTTGTGTATGGTGTAAGAGAATGGTTGAGTTTCATTCTTATACACATAGCTATTCAATTTTCCCAGCACCATTTATTGAAGAGACTGTCTTTTTTTCCACTATATATTTTTTCCTGCTTTGTCGAAGGTTATTTGACCATAGAATTGAGCGTCCATATCTGGGCTCTCTACTCTGTTCAACTGGTCTATGTGTTTGTTTTTATGCTGGTACCATGCTGTCTTGATGATCACAGTTTTGTAGTGAAGCTTGAAATCAGGCAACGTGATGCCCCCAGTTTTGTTTTTCTTTTTCAACATTTCCTTAGCAATTTTCAGTCTCTTCTGATTCCATACAAATTTTAGGATTGTTTGCTCCAGCTCTTTGAAAAGTGCCAGTGGAATTTTGATTGGAATGGCATTGAAGGTATAGATTGTTCTAGCCAGTATAGACATTTTAACAATGTTTGCTTTTCTGATGCATGAGCATGGATACTCTTCGATTATTTTGTGTCTTCTTCAGTTTCTTTCATGAGTGTTCTATAGTTCCTCTAGGACAGATTTTTTACCTCTTCGCTTAGCTTTATTCCCAGGTATCTCATGGTTCTTGGTACTATAGTAAAAGAAATCGATTCTCTCATTTTTCTTTCTGTATTTTCACTGTTAGTGTATAAGAAAGCCACTGATTTCTGTATATTGATTTTGTATCCTGCCACATAACTGCATTGCTTTTTCAGTTCTAGTAGTTTGGGAGCTGCAGTCTTTTGAGTTTTTCCGTATAAAGTATCATGTCATCTGCGAAGAGAGAGAGTTTGGACTTCTTCATTGCCAATCTGAATACATTTTATTTCTCTTTGTTGTCTGATTGCTGTTGCTAGGAATTCTAATACTATATTGAACAAGAGTGGTGAGAGTGGGCATCCTTGTCATGTTCCTGATGTCAACAGGAAGGCTATCAGCTTTTTCGCATTGAGGATGATATTTGCTGTGGGTTTTCATAGATAGATTTCACCAAGTTGAGGAATGTTCCCTCTATCCCTATACTTTAAAGTGTTTTAATCAGGGACAGATGCTGAGTTTTGTCAAATGCTTTTTCTTCCCCAGGTGAGAGGACCACACGGTTCTTCTCTCTTCTCTTACTGATTTGCTCTATCACATTGATTGATTTGTGAATGTTGAACCATCCTTGCAACCGAGGGATGAATCCCACCGGGTCATGGTGGATAATCTTTTTAATGTGCTGTTAGGTCCTATTAGCTAGGATCTTGTTGAGAATCTTATCATCCATACTCATCAGGGTCTGAAATTCTTTTTGGTGGGATCTTTGCCTGGTTTGGGGATCAGGGTAATGCTGGCTTCATGAAAACAGTTTGGAAATTTTCCTTCTGCTTCAATTTCTTGAAACAGCTTCAGGATAATAGGCATTATCTCTTCTTTGAACGTTTGGTGGAATTCTTCAGGGAATCCATCAGGTCCTGGGCTCTTGTTTTTTGGGAGGTTTTTGATCACTGCTTCAATCTCGTTACTAGATATTGGTCTACTCAGGTTGTCGATTTCTTCCTGGTTCAATTTTGGAAGTTTATAGTTTTCCAGGAATGCATCCATTTCATCTTGGTTGCTTAACTGATTAGCATATACCTGTTGATAATAATTTCTGATGATGGTTTCTATTTACTTGGTGTTAGTTGGGATCTCTCCCTTTTCATTCATAATTGTATTACTTTGGGCTTTCTCTCTTTTCTTTTTGATTAGTTTGGCCAATGGTTTATCCATCTTATTATTTCTTTCAAAAAACCAGCTTCAAGTTTCATAATACATTATATGGTATCTCTAGTTTCTATCTCATTCATCTCTGCTCTAATCTTGATTATTTCTCTTCTTGTGCATGGGGTTGGCTTAAATTGTCATTGGTTCTCCAGTTCTTTCCAGTGTAGAAACAGCTGGTGTATTCTGGATTTTTCAATTTTTTTGAGGGGGGCTTGGATGGCTATGTATTTTCCTCTTAGGACCAACATTGTTGTATCCCATAGGTTTTGGACTGAAGTGTCTTCATTCTCATTGGTTTCCATGAATTATTTAAGTTCTTCTTTCATTTCCTGATTGATCCAAGCATTCTTAATCAAGATGGTCTTTAGTTTCCAGGTGTTTTCCTTGTGTTTGAGCTCCAGTTTCAAAGCTTTGTGATCTGAGAATATGTAGGGAATAATCTCAATCTTTTGGTATTGGTTGAGCCATGATTTGTGACCCAGTATGTGGTCTATTCAGGAGAAGGTTCCATGTACACTTGAGAACAATGAGTATTCTGTTCTTTAGGGTGTCATGTTCTGTATATATCTATGAGGTCCATCTGGTCCAATGAGTCATTCAATGCTCTTGCTTCTTTATTGATTTTCTGCTTGGATGATCTGTTTGTTATTGAGAGTGGCATGTTTAGATCTACTATTAATGTATTCATATCAATATGAATCTTTATCTTGATGAACAATTTTTTATGTAATTGGCTTCTCCCATATTGGGGGCATAAATATTTACAGTTATTAGATCTTCTTGGTGGGTAGTCCCTTTAAGAATTATGTAGTGTCAGGCACCTGGGTGGCTCAATGGGTTAAATCCTATGTCTTTGGCTCAGGTCATGATTCTGGGATCCTGGGATCTAGCCTCACACCAGGCTCACTGCTCAGTAGGGAGTCTTCTTTCTCTTTTCTCTCTCTCTCTCTGCCTGCCTCTCTGCCTACTTGTGATCTCTGTCTGTCAAATAAATAAATAAAATCTTAGGAAAAAAAAGAATTATGTAGAACAACAAACATTTTATTATCTCTGTGGATGATAAAGGATAAAGAAAATCATTCAATAATGTCTCTTTGTCCATTTCTGCACATTGGAAACATTGAATGTATTCTTCGATCAGAAGAAATATCTTCGGTTAGAGGGAAAATATATATATAGATAGATAGATATCTATATCTATCTATCTATATATATATTCATGTATTCCTATATATTCATATATTTAATGAAATGATATGTCTTATTTAATCCTGCAAACCTAGGACATAACACAGTATATTGCATTTACTCAGTACTTAAAGAATGACTTTTTTCTACGTGAATCAAAATAATCATTTTAACAGATTAATTTTGGAATCACCATTTTGCTGGGGTGGTGGAGATGAGAGGATATCACAAAACTGTATGCTTTTTTAATAATCTACACTTTATATAAACTTTCTCCTTAACTATTCCACCTCCCATGAATACCTAAGCATGGCTCTTTCTGTTCTGAGCCATAACAGTGCTTGATGTACTAATAAAGATGTGCTGAGCTGTATAAAACCTAAGTTG
This sequence comes from Mustela nivalis, assembly GCF_964662115.1. Taxonomy (NCBI): domain Eukaryota; kingdom Metazoa; phylum Chordata; class Mammalia; order Carnivora; family Mustelidae; genus Mustela; species Mustela nivalis. Next base: position 74,684,062 of record NC_139040.1, read on the forward strand.
ATTTGTCAAACTGAAGAGCACATGCCAACTGCTGTCTCCTGTGTACTCAGGATTTAAACTATGTTCTGTCCACAGTAAAACAGTCTTCAAAAGGAATATATTACCATATTGGAGGCAACATTGCATTTCTGGCATGTTGTTGCCTTTCTTTATTGAAACAAAAAGCCTCTGTATTTTCTTTATTAAAAAAAATAATAGTCTAAAGAAAACTGAAGTGAATACTGAAATTTTGGAAATTATCATCTCTAAATCTTGTAAAAACCCTTTATTTATAATTGTCATAATACTAATATTAAACCATGTAAATTTATTAATGATGTCTACAAATAATAAAAATTATACTGTTAAATTATATATGAATTATAATGTGGTGATATTAATATATGAGCATTATATATTTATTGTATATATTATATGTACTTATTTATATACACAGGCATACATTACATTTTGCATATAATTAATCTCATGTTAAGATGTATGTAGTATATATAAATATGTAAGTATGGACATATATTTAAATAGATATATTTAACTCTTGTCCTAGTTAGATAACACTGTTAATGATTCTGTTTGAATTTCAATCAGGCTGAAAATAACAGAGTACCTCAAAGATTTCTCTTTGCTAAAGGCCATGAAAAATGGTAGGTTGAGGAGAGAAGGTGACTTCATCATAAAAATTGGATTGACGTTGGATGAAGCCACACATACAAGAAGAAAGGAGAGGTAGGTACAAAGTTTGAGGCATTTTTTTTTTCTTTCTCTTAGATATATTCTCTAGAAGTATTGTACTAAAATAGAGATTCTTACTCAAGTTATTACCAAGAGAATTTGCTCATATGAAACTGTTCAGAACAGAGTAGAGATAGTATTTGGGATGTGAATGAGCAAACCAAGGCATCAGCTAAGTCCAGCTTTATCCTGATTCCCGGAAGAGTTTAAGAGCATAAAGGGCATCAACTAAATGTTCTGACTCAGGGCACAGACATTTTTACATGCTTCCATTATTCACTGACAAGAGCTATCCCCTTTCAGGAGTGGCATAGCTCCAAGCAACTTTGGTAAAGCAGCTCCAGGTAACTCAGCATACCTTCTGTGGACCAGTCCAGATGTAAGCAGTTTGCAGACAAGGACACCCACATAGGCTGGTAGTTGGGGGCATAAGTCCCAAAAAGGAAATCTCAGTAGGCATCAAACTAATTGACTACCTTATTCTAGGCTAATGTTGAATAATACCCATCACTTATGACAACATATGCCATGCCAAAATTTCCCTCTAAAAATAATCTTTCTTGACTCCAGTCCCAGGTTCATCCCTCTTTTGTGGTTTCTAGATGTCAGAATTTTATCATTATTATCTTTATCATTTCTCTTCCATTCCTACTTCAGATATGCAAAGGCAGCAAAATGAATAGCTGTGAACAACTGAAAAGTAAGAAGGCTCAAAGTAGAGAAGTCAACCTTTCCTCTAATAGGATAGGCTGCAGAGATCCTAAACTGGGGAGGGGAAGAAACTGGATTTGGCTTGGGAAATTCAGCTTTGATATCATAATTGCCTGTAAGTTTTGTTTTGTTTTCCATTTTATATTATAATGGACTTTATTCTTTAGATGAGTTTTAAATTTATTTTTAAAAAACTGAGTAGTCCCAATAGTTTATTTTTGTTTATGTTTCCCTTGCCTCAGGGGACACATTTAGAAGGAAGTTGCTACGGCCAGAGTCTAAGAGGTTACTGGCTACGTTCTCCACTAGGATTTTTAGAATTTCAGGTCTCACGTTTAGGTCTTTCATCCATTTCTGTGTGTGTGTGTGTGTGTGTGGATGGTGCAAGAGAAGTGTCCACCTTCATTCTTGTGCACGCTTCTATCCAGTTTTTCCAATACATTTGTTGAAGAGACTTTTTCCCATTGTATATTCTTGCCTCATTTGTCAGGAATTAATTGACCATATAGTTGTGGATCCATTTCTTAGTTTTCTATTCTCCTCCATTAATCTTGTGTCTATTTTTATGCCAAAAGCATACTGATTTGGGTACCACAGTTTTGTAATATATAATTTGAAGTCAAGAATTATAATGTCGGGGCGCCTGGGTGGCTCAGTGGGTTAAAGCCTCTGCCTTTGGCTCGGGTCATGATCTCAGGGTCCTGGGATTGAGCCCCGCGTCGGGCTCTCTGCTCAGCAGGGAGCCTGCTTCCCTCTCCCTCTCTCTGCCTGACTCTCCGCCTACTTGTGATCTCTGTCTGTCAAATAAATAAAAATCTTAAAAAAAAAAAAAAGAATTATAATGTCCCCAGCTTTGATGATATAGAGACCTCCCCTTATCTATCACCCCCAAGTTTCTCCTATTGTTAACATCTTATATTAGCATGATGCATTTGCTATGGTCAATGAAAAAATGAACCAATATTGTTAGATTACTTATTAACTATGGTCCATAATTTATTGAAAGTTCCTTATTTCTACCTCATTTGTTTTTTTTTCTATCCCATGATATCACTATGTCTTCTTGAAGACATTTGTCATTTCTTCTTAGGCTCCATTTGTCTATAACAGTTTCTTAAATTTTTTTTTCCTTTTTGATGACTTTGAAATTTTTGAGGAGTACTGGCCAGTTTTGTTTTGGGGTTTTTTTTTTTGTGTGTGTGTGTTTTTATTTGTAAGATGCTCCTACAGAATCATAATTTTCCCACTGTTTTTGTCATAATTAGGCTGGGGTTATGGCTTATGAAGAGAAAGACCACAAAGGTGAATTGACATTTTAATCTTATCATATAAAGGGTAAATACTATCAATATGATTCAGCTTAGTTGATGTTGACCTTGATCTCTTGACTGATGTAGTGTTTGTCAGCTTTCTCAACTATTAAAGTATTATTTTTTCATTATTTGGATCTTGTACTCTTTGGAAGGAAGTCACTATGCACAACTCACCCTAAAGGAGAAGGAGCTATGACACCCCTCACTGAAGTCAGAATATTGGCATAAATTATGTAGAATGCTGCATGAATTTTTTTTATTCTTATCCATTTATTTTTTCAGTCATTTACTTATATTAGTATGGACTTATAGGTATTCATTTTATATTTTGGCTTGCAATCCAATACTAATTTATATATTTTTTGCATGAATTTTTCCAGTTTTAACTATTGGGGAATTCTAATGTGTCTCCTTGATCTACCTTCATCTATATGGTGTTTGTCTTTTTTCCTTCCTTTCTCCCTCTACACTCTTCTCTTCTCCTTATATTTCCTAAATTTATGACTCTACAATATGCTCCAGACTCATCATATAAGTCAGACAATCCAACACTGAACTCATCCATTTGTTCAAGGAACTCTGACTCATTTTATTAGGAACCAAGATCTGAGTGCTTTGTGTCCTTGCTACTGAGTGTCATAGTTTTTATGGAATTTTGGTTGGCAGACAAAGGCAATGTATATGTGTTAACCAACCTGTGGAGATATACATATATACATATGTATAAATATTTCTAATGAAACTACCTGTACCTATATAAAGCCAAACATGAGTTCATACTAACATCTTCATCTCTAATCCTTTTTCACATGAATCCAGTGGTAACCTCCTCCCCGTGAAGATCTATAAATTGCCACTTCAATAGTAATAAACCTAGATACTACCAAATATTTTCCACTTACTTACTTTTTCAATTTCAGTATAATTGTATATTAGGAAAAATTAAGCTCTACTCCCACTGGGGGGAAAAATATTTATTAATTAAAATACAGTGCTTACATGCACATTCTTTTGCCATTAGTATTACAGGCTATAGACATTTTTAAAATTATATATATATTAGCACCAGTTCCTCCATCTTCTTCAGCAAAGTTGTTGCATGTATTTGTAATACAATTAGATTCTCTTGTCTAAATCTGCATTCCTTCCTATAGTCCTCGAAATCCTAAGAAATTAACATAAAGTTTACTTCTTGCCATTAAATTTTTGGAATTTTAACTACTGCATAATGTCATATATCCATCATTAAGCATCATATAGAATAACTCAAGCAAATGGGTACCTGGATGGCTCAATCAGTTAAACAACAGACTCTTGATTTGTCTCAGGTCATAATCTTGGTGTCTTCATCAGATCAGGTCCCATGTTAGCTTCATGATAAGTGCTGAGTCTTCTTGGGTTTCTCTACTTCTCCCTCTCCCTCAGCCCCTCCCCTCACTTGCACACACTCTTTATCATAAATAAATAAATAAATATATATATATTTTTTTTTTAAAAAAAGAAAGAAAATAAAAGGAAAAAAGAACAGATCCACCAACCTAAAAAAATTCCCCTGCACTTCACTTACTTCATCTTGCATACATCCCATCTTGACCACTGATCTGGTTACTGTTTTTATAGTTTTGGTTTTTCCAAAATGTCATATAATTGGAATCACATTGGCTTCTTTCACTTAGCAAAATTTGTTTAAATTTCTTCTATATCTGTCCATATCTTAATAGTTGTTTTCATTATTTAAAATATTCTATTGTATAAATATACCATAGTTAATTTTTTTCTATTCACCGATTATATGACATCTTAGTTGCTTCTATTCATGTGCACATTTTCATGTAGACATAGATATTCAAATCAGTTGGATAAATACCTAGAAGCACTATAACTAAATCACATGGTAAGAGTCTGTCTAAAAAGCTACTAAATTTTCTTGCCAAATGAATTGTATCATTTGTCATATCCACCAACAATGACTGAGAATTCATATTGCTCTATATCCTTGCTAGCAGTTGGTATTGTCAGATTTAAAAATATATGTATATCCACTCTAATGGGTTTGTAGTGGGTATTTAATATTTTCATGATTGTTTTTCTGGGAGTCTTTAACTCTCATGTTCACACAGGGCCTCCATGCAACTCATAAATTACAGTTCAGGGTTTCCTACCTGTGGCACTAGTTCCTACAACAGTTTCCACTTGTGACTCTACTTTATGTTTCTCTGTTTCTCCAGGTTTTCATACAATAGCTTGCCCTGGGTCCTCACCTCTCTAAAGGATCCAAGAAAAGTTGTTGATATTTCAGCCTGTTCAGCTTCCTGTTTATTGTTAGGATGGACTGATGACTTCCAAGCTCCTTTCATTTAGAACATGGGCTATTTTTTTTTTAATTTTTTTCAGTGTTCCAAAATTCATTGTTTACACACCACAGCCAGTGCTCCATGCAATACATGCCCTCCATAATACCCACCACCAGGCTCACCCAGCTTCCCACCCTCCTTCCCTCCAAAACTCTGTTGCTGAGTTTAACTTAATTTAATTTAGTTTTTTAAAAAAAGATTTTATTTACCTATTTTTGAGAGAGAGAGCACACAAGCAGGAATGGGAGGAGGAGCAGAGGGAGGGTCAGGCAAAGGGAGAGGGAGAAGCAGGCTCCACACTGAGCAGGGAGCCCAACATGGAACTCAATCCCAGGACCCTGGGATCATGACCTCAACCAAAGGCAAATGCTTAATTGACTGAGCCACACAGGCTCCACCAGTACTTATTTTCACTTAAGTACTTCATAGTCGTAATAAATTGTCATCAAATATTTTTCAATTATTTAACTGCAAATATATTATATCTCTTGCACTTGTGTTTTGTCCTTGTTTTCTCTCTGATCATTTAAATTTATATATTTTCCTCTCAGACCCTAGAAGGCTCTCTTTAGACATTCTCCATGTACTAACTTGAATACATTTACACGATTACCATCTCTTTCATGTGCATTTATATAATGTTAATATATTCCAGAAGTTTTCATTTGATATCTACATTTTCAGTTTATTTTTAATAATTCAAGTATATTTTTTCCTTCATGTGGTAGTTTCACTTTAATCTAATAGATTTTGTTTTCAAGAATGCCTATTCTTGTTTCATATTTTCTATGGCCTATTGCTGAGGTAATTTGTGTAATAAGATTTTTATTCTTATTCTAGAGTGTGGCTCCTTAAACACATGGATTGAATATATGTTAAATAAAATTCTGATATAAGCAGGCAATGTATTGTTTATTAAAGATTTTTGAAAAGAAACCCATCATTTTATGATCATTTAAAATATATAATGAAATAGTTAATGTAAAATTAAGAGCATAAAACAGCTAGAATCAAATACTAATTATAACATATCATCAGTTTGGGAAAATATGTGATAAGTAAAAAAGACATAGGAAATATTCAGAAAAAATATACATAATTATTAACATTTGTAAATGGGTAAATAAATCAAAGAAATAAAGATAGCATTATATTTTGAAGAAACAAGTCAAAATGTTAATTATCTTTTTAAAAATTTCAAAGAATTTTAACACTGATTTTAAAACTGGGAAAATGAAATAAGAGGCACTTCATACACACACACACACACACTCACACACACACACACACACCTGCAATTAGAACAATAATACTAGCTATATGTACTACTAATAATACTATTAAAGATGAATAATTAAATAATAAGCATATTTTTCACAGTAAATTTACTGATTTTTATTGTTTTTAAAATTTAATATGAATATAGCTAATATTCAGTGTTATATTAGTTTCATTAATATTAGATTATATATATTAGTTGAAACTAATATATATAATCATTGTAAAATACAATGATTCAACAATTTTATACATTATTCAGTGCTCATCATAATAAGAGTATGTTAATTTGAAGAAATAATTAATAAATTGTAATGCTGAGAGGTAGTGATTAGATGAAACACCTTATTAACAATAAATTAACAGGGATGCCTAGGTGGCTGCTTCATTAAGAATCTGCCTTCAGCTCAGCTCATGATCCAGGGGTTTTGGGATCGAGCCCCTGGTTGGGCTCCCTGCTTGGCAGGGAGTCTGCTTTTCCCTCTCTCTCTCCCACTGCTTGTGTTCCCTCTTGCTGTGTCTCTTTTTGTCAAATAAATAAAAATCTTAAAAAAATAATAAATAAACAGTATATAAGGAGGTTTTTAAAATTTTCTCAGGAAAATTAGAAATGTTTATTTTTGTCTAAATAGAAAACTAAATGACTGGGAATAATATAACATACAAACACATTGTAGTAGAATGGAAACAGTGCAGATTTTAAAGATCTTATTTGCAAAAGTGAATGTACTAGCATAAGATAAAGACTCGTCATTGAAAATAACAAGATACAGCTCTAACATAAATTATTATCAAATTTGGGGCAGGAGAAAACTTTAAATCCATATACATATAGATTTTTATGCACACATTAAAAAATAAGCCACTGTGGTCATAATGAATAGATGGGAAAGTAACAGGAAATGAGAACAGAAAATTAATGGAATGAACACAGGTCATGTAGTACTTCTAATTTTTAAAAATTTTTTTGAGGATATGGAAAAAGATAATTGCTAAGTAATCATTTCATATTTTACAATGTTACTAATCAATGAAATGCAGAAAAAAATAATTACAAAGTTGATCAACTTAACAAGATTTTCAAAAATAGCAAGCATCAACAGAGATAAGAATAATGAATGGGCTGTCTCTTCAAATTCTGTTTAAATTATAATTAAAAATTAATTTTGTGCTATTTATCAGAAAACTTACAAGTCCTCATGCATCTTGACATAATAAACCCTTTCTGGAATGCTGATCTAAAATCATTTTTCACATACACAATAATTTCTCTGTAAAATTTTGTCATATTTATTAACAGTAATCAAACATTAGAAAAGATAAACTTTAAAAAATATAAATTTATAAGTACATTGAGATTGTTAGATTTTTTAAGAAGCTTAATAAATAATGTATTCCCTTTTTTTTTAAAGACGTTTTTTATTATTTATTTATTTGACAGACAGAGATCACAAGTAGGCAGAGAGGCAGGCAGAGAGAGAGGAAGGGGGAAAAAGGCTCCCCACTGAGAAGAGAGCCCAATGTGGGGAGCTCCATCCCAGGATCCTGAGATCATGACCTGAACCAAAGGCGGAGGCTTTAACCCACTGAGCCTCTTAACTAACTGAGCCACCCAGATTCCCCTTTAAATCTTAATTATTAAAAAATAAAAACATACGCATTTGGAAACATAACAACATTCTGGATAGCCTAACAAAATATAGTAAATAAGATTCATTTGTTCTTCTTTACTATTTTTCTCTGGGAGATTCTGTATGCCTATATAACTATATTTTAGGAAATTATTTGTTTAGTTCATTTAATAGTGCACTGTATTTTTCATTGACTATTTATTCTTTCATAAAGAAGTTTCCAGAGGAGGAGTCAAGATGGCAGAGAAGTAGCAGGCTGAGACTACTTCAGCTAGCAGGAGATCAGCTAGATAGCTTATCTAAAGATTGCAAACACCTGAAAATCCATTGGCAGATCGAATAGAAGAAGAACAGCCATTCTGGAAACAGAAAAACAACCACTTTCTGAAAGGTAGGACCGGCGGAGAAGTGAATCCAAAGCTATGGGAAGATAGACCCCGGGGCGAGGGGCCAGATCCCAGCAAGCGGCAGAGCAACGGAGCACAAAATCAGGACTTTTAAAAGTCTGTTCCACTGAGGGACATCACTCCTGAGGATAAACCGGGGCGAAGCCCACGCGGGGTCAGCATGGCCTCAGGTCCCGCAGGGTCACAGAAGGATCAGGGTGTCTGAGTGTCGCAGAGCTTGCGGGTATTGGAATGGGAAGGCTGGCTGCAGAGACAGATCTGAGAGTAAGATCACAGCTCAGTGTTACCTTGAACCAGCCACAGGCTCGGTGAGCTCGAAGCACGGCCGGAGGTCAGGCGGACGGGAGTAACTGGGCATTGTTCTCTGAGGGCGCACTGAAGAGTGGGGCCCTGGGCTCTCGATTTCTCCGGGCTGGAGACCAGGAGGCCGCCATTTGTATTCCCATCCTCTGGAACTCTACAGAAAGTGCTCAGGGGACAAAAGCTCCTGAAAGCAAACCCAAGCGGATTACTCAGCCCAGTCTCGGGTAAGGGCAGTGCAATTCCGCCTGGGGCAAAGACACTTGAGAATCACTACACCAGGCCCCTCCCCCAGAAGATCAACAAGAAATCCAACAGAGACCAAGTTCACCTATCAAGGAGTGCGGTTTTATTAGCAAGGAGAGCAGCAGAATTACAGAGGAGGAGAAAGCAAAGCATGGAACTCATGGCTTTCTCCCTGTGATTTTTTTAGTCTTGCAGTTAATTTAATTTTTTTCTTTTTCATTTTTTTTCTCTTCTTCTGCTAATTTTTTTTAACTTTTACCCTTTTCTTTTTTAATGTTTTTTAACTAGTTTATCTAATATATATATTTTTTCTTTTTTATATTTTTCTTTATTTGTATTCTTTTTTTTAATTCTTTTTTTTCTTTTTTCTTTTTTTTCCTGTCTTTCTTTTTGAACCTCATTTTATCCCCTTTCTCCCCCCTCACGATTGGGGATCTCTTCTGATTTGGTTAAAGCATATTTTCCTGGGGTTGTTGCCACCCTTTTAGTATTTTACTTGCCCCTTCATATAGTCTTATCTGGACAAAATAACAAGGCGGAAAAATTCAACATAAAAAAAAAGAACAAGAGGCAGTACCAAAGGCTAGGGACCTAATCAATACAGACATTGGTAATATGTCAGATCTAGAGTTCAGAATGACAATTCTCAACGTTCTAGCTGGGCTTGAAAAAGGCATGGAAGATATTAGAGAAACCCTCTCGGGAGATATAAAAGCCATTTCTGGAGAAATAAAAGAACTAAAATCTAACCAAGTTGAAATCAAAAAGCTATTAATGAGGTGCAGTCAAAAATGGAGGCTCTCACTGCTAGGATAAATGAGGCAGAAGAAAGAATTAGTGATATAGAAGACCAAAGACAGAGAATAAAGAAGCTGAGCAAAAGAGGGACAAACAGCTACTGGACCACGAGGGGAGAATTCGAGAGATAAGTGACGCCATAAGATGAAACAATATTAGAATAATTGGGATTCCAGAAGAAGAAGAAAGAGAGAGGGGAGCAGAAGGTATACTGGAGAGAATTATTGGGGAGAATTTCCCCAATATAGCAAAGGGAACGAACATCAAAATTCAGGAGGTTCAGAGAACGCCCCTCAAAATCAATAAGAATAGGCCCACACCCCGTCACCTAATAGTAAAATTTACAAATTTACAAAGAGAAAATCCTGAAAGCAGCCCGGGAAAAGAAGTCTGTAACATACAATGGTTAAAAATATTAGATTGGCAGCTGACTTATCCACAGAGACCTGGCAGGCCAGAAAGAGATGGCATGATATTTTCAGAGCACTAAACGAGAAAAACATGCAGCCAAGAATAATATATCCAGCTATGCTATCGTTGAAAATAGAAGAAGAGTAAAAGCATCCAGGACAAACAAAAACTGAAAGAATTTGCAAACACCAAACCAGCTCTACAGGAAATATTGAAAGGGGTTCTCTAAGCAAAGAGAGAGCATACAAGTGGTAGATCAGTAAGGAAGAGAGACAATATACAGTAACAGTCACCTTACAGGCAATACAATGGAACTAAATTCATATCTCTCAATAGTTACCTTGAATGTTAATGGGCTAAATGCCCCTGTCAAAAGACACAGGGTATCAGAATGTATAAAAAAACAAAACCCATCTATATGTTGCCTCCAAGAAACTCATTTTAAGCCCGAAGACACCTCCAGATTTAAAGTGAGGGCGTGGAAACGAATTTACCATGCTAATGGACATCAGAAGAAAGCAGGAGTGGCAATCCTTATATCATATCAATTACATTTTAAGCCAAAGACTATAATAAGAGATGAGGAAGGACACTATATCATAGTCAAAGGGTCTGTCCAACAAGAAGATTTAACAATTTTAAATATCTATGCCCCTAACGTGGGAGCAGCCAACTATATAAACCAATTAATAACAAAATCAAAGAAACACATAAACAATAATACAATAATAGTAGGGGACTTTAAAACTCCCCTCACTGAAATGGACAGATCATCCAAGCAAAATATTAACAAGGAAATAAAGGACTTAAACGACACACTGGACCAGATGGACATCACAGATATATCAGAAGATTTCATTCCAAAGCAACAGAATACACATTCTTCTCTAGTGCACTTGGAAGATTCTCCAGAATAGATCACATCCTTGGTCCTAAATCAGGACTCAACCGGTATCAAAAGATTGTGATCATTCCCTGCATATTTCAGACCACAGTTCTCTGAAGCTAGAACTCGACCACAATAGGAAGTTTGGAAAGAACCCAAATACATGGAGACTAAACAGCATCCTTCTAAAGAATGAATGGGTCAACTGGGAAATTGAAGAAGAATTGAAAAAAATCATAGAAACAAAAGATAATGAAAACACAACGGTTCAAAATCTGTGGGACACAACAAAGGCAGTCCTGAGAGGAAAATATATAGCACTACAAGCCTTTCTCAAGAAAGAAGAACGGTCCCAGGTACACAACCTAACCCTACATCTAAAGGAGCAGGAGAAAGAACAAGAAAGAAACCCTAAGCCCAGCAGGAGAAGAGAAATTGTAAAGATCAGAGCAGAAATCAATGAAATAGAAACCAAAAAAAAAAACAATAGAAAAAATCAACGAAACTAGGAGCTGGTTTTTGAAAGAATTAATAAAATTGATAAATTCCTGGCCAGACTTATCAAAAAGAAAAGAGAAAGGACCCAAATAAATAAAATTATAAATGAAAGAGGAGAGATCAAAACTAACACCAAAAAATACAAACTATTATAAGAACATACTATCAGCAACTCTACGCCAATAAATATAACAATCTGGAAGGAATGGGTTCATTCCTAGAAACATATAAACTACCACAACTGAACCAGGAAGAAATAGAAAGCCTGAACAGACCCATAACCAGTAAGGAGATTGAAACAGTCGTTAAAAATCTCCAAACAAACAAAAGCCCAGGGCCAGACGACTTCCTGGGGGAATTCTACCAAACATTTAAAGAAGAACTAATTCCTATTCTCCTGTAACTGTTCCAAAAATAAGAAATGGAAGGAAAACTTCCAAACTCATTTTATGAGGCCAACACCACCTTGATCCCAACACCAGACAAGGATCCCAGCAAAAAAGAGAGCTATAGACCAATAACCTTGATGAACACAGATGCGAAAATTCTCACCAAAATACTAGCCAATAGGATTCAACAGTACACTAAAAGGATTATTCACCACAACCAAGTGGGATTTATTCCAGGGCTGCAAGGTTGGTTCAACATCCGCAAATCAGTCAATGTGATACAACACATCAATAAAAGAAAGAACAAGAACCATATGATACTCTCAATAGATGCTGAAAAAGCATTTGACAAAGTACAGCATCCCTTCCTGATCAAAACTCTTCAAAGTGTAGGGACAGAGGGCACATACCTCAATATCATCAAAGCCATCTATGAAAAACCCACCGCAAATATCATTCTCAATGGAGAAAAACTGAAAGCTTTTCCGCTAAGGTCAGGAACACACCAGGAATGTCCATTATCACCACTGCTATTCAACATAGTACTAGAGGTCCTAGCCTCAGCAATCAGACAACAAAAGGAAATTAAAGGCATCCAAATGGGCAAAGAAGAAGTCAAATTATCACTCTTCGCAGATGATATGATACTATATGTGGAAAACCCAAAAGACTCCACTCCCAAACTGCTAGAACTTGTACAGGAATTCAGTAAAGTGTCAGGATATAAAATCAATGCACAGAAATCAGATGCATTTCTCTACACCAACAACAAGACAGAAGAAAGAGAAATTAAGGAGTCCATCCCATTTACAATTGCACCCCAAACCATAAGATACCTAGAAATAAACCTAACCAAGATGCTAAGAATATATACTCAGAAAACTATAAAGCACTCATGAAAGAAATCGAGGAAGACAGAAAGAAATGGAAAAATGTTCCATGCTCCTGGATTGGAAGAATAAATATTGTGAAAATGTCTATGCTACCTAAAGCAATCTACACATTTAATGCAATTCCTATCAAAGTACCATCCATCTTTTTCAAAGAAATGGAACAAATAATTCTAAAATTTATACGGAACCAGAAAAGACCTCAAATAGCCAAAGGGATATTGAAAAAGAAAGCCAAAGTTGGTGGCATCACAATTCCAAACTTCAAGCTCTATTAAAAAGCTGTCATCATCAAGTCAGCATGGTACTGGCACAAAAACAGACACATAGATCAATGGAACAGAATAGAGAGCCCAGAAATAGACCCTCCACTCTATGGTCAACTAATCTTTGACAAAGCAGGAAAGAATGTCCAATGGAAAAAAGACAGCCTCTTCAATAAATGGTGCTGGGAAAATTGGACAGCCACATGCAGAAAAATGAAATTGGACCATTTCCTTACACCATACACGAAAATAGACTCAAAATGGATAAAGGACCTCAATGTGTGAAAGGAATCCATCAAAATCCTTGAGGAGAACACAGGCAGCAACCACTTTGACCTCAGCCACAGCAACATCTTCCTAGGAACATCGCCAAAGGCAAGGGAAGCAAGGGCAAAAATGAACTCTTGGGATTTCATCAAGATCAAAAGCTTTTGCACAGCAAAGGAAACCGTTAACAAAATCAAAAGACAACTGACAGAATGGGAGAAGATATTTGCAAACGACATATCAGATAAAGGACTAGTGTCCAGAATCTATAAAGAACTTAGCAAACTCAACACCCAAAGAACAAAATAATAGAATCAAGAAATGGGCAGAGGACATGAACAGACATTTCAGCAAAGAAGACATCCAGATGGCCAACAGACACATGAAAAAGTGCTCCATATCACTCAGCATCAGGGAAATACAAATCAAAATCACAATGAGATATCACCTCACACCAGTCAGAATGGCTAAAATCAACAAGTCAGGAAATGACAGATGCTGGCGAGGATGCGGAGAAAGGGGAACCCTCCTACACTGTTGGTTGGAATGCAAGCTGGTGCATCCACTCTGGAAAACAGCATGGAGGTTCCTCAAAATGTTGAAAATAGAACTGCCCTATGACCCAGCAATTGCACTATTGGGTATTTACCCTAAAGATACAAACGTAGTGATCCAAAGGGGCACGTGCACCCGAATGTTTATAGCAGCAATGTCCACAATAGCCAAACTATGGAAAGATCCTAGATGTCCATCAACAGATGAATGGATCAAGAAGATGTGGCATAAATACACAATGGAATACTATTCAGCCATCAAAAGAAATGAAATCTTGCCATTTGCGACAACATGGATGGAAGTAGAGCATATCATGCTTAGCGAAATAAGTCAAGCAGAGAAAGGCAACTATCATATGATCTCCCTGATATGAGGAAGTGGGGATGCAACATGGGGGCTTAAGTGGGTAGGAGAAGAATCAATGAAACAAGATGGGATTGGGAGGGAGATAAACCGTAAGTGACTCTTAATCTCACAAAACAAACTGAGGGTTGCTGGGTGGGGGATGGGAGAAGGGGAGTGACGTTATAGACATTGGGGAGGGTATGTGCTTTGGTGAGTGCTGTGAAGTGTGTAAACCTGGCGATTCACAGACCTGTACCCCTGGAAATAAAACTATATGTTTATAAAAAATAAAAAATTAAAAAAATAAGTTTCCATATACATTGTGCCAACTATCGACCATGACGCAAAGTGAAACATTAAAAGGCTACTCTTGTTAGAAAAGTATAAAAGAAAATCCTAAAGATCTAAATCTCAATCATCATTAAAGAGAACAGTTAAATAAATGGCTCTTTGTAAAACACATTCAAATCAGGAATAATCTCTCACATTCTCATAACTTTTATATATATATATATATATATATATATATATATATATATATATGGCAAGAATGATCTAGAAATGGGGTGCCTGGGTGGCTCTTTTGTTAAGTGTCTGCCTTGACCTCAGGTCATGATCCCAGGGTCCTGGGATAGAGCCCCACGTTGGGCTCCCTGCTCAACTGGAAGTCTCCTTCTCCCTCTCCCTCTGCTCTTCTACCTGCTTGTGCTCACTCTCATTCTCTCTCTCCCCCTCTCAAATAAATAAATAATATTTTTTAAAATCTCTTAAAAAAAGTATGATCTAGAAAAAATAATTTTAATTTTCTAGATTACTGAAGATAAGAAGAAACTATTGTAGCAGAACAAGAAAAACTATAAGGATGCTTCATTTGGAAACAATAAAGTGGAAATAAATTAATTGAATGTGAGTAGACACTATCTGGGCAAGGTGATCTGGATTAAATCAATGCTGAGGCCAGACCTGGCTCAGAAAAGCTGAATTAGTTACCTCCTCAGATCTCAGTATTCTGTGTTATAGAACAATGCTTTAATTTATAACATTTAAACCCTCATCTACATTTAAAATTTCATTTCTGGCATTTCAGCATATCCAAAGAAGGGATTCTCATTCTTTTGTTTTGTTTTGTTTTTCCTCTCTCTTCCTTTGCCTGTACAGCTTGTGATAGTTAGAAACCTTCAACAAATCTAGGATGATGTAACATGAAAATTCATATTATAGTTTAACACATTCCAGACAATTAGAACTAGCTACTAAAGCTGGAGAAAGCAACATTCATGAGTGTAAAGGAAAGTGATATTTCCTAACAAGAAAATTTGTTTAAACAAAATACCTTTGCCTTTTAGTATAATAAATATGTATGAAATTATTTTTAATAAAAAGCAGAAATTTTAGTAATTTATTGATAAAAATTAAGGAATAATATCAAGAAGGTCAGCCCTGATATTTAACAATTTATTAATGTATGCCACCATTCCACTGTATACTTGGCATCCATTATGTGATAGGCTATACACTAAATATTGAAGATATATCCCCTTTTGTTAGAGAGTTTGTTGTTTCTGTAACATTAATATGAGGGGAGATGGGATTACTAACTTCAAATGATTTTGAATTATTTGTATTATCTTCTTAAGTTACCAAGCAAACTTCTGAGCAAATATGTAACCTCAAAATTTCAGTAGTTGGACAGAAACCAGGTAAAACATCCCTTTCTCAAGTTATGCTAAAAAATGCCTTCAGTTAGGTTCACAAACATTAGGAGGACAAAATAATATAAATAAATAAATAACAAATAAAAATAAATAACAGGGACTTTATCATTATTATAAGTGCTAAGAAATTATGTAGACAATGGAGATGGGTATTATTTTGATAGTCCAATAAAGGAGTACATGCACTGTTAAATGATTCCATTCAACTATTAAATATTCAATAAATTATTATATTCATAATGAAATATTGAGGATTATAGCTAAGTATAAAAATAAAGGAAGAATATAGAAAAAAAGGTAATATTTTTTCTTATTATCCTTAACAAGTTTTTATTTATCTCTCCTTTCCCACTTAGCCTTTTTGTCCTGTCTTTTTTTATATTTAAATAGCATGAGGGCTGTAAATATGAAATATTTCTTTATCTTTGACATCTAGATGGAAGCGAGATGAATAGGAAGTACTCAAAAATATTTTATTGACTGTGATGGACATAGTAACTAAATTTAGGTTACTTTTGTGTACCAGCTTTAGTTTACATGTTCTATTCACTATTATAGTATTAAACAATCTATACTCTTTGGTAAGTAGGATACTCAAAGCAAAGTTATTATGAACTTATTTGTTAAAATGTGAAGAAACTTAAAGAAGTATATACTACAGGACCAAAAACAGTATTTGTGAAGTTGTTGAGAAATATTGTTCTTACTGAAAAGAGAGTAATACTTCACTTAAACCTAATGAACTTATATTTTAAGTTTTTGAGTCACAAATAAGAATATAAGCAGATAAAAAGGCAGGAAAAAAGAGAATAAACCACACATCCTTTCACTTTTAAATTGCTTTCATAGTCAAATTACTTACAAAATACAGCAACTCACTTAAAATTACCTTACCATTAGCAAATTTTTAAACCTTCAAAATCAGTAGAATTTGTAGATGGATTTGTTGGGATTGCAATAATTTCTGCCATAGTAAATAAATAAATAAGTAAATAAATGAGAAAAATATGCTAAGAATAAAATTTAACTGTGGGAAAACAATGGAAACATAATAGAACAAAATAGTGAAATTTTAAGTTTTTTAAATTTTATTTTCATGCAAAATACTTTTTATTTTATATTTTAATTTGTATTTATTATTATTACTATTACTATTGTTATTTAAAGATTTTATTAATTTATTTGAGAGAGAGAGAGAAAGCACACAGGCAAAAGTAGTAGCAAAGGGAGAGGGAGAAATAAGGTCCCTGCAGAGTAGGGAGCCCAATGTGGGGCTTGATCCCAGGACCCTGAGATCATGACCTGAGTCAAAGGCAAATGCTTAACTAACTGAGCTACTCAGGCCATCCTACTTATTATTTTTTTTATTTTTTCAATTTTTATTTAAATTCCAGTTAGTTAACATATAGTGTAATATTGTTTGAGGACTAGAATTTAGTGATTCATCACTTACATATAGCATCCACTACTCATCACAGCAAGTGCCCTCCTTAATACCCATCATCTATTTAGCACATCTGTTATGGTATGCCATCCTCTCCATCATTTTTTGTTTTTTGTTTTTTCTTTCCCCTCTGTTCATCTGTTTTATTTCTTAAATTCCACATATGTGTGAAATCATATGGTATTTGTCTTTCTCTGACTTATTTTGCTTAGCATAATAGTCTCCATTCACATTGTTGCACATGGCAAAATTTCATTATTTTTGATGACTGAGTAATTTATCTATATCTATCTATCTATCTATGTATCTATATCTATCTATATCTATATCTATATATCTATATATATCTTCTTTACTCAATGGGTATGTGGATTCTTTCTATGATTTTATTATTGTTGATTATATTGCTATAAACATTGGGGTGCATATGCCCCTTCAAATCAGTGATTTCATATCCTTTGGGTAAGTACCTAAGTGTGATTGCTAGGTTTTAGGGTAGTTCTATTTTTAACTTTTTGAAGAATCTCCCTGCTGTTTTCCAGAGTGGCTGTACCAGTTTGCATTACCACCAAGAGTGCAAGAGGGTTTCTCTTTATCAACAGCTTCACCAGAATCTGTTGTTTCCTGTGCTGTTAATTTTAGCCAACTCACATTTGTGAGGTTGTACCTCACTATTCACAGATGACATGATATTCTAAATAAGAAACTCAAGAGACTATATAAAAAATATTAAAACTGATATATAAATTCAGCAAAGTCACAGAATATAAAATAAACATACAGAAATCTATTGCACTTCTATACACTAACAATGAAGCAGCAGAAAGAGAAATCAAGGAATAAATCCCATTTATAATTGCACCAAATCCGATAAGATACCTAGGAATAAACCTGTATCTGAGGTAAAAGACCTGTACTCTGAAAATATTGAACACTTAAGAAAAAAATTGAAGGTGACAGAGAAATGAAAAAACATCCCAGGCTCATGGAGTGAAACAACAAATACTGTTAAAATGTTTGACTAGACAAAACAATCTACACATTTAATGCAATCCCCATGAAGATATCACCAATGTTTTTTGTAGACCTAGAACAAACAATACTGAAATTTGTATGGAACCATAAAAGATCCCAAATATCCAAAGCAATCCTGAAAAAGAAAAGCCAAGAGTCAGCACAGTTCCAGACTTTAAGCTGTTGTCATCCAGATAGGATGGTACTGGCTCAAAAACAGACACAGATAAATGAAACAGAACAGAAACTCCAGAAATGGACACACATCTGTATGATCAACTAGTCTTCAACAAAACAGGAAAAAATATCCAGAGGAAAAAAGACAGTGACTTCAACACATGGTGTTGGGACAACAACATCCAAAAGAGTGAAACTGTATGCTTGTTTACACCATCCATGAAAATACATTCAAAATGGATTAAAGACCTAAATGAGAGAGAGGAAACCATTAAAATCCTGCAGCAATGCTGTTAGCAACCTTTGTGACCTAGGTCATATAAACTTCTTACTAGACATGTCTTCTGAGGTAAGCAAAAATTAGCTATTGGGATTTTAAGATAAAAAGCTTCAGCACAACAAAGGTAATAATCAACAAATGTAAAAGGCAACCTTTTACTGGGAGGAGATATTCGCAAATGACATATCTGAAAAAGCTTAATATCCAAAAGCTATAAAGAATTTTTCAAACTCAACACCCCAAAAATGAATAATCCAGTTAAGAAATGGGTTGAAAACGTAAATAGACATTTTTCCAAAGAAGACCTCCAGATGGTCATGTGTCTGTTGACACATGAAAAGGTGCTCAACATCACTCATCATCAGGTAAGTGAAAATAGAAGGGAATGCTAGCACTTGAGGGAAAGTTTGCTCGGAAATTATTTGGTCTTTTTCTCTTTTTAAATTTGCTGAAGATTAGCAGTAAAATTGTGTATATTTACACAAAATTTAGAGTTGAAAAAAATCCTAAAATATTTTTTAAAAAACCCTTTTAAGGAAATGTATTGAAGTATGCTGTCTGACAAGACTACAGGTGTTCTTCTGAGTTATGACATGAAAGATGAGATGATATCATTTCCTATGACACTGATAATACCAGCAAAGACAATATTTTTATGATTTAAATGACTTGTTACAGTAGTATCTATGAGAAATATATTCTTTTCCTAAAATCACATGGATCTGTTTCTTTAGAATCAAGTTATCATGAATTTTAATGTTCAGAATTTCTTAAAAAGATGGGAGCTCTTAAAAAGGAACTTCTTATTACAAATAGTTTGATTACTGGAGTCTGACTCTTTTCCAATATGCTATTTCCTTTAATTTTTTGACTAAGAAAACAAAGACATGTTATGAGGCACATTGAAAATGGTGTTCAAATACTTCACCAGGACATGAAAAAATACTTTCACAAGTCAAATGCACCCAAAAATGCATTAAGGTGCATCTATTTATGGAGACTCCCAAGGTGAAATGTTTACTTTACTCACTTTTGATTATGCTGTGCTTATTGCTTTAACAATAGCCAGAATATATAAAGAAAGCATCAGTGTGAGTCTCACCAAAACTTCTGGATCCATGTTTAATCTGAAACAGGAAATTGTTCAATACTACCAAACACTTACTACCACCATTTAATTGAGTTTTAATTTTTTAATATAGAAGAAAACAGAAAATTGATTGCATGTGGAGTTTGACCTATAAGTCAAATTAGCCATAATTAATTAGATATTAATATTCTGGCAGTTTGGATATTATGAAAAGGAATTAGAAGCACAAAGGATTTTGAGGAGGAAACACTTGTGATTGGTAAAGGGTAGTGAGTATTGCAATGGGCATGGAAACCCTAGAAGAAAAGAGGATTCAGTACAAGGCCTTCAGACTGCAGTTCATTTATGAGAATTCCTCATCCAGGTCAGTGGAGGGCCTCAAGGCAAAGATTGTCCATTAAGGAGGGAGAAGGCAGATAAGTAGCAGGCTTAGACGACATCAGGTAGCAGTTCAGCTCAATAGTTTATCAAGCCATTCTGAACACCTACAAATCCAACAGGAGATCGAAGAGAAGAAGAACAGCAATTCTAGGAACAGAAAATATACCACTTTCTGAAAGGTAGGACTGGCAGAGAACTGAATCTAAAGCGATGGGAAGATAGATTGTGGGGGGAAGGTCTGGCTCCCAGCAAGTGGTGGAGCAATAGAGCACAAAATCAGAGCTTTTAAAAGTCTGCTCCACTGAGGGGCATCACTCCAGAGGCTAAGCTGGTGTGAAGCCCATGCGGGGACAGCGTGGTCTCAGGTCCCTCGGGGTCACAGAAGGATTGGGAGTGTCTGGGTGTCACAGAGCTCACAGGTATTAAAGCAGGGAAGCCGACTACAAAACAGACTGAGAAGTGAGCTCTGAACTCAGGGTTTCCTTGAATTGTGATCCATGGCACAGGCCACTGGTCTGTGAGTGGAGACCCACACAAGTTGTAGGGAGACCCCCCACAAAAGAGCACAGGGATCTGCAGGATGTGCAGGCAGGGCTATGTGCCAGAGACAGAGACGCTTGGTCAGAGGCTGGGTGAGCTCAGAGCACAGCCAGAGGCTAGGGAGACAGGAATGATTAGCGAGTATCTCTGAGGGCAAACTTAGGAGCTCTCGGCTCCTCCTGGCCAGATATTGGGAGGCCACCATTTTCATTCTTGTCCTCAGAACTCTACAGAAAGCGTTCAGGGAACAAAAGCTCCCAGAAGCGAACCTGAGTAGATTACTTAGCATGGCCCCTGGTAAGGGACAGTGCAATTCCACCTCAGGCAAAGACACTTCAGAATCACCAACAGGACCCTCCCCTAGAAGATCAACAAGAAATCCAGCCAAGACCAAATTCACTTACCAAGGAGAACAGTAGAACTCCAGAGGAGGAGAAAACAAATCATGGAACTCATGGTTTTCTCCCCATGATTTGTTAGTCTTTCAAAGTTAATGTTTTTTATTTTTTTTCTTCTGTTAAATTCTTTTTTAACTTTTACCCTTTCCTCTTTAAACGTTTTTTAACTAGTTTAACAATACCTTCCATAAAAAAGAAAAAAAAAGAAATCTCTTTTGAACCTTTATTATTACAGTCATATGTTATCCTTCATAGTATCAAACTTTATTTTTGGTATACACATTGTTTTTTTTTTTTTTTCTAAAAAAAAATTGGGATACAACTTCTTCTAATAGATCAAAATATACCCTAAATCTAGCACAGGGCTTTGTTCTATTCTCCACCCTGAGCAAATTTTCTCCACTTACTTTTTCTTTATTCTCACAACCAACTTATCTTATCAATTCCTTCTTTAAAAATTAATTGTTTTTTCATCTTTGTAGTCATATTCCATCCTTTCATTGTGTTTACCCTTATATATGTTTTCATTCTTTAACATTTTAGGAGGTAGTTTCTTCTAAGAGACCAAAATACTCTGCAAATTAGGTGGGTGACCCTGTTCTATTCACCAGTCTAATATATATGCATTGTCTTTTTTATTTTTTTTTCTAATTTTTTTCCTGTACTTCTTTTTACTCCCTTTCTTAGCCCCATGATTTGGCGTCTCTTCTCATTTGGTTAAAGCACATTTTCCTGGGGTCTTTGCCACCCTTTTAGTATTGCATTCACTCCTTCATATATTGTTATCTGGATAAAATGACAAGGTGGAAAAACTCACCACAAAAAAAAAAAAAAAAAGAACAAGAGGCAGTGCTAAAGCCTAGGGTCATAATATAGACATTGGTAATATGTTAGATCTAGAGGTCAGAATGATGATTCTCAAGGTGCTAGATGAACTCAAAAAGACATGGAAGATATTAGAGAAGCCCTGTCTGGAGAAACAAAAGCCTTTCTGGAGAAATTAAAGAACTGAAATCTAACCAAGTTGAAATCAAAAAAGCTATCAATGAGGTGCAATAAAAAATGGAGCCTCTTACTGATAGGATAAATAAGGCAGAAGAGAGAATTAGTGATATAGAAGACCAAATGACAGAGAATAAAGTAGTTGAACAAAAGAGAGACAAGCAACTACTGTACCATGAGGGGAGAATTTGAGAGATAAGTGATACCATAAGACGAAACAACATTAGAATAATTGGGATTCAAGAAGAAGAAGAAAGAGAGAGGAGAGCAGAAGGTATATTGGAGAGAATTATTGTAGAGAATTTCCCTAATATGGCAAAGGGAACAAGAACCAAAATCCAGGAGACACAGAACCCCACTCAAAATCAGTAAGAGTAGGTCAACACCCCATCATCTAATAGTAAAATTTACAAGTCTTAGCGACAAAGAGAAAATCCTGAAAAAAGCCCGGGACAAGAAGCCTGTAACATACAATGGTAAAAATAGTAGATAGGCATCAGACTTATCCACAGAGACCTGGCAGGCCAGAAAGAACTGGCATGATATATTCAGAGCACTAAATGAGAAAAACATGCAGCCAAGAATACTATATCCAGCTAGGCTATCATTAAAAATAGGAGAGATTAAAAGCTTCCAGGACAAGCAAAAACTAAAAGAATTTGTAAACACCAAATAAGCTCTATAGGAAATATTGAAAGGGGTCCTCTAAGCAAAGAGAGAGCCTAAAAGTAGTAGGCCAGAAAGGAACAGAGACAATATACAGTAATAATCACCTTACAGGCAATAAAATGGGGATAAATTAATATCTCTCAATAGTTTCTCTTAATGTAAATGGGCTAAATGCCCCAGTAAAAAGATGCAGGGTATCAGAAGGGATAAAAGAACAAAACCCATCAATATGCTGTCTACAAGAAACTCATTTTAGACCCAAATACACCTCCATATTTAAAGTGAGGGCATGGAAAACAATTTTCCATACTAATGGACATAAAAAGAAAGCTAGGGTGGCAATCCTTAGACCAATTAGATTTTAAGCCAAAGACTATAATAAGAGATGAGAAAGGACACTATATCATACTCAAAGGATCTGTCCAACAAGAAGATCTAACAATTTTAAATATCTATGCCCCTAACAGCCAGCTATATCAATCAATTAATTAAAAAAATCAAAGAAACACATCGACAATAATACAATAATAGTAGGGGACTTTAACACCCCCCTCACTGAAATGGACAGATCATCTAAGCAAAAGATCAACAAGGAAAAAAAGGTTTTAAATGAGACACTGGACCAGATGGACATCACAGGTATATGTAGAACATTCCACGCCAAAACAACAGAATACACATTCTTCTCTGGTGCACATGGAACATTACCCAGAATAGATCACATCCTGGGTAATAAATAAGGTCTCAAGTGGTATCAAAAGATTGGGATCATCCCCTGCATATTTTCAGACCACAATTCTCTGAAGCTAGAACTCAATCACAAGAGGAAATTTGTAAAGAACACAAATACATGGAGAGTAAAGAGCATCCTACTATGAATAGGTCAACCAAGAAATTAAAGAAGATTTGAAAAAATCATGAAAACAAATGATAATAAAAACACAATGGTTCAAAATCTGTGTGACACAACAATGGCAGTTCTGGGAAGAAAATATATAGCTGTACAAGCCTTTCCCAAGAAACAAAAAGGTTTCAAATACACAGCCTAACCCTACACCTAAAGGAGCTGGAGAAAGAACAGAAAAAAGAAAAAAAAAAGCCTAAATCCAGCAGGAGAAGAGAAATCATAAAGATCAGAACAGAAATCAATGAAATAGAAAAAAAAAAAGCAATAGAAGAAATCAACAAAACTAGCAGCTGGTTCTTTGAAAGAATTAATAAGATTGATAACCCCCTGGCCAGATTTATCAAAAAGAAAAGAGAAAAGACCCAAATAAATAAAATCATGAATGAAAGAGGAGAGATCACCACCTACACCAAAGAAATATAAACAATTATAAGTACATATTATGAGCAACTATATGCCAGCAAATTTGAAAATCTGGAAAAAATGGGTCCATTACTAGAGACATATAAATAAAATACCACAACTGAAACAGGAAGAAATAGAAAACCTGAACAGACCCGTAACCAGTAAGGAGATTGAAGCAGTGATCAAAAATCTCCCAACAAACAAGAGCCCAGTGTCAGATGGCTTCTACCAAACATTTAAAGAAGAATTAATTCTTATTCTCCTAAAACTGTTCTGAAAAATAGAAATGGAAGGAAAACTTCCAAAATCATTTTACGAGGTCAGCATTACCTTGATCCCAAAACCAGACAAGGATCCCATCAAAAAAGAGAATTACAGACCAATATCCTTGATGAACACAGATGCGAAAACTCTCACCAAAATACTTCCCAATAGTACCCAAACAGTACATTGAAAGGATTATTCACCACGATCAAGTGATATTTATTCCAGGCTGCAAGGTGGGTTCAACATCCGCTAATCAATCAATGTGATATAATACATTAATAAAAGAAAATACAAGAACCATATGATACTCTCAATAGATGTTGAAAAAGCATTTGACAAAGTACAGCATCCCTTCCTGATCAAAACTCTTCAAAGAGTAGGGATACCTCAATATTATCCAACCCATCTATGAAAAACTCACTGCAAATATCATTCCCAATGGAAAAAAAAAAAAAAAAACGAGAGCTTTTCTGCTAAGGTCAGGAACATGCCGGGGATATCCATTATCACAATTGCTATTCAACATAGTAAGTACTAGGAGTCCTAGCCTCGGAAATCAGACAACAAAAAGAAATTAAAGGCATCCAAATCAGCAAAGAAGAAGTCAAACTATCACTGTTTGCAGATGATATGATACTATATGTGGAAAACATAAAGGACTCCACTCCAAATCTGCTATAACTTGTATAAGAATTCTGTAAAGTGTCAGGATATAAAATCAATGCACAGAAATCAGTTGCATTTCTTTAAACCAATAACAAGACAGAAGAAAGAGGAATTAAGGTGCCTATCCCTTTTATAATTGTACCCAATACAACAAGATACCTAGGAATAAACCTAACCAAAGAGGCAAACAATCTATACTCAGAAAACTATAGTCATGAAAGAAATTGAGGAAGACACAAAGAAATGGAAAAATGTTCCATGCTCCTGGATTAGAAGAACAAATATTGTGAAAATGTCTATGCTCTTTAAAGCAATCTACATATTTAATGCAATCTCTATCTAAATCCTATCCATTTTTTTCAAATAAATTGAACAAATAATCCTAAAATTAATATTCAACCAGAAAAGACCTTGAATAGCCAGAGGAATGTTGAAAAAGAAAGCCAAAGTTGGTGGCATTACAACTCGAGACTTCAAAGTCTATTACAAAGCTGTCATCATCAAGACAGTGTGATACTGGCACAAAAACACATACATAAGTCAGTGGAACAGAATAGAGAGCCTCAGAAATAGACCCTCAACTCTATGGTCAACTACTCTTCGACAAAGCAGGAAAGAATGTTCAATGGAAAAAGACAGTCTCTTCAATAAATGGTGTTGGGAAAATTGGACAGCCACATGCAGAAAAATGCAACTGGACCATTTCTTATACCACACACAAAAATAGACTCAAAATAAATAAAGGACCTCAATGTGAGACAGGAATCTTTCAAAATACTTGAGAAGAACACAGACAGCAACCCCTTCAATGTCAGCTGCAGCAACTTCTTCCTAGGAACATCATCAAATGCAAGGGAAGCAAGGGCAAAAATGAACTATTGGGACTTCATCAAGATAAAAAACTTTTGCACAGCAAATGAAACAGTTAACAAAACCAAAAGACAACGGACAGAATGAGAGAAGATATTTACAAATGACATATCAGGTAAAGGGCTAGTATCCAGAATCTATAAAGAGCTTAGCAAACTCAACACCAAAGAACAAATAATCCAATCAAGAAATGGGCAGAGGACATGAACAGACATTTCTGCAAAGAAGACATCCAGATGGCCCACAGACACATGAAAAGGTGCTCCACATTACTCAGCATCAGGGAAATACAAATCAAAACAAAAATGAGATACCACCTCACCCCAGTCAGAAAGGCTAAAATTAACAAGTCAGGAAATGACCATTGCTGGTGAGGATAAGGAGAAAGGAAAGCCCTCCTACATGTTGGTGGGAATGCAAGCTGGTTCAACCACTCTGGAGAATAGCATGGAGGTTCCTCAAAAAGTTGAAAATAGAGCTATCCTACGACCCAGCAATTGCACTATTGAGTATTTACCTTAAAGATACAAATGCAGTGATCTGAAGGGGCACATGCACCTGAATGTTTATAGCAGCAATGTCCACAATAGCTAAACTATTGAAAGAACTTAGATGTCCATCAACAGATGAATGGATAAAGAAGATGTATACATAATGGAATATTATGCAGCCTTCACAAATTAAATCTTGCCTTTTGTGACAACATGGATGGAACTAGAGGTTATTATGCTTAGCAAAATAAGTCAATTGGAGAAAGACAACTATCATATGATCTCCCAGATATGAGGAAGTGGAGATGCAACGTGGGGGGGTTGTGGATAGGAAAAGAATAAGTGA
The DNA here is from genome assembly GCF_964662115.1 of Mustela nivalis. Lineage (NCBI taxonomy): Eukaryota > Metazoa > Chordata > Mammalia > Carnivora > Mustelidae > Mustela > Mustela nivalis. The sequence continues at coordinate 74,711,001 of NC_139040.1, forward strand.
AAAAAGATGGGATCAGGAGGGAGACAAAGCATAAAAGACCCTTAATCTCGTGAAACAAACTGAGGGTTGCCAGGGGAAGGAGGGGAGGGAGAGGGTGGTAGGGTTATGGAGATTGGGGAGGGTATGTGTTATGGTGAGTGCTGTGAAGTGTGTAAACCTGGCAATTCACAGACCTGTACCCCTGGGGCTAATAAAACATTACATGGTAATTAAAAAAATAATTAATTTATTAATAAGATTGCTCATTAAAAAAGTCCACTCCCACCTTGGGTAGAAAAAACCAGGAGTCTGTTTCACATGGCCATGATTTGTCAGTGAAAATCTCAAACATGCATAGCCTTGGCATGAGTACTGTGGTTTGAGGCTGTCAGATAACTACATTGCTCTCAGCGAGTTCTTTCTTGAAGAAATATGTAGATGGCACACCTCCATAACTATCACAGATACCTTGGTTGAAATACAGAAGTTAACATTACTTTTGATATTATGAAATTATTAGCATATATGATGATTTATGCTTATTATTTAAAACTGTGATTTATGACTTTAATATTATTACTATACTTATGAGCAATCCTTAGATATCAATTTTTTTTAACTTTAACCTCACACATCTTAGCAGTTCTTAAGGACTTCCCATCCACAGTGAGTCCCCCAGTGATATGATTAATGCTTTGTATATTAAAAACTGTTGAGGAGTCTTGCAATCACAATTTGAGTGGTTATTACCTTCTCTGTGATTGTTTTCACAGTATTTGAGTTGAAAGAGCCAAAGGAAACCCAGCCAGCTATTATACAAGAGAAGAACATCATTTTGTTCCTTCTGGTGAGATCAGATAAAAAAGGCAATAACAAACATACTATTGGACATTGGAGAAAAGGAGATTTTTGAAAGTGAACTCAGGTGAATGATGTACTAATTTTTAGTGAGAAGTAGAACTTACAAGTGATGAATTTGGATATTTGGCTGAAGAAATTTTCAAACAAAATTTGGAAAATTGCTTATAATAAAATGTGAGATGAAAGATATAAATTGAAGAATAAAGTATTAAGCAAATAAGAACCACCACTCGATGATTTGGAAAACTCTCAGCATATCCATATTACAAAAAAGAAGAAAGTGTGCTCTGGAGAGAACACTAAGATTGAGGCTGAGAAATTTTCAAGAGATGAGCTGTGCAATTCATGGATCTAATCAACTATCTTACTGGAAGCCAGGAATAGAAATGCACACAGGAAAGATCTGTATACTACTTTCTTGTTTGATTGCTTTAGACTTTCATGAATTGCACAAGAGAACGTAAAAATTTGAAAATTTTATACAAAAAGAAATGTCACCATTCTGGGAGGAAAGGAACAGAGTCAAAGTGAAGAAAGGAAGAAAGACTCTGAGACAAGAGCCATGCATGTACAGGCATGGTCAGTGGTGGACTGCAGAGGATGAGACCAGCCACCCCACATGCTAGTGGACCTAAAGAGCAGGGCTGCCATCCCAGTAATCCCAGAGGACAGAGTACCCAGACAAAGATGTTTATTATATGGCCCTGAAACCTAATAGAATTTGCCCAACTGAGGTGCCATCTTGCTTGGGACACATTATCAATTTACTCATTGCAATTTCTTCCTTTTGGAATGGGAATGTCTATCTTATGAATTCACTAGCATTTATTTTATTTTATTTTATTTTTTTAATGATTTTATTTATTTATTTGACAGAGAGAGATCACAAGTAGGCAGAGAGGCAGGCAGAGAGAGAGAGAGGAGGAAACAGGCTCCCTGCTGAGCAGAGAGCCCGATGTGGGACTCAATCCCAGGACCCTGAGATCATGACCTGAGCTGAAGGCAGCGGCTTAACCCACTGAGCCACCTAGGTGCCCACTAGCATTGATTTTAGAAGTAAATAGCTTGTTTTCCACAAAGAGGAATACATACATTGAATCTCATCTATACCTGATTCAAATCACTGAGGTGATAATATTTGGCACTTTTTGAGTTGATGATATTTAGATAAAATTTTAGACTTCAAGTTGATGGTAGAATGGATTATTACTTTGGGGGTTATTGTGATTAGGGAGTATATTTAGCATAAAGGAAAGATGTAAATTTGGAGGGCTGTAGGATAAGATATTTGGGATTGAACTGTGTTCCTCAATAAGGTATGCTGAAATCCTCATTCCCAGTACTCATTTTTTAAAAAGATTTTATTTACTTATTGACACAGAGAGAGAAAGATCACAAGTAGACAGAGAGGCAGGCAGAGGGAGAGGGAGAAGCAGGCTCCCTGCTAATCAGAGAGCCCAATGTGGGCCTCCATCCCAAGACCCTGAGATCACGACCTAAGCCAAAGGCAGAGGCTTTAACCCATTGATCCACCCAGGTGCCCCAAATTTCTAGTATTCATGAATGTTACTTTACAGGGAAATATGGTCTTTGTGATGTTATCAAATTAAGATGAGGCAGTACTGAAACAAAGCAAAATTTTTCCAAATATGATTGGTGTCCTCCAAGAGAAGAGACAGAGATCCAAGAGAGGAGACACCATGTGATGATGGAAGCAGAGGTGGAAGTGTAGTAGTTGTAAATCAAAAACCACAAAAGATTTCAGGTGAATAAACACAAACCAAGAAGAAGCAAGGAAGGATTCACCCTTTCAGATTTCAGAGGGAGCATGGAACATCCATCATATTTATCCTGGGCTTTTAGCTTCCAGAACAGTGATAGAATAAATTTGGTTGTTTTAAGCCACCCAGTTTGTGATATTTTGATACAGCAGCTAAGAAACAAATATAAATATTTAGTACAAATTGGATGAAAAATAAAAATTTGCTGAGGAAATGACAAAAATTGTGAAAAAAAGGGAGAGAGTAACTCCAGTTTTCTTATAGCAGCTGTAATATACACCTGAAAACTAAACACTTTATCATAATAAATATTTGTTTATTAAAAGAAGAATGAGGGAATCTGGCCAGCTCAGTCAGAAAAGCATGTGACTCTTGATGTTGGGATTACAAATTTCAACCCTATGTTGGGTGTAGGGATAAATAAACAAAATAAATAAACATTAAAAAAAGAATAGATTTAATGAATAATATGATATTCCAAATATCTCTCTTATATGTAAATGCTTTGCCCACATGTTATTTTGATAAACTAATGAATCAATTTGTCCACCAAAAGTTGTTTCCATACTAAAGTGATATTCTTTCTAACAAATATACCATAAAACTTAATGTTATATGAAATCTATTTTGGTTGACAAAATGCATATCAAATATTAAGGCATTAATAGTAGCTCTTTTCATGTCTGCATTTATTTTATAAGTCCTGGAAACAATTTTTTCTTATCTGCTGAAGTCTGGATTTATTATTCTTGCTTTTACTTCAAGAATAAGTGCCTGAACATGATAATAATTGGGAGCTGGTAGTACTAGAGACCACAGGATGGCATGTGAAGTGCAAAAATGGCATATAAAGATGATTTGACTCCCTTGACCATATGAGAATCTTTTGGGGGCCCGCACGTGAGAAAGCCTTGCTTTAAAGTAGCATCTCTTTATTACTGAGATGTTAATTGTAAAGATGCACCCACAAGTAGTTGTTAATACCAATCTTTTTGGGATGAGATTATTTAGACTACTACATTTAAGCACTGATGAACCTCTTCCCAAAACAGTAATAATTTTGGTTGTCTCTTATACATACCCTGGTTCATAATGATAAAAGCATACTATTAGCAATGAAGAAATTAATATGCTTTGCTGTTTGCCATGCAAAGTTAATAAATACATCTAAATCATTTTATAATTTTAATAAAATTTGGAAATATCATCAGTCATAAATTAATTTGAATGGGAGATTAAGAGACAATATTATTTTTTTTAATTGGAAGAGATCAGTTCTTCCTATATACAGCCTTTGAAGATAAGTAATAACTTGAGATTCACAAATTTATATTGGATTAATGATGTAAGATTAGATGTTACAAAATTCCCTGCAATGCCTTAAGTGAATCTCACCATTTTTTTAAAGATATTATTTGTTTATTTGAGAGAGAGAGAAAGAGAGATAGCACAAGCAGGGACAACTGCAGAGGAAGAGAGAGAAGGAGGCTCCCGCTGAGCAGGAAGCCGGCACGGGGCTTGGTCCTAAGACCCCAGGATCATGACCTGAGCTGAAGGCAGACACTGCCATGTGACTGAGCCACACGGGCACTCTATGTCTCACCAAACTTTAATGAGAGTAAATATAAAAGAATAATCCAGGGCAAAAGTTTTGAGTTTTGTTTTGTTTTGTTTTGAAGTAAAAGGCTTTTAAATGGAATTGGGGATACAATTAGCAACCTGGAGACTAAGTAATGGGCCTAAAAATAGTAGATCTGTACACTTTCCACATTTTTTCCACCTTCTGGTGATATAACAGCCCCAATTTGCTAAAGGCTCCATCACCCTTTATTGTATGAATTTCTTAGTCTCTGAAAATACTTGAGTTTACAACTGGTACAGAGATTTCCATGTATCACATTTAGCAAGAAATAAGACTGAGATGCCCTCATCTGCTTTCACTCATGGGACTATATCTTTCTTCAAAGTTTGGAAGGATGGTCATTACAGTAACAGTATTGTGAATTGGGAAAATAAAGGTGTCATATGTATATATATATATATATATATACATATATATATATGATATTTTATTTATTTATTGGACAGAGAGAGAGAGAGATCACAAGCAGGCAAAGAGGCAGGCAGAGAGAGAGAGAAGAAGGGAAGCAAGCCACCTGCCGTGCAGAGAGTCCTATGTGGGGCTTGATCCCAGGTCTGTGAGACCATGACCTGAGCCGAAGGCAGAGGCTTAACCCACTGAGCCACCCAGGTGCCCCTAAAGGTTATATATTTTTAAGTATCTATATATTGAAGCTGAAGAAATCACACTCAAATACACATTAAGAGAATATATCTGATGAGCTAGTGCCTATAAATAAGCAGGAATTGGAGGTTATCTCCTTACAAAATTTATAATAGATTTGAATCTTTTCTTGTTTTTTTGCTATTCAGATAACTCAGAATGGATGAGAATACTGGAATGCAGATGGAGAGACGGCTAAAATTTACCAAATGCAGAGATGTAATATATAAGGGATAAATTTGTTAACCTAAGTGTATGATTCAAAGTTTCCTCTTGCAAATATTTTATTCTTGGGATCAATACACTAGAAATTGCCTTTGCTATTTTCTCAAACATGAAATTAAAGTCCAAAGAAATCCATTTTAATATAATGCTGTTTAAAATATGTTGTTTACAAAGGGGTACCTGGGTGGCTCAGTGGGTTAAGCCTCTGCCTTCAGCTCAGGTCATGATCTCAGGGTCCTGGGATCAATCCCTACATCGGGATCTCTGCTAGGCAGGGAGCCTGCTTCTGCCTGCCTCTCTGCCTACTTGTAATCACTCTCTCTCTCTCTCTCTGTCAAATAAATAAATAAAACCTTTAAAATATATGTTGTTTACAAAAGCTTTTGATCTGAAAGTATTGAATACCTTTCTTTTGAATCAATCAAAATGTTATCTCTGAACTTTGCCCAATTAGTTTATTAGTAATGGTTTATAACTTCCTGGCAATCTTTTTTCTTCTTATTTTTTTTCAAGTTTTTATTTAAATTCCATTTAGTTAACATACAGGATAATATTAGCTTCTGGTGTAGAATCTAGTGATTCATCACTTACCTACAACACCTGGTGCTCATCACAAGTGTGTTCCTTAATCCCCATTATCTTTTTAAACCATCCTCCACCCGTCTTCCTTCTGGTAACCCTCAGTTTGTTCTCTATAGTGAAGAGTCTGTGGTCTTTTTCAAACCAAGATAAAGAATGGCAAGTTCCCAAGTATAGGACCACTTTTGAATTTTCTGATCTAAAGAATATATGTAAGGCACTATAGTCTTGTGTTATTTATTGCAATACTTTGCTTGAACCAGGAACATAGGAGATAAGATCCTGAACACAAATGGTGATGATGATGACAGCAGGAGCAACAGGAAATAAAAGAAACATTATGCAGAGTCTATGGCTGTTGTCTTGGCCCTACTGAAAGATTGAGATGCCTCACTGGTCAGAGGTATTTGACATCATGTGTCCAACATATCATAACCAAAGATAGACCAGTGAATTTTCTTGGTAGCTGCACTCTTGATGCATAGATATATTTTTTATTAGTTTCTCTTTTACTTCTATAGCATATTCTTAATTATCTTTGGGATATTAGACTTCTGTCAATACCCACAAATTTGTGCTGTTGTGGCTCTCTCTTGAGCACATAGCAATAGTCCCAGGTAATGCTTCAGCCCTGTTTGTCTTCCTGAGGCCTGAATATCTCTTCATTTCTATTGTCAACTTGGCTCCTAACTCATCTCCTGCAACTTGCTTCTGAACAAAATTATTGACTTAGGGATAAAATGTCCGTCCAGTGGTTTTTCCATAGAAAGTCATGACTCAAGTCTGAAATTTCATAGCTAAGTGATTTCCAGCTAAGATGTTCTTAAATGTTCTTTCCTTGATATACTCTTTCTGTTTTAAATATGTAACAGTGATAGATAAAGTATAAAACAAAACTAACTAGACGAAACAATACAAAGAACAAAGGTAAACCTATTTATGAGCTGAAGGTGAAGCAACACTATAAAGAGGGAAGAAGGACTGAAGCTGATGTATTGCCAGGTTCAGGTCAAGGAACAGGCAGTGGTAGTTCAAAAGTTGACAACTCCAAAGTAAAGGAATTAAAACTTCTTCAAAGGTGAAAATAAGACAGAAAAAGTATTTGTAGGGTCTGGGTATGTGTTTCCATTGTGAGAGTCTAATGGGGGGGGGAGCACAAAACATGTTTCTATTACCAGATACTGTAGATACTGCAGATTTTAGCAAACTATTAGTCTTGTGAGATGAAGGACCCACATATAGTCCTGCTCAAAATGTGAGTCAAACTCCCCCCCCCAGCTTTTGGATGGGGTCTGTATTATTCCCACTCCCCCTTTAAGCAGGAGCTATAAAATGTCGTATGACATGATAGGCAGGAGCACAGGAGTGACGGGGCAATTATAAAGCTATTGGCCATGGAAGGATGAAAAGAAATAAAGAGGGGAAAAAAACCACAAAGAATAAATAATTGTTCCCCAAAAAAAGGATTTGAAAGTATTACTGAGGATTTAGTGAATCTGCTATCTTTGAAGTAGTGTGAATGGGTATGGAACTACTCTGTGGGCTGGGCTATCTACTGTGGGTCTCAGACATCAAAGGAAAGGCCAGATGAACTGATGTTGGCCCTTAAACTATAGCAACAGAAAAGATCTCAGAAAGTAATTTAAAAACATGAAAAATTGTGTTGTTTAGGAGAATAGACAACAATTGTAATAATGAAATGAAATTTAAGAGATATTTCAAAGTCTTCAAATAAATATATTTAAGTTACTCAACAAAACAAATGAAGGGATAGTTCCACCACCCAAAGAACAATGAATTATAAAACAGAATGAGCAGCTATTTTGAAAAGGCTATATAAAAATTAATTAGATTGACTGGAATAGTCATTGGAATAAAAGTTCACTTAGAAGGAATCTAGTGTAGACCAAACATAGACCAGGAGAGAATCCGAGACAGAGAATATTGCTAATGAATTTACCAAGTAGTCAATATGTAGCAAAGGGATATAAAAATGTAAATGAATACTTTAAATAATACGAATGAATATGACATGCATAAATAGCCAATAACTTTTTAAAAGTGTATCTGCATGATACATAAACATGGTTCACGTTTTGGACCACTAATTCTGTATTTACCACACTAGTGCAACACTATTCTTAAGGAAGTTATTAGTTCCAGAAAGAACAAGACAAGAATTTCTTTCCCTTAATTCTGACCTATCTCTGGAAAAGTTTTGTGAGAATAAGAAGGAAGAAGTGTGATTTTCTTTTTCTTTTTTAAACCTGGTGGGTTTCCCTTTCAACAAAGAGTGTCCAGGTGGCAAGCCTTGATTCCCTGGGAAACACTGGCCATGCAAGGAGGCAAAGGGCCACTGATATTTGCTAGGGTTTGTTGCTATGATTTATAAAAACAAAAACAAAACAAAACAAAACAAAAAACCTTGCTGCATATAGATCCCAACAGTACATGTTTTGTCCAATCAATAGTTCTTGGACTCCCTCTAAGTAAGTTCCCCCAATAAGTCTATGCATCCACTATTTTCTTTGAGTCTTTTATTTGGCCTTACTGGACCATCACCCACTCTAGGCTTACTTAAACTCTGCTGGAGCACACCTGCAGAATTTTTACAATTCCTATTTACTACTTTGACATAAGGAAGCATTTATGTGATTTGTATCAGTCAAATTTAATATTGGTAGCATCATTGTTATTTATTAAAGTTGCAAGCAAACAAAACTTAGAGAAGACTATATTTATCATCCATTGTTTCCATTGAAGCAGCATGGGCCGCAACACATGAGTTCTTAATTTTGTATGATGACTGAAAGGCTTGAAAATTTGTGTTCACCCAAGTTCCCAGGTGATGCTAATACTGCTAGTTCAGGGACCAAACTTTTAAAGCCACTGTTTCTGTACAGTCACCCAAACTTAGAATTGTAAGAAAATAATCATTTCCAGTGTAAATTCAGTGACTAGCCCTTTGGGTATAATATATGTGCCCACTTTCTCCCATAATCAAGTCATTAGGTTGTGCTTACTTTCCCTCTATTGTAAATATAGGAATAACTTGGGCATTTTGTTTAGTTGCTCAGTTCATTGAATTTTAAAAAGACCACTTCAGGTTTTGTGTGTGTGTGTGTGTGTGTGTGTGTGTGTGTGTGTGTGTGTTTCTCCAAACTTTATACATTTCACACAGAGCCTGAATGAGAGTATACATTCCTGAAAAACCTTTGTAAGGTGTTTAAGATTTGTTTGGTAGGCATGGTATAAAATACCGTAAAAAGGTTTGAAAATTCTTAAGTATTTTTTTTTTTTGTCTCATATATATCTTCCTTTTTTGCTGGTTCACTTGACTTTCTTTAAATATTTTCAAAGCTATAAAAACAAAAAAATGAATTTATTTTGCTCAAAGAAATGGAAGTCACAAGGAGATAAATAATAGCTCAGGAAAAACATATTAGAATGTATTACTTAGGATTTACTAAGTTCCTCATCATAGAAATGGCATGAGCATGAAAACAGAAATATTCTGTGCCTAGGAAGTTTAGAAAGGATCTCAAACATCAAAGAAGTGGTCAGATTAAATGATTTTGCCCTGAAAGGATTTTCTAAGGAAGAAAATTTAAATATTAGCCACAGAAGCATTCCAGAAAACTACACCATTATTGTAAATGACCTATGTTTCTCTGAAACCAAGTGTCTGTCACCATAATAAACACAGCAAAGACAAACAAACAAAACACTATTCTCTGGCCTATAGGTTGAAGATACTTTGGACAAACAAAATTAATGCTTCTTTGTACTTTCAACTGTATAAATGATGTCTCTGGAGTCTTCTTCCTTTTTTCATCATGTATTGTCCACTCACAGGAAAATATCAATATCTTTCTCATATAAAAAATTGTACATTAAAACTCCCAGTAAAGAAATGCCATAAAATAGTCTAAATTGGTAGGTTTTGTTTTTGTTTTGCATTGCATCTTAATAAATACATTCCAAACTGACATAAAATGCTATGGTCTTAGAATAATACATGGTATTATGTCATTTATGTGCACTCTCGGTGCAGATATAAATTTTGGAAATGTCATAATTTGGGCAATAAACAGAGGAAAGGATCACACTTTAACTGAGCAAAGCTACAGTAGATGCGCCCACATACAAAGCACACAGTAGATGCAGTCATACAAAGGGCTCTAAAAATATATCAGGTAATATTTGGGAGCTTTCCACCCCCAAAGAAACTTTCAGGAAAATCAGATCTATTTAATATATTCTACATGTTGTTAATTCCAGAGGTTGTACAAACCTAAATTTAGTAAAAAATATAGTAAACATATTTTTTAAAATATCACATATTTTAAAAATGGGAATGTTACCCTAAATATCCAGAGAATATATGTAAAAATGCACTAGTGACATACATATACTTGAATTACTTGGTTTTCTATAAGTCTCAATCAAGAAAACATATTTCACTCTACATATTTCAAACATAAGAAAGCGAATATGAAAGATTGTACATTCTTTAACTACTGAGAGAACAAAGAGTGGATGTTATCTACAGTTTACCTCTAGGAGTTACAGAAAGACTTTACTACATCTCACCCCACCTTAACTTTTCTTTGATGTTTGCTCAGTACTACGTATTCGGGATTTTCCTCAGATGATTTACACAGGTATTCTCCAATCTAATCCTGCACTTCTGCAAATATTTTTCTTCTGGCCTAAAGAAGAATGATTTCTTGGCTATTTATAGAATGCCTGGGTCATGTAGGTTCCTCCAGCACTCAAAATGGACACGAGTCTTGAAATGTAGCAAGTAGTTTGAGAAAACATCCGCTCAGGTTCCTGCCTTCTTGATTGTCGAAGTATAAATGTTGAGTGCAAGGACAAAGAATGAGCTAGACACACTCTTACATGGAGAACTTTAACAAGGATATGGGGTTAGAAAAGAGAAATATGGATGGAAAGACAAAGAAGCGCAGTAAGAAAAGCCAGCAATCTTGTAGTGAAGGTAGCCAGTGAGAACTACTTGGTGAGAGAGTAGCTGAAAAACAGGATGTCCGCAATGAAATTTATATTGGGGGAGGGGCTTTCTCAATCTTTTATTTTTTATATCCTCTTTATTTGTATGTCATCTATAATTTTATATTCTTGTTTCACTGGTTTTGGAGAGAGTAAAGAGATAAGGGAGATGTCTAATGTGAATATTGCAGGAAAAGAGGACAGCCACATAAAAAGAGAAAATATTCCATAAATTGAACAAATTCAAGAGAAGTAACTTAGAGTCAGAAAGAACTTGAAAAAATTTAAGCAAACCTCTATCTCACATGTGTACCTCAGTACCAATGACAAATTCTGGGATATTACAAAGCACATGTGTCTCTTTGTTCAGAATTAGGTTTGCTCAAATTTCATTTACTTCTTAAAAGAGGAATCTCTGTTACTATTTATTTATATCTTTATTTGCAACTATCTGAATTGATATTCATTCCTTTATAAAAGAAGCACATATCCTGCTCTTTTTGGTATTTATTGACACAAGTATTTAGAATATTTTCTAAATATTTGAAACTTCATCACCTGTTACTAAATTAGTTTAAATCAACCAATTATTATATTATTGATAATGAGGATCTCAGATATATTCAGAATTAAAGTAATCTCAGATAAATTGTCAAAAATACTTTTCGTGGTTCTAATAAAAAAGCATAGGAAGAAGAACATAATTGGCCAATCTATGTGGGTTCCCCTTATAAAAAATTAGTATTACTTTACAGTTTTAGTTCTGTTTATGAATTTTATTTTGCATGATGTATTAAGCCATTGTCTCAGCTCAGTAGATATGACAGTATTAGTTCAGTAAAGAGATTTTAAAAAGGATGAATTTTACCAAACTTAATGAGAGAGATTAGAAATTGTATATTTATATATTTGTCTACTCCGTACTTCTTTTTAAGTGTTGTAATACAGAGAACAGAAACTTTAGAAACTATCAAAACAGAGTCCATTAAAAAAAATCTAGAATGTTATAACCCCAGGAATGTTTATTTTTAATAAGCTATGTAACATCTTCTCATCTGTTAGCACCCTCAGAAAGTAAATGTCAACCTTTTCAGACACAGTCATCTGTCTTAGAATATTTTAATATTATTCATGTATTACCCTCTGAAAAAATCAAAGGATCACATTATCTGGAAGTAAGTAGAATTACAAAAGAGTCTAATAGCTTCCATTGGTTTAAGAAAAAAAAAAACTACGTGGGGAATATGTGAAATATGAATACATAAAAGATTAAGTGAACATCTTATAAACAATTAGTGAAATACTATTGAGTCACCATATTCAAATGCCAAATAGATATATGAGAAACAGAATGCATAAGCCTATTATGGGGATTAATTTCATACTCAAAGTTGTTGGTGAGGATATGATGAATCTAAGCCGAAAAACTTCTTTAAAGTCTAGAAAAACCATCTGGTTGCCTTGGAGATGGAAGGACATTTGAGAAGAGGACTCTGTGGGAGATGGTTTGCTACACATTCTTCAGGTTTGTAAAAATGCAGAACTAATCATTCTCTTGCTTCTCATGCACAAATACAGAGAAGAATTTCCCATGTTTGTGTCCCTATTCCAAATAATTCTGGCCATAATAATATGGGTGATTCTTTTGAGACTATTTTAGAGTGAACCATATTCACTAGGGTGTCCCCAGTGACTATTAGAGTTGGTGGCACATAGTAGACTGTCAGTTAATATTGGCTGGATGAATGCCAACAGAAAGGAATTACTTCAGAATAAATAAATAAAGTGAGAGTTGTTTTGTAGTTGAACAAATTAAACTGAGAAGAAAGCAATAAGAGTACATTAAGATGTTGAAGCAATTCTTTTTTTTAAGATTTTATTTATTTGACAGACAGAGATCCAAGTAGGCAGAGAGGCAGGCAGAGAGAGAGAAGGAAGCAGGCTCCCCACTGAGCAGAGAACCCGATGCGGGGCTCAATCCCGGGACCCTGAGATCATGACCTGAGCTGAAGGCAGAGGCATTAACCCACTGAGCCACCCAGGTGCCCCAAGATGTTGAAGCAATTCTTGAGAAGAAAACAAACAAGGTGAATTGAGTACTTTGCTTTAATCATAGCCTGATAGCGTCATAATCTATATACCCATTGACTGGTTATATGTTGTTCATTCAACAAATACTTAAAGTGCATTTTTTTTTATGTGCTGCACATTCAGTAAATATTTCCCGAATTTGAACTTTAAACAAAATGGCAATGGGTCAGGCTTTTGAAGATCTGGATTCTGATCTTGACAGTGCAAAATGATTTTGGTAAATCACGGAATTTCCTCAATCTGTTTCAACTGCTATAACAAAATTATCCTAAAAATAGAAAATATTAAAATACAACATTTTCTCTTGTACACAATTTGGGATAATTCAGAAAAACCTATGAAGAAATATTCTCCCTACATACACATATAAACACATGCATGCACATTTATATTTTAAAAGTGAATTGATAAGGATTCATAATAATAATATTAACAAATCATATAATTTGAAATGATTATTTGCATAAGATACCTATCATTTCAAAATGAATTGAAACAGGAGTCAAGATGGCGGTGAAGTAGCTGGCTGAGACTACTTCAGCTAGCCGGAGATCAGCTAGATAGCTTATCTAAAGATTGCAAACACCTGAAAATCCATCGGCAGATCCAAGAGAAGAAGAACAGCAATTCTGGAAACATAAAAACAGCCACTCTCTGAAAGGTAGGACCAGCGGAGAAGTGAATCCAAAGCGACGGGAAGATAGACCCCGGATGGAGGGGCCGGATCCTGGCAAGCGGCCGAGCAACGGCGCACAAAATCAGGACTTTTAAAAGTCTGTTCAGCTGAGGGACATCGCTCCAGAGGCTAAACTGGGGCGAAGCCCATGCAGTGTCAGCGTGGCCTCAGGTCCCCCAGGGTCACAGAAGGATTGGGGGTGTCTGAGTGTCGCAGAGCTTGCGGGTATTGAAACGGGAAAGCCGGCTACAGAGACAGAGCCGACAGTAAGCTCACAGCTCGGTGTTACCTTGAACCGGTCGCAGGCTCCGTGAACTCGGAGCCCGGCCAGAGGTCAGGTAGACGGGAGTTACTGGGCGCTGTTCTCTGAGGGCCTACTGAGGAGTGGGGCCCTGGGCTCTCGGCTTCTCCGGGCCGGAGACCAGGAGGCCGTCATTTGTATTCCCCGTCCTCCAGAACTCTACGGAAAGTGCTCAGGGAACAAAAGCTCCTGAAAGCAAACCCGAGAGGATTACTCACCCCGGCCCATGATAAGGGAGGTGCAATTCCGCCTGGGGCAAAGACACTTGAGAATCACAACAACAGGCCCCTCCCCCAGAAGATCAACAAGAAATCCAGCCAAGACCAAGTTCACACACCAAGGAGTGCAGTATCAATACCAAGGAGAGTAGCAGAATTCCAGAGGAGGAGAAAGCAAAGCACGGAATTCATGACTTTACCCTGTGATTTTTTTAGTCTTGCAGTTAATTTAAATTTTTTCTTTTTCATTTTTTGTTTTATTTTCTCGCCTTCTGGTTGAATATTTTTTTTAACTTTTACCTTTATCATTTTTAACGTTTTTTAACTAGGTTGTCTAATATATATATTTTTTCTTATTTATATTTTTCTTATTTGTTTTCTTTTTAAAAATTCTTTTCTTTTTTTTTTTTCCTTTTTTTCTTTTTTTTCCCTTTTTTTCTTTTTTTTCTTTCTTCCATTTTGAACCTCTTTTTATCCCCTTTCACCCCCCTCAAAATTTGGGATCTCTTCTAATTTGCTTAAAACATATTTTCCTGGGGTTGTAGCCACCCTTTTAGTATTTTACTTGCTCCTTCATATACTCTTATCTGAACAAAATGACAAGGCGGAAAAATTCAACAAAAAAAAAAGAACAAGAGGCAGTACCAAAGGCTAGGGACCTATTAATACAGACATTGGTAATATGTCAGATTTAGAGTTCAGAATGACACTTCTCAAGGTTCTAGCCGGGCTCAAAAAAGGCATGGAAGATATTAGAGAAAACCTCTCGAGAGATATAAAAGCCCTTTCTGGAGAAATAAAAGAGCTAAAATCTAACCAAGTTGAAATCAAAAAAGCTATTAATGAGGTGCAATCAAAAATGGAGGCTCTCACTGCTAGGATAAATGAGGCAGAAGAAAGAATTAGTGATATAGAAGACCAAATGACAGAGAATAAAGAAGCTGAGCAAAAGAGGGACAAACAGCTACTGGACCACGAGGGGAGAATTCAAGAGATAAGTGACACCATAAGACGAAACAACATTAGAATAATTGGGATTCCAGAAGAAGAAGAAAGAGAGAGGGGAGCAGAAGGTATACTGGAGAGGATTATTGGGGAGAATTTCCCCAATATGGCAAAGGGAATGAACATCAAAATTCAGGAGGTTCAGAGAACGCCCCTCAAAATCAATAAGAATAGGCCCACACCCCGTCACCTAATAGTAAAATTTACAAGTCTCACTGACAAAGAGTAAATCCTGAAAGCAGTCTGGGAAAAGAAGTCTGTAACATACAATGCTAAAAATATTAGATTGGCAGCTGACTTATCCACAGAGACCTGGCAGGCCAGAAAGAGCTGGCATGATATTTTCAGAGCACTAAACGAGAAAAACATGCAGCCAAGAATACTATATACAGCTAGACTATCATTGAAAATAGAAGGAGAGATTAAAAGCTTCCAGGACAAACAAAAACTGAAATAATTTGCAAACACCAAACCAGCTCTACAGGAAATATTGAAAGGGGTCCTCTAAGCAAAGAGAGAACCTACAAGTGGTAGATCAGAAAGGAACAGAGACCATATACAGTAACAGTCACCTTACAGGCAATACAATGGCCCTAAATTCATATCTCTCAATAGTTACCCTGAATGTTAATGGGCTAAATGCCCCTGTCAAAAGACACAGGGTATCAGAATGGATAAAAAAAAAAAACCCATTTATATGTTGCCTCCAAGAAACTCATTTTAAGCCCGAAGACACCTCCAGATTTAAAGCGAGGGCGTGGAAACGAATTTACCATGCTAATGGACATCAGAAGAAAGCAGAAGTGGCAATCCTTATATCATATCAATTACATTTTAAGCCAAAGACTATAATAAGATATGAGGAAGGACACTATATCATACTCAAAGGGTCTGTCCAACAAGATTTAACAATTTTAAATATCTATGCCCCTAACGTGGGATCAGCCAACTATATAAACCAATTAATAACAAAAATCAAAGAAACACATCAACAATAATACAATAATAGTAGGGGACTTTAACACTCCCCTCACTGAAATGGACAGATCATCCAAGCAAAAGATCAGCAAGGAAATAAAGGCCTTAAACGACACACCGGACCAGATGGACATCACAGATATATTCAGAACATTTCATTCCAAAGCAACAGAATACACATTCTTCTCTAGTGTGCATAGAACATTCTCCAGAATAGATTACACCCTTGGTCCTAAATCAGGACTCAACCGGTATCAAAAGATTGGGATCATTCCCTGCATATTTTCAGACCACAATGCTCTAAAGCTAGAACTCAACCACAAAAGGAAGTTTGGAAAGAACCCAAATACATGGACATTAAACAGCATCCTTCTAAAGAATGAATGGGTCAACCGGGAAATTAAAGAAGAATTAAAAAGATCATGGAAAAAATGATAATGAAAACACAACGGTTCAAAAACTGTGGGACACAACAAAGGCAGTCCTGAGTGGAAAATATATAGCGGTACAAGCCTTTCTCAAGAAACAAGAAAGGTCTCAGGTACACAACCTAACGCTACAGCTAAAGGACCTGGAGAAAGAACAAGAAAGAAACCCTCAGCCCAGCAGGAGAAGAGAAATCATAAAGATAAGAGCAGAAATCAATGAAATAGAAACCAAAAAAACAATAGAAAAAATCAACGAAACTAGGAGCTGGTTCTTTAAAAGAATTAATAAAATTGATAAACCCCTGGCCCGACTTATCAAAAAGAAAAGAGAAAGGACCCAAATAAATAAAATCATGAATGAAAGAGGAGAAATCACAACTAGCACCAAAGAAATAAAAACTATTATAAGAACATACTATGAGCAACTCTACGCCAATAAATTTGACAATCTGGAAGAAATGGATGCATTCCTAGAAACATATAAACTACCACAACTGAACCAGGAAGAAATAGAAAGCCTGAACAGACCCATAACCAGTAAGGAGATTGAAACAGTCATTAAAAATCTCCAAACAAACAAAAGCCCAGGGCCAGACGGCTTCCCGGGGGAATTCTACCAAACATTTAAAGAAGAACTAATTCCTATTCTCCTGTAACTGTTCCAAAAATTAGAAATGGAAGGAAAACTTCCAAACTCATTTTATGAGGCCAGCATCATCTTGATCCCAAAACCAGACAAGGATCCCAGCAAAAAAGAGAGCTATAGACCAATAACCTTGATGAACACAGATGCGAAAATTCTCACCAAAATACTAGCCAATAGGATTCAACAGTACATTAAAAGGATTATTCACCCCGACCAAGTGGGATTTATTCCAGGGCTGCAAGGTTGGTTCAACGTCTGTAATTCAGTCAATGTGACACAACACATCAATAAAAGAAAGAACAAGAACCATATGATACTCTCAATAGATGCTGAAAAAGCATTTGACAAAGTACAGCATCCCTTCCTGATCAAAACTCTTCAAAGTGTAGGGATAGAGGGCACATACCTCAATATCATCAAAGCCATCTATGAAAAACCCACCGCAAATATCATTCTCAATGGAGAAAAACTGAAAGCTTTTCCGCTAAGCGTCAGGAACACGGCAGGGATGTCCATTATCACCACTGCTATTCAACATAGTACTAGAGGTCCAAGCCTCAGCAATCAGACAAAAAAAAAGGAAATTAAAGGCATCCAAATCGGCAAAGAAGAAGTCAAATTATCACTCTTCGCAGATGATATGATACTATATGTGGAAAACCCAAAAGACTCCACTCCAAAACTGCTAGAACTTATACAGGAATTCAGGAAAGTGTCAGGATATAAAATCAATGCACAGAAATCAGTTGCATTTCTCTACACCAATAGCAAGACAGAAGAAAGAGAAATTAAGGAGTCCATCCCATTTACAATTGCACCCAAAACCATAAGATACCTAGGAATAAACCTAACCAAAGTGGCACAGAATCTATACTCAGAAAACTATAAAGTACGCATGAAAGAAATTGAGGAAGACACTAAGAAATGGAAAAATGTTCAATGCTCCTGGATTAGAAGAATAAATATTGTGAAAATGTCTATGCTACCTAAAGCAATCTACACATTTAATGCAATTCCTAGCAAAGTACCATCCATCTTTTTCAACGAAATGGAACAAATAATTCTAAAATTTATATGGAACCAGAAAAGACCTCGAATAGCCAAAGAGATATTGGAAAAGAATGCCAACGTTGGTGGCATCACAATTCCTGACTTCAAGCTCTATTACAAAGCTGTCATCATCAAGACAGCATGGTACTGGCACAAAAACAGACACATAGATCAATGAAACAGAATAGAGAGCCCATAAATAGACCCTCAACTCTATGGTCAACTAATCTTCGACAAAGAAGGAAAGAATGTCCAATAGAAAAAAGACAGCCTCTTCAATAAAAGGTGCTGGGAAAATTGGACAGCCACATGCAGAAAAATGAAATTGGACCATTTCCTTACACCACACACGAAAATAGACTCAAAATGGATAAAGGACCTCAATGTGTGAAAGGAATCTATCAAAATCCTTGAGAAGAACACAGGCAGCAACCTCTTCGACCTCAGCCGCAGCAACATCTTCCTAGGAACAACGCCAAAGGCAAGGGAAGCAAGGGCAAAAATGAACTATTGGGATTTCATCAAGATCAAAAGCTTTTGCACAGCAAAAGAAACAGTTAACAAAATCAAAAGGCAACTGACAGAATGGGAGAAGATATTTGCAAGCGACATATCAGATAAAGGACTAGTGTCCAGAATCTATAAAGAACTTAGCAAACTCAACACCCAAAGAACAAATAATCCAATCAAGAAATGGGCAGAGGACATGAACAGACATTTCTCCAACAAAGACAACGAGATGGCCAACAGACACATGAAAAAGTGCTCCATATCACTCGGCATCTGGTAAATACAAATCAAAACCACAATGAGATATCACCTCACACCAGTCAGAATGGCTAAAATCAACAAGTCAGGAAATGACAGATGCTGGCGAGGATGTGGAGAAAGGGGAACACTCCTACACTGTTGGTGGGAATGCAAGCTGGTGCAGCCACTCTGGAAAACAGCATGGAGGTTCCTCAAAATGTTGAAAATAGAACTGACCTATGACCCAGCAATTGCACTATTGGGTATTTACCCTAAAGATACAAACGTAGTGATCCAAAGGGGCATGTGCACCCAAATGTTTATAGCAGCAATGTCCACAATAGCCAAACTATGGAAAGAACATAGATGTCCATCAACAGATGAATGGATCAAGAAGATGTGGTATATATACACAATGGAATACTATGCAGCCATCAAAAGAAATGAAATCTTGCCTTTTGTGACAACATTGATGGAACTAGAGCGTATCAAGCTTATTGAAATAAATCAAGCAGAGAAAGACAGCTATCATATGATCTCCCTGATAGAGGAAGTGGTGATGCAACATGGGGGCTTAAGTGGGTAGGAGAAGAATAAATGAAACAAGATGGGATTGGGAGGGAGACAAACCATAAGTGACTCTTAATCTCACAAAACAAACTGAGGGTTGCTGGGGGGAGGGGGTTTGGGAGAAGGGGGTGGGATTATGGACATTGGGGAGGCTATGTGCTTTGGTGAGTGCTGTGAAGTGTGTAAACCTGGTGATTCACACACCTGTACCCCTGGGGATAAAAATACATGTTTATAAAAAATAAAAAAATAAAAAAAAAATTTAAATAAAAAAATGAATTGAAACATAGAACTACACAAGCAAACATTTTTTGGAAGAAGATTATCTTAGAACATCTTCTCCAGAAACAAATCTCATTCTGGCCCCAAGGGAAGCACTAAAGCACAGATTGTACTGCAGAGTTGGTCTCACCTTGAGGCAAGAGGGCCAGCTTCTCTGCCCCTTCATCTCCCTGGCCTTGTATTTTGGGAGGAAAAGTAGTGTAATATTTATGACAGAAGTGGAGGTAGGTGGGGATTGAAGGTGAAATCTTTCCATTTGAGGCATCTCCTATTGTCTAGGGGCACCAAGAGTTTCAACCAAAAATACATAGTGAAATTTAACCTCTTTGCTCTCAAAAAACCAAAGCAGATCTCAGCATTTCCTTTCAATTCCGAACTGTCCTGCGGGCAAGTCTCCTGTCACCAATCTTCAGTGTGGTTGCTGTGTTTTTACGCAAATGAGTGAAATGTACAGAAGGTAGTTCTCTTGTCATAAACAGGATTTACTTTTCAAGAAAAATGTCCATTTAAAGCAAAGAATCTGAGAAGAGTTCAGAGAACATGCTGTTGAATCTTGTGAAATTCAAAGAAATAATCCGAATGTTTTAGATTCTTTTAAAGATTAATAAAGTCTATGTAAATGTAATATGTTATTAACCACAATTGATAGAAAAATTATTATTAGATAAAGCTAACATGTTAGAAAGTGTTTTAGTTCTAGAAATTTCATTATTTTAGAAGTGGAATCAGGATAATTTCTTGAAACTTGCAAGTCTTGTCCATTCCTATGTGATAAAATTATTGGACTTAATTTTGCAAAAAACTATACTTCGAAATTGAAAATCATTTATAAATTATCTGAGAAGTATCCTCAGATTTTATATTATATGATATGTAATGTTGACCTATAAGGTCTAATTTCTGCATATAAAATACACAGTGTGAAAAAAAATAATTTCAAAATAATTTAACTTTTTATGTGTATTTTATTTTCCATCAGGAGGCTCTGCAGACATCGTACTCTGCCTTTGCTTTCCTTTTTACTTAGAAAGCAGATACATCTGATACTTTCTTATTTCAATATCACCCAATCCCCTTCCTATCTTAACCTTCATGATTCATACTTTCTCTTGTTACTTGTTCTTCTCTTATTCTCTCCTTACCCCTTGTTTTATGCTTCAAACATTAAAGTAACTACTTTGACAATATTAGAAAATCTACAGAAAAAGGAGTATTACTAGAAAGTACGTGGTGAGCATTTCAAAACGGAATCTCCATTTGAGGATGAGAGAGAGACTCAGAGCACTTATACCTTAATAAATATATGTGCCAGACAAACTTAATACTTTAAAATGAAGAATAAGTAAAACAGAACATTTGGTCAAGTCATAAAATTAACTTAAACAATAGTCAGAAGATGTTACTTAACTAATAATTTCTGACCATAAAAGATTAAGGGCTTCACATTCCATTTTTTAAATTATCTTTTCTTTTATTCTGAGAGAAAAAGTATAGGGAGATGCCATATACATACCTTGAGAAAAGCATAAATAGCCTGGTATATATCTGAGGAGCTGAAATTACAGTTTTGCATTGTGAAATATGATATATGGCTGTATATAAATATGTGTCTGATATCTTTAAACCATTTTTTGAGAAGAGGGAAATAGACATAGAGAAATAAATATTTCTTTACACTACATAAACACATATTTTAATTAGCCTAAAATCATTGACATTTTCTATTTTATTGTTTGTGTTCTTAATTGATCAAGATAAAGGATATGAGCTGAAGAGAATTACAGGAAGAAGATGGAGTAAAAAATTTCCTTCATGCAGAAGACAGTGCAATATTAAGAAACTGGAATAGACTGTTAAAGTCTAAATTAATTATTTATTTATGATTGAATATTCCAAAATTTTCTGATGTTGATTCCTTGTACTATGATATATTTTTTCTCTTTTATTCAAAGCAGATATGATGTCTCTGAGGGTGGACTTTTCTGAGAAGGTGTTTGGGGATGTCTAAGAATACAGGAAGTAGGAAATAACTTTTCTGCCCAGGACTTATAATGTGGTAATGTGGTCTAAATAGAACTAAATAGAACTCTAGATATTTTTTACATCCACCTTGTGGTGGACATGAGCTTGGTCCTGCTATGAAGAGATTCATCAGAGTCTGGATTCAACACACTGGGCCTGCAGGATATGAAAAAGAGAAAATTCTAGTAATTCTGATATAATATTCACTTGGTTATCTATAAGTATTCTGTGAAGTCTTGTTAAAAGCTGAAACCCACTCTTCACTCTGCTATACTGACGTGGCAAAGCCTCGCCCACACTATCAATGGAATAAAAAAGAAATGGAGAGAAATAGTGCCAACAAAGAAGCATCAACATCAACCTGAGGAACACCATCAATCCTATATAAGATATAATCACCAGACGAGGATCTAGATATCATGGGAACTGTGTGACATGTATCCAGAGGTGGAGCAGAAGTGACTCAACTCTGTGGAACTGTTACTAATATATACAGAGAGAAATCATGGTGCTAGGGAAGATCTGAATCTGTAGACTAAGCTAAAAGATATCTTGGATAATATCTGTTTTGTCCACCACTGTAGCTCAGTTACTAGAGTGATACCTTATGTATAACAGATAAAACCCATATTTTTGAATTAATTCTCAAGGAAATAAAAAATAACTGGGCTGTGAATTGAAATTTTAGGCACATACTGGTGAAGGAGAATAGCCATAACTGCTATAAAGGAAACTATAGTTTTTGTGATTCTTTGTTTCCTCTGCAGCTGAACACAATTCTGAATGAATAATATTGGATTCTGCCAAAGATTGCTTCAGCTAAATAAATAGATAATGTAGTCTGTTGGTGATATTTACATACAAATAGAGACATTTCTATTTTATTGGAAATATAATCTCTTGTGGTGGTAAAGTCTATCATTCCACCTTCTGCGAAGTTATGATTATTATTCTAGATTTAAATATTGTGATCTGTCTCAGAAGATTTACAACAATACTTCAGTCTAAACTATAGTCTGACGCCCTATCAAAAGGATGCCCCATTACAGATTAAATGTTTCTATTTCTCTTTTGCAACGACAAAAGTCCACTTCTAATCACAGGATGCAACATGGATAAGGAAATGTAGGTTTTCCCAAAGTCAGCTTAACAATTATTCAAAGAACATAATTGACCTTGGAAATGGAATATAGCAAAAGCTTTTGTGTTTGTAGGTTCACAATGTAAACGAACCTTGTATTCAAGATTTGATCCCAGGAAATCTTGTGTTATTAGTGACTCCAGGATGCTACATTTGATGAAACTAGAACCAATTCTTCTTCAGTGCTCTTCAGTTTAATTGGCACTTCCAGGAGATTTCACTGCATGTAATTTGAAAACCAACATCTTAAACTCTAAGCTTGAGAACCCATAGGAGGGAAAAACCTTGTTCAAATTTATTATTGAAGAAGGGGGATATTTTTACTTGAAGAAAATATGGTAGTTTAGACAAAGGCTTGGCAGTCTAAATGAGCATTATTTGTAGAACTGTTTGGGTCTTGTCTTTAGGACTCAGACTATGCGTCTATGGTCAATGACATACAGAGTATGTATGCATGTATGTATGTATATACAGTATGTTATATTATGCCTGAATCAAATTCTCTCCATTCGGTGGGGCAACAAAAAGGATTTATAAATATTTGAAATTGGTAGTATTTCCTAATAAAATGGAATATGGGTTTCTAAGTAACTAATTAGAATAGATTCTCTTTGTTCAAGAATTTCCTTAGATTTGTTGATGAATTTGGGCTTTAGTTTTATTTGAAAAATAAAATTCTTTTCAATTTAAATATGAGAAGTGTTCATTAAATATATGATAATTCCTGTTTGCAAAATTAATCTTATATAAATGTACAATAAATTTTAAAATAATGTGCACCACATAATACACTGAAATTTATTTTTAGAGTAAAATGCTTATCTGATAATTATGTAAGTATATGAACTATACAGTAAATTATAATATTCTACCTTTTATGAAGGCAAAAAGAAAAATTAGAAAAATCAAAGTTATGCATTTACATCGCAAGTGATATTTAGTTGTCAGGTAATATGTCAGTGCAAATAATTAAAGTGATATTACCGATGAAAAATATATTTTAGTATTGCTTCTGTAATTATTCCATATAAAAGAACAATAGAGTTAATAAAATAACAAGTTTCTTAAAGGAATGAATTTAAAGGGATGCTACGGTTTTTAGCACTCACTCTAACCTGTTGATGCAGCCTATCCTAATGATTCTGGTAAAGATTTGAAATTTAGTTCTCAAACTATCACTCTCATAGATTAGCAACCTCATACATATCATCATGATGGCACTTGAAGCGGTCTGCTAATTAAAAGATCAATTATTTTTGTGGTTCATCCTCTACCTCTCCCTACCATCGCCATGACTGACTAGTGGATGTCTGTTTTGTGTTACCAGTGTTTGCTTTTAAAAGTCAGAAGCATTCTTCTTCAGTCCGTTATTCAATCAGTTGGACTCTGGTAAGAACCTTTTACTTCCTCTGGGTTTTTCTTTGTGTGAAAAGTTCTGAGCTCATGGAATGTTAGAACACATTTGAGCTCCCATTGTCATCCCATACTAAGAATAAAACTAACTTAGAAGAATATAATAATTACAGATATGATCAGCATAGGAGAAAATGTGTATATTTTTAATAGAGTTTTCAAAGAAGAATCTATGCTAGCTTCATTTCCTAACAGGGCCTCTCTGTAGCCTTCTTTGTCCTCCAAAGTCTCTCATGTGTATACATACTAGCTGGTGATATAGTCTGAACAAAGAAGGATTTTGCCATATCTGGGAAACCTATTTTCTTTCCGTGTCATAATCATGCTGTATTTGATCATTTCTTCAAAATTCAAAAAAATATAAATAGACTTTGCTCTTAATGTCTGTCTTGGTTTCCTAAGGCTGCTGTAACAAATTGCTGCAAGCTCGAAAGTTTGAAATACCAGGAATTTATTCTTTCACAGTTTGGGAGAAATTTAAAAATCAAGGTGTCAACAGGGTCATATTCGGTCTAAAACGCTGCCTCTTAGTTGTCTTCGTTGCCTCTTAGCTTCTGGCAGGTGATAATGATCCTACCTTCCTTTGGTTTGTAGATGTATTCTTCCAATCTCTGTCTCTGTTCTCCTGTGTCTTCTGTGTCTGTGGAGATTCCTCTCTCCATCTAAGAATACCAACGTTGCATTTAGATTTACCCTAATGGAGTCTAATCTCTTCTTAAATTCATTATGTTTGCAAAGACCTTATTTTCCAACAATGCCTGATTTTCAGGTCCTGGAAGTTAGGACTTCAACATAACTATCTAGAGACACAATTCTAACCACTTACACAGTCTTTTAATTAAAAAAAGCATAAATATCACACAGAGCTGATCAATTAGTACAGTAACATTGTATAAAAGTAAAATAAAATTGTAATTTTAACAAATTTTAACAATTATAACATTGCATAAGGGTAAAATAAAATAAAATAAAAGTTTGCAAATTTTTTTCTTTTGAAGTTGAAAACAATTCCTGATTTTTGTATGCCTTTGCTTAGGTTTCTTTGTATCCTTCACTAATTCATCCCTAAATTTCTCAATAAAAGTGAAAAAGTCTTGATGCACTCAAACACAAAGTGAAATCAAGAAGGTTTCAAGAATGGTGAAGGATATGAAATTTTACTCTACCTGCAAGCTTATAAGTTAGCCAGTCTGTTGCATGGCTGTTGGGATAAACCACAGACCTCTGGCATCAGACACGAAGAACTGTTTTGGAACTCACAGCAACAGAAATAGCTAAGGGGTAAGTATTTTTTACCTTATTACTGAGCTCCTATTTCCACAAGGTGTTACAAGGATGACACTTCCACACACAATGGAGTGTATTACGCCTTTGGATATCTAAGGTTTAGAGAGCCTGTCTTTTATATAATAGACAGTAAGCATGTCTGCCCTTTGTTCTGGAAGGAGTTATTGTCTTTCAAGGCTATGTGTAAAGAAAACATTTCCAAGGAAATAGTTCGGGATAAAACATCAGTGCTTTGTTAACAAAACCCACGAAAGACCCATAGAAAATTATATCCCAACATTTTTTATTATTGCTTTGTTTTGTTCACTTACTTGTGTTTTGTTCTTGTTTTCCCTTGAAGATATTTCTTCCAGAAATTCTTCTTTAGGACAACAGGATAATTTTGCTTTTGTGAATTTATCGTCGTATTCTTCCTGGGTAGTATTACCTTTACCATTCTTTCATGTTCAGCCTCCAATTTCTGACTTCCCATTGTTGTCAATCCTTACATTTCTGGCAATATTTAACCGACTAAATCATATCAAGAAATAAGGCACTGGAAAACTAGTCAAGTCACCATGGCAGAGGCAAGGGATGTGAATTGGGTTACTACTCTATTGTGCTAGTATCTTATATTACAGAACTAATTCAGTGGGTGATCTTTCAATTAGTTTCCATATGTCTCTCCGCCCCCAAATTTGTGTCTTAAATCCAGTTCTAGTATTCTTAAAACAAATTAGGAAAGTAGCTCATGAGTGGTATCTCTTTTAATTTTTGTTTTCAGTGTAGACTTGTATTAACTTTTTATTTGGTTGGTGTGCTATTCCTACCCTTCCCCTGGAGTTTAGAGCTATCCATTTCTACTTCTCCAGAGAAAGAGTTATATAGTAATCATTTTATTACCTAAAAGTCAGCTTGTGTATTATCAATATTCCTAAAAGTCCTGAAGGGGTTCAGATGTTTTTATAGAAGCTTTTGAAAAAGATTTTAAGTGAAAACAAAGAATGAAGCAATGAAGCAATGAAGCCCTTTTTGTTGCTGTTATTGTTAGAGGCTTTGCAGAATTACAAATTACCTTGTATAATATTATACTGGGAGTGCTCAATCATTAACACCTTTAGAACAGCCGTCAACTAATGATAGGACTATGTGAATAAGTAACTCATTTCTCTTGGAACAAACCTCAGATGAATGTTCTATACAAGATCTCAATATTCGCTGTTGGATTAAGCTCTAGATATATTCAATGGTAGCTACCTTGAAAATAAATAATTAACTTGCTGTCCTCCCCCTATTTTTCAGTCTCTATTCATGTTTTATTCATCTCCAAAATAAGTCACTTTATTTAGTATTTTTGTGTCAGGCACTGTCTCTGGAAAACTCCAGTGGTACATATTAGTCTATCTTGTTCCCTTATCACCTCAAATCCACTATTTCCTACTTCTACAACAAGTAGAACTATCTTTTGAGTTTTTCATCTTAAATTTATACTTACAGCTGAAACCAAGTTGTTAAGGGATTGCATATTTCAACCAACTCATACACATATACATATATATGTTCTCAAAAACTCATATTTATATTATATATGGACAACTCTATTCTCTCCTTCTGTTGTCTCCCCCCCACCCAGTTTTCATTTAAATTCCAGCTAAAACAATGAATCCTGGAACACTGAAAAATAAAATTAAATTTTAAAAATTCCAGCTACGTAAAATACAGTGCAATATTAGTTTCAGGTGTAAAATTTAGTGATTGATCAGTTACCTACAACACCTGGTATTCATCACAATTGCCCTCTTAATACCATCACCCGTTTAACCCATCCCCCCATCCACCTCCCTTACAGTAACCTCACTTTGTTCTCTATAGTTAAGAATATGTTTTATGGTTTGCATCTCTTTTCTGCCCTATGTTCATTTGTTTTGTTTCTTAAATTCCACATATGAGTAAAATCATATAGTATATGTCTTTCTCTCCCTGACTTATTTGCTTAACATAATACTCTCTTTCTCTACCCACATCATTGCAAATGGCAAGACTTCATTCTTTTTGATGGCAGAGGAATATTCCAGTCTGTGGGCATGTGTGTGCATGCATGTGTGCGCACCACATCTTTATCTACTAATCAGCTGATGGGCATTCGGGTTCTTCTATAATTTGGCTATTGTTGATAATGCTACTATACACACTGGAATTCATGTATCCCTCAAATCAGTATCTTTGAATCCTTTGGGTAAATACCTAGTAGTGCAATGGCTGAGTCATAGGATAGCTCTTTTTTTAACTTTTTGAGGAAACTCCATGCTGTTTTCCAGAGTGGTTTGCACTCCTACCAGCATTGTAAGAGGGTTCCCCTTTCTTCGCATCCTTGCCAGCATCTATTGTTTCCTGTGTTGATAATTTCAGCCATTCTGACAGCCTTGAGTTGGTATCTAATTGTATTTTGATATGTATTTTCCTAATATGAGGGAGGTTGAACATCTTCTCATGTATCCATCAATCATCTGTATGTCTTCTTTGGAAAAATGTCTATTCATGTCTCCTGCCCATTTCTTAACTTGATTGTTTTTTTTGGGGGGGGGGTGTTGAGTTTTCTAAGTTCTTTATAGATTTTGAGTATTAACCCTTTATCAGATATGTCATTTACACATATCTTCTTTCATTCTGTAGGTTGCCTTTTAGTTTTGATGATTTTTTTTTCCATTGCTCTGCAGAAGCTTTTTACTTTGATAAAGTCCCAATAGTTCACTTTGCTTTTGTTTCCCTTGCCTCAGGAGGCATATCTAGTAAGAAGTTGCTATGGCTGATGTCAAATAGGTTATTCCCTATGTTCTCCTCCAGCATTTTAATGGTCTCCTATGTCAAATTTAGGTCTTTAATCCATTTTGAATTTGTTTTTGTGTCTGGTGCAAGAGAGTGGTCCAGTTTCATTCTTTTGCATGTTGCTGTCCAGTTTTTCGAACATCATTTATTGAAGAGACTGTCTTTATTTCCGTTGGATACTTTTTCCACTTTGTTGGAGATTAGTTGACCATATAGTTGAAGGTCCATTTCTGGCTTTTCTATTCTGTTCCATTGATCCATGTGTCTGTTTTGGTGCCAAGTATCATACTGTCTTGATCATTATAGCTTTGTAATACAACTTGAAGTACAGAATTTTAATGTCTCCAACTTTGTTTTTCTTTTTCAGGATTGCTTTGACTAGTTGGGTTCTTTTATAGTTCATACATATTTTGAGATTGTTTGTTCTAGGTCTGTGAAAAATGCTGCCGATATTTTCATAAGAATTGCTTTAAATGTGTAGATTGCTTTGGGTAGTATAGCATTTTTTCAAAATCTTTTTAAAAGATTTTATTTTTTTTTAATTTTTTATTTTTTATAAACATACAGTATATTTTTATCGCCAGGTGTACAGGTTTGTGAATCACCAGGTTTACACACTTCACAACACTCATCATAGCACATACCCTCCCCAATGTCCATAACTCCACCTCTCTTCTTTCAACTCCCCTCCCCCCAGCAAGACTCCGTTTGTTTTGTTAGATTAAGAGTCACTTATGGTTTGTCTCCCTCCCAATCCCATCTTGTTTCATTTATTCTTCTCCTACCTCCTTAACCACCCATGTTGCATCTCCACTTCCTCGTATCAGGGAGATCATATGTTACTTGTCTCTCTCCGCTTGACTTATTTCGCTAAGCATGATACCCTCTAGTTCCATCCACGTTGTCGCAAATGGCAAGATTTCATTTCTTTTGATGGCTGCATAGTATTCCATTGTGTATATATACCACATCTTCTTTATCCATTTTAACAATACTTGTTCTTCCAATCTGCGAGCATGGAATGTTTTTCATCTCTTTGTGTCATCCTCAATTTCTTTCATCTTTATTTTATAGATTTCAGAATACAAATATTTAACCTGTTTAGTTAGATTTATTCCTAGGTATCTTATGGTTTTGGGTGCAATTGTAAAGGGGATGGATTCCTTGTTTTCTCTTTCTGTGGCTTCATTATTGATATGTAGAAATGCAAGAGATTTCTGTATGTTGATTTTATATCCTGCAACTTTTTCAGAATTTTTGTATCAGTTCTAACAATTTTTTGGTGGAGCCTTTTGGGTTTTCTATATAGAGTATTATGTCATCTGCATATAGTGAAAGTTGAACTTTTTCCTTGCTGATTTGGATGATTTTATTTATTTTTGTTATCTGATTTTTGTGGCTAAGACCTCTAGTACTATGTTAAGTAACAGAGGTGAGGGTAGACATCATGTCTTAGGTATTAACCATAAAGGACAAACTCTCAATTTTTCCAAACTGAGGATGTTAGCTCTGGATTTCTCATATATGGCCTTTATGATATTGAGGTATGTTCCCTCTAACCCTACTCTGTTGAGGTTTTTTATTATCATGAATTGGATGTTATATTTTGTCAAATGCTTTTTCTGATTTTATGGAAAGCATCATATGGTTCTTACCTTTTCTTACTATGGTATATCATGTTGATTGATATGTGAATATTGAACAACTCTTATAGCCCAGGAATAAATCCCACTTGATTGTGGTGAATGATTCTTTTACTATGCTGTTGTATTTAATTTGCTAGCATTTTATTGAGGTGTTTTTCCCCATTTTTGGGGGGGTTGGGGAGAAGAAGGAGAGGGAAAAAGAATCCTAAGTAGGCAACCAGTCCATTTCAACATCCAATGCAGGGCTTGATCTCAGGACCATGTGATCATGACCTGAGCCTAAATCAAGAGTTGGAGGCTTAACTGACTCTGCACCAGGTGCCCCTTATTGAGAATTTTTGCATCCATGTTCATCAGGGATATTGGTCTGCAGTTCTTTTTTTTTTTAGTAGTTTGTCTGGTTTTAGTAGCAGGGTAATTCTTGCCTCATGGAATTAATTTGGAAGGTTTCTCTTTTTGCCTTGTACTTTGCCATATGCTCTGTGAAGAAAACCTCTGAGCAATTTTAAAATGATAAGTAATAAAACTTACTGCAGGGAATATATGAACAGCCTTTACATAATATACTCAAAAAGTTTTCTGTATAAGTTATGAAATAGATAGGATTGAGTCTATATTGAAATATTTTATTTATATTCTAGCATATTAATAAGTCTAACCTTCTTCTTATATGAC
Organism: Mustela nivalis; assembly: GCF_964662115.1. Taxonomy (NCBI): domain Eukaryota; kingdom Metazoa; phylum Chordata; class Mammalia; order Carnivora; family Mustelidae; genus Mustela; species Mustela nivalis. The sequence continues at coordinate 74,741,707 of NC_139040.1, forward strand.
TTTATATGACTTTAGGGTTTCCTTCTTTGGTAGTTATAGCAATAAAATATATTAAGTAAAGAAAACTGTTGTATGTTTTTTTAGTATTTTGTTATTCTGCAAATAAAACTCAAAGGATTTCAGAATATAAACAAAGACTTTCTTAAAAACTTAAAAGAGTCTCTGGGAAGTCATTATATTTTGTAGAAGTGAAAGTAGAAACAACATTTTTAAGTATGCTTTGTTCCAAAATATCAATGAATATTTTTGAAACTCTATTACATAAATTATAAAGATAGAAATAAAATGAAATATCAAATAATATAACATATTGATAAATGTTCTTATAAAAATAACCAACATATCACAAAATGAAAGATTTTCTTAATTATTTCATAAACATTTATTTGATATTGATAATAGTAAATTTGAAATCAATAAGATTAATATCAGTAGAGTTTAGTTATATTAATCTGTTCAGCAAATCATTTTCAAAATATTAAAAATTAATAGAAGTTGTAAAAACTTATGTTTTATGTCTTTGAAGCTGTGGAATTCACTCAACATATATTTGTTGAATTATTATTATGAATCAAACACTTTTCAGAGTCTATTTTATTCAGTTTTTGATAACTGCTGTAATAAACTATGTAAAGTGCACCTTTGAGTTTCATTATGTTAAATTGAAAAGGCCTTTCTCTATCAAATGTTCAGGAATAATTTTCAGTGTTCACATGAGAGCAGAGAAAAAAGTTTATAGCATGTTTGAGGTATAAATTGATTCAAAATTTGAAAATGAAATACGACAACATATATTCAAATCTTTATAAATTAGTTATATCCTTTGGGACAGCACTTCCTTTATTATAAATTTATCCTAAGCAAATAGTCTTTGGTATGTGCATATTTATATGTAGAATATACTCTGAATCATTATTTATAATATTGACAAAACAAGTAATCTTAAAGCTTAATAATTGACCACCAGGCAAATAAAGATTGGTAATAGCAGAATACTCTATAGCTATTAAAAATTTATTTTGGTGTATTTTTGATGAGAACACTGAAGATATATGGGGAAGAAAATATTCCATATTGTTAAAAAAAAGTCTTTGCATAAAAATACTTTATAAAAAGTAGAAGATAAACACCAAAATGTAACAGTATTCTTTTCTGAATACTATTTAAATGTTTGTTTCTTAAAATATATTTGGAGTATTTTTGGAGAACTCATATGCTCTATGATGAGTTTAAATTACTTTTGATATCAGATTTAATATCATGGGAAATAACATATAGAATTTAAATTATGTTGTTCAAGATTAAAGAAAATTTGGTTGCTACAGTTTATGATACAGTAGTAGCTAACATTTATTGTAAATTCATTGTGGGCAAATAACTTCATTAATAAATTTTACAGGTTCATAATCTTATAAAATATGTCATGTTCTTATTCCTTTTTTACAAGTGAAAAATATAAGGCTTAAAGATATTAAATCAAATATAATAATATTTTAACTTTGTTTTAAATAAAGTCATTTTAGACTATAAACTATGGCATATGTAAAAATTCAAACCTTGGATTCCATTTTTTCCTTAAATGTTCTACACCCAGTGTGGAGCTCAATGAAAGTCTTGAAATCATGACCTTGAGATCAAGACCTGTGCTGAAAACAAGAGTTAGATGTTCAACTCACTGAGCCACCTGGGCACCCCTCATTTTTCCAATTAACTTAAAATACTGATAAAAAAGCTAAAATAATTGTTTCACATAGTCAAATTGGCATAAATTCCAATTTTATATTCAGGCATTAAATGCCATCCTGTAATTTTTAACTAGATATCAACAAACCACATCTAGTGATAATACTCAACTAAAAATTCATCACTTTTCTTGTGTTATATTTATCTTGTTTATTTGAATGATTTTTTTTTTCCCCAACAGACATTACTTAAAAACCTGAATATAATTCAGGATATAATTTTTAACTCAATATACTACAATATGTTTTAAATACTCTGATTTTTTTTAACATCAGACTTTTCTGCAACAAACTCAAAAGTGAGTGTACCTTTATAAGTTAAAATAGAGCATTTTATCATTACTTATATTTAAACTTATTTATTTATTTTTACCCATGAATTATTTTTTTACCCTCTTTCTCTCTTTCTTGTTTTATGTGAATATAGTTGGCATACAGTGTTATATTAGGTGTAGAACTTGGTGATTTGACAAGTTCAAACATTATGCTCTGTTCACCACAAGTATAGCTACCATCTATCCCATTACATCATTATTACAATATCATTGACTATATTCCTTATGCTGTGCCTTTATGTCCTTGATACATTATTCTGTAACTAGAGGCCTATCTCTTCCTCTCCCCCTCATCCATTTTGCCCATACCCTCATTCCCCCTCTCCACTCCTCTCTAGCAAGCATCAGTTACTGTATCTATGAGTTCTCTGTATTTATGGGTCTGATGCTATTTATTTTTATTTTATTTTTTTACTTATTCGCCTTTTTTTTAGATCTAACTTATGAAATAGGGTTATTTGATATTTATCTTTCTCAATCTAACTTATTTCACTTTGTGTAATGTCCTCTAAGTCCATCCATATATTTAAATTTAACATCTCTTTAATGCCTCTTGCAAGACATTAATTAATTAATTAATTAATTAATTCCCCAAATGGTACTTCTTCATCTAAATTAATCTGAGGGAAATGAGTTACTCTAATTTGTTTTCAGTACAGTAGATAGCCAATAAGGGGTTAATATCAGTAAATGGACTTTCCCTGTGAAGGACTATTTTCCTACTTAATAAAAATAGATAACAACAAATGACCATTATTTCTGCAATGTTTTTTAAAAGTCCCTGAGGAAATCAGGGATAGTTTTGAGGATGTAATTTTACATTAAGGCAATCGTATATATAATTTCCTTGCATTTTACAAGAAAGGAACTTAAAGTCTTACCAAGCACTGGTACAAAGTTCCTTTTATGAATGGAAGATAATCTCAAGTTTACTGTGTTATGTTGGTGGTGTCAATGTGCTGGTGGATAGTTTTTCTCTCCTTCGTTTGTTTCTCAATGTTACAATTTCCCTATGTGATCTAGTGGAAAGATCAGGGTCTGCATCTTAGGGTTTGATTTTTAAATTTTCTGGGGTCTCTTCCGAGGCATCTGAGAAGTATCTCCCCAGATATTCATTTTCCTCTCTCAAGAAACTGCCGTTTTCATCCTTATTTGAGTTTATTTAAGTGAGACAATTAAGGATTTTGTCTCCTTTTAACCCTCATCTTTCACACAGTTGAAGAGGGTTTTGCTGTTTTGTTGTTGTTGTTGTTGTTGTTGTTGTTTTTCCTTTCAAGTTTTCTCTTAGATGGTTCACAGGACATAATGATTTGGGAGCCATGAACAAACACTTACTTCTGAACCATCTCTAGAATACCAAATAAAATATAGCATAACATCATAATTTACCATTTAGAGACCATAAAATTAAGTATAGACTGGTTTCTGGCCTCTTAATCCTTACATGGAGAAGCTCAAAAAAAATCATTCTAATACAAATGACTAACAGACACATGAAAAAATCATTAGGCATCAGAGAGATTCAAATCAATACCACATTGAGATACCACCTTGCACCAGTTAGAATGGCCAAAATTAACAAGACAGTAAACAACAAGTGCTGGAGAGGATGTGGAGAAAGGGGAACCCTGTTACACTGTTGGTAGGAATTCAAGGTGGTGCAGCCACTTTGGAAAATAGTGTGGAGATCCCTTAAGAAATTAAAAATAGAGCTACTCTATGACCCTGCAATTGCACTTCTGGGTATTTACCCCAAAGAAATAGACGTAGTGAACAGAAGGACCAACTGTACCCCAATGTTCATAGCAGTGTTGGCCACAGTTGCCAAACTATGGAAAGAGCCAAGATTCCCTTCCACAGACAAATGGATAAAGAAGATATGGTCCATATATACAGTGGAAAGGATGATTATCCAAGTTTTGTATCAACATGGACAGGACTGGAAGAGATTATGCTGAGTGAAATAAGTCAAGCAGAGAGAGTCAATTTTAGCATATGGTTTCACTTACTTGTGAAACATACTTGTGGCATATAAGGAATAATATGGAGGACATTTGGAGAAGAAGAGGAGAAGTGAGTTGGGGGAAAACAGAGGGGGAGACAAATCATGAGAGACTGTGGACTCTGAGGAACAAACTGAGGGATTTGGAGGGGGGGGTGGGAGGTTGGGTGAGCCTGGTGGTGGATATTATGGAGGGCATGCATTGCATGGAGTAGTGGGTGTGGTGCATTAATAGTGAATTCTGGAACACTGAAGAGAAATAAAATAAAATAAAATAAAATAAAATAAAATGGAAAAAATCAGTCTAGTCCAAAAGTGTAAATAAAATATGAAGAAAAAAGGAAAAAGGCATTTTTTTGAAAAAGTGGGAAAGCTAAGAATATCTCAGTAACAAGCTCTCAGGTATAGTCTGTGATCACTCTTGAGATGTTGAGAACTGAAGAAATGGAAACAGTTCAATCTCCAAGCAGAGCATACCTGAAGCCTCACCATTTGCTTACCATAAGGTTTTCCATTCCCCTGACAGTCTTTGAGTCTCTACCAAATGCAAGTGATGGTGACCGACTCCCTTGCTATAGCTATCTCTGAATGTCTGAAGAAATAGCCTGCTTGTTCTCATTGGGAGTGTTCTTCACATATTCCCACAGAAGGAGTTAAAGATAAGACACCAAGGACCTTGATAATTTGCAAACTCCATCCTTGTGCTGTAACCCTCTCCACTTATTTTTGATATGTGTATTGCTTCCAATCTTGCTAAGATTGCACCAAATTTTGTAGGAAATTGTATCATACACTGAGATTTTTTTCAAGACATATAATCTTTTCCACTGATTAAAAGTTCTTCATATAGAAAAAAAATGAGGGGGTGTTTTACTCAGTACCTAAAAATATCAGATTTGGAGGATATATGAACATAACCATGATCTGCCCCATACCCTGCAGCACCTTCCCAGAGATTGTTTTGGAATCCACAAGGAAATAAGCTCTTGTAGTCTGACATAAATAAAACAATAATGCACCTTTGCAAAGAGATTCAGTAGGGCATTTTTATTCTAATGGGACAAATATGATTCATATAATACAGAGGTTGACAAATTTTCTTCTGTAAAAGGAATGCTAGTACATATTTTAGACTTTGAGGACTATATGGTCCTTAATGCCAAGTCCATATAGATATCATGTAGATGGCATCTAGTAAATTGTTGAAACTGTCTCCCTCAATATTACCAATACATTGTGTTGACAAGGCAAAGCTGAGTTTACTACTTATCACTAGGAGAGGGAACACTTCTGTGAAGCTTTAGCAACATCTCAGTTGGAGGGAGGTAAATTTGTTGAGAATTGGAAATTCTGTTTGTGGTAAATTTTTCAATGTGAGACCTTGATTGGATTAAGATTGGTAATGATGAAATAACAATCCAGGATTGGGAAAGACAAGAAGGTAGCGTTCTGAAGTGAATAACTCAAAGAATCTTAGGGTCCAACGTGTTGTTTGACACTTTTCATTGAAGAGTTGATGGGACTTTCAGATCATGTAATGAATAATAGAACTATTTGCCTGGGTGTAAGGGCCCTAGAAAATCAAAAGTATGCTAATAAAGATTGTGGAATATCAACACATATTAATTACTGTAGACAATAAGGTGCCTTTTGCATTCTTAGTGTCCAGGCTAGGTGAGGGGTAGACAGATTGGTTCTCAGAACTCTTGAGGTGGAGCACAGAGCAGCCACAGATAATGAATTATCAAATGAGAGGAATTCTGTGATAATAAAACTATATAGAAACTAAAATTTGAATATTTTATAATCATCAAGTTACAAAATTTTATTCTTCCTTTGATTATCTGAAAACATTTAAAAACATTAAAAAAAATTATTAACTTGAAGGCCATACAACAAGCAACAGGATGGAGGTCCCTAATTCACTCTTATTTAGAGGGTCACAGTGAGTATGGTATAAATGGAATAGAACATTAAAACAATATTTTTTAAGTATAATTTCATTTTTAGAAACTGACATAAAATTTTTCTGATTTGGGAGAAGAAAGAGATGCTCATATTTTGAATGGAGGTGGTTGAATTTTTTCAGGGGTAACTTTTGTTTTCTATAGTCATTTCCAATCCACTTAAAGGTTTTCAATTTAGCCATTTTCAGACCACGCACATAGTACAAATTTGTAACAGTGTATTTAGGTTTTGGATTATAAATTACTCAGGGAGACACTTATTTTGGAAAGTGAAATAAATCCTGAGATCGGGTTATCTCTTCCATTTGTGTGGCTGGTATAAGAGCTCAAGTGTAAGTCTCTGCTTCAGAGTCCACTTTTTTTTCCAACTTTACAGTTATGTTCCATGCAAACAAGGACTACAACAAAACAGTGCAGCACGTATGTATTAAGATCAGTAAGCTCCGGCCCTACCTGCCATCCTGCTGCCTTTGGCCATGTCTCAAGCCTAGGAGCACATATACCAATGGCTACTCTGCCTTATGAAAGTGGGATCAGGAAAGAGACTTACAGAAGGCACTGAAGACAGTCTATTGGCTATTGTGCAGAGAATTCTAGGAGCTGATATCCAGCATATGATCTGTAAGTGACATGGATTCTGGATTGCAAGTCCATCATGCAGCTGAAAGTGGAAGTCCCAATTTCCTGTTCAAACCACTTTTGATATTCACATTATAAAAGTTATGGATCCATTCTTTTATCAGAGTCTTAGTTTGTCTTTTCTATTTCCCATCTGAATTTCAGCTTCAAAGATATTTTATTGGAAGTAAAATAATAACAGCTCTAAGTCAACATTTTCACCTTTGGCAGCAGATTATCTTTAATATTGATTATATTTCTAAATAATTAAATACAATTACTTTTTTTCCAAAACTTCCATGTCTGGATTCAGTTTAATAATATTCATCTTCAGTGTCTTCATACTAGTCATGTCTTCCTACTAGAGAAAATTAGATTGTAGTATATTTTTATAAGGGTAAAATTGGCTTTATTATCATTTCCAGTTTACACAGATTAATGTTTTATTTTATTTTTCTCATACAGATTGAAATTCCAAGTTTGTCTGGTTGATGTAGCAAAGGTAATTATACCAAAAATATATTGCTTAGAAAAAAATAGCTTTACAATAACTCCCAGTTAACATATTTTTATGTCTCTACTCACAGCAAGAAACTCTTTTCATTTTAGAGTTTGTAGTGGCTCTGTGAAAGCATGTGAATTTCACTGGAATAAAGAATTCATTCGCATGCATATTGAAAAATAAAGATAAGCTTTATAAAACAGCTGGAAATATACAGCTATATGTAGATATAGTAACTGCTTGCTGGCACCCTATATTCTGAAAGCATACGTATGTTTTAAAAACTCAACAAAAGACAAACAAACTTGAAGCCCAAGTGCAAACATACAGAATTTTTATTTTAGGAATTGGTTTTAAATTATGGATATAAAATTGAAAACAAAATGAACCATAGGGGTTTAGGAGAAGATACCTTAAATATAGAAAATTATTGAAGCATTTTTTACCTTGTTATCTTAAGTGTATTTTTAAATTTTTTTAAAGATCTTAGTTATTTATTTGACAGATCACAAGTAGGCAGAGAGGCAGGCAGAGAGAGAGGAGGAAGCAGGCTCCCTGCTGAGCAGAGTGCCCGATGCAGGACCTGAGCCGACAGCAGAGGCTTTAACCCACTGAGACACTCAGGTGCCCATATACCTTGTTATCTTAATAACAGTCCTAACCAGAGCATAAAACTCTCAATTCTCAATTAAAAACGCTATAATTGAGATGTAAAACTGGGGAAAAAAAGGGAAGACTTTTTAGTTTTACAAATATTAGTACTCTCTCATTATTCTGTTCTTACATTACCTGAAATATTAATAAGTACTTTAAAAATTAAGAGACTATGAGAATATTCTAAGCAGTATGTTTTCTTTATCTACTATGGAATTTACTTTGTATGGCCTGCCATTGGGGAAATTTTCATAAACAATAGTGGTTCATCATTTAAGGATATTTGAATCTCTTTTGGAAATCTATTTTGATGTGGATCTAATAATACAGTAATATATGAGTCATATTTGTTCCATCAATAACTACTAGCTATAAACTCTTCCTGTTTTTATAACCATTAAAAATGCCATTTTGGGGGCGCCTGGGTGGCTCAGTGGGTTAAAGCCTCTGCTTTCAGCTCAGGTCATGATCCTAGGGTCCTGGGATCGAGCCCCGCATCGGGCTCTCTGCTCGGTGGGGAGCCTGCTTCCTCCTCTCTCTCTGCCTGCCTCTCTGCCTACTTGTGATCTCTCTCTGTCGAATAAATAAAATCTTTAAAAAAAATGCCATTTTGGTCTGCTTTTGCTTCCCAGCTTCTGGCTCTCTGCCTTGCTCTTTAGGTTCCAATAATATAAAAATATGTGCATTGTCCTTCGTTTCTTGTCAGTGTAGCATTTCTCTCACCATCTCCTTTGCCTGTGTTACTTACCTCCCCATCCTCCTGATTTCCTTTTTATATATTGCCTTTTTTCTGTTACCAAGTTACGTTGGTGCATATTTCAATTCTGTCACTAGTTGATCTGTAGTTTTGTACCATTGCAGCTAGAAAACATACTTGGTATGATTTAAATCTTCTTACATTTGTAGTATGTGTTATGTTCCTCTTTTTATTTAAGATTTTATTTAATTTGTCAGAGAGTGAGAGAGAGAAACAGCAGAAAGACGGAGCTAGTCCCCTACTGAGCAAGGAGCCCAAAGTGGGATTCAATTCCAGGACCCTGGGATCATGAAATGGGCCTAAGGCCTTTGCTTAACCAACTGAGCCACCCAGGTGTCCCAGTTATGTCTCTTTTTATGTAATTTAGCTAGGGGATTCTTCTGTGCATGCTTGAAGAAAATGTGTATCCTATTTTTCTTAGATGGAACGTTTTACGTATCTTTTTTAGAACCATGTGCTCTGAAGCATGCTTCAAGTAAAAAATGTTCCTGTGAGGGAAAAACAAAACAAAACAAAAAACCTTTAACTGAAGTTACTCATTTAAAATAGAGCATATAGGAGGGAAGGTCGGTGGGAGGATGGGTGTAACAGGTGAAAGAGATTGAGTACATTTATCATGATGAGATTGACTAATGAGATATAGAATTGTTGAATCACTATATTATACACCTGAAACTAATAGAACACTGTCTATTAGCTATACTAAAAGTAAAAGAAAAAACTTCATAAAAATAATAAAATAAAATGATAAATTAATGAAACTACACTAAATTAAGCTGCTACTTGATAGAGAGCTGTCATTTATTGCAATGATTTTTGGGTGTGGAGGAAGGGATAATGGTCAAATCAATTTTGTTGTCACCCAGAGTTGTGATTGTGATAACAGAAATGTCTGTTTCTCTCCCAATCTCCCTAGCTTCTGAGTGCAGCAGCTAAATTACCAGCTCCCAGACAAGAAGAACAGAGGAATAGAAAAAAATTGAATAGCAAGAATTCAAAGATAAGTTTTTTGGATAGCATTAAAGTGTTATGTTTTATTTGGCTTATTTTATTTATTCAGGAAATCAGGTGGCACCTTTATTTTTTACCATAATTTGCTAGTATAATGCTAATTGAATAATAAAAATGCAACACAATATGTACTAGAATAAATGACATGTAATAGATACTTATACAATAAAATGAAATGCATATCTAATATAAGTATTTAAAGTAAAATATAGTATATTTTATATATAATATAAAAAAATGTTCTCAGTTATTAATATAATTTCATGAAGTCCAAGTATCATACATTTTCTGTTACTCCTGGAAAAAATAGAATTGTTTTGGCAAAGTACTTCCTTGTCAATTAAAATACTTTCCTTCATGTAAGTACAACTTATAAGATACTGTCTTCATGAAGTCTTCCCCAAGTTCTTCACCTTTTAGAAATTCTCTGTGACTCTATAGCCCTGATACATTTTAAAGCTCTCTAACCATAATTGGTTTTCTTTATTTTTTCAATCTATGTCCTCCCCACCATTCTGAAGATTTATTTTTTCGTGACATCAATACTAGAATATTAAAAATACAAATATATCCTATATATAAAAAATAAAACATGGCCTTAGGGACCATCGACTTCACAGACAGTCCACTGTTGGTTGTCTTTTTATACTAATTGATGTGGTGATATCTCTGGCAAGGCTGAAGTCTGACATCTTCATCATGTTGTCCTTTGTCACCAGCACTTCCCTGGTGGCCAGATCTTGGTGTATGCACTTCTTGGAGGCAAAGTACTCCATGCCTCAGGCTACCTGATATCACAGGATACCAGGTCCTTGGAGGAGAGTTGCTCTGCTGCATTGTGGCTGATATTGTAACAGTACTCCAGGTCAGGAGGCCTCTGGGCCTGCAGGTACTCATGTATGTTGTCTTTGGAGGCATACTCCATTATAATGTACAAAGGACCGTCCTGTGTGCAGGACCCAGCAGATTGATGGTGTCCTTGTGCTTTCCAATCATCTTCATCATCTCCATTTCTGAGATTAGGTTGGACAGGTCTTTCTCTGTTGCATCTGACTTCAACATCTTCACAGACACTTTAGTCAAATGGTTGGATTTGTCTTTGTCCAGCCCAATGGCCTCCTCTAACACCACCTGCCCAAAGTAGGCCTGTCTTAGGGGTCTGCCTAAACTGCCTACAACCAGCCTGTCTCAAGGCAGTTATGAACTCTAGATTATCCTCAAAAACATTAAACCACAAGCTAAAAATTCTCTTCACTAGGTCTCTGTCACAGGTCTAATTTTCTTATCTTTCATCATTTATCTTTTTCCTAATTCTTATTTTCAGTATAGTTTATTTTGCTTCCAGGTGTTTCCCCTGTTTTCTGTATGCTGTTTCATAGGGAAGAATTATCCTGTCATAAAATTATTTCTTGAGAATTCATTACATCTCTCAGTTAAAATGGGTTCTTTTATGGTATTTATTCATTTGAGTTTTCTCAAAATGGGAAGAATTTTCAAAATGGTGTTTTCCTCAAGGTTCAGAGTATGTCTTAGCCTCATCTTTACTCTTTTTGAAATTCACTTTTCAAATTCTTGTCCCTCTTTTTATCTTTTTAAATTAAAATGTTTTATTTTTACTATTTTTTTTATTTGAGTATAGTTGATATTCAGTGTTACATTGGTTTCAGGTTTTCAATATCTCCATACATTATTCTATGATCACTACAAATATAGCCACCATCTGTCACCATATAACACTATTATAATATTATTGACTATATTTTCTACACTGTCCCATATCTCTTTTTAAAATCTCTGATTTTTATGTTTTCTGTTATTCCAATTTTCGACCATCATTTTACTTGGTTACTTTAACAAAATATGCCTGATTACACACTCTTCGCTGAAAACCATTGGATTTATAGTCGTCGTCTTCTTCTTCTTCTTCTTCTTCTTCTTCTTCTTCTTCTTCTTTTTAAATTAACATATAATGTATTATTAGCCCCAGGGGTACAGGTCTGTGAATCGCCAGGTTTACACACTTTACAGCACTCACCACAGCACATACCCTCCCCAATGTTCATAACCCCACCACCCTCTCCCTACCCTCCCCATCCCCCCGGCAACTCTCAGTTTTTTTTTTTGTGAGATTAAGAGTCTCTTATGGTTTGTCTCCCTCCAGAACCCATCTTGTTTCATTTACTCTTTTCCTTTCCCCCAAACCCCTACATTGCACCTCCATTTCCTCATATCAGGGAGATCATATGATAGTGTCTTTCTCTGATGGACTTATTTTGCTAAGCATAATACCCTCTAGTTCCATCCATGTCATCGCAAATGGCAAGAATTCATTTCTTTTGATGGCTGCATAGTATTCCATTATATATATATATATATATACCATTCATTTGTTTATGGACATCTAGGTTCTTTCCTTCCATAGTTTGGCTATTGTGGACATTGCTGCTATAAACATTCGGTGCACGTGCCCCTTTAGATCATATAGTAGTCTTCTTTACCTCTATCAGAACCCCAGGAAACTTTATTTATTTATTTACTCACATAAACAGATGATCCAACACGACGTTTTTTGATGTTCAAATGTATTATAATGTCTTACCGCTTATCACTATGCTTACTGTTCTCTTTCACTGTCTGAATAAATCCTCATCATCATTATGCCATTTAATCAGAAAGAACATTTGAACTCAGAGTTCTCTCCATATCAGGGAATGAAGACTCCACCCTTCTGTTTGTACAGGTAAAATAAATGTTGATATTGTCTGTCCGGCACATACCCCATCCTGTTCACCAGAATATTCACCATCAAAATATACACAAAATAAAACCATACCTCACCACTTCTATAACCACCCAGCATGCTAAAATCACCATCATATGTTCCTGAATTATTGACTTGATTTATAACCCCACTTCCACACATACTGCACTCCTTTCTCCCTGAAAATTTATTTTGGTACAGCAACTTAACCTAAAAATCAAGTCAGATGATTTTATTCTGCTGTTGAAAATCTTTTGGTATCTTCCCCTCTCACATTAAATAAAAACTGAAGGCATTTCAGTGTACTAGAAAGTCATACATCAATACTTTCTTCCTCTCTCCACCACTATGAACTCCTCATTGGCCTCCTTGCGTTTTCTCAAAAGTAACAGACAAGCTGTTCACATAAAGTCTATATACTTACTTACTCTGCCTAGAGCAATCTTTTTCTTTAATATTTGTATAACACCCTCCTTCACTTCCTGGGTCTTTGTGCAAAGAACATCTCATAAATGAGATATAACCACTCAACACAAAATAAAATTAACTTTCATCCCAGCATTCTCCAATGGCTTTTGCCTTTCCTGTATTTCTTTGTAACACTTATCACCATCAACCATCAATCATTATTCTATTACTGGTTTATTTTCTTATTTGAGACAGAGAGAGAGAGAATTGGGAGGGGGCGCAGAGGAAGAAGAAAACACCCCACTGCCTAGAAAGCCTGCTGGGGAGTTACATCCCACGACCCTGAGATCATGACCCAAGCCAAATGCAGTCACTCAATGGACTGAGCCACCGAGGTGCCCCTCTATTATTGGTTTATTTCACTATTATATTTCAAAAGAATGTAAGCTCTTTGTGGTCAGGTATTTTATATGTTTTATTAATTGAAGTATTTTTAGAAAGGTAGCTGGCAGATTATAAGGGCTCACTAAACTGTATTTTGTTGTTATTATTGGGCTCCTTTATGGGCTTTACCTCTTATGCTAGAAGTCTATCCTTCAGATGTAAGCAATGAGAATAGAGCCCTGCTGCCTGTTCAAATGAGTAAAAAGCCTGTATTAAGTGGATATTTTAAAAGCTAAATGAATGGCTTAATAGTTGTATATAGGGGGAAAGGGAACATATTTTCCACAGTTTAGAAGTGGAGTTCTTTTATAGAGAGAGTTCTTGTACAAGCCTACACTATTGTACGATAATGCGCAGTTGTACATTAAAATTATACAAACACTTTGGCAATTTATATCCTTTTTTTTGTAATTCATGACTGGATCATTTAATTCCTTAGGAGCATTATAGCATTTCAACTTTTCATGTTCAATAAACTTATTGGGGTTGCTACCTTTTTTATTCAAATGGAGAAATAGTCATGATTTAATCTAAATAAAGTGTTATTGACTGTGTTGTTTTCTAGGAATGAGTCACACACGCTAGTTTAAAAGTTTTGTTAAATTCCCAAGTCTGTCACCGATAAAAGCCTTTCGTAGATTAGTAACTTGATACAAAACAGAAAAGTTATGTAACACTCAATTGTTATACTATCTATGTTTCCATCTTGCATTGTAATAACACCCATCTTAACTTTATTTAAGACAAATCATTGCCAGTTGGCTTTCTGGCATTGATTGCATGATATGAAATCTAGTATAACTAAAAGTTTTTGGTTTTAGTAGCATATAAATCAATTTAGAGAAATATATGTATTTGAATATAAGATAAAGTTTTAAATTATTTGGCAACTGTAAACTAACTATTTTTTGGTAAATTTTTATTTTCTAAAATTTCATTGAAATCTTTTGCAATAAGAAACAAGTTACAAAAATTAAGATTTATTTACCCCAATTCAAAATTATTAGGAATATAATCATAGAGGTTGAAGTATTTAAAATATTGAACCCAAAATATTTTATTAGGTAAATTCATGAATGCTGAGCATTCACTGTTAAAATACACTAATACTATTGATAGACTGGTAGAAGCCTAAAATCAAATATTTATTAAATATTTATACCCATATCTTTTAATGGCTTGGTAATTCATTTCTCTAGCATTAAATAATATTCCATTGTTTGTATGTACTACACTTTATTTGACCTTTCACTTATGGAAGGATATCTTGGTTGTTTCCAAGCTTTTGTCAGTTATGAATAAAACTACTATAGACATCTTTGTGGTATAGTTTTCATCTTCTTTGGATAAATACCAAGAACTGCTACTGCTAAATCATCTGGCAAGAATATGTTTAGTTTTGTAAGAAACTGCCAAGTTGTTTTCTATTCTTTATTCTCAATATATATAGAAGAACATTCCTGTTGCTCCACATCCTCACCAACTTTTAGTGTTCTGTTGTCAGTGTTCTGGATTCTGGGTATGTACTGGTGTCTCCTTTTTGTTTTAATTTGCATTTTCCTGATGACATATGATGTGAGGCATCTTTTTATATGCTTATTTGCCATCTATAATATTTTCTTTTGTGAGGTATCTGCTAAGAACTTTGGCTCATTTTTAATCAGGTTTTTTCCCCCATTGTTGAGTTTTAAGGGGTCATTGTGTATTTTTCATTAACAGTCCTTTGCCAGATGTGTATTTTGCAAATTTTTTCTCATAGTCTGTGCTTTGCCTTTTCATTCTCTTGGCATTGTGTTTCACAGAGTAGACATTTTAAAATTCAGTGCTTGTGCTTTTGTAGCTAAAGTTATTTCCAAAACCAAGGTCATTTAAATTTTCTTCTATATTACCTTCTACATGTTTCATGTTTAGGTTTATAATCCAATCTGAGTTAATTTTTGTGAAGAGTGTATGATATCTGCCTGGATTTATTTTATTTTATTATTTTATTTTATTTTTATTTTATTTTATATTTTTACCTTTAGCTTCACCATTACTCCAGAACCATTTGTTTAAAAGATTGTATTTTGCTCTCTTGTATTGCTTTTTTTATATTTAATATAAAATATAATTGATAATATATATTCTGTTCCTTTAATCTAGTCTTTCTGTGGAATTACAATATCTTGCTTACAATTATCATTATAGTAAACTTTTTTTGAAGATTTTATTTATTTATTTGACAGAGAGAGAGAGATCACAAATAGGCAGAGAGACAGACAGAGAGAGAGATGAGGAGAAGCAGGATCCCCGCTGAGCAGAGAGCCCAATGCAGGACTCGATCCCAGGCCCCTGGGATCATGACCTGAGCCAAAGGCAGAGGCTTAACCCACTGAGCCACCCAGGCGCCCCATTGTTATGGTAAACTTTGAAGTCAGTCCTCAGACTTTGTTCTCCTTCAACACTATGTTGACTATTGTGAGTCTTTGCCTCTCCACATAAACCTTAAAATAAGTTTGTTAATATTAAAAAAAAGAACTTGCTAGAATGCATTAATTTTATAGATAAACTTGGAAACCAGTGACCTCTTGAGCTTAGCAGGAAATAGACCATGGACATCAATTGTCACAGTGGTGCCTCTGGCAGAGCCTATTGCAAATCCCTAGGCAAAATGAGACCTCAAGGATCCGAGAGAATGTCTAAGAAGTACTTGATACATACCTTGGGTATAGTTTATTGAAGTGTCCACCTGTCTGAAAGCTGGGGAATCTAGATAAGGGAGGGAAAATTAGTTATGATAAAACATATCAACAAACATAAATAAATTTTTTAAAACTAATTGTCATGGCTCATATACAATATGACCAACAGAGGGACCATCAGAAGGAAAGCATCAGTTATGTTTATTGTAGTTTTTTATTCAAAATAAAGCAATGAGAGGGGAAGATACAATGAGAAAAGTACCATTTTTTAAGTGGTAAACTTCTTACAACATGGAATAAGTTTTATATTCTAAGAAGTATATTGAAAAGTAAAACATTAAAAAATAAAATTTTAATTTAAAAAAATTATGTAATTTTAAAAAAAGGTTAAAAATAGCAGAACCATTTTTCTTATAACTGGAAAATACATTGTATATATATCTATCAAAAATAACTTGTCATTGGGGCGCCTGGGTGGCTCAGTGGGTTAAAGCCTCTGCCTTCGGCTCAGGTCATTATCCCAGGATCCTGGGATCAAGTCCCACATCGGGCTCTCAGCTCAGCAGGGAACCTCTCTCTCTGCCTTACTCTGCCTACTTGTGAACTCTGTCAAATAAATAAAAAAAATCTGTTATAAAAAATAAAAATAATAACTTGTCATGTCTGGAATCAGGAGCATAGGGAAAAAAATAATATCTGAGGACAATACTTCTGCCATGTTTTGTGCCTTGTTAATATTTTTAAACAGTCAGGCAACTTTTAGCTTTATTGAAATACCTGCTAAGATACCAGCAGTGCCTTTTGGAGCCCTATGACTATAAAAATTAATTGCAAATATTCAAAATGTTTACTATGGTGTCACTATTTAGGGCCACCACCAAGTATGTTTCAGAAGTAAGCATAACTGTTACTCTTCCGTAAGGCAAAAGGGCATGTTTTCAGGAGTTCCATCTGCTGTACCAGGAGGTGAATCAGGTAATGATTTCTGTCTATAAAATAATTCACTTTTCAATCTAACATTCCTCATTCCACATTATAATAATAAAAACTAGGAGGAGATTAAAACAAACAACTACAAGTAAAACAACCAGCTTTTCCTTCAGTGGAAAAGTAAATATAACCTTATGAGTAGCCTGAAATTTATTTTTAAATATTTTTAAGATAAACGTTTTTGTTAGAAAACCATATATTTTATATTACTAAGAAATAACAAGCGAAGTTTTATTAACTTCTAAAAAGTCTAGTTACTTTTATTTATCTATTAACTCATCTCTTTATGAAATAGAACATGAACACACCTATTGTATCTACCCAAGTTTCTATGCTTTGGTTATTTTATGTTTGCTATTTCCTTGCTTAATTTTTACAATATTTGATAATAATAGTATCTTTAAGTCCATCTATGGTTTCACAGAATTTGTTTGAACTTCATAAAAATGTACCATACTTTTTGCACTGTCCTTGTTTTACTTCTCTATTAACTTTCCAAGATTTATTCACTTTAGAGTGTGTAGCTATCATTTATTTTTATTCCTCCATAATGCTATGGTTACAAACTTGTATTTATCTGTACTTTTAAGAATATCTTAATTATATACCATTTCTCATCTCACTTAACACTCATGCTACTTCTGCACTTATTAGATATTATGTAACTGAAAACCACAATTCAGCAACAATATAACACCATTTTTCAAAATTAAATGGCTTACCAGAATTCTTTAATTCTATCCTTTATTTGTATTAGATGACCCTTTATTCTGATATTTGGTATTGTTCATATGGAGGAAAGCTTATAAGTTGATATTCCATAAATAGAAGGATTTATTATGATTGATTAATTATTTTCATTTAGAATGCATAGAATATGGTTGATTTAATATTTCTATCTTACTCTCTACCTGGAACATAGTGCTATCTATGTAATAGCCACTAAAATATTAAGTTAATTACCTATACTTTAAACTGCATATTAATAAGAATAACATACAGAACTCTTCTCAGATTGGGACACCTGGGTGGCTCAGTCAGTTAAACGCCTGAGCCTTTAGCTCAGGTCATGATCTTAGGGTCCTGGGACTGAGTTCTGCAACAGATTCCCTGCTTAGCCAGGAGTTTGCTTCTCCCTCACCCTGCTGCTCCCCCTGCTTGTGCTCTCTCTCACTCTCTCTCTTACAAATAAATAAAATTTAAAAAATAAATTCTTCTCAGATAGCTAATGTAGAATATTGACTTTGTATTCATCAAAGGGAAAGTGCCATATAATAATAAAATTCAGACTACTTCAAATTCACTTTTTAACCAGTAAGAAAGTACTGGCAACAAGCCAAAAATGTCTTCAATGAATTAAAGAAATAGATTGATTTTCAATATCTTAATGTTTCCAAAATAAATTGCAAGATTTTTATACTAGATATCAGTGTAAATATATTCATTATACAAGAATATATTAAAAATAAACCTGAGAAAACTACTTGACATATATGATGACAAAAAAGCGTTTGACAAAGTCAGTTTGGGTAAAACTTGCAACAGCTACCACCTGAAATTCTTGTTCTATAATTTAATTATTTTAATTTACAAAAATACAAAAATAATATATCAGAGTAAGTATATTGATAGCTTTGAAGGTATGCTCTGGTTGTGCACTGTTTACTATTTAAAGGGGAATCAAATATGTGATGCTTATGGTGTGACTATATTAAAATTCAACAAGTTCAGAAGCATACAACGAATAGAATAAAGACAAAAGATGACCCTTACTTATTCTAAAGATAGACAATGGTATATATGTGCTAGTTGGGGAGAGAATCCAGTCAGTAGACGGAGGATGTGGTAGTGGAAAAAAAAAAAGGACACAACGTTTTGGTTGAAACTTTAGCACTATATTTAACAAAGTGAAATTGTGTGTTAATAGCCTTGAATAAAATCCAAAAAATATTTTCAATTCATTGAAGATTATTTAGGAAAAACTTGAAAAATACAACTTGATAAGGATTCCAATAAGATTCATAAGCAATACAAGTTTCAGAATTTTCAGTATATTTTTCCTAAAAAGCCATTTGATTTAAATTAAAAAGAATTCTATTTTCCTGCCACTTAAATAAGAGGAAATTATTGGGTTTTGTAATAAGTCAATAAAATAAATTAACATACCTTTAGAAAACAGACATGCACACTAATTTAAAAATAATAGTGCTTAATCTGCTCAGCAAACATTTGCAAAATTCCTTGCCGACAGCTAGCTCTGGAGTTCTGCTAGGTGAGTAAGGCCAAGTATGTTACTGCTCAGAGTACTGACACAAAGCAATTGTCCCCTTCACATCCATTTTTTGCTGTTGATATGTCATGCTATGTTGTTTAGAGATACATAGATGGCCCTACATGAAGGCCTTTTTTTGTGTGTATATGGGTGACTGTGATTTAACTTTCAAATAAGATGGCTCCTGATTTACAATGATTCAACTTATGATATATTTTGCAATGATGTGAAAGTGAAAGGGATTCAGTAGAAACTGTACTTTGAATTTTTAATTTAGGTCTTTTTATGGGCCAGTGACATGTGGTATGGTGCTGTCTTGTGATGCTGGGCAGGGGCAGTGAGCCACAGCTCCCAGTCAGCTAGAAGATTACAGGGGTGAACACCTGATATACTTACAACCATTCTATATATAACCACTCTTCTTTTTTTTAGTGTAATATTTAATAAATTGCATGTGATATTTGATACCTTGTTATAAAATAAGCTTTGCTTAAGATGATTTTGTCCAAATGCAGGCAAATGTAAGTGTTCTGAGTATGTCAAATAAGGTTAAGGTAAGCTATGATATTTGATAGTTTAGGGGTATTAAATGCATTTTCAATTTTTTATGTGTTTCTCTGTACATAGCCCCCTTGTAAGCTGAGGAACATCTCTATATGAATATGTAGCCTTGGTATGGCTTACATATTATTGGCATGAAACATCTAGAACAGTACGTGTGCCATATAATTGTCTACAACATCAAACAAGTTTCTTGAAAACTTGTGCCAAAGGGGTTATATCTTTAAGGATTCTTATTTCAGAAGGGTTCTCTTTTCAGAAGTTAAGTGAAAATCTGACCCAACTAAACATTTTTCCATTTTCCTTAGTGAGCAAAGAGAGCTAAAATCTATCTGCCATTTTCAACACTGTACTCAACGATTGTAATTCTAATTTAAGAACAGTTTATTTATATCAAAACCACATGTTGGCCTAATCTTATACAATATTGGATACTTGGATACTTGGATAATTTTATTTGTTGAGTCTATATGGTACTACGGACATTCATCTTTTTTTACCTCATTTCTTCATGTATGTCTATACTTTTGAAAATATATGCATCATAGTTCCATTGTAAAATGTCTATGCTATCAAAATGTGCTATGCTATCAAAATGGTAATAAGAACATACAAATGACCTGATGTAATGAACTGGACCAGATTGCCAGATATCACATTTCATACCAGAAAGATGCAGTGGTAAGTTTTAAAATGGCCATCTATACTTTGACTGAATTATAACTCATTTAACTTCTTTCGTTGTGTACAGTATTATACATTAGTCAGTGTTATAGTAAATAAGTACTTTGGACAGATGTAAATATGCTGTAATAAAAAATGTTTTTCTTCTTTCTTTTAGTCCTTTTAACTTGTAAAACTAGCCACAAATACCATGCCTCCCACAAAATAATTTGCAATCCAAATTTATCTCTAAATGAATTTATTGCACAGAAAAAAATATATATATACACATTTACAGCAGACATGTTCAAAAATAGTTACACAACAGCAGGGCCCTAAATGTAAGTAGTATAGTTGTTTTGTTTTGTTTTTTTCTTAAAAAAAAAGAGGTTATATGAAATATTGGAATTTTATTTCCAGGCCTAGTATTTCAAGACAGTTAACTAGACTTACGGGGTCAACAGCCTCTTGTTGGCAGTATGATTTTATTGGCTCCATGGAATAACAGCAAGAATTTACTATTGCTTCTTTCTTTTATGACACACACAGAAAAAAAAAATTGACACATTTACTCAAGACCAACCAGAATCATTTTAACCTATCAAAATTGATGGGAGGCCTTCACTGCCAAAGTCACTGCTAGCTTTTCACAATTCATTGCAGACAATCTGCTACTCCCATTATGATAAAGGAGAGAAGAGTCATAATCAGGGAAGAAAGCTAGATTAATACTTGTAATTATCATTGAATTATTCAGCCTGCTCTAGGATTATTATTATTAGTGTCATTTGATAATTTTCTCTCATTTTATTAAACACAACTGTGAGTAATTACCCTAACTAATATTTCTCTGTATTGGCTGACTAGCTAGCAAACATTCATAAAAATATCCATTAGCCACACATATAAAATGCTGCATTATGATGCTGTTGAATCAGAACATACCACTACCTGATCCTGTAGCTCTTTGAGGATTGGCAAATCAACTAATTATATGTTTCTTGGATTCTTCCCATACAATTAGAAAATTTATAATAGAGTCCATGAACATTATTAGTTTTACCATTTTAAACCAGCAATCACACTTTGATTTTTACAACAAAAGCAGAAATATAAACACACACATTTGGATCAGTTTTCTGTTATTCTGTCCGGACTTCAAAATCCTATTCCTCAAGATAATGCACACCAAAGTTCTGGATTAAACAAGAAATTAGATGGCACCTGAACACTTGGTTTAATATTCTCAAAGGACTATGTAACTTATTTCTTACATTATGACATTGTTTTACAAATATCCACACTTTTATAATGTTAATATTTTAATCATGATTAAAAATCAAACATAAAAATTTCTACTTTTTGCTTTTGCCCCCTCCATTTGGAACTTATTTACAGCCTGATAATTCAAAGGTCCCTATGTTTATGAAAATCTGGACAGAATTAGCTCTAAGATCCCATTCAGAACTTGATATTAAAATAAGTCTTTTGGCTCCATTTATCCTGAGAGCAAAGAGTAGGACAAAGGATTTGAGTACTGTTAGTTTATCTGGGAGATTATCCAAGGTAGAAAAGAATGGGAAAGTGAGACAGTGAAGAAGCAACTTGTCAAAAAGGTACATTGTTGATATAATTGTCGTGGATAGAAAATGAAGGCTTGCTTTTACTGAAAGTTCCTGAGAAACTTCTTTAAGTTGTCCTCATGAAAACCTGAAAATTGACAATTTTATCTATGGTTCTTATTTCCACTTCACTGAAAGCTGTCCTCAGAGGACATTAACTCTCCTACACTTATGTGTTGTGTTGGAGACATAGAACATGAGATGCTATCAGTGTTAAGTAACTGTGATTTCCCATGGAACTATCCACCACAGGTGTGGCTATAATCAGGTGTTGGGCCTTGATATCAGAGGTATTTGCGGCAGTATCATTTTAGGTTAATCACTATATCTGAAATTTCCAAAAATTTCAACTGATGAAACTTTGATTATAAATCTATAAATATATCAATAAATCTACTGTATTCAAATTATTTTCATAGAAATTTACAGAAAAGCATCAATTGATTAATATTTAAATGTTACAAAATACTGAACTGAAAGAATTTGGTCATACAACAACGTGTAAGAAGTAGAACTTAGGTTTAGGTTAGAACTCAGGATGCATTTGAGACTCAGTTAAGAAATTGAATGGAGTTGCGCCTGGGTGGCTCAGTGGGTTAAGCCGCTGTCTTCCGCTCAGGTCATGATCCCAAGGTCCTGGGATCGAGCCCCAAATCAGGCTCTCTGCTCAGCTGGGAGCCTGCTTCCTCCTCTCTCTCTGCCTGCCTCTCTGCCTGCTTGTCATCTCTCTCTGTCAAATAATAAAAAAAAATCTTAAAAAAAAAGAAATTGAATGGATGTCTGACTATCTTATAGGTTTACTAAAAATCAGTGACTTTGTGTTCACGTGTGGCTATGCAGGAATTTTTAACTTTCTCTAAGAAGTTATTAGATTTGATTATATAATGGCAGTAAAGGATGGGGAAAAGCAAAGTACAAACCCCATAAAGACAAAGACACAGAGTATGAGAAACGAGTAACAGATAAGATGAATCAATGCATTTGAGGAAAATGGGAATTGAAATACACAATGATTGTTGATTTTTTTAGATGGAGAAAACAAAACTAGCTTGCAAGAAGGAAATAACAGAAGACATGTTGTGATGTGATACAGAATCCTGGAAAAGGCAGTAACGTGGAATAAAGGAGTAGGGAGAGCGTATCAGGTAATTTGGATAGGAAGGAGTTAGGAAATAATTGCTTGATAGATTTTATATGGCCCACTTAAATGCACAGATTTCTCTTCTTTAATTTATATGGAGAACAGGGTGTCCTTTCTCTTCCCTTTCAGAGCACCAGAGGTGTACTCTTTCAGACTGAAAACCTGAAAAGCTCAGGACTCAGTTGCTTAAGCACAACTGAGAGAACATATTTCAATTAAGATTTACATTTTGCTATATGTAGTAGACTGTCAAAAGTGGTTTAACCATATTTTTTCATTTAACAAGAAGACTACAGAGAGTGTTTTTTGGTGTTGGTTCAGAGTCTTAAGAAAGTCACGTGAACTATATTAGAGGTTTTCATGGCTTTTTATTCACTGTCGCAAAAATTGCTGTTGGAGTTCTCACTATTAAGCCCACATTTCTGGCAGAAAGATAGAGGTAAAAGAGAATGATATCTTGTAAGACTGATACTTTATCATATGGTTACAATGTAACTAGAAAAGAGACAAATATTTGATGTTGTTTTAAGTTTCCTTGTTGTCAATCCTTCAGTGCTTTCTGATATTAAAGGAAAAAGTAGATGGATATTGACCTGGCAACTATCAACACCTGTCAGTCTCTCTTGGATAACCAATATCTCTATAATCTCTTCTTCCCGGTTAAAAAAAAAATATATATATATATATATATATATATATATATTCATAACCCACACTGTGCCATCTCAAGTTACTTCACCAAGATAAATTTACAATGATCTTCAGACATTCCAAGCGGACAGATATCCTTCCTTATGATATCATGTCTTATAAGATAGATAATTGGCTTGCTACCAATATACCCAGATGTGACTGGGGAAGAGACAGGAAAAAAATAATAATATTTTACATTCCTTGGGTTGACCCTGTTTACACATATGCATTACTATTAGAAAAGGTTGGTTTGGGACATTGGAATGAATTTACTTAATGGATCTGTATGTAACTGGGTTGGAGGAGATTTTTAAATTCTACAAAAATTATTAGAATTCTACCTTATTCTCTTTTGTTAATTTTCACATGTTAACAAAGCCAACGTTTTTGTCTAGCAGACAAGATCTTAAATCCTAACAAAACTCAATTTTTTTCCTTTTTTTTTTTTTAAGTTTGAGAGCCTCATGTTCTCTCATGCTGCTTTAAATACAATTCAAAAAAAGGAGCTAAATGGGGCAGTAAGACCAGACTTTTTATTTTATTTTATTTATCTTATTTTTAATTAAAAAATTAAAGATTGTATTTATTTATTCGAGAGAGAGAGAGCATGAGTGGGGCAGGGGGAGGTAGCTGCAGAGAGAGACTGAGAAGTATACTCCCTATTGAGCAGGAAGCCCGATATGGGGCTTGATCCCAGGATCCTGACTGAGATCATGACCAGAGACAAAGGCAGGTACATGTGCAAAATCCCTTTTTTCTGGGAAACAATACTTTACAAGAGATGTTTGAAAAAGTACTAGGGAATCAACTTTAATCGGAGATACAAAAATTTAATTGACTTTTGTAAAGCTACGGGGATCCAAATGATGGGAATCCCAGCCCGTTTAGGTTGTGGACCACAGAGTATTCTCTGTAATATTTTATTTTCTTCCATGTCTACTAACTCCAGTCCAAGTTCACTGATCTCTTTTTAGATAGTGCAAAACATGGCAAATAATACCAAACAAGTGCCCAATATTCTACATTTATTATATCATTTCTAACATATAGAAGTGTGTTATCAAGGCTGGTTATGTGAACGAACATAGTTATGCTAAAGTGTGTTTTGTTCTCCAAGAAATTAAATGCATGATTATCACACAATTATAAAATACTTGTGTCAAGAATTTTTATTCAAAAATTAATAAGAGAAGCAGATGTTAAAACTAGTTCACATGGTAATTTGGGATATAAGCAGAGTTGTGCAGCAGAAGTGCTCTGGGCCCATAATTTGGGTTATAGAATTTATATGTTTTCTAATGAAATATCATTAACTTGCATTATTGTTAACAAGAATCTTGTGCATTACCATCAGTTTTCTACATTATAACCTCTTGCTCTACAGTTTGTAAATAACTTTGTCAATAGCAAGCTAATAAACGGTGTGACTCCAATGGATTGAGATAATCTCCAGAGTTTCTGCTACATAATGCCCAGGACTCCATTGAAAGGACACCTAAGAATTAATTTAGCCCAAAAATTTGATCATTTATTTCACTGTCCTTACCTATTTTCCAAACCTAGTCCTTTTGCTTCAACTTTCAGTCTATGGACAACCCTGTATCTGATTGATTGTTAATTCTGGGGATGTTTTGTAGATTAATTTGCTTGCCAGAGGTGGTTTCTCTAATTGATGCCTAAGAACCCTAATTAGTTAAGAATACTTGTTTTTAACATTTTCATTGCTATTTATTATTATTATTATTATTATTATTATTGCTAATATCTCTATTATAAATAATTCACAAGGGCATCTATCTGACAAAAGACAAAGAGCTGGCTACTAGTAGAAAAAGTACATTTGACTCTGTCAGTGAAAATGGTAAAGGCATTTGAGATTATAAGGCAAAGCACTGGAATTATGTGTTAAAACTTTAAATATTATAGACACATTTACTTAATTTCTAATACAGTTGTTGCTTATAATTAAATAAGATGTTTTCCATGAACCACACATTACAGCAAATATATTGTTAATACAGATTAAATTTTCATCAAAAGGGATGCCTGGGTGGCTCAGTTGCTTAAGCAGCTGCCTTTGGCTCAGGTCATGATCCCAGCGTCCTGGGATCAAGTCCCGCATCGGGCTCTTTGCTCGACCGGGAGCCTGCTTCTCCCTCTGCCTCTGCCTGCCATTCTGTCTGCCTGTGCTTGCTCTCTCGCCCACTCTCTCTGATAAATAAATTAAATCTTAAAATAAATAAATAAATAAATAAATAAATAAATAAATAAATAATTTCTCATCAAAAAATTGTAAGTGTATTTTATTGTAGGATAATGATCAGCATTTTGCAGATGAGAAAAGTGAAATTTAGAAAAGTATGTCTCTTCAAATTCCTCATACAATATCTGGCCTAGATAGAAGGATATACTATCACAATTGAGGACGATAATTGAGATTACTTAAAATGATAAACTTTACTGTTTAGGGTTTTTTAAAAAGTTTGCCACAGATTCAGATTCTTTTAAAATATGTATCTATTTTGTGTAAAGAGAATGCACTGAGAAGTAAAAAGAAAGTGATATATCACTGCTACCAACTAATGGCTATACTAAAATCAACTTATTTATGAACAATGAAACAGCGTGCAATATTTAAATCAATTTAAATAAATTTCTATTTATTTTATATATTTATAAATTTAAATAAATTCCTATTTATTTATTATTAAAGAAATTCCTCTAACAAACACTATGTTTTGAATGTTGCTAGCAGAAAAGTGTTGTACTACATGGAAGTAATCAGAAAATTTGATCTAAAATTCTGCTTTCAAGGGCACCTGGGTGGCTCAGTGGGTTAAAATTCTGCTTTCAAGAAGCTATATCAAGGCTGGTTCTGTGAATGAACATAGTTATGCTAAAGTGTGTTTTGTTCTCCAAGAAATTAAATGCATGATTATCACACAATTATAAAATACTTGTGTCAAGAATTTTTATTCAAAAATTAATAAGAGAAGCAGATGTTAAAACTAGTTCACATGGTAATTTGGGATATAAGCAGAGTTGTGCAGCAGAAGTGCTCTGGGCCCATAATTTGGGTTATAGAATTTATGTTTTCTAATGAAATATCATTAACTTGCATTATTGTTAACAAGAATCTTGTGCATTACCATCAGTTTTCTACATTATAACCTCTTGCTCTACAGTTTGTAAATAACTTTGTCAATAGCAAGCTAATAAACGGTGTGACTCCAATGGATTGAGATAATCTCCAGAGTTTCTGCTACATAATGTCCAGGACTCCATTGAAAGGACACCTAAGAATTAATTTAGCCCAAAAATTTGATCATTTATTTCACTGTCCTTACCTATTTTCCAAACCTAGTCCTTTTGCTTCAACTTTCAGTCTATGGACAACCCTGTATCTGATTGATTGTTAATTCTGGGGATGTTTTGTAGATTAATTTGCTTGCCAGAGGTGGTTCCTCTAATTGATGCCTAAGAACCCTAATTAGTTAAGAATACTTGTTTTTAACATTTCCATTGCTATTTATTATTATTATTATTGCTAATATCTCTATTATAAATAATTCACAAGGGCATCTATCTGACAAAAGACAAAGAGCTGGCTACTAGTAGAAAAAGTACATTTGATTCTGTCAGTGAAAATGGTAAAGGCATTTGAGAAAATAAGGCAAGGCACTGGAATTATGTGTTAAAACTTTAAATATTATAGACACATTTACTTAATTACTAATACAGTTGTTGCTTATAATTAAATAAGATGTTTTCCATGAACCACGCATTACAGCAAATATATTGTTTATACAGATTAAATTTTCATCAAAAGGGATGCCTGGGTGGCTCAGTTGCTTAAGCAGCTGCCTTTGGCTCAGGTCATGATCCCAGCGTCCTGGGATCAAGTCCCGCATCGGGCTCTTTGCTCGACCGGGAGCCTGCTTCTCCCTCTGCCTCTGTCTGCCATTCTGTCTGCCTGTGCTTGCTCTCTCGCCCACTCTCTCTGATAAATAAATCAAATCTTAAAATAAATAAATAAATAAATAAATAAATAAATTCTCATCAAAAAGTTGTAAGTGTATTTTATTGTAGGATCATGATCAGCATTTTGCAGATGAGAAAAATGAAATTTAGAAATGTCTCTTCAAATTCCTCATACAATATCTGGCCTAGATAGAAGGATATACTATCACAATTGAGGAAGATAATTGAGATTCCTTAAAATGATAAACTTTACTGTTTACGGTTTTTTAAAAGTTTGCCACAGATTCAGACTCTTTTAAAATATGTATCTATTTTGTGTAAAGAGAATGCACTGAGAAGTAAAAAGAAAGTGATATATCACTGCTACCAACTAATGGCTATACTATCATCACATTATTTATGAACAATGAAACAGTGTGCAATATTTAAATCAATTTAAATAAATTCCTATTTATTTTATATATTTATAAATTTAAATAAATTCTTATTTATTTATTACTAAAGAAATTCCTCTAACAAACAGTATGTGTTGAAGGTTGCTAGCAGAAAAGTGTTGTACTTCATGGAAGTAATCAGAAAATACAATCTAAAATTCTGCTTTCAAGGGCACCTGGGTGGCTCAGTGGGTTAAAATCCTGCTTTCAAGAAGCTATAACAGTAAGTACTGAGCATTAGCTATTATATGCTATGGATGAATAACTGAAATCTACATTTGAAACTAATGGTACACTATATGTTAACTAATTGAATTTTAAAAAGTTAGTAAAAAAATGCCACTTTTTTATAAAACAATATTGCCAACAGGCTCTTTTGCTTTAAAATACTCACTTTGTAATGAGAGTCATTACTTTTGTCTAGCCAATTCTTACATCACTGTTTATCCCTACCCTGCTTTATCCCTTCCCAGTATCAATAAAGGCTCACTTGGGTTACCTAGAAGCCATGAGAAAGCTTGTAATAGATCTGGCTGGCTTTCACCAGCAATTTGACCACCATGTGCACAGGGAAGTCTATTGATAAAGGCTTTATTGCAATAAATTGCAAATACATGGATGATTTTGATTTCTCTTTCTTGAGGTCTTGTTTCATGATAATAAATTTAGGGTGGCTTATTGGAATGGATGTTATTAACATATTTTCATAGTTGTAAGTACATGGAATTGTAAAATACATTAATGAATGTGGCATTACTGACAACTGTCCTCATTTTGAAATCAAATTACAGTGTACTGATCTGAGGAGGGAAAGCAGATTTGGGATTATGAGTGAACTAATTTAAAAAAGTCTTAGGGTTATGATCAGACTATTGGGTAATTCAGTAGAAAAAATGTCAACTGATTGAGATTCTGTGTTCCCTGATTTCAGAGAGAAGTTAAGATAAATAAGTAACACGAGGAGACTAGGAAGCCAAACATAAGTGATAATTTTGTGCCAGGGTGTGTATACATCTGTTTATCTTCTTGCTTTACCACTGAGGTTGCTCCTAGAGGAGAGTTTAAATATGTGTTGGAGCTAATCTCTGTGGATTACACAAGAAACCACATCCTACAGCTCTCCCTGAAACACCCCTTATGATTTCAATGTAATTTGGTTTTTGCATTTTTAGAAACAACAAAATACTTTGCAAACTCATCTACTTTATTATTTCTACAAGTTACCACCACAAGTGAGTCAGCTGGCTCGACATTTTAACACAGTGACAGTCACAGAGGGATGGAGGAATGAGTAGAGTTATCAATATATGTGCTTTTAAGAAGTATGACAGGGTAGCAGCTATTTCCAGGAACCAAAACATGGGTCAGCACCAGTGCAGGAAAAGTGATGGAATAAATGACTCATTTCAGAGGAATTCTATAACATATTAGGTCTATAATGTATCTTCAGCACCCAATTACCTGCTTTGATCTAAAGATAAGGATTTACAATTAAGGTCCATTTATGATTTGACTGGTAGGGTCTGAATCATTTTTACTATTGTTTTGACTATTACTTGAAACCTATAGTAGTACTTGGGATATGTGTTGTGTATTCTGTGAACATGTGCTATTTTAGATTAGATAATTCCTGTATCGAACCCCTGTTAATTTTTTAATTTTTGATTATTTGTTAGCGGTTTCAGTAAATGGATATACCTGAAAAATTGCAAAGTCACTATTAAGATAAGTTATTATTATATAGAGCATGGAATTGTACATTCCTCCTTCGAATCCGACAGAGTTTCACCATATCCTTAACAATTTGGGAAAAACATGCTATTATTTTTCTTTATAAAATTTCTCCTGTTAGGCTGTGATGGTTGTCATCAGCAATAACCCCTCTGAAGGCTTTGTCAAAAGAGTTGAAAAAATTGGAATGGTGTGAATGGAGCTGTTTCCTTAATATAAAGAAAAGAGCATTGAAGTACAATTCACACTCTTACTTCTCCTTCTATGCTTTCAGATGTTTGACATTTGAAAATTTTGCTTCTAGAAGAGATGCCCTATATAATTATTTTTTTAAATTTTTTTATAAACATACTTTTTTATCCCCAGGGGTACAGGTCTGTGAATCTCCAGGTTTACACACTTCAAAGAAACCCTAAGTGCAGCAGGAGAAGAGAAATCATAAAGATCAGAGCAGAAATCAATGAAATAGAAACCAAAAAAACAATAGAGCAATCAACGAAACTAGGAGCTGGTTCATTGAAAGAATTAATTAAATTGATAAGCCCCTGGCCAGACTTATCAAAAAGAAAAGAGAAAGGACTCAAATAAATAAAATCATGAATGAAAGAGGAGAGATCACAACTAACACCAAAGAAATACAAACTATTATAAGAACATACTATGAGCAACTCTACGCCAACAAATTTGACAATCTGGAAGAAATGGATGCATTCCTAGAAACATATAAACTACCACAACTGAACCAGGAAGAAATAGAAATCGTGAACTGACCCATAACCAGTAAGGAGATTGAAACAATCGTTAAAAATCTCCAAACAAACCAAAGCCCAGGGCCAGACGGCTTCCCAGGGGAATCCTACAAAACATTTAAAGAAGAACTAATTCCTATTCTCCTGAAACTGTTCCCAAAAAATAGAAATGGAAGGAAAACTTCCAAACTCATTTTATGAGGCCAGCATCACCTTGATCCCCAAACCAGACAAGGATCCCATCAAAAAAGAGAGCTATAGACCAATATCCTTGATGAACACCGATGCAAAAATTCTCACCAAAATACTAGCCAATCGGATTCAACAGTACATTAAAAGGATTCTTCACCACGACCAAGTGGGATTTATTCCAGGGCTGCAAGGTTGGTTCAACATCTGCAAATCAGTCAATGTGATACAACACATCAATAAAAGAAAGAACCAGAACCATATGATACTCTCAATAGATGCTGAAAAAACATTTGACAAAGTACAGCATCCCTTCCTGATCAAAACACTTCAGAGTGTAGGGATAGAGGGCATATACCTCAATATCATCAAAGCCATCTATGAAAAACCCACCGCAAATATCATTCTCAATGTTGAGAAAAACTGAAAGCTTTTCTGTTAAGGTCAGGAACACAGCAGGAATGTCCATTATCACCACTGCTATTCAACATAGTACTAGAACTCCTAGCCTCAGCAATCAGACAACAAAAGGAAATTAAAGGCATCCAAATCGGCAAAGAAGAAGTCAAACTATCACTCTTCGTAGATGATATGATACTATATGTGGAAAACCCAAAAGACTCCACTCCAAAACTGCTAGAACTTGTACAGGAATTCAGTAAAGTGTCAGGATATAAAATCAATGCACAGAAATCAGTGGCATTTCTCTACACCAACAACAAGACAGAAGAAAGATTAATTAAGGAGTCCATTCCATTTATAATTGCACTCCAAACCATAAGATACCTAGGAATAAACCTAACCAAAGAGGCTAAGAATCTATACTCAGAAAGCTATAAAGTACTCATGAAAGAAATCAAGGAAGACACAAAGAAATGGAAAAATGTTCCATGCTACTGGATTGGAAGAATAAATATTGTGAAAATGTCTATGCTACTGAAAGCAAGTCCTATATAATTCTTACTTTAAGGAACAAGTTGCTTTTATAATTTTTTTTATTATTCTACCATTCAAGTATTTCCATTTAAATTAAATTCAATATCATTTAAAAAATAATCAAAAGTGCAATCAGTATTCAATTCCTGGGCTAAATAATTTTAGAAAGCTTTGTGTTATTGAACCTACAGGGTTTTTCTGTAGTTTTAACTCTTTCTTTCTCTGATTTTTCCCATTAGTCACGTAAGTGACTGCAATATAACACACATTGAGGATAAAGAAGGACTGAATAGAACAATCCTTGGCCTCATGAAGTTGAGAATCTAGCAAGGGAGTCAAACAATTCAATCATTCAGAGACAATTTATTGAGTGCCTGGCCTAAGATGAGCACAACAATACCCCAGCCCAGAGGAATCATTTTAATTTTTTATTTATTTATAAATATATATTTTTATCCCCAGGGGTACAGGTCTGTGAATCACCAGGTTTACACACTTCACAGCACTCACCAAAGCACATACCCTCCCCAATGTCCATAATCCCACCCCCTTCTCCCAACCTCCCTCCCCCCAGCAACCCTCAGTTTGTTTTGTGAGATTAAGAGCCACTTATGGTTTGTCTCCCTCCCAATTCCATCAATTTCATTGATTCTTCTTCTACCCACTTAAGCCCCCATGTTGCATCACCACTTCCTCATATCAGGGAGATCATATGATAGTTGACTTTCTCTGCTTGACTTATTTCGCTAAGCATGATATGCTCTAGTTCCATCCATGTTGTCGCAAATGGCAAGATTTCATTTCTTTTGATGGCTTCATAGTATTACATTGTGTGTATATACCACATCTTCTTGATCAATGTCTATGCTACCTAAAGCAATCTACACAATGCAATTCCTATCAAAGTACCATCCATCTTTTTCAAAGAAATGGAGCAAATAATTCTAAAATTTATATGGAACCAGAAAAGACCTCGAATAGCCAAAGGGATATTGAAAAAGAAAGCCAAAGTTGGTGGCATCACAATTCCAGACTTCAAGCTCTATTACAAAGCTGTCATCATCAAGACAGCATGGTACTGGCACAAAAACAGACACATAGATCAATGGAACAGAATAGAGAGCCCAGAAATAGACCCTCAACTCTATGGTCAACTCATCTTCGACAAAGCAGGAAAGAATGTCCAATGGAAAAAGACAGCCTCTTCAATAAATGGTGCTGGAAAAATTGGACAGCCACATGCAGAAAAATAAAATTGGACCATTTGCTTACACCACTCACGAAAATAGACTCAAAATGGATGAAGGACCTCAATGTGCGAAGGAATCCATCAAAATCCTTGAGGAGAACACAGGCAGCAACCTCTTCGACCTCAGCCGCAACAACATCTTCCTAGGAACAACACAAAAGGCAAGGGAAGCAAGGGCAAAAATGAACTATTGGGATTGCATCAAGATCAAAAGCTTTTGCACAGCAAAGGAAACCGTTAACAAAATCAAAAGACAACTGACAGAATGGGAGAAGATATTTGCAAATGACATATCAGATAAAGGACTAGTGTCCAAAATCTATAAAGAACTTAGCAAACTCAACACCCAAAGAACAAATAATCCAATCAAGAAATGGGCAGAGGACATGAACAGACATTTCTGCAAAGAAGACATCCAGATGGCCAACAGGCACATGAAAAAGTGCTCCATATCACTGGGCATCAGGGAAATACAGATCAAAACCACAATGAGATATCACCTCACACCAGTCAGAATGGCTAAAATCAACAAGTCAGGAAATAACAGATGCTGGTGAGGATGCGGAGAAAGGGTAACCCTCCTACACTGTTGATGGGAATGCAAACTGGTGCAGCCACTCTGGAAAACAGCATGGAGGTTCCTCAAAATGTTGAAAATAGAACTGCCCTATGACCCAGCAATAGCACTACTGGGTATTTACCCTAAAGATACAGACGTACTGATCCAAAGGGGCACGTGCACCCAAATGTTTATAGCAGCAATGTGCACAATAGCCAAACTATGGAAAGAACCTAGATGTCCATCAACAGAGGAATCATTTTAATGGGAGAGATAGATAATAGGTAAACCAACTTAAAAAAAAATTGTACTGTTTTTTTCTTTAATAGTGATGCATATTTGAACTAAATAAGCACATTTTAAAAAGAGCAGTGATTGAGAAGAGGTTTTTTAACTGAGTGCTCCAAAAAGGACTCCCTTAAAAATCTGTTTTGAAGAGATTTATGAATGATATAAGCTATGAAGCTGTGTAAAGATCTCAGGGGTGGGTGATTTTTCCAGTCAAAAAACTGTAAAGGCTCCAAAGTCACAATACAGCTGTAAGTTTCTCTAATAAAGAAACTTCTGACAAAGGATGAGAAAAATTAACTAACCCAGGTTTGAAAGAAAAGGGACAGACTTTCTATGAAATTAATATTTAATTAAAGCTCTAAAGGACAAAAATACACTAGAGCAAAATCCTGGTGACACTGATATACCTAATGAAAGATCATAAACAAGGTGTGGGTAGCAAAGAGTGTGTGGGAATGTTGGTAAGAACAGTGGGGAAGAGTCATCCTTGAACATGTTCTTAAATGAAGCAATTCTTGTGTTGTTTTAAAGGGAAAGTTGGAGTTTGCCTAAGTGATTAGAGAAGGATGCCTCAGCTTATGGAAGTTCAAAGCCATAAAGATGTGATAAACTACTGCAGATATTTTCATGTATATTTGTTGTTGCTTCTAGTAATGTTGATCTAAAAACTCCTACTTAAGACAACTAAAAATCCAGACAAAATAGCTTTTAAAGTTAAAAATATCAGAATGATTATAAAAATAAGTGAAGGATTACTGGGCCAAAATACGAAATACAATGAGAGCCTAGAGATATATGCCCTGAAGCCATTTTAGCTATGAGAGCATTTGAAACTACTAAAGCACACTGAGCTGTGTTTTTAATAGACTCTTGATACTAGAAAAACAAAATTCAAAATCCAGCAGCAATCAAGTTTGAGGACTTTGGTACAACCCAAATTTAAGTTGAGATCCCCAAAGCACAAGGAGAAGCAGAAATAAGACTAGAGCCTACCTTGCCTTCTGTGTAAACTGAGAAAGTCAGTCACTGAATTTGGAGTATGATTGTCTTGTAGAGTCTCAGATATAAGAGAAAATCCTGCCAAGGAGTACCATACCATTATTATAGCTCTTAATTATCCCTACTCCATAAGAGTTTCAAATGTAATGTCTTGAACATAGCAAAATGTAACAAAGCACGCAAAGAAAAACCATTAACAAGATTTGATAGACAAAATGGGATTAAGTATGATATTAAAATGATCAATAAAAATTGTAAAATGGCTTGATTACTCTGCTCAAAGAAATGAGAGGGGAAGCAAATTGAACAAAAAACTGAAACTAAAAATGATATTGAGAAAGATTTTGTAAATGAACCAAATGAATACTCTAGAACTTTAAAGATATGACAGCTAATTTAAGATACCACAGGGGTGCCTGGGTGGCTCACTTAATTAAACCTCCAATTCTTTTTCCTCTTTTTTAACACCTTAATTTTATTTTATTTCTTTCATTTTGGCTCAGGTCATGATGTAAGGGTTGTGAAATAGAGCCCAGAGTTGGGCTCTGTGCTGAGCCTGGAGCCTGCTTAAGATTCTTTTCTCTTCTTTTTCTATCCCTCCCTGCACTCTCGCTCGCTCGCTCTCTCTTGCTTGCTAATAAATAAATAAATAAATAAATAAATATATAGATAATAGACAAAGCAAAATAAAAGCAGATTATGGAAATAAATAAAAAGTTTTTGAAATGAAAACAGGTTCAAAAAAAATAGAGAAGACCTACACAGCTAAAAGTTCATTCAGAAAATCTACTATTAAAGAAGTCAGTATGACACAATGTTAAGATATCAAAAGATTTGAGCATGCACTTTACAGAAAGGGTAAACCAAATGGCTGGGGGGAGGGGTTTTGGGAGAAGGGGGTGGGATTATGGACATTGGGGAGGGTATGTGCTTTGGTGAGTGCTGTGAAATGTGTAAACCTGGTGATTCACAGACCTGTATACCTGGGGATAAAAATATATGTTTATAAAAAATAAAAAATTAAAAAAAAACTGTTTGTCTTTATTATGAATCTGGAATTAAATTAAATTAAATTAAAATTAAATTAAAACCTAGAATGGCATACTATTACACACTTACCGTATTGGGCAAAGGTAAAAATGTCTTGCAAGAATGTGAAAGAAAGACAGTACCCATAATAAAAACATTTGAGGTAAGTTGGACAATATTTAGAAAACTTAACAATGAAAATAAAAATATTGGTCCATTCATAGAAATACAACATGTAACTAAATGAATATTTTCACCAGGATATGCAAACAGATGATTATAGTTATTTCATTCATAACGGCAGATCAGTAGTGGTATATTTGCACAATGTTACATTAAATAAGAGAGAATATTAACAAACTGGGAGGAGGGGCTAGGTTGTTATCATAAAGAGATCTTCTATGGTGCTGATTATGTTCTATTTCTCAAAATCTTTAAGTTAAAAAATTTTCCAGTTTATATCTAGATAGATAGATAGATAGATAGATGATAGATAGACAGATATCCCAGAAGCTGCAATGCTAGGCTAAGACCAGGCTTTAAAGGGCTTTTCTATACTCTACTAAATACTTTCAACCATTTATTATATCATAGCTCAGTGTTCAAATCTCCATTTGTTTCCTCAGTTTCCTAATATTTCTCTTAAGGTGACCTGATCTAGACTTTTGATCACCTTTGTCTAAATATTTCTAATTTAACAAAGTCCTTTTTAACACTCAGAGACTAAAACTTAGAAAAATACTCTGTTATCTCACTAGAGTGGAAAATATATAGTTACCCATTAACTAATGATATCCATGTCTACATTAGATCCATGATATTTTTAATTCTTGGGAGCTTTTGGTTAAATGAATTTTTTAAGCTTCCTTTAAATGAAGCTTTAAGCCATCACCACATGAATAAAATTGAAGAACTAAATGAAAACAAGCCAAGTATTTACAGAGTAATAGAATGTGCAGTGGAAAGAGTACAATTCTGAAATCATAAAGCCTAAATTAGTGTGATGCATCTTTACTAGCCATGTAATCATAAACCAGTTATCTAAATTGTGTTAGCCTCTGTTTTTTCACCCATGAAATGGTGATGATAATACTTATTATGCAGAGTTGTTGTGTGGATGTAATGAAGCATGGAGCATGAGAGTCTCATATTCCATGCTAAAATGATAGCTATTTTTATACTTATAATAATTCTAATAATAGTAATTAAATTGTTCAAAATGATAATATTCATTTATATTGAGGCATTGTATTGACTATTCATAGACACATTTACCAAAATAAATTTCATTTTACTTTACCCTCTCTGAGGATATATATTCCCTAATTCAATATGAATCTCATTATGAATAATAATTATCATGATAAATATGCTGATTTTTCTTCGATTTATTTTTAGGGAAGTATCCTTTACTGTTGAACGTAAAGAAACTTAAGCAAGTCTGTCTTGTTCAAAATTTGCATGCTGCTTTCTTATTAAACTAGATTATAGAGTTGTATGAAATAAATTCATGCAGTTAAGACATTTATGTTTGGAAAACTGGGTGGTCAGTTTAGTATTTCAAAAGAAGATTTTAAATTTAAACCTTAAAAATGAGCTCTTTCAGCCTTATTTATAGACCATCCTTCATGCTTCATAAGTATTCCTTCATTGTAAACTAAGTAATAGTTTTTGTCACAGTGTATATAACTAAAATGGATTTTATATTCTATTATTTCAGAGTTAGTTACAGTTTCTACTTCCTTACTTCCTTTTCTGAAAAATAGATTAATTCTACAAAAAGTTTTTTCCAGCTTTATTGAAAAATAATCGACATATTATAATTTGTAAATTTAAGAAATGATTTCTTATAACACTGCAAACTTAACATTGTGTAAATTTTGTACAATTTGATAAATTGGTATACATCTGTATTGCAATATAATCAACATAAAAATGTTAATACATCTACTATCTCGTATAGTTTCCACTGTTTTTATGCATGTATCGTAAGGAATTTTAAGATCTACTCTCTTAGCAACTTTTATGTATATAGTACAATAGAGATAAACTTCAGAGGTCTTGTGGGTTTTGTTCCAGAGCACCTCAATAAAGCGATTATCTTAATAAACTAAGTCAAATTATTATTTTTTTTGGTTTCCCAGTGCATATAGAAAATAAACACTATACTATACTGTTCAATAGCATTATGTCTTTAAATTAAAACAATGTATATACCTTAAGTAAATTAGTTCTGAGTTTTTAGTGGGTCATAATTACTGATCACAGATCACCATAACAAATACAATAATAATGAAAAAACTTGAAATATTGCAAGAATTACCAACATGTGACAGAGAGACACAAAATGAACAAATGTTGTTAGAAAAATGGTGGCAGCAGACCTATTTTATACAAGATTGCTATAAACTTTCAACTTGTAAGAATGTGATATATACAAAGTTTAATAAAGGGAAGCACAATAAAAAAGTATGTATATATTATTATCTATGATCATCATGTTGTACATTAGATTCCCAGAACTTTTTCATTTTATAGTTGCAAGTTTGTACACTTTGACCACCTTTCTCCACCCCAGGTTCACGCCTTGTCAACTCAACTCTAAGTTTCCATTAGTTTGCCTTTTCTTCAGATTCTGTATGTAAGGGATATCATAATACATAAATTAAAAATATATATATATATAATCTTTGAAATATTTCACTTAGTATAATACCTTCAAGATCCATCCATGCTGTTGTAAATGGCAGTATTTCTTAATTTTTCATAGTTAAGTAGTATTCCATAGTATATATTTACCATACTTATTTTATTCATTCATCCATTAATGGATACTGAAGTTATTTCCATCTCTTGCTTAGAGTTAATAATTTTATAATGAACATAAGAGTGCAGATATGGGAGCTCCTGGGTGGCTCAGTGGGTTAAGCCGCTGCCTTAGGCTCAGGTCATGATCCCAGGGTCCTGGGATCGAGTCACACATCGGGCTCTCTGCTCAGCAGGGAGCCTGCTTCCTCCTCTCTCTCTGCCTGCCTCTCTGCCTACTTGTGATCTCTGTCTGTCAAATAAATAAATATAATCTTTAAAAAAAAAAAGAGTGCAGATATGTCTTCGAATACTGACTTCGTTTTCTTTAGATATATACCTAGAAGTGGGATTACTGAATCATATGGTAATTTTACTTTTAATAATATGAATAATCTCCATACTGTTTTCCATACAAATTTATATCCCTATCACAGTGCATAAGTTCCCCATTTTCCCCAATATTTACCAAAATTTGTTAGTTTTAATTATTTGGTAGTATATATTCTAATAGATAGTAATATCTTGCTGTGTTTTCCAGAGGTAAACAACAACAACAACGACATAATGACTTTGCCCTGAGTTTTTACGTTGAGCACTTTTTAATGCTCCTGTTGGTCATTTATATAACTTTTTTGAAAAAAAGTCTATTGAGATCCTTTTGCTATTTTTTAAATTATATATTTTTTTCTATTTGTATCTGTTGGTTATTAACCTCTTTTCAGATATAAGATTTGTAAGTATTTTCTTCCATTCTGTGGATTGTGTTTTTATTCTGTCTCTCTCTCTCTCTTTTTTTTTTTTTTTTGGCAATGCAGAAACTTTAGTTTGATGTGATGTCATTTATTTATTTTGGGGTTTTTTGCTTGTGTTTTTGGTCTGGTATCCAAAAAACTATTGGCAAGACCAATGTCAAGGAGAATTTTTCCTATGTTTTCCTTTTGGAAATTTAGTTTCATGCATCACATTTAAGTCTTTAATCTATTTCAAGTTAAGATTTATGAGTGATATAAGGCTCCAGTTTCATACTGTTTTATGTGACTATTCAGTTTTAAATATCATTTATTGAACAGACTATCTTTACCCATTACATATGTTGGCCCCTGTCAAATATTAGGTGACTGTATGAAAGGATTTATTTCTGGACTCTCAATTCTGTTCTGCTTCTTTATTGGTCTGTTTTTATGCCAGTATACTTTATTGTTTTGAGCATGGGGGCTTTGTAATATAATTTCAAATCAATAAGTGTAATTTCTCTTCTTCATTCTTTTTCAGAACTGCTTTGATTATTTGTTGTCTTTTATGGTCTCTTATATATTTTAGGATTCTTTACTTACTACTGTAAAAAAATAATATTGGATTTCTTTTAAAGATTATTTATTTATTTATTTGAAAGAGAGAGATGACAAGCAGGCAGAGAGGCAGGCAGAGAGAGAAGAGGATGCAGGCTCCCTGCTGAGCAGAGAGCCTGATGCAGGGCTCGATCCCAGGACCCTGGGATCATGACCTGAATCGAAGGCAGCGGCTCAACCCACTGAGCCACCCAGGTGCCCCTAACTTTGGATTTTTTGATAGGAATTGAATTTACAGATGGTTTTCGGAAGTATGGATATTTTAACAATGTTAATTCTTATCGTTCATAAATATGGGCTATCTTTCCATTTGTATCTCCTTCAATTTCTTTATCAATGTCATAGTTTATGGGGTACAGATCTTTCATCTTCTTAGTTAAATATTTTCCTAAGTATTTTATTATTTTTGATGCTATTGTGAATTAGATTGTTTTCTTTATTTTTTCAGATAGTTCATCATTAGAGTGTTAAAATGCTCCTGTCTTGTGCTTACTTTGGCAGCACATATACTAAAATTGGAATGATGCAGAGAAGATTAGCGTGATCACTGAACAAGGATGACATGAAAAACTGGGAAGCATTTCATATTAAAAACAAAACAAAACAAAATTCTTGTCTTATATATTGATCTTGTATTTGGCAGCTTTACTAAATTTGTTTATTCAAATTTTTTTGTGAAGTTTTTAGGATTTTTTTACATGTAAGTTCATGTTATCCAAAAAAAGAAAATTTTACTTCTTCCTTTTTTTTGGAGTCTTTTATTTCTTTGTGCTCCTTGTTTCTCTGGCTAGGACATCCAGTACTATGTCAAATGAGAGTAGTGAAAGTGGACACACTTGTCTTTTTTCTGATCTTTAAGCGGAAAACTATCAAACTTTTTTGATTGAATATGAGATTAGCTTTGGGCTTGCAATATGTGTTTTTTTTAATGGATTTTTTAAATTTTTTATAAACATATAATGTGTTTTTATCCCTAGGGGTACAGGTCTGTGAATCACCAGGTTTACACATTTCACAGCACTCACCATAGCACATACCCTCCCCAATGTTTATACCCCCACCATCCTCTCCCAACACACCTCCCCCCAACAACCTTCAGTCTCTTTCGTGAGATTCAGTCTTTTATGGTTTGTCTCCCTCCCAATCCCATCTTCTTTTATTTTTCTTTTCGTACCCCCCAAACCGCCAATGTTGCATCTCCACTTCATCATATCAGGAAGATCATATGATAGTTGTCTTTCTCAGATTGATTTATTTCGCCAAGCATAATACCCTCTAGATTCATCCACGTCATCACAAATAGAAGGATTTCATTACTTTTGATGGCTGCATAGTATTCCATTCCACATATATACCACATCTTATTTCTTGATTCATCTGTTGAAGGACATTTAGGTTCTTTCCATAGTTTAACTATTGTGGACATTGCTGCTATAAACATTTGGGTGCATGTGCACCTTCAGAATGCCACGTTTGTATATTTAGGGTATATACCCAGTAATACAATCACTGGGTCATAGGGTAGTTTTATTTTCAGCGTTTTGAGGAACTTCCACGCTGTTTTCCAGAGTGGTTGCACCAGCTTGCATTCCCACATACAGTGTAGGAGGGTTCCCCTTTCTCCACATCCTCGCCAGTATCTGTCATTGACTGACTTGTTCATTTTAGCCATCCTGAAAGGTGTGAGGTGGTATCTCATTCTGGTTTTGATTTGTATTTCCCTGATGCCGAGTGACGTGGAGCATTTTTTCATGGGTCTGTTGGCCATTTGGATGTATTCTTTGCAGAAATGTCTGTTTATGTCCTCTGCCCATTTCTTCATTGGATTATTTGTTCTGAGGGTGTTGAGTTTGATAAGCTCTTTATAGATTTTGGATACTGGCCCTTTATCTGGTATGTCATTTGCAAATATCTTCTCCCATTCTGACAGTTAACTTTTGGCTTTGTTAACTGTTTTCTTTGCTGTGTAAAAGCTTTTTGATCTGATGAAATCCCAATAGTTCATTTTTGCCCTTGCTTCACTTGCCTTTGACGATGTTCCTAGGGAGATGTTGCTGCTGTTGAGGTCAAAGAGGTTGCTACCTGTTCTCTCCTCAAGGATTTTGATGGATTCCTTTCTCACATTATGCTTCTTCATCCATTTCCAGTCTATTTTCATGTTTGGTGTAAGGAAATGGTCCAATTTCATTTTTCTGCATGTGGCTGTTCCATTTTCCCAACACCTTCTGTTGAAGAGGCTGTCATTTTTCCATTGGACATTCCTTCCTGTTTTGTTGAAGATTAGTTGACCATAGAGTTGAGGGTGTATTTCTGGGCTCTCTATTTTGTTCCATTGATCTATGTCTGTTTTTGTGACTGTTCCCTACTATCTTGATGATGACAACTTTGTAATAGAGCTTGAAGTCTGGAATTGTGATGCCAACAACTTTGGCTTTCTTTTTCAATATTCCTCTGGCTACTCGAGGTATTTTCTGGTTCCATATAAATTTTAGGATTATTTGTCCCATTTCTTTGAAAAAAATGGATGGAATTTTGATAGGGATTGCATTAAATATGTAGATTGCTTTAGGTAGCATAGACATTTTCACAATATTTGTTCTTCCAATACAGGAGCATGGAACATATTTCCATTTCTTTATGTCTTCTTCAATTTCTTTCATGAGCACTTTAGAGTTTTCTCAGTATAAATTCTTTGTCTCTTTGGTTAGGTTTATTCCTAGGTATCTTAGGGTTTGGGGTGCAACTGTAAATGGGATTCACTCCTTAATTTCTATTTCTTCTGTCTTGTTGGTATAAAAAAATGCAACCAATTTCTGTGCATTGATTTTATATCCTGACACTTTACAGAATTCCTATACAAGTTAGAGCAGATTTGGAGTGGAGTCCTTTAAGTTTTCCACATACAGTATCATATCATCTGCAAACAGTGATAGTTTGACTTCTCTTTTGACAACTGGAAAAATTTGAATGCCTTTAATTTCTTTTTGTTGTCTGATTGCTAGGGCTAGGACTTCTAGTACAATGTTCAACAGCAGTGTCATGATAACAGACATCCCTGCTGTGTTCCTGACCTCAGCGGAAAAGTATTCAGTTTTTCTCCATTGAGAATGGTATTTGCAGTGGGTTTTTCATAGATGGCTTTGATAATATTGATAATATGTGACCTCTATCCCTACACTTTGAAAGTTTTAATCAGGAAAGGATACTGCACTTTGTCAAATGCTTTTTCAGCATCTATGGAGAATATCATGTGGTTTTTGTTCCTTCTTTTATTAATGTGTGTATCACATTGATTGATTTGCAGATGTTGAACCAACCTTGTAGCCTTGGAATAAATCCCACTTGGTCGTGGTGAATAATCCTTTTAATGTACTGTTGAATCCGGTTGGCTAGTATTTTGGTGAGAATTTTTGCATCTGTGTTCATCAAGGATATTGGTCTGAAGTTCTCTTTATTGATGGGATCCTTGTCTGGTTTGGGGATCAAGGTGATGCTGGCCTCAGAAAAAACGAGTTTGGAAGTTTTCCTTCCATTTCTATTTTTTGCAAACCGTTTCAGGAGAATAGGAATTAATTCTTCTTTAAATGTTTGGTAGAATTCCCCTGGGAAGCCATCTGGCCAGGGGCTTTTGTTTGTTTGGAGATTTTTGATGACTGTTTCAATCTCCGTACTGGTTATGGGTCTGTTCAGGTTTTCTATTTCTTCCTGGTTCAGTTGTGGTAGTTTATATGTCTCTAGGAATGTACCCATTTCTTCCAGATTTTTGAATTTTTGGCGTAGAGTTGCTCATAGTATGTTCTTATAATTGTTTGTATTTCTTTGGTATTGGTTGTGATCTCTCCTCTTTCATTCATGATTTTATTTATTTGGGTCCTTTCTCTTTTCTTTTTGATAAGTCTGGAAAGGGGTTTATCAATCTTATTAATTCTTTCAA
The DNA here is from genome assembly GCF_964662115.1 of Mustela nivalis. Lineage (NCBI taxonomy): Eukaryota > Metazoa > Chordata > Mammalia > Carnivora > Mustelidae > Mustela > Mustela nivalis. The sequence continues at coordinate 74,785,769 of NC_139040.1, forward strand.
AGAACCAGCTCCTAGTTTCATTGATTTGTTCTACTGCTTTTTTGTTGGTAATGTTTTGTTTTGTTTTGTTGGTTTCTATTTCATTGATTTCTGCTCTGATCTTTATTATTCCTCTTCTCTTGCTGGGTTTAGGTTTCTCTGTTGTTCTTTCTCCAACTCCTTTAGGTGTAGGATTATGTTGTGTATTTGAGATCTTTCTTGTTTTTGAGAAAGGCTTGTACAACTTTATATTTTCCTCTCAGGACTGCCTTTGCTGTATCCCACAGATCTTGAACACTTTTGTTTTCATTATCATTTGTTTCCATGAATTTTTTCAATTCTTCTTTAATTTCCTGGTTGACCAATTCATTTTTTAGAAGGATGTGGTTTAGTCTCCATGTATTTGTGTTTTTTCCAAGTTTCCTCTTGTGATTGAGTTCTAGTTTCAGAGCATTGTGGTCTGAGAATATGCAGGGGATGATCCCAATCTTTTGATAATGGTTCAGATCTGATTCATGACACTGGATGTGGTCTATTCTGGAGAATGTTCCATGTGCACTAGAGAAGAATGTATATTCTGTTATTTTGGGTTGGAATGTGTTGAACATACCTGTGATGTCCATCTTGTCCTGTGTGTAATTTAAGGCCTTTTTCCTTGTTGATCTGTTGCTTGGATGATCTGTCCATTTCAATGAGGGGAGTGTTAAATTCCCCTACTATTATTTTATTATTGTTGATATGTTTCTCTGATTTTGTTATTAATTGGTTTATATAGTTGGCTGCTCCCATGTTAAGGACATAGATATTTAAAATTGTTAGGTCTTCTTGTTGGACAGAGCCTTTGAGTATGATATAATGTCCTTCCTCATCTCTTATTATAGTCTTTGGCTTAAAATCTAATTGATCTAATATAAGGATTGCCACCCCAGCTTTCTTCTGATGTCCATTAGCATGGTACATTGTTTTCCACCCCCTCTCTTTAAATCTGGGGGTATCTTCGGGTCTATGATGAGTATCTTGGGCAGCATATTGACGGGTTTTGCTTTTTATCCATTCTGATACCCTGTGTCTTTTAATTGGTGCATTAGGCCATTTACATTCAGTGTAACTATTGAGAGATATTAATTTAGTGGCATTGTATTGCCTATAATGTGACTGTTACTGTATATTGTTTCTGTTCCTTTCTGATCTACTACTTTTAGGCTCTCTCTTTGCTTAGAGGACCCCTTTCAGTATTTCCTGGAGAGTTGGTTTGGTGTTTGCAAATTATTTCAGCTTTTGTTTGTCCTGGTAGATTTTTAATCTCTCCTTCTATTTTCAATGATAGCCTAGCTGGATATAGTATTCTTGACTGCATGTTTTTCTCACTTAACACTCTGAATATATCATGCCAGTTCTTTCTGGCCTGCCAGGTCTCTGTGGATAAGTCTGCTGCCAATCAAATGTTTTTACTGTTGTACAATACAGACTTCTTCTCCCAGGCTGCTTTCAGGATTTCCTCTTTGTCGTTAACAGTTGTAAATTTTACTATCAGGTTATGGTGTGTGGACCAATTTTTATTGATTTTGAGGGTCATTCATTGCATCTCCTGGATTTTGATGTTTGTTCCCGTTGCCATATTAGGGAAATTCTCTACAAAAATTCTCTCCAATATACCTTCTGCTCCCCTCTCTCTTTCTTCTTCTTCTGGAATCCCAATTATTCTAATGTCATGTCGTCTTATGGTTTCACTTATCTCTCAAATTCTCTCCTCGTGGTCCAGTATTTGTTTGTCTCTCTTTTGCTCAGCTTCTTTATTTTCCATCATTTGGTCTTCTGTATTACTAATTCTTTTGCCTCATTTATCCTAGCAGTAAAAACTTCCATTTTTTATTGCACCTCATTAATAGCTCTTTTGATTTCAACTTGGTTAGATTTTAGTTCTTTTATTTCCACAGAAAGGGCTTTTATCTCTCTGGAGAGGGTTTCTCTAATATCTTCCATGCCTTTTTCGAGCCCAGCTACAACCTTGAGAGTTGTCATTCTGAACTCTAGTTCTGTCATATTACCAGTGTATGTTTTGATTAGGTCCCTAGCCTTTGGTACTGCCTCTTGTTCTTTTTCTTGTGGTGAGTTTTTCCACCTTGTCATTTTGAGCAGATAAGAATATATAAAGGAGCAAATAAAATGGTAAAAGTGTGGTAAAGACCCCAGGAAAATGTGCTTTAACCAAATCAGAAGAGACCCCAAGTTGTGGGAGAAGGAAAGGGGATAAAAAAGAAGTTCTAGGGGTAAAAAAAAAAAGGTTAAAAAAAAGAAAACAAGGAAAAAATATTAGGAAAGAAAAAATACATATATATACATACACACTAGACGTGTGACTAGAACAGGGTCACTCACTTAATTTTGGGAATATTTTGGTCTCTTAGATGAAACTACCTCCCAAGATTTTAAAGGATGAAAAAACATATAAGGGTAGGCACAATGAAGGGATGGAATAAACCTATAAAAATGAGGGAAAAAATTTAATTTCTAAAAAATAAGTTGATAGAGCAAGTTGGTTGGGACAATAAAGAAAGATAACCTGGAGAGAATTTTCTCAGGCTGGACACTAGAACAATCTTGGAGCTAGATTTAGGGTATATTTTGATCTATTAGGATAAGTTATACTCCAAATTTTTTAGAAGAAATAACCCTATGTGTAAAAAAATATATAGTTAGATACAATGGAGGATAAAATATGACTATAGTAATGAAGGTTCAAAATAGACTATTTTTTTGTAAGATATTTTAAAAATAAACTAGTTTAAAAAATCATTAAACGAGGAAAGGGTAAAAGTTAAAAAAAATTAGCAGAAGAAAAAAGAAAAAATATATAACTGCAAGACTAAAGAATCATTGGGAGAAAGCCATGAATTCCTTGTTTTGCTTTCTCCTCCTCTGGAATTCCACTGTTCTCCTTAGTAAGTGAAGTTGTTCTTGGCTGGGTTTCTTGTTGGTCTTCTGGGGAAGGGGCCTTTTGTTGATTATCAGGTGTCTTTGCCCAAGATGGATTTGTCCTGCCCTTACCTAGGGTAGGGCTAAGTAATCCGGTAGCTTTTGTTCCCTGAAGGCTTTCTGTAGAGTTCTGGATGATGGAATGATAATGGCGGTCTCACAATCCGGCCCAGAGGAGTGGAGAGCTCAGGGCCCCGCTCCCCAGTGCACCCTCTGAGAAAAGTGTTTAATCACTCCCATCTTCCCGTCCTCTGGCCATGCTTGGAGAAAAGCGCTCTGTCATTCGCACTTGGAGAAAAGTCCTTGGTCATTCTCAGCTCCCTGGCCTCTGGCCGTGCTTGGAGAAAAGAGCTCAATTACTCCTGTCTCCCTTGCCCTTGGTCGTGCTCCAAGCTCACCCTGCCTATGCCTGGTTCAAAGTAACCCTGGGTTGAGAGCTCACTCCTCAGCTTTGTCTCTGTAGCCGGCTTCCCCACTCTAATACCTGTGAGTTCTGTGACACTCAGATACCCCTGGTCCTTCTGTGACCCTGATGGACCTGGGGCTATGCTGACCCCACTTGGGCTTCACTCTGGTTTAGCCTCTGGGGTGATATCCCTCAGTGGATCAAACTTAAAAAGTCCTGATTTTGTGCTCCTTTGCTCCACAGCTTGCCGGGAGCTGGCCCCTCCCCCTGCAGTCTACCTTCCCGTTCCTTGGGTTCACTTTTCCGCCGGTTCTACCTTTCAGAAAGTGATCAATTTTCTGTTTCTAGAATTGTTGCTCTCCTTCTCTTTGATCTCCCATTAGATTTGTAGGTGTTTGCAATGGTTAGATAAGCTATCTAGCTGATCTCCTGCTACCTGATGTCGTCTCAGCCTGCTACTTCTCCGCCATCTTGAATCCTTCCATGGAATATGTGGTTTTTATTGTGTTGATGTGTATTCTTTCTCTACCCAGTTTGGTGGGTATTTTTATTATGAAAGGGTGTTGAATTTTGTCAAATGCCTTTTTTGCATATATTGAATTGATCATATGAGTTTTTATTGATCATTCTATTAATATAATGCATCACATTTACTGATATGTGCTGGTGAATTCAGTTTTGTAGCATTTTGTAGAGAATTTTTACATTTTTTATTTATCAGGGATATGATCCAGTAGTTCTTTTTGTTGCTGATTTGAAATGTGCCTCAGAGTATTTCAACCACTTCAACTTTTTGGGAAGGGTTTTAAAAGTGTTTGTATTATTTCTTCTTAAAATGTTTGTTAGAATTCACTGTGGACATCATCTGATTCTGGACTTTTATTTGTTAGAAGGTTTTTAATATGGATTCAACCTCCTTACCCCTTATTGGTCTGTTCACATTTTTCATGTCCTTATGATTCAGTATTGATAGGTTGTATGTGCCTAGGAATTTGTCCATTTACTCTTGGCTTTTGATTTGCTGACATTTAACTGTCTTTTATCCTTTATATTTCTGTGGTATCTGTTATAATGTCCCCTTTTTCATTTCTGATTTTATTGAGTCTTCTCTCTTTTTTCTGAGTTAGTCTAGCTGTCTTTTTTTATTTATCATTACCAAGTCTAGTTTTATTTACCATTTAAAAAAACTTTCTAGTTTTTTAATTCTATATTTAATTTATTTCTGCCCTAATTTTTATTTTTTTCCTTCCTTTTGCTACTTTTAAGTTTACTTTGTTCTTTTTGTAGTTTTTTTGAGCTGTTATATTAGATTCTTTATTTGAAATCTTTTTTTATATACAATTTATAGCTATAAAATTTCCTTTTATAACTGCTTTGCTGCTTCTCATAATTTTTTGGTATATATTTTTTTATTTTCCTCAAGATGTATTTTTATTCCCACTTTGTCTTCTTTTTTTGATTTTTTGTTTGTTTAAAAATGTGTATGTCTGTGTATTTGTAAATTTTCCAAATTTCCTTCTGTATTAATTTCTAGTTTCAAATTATTTTGTCTGAAAATATACTCGATATGCTTTCTATATTATTGATTTTGGGGGAACTCTTGTTTTGTGGTTTAAAATGTGATCTATCCTAGAAAATTTTCCACGTGTGTTTGAGAAGAATATTTATTATGATACTATTGGACGGAATATCCTGTAAATATGTTAGGTTCATTTGACATAGTTCTTGTTTTGTTTGTTTGTTTGTTTGTTTGAGAGAGAGCAGGGCAGAGAGAATGAGCAAGGGGTAAGGGCAGAGACAGAGTGAGAAGACCCCCTCCTGAGCAGGGAGCTCAATGTGGGTCTCTATTTCAGGACCCTGGGATCATGACCTGAGCCAAAGGCAAAGGCTTAACTGACTGAGCCACCCAGTTGTCCAGGCATAGTGTTTAAATTCACTATTTTCTTATGGATTTTCTGTCTGGATGATCTATCCATATGTAAGAGTGGGGTATTATTGTCCCCAGATACTATTGTATTGCTATTTATTTCTCCTTTTTTTTTTTTGTTAGTATTTGTTTTATATATTTATGTGGCTCAATATTAGGTACATGATATTTACAATTACTGTATTGATGAATTGATGACACTTTTCTTATTGTATAATGACTGTGGTGATTTTTAGCTTATATAAACCCTATTTTGTCTGTTATAGTTATTGCTACCCTTGTTTTCTTTTCTTATCATTAGCTTGGAAAAACTTTTTCCATCCCTTTACTCTCTGCCCATGTGTGTCCTTAATGCTATAGTGATTCTTTTATATGCAACATATTGTTGGATCTTGTGTTTTTTGTTTGTTTTTTAAATCTATTCTAGCCTTTCTATGTCTTCCAACTGGATGATTCCATTCACTTACAGTAAAAGTAATTATTGATAGGTAAAGACTTAACTATTGCCTTTCATTCTTTTTATATTTCATGATTTATTTAAATTTTAGTTAATATATAGTGTAATATTAGTTTCAGGAGTAGAATTTAGTAATTTGCCATTTACATATAACATTCAATGCTCATCACAAGTGACCTCCTAATAATTATTACTGACTTAGCCCATTCCCCTGCCCATCTCCCCTCCAGAAGCAATCATTTTGTTACTTATAGTTAATTGTATTATGGCTTGCCTTCCCCTCCCTTTTTTTTCAAATTTTTTTCTTTCGCCAGTGTTTATCTGTTTTGTTTCTGTTAATTGTTTGCTCTTTTGTAGATGCTCTGCTCTTTATTTCCTGTATTGTTCTCTTTGTAATCTAATGACTTTTTGTGGCACTACGTTTTAACTTCTGTATCAAAATCTTTTGTGTATCTACTACATATTTTTTTATATTTACCATTAAGTTTATATAAAATACGTTAGTTATAACATTCCATTTTATGTTGAAAACAACTGAACTTTAATAGTGTACAGAAAATTTATACTTCTCCTGTAACAACAGGTTATTGATGTTTTTACATTTTAGATCATTTTTATATTATACTTTTAATAACAAATGATTGCAGTTATAGTTATTTTTAATAAGCCTGTTTTTTTAACTTTTAAACTAGACTAGTAAATGATTTATATAACACCATTACAATATTGGAGAATCTGGTTTTAACTATACATTTACCTTTAGCAATAAATAAGGAGCCATCCATGCATCCATGTTGCCATCTTGATGATATCACCATCCCCAAATCTTCAGTAAGTGTTACTTTATATTTATCTTTTTTTAAGATTTTGTTTATTTGACAGAGAGAGAGAGAGCTCAAGTTGGCAGAGTGGCAGGCAGAGGAAGATCGAGAGGCAGGCTTATTACCCAGCAGTGACCCGATGCATGTCTTAATCCCAGGACCCTGCGATCATGACCTGAGCCAAAGTCAGCTGCTTAACGGATTGAGTCACCCAGAGACCCCTAAATTTTACTTTAGTTAATATATGACCATTTTTTGTTTCTACTAATAGACACATCAATTTTATTGCTTTTAATATTAAGGTCTTCTCCTTAACATCATTATCATCTATTTCTTTTTCAATTTTATAAGTGTTGTTTACATTTGTGGTGGTAAGTATGTAATTCATGTATGTGGTGGTATGTAAGTAATTCAAATATGAATTTTAAACTCTAGATCATATGCTCCATTGTGGCAGATATTTGTTTTATTCATCCCACCCACAAAAAATTAGTACTCAATAGGTCTTTGTTGATTGACTGAATGAATTAAGTGTTCTGACACTAGCATAGCTGACCAAACCAGAGATAAAGGAGAAAATATAATGATTGTCAAATGGGTGAACCTGAGATAAAAAGACACTTTTAGCTTCGTTAGTTTGATATACACTCTGGATAACATTCCAACTTTGCATGGATTTTTGGAAAGCAAACAACTCCTCTCCTAAATAATAAATGTATTAATTGCCTTCCTTATGAGTCCTGACAGCAGTCAGCTTTGTGGGTTTCTGATTCCATTCCAAGAGGTTGAATGTCTGTTTGATTTATGTCATAGGCAACAGTGTCATGAGGAAAGACTTGTAGGATAAAATTGATAAAATTTCTTAAAGATGGGAACACAGATGGCTGCCTATGTACTGTGAGGTGGGTGTTAATGAAAATGCATTGAGCAGTAAGGGAAGGGCAGCTCACAACCATAGGAAAGATGCCCTGTGTTTTTGTTTTGTTTTGTTTTGTTTTACAAACAGATACCATTTCCCCTCCCCATGGAAATTTTCAAATTTACTTTTCTCTAACAACCACAAATACTTGGGACATTATGAACACAATATGGGCATTAAAGGATAAAAATAAACAAAAATTTAAGTAAATGTTAAGTGTTTATCATTATTTCAGCCATGTTTTTCTATGTTTAACTGCTCAAAGAAATTACACAGTCTGGTTTCTAAATATTATACCAGGCTGTATTAAACTAATGCAAAGGGTTTTATGGAATTTTCTATAACACCATCTATATTTTCTACATTGGCTGTCACTCCTGAAAATTCTCAGTTTATAAATGTGCATGCATTGAAACAGCATATATTTACATTATAGTAAATATTCACTGGTTATTTACCTGGTTTATTACTGTATTTTGATCCTTTCTAATTGTTCACTTTCTTCCATGTTTCTCCCTTATTTCTACAAATGTCAATCCATCACATGTTATGTAAAGTGAAACAAAGAGGAACAGCTGTTAGTAGAAAGGATTAATAGGTGATTTGATGTTACTCTGTGAGATATTAAGTAATAGGCAAGGTATTTCCATATCACCATTTTAATATATTTCAGTAATACAGCATAGTTGTTATGCTTTAATTAAACCTTCATTAAGTCTTTATATATATATTTTTTTCCTAACTCATAAGTCCGCCCTTCATGTGCCATTCAAAACCCACTCATTTTATGGAATATTGTTTTATCTTCTCAGTACAATCTTCATTTAACTTCTTGCTCTGGTGTTCTCCTTTGGCAGCACATATATTAACTTATTGTTCTGGGTATACAAAAGGATAGGAATAGAATATTTTGTAATATGATATTTTGTCCTTTCTACACTACAGAGTCTGTGTAAGCATTCTTAGATCAGAGACCTAAGGAGAAGGTCCAAATTGAAGAAAAATAAACAGGAAAAAAAGAAAATGTTCTCAGCCCTTTCTTGTAGTTTCATTTGCAGGAACCACAAAAGCAAAGATATTAAAATGGATTTTTTTCTTATTTTTTAAAATTAATTTTAAATTTTTTATTGGATCATGCTTCCTTAAACTCATCTGATACCATGAATAGAAAACCAAATCAATCCACCAAACATTCTTTCATGATGTTGCCTTTAAACATGTTGCCTTTAAAATTTTTACAGAGTAGTCTCATCTGTAGAGTAGATGAGCCTTGACTCAAAAGTGTCATCAAAGACTGTGGTGACACTTGTCTTGCCACCCTCCCGCTGTTCCTGCCATGGCAGGCTCTCCTGCTTCACGACCGTTTCCCGACAGCAAGGCCAAGGGTTCATTCTCTTCTGCTGGGGCGGCATGCTGTGCCTTCCCCAGACATGCTACTTGGGAGAGCAGTCACAGACATGTCCCTTTCATTAAGGCTCTTTCCACAGGGGTAACCATGCTTCTCTCCCAGGCAGAAGGGATGCCTGGGCTAAGAGGATTTCACTCCATACAGGTTTCTCCCACCATGCTTCAGAGACTATGTTCAGGCAACCAGCATCAGAATCCCACAAAACCGACACTGATTTCCCAGCAAATGCTGTGCTTTCCCAGATGGGATGCACGAACAAAGAGGTTTTTGCTCTATGCAGGTTTCTCTCACTGTGCTGTGAATACTAGGTTAAGGCAAGCAGCAACAGCAGCCCACATAACCGACTCTGATTTCCCAGAGCCTGCTATGCACAGGCAGAAGATTTGGGCTTCCCGCGAACCACATTTCGCCGCTGCTTCCTCAGGAAGGCTTTGGGCGTTCGCTCTGTCGCGTCACGGAAGAAGAGCTGCGGAACTGCTGGTGCCTCTTAGGCATTGCTTTCCTGGGCTCTATGTTCACACCCTGGATTCACCCTGCCTGGCCAAACTAGGCAGACATAGCCACAACCCGCAGCAGCGTACGTGGCCTAGGATGGCACTCTATGCACACTACCATCTCCGGGAGTAGGCAACGATTGGCCCTTTGCTCTGACGCTCAGGTGGACTCGGGGACTAGGCCAGTGCCTTCTCCACAGGAGAGGAGAGGCGACAGGATCCCTGCACACCGTCCAGGCACTGTGATGGGGAGCAGTGGGGGACTAACCTCACTCCTTCCCTGGACACCCCGTGCCTCCGTGAATGCTTACACATCCTGGAGGTAGATGGCATCTGATGGCCCGTACCTTCAGGGAGCTACTTCTGGGAGTTCAGGGTAGGCGCTTGGGGGCAAGCACATGTCTGCACCAGGGACAGGTGGCCAAGGAGCTGCTGTATCCTTGGGCCCAAGGGCCCAGGACAGTCATGCCTTCTGCCCAGACTCCTTCCTCAGAGTGGAGCACGCGGCCCTGCCCTAGTCATCACCTGGTGTCTCCTTAGCAGCCAGGCTTCCATCTCTCTGCACAGGGAGCGGGTGACACTTGTCTTGCCACCAGCCAGCTGTTCCTGACAGGACCAGCTCTCCAGCTTCGAGACCGTATCCGAAAACAAGGCCAATGGCTCTTTCTCTTCTCCCGGGGCAGCGAGCTGCACCTTCCCCAGATATGCTCCTGGGGAGGGCAGTGACAGACCTGTTCCTTTCCTTAAGGATCTTTCCACAGGTGCAACCACACTTCTCTCTAAGGCAGAGGGGATGCCCGGGCAAAGGATTTCGCTCCATGCGGGTATATTTCACCGTGATGTGGAGAATAGCTCAGGCAAGCAACAGCCGCATCCCACAGACCCGACTCTGATATCCCAAAGAATGTTGTGCTTTCCCAGAGGAGATGCCCTGGCAAAGAGGCTTTCGCTGTATGCTGGTTTCTCCCACCGTGCTGTGAATACTAGGCTAAGGCAAGCAGGAACAACAGCCAGCGGAACCGACTCTGATTTCTTAGCAAATGCTATGCTTTCGCAGATGCTTTGGACTTGAAACCAACAGCACTTCTTCGCTGCTTCCTCAGCAAGGCTTTGGGCGTTCGCTCTGTCACATCAGAAAAGAAGAGTTGCCGGAGAGCTGGTTTCTCTTTGGCTTTTTGCTTTCCCGGGCTCCATGTTCACGTACTGGGTTCAAACTGCCAAGGCGAAATAAACAGACACAGCCTCCACCCGGCAGCGTCGTGCATGGCCTAGGATGTCACTCTATGACCACTACCATCTCCTGGTGTAGGCGAGGCTTGGCATTTTGCTCTGGCGCTAAGGCGGACTCGGGGACTAGGCCAATGCCTTTTCCACAGGAGAGGAGAGGCGACAGGATCCCTGCACACCGCCCGTGTACTGGGATGGGGAGCAGTGGGGGACTGTCCCCACTCCTTCCCCGGACACCCTATGCCTCCGCGAACGCTTCCACATCCTGGAGCAGGACGGCATCTAACTGCCCATTCCTCTTGGAGCTGTTTCTGCGAGTTCAGGGCCGGGCTCCTGGTAGCAAGCCCACGTCTGCCCTATGGACAGGTGGCCAAGGAGCTGCTGTCCCCTTGGGCCCAGAAGCACAGAAAAGGCCTGCCTTCTCTTTAGACTCCTTCAGAGTGGAGCACGCGCTCCTGCCCTAGTCCTCTCGTGTCCCCTTAGCCGCCAGGCTTCCGTTTCCCCGCACAAGGAGCAGGTGACACTTCTCTTGCCGCCGCCCCACTGTTCCTGACAGGGCCGGCTCTCCTGCATCGTGACCCTTTTCGGACAATAACACCAACGGCTCCATCTCTTGTCCCGGGGCTGCGTGCTACACCTTCCCTAGACATTCTCCTTGGGAGTGCAGGGACAGACGTGTCCCTTTCCTTAAGGCTCTTTTCACAGGTGCAACAACGCTTCTCTCTCATGCAGAGGGGATGCCGAGGCAAAGAGGATTTTGCTCCATGCGGGTGTATGACACGGAGCTGTGGAGACAAGCTCAGGCAAGCAGCAGCTGCATCCCACAGACCCGACTCTGATTTCCCAAAGAATGCTGTGCTTTCCCAGAGGAGATGCCCGGGCAAAGAGGCTTTCGCTCTATGCGCGTTTCTCCCACCTTGCTGGGAATACTAGGCTAAGGCAAGCAGCAACAGCAGCACACAGAACCGACTCTTTTGGACTTGAAGGCAACAGAACTTCGTCGCTGCTTCCTCAGCAAGGCTTTGGGCGTTCGCTCTGTCGCATCAGAAAAGCAGAGTTGCGGGAGGGCTGGTTTCTCTTTGGCTTTTTGCTTTCCCGGGCTCCATGTTCGCGTCCTGGGTTCTAACTGCCAAGACGAAATAAACTGAAATAGCCTCCACCCTGCAGCGTCGTGCGTGGCCTAGGATGTCACTCTATGCCCACTACCAAATCCTGGTGTAGGCGAGGCTTGGCAATTTGCTCTGGCGCTAAGGCGGATTCGGGGACTAGGCCAATGCCTTTTCCACAGGAGAGGAGAGGCGACAGGATCCCTGCACACCGCCCGTGTACTGGGATGGGGAGCTGTGGGGGACTGTCCTCATTCCTTCCCCGGACACCCCGTGCCTCCGCGAACGCTTCCACATCCTGGAGCAGGACGGCATCTAACTGCCCATTACTCTTGGAGCTGTTTCTGCGAGTTCAGGGCCGGGCTCCTGGTAGCAAGCCCACGTCTGCCCTATGGACAGGTGGCCAAGGAGCTGCTGTCCCCTTGGGCCCAGAGGCACAGAAAAGGCCTGCCTTCTCTTTAGACTCCTTCAGAGTGGAGCACGCGCTCCTGCCCTAGTCCTCTCGTGTCCCCTTAGCCGCCAGGCTTCCGTTTCCCCGCACAAGGAGCAGGTGACACTTCTCTTGCCGTCGCCCCACTGTTCCTGACAGGGCCGGCTCTCCTGCATCGTGACCGTTTCCAGACAATAACACCAACGGCTCCTTCTCTTGTCCCGGGGCTGCTTGCTCCACCTTCCCTAGACATTCTCCTTGGGAGTGCAGTGACAGACGTGTCCCTTTCCTTAAGGCTCTTTTTACAGGTGCAACAACGCTTCTCTCTCATGCAGAGGGGATGCTAGGCAAAGAGGGTTTCGCTCCATGCAGGTGTATGACACCGAGCTGTGGAGACAAGCTCAGGCAAGCAGCAGCCGCATCCCACAGACCCGACTCTGATTTCCCAAAGAATGCTGTGCTTTCCCAGAGGGGATGCCTGGGCAAAGAGGCTTTCGCTCTATGCGGGTTTCTCTCACAGTGCTGCGAATACTAGGCTAAGGCAAGCAGCAACCGAAGCACACAGAACCGACTCTGATTTCCCAGTGACTAATATGCTTTCGCAGAGGTTTTCAGCTTGGCGAGAACGGCACTTCGCTGCTGCTTCCTCAGCAAGGCTTTGGGCGGTCGCTCTGTCGCGTCCGGGAAGAAAAGATGCAGGACAGCTGGTGCCTCTTGGGCCCTGCTTCCCGGGTTCCATGGTCGCGTCCTGGGTTCACCCTGCCAAGACGAACTAAGCAGATACAGTCACAACACTGCAGTAGCGTACGTGGCCTAGGGTGGAACTCTATGCACACTACCATCTCCCGGTGTTGGCACTTCTAGGGCTTTTGCTCTGGCGCTCATGCGTACTCGGGGACGAGGCCAGTGGCTTCCCCACAGGAGAGGAGAGGCGACAGGATCCCTGCACACCGCCCGTGCACTGGGTTGAGGAGCAGTGACGGACTGTCCCCACTCCTTCCACGGACGTCCCGTGCATCTGAGAACGCTTCCACATCCTGGAGGAAGAAGGCCTCTGACTGCCCGTTCTTTCTTGGAGCCACTTCTGCGAGTGCAGGGTAGGCGCCTGGTGGCAAGCACATGTCTGCACCCAGGAACAGGTGGCCAAGGTGCCGCTGTCCCCTTGGGCCCAGGGGCCCAGGACAGGCATGCCTTCTGCTCAGACTCCTTCCTCAGAGTGGAGCACGCGCCCCTGACCTAGCCGTCCCCTCGTGTCTCCTTCGCAACCAGGCTTCCGTCTCTCCATACAGAGAGTGGGGGACATTTGTCTTACCACTGTCCCGCTGTTCCAGACAGGTCCGGCTCTCCTGCCTCACGACCGTTGTTGACAACAAAGCCAATGGCTCCTTCTCTTCCCCGGGGCAGCGTGCTGCACCTTCTCCACACATGCTCCTGGGGAGGGCAGGGACAGACGTGTCCCTTTCCTTAAGGCTCTTTCCACAGGCGCAACCACGCTTCTCTCTAAGGCAGAGCGGATGCGCGGGCAAAGAGGATTTCGCTCCATGCGGGTGTATGACACCGAGCCGTGCGGACAGGATCAGGCAAGCAGCAGCCGCATCCCACACTCCCGATTCTGATTTCCCAAAGAATGCTGTGCTTTCCCAGAGGAGATGCCCGGGCAAAGAGGCTTTCGCTCTATGCGCGTTTCTCCCACCTTGCTGGGAATACTAGGCTAAGGCAAGCAGCAACAGCAGCACACAGAACCGACTCTTTTGGACTTGAAGGCAACAGGACTTCGTCGCTGCTTCCTCAGCAAGGCTTTGGGCGTTCGCTCTGTCGCATCAGAAAAGCAGAGTTGCGGGAGGGCTGGTTTCTCTTTGGCTTTTTGCTTTCCCGGGCTCCATGTTCGCGTCCTGGGTTCAAACTGCCAAGGCGAAATAAACTGACACGGCCTCCACCCTGCAGCGTCGTGCGTGGCCTAGGATGTCACTCTATGCCCACTACCATCTCCTGGTGTAGGCGAGGCTTGGCATTTTGCTCTGGCGCTAAGGCGGACTCGGGGACTAGGCCAATGCCTTTTCCACAGGAGAGGAGAGGCGACAGGATCCCTGCATACCGCCCGTGTACCGGGATGGGGAGCTGTGGGGGACTGTCCCCACTCCTTCCCCGGACACCCCGTGCCTTTGCGAACGCTTCCACATCCTGGAGCAGGACGGCATCTAACTGCCCGTTCCTCTTGGAGCTGTTTCTGCGAGTTCAGGGCCGGGCTCCTGGTAGCAAGCCCAAGTCTGCCCTATGGACAGGTGGCCAAGGAGCGGCTGTCCCCTTGGGCGCAGAGGCATAGAAAAGGCCTACCTTCTGTTTAGACACCTTCAGAGTGGAGCACGCGACCCTGTCCTAGTCCTCTCGTGTCCCCTTAGCCGCCAGGCTTCCGTCTCCCCGCACAAGGAGCGGGTGACACTTCTCTTGCCGCAGCTCCACTGTTCCTGACAGGGCCGGCTCTCCTGCATCCTGACCGTTTCCAGACAATAACACCAACGGCTCCTTCTCTTGTCCCGGGGCTGCTTGCTCCACCTTCCCTAGACATTCTCCTTGGGAGTGCAGTGACAGACGTGTCCCTTTCCTTAAGGCTCTTTCCACAGGCGCAACAACGCTTCTCTCTCATGCAGAGGGGATGCCGAGGCAAAGAGGGTTTTGCTCCATGCGGGTGTATGACACCGAGCTGTGGAGACAAGCTCAGGCAAGCAGCAGCCGCATCCCACAGACCCGACTCTGATTTCCCAAAGAATGCTGTGCTTTCCCAGAGGGGATGCCCGGGCAAAGAGGCTTTTGCTCTATGCGGGTTGCTCTCACAGTGCTGCGAATACTAGGCTAAGGCAAGCACCAACTGAAGCACACAGAACCGACTCTGATTACCCAGCGACTAATATGCTTTCGCAGAGGTTTTCAGCTTGGCGAGAACGGCACTTCGCTGCTGCTTCCTCAGCAAGGCTTTGGGCGGTCGCTCTGTCGCGTCCGGGAAGAAAAGATGCAGGACAGCTGGTGCCTCTTGGGCCCTGCTTCCCGGGTTCCATGGTCGCGTCCTGGGTTCACCCTGCCAAGACGAACTAAGCAGATACAGTCACAACACTGCAGTAGCGTACGTGGCCTAGGGTGGAACTCTATGCACACTACCATCTCCCGGTGTTGGCACTTCTAGGGCTTTTGCTCTGGCGCTCATGCGTACTCGGGGACGAGGCCAGTGGCTTCCCCACAGGAGAGGAGAGGCGACAGGATCCCTGCACACCGCCCGTGCACTGGGTTGAGGAGCAGTGACGGACTGTCCCCACTCCTTCCACGGACGTCCCGTGCATCTGAGAACGCTTCCACATCCTGGAGGAAGAAGGCCTCTGACTGCCCGTTCTTTCTTGGAGCCACTTCTGCGAGTGCAGGGTAGGCGCCTGGTGGCAAGCACATGTCTGCACCCAGGGACAGGTGGCCAAGGAGCCGCTGTCCCCTTGGGCCCAGGGGCCCAGGACAGGCATGCCTTCTGCTCAGACTCCTTCCTCAGAGTGGAGCACGCGCCCCTGTCCTAGCCGTCCCCTCCTGTCTCCTTCGCAACCAGGCTTCCGTCTCTCCATACAGAGAGTGGGTGACATTTGTCTTACCACTGTCCCGCAGTTCCAGACAGGTCCGGCTCTCCTGCCTCACGACCGTTGTTGACAACAAAGCCAATGGCTCCTTCTCTTCCCCGGGGCAGCGTGCTGCACCTTCTCCACACATGCTCCTGGGGAGGGCAGGGACAGACGTGTCCCTTTCCTTAAGGCTCTTTCCACAGGCGCAACCACGCTTCTCTCTAAGGCAGAGCGGATGCGCGCGCAAAGAGGATTTCGCTCCATGCGGGTGTATGACACCGAGCCGTGGAGACAGGATCAGGCAAGCAGCAGCCGCATCCCACACTCCCGATTCTGATTTCCCAAAGAATGCTGTGCTTTCCCAGAGGAGATGCCCGGGCAAAGAGGCTTTCGCTCTATGCGCGTTTCTCCCACCTTGCTGGGAATACTAGGCTAAGGCAAGCAGCAACAGCAGCACACAGATCCGACTCTTTTGGACTTGAAGGCAACAGAACTTCGTCGCTGCTTCCTCAGCAAGGCTTTGGGCGTTCGCTCTATCGCATCAGAAAAGAAGAGTTGCGGGAGGGCTGGTTTCTCTTTGGCTTTTTGCTTTCCCGGGCTCCATGTTCGCGTCCTGGGTTCAAACTGCCAAGGCGAAATAAACTGACACGGCCTCCACCCTGCAGCGTAGTGCGTGGCCTAGGATGTCACTCTATGCCCACTACCATCTCCTGGTGTAGGCGAGGCTTGGCATTTTGCTCTGGCGCTAAGGCGGACTCGGGGACTAGGCCAATGCCTTTTCCACAGGAGAGGAGAGGCGACAGGATCCCTGCACACCGCCCGTGTACCGGTATGGGGAGCTGTGGGGGACTGTCCCCACTCCTTCCCCGGACACCCCGTGCCTCCGCGAACGCTTCCACATCCTGGAGCAGGACGGCATCTAACTGCCCGTTCCTCTTGGAGCTGTTACTGCGAGTTCAGGGCCGGGCTCCTGGTAGCAAGCCCACCTCTGCCCTATGGACAGGTGGCCAAGGAGCTGCTGTCCCCTTGGGCCCAGAGGCACATAAAAGGCCTGCCTTCTCTTTAGACTCCTTCAGAGTGGAGCACGGGCTCCTGCCCTAGTCCTCTCGTGTCCCCTTAGCCGCCTGGCTTCCGTTTCCCCGCACAAGGAGCAGGTGACACTTCTCTTGCCTTCGCCCCACTGTTCCTGACAGGGCTGACTCTCCTGCATCGTGACCGTTTCCGGACAATAACACCAACGGCTCCTTCTCTTGTCCCGGGGCTGCGTGCTCCACCTTCCCTAGACATTCTTCTTGGGAGTGCAGTGACAGACGTGTCCCTTTCCATAAGGCTCTTTCCACAGGCGCAACCACGCTTCTCTCTAAGGCAGAGCGGATGCGCGGGCAAAGAGGAATTCGCTCCATGCGGGTGTATGAGACCGAGCCGTGGAGACAGGATCAGGCAAGCAGCAGCCGCATCCCACACTCCCGATTCTGATTTCCCAAAGAATGCTGTGCTTTCCCAGAGGAGATGCCCGGGCAAAGAGGCTTTCGCTCTATGCGCGTTTCTCCCACATTGCTGGGAATACTAGGCTAAGGCAAGCAGCAACAGCAGCACACAGAACCGACTCTTTTGGACTTGAAGGCAACAGAACTTCGTCGCTGCTTCTTCAGCAAGGCTTTGGGCGTTCGCTCTGTCGCATCAGAAAAGAAGAGTTGCGTGAGGGCTGGTTTCTCTTTGGCTTTTTGCTTTCCCGGGCTCCATGTTCGCGTCCAGGGTTCAAACTGCCAAGGCGAAATAAACTGACACGGCCTCCACCCTGCAGCGTCGTGCGTGGCCTAGGATGTCACTCTATGCCCACTACCATCTCCTGGTGTAGGCGAGGCTTGGCATTTTGCTCTGGCGCTAAGGCGGACTCGGGGACTAGGCCAATGCCTTTTCCACAGGAGAGGAGAGGCGACAGGATCCCTGCACACCGCCCGTGTACCGGGATGGGGAGCTAAGGGGGACTGTCTCCACTCCTTAGCCCGGACACCCCGGGCCTCCGCGAAAGCTTCCACATCCTGGAGCAGGACGGCATCTAACTGCCCGTTCCTCTTGGAGCTGTTTCTGCGAGTTCAGGGCCGGGCTCCTGGTAGCAAGCCCAAGTCTGCCCTATGGACAGGTGGCCAAGGAGCTGCTGTCCCCTTGGGCCCAGAGGCACAGAAAAGGCCTGCCTTCTCTTTAGACTCCTTCAAAGTGGAGCACACGCCCCTGCCCTAGTCCTCTGGTGTCCCCTTAGCCGCCAGGCTTCCGTTTCCCCGCACAAGGAGCAGGTGACACTTCTCTTGCCGCTGCCACACTGTTCCTGACAAGGCCGGCTCTCCTGCATCGTGACCGTTTCCGGACAATAACACCAACGGTTCCTTCTCTTGTCCCGGGGCTGCGTGCTCCACCTTCCCTAGACATTCTTCATGGGAGTGCAGTGACAGACGTGTCCCTTTCCTTAAGGCTCTTTTTACAGGTGCAACAACGCTTCTCTCTCATGCAGAGGGGATGCCGAGGCAAAGAGGGTTTCGCTCCATGCGGGTGTATGACACCGAGCTGTGGAGACAAGCTCAGGCAAGCAGCAGCCGCATCCCACAGACCCGACTCTGATTTCCCAAAGAATGCTGTGCTTTCCCAGAGGGGATGCCCGGGCAAAGAGGCTTTCGCTCTATGCGGGTTTCTCCCACAGTGCTGCGAATACTAGGCTAAGGCAAGCAGCAACCGAAGCACACAGAACCGACTCTGATTTCCCAGCGACTAATATGCTTTCGCAGAGGTTTTCAGCCTGGCGAGAACGGCACTTCGCTGCTGCTTCCTCAGCAAGGCTTTGGGCGGTCGCTCTGTCGCGTCCGGGAAGAAAAGATGCAGGACAGCTGGTGCCTCTTGGGCCCTGCTTCCCGGGTTCCATGTTCGCGTCCTGGGTTCACCCTGCCAAGACGAACTAAGCAGATACCGTCACAACACTGCAGTAGCGTACGTGGCCTAGGGTGGAACTCTATGCACACTACCATCTCCCGGTGTTGGCACTTCTAGGGCTTTTGCTCTGGCGCTCATGCGTACTCGGGGACGAGGCCAGTGGCTTCCCCACAGGAGAGGAGAGGCGACAGGATCCCTGCACACCGCCCGTGCACTGGGTTGAGGAGCAGTGACGGACTGTCCCCACTCCTTCCACGGACGTCCCGTGCATCTGAGAACGCTTCCACATCCTGGAGGAAGAAGGCCTCTGACTGCCCATTCTTTCTTGGAGCCACTTCTGCGAGTGCAGGGTAGGCGCCTGGTGGCAAGCACATGTCTGCACCCAGGGACAGGTGGCCAAGGTGCCGCTGTCCCCTTGGGCCCAGGGGCCCAGGACAGGCATGCCTTCTGCTCAGACTCCTTCCTCAGAGTGGAGCACGCGCCCCTGACCTAGCCGTCCCCTCGTGTCTCCTTCGCAACCAGGCTTCCGTCTCTCCATACAGAGAGTGGGTGACATTTGTCTTACCACTGTCCCGCTGTTCCAGACAAGTCCGGCTCTCCTGCCTCACGACCGTTGTTGACAACAAAGCCAATGGCTCCTTCTCTTCCCCGGGGCAGCGTGCTGCACCTTCTCCACACATGCTCCTGGGGAGGGCAGGGACAGACGTGTCCCTTTCCTTAAGGCTCTTTCCACAGGCGCAACCACGCTTCTCTTTAAGGCAGAGCAGATGCGCGGGCAAAGAGGATTTCGCTCCATGCGGGTGTATGACACCGAGCCGTGGAGACAGGATCAGGCAAGCAGCAGCCGCATCCCACACTCCCGATTCTGATTTCCCAAAGAATGCTGTGCTTTCCCAGAGGAGATGCCCGGGCAAAGAGGCTTTCGCTCTATGCGCGTTTCTCCCACCTTGCTGGGAATACTAGGCTAAGGCAAGAAGAAACAGCAGGACACAGAACCGACTCTTTTGGACTTGAAGGCAACAGAACTTCGTCGCTGCTTCCTCAGCAAGGCTTTGGGCGTTCGCTCTGTCGCATCAGAAAAGAAGAGTTGCGGGAGGGCTGGTTTCTCTTTGGCTTTTTGCTTTCCCGGGCTCCATTGTCGCGTCCTGGGTTCAAACTGCCAAGGCGAAATAAACTGACACGGCCTCCACCCTGCAGCGTCGTGCGTGGCCTACGATGTCACTCTATGCCCACTACCATCTCCTGGTGTAGGCGAGGCTTGGCATTTTGCTCTGGCGCTAAGGCGGACTCGGGGACTAGGCCAATGCCTTTTCCACAGGAGAGGAGAGGCGACAGGATCCCTGCACACCGCCCGTGTACCGGGATGGGGAGCTATGGGGGACTGTCCCCACTCCTTCCCCGGACACCCCGTGCCTCCGCGAACGCTTCCACATCCTGGAGCAGGACGGCATCTAACTGCCCGTTCCTCTTGGAGCTGTTTCTGCGAGTTCAGGGCCGGGCTCCTGGTAGCAAGCCCAAGTCTGCCCTATGGACAGGTGGCCAAGGAGCTGCTGTCCCCTTGGGCCCAGAGGCACAGAAAAGGCCTGCCTTCTCTTTAGACTCCTTCAGAGTGGAGCACGCGCTCCTGCCCTAGTCTCTGTTGTCCCCTTAGCCGCCAGGCTTCCGTTTCCCCGCACAAGGAGCAGGTGACACTTCTCTTGCCGCCGCCACACTGTTCCTGACAAGGCCGGCTCTCCTGCATCGTGACCGTTTCCGGACAATAACACCAACGGTTCCTTCTCTTGTCCCGGGGCTGCGTGCAACACCTTCCCTAGACATTCTTCATGGGAGTGCAGTGACAGACGTGTCCGTTTCCTTAAGGCTCTTTTTACAGGTGCAACAACGCTTCTCTCTCATGCAGAGGGGATGCCGAGGCAAAGAGGGTTTCGCTCCATGCGGGTGTATGACACCGAGCTGTGGAGACAAGCTCAGGCAAGCAGCAGCCGCATCCCACAGACCCGACTCTGATTTCCCAAAGAATGCTGTGCTTTCCCAGAGGGGATGCCCGGGCAAAGAGGCTTCGCTCTATGCGGGTTTCTCCCACAGTGCTGCGAATACTAGGCTAAGGCAAGCAGCAACTGAAGCACACAGAACCGACTCTGATTTCCCAGCGACTAATATGCTTTCGCAGAGGTTTTCAGCCTGGCGAGAAGGGCACTTCGCAGCTGCTTCCTCAGCAAGGCTTTGGGCGGTCGCTCTGTCGCGTCCGGGAAGAAAAGATGCAGGACAGCTGGTGCCTCTTGGGCCCTGCTTCCCGGGTTCCATGTTCGCGTCCTGGGTTCACCCTGCCAAGACGAACTAAGCAGATACAGTCACAACACTGCAGTAGCGTACGTGGCCTAGGGTGGAACTCTATGCACACTACCATCTCCCGGTGTTGGCACTTCTAGGGCTTTTGCTCTGGCGCTCATGCGTACTCGGGGACGAGGCCAGTGGCTCCCCACAGGAGAGGAGTGGCGACAGGATCCCTGTACACCGCCCGTGCACTGGGTTGAGGAGCAGTGACGGACTGTCCCCACTCCTTCCACGGACGTCCCGTGCATCTGAGAACGCTTCCACATCCTGGAGGAAGAAGGCCTCTGACTGCACGTTCTTTCTTGGAGCCACTTCTACGAGTGCAGGGTAGGCGCCTGGTGGCAAGCACATGTCTGCACCCAGGGACAGGTGGCCAAGGAGCCGCTGTCCCCTTGGGCCCAGGGGCCCAGGACAGGCATGCCTTCGGCTCAGACTCCTTCCTCAGAGTGGAGAACGCGCCCCTGACCTAGCCGTCCCCTCCTGTCTCCTTCGCAACCAGGCTTCCGTCTCTCCATACAGAGAGTGGGTGACATTTGTCTTACCACTGTCCCGCTGTTCCAGACAGGTCCGGCTCTCCTGCCTCACGACCGTTGTTGACAACAAAGCCAATGGTTCCTTCTCTTCCCCGGGGCAGCGTGCTGCACCTTCTCCACACATGCTCCTGGGGAAGGCAGGGACAGACGTGTCCCTTTCCATAAGGCTCTTTCCACAGGCGCAACCACGCTTCTCTCTAACGCAGAGCGGATGCGCGGGCAAAGAGGATTTCGCTCCATGCGGGTGTATGACACCGAGCCGTGGAGACAGGATCAGGCAAGCAGCAGCCGCATCCCACACTCCCGATTCTGATTTCCCAAAGAATGCTGTGCTTTCCCAGAGGAGATGCCCGGGCAAAGAGGCTTTCGCTCTATGCGCGTTTCTCCCACCTTGCTGGGAATACTAGGCTAAGGCAAGCAGCAACAGCAGCGCACAGAACCGACTCTTTTGGACTTGAAGGCAACAGAACTTCGTCGCTGCTTCCTCAGCAAGGCTTTGGGCGTTCGCTCTGTCGCATCAGAAAAGAAGAGTTGCGGGAGGGCTGGTTTCTCTTTGGCTTTTTGCTTTCCCGGGCTCCATTGTCGCGTCCTGGGTTCAAACTGCCAAGGCGAAATAAACTGACACGGCCTCCACCCTGCAGCGTCGTGCGTGGCCTAGGATGTCACTCTATGCCCACTACCATCTCCTGGTGTAGGCGAGGCTTGGCATTTTGCTCTGGCGCTAAGGCGGACTCGGGGACTAGGCCAATGCCTTTTCCACAGGAGAGGAGAGGCGATAGGATCCCTGCACACCGCCCGTGTACCGGGATGGGGAGCTATGGGGGACTGTCTCCACTCCTTCCCCGGACACCCCGGGCCTCCGCGAACGCTTCCACATCCTGGAGCAGGACGGCATCTAACTGCCCGTTCCTCTTGGAGCTGTTTCTGCGAGTTCAGGGCCGGGCTCCTGGTAGCAAGCCCAAGTCTGCCCTATGGACAGGTGGCCAAGGAGCTGCTGTCCCCTTGGGCCCAGAGGCACAGAAAAGGCCTGCCTTCTCTTTAGACTCCTTCAGAGTGGAGCACGCGCTCCTGCCCTAGTCCTCTGGTGTCCCCTTTGCCGCCAGGCTTCCGTTTCCCCGCACAAGGAGCAGGTGACACTTCTCTTGCCGCCGCCACACTGTTCCTGACAAGGCCGGCTCTCCTGCATCGTGACCGTTTCCGGACAATAACACCAACGGTTCCTTCTCTTGTCCCGGTGCTGCGTGCTCCACCTTCCCTAGACATTCTTCATGGGAGTGCAGTGACAGACGTGTCCCTTTCCTTAAGGCTCTTTTTACAGGTGCAACAACGCTTCTCTCTCATGCAGAGGGGATGCCGAGGCAAAGAGGGTTTCGCTCCATGCGGGTGTATGACACCGAGCTGTGGAGACAAGCTCAGGCAAGCAGCAGCCGCATCCCACAGACCCGACTCTGATTTCCCAAATAATGCTGTGCTTTCCCAGAGGGGATGCCCGTGCAAAGAGGCTTTCGCTCTATGCGGGTTTCTCCCACAGTGCTGCGAATACTAGGCTAAGGCAAGCAGCAACCGAAGCACACAGAACCGACTCTGATTTCCCAGCGACTAATATGCTTTCGCAGAGGTTTTCAGCCTGGCGAGAATGGCACTTCGCTGCTGCTTCCACAGCAAGGCTTTGGGCGGTCGCTCTGTCGCGTCCGGGAAGAAAAGATGCAGGACAGCTGGTGCCTCTTGGGCCCTGCTTCCCGGGTTCCATGTTCGCGTCCTGGGTTCACCCTGCCAAGACGAACTAAGCAGATACCGTCACAACACTGCAGTAGCGTACGTGGCCTAGGTTGGAACTCTATGCACACTACCATCTCCCAGTGTTGGCACTTCTAGGGCTTTTGCTCTGGCGCTCATGCGTACTCGGGGACGAGGCCAGTGGCTTCCCCACAGGAGAGGAGAGGCGACAGGATCCCTGCACACCGCCCGTGCACTGGGTTGAGGAGCAGTGACGGACTGTCCCCACTCCTTCCACGGACGTCCCGTGCATCTGAGAACGCTTCCACATCCTGGAGGAAGAAGGCCTCTGACTGCCCGTTCTTTCTTGGAGCCACTTCTGCGAGTGCAGGGTAGGCGCCTGGTGGCAAGCACATGTCTGCACCCAGGGACAGGAGGCCAAGGTGCCGCTGTCCGCTTGGGCCCAGGGGCCCAGGACAGGCATGCCTTCTGCTCAGACTCCTTCCTCAGAGTGGAGCACGCGCCCCTGACCTAGCCGTCCCCTCGTGTCTCCTTCGCAACCAGGCTTCCGTCTCTCCATACAGAGAGTGGGTGACATTTGTCTTACCACTGTCCCGCTGTTCCAGACAGGTCCGGCTCTCCTGCCTCATGACCGTTGTTGACAACAAAGCCAATGGCTCCTTCTCTTCCCCGGGGCAGCGTGCTGCACCTTCTCCACACATGCTCCTGGGGAGGGCAGGGACAGACGTGTCCCTTTCCTTAAGGCTCTTTCCACAGGCGCAACCACGCTTCTCTTTAAGGCAGAGCAGATGCGCGGGCAAAGAGGATTTCGCTCCATGCGGGTGTATGACACCGAGCCGTGGAGACAGGATCAGGCAAGCAGCAGCTGCATCCCACACTCCCGATTCTGATTTCCCAAAGAATGCTGTGCTTTCCCAGAGGAGATGCCCGGGCAAAGAGGCTTTCGCTCTATGCGCGTTTCTCCCACCTTGCTGGGAATACTAGGCTAAGGCAAGAAGCAACAGCAGCACACAGAACCGACTCTTTTGGACTTGAAGGCAACAGAACTTCGTCGCTGCTTCCTCAGCAAGGCTTTGGGCGTTCGCTCTGTCGCATCAGAAAAGAAGAGTTGCGGGAGGGCTGGTTTCTCTTTGGCTTTTTGCTTTCCCGGGCTCCATGTTCGCGTCCTGGGTTCAAACTGCCAAGGCGAAATAAACTGACACGGCCTCCACCCTGCAGCGTCGTGCGTGGCCTAGGATGTCACTCTATGCCCATTACCATCTCCTGGTGTAGGCGAGGCTTGGCATTTTGCTCTGGCGCTAAGGCGGACTCGGGGACTAGGCCAATGCCTTTTCCACAGGAGAGGAGAAGCGACAGGATCATTGCACACCGCCCGTGTACCGGGATGGGGAGCTATGGGGGACTGTCCCCATTCCTTCCCCGGACACCCCGGGCCTCCGCGAACGCTTCCACATCCTTGAACAGGACGGCATCTAACTTCCCGTTCCTCTTGGAGCTGTTTCTGCGAGTTCAGGGCCGGGCTCCTGGTAGCAAGCCCACATCTGCCCTATGGACAGGTGGCTAAGGAGCTGCTGTCCCCTTGGGCCCAGAGGCACAGAAAAGGCCTGCCTTCTCTTTAGACTCCTTCAGAGTGGAGCACGCGCTCCTGCCCTAGTCCTCTGGTGTCCCCTTAGCCGCCAGGCTTCCGTTTCCCCGCACAAGGAGCAGGTGACACTTCTCTTGCCGCCGCCACACTGTTCCTGACAAGGCCGGCTCTCCTGCATCGTGACCGTTTCCGGACAATAACACCAACGGCTCCTTCTCTTGTCCCGGGGCTGCGTGCTCCACCTTCCCTAGACATTCTTCTTGGGAGTGCAGTGACAGACGTGTCCCTTTCCTTAAGGCTCTTTTTACAGGTGCAACAACGCTTCTCTCTCATGCAGAGGGGATGCCGAGGCAAAGAGGGTTTCGCTCCATGCGGGTGTATGACACCGAGCTGTGGAGACAAGCTCAGGCAAGCAGCAGCCGCATCCCACAGACCCGACTCTGATTTCCCAAAGAATGCTGTGCTTTCCCAGAGGGGATGCCCGTGCAAAGAGGCTTTCGCTCTATGCGGGTTTCTCCCAAGTGCTGCGAATACTAGGCTAAGGCAAGCAGCAACCGAAGCACACAGAACCGACTCTGATTTCCCAGCGACTAATATGCTTTCGCAGAGGTTTTCAGCCTGGCGAGAATGGCACTTCGCTGCTGCTTCCACAGCAAGGCTTTGGGCGGTCGCTCTGTCGCGTCTGGGAAGAAAAGATGCAGGACAGCTGGTGCCTCTTGGGCCCTGCTTCCCGGGTTCCATATTCGCGTCCTGGGTTCACCCTGCCAAGACGAACTAAGCAGATACCGTCACAACACTGCAGTAGCGTACGTGGCCTAGGTTGGAACTCTATGCACACTACCATCTCCCGGTGTTGGCACTTCTAGGGCTTTTGCTCTGGCGCTCATGCGTACTCGGGGACGAGGCCAGTGGCTTCCCCACAGGAGAGGAGAGGCGACAGGATCCCTGCACACCGCCCGTGCACTGGGTTGAGGAGCAGTGACGGACTGTCCCCACTCCTTCCACGGACGTCCCGTGCATCTGAGAACGCTTCCACATCCTGGAGGAAGAAGGCCTCTGACTGCCCGTTCTTTCTTGGAGCCACTTCTGCGAGTGCAGGGTAGGCGCCTGGTGGCAAGCACATGTCTGCACCCAGGGACAGGTGGCCAAGGTGCCGCTGTCCGCTTGGGCCCAGGGGCCCAGGACAGGCATGCCTTCTGCTCAGACTCCTTCCTCAGAGTGGAGCATGCGCCCCTGACCTAGCCGTCCCCTCCTGTCTCCTTCGCAACCAGGCTTCCGTCTCTCCATACAGAGAGTGGGTGACATTTGTCTTACCACTGTCCCGCTGTTCCAGACAGGTCCGGCTCTCCTGCCTCATGACCGTTGTTGACAACAAAGCCAATGGCTCCTTCTCTTCCCCGGGGCAGCGTGCTGCACCTTCTCCACACATGCTCCTGGGGAGGGCAGGGACAGACGTGTCCCTTTCCTTAAGGCTCTTTCCACAGGCGCAACCACGCTTCTCTTTAAGGCAGAGCAGATGCGCGGGCAAAGAGGATTTCGCTCCATGCGGGTGTATGACACCGAGCCGTGGAGACAGGATCAGGCAAGCAGCAGCCGCATCCCACACTCCCGATTCTGATTTCCCAAAGAATGCTGTGCTTTCCGAGAGGAGATGCCCGGGCAAAGAGGCTTTCGCTCTATGCGCGTTTCTCCCACCTTGCTGGGAATACTAGGCTAAGGCAAGCAGCAACAGCAGCACACAGAAACGACTCTTTTGGACTTGAAGGCAACAGAACTTCGTCGCTGCTTCCTCAGCAAGGCTTTGGGCGTTCGCTCTGTCGCATCAGAAAAGAAGAGTTGCGGGAGGGCTGGTTTCTCTTTGGCTTTTTGCTTTCCCGGGCTCCATGTTCGCGTCCTGGGTTCAAACTGCCAAGGCGAAATAAACTGACACGGCCTCCACCCTGCAGCGTCGTGCGTGGCCTAGGATGTCACTCTATGCCCATTACCATCTCCTGGTGTAGGCGAGGCTTGGCATTTTGCTCTGGCGCTAAGGCGGACTCGGGGACTAGGCCAATGCCTTTTCCACAGGAGAGGAGAAGCGACAGGATCCCTGCACACCGCCCGTGTACCGGGATGGGGAGCTATGGGGGACTGTCCCCACTCCTTCCCCGGACACCCCGGGCCTCCGCGAACGCTTCCACATCCTTGAACAGGACGGCATCTAACTTCCCGTTCCTCTTGGAGCTGTTTCTGCGAGTTCAGGGCCGGGCTCCTGGTAGCAAGCCCACATCTGCCCTATGGACAGGTGGCTAAGGAGCTGCTGTCCCCTTGAGCCCAGAGGCACAGTAAAGGCCTGCCTTCTCTTTAGACTCCTTCAGAGTGGAGCACGCGCTCCTGCCCTAGTCCTCTGGTGTCCCCTTAGCCGCCAGGCTTCCGTTTCCCCGCACAAGGAGCAGGTGACACTTCTCTTGCCGCCGCCACACTGTTCCTGACAAGGCCGGCTCTCCTGCATCGTGACCGTTTCCGGACAATAACACCAACGGCTCCTTCTCTTGTCCCGGGGCTGCGTGCTCCACCTTCCCTAGACATTCTTCTTGGGAGTGCAGTGACAGACGTGTCCCTTTCCTTAAGGCTCTTTTTACAGGTGCAACAACGCTTCTCTCTCATGCAGAGGGGATGCCGAGGCAAAGAGGGTTTCGCTCCATGCGGGTGTATGACACCGAGCTGTGGAGACAAGCTCAGGCAAGCAGCAGCCGCATCCCACAGACCCGACTCTGATTTCCCAAAGAATGCTGTGCTTTCCCAGAGGGGATGCCCGGGCAAAGAGGCTTTCGCTCTATGCGGGTTTCTCCCACAGTGCTGCGAATACTAGGCTAAGGCAAGCAGCAACTGAAGCACACAGAACTGACTCTGATTTCCCAGCGACTAATATGCTTTCGCAGAGGTTTTCAGCCTGGCGAGAACGGCACTTCACAGCTGCTTCCTCAGCAAGGCTTTGGGCGGTCGCTCTTTCACGTCCGGGAAGAAAAGATGCAGGACAGCTGGTGCCTCTTGGGCCCTGCTTCCCGGGTTCCATGTTCGCGTCCTGGGTTCACCCTGCCAAGACGAACTAAGCAGATACAGTCACAACACTGCAGTAGCGTACGTGGCCTAGGGTGGAACTCTATGCACACTACCATCTCCCGGTGTTGGCACTTCTAGGGCTTTTGCTCTGGCGCTCATGCGTACTCGGGGACGAGGCCAGTGGCTTCCCCACAGGAGAGGAGAGGCGACAGGATCCCGGTACACCGCCCGTGCACTGGGTTGAGGAGCAGTGACGGACTGTCCCCACTCCTTCCACGGACGTCCCGTGCATCTGAGAACGCTTCCACATCCTGGAGGAAGAAGGCCTCTGACTGCCCGTTCTTTCTTGGAGCCACTTCTGCGAGTGCAGGGTAGGCGCCTGGTGGCAAGCACATGTCTGCACCCAGGAACAGGTGGCCAAGGTGCCGCTGTCCCCTTGGGCCCAGGGGCCCAGGACAGGCATGCCTTCTGCTCAGACTCCTTCCTCAGAGTGGAGCACGCGCCCCTGACCTAGCCGTCCCCTCGTGTCTCCTTCGCAACCAGGCTTCCGTCTCTCCATACAGAGAGTGGGTGACATTTGTCTTACCACTGTCCCGCTGTTCCAGACAGGTCCGGCTCTCCTGCCTCAGGACCGTTGTTGACAACAAAGCCAATGGCTCCTTCTCTTCCCCGGGGCAGCGTGCTGCACCTTCTCCACACATGCTCCTGGGGAGGGCAGGGACAGACGTGTCCCTTTCCTTAAGGCTCTTTCCACAGGCGCAACCACGCTTCTCTCTAAGGCAGAGTGGATTCGCGGGCAAAGAGGATTTCGCTCCATGCGGGTGTATGACACGAAGCCGTGGGGACAGGATCAGGCAAGCAGCAGCTGCATCCCACACTCCCGATTCTGATTTCCCAAAGAATGCTGTGCTTTCCCAGAGGAGATGCCCGGGCAAAGAGGCTTTCGCTCTATGCGCGTTTCTCCCACCTTGCTGGGAATACTAGGCTAAGGCAAGCAGCAACAGCAGCACATAGAACCGACTCTTTTGGACTTGAAGCCAACAGAACTTCGTTGCTCCTTCCTCAGCAAGGCTTTGGGCGTTCGCTCTGTCGCATCAGAAAAGAAGAGTTGCGGGAGAGCTGGTATCTCTTTGGTTTTTTGCTTTCCCGGGCTCCATGTTCGCGTCCTGGGTTCAAACTGCCAATGCGAAATAAACTGACACGGCCTCCACCCTGCAGCGTCCTTCGTGGCCTCGGTTGTCACTCTATACCCACTACCATCTCCTGGTGTAGGCGAGGCTTGGCATTTTGCTCTGGCGCTAAGGCGGACTCGGGGACTAGGCCAATGCCTTTTCCACAGGAGAGGAGAGGCCACAGGATCCCTGCACACGGCCCGTTTACAGGGATCGGGAGCTGTGGGGGACTGTCCCCACTCCTTCCCCGGACACCCCGGGCCTCCGCGAATGCTTCCACATCCTGGAGCAGGACGGCATCTAACTGCCCGTTCCTCTTGGAGCTGTTTCTGCGAGTTCAGGGCCGGGCTCCTGGTAGCAAGCCCAAGTCTGCCCTATGGACAGGTGGCCAAGGAGCGGCTGTCCCCTTGGGCGCAGAGGCATAGAAAAGGCCTGCCTTCTCTTTAGACTCCTTCAGAGTGGAGCACGCGATCCTGTCCTAGTCCTCTCGTGTCCCCTTAGCTGCCAGGCTTCCGTCTCCCCGCACAAGGAGCGGGTGACACTTCTCTTGCCGCAGCTCCACTGTTCCTGACAAGGCCGGCTCTCCTGCATCGTGACCGTTTCCGGACAATAACACCAACGGCTCCTTCTCTTGTCCCGGGGCTGCGTGCTCCACCTTCCCTAGACATTCTCCTTGGGAGTGCAGTGACAGACGTGTCCCTTTCCTTAAGGCTCTTTTTACAGGTGCAACAACGCTTCTCTCTCATGCAGAGGGGATGCCGAGGCAAAGAGGGTTTCGCTCCATGCGGGTGTATGACACCGAGCTGTGGAAACAAGCTCAGGCAAGCAGCAGCCGCATCCCACAAACCCGACTCTGATTTCCCAAAGAATGCTGTGCTTTCCCAGAGGGGATGCCCGGGCAAAGAGGCTTTCGCTCTATGCGGGTTTCTCTCACAGTGCTGCGAATACTAGGCTATGGCAAGCAGCAACCGAAGCACACAGAACCGACTCTGATTTCCCAGCGACTATATGCTTTCGCAGAGGTTTTCAGCCTGGCGAGAACGGCACTTCGCTGCTGCTTCCTCAGCAAGGCTTTGGGCGGTCGCTCTGTCGCGTCCGGGAAGAAAAGATGCAGGACAGCTGGTGCCTCTTGGGCCCTGCTTCCCGGGTTCCATGTTCGCGTCCTGGGTTCACCCTGCCAAGACGAACTAAGCAGATACAGTCACAACAATGCAGTAGCGTACGTGGCCTAGGGTGGAACTCTATGCACACTACCATCTCCCGGTGTTGGCACTTCTAGGGCTTTTGCTCTGGCGCTCATGCGTACTCGGGGACGAGGCCAGTGGCTTCCCCACAGGAGAGGAGAGGCGACAGGATCCCTGCACACCGCCCGTGCACTGGGTTGAGGAGCAGTGACGGACTGTCCCCACTCCTTCCACGGACGTCCCGTGCATCTGAGAACGCTTCCACATCCTGGAGGAAGAAGGCCTCTGACTGCCCGTTCTTTCTTGGAGCCACTTCTGCGAGTGCAGGGTAGGCGCCTGGTGGCAAGCACATGTCTGCACCCAGGGACAGGTGGCCAAGGAGCCGCTGTCCCCTTGGGCCCAGGGGCCCAGGACAGGCATGCCTTCTGCTCAGACACCTTCCTCAGAGTGGAGCACGCGCCCCTGACCTAGCCGTCCCCTCCTGTCTCCTTCGCAACCAGGCTTCCGTCTCTCCATACAGAGAGTGGGTGACATTTTTCTTACCACTGTCCCGCTGTTCCAGACAGGTCCGGCTCTCCTGCCTCACGACCGTTGTTGACAACAAAGCCAATGGCTCCTTCTCTTCCCCGGGGCAGCGTGCTGCACCTTCTCCACACATGCTCCTGGGGAGGGCAGGGACAGACGTGTCCCTTTCTTTAAGGCTCTTTCCACAGGCGCAACCACGCTTCTCTTTAAGGCAGAGCAGATGCGCGGGCAAAGAGGATTTCGCTCCATGCGGGTGTATGACACCGAGCTGTGGAGACAGGATCAGGCAAGCAGCAGCCGCATCCCACACTCCCGATTCTGATTTCCCAAAGAATGCTGTGCTTTCCCAGAGGAGATGCCCGGGCAAAGAGGCTTTCGCTCTATGCGCTTTTCTTCCACCTTGCTGGGAATACTAGGCTAAGGCAAGCAGCAACAGCAGCACACAGAACCGACTCTTTTGGACTTGAAGGCAACAGAACTTCGTCGCTGCTTCTTCAGCAAGGCTTTGGGCGTTCGCTCTGTCGCATCAGAAAAGAAGAGTTGCGTGAGGGCTGGTTTCTCTTTGGCTTTTTGCTTTCCCGGGCTCCATGTTCGCGTCCTGGGTTCAAACTGCCAAGGCGAAATAAACTGACACGGCCTCCACCCTGCAGCGTCGTGCGTGGCCTAGGATGTCACTCTATGCCCACTACCATCTCCTGGTGTAGGCGAGGCTTGCATTTTGCTCTGGCGCTAAGGCGGACTCGGGGACTAGGCCAATGCCTTTTCCACAGGAGAGGAGAGGCGACAGGATCCCTGCACACCGCCCATGTACCGGGATGGGGAGCTGTGGGGGACTGTCCCCACTCCTTCCCCGGACACCCCGGTCCTTCGCGAACGCTTCCACATCCTGGAGCAGGACGGCATCTAACTGCCCGTTCCTCTTGGAGCTGTTTCTGCGAGTTCAGGGCCGGGCTCCTGGTAGCAAGCCCAAGTCTGCCCTATGGACAGGTGGCCAAGGAGCTGCTGTCCCCTTGGGCCCAGAGGCACAGAAAAGGCCTGCCTTCTCTTTAGACTCCTTCAGAGTGGAGCACGCGCTCCTGCCCTAGTCCTCTGGTGTCCCCTTAGCCGCCAGGCTTCCGTTTCCCCGCACAAGGAGCAGGTGACACTTCTCTTGCCTCCGCCACACTGTTCCTGACAAGGCCAGCTCTCCTGCAACGTGACCGTTTCCGGACAATAACACCAACGGCTCCTTCTCTTGTCCCGGGTCTGCGTGCTCCACCTTCCCTAGACATTCTTCTTGGGAGTGCAGTGACAGACGTGTCCCTTTCCTTAAGGCTCTTTTTACAGGTGCAACAACGCTTCTATCTCATGCAGAGGGGATACCGAGGCAAAGAGGGTTTCGCTCCATGCGGGTGTATGACACCGAGCTGTGGAGACAAGCTCAGGCAAGCAGCAGCCGCATCCCACAGACCCGACTCTGATTTCCCAAAGAATGCTGTGCTTTCCCAGAGGGGATGCCCGGGCAAAGAGGCTTTCGCTCTATGCGGGTTTCTCCCACAGTGCTGCGAATACTAGGCTAAGGCAAGCAGCAACTGAAGCACACAGAACTGACTCTGATTTCCCAGCGACTAATATGCTTTCGCAGATGTTTTCAGCCTGGAGAGAACGGCACTTCGCTGCTGCTTCCTCAGCAAGGCTTTGGGCGGTCGCTCTGTCGCGTCCAGGAAGAAAAGATGCAGGACAGCTGGTGCCTCTTGGGCCCTGCTTCCCGGGTTCCATGTTCGCGTCCTGGGTTCACCCTGCCAAGACGAACTAAGCAGATACAGTCACAACACTGCAGTAGCGTACGTGGCCTAGGGTGGAACTCTATGCACACTACCATCTCCCGGTGTTGGCACTTCTAGGGCTTTTGCTCTGGCGCTCATGCGTACTCGGGGACGAGGCCAGTGGCTTCCCCACAGGAGAGGAGAGGCGACAGGATCCCTGCACACCGCCCGTGCACTGGGTTGAGGAGCAGTGACGGACTGTCCCCACTCCTTCCACGGACGTCCCGTGCATCTGAGAACGATTCCACATCCTGGAGGAAGAAGGCCTCTGACTGCCCGTTCTTTCTTGGAGCCACTTCTGCGATTGCAGGGTAGGCTCCTGGTGGCAAGCACATGTCTGCACCCAGGGACAGGTGGCCAAGGTGCCGCTGTCTGCTTGGGCCCAGGGGCCCAGGACAGGCATGCCTTCTGCTCAGACTCCTTCCTCAGAGTGGAGCACGCGCCCCTGACCTAGCCGTCCCCTCGTGTCTCCTTCGCAACCAGGCTTCTGTCTCTCCATACAGAGAGTGGGTGACATTTGTCTTACCACTGTCCCGCTGTTCCAGACAGGTCCGGCTCTCCTGCCTCATGACCGTTGTTGACAACAAAGCCAATGGCTCCTTCTCTTCCCCGGGGCAGCGTGCTGCACCTTCTCCACACATGCTCCTGGGGAGGGCAGGGACAGACGTGTCCCTTTCCTTAAGGCTCTTTCCACAGGCGCAACCACGCTTCTCTTTAAGGCAGAGCAGATGCGCGGGCAAAGAGGATTTCGCTCCATGCGGGTGTATGACACCGAGCCGTGGAGACAGGATCAGGCAAGCAGCAGCCGCATCCCACACTCCCGATTCTGATTTCCCAAAGAATGCTGTGCTTTCCCAGAGGAGATGCCCGGGCAAAGAGGCTTTCGCTCTATGCGCGTTTCTCCCACCTTGCTGGGAATACTAGGCTAAGGCAAGCAGCAACAGCAGCACACAGAACCGACTCTTTTGGACTTGAAGGCAACAGAACTTCGTCGCTGCTTCCTCAGCAAGGCTTTGGGCGTTCGCTCTGTCGCATCAGAAAAGAAGAGTTGCGGGAGGGCTGGTTTCTCTTTGGCTTTTTGCTTTCCCGGGCTCCATGTTCGCGTCCTGGGTTCAAACTGCCAAGGCGAAATAAACTGACACGGCCTCCACCCTGCAGCGTCGTGCGTGGCCTACGATGTCACTCTATGCCCACTACCATCTCCTGGTGTAGGCGAGGCTTGGCATTTTGCTCTGGCGCTAAGGCGGACTCGGGGACTAGGCCAATGCCTTTTCCACAGGAGAGGAGAGGCGACAGGATCCCTGCACACCGCCCATGTAACGGGATGGGGAGCTATGGGGGACTGTCCCCACTCCTTCCCCGGACACCCCGGGCCTCCGCGAACGCTTCCACATCCTGGAACAGGACGGCATCTAACTGCCCGTTCCTCTTGGAGCTGTTTCTGCGAGTTCAGGGCCGGGCTCCTGGTAGCAAGCCCAAGTCTGCCCTATGGACAGGTGGCCAAGGAGCTGCTGTCCCCTTGGGCCCAGAGGCACAGAAAAGGCCTGCCTTCTCTTTAGACTCCTTCAGAGTGGAGCACGCGCTCCTGCCCTAGTCCTCTGGTGTCCCCTTAGCCGCCAGGCTTCCGTTTCCCCGCACAAGGAGCAGGTGACACTTCTCTTGCCGCCGCCACACTGTTCCTGACAAGGCCGGCTCTCCTGCATCGTGACCGTTTCCGGACAATAACACCAACGGTTCCTTCTTTTGTCCCGGGGCTGCGTGCTCCACCTTCCCTAGACATTCTTCATGGGAGTGCAGTGACAGACGTGTCCCTTTCCTTCAGGCTCTTTTTACAGGTGCAACAACGCTTCTCTCTCATGCAGAGGGGATGCCGAGGCAAAGAGGGTTTCGCTCCATGCGGGTGTATGACACCGAGCTGTGGAGACAAGCTCAGGCAAGCAGCAGCTGCATCCCACAGACCCGACTCTGATTTCCCAAAGAATGCTGTGCTTTCCCAGAGGGGATGCCCGGGCAAAGAGGCTTTCGCTCTATGCGGGTTTCTCTCACAGTGCTGCGAATACTAGGCTAAGGCAAGCAGCAACTGAAGCACACAGAACTGACTCTGATTTCCCAGCGACTAATATGCTTTCGGAGATGTTTTCAGCCTGGCGAGAACGGCACTTCGCAGCTGCTTCCTCAGCAAGGCTTTGGGTGGTCGCTCTGTCGCGTCCGGGAAGAAAAGATGCAGGACAGCTGGTGCCTCTTGGGCCCTAGTTCCCGGGTTCCATGTTCGCGTCCTGGGTTCACCCTGCCAAGACGAACTAAGCAGATACAGTCACAACACTGCAGTAGCGTACGTGGCCTAGGGTGGAACTCTATGCACACTACCATCTCCCGGTGTTGGCACTTCTAGGGCTTTTGCTCTGGCGCTCATGCGTACTCGGGGACGAGGCCAGTGGCTTCCCCACAGGAGAGGAGTGGCGACAGGATCCCTGTACACCGCCCGTGCACTGGGTTGAGGAGCAGTGACGGACTGTCCCCACTCCTTCCACGGACGTCCCGTGCATCTGAGAACGCTTCCACATCCTGGAGGAAGAAGGCCTCTGACTGCCCGTTCTTTCTTGGAGCCACTTCTGCGAGTGCAGGGTAGGCGCCTGGTGGCAAGCACATGTCTGCACCCAGGGACAGGTGGCCAAGGTGCCGCTGTCCCCTTGGGCCCAGGGGCCCAGGACAGGCA
Organism: Mustela nivalis; assembly: GCF_964662115.1. Taxonomy (NCBI): domain Eukaryota; kingdom Metazoa; phylum Chordata; class Mammalia; order Carnivora; family Mustelidae; genus Mustela; species Mustela nivalis. Next base: position 74,821,067 of record NC_139040.1, read on the forward strand.
TGCCTTCTGCTCAGACTCCTTCCTCAGATTGGAGCACGCACCCCTGACCTAGCCGTGCCCTCGTGTCTCCTTCGCAACCAGGCTTCCGTCTCTCCATACAGAGAGTGGGTGACATTTGTCTTACCACTGTCCCGCTGTTCCAGACAGGTCCGGCTCTCCTGCCTCACGACCGTTGTTGACAACAAAGCCAATGGCTCCTTCTCTTCCCCGGGGCAGCGTGCTGCACCTTCTCCACACATGCTCCTGGGGAGGACAGGGACAGACGTGTCCCTTTCCTTAAGGCTCTTTCCACAGGCGCAACCACGCTTCTCTTTAAGGCAGAGCAGATGCGCGGGCAAAGAGGATTTCGCTCCATGCGGGTGTATGACACCGAGCCGTGGAGACAGGATCAGGCAAGCAGCAGCCGCATCCCACACTCCCGATTCTGATTTCCCAAAGAATGCTGTGCTTTCCCAGAGGAGATGCCCGGGCAAAGAGGCTTTCGCTCTATGCGCGTTTCTCCCACCTTCTGGGAATACTAGGCTAAGGCAAGCAGCAACAGCAGCACACAGAACCGACTCTTTTGGACTTGAAGGCAACAGAACTTCGTCGCTGCCCTCAGCAAGGCTTTGGGCGTTCGCTCTGTCGCATCAGAAAAGAAGAGTTGCGGGAGGGCTGGTTTCTCTTTGGATTTTTGCTTTCCCGGGCTCCATTGTCGCGTCCTGGGTTCAAACTGCCAAGGCGAAATAAACTGACACGGCCTCCACCCTGCAGCGTCGTGCGTGGCCTACGATGTCACTCTATGCCCACCACCATCTCCTGGTGTAGGCGAGGCTTGGCATTTTGCTCTGGCGCTAAGGCGGACTCGGGGACTAGGCCAATGCCTTTTCCACAGGAGAGGAGAGGCGACAGGATCCCTGCACACCGCCCGTGTACCGGGATGGGGAGCTATGGGGGACTGTCCCCACTCCTTCCCCGGACACCCCGGGCCTCCGCGAACGCTTCCATATCCTGGAACAGGACGGCATCTAACTGCCCGTTCCTCTTGGAGCTGTTTCTGCGAGTTCAGGGCCGGGCTCCTGGTAGCAAGCCCAAGTCTGCCCTATGGACAGGTGGCCAAGGAGCTGCTGTCCCCTTGGGCCCAGAGGCACAGAAAAGGCCTGCCTTCTCTTTAGACTCCTTCAGAGTGGAGCACGCGCTCCTGCCCTAGTCCTCTGTTGTCCCCTTAGCCGCCAGGCTTCCGTTTCCCCGCACAAGGAGCAGGTGACACTTCTCTTGCCGCCGCCACACTGTTCCTGACAAGGCCGGCTCTCCTGCATCGTGACCGTTTCCGGACAATAACACCAACGGCTCCTTCTCTTGTCCCGGGGCTGCGTGCTCCACCTTCCCTAGACATTCTTCTTGGGAGTGCAGTGACAGACGTGTCCCTTTCCTTAAGGCTCTTTTTACAGGTGCAACAACGCTTCTCTCTCATGCAGAGGGGATGCCGAGGCAAAGAGGGTTTCGCTCCATGCGGGTGTATGACACCGAGCTGTGGAGACAAGCTCAGGCAAGCAGCAGCCGCATCCCACAGACCCGACTCTGATTTCCCAAAGAATGCTGTGCTTTCCCAGAGGGGATGCCCGGGCAAAGAGGCTTTCGCTCTATGCGGGTTTCTCACACAGTGCTGCGAATACTAGGCTAAGGCAAGCAGCAACTGAAGCACACAGAACTGACTCTGATTTCCCAGCGACTAATATGCTTTCGCAGAGGTTTTCAGCCTGGCGAGAACGGCACTTCGCTGCTGCTTCCTCAGCAAGGCTTTGGGCGGTCGCTCTGTCGCGTCCGGGAAGAAAAGATGCAGGACAGCTGGTGCCTCTTGGGCCCTGCTTCCCGGGTTCCATGTTCGCGTCCTGGGTTCACCCTGCCAAGACGAACTAAGCAGATACAGTCACAACACTGCAGTAGGGTACGTGGCCTAGGGTGGAACTCTATGAACACTACCATCTCCCGGTGTTGGCACTTCTAGGGCTTTTACTCTGGCGCTCATGCGTACTCGGGGACGAGGCCAGTGGCTTCCCCACAGGAGAGGAGAGGCGACAGGATCCCTGCACACCGCCCGTGCACTGGGTTGAGGAGCAGTGACGGACTGTCCCCACTCCTTCCACGGACGTCGCGTGCATCTGAGAACGCTTCCACATCCTGGAGGAAGAAGGCCTCTGACTGCCCGTTCTTTCTTGGAGCCACTTCTGCGAGTGCAGGGTAGGCGCCTGGTGGCAAGCACATGTCTGCACCCAGGGACAGGTGGCCAAGGAGCCGCTGTCCCCTTGGGCCCAGGGGCCCAGGACAGGCATGCCTTCTGCTCAGACACCTTCCTCAGAGCGGAGCACGCGCCCCTGACCTAGCCGTCCCCTCGTGTCTCCTTCGCAACCAGGCTTCCGTCTCTCCATACAGAGAGTGGGTGACATTTTTCTTACCACTGTCCCGCTGTTCCAGACAGGTCCGGCTCTCCTGCCTCACGACAGTTGTTGACAACAAAGCCAATGGCTCCTTCTCTTCCCCGGGGCAGCGTGCTGCACCTTCTCCACACATGCTCCTGGGGAGGGCAGGGACAGACGTGTCCCTTTCCTTAAGGCTCTTTCCACAGGCGCAACCATGCTTCTCTTTAAGTCAGAGCAGATGCGCGGGCAAAGAGGATTTCGCTCCATGCGGGTGTATGACACCGTGCTGTGGAGACAGGATCAGGCAAGCAGCAGCCGCATCCCACACTCCCGATTCTGATTTCCCAAAGAATGCTGTGCTTTCCCAGAGGAGATGCCCGGGCAAAGAGGCTTTCGCTCTATGCGCGTTTCTTCCACCTTGCTGGGAATACTAGGCTAAGGCAAGCAGCAACAGCAGCACACAGAACCGACTGTTTTGGACTTGAAGTCAACAGAACTTCGTCGCTGCTTCCTCAGCAAGGCTTTGGGCCTTCGCTCTGTCGCATCAGAAAAGAAGAGTTGCGCGAGGGCTGGTTTCTCTTTGGCTTTTTGCTTTCCCGGGCTCCATTGTCGCGTCCTGGGTTCAAACTGCCAAGGCGAAATAAACTGACACGGCCTCCACCCTGCAGCGTCGTGCGTGGCCTAGGATGTCACTCTATGCCCACTACCATCTCCTGGTGTAGGCGAGGCTTGCATTTTGCTCTGGCGCTAAGGCGGACTCGGGGACTAGGCCAATGCCTTTTCCACAGGAGAGGAGAGGCGACAGGATCCCTGCACACCGCCCGTGTACCGGGATGGGGAGCTGTGGGGGACTGTCCCCACTCCTTCCCCGGACACCCCGGGCCTTCGCGAACGCTTCCACATCCTGGAGCAGGACGGCATCTTACTGCCCGTTCCTCTTGGAGCTGTTTCTGCGAGTTCAGGGCCGGGCTCCTGGTAGCAAGCCCAAGTCTGCCCTATGGACAGGTGGCCAAGGAGCTGCTGTCCCCTTGGGCCCAGAGGCACAGAAAAGGCCTGCCTTCTCTTTAGACTCCTTCAGAGTGGAGCACGCGCTCCTGCCCTAGTCCTCTGTTGTCCCCTTAGCCGCCAGGCTTCCGTTTCCCCGCACAAGGAGCAGGTGACACTTCTCTTGCCGCCGCCACACTGTTCCTGACAAGGCCGGCTCTCCTGCATCGTGACCATTTCCGGACAATAACACCAACGGTTCCTTCTCTTGTCCCGGGGCTGCGTGCTCCACCTTCCCTAGACATTCTTCTTGGGAGTGCAGTGACAGACGTGTCCCTTTCCTTAAGGCTCTTTTTACAGGTGCAACAACGCTTCTATCTCATGCAGAGGGGATGCCGAGGCAAAGAGGGTTTCGCTCCATGCGGGTGTATGACACCGAGCTGTGGAGACAAGCTCAGGCAAGCAGCAGCCGCATCCCACAGACCCGACTCTGATTTCCCAAAGAATGCTGTGCTTTCCCAGAGGGGATTCCCCGGCAAAGAGGCTTTGGCTCTATGCGAGTTTCTCCCACAGTGCTGCGAATACTAGGTTAAGGAAAGCAGGAACTGAAACACACAGAACCGACTCTGATTTCCCAGCGATTAATATGCTTTCGCAGATGTTTTCAGCCTGGCGAGAACGGCACTTCGCTGCTGCTTCCTCAGCAAGGCTTTGGGCGGACGCTCTGTCGCGTCCCGGAAGAAAAGATGCAGGACAGCTGGTGCCTCTTGGGCCCTGCTCCCCGGGTTCCATGTTCGCGTCCTGAGATCACCCTGCCAAGACGAACTAAGCAGATACAGTCACAACACTGCAGTAGCGTACGTGGCCTAGGGTGGAACTCTATGCACACTACCATCTGCCGGTGTTGGCACTTCTAGGGCTTTTGCTCTGGCGCTCATGCGTACTCGGGGACGAGGCCAGTGGCTTCCCCACAGGAGAGGAGAGGCGACAGGATCCCTGCACACCGCCCGTGCACTGGGTTGAGGAGCAGTGACGGACTGTCCCCACTCCTTCCACGGACGTCCCGTGCATCTGAGAACGCTTCCACATCCTGGAGGAAGAAGGCCTCTGACTGCCCGTTCTTTCTTTGAGCCACTTCTGCGAGTGCAGGGTAGGCGCCTGGTGGCAAGCACATGTCTGCACCCAGGGACAGGTGGCCAAGGAGCCGGTGTCCACTTGGGCCCAGGGGCCCAGGACAGGCATGCCTTCTGCTCAGACTCCTTCCTCAGAGTGGACACGCGCCCCTGACCTAGCCGTCCCCTCGTGTTTCCTTTGCAACCAGGCTTCCGTCTCTCCATACAGAGATTGGGTGACATTTGTCTTACCACTGTCCCGCTGTTCCAGACAGGTCCGGCTCTCCTGCCTCACGACCGTTGTTGACAACAAAGCCAATGGCTCCTTCTCTTCCCCGGGGCAGCGTGCTGCACTTTCTCCACACATGCTCCTGGGGAGGGCAGGGACAGACGTGTCCCTTTCCTTAAGGCTCTTTCCACAGGCGCAACCATGCTTCTCTTTAAGGCAGAGCAGATGCGCGGGCAAAGAGGATTTCGCTCCATGCGGGTGTATGACACCGAGCCGTGGAGACAGGATCAGGCAAGCAGCAGCCGCATCCCACACTCCCGATTCTGATTTCCCAAAGAATGCTGTGCTTTCCAGAGGAGATGCCCGGGCAAAGAGGCTTTCGCTCTATGCGCGTTTCTCCCACCTTGCTGGGAATACTAGGCTAAGGCAAGCAGCAACAGCAGCACACAGAACCGACTCTTTTGGACTTGAAGGCAACAGAACTTCGTCGCTGCTTCCTCAGCAAGGCTTTGGGCGTTCGCTCTGTCGCATCAGAAAAGAAGAGTTGCGGGAGGGCTGGTTTCTCTTTGGCTTTTTGCTTTCCCGGGCTCCATGTTCGCGTCCTGGGTTCAAACTGCCAAGGCGAAATAAACTGACACGGCCTCCACCCTGCAGCGTCGTGCGTGGCCTATGATGTCACTCTATGCCCACTACCATCTCCTGGTGTAGGCGAGGCTTGGCATTTTGCTCTGGCGCTAAGGCGGACTCGGGGACTAGGCCAATGCCTTTTCCACAGGAGAGGAGAGGCGACAGGATCCCTGCACACCGCCCGTGTACCGGGATGGGGAGCTATGGGGGACTGTCCCCACTCCTTCCCCGGACACCCCGTGCCTCCGCGAACGCTTCCACATCCTGGAGCAGGACAGCATCTAACTGCCCGTTCCTCTTGGAGCTGTTTCTGCAAGTTCAGGGCCGGGCTCCTGGTAGCAAGCCCACATCTGCCCTATGGACAGGTGGCCAAGGAGCTGCTGTCCCCTTGGGCCCAGAGGCACAGAAAAGGCCTGCCTTCTCTTTAGACTCCTTCAGAGTGGAGCACGCGCTCCTGCCCTAGTCCTCTGGTGTCCCCTTAGCCGCCAGGCTTCCGTTTCCCCGCACAAGGAGCAGGTGACACTTCTCTTGCCGCCGCCACACTGTTCCTGACAAGGCCGGCTCTCCTGCATCGTGACCGTTTCCGGACAATAACACCAACAGCTCCTTCTCTTGTCCCGGGGCTGCGTGCTCCACCTTCCCTGACATTCTTCTTGGGAGTGCAGTGACAGACGTGTCCCTTTCCTTAAGGCTCTTTTTACAGGTGCAACAACGCTTCTCTCTCATGCATAGGGGATACCGAGGCAAAGAGGGTTTCGCTCCATGCGGGTGTATGACACCGAGCTGTGGAGACAAGCTCAGGCAAGCAGCAGCCGCATCCCACAGACCCGACTCTGATTTCCCAAAGAATGCTGTGCTTTCCCAGAGGGGATGCCCGGGCAAAGAGGCTTTCGCTCTATGCGGGTTTCTCCCACAGTGCTGCGAATACTAGGCTAAGGCAAGCAGCAACTGAAGCACACAGAACTGACTCTGATTTCCCAGCGACTAATATGCTTTCGCAGAGGTTTTCAGCCTGGCGAGAACGGCACTTCGCAGCTGCTTCCTCAGCAAGGCTTTGGGCGGTCGCTCTGTCGCGTCCGGGAAGAAAAGATGCAGGACAGCTGGTGCCTCTTGGGCCCTGCTTCCCGGGTTCCATGTTCGCGTCCTGGGTTCACCCTGCCAAGACGAACTAAGCAGATACAGTCACAACACTGCAGTAGCGTACGTGGCCTAGGGTGGAACTCTATGCACACTACCATCTCCCGGTGTTGGCACTTCTAGGGCTTTTGCTCTGGCGCTCATGCGTACTCGGGGACGAGGCCAGTGGCTTCCCCACAGGAGAGGAGAGGCGACAGGATCCCTGCACACCGCCCGTGCACTGGGTTGAGGAGCAGTGACGGACTGTCCCCACTCCTTCCACGGACGTCCCGTGCATCTGAGAACGCTTCCACATCCTGGAGGAAGAAGGCCTCTGACTGCCCGTTCTTTCTTGGAGCCACTTCTGCGAGTGCAGGGTAGGCGCCTGGTGGCAAGCACATGTCTGCACCCAGGGACAGGTGGCCAAGGTGCCGCTGTCCCCTTGGGCCCAGGGGCCCATGACAGGCATGCCTTCTGCTCAGACTCCTTCCTCAGATTGGAGCACGCGCCCCTGACCTAGCCGTGCCCTCGTGTCTCCTTCGCAACCAGGCTTCCCTCTCTCCATACAGAGAGTGGGTGACATTTGTCTTACCACTGTCCCGCTGTTCCAGACAGGTCCGGCTCTCCTGCCTCACGACCGTTGTTGACAACAAAGCCAATGGCTCCTTCTCTTCCCCGGGGCAGCGTGCTGCACCTTCTCCACACATGCTCCTGGGGAGGGCAGGGACAGACGTGTCCCTTTCCTTAAGGCTCTTTCCACAGGCGCAACCACGCTTCTCTTTAAGGCAGAGCAGATGCGCGGGCAAAGAGGATTTCGCTCCATGCGGGTGTATGACACCGAGCCGTGGAGACAGGATCAGGCAAGCAGCAGCCGCATCCCACACTCCCGATTCTGATTTCCCAAAGAATGCTGTGCTTTCCCAGAGGAGATGCCCGGGCAAAGAGGCTTTCGCTCTATGCGCGTTTCTCCCACCTTCTGGGAATACTAGGCTAAGGCAAGCAGCAACAGCAGCACACAGAACCGACTCTTTTGGACTTGAAGGCAACAGAACTTCGTCGCTGCCCTCAGCAAGGCTTTGGGCGTTCGCTCTGTCGCATCAGAAAAGAAGAGTTGCGGGAGGGCTGGTTTCTCTTTGGATTTTTGCTTTCCCGGGCTCCATTGTCGCGTCCTGGGTTCAAACTGCCAAGGCGAAATAAACTGACACGGCCTCCACCCTGCAGCGTCGTGCGTGGCCTACGATGTCACTCTATGCCCACCACCATCTCCTGGTGTAGGCGAGGCTTGGCATTTTGCTCTGGCGCTAAGGCGGACTCGGGGACTAGGCCAATGCCTTTTCCACAGGAGAGGAGAGGCGACAGGATCCCTGCACACCGCCCATGTACCGGGATGGGGAGCTATGGGGGACTGTCCCCACTCCTTCCCCGGACACCCCGGGCCTCCGCGAACGCTTCCATATCCTGGAACAGGACGGCATCTAACTGCCCGTTCCTCTTGGAGCTGTTTCTGCGAGTTCAGGGCCGGGCTCCTGGTAGCAAGCCCAAGTCTGCCCTATGGACAGGTGGCCAAGGAGCTGCTGTCCCCTTGGGCCCAGAGGCACAGAAAAGGCCTGCCTTCTCTTTAGACTCCTTCAGAGTGGAGCACGCGCTCCTGCCCTAGTCCTCTGTTGTCCCCTTAGCCGCCAGGCTTCCGTTTCCCCGCACAAGGAGCAGGTGACACTTCTCTTGCCGCCGCCACACTGTTCCTGACAAGGCCGGCTCTCCTGCATCGTGACCGTTTCCGGACAATAACACCAACGGCTCCTTCTCTTGTCCCGGGGCTGCGTGCTCCACCTTCCCTAGACATTCTTCTTGGGAGTGCAGTGACAGACGTGTCCCTTTCCTTAAGGCTCTTTTTACAGGTGCAACAACGCTTCTCTCTCATGCAGAGGGGATGCCGAGGCAAAGAGGGTTTTGCTCCATGCGGGTGTATGACACCGAGCTGTGGAGACAAGCTCAGGCAAGCAGCAGCCGCATCCCACAGACCCGACTCTGATTTCCCAAAGAATGCTGTGCTTTCCCAGAGGGGATGCCCGGGCAAAGAGGCTTACGCTCTATGCGGGTTTCTCCCACAGTGCTGCGAATACTAGGCTAAGGCACGCAGCAACTGAAGCACACAGAACCGACTCTGATTTCCAAGCGACTAATATGCTTTCGCAGAGGTTTTCAGCCTGGCGAGAACGGCACTTCGCAGCTGCTTCCTCAGCAAGGCTTTGGGTGGTCGCTCTGTCGCGTCCGGGAAGAAAAGATGCAGGACAGCTGGTGCCTCTTGGGCCCTGCTTCCCGGGTTCCATGTTCGCGTCCTGGGTTCACCCTGCCAAGACGAACTAAGCAGATACAGTCACAACACTGCAGTAGCGTACGTGGCCTAGGGTGGAACTCTATGCACACTACCATCTCCCGGTGTTGGCACTTCTAGGGCTTTTGCTCTGGCGCTCATGCGTACTCGGGGACGAGGCCAGTGGCTTCCCCACAGGAGAGGAGAGGCGACAGGATCCCTGCACACCGCCCGTGCACTGGGTTGAGGAGCAGTGACGGACTGTCCCCACTCCTTCCACGGACGTCCCGTGCATCTGAGAACGCTTCCACATCCTGGAGGAAGAAGGCCTCTGACTGCCCGTTCTTTCTTGGAGCCACTTCTGCGAGTGCAGGGTAGGCGCCTGGTGGCAAGCACATGTCTGCACCCAGGGACAGGTGGCCAAGGTGCCGCTGTCCCCTTGGGCCCAGGGGCCCATGACAGGCATGCCTTCTGCTCAGACTCCTTCCTCAGATTGGAGCACGCGCCCCTGACCTAGCCGTGCCCTCGTGTCTCCTTCGCAACCAGGCTTCCCTCTCTCCATACAGAGAGTGGGTGACATTTGTCTTACCACTGTCCCGCTGTTCCAGACAAGTCCGGCTCTCCTGCCTCACGACCGTTGTTGACAACAAAGCCAATGGCTCCTTCTCTTCCCCAGGGCAGCGTGCTGCACCTTCTCCACACATGCTCCTGGGGAGGGCAGGGACAGACGTGTCCCTTTCCTTAAGGCTCTTTCCACAGGCGCAACCACGCTTCTCTTTAAGGCAGAGCAGATGCGCGGGCAAAGAGGATTTCGCTCCATGCGGGTGTATGACACCGAGCCGTGGAGACAGGATCAGGCAAGCAGCAGCCGCATCCCACACTCCCGATTCTGATTTCCCAAAGAATGCTGTGCTTTCCCAGAGGAGATGCCCGGGCAAAGAGGCTTTCGCTCTATGCGCGTTTCTCCCACCTTGCTGGGAATACTAGGCTAAGGCAAGCAGCAACAGCAGCACACAGAACGGACTCTTTTGGACTTGAAGGCAACAGAACTTCGTCGCTGCCCTCAGCAAGGCTTTGGGCGTTCGCTCTGTCGCATCAGAAAAGAAGAGTTGCGGGAGGGCTGGTTTCTCTTTGGATTTTTGCTTTCCCGGGCTCCATTGTCGCGTCCTGGGTTCAAACTACCAAGGCGAAATAAACTGACACGGCCTCCACCCTGCAGCGTCGTGCGTGGCCTACGATGTCACTCTATGCCCACCACCATCTCCTGGTGTAGGCGAGGCTTGGCATTTTGCTCTGGCGCTAAGGCGGACTCGGGGACTAGGCCAATGCCTTTTCCACAGGAGAGGAGAGGCGACAGGATCCCTGCACACCGCCCATGTACCGGGATGGGGAGCTATGGGGGACTGTCCCCACTCCTTCCCCGGACAACCCGGGCCTCCGCGAACGCTTCCACATCCTGGAACAGGACGGCATCTAACTGCCCGTTCCTCTTGGAGCTGTTTCTGCGAGTTCAGGGCCGGGCTCCTGGTAGCAAGCCCAAGTCTGCCCTATGGACAGGTCGCCAAGGAGCTGCTGTCCCCTTGGGCCCAGAGGCACAGAAAAGGCCTGCCTTCTCTTTAGACTCCTTCAGAGTGGAGCACGCGCTCCTGCCCTAGTCCTCTGTTGTCCCCTTAGCCGCCAGGCTTCCGTTTCCCCGCACAAGGAGCAGGTGACACTTCTCTTGCCGCCGCCACACTGTTCCTGACAAGGCCGGCTCTCCTGCATCGTGACCGTTTCCGGACAATAACACCAACGGCTCCTTCTCTTGTCCCGGGGCTGCGTGCTCCACCTTCCCTAGACATTCTTCTTGGGAGTGCAGTGACAGACGTGTCCCTTTCCTTAAGGCTCTTTTTACAGGTGCAACAACGCTTCTCTCTCATGCAGAGGGGATGCCGAGGCAAAGAGGGTTTCGCTCCATGCGGGTGTATGACACCGAGCTGTGGAGACAAGCTCAGGCAAGCAGCAGCCGCATCCCACAGACCCGACTCTGATTTCCCAAAGAATGCTGTGCTTTCCCAGAGGGGATGCCCGGGCAAAGAGGCTTACGCTCTATGCGGGTTTCTCCCACAGTGCTGCGAATACTAGGCTAAGGCACGCAGCAACTGAAGCACACAGAACCGACTCTGATTTCCAAGCGACTAATATGCTTTCGCAGAGGTTTTCAGCCTGGCGAGAACGGCACTTCGCAGCTGCTTCCTCAGCAAGGCTTTGGGCGGTCGCTCTGTCGCGTCCGGGAAGAAAAGATGCAGGACAGCTGGTGCCTCTTGGGCCCTGCTTCCCGGGTTCCATGTTCGCGTCCTGGGTTCACCCTGCCAAGACGAACTAAGCAGATACAGTCACAACACTGCAGTAGCGTACGTGGCCTAGGGTGGAACTCTATGCACACTACCATCTCCCGGTGTTGGCACTTCTAGGGCTTTTGCTCTGGCGCTCATGCGTACTCGGGGACGAGGCCAGTGGCTTCCCCACAGGAGAGGAGTGGAGACAGGATCCCTGCACACCGCCCGTGCACTGGGTTGAGGAGCAGTGACGGACTGTCCCCACTCCTTCCACGGACGTCCCGTGCATCTGAGAACGCTTCCACATCCTGGAGGAAGAAGGCCTCTGACTGCCCGTTCTTTCTTTGAGCCACTTCTGCGAGTGCAGGGTAGGCGCCTGGTGGCAAGCACATGTCTGCACCCAGGGACAGGTGGCCAAGGAGCCGGTGTCCACTTGGGCCCAGGGGCCCAGGACAGGCATGCCTTCTGCTCAGACTCCTTCCTCAGAGTGGACACGCGCCCCTGACCTAGCCGTCCCCTCGTGTCTCCTTTGCAACCAGGCTTCCGTCTCTCCATACAGAGATTGGGTGACATTTGTCTTACCACTGTCCCGCTGTTCCAGACAGGTCCGGCTCTCCTGCCTCACGACCGTTGTTGACAACAAAGCCAATGGCTCCTTCTCTTCCCCGGGGCAGCGTGCTGCCCTTTCTCCACACATGCTCCTGGGGAGGGCAGGGACAGACGTGTCCCTTTCCTTAAGGCTCTTTCCACAGGCGCAACCACGCTTCTCTTTAAGGCAGAGCAGATGCGCGGGCAAAGAGGATTTCGCTCCATGCGGGTGTATGACACCGAGCCGTGGAGACAGGATCAGGCAAGCAGCAGCCGCATCCCACACTCCCGATTCTGATTTCCCAAAGAATGCTGTGCTTTCCCAGAGGAGATGCCCGGGCAAAGAGGCTTTCGCTCTATGCGCGTTTCTCCCACCTTGCTGGGAATACTAGGCTAAGGCAAGCAGCAACAGCAGCACACAGAACCGACTCTTTTGGACTTGAAGGCAACAGAACTTCGTCGCTGCTTCCTCAGCAAGGCTTTGGGCGTTCGCTCTGTCGCATCAGAAAAGAAGAGTTGCGGGAGGGCTGGTTTCTCTTTGGCTTTTTGCTTTCCCGGGCTCCATGTTCGCGTCCTGGGTTCAAACTGCCAAGGCGAAATAAACTGACACGGCCTCCACCCTGCAGCGTCGTGTGTGGCCTATGATGTCACTCTATGCCCACTACCATCTCCTGGTGTAGGCGCGGCTTGGCATTTTGCTCTGGCGCTAAGGCGGACTCGGGGACTAGGCCAATGCCTTTTCCACAGGAGAGGAGAGGCGACAGGATCCCTGCACACCGCCCGTGTACCGGGATGGGGAGCTATGGGGGACTGTCCCCACTCCTTCCCCGGACACCCCGTGCCTCCGCGAACGCTTCCACATCCTGGAGCAGGACAGCATCTAACTGCCCGTTCCTCTTGGAGCTGTTTCTGCAAGTTCAGGGCCGGGCTCCTGGTAGCAAGCCCACATCTGCCCTATGGACAGGTGGCCAAGGAGCTGCTGTCCCCTTGGGCCCAGAGGCACAGAAAAGGCCTGCCTTCTCTTTAGACTCCTTCAGAGTGGAGCACGCGCTCCTGCCCTAGTCCTCTGGTGTCCCCTTAGCCGCCAGGCTTCCGTTTCCCCGCACAAGGAGCAGGTGACACTTCTCTTGCCGCCGCCACACTGTTCCTGACAAGGCCGGCTCTCCTGCATCGTGACCGTTTCCGGACAATAACACCAACAGCTCCTTCTCTTGTCCCGGGGCTGCGTGCTCCACCTTCCCTGACATTCTTCTTGGGTGCAGTGACAGACGTGTCCCTTTCCTTAAGGCTCTTTTTACAGGTGCAACAACGCTTCTCTCTCATGCATAGGGGATACCGAGGCAAAGAGGGTTTCGCTCCATGCGGGTGTATGACACCGAGCTGTGGAGATAAGCTCAGGCAAGCAGCAGCCGCATCCCACAGACCCGACTCTGATTTCCCAAAGAATGCTGTGCTTTCCCAGAGGGGATGCCCGGGCAAAGAGGCTTTCGCTCTATGCGGGTTTCTCCCACAGTGCTGCGAATACTAGGCTAAGGCAAGCAGCAACTGAAGCACACAGAACTGACTCTGATTTCCCAGCGACTAATATGCTTTCGCAGAGGTTTTCAGCCTGGCGAGAACGGCACTTCGCAGCTGCTTCCTCAGCAAGGCTTTGGGCGGTCTCTCTGTCGCGTCCGGGAAGAAAAGATGCAGGACAGCTGGTGCCTCTTGGGCCCTGCTTCCCGGGTTCCATGTTCGCGTCCTGGGTTCACCCTGCCAAGACGAACTAAGCAGATACAGTCACAACACTGCAGTAGCGTACGTGGCCTAGGGTGGAACTCTATGCACACTACCATCTCCCGGTGTTGGCACTTCTAGGGCTTTTGCTCTGGCGCTCATGCGTACTCGGGGACGAGGCCAGTGGCTTCCCCACAGGAGAGGAGAGGCGACAGGATCCCTGCACACCGCCCGTGCACTGGGTTGAGGAGCAGTGACGGACTGTCCCCACTCCTTCCACGGACGTCCCGTGCATCTGAGAACGCTTCCACATCCTGGAGGAAGAAGGCCTCTGACTGCCCGTTCTTTCTTGGAGCCACTTCTGCGAGTGCAGGGTAGGCGCCTGGTGGCAAGCACATGTCTGCACCCAGGGACAGGTGGCCAAGGTGCCGCTGTCCCCTTGGGCCCAGGGGCCCATGACAGGCATGCCTTCTGCTCAGACTCCTTCCTCAGATTGGAGCACGCGCCCCTGACCTAGCCGTGCCCTCGTGTCTCCTTCGCAACCAGGCTTCCCTCTCTCCATACAGAGAGTGGGTGACATTTGTCTTACCACTGTCCCGCTGTTCCAGACAGGTCCGGCTCTCCTGCCTCACGACCGTTGTTGACAACAAAGCCAATGGCTCCTTCTCTTCCCCGGGGCAGCGTGCTGCACCTTCTCCACACATGCTCCTGGGGAGGGCAGGGACAGACGTGTCCCTTTCCTTAAGGCTCTTTCCACAGGCGCAACCACGCTTCTCTTTAAGGCAGAGCAGATGCGCGGGCAAAGAGGATTTCGCTCCATGCGGGTGTATGACACCGAGCCGTGGAGACAGGATCAGGCAAGCAGCAGCCGCATCCCACACTCCCGATTCTGATTTCCCAAAGAATGCTGTGCTTTCCCAGAGGAGATGCCCGGGCAAAGAGGCTTTCGCTCTATGCGCGTTTCTCCCACCTTGCTGGGAATACTAGGCTAAGGCAAGCAGCAACAGCAGCACACAGAACCGACTCTTTTGGACTTGAAGGCAACAGAACTTCGTCGCTGCCCTCAGCAAGGCTTTGGGCGTTCGCTCTGTCGCATCAGAAAAGAAGAGTTGCGGGAGGGCTGGTTTCTCTTTGGATTTTTGCTTTCCCGGGCTCCATTGTCGCGTCCTGGGTTCAAACTGCCAAGGCGAAATAAACTGACACGGCCTCCACCCTGCAGCGTCGTGCGTGGCCTACGATGTCACTCTATGCCCACCACCATCTCCTGGTGTAGGCGAGGCTTGGCATTTTGCTCTGGCGCTAAGGCGGACTCGGGGACTAGGCCAATGCCTTTTCCACAGGAGAGGAGAGGCGACAGGATCCCTGCACACCGCCCATGTACCGGGATGGGGAGCTATGGGGGACTGTCCCCACTCCTTCCCCGGACACCCCGGGCCTCCGCGAACGCTTCCATATCCTGGAACAGGACGGCATCTAACTGCCCGTTCCTCTTGGAGCTGTTTCTGCGAGTTCAGGGCCGGGCTCCTGGTAGCAAGCCCAAGTCTGCCCTATGGACAGGTGGCCAAGGAGCTGCTGTCCCCTTGGGCCCAGAGGCACAGAAAAGGCCTGCCTTCTCTTTAGACTCCTTCAGAGTGGAGCACGCGCTCCTGCCCTAGTCCTCTGTTGTCCCCTTAGCCGCCAGGCTTCCGTTTCCCCGCACAAGGAGCAGGTGACACTTCTCTTGCCGCCGCCACACTGTTCCTGACAAGGCCGGCTCTCCTGCATCGTGACCGTTTCCGGACAATAACACCAACGGCTCCTTCTCTTGTCCCGGGGCTGCGTGCTCCACCTTCCCTAGACATTCTTCTTGGGAGTGCAGTGAAAGACGTGTCCCTTTCCTTAAGGCTCTTTTTACAGGTGCAACAACGCTTCTCTCTCATGCAGAGGGGATGCCGAGGCAAAGAGGGTTTCGCTCCATGCGGGTGTATGACACCGAGCTGTGGAGACAAGCTCAGGCAAGCAGCAGCCGCATCCCACAGACCCGACTCTGATTTCCCAAAGAATGCTGTGCTTTCCCAGAGGGGATGCCCGGGCAAAGAGGCTTACGCTCTATGCGGGTTTCTCCCACAGTGCTGCGAATACTAGGCTAAGGCACGCAGCAACTGAAGCACACAGAACCGACTCTGATTTCCAAGCGACTAATATGCTTTCGCAGAGGTTTTCAGCCTGGCGAGAACGGCACTTCGCAGCTGCTTCCTCAGCAAGGCTTTGGGCGGTCGCTCTGTCGCGTCCGGGAAGAAAAGATGCAGGACAGCTGGTGCCTCTTGGGCCCTGCTTCCCGGGTTCCATGTTCGCGTCCTGGGTTCACCCTGCCAAGACGAACTAAGCAGATACAGTCACAACACTGCAGTAGCGTACGTGGCCTAGGGTGGAACTCTATGCACACTACCATCTCCCGGTGTTGGCACTTCTAGGGCTTTTGCTCTGGCGCTCATGCGTACTCGGGGACGAGGCCAGTGGCTTCCCCACAGGAGAGGAGAGGCGACAGGATCCCTGCACACCGCCCGTGCACTGGGTTGAGGAGCAGTGACGGACTGTCCCCACTCCTTCCACGGACGTCCCGTGCATCTGAGAACGCTTCCACATCCTGGAGGAAGAAGGCCTCTGACTGCCCGTTCTTTCTTGGAGCCACTTCTGCGAGTGCAGGGTAGGCGCCTGGTGGCAAGCACATGTCTGCACCCAGGGACAGGTGGCCAAGGTGCCGCTGTCCCCTTGGGCCCAGGGGCCCATGACAGGCATGCCTTCTGCTCAGACTCCTTCCTCAGATTGGAGCACGCGCCCCTGACCTAGCCGTGCCCTCGTGTCTCCTTCGCAACCAGGCTTCCCTCTCTCCATACAGAGAGTGGGTGACATTTGTCTTACCACTGTCCCGCTGTTCCAGACAGGTCCGGCTCTCCTGCCTCACGACCGTTGTTGACAACAAAGCCAATGGCTCCTTCTCTTCCCCGGGGCAGCGTGCTGCACCTTCTCCACACATGCTCCTGGGGAGGGCAGGGACAGACGTGTCCCTTTCCTTAAGGCTCTTTCCACAGGCGCAACCACGCTTCTCTTTAAGGCAGAGCAGATGCGCGGGCAAAGAGGATTTCGCTCCATGCGGGTGTATGACACCGAGCCGTGGAGACAGGATCAGGCAAGCAGCAGCCGCATCCCACACTCCCGATTCTGATTTCCCAAAGAATGCTGTGCTTTCCCAGAGGAGATGCCCGGGCAAAGAGGCTTTCGCTCTATGCGCGTTTCTCCCACCTTGCTGGGAATACTAGGCTAAGGCAAGCAGCAACAGCAGCACACAGAACCGACTCTTTTGGACTTGAAGGCAACAGAACTTCGTCGCTGCCCTCAGCAAGGCTTTGGGCGTTCGCTCTGTCGCATCAGAAAAGAAGAGTTGCGGGAGGGCTGGTTTCTCTTTGGATTTTTGCTTTCCCGGGCTCCATTGTCGCGTCCTGGGTTCAAACTACCAAGGCGAAATAAACTGACACGGCCTCCACCCTGCAGCGTCGTGCGTGGCCTACGATGTCACTCTATGCCCACCACCATCTCCTGGTGTAGGCGAGGCTTGGCATTTTGCTCTGGCGCTAAGGCGGACTCGGGGACTAGGCCAATGCCTTTTCCACAGGAGAGGAGAGGCGACAGGATCCCTGCACACCGCCCATGTACCGGGATGGGGAGCTATGGGGGACTGTCCCCACTCCTTCCCCGGACAACCCGGGCCTCCGCGAACGCTTCCACATCCTGGAACAGGACGGCATCTAACTGCCCGTTCCTCTTGGAGCTGTTTCTGCGAGTTCAGGGCCGGGCTCCTGGTAGCAAGCCCAAGTCTGCCCTATGGACAGGTGGCCAAGGAGCTGCTGTCCCCTTGGGCCCAGAGGCACAGAAAAGGCCTGCCTTCTCTTTAGACTCCTTCAGAGTGGAGCACGCGCTCCTGCCCTAGTCCTCTGTTGTCCCCTTAGCCGCCAGGCTTCCGTTTCCCCGCACAAGGAGCAGGTGACACTTCTCTTGCCGCCGCCACACTGTTCCTGACAAGGCCGGCTCTCCTGCATCGTGACCGTTTCCGGACAATAACACCAACGGCTCCTTCTCTTGTCCCGGGGCTGCGTGCTCCACCTTCCCTAGACATTCTTCTTGGGAGTGCAGTGACAGACGTGTCCCTTTCCTTAAGGCTCTTTTTACAGGTGCAACAACGCTTCTCTCTCATGCAGAGGGGATGCCGAGGCAAAGAGGGTTTCGCTCCATGCGGGTGTATGACACCGAGCTGTGGAGACAAGCTCAGGCAAGCAGCAGCCGCATCCCACAGACCCGACTCTGATTTCCCAAAGAATGCTGTGCTTTCCCAGAGGGGATGCCCGGGCAAAGAGGCTTACGCTCTATGCGGGTTTCTCCCACAGTGCTGCGAATACTAGGCTAAGGCACGCAGCAACTGAAGCACACAGAACCGACTCTGATTTCCAAGCGACTAATATGCTTTCGCAGAGGTTTTCAGCCTGGCGAGAACGGCACTTCGCAGCTGCTTCCTCAGCAAGGCTTTGGGCGGTCGCTCTGTCGCGTCCGGGAAGAAAAGATGCAGGACAGCTGGTGCCTCTTGGGCCCTGCTTCCCGGGTTCCATGTTCGCGTCCTGGGTTCACCCTGCCAAGACGAACTAAGCAGATACAGTCACAACACTGCAGTAGCGTACGTGGCCTAGGGTGGAACTCTATGCACACTACCATCTCCCGGTGTTGGCACTTCTAGGGCTTTTGCTCTGGCGCTCATGCGTACTCGGGGACGAGGCCAGTGGCTTCCCCACAGGAGAGGAGTGGAGACAGGATCCCTGCACACCGCCCGTGCACTGGGTTGAGGAGCAGTGACGGACTGTCCCCACTCCTTCCACGGACGTCCCGTGCATCTGAGAACGCTTCCACATCCTGGAGGAAGAAGGCCTCTGACTGCCCGTTCTTTCTTTGAGCCACTTCTGCGAGTGCAGGGTAGGCGCCTGGTGGCAAGCACATGTCTGCACCCAGGGACAGGTGGCCAAGGAGCCGGTGTCCACTTGGGCCCAGGGGCCCAGGACAGGCATGCCTTCTGCTCAGACTCCTTCCTCAGAGTGGACACGCGCCCCTGACCTAGCCGTCCCCTCGTGTCTCCTTTGCAACCAGGCTTCCGTCTCTCCATACAGAGATTGGGTGACATTTGTCTTACCACTGTCCCGCTGTTCCAGACAGGTCCGGCTCTCCTGCCTCACGACCGTTGTTGACAACAAAGCCAATGGCTCCTTCTCTTCCCCGGGGCAGCGTGCTGCACTTTCTCCACACATGCTCCTGGGGAGGGCAGGGACAGACGTGTCCCTTTCCTTAAGGCTCTTTCCACAGGCGCAACCACGCTTCTCTTTAAGGCAGAGCAGATGCGCGGGCAAAGAGGATTTCGCTCCATGCGGGTGTATGACACCGAGCCGTGGAGACAGGATCAGGCAAGCAGCAGCCGCATCCCACACTCCCGATTCTGATTTCCCAAAGAATGCTGTGCTTTCCCAGAGGAGATGCCCGGGCAAAGAGGCTTTCGCTCTATGCGCGTTTCTCCCACCTTGCTGGGAATACTAGGCTAAGGCAAGCAGCAACAGCAGCACACAGAACCGACTCTTTTGGACTTGAAGGCAACAGAACTTCGTCGCTGCTTCCTCAGCAAGGCTTTGGGCGTTCGCTCTGTCGCATCAGAAAAGAAGAGTTGCGGGAGGGCTGGTTTCTCTTTGGCTTTTTGCTTTCCCGGGCTCCATGTTCGCGTCCTGGGTTCAAACTGCCAAGGCGAAATAAACTGACACGGCCTCCACCCTGCAGCGTCGTGCGTGGCCTATGATGTCACTCTATGCCCACTACCATCTCCTGGTGTAGGCGCGGCTTGGCATTTTGCTCTGGCGCTAAGGCGGACTCGGGGACTAGGCCAATGCCTTTTCCACAGGAGAGGAGAGGCGACAGGATCCCTGCACACCGCCCGTGTACCGGGATGGGGAGCTATGGGGGACTGTCCCCACTCCTTCCCCGGACACCCCGTGCCTCCGCGAACGCTTCCACATCCTGGAGCAGGACAGCATCTAACTGCCCGTTCCTCTTGGAGCTGTTTCTGCAAGTTCAGGGCCGGGCTCCTGGTAGCAAGCCCACATCTGCCCTATGGACAGGTGGCCAAGGAGCTGCTGTCCCCTTGGGCCCAGAGGCACAGAAAAGGCCTGCCTTCTCTTTAGACTCCTTCAGAGTGGAGCACGCGCTCCTGCCCTAGTCCTCTGGTGTCCCCTTAGCCGCCAGGCTTCCGTTTCCCCGCACAAGGAGCAGGTGACACTTCTCTTGCCGCCGCCACACTGTTCCTGACAAGGCCGGCTCTCCTGCATCGTGACCGTTTCCGGACAATAACACCAACAGCTCCTTCTCTTGTCCCGGGGCTGCGTGCTCCACCTTCCCTGACATTCTTCTTGGGTGCAGTGACAGACGTGTCCCTTTCCTTAAGGCTCTTTTTACAGGTGCAACAACGCTTCTCTCTCATGCATAGGGGATACCGAGGCAAAGAGGGTTTCGCTCCATGCGGGTGTATGACACCGAGCTGTGGAGACAAGCTCAGGCAAGCAGCAGCCGCATCCCACAGACCCGACTCTGATTTCCCAAAGAATGCTGTGCTTTCCCAGAGGGGATGCCCGGGCAAAGAGGCTTTCGCTCTATGCGGGTTTCTCCCACAGTGCTGCGAATACTAGGCTAAGGCAAGCAGCAACTGAAGCACACAGAACTGACTCTGATTTCCCAGCGACTAATATGCTTTCGCAGAGGTTTTCAGCCTGGCGAGAACGGCACTTCGCAGCTGCTTCCTCAGCAAGGCTTTGGGCGGTCGCTCTGTCGCGTCCGGGAAGAAAAGATGCAGGACAGCTGGTGCCTCTTGGGCCCTGCTTCCCGGGTTCCATGTTCGCGTCCTGGGTTCACCCTGCCAAGACGAACTAAGCAGATACAGTCACAACACTGCAGTAGCGTACGTGGCCTAGGGTGGAACTCTATGCACACTACCATCTCCCGGTGTTGGCACTTCTAGGGCTTTTGCTCTGGCGCTCATGCGTACTCGGGGACGAGGCCAGTGGCTTCCCCACAGGAGAGGAGAGGCGACAGGATCCCTGCACACCGCCCGTGCACTGGGTTGAGGAGCAGTGACGGACTGTCCCCACTCCTTCCACGGACGTCCCGTGCATCTGAGAACGCTTCCACATCCTGGAGGAAGAAGGCCTCTGACTGCCCGTTCTTTCTTGGAGCCACTTCTGCGAGTGCAGGGTAGGCGCCTGGTGGCAAGCACATGTCTGCACCCAGGGACAGGTGGCCAAGGTGCCGCTGTCCCCTTGGGCCCAGGGGCCCATGACAGGCATGCCTTCTGCTCAGACTCCTTCCTCAGATTGGAGCACGCGCCCCTGACCTAGCCGTGCCCTCGTGTCTCCTTCGCAACCAGGCTTCCCTCTCTCCATACAGAGAGTGGGTGACATTTGTCTTACCACTGTCCCGCTGTTCCAGACAGGTCCGGCTCTCCTGCCTCACGACCGTTGTTGACAACAAAGCCAATGGCTCCTTCTCTTCCCCGGGGCAGCGTGCTGCACCTTCTCCACACATGCTCCTGGGGAGGGCAGGGACAGACGTGTCCCTTTCCTTAAGGCTCTTTCCACAGGCGCAACCACGCTTCTCTTTAAGGCAGAGCAGATGCGCGGGCAAAGAGGATTTCGCTCCATGCGGGTGTATGACACCGAGCCGTGGAGACAGGATCAGGCAAGCAGCAGCCGCATCCCACACTCCCGATTCTGATTTCCCAAAGAATGCTGTGCTTTCCCAGAGGAGATGCCCGGGCAAAGAGGCTTTCGCTCTATGCGCGTTTCTCCCACCTTGCTGGGAATACTAGGCTAAGGCAAGCAGCAACAGCAGCACACAGAACCGACTCTTTTGGACTTGAAGGCAACAGAACTTCGTCGCTGCCCTCAGCAAGGCTTTGGGCGTTCGCTCTGTCGCATCAGAAAAGAAGAGTTGCGGGAGGGCTGGTTTCTCTTTGGATTTTTGCTTTCCCGGGCTCCATTGTCGCGTCCTGGGTTCAAACTACCAAGGCGAAATAAACTGACACGGCCTCCACCCTGCAGCGTCGTGCGTGGCCTACGATGTCACTCTATGCCCACCACCATCTCCTGGTGTAGGCGAGGCTTGGCATTTTGCTCTGGCGCTAAGGCGGACTCGGGGACTAGGCCAATGCCTTTTCCACAGGAGAGGAGAGGCGACAGGATCCCTGCACACCGCCCATGTACCGGGATGGGGAGCTATGGGGGACTGTCCCCACTCCTTCCCCGGACAACCCGGGCCTCCGCGAACGCTTCCACATCCTGGAACAGGACGGCATCTAACTGCCCGTTCCTCTTGGAGCTGTTTCTGCGAGTTCAGGGCCGGGCTCCTGGTAGCAAGCCCAAGTCTGCCCTATGGACAGGTGGCCAAGGAGCTGCTGTCCCCTTGGGCCCAGAGGCACAGAAAAGGCCTGCCTTCTCTTTAGACTCCTTCAGAGTGGAGCACGCGCTCCTGCCCTAGTCCTCTGTTGTCCCCTTAGCCGCCAGGCTTCCGTTTCCCCGCACAAGGAGCAGGTGACACTTCTCTTGCCGCCGCCACACTGTTCCTGACAAGGCCGGCTCTCCTGCATCGTGACCGTTTCCGGACAATAACACCAAGGGCTCCTTCTCTTGTCCCGGGGCTGCGTGCTCCACCTTCCCTAGACATTCTTCTTGGGAGTGCAGTGACAGACGTGTCCCTTTCCTTAAGGCTCTTTTTACAGGTGCAACAACGCTTCTCTCTCATGCAGAGGGGATGCCGAGGCAAAGAGGGTTTCGCTCCATGCGGGTGTATGACACCGAGCTGTGGAGACAAGCTCAGGCAAGCAGCAGCCGCATCCCACAGACCCGACTCTGATTTCCCAAAGAATGCTGTGCTTTCCCAGAGGGGATGCCCGGGCAAAGAGGCTTACGCTCTATGCGGGTTTCTCCCACAGTGCTGCGAATACTAGGCTAAGGCACGCAGCAACTGAAGCACACAGAACCGACTCTGATTTCCAAGCGACTAATATGCTTTCGCAGAGGTTTTCAGCCTGGCGAGAACGGCACTTCGCAGCTGCTTCCTCAGCAAGGCTTTGGGCGGTCGCTCTGTCGCGTCCGGGAAGAAAAGATGCAGGACAGCTGGTGCCTCTTGGGCCCTGCTTCCCGGGTTCCATGTTCGCGTCCTGGGTTCACCCTGCCAAGACGAACTAAGCAGATACAGTCACAACACTGCAGTAGCGTACGTGGCCTAGGGTGGAACTCTATGCACACTACCATCTCCCGGTGTTGGCACTTCTAGGGCTTTTGCTCTGGCGCTCATGCGTACTCTTGGACGAGGCCAGTGGCTTCCCCACAGGAGAGGAGAGGCGACAGGATCCCTGCACACCGCCCGTGCACTGGGTTGAGGAGCAGTGACGGACTGTCCCCACTCCTTCCACGGACGTCCCGTGCATCTGAGAACGCTTCCACATCCTGGAGGAAGAAGGCCTCTGACTGCCCGTTCTTTCTTGGAGCCACTTCTGCGAGTGCAGGGTAGGCGCCTGGTGGCAAGCACATGTCTGCACCCAGGGACAGGTGGCCAAGGTGCCGCTGTCCCCTTGGGCCCAGGGGCCCAGGACAGGCATGCCTTCTGCTCAGACTCCTTCCTCAGAGTGGAGCACGCGCCCCTGACCTAGCCGTCCCCTCGTGTCTCCTTCGCAACCAGGCTTCCGTCTCTCCATACAGAGAGTGGGTGACATTTGTCTTACCACTGTCCCGCTGTTCCAGACAGGTCCGGCTCTCCTGCCTCACGACCGTTGTTGACAACAAAGCCAATGGCTCCTTCTCTTCCCTGGGGCAGCGTGCTGCACCTTCTCCACACATGCTCCTGGGGAGGGCAGGGACAGACGTGTCCCTTTCCTTAAGGCTCTTTCCACAGGCGCAACCACGCTTCTCTTTAAGGCAGAGCAGATGCGCGGGCAAAGAGGATTTCGCTCCATGCGGGTGTATGACACCGAGCCGTGGAGACAGGATCAGGCAAGCAGCAGCCGCATCCCACACTCCCGATTCTGATTTCCCAAAGAATGCTGTGCTTTCCCAGAGGAGATGCCCGGGCAAAGAGGCTTTCGCTCTATGCGCGTTTCTCCCACCTTGCTGGGAATACTAGGCTAAAGCAAGCAGCAACAGCAGCACACAGAACCGACTCTTTTGGACTTGAAGGCAACAGAACTTCGTCGCTGCTTCCTCAGCAAGGCTTTGGGCGTTCGCTCTGTCGCATCAGAAAAGAAGAGTTGCGGGAGGGCTGGTTTCTCTTTGGCTTTTTGCTTTCCCGGGCTCCATGTTCGCGTCCTGGGTTCAAACTGCCAAGGCGAAATAAACTGACACGGCCTCCACCCTGCAGCGTCGTGGATGGCCTAGGATGTCACTCTATGCCCACTACCATCTCCTGGTGTAGGCGAGGCTTGGCATTTTGCTCTGGCGCTAAGGCGGACTCGGGGACTAGGCCAATGCCTTTTCCACAGGAGAGGAGAGGCAACAGGATCCCTGCACACCGCCCGTGTACCGGGATGGGGAGCTGTGGGGTACTGTCCCCACTCCTTCCCCGGAAACCCCGTGCCTCCGTGAACGCTTCCACATCCTGGAGCAGGACAGCATCTAACTGCCCGTTCCTCTTGGAGCTGTTTCTGCAAGTTCAGGTCCGGGCTCCTGGTAGCAAGCCCACATCTGCCCTATGGACAGGTGGCCAAGGAGCTGCTGTCCCCTTGGGCCCAGAGGCACAGAAAAGGCCTGCCTTCTCTTTAGACTCCTTCAGAGTGGAGCACGCGCTCCTGCCCTAGTCCTCTGTTGTCCCCTTAGCCGCCAGGCTTCCGTTTCCCCGCACAAGGAGCAGGTGACACTTCTCTTGCCGCCGCCACACTGTTCCTGACAAGGCCGGCTCTCCTGCATCGTGACCGTTTCCGGACAATAACACCAACAGCTCCTTCTCTTGTCCCGGGGCTGCGTGCTCCACCTTCCCTAGACATTCTTCTTGGGAGTGCAGTGACAGACGTGTCCCTTTCCTGAAGGATCTTTTTACAGGTGCAACAACGCTTCTCTCTCATGCAGAGGGGATGCCGAGGCAAAGAGGGTTTCGCTCCATGCGGGTGTATGACACCGAGCTGTGGAGACAAGCTCAGGCAAGCAGCAGCCGCATCCCACAGACCCGACTCTGATTTCCCAAAGAATTCTGTGCTTTCCCAGAGGGGATGCCCGGGCAAAGAGGCTTTCGCTCTATGCGGGTTTCTCCCACAGTGCTGCGAATACTAGGCTAAGGCAAGCAGCAACTGAAGCACACAGAACTGACTCTGATTTCCCAGCGACTAATATGCTTTCGCAGAGGTTTTCAGCCTGGCGAGAACGGCACTTCGCAGCTACTTCCTCAGCAAGGCTTTGGGCGGTCGCTCTGTCGCGTCCGGGAAGAAAAGATGCAGGACAGCTGGTGCCTCTTGGGCCCTGCTTCCCGGGTTCCATGTTCGCGTCCTGGGTTCACCCTGCCAAGACGAACTAAGCAGATACAGTCACAACACTGCAGTAGCGTACGTGGCCTAGGGTGGAACTCTATGCACACTACCATCTCCCGGTGTTGGCACTTCTAGGGCTTTTGCTCTGGCGCTCATGCGTACTCTTGGACGAGGCCAGTGGCTTCCCCACAGGAGAGGAGAGGCGACAGGATCCCTGCACACCGCCCGTGCACTGGGTTGAGGAGCAGTGACGGACTGTCCCCACTCCTTCCACGGATGTCCCGTGCATCTGAGAACGCTTCCACATCCTGGAGGAAGAAGGCCTCTGACTGCCCGTTCTTTCTTGGAGCCACTTCTGCGAGTGCAGGGTAGGCGTCTGGTGGCAAGCACATGTCTGCACCCAGGGACAGGTGGCCAAGGTGCCGCTGTCCCCTTGGGCCCAGGGGCCCAGGACAGGCATGCCTTCTGCTCAGACTCCTTCCTCAGAGTGGAGCACGCGCCCCTGACCTAGCCGTCCCCTCGTGTCTCCTTCGCAACCAGGCTTCCGTCTCTCCATACAGAGAGTGGGTGACATTTGTCTTACAACTGTCCCGCTGTTCCAGACAGGTCCGGCTCTCCTGCCTCACGACCGTTGTTGACAACAAAGCCAATGGCTCCTTCTCTTCCCCGGGGCAGCGTGCTGCACCTTCTCCACACATGCTCCTGGGGAGGGCAGGGACAGACGTGTCCCTTTCCTTAAGGCTCTTTCCACAGGCGCAACCACGCTTCTCTTTAAGGCAGAGCAGATGCGCGGGCAAAGAGGATTTCGCTCCATGCGGGTGTATGACACCGAGCCGTGGAGACAGGATCAGGCAAGCAGCAGCCGCATCCCACACTCCCGATTCTGATTTCCCAAAGAATGCTGTGCTTTCCCAGAGGAGATGCCCGGGCAAAGAGGCTTTCGCTCTATGCGCGTTTCTCCCACCTTGCTGGGAATACTAGGCTAAGGCAAGCAGCAACAGCAGCACACAGAACCGACTCTTTTGGACTTGAAGGCAACAGAACTTCGTCGCTGCTTCCTCAGCAAGGCTTTGGTGGTTCGCTCTGTCGCATCAGAAAAGAAGAGTTGCGGGAGGGCTGGTTTCTCTTTGGCTTTTTGCTTTCCCGGGCTCCATTGTCGCGTCCTGGGTTCAAACTGCCAAGGCGAAATAAACTGACACGGCCTCCACCCTGCAGCGTCGTGCGTGGCCTACGATGTCACTCTATGCCCACTACCATCTCCTGGTGTAGGCGAGGCTTGGCATTTTGCTCTGGCGCTAAGGCGGACTCGGGGACTAGGCCAATGCCTTTTCCACAGGAGAGGAGAGGCGACAGGATCCCTGCACACCGCCCGTGTACCGGGATGGGGAGCTATGGGGGACTGTCCCCACTCCTTCCCCGGACACCCCGGGCCTCCGCGAACGCTTCCACATCCTGGAACAGGACGGCATCTAACTGCCCGTTCCTCTTGGAGCTGTTTCTGGGAGTTCAGGTCCGGGCTCCTGGTAGCAAGCCCAAGTCTGCCCTATGGACAGGTGGCCAAGGAGCTGCTGTCCCCTTGGGCCCAGAGGCATAGAAAAGGCCTGCCTTCTCTTTAGACTCCTTCAGAGTGGAGCACGCGCTCCTGCCCTAGTCCTCTGGTGTCCCCTTAGCCGCCAGGCTTCCGTTTCCCCGCACAAGGAGCAGGTGACACTTCTCTTGCCGCCGCCACACTGTTCCTGACAAGGCCGGCTCTCCTGCATCGTGACCGTTTCCGGACAATAACACCAAGGGCTCCTTCTTTTGTCCCGGGGCTGCGTGCTCCACCTTCCCTAGACATTCTTCTTGGGAGTGCAGTGACAGACGTGTCCCTTTCCTTAAGGCTCTTTTTACAGGTGCAACAACGCTTCTCTCTCATGCAGAGGGGATGCCGAGGCAAAGAGGGTTTCGCTCCATGCGGGTGTATGACACCGAGCTGTGGAGACAAGCTCAGGCAAGCAGCAGCCGCATCCCACAGACCCGACACTGATTTCCCAAAGAATGCTGTGCTTTCCCAGAGGGGATGCCCGGGCAAAGAGGCTTTCGCTCTATGCGGGTTTCTCCCACAGTGCTGCGAATACTAGGCTAAGGCAAGCAGCAACTGAAGCACACAGAACCGACTCTGATTTCCCAGCGACTAATATGCTTTCGCAGAGGTTTTCAGCCTGGCGAGAACGGCACTTCGCAGCTGCTTCCTCAGCAAGGCTTTGGGCGGTCGCTCTGTCGCGTCCGGGAAGAAAAGATGCAGGACAGCTGGTGCCTCTTGGGCCCTGCTTCCCGGGTTCCATGTTCGCGTCCTGGGTTCACCCTGCCAAGACGAACTAAGCAGATACAGTCACAACACTGCAGTAGCGTACGTGGCCTAGGGTGGAACTCTATGCACACTACCATCTCCCGGTGTTGGCACTTCTAGGGCTTTTGCTCTGGCGCTCATGCGTACTCGGGGACGAGGCCAGTGGCTTCCCCACAGGAGAGGAGTGGCGACAGGATCCCTGTACACCGCCCGTGCACTGGGTTGAGGAGCAGTGACGGACTGTCCCCACTCCTTCCACGGACGTCCCGTGCATCTGAGAACGCTTCCACATCCTGGAGGAAGAACGCCTCTGACTGCCCGTTCTTTCTTGGAGCCACTTCTGCGAGTGCAGGGTAGGCGCCTGGTGGCAAGCACATGTCTGCACCCAGGGACAGGTGGCCAAGGAGCCGCTGTCCCCTTGGGCCCAGGGGCCCAGGACAGGCATGCCTTCTGCTCAGACTCCTTCCTCAGATTGGAGAACGCGCCCCAGACCTAGCCGTCCCCTCGTGTCTCCTTCGCAACCAGGCTTCCGTCTCTCCATACAGAGAGTGGGTGACATTTGTCTTACCACTGTCCCGCTGTTCCAGACAGGTCTGGCTCTCCTGCCTCACAACCGTTGTTGACAACAAAGCCAATGGCTCCTTCTCTTCCCCGGGGCAGCGTGCTGCACCTTCTCCACACATGCTCCTGGGGAGGGCAGGGACAGACGTGTCCCTTTCCTTAAGGCTATTTCCACAGGCGCAACCACGCTTCTCTTTAAGGCAGAGCAGATGCGCGGTCAAAGAGGATTTCGCTCCATGCGGGTGTATGACACAGAGCTGTGGAGACAGGATCAGGCAAGCAGCAGCCGCATCCCACACTCCCGATTCTGATTTACCAAAGAATGCTGTGCTTTCCCAGAGGAGATGCCCGGGCAAAGAGGCTTTCGCTCTATGCGCGTTTCTTCCACCTTGCTGGGAATACTAGGCTAAGGCAAGCAGCAACAGCAGCACACAGAACCGACTCTTTTGGACTTGAAGGCAACAGAACTTCGTCGCTGCTTCCTCAGCAAGGCTTTGGGCGTTCGCTCTGTCGCATCAGAAAAGAAGAGTTGCGGGAGGGCTGGTTTCTCTTTGGCTTTTTGCTTTCCCGGGCTCCATGTTCGCGTCCTGGGTTCAAACTGCCAAGGCGAAATAAACTGACACGGCCTCCACCCTGCAGCGTCGTGCGTGGCCTAGGATGTCACTCTATGCCCACTACCATCTCCTGGTGTAGGCGAGGCTTGGCATTTTGCTCTGGCGCTAAGGCGGACTCGGGGACTAGGCCAATGCCTTTTCCACAGGAGAGGAGAGGCGACAGGATCCCTGCACACCGCCCGTGTACCGGGATGGGGAGCTGTGGGGGACTGTCCCCACTCCTTCCCCGGACACCCCGGGCCTTCGCGAACGCTTCCATATCCTGGAGCAGGACGGCATCTAACTGCCCGTTCCTCTTGGAGCTGTTTCTGCGAGTTCAGGGCCGGGCTTCTGGTAGCAAGCCCAAGTCTGCCCTATGGACAGGTGGCCAAGGAGCTGCTGTCCCCTTGGGCCCAGAGGCACAGAAAAGGCCTGCCTTCTCTTTAGACTCCTTCAGAGTGGAGCACGCGCTCCTGCCCTAGTCCTCTGTTGTCCCCTTAGCCGCCAGGCTTCCGTTTCCCCGCACAAGGAGCAGGTGACACTTCTCTTGCCGCCGCCACACTGTTCCTGACAAGGCCGGCTCTCCTGCATCGTGACCGTTTCCGGACAATAACACCAACGGCTCCTTCTCTTGTCCCGGGGCTGCGTGCTCCACCTTCCCTAGACATTCTTCTTGGGAGTGCAGTGACAGACGTGTCCCTTTCCTAAAGGCTCTTTTTACAGGTGCAACAACGCTTCTATCTCATGCAGAGGGGATGTCGAGGCAAAGAGGATTTCGCTCCATGCGGGTGTATGACACCGAACTGTGGAGACAAGCTCAGGCAAGCAGCAGCCGCATCCCACAGACCCGACTCTGATTTCCCAAAGAATGCTGTGCTTTCCCAGAGGGGATGCCCGGGCAAAGAGGCTTTCGCTCTATGCGGGTGTATGACACCGAGCTGTGGAGACAAGCTCAGGCAAGTAGCAGCCGCATCCCACAGACCCGACTCTGATTTCCCAAAGAATGCTGTGCTTTCCCAGAGGGGATGCCCGGGCAAAGAGGCTTTCGCTCTATGCGGGTTTCTCCCACAGTGCTGCGAATACTAGGCTAAGGCAAGCAGCAACTGAAGCACACAGAACCGACTCTGATTTCCCAGCGACTAATATGCTTTCGCAGAGGTTTTCAGCCTGGCGAGAACGGCACTTCGCAGCTGCTTCCTCAGCAAGGCTTTGTGCGGTCGCTCTGTCGCGACCGGGAAGAAAAGATGCAGGACAGCTGGTGCCTCTTGGGCCCTGCTTCCCGGGTTCCATGTTCGCGTCCTGGGTTCACCCTGCCAAGACGAACTAAGCAGATACAGTCACAACACTGCAGTAGCGTACGTGGCCTAGGGTGGAACTCTATGCACACTACCATCTCCCGGTGTTGGCACTTCTAGGGCTTTTGCTCTGGCGCTCATGCGTACTCGGGGACGAGGCCAGTGGCTTCCCCACAGGAGAGGAGTGGCGACAGGATCCCTGTACACCGCCCGTGCACTGGGTTGAGGAGCAGTGACGGACTGTCCCCACTCCTTCCACGGACGTCCCGTGCATCTGAGAACGCTTCCACATCCTGGAGGAAGAAGGCCTCTGACTGCCCGTTCTTTCTTGGAGCCACTTCTGCGAGTGCAGGGTAGGCGCCTGGTGGCAAGCACATGTCTGCACCCAGGGACAGGTGGCCAAGGTGCCGCTGTCCCCTTGGGCCCAGGGGCCCAGGACAGGCATGCCTTCTGCTCAGACTCCTTCCTCAGAGTGGAGCACGCGCCCCTGACCTAGCCGTCCCCTCGTGTCTCCTTCGCAACCAGGCTTCCGTCTCTCCATACAGAGAGTGGGTGACATTTGTCTTACCACTGTCCCGCTGTTCCAGACAGGTCCGGCTCTCCTGCCTCACGACCGTTGTTGACAACAAAGCCAATGGCTCCTTCTCTTCCCCGGGGCAGCGTGCTGCACCTTCTCCACACATGCTCCTGGGGAGGGCAGGGACAGACGTGTCCCTTTCCTTAAGGCTCTTTCCACAGGCGCAACCACGCTTCTCTTTAAGGCAGAGCAGATGCGCGGGCAAAGAGGATTTCGCTCCATGCGGGTGTATGACACCGAGCCGTAGAGACAGGATCAGGCAAGCAGCAGCCGCATCCCACACTCCCGATTCTGATTTCCCAAAGAATGCTGTACTTTCCCAGAGGAGATGCCCGGGCAAAGAGGCTTTCGCTCTATGCGCGTTTCTCCCACCTTGTAGCGAATACTAGGCTAAGGCAAGCAGCAACAGCAGCACACAGAACCGACTCTTTTGGACTTGAAGGCAACAGAACTTCGTCGCTGCTTCCTCAGCAAGGCTTTGGGCGTTCGCTCTGTCGCATCAGAAAAGAAGAGTTGCGGGAGGGCTGGTTTCTCTTTGGCTTTTTGCTTTCCCGGGCTCCATGTTCGCGTCCTGGGTTCAAACTGCCAAGGCGAAATAAACTGACACGGCCTCCACCCTGCAGCGTCGTGCGTGGCCTAGGAAGTCACTCTATGCCCACTACCATCTCCTGGTGTAGGCGAGGCTTGGCATTTTGCTCTGGCGCTAAGGCGGACTCGGGGACTAGGCCAATGCCTTTTCCACAGGAGAGGAGAGGCGACAGGATCCCTGCACACCGCCCGTGTACCGGGATGGGGAGCTGTGGGGGACTGTCCCCACTCCTTCCCCGGACACCCCGGGCCTTCGCGAACGCTTCCATATCCTGGAGCAGGACGGCATCTAACTGCCCGTTCCTCTTGGAGCTGTTTCTGCGAGTTCAGGGCCGGGCTTCTGGTAGCAAGCCCAAGTCTGCCCTATGGACAGGTGGCCAAGGAGCTGCTGTCCCCTTGGGCCCAGAGGCACAGAAAAGGCCTGCCTTCTCCTTAGACTCCTTCAGAGTGGAGCACGCGCTCCTGCCCTAGTCCTCTGGTGTCCCCTTAGCCGCCAGGCTTCCGTTTCCCCGCACAAGGAGCAGGTGACACTTCTCTTGCCGCCGCCACACTGTTCCTGACAAGGCCGGCTCTCCTGCATCGTGACCGTTTCCGGACAATAACACCAACGGCTCCTTCTCTTGTCCCGGGGCTGCGTGCTCCACCTTCCCTAGACATTCTTCTTGGGAGTGCAGTGACAGACGTGTCCCTTTCCTTAAGGCTCTTTTTACAGGTGCAACAACGCTTCTCTCTCATGCAGAGGGGATGCCGAGGCAAAGAGGGTTTCTCTCCATTCGGGTGTATGACACCGAGCTGTGGAGACAAGCTCAGGCAAGCAGCAGCCGCATCCCACAGACCCGACTCTAATTTCCCAAAGAATGCTGTGCTTTCCCAGAGGGGATGCCCGTGCAAAGAGGCTTTCGCTCTATGCGGGTTTCTCCCACAGTGCTGCGAATACTAGGCTAAGGCAAGCAGCAACCGAAGCACACAGAACCGACTCTGATTTCCCAGCGACTAATATGCTTTCGCAGAGGTTTTCAGCCTGGCGAGAACGGCACTTCGCTGCTGCTTCCTCAGCAAGGATTTGGGCGGTCGCTCTATCGCGTCCGGGAAGAAAAGATGCAGGACAGCTGGTGCCTCTTGGGCCCTGCTTCCCGGGTTCCATGTTCGCGTCCTGGGTTCACCCTGCCAAGACGAACTAAGCAGATACAGTCACAACACTGCAGTAGCGTACGTGGCCTAGGGTGGAACTCTATGCACACTACCATCTCCCGGTGTTGGCACTTCTAGGGCTTTTGCTCTGGCGCTCATGCGTACTCGGGGACGAGGCCAGTGGCTTCCCCACAGGAGAGGAGAGGCGACAGGATCCCTGCACACCGCCCGTGCACTGGGTTGAGGAGCAGTGACGGACTGTCCCCGCTCCTTCCACGGACGTCCCGTGCATCTGAGAACGCTTCCACATCCTGGAGGAAGAAGGCCTCTGACTGCCCGTTCTTTCTTGGAGCCACTTCTGCGAGTGCAGGGTAGGCGCCTGGTGGCAAGCACATGTCTGCACCCAGGGACAGGTGGCCAAGGTGCCGCTGTCCCCTTGGGCCCAGGGGCCCAGGACAGGCATGCCTTCTGCTCAGACTCCTTCCTCAGAGTGGAGCACGCGCCCCTGACCTAGCCGTGCCCTGTGTCTCCTTCGCAACCAGGCTTCCGTCTCTCCATACAGAGAGTGGGTGACATTTGTCTTACCACTGTTCCGCTGTTCCAGACAGGTCCGGCTCTCCTGCCTCACGACCGTTGTTGACAACAAAGCCAATGGCTCCTTCTCTTCCCCGGGGCAGCGTGCTGCACCTTCTCCACACATGTTCCTGGGGAGGGCAGGGACAGACGTGTCCCTTTCCTTAAGCTATTTCCACATGCGCAACCACGTTTCTCTTTAAGGCAGAGCAGATGCGCGGGCAAAGAGGATTTCGCTCCATGCGGATGTATGACACCGAGCCATGGAGACAGGATCAGGCAAGCAGCAGCCGCATCCCACACTCCCGATTCTGATTTCCCAAAGAATGCTGTGCTTTCCCAGAGGAGATGCCCGGGCAAAGAGGCTTTCGCTCTATGCGCGTTTCTCCCACCTTGCTGGGAATACTAGGCTAAGGCAAGCAGCAACAGCAGCACACAGAACCGACTCTTTTGGACTTGAAGGCAACAGAACTTCGTCGCTGCTTCCTCAGCAAGGCTTTGGGCGTTCGCTCTGTCGCATCAGAAAAGAAGAGTTGCGGGAGGGCTGGTTTCTCTTTGGCTTTTTGCTTTCCCGGGCTCCATGTTCGCGTCCTGGGTTCAAACTGCCAAGGCGAAATAAACTGACACGGCCTCCACCCTGCAGCGTCGTGCGTGGCCTAGGATGTCACTCTATGCCCACTACCATCTCCTGGTGTAGGCGAGGCTTGGCATTTTGCTCTGGCGCTAAGGCGGACTCGGGGACTAGGCCAATGCCTTTTCCACAGGAGAGGAGATGCGACAGGATCCCTGCACACCGTCCGTGTACCGGGATGGGGAGCTATGGGGGACTGTCTCCACTCCTTCCCCGGACACCCCGGGCCTCCGCGAACGCTTCCACATCCTGGAGCAGGACGGCAACTAACTGCCCGTTCCTCTTGGAGCTGTTTCTGCGAGTTCAGGTCCGGGCTCCTGGTAGCAAGCCCAAGTCTGCCCTATGGACAGGTGGCCAAGGAGCTGCTGTCCCCTTGGGCCCAGAGGCACAGAATAGGCCTGCCTTCTCTTTAGACTCCTTCAGA
This sequence comes from Mustela nivalis, assembly GCF_964662115.1. NCBI lineage: Eukaryota > Metazoa > Chordata > Mammalia > Carnivora > Mustelidae > Mustela > Mustela nivalis. Next base: position 74,854,738 of record NC_139040.1, read on the forward strand.
GTGGAGCACGCGCTCCTGCCCTAGTCCTCTGGTGTCCCCTTAGCCGCCAGGCTTCCGTTTCCCCGCACAAGGAGCAGGTGACACTTCTCTTGCCGCCGCCACACTGTTCCTGACAAGGCCGGCTCTCCTGCATCGTGACCGTTTCCGGACAATAACACCAACGGTTCCTTCTTTTGTCCCGGGGCTGCGTGCTCCACCTTCCCTAGACATTCTTCATGGGAGTGCAGTGACAGACGTGTCCCTTTCCTTAAGGCTCTTTTTACAGGTGCAACAACGCTTCTCTCTCATGCAGAGGGGATTCCGAGGCAAAGAGGGTTTCGCTCCATGCGGGTGTATGACACCGAGCTGTGGAGACAACCTCAGGCAAGGAGCAGCCACATCCCACAGACCCGACTCTGATTTCCCAAAGAATGCTGTGCTTTCCCAGAGGGGATGCCCGGGCAAAGAGGCTTTCGCTCTATGCGGGTTTCTCCCACAGTGCTGCGAATACTAGGCTAAGGCAAGCAGCAACCGAAGCACACAGAACCGACTCTGATTTCCCAGCGACTAATATGCTTTCGCAGAGGTTTTCAGCCTGGCGAGAACGGCACTTCGCTGCTGCTTCCTCAGCAAGGCTTTGGGCGGTCGCTCTGTCGCGTCCGGGAAGAAAAGATGCAGGACAGCTGGTGCCTCTTGGGCCCTGCTTCCCGGGTTCCATGTTCGCGTCCTGGGTTCACCCTGCCAAGACGAACTAAGCAGATAAAGTTACAACACTGCAGTAGCGTACGTGGCCTAGGGTGGAACTCTATGCACACTACCATCTCCCGGTGTTGGCACTTCTAGGGCTTTTGCTCTGGCGCTCATGCGTACTCGGGAACGAGGCCAGTGGCTTCCCCACAGGAGAGGAGAGGCGACAGGATCCCTGCACACCGCCCGTGCACTGGGTTGAGGAGCAGTGACGGACTGTCCCCACTCCTTCCACGGACGTCCCGTGCATCTGAGAACGCTTCCACATCCTGGAGGAAGAAGGCCTCTGACTGCCCGTTCTTTCTTGGAGCCACTTCTGCGAGTGCAGGGTAGGCGCCTGGTGGCAAGCACATGTCTGCACCCAGGGACAGGTGGCCAAGGTGCCGCTGTCCCCTTGGGCCCAGGGGCCCAGGACAGGCATGCCTTCTGCTCAGACTCCTTCCTCAGAGTGGAGCACGCGCCCCTGACCTAGCCGTCCCCTCGTGTCTCCTTCACAACCAGGCTTCCGTCTCTCCATACAGAGAGTGGGTGACATTTGTCTTACCACTGTCCCGCTGTTTCAGACAGGTCCGGCTCTCCTGCCTCACGACCGTTGTTGACAACAAAGCCAATGGCTCCTTCTCTTCCCCGGGGCAGCGTGCTGCACCTTCTCCACACATGCTCCTGGGGAGGGCAGGGACAGACGTGTCCCTTTCCTTAAGGCTATTTCCACAGGCGCAACCACGCTTCTCTTTAAGGCAGAGCAGATGCGCGGTCAAAGAGGATTTCGCTCCATGCGGGTGTATGACACAGAGCTGTGGAGACAGGATCAGGCAAGCAGCAGCCGCATCCCACACTCCCGATTCTGATTTACCAAAGAATGCTGTGCTTTCCCAGAGGAGATGCCCGGGCAAAGAGGCTTTCGCTCTATGCGCGTTTCTTCCACCTTGCTGGGAATACTAGGCTAAGGCAAGCAGCAACAGCAGCACACAGAACCGACTCTTTTGGACTTGAAAGCAACAGAACTTCGTCGCTGCTTCCTCAGCAAGGCTTTGGGCGTTCGCTCTGTCGCATCAGAAAAGAAGAGTTGCGGGAGGGCTGGTTTCTCTTTGGCTTTTTGCTTTCCCGGGCTCCATGTTCGCGTCCTGGGTTCAAACTGCCAAGGCGAAATAAACTGACACGGCCTCCACCCTGCAGCGTCGTGCGTGGCCTAGGATGTCACTCTATGCCCACTACCATCTCCTGGTGTAGGCGAGGCTTGGCATTTTGCTCTGGCGCTAAGGCGGACTCGGGGACTAGGCCAATGCCTTTTCCACAGGAGAGGAGAGGCGACAGGATCCCTGCACACCGCCCGTGTACCGGGATGGGGAGCTGTGGGGGACTGTCCCCACTCCTTCCCCGGACACCCCGGGCCTTCGCGAACGCTTCCATATCCTGGAGCAGGACGGCATCTAACTGCCCGTTCCTCTTGGAGCTGTTTCTGCGAGTTCAGGGCCGGGCTTCTGGTAGCAAGCCCAAGTCTGCCCTATGGACAGGTGGCCAAGGAGCTGCTGTCCCCTTGGGCCCAGAGGCACAGAAAAGGCCTGCCTTCTCTTTAGACTCCTTCAGAGTGGAGCACGCGCTCCTGCCCTAGTCCTCTGTTGTCCCCTTAGCCGCCAGGCTTCCGTTTCCCCGCACAAGGAGCAGGTGACACTTCTCTTGCCGCCGCCACACTGTTCCTGACAAGGCCGGCTCTCCTGCATCGTGACCGTTTCCGGACAATAACACCAACGGCTCCTTCTCTTGTCCCGGGGCTGCGTGCTCCACCTTCCCTAGACATTCTTCTTGGGAGTGCAGTGACAGACGTGTCCCTTTCCTAAAGGCTCTTTTTACAGGTGCAACAACGCTTCTATCTCATGCAGAGGGGATGCCGAGGCAAAGAGGATTTCGCTCCATGCGGGTGTATGACACCGAACTGTGGAGACAAGCTCAGGCAAGCAGCAGCCGCATCCCACAGACCCGACTCTGATTTCCCAAAGAATGCTGTGCTTTCCCAGAGGGGATGCCCGGGCAAAGAGGCTTTCGCTCTATGCGGGTGTATGACACCGAGCTGTGGAGACAAGCTCAGGCAAGTAGCAGCCGCATCCCACAGACCCGAGTCTGATTTCCCAAAGAATGCTGTGCTTTCCCAGAGGGGATGCCCGGGCAAAGAGGCTTTCGCTCTATGCGGGTTTCTCCCACAGTGCTGCGAATACTAGGCTAAGGCAAGCAGCAACTGAAGCACACCGAACCGACTCTGATTTCCCAGCGACTAATATGCTTTCGCAGAGGTTTTCAGCCTGGCGAGAACGGCACTTCGCAGCTGCTTCCTCAGCAAGGCTTTGTGCGGTCGCTCTGTCGCGACCGGGAAGAAAAGATGCAGGACAGCTGGTGCCTCTTGGGCCCTGCTTCCCGGGTTCCATGTTCGCGTCCTGGGTTCACCCTGCCAAGACGAACTAAGCAGATACCGTCACAACACTGCAGTAGCGTACGTGGCCTAGGGTGGAACTCTATGCACACTACCATCTCCCGGTGTTGGCACTTCTAGGGCTTTTGCTCTGGCGCTCATGCGTACTCGGGGACGAGGCCAGTGGCTTCCCCACAGGAGAGGAGTGGCGACAGGATCCCTGTACACCGCCCGTGCACTGGGTTGAGGAGCAGTGACGGACTGTCCCCACTCCTTCCACGGACGTCCCGTGCATCTGAGAACGCTTCCACATCCTGGAGGAAGAAGGCCTCTGACTGCCCGTTCTTTCTTGGAGCCACTTCTGCGAGTGCAGGGTAGGCGCCTGGTGGCAAGCACATGTCTGCACCCAGGGACAGGTGGCCAAGGTGCCGCTGTCCCCTTGGGCCCAGGGGCCCAGGACAGGCATGCCTTCTGCTCAGACTCCTTCCTCAGAGTGGAGCACGCGCCCCTGACCTAGCCGTCCCCTCGTGTCTCCTTCGCAACCAGGCTTCCGTCTCTCCATACAGAGAGTGGGTGACATTTGTCTTACCACTGTCCCGCTGTTCCAGACAGGTCCGGCTCTCCTGCCTCACGACCGTTGTTGACAACAAAGCCAATGGCTCCTTCTCTTCCCCGGGGCAGCGTGCTGCACCTTCTCCACACATGCTCCTGGGGAGGGCAGGGACAGACGTGTCCCTTTCCTTAAGGCTCTTTCCACAGGCGCAACCACGCTTCTCTTTAAGGCAGAGCAGATGCGCGGGCAAAGAGGATTTCGCTCCATGCGGGTGTATGACACCGAGCCGTAGAGACAGGATCAGGCAAGCAGCAGCCGCATCCCACACTCCCGATTCTGATTTCCCAAAGAATGCTGTACTTTCCCAGAGGAGATGCCCGGGCAAAGAGGCTTTCGCTCTATGCGCGTTTCTCCCACCTTGCTGCGAATACTAGGCTAAGGCAAGCAGCCACAGCAGCACACAGAACCGACTCTTTTGGACTTGAAGGCAACAGAACTTCGTCGCTGCTTCCTCAGCAAGGATTTGGGCGTTCGCTCTGTCGCATCAGAAAAGAAGAGTTGCGGGAGGGCTGGTTTCTCTTTGGCTTTTTGCTTTCCCGGGCTCCATGTTCGCGTCCTGGGTTCAAACTGCCAAGGCGAAATAAACTGACACGGCCTCCACCCTGCAGCGTCGTGCGTGGCCTAGGATGTCACTCTATGCCCACTACCATCTCCTGGTGTAGGCGAGGCTTGGCATTTTGCTCTGGCGCTAAGGCGGACTCGGGGACTAGGCCAATGCCTTTTCCACAGGAGAGGAGAGGCGACAGGATCCCTGCACACCGCCCGTGTACCGGGATGGGGAGCTGTGGGGGACTGTCCCCACTCCTTCCCCGGACACCCCGGGCCTTCGCGAACGCTTCCATATCCTGGAGCAGGACGGAATCTAACTGCCCGTTCCTCTTGGAGCTGTTTCTGTGAGTTCAGGGCCGGGCTTCTGGTAGCAAGCCCAAGTCTGCCCTATGGACAGGTGGCCAAGGAGCTGCTGTCCCCTTGGGCCCAGAGGCACAGAAAAGGCCTGCCTTCTCCTTAGACTCCTTCAGAGTGGAGCACGCGCTCCTGCCCTAGTCCTCTGTTGTCCCCTTAGCCGCCAGGCTTCCGTTTCCCCGCACAAGGAGCAGGTGACACTTCTCTTGCCGCCGCCACACTGTTCCTGACAAGGCCGGCTCTCCTGCATCGTGACCGTTTCCGGACAATAACACCAACGGCTCCTTCTCTTGTCCCGGGGCTGCGTGCTCCACCTTCCCTAGACATTCTTCTTGGGAGTGCAGTGACAGACGTGTCCCTTTCCTAAAGGCTCTTTTTACAGGTGCAACAACGCTTCTATCTCATGCAGAGGGGATGCCGAGGCAAAGAGGATTTCGCTCCATGCGGGTGTATGACACCGAACTGTGGAGACAAGCTCAGGCAAGCAGCAGCCGCATCCCACAGACCCGACTCTGATTTCCCAAAGAATGCTGTGCTTTCCCAGAGGGGATGCCCGGGCAAAGAGGCTTTCGCTCTATGCGGGTTTCTCCCACAGTGCTGCGAATACTAGGCTAAGGCAAGCAGCAACTGAAGCACACAGAACCGACTCTGATTTCCCAGCGACTAATATGCTTTCGCAGAGGTTTTCAGCCTGGCGAGAACGGCACTTCGCAGCTGCTTCCTCAGCAAGGCTTTGTGCGGTCGCTCTGTCGCGACCGGGAAGAAAAGATGCAGGACAGCTGGTGCCTCTAGGCCCTGCTTCCCGGGTTCCATGTTCGCGTCCTGGGTTCACCCTGCCAAGACGAACTAAGCAGATACCGTCACAACACTGCAGTAGCGTACGTGGCCTAGGGTGGAACTCTATGCACACTACCATCTCCCGGTGTTGGCACTTCTAGGGCTTTTGCTCTGGCGCTCATGCGTACTCGGGGACGAGGCCAGTGGCTTCCCCACAGGAGAGGAGTGGCGACAGGATCCCTGTACACCGCCCGTGCACTGGGTTGAGGAGCAGTGACGGACTGTCCCCACTCCTTCCACGGACGTCCCGTGCATCTGAGAACGCTTCCACATCCTGGAGGAAGAAGGCCTCTGACTGCCCGTTCTTTCTTGGAGCCACTTCTGCGAGTGCAGGGTAGGCGCCTGGTGGCAAGCACATGTCTGCACCCAGGGACAGGTGGCCAAGGTGCCGCTGTCCCCTTGGGCCCAGGGGCCCAGGACAGGCATGCCTTCTGCTCAGACTCCTTCCTCAGAGTGGAGCACGCGCCCCTGACCTAGCCGTCCCCTCGTGTCTCCTTCGCAACCAGGCTTCCGTCTCTCCATACAGAGAGTGGGTGACATTTGTCTTACCACTGTCCCGCTGTTCCAGACAGGTCCGGCTCTCCTGCCTCACGACCGTTGTTGACAACAAAGCCAATGGCTCCTTCTCTTCCCCGGGGCAGCGTGCTGCACCTTCTCCACACATGCTCCTGGGGAGGGCAGGGACAGACGTGTCCCTTTCCTTAAGGCTCTTTCCACAGGCGCAACCACGCTTCTCTTTAAGGCAGAGCAGATGCGCGGGCAAAGAGGATTTCGCTCCATGCGGGTGTATGACACCGAGCCGTAGAGACAGGATCAGGCAAGCAGCAGCCGCATCCCACACTCCCGATTCTGATTTCCCAAAGAATGCTGTACTTTCCCAGAGGAGATGCCCGGGCAAAGAGGCTTTCGCTCTATGCGCGTTTCTCCCACCTTGCTGCGAATACTAGGCTAAGGCAAGCAGCCACAGCAGCACACAGAACCGACTCTTTTGGACTTGAAGGCAACAGAACTTCGTCGCTGCTTCCTCAGCAAGGATTTGGGCGTTCGCTCTGTCGCATCAGAAAAGAAGAGTTGCGGGAGGGCTGGTTTCTCTTTGGCTTTTTGCTTTCCCGGGCTCCATGTTCGCGTCCTGGGTTCAAACTGCCAAGGCGAAATAAACTGACACGGCCTCCACCCTGCAGCGTCGTGCGTGGCCTAGGATGTCACTCTATGCCCACTACCATCTCCTGGTGTAGGCGAGGCTTGGCATTTTGCTCTGGCGCTAAGGCGGACTCGGGGACTAGGACAATGCCTTTTCCACAGGAGAGGAGAGGCGACAGGATCCCTGCACACCGTCCGTGTACCGGGATGGGGAGCTGTGGGGGACTGTCTCCACACCTTCCCCGGACACCCCGGGCCTCCGCGAACGCTTCCACATCCTGGAGCAGGACGGCATCTAACTGCCCGTTCCTCTTGGAGCTGTTTCTGTGAGTTCAGGGCCGGGCTCCTGGTAGCAAGCCCAAGTCTTCCCTATGGACAGGTGGCCAAGGAGCTGCTGTCCCCTTGGGCCCAGAGGCACAGAATAGGCCTGCCTTCTCTTTAGACTCCTTCAGAGTGGAGCACACGCTCCTGCCCTAGTCCTCTGGTGTCCCCTTAGCCGCCAGGCTTCTGTTTCCCCGCACAAGGAGCAGGTGACACTTCTCTTGCCGCCGCCACACTGTTCCTGACAAGGCCGGCTCTCCTGCATCGTGACCGTTTCCGGACAATAACACCAACGGTTCCTTCTTTTGTCCCGGGGCTGCGTGCTCCACCTTCCCTAGACATTCTTCATGGGAGTGCAGTGACAGACGTGTCCCTTTCCTTAAGGCTCTTTTTACAGGTGCAACAACGCTTCTCTCTCATGCAGAGGGGATGCCGAGGCAAAGAGGGTTTCGCTCCATGCGGGTGTATGACACTGAGCTGTGGAGACAAGCTCAGGCAAGCAGCAGCCGCATCCCACAGACCCGACTCTGATTTCCCAAAGAATGCTGTGCTTTCCCAGAGGGGATGCCCTGGCAAAGAGGCTTTCGCTCTATGCGGGTTTCTCCCACAGTGCTGCGAATACTAGGCTAAGGCAAGCAGCAACCGAAGCACACAGAACCGACTCTGATTTCCCAGCGACTAATATGCTTTCGCAGAGGTTTTCAGCCTGGCGAGAACGGCACTTCGCTGCTGCTTCCTCAGCAAGGCTTTGGGCGGTCGCTCTGTCGCGTCCGGGAAGAAAAGATGCAGGACAGCTGGTGCCTCTTGGGCCCTGCTTCCCGGGTTCCATGTTCGCGTCCTGGGTTCACCCTGCCAAGACGAACTAAGCAGATACAGTCACAACACTGCAGTAGCGTACGTGGCCTAGGGTGGAACTCTATGCACACTACCATCTCCCGGTGTTGGCACTTCTAGGGCTTTTGCTCGGGCGCTCATGCGTACTCGGGGACGAGGCCAGTGGCTTCCCCACAGGAGAGGAGAGGCGACAGGATCCCTGCACACCGCCCGTGCACTGGGTTGAGGAGCAGTGACGGACTGTCCCCACTCCTTCCACGGACGTCCCGTGCATCTGAGAACGCTTCCACATCCTGGAGGAAGAAGGCCTCTGACTGCCCGTTCTTTCTTGGAGCCACTTCTGCGAGTGCAGGGTAGGCGCCTGGTGGCAAGCACATGTCTGCACCCAGGGACAGGTGGCCAAGGTGCCGCTGTCCCCTTGGGCCCAGGGGCCCAGGACAGGCATGCCTTCTGCTCAGACTCCTTCCTCAGAGTGGAGAACGCGCCCCTGACCTAGCCGTCCCCTCGTGTCTCCTTCACAACCATGCTTCCGTCTCTCCATACAGAGAGTGGGTGACATTTGTCTTACCACTGTCCCGCTGTTTCAGACAGGTCCGGCTCTCCTGCCTCACGACCGTTGTTGACAACAAAGCCAATGGCTCCTTTCTTCCCCGGGGCAGCGTGCTGCACCTTCTCCACACATGCTCCTGGGGAGGGCAGGGACAGACGTGTCCCTTTCCTTAAGGCTATTTCCACAGGCGCAACCACGCTTCTCTTTAAGGCAGAGCAGATGCGCGGTCAAAGAGGATTTCGCTCCATGCGGGTGTATGACACAGAGCTGTGGAGACAGGATCAGGCAAGCAGCAGCCGCATCCCACACTCCCGATTCTGATTTACCAAAGAATGCTGTGCTTTCCCAGAGGAGATGCCCGGGCAAAGAGGCTTTCGCTCTATGCGCGTTTCTTCCACCTTGCTGGGAATACTAGGCTAAGGCAAGCAGCAACAGCAGCACACAGAACCGACTCTTTTGGACTTGAAGGCAACAGAACTTCGTCGCTGCTTCCTCAGCAAGGCTTTGGGCGTTCGCTCTGTCGCATCAGAAAAGAAGAGTTGCGGGAGGGCTGGTTTCTCTTTGGCTTTTTGCTTTCCCGGGCTCCATGTTCGCGTCCTGGGTTCAAACTGCCAAGGCGAAATAAACTGACACGGCCTCCACCCTGCAGCGTCGTGCGTGGCCTAGGATGTCACTCTATGCCCACTACCATCTCCTGGTGTAGGCGAGGCTTGGCATTTTGCTCTGGCGCTAAGGCGGACTCGGGGACTAGGCCAATGCCTTTTCCACAGGAGAGGAGAGGCGACAGGATCCCTGCACACCGCCCGTGTACCGGGATGGGGAGCTGTGGGGGACTGTCCCCACTCCTTCCCCGGACACCCCGGGCCTTCGCGAACGCTTCCATATCCTGGAGCAGGACGGCATCTAACTGCCCGTTCCTCTTGGAGCTGTTTCTGCGAGTTCAGGGCCGGGCTTCTGGTAGCAAGCCCAAGTCTGCCCTATGGACAGGTGGCCAAGGAGCTGCTGTCCCCTTGGGCCCAGAGGCACAGAAAAGGCCTGCCTTCTCTTTAGACTCCTTCAGAGTGGAGCACGCGCTCCTGCCCTAGTCCTCTGTTGTCCCCTTAGCCGCCAGGCTTCCGTTTCCCCGCACAAGGAGCAGGTGACACTTCTCTTGCCGCCGCCACACTGTTCCTGACAAGGCCGGCTCTCCTGCATCGTGACCGTTTCCGGACAATAACACCAACGGCTCCTTCTCTTGTCCCGGGGCTGCGTGCTCCACCTTCCCTAGACATTCTTCTTGGGAGTGCAGTGACAGACGTGTCCCTTTCCTAAAGGCTCTTTTTACAGGTGCAACAACGCTTCTATCTCATGCAGAGGGGATGCCGAGGCAAAGAGGATTTCGCTCCATGCGGGTGTATGACACCGAACTGTGGAGACAAGCTCAGGCAAGCAGCAGCCGCATCCCACAGACCCGACTCTGATTTCCCAAAGAATGCTGTGCTTTCCCAGAGGGGATGCCCGGGCAAAGAGGCTTTCGCTCTATGCGGGTGTATGACACCGAGCTGTGGAGACAAGCTCAGGCAAGTAGCAGCCGCATCCCACAGACCCGAGTCTGATTTCCCAAAGAATGCTGTGCTTTCCCAGAGGGGATGCCCGGGCAAAGAGGCTTTCGCTCTATGCGGGTTTCTCCCACAGTGCTGCGAATACTAGGCTAAGGCAAGCAGCAACTGAAGCACACAGAACCGACTCTGATTTCCCAGCGACTAATATGCTTTCGCAGAGGTTTTCAGCCTGGCGAGAACGGCACTTCGCAGCTGCTTCCTCAGCAAGGCTTTGTGCGGTCGCTCTGTCGCGACCGGGAAGAAAAGATGCAGGACAGCTGGTGCCTCTTGGGCCCTGCTTCCCGGGTTCCATGTTCGCGTCCTGGGTTCACCCTGCCAAGACGAACTAAGCAGATACCGTCACAACACTGCAGTAGCGTACGTGGCCTAGGGTGGAACTCTATGCACACTACCATCTCCCGGTGTTGGCACTTCTAGGGCTTTTGCTCTGGCGCTCATGCGTACTCGGGGACGAGGCCAGTGGTTTCCCCACAGGAGAGGAGTGGCGACAGGATCCCTGTACACCGCCCGTGCACTGGGTTGAGGAGCAGTGACGGACTGTCCCCACTCCTTCCACGGACGTCCCGTGCATCTGAGAACGCTTCCACATCCTGGAGGAAGAAGGCCTCTGACTGCCCGTTCTTTCTTGGAGCCACTTCTGCGAGTGCAGGGTAGGCGCCTGGTGGCAAGCACATGTCTGCACCCAGGGACAGGTGGCCAAGGTGCCGCTGTCCCCTTGGGCCCAGGGGCCCAGGACAGGCATGCCTTCTGCTCAGACTCCTTCCTCAGAGTGGAGCACGCGCCCCTGACCTAGCCGTCCCCTCGTGTCTCCTTCGCAACCAGGCTTCCGTCTCTCCATACAGAGAGTGGGTGACATTTGTCTTACCACTGTCCCGCTGTTCCAGACAGGTCCGGCTCTCCTGCCTCACGACCGTTGTTGACAACAAAGCCAATGGCTCCTTCTCTTCCCCGGGGCAGCGTGCTGCACCTTCTCCACACATGCTCCTGGGGAGGGCAGGGACAGACGTGTCCCTTTCCTTAAGGCTCTTTCCACAGGCGCAACCACGCTTCTCTTTAAGGCAGAGCAGATGCGCGGGCAAAGAGGATTTCGCTCCATGCGGGTGTATGACACCGAGCCGTAGAGACAGGATCAGGCAAGCAGCAGCCGCATCCCACACTCCCGATTCTGATTTCCCAAAGAATGCTGTACTTTCCCAGAGGAGATGCCCGGGCAAAGAGGCTTTCGCTCTATGCGCGTTTCTCCCACCTTGCTGCGAATACTAGGCTAAGGCAAGCAGCAACAGCAGCACACAGAACCGACTCTTTTGGACTTGAAGGCAACAGAACTTCGTCGCTGCTTCCTCAGCAAGGATTTGGGCGTTCGCTCTGTCGCATCAGAAAAGAAGAGTTGCGGGAGGGCTGGTTTCTCTTTGGCTTTTTGCTTTCCCGGGCTCCATGTTCGCGTCCTGGGTTCAAACTGCCAAGGCGAAATAAACTGACACGACCTCCACCCTGCAGCGTCGTGCGTGGCCTAGGATGTCACTCTATGCCCACTACCATCTCCTGGTGTAGGCGAGGCTTGGCATTTTGCTCTGGCGCTAAGGCGGACTCGGGGACTAGGCCAATGCCTTTTCCACAGGAGAGGAGAGGCGACAGGATCCCTGCACACCGCCCGTGTACCGGGATGGGGAGCTGTGGGGGACTGTCCCCACTCCTTCCCCGGACACCCCGGGCCTTCGCGAACGCTTCCATATCCTGGAGCAGGACGGAATCTAACTGCCCGTTCCTCTTGGAGCTGTTTCTGCGAGTTCAGGGCCGGGCTTCTGGTAGCAAGCCCAAGTCTGCCCTATGGACAGGTGGCCAAGGAGCTGCTGTCCCCTTGGGCCCAGAGGCACAGAAAAGGCCTGCCTTCTCCTTAGACTCCTTCAGAGTGGAGCACGCGCTCCTGCCCTAGTCCTCTGTTGTCCCCTTAGCCGCCAGGCTTCCGTTTCCCCGCACAAGGAGCAGGTGACACTTCTCTTGCCGCCGCCACACTGTTCCTGACAAGGCCGGCTCTCCTGCATCGTGACCGTTTCCGGACAATAACACCAACGGCTCCTTCTCTTGTCCCGGGGCTGCGTGCTCCACCTTCCCTAGACATTCTTCTTGGGAGTGCAGTGACAGACGTGTCCCTTTCCTAAAGGCTCTTTTTACAGGTGCAACAACGCTTCTATCTCATGCAGAGGGGATGCCGAGGCAAAGAGGATTTCGCTCCATGCGGGTGTATGACACCGAACTGTGGAGACAAGCTCAGGCAAGCAGCAGCCGCATCCCACAGACCCGACTCTGATTTCCCAAAGAATGCTGTGCTTTCCCAGAGGGGATGCCCGGGCAAAGAGGCTTTCGCTCTATGCGGGTTTCTCCCACAGTGCTGCGAATACTAGGCTAAGGCAAGCAGCACCTGAAGCACACAGAACCGACTCTGATTTCCCAGCGACTAATATGCTTTCGCAGAGGTTTTCAGCCTGGCGAGAACGGCACTTCGCAGCTGCTTCCTCAGCAAGGCTTTGTGCGGTCGCTCTGTCGCGACCGGGAAGAAAAGATGCAGGACAGCTGGTGCCTCTAGGCCCTGCTTCCCGGGTTCCATGTTCGCGTCCTGGGTTCACCCTGCCAAGACGAACTAAGCAGATACCGTCACAACACTGCAGTAGCGTACGTGGCCTAGGGTGGAACTCTATGCACACTACCATCTCCCGGTGTTGGCACTTCTAGGGCTTTTGCTCTGGCGCTCATGCGTACTCGGGGACGAGGCCAGTGGCTTCCCCACAGGAGAGGAGTGGCGACAGGATCCCTGTACACCGCCCGTGCACTGGGTTGAGGAGCAGTGACGGACTGTCCCCACTCCTTCCACGGACGTCCCGTGCATCTGAGAACGCTTCCACATCCTGGAGGAAGAAGGCCTCTGACTGCCCGTTCTTTCTTGGAGCCACTTCTGCGAGTGCAGGGTAGGCGCCTGGTGGCAAGCACATGTCTGCACCCAGGGACAGGTGGCCAAGGTGCCGCTGTCCCCTTGGGCCCAGGGGCCCAGGACAGGCATGCCTTCTGCTCAGACTCCTTCCTCAGAGTGGAGCACGCGCCCCTGACCTAGCCGTCCCCTCGTGTCTCCTTCGCAACCAGGCTTCCGTCTCTCCATACAGAGAGTGGGTGACATTTGTCTTACCACTGTCCCGCTGTTCCAGACAGGTCCGGCTCTCCTGCCTCACGACCGTTGTTGACAACAAAGCCAATGGCTCCTTCTCTTCCCCGGGGCAGCGTGCTGCACCTTCTCCACACATGCTCCTGGGGAGGGCAGGGACAGATGTGTCCCTTTCCTTAAGGCTCTTTCCACAGGCGCAACCACGCTTCTCTTTAAGGCAGAGCAGATGCGCGGGCAAAGAGGATTTCGCTCCATGCGGGTGTATGACACCGAGCCGTAGAGACAGGATCAGGCAAGCAGCAGCCGCATCCCACACTCCCGATTCTGATTTCCCAAAGAATGCTGTACTTTCCCAGAGGAGATGCCCGGGCAAAGAGGCTTTCGCTCTATGCGCGTTTCTCCCACCTTGCTGCGAATACTAGGCTAAGGCAAGCAGCCACAGCAGCACACAGAACCGACTCTTTTGGACTTGAAGGCAACAGAACTTCGTCGCTGCTTCCTCAGCAAGGATTTGGGCGTTCGCTCTGTCGCATCAGAAAAGAAGAGTTGCGGGAGGGCTGGTTTCTCTTTGGCTTTTTGCTTTCCCGGGCTCCATTGTCGCGTCCTGGGTTCAAACTGCCAAGGCGAAATAAACTGACACGGCCTCCACCCTGCAGCGTCGTGCGTGGCCTAGGATGTCACTCTATGCCCACTACCATCTCCTGGTGTAGGCGAGGCTTGGCATTTTACTCTGGCGCTAAGGCGGACTCAGGGACTAGGCCAATGCCTTTTCCACAGGAGAGGAGAGGCGACAGGATCCCTGCACACCGCCCGTGTACCGGGATGGGGAGCTGTGGGGGACTGTCCCCACTCCTTCCCCGGACACCCCGGGCCTCCGCGAACGCTTCCACATCCTGGAGCAGGACGGCATCTAACTGCCGTTCCTCTTGGAGCTGTTTCTGCGAGTTTAGGGCCGGGCTCCTGGTAGCAAGCCCACGTCTGCCCTATGGAAAGGTGGCCAAGGAGCTGCTCTCCCCTTGGGCTCAGAGGCACAGAAAAGGCCTGCCTTCTCTTTAGACTCCTTCAGAGTGGAGCACGCGCTCCTGCCCTAGTCCTCTCGTGTCCCCTTAGCCGCCAGGCTTCCGTTTCCCCGCACAAGGAGCAGGTGACACTTCCCTTGCCGTCGCCCCACTGTTCCTGACAAGGCCGGCTCTCCTGCATCGTGACCGTTTCCGGACAATAACACCAACGGCTCCTTCTCTTGTCCCGGGCCTGCGTGCTCCACCTTCCCTAGACATTCTTCATGGGAGTGCAGTGACAGACGTGTCCCTTTCTTAAGGCTCTTTTTCAGGTGCAACAACGCTTCTCTCTCATGCAGAGGGGATGCCGAGGCAAAGAGGGTTTCGCTCCATGCGGGTGTATGACACCGAGCTGTGGAGACAAGCTCAGGCAAGCAGCAGCCGCATCCCACAGACCCGACTCTGATTTCCCAAAGAATGCTGTGCTTTCCCAGAGGGGATGCCCGGGCAAAGAGGCTTTCGCTCTATGCGGGTTTCTCCCACAGTGCTGCGAATACTAGGCTAAGGCAAGCAGCAACCGAAGCACACAGAACCGACTCTGATTTCCCAGCGACTAATATGCTTTCGCAGAGGTTTTCAGCCTGGCGAGAACGGCACTTCGCTGCTGCTTCCTCAGCAAGGCTTTGGGCGGTCGCTCTGTCGCGTCCGGGAAGAAAAGATGCAGGACATCTGGTGCCTCTTGAGCCCTGCTTCCCGGGTTCCATGTTCGCGTCCTGGGTTCACCCTGCCAAGACGAACTAAGCAGATACAGTCACAACAATGCAGTAGCGTACGTGGCCTAGGGTGGAACTCTATGCACACTACCATCTCCCGGTGTTGGCACTTCTAGGGCTTTTGCTCTGGCGCTCATGCGTACTCGGGGACGAGGCCAGTGGCTTCCCCACAGGAGAGGAGTGGCGACAGGATCCCTGTACACCGCCCGTGCACTGGGTTGAGGAGCAGTGACGGACTGTCCCCACTCCTTCCACGGACGTCCCGTGCATCTGAGAACGCTTCCACATCCTGGAGGAAGAAGGCCTCTGACTGCCCGTTCTTTCTTGGAGCCACTTCTGCGAGTGCAGGGTAGGCGCCTGGTGGCAAGCACATGTCTGCACCCAGGGACAGGTGGCCAAGGTGCCGCTGTCCCCTTGGGCCCAGGGGCCCAGGACAGGCATGCCTTCTGCTCAGACTCCTTCCTCAGAGTGGAGCACGCGCCCCTGACCTAGCCGTCCCCTCGTGTCTCCTTCGCAACCAGGCTTCCGTCTCTCCATACAGAGAGTGGGTGACATTTGTCTTACCACTGTCCCGCTGTTCCAGACAGGTCCGGCTCTCCTGCCTCACGACCGTTGTTGACAACCAAGCCAATGGCTCCTTCTCTTCCCCGGGGCAGCGTGCTGCACCTTCTCCACACATGCTCCTGGGGAGGGCAGGGACAGATGTGTCCCTTTCCTTAAGGCTCTTTCCACAGGCGCAACCACGCTTCTCTTTAAGGCAGAGCAGATGCGCGGGCAAAGAGGATTTCGCTCCATGCGGGTGTATGACACCGAGCCGTAGAGACAGGATCAGGCAAGCAGCAGCCGCATCCCACACTCCCGATTCTGATTTCCCAAAGAATGCTGTACTTTCCCAGAGGAGATGCCCGGGCAAAGAGGCTTTCGCTCTATGCGCGTTTCTCCCACCTTGCTGCGAATACTAGGCTAAGGCAAGCAGCCACAGCAGCACACAGAACCGACTCTTTTGGACTTGAAGGCAACAGAACTTCGTCGCTGCTTCCTCAGCAAGGATTTGGGCGTTCGCTCTGTCGCATCAGAAAAGAAGAGTTGCGGGAGGGCTGGTTTCTCTTTGGCTTTTTGCTTTCCCGGGCTCCATGTTCGCGTCCTGGGTTCAAACTGCCAAGGCGAAATAAACTGACACGGCCTCCACCCTGCAGCGTCGTGCGTGGCCTAGGATGTCACTCTATGCCCACTACCATCTCCTGGTGTAGGCGAGGCTTGGCATTTTGCTCTGGCGCTAAGGCGGACTCGGGGACTAGGACAATGCCTTTTCCACAGGAGAGGAGAGGCGACAGGATCCCTGCACACCGTCCGTGTACCGGGATGGGGAGCTAAGGGGACTGTCTCCACACCTTCCCCGGACACCCCGGGCCTCCGCGAACGCTTCCACATCCTGGAGCAGGACGGCATCTAACTGCCGTTCCTCTTGGAGCTGTTTCTGCGAGTTTAGGGCCGGGCTCCTGGTAGCAAGCCCAAGTCTGCCCTATGGACAGGTGGCCAAGGAGCTGCTGTCCCCTTGGGCCCAGAGGCACAGAATAGGCCTGCCTTCTCTTTAGACTCCTTCAGAGTGGAGCACACGCTCCTGCCCTAGTCCTCTGGTGTCCCCTTAGCCGCCAGGCTTCTGTTTCCCCGCACAAGGAGCAGGTGACACTTCTCTTGCCGCCGCCACACTGTTCCTGACAAGGCCGGCTCTCCTGCATCGTGACCGTTTCCGGACAATAACACCAACGGTTCCTTCTTTTGTCCCGGGGCTGCGTGCTCCACCTTCCCTAGACATTCTTCATGGGAGTGCAGTGACAGACGTGTCCCTTTCCTTAAGGCTCTTTTTACAGGTGCAACAACGCTTCTCTCTCATGCAGAGGGGATGCCGAGGCAAAGAGGGTTTCGCTCCATGCGGGTGTATGACACTGAGCTGTGGAGACAAGCTCAGGCAAGCAGCAGCCGCATCCCACAGACCCGACTCTGATTTCCCAAAGAATGCTGTGCTTTCCCAGAGGGGATGCCCTGGCAAAGAGGCTTTCGCTCTATGCGGGTTTCTCCCACAGTGCTGCGAATACTAGGCTAAGGCAAGCAGCAACCGAAGCACACAGAACCGACTCTGATTTCCCAGCGACTAATATGCTTTCGCAGAGGTTTTCAGCCTGGCGAGAACGGCACTTCGCTGCTGCTTCCTCAGCAAGGCTTTGGGCGGTCGCTCTGTCGCGTCCGGGAAGAAAAGATGCAGGACAGCTGGTGCCTCTTGGGCCCTGCTTCCCGGGTTCCATGTTCGCGTCCTGGGTTCACCCTGCCAAGACGAACTAAGCAGATACAGTCACAACACTGCAGTAGCGTACGTGGCCTAGGGTGGAACTCTATGCACACTACCATCTCCCGGTGTTGGCACTTCTAGGGCTTTTGCTCGGGCGCTCATGCGTACTCGGGGACGAGGCCAGTGGCTTCCCCACAGGAGAGGAGAGGCGACAGGATCCCTGCACACCGCCCGTGCACTGGGTTGAGGAGCAGTGACGGACTGTCCCCACTCCTTCCACGGACGTCCCGTGCATCTGAGAACGCTTCCACATCCTGGAGGAAGAAGGCCTCTGACTGCCCGTTCTTTCTTGGAGCCACTTCTGCGAGTGCAGGGTAGGCGCCTGGTGGCAAGCACATGTCTGCACCCAGGGACAGGTGGCCAAGGTGCCGCTGTCCCCTTGGGCCCAGGGGCCCAGGACAGGCATGCCTTCTGCTCAGACTCCTTCCTCAGAGTGGAGCACGCGCCCCTGACCTAGCCGTCCCCTCGTGTCTCCTTCGCAACCAGGCTTCCGTCTCTCCATACAGAGAGTGGGTGACATTTGTCTTACCACTTTCCCGCTGTTCCAGACAGGTCCGGCTCTCCTGCCTCACGACCGTTGTTGACAACAAAGCCAATGGTTCCTTCTCTTCCCCGGGGCAGCGTGCTGCACCTTCTCCACACATGCTCCTGGGGAGGGCAGGGACAGACGTGTCCCTTTCCTTAAGGCTCTTTCCACAGGCGCAACCACGCTTCTTTTTAAGGCAGAGCAGATGCGCGGGCAAAGAGGATTTCGCTCCATGCGGGTGTATGACACCGAGCTGTGGAGACAGGATCAGGCAAGCAGCAGCCGCATCCCACACTCCCGATTCTGATTTCCCAAAGAATGCTGTGCTTTCCCAGAGGAGATGCCCGGGCAAAGAGGCTTTCGCTCTATGCGCGTTTCTTCCACCTTGCTGGGAATACTAGGCTAAGGCAAGCAGCAACAGCAGCACACAGAACCGACTCTTTTGGACTTGAAGGCAACAGAACTTCGTCGTGCTTCCTCAGCAAGGATTTGGGCGTTCGCTCTGTCGCATCAGAAAAGAAGAGTTGCGGGAGGGCTGGTTTCTCTTTGGCTTTTTGCTTTCCCGGGCTCCATTGTCGCGTCCTGGGTTCAAACTGCCAAGGCGAAATAAACTGACACGGCCTCCACCCTGCAGCGTCGTGCGTGGCCTAGGATGTCACTCTATGCCCACTACCATCTCCTGGTGTAGGCGAGGCTTGGCATTTTACTCTGGCGCTAAGGCGGACTCAGGGACTAGGCCAATGCCTTTTCCACAGGAGAGGAGAGGCGACAGGATCCCTGCACACCGCCCGTGTACCGGGATGGGGAGCTGTGGGGGACTGTCCCCACTCCTTCCCCGGACACCCCGGGCCTCCGCGAACGCTTCCACATCCTGGAGCAGGACGGCATCTAACTGCCGTTCCTCTTGGAGCTGTTTCTGCGAGTTTAGGGCCGGGCTCCTGGTAGCAAGCCCACGTCTGCCCTATGGAAAGGTGGCCAAGGAGCTGCTCTCCCCTTGGGCTCAGAGGCACAGAAAAGGCCTGCCTTCTCTTTAGACTCCTTCAGAGTGGAGCACGCGCTCCTGCCCTAGTCCTCTCGTGTCCCCTTAGCCGCCAGGCTTCCGTTTCCCCGCACAAGGAGCAGGTGACACTTCCCTTGCCGTCGCCCCACTGTTCCTGACAAGGCCGGCTCTCCTGCATCGTGACCGTTTCCGGACAATAACACCAACGGCTCTTTCTCTTGTCCCGGGCCTGCGTGCTCCACCTTCCCTAGACATTCTTCATGGGAGTGCAGTGACAGACGTGTCCCTTTCTTAAGGCTCTTTTTCAGGTGCAACAACGCTTCTCTCTCATGCAGAGGGGATGCCGAGGCAAAGAGGGTTTCGCTCCATGCGGGTGTATGACACCGAGCTGTGGAGACAAGCTCAGGCAAGCAGCAGCCGCATCCCACAGACCCGACTCTGATTTCCCAAAGAATGCTGTGCTTTCCCAGAGGGGATGCCCGGGCAAAGAGGCTTTCGCTCTATGCGGGTTTCTCCCACAGTGCTGCGAATACTAGGCTAAGGCAAGCAGCAACCGAAGCACACAGAACCGACTCTGATTTCCCAGCGACTAATATGCTTTCGCAGAGGTTTTCAGCCTGGCGAGAACGGCACTTCGCTGCTGCTTCCTCAGCAAGGCTTTGGGCGGTCGCTCTGTTGCGTCCGGGAAGAAAAGATGCAGGACATCTGGTGCCTCTTGAGCCCTGCTTCCCGGGTTCCATGTTCGCGTCCTGGGTTCACCCTGCCAAGACGAACTAAGCAGATACAGTCACAACAATGCAGTAGCGTACGTGGCCTAGGGTGGAACTCTATGCACACTACCATCTCCCGGTGTTGGCACTTCTAGGGCTTTTGCTCTGGCGCTCATGCGTACTCGGGGACGAGGCCAGTGGCTTCCCCACAGGAGAGGAGAGGCGACAGGATCCCTGTACACCGCCCGTGCACTGGGTTGGGAAGCAGTGACGGACTGTCCCCACTCCTTCCACGGACGTCCCGTGCATCTGAGAACGCTTCCACATCCTGGAGGAAGAACGCCTCTGACTGCCCGTTCTTTCTTGGAGCCACTTCTGCGAGTGCAGGGTAGGCGCCTGGTGGCAAGCACATGTCTGCACCCAGGGACAGGTGGCCAAGGAGCCGCTGTCCCCTTGGGCCCAGGGGCCCAGGACAGGCATGCCTTCTGCTCAGACTCCTTCCTCAGAGTGGAGCACGCGCCCCTGACCTAGCCGTCCCCTCCTGTCTCCTTCGCAACCAGGCTTCCGTCTCTTCATACAGAGAGTGGGTGACATTTGTCTTACCACTGTCCCGCTGTTCCAGACAGGTCCGGCTCTCCTGCCTCACGACCGTTGTTGACAACAAAGCCAATGGCTCCTTCTCTTCCCCGGGGCAGCGTGCTGCACCTTCTCCACACATGCTCCTGGGGAGGGCAGGGACAGACGTGTCCCTTTCCTTAAGGCTCTTTCGACAGGCGCAACCACGCTTCTCTTTAAGGCAGAGCAGATGCGCGGGCAAAGAGGATTTCGCTCCATGCGGGTGTATGACACCGAGCTGTGGACACAGGATCAGGCAAGCAGCAGCCGCATCCCACACTCCCGATTCTGATTTCCCAAAGAATGCTGTGCTTTCCCAGAGGAGATGCCCGGGCAAAGAGGCTTTCGCTCTATGCGCGCTTCTTCCACCTTGCTGGGAATACTAGGCTAAGGCAAGCAGCAACAGCAGCACACAGAACCGACTCTTTTGGACTTGAAGGCAACAGAACTTCGTCGTGCTTCCTCAGCAAGGCTTTGGGCGTTCACTCTGTCGCATCAGAAAAGAAGAGTTGCGGGAGGGCTGGTTTCTCTTTGGCTTTTTGCTTTCCCGGGCTCCATGTTCGCGTCCTGGGTTCAAACTGCCAAGGCGAAATAAACTGACACGGCCTCCACCCTGCAGCGTCGTGCGTGGCCTAGGATGTCACTCTATGCCCACTACCATCTCCTGGTGTAGGCGAGGCTTGGCATTTTACTCTGGCGCTAAGGTGGACTCGGGGACTAGGCCAATGCCTTTTCCACAGGAGAGGAGAGGCGACAGGATCCCTGCACACCGCCCGTGTACCGGGATGGGGAGCTGTGGGGGACTGTCCCCACTCCTTCCCCGGACAGCCCGGGCCTTCGCGAACGCTTCCACATCCTGGAGCAGGACGGCATCTAACTGCCCGTTCCTC
The DNA here is from genome assembly GCF_964662115.1 of Mustela nivalis. NCBI lineage: Eukaryota > Metazoa > Chordata > Mammalia > Carnivora > Mustelidae > Mustela > Mustela nivalis. The sequence goes on from NC_139040.1 coordinate 74,875,680, forward strand.
TTGGATCTGTTTCTGCGAGTTCAGGGCCGGGCTCCTGGAAGCAAGCCCAAGTCTTCCCTATGGACAGGTGGCCAAGGAGCTGCTGTCCCCTTGGGCCCAGAGGCACAGAAAAGGCCTGCCTTCTCTTTAGACTCCTTCAGAGTGGAGCACGCGCTCCTGCCCTAGTCCTCTCGTGTCCCCTTAGCCGCCAGGCTTCCGTTTCCCCACACAAGGAGCAGGTGACACTTCTCTTGCCGTCGCCCCACTGTTCCTGACAAGGCCGGCTCTCCTGCATCGTGACTGTTTCCGGACAATAACACCAACAGCTCCTTCTTTTGTCCCGGGGCTGCGTGCTCCACCTTCCCTAGACATTCTCCTTGGGAGTGCAGTGACAGACGTGTCCCTTTCCTTAAGGCTCTTTTTACAGGTGCAACAACGCTTCTCTCTCATGCAGAGGGGATGCCGAGGCAAAGAGGGTTTCGCTCCATGCGGGTGTATGACACCGAGCTGTGGAGACAAGCTCAGGCAAGCAGCAGCCGCATCCCACAGACACGACTCTGATTTCCCAAAGAATGCTGTGCTTTCCCAGAGGGGATGCCCGGGCAAAGAGGCTTTCGCTCTATGCGGGTTTCTCCCACAGTGCTGCGAATACTAGGCTAAGGCAAGCAGCAACCGAAGCACACAGAACCGACTCTCATTTCCCAGCGACTAATATGCTTTCGCAGAGGTTTTCAGCCAGGCGAGAACGGCACTTCGCTGCTGCTTCCTCAGCAAGGCTTTGGGCGGTCGCTCTGTCGCGTCCGGGAAGAAAAGATGCAGGACAGCTGGTGCCTCTTGGGCCCTGCTTCCCGGGTTCCATGTTCGCGTCCTGGGTTCACCCTGCCAAGACGAACTAATCAGATACAGTCACAACACTGCAGTAGCGTACGTGGCCTAGGGTGGAACTCTATGCACACTACCATTTCCCGGTGTTGGCACTTCTAGGGCTTTTGCTCCTGCGCTCATGCGTACTCGGGGACGAGGCCAGTGGCTTCACCACAGGAGAGGAGAGGCGACAGGATCCCTGCACACCGCCCGTGCACTGGGTTGAGGAGCAGTGGCGGACTGTCCCCACTCCTTCCACGGACGTCCCGTGCATCTGGGAACGCTTCCACATCCTGGAGGAAGATGGCCTCTGACTGCCCGTTCTTTCTTGGAGCCACTTCTGCGAGTGCAGGGTAGGCGCCTGGTGGCAAGCACATGTCTGCACCCAGGGACAGGTGCCAAGGAGCCGCTGTCCCCTTGGGCCCAGGGGCCCAGGACAGGCATGCCTTCTGCTCAGACTCCTTCCTCAGAGTGGAGCACGCGCCCCTGACCTAGCCGTGCCCTCGTGTCTCCTTCGCAACCAGGCTTCCGTCTCTCCATACAGAGAGTGGGTGACATTTGTCTTACCACTGTCCCGCTGTTCCAGACAGGTCCGGCTCTCCTGCCTCACGACCGTTGTTGACAACAAAGCCAATGGCTCCTTCTCTTCCCCGGGGCAGCGTGCTGAACCTTCTCCACACATGCTCCTGGGGTGGGCAGGGACAGACGTGTCCCTTTCCTTAAGGCTCTTTCCACAGGCGCAACCACGCTTCTCTCTAAGGCAGAGCGGATGCGCGGGCAAAGAGGATTTCGCTCCATGCGGGTGTATGACACCGAGCCGTGGAGACAGGATCAGGCAAGCAGCAGCCGCATCCCACACTCCCGATTCTGATTTCCCAAAGAATGCTGTGCTTTCCCAGAGGAGATGCCCCGGCAAAGAGGCTTTCGCTCTATGCGCGTTTCTCCCACCTTGCTGGGAATACTAGGCTAAGGCAAGCAGCAACAGCAGCACACAGAACCGACTCTTTTGGACTTGAAGGCAACAGAACTTCGTCGCTGCTTCCTCAGCAAGGCTTTGGGCGTTCGCTCTGTCGCATCAGAAAAGAAGAGTTGCGGGAGGGCTGGTTTCTCTTTTTTGCTTTTTGCTTTCCCGGGCTCCATGTTCGCGTCCTGGGTTCAAACTGCCAAGGCGAAATAAACTGACACGGCCTCCACCCTGCAGCGTCGTGAGTGGCCTAGGATGTCACTCTATGCCCACTACCATCTCCTGGTGTAGGCGAGGCTTGGCATTTTGCTCTGGCGCTAAGGCGGACTCGGGGACTAGGCCAATGCCTTTTCCACAGGAGAGGAGAGGCGACAGGATCCCTGCACACCGCCCATGTACCAGGATGGGGAGCTGTGGGGGACTGTCCCCACTCCTTCCCCGGACACCCCGGGCCTCCGCGAATGCTTCCACATCCTGGAGCAGGACGGCATCTAACTGCCCGTTCCTCTTGGAGCTGTTTCTGCGAGTTCAGGCCCGGGCTCCTGGTAGCAAGCCCACGTCTGCCCTATGGACAGGTGGCCAAGGAGCTGCTGTCCCCTTGGGCCCAGAGGCACAGAAAAGGCCTGCCTTCTCTTTAGACTCCTTCAGAGTGGAGCACGCGCTCCTGCCCTAGTCCTCTCGTGTCCCCTTAGCCGCCAGGCTTCCGTTTCCCCGCACAAGGAGCAGGTGACACTTCTCTTGCCGTCGCCCCACTGTTCCTGACAAGGCCGGCTCTCCTGCATCGTGACCGTTTCTGGACAATAACACCAACAGCTCCTTGTCTTGTTCCGGGGCTGCGTGCTCTACCTTCCCTAGACATTCTCCTTGGGAGTGCAGTGACAGACGTGTCCCTTTCCTTAAGGCTCTTTTTACAGGTGCAACAACGCTTCTCTCTCATGCAGAGGGGATGCCGAGGCAAAGAGGGTTTCGCTCCATGCGGGTGTATGACACCGAGCTGTGGAGACAAGCTCAGGCAAGCAGCAGCCGCATCCCACAGACCCGACTCTGATTTCCCAAAGAATGCTGTGCTTTCCAAGAGGGGATGCCCGGGCAAAGAGGCTTTCGCTCTATGCGGGTTTCTCCCACAGTGCTGCGAATACTAGGCTAAGGCAAGCAGCAACCGAAGCACACAGAACCGACTCTCATTTCCCAGCGACTAATATGCTTTCGCAGAGGTTTTCAGCCTGGCGAGAACGGCACTTTGCTGCTGCTTCCTCAGCAAGGCTTTGGGCGGTCGCTCTGTCGCGTCCGGGAAGAAAAGATGCAGGACAGCTGGTGCCTCTTGGGCCCTGCTTCCCGGGTTCCATGTTCGCGTCCTGGGTTCACCCTGCCAAGACGAACTAAGCAGATACAGTCACAACACTGCAGTAGCGTACGTGGCCTAGGGTGGAACTCTATGCACACTACCATCTCCCGGTGTTGGCACTTCTAGGGCTTTTGCTCTGGCGCTCATGCGTACTCGGGGACGAGGCCAGTGGCTTCCCCACAGGAGAGGAGAGGCGACAGGATCCCTGCACACCGCCCGTGCACTGGGTTGAGGAGCAGTGACGGACTGTCCCCACTCCTTCCACGGACGTCCCGTGCATCTGAGAACGCTTCCACATCCTGGAGGAAGAAGGCCTCTGACTGCCCGTTCTTTCTTGGAGCCACTTCTGCGAGTGCAGGGTAGGCGCCTGGTGGCAAGCACATGTCTGCACCCAGGGACAGGTGGCCAAGGAGCCGCTGTCCCCTTGGGCCCAGGGGCCCAGGACAGGCATGCCTTCTGCTCAGACTCCTTCCTCAGAGTGGAGCACGCGCCCCTGACCTAGCCGTCCCCTCGTGTCTCCTTCGCAACCAGGCTTCCGTCTCTCCATACAGAGAGTGGGTGACATTTGTCTTACCACTGTCCCGCTGTTCCAGACAGGTCCGGCTCTCCTGCCTCACGACCGTTGTTGACAACAAAGCCAATGGCTCCTTCTCTTCCCCGGGGCAGCGTGCTGCACCTTCTCCACACATGCTCCTGGGGAGGGCAGGGACAGACGTGTCCCTTTCCTTAAGGCTCTTTCCACAGGCGCAACCACGCTTCTCTCTAAGGCAGAGCGGATGCGCGGGCAAAGAGGATTTCGCTCCATGCGGGTGTATGACACCGAGCCGTGGAGACAGGATCAGGCAAGCAGCAGCCGAATCCCACACTCCCGATTCTGATTTCCCAAAGAATGCTGTGCTTTCCCAGAGGAGATGCTCGGGCAAAGAGGCTTTCGCTCTATGCGCGTTTCTCCCACCTTGCTGGGAATACTAGGCTAAGGCAAGCCGCAACAGCAGCACACAGAACCGACTCTTTTGGACTTGAAGGCAACAGAACTTCGTCGCTGCTTCCTCAGCAAGGCTTTGGGCGTTCGCTCTGTCGCATCAGAAAAGAAGAGTTGCGGGAGGGCTGGTTTCTCTTTGGCTTTTTGCTTTCCCGGGCTCCATGTTCGCGTCCTGGGTTCAAACTGCCAAGGCGAAATAAACTGACACGGCCTCCACCCTGCAGCGTCGTGCGTGGCCTAGGATGTCACTCTATGCCCACTACCATCTCCTGGTGTAGGCGAGGCTTGGCATTTGCTCTGGCGCTAAGGCGGACTCGGGGACTAGGCCAATGCCTTTTCCACAGGAGAGGAGAGGCGACAGGATCCCTGCACACCGCCCGTGTACCGGGATGGGGAGCTGTGGGGGACTGTCACCACTCCTTCCCCGGACACCCCGGGCCTCCGCGAACGCTTCCACATCCTGGAGCAGGACGGCATCTAACTGCCCGTTCCTCTTGGAGCTGTTTCTGCGAGTTCAGGGCCGGGCTCCTGGTAGCAAGCCCACGTCTGCCCTATGGACAGGTGGCCAAGGAGCTGCTGTCCCCTTGGGCCCAGAGGCACAGAAAAGGCCTGCCTTCTCTTTAGACTCCTTCAGAGTGGAGCACGCGCTCCTGCCCTAGTCCTCTCGTGTCCCCTTAGTCGCCAGGCTTCCGTTTCCCCGCACAAGGAGCAGGTGACACTTCTCTTGCCGTCGCCCCACTGTTCCTGACAAGGCCGGCTCTCCTGCATCGTGACCGTTTCCGGACAATAACACCAACGGCTCCTTCTCTTGTCCCGGGGCTGCGTGCTCCACATTCCCTAGACATTCTTCTTGGGAGTGCAGTGACAGACGTGTCCCTTTCCTTAAGGCTCTTTTTACAGGTGCAACAACGCTTCTCTCTCATGCAGAGGGGATGCCGAGGCAAAGAGGGTTTCGCTCCATACGGGTGTATGACACCGAGCTGTGGAGACAAGCTCAGGCAAGCAGCAGCCGCATCCCACAGACCCGACTCTGATTTCCCAAAGAATGCTGTGCTTTCCCAAAGGGGATGCCCGGGCAAAGAGGCTTTCGCTCTATGCGGGTTTCTCCCACAATGCTGCGAATACTAGGCTAAGGCAAGCAGCAACCGAAGCACACAGAACCGACTCTCATTTCCCAGCGACTAATATGCTTTCGCAGAGGTTTTCAGCCTGGCGAGAACGGCACTTCGCTGCTGCTTCCTCAGCAAGGCTTTGGGCGGTCGCTCTGTCGCGTCCGGGAAGAAAAGATGCAGGACAGCTGGTGCCTCTTGGGCCCTGCTTCCCGGGTTCCATGTTCGCGTCCTGGGTTCACCCTGCCAAGACGAACTAAGCAGATACAGTCACAACACTGCAGTAGCGTACGTGGCCTAGGGTGGAACTCTATGCACACTACCATCTCCCGGTGTTGGCACTTCTAGGGCTTTTGCTCTGGCGCTCATGCGTACTCGGGGACGAGGCCAGTGGCTTCCCCACAGGAGAGGAGAGGCGACAGGATCCCTGCACACCGCCCGTGCACTGGGTTGAGGAGCAGTGACGGACTGTCCCCACTCCTTCCACGGACGTCCCGTGCATCTGAGAACGCTTCCACATCCTGGAGGAAGAAGGCCTCTGACTGCCCGTTCTTTCTTGGAGCCACTTCTGCGAGTGCAGGGTAGGCGCCTGGTGGCAAGCACATGTCTGCACCCAGGGACAGGTGGCCAAGGAGCCGCTGTCCCCTTGGGCCCAGGGGCCCAGGACAGGCATGCCTTCTGCTCAGACTCCTTCCTCAGAGTGGAGCACGCGCCCCTGACCTAGCCGTCCCCTCGTGTCTCCTTCGCAACCAGGCTTCCGTCTCTCCATACAGAGAGTGGGTGACATTTGTCTTACCACTGTCCCGCTGTTCCAGACAGGTCCGGCTCTCCTGCCTCACGACCGTTGTTGACAACAAAGCCAATGGCTCCTTCTCTTCCCCGGGGCAGCGTGCTGCACCTTCTCCACACATGCTCCTGGGGAGGGCAGGGACAGACGTGTCCCTTTCCTTAAGGCTCTTTCCACAGGCGCAACCACGCTTCTCTCTAAGGCAGAGCGGATGCGCGGGCAAAGAGGATTTCGCTCCATGCGGGTGTATGACACCGAGCCGTGGAGACAGGATCAGGCAAGCAGCAGCCGAATCCCACACTCCCGATTCTGATTTCCCAAAGAATGCTGTGCTTTCCCAGAGGAGATGCTCGGGCAAAGAGGCTTTCGCTCTATGCGCGTTTCTCCCACCTTGCTGGGAATACTAGGCTAAGGCAAGCCGCAACAGCAGCACACAGAACCGACTCTTTTGGACTTGAAGGCAACAGAACTTCGTCGCTGCTTCCTCAGCAAGGCTTTGGGCGTTCGCTCTGTCGCATCAGAAAAGAAGAGTTGCGGGAGGGCTGGTTTCTCTTTGGCTTTTTGCTTTCCCGGGCTCCATGTTCGCGTCCTGGGTTCAAACTGCCAAGGCGAAATAAACTGACACGGCCTCCACCCTGCAGCGTCGTGCGTGGCCTAGGATGTCACTCTATGCCCACTACCATCTCCTGGTGTAGGCGAGGCTTGGCATTTGCTCTGGCGCTAAGGCGGACTCGGGGACTAGGCCAATGCCTTTTCCACAGGAGAGGAGAGGCGACAGGATCCCTGCACACCGCCCGTGTACCGGGATGGGGAGCTGTGGGGGACTGTCACCACTCCTTCCCCGGACACCCCGGGCCTCCGCGAACGCTTCCACATCCTGGAGCAGGACGGCATCTAACTGCCCGTTCCTCTTGGAGCTGTTTCTGCGAGTTCAGGGCCGGGCTCCTGGTAGCAAGCCCACGTCTGCCCTATGGACAGGTGGCCAAGGAGCTGCTGTCCCCTTGGGCCCAGAGGCACAGAAAAGGCCTGCCTTCTCTTTAGACTCCTTCAGAGTGGAGCACGCGCTCCTGCCCTAGTCCTCTCGTGTCCCCTTAGTCGCCAGGCTTCCGTTTCCCCGCACAAGGAGCAGGTGACACTTCTCTTGCCGTCGCCCCACTGTTCCTGACAAGGCCGGCTCTCCTGCATCGTGACCGTTTCCGGACAATAACACCAACGGCTCCTTCTCTTGTCCCGGGGCTGCGTGCTCCACATTCCCTAGACATTCTTCTTGGGAGTGCAGTGACAGACGTGTCCCTTTCCTTAAGGCTCTTTTTACAGGTGCAACAACGCTTCTCTCTCATGCAGAGGGGATGCCGAGGCAAAGAGGGTTTCGCTCCATACGGGTGTATGACACCGAGCTGTGGAGACAAGCTCAGGCAAGCAGCAGCCGCATCCCACAGACCCGACTCTGATTTCCCAAAGAATGCTGTGCTTTCCCAAAGGGGATGCCCGGGCAAAGAGGCTTTCGCTCTATGCGGGTTTCTCCCACAATGCTGCGAATACTAGGCTAAGGCAAGCAGCAACCGAAGCACACAGAACCGACTCTCATTTCCCAGCGACTAATATGCTTTCGCAGAGGTTTTCAGCCTGGCGAGAACGGCACTTCGCTGCTGCTTCCTCAGCAAGGCTTTGGGCGGTCGCTCTGTCGCGTCCGGGAAGAAAAGATGCAGGACAGCTGGTGCCTCTTGGGCCCTGCTTCCCGGGTTCCATGTTCGCGTCCTGGGTTCACCCTGCCAAGACGAACTAAGCAGATACAGTCACAACACTGCAGTAGCGTACGTGGCCTAGGGTGGAACTCTATGCACACTACCATTTCCCGGTGTTGGCACTTCTAGGGCTTTTGCTCCTGCACTCATGCGTACTCGGGGACGAGGCCAGTGGCTTCCCCACAGGAGAGGAGAGGCGACAGGATCCCTGCACACCGCCCGTGCACTGGGTTGAGGAGCAGTGACGGACCGTCCCCACTCCTTCCACGGACGTCCCGTGCATCTGGGAACGCTTCCACATCCTAGAGGAAGATGGCCTCTGACTGCCCGTTCTTTCTTGGAGCCACTTCTGCGAGTGCAGGGTAGGCGCCTGGTGGCAAGCACAAGTCTGCACCCAGGGACAGGTGGCCAAGGAGCCGCTGTCCCCTTGGGCCCAGGGGCCCAGGACAGGCATGCCTTCTGCTCAGACTCCTTCCTCAGAGTGGAGCACGCGCCCCTGACGTAGCCGTGCCCTCGTGTCTCCTTCGCAACCAGGCTTCCGTCTCTCCATACAGAGAGTGGGTGACATTTGTCTTACCACTGTCCCGCTGTTCCAGACAGGTCCGGCTCTCCTGCCTCACGACAGTTGTTGACAACAAAGCCAATGGCTCCTTCTCTTCCCCGGGGCAGCGTGCTGCACCTTCTCCACACATGCTCCTGGGGAGGGCAGGGACAGACGTGTCCCTTTCCTTAAGGCTCTTTCCACAGGCGCAACCACGCTTCTCTCTAAGGCAGAGCGGATGCGCGGGCAAAGAGGATTTCGCTCCATGCGGGTGTATGACACCGAGCCGTGGAGACAGGATCAGGCAAGCAGCAGCCGCATCCCACACTCCCGATTCTGATTTCCCAAAGAATGCTGTGCTTTCCCAGAGGAGATGCCCGGGCAAAGAGGCTTTCGCTCTATGCGCGTTTCTTCCACCTTGCTGGGAATACTAGGCTAAGGCAAGCCGCAACAGCAGCACACAGAACCGACTCTTTTGGACTTGAAGGCAACAGAACTTCGTCGCTGCTTCCTCAGCAAGGCTTTGGGCGTTCGCTCTGTCGCATCAGAAAAGAAGAGTTGCGGGAGGGCTGGTTTCTCTTTGGCTTTTTGCTTTCCCGGGCTCCATGTTCGCGTCCTGGGTTCAAACTGCCAAGGCGAAATAAACTGACACGGCCTCCACCCTGCAGCGTCGTGAGTGGCCTAGGATGTCACTCTATGCCCACTACCATCTCCTGGTGTAGGCGAGGCTTGGCATTTTGCTCTGGCGCTAAGGCGGACTCGGGGACTAGGCCAATGCCTTTTCCACAGGAGAGGAGAGGCGACAGGATCCCTGCACACCGCCCGTGTACCGTGATGGGGAGCTATGGGGGACTGTCCCCACTCCTTCCCCGGACACCCCGGGCCTCCGCGAATGCTTCCACATTCTGGAACAGGACGGCATCTAACTGCCCGTTCCTCTTGGAGCTGTTTCTGCGAATTCAGGTCCGGGCTCCTGGTAGCAAGCCCAAGTCTGCCCTATGGACAGGTGGCCAAGGAGCTGCTGTCCCCTTGGGCCCAGAGGCACAGAAAAGGCCTGCCTTCTCTTTAGACTCCTTCAGAGTGGAGCACGCGCTCCTGCCCTAGTCCTCTCGTGTCCCCTTAGCCGCCAGGCTTCCGTTTCCCCGCACAAGGAGCAGGTGACACTTCTCTTGCCGCCGCCACACTGTTCCTGACAAGGCCGGCTCTCCTGCATCGTGACCGTTTCCGGACAATAACACCAAGGGCTCCTTCTCTTGTCCCGGGGCTGCGTGCTCCACCTTCCCTAGACATTCTTCTTGGGAGTGCAGTGACAGACGTGTCCCTTTCCTTAAGGCTCTTTTTACAGGTGCAACAACGCTTCTCTCTCATGCAGAGGGGATGCCGAGGCAAAGAGGGTTTCGCTCCATGCGGGTGTATGACACCGAACTGTGGAGACAAGCTCAGGCAAGCAGCAGCCGCATCCCACAGACCCGACTCTGATTTCCCAAAGAATGCTGTGCTTTCCCAGAGGGGATGCCCGGGCAAAGAGGCTTTCGCTCTATGCGGGTTTCTCCCACAGTGCTGCGAATACTAGGCTAAGGCAAGCAGCAACTGAAGCACACAGAACCGACTCTGATTTCCCAGCGACTAATATGCTTTCGCAGAGGTTTTCAGCCTGGCGAGAACGGCACTTCGCAGCTGCTTCCTCATCAAGGCTTTGGGCGGTCGCTCTGTCGCGTCCGGGAAGAAAAGATGCAGGACAGCTGGTGCCTCTTGGGCCCTGCTTCCCGGGTTCCATGTTCGCGTCCTGGGTTCACCCTGCCAAGACGAACTAAGCAGATACAGTCACAACACTGCAGTAGCGTACGTGGCCTAGGGTGGAACTCTATGCACACTACCATCTCCCGGTGTTGGCACTTCTAGGGCTTTTGCTCTGGCGCTCATGCGTACTCGGGGACGAGGCCAGTGGCTTCCCCACAGGAGAGGAGTGGCGACAGGATCCCTGTACACCGCCCGTGCACTGGGTTGAGGAGCAGTGACGGACTGTCCCCACTCCTTCCACGGACGTCCCGTGCATCTGAGAACGCTTCCACATCCTGGAGGAAGAAGGCCTCTGACTGCCCGTTCTTTCTTGGAGCCACTTCTGCGAGTGCAGGGTAGGCGCCTGGTGGCAAGCACATGTCTGCACCCAGGGACAGGTGGCCAAGGTGCCGCTGTCCCCTTGGGCCCAGGGGCCCAGGACAGGCATGCCTTCTGCTCAGACTCCTTCCTCAGAGTGGAGCACGCGCCCCTGACCTAGCCGTCCCCTCGTGTCTCCTTCGCAACCAGGCTTCCGTCTCTCCATACAGAGAGTGGGTGACATTTGTCTTACCACTGTCCCGCTGTTCCAGACAGGTCTGGCTCTCCTGCCTCACGACCGTTGTTGACAACAAAGCCAATGGCTCCTTCTCTTCCCCGGGGCAGCGTGCTGCACCTTCTACACACATGCTCCTGGGGAGGGCAGGGACAGACGTGTCCCTTTCCTTAAGGCACTTTCCACAGGCGCAACCACGCTTCTTTTTAAGGCAGAGCAGATGCGCGGGCAAAGAGGATTTCGCTCCATGCGGGTGTATGACACCGAGCCGTGGAGACAGGATCAGGCAAGCAGCAGCCGCATCCCACACTCCCGATTCTGATTTCCCAAAGAATGCTGTGCTTTCCCAGAGGAGATGCCCGGGCAAAGAGGCTTTCGCTCTATGCGCGTTTCTTCCACCTTGCTGGGAATACTAGGCTAAGGCAAGCAGCAACAGCAGCACACAGAACCGACACTTTTGGACTTGAAGGCAACAGAACTTCGTCGTGCTTCCTCAGTAAGGCTTTGGGCGTTCGCTCTGTCGCATCAGAAAAGAAGAGTTGCGGGAGGGCTGGTTTCTCTTTGGCTTTTTGCTTTCCCGGGCTCCATGTTCGCGTCCTGGGTTCAAACTTCCAAGGCGAAATAAACTGACACGGCCTCCACCCTGCAGCGTCGTGCATGGCCTAGGATGTCACTCTATGCCCACTACCATCTCCTGGTGTAGGCGAGGCTTGGCATTTTGCTCTGGCGCTAAGGCGGACTCGGGGACTAGGCCAATGCCTTTTCCACAGGAGAGGAGAGGCGACAGGATCCCTGCACACCGCCCGTGTACCGTGATGGGGAGCTATGGGGGACTGTCCCCACTCCTTCCCCGGACACCCCGGGCCTCCGCGAATGCTTCCACATCCTGGAACAGGACGGCATCTAACTGCCCGTTCCTCTTGGAGCTGTTTCTGCGAATTCAGGTCCGGGCTCCTGGTAGCAAGCCCAAGTCTGCCCTATGGACAGGTGGCCAAGGAGCTGCTGTCCCCTTGGGCCCAGAGGCACAGAAAAGGCCTGCCTTCTCTTTAGACTCCTTCAGAGTGGAGCACGCGCTCCTGCCCTAGTCCTCTCGTGTCCCCTTAGCCGCCAGGCTTCCGTTTCCCCGCACAAGGAGCAGGTGACACTTCTCTTGCCGCCGCCACACTGTTCCTGACAAGGCCGGCTCTCCTGCATCGTGACCGTTTCCGGACAATAACACCAAGGGCTCCTTCTCTTGTCCCGGGGCTGCGTGCTCCACCTTCCCTAGACATTCTTCTTGGGAGTGCAGTGACAGACGTGTCCCTTTCCTTAAGGCTCTTTTTACAGGTGCAACAACGCTTCTCTCTCATGCAGAGGGGATGCCGAGGCAAAGAGGGTTTCGCTCCATGCGGGTGTATGACACCGAGCTGTGGAGACAAGCTCAGGCAAGCAGCAGCCGCATCCCACAGACCCGACTCTGATTTCCCAAAGAATGCTGTGCTTTCCCAGAGGGGATGCCCGGGCAAAGAGGCTTTCGCTCTATGCGGGTTTCTCCCACAGTGCTGCGAATACTAGGCTAAGGCAAGCAGCAACTGAAGCACACAGAACCGACTCTGATTTCCCAGCGACTAATATGCTTTCGCAGAGGTTTTCAGCCTGGCGAGAACGGCACTTCGCAGCTGCTTCCTCAGCAAGGCTTTGGGCGGTCGCTCTGTCGCGTCCGGGAAGAAAAGATGCAGGACAGCTGGTGCCTCTTGGGCCCTGCTTCCCGGGTTCCATGTTCGCGTCCTGGGTTCACCCTGCCAAGACGAACTAAGCAGATACAGTCACAACACTGCAGTAGCGTACGTGGCCTAGGGTGGAACTCTATGCACACTACCATCTCCCGGTGTTGGCACTTCTAGGGCTTTTGCTCTGGCGCTCATGCGTACTCGGGGACGAGGCCAGTGGCTTCCCCACAGGAGAGGAGTGGCGACAGGATCCCTGTACACCGCCCGTGCACTGGGTTGAGGAGCAGTGACGGACTGTCCCCACTCCTTCCACGGACGTCCCGTGCATCTGAGAACGCTTCCACATCCTGGAGGAAGAAGGCCTCTGACTGCCCGTTCTTTCTTGGAGCCACTTCTGCGAGTGCAGGGTAGGCGCCTGGTGGCAAGCACATGTCTGCACCCAGGGACAGGTGGCCAAGGTGCCGCTGTCCCCTTGGGCCCAGGGGCCCAGGACAGGCATGCCTTCTGCTCAGACTCCTTCCTCAGAGTGGAGCACGCGCCCCTGACCTAGCCGTCCCCTCGTGTCTCCTTCGCAACCAGGCTTCCGTCTCTCCATACAGAGAGTGGGTGACATTTGTCTTACCACTGTCCCGCTGTTCCAGACAGGTCTGGCTCTCCTGCCTCACGACCGTTGTTGACAACAAAGCCAATGGCTCCTTCTCTTCCCCGGGGCAGCGTGCTGCACCTTCTACACACATGCTCCTGGGGAGGGCAGGGACAGACGTGTCCCTTTCCTTAAGGCACTTTCCACAGGCGCAACCACGCTTCTTTTTAAGGCAGAGCAGATGCGCGGGCAAAGAGGATTTCGCTCCATGCGGGTGTATGACACCGAGCCGTGGAGACAGGATCAGGCAAGCAGCAGCCGCATCCCACACTCCCGATTCTGATTTCCCAAAGAATGCTGTGCTTTCCCAGAGGAGATGCCCGGGCAAAGAGGCTTTCGCTCTATGCGCGTTTCTTCCACCTTGCTGGGAATACTAGGCTAAGGCAAGCAGCAACAGCAGCACACAGAACCGACACTTTTGGACTTGAAGGCAACAGAACTTCGTCGTGCTTCCTCAGTAAGGCTTTGGGCGTTCGCTCTGTCGCATCAGAAAAGAAGAGTTGCGGGAGGGCTGGTTTCTCTTTGGCTTTTTGCTTTCCCGGGCTCCATGTTCGCGTCCTGGGTTCAAACTGCCAAGGCGAAATAAACTGACACGGCCTCCACCCTGCAGCGTCGTGCGTGGCCTAGGATGTCACTCTATGCCGACTACCATCTCCTGGTGTAGGCGAGGCTTGGCATTTTGCTCTGGCGCTAAGGCGGACTCGGGGACTAGGCCAATGCCTTTTCCACAGGAGAGGAGAGGTGACAGGATCCCTGCACACCGCCCGTGTACCGGGATGGGGAGCTGTGGGGGACTGTCCCCACTCCTTCCCCGGACACCCCGGGCCTTCGCGAACGCTTCCACATCCTGGAGCAGGACGGCATCTAACTGCCCGTTCCTCTTGGAGCTGTTTCTGCGAGTTCAGGGCCGGGCTCCTGGTAGCAAGCCCAAGTCTGCCCTATGGACAGGTGGCCAAGGAGCTGCTGTCCCCTTGGGCCCAGAGGCACAGAAAAGGCCTGCCTTCTCTTTAGACTCCTTCAGAGTGGAGCACGCGCTCCTGCCCTAGTCCTCTGTTGTCCCCTTAGCCGCCAGGCTTCCGTTTCCCCGCACAAGGAGCAGGTGACACTTCTCTTGCCACCGCCACACAGTTCCTGACAAGGCCGGCTCTCCTGCATCGTGACCTTTTCCGGACAATAACACCAACGGCTCCTTCTCTTGTCCCGGGGCTGCGTGCTCCACCTTCCCTAGACATTCTTCTTGGGAGTGCAGTGACAGACGTGTCCCTTTCCTTAAGGCTCTTTTTACAGGTGCAACAACGCTTCTCTCTCATGCAGAGGGGATGCCGAGGCACAGAGGGTTTCGCTCCATGCGGGTGTATGACACCGAGCTGTGGAGACAAGCTCAGGCAAGCAGCAGCCGCATCCCACAGACCCGACTCTAATTTCCCAAAGAATGCTGTGCTTTCCCAGAGGGGATGCCCGTGCAAAGAGGCTTTCGCTCTATGCGGGTTTCTCCCACAGTGCTGCGAATACTAGGCTAAGGCAAGCAGCAACCGAAGCACACAGAACCGACTCTGATTTCCCAGCGACTAATATGCTTTCGCAGAGGTTTTCAGCCTGGCGAGAACGGCACTTCGCTGCTGCTTCCTCAGCAAGGCTTTGGGCGGTCGCTCTGTCGCGTCCGGGAAGAAAAGATGCAGGACAGCTGGTGCCTCTTGGGCCCTGCTTCCCGGGTTCCATGTTCGCGTCCTGGGTTCACCCTGCCAAGACGAACTAAGCAGATACAGTCACAACACTGCAGTAGCGTACGTGGCCTAGGGTGGAACTCTATGCACACTACCATCTCCTGGTGTTGGCACTTCTAGGGCTTTTGCTCTGGCGCTCATGCGTACTCGGGGACGAGGCCAGTGGCTTCCCCACAGGAGAGGAGAGGCGACAGGATCCCTGCACACCGCCCGTGCACTGGGTTGAGGAGCAGTGACGGACTGTCCCCACTCCTTCCACGGACGTCCCGTGCATCTGAGAACGCTTCCACATCCTGGAGGCAGAACGCCTCTGACTGCCCGTTCTTTCTTGGAGCCACTTCTGCGAGTGCAGGGTAGGCGCCTGGTGGCAAGCACATGTCTGCACCCAGGGACAGGTGGCCAAGGAGCCGCTGTCCCCTTGGGCCCAGGGGCCCAGGAAAGGCATGCCTTCTGCTCAGACTCCTTCCTCAGAGTGGAGCACGCGCCCCTGACCTAGCCGTGCCCTCGTGTCTCCTTCGCAACCAGGCTTCCGTCTCTCCATACAGAGAGTGGGTGACATTTGTCTTACCACTGTCCCGCTGTTCCAGACAGGTCCGGCTCTCCTGCCTCACGACCGTTGTTGACAACAAAGCCAATGGCTCCTTCTCTTCCCCGGGGCAGCGTGCTGCACCTTCTCCACACATGCTCCTGGGGAGGGCAGGGACAGACGTGTCCCTTTCCTTAAGGCTCTTTCCACAGGCGCAACCACGCTTCTCTCTAAGGCAGAGCGGATGCGCGGGCAAAGAGGATTTCGCTCCATGCGGGTGTATGACACCGAGCCGTGGAGACGATCAGGCAAGCAGCAGCCGCATCCCACACTCCCGATTCTGATTTCCCAAAGAATGCTGTGCTTTCCCAGAGGAGATGCCCGGGCAAAGAGGCTTTCGCTCTATGCGCGTTTCTCCCACCTTGCTGGGAATACTAGGCTAAGGCAAGCAGCAACAGCAGCACACAGAACCGACTCTTTTGGACTTGAAGGCAACAGAACTTCGTCGCTGCTTCCTCAGCAAGGCTTTGGGCGTTCGCTCTGTCGCATCAGAAAAGAAGAGTTGCGGGAGGGCTGGTTTCTCTTTGGCTTTTTGCTTTCCCGGGCTCCATGTTCGCGTCCTGGGTTCAAACTGCCAAGGCGAAATAAACTGACACGGCCTCCACCCTGCAGCGTCGTGCGTGGCCTAGGATGTCACTCTATGCCCACTACCATCTCCTGGTGTAGGCGAGGCTTGGCATTTTGCTCTGGCGCTAAGGCGGACTCGGGGACTAGGCCAATGCCTTTTCCACAGGAGAGGAGAGGCGACAGGATCCCTGCACACCGCCCATGTACCGGGATGGGGAGCTGTGGGGGACTGTCCCCACTCCTTCTCCGAACACCCCGGGCCTCCGCGAACGCTTCCACATCCTGGAGCAGGACGGCATCTAACTGCCCGTTCCTCTTGGAGCTGTTTCTGCGAGTTCAGGGCCGGGCTCCTGGTAGCAAGCCCACGTCTGCCCTACGGACAGGTGGCCAAGGAGCTGCTGTCCCCTTGGGCCCAGAGGCACAGAAAAGGCCTGCCTTCTCTTTAGACTCCTTCAGAGTGGAGCACGCGCTCCTGCCCTAGTCCTCTCGTGTCCCCTTAGCCGCCAGGCTTCCGTTTCCCCGCACAAGGAGCAGGTGACACTTCTCTTGCCGTCGCCCCACTGTTCCTGACAAGGCCGGCTCTCCTGCATCGTGACCGTTTCCGGACAATAACACCAACGGCTCCTTCTCTTGTCCCGGGGCTGCGTGCTCCACCTTCCCTAGACATTCTCCTTGGGAGTGCAGTGACAGACGTGTCCCTTTCCTTAAGGCTCTTTTTACAGGTGCAACAACGCTTCTCTCTCATGCAGAGGGGATGCCGAGGCAAAGAGGGTTTCGCTCCATGCGGGTGTATGACACCGAGCTGTGGAGACAAGCTCAGGCAAGCAGCAGCCGCATCCCACAGACCCGACTCTGATTTCCCAAAGAATGCTGTGCTTTCCCAGAGGAGATGCCCGGGCAAAGAGGCTTTCGCTCTATGCGCGTTTCTCCCACCTTGCTGGGAATACTAGGCTAAGGCAAGCAGCAACAGCAGCACACAGAACCGACTCTTTTGGACTTGAAGGCAACAGAACTTCGTCGCTGCTTCCTCAGCAAGGCTTTGGGCGTTCGCTCTGTCGCATCAGAAAAGAAGAGTTGCGGGAGGGCTGGTTTCTCTTTGGCTTTTTGCTTTCCCGGGCTCCATGTTCGCGTCCTAGGTTCAAACTGCCAAGGCGAACTAAACTGACACGGCCTCCACCCTGCAGCGTCGTGCGTGGCCTAGGATGTCACTCTATGCCCACTACCATCTCCTGGTGTAGGCGAGGCTTGGCATTTTGCTCTGGCGCTAAGGCGGACTCGGGGACTAGGCCAATGCCTTTTCCACAGGAGAGGAGAGGCGACAGGATCCCTGCACACCGCCCATGTACCGGGATGGGGAGCTGTGGGGGACTGTCCCCACTCCTTCTCCGAACACCCCGGGCCTCCGCGAACGCTTCCACATCCTGGAGCAGGACGGCATCTAACTGCCCGTTCCTCTTGGAGCTGTTTCTGCGAGTTCAGGGCCGGGCTCCTGGTAGCAAGCCCACGTCTGCCCTACGGACAGGTGGCCAAGGAGCTGCTGTCCCCTTGGGCCCAGAGGCACAGAAAAGGCCTGCCTTCTCTTTAGACTCCTTCAGAGTGGAGCACGCGCTCCTGCCCTAGTCCTCTCGTGTCCCCTTAGCCGCCAGGCTTCCGTTTCCCCGCACAAGGAGCAGGTGACACTTCTCTTGCCGTCGCCCCACTGTTCCTGACAAGGCCGGCTCTCCTGCATCGTGACCGTTTCCGGACAATAACACCAACGGCTCCTTCTCTTGTCCCGGGGCTGCGTGCTCCACCTTCCCTAGACATTCTCCTTGGGAGTGCAGTGACAGACGTGTCCCTTTCCTTAAGGCTCTTTTTACAGGTGCAACAACGCTTCTCTCTCATGCAGAGGGGATGCCGAGGCAAAGAGGGTTTCGCTCCATGCGGGTGTATGACACCGAGCTGTGGAGACAAGCTCAGGCAAGCAGCAGCCGCATCCCACAGACCCGACTCTGATTTCCCAAAGAATGCTGTGCTTTCCCAGAGGGGATGCCCGGGCAAAGAGGCTTTCGCTCTATGCGGGTTTCTCCCACAGTGCTGTGAATACTAGGCTAAGGCAACAGCAACCGAAGCACACAGAACCGACTCTGATTTCCCAGCGACTAATATGCTTTCGCAGAGGTTTTCAGCCTGGCGAGAACGGCACTTCGCTGCTGCTTCCTCAGCAAGGCTTTGGGCGGTCGCTCTGTCGCGTCCGGGAAGAAAAGATGCAGGACAGCTGGTGCCTCTTGGGCCCTGCTTCCCGGGTTCCATGTTCGCGTCCTGGGTTCACCCTGCCAAGACGAACTAAGCAGATACAGTCACAACACTGCAGTAGCGTACGTGGCCTAGGGTGGAACTCTATGCACACTACCATCTCCCGGTGTTGGCACTTCTAGGGCTTTTGCTCTGGCGCTCATGCGTACTCGGGGACGAGGCCAGTGGCTTCCCCACAGGAGAGGAGAGGCGACAGGATCCCTGCACACCGCCCGTGCACTGGGTTGAGGAGCAGTGACGGACTGTCCCCACTCCTTCCACGGACGTCCCGTGCATCTGGGAACGCTTCCACATCCTGGAGGCAGAAGGCCTCTGACTGCCCGTTCTTTCTTGGAGCCACTTCTGCGAGTGCAGGGTAGGCGCCTGGTGGCAAGCACATGTCTGCACCCAGGGACAGGTGGCCAAGGAGCCGCTGTCCCCTTGGGCCCAGGGGCCCAGGACAGGCATGCCTTCTGCTCAGACTCCTTCCTCAGAGTGGAGCACGCGCCCCTGACCTAGCCGTCCCCTCCTGTCTCCTTCGCAACCAGGCTTCCGTCTCTCCATACAGAGAGTGGGTGACATTTGTCTTACCACTGTCCCGCTGTTCCAGACAGGTCCGGCTCTCCTGCCTCACGACCGTTGTTGACAACAAAGCCAATGGCTCCTTCTCTTCCCCGGGGCAGCGTGCTGCACCTTCTCCACACATGCTCCTGGGGAGGGCAGGGACAGACGTGTCCCTTTCCTTAAGGCTCTTTCCACAGGCGCAACCACGCTTCTCTCTAAGGCAGAGCGGATGCGCGGGCAAAGAGGATTTCGCTCCATGCGGGTGTATGACACCGAGCCGTGGAGACAGGATCAGGCAAGCAGCAGCCGCATCCCACACTCCCGATTCTGATTTCCCAAAGAATGCTGTGCTTTCCCAGAGGAGATGCCCGGGCAAAGAGGCTTTCGCTCTATGCGCGTTTCTCCCACCTTGCTGGGAATACTAGGCTAAGGCAAGCAGCAACAGCAGCACACAGAACCGACTCTTTTGGACTTGAAGGCAACAGAACTTCGTCGCTGCTTCCTCAGCAAGGCTTTGGGCGTTCGCTCTGTCGCATCAGAAAAGAAGAGTTGCGGGAGGGCTGGTTTCTCTTTGGCTTTTTGCTTTCCCGGGCTCCATGTTCGCGTCCTGGGTTCAAACTGCCAAGGCGAAATAAACTGACACGGCCTCCACCCTGCAGCGTCGTGCGTGGCCTAGGATGTCACTCTATGCCCACTACCATCTCCTGGTGTAGGCGAGGCTTGGCATTTTGCTCTGGCGCTAAGGCGGACTCGGGGACTAGGCCAATGCCTTTTCCACAGGAGAGGAGAGGCGACAGGATCCCTGCACACCGCCCGTGTACCGGGATGGGGAGCTGTGGGGGACTGTCCCCACTCCTTCCCCGGACACCCCGGGCCTTCGCGAACGCTTCCACATCCTGGAGCAGGACGGCATCTAACTGCCCGTTCCTCTTGGAGCTGTTTCTGCGAGTTCAGGGCCGGGCTCCTGGTAGCAAGCCCAAGTCTGCCCTATGGACAGGTGGCCAAGGAGCTGCTGTCCCCTTGGGCCCAGAGGCACAGAAAAGGCCTGCCTTCTCTTTAGACTCCTTCAGAGTGGAGCACGCGCTCCTGCCCTAGTCCTCTCGTGTCCCCTTAGCCGCCAGGCTTCCGTTTCCCCGCACAAGGAGCAGGTGACACTTCTCTTCCCGCCGCCACACAGTTCCTGACAAGGCCGGCTCTCCTGCATCGTGACCTTTTCCGGACAATAACACCAACGGCTCCTTCTCTTGTCCCGGGGCTGCGTGCTCCACCTTCCCTAGACATTCTTCTAGGGAGTGCAGTGACAGACGTGTCCCTTTCCTTAAGGCTCTTTTTACAGGTGCAACAACGCTTCTCTCTCATGCAGAGGGGATGCCGAGGCACAGAGGGTTTCGCTCCATGCGGGTGTATGACACCGAGCTGTGGAGACAAGCTCAGGCAAGCAGCAGCCGCATCCCACAGACCCGACTCTGATTTCCCAAAGAATGCTGTGCTTTCCCAGAGGGGATGCCCGGGCAAAGAGGCTTTCGCTCTATGCGGGTTTCTCCCACAGTGCTGCGAATACTAGGCTAAGGCAAGCAGCAACCGAAGCACACAGAACCGACTCTCATTTCCCAGCGACTAATATGCTTTCGCAGAGGTTTTCAGCCTGGCGAGAACGGCACTTCGCTGCTGCTTCCTCAGCAAGGCTTTGGGCGGTCGCTCTGTCGCGTCCGGGAAGAAAAGATGCAGGACAGCTGGTGCCTCTTGGGCCCTGCTTCCCGGGTTCCATGTTCGCGTCCTGGGTTCACCCTGCCAAGACGAACTAAGCAGATACAGTCACAACACTGCAGTAGCGTACGTGGCCTAGGGTGGAACTCTATGCACACTACCATCTCCCGGTGTTGGCACTTCTAGGGCTTTTGCTCGGGCGCTCATGCGTACTCGGGGACGAGGCCAGTGGCTTCCCCACAGGAGAGGAGAGGCGACAGGATCCCTGCACACCGCCCGTGCACTGGGTTGAGGAGCAGTGACGGACTGTCCCCACTCCTTCCACGGACGTCCCGTGCATCTGAGAACACTTCCACATCCTGGAGGCAGAACGCCTCTGACTGCCCGTTCTTTCTTGGAGCCACTTCTGCGAGTGCAGGGTAGGCGCCTGGTGGCAAGCACATGTCTGCACCCAGGGACAGGTGGCCAAGGAGCCGCTGTCCCCTTGGGCCCAGGGGCCCAGGAAAGGCATGCCTTCTGCTCAGACTCCTTCCTCAGAGTGGAGCACGCGCCCCTGACCTAGCCGTGCCCTCGTGTCTCCTTCGCAACCAGGCTTCCGTCTCTCCATACAGAGAGTGGGTGACATTTGTCTTACCACTGTCCCGCTGTTCCAGACAGGTCCGGCTCTCCTGCCTCACGACCGTTGTTGACAACAAAGCCAATGGCTCCTTCTCTTCCCCGGGGCAGCGTGCTGCACCTTCTCCACACATGCTCCTGGGGAGGGCAGGGACAGACTTGTCCCTTTCCTTAAGGCTCTTTCCACAGGCGCAACCACGCTTCTCTCTAAGCAGAGCGGATGCGCGGGCAAAGAGGATTTCGCTCCATGCGGGTGTATGACACCGAGCCGTGGAGACAGGATCAGGCAAGCAGCAGCCGCATCCCACACTCCCGATTCTGATTTCCCAAAGAATGCTGTGCTTTCCCAGAGGAGATGCCCGGGCAAAGAGGCTTTCGCTCTATGCGCGTTTCTCCCACCTTGCTGGGAATACTAGGCTAAGGCAAGCAGCAACAGCAGCACACAGAACCGACTCTTTTGGACTTGAAGGCAACAGAACTTCGTCGCTGCTTCCTCAGCAAGGCTTTGGGCGTTCGCTCTGTCGCATCAGAAAAGAAGAGTTGCGGGAGGGCTGGTTTCTCTTTGGCTTTTTGCTTTCCCGGGCTCCATTGTCGCGTCCTGGGTTCAAACTGCCAAGGCGAAATAAACTGACACGGCCTCCACCCTGCAGCGTCGTGCGTGGCCTAGGATGTCACTCTATGCCCACTACCATCTCCTGGTGTAGGCGAGGCTTGGCATTTTGCTCTGGCGCTAAGGCGGACTCGGGGACTAGGCCAATGCCTTTTCCACAGGAGAGGAGATGCGACAGGATCCCTGCACACCGTCCGTGTACCGGGATGGGGAGCTATGGGGGACTGTCTCCACTCCTTCCCCGGACACCCCGGGCCTCCGCGAACGCTTCCACATCCTGGAGCAGGACGGCAACTAACTGCCCGTTCCTCTTGGAGCTGTTTCTGCGAGTTCAGGGCCGGGCTCCTGGTAGCAAGCCCAAGTCTGCCCTATGGACAGGTGGCCAAGGAGCTGCTGTCCCCTTGGGCCCAGAGGCACAGAATAGGCCTGCCTTCTCTTTAGACTCCTTCAGAGTGGAGCACGCGCTCCTGCCCTAGTCCTCTGGTGTCCCCTTAGCCGCCAGGCTTCCGTTTCCCCGCACAAGGAGCAGGTGACACTTCTCTTGCCGCCGCCACACTGTTCCTGACAAGGCCGGCTCTCCTGCATCGTGACCGTTTCCGGACAATAACACCAACGGTTCCTTCTTTTGTCCCGGGGCTGCGTGCTCCACCTTCCCTAGACATTCTTCATGGGAGTGCAGTGACAGACGTGTCCCTTTCCTTAAGGCTCTTTTTACAGGTGCAACAACGCTTCTCTCTCATGCAGAGGGGATGCCGAGGCAAAGAGGGTTTCGCTCCATGCGGGTGTATGACACCGAGCTGTGGAGACAAGCTCAGGCAAGCAGCAGCCACATCCCACAGACCCGACTCTGATTTCCCAAAGAATGCTGTGCTTTCCCAGAGGGGATGCCCGGGCAAAGAGGCTTTCGCTCTATGCGGGTTTCTCCCACAGTGCTGCGAATACTAGGCTAAGGCAAGCAGCAACCGAAGCACACAGAACCGACTCTGATTTCCCAGCGACTAATATGCTTTCGCAGAGGTTTTCAGCCTGGCGAGAACGGCACTTCGCTGCTGCTTCCTCAGCAAGGCTTTGGGCGGTCGCTCTGTCACGTCCGGGAAGAAAAGATGCAGGACAGCTGGTGCCTCTTGGGCCCTGCTTCCCGGGTTCCATGTTCGCGTCCTGGGTTCACCCTGCCAAGACGAACTAAGCAGATAAAGTTACAACACTGCAGTAGCGTACGTGGCCTAGGGTGGAACTCTATGCACACTACCATCTCCCGGTGTTGGCACTTCTAGGGCTTTTGCTCTGGCGCTCATGCGTACTCGGGAACGAGGCCAGTGGCTTCCCCACAGGAGAGGAGAGGCGACAGGATCCCTGCACACCGCCCGTGCACTGGGTTGAGGAGCAGTGACGGACTGTCCCCACTCCTTCCACGGACGTCCCGTGCATCTGAGAACGCTTCCACATCCTGGAGGAAGAAGGCCTCTGACTGCCCGTTCTTTCTTGGAGCCACTTCTGCGAGTGCAGGGTAGGCGCCTGGTGGCAAGCACATGTCTGCACCCAGGGACAGGTGGCCAAGGTGCCGCTGTCCCCTTGGGCCCAGGGGCCCAGGACAGGCATGCCTTCTGCTCAGACTCCTTCCTCAGAGTGGAGCACGCGCCCCTGACCTAGCCGTCCCCTCGTGTCTCCTTCGCAACCAGGCTTCCGTCTCTCCATACAGAGAGTGGGTGACATTTGTCTTACCACTGTCCCGCTGTTCCAGACAGGTCCGGCTCTCCTGCCTCACGACCGTTGTTGACAACAAAGCCAATGGCTCCTTCTCTTCCCCGGGGCAGCGTGCTGCACCTTCTCCACACATGCTCCTGGGGAGGGCAGGGACAGACGTGTCCCTTTCCTTAAGGCTCTTTCCACAGGCGCAACCACGCTTCTCTTTAAGGCAGAGCAGATGCGCGGGCAAAGAGGATTTCGCTCCATGCGGGTGTATGACACAGAGCTGTGGAGACAGGATCAGGCAAGCAGCAGCCGCATCCCACACTCCCGATTCTGATTTCCCAAAGAATGCTGTGCTTTCCCAGAGGAGATGCCCGGGCAAAGAGGCTTTCGCTCTATGCGCGTTTCTTCCACCTTGCTGGGAATACTAGGCTAAGGCAAGCAGCAACAGCAGCACACAGAACCGACTCTTTTGGACTTGAAGGCAACAGAACTTCGTCGCTGCTTCCTCAGCAAGGCTTTGGGCGTTCGCTCTGTCGCATCAGAAAAGAAGAGTTGCGGGAGGGCTGGTTTCTCTTTGGCTTTTTGCTTTCCCGGGCTCCATGTTCGCGTCCTGGGTTCAAACTGCCAAGGCGAAATAAACTGACACGGCCTCCACCCTGCAGCGTCGTGCGTGGCCTAGGATGTCACTCTATGCCCACTACCATCTCCTGGTGTAGGCGAGGCTTGGCATTTTGCTCTGGCGCTAAGGCGGACTCGGGGACTAGGCCAATGCCTTTTCCACAGGAGAGGAGAGGCGACAGGATCCCTGCACACCGCCCGTGTACCGGGATGGGGAGCTGTGGGGGACTGTCCCCACTCCTTCCCCGGACACCCCGGGCCTTCGCGAACGCTTCCATATCCTGGAGCAGGACGGCATCTAACTGCCCGTTCCTCTTGGAGCTGTTTCTGCGAGTTCAGGGCCGGGCTTCTGGTAGCAAGCCCAAGTCTGCCCTATGGACAGGTGGCCAAGGAGCTGCTGTCCCCTTGGGCACAGAGGCACAGAAAAGGCCTGCCTTCTCTTTAGACTCCTTCAGAGTGGAGCACGCGCTCCTGCCCTAGTCCTCTGTTGTCCCCTTAGCCGCCAGGCTTCCGTTTCCCCGCACAAGGAGCAGGTGACACTTCTCTTGCCGCCGCCACACTGTTCCTGACAAGGCCGGCTCTCATGCATCGTGACCGTTTCCGGACAATAACACCAACGGCTCCTTCTCTTGTCCCGGGGCTGCGTGCTCCACCTTCCCTAGACATTCTTCTTGGGAGTGCAGTGACAGACGTGTCCCTTTCCTAAAGGCTCTTTTTACAGGTGCAACAACGCTTCTATCTCATGCAGAGGGGATGCCGAGGCAAAGAGGATTTCGCTCCATGCGGGTGTATGACACCGAACTGTGGAGACAAGCTCAGGCAAGCAGCAGCCGCATCCCACAGACCCGACTCTGATTTCCCAAAGAATGCTGTGCTTTCCCAGAGG
Organism: Mustela nivalis; assembly: GCF_964662115.1. Lineage (NCBI taxonomy): Eukaryota > Metazoa > Chordata > Mammalia > Carnivora > Mustelidae > Mustela > Mustela nivalis. The sequence continues at coordinate 74,900,523 of NC_139040.1, forward strand.
GGATGCCCGGGCAAAGAGGCTTTCGCTCTATGCGGGTGTATGACACCGAGCCGTGGAGACAGGATCAGGCAAGCAGCAGCCGCATCCCACACTCCCGATTCTGATTTCCCAAAGAATGCTGTGCTTTCCCAGAGGAGATGCCCGGGCAAAGAGGCTTTCGCTCTATGCGCGTTTCTCCCACCTTGCTGGGAATACTAGGCTAAGGCAAGCAGCAACAGCAGCACACAGAACCGACTCTTTTGGACTTGAAGGCAACAGAACTTCGTCGCTGCTTCCTCAGCAAGGCTTTGGGCGTTCGCTCTGTCGCATCAGAAAAGCAGAGTTGCGGGAGGGCTGGTTTCTCTTTGGCTTTTTGCTTTCCCGGGCTCCATGTTCGCGTCCTGGGTTCAAACTGCCAAGGCGAAATAAACTGACACGGCCTCCACCCTGCAGCGTCGTGCGTGGCCTAGGATGTCACTCTATGCCCACTACCATCTCCTGGTGTAGGCGAGGCTTGGCATTTTGCTCTGGCGCTAAGGCGGACTCGGGGACTAGGCCAATGCCTTTTCCACAGGAGAGGAGAGGCGACAGGATCCCTGCACACCGCCCATGTACCGGGATGGGGAGCTGTGGGGGACTGTCCCCACTCCTTCCCCGGACACCCCGGGCCTCCGCGAACGCTTCCACATCCTGGAGCAGGACGGCATCTAACTGCCCGTTCCTCTTGGAGCTGTTTCTGTGAGTTCAGGGCCGGGCTCCTGGTAGCAAGCCCAAGTCTTCCCTATGGACAGGTGGCCAAGGAGCTGCTGTCCCCTTGGGCCCAGAGGCACAGAATAGGCCTGCCTTCTCTTTAGACTCCTTCAGAGTGGAGCACACGCTCCTGCCCTAGTCCTCTGGTGTCCCCTTAGCCGCCAGGCTTCTGTTTCCCCGCACAAGGAGCAGGTGACACTTCTCTTGCCGCCGCCACACTGTTCCTGACAAGGCCGGCTCTCCTGCATCGTGACCGTTTCCGGACAATAACACCAACGGTTCCTTCTTTTGTCCCGGGGCTGCGTGCTCCACCTTCCCTAGACATTCTTCATGGGAGTGCAGTGACAGACGTGTCCCTTTCCTTAAGGCTCTTTTTACAGGTGCAACAACGCTTCTCTCTCATGCAGAGGGGATGCCGAGGCAAAGAGGGTTTCGCTCCATGCGGGTGTATGACACCGAGATGTGGAGACAAGCTCAGGCAAGCAGCAGCCGCATCCCACAGACCCGACTCTGATTTCCCAAAGAATGCTGTGCTTTCCCAGAGGGGATGCCCTGGCAAAGAGGCTTTCGCTCTATGCGGGTTTCTCCCACAGTGCTGCGAATACTAGGCTAAGGCAAGCAGCAACCGAAGCACACAGAACCGACTCTGATTTCCCAGCGACTAATATGCTTTCGCAGAGGTTTTCAGCCTGGCGAGAACGGCACTTCGCTGCTGCTTCCTCAGCAAGGCTTTGGGCGGTCGCTCTGTCGCGTCCGGGAAGAAAAGATGCAGGACAGCTGGTGCCTCTTGGGCCCTGCTTCCCGGGTTCCATGTTCGCGTCCTGGGTTCACCCTGCCAAGACGAACTAAGCAGATACAGTCACAACACTGCAGTAGCGTACGTGGCCTAGGGTGGAACTCTATGCACACTACCATCTCCCGGTGTTGGCACTTCTAGGGCTTTTGCTCGGGCGCTCATGCGTACTCGGGGACGAGGCCAGTGGCTTCCCCACAGGAGAGGAGAGGCGACAGGATCCCTGCACACCGCCCGTGCACTGGGTTGAGGAGCAGTGACGGACTGTCCCCACTCCTTCCACGGACGTCCCGTGCATCTGAGAACGCTTCCACATCCTGGAGGAAGAAGGCCTCTGACTGCCCGTTCTTTCTTGGAGCCACTTCTGCGAGTGCAGGGTAGGCGCCTGGTGGCAAGCACATGTCTGCACCCAGGGACAGGTGGCCAAGGAGCCGCTGTCCCCTTGGGCCCAGGGGCCCAGGACAGGCATGCCTTCTGCTCAGACTCCTTCCTCAGAGTGGAGCACGCGCCCCTGACCTAGCCGTCCCCTCGTGTCTCCTTCGCAACCAGGCTTCCGTCTCTCCATACAGAGAGTGGGTGACATTTGTCTTACCACTGTCCCGCTGTTCCAGACAGGTCCGGCTCTCCTGCCTCACGACCGTTGTTGACAACAAAGCCAATGGCTCCTTCTCTTCCCCGGGGCAGCGTGCTGCACCTTCTCCACACATGCTCCTGGGGAGGGCAGGGACAGACGTGTCCCTTTCCTTAAGGCTCTTTCCACAGGCGCAACCACGCTTCTCTCTAAGGCAGAGCGGATGCGCGGGCAAAGAGGATTTCGCTCCATGCGGGTGTATGACACCGAGCCGTGGAGACAGGATCAGGCAAGCAGCAGCCGAATCCCACACTCCCGATTCTGATTTCCCAAAGAATGCTGTGCTTTCCCAGAGGAGATGCCCGGGCAAAGAGGCTTTCGCTCTATGCGCGTTTCTCCCACCTTGCTGGGAATACTAGGCTAAGGCAAGCAGCAACAGCAGCACACAGAACCAACTCTTTTGGACTTGAAGGCAACAGAACTTCGTCGCTGCTTCCTCAGCAAGGCTTTGGGCGTTCGCTCTGTCGCATCAGAAAAGAAGAGTTGCGGGAGGGCTGGTTTCTCTTTGGCTTTTTGCTTTCCCGGGCTCCATGTTCGCGTCCTGGGTTCAAACTGCCAAGGCGAAATAAACTGACACGGCCTCCACCCTGCAGCGTCGTGCGTGGCCTAGGATGTCACTCTATGCCCACTACCATCTCCTGGTGTAGGCGAGGCTTGGCATTTGCTCTGGCGCTAAGGCGGACTCGGGGACTAGGCCAATGCCTTTTCCACAGGAGAGGAGAGGCGACAGGATCCCTGCACACCGCCCGTGTACCGGGATGGGAGGCTGTGGGGGACTGTCACCACTCCTTCCCCGGACACCCCGGGCCTCCGCGAACGCTTCCACATCCTGGAGCAGGACGGCATCTAACTGCCCGTTCCTCTTGGAGCTGTTTCTGCGAGTTCAGGGCCGGGCTCCTGGTAGCAAGCCCACGTCTGCCCTATGGACAGGTGGCCAAGGAGCTGCTGTCCCCTTGGGCCCAGAGGCACAGAAAAGGCCTGCCTTCTCTTTAGACTCCTTCAGAGTGGAGCACGCGCTCCTGCCCTAGTCCTCTCGTGTCCCCTTAGCCGCCAGGCTTCCGTTTCCCCGCACAAGGAGCAGGTGACACTTCTCTTGCCGTCGCCCCACTGTTCCTGACAAGGCCGGCTCTCCTGCATCGTGACCGTTTCCGGACAATAACACCAAAGGCTCCTTCTCTTGTCCCGGGGCTGCGTGCTCCACCTTCCCTAGACATTCTCCTTGGGAGTGCAGTGACAGACGTGTCCCTTTCCTTAAGGCTCTTTTTACAGGTGCAACAACGCTTCTCTCTCATGCAGAGGGGATGCCGAGGCAAAGAGGGTTTCGCTCCATGCGGGTGTATGACACCGAGCTGTGGAGACAAGCTCAGGCAAGCAGCAGCCGCATCCCACAGACCCGACTCTGATTTCCCAAAGAATGCTGTGCTTTCCCAGAGGGGATGCCCGGGCAAAGAGGCTTTCGCTCTATGCGGGTTTCTCCCACAGTGCTGCGAATACTAGGCTAAGGCAAGCAGCAACCGAAGCACACAGAACCGACTCTGATTTCCCAGCGACTAATATGCTTTCGCAGAGGTTTTCAGCCTGGCGAGAACGGCACTTCGCTGCTGCTTCCTCAGCAAGGCTTTGGGCGGTCGCTCTGTCGCGTCCGGGAAGAAAAGATGCAGGACAGCTGGTGCCTCTTGGGCCCTGCTTCCCGGGTTCCATGTTCGCGTCCTGGGTTCACCCTGCCAAGACGAACTAAGCAGATACAGTCACAACACTGCAGTAGCGTACGTGGCCTAGTGTGGAACTCTATGCACACTACCATCTCCCGGTGTTGGCACTTCTAGGGCTTTTGCTCTGGCGCTCATGCGTACTCGGGGACGAGGCCAGTGGCTTCCCCACAGGAGAGGAGAGGCAACAGGATCCCTGCACACCGCCCGTGCACTGGGTTGAGGAGCAGTGACGGACTGTCCCCACTCCTTCCACGGACGTCCCGTGCATCTGGGAATGCTTCCACATCCTGGAGGAAGAAGGCCTCTGACTGCCCGTTCTTTCTTGGAGCCACTTCTGCGAGTGCAGGGTAGGCGCCTGGTGGCAAGCACATGTCTGCACCCAGGGACAGGTGGCCAAGGAGCCGCTGTCCCCTTGGGCCCAGGGGCCCAGGACAGGCATGCCTTCTGCTCAGACTCCTTCCTCAGAGTGGAGCACGCGCCCCTGACCTAGCCGTCCCCTCGTGTCTCCTTCGCAACCAGGCTTCCGTCTCTCCATACAGAGAGTGGGTGACATTTGTCTTACCACTGTCCCGCTGTTCCAGACAGGTCCGGCTCTCCTGCCTCACGACCGTTGTTGACAACAAAGCCAATGGCTCCTTCTCTTCCCCGGGGCAGCGTGCTGCACCTTCTCCACACATGCTCCTGGGGAGGGCAGGGACAGACGTGTCCCTTTCCTTAAGGCTCTTTCCACAGGCGCAACCACGCTTCTCTCTAAGGCAGAGCGGATGCGCGGGCAAAGAGGATTTCGCTCCATGCGGGTGTATGACACCGAGCCGTGGAGACAGGATCAGGCAAGCAGCAGCCGCATCCCACACTCCCGATTCTGATTTCCCAAAGAATGCTGTGCTTTCCCAGAGGAGATGCCCGGGCAAAGAGGCTTTCGCTCTATGCGCGTTTCTCCCACCTTGCTGGGAATACTAGGCTAAGGCAAGCAGCAACAGCAGCACACAGAACCGACTCTTTTGGACTTGAAGGCAACAGAACTTCGTCGCTGCTTCCTCAGCAAGGCTTTGGGCGTTCGCTCTGTCGCATCAGAAAAGAAGAGTTGCGGGAGGGCTGGTTTCTCTTTGGCTTTTTGCTTTCCCGGGCTCCATGTTCGCGTCCTGGGTTCAAACTGCCAAGGCGAAATAAACTGACACGGCCTCCACCCTGCAGCGTCGTGCGTGGCCTAGGATGTCACTCTATGCCCACTACCATCTCCTGGTGTAGGCGAGGCTTGGCATTTTGCTCTGGCGCTAAGGCGGACTCGGGGACTAGGCCAATGCCTTTTCCACAGGAGAGGAGAGGCGACAGGATCCCTGCACACCGCCCGTGTACCGGGATGGGGAGCTGTGGGGGACTGTCCCCACTCCTTCCCCGGACACCCCGGGCCTTCGCGAACGCTTCCACATCCTGGAGCAGGACGGCATCTAACTGCCCGTTCCTCTTGGAGCTGTTTCTGCGAGTTCAGGGCCGGGCTCCTGGTAGCAAGCCCAAGTCTGCCCTATGGACAGGTGGCCAAGGAGCTGCTGTCCCCTTGGGCCCAGAGGCACAGAAAAGGCCTGCCTTCTCTTTAGACTCCTTCAGAGTGGAGCACGCGCTCCTGCCCTAGTCCTCTGTTGTCCCCTTAGCCGCCAGGCTTCCGTTTCCCCGCACAAGGAGCAGGTGACACTTCTCTTGCCGCCGCCACACAGTTCCTGACAAAGCCGGCTCTCCTGCATCGTGACCTTTTCCGGACAATAACACCAACGGCTCCTTCTCTTGTCCCGGGGCTGCGTGCTCCACCTTCCCTAGACATTCTTCTTGGGAGTGCAGTGACAGACGTGTCCCTTTCCTTAAGGCTCTTTTTACAGGTGCAACAACGCTTCTCTCTCATGCAGAGGGGATGCCGAGGCACAGAGGGTTTCGCTCCATGCGGGTGTATGACACCGAGCTGTGGAGACAAGCTCAGGCAAGCAGCAGCCGCATCCCACAGACCCGACTCTAATTTCCCAAAGAATGCTGTGCTTTCCCAGAGGGGATGCCCGTGCAAAGAGGCTTTCGCTCTATGCGGGTTTCTCCCACAGTGCTGCGAATACTAGGCTAAGGCAAGCAGCAACCGAAGCACACAGAACCGACTCTGATTTCCCAGCGACTAATATGCTTTCGCAGAGGTTTTCAGCCTGGCGAGAACGGCACTTCGCTGCTGCTTCCTCAGCAAGGCTTTGGGCGGTCGCTCTGTCGCGTCCGGGAAGAAAAGATGCAGGACAGCTGGTGCCTCTTGGGCCCTGCTTCCCGGGTTCCATGTTCGCGTCCTGGGTTCACCCTGCCAAGACGAACTAAGCAGATACAGTCACAACACTGCAGTAGCGTACGTGGCCTAGGGTGGAACTCTATGCACACTACCATCTCCCGGTGTTGGCACTTCTAGGGCTTTTGCTCTGGCGCTCATGCGTACTCGGGGACGAGGCCAGTGGCTTCCCCACAGGAGAGGAGAGGCGACAGGATCCCTGCACACCGCCCGTGCACTGGGTTGAGGAGCAGTGACGGACTGTCCCCACTCCTTCCACGGACGTCCCGTGCATCTGAGAACGCTTCCACATCCTGGAGGCAGAACGCCTCTGACTGCCCGTTCTTTCTTGGAGCCACTTCTGCGAGTGCAGGGTAGGCGCCTGGTGGCAAGCACATGTCTGCACCCAGGGACAGGTGGCCAAGGAGCCGCTGTCCCCTTGGGCCCAGGGGCCCAGGACAGGCATGCCTTCTGCTCAGACTCCTTCCTCAGAGTGGAGCACGCGCCCCTGACCTAGCCGTGCCCTCGTGTCTCCTTCGCAACCAGGCTTCCGTCTCTCCATACAGAGAGTGGGTGACATTTGTCTTACCACTGTCCCGCTGTTCCAGACAGGTCCGGCTCTCCTGCCTCACGACCGTTGTTGACAACAAAGCCAATGGCTCCTTCTCTTCCCCGGGGCAGCGTGCTGCACCTTCTCCACACATGCTCCTGGGGAGGGCAGGGACAGACGTGTCCCTTTCCTTAAGGCTCTTTCCACAGGCGCAACCACGCTTCTCTCTAAGGCAGAGCGGATGCGCGGGCAAAGAGGATTTCGCTCCATGCGGGTGTATGACACCGAGCCGTGGAGACAGGATCAGGCAAGCAGCAGCCGCATCCCACACTCCCGATTCTGATTTCCCAAAGAATGCTGTGCTTTCCCAGAGGAGATGCCCGGGCAAAGAGGCTTTCGCTCTATGCGCGTTTCTCCCACCTTGCTGGGAATACTAGGCTAAGGCAAGCAGCAACAGCAGCACACAGAACCGACTCTTTTGGACTTGAAGGCAACAGAACTTCGTCGCTGCTTCCTCAGCAAGGCTTTGGGCGTTCGCTCTGTCGCATCAGAAAAGCAGAGTTGCGGGAGGGCTGGTTTCTCTTTGGCTTTTTGCTTTCCCGGGCTCCATGTTCGCGTCCTGGGTTCAAACTGCCAAGGCGAAATAAACTGACACGGCCTCCACCCTGCAGCGTCGTGCGTGGCCTAGGATGTCACTCTATGCCCACTACCATCTCCTGGTGTAGGCGAGGCTTGGCATTTTGCTCTGGCGCTAAGGCGGACTCGGGGACTAGGCCAATGCCTTTTCCACAGGAGAGGAGAGGCGACAGGATCCCTGCACACCGCCCATGTACCGGGATGGGGAGCTGTGGGGGACTGTCCCCACTCCTTCCCCGGACACCCCGGGCCTCCGCGAACGCTTCCACATCCTGGAGCAGGACGGCATCTAACTGCCCGTTCCTCTTGGAGCTGTTTCTGTGAGTTCAGGGCCGGGCTCCTGGTAGCAAGCCCACGTCTGCCCTACGGACAGGTGGCCAAGGAGCTGCTGTCCCCTTGGGCCCAGAGGCACAGAAAAGGCCTGCCTTCTCTTTAGACTCCTTCAGAGTGGAGCACGCGCTCCTGCCCTAGTCCTCTCGTGTCCCCTTAGCCGCCAGGCTTCCGTTTCCTTGCACAAGGAGCAGGTGACACTTCTCTTGCCGTCGCCCCACTGTTCCTGACAAGGCCGGCTCTCCTGCATCGTGACCGTTTCCGGACAATAACACCAAAGGCTCCTTCTCTTGTCCCGGGGCTGCGTGCTCCACCTTCCCTAGACATTCTCCTTGGGAGTGCAGTGACAGACGTGTCCCTTTCCTTAAGGCTCTTTTTACAGGTGCAACAACGCTTCTCTCTCATGCAGAGGGGATGCCGAGGCAAAGAGGGTTTCGCTCCATGCGGGTGTATGACACCGAGCTGTGGAGACAAGCTCAGGCAAGCAGCAGCCGCATCCCACAGACCCGACTCTGATTTCCCAAAGAATGCTGTGCTTTCCCAGAGGGGATGCCCGGGCAAAGAGGCTTTCGCTCTATGCGGGTTTCTCCCACAGTGCTGCGAATACTAGGCTAAGGCAAGCAGCAACCGAAGCACACAGAACCGACTCTCATTTCCCAGCAACTAATATGCTTTCGCAGAGGTTTTCAGCCTGGCGAGAACGGCACTTCGCTGCTGCTTCCTCAGCAAGGCTTTGGGCGGTCGCTCTGTCGCGTCCGGGAAGAAAAGATGCAGGACAGCTGGTGCCTCTTGGGCCCTGCTTCCCGGGTTCCATGTTCGCGTCCTGGGTTCACCCTGCCAAGACGAACTAAGCAGATACAGTCACTACACTGCAGTAGCGTACGTGGCCTAGGGTGGAACTCTATGCACACTACCATCTCCCGGTGTTGGCACTTCTAGGGCTTTTGCTCGGGCGCTCATGCGTACTCGGGGACGAGGCCAGTGGCTTCCCCACAGGAGAGAAGAGGCGACAGGATCCCTGCACACCGATCGTGCACTGGGTTGAGGCGCAGTGACGGACTGTCCCCACTCCTTCCACGGACGTCCCGTGCATCTGGGAACGCTTCCACATCCTGGAGGAAGAAGGCCTCTGACTGCCCGTTCTTTCTTGGAGCCACTTCTGCGAGTGCAGGGTAGGCGCCTGGTGGCAAGCACATGTCTGCACCCAGGGACAGGTGGCCAAGGAGCCGCTGTCCCCTTGGGCCCAGGGGCCCAGGACAGGCATGCCTTCTGCTCAGACTCCTTCCTCAGAGTGGAGCACGCGCCCCTGACCTAGCCGTGCCCTCGTGTCTCCTTCGCAACCAGGCTTCCGTCTCTCCATACAGAGAGTGGGTGACATTTGTCTTACCACTGTCCCGCTGTTCCAGACAGGTCCGGCTCTCCTGCCTCACGACCGTTGTTGACAACAAAGCCAATGGCTCCTTCTCTTCCCCGGGGCAGCGTGCTGCACCTTCTCCACACATGCTCCTGGGGAGGGCAGGGACAGACGTGTCCCTTTCCTTAAGGCTCTTTCCACAGGCGCAACCACGCTTCTCTCTAAGGCAGAGCGGATGCGCGGGCAAAGAGGATTTCGCTCCATGCGGGTGTATGACACCGAGCCGTGGAGACAGGATCAGGCAAGCAGCAGCCGCATCCCACACTCCCGATTCTGATTTCCCAAAGAATGCTGTGCTTTCCCAGAGGAGATGCCCGGGCAAAGAGGCTTTCGCTCTATGCGCGTTTCTCCCACCTTGCTGGGAATACTAGGCTAAGGCAAGCAGCAACAGCAGCACACAGAACCGACTCTTTTGGACTTGAAGGCAACAGAACTTCGTCGCTGCTTCCTCAGCAAGGCTTTGGGCGTTCGCTCTGTCGCATCAGAAAAGCAGAGTTGCGGGAGGGCTGGTTTCTCTTTGGCTTTTTGCTTTCCCGGGCTCCATGTTCGCGTCCTGGGTTCAAACTGCCAAGGCGAAATAAACTGACACGGCCTCCACCCTGCAGCGTCGTGCGTGGCCTAGGATGTCACTCTATGCCCACTACCATCTCCTGGTGTAGGCGAGGCTTGGCATTTTGCTCTGGCGCTAAGGCGGACTCGGGGACTAGGCCAATGCCTTTTCCACAGGAGAGGAGAGGCGACAGGATCCCTGCACACCGCCCATGTACCGGGATGGGGAGCTGTGGGGGACTGTCCCCACTCCTTCCCCGGACACCCCGGGCCTCCGCGAACGCTTCCACATCCTGGAGCAGGACGGCATCTAACTGCCCGTTCCTCTTGGAGCTGTTTCTGTGAGTTCAGGGCCGGGCTCCTGGTAGCAAGCCCACGTCTGCCCTACGGACAGGTGGCCAAGGAGCTGCTGTCCCCTTGGGCCCAGAGGCACAGAAAAGGCCTGCCTTCTCTTTAGACTCCTTCAGAGTGGAGCACGCGCTCCTGCCCTAGTCCTCTCGTGTCCCCTTAGCCGCCAGGCTTCCGTTTCCCCGCACAAGGAGCAGGTGACACTTCTCTTGCCGTCGCCCCACTGTTCCTGACAAGGCCGGCTCTCCTGCATCGTGACCGTTTCCGGACAATAACACCAAAGGCTCCTTCTCTTGTCCCGGGGCTGCGTGCTCCACCTTCCCTAGACATTCTCCTTGGGAGTGCAGTGACAGACGTGTCCCTTTCCTTAAGGCTCTTTTTACAGGTGCAACAACGCTTCTCTCTCATGCAGAGGGGATGCCGAGGCAAAGAGGGTTTCGCTCCATGCGGGTGTATGACACCGAGCTGTGGAGACAAGCTCAGGCAAGCAGCAGCCGCATCCCACAGACCCGACTCTGATTTCCCAAAGAATGCTGTGCTTTCCCAGAGGGGATGCCCGGGCAAAGAGGCTTTCGCTCTATGCGGGTTTCTCCCACAGTGCTGCGAATACTAGGCTAAGGCAAGCAGCAACCGAAGCACACAGAACCGACTCTCATTTCCCAGCAACTAATATGCTTTCGCAGAGGTTTTCAGCCTGGCGAGAACGGCACTTCGCTGCTGCTTCCTCAGCAAGGCTTTGGGCGGTCGCTCTGTCGCGTCCGGGAAGAAAAGATGCAGGACAGCTGGTGCCTCTTGGGCCCTGCTTCCCGGGTTCCATGTTCGCGTCCTGGGTTCACCCTGCCAAGACGAACTAAGCAGATACAGTCACTACACTGCAGTAGCGTACGTGGCCTAGGGTGGAACTCTATGCACACTACCATTTCCCGGTGTTGGCACTTCTAGGGCTTTTGCTCGGGCGCTCATGCGTACTCGGGGACGAGGCCAGTGGCTTCCCCACAGGAGAGAAGAGGCGACAGGATCCCTGCACACCGATCGTGCACTGGGTTGAGGCGCAGTGACGGACTGTCCCCACTCCTTCCACGGACGTCCCGTGCATCTGGGAACGCTTCCACATCCTGGAGGAAGAAGGCCTCTGACTGCCCGTTCTTTCTTGGAGCCACTTCTGCGAGTGCAGGGTAGGCGCCTGGTGGCAAGCACATGTCTGCACCCAGGGACAGGTGGCCAAGGAGCCGCCTTCCCCTTGGGCCCAGGGGCCCAGGACAGGCATGCCTTCTGCTCAGACTTCTTCCTCAGACTGGAGCACGCGCCCCTGACCTAGCCGTGCCCTTGTGTCTCCTTCGCAACCAGGCTTCCGTCTCTCCATACAGAGAGTGGGTGACATTTGTCTTACCACTGTCCCGCGGTTTCAGACAGGTCCGGCTCTCCTGCCTCACGACCGTTGTTGACAACAAAGCCAATGGCTCCTTCTCTTCCCCGGGGCAGCGTGCTGCACCTTCTCCACAAATGCTCCTGGGGAGGGCAGGGACAGACGTGTCCCTTTCCTTAAGGCTCTTTCCACAGGCGCAACCACGCTTCTCTCTAAGGCAGAGCGGATGCGCGGGCAAAGAGGATTTCGCTCCATGCGGGTGTATGACACCGAGCCGTGGAGACAGGATCAGGCAAGCAGCAGCCGCATCCCACACCCCGATTCTGATTTCCCAAAGAATGCTGTGCTTTCCCAGAGGAGATGCCCGTGCAAAGAGGCTTTCGCTCTATGCGCGTTTCTCCCACAGTGCTGCGAATACTAGGCTAAGGCAAGCAGCAACCGAAGCACACAGAACCGACTCTGATTTCTCAGCGACTAATATGCTTTCGCAGAGGTTTTCAGCCTGGCGAGAACGGCACTTCGCTGTTGCTTCCTCAGCAAGGCTTTGGGCGGTCGCTCTGTCGCTTCCGGGAAGAAAAGATGCAGGACAGCTGGTGCCTCATGGGCCCTGCTTCCCGGGTTCCATGTTCGCGTCCTGGGTTCACCCTGCCAAGACGAACTAAGCAGATACAGTCACAACACTGCAGTAGCGTACGTGGCCTAGGGTGGAACTCTATGCACACTACCATCTCCCGGTGTTGGCACTTCTAGGGCTTTTGCTCTGGCGCTCATGCGTACTCGGGGACGAGGCCAGTGGCTTCCCCACAGGAGAGGAGAGGCGACAGGATCCCTGCACACCGCCCGGGCACTGGGTTGAGGAGCAGTGACGGACTGTCCCCACTCCTTCCACGGACGTCCCGTGCATCTGAGAACGCTTCCACATCCTGGAGGAAGAAGGCCTCTGACTGCCCGTTCTTTCTTGGAGCCACTTCTGCGAGTGCAGGGTAGGCGCCTGGTGGCAAGCACATGTCTGCACCCAGGGACAGGTGGCCAAGGAGCCGCTGTCCCCTTGGGCCCAGGGGCCCAGGACAGGCATGCCTTCTGCTCAGACTCCTTCCTCAGAGTGGAGCACGCGCCCCTGACCTAGCCGTCCCCTCGTGTCTCCTTCGCAACCAGGCTTCCGTCTCTCCATAAAGAGAGTGGGTGACATTTGTCTTACCACTGTCCCGCGGTTTCAGACAGGTCCGGCTCTCCTGCCTCACGACCGTTGTTGACAACAAAGCCAATGGCTCCTTCTCTTCCCCGGGGCAGCGTGCTGCACCTTCTCCACACATGCTCCTGGGGAGGGCAGGGACAGACGTGTCCCTTTCCTTAAGGCTCTTTCCACAGGCGCAACCACGCTTCTCTTTAAGGCAGAGCAGATGCGCGGGCAAAGAGGATTTCGCTACATGCGGGTGTATGACACCAAGCTGTGGAGACAGGATCAGGCAAGCAGCAGCCGCATCCCATAATCCCGATTCTGATTTCCCAAAGAATGCTGTGCTTTCCCAGAGGAGATGCCCGGGCAAAGAGGCTTTCGCTCTATGCGCGTTTCTTCCACCTTGCTGGGAATACTAGGCTAAGGCAAGCAGCAACAGCAGCACACAGAACCGACTCTTTTGGACTTGAAGGCAACAGAACTTCGTCGCTGCTTCCTCAGCAAGGCTTTGGGCGTTCGCTCTGTCGCATCAGAAAAGAAGAGTTGCGGGAGGGCTGGTTTCTCTTTGGCTTTTTGCTTTCCCGGGCTCCATGTTCGCGTCCTGGGTTCAAACTGCCAAGGCGAAATAAACTGACACGGCCTCCACCCTGCAGCGTCGTGCGTGGCCTAGGATGTCACTCTATGCCCACTACCATCTCCTGGTGTAGGCGAGGCTTGGCATTTTGCTCTGGCGCTAAGGCGGACTCGGGGACTAGGCCAATGCCTTTTCCACAGGAGAGGAGAGGCGACAGGATCCCTGCACACTGCCCGTGTACCGGGATGGGGAGCTGTGGGGGACTGTCCCCACTCCTTCCCCGGACACCCCGGGCCTCCGCGAATGCTTCCACATCCTGGAGCAGGACGGCATCTAACTGCCCGTTCCTCTTGGAGCTGTTTCTGCGAGTTCAGGGCCGGGCTCCTTTTAGCAAGCCCAAGTCTGCCCTATGGACAGGTGGCCAAGGAGCTGCTGTCCCCTTGGGCCCAGAGGCACAGAAAAGGCCTGCCTTCTCTTTAGACTCCTTCAGAGTGGAGCACGCGCTCCTGCCCTAGTCCTCTCGTGTCCCCTTAGCCGCCAGGCTTCCGTTTCCCCGCACAAGGAGCAGGTGACACTTCTCTTGCCGCCGCCACACTGTTCCTGACAAGGCCGGCTCTCCTGCATCGTGACCGTTTCCGGACAATAACACCAACGGCTCCTTCTCTTGTCCCGGGGCTGCGTGCTCCACCTTCCCTAGACATTCTTCTTGGGAGTGCAGTGACAGACGTGTCCCTTTCCTTAAGGCTCTTTTTACAGGTGCAACAACGCTTCTATCTCATGCAGAGGGGATGCCGAGACAAAGAGGGTTTCGCTCCATGCGGGTGTATGACACCGAGCTGTGGAGACAAGCTCAGGTAAGCAGCAGCCGCATCCCACAGACCCGACTCTGATTTCCCAAAGAATGCTGTGCTTTCCCAGAGGGGATGCCCGTGCAAAGAGGCTTTCGCTCTATGCGGGTTTCTCCCACAGTGCTGCGAATACTAGGCTAAGGAAAGCAGGAACTGAAGCACACAGAACCGACTCTGATTTCCCAGCGATTAATATGCTTTCGCAGAGATTTTCAGCCTGGCGAGAACGGCACTTCGCTGCTGCTTCCTCAGCAAGGCTTTGGGCGGTCGCTCTGTCGCGTCCGGGAAGAAAAGATGCAGGACAGCTGGTGCCTCTTGGGCCCTGCTTCCCGGGTTCCATGTTCGCGTCCTGGGTTCACCCTGCCAAGACGAACTAAGCAGATACAGTCACAACACTGCAGTAGCGTACGTGGCCTAGGGTGGAACTCTATACACACTACCATCTCCCGGTGTTGGCACTTCTAGGGCTTTTGCTCTGGCGCTCATGCGTACTCGGGGACAAGGCCAGTGGCTTCCCCACAGGAGAGGAGAGGCGACAGGATCCCTGCACACCGCCCGTGCACTGGGTTGAGGAGCAGTGACGGACTGTCCCCACTCCTTCCACGGACGTCCCGTGCATCTGAGAACGCTTCCACATCCTGGAGGAAGAAGGCCTCTGACTGCCCGTTCTTTCTTGGAGCCACTTCTGCGAGTGCAGGGTAGGCGCCTGGTGGCAAGCACATGTCTGCACCCAGGGACATGTGGCCACGGAGCCGCTGTCCCCTTGGGCCCAGGGGCCCAGGACAGGCATGCCTTCTGCCCAGACTCCTTCCTCAGAGTGGAGCACGCGCCCCTGACCTAGCCGTCCCCTCGTGTCTCCTTCGCAACCAGGCTTCCGTCTCTCCATACAGAGAGTGGGTGACATTTGTCTTACCACTGTCCCGCTGTTCCAGACAGGTCCGGCTCTCCTGCCTCACGACCGTTGTTGACAACAAAGCCAATGGCTCCTTCTCTTCCCCGGGGCAGCGTGCTGCACCTTCTCCACACATGCTCCTGGGGAGGGCAGGGACAGACGTGTCCCTTTCCTTAAGGCTCTTTCCACAGGCGCAACCACGCTTCTCTCTAAGGCAGAGCGGATGCGCGGGCAAAGAGGATTTCGCTCCATGCGGGTGTATGACACCGAGCCGTGGAGACAGGATCAGGCAAGCAGCAGCCGCATCCCACACTCCCGATTCTGATTTCCCAAAGCATGCTGTGCTTTCCCAGAGGAGATGCCCGGGCAAAGAGGCTTTCGCTCTATGCGCGTTTCTCCCACCTTGCTGGGAATACTAGGCTAAGGCAAGCCGCAACAGCAGCACACAGAACCGACTCTTTTGGACTTGAAGGCAACAGAACTTCGTCGCTGCTTCCTCAGCAAGGCTTTGGGCGTTCGCTCTGTCGCATCAGAAAAGAAGAGTTGTGGGAGGGCTGGTTTCTCTTTGGCTTGTTGCTTTCCCAGGCTCCATGTTCGCGTCCTGGGTTCAAACTGCCAAGGCGAAATAAACTGACACGGCCTCCACCCTGCAGCGTCGTGCGTGGCCTAGGATGTCACTCTATGCCCACTACCATCTCCTGGTGTAGGCGAGGCTTGGCATTTGGCTCTGGCGCTAAGGCGGACTCGGGGACTAGGCCAATGCCTTTTCCACAGGAGAGGAGAGGCGACAGGATCCCTGCACACCGCCCGTGTACCGGGATGGGGAGCTGTGGGGGACTGTCCCCACTCCTTCCCCGGACACCCCGGGCCTCCGCGAACGCTTCCACATCCTGGAGCAGGACGGCATCTAACTGCCTGTTCCTCTTGGAGCTGTTTCTGCGAGTTCAGGGCCGGGCTCCTGGTAGCAAGCCCACGTCTGCCCTATGGACAGGTGGCCAAGGAGCTGCTGTCCCCTTGTGCCCAGAGGCACAGAAAAGGCCTGCCTTCTCTTTAGACTCCTTCAGAGTGGAGCACGCGCTCCTGCCCTAGTCCTCTCGTGTCCCCTTAGCCGCCAGGCTTCTGTTTCCCCGCACAAGGAGCAGGTGACACTTCTCTTGCCGTCGCCCCACTGTTCCTGACCAGGCCGGCTCTCCTGCATCGTGACCGTTTCCGGACAATAACACCAACGGCTCCTTCTCTTGTCCCGGGGCTGCGTGCTCCACCTTCCCTAGACATTCTCCTTGGGAGTGCAGTGACAGACGTGTCCCTTTCCTTAAGGCTCTTTTTACAGGTGAAACAACGCTTCTCTCTCATGCAGAGCGGATGCCGAGGCAAAGAGGGTTTCGCTCTATGCGGGTTTCTCTCACAGTGCTGCGAATACTAGGCTAAGGCAAGCAGCAACCGAAGCACACAGAACCGACTCTGATTTCCCAGCGACTAATATGCTTTCGCAGAGGTTTTCAGCCTGGCGAGAACGGCACTTCGCTGCTGCTTCCTCAGCAAGGCTTTGGGCGGTCACTCTGTCGCGTCCGGGAAGAAAAGATGCAGGACAGCTGGTGCCTCTTGGGCCCTGCTTCCCGGGTTCCATGTTCGCGTCCTGGGTTCACCCTGCCAAGACGAACTAAGCAGATACAGTCACAACACTGCAGTAGCGTACGTGGCCTAGGGTGGAACTCTATGCACACTACCATCTCCCGGTGTTGGCACTTCTAGGGCTTTTGCTCTGGCGCTCATGCGTACTCGGGGACGAGGCCTGTGGCTTCCCCACAGGAGAGGAGAGGCGACAGGATCCCTGCACACCGCCCGTGCACTGGGTTGAGGAGCAGTGACGGACTGTCCCCACTCCTTCCACGGACGTTCCGTGCATCTGAGAACGCTTCCACATCCTGGAGGAAGAAGGCCTCTGACTGCCCGTTCTTTCTTGGAGCCACTTCTGCGAGTGCAGGGTAGGCGCCTGGAGGCAAGCCCATGTCTGCACCCAGGGACAGGTGGCCAAGGAGCCGCTGTCCCCTTGGGCCCAGGGGCCCAGGACAGGCATGCCTTCTGCTCAGACTCCTTCCTCAGAGTGGAACACGCGCCCCTGACCTAGCCGTCCCCTCGTGTCTCCTTCGCAACCAGGCTTCCGTCTCTCCATACAGAGAGTGGGTGACATTTGTCTTACCACTGTCCCGCTGTTCCAGACAGGTCCGGCTCTCCTGCCTCACGACCGTTGTTGACAACAAAGCCAATGGCTCCTTCTCTTCCCCGGGGCAGCGTGCTGCACCTTCTCCACACATGCTCCTGGGGAGGGTAGGGACAGACGTGTCCCTTTCCTTAAGGCTCTTTCCACAGGCGCAACCACGCTTCTCTCTAAGGCAGAGCGGATGCGCGGGCAAAGATGATTTCGCTCCATGCGGGTGTATGACACCGAGCTGTGGAGACAGGATCAGGCAAGCAGCAGCCGCATCCCACACTCCCGATTCTGATTTCCCAAAGAATGCTGTGCTTTCCCAGAGGAGATGCCCGGGCAAAGATGCTTTCGCTCTATGTGCGTTTCTCCCACCTTGCTGGGAATACTAGGCTAAGGCAAGCAGCAACAGCAGCACACAGAACAGATTATATTTCTAAATAATTAAATTCAATAACTTTTTTTCCAAAACTTCCATGTCTGGTTTCAGTTTAATAATATTCATCCTCCGTGTCTTAATACCAATCAGGTCTTCCTACTAGAGAAAATTAGATTGTAGTATATTTTTATAAGGGTAACATTCGCTTTATTATCATTTCCAGTTTACACAGATTCATGTTTTATTTTATTTTTCTCATAACGAATGAAATTCCAAGTTTGTCTGGTTAATGTTGCAAAGGTAATCATACCAAAAATATATTGCTTAGAATAAAATAGCTTTACAGTAACTCCCAGTTAACATATTTTTATGTCTCTACTCCACAGCAAGAAACTCTTTTCATTTTAGAGTTTGTAGTGGCTCTGTGAAAGCACGTGAATTTCACTGGTATAAAGAATTCATTTGCATGCATATTGTAAAATAAAGATAAGTTTATAAAACAGCTGGAAATATACAGCTATATATAGATACAGTAACTGCTTGCAGTCACCCTATATTCTGAAACCCTCCGTATATTTTAAAAACCCAACAAAAGGCAAACAAACTTGAAGCACAAGTGCGAACATACAGAATTTTTATTTTAGAAATTGGTTTTAAATTATGGATATAAAATTAAAAACAAAATAAACCATAGGGGTTTAGGAAAAGATACCTTAAATATAGAAAATTATTGAAGCATTTTTTACCTTGTTATCTTAAGTGTATTTTTTAATTTTTTAAAAGATCTTAGCTATGTATTTTACAGATCACAAGTAGGCAGAGAGGCAGGCAGAGAGAGAGGAGGAAGCAGGCTCCATGCTGAGCAGAGAGCCCGATGCAGGACTTGATCCAGCAGCAGAGGCTTTACTCCACAGAGCCACCTAGGTGCCCATTTACCTTGTTATCTTAATAACAGTCCTAACAAGAGCAGAAAAATGTCAAGTCTCAATTAAAAACGCTATGATTGAGATGTAAAACTGACTGGGAAAAAAAGGAAGACTTTTTAGTTTTACAAATATTAGTACTCTCTCATTATTCTGTTCTTACATTACCTGGAATATTAAGTACATTAAAAATTAAGAGACTATGAGAATATTCTAGGCAGTATGTTTTCTTTATCTACTATGGAATTTACTTTGTATGGCCTGCCATTGGGGAAATTTTCATAAACAATAGTGGTTCATCATTTAAGGATATTTGAATCTCTTTCTGAAATCTATTTGATGTGGATCTAATAATACAGTAATATATGAGTCATATTTGATCCATCAATAACTACTAGCTATAAACTCTTCCTGTTTTTATAACCATTAAAAATGCCATTTTGGTCTGTTCTTGCTTCCCAGCTTCTGGCTCTCTGCCTTGCTCTTTATGTTCCAATAATATAAAAATATGTGCATTGTCCTTTGTTTCTTGTCAGTATAGCATTTCTCTCACCATCTCCTTTGCCTGTGTTACTTACCTCCCCATCCTCCTGATTTCCTTTTTATATATTGCTTTTTTCTGTTACCAAGTTACGTTGGTGCATATTTCAATTCTGTCACTAGTTGATCTGTAGTTTTGTACCATTGCAGCTAGAAAATATACTTGATATGATTTCAATCTTCTTACATTTGTAGTATGTGTTATGTTCCTTTTTTAATTTAAGATTTTATTTAATTTGTCAGAGAGAGAGAGAGAGACAGCAGAAAGAGGGAGCTAGTCCCCTACTGAGCAAGGAGCCCAAAGTGGGATTCAATTCCAGGACCCTGGGATCATGACCTGAGCCTAAGGCCAATGCTTAACCAACTGAGCCACCCAGGTGTCCCAGTTATATCTCTTTTTATGTCATTTAGCTAGGGGAATCTTCTGTGCATCCTTGAAGAAAATGTGTATCCTATTTTTCTTAGATGGAACGTTTTACATATCTTTTTTAGAACCATGTGCCCTGAAGCATGCTTCAAGTAAAAAATGTTCCTGTGAGGGAAAAACAAAAAAAAAAAAAACACAAAAAACCTTTAACTGAAGTTTCTTATTTAAAATAGAGCATAGGGACGACTGGGTGGCTCAGTTGGTTAAGCAGCTGCCTTCGGCTCAGGTCATGATCCCAGCGTCCTGGGATCGAGTCCCACATCGGGCTCCTTGCTCTGCAGGGAGCCTGCTTCTCCCTCTGACTCTGCCTTCCACTCTGCCTGTGCTCGCTCTCACTCTCTCTCTCTTACAAATAAATAAATAAAATCTTAAAATAGAGCATATAGGAGGGAAGGTCGGTGGGAGGATGGGTGTAACAGGTGAAAGAGATTGAGTATATTTATCATGATGAGATTAACTAATGAGATATAAAATTGTTGAATCACTATATTGTACACCTGAAACTAATAGAACACTGTCTATTAGCTATACTAAAAGTAAAAGAGAAAACTTCATAAAAATAATAAAATAAAATGATAAATTAATGAAACTACACTAAATTAAGCTGCTACTTGATAGAGAGCTGTCATTTATTGCATTGATTTTTGGGTGTGGAGGAAGGGATAATGGTCAAATCAATTTTGTTGTCACCCAGAGTTGTGATTGTGATAACAGAAATGTCTGTTTCTATCCCAATCTCCCTAGCTTCTGAGTGCAGCAGCTAAATTACCAGCTCCCAGACAAGAAGAACAGAGGAATAGAAAAAAATTGAATAGCAAGAATTCAAAGATAAGTTTTTTGGATAGCATTAAAGTGTTATGTTTTATTTGGCTTATTTTATTTATTCAGGAAATCAGGTGGCACCTTTATTTTTTACCATAATATGCTAGTATAATGCCAATTGAATAATAAAAATGCAACACAATATGTACTAGAATAAATGACATGTAATAGATACTTATACAATAAAATGAAATGCGTATCTAATATAAATATTTAAAGTAAAATATAGTATATTTTATATATAATATGAACAAATGTTCTCAGTTATAAATATAAGTTCATGAAGTCCAAGTATCATACATTTTCTATTACTCCTGGAAAAAATAGAAGAATTGTTTTGGCAAACTACTTCCTTGTCAATTAAAATACTTTCCTTCATGTAAGTACAACTTATAAGGTACTGTCTTCAAGAAGTCTTCCCCAAGTTCTTCAGCTTTTAGAAATTCTCTGTGACTCTATAGCTCTGATACATTTTAAAGCTCTCTAACCATAATTGGTTTTCTTTATTTTTTCAATCTATGTCCTCCCCACCATTCTGAAGATTTATTTTTTCGTGACATCAATACTAGAATATTAAAAATACAAATATATCCTATATATAAAAAATAAAACATGGCCTTAGGGACCATCGACTTCACAGACAGTCCACTGTTGGTTGTCTTTTTATAGTAATTGATGTGGTGATATCTCTGGCAAGGCTGAAGTCTGAGGTCATCATGTTGTCCTTTGTCACCAGCACTTCCCTGGTGGCCAGGTCTTGGTGTATGGACTTCTTGGAGGCAAGGTACTCCATGCCTCAGGCTACCTGATAGGCACAGGATACCAGGTCCTTGGAGGAGAGTTGCTCTGCTGCATTGTGGCTGATATTGTAACAGTACTCCAGGTCAGGAGGCCTCTGGGCCTGCAGGTACTCCTGTATGTTGTCTTTGGAGGCATACTCCATGATAGTGTACAAAGGACCGTCCTGTGTGCAGGACCCAGCAGATTGATGGTGTCCTTGTGCTGTCCAATCATCTTCATCATCTCCATTTCTGAGATTAGGTTTGACAGGTCTTTCTCTGTTGCATCTGACTTCAACATCTTCACAGACACTTTAGTCAAATGGTTGGATTTGTCTTTGTCCAGCCCAATGGCCTCCTCCAACACCACCTGCCCAAAGTAGGCCTGTCTTAGGGGTCTGCCTAAACTGCCTACAACCAGCCTGTCTCAAGGCAGTTATGAACTCTAGATTATCCTCAAAAACATTAAACCACAAGCTAAAAATTCTCTTCACTAGGTCTCCGTCACAGATCTAATTTTCTTATCTTTCATCATTTATCTTTTTCCTAATTCTTATTTTCAGTATAGTTTATTTTGCTTCCAGGTGTTTCCCCTGTTTTCTGAATGCTGTTTCATAGGGAAGAATTATCCTGCAATAAAATTATTTCTTGAGCATTCATTACATCTCTCAGTTAAAATGGGTTCTTTTATGGTATTGATTCATTTGAGTTTTCTCAAAATGGGAAGAATTTTCAAAATGGTGTTTTCCTCAAGGTTCAGAGTATGTCTTAGCCTCATATTTACTCTTTTTGAAATTCACTTTTCAAATTCTTGTCCCTCTTTTTATCATTTTAAATTAAAATGTTTTATTTTTACTATTTTTTTTATTTGAGTATAGTTGATATTCAGTGTTACATTGGTTTCAGGTTTTCAATATCTCCATACATTTTTCTATGATCACTACATAGCCACCATCTGTCACCATATAACACTATTATAATATCATTGACTATATTTTCTACACTGTTCCATATCTCTTTTTAAAATCTCTGATTTTTATGTTTTCTGTTATTCCAATTTTCGACCATCATTTTACTTGGTTACTTTAATAAAATATGCCTCATTACACACTCTTCGATGAAAACCATTGGATTGATAGTAGTCTCCTTCTTCTACTTTTTTTTAAATTAACATATAATGTATTATTAGCCCCAGGGGTACAGGTCTGTGAATCGCCAGGTTTACACACTTCACAACACTCACCACAGCACATACCCTCCTCAATGTTCATAACCCCACCACCCTCTCCCTACCCTCCCTACCCCCCCGGCAACTCTCAGTTTGTTTTGTGAGATTAAGAGTCTCTTATGGTTTGTCTCCCTCCCGATCCCATCTTGTTTCATTTACTCTTTTCCTTTCCCCCAAACCCCCCAGATTGCACCTCCATTTCCTCATATCAGGGAGATCATATGATAGTGTCTTTCTCTGATTGACTTATTTTGCTAAGCATAATACCCTCTAGTTCCATCCATGTCATCGCAAATGGCAAAGATTTCATTTCTTTTGATGGCTGCATAGTATTCCATTGTACATATATATACCATTCATTTGTTGATGGACATTTAGGTTCTTTCCATAGTTTGGCTATTGTGGACATTGCTGGTATAAACATTCGGTGCACGTGCCCCTTTGGATCATATAGTAGTCTTCTTTACCTCTATCAGAACCCCAGGAAGCTTTATTTATTTATTTACTCACATAAACACATGATCCAACACAATGTTTTTTGATGTTCAAATGTTCCGCTTAACACTATGTTAAGTGTTACCGCTTAACACTATGCTTACTGTTCTCTTTCACTGTCTGACTAAATCCTCATCATCCCTATGCCATTTAATCATAAAGAACATTTGAACTCAGAGTTTTCTCCATATCACTCCACCCTTCTGTTTGTACAGGTAAAATAAATGTTGATATTGTCTGTTCTGCACATACCCCATCCTGTTCACCCGAATATTCACCATAAATATACACAAAATAAAAACCATACCTCACCACTTCTATTGGTGAGCAGTGATGCTAAAATCACCATCATATGTTCCTGAATTATTGACTTGATTGATAACCCCACTTCCACACATACTGCACTCCTTTCTCCCTGAAAATTTATTTTGGTACAGCAACTTAACCTAAAAATCAAGTCAGATGATTTTATTCTGCTGTTGAAAATCTTTTGGTATCTTCCCCTTTCATATTAAATAAAAACTGAAGGCATTTCACTGTACTAGAAGGTCATACATCAATAATTTCTTCCTCTCTCCACCACTATGAACTCCTCATTGGCCTCCTTGCTTTTCCTCAAAAGTAACAGACAAGCTGTTCACACAAAGTCTATATACTTATTTGCTCTGCCTAGAGCAATCTTTTCCTTTAATATTTGTATAACACCCTCCTTCACTTCCTGGGTCTTTGTGCAAAGAACATCTCATAAATGAGATATAACCTCCCAACACAAAATAAAATTAACTTTCATCCCAGCATTCTCCAATGGCTTTTACCTTTCCTGTATTTCTTTGTAACACTTATCACCATCAACCATCAATCATTATTCTGTTACTGGTTTATTTTCTTATTTGAGACAGAGAGAGAGAGAATTGGGAGGGGGCGCAGAGGAAGAAGAAAACACCCCACTGCCTAGAAAGCCTACTGGGGAGTTACATACCAGGACCCTGAGATCATGACCCAAGCCAAAGGCAGTCACTCAATGGACTGAGCTACCGAGGTACCCCTCTATTATTGGTTTATTTCACTATTATATTTCAAAAGAATGTAAGCTCTTTTTGGTCAGGTATTTTATATGTTTTATTAATTGAAGTATTCTCAGAAAGGTAACTGGCAGATTGTAAAGGCTCACTAAACTGTATTTTGTTGTTATTATTGGACTCCTTTATGGGCTTTACCTCTTACGCTAGAGGTCTATCCTTCAGATGTAAGCAATAACAATAGAGCCCTGCTGCCTGTTCAAATGAGTAAAAAGCCTGTATTAAGTGGATATTTTAAAAGCTAAATGAATGGCTTAATAGTTGTATATAGGGGGAAAGGGAATATATTTTCCACAGTTTAGAAGTGGAGTTCTTTTATAGAGAGAGTTCTAGTACAAGCCTACACTATTGTACGATAATGGGCAGTTGTACATTACAATTATACAAACACTTTGGTAATTTATATCCTTTTTTTTTGTAATTCATGACTGGATCATTTAATTCCTTAGGAGCATTATAGCATTTCAACTTTTCATGTTCAATAAACTTATTGGGGTTGCTACCTTTTTTATTCAAATGGAGAAATAGTCATGATTTAATCTAAATAAAGTGTTATTGACTGTGTTGTTTTCTAGGAATGAGTCACACACGCTAGTTTAAAAGTTTTGTTAAATTCCCAAGTCTGTCACCGATAAAAGCCTTTTGTAGATTAGTAACTTGATACAAAACAGAAAAGTTATGTAACACTCAATTGTTATACTATCTATGTTTCCATCTTGCATTGTAATAACACCCATCTTAACTCTGTTTAAGACAAATCATTGCCTTCTGGCATTGATTGCATGATATGAAATCTAGTATAAATAAAAGTTTTTGGTTTTAGTAGCATATAAATCAATTTAGAAAAATATATGTATTTGAATATAAGATAAAGTTTTAAATTATTTGGCAATTGTAAACTAAACTTCTTTTTGTAAATTTTTATTTTCTAAAATCTCATTGAGCTCTTTTGTAATAAGAAACAAGTTACAAAAATTAAGATTTATTTACCCCAATTCAAAATTATTAGGAATATAATCATAGAGGTTGAAGTATTTAAAATATTGAACCCAAAATATTTTATTAGGTAAATTCATGAATGCTGAGCATTCACTGTTAAAATATACTAATACTATTGATAGACTGGTAGAAGCCTAAAATCAAATATTTATTAAATATTTATATCCATATTTTTTCATGGCTTGATAATTCATTTCTCTAGCATTAAATAATATTCCATTGTTTGCATGTACTACACTTTATTTGACCTTTCAAATATGGAAGGTTATATTGGTTGCTTCCAAGCTTTTGTCAGTTATGAATAAAACTATTATAGACATCTTTTTGGGTATAGTTTTTATCTTCTTTGGATAAATACCAAGAACTGCTATTGCTGAATCATCTGGCAAGAATATGTTTAGTATTGTAAGAAACTGCCAAGTTGTTTTCTATTCTTTATTCTCAATAGATATAGAAGAACATTCCTGTTGCTCCACATCCTCACCAACATTTAGTGTTCTGTTGACAGTGTTCTGGATTCTGGGTATGTATTGGTGTCTTTTTTTGGTTTAATTTGCATTTTCCTGATGACATATGATGTGAGGCATCTTTTTATATGCTTATTTGCCATCTGTAATATTTTCTTTTGTGAGGTATCTGCTAAGAACTTTGGCTCATTTTTAATCAGGTTTTTTCCCCCATTGTTGAGTTTTAAGGGGTCTTTGTGTATTTTGGATTAACAGTCCTTTGCCAGATGTGTATTTTGCAAATTTGTCTCATAGTCTGTGCTTTGCCTTTTCATTCTCTTGGCATTGTGTTTCACAGAGTAGACATTTTTAAATTCAGTGCTTGTGCTTTTGTAGCTAAAGTTATTGACAAAACCAAAGTCATTTAAATTTTCTTCTATATTACCTTCTACATGATTCATGTTTAGGTTTATAATCCAATCTGAGTTAATTTTTATGAAGAGTGTATGATATATGCCTGGATTTATTTTATTTTATTATTTTATTTTATATTTTTACCTTTAGCTTCACCATTACTCCATAACCATTTGTTTAAAAGATTGTATTTTGCTCTCTTGTATAGCTTTTGTTTTTATATTTAATATAAAATATAATTGATAATATATATTCTGTTCCTTTCATCTAGTGTTTCGGTGTAATTACAATATCTTGCTTACAACTATCATTATAGTAAACTTTTTGTTTAAGATTTTATTTATTTATTTGACAGAGAGAGATCACAAATAGGCAGAGAGACAGACAGAGAGAGAGATGAAGAGAATCAGGCTCCCTGCTGAGCAGAGAGCCCAATGCGGGACTCGATCCCAGGCCCCTGGGATCATGACCTGAGCCAAAGGCAGAGGCTTAACCCACTGAGCCACACAGGTGCCCCATTGTTATGGTAAACTTTGAAGTCAGTCCTCAGACTTTGTTCTCCTTCAACACTATGTTGACTATTGTAAGTCTTTGCCTCTCCATATAAACTTTAAAATAAGTTTGTTAATATTAAAAAAAAAGAACTTGCTGGAATGCATTAATTGTATAGATAAACTTGGAAACCAGTGACCTCTTGAGCTTAGCAGGAGATAGACCATGGACATCAGTCGTCACAGTGGTGCCTCTGGCAGAACCTATTGCAAATCCCTAGGCAAAATAAGACCTCAAGGATCTGAGAGAATGTCTAAGAAGTACTTGATACATCCCTTTGGATATGGTTTATTGAAGTGTCCACCTGTCTGAAAGCTGGGGAATCTAGCTAAGGGAGGGAAAATTAGTTATGATAAAACATATCAACAAACATCAATAATTTTGTAAAACTAATTGTCATGGCTCATATACAATATGACCAACAGAGGAACCATCAGAAGGAAAGCATCAGTTATGTTTATTGTGAATTTTTTATTCAAAATAAAGCAATGTGAGGGGAAGATACAATGAGAAAATTACCATTTTTAAGTGGTAAACTTCTTACAACATGGAATAGGTTTTATATTCTAAGAAGTATATTGAAAAGTAAAACATTAAAAAATAAAATTTTAATTTAAAAAAATTATGTAATTTTAAAAAAAGGTTAAAAATAGCAGAACCATTTTTCTTATAACTGGAAAATACATTGTATATATATCTATCAAAAATAACTTGTCATGGGTGGCTCAGTGTGTTAAAGCCTCTGCCTTCGGCTTAGGTCATGATCCCAGGTTCCTGGGATCAAGTACCACATCGGGCTCTCAGCTCAGCAGCGAGTCTGCTTCCCCCTCTCTCTGCCTGACTCTGCCTACTTGTGATCTCTATCAAATAAATAAATAAAATCTTTTATTAAAAAATTAAAAAAATTACTTGTCATGTCTGGAATCAGGAGCATATGGAAAAAAAATAATATCTGAGGACAATACTTCTGCCATGTTTTTGTGCCTTGTTAATATTTTTAAACAGTCAGGCAACTTTTAGCTTTATTGAAATACCTGCTAAGATACCAGAAGTACCTTTTGGAGCCATATGTCTATAAAAATTAATTGCAAATATTCAAAATGTTTACTATGGTGTCACTACTTAGGGCCACCACCAAGTATGTTTCAGAAGTAAGCATAACTGTTACTCTTCTGTAAGGCAAAAGGGCATGTTTTCAGGAGTTCCATCTGCTGTACCAGGAGGTGAATCAGGTAATGATTTTTGTCTATAAAATAATTCACTTTTCAATCTAACATTCCTCATTCCACATTATAATAATAAAAACTAGGAGGAGACTAAAACAAACAAACAACTACAACTACAACAACCAGCTTTTCCTTCAGTGGAAAAGTAAATATATCCTTATGAGTAGCCTGAATTTTATTTTTAAATATTTTTAAGATAGACGTTTTTGTTAGAAAACCATATATTTTATATTACTAAGAAATAACAGGCAAAGTTTTATTAACTTCTAAAAAGTCTACTTACTTTTATTTATCTATTAACTCATCTCTTTATGAAGTAGAACATGATCACACCTATTGTATCGACCCAAGTTTTTATGCTTTGGTTATTTTATGTTTGCTATTTCCTTGCTTAATTTTTACAATATTTGATACATAATAGTATCTTTAAGTCCATCTATGGTTTCAGAGAATTTGTTTGAACTTCATCAAAATGTACCATACTTTTTGCACTGTCCTCATTTTACTTCTCTATTAACTTTCCAAGATTTATTCACTTTAGAGTGTGTAGCTATCGTTTATTTTTATTCCTCCATAATGCTATGTTTACAAATTTGTATTTATATGTACTTTTATAAATATCTTAATTATCTACCATTTCTCATCTCACATAACAATCGTGCTACTTCTGCACTTATTAGATATTATGTAACTGAAAACCGCAACTCAGCAACAATATAACACCATTTTTCAAAATTAAATGGCTTACCAGAATTCTTTAATTCTATCCTTTATTTGTATTAGATGACCCTTTATTCTGGTATTTGGCATTGTTCATATGGAGGAAAGCTTATAAGTTGATATTCCATAAATAGAAGGATTTATTATGATTGATTAATTATTTTCATTTAGAATGCATAGAATATGGTTGATTTAATATTTCTATATTACTCTCTGCCTGGAACATAGTGCTATCTATGTAATAGCCACTAAAATATTAAGTTAATAATATTAAGGAATAACATACAGAACTCTTCTCAGATTGGGACACCTGGGTGGCTCAGTCAGTTAAACGGCTGAGCCTTTAGCTCAGGTCATGATCTTTGGGTCCTGGGACTGAGTTCTGCAACAGATTCCCTGCTTAGCCGGGAGTTTGCTTCTCCCTTACCCTGCTGCTCCCCTTGCTTGTGCTCTCTCTCACTCTCTCTCTTACAAATAAATAAAATTTAAAAAATAAATTCTTCTCAGATAGCTAATATAGAATATCGTCTTTGTATTCATCAAAAAGAAAGTGCCATATAATAATGAAATTCAGACTACTTCAAATTCACTTTTTAACCAGTAAGAAAGTACTGGCAACAAGCCAAAAATGTCTTCAATGAATTAAAGAAATAGATTGATTTTCAATATCTTAATGTTTCTAAAATAAATTGCAAGAATTTTATACTAGATATCAGTGTAAATATTTGTTATACAGGGATATTCTAAAAATAAACCTGAGAAAACTACTTGACATATATGATGACAAAAACGAGTTTGACAAAGTTAGTTTGGTAAAACTTACAACAGCTACCACCTGAAAATCTTGTTCTGTAGTTTAATTATTTTAATTTACAAAAATACAAAAAAATATATCAGAGTAAGTGTATTGATAGCTTTGAAGGTATGCTCTGGTTGGGCACTGTTTACTATTTAAAGGGGATTCAAATATGTGATGCTTATGGTGTGACTATATTAAAATTCAACAAGTTCAGAAGACAAAAGATGACCCTTACTTATCCTAAAGATAGACAATGGTATATATGTGCTAGTTGGGGAGAGAATCCAGTCAGTAGATGGAGGATGTGGTAGTGGAAAAAAAAAAGACACAACGTTTTGGTTGAAACTGTAGCACTATATTTAACAAAGTGAAATTGTGTGTTAATAGCCTTGAATAAAATCCAAAAAATATTTTCAATTCATTGAAGATTATTTAGGACAAACTTGAAAAATACAACTTGATAAGGATTCCAATAAAACATTCATAAGCAATACAAGTTTCAGAATTTTCAGTATATTTTCCCTAAAAAGCCATTTGATTTAAATTAAAAAGAATTCTATTTACCTGCCATTTAAATAAGAGGAAATTATTGGGTTTTGTAATAAGTCAATAAAATAAAGTAACATATCTTTATAAAACAGACATGCACACTAATTTAAAAATAATAGTGCTTAATCTGTTCAGCAAACATTTGTAAAATTCCTTGCCGACAGCTAGCTCTGGAGTTCTGCTAGGTGAGTAAGGCCATGTATGTTACTGCTCAGAGTACTGACACAAAGCAATTGTCCCCTTCACATCTATTTTTTGCTGTTGATATGTCATGCTATGTTGTTTAGAGATCCATAGATGGCCCTACATGAAGGCCTTTTTTTCGTGTGTATATGGGTGACTGTGATTTAACATTCAAATAAGATGGCTCCTGATTTACAATGATTCAGCTTATGATATATTTTGCAATGATGTGAAAGTGAAAGTGATTCAGTAGAAACTGTACTTTGAATTTTGAATTTGGGTCTTTATATGGGCCAGTGACATGTGGTATGGTGCCGTCTTGTGATGCTGGGCAGGGGCAGTGAGCCACAGCTCCCAGTCAGCTAGAAGATTACAGGGGTGAACACCTGATATACTTACAACCATTCTATATATAACCATTCTTCTTTTTTTAAGTGTAATATTTAATAAATTGCATGTGATATTTGATACCTTGTTATAAAATAGGCTTTGCTTAAGATGATTTTGCCCAAATGCAGGCAAATGTAAGTGTTCTGAGTGTGTTAAATAGGGTTAAGGTAAGCTATGATATTTGATAGTTTAGGGGTATTAAATGCATTTTCAATTTTTTATGTGTTTCTCTGTACATAGCCCCCTTGTAAGCTGAGGAACATCTCTATATGAATATGTAGCCTTGGTATGGCTTACATATTATTGGCATGAAACATCTAGAACAGTACATGTGCCATATAATTGTCTACAACATCAAACAAGTTTCTTGAAAACTTGTGCAAATGGGGTTATATCCTTAAGGATTCTTATTTCAGAAGGGTTCTCTCTTTTCAGAAGTTAAGTGAAAATCTGACCAAACTAAACATTTTTCCATTTTCCTTAGTGAGCAAAGAGAGCTAAAATCTATCTGCCATTTTCAACACTGTACTCAACGGTTGTAATTCTAATTTAAGAACAGATTATTTATATCAAAACCACATGTTGGCCTAATCTTATACAATATTCATAAATCTCACTCAGAGCCTTGGATACTTTTATTTGTTGAGTCTATATGGTACTACAGACATTCATCTTTTTTGACCTCATAGCTTCATGTATGTCTATACTTTTGAAAATATATGCATCATAGTTCCATTGTAAAATGTCTATGCTATCAAAATGTGCTATGCTATCAAAATGGTAATAAGAACATACAAATGACCTGATGTAATGAACTGGACCAGATTGCCAGATATCACATTTCATACCAGAAAGATGCAGTGGTAAGTTTTAAAATGGCCATCTATACATTGACTGATTTATAACTCATTTAAATTCTTTCTTTGTGTACAATATTATACATTAGTCAGTGTTATAGTAAATAAGTACTTTGGACAGATGTAAATATGCTGTAATAAAAAATGTTTTTCTTCTTTATTTTAGTTCTTTTAACTTGTAAAACTAGCCACAAATACCATGTCTCCCCCAAAATAATTTGCAATCCAAATTTATCTCTAAATGAATTTATTGCACAGAAAAAAAAATATATATATACACATTTACAGTAGACATGTTCAAAAATAGTTACACAACAGCAGGGCCCTAAATGTAAGCAGTATAGTTGTTTTGTTTTGTTTTGTTTTTTTCTTTAAAAAAAGAGGTTATGTGAAATATTGGAATTTTATTTCCAGGCCTAGTATTTCAAGACAGTTAACTACACTTACGGTGTCAACAGCCTCTTGTTGACAGTATGATTTTATTGGCTCCATGGAATAACAGCAAGAATTTACTATTGCTTATTTGTTTTATGACACACACAGAAAAAAAAATTGACACGTTTACTCAAGACCAACCAGAATCATTTTAACCTATCAAAATTGATGGGAGGCCTTCACTGAACAGTCACTGCTGGCTTTTCACAATTCATTGCAGACAATCTGCTACTCCCATTATGATAAAGGAGAGAAGAGTCATAATCAGGGAAGAAAGCTAGATTAATACTTGTAATTATCATTGAATTATTTAGCCTGCTCTAGGATTATTATTATTAGTGTCATTTGATAATTTTCTCTCATTTTATTAAACAGAACTGTGAGTAATTACCCTACCTAATATTTCTCTGTATTGGCTGACTAGCTAGCAAATATTCATGAAAATATCCATTAGCCACACATATAAAATGCTGCATTATGGTGCTGTTGAATCAGAACATAACACTACCTTATCCTGTAGCTCTTTGAGGATTTGCAAATTAACTAATTATATGTTTCTTGGATTCTTCCCATACAATTAGAAAATTTATAATAGAGTCCATGAACGTTATTAGTTTTACCATTTTAAACCAGCAATCACACTTTGAATTTTACAACAAAAGCAGAAATATAAACACACACATTTGGATCAGTTTTTTGTTAGTCTGTCCAAACTTTAAAATCCTATTCCTCAAGATAAAGCACACCAAAGTTCTGGATTAAACAAGAAATTAGATGGCACCTGAACACTTGGTTTAATATTCTCAAAAGGACTATGCAACTTATTTCTTACATTATGACATTGTTTTACAAATATCCACACTTTTATAATGTTAATATTTTTAATAATCAATAAAGTCAATTAATCATGATTAAAAATCAAACATAAAAATTTCTACTTTTTGCTTTTGCCCCCTCCATTCGGAACTTATTTATAACCTGATAATTCAAAGGTCCCTATGTTTATGTAAATCTTTACAGAAATAGCTCTAAGATCCCATTCAGAACTTGAAATTAATCTGTCTTTTGGCTCCATTTATCCTGAGAGCAAAGAGTAGGACAAAGGATATGAGTACTGTTAGTTTATCTGGGAGATTATCCAAGGTAGAAAAGAATGGGAAAGTGAGACAGTGAAGAAGCAACTTTGTCAAAGAGGTACATTGTTGATATAATTGTTGTGGATAGAAAATGAAGGCTTGCTTTTACTGAAAGTTCCTGGAGAATCTTCTTTAAGTTGTCCTCATGAAGACCTGAAAACTGACAATTTTATCTATGGTTCTTATTTCCACTTCACTGAGAGCTGTCCTCAGAGGACGTTAACTCTCCTACACTTTTGGGTTGTGTTGGAGACATTCTAAAATGAGAGATAGAACATGAGATGCTATCAGTGTTAAGTAACTGTGATTTCCCATGCAACTATCCACCACAGGTGTGGCTATAATCAGGTGTTGGGCCTTGATATCAGAGGTATTTGAGGCAGTATCATTTTAGGTTAATCACTATATCTGAAATTTCCAAAAACTTCAACTGATGAAACTTTGATTATAAATCTATAAATATAGGGACGCCTGGGTGGCTCAGTTGGTTAGACAACTGTCTTCGGCTCAGGTCATGATCCTGGAGTCCCGGGATCGAGTCCCGCATCGGGCTCCCAGCTCCATGGGGAGTCTGCTTCTCTCTCTGACCTTCTCCTCGTTCATGCTCTCTCTCACTGTCTCTCTCTCAAGTAAATAAAAAAAATCTATAAATATAACAATAAATCTACTGTATTCAAATTATTTTCATAGAAATTCACAGACAAAGCATCAATTGATTAATATTTAAATGTTACAAAATACTGAACTGAAAGAATTTGGTCATATAACAACGTGTAAGAAGTAGAACTTAGGTTTAGGTTAGAACTCAGGATGTATTTGAGACTCAGTTAAGAAATTGAATGGAGGGACGCCTGGGTGGCTCAGTGGGTTAAGCTGTGGTCTTCCACTCAGGGCATGACCCCAGGGTCCTGGGATCGAGCCCCAAATCGGGCTCTATGCTCAGCAGGGAGCCTGCTTCCTCCTCTCTCTCTGCCTGCCTCTCTGCCTGCTTGTCATCTCTCTCTGTCAAATAAATAAAAAAAAATCTTTAAAAAAAAGAAATTGAATGCATGTCTGACTATCTTATAGGTTTGCTAAAAATCAGTGACTTTGTGTTCACTTGTGGCTATACAGGAATTTTTTACATTCTCTAAGAAGTTATTAGATTTGATTATATAATGGCAGTAAAGGATGGGGAAAAGCAAAGTACAAACCCCATAAAGACAAAGACACAGAGTATGAGAAACGAGTAATAGATAAGAAGAATCAATGCATTTGAGGAAAATGGGAATTGAAATACACAATCATTGTTGATTTTTTCAGATGGAGAAAACAAAACTAGCTTGCAAGAAGGAAATAACAGAAGACATGTTGTGATGTGATACAGAATCCTGGAAAAGGCAGTAACGTGGAATAAAGGAGTAGGGAGAGCATATCAGGTAATTTGGATAGGAAGGAATTAGGAGATAATTGCTTGATAAATTTTATATGGCCCACTTAAATGCACAGATTTCTCTTCTTTAATTTATATGGAGAACAGGGCGTCCTTTCTCTTCCCTTTCAGAGCACCAGAGGTGTACTCTTTCAGACTGAAAACCTGAAAAGCTCAGGACTCAGTTGCTTAAGCACAGCTGAGAGAACATATTTCAATTAAGATTTACATTTTTCTGTATGTAGTAGACTGTCAAAAGTGGTTTAACCATATTTTTTTATTTAACAAGAAGACTACAGAGAGTGTTTTCTGGTGTTGGTTCAGAGTCTTAAGAAAGTCCAGTGAACTATCTTAGAGGTTTTCATGGCTTTTTATACACGGTTGCAAAAATTGCTGTTGGAGTTCTCACTATTAAGCCCACATTTCTGGCAGAAAGATAGAGGTAAAAGAGAATGATATCTTGTAAGACTGATACTTTGTCATATGGTTACAATGTAACTAGAAAAGAGACAATAAAATATTTGATGTTGTTTTAAGTTTCCTTGTTGTCAGTCCCTCAGTGCTTTCTGATATTAAAGGAAAAAGTAGATGGATATTGACCTGGCAACTATCAACACCTGTCAGTCTCTCTTGGATAACCAATATCTCTATAATCTCTTCTTCCCAGTAAAAAATATATATATATATTCATAACCCACACTGTGCCATCTCAAGTTACTGCACCAAGATAAAATTACAATGATTTTCAGTCATTCCAAATGGACAAAATACCCTTCCTTATGATATCATGACTTATAAGATGGATATTGCTACCAATATACCTAGATGTGACTGTGGAAGAGACAGGAAAAAAATAATAATATTTATACATTCCTTGGGTTGACCCTGTTTACACAGATTCATTACTATTAGAAAAGGTTGGTTGGGGACATTGGAATGAATTTACTTAATGGGTCTGTATGTAATTGGGTTGGAGGAAATTTTTAAATTCTACAAAAATTATTAGAATTCTACCTTATTCTCTTTTGTTAATTTTCACATGTTAACAAAGCCAACGTTTTTGTCTAGCAGACAAGATCTTAAATCCTAACAAAACTCAATTTTTTCCTTTTTTTTTTTTTAAGTTTGAGAGCCTCATGTTCTCTCATGCTGCTTTAAATACAACTCAAAAAAGGGGAGCTAAATGGAGCAGTAAGACCAGACTTTTTATTTTATTTT
The DNA here is from genome assembly GCF_964662115.1 of Mustela nivalis. Taxonomy (NCBI): domain Eukaryota; kingdom Metazoa; phylum Chordata; class Mammalia; order Carnivora; family Mustelidae; genus Mustela; species Mustela nivalis. The sequence goes on from NC_139040.1 coordinate 74,935,572, forward strand.
ATTTATCTTATTTTTAATTAAAACATTGAAGATTGTATTTATTTATTTGAGAGCGAGAGAGCATGCATGAGTGGGGCAGGGGGACGTAGTGGCAGAGAGAGACTGAGAAGTATACTCCCTAATGAGCAGGAAGCCCGATATGGGGCTTGATCCCAGGATCCTGACTGAGATCATGACCAGAGACAAAGGCAGGTACATGTGCAAAATCCCTTTTTTCTGGGAAACAATACTTTACAAGAGATGTTTGAAAAAGTACTGGGGAATCAACTTTAATCGGAGATACAAAAATTTAATTGATTTTTGTAAAGCTACAGGGATCCAAATGATGGGAATCCCAGCCCGTTTAGGTTGTGGACCACAGAGTATTCTTCTCTGTAATATTTTATTTTCTTCCATGTCTACTAACTCCAGTCCAAGTTCACTGATCTCTTTTTAGATAGTGCAAAACATGGCAAAGAATACCAAACAAGTGCCCAATATTCTACATTTATTATATCATTTCTAACATATAGAAGTGTGTTATCAAGGCTGGTTCTGTGAATGAGCATAGTTATGCTAAAGTGTGTTTTGTTCTCCAAGAAATTAAATGCATGATTATCACACAATTATAAAATACTTGTGTCAAGAATTTTTATTCAAAAATTAATAAGAGAATCAGATATTAAAACTAGTTAACATGGTAATTTGGGATATAAGCAGAGTTGTGCAGCAGAAGTGCTCTGGGCCCATAATTTGGGTTATAGAATTTATGTTTTCTAATGAAATATCATTAACTTGCATTATTGTTAACAAGAATCTTGTGCATTACCATCAGTTTTCTACATTATAACCTCTTGCTCTACAGTTTGTAAATAACTTTGTCAATAGCAAGCTAATAAACAGTGTGACTCCAAAGGATTGAGATAATCTCCCGAGTTTCTGCTACATAATGCCCAGGACTCCATTGAAAGGACACCTAAGAATTAATTTAGCCCAAAAATTTGATCATTTTTTTCACTGTCCTTACCTATTTTCCAAACGTAGTCCTTTTGCTTCACCTTTCAGTCTGCGGACAACCCTGTATCTGATTGACTTGTTAATTCTGGGAATGTTTTGCAGATTAATTTGCTTGCCAGAGGTGGTTCCTCTAATTGATGTCTAAGAACCCTAATTAGTTAAGAATACTTTTTTTTAACATTTTCATTGCTATTTATTATTATTATTATTGCTAATATCTCTATTATAAATAATTCACAAGGGCATCTATGTGACAAAAGACAAAGAGCTGGCTACTAGTAGAAAAAGTACATTTGACTCTGTCAGTGAAAATGGTAAAGGGATTTGAGCAAATAAGGCAAAGCACTGGAATCATGTGTTAAAACTTTAAATATTATAGACACATTTACTTAATTTCTAATACTGTTGTTGCTTATAATTAAATAAGATGTTTTTCATGAACCACACATTACAGCAAATATATTGTTTATACAAATTAAATTTTTATCAAAAGCGATGCCTGGGTGGCTCAGTTGGTTAAGCAGCTGCCGTTGGCTCAGGTCATAATCCCAGCGTCCTGGGACTGAGTCCTGCATCGGGCTCCTTGCTCGGCCGGGAGCCTGCTTCTCCCTCTGCCTCTGCCTGCCATTCTGTCTGCCTGTGCTTGCTCTCTCGCCCACTCTCTCTGATAAATAAATTAAATCTTAAAATAAATAAATAAATAAATAAATAAATAAATTCTCATCAAAAAATTGTAAGTGTATTTTATTGTAGGATCATGATCAGCATTTTGCAGATGAGAAAAATGAAATTTAGAAATGTCCCTTCAAATCCCTCATACAATATCTGGCCTAGATAGAAGGATATAATATCACAATTGAGGAAGATAATTGAGATTCCTTAAAATGATAAACTTTACTGTTTAGGGTTTTTTAAAAGTATGCCACAGATTCAGATTCTTTTAAAACTGAGGGTTGCTGGGGGGAGGGGTTTTGGGAGATGGGGGTGGGATTTGGGATATTAGGGAGGGTATGTGCTTTGGCGAGTGCTGTGAAGTGTGTAAACCTGTTGATTCACAGACCTGTACCACTGGGGATAAAAATATATGTTTATAAAACATGTATCTATTTTGTGTAAAGAGAATGCACTGAGAAGTAAAAAGAAAGTGATATATCAGTGCTACCAACTAATGGCTAAACTATCATCACCTTATTTATGAACAATGAAACAGCGTGCAATATTTAAATCAAATTAAATAAATTCCTATTTACTTTATATATTTATAAATTTAAATAAATTCCTATTTATATATTATTAAAAAAATTCCTCTAACAAACAGTATGTGTTGAAGGTTGCTAGCAGAAAAGTGTTGTACTACATGGAAGTAATCAGAAAATATGATCTAAAATTTTGCTTTCAAGGGTTCCTGGGTGCCTCAGTGGCTTAAAATTCTGCTTTCAAGAAGCTATAACAGTAAGTACTGAGCATTAGCTATTATATGCTATGGATGAATAACTGAAATCTACATTTGAAACTAATGGTACACTATATGTTAACTAATTGAATTTTTAAAAGTTAGTAAAAAAAAATACCACTATTTTATAAAACAATATTCCCAACAGGCTCTTTTGCTTTAAAATACTCACTTTGTAATGAGAGTCATTACTTTTGTCTAGCCAATTCTTACATCACTGTTTATCCCTACCCTGCTTTATCCCTTCCCAGTATCAATAAAGGCTCACTTGGGTTACCTAGAAGCCATGAGAAAGCTTGTAATAGATCTGGCTGGCTTTCACCAGCAATTTGACCACCATGTGCACAGGGAAGTCTATTGATAAAGGCTTTATTGCAATACATTGCAAATACATGGATGATTTTGAATTCTCTTTCTTGATCTAGTTTCATGATAATAAATTTAGGGTGGCTTATTGGAATGGATGTTATTAACATATTTTCATAGTTGTAAGTACATGGAATTGTAAAATAGATTAATGAATGTGGCATTACTGACAACTGTCCTCATTTTGAAATCAAATTACAGTGTACTGAGCTGAGGAGGCAAAGCAGATTTGGGATTATGAGTGAACTAATTTAAAAAAGTCTTAGGGTTATGATCAGACTATTGGGTAATTCAGTAGAAAAATGTCAACTGATTGAGATTCTGTGTTCCCTGATTTCAGAGAGAAGTTAAGATAAATAAGTAACACGAAGAGACTAGGAAGCCAAACATAAGTGATAATTTTGTGCCAGGGTGTGTATACATCTGTTTATCTTCTTGCTTTACCACTGAGGTTGCTCCTAGAGGAGAGTTTAAATATGTGTTGGAGCTAATCTCTGTAGATTACACAAAAAACCACATCCTACAGCTCTCCCTGAAACACCCCTTATGATTTCAATGTAATTTGGTTTTTGCATTTTTAGAAATAACAAAATACTTTGCAAACTCATCTACTTTATTATTTCTACAAGTTACCACCACAGGTGAGTCAGCTGGCTCCACATTTTAACACAGTGACATTCACAGAAATGGAGGAATGAGTAGAGTTATCAATATATGTGCTTTTAAGAAGTATGACAGGGTATCAGCTATTTCCAGGAACCAAAACATGGGTCAGCAGATGTTCAGGAAAAGTAGTGGAATAAAAGACTCATTTCAGAGGAGTTCTATAACATATTAGTTCTATAATGTATCTTCAGCACCCAATTACCCACTTTGATCTAAAGATAAGGATTTACAGTTAAGGTCCCATTTATGATTTGACTGGTAGGGTCTGAATCATTTTTACTATTGTTTTGACTATTACTTGAAACCTATAGTAGTACTTGGGATATGTGTTGTGTATTCTGTGAACATGTGATAGTTTTAGATTAGAAAATTCCTGTATCAAACCCCTGTTAATTTGTTTGTTTTTGATTATTTGTTAGCGGTTTCAGTAAATGTATATATCTGAAAAATTGCAAAGCCACTATTGAAATAAGTTATTATTATATAGAGCATGGAATTGCACATTCCTCCTTTGAATCCAACAGAGTTTCACCATATCCTTAACAATTTGGGAAAAACATGCTATTATTTTTCTTTATAAAATTTCTCCTGTTAGGCTGTGATGGTTGTCATCAGTAGTAACACCTCTGAAGGCTTTGTCAAAAGAGTTGAAAAAATTGGAAAGGTGTGAATGAAGTTGTTTGCTGAATATAAAGAAAAGAGCATTGAAATACAATTCACATTCTTACTTCTCCTTCTATGCTTTCAGATGTTTGACATTTGAAAATTTTGCTTCTAGAAGAGATGCCCTATATAATTCTTTTTTTAAATTTTTTATTTTTTATAAACATATATTTTTATCCCAAGGGGTACAGGTCCAGGAATCGCCAGGTTTACACACTTCAAAGAAACCCTAAGCCCAGCAGGAGAAGAGAAATCATAAAGATCAGAGCAGAAATCAATGAAATATAAACCAAAAAAACAATAGAGCAAATCAACAAAACTAGGAGCTGGTTCTTTGAAAGAATTAATAAAATTGATAAGCCCCTGGCCAGACTTATCAAAAATAAAAGAGAAAGGACTCAAATAAATAAAATCATGAATGAAAGAGGAGAGATCACAACTAACACCAAAGAAATACAAACTATTATAAGAAAACACTATGAGCAAATCTATGCCAACAAATTTGACAAACTGGAAGAAATGGATGCATTCCTAAAAACATATAAACTACCACAACTGAACCAGGAAGAAATAGAAATCTTGAACTGACCCATAACCAGTAAGGAGATTAAAACAGTCGTTAAAAATATCCAAACAAACAAAATCCCAGGGCCAGACTGCTTCCAGGGGAATTCTACCAATCATTTAAATAAGAACTAATTCCTATTCTCCTGTAACTGTTCCAAAAAATAGAAATAGAAGGAAAACTTCCAAACTCATTTTATGAGGCCAGCATCACCTTGATCCCCAAACCAGACAAGGATCCCATCAAAAAAGAGAGCTATAGACCAATATCCTTGATGGACACAGATGCGAAAATTCTCACCAAAATACTAGCCAATCGGATTCAACAGTCCATTAAAAGGTTTATTCACCACGACCAAGTGGGATTTATTCCAGGGCTGCAAGGTTGGTTCAACATCCACAAATCAGTCAATGTGATACAACACATCAATAAAAGAAAGAACCAGAACCATATGATACTCTCAATAGATGCTGGAAAAGCATTTGACAAAGTATAGCACCCCTTCCTGATCAAAACTCTTCAAAGTGTAGGGATAGAGGGCACATACCTCAATATCATCAAAGCCATCTATGAAAAACCCACTGCAAATATCATTCTCAATGGAGAAAAAGTGAAATCTTTTCCACTAAGGACAGGAACACAGCAGGGATGTCCACTATCACCACTGCTATTCAACATTGTACTAGAAGTCCTAGCCTCAGCAATCAGACAACAAAAGGAAATTAAAGGCATTCAAATCAGCAAAGAAGAAGTCAAATTATCACTCTTTGCAGATGATATGATACTATATGTGGAAAACCCAAAAGACTCCACTCCAAAACTACTAGAACTTGTACAGGAATTCAATAAAGTGTCAGGATATAAAATCAATGCACAGAAATCAGTGGCATTTCTCTACACCAACAACAAGACAGAAGAAAGAGAAATTAAGAAGTCCATCCCATTTACAATTGCACCCCAAACCATAAGATACCTAGGAATAAACCTAACCAAAGAGGCTAAGAATCTATACTCAGAGAACTATAAATTTCTCATGAAAGAAATTGAGGAAGACACAAAGAAATGGAAAAATGTTCCATGCTACTGGATTGGAAGAATAAATATTGTGAAACTGTCTATGCTACCTAAAGCAAGCCCTATATAATTCTTACTTTAAGGAACAAGTTGCTTTTATAATTTTAAATTATTCTACCATTCAAGTATTTCCATTTAAATTAAATTCAATATCATTTAAGAAATAATCAAAAGTGCAGCCAGTATTCAATTCCTGGGCTAAATAATTTTAGAAAGCTTTGTGTTATTGAACCTACAGGGGTTTTCTGTAGTTTTAACTCTTTCTTTCTGTGATTTTTCCCATTAGTCACGTAAATGACTGCAATATAACAGACATTGAAGATAAAGAAGGACTGAATAGAACAATCCTTGGCCTCATGAAGTTGAGAATCAAGCAAGGGAGTCAAACAATTCAATCATTCAGAGACAATTTATTGAGTGCCTGGCCTAAGATGAGCACAACAAAACCCCAGCCCAGAGGTATCATTTTAATGGGAGAGATAGATAATAGGTAAGCCAACATAAAAAAAAAAAATTGTACTGGTTTTTCTTTAATAGTGATGCATATTTGAACTAAATAAGCACATTTTAAAAAGAGCAGTGACTGAGAAGAGGTTTTTTAACTGAGTGGTCCGAAAAGGACTCCCTTAAAAAAGTCTGTTTTGAACAGATTTCTGAATAATATCAGCTATGAAGCTGCGTAAAGATCTCAGGGGTGGGTGATTTTTCCAGTCAAAAACTGTAAAGGCTCCAAAGTCACAATACAGCTGTAAGTTTCTCTAATAAAGTAACTTCTGACAAAGGATGAGAAGAAATAACTAACCCAGGTTTGAAAGAAAAGGGACAGACTTTCTATGGAATTAATATTTAAGTAAAGCTCTAAAGGACAAAAATACACTAAAGCAAAATCCTGGTGACACTGATATACCTAATGAAAGATCATAAACAAGGTGTGGGTAGCAAAGAGTGTGTGGGAATGTTGGTAAGAACAGTGGGGAAGAGTCATCCCTGAACATGTTCTTAAATGAAGCAATTCTTGTGTTGTTTTAAAAGGTAAATTGGAGTTTGTCTAAGTGATTAGAGAAGGATGCCTCAGCTTATGGAAGTTCATAGCCATAAAGATGTGATAAACTACTGCAGATATTTTCATGTATATTTGCTGTTGCTTCTAGTAATGGTGATCTAAAAACTCCTACTTAAGACAACTAAAAATCCAGACAAAATAGCTTTTAAAGTTTAAAACATCAGAATGATTATAAAAATAAGTGAGGAATTACAGGGCCAAAATACGAAATACAATGAGAGCCTAGGGATATATGCCCTGAAGCCATTTTAGCTATGAGAGCATTTGAAACTGCTAAAACACACTGAGCTGTGTTTTTAATAGACTCTTGATACTAGAAAAACAAAATTCAAAATCCAGCAGCAATCAAGTTTGAGGACTTTGGTACAACCCAAATTTAAGTTGAGATCCCCAAAGCACAAGGAGAAGCAGAAATAAGACTAGAGCCTACCTTGCCTTCTGTGTAAACTGAGAAAGTCAGTCACTGAATTTGGAGTATGATTGTCTTGTAGAGTCTCAGATATAAGAGAAAATCCTGCCAAAAAGGACCATACCATTATTATAGCTCTTAATTATCCCTACTCAATAAGAGTTTCAAATATAATGTCTTGAACATAGCAAAATGTAATAAAGCACGCAAAGAAAAACCATTAACAAGATTTGATAGACAAAATGGGATTAAGTATGATATTAAAATGATCAATAAAGATTGTAAAATGGCTTGATTACTCTGCTCAAAGAAATGAGAGGGGAAGCAAATTGAACAAAAAACTGAAACTAAAAATGATATTGAGAAAGATTTTATGAATGAACCAAATGGATACTCTAGAGCTTTAAAGATATGACAGCTAATTTAAGATACCACAAGGGTGCCTGGGTGGCTCACTTAATTAAACCTCCAATTCTTTTTCCTTTTTTTAACACCTTAATTTTATTTTATTTCTTTCATTTTGGCTCAGGTCATGATGTCAGGGTTATGAAATAGAGCCCAGAGTTGGGCTCTGTGCTGAGCCTGGAGCCTGCTTAAGATTCTTTCTCTTCTTTTTCTATCCCTCCCTGCACTCCCGCTCACTCGCTCTCTCTTGCTTGCTAATATATATATATATATATATATATATATATATATATATATATATTATACAAAGCAAAATAAAAGCACATTGTGGAAATAAATATAAAGATTTTGAAATGAAAACAAGTTCAAAATAAAATAGAGAAGACCTACACAGCTAAAAGAAAGTTCATTCAGAAAATCTACTATTAAAGAAGTCAGTGTGACACAATGTTAAGATATCAAAAGATTTGAGCATATACTTTACAGAAAGGGTAACCCAAGTGGCCACTCATATATAAAAACTGTTTATCTTTATTATGAATCTGGAATTAAATTAAATTAAACTAAAATTAAATTAAAACCTAGAATGGCATACTATTACACACTTACCGTATTGGGCAACAGTAAAAATGTCTTGCAAGAATGTGAACGAATGACAGTGCCCATAATAAAAACATTTGAGGTAATTTGGACAATATTTAGAAAAATTAACCATAAAAATAAAAAAATTGTTCTATTCCTAGAAATACAACATGGAACTAAATGAATATTTTCACCAGGATATGCAAACAGATGATTATAGTTATTTCATTCATAACGGCAGATCAGTAGTGGTATATTTGCACAATGTTACATTAAATAAGAGAGAATATTAACAAACTGGGAGGAGGGGCTAGGTTGTTATCATAAAGAGATCTTCTATGGTGCTGATTATGTTCTATTTCTCAAAATCTTTAAGTTAAAAAAGTTTTCCAGTTTATATCTAGATAGAGAGATAGATAGATAGATGATAGATAGACAGATATCCCAGAAGCTGCAATGCTAGGCTAAGACCAGGCTTTAAAGGGCTTTTCTATACTCTCCTAAATACTTTAAACCATTCATTATATCATAGGTCAGTATTCAAATCTCCATTTGTTTCCTCAGTTTCCTAATATTTCTCTTAAGGTGACCTGATCTAGACTTTTGATCACCTTTGTCTAAATATTTCTATTTTAACAAAGTCCTTTTTAACACTCAGAGGCTAAAACTTAGAAAAATACTCTGTTATCTCACTAGAGTGGAAAATATATAGTTACCCATTAACTAATGATATCCATGTCTACATTAGATCCATGGCATTTTTAATTCTTGGGAGCTTTTGGTTAAATGAATTTCTTAAGCTTCCTTTAAATGAAGCTTTAAGCCATCACCACATGAATAAAATTGAAGAACTAAATGAAAACAAGCCAAGTATTTACAGAGTAATAGAATGTGCAGTGGAAAGAGTACAATTCTGAAATCATAAAGCCTAAATTAGTGTGATGCATCTTTACTAGCCATGTAATCATAAACCAGTTATCTAAATTGTGTTAGCCTCCGTTTTTTCACCCATGAAATGGTGATGATAATACTTATTATGCAGAGTTGTTGTGTGGCTGTAATGAAACATGGAACATTAGAGTCTCATATTCCATGCTAAAATGATAGCTATTTTTATACTTATAATAATTCTAATAATAGTAATTAAATCGTTCAAAATGATAATATTCATTTATATTGAGGCATTGTATTGACTCTTCATAGACACATTTACCAAAATAAATTTCATTTTACTTTACCCCCCCTGAGGATATATATTTCCTAATTCAATATGAATCTCATTATGAATAATAATTATCATGATAAATATGCTGATTTTTCTTCGATTTATTTTTAGGGAAGTATCCTTTACTGTTGAACATAAAGAAACTTAAGTAAGTCTGTCTTGTTCAAAATTTGCATGCTGCTTTCTTATGAAACTAGATTATAGAGTTGTATGAAATAAATTCATGCAGTTAAGACATTTATGTTTGGAAAACTGGGTGGTCAGTTTAGTATTTCAAAAGAAGATTTTAAATTTAAACCTTAAAAATGAGCTCTTTCAGCCTTATAGACCATCCTTCATGCTTCATAAGTATTCCTTCATTGTAAACTAAGTAATAGTTTTTGTCACAGTGTATATAACTAAAATGGATTTTATATTCTATTATTTCAGAGTTAGTTGCAGTTTCTACTTCCTTACTTCCTTTTCTGAAAAATAGATTAATTCTATAAAAAGTTTTTTCCAGCTTTATTGAAAAATAATCGACATATTATAATTTGTAAATTTAAGAAATGATTTCTTATAACATTGCAAACTTTTAGCATTGTGTAAATTTTGTACAATTTGATAAATTGGTATACATCTGTATTGCAATATAATCTACATAAAAATGTTAATACATCTACTATCTCATATAGTTGCCACTGTTTTTATGCATGTATCGTAAGGAATTTTAAGATCTACTCTCTTAGAAACTTTTATGTATATAGTACAGTAGAGATAAACTTCAGAGGTCTTGTGGGTTTTGTTCCAGACCACCTCAATAAAGAGATTATCTCAATAAACTAAGTCAAATTATTATTATTTTTTTGGTTTCCCAGTGCATATAAAAAATTATGTTGCCCAGTGCATATAAAAAATAAACACTATACTGTACTGTTCAAAAGCATTATGTCTTTAAAGAAAAACAATGTATATACCTTAAGTAAACTAGTTCTGAGTTTTCTGTGGGTCATAATTACTGATCACAGATCACCATAACAAATACAATAATAATGAAAAAACTTGAAATACTGCAAAAATTATCAACATGTGACAGAGAGACCCAAAATGAACAAATGTTGTTAGAAAAATGGTGGCAGCAGACCTATTTTATACAAGATTGCTATAAACTTTCAACTTGTAAGAATGTGATATATGCAAAGTTTAATAAAGGGAAGCACAATAAAAAAGTATGTATATATTATTAACTATGATCATCATGCTGTACATTAGATCCCCAGAACTTTTTCATATTATAGTTGCAAGTTTGTACCCTTTGACTACCTTACTCCACCTCAGGTTCACCCCTTGTCAACTCAACTCTAAGTTTCTATTAGTTTGCCTTTTCTTCAGATTCTGTATGTAAGGGATATCATAATACATAAATTAAAAAAATATATAAAATCTTTGAAATATTTCACTTAGTATAATACCTTCAAGATCCATCCATGCTGTTGTAAATGGCAGTATTTCTTAATTTTTCATGGTTAAATCGTATTCCATAGTATATATTTACCATACTTATTTTATTCATTCATCCATTAATGGATACTGAAGTTATTTCCATCTCTTGCTTAGAGTTAATAATTTTATAATGAACATAAGAGTGCAGATATGTCTTCGAATAGTGACTTCTTTTCCTTTAGATATATACCTAGAAGTGGGATTACTGAATCATATGGTAATTTTACTTTTAATAATATGAATCATCTCCATAATGTTTTCCATACAAATTTCTATCCCTATCACAGTGCATAAGTTCCCCATTTTCCCCAATATTTACCAAAATTTCTTAGTTTTAATTTTTTGGTAGTATATATTCTAATAGGTAGTAATATCTTGCTGTGTTTTCCAGAGGTAAACAACAACAACAACAACAACAACATAATGACTTTGCCCTGAGTTTTTACGTTGAGCACTTTTTAATGCTCCTGTTGGTCATTTATATAACTTTTTTGAAAAAAAGTCTATTGAGATCCTTTTGCTATTTTTAAAATTATATATTTTTTTCTATTTGTACCTGTTGGTTATTAACCTCTTTTCAGATATAAGATTTGTAATTATTTTCTTCCATTCTGTGGATTGTGTTTTTATTCTCTCTCTCTCTCTCTTTTATTTTTTTTGTCAATGCAGAAACTTTAGTTTGATGTAATACCATTTATTTATGTTTGGTTTTTTTGCTTGTGTTTTTGGTCTGGTTTCCAAAAAATTATTGGCAAGACCAATGTCAAGGAGAATTTTTCCTATGTTTTCCTTTAGGAAATTTAGTTTCATGCATCACATTTAAGTCTTTAATCTATTTTAAGTTAAGATTTATGAGTGATATAAGGCTCCAGTTTCATACTGTTTTATGTGACTATTCAGTTTTAACTATCATTTATTGAACAGAATATCTTTACCCATTACATATGTTGGCCCCTGTCAAATATTAGGTGACTGTATGAAAGGATTTATTTCTGGACTCTCAATTCTGTTCTACTTGTTTATTGGTCTGTTTTTATGCCAGTATACTTTATTGTTTTGAGCATGAGGGCTTTGTAGTATAATTTCAAATCAAGAAGTGTAATTTCTCTTCTTCATTCTTTCTCAGAACTGCTTTGATTATTTGTTGTCTTTTATGGTCTCATATAAATTTTAGGATTCTTTACTTACTTCTGTCAAAAAATAATATTGGATTTTTAAAAAAGATTTTTTATTTATTTATTTGACAGAGAGAGATGACAAGCAGGCAGAGAGGCAGGCAGAGAGAGAGGAGGAAGCAGGATCCCTTCTGAGCAGAGAGCCTGATGCAGGGCTTGATCCAAGGACCCTGGGATCATGACCTTAGCCGAAGGCAGCGGCTTAACCCACTGAGCCACCGAGGCGCCCCTAACATTGGATTTTTGATAGGAATTGAATTTACAGATGGTTTCCGGTAGTATGGACATTTTAACAATGTTAATTCTTACCATTCATAAATATGGGCTATCTTTCCATTTGTGTCTCCTTCAATTTCTTTTCTTTATCAATGTCATAGTTTATGGGGTACAGATCTTTCATCTTCTTAGTTAAAACTTTTCCTAAGTATTTTATTATTTATTATTTATTATTTATTATTATTTTTAATTTATTATTTTATTTTATTATTTTATTATTTTTGATGCTATTGTGAATTAGATTGTTTTTTATCATTAGAGTGTAAGCCTGTCTTGTGCTTACATTGGCAGCACATATACTAAAATTGGAATGATGCAGAGAAGATTAGCGTGATCACTGAACAAAGATGACATGAAAAACTGGGAAGCATTCCGCCATAAAAACAAAACAAAACAAAACAAAATTCTTGTCTTTTATATATTGATCTTGTATTTGGCAGCTTTACTAAATTTCTTTATTCAAATTTTTTTGTGACGTTTTTAGAATTTTTTTACATTTAAGTTCATGTTATCCAAAAAAGGAAAATTTTATTTCTCCTTTTTTTTTGGAGTCTTTTATTTCTTTGTGCTCCTTGTTTCTCTAGCTAGGACATCCAGTACTATGTCAAATGAGAGTAGTGAAAGTGGACACACTTGTCTTGTTTCTGATCTTTAAGGGGAAAACTTTCAAACTTTTTTGATTGAATATGAGATTAGCTCTGGGCTTGCAATATGTGTTTTTTAATGGATTTTTAAAAATTTTTTATAAACATATAATGTGTTTTTATCCCTAGGAGTACAGGTCTGTGAATCACCAGGTTTACACATTTTACAGCACTCACCATAGCACATACCCTCCCCAATGTCCATACCCCCACCATCCTCTCCCAACACACCTCCCCCCAGCAACCCTCAGTCTGTTTTGTGAGATTCAGTGTTTTATGGTTTGTGTCCCTCCCAATCCCATCTTCTTTTATTTTTCTTTTCGTACCCCCCAAACTGCCTATGTTGCATCTCCACTTCATCTCCACTTCAACTATCATATGATAGTTGTCTTTCTCAGATTGGTTTATTTCGCCAAGCATAATACCCTCTAGTTCCATCCACGTCATCACAAAATCAGGCTTTCATCACATTTGATGGCTGCATAGTATTCCATTGTACATATATACCACATCTTATTTATTGATTCATCTGTTGAAGGACGTTTAGGTTCTTTCCATAGTTTAACTATTGTGGACATTGCTGCTATAAACATTTGGGTGCATGTGCCCCTTCAGAATGCCACGTTTGTATCTTTAGGGTATATACCCAGTAATACAATCACTGGGTCATAGGGTAGTTCTATTTTCAGCTTTTTGAGGAACCTCCACGCTGTTTTCCAGAGTGGTTGCACCAGCTTGCATTCCCACGTACAGTGTAGGAGGGTTCCCCTTTCTCCACATCCTCGCCAGCATCTGCCATTGACTGACTTGTTCATTTTAGTCATTCTGAAAGGTGTGAGGTGGTATCTCATTCTGGTTTTGATTTGTATTTCCCTGATGCCGAGTGACGTGGAGCATTTTTTCATGGGTGTGTTGGACATTTGGATGTATTCTTTGCAGAAATGTCTGTTCATGTCTTCTGTCCATTTCTTCATTGGATTATTTGTTCTGAGGGTGTTGAGTTTGATAAGCTCTTTATAGATTTGGGATACTGGCCCTTTATCTGGTATGTCATTTGTAAATATCTTCTCCCATTCTGACAGTTATCTTTTGGCTTTGTTAACTGTTTCCTTTGCTGTGCAAAAGCTTTTTGATCTGATGAAATCCCAATAGTTCATTTTTGCCCTTGCTACTCTTGCCTTTGGCGATGTTCCTAGGAAGAAGTTGCTGCTGCTGAGGTCAAAGAGGTTGCTACCTGTTCTCTCCTCAAGGATTTTGATGGATTCCTTTCTCACATTATGCTTCTTCATCCATTTCCAGTCTATTTTCATGTATGGTGTAAGGAAATGGTCCAATTTCATTTTTCTGCATGTGGCTGTTCCATTTTCCCAACACCTTTTGTTGAAGAGGCTGTCTTTTTTCCATTGGACATTCCTTCCTGTTTTGTTGAAGATTAGTTGACCATAGAGTTGAGGGTGTATTTCTGGGCTCTCTATTCTGTTCCATTGATCTATGTCTGTTTTTGTGACAGTTCCCTACTATCTTGATGATGACAACTTTGTAATAGAGCTTGAAGTCTGGAATTGTGATGCCAACAACTTTGGCTTTCTTTTTCAATATTCCTCTGGCTACTCGAGGTATTTTCTGGTTCCATATAAATTTTAGGATTATTTGTCCCATTTCTTTGAAAAAAAATGGATGGTATTCTGATAGGGATTGCATTAAATGTGTAGATTGCTTTAGGTAGCATAGACATTTTCACAATATTTGTTCTTCCAATACAGGAGCATGGAACATATTTCCATTTCTTTGTGTCTTCTTCAATTTCTTTCATGAGTGCTTTAGAGTTTTCTGAGTATAGATTCTTTGTCTCTTTGGTTAGGTTTATACCTAGGTATCTTAGGGTTTTGAGTGCAACTGTATATGGGATTCACTGCTTAATTTCGATTTCTTCTGTCCTATTGGTATAAAAAAAAATGCAACCAATTTCTGTGCATTGATTTTATATCCTGACACTTTACAGAATTCCTATACAAGTTAGAGCAGATTTGGAGTGGAGTCCTTTTAGTTTTCCACATACAGTATCATATCATCTGCAAACAGTGATAGTTTGACTTCTCTTTTGCCAATTTGGCAAAATTTCGATGCCTTTAATTTCTTTTTGTTGTCTGATTGCTGAGGCTAGGACTTCTAGTACTATGTTGAATAGCAGTGTCATGATAACAGACATCCCTGCTGTGTTCCTGACCTCAGCGGAAAAGTTTTCAGTTTTTCTCCATTGAGAATGGTATTTACAGTGAGTTTTTCATAGATGGCTTTGATAATATTGATAATATGTGTCCTCTATCCCTACACTTTGAAAAGTTTTAATCAGGAAGGGATACTGCACTTTGTCAAATGCTTTTTCAGCATCTATGGAGAGTACCAGATGGCTCTTGTTCTTTCTTTTATTAATGTGTTGTATCACATTGATTGATTTGCAGAAGTTGAACCAAACTTGTAGCCCTGGAATAAATCCCACTTGGTGGTGGTGAATAATCCTTTTAGTGTACTATTGAATCCGATTGGCTAGTATTTTGGTGAGAATTTTCGCATCTGTGTTCATCAAGGATATTGGTCTGTAGTTCTCGTTTTTGATGGGATCCTTGTCTGGTTTTGGGATCAAGGTGATGCTTGCCTCAGAAAAAAAGAGTTTGGAAGTTTTCCTTCCATTTCTATTTTTTGGGAACCGTTTCAGGAGAATAGGAATTAATTCTTCTTTAAAAGTTTGGTAGAATTCTCCTGGGAAGCCATCTGGCCAGGGGCTTTTGTTTGTTTGGAGATTTTTGATGACTGTTTCAATCTCCGTACTGGTTATGGGTCTGTTCAGGTTTTCTATTTCTTTCTGGTTCAGTTGTGGTAGTTTATATGTCTCTAGGAATGTACCCATTTCTTCCAGATTGTTGAATTTGTTGGCGTAGAGTTGCTCATAGTATGTTCTTATAATTGTTTGTATTTCTTTGATGTTGGTTGTGATCTACCTTCTTTCAATCATGATTTTATTTATTTGATTCCTTTCCCTTTTCTTTTTGATAAGTCTGGAAAGGGGTGTATCAATCTTATTAATTCTTTCAAAGAACCACCTCCTAGTTTCATTGATTTGTTCTATTGTTTTTTTTTGTTGTTGTTGGTGGTGGTGGTGGGTTTTTTTTTTTGTTTGTTTTGTTTCTATTTCATTGATTTCTGCCATGATCTTTATTATTCCTCTTTTCCTGCTGGGTTTAGGCTTTCTTTGTTGTTCTTTCTCCAACTCCTTTAGGAGTAGGGTTATGTTGTGTATTTGAGATCTTTCTTGTTTCTTGAGAAAGTCTTGTACAGCTTTATATTTTCCTCTCAGGACGGCCTTTGCTGTATCCCACAGATTTTGAACACTTTTGTTTTCATTATCATTTGGTTCCATGAATTTTTTCAATTCTTCTTTAATTTCCTGGTTGACCAATTCATTTTTTAGAAGGATGCTGTTTAGTCTCCATGTATTTGTGTTCTTTCCAAATTTCTTCTTGTGATTGAGTTCTAGTTTCAGAGCATTGTGGTCTGAGAATATGCAGGGGATGATGCCAATCTTTTGATAGTGGTTGAGATCTGATTCATGACCCAGGATGTGGTCTATTCTGGAGAATGTTCCATGTGCACTAGAGAAGAAAATGTATCTGTTATTTTGGGATGGAATGTGTTGAATATACCTGTGATGTCCATCTTGTCCAGTGTGTCATTTAAGGCCTTTTTCCTTGTTGATCTATTGCTTGGAGGATCTGTCCATTTCAATGAGGGGAGTGTTAAATTCCCCTACTATTATTTTATTATTAGCGATTTGTTTCATTTATTTTGTTATTAATTGGTTTATATAGTTGGCTGCTCCCATGTTAAGGACATAGATATTTAAAATTGTTAGGTGTTCATGTTGGACAGACCCTTTGAGTATGATATAGTGTCCTTCCTCATCTCTTATTATAGTCTTTGGCTTAAAATCTAATTGATCTGATATAAGGATTGCCACCTCAGCTTTCTTCTGATGTCCATTAGCATGGTACATTGTTTTCCACCCCCACTCTTTCAATCTGGGGGTGTCTTCGGGTCTATGATGTGTTTCTTGGGCAGCATATTGACGGGTTTTGCTTTTTATCCATTCTGATACCCTGTGTCTTTTGATTGGTGCATTTAGGCCATTTACATTCAGGGTAACTATTGAGAGATATGAATTTAGTGGCATTGTATTGCCTATATATAATGTCACTGTTACTGTATATTGTTTCTGTTCCTTTCTGATCTACTACTTTTAGGCTCTCTTTTTGCTTAGAGGACTCCTTTCAATATTTCCTGGAGAGTTGGTTTGGCGTTTGCAAATTCTTTCAGCTTTTGTTTGTCCTGGTAGCTTTTTAATCTCTCCTTCTATCTTCAATGATAGCCTAGCTGGATATAGTATTCTTGGCTGCATGTTTTTCTCACTTAACACTCTGAATATATCATGCCAGTTCTTTCTGGCCTGCCAAGTCTCTGTGGATAAGTCTGCTGCCAATCAAATGTTTTTACTATTGTACAATACAGACTTCTTCTCCCAGGCTGCTTTCAGGATTTTCTCTTTGTCGTTAACAGTTGTAAATTTTACTATCAGGTTACGGGTTGTGGACCTATTTTTATTGATTTTGAGGGTCATTCTTTGCATCTCCTGGATTTTGATGTTTGTTCCCTTTGCCATATTAGGGAAAATCTCTACAAAAATTCTCTCCAATATACCTTCTGCCCCTCTCTCTTTCTTTTCTTCTGGCATCCCAATTATTCTAACGTTCTGTCATCTTATGGTCTCACTTATCTCTCAAATTCTCTCCTCATGGTCCAGTATTTGTTTGTCTCTCTTTTGCTCAGCTTTTTATTCTCCATCATTTGGTCTTCTGTATCACTAATTCTTTTGCCTCATTTATCCTAGCAGTAAGAACTTCCATTTTTTATTGCACCTCATTAATAGCTCTTTTGATTTCAACTTGGTTAGATTTTAGTTCTTTTATTTCTCTAGAAAGGGCTTTTATCTCTCTGGAGAGGGTTTCTCTAATATCTTCCATGCCTTTTTCGAGCCCAACTAGAACCCTGAGAGTTGCCATTCTGAACTCTAGTTCTGTCATATTATCAATGTCTGTTTTGATTAGGTCCCTAGCCTTTGGTACTGCCTCTTGTTCTTTTTCTTGTAATGAGTTTTTCCACCTTGTCATTTTGAGAATATAAGAATAAGTAAAGGAGCAAATAAAATGCTAAAAGGGTGGTAAAGACCCCAGTAAAATGTGCTTTAACCAAATCAGAAGAGACCCCAAGTTGTGGGAGAACGAAAGGGGATAAAAAAGAAGTTCTATGGGGAAAAAAAGGTTTAAAAAAAAAGAAAACAAGGAAAAAATATTACAAAAGAAAAAAATTATATATATACTAGACTTGTGACTAGTACAGGGTCACTCACTTAATTTTGGGAGTATTTTGGTCTCTTAGAAGAAACTACCTCCCAGGATTTTAAGGGATGTAAAACACATGACAATGACTGGATGGAATAACCTGATAAAAATGAGTTAAAAAATTTAATTTCTAAAAAAATAAGTTTTTAGTGCAAGTTGGTTGGGACAATAAAGAAAAACAAACTGGAGTGAATTTGCTGAGGCTGGACACTAGAACAATCTCGGAGCTAGATTTAGGGTATATTTTGGTCTATTAGGAGAAGTTATACCCCCAAATTATTTAGAAGAAAAAACCCTATGTGTAAAAAAATATATAGTTAGATATAATGTAGGATAAAATATGACTATAATAATGAAGGTTCAAAATAGATTATTATTTTTGTAAGGTATTTTAAAAATAAGCTCGTTAAAAAATCATTGAAAGACGAATGGGTAAAAGTTTAAAAAAAGTAGCAGAAGAAAAAAGAAAAAATATATAACTTCAAGACTAAAGAATCATTGGGAGAAAGCCATGAATTCCTTGTTTTGCTTTCTCCTCCTCTGGAATTCCACTGTTCTCTTTAGTAAGTGAAGTTGAACTTGGCTGGGTTACTTGTTGGTCATCTGGGGAAGGGGCCTTTTGTATTGATTCTCAAGTGTCTTTGCCCGAGATGGATTTATCCTGCCCTTACCTAGGGTAGGGCTAAGTAATCCATGAGCTTTTGTTCCCTGACGGCTTTCCGTAGAGTTCTGGATGATGAAATAATAATGGCGGTCTCACAATCCAGCCCAGAGGAGTGGAGAGCTCAGGGCCCCGCTCCTCAGTGCACCCTCAGAGAAAAGTTCTTAATCACTCCCATCTTCCCGTCCTCTGGCCATGCTTGGAGAAAAGGACTCTGTCATTAGCACTTGGAGAAAAGTCTTTGGTCATTCTCATCTCCCTGGCCTCTGGCCGTGCTTGGAGAAAAGAGCTCAATTACTCCTGTCTCCCTGGCCCTTGGCCATGCTCCAAGCTCACCCTGCCTATGCCTGGTTCAAAGTAACCCTGGGTTGAGAGCTCACTCCTCAGCTCTGTCTCTGTAGCCAGCTTCCCCACTCTAATACCTGTGAGTTCTGTGACACTCAGATACCCCTGGTCCTTCTGTGACCCTGAGGGACCTGGGGCTATGCTGACCCCACTTGGGCTTCACTCTGATTTAGCCTCTGGGGTGATATCCCTCAGTGGATCAAACTTAAAAAGTCCTGATTTTGTGCTCTGTTGCTCCACAGCTTGCCGGGAGCTGGCCCCTCCCCCCGCGGTCTACCTTCCCGTTCTTTGGGTTCACTTTTCCGCCGGTTCTACCTTTCAGAAAGTGATCAATTTTCTGTTTCTAGAATTGTTGCTCTCCTTCTCTTTGATCTCCCATTGGACTTGTAGGTGTTTGTAATGGTTAGATAAGCTATCTAGCTGATCTCCTGCTACCTGATGTCGTCTCAGCCTGCTACTTCTCCACCATCTTGAATCCTTCCACAGAATATGTGGTTTTCATTGTGTTGATGTGTATTCTTTCTGTACCCAGTTTGGTGAGTATTTTTATTATGAAAGGGTGTTGAATTTTGCCAAATGCCTTTTCTGCATATATTGAATTGATCATATGAGATTTTATTGATGAATCTATTAATATAATGCATCACATTTACTGATATGTGCTGGTGAATTCAGTTTTGTAGCATTTTGTAGAGAATTTTTACATTTTTTATTTATCAGGGATATGATCCAGTAGTTCTTTTTGTTGCTGATTTGAAATGTGCCTCTGAGTATTTCAACCACTTCAACTTTTTGGGAAGCGTTTTAAAAGTGTTTGTATTATTTCTTCTTAAAATGTTTGGTAGAATTCACTGTGGACATCATCTGATTCTGGACTTTTATTTGTTAGAAAGTTTTTATTATGGATTCAATCTCCTTACCCCTTATTGGTCTGTTCACATTTTTTATGTCCTTATGATTCAGTCTTAATAGGTTGTATGTGCCTAGGAATTTGTCCATTTCCTCTAGGCTTTTGATTTGCTGGCATTTAATTGTCTGTTATCTTTTATATTTCTGTGGTATCTGCTATAATGTCTCCTTTTACATTTCTAATTTTATTGAGTCTTCTCTCTTTTTTCTGAGTTAGTCTAGCTGTAATTTTTTATTTATCATTACCAAGCTAATTTTATTTACCATTTAAAAAAAACTTTCTATTTTTTTAATTCTATATTTCATTTATTTCTGCCCTAATTTTTATTTTTTTCCTTCCTTTTGCTACTTTTAAGTTTACTTTGTTCTTTCTGTACTTTTTTTGAGCTGTTATATTGTTCTTTATTTGAAATCTTTTTTAATATACATTTATAGCTATAAAATTTCCTTTTATAACTGCTTTGCTGCTACTCATAATTTTTTCTATATATTTTTTTATTTTCCTCAAGATGTATTTTTATTCCCACTTTGTCTTCTTTTTTTGATTTTTTGTTTGCTTAAAAATGTGTATGTCTGTGTATTTTTCAATTTTCCAAATTTCCTTCTGTATTGATTTCTAGTTTCATATTATTTTGGCTGGAAATATACTCGATATGCTTTCAATATTATTGATTTTGGGGGGACTCTTGTTTTGTGGATTAAAATGTGATCTATCCTAGACAATTTTCCACGTGTGTTTGAGAAGAATATTTATTATGATACTATTGGATGGAATATCCTGTAAATATGTTAGGTCCCTTTGACATAGTTCTTGTTTGTTTGTTTTGTTTTGTTTGTTTGTTTGTTTGTTTGAGAGAGAGCAGGGCAACGAGAATGAGCAAGGGGTAAGGGCAGAGTCAGAGGGAGAAGCTCCCCTCCTGAGCAGGGAGCCCAATGTGGGACTCTATCTCAGGACCCTGGGATCACGACCTGAGCCAAAGACAAAGGCTTAACTGACTGAGCCACCCAGTTGTCCATGCATAGTGTTTAAATTCACTATTTTCTTATTGATTTTCTGTCTGGTTGATCTATCCATATGTAAGAGTGGGGGATTATTGTCCCCAGATACTATTGTATTGCTATTTATTTCTCCTTTTTGTTTTGTTAGTATTTGTTTTATATATTTATGTGGCTCAATATTAGGTACATGATATTTACAATTACGGTATGGATGAATTGATGACACTTTTCTTATTGTATAATGACCGTGGTGATTTTTAGCTTATATAAACCCTATTTTGTCTGTTATAGTTATTGCTACCCTTGTTTTCTTTTGTTATCATTAGCTTGGAATATCTTTTTCCATCCCTTTACTCTCTGCCCATGTGTGTCCTTAAAGCTATAGTGATTCTTTTATATGCAACATATTGTTGGATCTTGTGTTTTTTGTTTGTTTTTTAAATCTATTCTAGCCTTTCTATGTCTTCCAACTGGATGATTCCATTCACTTACAGTTAAAGTAATTATTGATAGGTAAAGACTTAACTATTGCCTTTCATTCTTTTTATATTTCCTGATTTATTTAAATTTTAGTTAATATATAGTGTAATATTAGTTTCAGGAGTAGAATTTAGTAATTTGCCATTTACATATAACATTCAATGCTCATCACAAGTGACCTCCTAATAATTATTACTGACTTAGCCATTCCCCTGCCCATCTCCCCTCCAGAAACAATCAGTTTGTTACTTATAGTTAAGTGTATTATAGCTTGCCTTCCCCTCCCTTTTATTTAAATTCTTTTCTTTCCCCAGTATTTATGTGTTTTGTTTCTCTGTTAATTGTTTGCTCTTTTGTAGATGCTCTGCTCTTTATTTCCTGTATTGTTCTCTTTGTAATCTGATGACTTTTTGTGGCAGTATGTTTTAACTTCTTTATCAAAATCTTTTGTGTATCTACTACATATTTTTTTATATTTACCATTAAGGTTAAATATGTTAGTTATAACATTCCATTTTATGTTGAAAACAACTGAACTTCAATAGTGTACAGAAAATTTATACTTCTAAAACAAGAGGTTAGTGATGTTTTTACATTTAGATCATTTTTATATTGTACTTTTAATAAGAAATGATTGCAGTTATAGTTATTTTTAATAAGCTTGTTTTTTAACTTTTAAACTAGACTAGTAAATGATTTATATATCTCCATTACAATATTGGAGAATCTGGTTTTGACTATACATTTACCTTTAGCAATAAATAAGGAGCCATCCATGCATCCATGTTGCCATCTTGATGACATCACCGTCCCCAAATCTTCAGTAAGTGTTACTTTATATTTATCTTTTTTTTAACATTTTGTTTATTTGACAGAGAGAGAGAGCTCAAGTTGGCAGAGTGTCAGGCAGAGGAAGATCTAGAGGCAGGCTTATTACCCAGCAGTGAGCCCGATGCAGGTCTTAATCCCAGGACCCTGGGATCACGACCTGAGCCAAAGGCAGCTGCTTAACGGATTGAGTCACCCAGGGACCCCTAAATTTTACTTTAGTTAATATATGACCATTTTTTATTTCTACTAATAGACACATCAATTTTATTGCTTTTAATATTAAGGTCTTCTCCTTAACATCTTTATCATCTATTCATCTATTTCTTCTTCATTTTAAAAGTGTTGTTTACATTTGTGGTGGTAAGTATGTAATTCATGTATGTGGTGGTATGTAAGTAATTCAAATATGAATTTTAAACTCTAGATCATATGCTCCATTGTGGCAGATATTTGTCTTATTCATCCCACCCACAAAAAATTAGTACTCGATAGGTCTTTGTTGATTGACTGAATGAATTAAGTGTTCTGACACTAGCATAGTTGACCAAACCAGAGATCAAGGAGAAAATAGAATGATTGTCAAATGGGTGAACCTGAGATAAAAAGACATTTTAGCTTCGTTAGTTTGATATACACTCCGGATAACATTCCAACTCTGCATGGATTTTTGGAAAGCAAACAACTCCTCTCCTAAATAATAAATGTATTAATTGCCTTCCTTATGAGTCCTGACAGCAGTCAGCTTTGTGGGTTTCTGATTCCATTCCAAGAGGTTGAATGTCTGTTTGATTTATGTCATAGGCAACAGTGTCATGAGGAAAGACTTGTAGGATAAAATTTCTTAAAGATGGGAACACAGATGGCTGCCTATGGACTGTGAGGTGGGTGTTAATGAAAATGCATTGAGCAGTAAGGGAAGGGCAGCTCACAACCATAGGAAAGGTGCCCTGTGTCTTTGTTTTGTTTTGTTTTGTTTTACAAACAGATACCATTTCCCCTCCCCATGGAAATTTTCAAATTTACTTTTCTCTAACAACCACAAATACTTGGGACATTATGAACACAATATGGGCATTAAAGGATAAAAATAAACAAAAATTTAAGTAAATGTTAAGTGTTTATCATTATTTCAGCCATGCTTTTCTATGTTTAACTGCTCAAAGAAATTACACAGTCTGGTTTCTAAATATTATACCAGGCTGTTAAACTAATGCAAAGGGTTTTATGGAATTTTCTATAACACCATCTAGATTTTCTACATTGGCTGTCACTCCTAAAATTCTCAGTTTATAAATGTGCATGCATTGAAACAGCATATATTTACATTATAGTAAATATTCACTGGTTATTTACCTGGTTTATTACTGTATTTTGATCCTTTCTAATTGTTCACTTTCTTCCATGTTTCCCCCTTATTTCTACAAATGTCAAACCATCACATGTTATGTAAAGTGAAACAAAGAGGAACAGCTGTTAGTAGAAAGGATTAATAGGTGATTTGATGTTACTCTGTGAGATATTAAGTAATTGGCAAGGTATTTCCATATCATCATTTTAATATATTTCAGTAATACAGCATAGTTGTTATGCTTTAATTAAACCTTCATTAATTCTTTATATATATATATATTTTTTCCTAACTCACAAGTCCGCCCTCATGTCCCATTCAAAACCCACTCAATTTATGGAATAATTGTTTTGTCTTCCCCATACAATCTTCATTTAACTTATTGCTCTGGTGTGCTCCTTTGGCAGCACGTATATTAACTTATTGCTCTGGGTATACAAAAGGATAGGAATAGAATATTTTATAATATGATATTTTGTCCTTTCTGCACTACAGAGTCTGTGTAAGCATTAGATCAGAGACCTAAGGAGGAGGTCCAAATTGAAGAAAAACAAACAGAAAAAAAGAAAATGTTCTCAGCCATTTCTTGCAGTTTTATTTGCAGGAACCACAAAAGCAAAGATATTAAAATGTGGTTTTTTTCTTATTTTTTAAAATTAAGTTTAAATTTTTTATTGGATTATGCTCCCTTAAACTCATCTGATAGCATGAATAGAAACCCAAAGCAATCCACCCAACATTCTTTCATGATGTTGCCTTTAAACATGTTGCCTTTAAAATTTTTACAGAGTAGTCTCATCTGTAGAGTAGATGAGCCTTGACTCAAAAGTGTCATCAAAGACTGTGGTAACACTTGTCTTGCCATCCGCACGCTGTTCCTGCCATGCCAGGCTCTCCTGCTTCACAACTGTTTCCCGACAGCATGGCCAACGGCTCCTTCCCTTCTCCCGGGATGGCGTGCTGTGCCTTCTCCAGACATGCTACTGGGGAGTGCAGTCACAGACGTGTCCCTTTCCTTAAGGCTGTTTCCATGGGCTTAACCACGCTTCTCTCCCAGGCAGAGGGGATGCCCGGGATAAGAGGATTTCGCTCCAAACAGGTTTCTCCCACGATGCTTCAGAGACTATGTTCAGGCAAGCAGCATCAGCATCCCACAAAAGCGAGGCTGATTTCCCAGCGAATGCTGTGCTTTCCCGGAGGGGATGCAGGAACAAAAAGGTATTTGCTCTATGCGGGTTTCTCCGACTGTGCTGTGAATACTAGGTTAAGGCAAGCAGCAACAGCAGCCCGCAGAACCGACTCTGATTTCACAGAGCCTGCCTTGCACACGCAGAGGCTTTGGGCTTGACGCGAAGCGCACTTCGCCGCTGCATTCTCAGGAAGGCTTTGGGCGTTCGCTCTGTTGCATCAGGGAAGAAGAGCTGCGGGAGAGCTGGTGCCTCTTGGGCCTTGCTTTCCTGGGCAGACGTGTCTCTTTCCTTAAGGCTCTTCCCACAGGCGCAGCCAATCATCTCTCTGGGGCCGAGGGAATGCCCGGCAATGAGGATTTCGCTCCATACGGGTTTATTACGCCGTGCTGTGTAGACCAGGTCAGGCAAGGAGCAGCCGCATCCCACAGACCCAATTCTGATATCCCCAAGAATGCTGTGCTTTCCCAGAGGGTATGCTGGGGCAAAGAGGCTTTCGCTCTATGCGGGTTTCTCCCACCTTGCTGCCAATACTAGGCTAAGGCACCCAGCAAGAGCAGCCCACAGAACCGACTCTGATTTCCCAGTGACTGCTATGCTATCGCAGAGGTTTTCAGCTTGGCGAGAATGGCACTTCTCTGCGGCTTCCTCAGCAAGGCTTTGGTCATTCGCTCTGTCGCGTCAGGGATGAAGAGCTGCGGCAGAGCTGGTGCCTCTTGGGCCTTGCTTTTCTGGGCTCCATGTTCGCGTCCTGGGTTCACCCTGCCAAGCCGAAATAAGCAGACACAGCCTCGACCCTGCAGCAGCGTGTGTGGCCTAGGATGGCACTCTGCTCACAATTTCATCTCCCGGCGTAGGCAAGGCCAGCCCTTTTGCTGTGGCGTTCAGGTGGACAGGGACTAGGCCAGTGCCTTTCCAGCCGAGAGGAGATGCGACACCATCACTGCACACCGCCGCGCCCTGGAATGGGGAGTAATGGGTACTGTCCCTCCTTCCCCGGGACACTCGCTGCCTCCGCCAATGCTGCTACATCCTGGAGGAAGACGGCATCTGACTGCCCGTTCCTCCAGGAGCTGTTTCTGTGAGTTCAGGGCTGGGCGCCTGGTGGCAAGCCCACGTCTGCCCTATCGTCAGGTGGCCAAAGAGCTGCTGTCCCCTATGGCCCAGGGGCCCAGGACAGGCATGTCTTCTGCCCAGACTCCTTCAGAGTGGAGCACGCACCCCTGCCCTAATCGTTCCCTCATGTCTCCTTCGCAGCCAGGCTTCCATCTCTCCCCACAGGGAGCGGGTGACACTTGTCATGCCAATGGCCCGCTGTTCCTGACAGGACCGGCTCTCCTGCTTTGTGACCATTTCGCGACAATAAGAACAACGGCTCCTCTTCTCCCGGGAAGCGTGGTGCACCTTCCCCAGTCATGCTCCTGGGGAGCGCAGTGCTTTCCCAGAGGGGATGCCCGGGCATAGAGGCTTTCGCTCTATGAGGTTTTCTCCCACAGTGCTGCGAATACTAGGCTAAGGCAAGCAGCAACAGCAGCCAGCAGAACCGACTCTGATTTCTCAGCAAATGCTGCGCTTTCGCAGAGGCTTTAGGCTTGGAGCCAACAGCACTTCGTCGCTGCTTCCTCAGCAAAGCTTTGGGCGTTCGCTCTGTCGCATCAGAAAAGAAGAGTTGCGGGAGAGCTGGTGTCTCTTCGGCTTTGCTTTCCCAGGCTCCATTTTCACGTCCTGGGTTCAAACTGCCAAGGCGAACTAAGCAGACACAGCCACCACCCTGCAGCAGCGTGCGTGGCCTAGGATGGCACTCTATGCACACTACCATCACCTGGCGTAGGCGAGGCTTGGCATTTTGCACTGGCGCTAAGGCGGACTCGGAGACTAGGCCAGTGCCTTTTCCACAGGAGAGGAGAGGAGACAGAATCCCTGCACACCGCCCGTGCACGGGGATGGGGAGCTGTGGGGGACTGTCCCCACTCCTTCCCCGGACATCCCTTGCATCTGGGAACGCTTTCACATCTTGGAGGAAGACGTCATCGGACTGCCCATTCTTTCAGGGAGCTACTTCTGTGAGTTCAAGGTAGGCGCCTGGTGGCAAGCACATGTCTGCACCTGGGACACGTGGACAAGGAGCTGCTTTCCCCTTGGGCACAGGGGCCCAGGACAGACATGCCTTCTGCCCAGACTCCTTATCAGAGTGGAGCAAGCGTCCCTGCCCTAGTCGTCCACTCGTGTCTCCTTCTCAGCCATGTTTCCGTCTCTCCGCACAGAGAGCGGGTGACACTTGTCTTACCACCGACCCGCTGTTCCAGACAGGGCCGGCTCTCCGTTTCCGACAACAAGGCCAACGACTCCTTCTCTTCCCAGGGCAGCGTGCTGCACCTTCCCCAGACATGCTGCTGGGGAGCGCAGTGACAGACGTGTCCCTTTCCTTAAGGCTCTTCCCACAGGTGCAACCAAGCATCTCTCTCAGGCAGAGGGGATGCCCGGGCAAAGACGATTTCGCTCCATGCTGGTTTGTTACACCGAGCTGTGGAGACACGCTCAGGCAAGCAGCAGCCGCATCCCACAGACCCCACTCTGATTTCCCAAAGAATCCTGTGCTTTCCCAGAGGGGATGCCCGTGCAAAGAGGCTTTTGTTGTATGCGGGTTTCTCCCAAGGTGCTGCAAACACTAAGCTAAGGCAACCAGCAAGAGCAGCCCAGAGAAACGACTCTGATTTTCCAGCGACGGCTATGCTTTCGCAGAGGTGTTTCAGCTTGCTGCGAACCGCACTTCGCTGCTGCTTCCTCAGCAAGGCTTTGGGTGTTCGCTCTGTCGCGTCAGCGATTTAGAGCTGCGGGAGAGCTGGTGCCTCTTGGGCCTTGCTTCCCGGGCTCCATATTCGCGACCTGGGTTCACCATGCCAAGCCGAAATAAGCAGATACAGTCACAACCCTGCAGTAGCATGCGTGGCCTAGGATGGCACTCTATGCACACTACCATCTCCCGGTGTAGGCAACGCTAGGCCTTTTGCTCTGGCGCTCAGGCGGACTCGGGGACTAGGTCAGTGCCTTCCCCACAGGAGAGGAGATGCGACAGGATCTGTGCACACCGCCCGTGCACTGGGATGGGGAGCAGTGAGGGACTTTGCCCACTCCTTCCCCGGACACCCCGTGCATACGCGGACGTTTTCACATCTTGGAGGAAGACGGCATCTGACTGCCCGTTCTTTCAGGGAGATACTTCTGCGTGTTCAGGGTAGGCGCCTGTTGGCAAGCACGTGTCTGCACCTGGAACAGGTGGCCAAGGAGCTGCTTTCCACTTGGGAACAGGGTCCCAGGACAGGCATGCCTTCTGCTTAGATTCCTTCCTCAGAGTGGAGCAAGCGCCCCTGACCTAGTCGTCCCCTCGTGTCTCCTTCTCACCAGGTTTCCGTCTCTCGGCACAGAGAGAGGGTGACACTTATCTTACCACCGACCCGCTGTTGCTGACAGGGCTGGCTCTCCTGCTTGCGACCATTTCCGACAACAAGGCGACTCCTTCTCTTCCCCGGGGCATCGTGCTGCACCTTCCCCAGACATGCTCCTAGGGAGCACAGTGACAGACGTGTCCCTTTCCTTAAGGCTCTTCCCACAGGCACAACCAAGCATCTCTCTCAGGCCGAGGGAATGCCCGGCCAATGAGGATTTCGCTCCATATGGGTTTATTACGCCGTGCTGTGTAGACCAGGTCAGGCAAGGAGCAGCCGCATCCCACAGACCCAATTCTGATTTCCCCAAGAATGCTGTGCTTTCCCAGAGGGTATGCTGGGGCAAAGAGGCTTTCGCTCTATGCGGGTTTCTCCCACCTTGCTGCCAATACTAGGCTAAGGCACCCAGCAAGAGCAGCCCACAGAACCGACTCTGATTTCCCAGTGACTGCTATGCTATCGCAGAGGTTTTCAGCTTGGCGAGAATGGCACTTCTCTGCGGCTTCCTCAGCAAGGCTTTGGTCATTCGCTCTGTCGCGTCAGGGATGAAGAGCTGCGGCAGAGCTGGTGCCTCTTGGGCCTTGCTTTTCTGGGCTCCATGTTCGCGTCCTGGGTTCACCCTGCCAAGCCGAAATAAGCAGACACAGCCTCGACCCTGCAGCAGCGTGTGTGGCCTAGGATGGCACTCTGCTCACAATTTCATCTCCCGGCGTAGGCAAGGCCAGCCCTTTTGCTGTGGCGTTCAGGTGGACAGGGACTAGGCCAGTGCCTTTCCAGCCGAGAGGAGATGCGACACCATCACTGCACACCGCCGCGCCCTGGAATGGGGAGTAATGGGTACTGTCCCTCCTTCCCCGGGACACTCGCTGCCTCCGCCAATGCTGCTACATCCTGGAGGAAGACAGCATCTGACTGCCCGTTCCTCCAGGAGCTGTTTCTGTGAGTTCAGGGCTGGGCGCCTGGTGGCAAGCCCACGTCTGCCCTATCGTCAGGTGGCCAAAGAGCTGCTGTCCCCTATGGCCCAGGGGCCCAGGACAGGCATGTCTTCTGCCCAGACTCCTTCATAGTGGAGCACGCACCCCTGCCCTAATCGTTCCCTCATGTCTCCTTCGCAGCCAGGCTTCCATCTCTCCCCACAGGGAGCGGGTGACACTTGTCATGCCAATGGCCCGCTGTTCCTGACAGGACCGGCTCTCCTGCTTTGTGACCATTTCACGACAATAAGAACAACGGCTCCTCTTCTCCCGGGAAGCGTGGTGCACCTTCCCCAGTCATGCTCCTGGGGAGCGCAGTGCTTTCCCAGAGGGGATGCCCGGGCATAGAGGCTTTCGCTCTATGAGGTTTTCTCCCACCGTGCTGCGAATACTAGGCTAAGGCAAGCAGCAACAGCAGCCAGCAGAACCGACTCTGATTTCTTAGCAAATGCTGCGCTTTCGCAGAGGCTTTAGGCTTGGAGCCAACAGCACTTCCCCGCCGCTTCCTCAGCAAGGCTTTGGATTTTTCCTCTGTCGCATCAGGGAAGAAGTGCTGCGGGAGAGCTTATTCCTCTTTGGCTTTCCTTTCCAGGGCTCCTTTTTTGCGTCGTCGGTTCAAACTGCCACGCCAAACTAAGCAGACAGAGTCACAACCCTGCAGCAGTGTGCGTGGCCTAGCATCCCACTCTATGCCCACTACCATCTCCTGGCGTAGGCGAGGCTTGACAATTTAGTCTGGTGCTCAGGCGGTCTCGGGGACTAGTCCAGTGCCTTCCTCACAGGAGAGGAGAGGCGACAGGATCCCTACACACCGCCGTGCCCTGAGATGGGGAGCAGTGGTGGACTGTCCTCACTCCTCCGGACAACCCGTGCCTCCACGAACGCTTCCACGTCATGGAGGAGAAAGGCTTCTGATGGTCCGTTCTTTCAGGGAGCTACCTCTGCTAGTTCAGCGTAGGCGCCTGGTGGCAAGCACATGTCTGCACCAGGGACAGGTGGCAAGCAGCTGCTGTCCCCTTAGGCCCAGGGGCCCAGGACAGGCCTGCCTTCTGCTGAGACTCCTTCTTCAGAGAGGAGCACGCGCTCCTTCCCTAGTCGTCCTCTCGTGTCTCCTTAGCATCCAGGCTCTCATCTCTCCGCACAGGTAGTGGGTGAAACTTGTCTTGCCACCGACACGCTGTTCCTCACAGGTCCGGCTCTCCTGCTTCTCGACCGTTTCTGGACAATATCACCAACGGCTCCTTCTCTTGTCCCGGGGCGGCCTTCTGCACCTTTCCCAGACATGCTCCTGGGGAGCGCAGTGAGAGACGTGTCCCTTTCCTTAAGGTTCTTTCTAAGGCGCAACCATGCTTCTCTCTCAGGCAGCGGGGATGCCGGGGCAAAGAGGATTTTGCTCCATGCGGGTTTATTACACTGTGCTGTCGAGACCAGCTCAGGCAAGCAGTAGCAGCATCCCACAGACCCGACTCTGATTTCCCAAAGAATACTGTGCTTTCCCAGAGGGGATGCCCTGGCAAAGAGGCTTTCGCTCTATGCGGGTTTCTCCCACCGTGCTGCGAAAAGCACAGCATTCTCCACAGCACGTTGTAATAAACCCTCATGGAGCGAAATCCTCTTTGCTCAGGCATCCCTTCTGCCTGAAAGAGAAGCTTGGTTGCACCTGAGGAAACAGCCTTAAGGAAAGGGACACATCTGTCACTGCACTCTCCAGGAGCTTGTTTTGGGAATGTGCAGCACGACGCCTTGGGAGAAGAGAAGGAGCCGTTGGCCTTATTGTGGGGAAAAGGTCGTGAAGCAGGAGAGATGGCACTGTCAGGATCAGCAGGCGGGTGGCAAGACAGGTATCACCCGCTCCCTGTATGGATTGAAGGAATCCTGGCTGCTAAGAAGACACGAGTGAACGACTAGAGCAGATGTGTGTGCTCCACTCTGAGGAAGGAGTCTGGCAGAAGGCAGGCCTGTCCTGTGTCTCTGGGCCAAGTTGGCCACCTGTCCATAAGGCAGAAGTGGGCTTGCAACCAGGCGCCCGGTCCTGATCTCGCAGAAAACAGCTCCTGGAAGAACGGAGAGTGAGAAGCCGTCTTCCTTCAGGATGTGGCAGCGTTGGCGGAGGCAGCAGGTGTCCCGGGGAAGGAGGACAGTTACCCATTTCTCACCATCCCAGGACGCGGGCGGTGTACATCGATCCTGTCGCATCTCTTCTCGGCTCGGGAAGGAACTGGCCTAGCCTCCTGTCCACATGAACGCCAGAGCAAAAGGGCAAACTTTGCCTACACCAGGAGATGGCATTGTGAGCAGTGTGCCATCCTAGGCCTCACACGCTGCTGCAGGGTCGAGGCTGTGTCTGCTTATTTCGGCTTGGCAGGTTGAACCCAGGACGCTAACATGGAGCCCGGGAAAGCAAGGCTTAAGAGGCACCAGCTCTCCTGCAGCTCTTCTTCCCTGACGCGACTGAATTCTTGCTGAGGAAGCAGCGGCGAAGTGCTTTTCACTCCAAGCCCAAAGCCTCTGCGAAAGCACAGCATTTGCTGAGAAATCAGAGTCGGTTGTGCGGGCTGCTGCTGCTACTTGCCTGAGCCCAGTCTCACGGTGGGAGAAACCTGCATACAGCCAAATCCTCTTTGCCTGGGCATCTCCTCGGGGAAAGAACAGCATTCGTTGGGAAATCAAGTCATGTTTGTGGGATGCTGCTGAGGCTTACCTGAGCTAGTCTCCGCAGCACGTTGGATGAAAACCACATGGAGCGAAATTCTCCTTTTCCTAGCATTCCCCATGTGCCTGAGAGAGAAGAGTGGTTGCACATCTGCAAAGGACCTTAAGGAAAGGGACACGTCTGTCACTGAGCTCCCCAGGAACAATTCTGGGGAAGGCGCAGCACGCCGCCCCGGGAGAAGAGAAGGTGCCGTTGGACTTGTTGTCGGGAAACAGTCGCGAAGCAGGAGAGTTTGCCCTGGTAAGAAAAGCGGGCCGGTGGCAAGACAAGTGTCACCCGCTCTCTGTGCGGAGAGACCGAAACCTGGCTGCTAAAGAGAAACGAGGGGACGACTAGGTCAGGGGCGCTTGCTCCACTGTGAGGAAGGAGTCTGGGCAGAAGGCATGACTGTCCTGGTCCCCTGGGCCCAAGGGGAAAGCAGCGCCTTGCCACCTGTGTTTGGTGCAGACATGTGCTTGCCAACAGGCGCCTACGCTGAACTTGCAGAAAGAACTCCCTGAAAGAACGTCTTCCTCCAAGATGTGAAAGCGTTCGCGGATGTACAGGGTGTCCGGGGAAGGTGTGGGGACAGTCCCTCACTGCTCTCCATCCCAGTGCACAGGCGGTGTGCAGAGATCCTGTCGCCTCTCCTCTCCTGTGAGGAAGTCACTAGTGTAGTCTCCGAGTCTGCCTGAGCACCAGAGCAAAAGGCCTAGTGTTGCCTACACCAGGAGAGGGTAGTGTGCATAGAGTGCCATCCTAGGCCACACATGCTACTGCAGGGTTATGTCTGTATCTGCTTATTTCGGCTTGGCACGGTGAACCCAGGACGCGAACATGGAGACCAGGATGCAAGGCCCAAGGGACACCAGCTCTCCCGCAGCTCTTAATCCCTGACACAACAGAGCAAACACCCAAAGCCTTGCTGAGGAAGCAGCAGCGAAGTGCGGTGCGCAGCAAGCTGAAAACCTCTGCGATAGCATAGCACTCGCTGGAAAATGAGAGTCGTTTATTTGGGCTGTTCTTCCTTGTTGCCTTAGCCTAGTATTCACAGCACGTTTGGAGAAAACCACATAGAACAAAAGCCTCTTTGCCCGGGCATCCCCTCTGGGAAAGGACAGCATTCTTTTGGAAATCAGAGTCGGGTCTGTGGGATGGGGCTGCTGCTTGCCTTATCTTGTCTCCACAGCTCGGTGTAATACACCCGCATGGAGCAAAATCTTCTTTGCCTCGGCGTCCTCTCTGCATGAGAGAGAATCGTTGTTGCACCTGTAAAAAGAGCCTTAAGGAAAGGGATACGTCTGTCACTGCACTCCCCAGGAGAATGTCTAGGGAAGGTGCAGCACGCTGTCCCGGGGAAGAGAAGGAGCCGTTGGCCTTGTTGTCAGAAACGGTCGCGAAGCAGGAGAACCGGACCGGTCTGGAACAGCGGGACAGTGGTAAGACAAATGGCACCCACTCTCTGTGTGGAGAGACGGAAGCCTGGTTGTGAAGGAGACACGAGGGGACGACTAGGGCAGGGGCTCGTGCTCCACTATGAGGAATGTGTCTGAGCAGGCATGACTGTCCTGGGCCCCTGAGCCCAAGGGGACAGCGGCTCCTTGGCCACATGACCCTGGTGCAGACATGTGCTTGCCACCAGGCGCCCACCCTGAACTCGCAGAAGTAGCTGTCCAGAAACGGTCGCCATGCAGGAGAGCCAGCCCTGTCATGAACAGCGGGCCTGTGGCAAGACAAGTGTCACCCGCTCCTCCGCGTTCGCGGAGGCACGGGGTGTCCGGGGAAGGAGTGCGGACAGTCCCCCACAGCTCCGAATCCCAGTGCACGGGTGGTGTGCAGGGATCCTGTCGCCTCTCCTCTCCTGTGGAAAAGGCACTAGCATAGTCCCCGAGTCCGCCTTAGCGCCAGAGCAAAATGCCAAGCCTTGCCTACACCAGGAGATGGTAGGGTGCATAGAGTGCCATCCTAGGCCACGCATGCTGCTGAAGGGTGGAGGCTGTGTCTGCTTATTTCACCTTGGCAGTTTGAACCCAGGACGCGAAAATGGAGCCTGGGAAAGCAAAGCCAAAGAGAAACCAGCTCTCCCGCAACTTTAACCTGACGAGACAGTGCGAACGCCCAAAGCCTTGCTGAGGAAGCAGTGGCGAAGTGCATTTCGCTCCAAGCCCAAAGCCTCTGCGGAAGCACAGCATTCGCTGAGAAATCAGAGTCGGTTGTGCGGGCTGCTGCTGCTACTTGCCTGAGCCCAATCTCACGGTGGGAGAAACCTGCATACAGCCAAATCCTCTTTGCCTGGGCATCTCCTCAGGGAAAGAACAGCATTTGTTGGGAAATCAGAGTTGTGTTTGTGGGATGCTGCTGAGGCTTGCCTGAGCTAGTCTCCGCAGCACGTTGGATGAAACCCGCATGGAGCAAAATTCTCCTTGCCCTAGCATCCCCTCTGCCTGAGTGAGAATCGTGGTTGCACATCTGGAAAGGGCCTTAAGGGACACGTCTGTCACTGCGCTCCCTTGGAGCATGACTGGGGAGGTGCAACACGCTGCCCCGAGAGAAGAGAAGGAGCCGTTGGCCTTGTTTTTGGAAACGGTCTCCAAGCAGGAGAGCCGGTCCTGTCAGGAACAGCAGGCGGTGGCAAGACAAGTGTCACCCGCGCCCTGTGCGGAGAGACGGAAGCCTGGCTGCTAAGGAGACAGGAGGGAATGACTAGGGCAGGGGCGCGTGCTCCACTCTGAGGAAGGAGTCTGGGCAGAAGGTGTGCCTGTCCTGAGCCTCTGGGCCCAAGGGGAAAGCCGCTCCTTGGCCACCTGTCCCTGGTTCAGACATGTGCTTGCCACCAGGCCCCTACCCTGAACTCGGAGATGTAGCTCCCTGAAGGAACGGGCCATCAGATGCCATCTTCCTCCAGGATGTGGAAGCGTTCGTGGAGCCATGGGGTGTCTGGGGAAAGAGTGAGGTAAGTCCCCCACAGCTCCCCATCCCAGTGCACTGGCAGTGTGCAGGGATCCTGTCGCCTCTCCTCTCCTGTGGGGAAGGCACTGGCCTAGTCCCCGA
The DNA here is from genome assembly GCF_964662115.1 of Mustela nivalis. Taxonomy (NCBI): domain Eukaryota; kingdom Metazoa; phylum Chordata; class Mammalia; order Carnivora; family Mustelidae; genus Mustela; species Mustela nivalis. The sequence continues at coordinate 74,970,992 of NC_139040.1, forward strand.
ATACGCCTGAGCACCAGAGCAAAAGACCAAGCGTTGCCTATACCGGGAGATGGTAGTGTGCATAGAGTGCCATCCTAGGCCACGCATGCTGCTGCGGGTTGTGGCTGTGTCTGCTTAGTTAGGCCTGGCAGGTTGAACCCAGGGCGCGAACATAGAGCCCACGAAACAAGGCCCAAGAGGCACCAGCTCTCCCGCAGCTCTTTTCCCTGATGCGACAGAGCGAACGCCCAAAGCCTTCCTGAGAAAGCAGCGGCGAAGTGCGGTTCCCGCCAAGCCCAAAGCCTGGGTGCGTGCATAGCAGGCTCTGCGAAATCAGAGTCGGTTCTGCGGTCTGCTGTTGCTGCTTGCCTTAACCTTGTATTCCCAGCACTGTGGGAGAAACCCGCATAGAGCAAAAGCCTCTTTGTTCCTGCATCCCCTCTGGGAAAGCACAGAATTCGCTGGGAAATCAGTGTCAGTTCTGTGGGATGCTGATGCTGCTTGCCTGAACATAGTATCCGAAGCATGGTGGGAGAAACCCGTATGGAGCGAAATCCTCTTAGCCCGGGCATCCCCTCTGCCTGGGAGAGAAGCGTAGTTAATCCCGTGGAAACAGCCTTAAAGAAAGGGACAGGTCGGTGACTGCACTCCCCAGTAGCATATCTGGGGAAGGCACTGCACACCGCCATGGGAAGAGAGAAGGAGCCCTTGGCCTTGCTGTCGGGAAACGTTCGTGAAGCAGGAGAGCCTGCCATGGCAGGAACAGCGGGCGGGTGGCAAGACAAGTGTCACCACAGTCTTTGATGACACTTTTGATTCAAGGATCATCTACTCTACAGATGAGACTACTCTGTAAAAATTTTAAAGGCAACATGTTTAAAGGAAACATCATGAATATATGTTTGGTGGATTGCTTGGGTTTTCTATTCATGGTTTCAGATGAGTTTAAGGGAGCATAATCCAATAAAAAATTTAAACTTAATTTTAAAAAATTAGAAAAAAAATTTTTAATATCTTTGCTTTTGTGGTTCCTGCAAATGAAACTACAAGAAAGGGCTGAGAACATTTTCTTTTTTTCTGTTTGTTTTTCTTCAATTTGGACCTCCTCCTAGGTCTCTGATCAAAGAATGCTTACACAGACTCTGTAATGCAGAAAGGACAAAATATCATATTACAAAATATTCTATTCCTATCCTTTTGTATACCCAGAACAATAAGTTAATATATGTGCTGCCAAAGGAGCACACCAGAGCAAGAAGTTAAATGAAGATTGTACTGGGAAGATAAAACAGTTATTCCATAAAATAAGTGGGTTTTGAATGGGACATGAAGGGCGGACTTGTAAGTTAGGAAATATATATATATATATAAAGAATTAATGAAGGTTTAATTAAAGCATAACAACTATGCTGTATTACTGAAATATATTAAAATGATGATATGGAAATACCTTGCCAATTACTTAATATCTCACAGAGTAACATCAAATCACCTATTAATCCTTTCTACTAACAGCTGTTCCTCTTTGTTTCACTTTACATAACATGTGATGGCTTGACATTTGTAGAAATAAGGGGGAAATATGGAAGAAAGTGAACAATTAGAAAGGATCAAAATACAGTAATAAACCAGGTAAATAACCAGTGAATATTTACTATAATGTAAATATATGCTGTTTCAATGCATGCACATTTATAAACTGAGAATTTTAGGAGTGACAGCCAATGTAGAAAATCTAGATGGTGTTATAGAAAATTCCATAAAACCCTTTGCATTAGTTTAACAGCCTGGTATAATATTTAGAAACCAGACTGTGTAATTTCTTTGAGCAGTTAAACATAGAAAAACATGGCTGAAATAATGATAAACACTTAACATTTACTTAAAATTTTGTTTATTTTTATCCTTTAATGCCCATATTGTGTTCATAATGTCCCAAGTATTTGTGGTTGTTAGAGAAAAGTATATTTGAAAATTTCCATGGGGAGGGGAAATGGCATCTGTTTGTAAAACAAAACAAAACAAAACAAAACCACAGGGCACCTTTCCTATGGTTGTGAGCTGCCCTTCCCTTACTGCTCAATGCATTTTCATTAACACCCACCTCACAGTCCATAGGCAGCCATCTGTGTTCCCATCTTTAAGAAATTTTATCCTACAAGTCTTTCCTCATGACACTGTTGCCTATGACATAAATCAAACAGACATTCAACCTCTTGGAATGGAATCAGAAACCCACAAAGCTGACTGCTGTCACGACTCATAAGGAAGGCAATTAATACATTTATTATTTAGGAGAGGAGTTGTTTGCTTTCCAAAAATCCATGCAGAGTTGGAATGTTATCCGGAGTGTATATCAAACTAACGAAGCTAAAATGTCTTTTTATCTCAGGTTCACCCATTTGACAATCATTCTATTTTCTCCTTGATCTCTGGTTTGGTCAGCTATGCTAGTGTCAGAACACTTAATTCATTCAGTCAATCAACAAAGACCTATTGTGTACTAACTTTTTGTGGGTGGGATGAATAAGACAAATATCTGCCACAATGCAGCATATGATCTAGAGTTTAAAATTCATATTTGAATTACTTACATACCACCACATACATGAATTACATACTTACCACCACAAATGTAAACAACACTTTTAAAATGAAAAAGAAATAGATGAATGGATGATAATAATGTTAAGGAGAAGACCTTAATATTAAAAGCAATAAAATTGATGTGTCTATTAGTAGAAATAAAAAATGGTCATATATTAACTAAAGTAAAATTTAGGGGTCCCTGGGTGACTCAATCCGTTAAGCAGCTGCCTTTGGCTCAGGTCGTGATCCCAGGGTCCTGGGATTAAGACCTGCATCGGGCTCACTGCTGGGTAATAAGCCTGCCTCTAGATCTTCCTCTGCCCGACACTCTGCCAACTTGAGCGCTCTCTCTCTGTCAAATAAACAAAATGTTAAAAAAAAAGATAAATATAAAGTAACACTTACTGAAGATTTGGGGACGGTGATGTCATCAAGATGGCAACATGGATGCATGGATGGCTCCTTATTTATTGCTAAAGGTAAATGTATAGTCAAAACCAGATTCTCCAATATTGTAATGGAGATATATAAATCATTTACTAGTCTAGTTTAAAAGTTAAAAAACAAGCTTATTAAAAATAACTATAACTGCAATCATTTCTTATTAAAAGTACAATATAAAAATGATCTAAATGTAAAAACATCACTAACCTCTTGTTTTAGAAGTATAAATTTTCTGTACACTATTGAAGTTCAGTTGTTTTCAACATAAAATGGAATGTTATAACTAACATATTTAACCTTAATGGTAAATATAAAAAAATATGTAGTAGATACACAAAAGATTTTGATAAAGAAGTTAAAACATACTGCCACAAAAAGTCATCAGATTACAAAGAGAACAATACAGGAAATAAAGAGCAGAGCATCTACAAAAGAGCAAACAATTAACAGAGAAACAAAACAGATAAACACTGGGGAAAGAAAACAATTTAAATAAAAGGGAGGGGAAGGCAAGCTATAATACACTTAACTATAAGTAACAAACTGATTGTTTCTGGAGGGGAGATGGGCAGGGGAATGGGCTAAGTCAGTAATAATTATTAGGAGGTCACTTGTGATGAGCATTGAATGTTATATGTAAATGGCAAATTACTAAATTCTACTCCTGAAACTAATATTACACTATATATTAACTAAAATTTAAATAAATCAGGAAATATAAAAAGAATGAAAGGCAATAGTTAAGTCTTTACCTATCAATAATTACTTTAACTGTAAGTGAATGGAATCATCCAGTTGGAAGACATAGAAAGGCTAGAATAGATTTAAAAAACAAACAAAAAACACAAGATCCAACAATATGTTGCATATAAAAGAATCACTATAGCTTTAAGGACACACATGGGCAGAGAGTAAAGGGATGGAAAAAGATATTCCAAGCTAATGATAACAAAAGAAAACAAGGGTAGCAATAACTATAACAGACAAAATAGGGTTTATATAAGCTAAAAATCACCACGGTCATTATACAATAAGAAAAGTGTCATCAATTCATCCATACCGTAATTGTAAATATCATGTACCTAATATTGAGCCACATAAATATATAAAACAAATACTAACAAAACAAAAAGGAGAAATAAATAGCAATACAATAGTATCTGGGGACAATAATCCCCCACTCTTACATATGGATAGATCAACCAGACAGAAAATCAATAAGAAAATAGTGAATTTAAACACTATGCATGGACAACTGGGTGGCTCAGTCAGTTAAGCCTTTGCCTTTGGCTCAGGGCGGGATCCCAGGGTCCTGAGATAGAGTCCCACATTGGGCTCCCTGCTCAGGAGGGGAGCTTCTCCCTCTGACTCTGCCCTTACCCCTTGCTTATTCTCTCTGCCCTGCTCTCTCTCAAACAAAAAAACAAACAAACAAAACAAAACAAACAAACAAGAACTATGTCAAAGGAACCTAACATATTTACAGGATATTCCATCCAATAGTATCATAATAAATATTCTTCTCAAACACACGTGGAAAATTGTCTAGGATAGATCACATTTTAAACCACAAAACAAGAGTCCCCCCAAAATCAATAATATCGAAAGCATATCGAGTATATTTCCAGCCAAAATAATATGAAACTAGAAATCAATACAGAAGGAAATTTGGAAAATTTAAAAATACACAGACATACACATTTTTAAGCAAACAAAAAATCAAAAAAAAGAAGACAAAGTGGGAATAAAAATACATCTTGAGGAAAATAAAAAAATATATAGAAAAAATTATGAGAAGCAGCAAAGCAGTTATAAAAGGAAATTTTATAGCTACAAATATATATAAAAAGATTTCAAATAAAGAACTTAATATAACAACTCAAAAAAAGTACAGAAAGAACAAAGTAAACTTAAATGTAGCAAAAGGAAGGAAAAAAATTAGGGCAGAAATAAATTAAATATAGAATTAAAAAACTAGAAAGTTTTTTTTTAAATGGTAAATAAAATTAGACTTGGTAATGATAAATAAAAAAAAGACAGCTAGACTAACTCAGAAAAAAGAGAGAAGACTCAATAAAATCAGAAATGTAAAGGAGACATTATAGCAGATACCACAGAAATATAAAAGATAACAGACAGTTAAATGCCAGCAAATCAAAAGCCTAGTGGAAATGGACAAATTCCTAGGCACATACAACCTATCAAGACTGAATCATAAGGACATAAAAAATGTGAACAGACCAATAAGGGGTAAGGAGATTGAATCCGTAATAAAAACCTTCTAACAAATAAAAGTCCAGAATCAGATGATGTTCACAGTGAATTCTACCAAACATTTTAAGAAGATATAATACAAACATTTTAAAATCCTTCCCAAAAGTTGAAGTGGTTGAAATACTCCGAGGCACTTTTCAAATCAGCAACAAAAAGAACTACTGGATCATATCTCTGATAAATAAAAAATGTAAAAATTCTCTACAAAATGCTACAAAACTGAATTCACCAGCACATATCAGTAAATGTGATGCATTATATTAATAGAATGATTAATAAAAACTCATATGATCCATTCAATATATAGAAAAAGGCATTTGACAAAATTCAACACCCTTTGATGATAAAAATACTCACCAAACTGGGTAGAGAAAGAATGAACATCAACACAATAAAAACCACATATTCCGTGGAAGGATTCAAGATGGCGGAGAAGTAGCAGGCTGAGACGACATCAGGTTGCAGGAGATCAGCTAGATAGCTTATCTAACCATTGCAAACACCTACAAGTCCAATGGGAGATCAAAGAGAACGAGAGCAACAATTCTAGAAACAGAAAATTGATCACTTTCTGAAAGGTAGAACCGTTGGAAAAGTGAACCCAAAGAGCGGGAAGGTAGAACGCGGGGGGGGGGGGGGCAGCTCCCGGCAAGCTGTGGAGCAACTGAGCAAAAAATCAGGACTTTTTAAGTTTGATCCACTGAAGGATATCACGCCAGAGGCTAAACCAGAGTGAAGCCCAAGTGGGGTCAGCATAGCCCCAGGTCCCTCAGTGTCACAGAAGGACCAGGGGTATCTGAGTGTCACAGAACTCACAGGTATTAGAGTGGGGAAGCCGGCTACAGAGACAACCCAGGGTTACTTTGAACCAGGCATAGGCAGGGAGAGCTTGGAGCACGACCAAGGTCAAGGGAGACAGGAGTAATTGACCTATTTTCTCCAAGCACGGCCAGAGGCCAGGGACATGAGAATGACCAAAGACTTTTCTCCAAGTGCAAATGACAGAGCACTTTTCTTCAAGCATGGCCAGAGGACGGGAAGATGGGAGTGATTAAGCTCTTTTCTCTGAGGGTGCACTGAGGAGCGGGGCCCTGAGCTCTCCACTCCTCTGGGCCGGATTGTTGGACCACCATTATCATTTCATCATCCAGAACTCTACGGAAAGCCTTCAGGGATCATAAGCTCCCGGGTTACTTAGCCCTACCCTAGGTAAGGGCAGGATAAATCCATCTTGGGCAAAGACACTTGAGAATCAATACAAAAGGCCCCTTCTCCAGAAGACCAACAAGAAACCCAGCCAAGATCAACTTCACTTACTAAAGAGAACAGTGGAATTCCAGAGGAGGAGAAAGCAAAACAAGGAATTCATGGCTTTCTCCCAATGATTCTTTAGTCTTGCAGTTATATATATATTTTTTTCTTCTGCTACTTTTTTAAACTTTTACCCATTCGTCTTTCAATGATTTTTTAAGGAGTTTATTTTTAAAATACCTTACAAAAATAATAATCTATTTGAACCTTCATTATTATAGTCATATTTTATCCTCCATTGTATCTAACTATATAATTTTTTACACATAGTGTTTTTTCTTCTAAATAATTTGGGGTATAACTTCTCCTAATAGACCAAAATATACCCTAAATCTAGCTCCAAGATTGTGCCAGTGTCCAGCCTGAGCAAATTCTCTCCAGTTTATTTTTCTTTATTGTCCCAACCAACTTGCTCTATCAACTTATTTTTTAGAAATTAAATTTTTTAACTCATTTTTATAGGTTTATTCCATCCCATCATTGTGCCTACCCTTATATGTTTTTCATCCTTTAAAATCTTTGGAGGTAGTTTCTTCTAAGAGACCAAAATACTCCCAAAATTAAGTGAGTGACCCTGTTCTAGTCACAAGTCTATTATATATAATTTTTTACTTTTTTAGTATTTTTTCCTCGTTTTCTTTTTTTTTTAAACTTTTTTTCCCCTAGAACTTCTTTTTTATCGCCTTTCATTCTCCTACAACTTGGGGTCTCTTCTGATTTGGTTAAAGCACATTTTCATGGGGTCTTTACCACACTTTTAGCATTTTATTTGCTCCTTTATATATTCTTATCTGCTCAAAATGACAAGGTGGAAAAACTCACCACAAGAAAAAGAACAAGAGGCAGTACCAAAGGCTAGGGACCTAATCAAAACAGACATTCTTAACTAGAGTTCAGAATGACAACTCTCAGGGTTCTAGCTGGGCTCGAAAAAGGTATGGAAGATATTAGAGTAACCCTCTCCAGAGAGATAAAAGCCCTTTCTGGAGAAATAAAATAACTAAAATCTAACCAAGTTGAAATCAAAAGAGCTATTAATGAGGTGCAATAAAAAATGGAAGTTCTTACTGCTAGGATAAATGAGGCAAAAGAATTAGTGATACAGAAGACCAAATGATGGAGAATAAAAAGCTGAGCAAAAGAGAGACAAACAAATACTGGACCATGAGGAGAGAATTTGAGAGATAAGTGAGACCATAAGAGGACAAAACATTAGAATAATTGGGATCCCAGAAGAAGAAGAAAGAGAGAGGGGAGCAGAAGGTATATTGGAGAGAATTTTTGTAAAGAATTTCTCTAATATGGCAAAGGGAACAAACATCAAAATCCAGGAGATGCAAAGAATGACCCTCAAAATCAATAAAAATAGGTCCACACCCCATAAACTGATAGTAAAATTTACAACTGTTAACGACAAACAGAAAATCCTGAAATCAGCCTGGGAGAAGAAGTCTGTATTGTACAACATTAAAAACATTTGATTGGCAGCAGACTTATCCACAGAGACCTGGCAGGCCAGAAAGAACTGGCATGATATATTCAGAGTGTTAAGTGAGAAAAACATGCAGCCAAGAATACTATATCCAGCTAGGCTATCATTGAAGATAGAAGGAGAGATTAAAAAGCTACCAGGACAAACAAAAGCTGAAAGAATTTGCAAACGCCAAACCAACTCTCCAGGAAATATTGAAAGGAGTCCTCTAAGCAAAAAGAGAGCCTAAAAGTAGTAGATCAGAAAGGAACAGAAACAATATACAGTAACAGTGACATTATAGGCAATACAATGCCACTAAATTCATATCTCTCAATAGTTACCCTGAATATAAATGGCCTAAATGCACCAATCAAAAGACACAGGGTATCAGAATGGATAAAAAGCAAAACCCGTCAATATGCTGCCCAAGAAACACATCATAGACCCGAAGACACCCCCAGATTGAAAGAGTGGGGGTGGAAAACAATGTACCATGCTAATGGACATCAGAAGAAAGCTGAGGTGGCAATCCTTATATCAGATCAATTAGATTTTAAGCCAAAGACTATAATAAGAGATGAGGAAGGACACTATATCATACTCAAAGGGTCTGTCCAACATGAACACCTAACAATTTTAAATATCTATGTCCTTAACATGGGAGCAGCCAACTATATAAACCAATTAATAACAAAATCAAAGAAACACATCGCCAATAATAAAATAATAGTAGGGGAATTTAACACTCCCCTCATTGAAATGGACAGATCCTCCAAGCAACAGATCAACAAGGAAAAAGGCCTTAAATGACACTCTGGACAAGATGGCCATCACAGGTATATTCAACATATTCAATCCCAAAATAACAGATACACATTCTTCTCTAGTGCACATGAAACATTCTCCAGAATAGACCACATCCTGGGTCATGAATCAGATCTCAACCATTATCAAAAGATTGGGATCATCCCCTGCATATTTTCAGACCACAATGCTCTGAAACTAGAACTCAATCACAAGAGGAAATTTGGAAAGAATACAAATACATGGAAACTAAACAGCATCCTTCTAAAAAATGAATTGATCAACCAGGAAATTAAAGAAGAATTGAAAAAACTCATGGAAACAAATGATAATGAAAACAAAAGTGTTCAAAATCTGTAGGAGACAGCAAAGGCAGTCCTGAGAGGAAAATATAAAGCTGTACAAGCCTTTCTCAGGAAACAAGAAAGATCTCATATACACAACATAACCCTACACCTAAAGGAGTTGGAGAAAAAACAACAAAGAAAGCCTAAACTCAGCAGGAGAAGAGGAATAATAAAGATCATGGCAGAAATCAATGAAATAGAAACCAAAAAAAAAAAAAAAAAACCCACCACCAACAAAAAAAACAATAGAACAAATAAACGAAACTAGGAGCTGGTTCTTTGAAAGAATTAATAAAATTGATAAACCCCTGGCCCGACTTATCAAAAAGAAAAGAGAAAGGACCCAAATAAATAAAATCATGAATGAAAGAGGATAGATCACAACCAACACCAAAGAAATACAAACAGTTATAAGAACATACTATGAGCAACTCTACGCCAACAAATTCAACAATCTGGAAGAAATGGATACATTCCTAGAGACATATAAACTACCACAACTGAACCAGGAAGAAATAAAAAACCTGAACAGACCCATAACCAGTACAGAGATTGAAACAGTCATCAAAAATCTCCAAACAAACAAAAGCCCCTGGCCAGATGGCTTCCCAGGGGAATTCAACCAAACTTTTAAAGAAGAATTAATTCCTATTCTCCTGAAACAGTTCCCAAAAAATAGAAATGGAAGGAAAACTTCCAAACTCTTTTTTTCTGAGGCCAGCATCACCTCTATCCCAAAACCAGAGAAGGATCCCAACAAAAAAGAGAACTACAGACCAATATCCTTGATGAACACAGATGCGAAAATTCTCACCAAAATACTAGCCAATCGGATTCAATAGTACATTAAAAGGATTATTCACCACGACCAAGTGGGATTTATTCCAGGGCTACAAGGTTGGTTCAACATCTGCAAATCAATCAATGTGATACAACACATTAATAAACGAAAGAACAAGAACCATATGATACTCTCCATAGATGCTGAAAAAGCATTTGACAAAGTGCAGTATCCCTTCCTGATTAAAACTCTTCAAAGTGTAGGGATAGAGGGGACATATTATCAATATTATCAAAGCCATCTATGAAAAACCCACTGTAAATACCATTCTCAAAGGAGAAAAACTGAATACTTTTCCGCTGAGGTCATGATCACAGCAGGGATGTCTGTTATCATGACACTGCTATTCAACATAGTACTAGAAGTCCTAGCCTCAGCAATCAGACAACAAAAAGAAATTAAAGGCATCCAAATTTTGCCAAATTGGCAATAGAGAATTCAAACTATCACTGTTTGCAGATGATATGATACTGTATGTGGAAAACTTAAAGGACTCCACACCAAATCTGCTCTAACTTGTATAGGAATTCTGTAAAGAGTCAGGATATAAAATCAATGCACAGAAATTGGTTGCATTTTTTTTATACCAATAAGACAGAAGAAATAGAAATTAAGGAGTGAATCCCATATACAGTTGCACCCCAAACCCTAAGATACCTAGGTATAAACCTAACCAAAGAGACAAAGAATCTATACTCAGAAAACTCTAAAGCACTCATGAAAGAAATTGAAGAAAACACAAAGAAATGGAAAAATGTTCCATGCTCCTGTATTGGAAGAACAAATATTGTGAAAATGTCTATGCTACCTAAAGCAATCTACACATTTAATGCAATCCCTATCAAAATCCCATCCATTTTTTTTTCAAAGAAATGCGACAAATAATCCTAAAATTTATATGGAACCAGAAAATACCTCGAGTACCCAGAGGAATATTGAAAAAGAAAGCCAAAGTTGTTGGCATCACAATTCCAGACTTCAAGCTCTATTACAAAGTTGTCATCATCAAGATAGTAGGGAACTGTCACAAAAACAGACATAGATCAATGGAACAGAATAGAGAGCCCAGAAATACACCCTCAACTCTATGGTCAACTAATCTTCAACAAAACAGGAAGGAATGTCCAATGGAAAAAAGACAGCCTCTTCAACAAAAGGTGTTGGGAAAATGGAACAGCCACATGCAGAAAAATGAAATTGGACCATTTCCTTACACCATACATGAAAATAGACTGGAAATGGATGAAGAAGCATAATGTGAGAAAGGAATCCATCAAAATCCTTGAGGAGAGAACAGGTAGCAACCTCTTTGACCTCAGCAGCAGCAACTTCTTCCTAGGAACATCGCCAAAGGCAAGAGTAGCAAGGGCAAAAATGAACTATTGGGATTTCATCAGATCAAAAAGCTTTTGCACAGTAAAGGAAACAGTTAACAAAGCCAAAAGATAACTGTCAGAATGGGAGAAGATATTTACAAATGACATACCAGATAAAGGGCCAGTATCCCAAATCTATAAAGAGCTTATCAAACTCAACACCCTCAGAACAAATAATCCAATGAAGAAATGGACAGAAGACATGAACAGACATTTCTGCAAAGAATACATCCAAATGGCCAACAGACCCATGAAAAAATGCTCCACGTCACTCAGCATCAGGGAAATACAAATCAAAACCAGAATGAGATACCACCTCACACCTTTCAGAATGACTAAAATGAACAAGTCAGTCAATGGCAGATGCTGGCGAGGATGTGGAGAAAGGGGAACCCTCCTACACTGTACGTGGGAATGCAAGCTGGTGCAACCACTCTGGAAAACAGCGTGGAGGTTCCTCAAAAAGCTGAAAATAGAACTATCCTATGACCCAGTGATTGTATTACAGGGTATATACCCTAAAGATACAAACGTGGCATTCTGAAGGGGCACATGCACCCAAATGTTTATAGCAGCAATGTCCACAATAGTTAAACTATGGAAAGAACCTAAACGTCCTTCAACAGATGAATCAATAAATAAGATGTGGTATATATGTACATTGGAATACTATGCAGCCATCAAAAGAAATGAAATCCTGCTATTTGTGATGACGTGGATGGAACTAGAGGGTATTATGCTTGGCGAAATAAACCAATCTGAGAAAGACAACTATCATATGATAGTTGAAGTGGAGATGAAGTGGAGATGCAACATAGGCAGTTTGGGGGGTACGAAAAGAAAAATAAAAGAAGATGGGATTGGGAGGGACACAAACCATAAAACACTGAATCTCACAAAACAGACTGAGGGTTGCTGGGGGGAGGTGTGTTGGGAGAGGATGGTGGGGGTATGGACATTGGGGAGGGTATGTGCTATGGTGAGTGCTGTGAAATGTATAAACCTGGTGATTCACAGACCTGTACTCCTAGGGATAAAAACACATTATATGTTTATAAAAATTTTTAAAAAATCCATTAAAAAACACATATTGCAAGCCCAGAGCTAATCTCATATTCAATCAAAAAAGTTTGAAAGTTTTCCCCTTAAAGATCAGAAACAAGACAAGTGTGTCCACTTTCACTACTCTCATTTGACATAGTACTGGATGTCCTAGCTAGAGAAACAAGGAGCACAAAGAAATAAAAGACTCCAAAAAAAAAGGAGAAATAAAATTTTCCTTTTTTGGATAACATGAACTTAAATGTAAAAAAATCCTAAAAACGTCACAAAAAAATTTGAATAAACAAATTTACTAAAGCTGCCAAAAACAAGATCAATATATAAAAGACAAGAATTTTGTTTTGTTTTGTTTTGTTTTTAAGGTGGAATGCTTCCCAGTTTTTCATGTCATCCTTGTTTAGTGATCACGCTAATCTTCTCTGCATCATTCCAATTTTAGTACATGTGCTGCCAAAGTAAGCACAAGACAGGAGCATTTTAACACTCTAATGATGAACTATCTGAAAAAATAAAGAAAACAATCTAATTCACAGTAGCATCAAAAATAATAAAATACTTAGGAAAAGATTTAAATAAGGATGAAAGATCTGTACCCCATAAACTATGACATTGATAAAGAAATTGAAAGAGACACAAATGGAAAGATAACCCATATTTATGAATGGTAAAAATTAACATTGTTAAAATGTCCATACTACCAGAAACCATCTGTAAATTCAATTCCTATCAAAAATCTAATGTTAGGGGCGCCTGGGTGTATCAGTGGGTTAAGTTGCTGCCTTCAGCTCAGATCATGATCCCAGGGTCTGGGATTGAGCCCTGCATCAGGCTCTCTGCTCAGAAGGGAGCCTGCTTCCTCTTCTCTCTCTGCCTGCCTCACTGCCTGCTTGTCATCTCTCTCTGTCAAATAAATAAATAAATAATCTTTAAAAAAATCCAATATTATTTTTTGACAGAAGTAAGTAAAGAATTCTAAAATTTATATGAGACCATAAAAGACAACAAATAATCAAAGCAGTTCTGAGAAAGAATGAAGAAGAGAAATTACACTTCTTGATTTGAAATTATACTACAAAGCCCTCATGCTCAAAACAATAAAGTATACTGGCATAAAAACAGACCAATAAACAAGTAGAACAGAATTGAGAGTCCAGAAATAAATCCTTTCATACAGTCACCTAATATTTGACAGGGGCCAACATATGTAATGGGTAAAGATAGTCTGTTCAATAAATGATATTTAAAACTGAATAGTCACATAAAACAGTATGAAACTGGAGCCTTATATCACTCATAAATCTTAACTTAAAATAGATTAAAGACTTAAATGTGATGCATGAAACTAAATTTCCTAAAGGAAAACATAGGAAAAATTCTCCTTGACATTGGTCTTGCCAATAATTTTTTGGAAACCAGACCAAAAACACAAGCAAAAAAACCAAACATAAATAAATGGTATTACATCAAACTAAAGTTTCTGCATTGACAAAAAAAATAAAAGAGAGAGAGAGAGAGAATAAAAACACAATCCACAGAATGGAAGAAAATAATTACAAATCTTATATCTGAAAAGAGGTTAATAACCAACAGGTACAAATAGAAAAAAATATATAATTTTAAAAATAGCAAAAGGATCTCAATAGACTTTTTTTCAAAAAAGTTATATAAATGACCAACAGGAGCATTAAAAAGTGCTCAACGTAAAAACTCAGGGCAAAGTCATTATGTTGTTGTTGTTGTTGTTGTTGTTTATCTCTGGAAAACACAGCAAGATATTACTACCTATTAGAATATATACTACCAAAAAATTAAAACTAAGAAATTTTGGTAAATATTGGGGAAAATGGGGAACTTATGCACTGTGATAGGGATAGAAATTTGTATGGAAAACATTATGGAGATGATTCATATTATTAAAAGTAAAATTACCATATGATTCAGTAATCCCACTTCTAGGTATATATCTAAAGGAAAAGAAGTCACTATTCGAAGACATATCTGCACTCTTATGTTCATTATAAAATTATTAACTCTAAGCAAGAGATGGAAATAACTTCAGTATCCATTAATGGATGAATGAATAAAATAAGTATGGTAAATATATACTATGGAATACGATTTAACCATGAAAAATTAAGAAATACTGCCATTTACAACAGCATGGATGGATCTTGAAGGTATTATACTAAGTGAAATATTTCAAAGATTTTATATATTTTTTTAATTTATGTATTATGATATCCCTTACATACAGAATCTGAAGAAAAGGCAAACTAATAGAAACTTAGAGTTGAGTTGACAAGGGGTGAACCTGAGGTGGAGTAAGGTAGTCAAAGGGTACAAACTTGCAACTATAATATGAAAAAGTTCTGGGGATCTAATGTACAGCATGATGATCATAGTTAATAATATATACATACTTTTTTATTGTGCTTCCCTTTATTAAACTTTGCATATATCACATTCTTACAAGTTGAAAGTTTATAGCAATCTTGTATAAAATAGGTCTGCTGCCACCATTTTTCTAACAACATTTGTTCATTTTGGGTCTCTCTGTCACATGTTGATAATTTTTGCAATATTTCAAGTTTTTTCATTATTATTGTATTTGTTATGGTGATCTGTGATCAGTAATTATGACCCACAGAAAACTCAGAACTAGTTTACTTAAGGTATATACATTGTTTTTCTTTAAAGACATAATGCTTTTGAACAGTACAGTATAGTGTTTATTTTTTATATGCACTGGGCAACATAATTTTTTATATGCACTGGGAAACCAAAAAAATAATAATAATTTGACTTAGTTTATTGAGATAATCTCTTTATTGAGGTGGTCTGGAACAAAACCCACAAGACCTCTGAAGTTTATCTCTACTGTACTATATACATAAAAGTTTCTAAGAGAGTAGATCTTAAAATTCCTTACGATACATGCATAAAAACAGTGGCAACTATATGAGATAGTAGATGTATTAACATTTTTATGTAGATTATATTGCAATACAGATGTATACCAATTTATCAAATTGTACAAAATTTACACAATGCTAAAAGTTTGCAATGTTATAAGAAATCATTTCTTAAATTTACAAATTATAATATGTCGATTATTTTTCAATAAAGCTGGAAAAAACTTTTTATAGAATTAATCTATTTTTCAGAAAAGGAAGTAAGGAAGTAGAAACTGCAACTAACTCTGAAATAATAGAATATAAAATCCATTTTAGTTATATACACTGTGACAAAAACTATTACTTAATTTACAATGAAGGAATACTTATGAAGCATGAAGTATGGTCTATAAATAAGGCTGAAAGAGCTCATTTTTAAGGTTTAAATTTAAAATCTTCTTTTGAAATACTAAACTGACCACCCAGTTTTCCAAACATAAATGTCTTAACTGCATGAATTTATTTCATACAACTCTATAATCTAGTTCCATGAGAAAGCAGCATGCAAATTTTGGATAAGACAGACTTGATTAAGTTTCTTTACGTTAAACAGTAAAGGATACTTCCCTAAAAATAAATCGAAGAAAAATCAGCATATTTATCATGATAATTATTATTCATAATGAGATTCATATTGAATTAGGGAATATATATCCTCGGGGGGGGTAAAGTAAAATGAAATTTATTTTGGTAAATGTGTCTATGAATAGTCAATACAATGCCTCAATATAAATGAATATTATCATTTTGAACAATTTAATTACTATTATTAGAATTATTATAAGTATAAAAATAGCTATCATTTTAGCGTGGAATATGAGACTCTCATGCTCCTTGCTTCATTACAGCCACACAACAACTCTGCATAATAAGTATTATCATCACCATTTCATGGGTGAAAAAACGGAGGCTAACACAATTTAGATAACTGGTTTATGATTACATGGCTAGTAAAGATGCATCACACTAATTTAGTCTTTATGATTTCAGAATTGTACTCTTTCCACTGCACATTCTATTACTCTGTAAATACTTGGCTTGTTTTCATTTAGTTCTTCAATTTTATTCATGTGGTGATAGCTTAAAGCTTCATTTAAAGGAAGCTTAAAAAATTCATTTAACCAAAAGCTCCCAAGAATTAAAAATATCATGGATCTAATGTAGACATGGATATCATTAGTTAATGGGTAACTATATATTTTCCACTCTAGTGAGATAACAGAGTATTTTTCTAAGTTTTAGTCTCTGAGTGTTAAAAAGGACTTTGTTAAAATAGAAATATTTAGACAAAGGTGATCAAAAGTCTAGATCAGAGAAATATTAGGAAACTGAGGAAACAAATGGAGATTTGAACACTGACCTATGATATAATGAATGGTTTAAAGTATTTAGTAGAGTATAGAAAAGCCCTTTAAAGCCTGGTCTTAGCCTAGCATTGCAGCTTCTGGGATATCTGTCTATCTATCATCTATCTATCTATCTCTCTATCTATCTAGATATAAACTGGAAAACTTTTTTAACTTAAAGATTTTGAGAAATAGAACATAATCAGCACCATAGAAGATCTCTTTATGATAACAACCTAGCCCCTCCTCCCAGTTTGTTAATATTCTCTCTTATTTAATGTAACATTGTGCAAATATACCACTACTGATCTACCGTTATGAATGAAATAACTATAATCATCTGTTTGCATATCCTGGTGAAAATATTCATTTAGTTCCATGTTGTATTTCTAGGAATGGACCAATTTTTTTTATTTTTATTGTTAAGTTTTCTAAATATTGTCCAACTTACCTCAAATGTTTTTATTATGGGCACTGTCATTCTTTCACATTCTTGGAAGTCATTTTTACTGTTGCCCAATACGGTAAGTGTGTAATAGTATGCCATTCTAGGTTTTAATTTAATTTCAATTTTAATTTAATTTAATTTAATTCCAGATTCATAATAAAGATAAACAGTTTTTATATATGAGTGGCCATTTGGATTACCCTTTCTGTAAAGTACATGCTCAAATCTTTTGATATCTTAACATTGTGTCATACTGACTTCTTTAATAGTAGATTTTCTGAATGAACTTTTAGCTGTGTAGGTATTCTCTATTTTTTTTGAACCTGTTTTTATTTCAAAATCTTTTTATTTATTTCTATAATCTGCTTTTATTTTGCTTTTTGTATTATCTATATATTTATATATTTATTTATTTATTAGCAAGCAAGAGAGAGCGAGCAAGCGAGAGTGCAGGGAAAGATAGAAAAAGAAGAGAAAAGAATCTTAAGCAGGCTCCAGGCTCAGCACAGAGCCCAACTCTGGGCTCTATTTCACAACCCTGACATCATGACCTGAGCCAAAATGAAAGAAATAAAATAAAATTAAGGTGTTAAAATAAAGGACAAAGAATTGGAGGTTTAATTAAGTGAGCCACCCAGGCACCCCTGTGGTATCTTAAATTAGCTGTCATATCTTTAAAGTTCTAGAGTATCCATTTGGTTCATTTATAAAATCTTTCTCAATATCATTTTTAGTTTCAGTTTTTTGTTCAATTTGCTTCCCCTCTCATTTCTTTGAGCAGAGTAATCAAGCCATTTTACAATCTTTATTGATCATTTTAATATCATACTTAATCCCATTTTGTCTATCAAATCTTGTTAATGGTTTTTCTTTGCATGCTTTGTTACATTTTGCTATGTTCAAGACATTATATTTGAAACTCTTATTGAGTAGGGATAATTAAGAGCTATAATAATGGTATGGTCCTCCTTGGCTGGATTTTCTCTTATATCTGAGACTCTACAAGACAATCATACTCCAAATTCAGTGACTGACTTTCTCAGTTTACACAGAAGGCAAGGTAGACTCTAGTCGTATTTCTGCTTCTCCTTGTGCTTTGGGGATCTCAACTTAAATTTGGGTTGTACCAAAGTCCTCAAACTTGATTGCTGCTGGATTTTGAATTTTGTTTTTCTAGTATCAAGAGTCTATTAAAAACACAGCTCAGTGTGTTTTAGCAGTTTCAAATGCTCTCATAGCTAAAATGGCTTCAGGGCATATATCTCTAAACTCTCATTGTATTTCGTATTTTGGTCCAGTAATCCCTCACTTATTTTTATAATCATTCTGATATTTTTAACTTTAAAAGCTATTTTGTCTGGATTTTTAGTTGTCTTAAGTAGGAGTTTTTAGATCAACATTACTAGAAGCAACAACAAATATACATGAAAATATCTGCAGTAGTTTATCACATCTTTATGGCTTTGAACTTCCATAAGCTGAGGCATCCTTCTCTAATCACTTAGACAAACTCCAATTTACCCTTTAATACAACACAAGAATTGCTTCATTTAAGAACATGTTCAGGGATGACTCTTCCCCACTGTTCTTACCAACATTCCCACACACTATTTGCTACCCACACCTTGTTTATGATCTTTCATTAGGTATATCAGCGTCACCAGGATTTTGCTCTAGTGTATTTTTGTCCGTTAGAGCTTTAATTAAATATTAATTCCATAGAAAGTCTGTCCCTTTTATTTCAAACCTGGGTTAGTTATTTCTTCTCATCCTTTGTCAGAAGTTACTTTATTAGAGAAACTTACAGCTGTATAGTGACTTTGGAGCCTTTACAGTTTTTGACTGGAAAAATCACCCACCCCTGAGATCTTTACGCAGCTTCATAGCTGATATTATTCAGAAATCTGTTCAAAACAGACTTTTTTAAGGGAGTCCTTTTTGGACCACTCAGTTAAAAAACCTCTTCTCAATCACTGCTCTTTTTAAAATGTGCTTATTTAGTTCAAATATGCATCACTATTAAAGAAAAACCAGTACAATTTTTTTTTTAAGTTGGCTTACCTATTATCTATCTCTCCCATTAAAATGATTCCTCTGGGCTGGGGTTTTGTTGTGCTCATCTTAGGCCAGGCACTCAATAAATTGTCTCTGAATGATTGAATTGTTTGACTCCCTTGCTAGATTCTCAACGTCATGAGGCAAAGGATTGTTCTATTCAGGCCTTCTTTATCCTCAATGTCTGTTATATTGCAGTCACTTACATGACTAATGGGAAAAATCACAGAAAGAAAGAGTTATAACTACAGAAAACCCCTGTAGGTTCAATAACACAAAGCTTTCTAAAATTATTTAGCCCAGGAATTGAATACTGGCTGCACTTTTGATTATTTTTTAAATGATATTGAATTTAATTTAAATGGAAATACTTGAATGGTAGAATAATTTAAAAATTATAATAGCATCTTGTTCCTTAAAGTAAGAATTATATAAGGCTTGCTTTAGGTAGCATAGACATTTTCAAAATATTTATTCTTCCAATCCTGTAGCATGGAACATTTTTCCATTTCTTTGTGTCTTCCTCAATTTCTTTCATGAGTACTTTATAGTTTTCTGAGTATAGATTCTTAGCCTCTTTAGTTAGGTTTATTCCTAGGTATCTTATGGTTTGAGGTGCAAGTGTAAATGGGATGGACTTCTTAATTTCTCTTGTTGTTGGTGTAGAGAAATGCAACAGATTTCTGTGCATTGATTTTATATCCTAACACTTTACTGATTTCCGGTCAAGTTCTAGTAGTTTTGGAGTGGAGTCTTTTGGGTTTTCCACATATAGTATCATATCATCTGCAAAGAGTGATAATTTGACTTCTTCTTTGCTGATTTGAATGCCTTTAATTTCCTTTTGTTGTCTGATTGCTGAGGCTAGTACTTCTAGTACAATGTTGAATAGCAGTGGTGATAATGGACATCCCTGGTGTGTTCCTGTCCTTAGTGGAAAAGCTTTCACTTTTTCTCAATTGAGAATGATATTTGCAGTGGGTTTTTCATAGATGGCTTTGATGATATTGAGGTATGTGCCCTCTAACCCTACACTTTGAAGAGTTTTGATCAGGAAGGGGTGCTGTACTTTGTCAAATGCTTTTCTAGCATCTATTGAGAGTATCATATGGTTCTGGTTCTTTCTTTTATTGATGTGTTGTATCACATTGACTGATTTGCAGATGTTGAACCAACCTTGCAGCCCTGGAATAAATCCCACTTGGTCATGGTGAATAATCCTTTTAATGTACTGTTGAATCCGATTGGCTAGTATTTTGGTGAGAATTTTCGCATCTGTGTCCATCAAGGATATTGGTCTATAGCTCTCTTTTTTGATGGGATCCTTGTCTGGTTTGGGGATCAAGGTGATGCTGGCCTCATAAAATGAGTTTGGAAGTTTTCCTTCCATTTCTATTTTTTGGAACAGTTTCAGGAGAATAGGAATTAGTTCTTCTTTAAATGTTTGATAGAATTCCCCCGGGAAGTCGTCTGGCCCTGGGATTTTGTTTGTTTGGAGATTTTTAATGACTGTTTCAATCTCCTTACTGGTTATGGGTCTGTTCCGGCTTTCTATTTCTTCCTGGTTCAGTTTTGGTAGTTTATATGTTTCTAGGAATGCATCCATTTCTTCCAGATTGTTAAATTTGTTGGCGTAGAGTTGCTCATCGTATGTTCTTATAATAGTTTGTATTTCTTTGTTTTTAGTTGTGATCTCTCCTATTTCATTCATGATTTTATTTATTTGAGTCTTTTCTCTTTTCTTTTTGATAAGTCTGGCAAGGGGTTTATCAATTTTATTAATTCTTTCAAAGAACCAGCTCCTAGTTTCGTTGATTTGCTCTATTGTTTTTTTGGTTTCTATTTCATTGATTTCTGCTCTGATCTTTACGATTTCTCTTCTCCTGCTGGGCTTAGGGTTTCTTTGAAATGTGTAAACCTGGCGATTCCTGGACCTGTACCCCTTGGGATAAAAATATATGTTTATAAAAAATAAAAATTAAAAAAAAAAGAATTATATAGGGCATGTCTTCTAGAAGCAAAATTTTCAAATGTCAAACATCTGAAAGCATAGAAGGAGAAGTAAGAGTGTGGATTGTACTTCAATGCTCTTTTCCTTATATTCAGCGAACAGCTTCATTCACACCTTTCCAATTTTTTCAACTCTTTTGACAAAGCCTTCAGAGGAGTTACTGCTGATGACAACCATCACAGCCTAACAGGAGAAATTTTATAAAGAAAAATAATAGCATGTTTTTCCCAAATTATTAAGGATATGGTGAATCTCTGTTGGATTCAAAGGAGGAATGTGCAATTCCATGCTCTATATAATAATAACTTATTTCAATAGTGGCTTTGCAATTTTTCAGATATATCCATTTACTGAAACCACTAACAAATAAACAAAAACAAACAAATAACAGGGGTTTGAGACAGGAATTATCTAATCTAAAAATAGCACATGTTCACAGAATACACAACACATATCCCAAGTAATATTATAGGTTTCAAGTAATAGTCAAAACAATAGTAAAAATGATTCAGACCCTACCAGTCAAATCATAAATGGGACCTTAACTGTAAATCCTTATCTTTAGATCAAAGCGGGTAATTGGGTGCTGAAGATACATTATAGAACTAACATGTTATAGAACTCCTCTGAAATGAGTCATTTATTCCATCACTTTTCCTGCACAGCTGCTGACCCATGTTTTGGTTCCTGGAAATAGCTGCTACCCTGTCATACTTCTTAAAAACACATATATTGATAACTCTACTCATTCCTCCATTCCTCTGTGACTGTCACTGTGTTAAAATTGGAGCCAGCTGATTCACTTGTGGTGGTAACTTGTAGAAATAATAAAGTAGATGAGTTTGCAAAGTATTTTGTTATTTCTAAAAATGCAAACACCAAATTACATTGAAATCATAAGGGGTGTTTCAGGGAGAGCTCTAGGATGTGGTTTCTTGTGTAATCTACAGAGATTAGCTCCAACACATATTTAAACTCTCCTCTAGGAGCAACCTCAGTGGTAAAGCAAGAAGATAAACAGATGTATACACACCCTGGCACAAAATTATCACTTATGTTTGGCTTCCTAGTCTCTTCGTGTTACTTATTTATCTTAACTTCTCTCTGAAATCAGGGAACACAGAATCTCAATCAGTTGACATTTTTCTACTGAATTACCCTAGTCTGATCATACCCCTCAGACTTTTTTAAATTAGTTCACTCATAATCCCAAATCTGCTTTGCCTCCTCAGCTCAGTACACTGTAATTTGATTTCAAAATGAGGACAGTTGTCAGTAATGCCACATTCATTAATCTATTTTGCAATTCCATGTACTTACAACTATGAAAATATGTTAATAACATCCATTCCAATGAGCCATCCTAAATTTATTATCATGAAACAAGACCTCAAGAAAGAGAATTCAAAATCATCCATGTATTTGCAATTTATTGCAACAAAGCCTTTATCAATAGACTTCCCTGTGCACATGGTGGTCAAATTGCTGGTGAAAGCCAGCCAGATCTATTACAAGCTTTCTCATGGCTTCTAGGTAACCCAAGTGAGCCTTTATTGATACTGGGAAGGGATAAAGCAGGGTAGGGATAAACAGTGATGTAAGAATTGGCTAGACAAAAGTAATGACTCTCATTACAAAGTGAGTATTTTAAAGCAAAAGAGCCTGTTGGGAATATTGTTTTATAAAATAGTGGTATTTTTTTACTAACTTTTAAAAATTCAATTAGTTAACATATAGTGTACCATTAGTTTCAAATGTAGATTTTAGTTATTCATCCATAGCATATAATAGCTAATGCTCAGTACTTACTGTTATAGCTTCTTGAAAGCAGAAATTTAACCCACTGAGCCACCCAGGCGCCCTTGAAAGCAGAATTTTAGATCATATTTTCTGATTACTTCCATGAAGTACAACACTTTTCTGCTAGCAACCTTCCACACATATGCTTTGTTAGAGGAATTTCTTTAATAATAAATAAATAAGAATTTATTTAAATTTATAAATATATAAAATAAATAGGAATTTATTTAAATTGATTTAAATATTGCACGCTGTTTCATTGTTCATAAATAAGGTGATGATAGTATAGCCATTAGTTGGTAGCACTGATATATCACTTTCTTTTTACTTCTCAGTGCATTCTCTTTACACAAAATAGATACATATTTTAAAAGAATCTGAATCTGTGGCAAACTTTTAAAAAACCCTAAACAGTAAAGTTTATCATTTTAAGGAATCTCAATTATCTTCCTCAATTGTGATAGTATATCCTTCTCTCTAGGCCAGATATTGTATGAGGGATTTGAAGAGACATTTCTAAACTTTATTTTTCTCATCTGCAAAATGCTGATCATGATCCTACAATAAAATACACTTACAATTTTTTTATGAGAATTTATTTATTTATTTATTTATTTATTTTAAGATTTAATTTATTTATCAGAGAGAGTGGGCTAGAGAGCAAGCACAGGCAGACAGAATGGCAGGCAGAGGCAGAGGGAGAAGCAGGCTCCCGGCCGAGCAAGGAGCCCGATGCGGGACTCAATCCCAGGACGCTGGCATCATGACCTGAGCCAAAGGCAGCTGCTTAACCAACTGAGCCACCCAGGCATCCCTTTTGATGAAAATTTAATCTGTATAAAAAATATATTTGCTGTAATGCGTGGTTCATGGAAAACATCTTATTTAATTATAAGCAACAACAGTATTAGAAATTAAGTAAATGTGTCTATAATATTTAAAGTTTTAACACATGATTCCAGTGCTTTGCCTTATTTTCTCAAATCCCTTTACCATTTTCACTGACAGAGTCAAATGTACTTTTTCTACTAGTAGCCAGCTCTTTGTCTTTTGTCACATAGATGCCCTTGTGAATTATTTATAATAGAGATATTAGCAATAATAATAATAATAATAAATAGCAATGAAAATGTTAAAAAAAAGTATTCTTAACTAATTAGGGTTCTTAGACATCAATTAGAGGAACCACCTCTGGCAAGCAAATTAATCTGCAAAACATTCCCAGAATTAACAAGTCAATCAGATACAGGGTTGTCTGCAAACTGAAAGGTGAAGCAAAAGGACTAAGTTTGGAAAATAGGTAAGGACAGTGAAAAAAATGATCAAATTTTTGGGCTAAATTAATTCTTAGGTGTCCTTTCAATGGAGTCCTGGGCATTATGTAGCAGAAACTCTGGAGATTATCTCAATCCTTTGGAGTCACACTGTTTATTAGCTTGCTATTGACAAAGTTATTTACAAACTGTAATAATGTAGAAAACTGATGGTAATGCACAAGATTCTTGTTAACAATAATGCAAGTTAATGATATTTCATTAGAAAACATAAATTCTATAACCCAAATTATGGGCCCAGAGCACTTCTGCTGCACAACTCTGCTTATATCCCAAATTACCATGTGAACTAGTTTTAATATCTGCTTCTCTTATTAATTTTTGAATAAAAATTCTTGACACAAGTATTTTATAATTGTGTGATAATCATGCATTTAATTTCTTGGAGAACAAAACACACTTTAGCATAACTATGTTCATTCACAGAACCAGCCTTGATAACACACTTCTATATGTTAGAAATGATATAATAAATGTAGAATATTGGGCACTTGTTTGGTATTCTTTGCCATGTTTTGCACTATCTAAAAAGAGATCAGTGAACTTGGACTGGAGTTACTAGACATGGAAGAAAATAAAATATTACAGAGAATACTCTGTGGTCCACAACCTAAACGGGCTGGGATTCCCATCATTTGGATCCCTGTAGCTTTACAAAAGTCAATTAAATTTTTGTATCTCCGATTAAAGTTGATTCCCCAGTACGTTTTCAAACATCTCTTGTAAAGTATTGTTTCCCAGAAAAAAGGGATTTTGCACATGTACCTGCCTTTGTCTCTGGTCATGATCTCAGTCAGGATCCTGGGATCAAGCCCCATATCGGGCTTCCTGCTCATTAGGGAGTATAATACTCAGTCTCTCTCTGCAGCTACCTCCCCCTGCCCCACTCATGCTCTCTCTCTCTCTCAAATAAATAAATACAATCTTTAATTTTTTAATTAAAAATAAGATAAATAAAATAAATAAAAAGTCTGGTCTTACTGCTCCATTTAGCTCCCTTTTTTTGAGTTGTATTTAAAGCAGCATGAGAGAACATGAGGCTCTCAAACTTAAAAAAAAAAGGAAAAAATTGAGTTTTGTTAGGATTTAAGATCTTGTCTGCTAGACAAAAACGTTGGCTTTGTTAACATGTGAAAATTAACAAAAGAGAATAAGGTAGAATTCTAATAATTTTTGTAGAAATTAAAAATTTCCTCCAACCCAATTACATACAGACCCATTAAGTAAATTCATTCCAATGTCCCCAACCAACCTTTTCTAATAGTAATGCATCTGTGTAAACAGGGTCAACCCAAGGAATGTATAAATATTATTATTTTTTTCCTGTCTCTTCCACAGTCACATCTGGGTATATTGGTAGCAATAACCATCTTATAAGACATGATATCATAAGGAAGGGTATTCTGTCCATTTGGAATGACTGAAAATCATTGTAATTTTATCTTGGTGCAGTAACTTGAGATGGCACAGTGTGGGTTATGAATATATATATTTTTTTTACTGGGAAGAAGAGATTATAGAGATATTGGTTATCCAAGAGAGACTGACAGGTGTTGATAGTTGCCAGGTCAATATCCATCTACTTTTTCCTTTAATATCAGAAAGCACTGAGGGACTGACAACAAGGAAACTTAAAACAACATCAAATATTTTATTGTCTCTTTTCTAGTTACATTGTAATCATAGGACAAAGTATCAGTCTTACAAGATATCATTCTCTTTTACCTCTATCTTTCTGCCAGAAATGTGGGCTTAATAGTGAGAACTCCAACAGCAATTTTTGCAACCGTGAATAAAAAGCCATGAAAACCTCTAAGATAGTTCACTGGACTTTCTTAAGACTCTGAACCAACACCAGAAAACACTCTCTGTAGTCTTCTTGTTAAATGAAAAAATATGGTTAAACCACTTTTGACAGTCTACTACATACAGCAAAATGTAAATCTTAATTGAAATATGTTCTCTCAGCTGTGCTTAAGCAACTGAGTCCTGAGCTTTTCAGGTTTTCAGTCTGAAAGAGTACACCTCTGGTGCTCTGAAAGGGAAGAGAAAGGACGCCCTGTTCTCCATATAAATTAAAGAAGAGAAATCTGTGCATTTAAGTGGGTCATATAAAATTTATCAAGCAATTATCTCCTAACTCCTTCCTATCCAAATTACCTGATATGCTCTCCCTACTCCTTTATTCCACGTTACTGCCTTTTCCAGGATTCTGTATCACATCACAACATGTCTTCTGTTATTTCGTTCTTGCAAGCTAGATTTGTTTTCTCCATCTAAAAAAATCAACAATCATTGTGTATTTCAATTCCCATTTTCCTCAAATGCATTGATTCTTCTTATCTATTACTCGTTTCTCATACTCTGTGTCTTTGTCTTTATGGGGTTTGTACTTTGCTTTTCCCCATCCTTTACTGCCATTATATAATCAAATCTAATAACTTCTTAGAAAAAGTTAAAAATTTCTGCATAGCCACACGTGAACACAAAGTCACTGATTTTTAGCAAACCTATAAGATAGTCAGACATCCATTCAATTTCTCTTTTTTAAAGATTTTTTTTATTTATTTGACAGAGAGAGATGACAAGCAGGCAGAGAGGCAGGCAGAGAGAGAGGAGGAAGCAGGCTCCCTGCTGAGCAAAGAGCCCAATTTGGGGCTCGATCCCAGGACCCTGGGATCATGACCTGAGTGGAAGACATTGACTTAACCCACTGAGCCACCCAGGTGTCCCTCCATTTAATTTCTTAACTGAGTCTCAAATGCATCCTGAGTTCTAACCTAAACCTAAGTTCTACTTCTTACACGTTGTTATATGACCAAATTCTTTCAGTTCAGTATTTTGTAACATTTAAATATTAATCAATTGATGCTTTGTCTGTGAATTTCTATGAAAATAATTTGAATACAGTAGATTTATTGTTATATTTATAGATTTATAATCAAATTTTCATCAGTTGAAGTTTTTGGAAATTTCAGATATAGTGATTAACCTAAAATGATACTTCCTCCAATACCTCTGATATTAAGGCCCAACACCTGATTATAGCCACACCTGTGGTGGATAGTTCCATGGGAAATCACAGTTATGTAACACTGATAGCATCTCATGTTCTCTCTCTCATTTTAGAATGTCTCCAACACAACCCAAAAGTGTAGGAGAGTTAATGTCCTCTGAGGACAGCTCTCAGTGAAGTGGAAATAAGAACCATAGATAATGAAAGTGATCCCAGGGTGGTCGCAGCCCCAAAGTAGAGGTGTGGGGGTGGGGGTGGGGGGAAGGGGTCCATGAGCCAGAAAGTAATGGTATCCTGGGGCTCCTGGGTAAAAGGCACTTGAGGTGGAGGGGGCCCAGTGGGGCCCAGGCTGCGCGGGCAGAGCCAGCTCCTCTCAGGCTGGGGAGCCTGGCGATTCTGAGGGCCAAAATTTTCCATCAAGTTCTGGAAAAGAAGCCTGTCAGCACAGGCATCTCTCTGGGGGTCAGACGAGCCCAGTGGTGCTGGGCCCCTTGATGTCAGTAGGGCCCCACGGGTTCCCTGGATACCGAGAAGTGGAGCGAGGGTTGTGGGGCAAGGGCTGTGGGGCGTAGGAGCACCAGGCCCCCAGGAACCTGTCCGCCAGGCCCCCCTCCCGCTCCCGCGGACGAAGCAGCAGGTGGCAGTGGACAGGAGGGCCCCAGCCTCCCTCTCTCCCTAGCGCCCCTACCGCTCCCCAGCCCCTCAGTACCTGAGTCAGCGGGACTCAGATGCAATCCCAGGCCCCATGCCCGGCCAGCCCAGAACCCCTGCCTCCCCGGGAGGCGCTACTTGCGCAGTGAGTTCGCTGGGTCCGCAGAAGGCAGTGGGTGGGGCAGGCAGGTGCGGGCGCGCTGTGGCGGGTGGGGGGCGGCAAACAGGGGTGCATGCCTCTGCAGGCCCGTGCGCCCTCGCCCAGCCTGTCCGGTGAGGGGACTGGCTGCGCCCCCTGCCGGCTCCCGCTGCTCTTCTGCTGACGCCAGGACACCAGTCCCCCGCCCAGTCTGGGCCTCCCTGCCACTGCTTGAGCTCCAGGCTAGGCCCGCTGCTGCTCCTGGGCTGCCGAGCTGCGGCCCTGGTGCGGTATGGCCGGCCCTTTTCTCTCCCCAGGGCACAGTGGAGCCGCGAGGGAAGGCCTGAGGGGATCTTCTGTCTGCTCAGCGCCAGTGGACACTCTCCAGGGGCCTCTCTACCCGGTGGGCTCCACCCATGGCCATCTTGGAACCCCCGGAATCCCCTTCAGAGACCAGGTGAAGCCCTCCTTGGGGAATCCAGGCTCCTGGGGCAAAAGCGAGTTGATCTTGTGTACTGCTGTGTTTGTTCCCTGGCCTGGCATGGATTGACAGTTGCTGAATTGATCTATTCTGGGGTCATCAAGGGCAGAGGAAAGAGTTCAGGGTTGGGATCCCCAGGCCTGGGGTCCACACAAGGCTTGGAGCCCTCTTGGCTGTCCCTGACAGAATGACCAAAGAGGAACCCTCAGAAATATGGATCTGCCTTGAACTGGCAGAGCATTCAGGGACAGGAAGGGGAATTTCTCCTTCGCAGAGTATCTGGAAGCCTGCAGTGGAAGATGGATTTGTCTGAGCCATGGTCATTAGTGTTGGGCCAAGGAACCCCTGGCTTGCTTCTCCTACCTGTATCCTAAGTCTAAAAGGGTGTCTGGGTGGCTCCCTCAGTGCAGCATCTGTCCAGGGTCCTGGGATCCAGCCCTGCATCTGGCTCCCTGCTCAGTGCAGATCCTGCTTCTCTTTCATCCTCTCCCTCTACTTGTGCTGTCAAATAAAATTAAAAAAAAAGTTAAGAGGGGGGACAAAATGGCGCAGAAGTAGGAGGAGGCGTCTTTTCAACTTGTACCCCAAAATGAGCTGATTACCTACCAGTCACCCATGAAATCCGCCTGAGATCAGAATTATACACGTCTGGATCTCTACAGGGGGAGAAGATGCCAGTGGGTAGGTAAAGCGGAGTGGGAACTGCGAACTGATATCAGAAGATAAACAAAAGGGGGAGGGAGCTACCAGAGGCGACCAGTTGGAAAGTAATACCCCAATATGAGCGAGAGTGCCCTGCGTCTGGGGACCAGCATTAATTCGGAGACTGGTTGAAAGCACTCCAAAAGAGCAAAGGATCTCAGGGGAAATTGTGGGAATCGGGGCGGCTAGGGACAGGGGCTTAAGTCCTCGGTCCCAGGACAGCCTCCCATGACGCTGAGGCAGAGAGAGTGCGGCTGAGAAACCAGCTCTTGGTCCCTAAGCTGCCAGCGCACCCGAGAATGCATGGCGTCCATTTCCTGTGAGGGGATGGGAGCCACACCAGGCGGCAGAATGCGAGAGTCCTGCTATAGAGCCTGAGATACTCCCCTGAGAGAGGTATAGAGGCCCAGCCGGTGCCCTTTGATACAAGCCCTTGTTTCAAAGCCTGCACCAAACTCTCCCCCCAGAGAGGTGTGTGAAGGCCCAGCCAGTGCTCTCCCACCTGTGCCCTGTTCTCAGAGCCTGAGACCCGCGCGCGAACCTCTGCCTTCCCTGAAATTGGTGCGTGCAAGGTGGGCGCTCTTAGACCCAGAACGACCAGGCACTCCCAGCCCGGGCCAGTGGGAAAATCTCAGTGTGCTATTGCTGCTTGGAACCTCTCTAGCGGTCTGGAGGTGCCCAAAGCTGCTGCTGCCCTGGTTTTGGGTACAAGCAAAAGATCCTCCATCCCCAGGGACAGCGACTTGGAACCTGCTCAGCCAGCGGCCAAGGGGGAACTTATTTGGGCTCTGCAGCCAGACTGAGGCTTCTCTCTGAGAGGGAGATCAGGGTGTGGTTTGTTTTCCTCTAAAACTACAAAAACCATCAAAAGCGGTCAAAGTGAGAAAAAAAAAAGTGAACAAACAAAAAAACACCAGAGAACAAAAGCCTAGAAAAAAAAAAGTTTCCTCAGAACCCACCCCTTTGAGGGGGGTGGGAGGACTTAAGTCAGGGAACATCATTGACTGAAAACCCACAAGGCAGGCCCCTTCCACAGAAAACAAACCAAGAAAGAAAAAAAAAAAGAGAGAGAGAGAGAAAAAAAGTACTACAAGAGAACCACCACTACTTCATAGGAAAACTTTTATTTTTCATTCATTCCCACTATTCTGGTTCATTTTTTTTTATATATAGGTAATTTTTTTTAACCCCAGCAGGATGGTGGAAGGGGTACATGGCTGAGTGCCTCCCGGGTCTGACCCTTTGTGACGCCACCCGGTGCCTGCAGCTGCCCTCTGGAAGGTGTTGCTTTAGCAGCAGAGCCGGAGGGCACCAAGCGTGTGTCTGTCTCCAAAGTCCTGGGCACCACATCACAATGCCTTCCTGAGAAGCAGAATCAAGGACAGTTGCTGATCTTCATTCCTTCCCACCAAAGGTATCTCATACACCATCTTTGGAAGTTGGAGCCAGGGGGCGCCTGGGTGGCTCAGTCAGTTAAGTGTCTGCCTTCAGCTCAGGTCATGATCCCAGGGTCCTGGGATCGAGTCCCACACACTTGCCTCCCTGCTCAGTGGGGAGCCTGCTTCTCCTTCTCCCTCTGCCATTCCCCCCACTTGTGCTTTCTGGCTCTCTGTGTGTCAAATAAATGAATAAAATCTTTTTAAAATGTTTGGGCCATACTCTTTCGCCATTCTACTTTCCCTGGGGTAATTTGCCACCTCCATGAATTTACCTGCATCTTTCCCAAAATCTACTTATCTTCCAGCCTTCTTGACCATAATGAGTCTATAAATTTTCAATAGACAGTGTGAAATTACACTTGCTAATATTTGCATAACATGCACCTCTTTCGATCTCAAAGAAAAGCTTTGCACCGCAATGGTCTCTAATCTCCAATTATGTTCTGTTCCGGGATCCCACTGGAATTCTACGTACCTGTCCCCTAAGATGCCATAAATTGTGGTCCAGTTTCCCAGCCATCCAAGGAAAGCACATGGGAAATCTTGCTGAAGTATGAGTAAGAGCCAACGAAAGGGAACATATTTATATGCCTCGAATGCTGGGACCTGAGGAAAGCAAGTTTCATTACAGACAAATCAGGAAGGAGGTGCAGATTGCTTTTTATGTCACTCTGGAGTGGAGGTCTGCTCACTCACAGAAGCTCAAAATCTTCACAAAGGACAATGCCCCCCACCCCCAAAGTCAGCTGGGGATTCTCAGGAAAACTTTAATTGAAAGTATTACGGATTCTCCAACTTCCCAAAATGCAGGAGGAACATCTACAAGCAAGACTGTCACCACTTTTAGACAACAATTACACTTATTTACATTTTTTCTTCCTACAAAATCATCCTCTCTCCCAATCCATGATCTTCTTTTTGTAACAGTTTCCTAAAGAAGGAAACAGGTGTCCTCCCATTCCAGTTCCATCCAAAATAATAAAATAAAAATCTTTAAAATTAAAAAAAATTGTGATTTGTTGAGACAGAGCACATAAGCAGAGGGACAAGCAGACTCTCCCACTGAACAGGAAGCCCGATTTGAGGCTCGATCTCAGGACCCTGACACCATGACCTGAACTGAAGGCAGATGCTTAACCAACTGAGGCACCCAGGAAGCCCCAAAATAATTCAATTTTTAATCACTTTGCCATAGACACTTTGGGGTGGCTTTGAAACACCAGAATCTCATTGACTTATCAGTGTCCTCTTCACCATCTCAGAAAAGGACTGGGTGCCTCTCAGAGGCCTCTCTCCCCTCCTGACCCCGGTCCCAGCCAAAGGTCCTTCACATTGGAGTATGAGGAACTGAGGGGTTGCTGGGAAGCGGGATGGGGTGTGGAAGCACCCTGGGGGTGGGGTGGGGGGCTCTGGGGCCCTCCCACTCCCAACTTCAAAGACAGCGCCTGCTTTCCCCTGCCTCATATAGGTACCCTGGGTTTGCCCTCTTTAAGGTTCCTGGTTGCTGCAAAGGTCTGAGAATCTCCTAAGTAGCACAAAAGCCATCATGAGCATTTTGGCCACACGGGACAGAGGGAGTTTAAAGGAAGAAAGATAAAGCTCCCCAGAATGAGCCAGCAGCTCTGGGCTTCCCTGCACATCTTTCCTGACCCTCAGAACCCTGGGAAGGAGCCCCTTGATGCAAAGTCACAGGGTGAGCCCACGCACAGCCCAGGCCTCCTGCCCCAGGTCCTCTCCAGCCATAAACTGACCCCCTAGCCCCTTCCAAACCATCTACAGCCTCAAACCACCGACGTGCAGTTCAGCACCCATCTCCAAAGCGCCGGATGCACGTGGCTTCCCGGCACCCTTCCCTGGCCGCTCCCCAAATCACCGTGGGAATGTCGCAGCAAGGAGACAGGGAATCGATTTTTATCCTCTGGGTTGTCTTCCCTCGTAGCCCCTCAGAAGTCCCCACGCAGCAATGCCGCGTGGGCCCTACTGCTCTGAATCCACTTCCCCCGAGGAATCCGCTTTTCTTCAGCGTCTGTGTCTGCAAACCCAGCTCCTCTAACACCCCCCACCAAATGTACCATGAACCAACTGGGGAAGAAGTTCATTTATGGTCTACAAGCCTTTAATCCCTGAGAGCTGTGGCTGATGCGGGAGCAGCTTTTCTCCAAATGGTGATTTCGATATGAGGTCCTTTTGCCTGCCGGCCCCCAACATCCCTGACGTGTGGCTCCGAGGGGCCTCCCCGCGGCCAGGCCTGAGAGTGGAGCCAACCCTTGGGCTCATTTTCCACCACCCTGAATCCAGGCAGTGGCCTCGTCTCACTACAAAGGGTGCTGAGTAACGAGGTGCCGCCACCAGGAAGAGAGGCAGCAGGTCAGACAGATCTGGAGAATGACACTGGCCTTCAAGGGCCCCTCACAAGGGAAATACCATTAATTAGCAGATCTGACCAGATATACTGTGTTCCACATTCACGCCGTAAGGATGGGGTTTCCTCGAGCCCTAATCAAAGGAACTCTTTCACCGGAGATCACTTGACCAATCGGTGACTCAGTTTCCTTATACTAAAAATGAGGATAATAATACCTCACAAGATTGTTTTGAGGAGTACACACGTTACAAAGTGTTTAGAGGCACCTGGGTGGCTCAGTGGGTAAGCACCTGACTTCAGCTCAGGTCACGATCTCAGGGTCCTGGGATAGGGCCGTGTCAGGCTCCTTGCTCAGCGAGGAGTCTGCATGTCCCTCTCCCTCCCTCTTCACTTCCTGCCCTCTCTCTCTCTAATATATAAATAAATTATCTTAAAAAAAAACGAAGTTCTTAGAACACTATATGCACATAGTACAGGACACAAAAGCACTTGTTAAACAGATAAAAGGGTACAAGAGGCTGGCTTCCCTTCAGATTTCTAATAGTCTCCTGTCTGGGGGTCTCTAGCTCTTAGGAAGTGGACAGGCCGCAGAAGCCCAAGGTTGTAGAGTTCCTCCGAGGCCAAGTTCAATTTTCTATGCAGGACAGAAAACCTGTAAAATACATCCCAGACTTGCTTTGCTGCCTTCCTAGTAGGGAATCCGTTCCCTCAAGAGTGGTCCAACCTCTCTTCCACTATTTGGGATGTAGAAAAGGTTTAGACATTTCTCCATTGGTGCTGATTCCATCCTCATTTTTAACAATCTAGCTGTGTGTTCATCTGGTCTTCTGTTAGTTCCTTTATTCAACAAACACAGAGGACTCACCATGTCCTAACTGTGACCAAGACATCCAGCATCTCATCCCACAAGGGAAACATATTAGGAAATGTGGCAGCAAAGAGGGATGGGGTAAGGCAGTGACATCTGAATCAAGACCAAACTAACAAGCAGAGCCTGCCATGAAGAACATTTCAGGTATGGGCCCCATAGGTATGAAGGCGGAAATGAATAGATTATGTGCAGACGGCAGGACAGGGGACTAAGGGGCACTGGAAAGGAAGGCTGCGGAGCAGCTGTCGGCATTGGAGGCCTTGTGAAGGACTCTGAAATTCCCTTTGGTTTCAGCCAGAAGCTACATGAAGGTTTAAGCGGGGAATCATCAGATTAGCCTATATTTGTAAAAGATCGCTCCTCTTCCACAGAAGAAATGGGGATGGGGTGGGGGTGTCCACGAGCCTAGAAGCTGGAAATGGAAGCAGATGAAGTTTCCAATATCCTGGCCAAGGAGTGAGTCTGTTGCAGTGAGAGTGTAAAGATTTGCAGTTCTAAACTTTTTAGTAAAGTGGCTTATTAAACACACAGCTAACTATGGCCCGGGGTTCCTACTTTTGTAATAAGTTTTTTCTGAAACTCAAAAAGGGGAGAGGGGCTCTCTGCACCACGTGCCAGTAGGGGCGGAACATCACAGTACAGGGTGTTTTCGGAGCCTGTTATCCTTTTAGTACGACATCCCTCCCACCCTGAGACAATACCGTGCCTCTTTCCGCCAACATAAGTTGAGTTTTTCCCTTTCCCTCTTCCTTCTTTCGAGGGCAGAGCTCAGGGCTTCTCCAGAGATTTCATCCTAAGTTCATAGATCTCACTGAGCCGACCACATTCCCCTCCCCGTGGGCGCCAGAAAACGCCGGAAACATCTGTATCTGCACCTGAACATGGGACCTTGGATCCCAGCTACAGTTACTTGTGCTGTGGTAACAATGACATCATGTCGCGTTTCAGGACATTTTCGTAAATAAGGCCTCGGGTCGGGATGCTCAGGATAGGAAAAGGGTGGGTCCGCCCCTGGGCAGAGTGGCATACCTTCTCTCTCCTCCTGGCCTTTGCCCAAGTTGGAGATGCCCTGTTCCTTCCTCTTCACCTGAGTAATCATTATCTCTGCTTCCAGAAGCAGCTCAGGGGGCCACCTCCATCAGAGGGGCCACCTCCTCCCCAACCCCGCTGGACCAGGTGACCCTCCCCAGAATTCCATATAAATCCCTGTTAACGTTGATCCCACTGCTTCCCAGAGGCTCTTTCTCCTTGTCTTTACTTTGTCTCTCCTGTTGGACCCCAGGAGAGAGGTCTCACTCATCATTTTATCCCAGCAGGGTTCAATATGTTGCTGAATTAACACATGGCATGTCCTGCACATCGCTGGCAGCTGGATGAACTGGAACACAGTGTGGCAGCATGTACTGAAGCAGGGGTTCTCAGAGCACCAGGGGGCTCAGTTGGTGAAGCATCTGCCTTCGGCTCAGGTCATGATCCTAAGGTCATGGGATCCAGCCCTGCGCCAGGCTCCCTACTCAACAGGGAGTTGGCTTCTCCCTCTCCCTCTGCCTCTCCCCTCCCTCTCAAATAAATAAATAAAATCTTTTCAAAAAATAAATTTAAAATAAATTAAAAAAAAATTAAGCAGTTGTTCTCAGCTGCAGGTGATTTGGCTCCCCAGGGGACATATGGCAATGCCTGGAGAAACGTTTGGTTGATGTAATTGGAGGAAAGGGCGCCACTGGGCATTTGGTGGGGAGAGGCCAAATGGAGGTGGCCAACATCTGGCCATGCACAAGACAGGCCTCAGGAAAACATCACCCAGTCCACGAGGTCGACAGTGTAGAGGGGGAGACCCGCTTCTAATCTAGGACCTGGCAAACCTTTTCCTAGGTTTACATGCTCAAGGGAAATGTATCTGTCCGCCAAAACCACAAGAATGTCTGAAGCAGCTTATCCTCAGAAGCCCCAAACTGGACGCCATGTAAAAGACCATTAACGGGAGAATGGATAACTGACTACAGTACCTACGTGATGGAAGACAACATACGGTGACGAAATTTAAGATGCCACATATGCGACAACAAGAAGAAATCCACAGATGTCCTGAGGAACCAAACCACCAGAGCAAGGTAACAGGCAAACTTGATCGCTGGTGATCGAAGAGAAGCAGGGGGCAGGGAGTGACTGACTGGGAAGGAGCAGGACGGAACCTCTGGTGTTCTCAGAACATTCCTGATCCTCATCTGGGTAGTAGTTACACACAGCGTGCCGCATGCTAGGACTCATGTGCTGTGTGTGTGTATTACACCTCAGCAAGCTTTACCAAAGGCAACGGTCCTCTAAGAGCCCCAGCGGGCAGGAATCACACACTGGAGCAGGTCCTCCGAGCATGACTTTCTAAGGATTTCGGTGCACAGCCTGCAGGAGCACTGTAGATATGTTTCTGGAGACCTATTTCACCACAGACACCAAAAACCTTACAGTGGGTCCTTGATTCAATTCTGCTTCGGTTATTTTCTGCTAAGGATTGTGCTACAGATGTGCACACAGACTTAGGTTTCAAGAATATTTATCATAGCAGAACAAATACAAGAGGTAGGCAGCAACAACACCGACCCAGAGGAAACTGTGTGATACCGCGGACTCATTAAAATCGACATTTAAAAATGTAAATGGAAAATGACTACAATATATTAATTACAATTAAAGAGCAGGTCACCCAACAAGGTGACACCTAAGATATATGAAGAATATACTCAATATGATTAACTATGATTAGCTAAGGTCATGAGGGGTTATGGGATTTCTTAAAATTTTATCATTTTTTCCCTAAAATGTACGTATATTACTTATTAATAAGAAAAAAATACACAATCACACTTCTTAAAAATAAAGGTGATTTTTCAACTCTAAAACTGAGTACCAGGGGCGCCTGGGTGGTTCAGTGGGTTAAAGCCTCTGCCTTCGGCTCAGGTCATGGACCCAGGGTCCTGGAATCGAGCCCCGCATCGGGCTCTCTGCTCAGCAGGGAGTCTGCTTCCTCGTCCCTCTTTCTGCCTGCCTCTCTGCCTACTTGTGATCTCTATCTGTCAAATAAAATAAATAAAATCTTTAAAAAAAAATAAAATCAATAAAATCAAACTGAGTACCAGACCCCACACAACCCCTAATTCCCCATGGATTCAGAGCCCTGCTGCCTGCAGAAGCGCTCTATTGATGCTCATCACAGTGGCTGAGACAGATTAAATAAAGAGATAACATTCCAGATTTTCTGTCTCTTATCCGACTGTGCAGATTGGTTACACAAATCCAAATCCATACATGCATTAGACCTCACTGAACTGCGTACGCCCTGAGAAAAAGTTACAAGCAATTCCCTGTAAAAATACGAAAGTATTTCTGACAGCAAAAGTTTTCAGATGCTGTAAAGAAAAAAAAAAAAAACTAAAAAGGCACGACCTTCCCTGATTAATTAAGTCTCTCGAGAGAGAAGGCTGCCACTTCCCCAAGTAATCTCATTGCCTCAGACAAAACCATGTTTCTCTGTGAAGTGGAGGTGATCGTGGCTCTCTCAGAGTACTCGCAAAGGTTTGGCATGGTTATGAAACGGAACGCTATGACTGGGGCCCGCTGGCTGTGGTCACCGTCATGCCCACAGCCTGAACACCACCTCCCTCCAGGAAGCTCCCTTCTCTGAATTCTGTGTGGTAGGGGTACGTGGCTGACTATTAGGGAGCACTGCATAAGGCATACCCTGTCGCTCGCCCAGACGCCCAGCTCCTCCCAGAGCCACCGAATGCCAGCTAAAGCTGGGAGCAAGGGCTCACTGTGGACACAAATGACGAGGGCCCAGGTACCTCAGCTCACAAAACCATTACGAGCGTATACATTTAACTTTAGCTTTAAGATGTTTCTCCTCTTACTTCTCAGTTAAAAAAAAACTTTAAGCCAAGTAAACCAACAACAAACCTTAAGATAAAACATTTAACCGTGGTAATTTCCAAAGCCCTATGGTCGTCTTCAGCTTCTCAAGGTCACACCTCCCTGCTGAATGATTACCGAGGGTTGCTGACATGGTACACAGAGAAAACACTCTTAGGATGTCCCTCTAAGAGAAAAAGCAAACAGCTCAGAATCCAACCAGCCAAGGCAAAGGAACCACTGACAAAGCCAAACACAGAGGGGCCCCTGAGCATCTGGGAATCTGCCTGTTCCTTTGCCTCCTCAGAGGGAACGAGTCACAAGACTGCTTGGAATGAGAAATGAAAAGGGCAGAAGCCCAGAAAGCAGCGGGTCCTGAATTTCTTGCTGCTTCCAAGGAGTGAGCCCGCCTGCTTTGTCAGTTATTTACACAGTGGGCATGTGAGGCTGACAGCTTGAGGGGGTTATTTTAGAGGGAGAGCTGTAAGTCTGATCAGGAGAAGTTTCTGGACCCTGGGGTCCCAGCACGCATCTCCAGCTTCCAGGCTGACCCTCCCTTCAGACAGGGTTTAAGAGGCAGCCGGGCAAGCATGGTCTTCATATTTATTTATTTTTTTTCTTGATTTTATTTATTTATTTGACAGAGATCACAAGCAGGCAGAGAAGCAGGCTGAGAGAGAGAGAGAGAGGAGGAAGCAGGCTCCCCGCTGAGCAGAGAGCCCGATGCGGGGCTCGATCCCAGGACCCTGGGACCATGACCCGAGCCAAAGGCAGAGGCCCTAACCCACCGAGCCACCCAGGTGCCCCTGGTCTTTGTATTTAAATCACCTCAAGGGGGCCCATATCTCCAGGCACAACCAGAACCCAGGGAGGAGAGGGAAGCAGGAGAGGGAGAGGGTACCTCCACTCCTATCTGCTGGCTGCACTTCTGGAGCACCTGATCCAGGAAGCTAAATGCGTGGACAGAACAGAAGGAAGAATCTGGGAAGACTGGAAGACGAGAAGAGCTGTTCGCAGACTAGTCTCAACCTGAACCACAGAAACACCTCTGCCTCCCTGCCCTCCTCCCCTCGGCTGGGCACCAGGTGCCTCCCTACTGCACTCCAGATGCAGATCCAAGCTCAGGGGTGCCCAGTGCCGATGCCTCTCTCTGGTGCAGGGACACTAGGGCATCAGCGGGACTCCCAGACAGCACCTGTGATCTCTAATTTAAAACCAAAACCAAAATCCCCAACCAGCCCAAGCCAGCACAAGCAATACATATTTATGTGTAAGACACCTATGCACACATACACATTCACTTATTACACATTCACTTATCTACACACACACACACACACACACACACACACACACACGCTTTTGCAGCAGAAGGCAGGCAGGAAACCTGTTCCCTAAGTCCTTTGCTTTCCTCATCTGCTTCTAGCATCAACAGCCATTTCTGCTACAGATTTTCCTATTCGAGGGTTGATCACAGATCCAAATGCCACCATCCTGTTTGCCACCCTTTCCTACTCCACCGGCCCGCTGACGTATGTCAGTGAACCAGGGAACAAAGATGGAAGACAGGCCCAAGCTGCCTTCCTTGAAAAGTGGGGTTATATTTGACACTTTAATAAACCTCAGAGCCTGAGCCTCTCTGCTCTCAGACTGGCCAATGTGCAGCTCTCACTCTTAACAAACCTGTCCATCTCTTTCCCCCTACTGCGGGGCACAAGGGTTTTCTCTGCCCGGCATCTATTTCCAGGCCCCATAAATCATATCCCATTGTTCCAGGCCATCTGAACTCGTTTAATAAACCATCCACCTCACCCTTACGCCACCACCCCGAATTTCCCACAGGGAAAGACTGTTTCAAGAAGAAAAGGAAATTCTTCATTAGGGCTGTATTTTAAAAGCAAGCTTCCACAAAAAACTGGAAAACAAAATTGGGTATAAATACCATCCAATAACCACTAAATGTCTTTGGTTAAAGCACCTGCCTGCCTGTGATTCTCGGGTCCAGATGTGAGCTCAGTGCACATCCAAAGGAAGCAGAATTTGAACCTGATGCTAAATGACAAATGATCCTGAACTTCATGACCATTTAAGTGCCACAGTGGCTAGATTAAATTGCTCTGATGCAGAATTTCTCCCAAGTATAGGTTACTGAGAAACATAATATTGCTTGAAAATGTATTTAGGTGCGCTCATCCTTCTTAGACCAACACTCATGGCTCTTAGTCATAACCAGGCTTAAGCTAACACGATTCCCCTAGAAAGGGAGGGAAACAAGAGGACATGTCTCTCTTGCTCCAAGATCAAAAACTGGATCACAGCACTCACAGCATCAAGTCTGCCAAACCAGAGTTCTGGGTACGTACAATTCTTAAAGAGCTAATTGAATGGAAAACAGCCATCTGGGGCTGGAAACCTTTATGACATTCTGGGAAATGTATGGGGTTTAATAGGATTATGCAGGGTGATGTGACTTTCAAAATTCCGAAACTCTGAACTGAAGCCTAAATGAGAATATGTTAAATTCACCCATTCCAAAACACAGCACAGTTGACTCGGACCCTACAAGCCCAGCTGTAGCTCAGGGTGTCCACACTGCAGCCTGTCCGTGGAAGGTCTGCAGACCACTCCCTGCTGAGAGAGTCCAGCCAACCCAATCAGCCTACCAGCAGGCTGTGGCACAAGGTCCAGATATAAGCCCAGGCACCAGCCAGGGTTCCCTTTGGCCTGCCCTCCTATGGTTGAACAACAATCATGGAGAGCCACAGGGAGAGCGGCATTGGGTCCAGTATGGCCACTCCCTGGTCCTCCACAACACTGGTTGCACACTCTTCAACACAAGAAAATGGTGTGCAGAAACAAGGGCCTGCCACAGTAGGCTGTCGAGCAAGGAACAGAAAGCATCAGGGGACAGGTGGGACTGCTGGCTGGTCTCCACCTCTCCCAGAGGGCAGAGGCTGCAGAGCTTCTGCAGACTAAGCAGAGACATGTCAGAATTACCTTCCCAAAAAGAAGGCAGTAAAGGAGCACTTCAAGCAGCCACAACTGCTAGCAGGCCTGCGACCTCCAGATATCAGGCGCTTGACCATGACCATGTCGGTAAGCAGAACACACAAGTGTCTTCTGGAGCGAGAGCAGACAGCTTAACGCTGCTAACTGGTCCTCTCACTCTTCTCTGCTCTGAGCAAGTGATCCTGAAAGGCATGGACAAAGTTGGTCAGATTCACTGGAGAAAACACGAGCCAGTGAAGACGTCCCGGCTCGCACTGGGCCTCCCTCCAAAGGCTGGCTGCCCCACCCCTGGCACCTGGGTAACGCTGCTCTGGGGCCATCCACACAAAACGATTTACGCACCCCCCACCCGCAACACACACACAGACACACACACAGACACACACACACACACACACACACACACAAGCTGCACCGGGCTAACTCAAACGCACCCCTAACGAGCAACCCCACAGGTGTGACTGGGTTGGACACTCCCAGCAAGGGAGGGAAGCCCCCCCCCCCGTCCTTGCCAGCGGCAGGGTGCCGCCTGGGCCTCCGCCTCATCCTCTCCATCCGCGGGGAAGTCGGAGCGGCCCCCACCAACCACCACCACGCAACCAGATTGATTCTCACTTCAAATCCCGGCTGCCGGGGGCCCCATCTGTGTGCTGACGCGAAAAGCCGCCCTCGAGCAGTCGGCCTGCGGAGCGTCTGGGGTTCTCCCGGGCCGCGCTCACGCCTCCCCAGGCCGCACCCGCGGGCCGCGCCTTACCGCCAGTGTCCTCGAAGCGCGAGGGCGGGCGGTCCCGCAGCGTGGCACTCCAACCCGCGCTGGCCTCGTCCTCGTCGGACTCCTGCGCTTTGGGGGCGCCGGGAGGCGGCGGGGGGCCGGGGCGCTCGTGTTCGTCGTCTGAGGAGGCGGCCGAGGAGGAGCGCGAGGTGGCGGACGTGCTGTAGAAGGGGTTCCCGCCGCTGTCCGGGCCGGACTCGCCCAACACGTCGTCCCAGATGTGCAGGCTCTCGTAGCGCGCGCGGGCCCCCTTGAGCAGCTCGGGCGCCCTCCTCCGCGCGCTCCCGCCGACCTCGGCCATGGCCCCGGCCACCGCCCACGCGCCCGCTCCCCACAGCGCCTCCCAGGCGCACGCGCCGGGCCCCGGCCTGAGCCGCGGCCCGCCGCCCCCCACCAGCGCAGCCCGCAGCACAGTGCCCGCCGCCCCGCCGTCTTGGTCGCCTCGGGCCCAGCGCCGAAGGAAGCGCCCTGGGAGCTCGGGCGCCGCAGGCTGCAGGCCCCGGCGGGACGCTGGGCGCGCGGGCGGGAGGCAGGGGCTGCGGCCGGGCCCAGGCGCCGCCGCTACCGCCGCCACCGGCGCCGATGCGTCTCCTCGGCGCCCGCTGTCCCCGCGCGCCCTCCCGCAGCACCCCGCGCTCCCTGGCCGACCTTCCCGGGCGCGAGCAGCCAGAGACGGACCCCGCCTCCTCGCACCTCCGGCCCGCCGGCCAATGGGGAGCAGGCCGGGGCGGGCCCGCGCGGGGCACGCCCCACACCCCTCGGGCGAGCGGGGCGAGGAGAGCAGCGGCGGCGGCAACGGGGAGGGCGGCCGGTGGCTTCCTCGCCTGCGGGACGTGTGGCCCGGGACGGCCTCCCGCAGGCCCCGCGCGGCCCCGCAGGGGGGAGGGAGGAACCGAGTGGGTGTCGGGGGTTGGGGGGGACGCATCCGGTCTTCCCGCCACCGGAGTCGGCTCACGGAGCGTGAAGCCTGCGCTCTTGGTCCCCTTCCGCAGTCAGCGCCAGTGGCGGCGGGGAGCTGTCCGCCCCTGTGGTTCTGAACCAGGCGCTGCAGAAATTCCAGGTAGGCGCCTGGCCCGAGGGTCACGATTCCCGCGGCTGCTGTGGCTGCTGCTACTTCCGTGCTCCACAGCCGGCTGTGCCTTGAGCTCTTGCAAGCACAAGGGCTATCTGGCTTCCTGGAGCCTTGCTCTAATAAGGAGCCCGCCTTGCCGGTTCATTCCTGGGGTAAGGTGGTGACTCAGTTTCGCTTCAAATACCCCTGTAATTTGAGGGGGTCAACATCCGATCTTAGTCATTCCTCCCGTCTTTGACCTTTGACATCTTTAAACTCAAAATATTCATTACCTTCCAAATATTAATTACTCTAACACCACCATTGCAACATCTTCACCCATACATTTGACACACTTGTCTGTTAAAATACAGCACAATCACCCAGGCTTCAGTGTTCTGATAAACAATAGATCAGAAAGGTTTCATCCATCCCTCTGCCTTGGCCAGGAGTGCGTGGCACTCATTCCGTTGATGACGATACATATGATCAGACGTTTCTTGCTCCTCTCTCCCTCCCACAATAATGCAATAAGTCACAATGATGGTAATTGGGCCATAAAGTCACTTGCACTCTGAAATAAAATAAATCCACAGAGATGTGAAGGGCTTGCAAATCCTACTGGGTATTAACTAAATAAGGATTACATGAAAGGGAAAGACATATTGCTATTTCATGCATAAAGGATGCAGATGCATAAAGGGTGAAGATGTTGGGACCACCAGCTACGGTCAGTTCTAACAGCAGGTGAGCAGCTTCTGCTCTCACCCTCCCCTCGCAAGCCCCTGTTTCCTCCTCCCAAACCAGAGTCTCTGTACCAGCATGAATTCCTGATCATCACTGAAAGATGATATATAAAAAGGAAAGGATTCACATGACATTGCTTTGTATATGAATTGGCTGATATACGTGAAATTGTTTGCAAAGCATTTCAACTCCGTTGGAAGAATTGTGTCACAGAAAAGAACTGGTTTCCAGCACTTCTCTATACTGTGTTAACCAAGGAAAGATTCTGAAGAAAGTTCATACAGGTAATTAGACTTAAAATGTTCAATGACACATAGATTGAAGACGAAATGTAAGACTGCGTAGCTCAAGTTCAAATTCTGCAATTAGGAATTCTGTAATACTCCTGTAAAATTTAATGATATTTATTTTTAAAAATAATTGAAAGGGATCGAAACACTGAAATACATAGGCAAGAACTCCTTCTCTTCTCCAGGCAGCCAGTGAAAAAGTCAGCGGCTAAAGTGAGCGTGTATTTTAAAAACAGTGGCTTGCTTTGCTACCCAGAGGAAGCAGGAAGTAGAGCAGTAACAGTTACAAGGATGGACACAGTCTTCCATTGTCCCAAATCTGCATTTGTATGGTGCTAATCCCAAAGAAACCTTAGAGTCTTTGTGCTTATGAGCTCTCAAGTGCTTGTAGCTCACAGAGCATGCAACACTGGGAGAGGGTTATATGTCCACAAAAGAAACAGACTGGGAAATCAAATTGTTATCCAAACCCTGGCCCAACAAAAATGGGATGGCTATGTCCACTTAGAATCAAGGGTTTAGCAACCAAGTGCTACTTTGTATAAACAAATGTTTCCAACCAAGAACTGTA
Source organism: Mustela nivalis (assembly GCF_964662115.1). NCBI lineage: Eukaryota > Metazoa > Chordata > Mammalia > Carnivora > Mustelidae > Mustela > Mustela nivalis. The sequence goes on from NC_139040.1 coordinate 75,015,448, forward strand.
AAAATACTTCAGCCTTTAAAAACAAGTGGCTGATTCTCCTTGTGAAAGGAGGGGAGGAAGGGGAAGAAAACAACTGGAAAACAAAAACCAAAAAACTTTCCCATCTGCTTGGCAACCTCCTACTCGATGCTATGATTATGGTTCTACATCATTAAGTTTTACAAGTAATGTTGTCTGGGAGGATAATTTTAGAACCAGCATTATACTGAGATCTTTTAACTTTGAGTCATTTAAACACATCTTCCAAATAATACAACTTTGTAATATAATTAATTTTAAGATTAATATTTAGCTTTTGGTTTATACTCTGCACAAAAGGCTCCAGAGTAGTAAGAACAATCCATTTCTGTAGTAGATTCCTTAGGCTTTGTTAAGCCAGAGAGGTTCATGCTCTTGTGAAACTGGGGATAATAGCCATATTTCATTGAGTCTTGGCCTCCTTTCCTGGTATAGTTTAATAAGAAACAAAAAATGCTACCATTTAAACTATGATACAATGTTTTCTTTTCATTAATATTTTAATATAAATATATTCAAAAAGCTCTTTGGTAAGTATTTAGACATATTTTTTATCATGTATGGCCTTAATGCATACATAAAAATAAAAGTTAAAATTTTTGGTTAACGTTTTTCCAAACCTCACATTAAGAATCTCACTACTTTTATTTACTTTCTAACTGAGAGATTTCAGTGCCCAGATTTTTCTCACAATATGTTCCTCTGAGCCACCCAGAGCTTCTGTTATGCTGCACTTAAAAAATTATTATTAGACATATAGCTGACATTCAATGTTAAATTAGTTTCAGGTGTACAACATAGTAATTTGACAATTCTATACATTACTCAGTGATCACCACAGTAAGTATATCATCACGTCACCATATAAACTTATTATAATATCATTGGCTGTATTCCCAATGCTGTACTTTTCATCTCCAGATGAGAACAGGAAATTATTTTATTTATTTGATAACAGGAAATTTGTACCTCTTAATCCCCTTCACCTATTTCACCCATCCCCCATCCACCTTCCCTCCCATAACCACCAGTTTGTTCTTTGTATTTAAGAGTCTATTTCTGTTTTTTTTTTTTTTTGTCTGTTCACTTGTTTCTTTTTTTAGATTCCATATAGAAGTGAAATTACAGGGGGCCCTGAGTGGATTAGTGGGCTAAAGCCTCTGCCTTTGGCTCAGGTCATGATACCAGGTTCCTGGAGTCGAGCTCCAAGTCGGGCTCTCTGCTCGGTGGGGACCCTGCTTCACCTGCCTCTCTGCATGTCTCTCTGCCTACTTGTGATCTCTCTCTCTCTCTTTCAAATAAATAAATAAAATCTTGAAAAAAAAAAAGGAAGTGAAATCATATGGTATTTGCCTTTCTCAATCTGACTTATTTCTCTTAACCTAATACCCTCTAGATCCAGCCATGTTGTCACAAATGGCAATATCTCATTCTTTTTTATAGCTGGATAATATTCCATTATATATCTATATACACCCATATCTTTACCCATTCATATACTGATGAACACCTGGACTGCTTCCATATCCTGGCTATTATAAATAGTGCTGCAGAAAACCTAGCAGGGCATATATCTTTTTGAATCAAGTGTTTTTATTTCCTTTGGGTAAATATCAAGTACTAGAATTACTGAAGCATATGGTAAATCTATTTTTAATTTTTTGAAGAAAATCCATACTCTTTTCCACAGTTGTTGCACCAATTTACATTCCCACTAAAAATGTACAGAGGTTCCTTTTTCTCCACATCCTGGCCAACACTTGTTCTTTCTTGTTTTTTTAATACCAGCCATTCTGACAAGTATAAGGTGATAGATCTCCCTGTGGTTTTTATTTTATTTTCCTGATGACAAGTGATATTGAGCATCGTTTCACATGTCTATTGGATGTCTTTATGTGTGTGTGTGTGTGTGTGTGTGTTCTTTACATATTTTGGTTATTAATCCTTTATTATATTTATCATTCACCCTTATCTTCTCCCATTCTGTAGGTTCCCTTTTGGTTTTGTTGCGGGTTTCCCTTACTGTGCAAAAGCTTTTTATTTTGTTGTAGTCTTAATAATTTATTTTTGTTCTTGTTTCCCTTGTCTAAGCAGACATATCCACAAATAATGTTGCTAAAACCAATCTCCAAGTGATTACTGCTTATTGTCTTTTAGGAGTTTTATGGTTTCAGGTCTCTCATTTATTCATTTAATTTTTTTTTAAGGAAGCTTTACACTGAATGTGCGACCTAAACTCACAGCCTCACGAATAAGAGTCGCATGCTGTACAGACTGAGCCAGGCAGGCACACCTCAGATTTCACATTTAGATCTTTGATCCGTTTTGAGTTTCTTTACGTGTATGGTAAAAGAATGTAGTCTAGTTTCATTCTTTTGCATATGGCTCTCCAGTTTTCCCAACACTGTTTTTGAGGAGACTTTCTTCTGTTACATATTCTTGCCTCCTTTGTCAAAGATTAATTGACCATATAATTGTGAATTTATTTCTGGGCTCTCTATCCTGTTTCCATTGATTTATGCGTATATTTTCTCCCAGTACCCTACTGTTTTGATTACTATAACTTTGTAGTATATCTTGAAATCCAAGAAACTGATACCTCCAGCTTTGTTCTCCTTTCTCAAGATTGTTTTGAATGCTGCACTTCTTATAAAAGTATTCTGAGGTCATCCAAATTGCCACCCCTCCGTTCTGTCTGGTTTGATGCTGGTGGGGTTTCTCTATTTTTTTTTCTTTTTTATTTCCTTATCTGAGATTTTCATATAATAACCAGTTTATTTTCTTTCTTTAAATTGTCCTCAAAAGGCCTGTGGCTTGGCATGCCAAGGGATGTAGATGATCAGTTGTGCCCTAGGAGCAGTAACCACATGGCACAGGGTCAAGCTGTGGTAACTTTATAGGGACTTCCACCTACTTAGCTCCAACTATAAGACAATTCCTGACATTGGAGATGTGAAAGAAAATGGTTGGGGAGGGGAGGGTCCCAAAGCCAAGGAGGACCTCCTGGAACTGATACAGGGGAGGGGAAAAGAAAGCTGAACGATGCCACAGCTGCTGAACCATGACCAAAATATGGGGGAGAAGGCTGGAGGCAAATGTGCATGGTACACCGTGACATTTGGAGTCCTAGGTGACATAGAAGCTTAAGGATACAACCTTGCTCAAACTGATTTTACATGATGATTTTATCTACTAATCAACCCAGAGATGCAGAGAATGAAATAGGGCAATACTATAGAAAGTGCTTGAAAGAAATCTCTCTTATGATTGAGATAACCTGATATTTCCATTGATTGATTGATTCATTCATTCATTCATTCATTCATTCAATTATGTACTGAGTATTATGTATCAAATCCTCTTCTGAACACAGAATAAATCAGGAAAAAAAACCCACAAATACCATTTTTATAGCACATGTATTCAAATAGAAGAGAGAGAACAGACAGTAAATAAATAAATATATAATATGTCAGCTGTTGATAAGAAATCAAAAGTAGAGAGGGACAGAAATTATGTTGATTGTGATGGTGCTGGTGCTGGCTGTGTGTGCAGTTATGGGAGATTACCCTGATAAGAAGACATTGGCAGATCCTTGAGTGGATTCAGAGAACAAGACGGGTACATTTAAGAAGAGGAAACAAGTGCAACCCCCCAAGGGAGGCACGCACTTGCTGTATTCTGTTAAACACTAAGGAGGCTGGTGAGCGGAGGCAGAGACAGCTGAGTGAAGAGGTAGGAGATGAATTGAGAAGAAAGTTGAGTGTTAAATTTTGTAAGACTGAATTTTGTATTGAGTGAAGTGGGGAGCCATTGGAGATCTTAGAGCAGAGAAATAACAAGGTCTGACTTTTGTCTTAAATGGATTGCTTTAACTGCTGAGTGGAAAATAAACTAGAACAGAGCAAAGATGGAATCCAGAAGACCAGATAGCAGACTATTACAATAACTCATAGAAGATGGTGTTGTGGACCACAGTGGGAGTAACTGAAGTGTGGAGAACTGGTCAGATTTAGAATATATTTTGAAGATAGAATCCATAGCTTCTACCAAAGAATTAAACGTGGGCAGTGAAAGAAAGAGATGAATCAAAAATGACTCTACAGTTTCCTGTTTGAGCTATTGCAAGACCAGCAGAGCTCGAGAAGAATAAGTGCTTGGTTTTGAACATGTTGGGTTTAACTCATCTAGGTAGATCTGAAAAGCAGGCAGTGGAAGAAAGTTCAAAATCCAGGTCTGGACTGGAGGTGGAGATGTGGAGTCATCAGGAGATAGATGGTAGAAGAGGGACAGTCACCAAGGACTCAGTGTAGACAGAGGAGAAGTCTGAGGTTGGGTCCTGGAGCACATTCATACTCAGAGATCAGGGAAATGAGAAGAAACCCCAAGTGGAGGGGCTTGTCCTCACTCAGAAGGGATTGCAGTAAGGGTTCCACCCAGGTAAACTTAGTGGGATTCTGTGGGTCTTCTTTCCTTACCGATTTGATTTTCTTTTCAAGATTTATTTGAGAGAGAGAGAGAGAGAGAGAGAGAGCAGGAGCACACACATGCAGGGGGAAGAGACAGAAAGAGAGGGAGAGAATCTCAATCAGATTCCCCGCTGAGCATGGAGCCTGATGTGGGGCTCGATTCCATAACCCTGAGCTCATGACCTGAGCCAAGATTCACACGCTTAACCACTTAGCCACCTAGACACCCACCCAATTTGTTTTTCTTTCTTTTTTTAAAAAAAAATATTTTATTCATTTATTTATTTGACACAGAGAGAAAGAGAGAGAGAGAGAGAGATCACAAGTAGGCAGAGAGTCAGGCAGAGGGAGAGGGAGAAGCAGGTTCCCTGCTGAGCAGAGAGCCCGATGCGAGAGCCCGAGACCCTGAGACCATGACCTGAGCTGAAGCCACCCAGGTGCCCCCAATTTACTTTTCTCAGTGAAATCATCAGAATGGTCGGTCATCAGATGTATCTGATGGAAGGTGTTCAGTTCTCACTCTGAACAAAATGGCTGTACATTAGAATCACTGGGAGAATTTTAAAAGCACACTTATATCTAGACCCTAATTGGATATTAATCTAATTGGTTCTACACCAATTAGATCAGATCCTCTGGAGGTGGGCACTCCTGTGTTTTAAAGTCTTTCAGGTGATTCAAAAGCATGGCCAGTGTTGAGAAGCCCTGGCTTAAGGTTGGAGGAAAGAAGATGTGAAATAGTCAAAATATTTCACGAGAAGAGTGGAGATTCTGTCGGTCAGAGAAACATACTTGGCTTTGTGGCTGAAAATTTAATGTGAAAGGGGCGCCTGGGTGGCTCAGTGGGTTAAGCCGCTGCCTTCGGCTCAGGTCATGATCTCAGGGTCCTGGGATAGAGTCCCACATCGGGCTCTCTGCTCAGCAGGGGGCCTGCTTCCCTTCCTCTCTCTTACTGTGATCTCTCTCTGTCAAATAAATAAATAAAGTCTTTAAAAAAAAAAGAATTTAATGTGAAAACTTCCAGCATCGTTGCTTTTCTCACCAGCCACGTTCAGCTGCCAGGGGCTGACGTAGGGTGGATAGAGCGTTGGGTTTTTACCAAGGTGGGGTTTTATCAGGTATGTATGATGTATGATGGAGGTGAGAGTATGGGACAGGGATTATAGTTATGGGAGCGGACTCTGTGCCAGCTGCGGAGGCCTGTGAGAATTTGGGGGAAGGATCAAGAACCACAGAAAATGAAATAGGGGGACGCCTGGGTGGCTCAGTTGGTTAAGCAGCTGCCTTCGGCTCAGGTCATGATCCCAGCTGTCGGGAGCCGGTACAGGAGGCCTACTCTAAGAGCTGTAAGGGACTGAATATGATTGGCTGTTCATTTAGGTCCACTCTCGCGGGAGGTGCATGAGCACTGCATTGTGATTGGGTAACACTGCCTGTATAAAAACGCATGCGCCGAGGGTAAAGAAGGAGGAAGAAAAAAAGCGATTAAAGAAAAAGGTTCACCGCTACGTGAGTCTCCGAGTCGTTCTTGCAGGCAAGAGTGACAAGTGGTGCTGAAACCCGGGATTCTCATCGTGAGAGACGCATGGAGTTGGCGACGATCAGGTAAAGAGTGCACCTATTTCTGTCTAGTGACAGGGAAAGTTCCTCAAGTCGAGGACGAGCGTAGAAAGCTTTCCGGGATGGGAAACGAGATGGCTGCAAAGTTCCTAGGATAAGGACGAGAGTAAAGCTTTCCGGGATGGGAAACGAGATGGCTGCAAAGTTCCTAGGATAAGGACGAGAGTAAAGCTTTCCGGTATGGGAAACAAGATGGCCACATATAAAATGCTGGGCCGCTTTCTGATATCCTTAAAGCAATTGGTACTCCTTTAAAAAATAAAACAGCTCATTTGTTTTTGAGAGAAGTGGGACAAACGGCTCCCTGGTTTTTGGAAAGGAGCAGAGGAGGGAAATCGCCCAAAAGCCAAAAGGTGAGCAAGATGCAAAAGGAGCTTGCAAAAAAGGAGGAAAAGCTAAAGAAGGCTATGGCGCAGCTCAAAATGCAGGGGGAAGTTATGGCGCAGCTGAAATTAAAAGCGGAAGAAGGAGCTATGGCGCAGTTACAAACAAAGACGGAAGTGGTAGATAACTTAGATCCTATGCCCACGCGCCCAGCCCCAACAGCGCCACCTTATGAGGGGCCTCCTCCGTATAAACTTTGCTGCACCAAGGCCTGCTATTGTGCGAGCTGCACCACACGAGTGGCTGCCATAGTAGCCTCTCAGGAGTTTGGGTGGGAACAGGATTCTCATTCAGTCCTAAAATCCCCACTTACTCTAACTCCACCTTTTTTGGCTATAATTATACCTACCAAGACCCGGCGCAAGGCGCGTCAGCTCACCTTCTAGATAGGTGGCTGCTCTGCAATGCTGCACAGGCATGTACAGGCTTGGAAAGCCTTCACTTTATTAATGGGTCTACATGGTGTAACTGTACATACAACTATCACGTAGGCTCTCGATTTGAAACAAATGTTACTCGCAATTGCACCTCAGCTAAGCACATAAGTTACTCACCAACGCCCGTCTGTGTTAGAGCTCCCTTTCTCTTCATAGTTTTTAATGCTTTTACTATTAACAAGTCATCTAGTCTCTCTTGTGAGTCCCAGAATTGTCTGCTATCAGAATGTTGGAACGCCACAGTGGGAGACTCGGCAGTAATAGCCAAGATACCGACGTATATCCCGATGCCAGTACAGGTGAACCCCGACAACCTGCCGGTGCTGCTTCAACATAAACGAGACTTTGGAATAACAGCAGCCATTATTGCAGCTATCGCAGCATCCGCCACCTCTGCTACTGCTGCCGCGGTAGTGTTGACAACCTCGGTACAGACAGCTGCCACACTCAATAACGTCACAGGAATGGTGGCTGAGGCTTTGGCCACGCAAGAACAAATCAATGGACATCTACACATGGGAATCTTGATTGTAAATCAAAGGGTTGATCTTGTACAGGAACAACTTGATATCCTAGAGTCAATTGTGTCGATAGGATGCATACATAATATGGCTGGACTTTGTATCACCCCTATAGCTCATAACAACTTATCCTTAGCAGCTAACCTCTCTAGACAATTGGGAAGAATGCTTAATGGTACCTGGAACCGTCAATTTCAAAATTTAACTAGGCAATTATGAGCTCAAATTATATCCATATATTCTACCAAAGTAACTATTGCACCTGTTAGTGAGTGGAAAAAAAATGTTACAGCAATCTTTCGTTCCTCAAACAGTGGGCCGGACTTGGTGCCATGGCTGTTCTCTTAATCACAGCTAATGTACTAATGTTATGTTGGGTGTGTGGCCGTGTCCGTCGCAATCAACGACAGTAACACCTCATGGTTCAAGCCATGATGGCTCCTGAAGCTGGTACCTCCCCCCAGATATGGCTAAGTATGCTAGATCGGTAGTCAAAGACGGGTAAGACTGATCCCACACCATAGCAACCTAAGACAGGGGCTCTTCGACCAGGGAGAGTACCCGATGACGGGTAAGCATGTGTGCTGAGGATTGGCAACCTAAGACAGGCACGATCTCAGCCATTATAAATAAATAAAAAAGGGGGAGATGTCGGGAGCCGGTACAGGAGGCCTACTCTAAGAGCTGTAAGGGACTGAATATGATTGGCTGTTCATTTAGGTCCACTCTCGCGGGAGGTGCATGAGCACTGCATTGTGATTGGGTAACACTGCCTGTATAAAAACGCATGCGCCGAGGGTAAAGAAGGAGGAAGAAAAAAAGCGTCTCGTGAGTCTCCGAGTCGTTCTTGCGGGCCGAGAGCGACACCCAGCGTCCTGGGATCAAGTCCCACATCGGGCTCCTTGCTCAGCAGGGAGCCTGCTTCTCCCTCTGTCTCTGCCTGCCACTATGTCTCCCTGTGCTCGCTCTCGCTCCCTCTCTCTCTCTGACAAATAAATAAAATCTTTAAAAAAAAAGATTATCTTCAAAAAAAAAAAGAAAATGAAATAGGTAAATGGCTTCTTCTGAGTGACTTAGATAATTAATACTTCTTGAAATAATTTAGTGCAGCCAGACCCCTGCAAAGCAGCACAAACAACTCCGATGAGTGCTTCAATCTACCATTTCTTCCCAGGGCTTCAATCAATTGCTTTCAACAAGTGAACATTGAGATATTTAGAGCAAAGGAAAAAATACATATTGGAAGTTCGCATTTTTTTTTAATTTTTATTTATTTATTTGACAGAGACACAATGAGATAGGGAATACAAGCAGGAGGAGTGGGAGAGGGAGAAGCACGTTTTTCCACTGAGAAGGGAGCCCGACGCGGGGCTGGATTCTCAAGCTCCTGGGATCATGACCTGAGCCGAAGAGCAGATACTTAACAATTGAGCTACCCAGGCTCCCCTGGAAGTTAGCTTTTTACATTCTTGGAAAATGGTATTTTGTACATTTATGTCCTTTTTCTGTCCCCTTGTGGATATTTTCCCTCTTGAAACACACCCAACCTCTGCTCCACAGTTGTCCAGTAAAAGAAAGGGATCTGAGTGCCATCCCCAAAGTTCACTTGCGTTTAAAGGAGAAACAATCCTCGGAAGCTGTTTTACACAAAAGAGTAGATTGCTCAGTTGTAGAAACTCAGAGTTATAAGATAACGGGAGAGATATTCCTTACTAGAAGGGGGAGCTGCTCAGCGTTTCTAAATTCACATTGGTAGATTGTTGAACTGTTGTAGGCTGAGTGTTAAAATCACATCTTTCCCTCCGTTTTCTTACAGAGACAATGATGGTGCTTCCAAGATTGTCTGTGAAAGCCAGGCACCTGCAAAACCACACATTTGACCTGAGCCATCACCCAAGTAGAATGTAATCCGCTCTCAGATCATAGGAGAAAAAAGAGAGAGAGAGAGAGAGAATCCCAAGAAGAAACACTCACGTCAGGATTTTCATCAAATTAGTGCACGTCTCTCCACTTATCTTCATTTGCGGTAATTTTTTAAATAAACACTAATGTCGAATTGCCCTGCGTTACAACGAGCAACTCAATTATCAGAAAACCATGAGTCTCCAACGTTTGTTCTAATTACTAAAGCAGAAGAGCGGACAGAGTTTAGAAAATTTCAACAAGGCTTAAACAAGAGAGATTTTCCACTTTTTTCTAATCAGGTCAACATAGATACCACTTTCCCTACAACCTTATGGGAAGTTGGTATTTTTCAGAGATATCATTTGGTTCTTTATAGAAGGCTTAAAGTTGGAGGTCCATAAAAACGATAATCAACTTTTATGTGTGCCTTCTATAGGCCAGGAACTGTGCTAAATGAACAGTATCTACTTTAATCCTCCTAACAAGCCCTGTGAGGTCAATACTACTGACTATTCTCACTCCAAGGGGGGGGGGCAAAGCAGATGCTTCGAGAGTTGAACTCAGTTTTCCAAGTTCATACAGCTCGTTTATGATGGAATCAGGACTTGAGCTCAGTCTAATGCCAGGTTGGACCCTCAGTGGCAGCTACTGTAGTTTTTTTGACCGTCACCTGCTTCCCTCCCCCACCCCTGCCCCGAACTCACTCCCATTTAGGGATAATCAGCCATACCTAAATGAGAGTGGCCAGGCAGGAAGGGTGGCTACTGGGTTTAATTATTTATATCCAGGGGGAAGAGCCACCTTGCCCCATACATTCTGCTTCAGCTCTTGCCCTGCCAGGGGAGTAGCCATCCTTCAAACCATCAGTGTTAATTGCTGGTGAGGGATGAATTAGGCGGCAGGGGTCACACACAGTTTACTAGTCATGCATATTTCTTTCAGAATACCTAAGTACCATTCCCTTGGAGATGAGAAGAAATGATGGGAGGGATGTTAAAAAGGACTCCCAGAAATATTTTTGGACCAGTCATGATCACTAGCCTTTATGATACTCTTTGAGTCATTTTACTGGTTCTTGAAATGAGTGCACTTGCCCTAGGATGGCTTGGCCCCTCCCAGTAATCAGAAGCTCCCAGGATAAGTCAAAGATTACTTTATTTGCTGTAATTCTGCAAGTTGAATGTATCTCTCAGCCATTTCCTGAGAATGATATTATGGGGCAGGCACAGGGGGATGACTATGGGACAGAAACATATCAGGTGAGAGGGATCCTATGCTTTTGTATGAAGGAGCAGCCCATTCTCCTTGGTGATGGGAGTTTCCATTCTGCTCTGACTTCTGCCCAGCCGGGATCAGTGGGGAGCCTCCTCCTTTGGGCGACAGGTCTCTTTCTTTCTAAATCCTTTTTTTTGGGGCCAAAAAGAAAGACTACCCTTCTTTTCATCTTTCAGCTTTTTCATCTTGGCCAACGACACTCAAACACCCTCGCCCCGAATTTGGGCTGCTAGACTATGGCAAGAGGCCACATACTGGGTATATTACCTCAGGCCAAGTGTTTGCACTTCACTGAACCTTAATTGTAACATCTGAGAAGGTTTGGGGGGGCGGATGTTCTGAGGATTCATTAAGACAATGTTAAATTTTTATCACGGAGTCAAGGAAGATCTCTTGTTAGGAATGTGTTCCATCTTACCAGGATAGAGGGCAAAATAGCATTTTACTTATTTTTTTTAATAAAGTATTTCTTTTTAAAAAATTATTTATTTAACAGAGAGACAGAGCAGGAATACAAGCAGGGGGAGTGGGAGAGGGAGAAGCAGGCTTCCTGCTGAGCAGGGAGCCCAATGTGGGCCTCAATCCCAAGACCCTAAGATCATGACCTGAGTGGAAGGAAGACACTTAAGGACTGAGCCACCCAGGTTCCCCGCAAAACTGCATTTTTTAAAAAGATTTTATTTATTAATTTGACAGACAGAGATCACAAGTAGGCAGAGAAGCAGGCAGAGAGAGAGGGAGAAGCAGGCTCCCCACTGAGCAGAGAGCCCGATGCGGGGCTCGATCCCAGGACCCTGGCATCATGACCTGAGCCGAAGGCAGAGGCTTTAACCCACCAAACCACCCAGGCGCCCCGCAAAACAGCCTTTTAAACAATATTTTTATTTTTATTTTATACATATATAGGTAAACATAGAATTGAATGTATACATATAAATATAATTTGTAAACACATTTGATATATATTTATGTTTATCCTAGGATGCAACACTGCCCTCCTGAGCAGCGCAAGAGGGTGGGTTTTTACACAGAATCACCAAACAGCTTGACCCAACTGAAGGGCCAGCCTTGCGCTGCTGCTTAAGAGAAAGCCTTGAGTTGGGAAAGGTTTGACAAATACTGAGAAAAACCAGTCAATTAATATGTTAAAAACAGTACCCAACCACAGTATGAACCATTTAGACATATGGCTTTAATTTTGACTTTAGTCTCCAAGCCTAGGGGTCCCTGGGGAAAGGGAGCAGAGGGAGAGACAGGACCAGCTTCTCTGTGGGCCAGGTTTCTGGGGTTGCTCCCAGCCCTGCCCCCAGAGGGAGCGCCCCCACCCAGGGCTTTGCTCCCAGAAGGGCCCCTCCCCCAGAAAGCCTCTTCCCAAAGGGCCCTGCCCTTTGGGCCACACCCTCAGAGGTCCCATTATCCACCCCCAACCCCCCCACACGCCCCCACCCCCACCAAGCACCACCCTCAGAAGGGTTCTAAGGTGAAGTCAGTGTGCTTCTCTCGCACTGTCTAGGAATTACTCAGTTTTATTTTTGACTTTGTGTTTTTTGAGCGAAGTGGGTGGTGTAAGGACCTATTTTATATTTTTATATTTTAGCCAGAGGCTTCCATTGAGGTTACGCAATAACCTTGTTGTTTAACCCTTAAGCTGTCCCTGATCCCCTTCTCCCAGGGGACTTACTTAAAAACAAGTCCCGGAAATCAACCTCAGGTAACAAAGCCCAAATACAAGGGTGGGTCAGGCCAGGTAAAGACATCTGATCAGTGGAGGGTTGCATACTGTCTCCCTAGCTACCAAGGAGTATGGGTCCCGCCCTTTGTGAGTCTTTTGGGCGCCAATCCTAACCAAGGTGATAGGCTAGGTCAAATGTCTACTAAAAGGTAAGTTGTAATTCAATTGGTCACCTAGCATCACTGTGCAGCTCTCTCTGTGTGTTACAATTTCATTGGCCACCTGTGCATGGCCAGGCCCAACCGCATGGCCTTTTCCCTTAAAAGCTAGTCCGTAAAGGAGAGAGGGGTCGACTTCTCTGTAAGAGAAGTGGCCCTGTTGGGCAGTTTGATTCTTGATGCTTGGTGCGAAATAAAGCTTTGTTTGACCTTCGATTTGTATCAGTCTCGCTCTTTTAATCATGGACCCATTATTGGGGAATAACAGGTGGGACAGTGGAGCACGTACATAGCGGAGGGGACAGCCCACTGTGGGTATCCACCATTCCTTGCCTCCTCATTTGCATGTACTGCTCGCCCTGCCCGGTGAGCACAGCATGGAAATGGACACCTCGTGAGTGGTGGTCAACGAGACTCGCTGACCACGTGACGTCTATAACCGATCAACCGGAGCTCGCCTTCCCTACAGACTAGAGCTTGCTCTGAGCACCGGCAGGAGGCGGTGGCCTCTTGTGAGCAGCCCAGAACCCTGTCTTGTCCTTTCTTACTCATGTCACTTCCCTGTGTTAGCCAAGCCTTGGAAGTGGTGACTTAGGAGGGAAGGGAAAGAAAGGCAGCCCCCGATGGCAGCAGGGTCGGTGGAACAGGTGTGAGTCCTCAGGTGAGGTAAAGATGGCATAGCTGGTCTTGTGCAGGATTTCCACGGTTCTGATAAGAAGAGGGCACGTGGGTGTGCCCCAGCTGTGGAATCCCTGTGTGAATTATTTAACACTGACATTGCATCCTGCGAAGATGAATGGCAAAAATCATGCCCATAATCACATTTTAAAATTTTTATTTGCTTGGAATGACATTAAATGCAAATAGAAAACAGCAGCCATGCCCCTTCAGAAGACAGACCATGGAGGAAATGAGCTTTCTATTTTAGCACCTTTAACAAACACTTCCTCCCTGTTTTTGCCCAAAAAGCCCTATATCTTCATTTTGCATGGGGCTTGTAAATTATGTAGCCAGCCCTGGGGACAGCTGTGCAGTGTCTCAATGACCCAGTGCGGGGAATGGCAGGAGCCTCCCTCCTTGATACAGTAGTATTACACAAGCCCCTGAAGCTGAAACAGAACTTCAGGATAAAGTCTAGGGGGGAGGTCCTCAAATTTGAGTCATGGGCTGTCGTAAACAAAATATCAACAGTCGGGTGGCTTAGGCAACATCCAATTTATTTTCTCATGGTTCTGGGCGCTGGAAGTCCAAGATCAAGGTGGCAGTAGGGTTCGATTCTTCAAACGTCTCTCCTTGGCTTGCAGATAGCTGTGTACTCCACTCTGCCTTCAAACGATTGTCCTTCAGTCTGTTTTGTCTGTGTCCTAATTTCCTCTTCCTGTAAGCACACCAGTCCTGTTGGCTTGGTGCCCACCCCCAGTAAGCTCGTTTTCCCTTTATCACCTCTTTAAAAATCCTGTCTCTGAATACTGCCACATTCTGAGATGATGGGTGTTAGGACGTCAACGTAGGAATCTGGGGGCATCCAACTAAGCCCATAACAATAGTCAAAACTGGATCCGAAACTGAAATTTAGACACATTTTAAAATGCTAAAAGTGTATATATATAATTTTTGTGATAGGCCTGAGATGGTTGGTAGGCTGAGATGTATTTGTAACCTTTCAGGGAAACATCCTTTGGAATGATCAAAGAGAGCTTCTATGTAATTCCATACATCCACAATTAAACCCCAGAGCTTTCTAATTTGGAATTTGGCTGTTTTGTGCTTGGTGGCAACCAAAAGCAGCCTAGGGCTTTTCTTTTGTTTTGGCAGAAAAGCAGGAGGCACAGGACTTGAGCATTTAGACATCTTGCTGCTCTTTGGTTTAATCATACTCTACTGAGTTGCCCGAAACTAATCAAGCTCTTAGCTCTGTAGAGGAGAGATGATGTTCATTACATGTCATTGGCCACAATGTTCCTTTTTTAAATTGTTGTTAACATTTGTGTTATTTTTCAGTATAAGAGACAAGCTTTATCTTAGTTTGGGCTGATGTAACAAGAGCACCATAAACTAGGTGCTTTAAAGACATACTTATTTCTCTCAGTTCTGGAAGCTGGGAGGGAACTCTACGGTCAAGACCCTGGAAGATTCCGTGTCTGTTCAAGTGCCCACTTCCTGGGTCATAGATGACTATCTTCTCCCTATAACCTCCAAGGTGGAGGAGGCGAGGGATCTCTGTGGGGTCTCTCTCATAGAGACACTAATCTCGCCCATGAGGACTCCACCCTCATGACCTAAACATCTCCCAAGGACCCCATTTCCTAGTTATGTCCCTTTGGACATTGAGTTTTCAACTTATGAATCCTGGAGGGATACACTGTGTACAGTGAGCTTCATCAAACATCTTTTATGTTCAAGGCACTGTTTTTTGGCAAAATTAATCATTTCCTACACATCCTTTGAAGCAAGAGTATTTCTGCACTTTGCCTTCCTTTAGAACCTTTCTCTAGAGAGGATCCTAAAAAGTTCAGAAAAAAGACGCAGAAGAAACCTGCTGGTTAGCTCGTTTTTCACAGTAGAGCAGAATTCATTTTGAAGCAGGTTAATCTTAGAAATCCAGGTGAAGACAATTCGCTTCAAAATCATCAAATGATCAGTTTTGTTAGTATGAGTAATAGTAACTATAAGATCAATAGAACAACTTTTTGTTCTACTGTGGGCCTACTGTGTGTTGGGTACCTCAGAGCACCTGAGTCGAACCATCTCGTGATCCTTTCAACAGCCCACTGAGGGTCACACTGTCTTCTCCTCCATGTTATGGATGAGCCTTAAGTCTGGGCCAGAAATGACACAACTTTCCCAAAGCCATATTGCTACTGAGGGGCCAGCTGGGATCTACGCCCACTCTGGTGCCAGAGCCTGTGATTGCAAACGTGGGCTGCACTAGCTGTTCAGAACAAAGGACTGTTCATGGGGGTGACACAGCAAACCCGTGAGAACCACCACCCTTTTCCCTAAGGTCATCCCGGTACAGCCTGCAGTGATGGCCCGAGTTAAGCATTCGAACTTGGTGCTACAGAGGGAGTGTTTTAGGGACAAGATTGGTGTTAAGGGGGTCTAATGAAGCCCAGAGGGAATGGAAGGAAACAGAACTTGGGGAAATATCTGGGTCCCTGGAGCAGTGATGTCCTTTTATTACTGTGCACCTCTCTTTTACAAAAATAAATAAATACATAAGTACATACATACATACATACATACAAAAATATTTGCAGACATAGCACCAATTTAAGCAAATTTTTGATAAATTATAGACTCTACTACTCTACTAAATTATTATGCACATTATAAATGACATGCAAAAGCTAAACAGTTAAATGAATGACATGAAATATGAATAAAACTTATAATATTTTCTTCCAGCCCCTTACTGGACTATTTATCAAACTCCCTTTGGAGAAGTCTTTTTAAAGATTTGTTTATTTATTTATTGAGAGAGAGAGAGAGAAAACACGTGTGTGTAAATGTGAGTAGGGGGGTGGGGCAAAGGGAAAAGGGGAGAAGCAGACCCCCCATTGAGTGCAGAGGCCTCACTAGGGCTCAATCCCATGACCCTGAGATCATGACTTGAGCCAAACATTTAATCAACTGAGACACCCAGGTTCCCTGGAGAAGACTTTTTAAGAAAGAGATAGGACACTTAGATTTATAGCAATAATTCCTAGAATTAATCTTTAAAAGTGGGAAGATAGAAATTTTTTTTAATTTTTAAAGATTTTCTTTATTTATTCCTAAGAGATGGGAGGCAGAGGCAGAAGCAGGCTTCCCGCAGAGCAGGAAGTCCAGAGTGGGACTTGACCCCAGGACCTGGGATCATGACCCGAGCTGGAGATAGACGCTGGAGATACTGATAAACCAAACTTAAGGGGAAAATACTGAACTTCACTGGAAAGATGAAGCAGAACAACAGCATATGGCAGCAACGTGAGTTTTAGATAGGTGTTGGTCACCCAGAAGGCTTAAGATGGAGAGAAAAACAAAAGGCTGTAGTGACCCAAGATTGTCCGAGTTGTGTAATTTGACCCAGGAACTTCCGGGTGACATAAAGATTTGTTTATTTATTACACGGACAGCGCCATGTGGGGACAGAGCGAGGGGGAATGAGAATTCCATACAAACGTGTGAGTGGCTCTTCTCCCATCTCCAGGGGGGAAGGAAGAGATTGGGTTTACTCCAGTAAGCATGGTGATGAGTTGGTGAGGTAGGTTGACTAGATGTCTGGACACCTGAAAAAGCCAGCTAAGGGGGCTTCCTGGCCATCTTGTCAGTGTCTTATTGAAAGCTTGTCATGTGCAAGAATTTCTTTTAACAGGTTTCCAGGTGAATTGATGTACAAATCAGACTACTGGCCGCCATGTGTCATTGCTCAGGTGGTCCATGACACAATGTCCTGCAACTAAGGGGATGCACTTAGCATTACAGACATCGTTCTTTGTTATTTTGAAATTTAGAAAATATCTTATTAATTTGTTCACTCCAAAGAGGCAATTTATTGCTTACTATGACAGTCTTTTTTAGAGGACACAAAACTGCTTTCTTTGTTATGAAAATCAATGAGTTACACCAATTTTCTGAAAGATGGAAATGAAGTGCCTCCTTCCAGCTGGGTCAGGACATAAGTGTACCCTATGTATTGGTTTTTCAATAGAGTCCATTTACAGAATGTACATGTCTCTCAATACAGAAGACATTTGCTCACATTTATGTGTAGAACATTTCCGAACCTGGTCCAGGTTGCGGATGAAAACGTCACTCTGACTGGCAAGGCATAACGAAGAAGAGTTTTCCTGTAAACAATATGTGGTCATGGAAGGAATCAGCACTGCAATTCGTGGCTGACTCCAAAGGCTCTAAGAGGTGGTAGATGCACAGGCAAAGAGGTGACTTTTGCAGAGGAAGCAGGCTGGGGAGAGATAGCAAAACAGAAGTTTTGAGAGGGCCCTAAAATCTTTTCCTGTGGGATTATTGGCCATTGAGCTTGAGAAAGGCTATGGTGAAAACTTGAAAAAGCATCAGATCAAACCCTTGGCCACTGGCGGTTGAAACTGACATGAGCAGCACTATCTCTATTCTTGACCCAAGGCCATAGGATGACAAGCTTTGCTTTTTCAATGTGGCCTCATGTCTCTATACTGCCCTATAAAGAAATTAATACAAATAAATGCTGAGAGTGTAAAGTGTAAGCAGAGCTCCCCTTGGCCATTTCCTAAGTTTTGTCCACTCCGAAGTGAGTATCACTTTGGTGAGTGCATTGCAGGAAATGGCCTTAATGATCAATGGCAGACCTCCACTCCAGAGTGACATAAAAAGCAATCTGCACCTCCTTCCTGATTTGTCTGTAATGAAACTTGCTTTCCTCAGGTCCCAGCATTCGAGGCAGATAAATATGTTCCCTTTTGTTGGCTCTTACTCATACTTCAGCAAGATTTCCCATGTGCTTTCCTTGGCTGGCTGAGAAACTGGACCACAATTTATGGCATCTTAGGGGACAGGTGCGTAGAATTCCAGTGGGATCCCGGAACAGAACCTAATTGGAGATTAGAGACCATTGCAGTGCGAAGCTTTTCTTTGAGATCGAAAGAGGTGCATGTTATGCAAATATTAGCAATTATAAGTTCACACTGTCTATTGAAAATTTATAGACTCATTATGGTCAAGAAGGCTGGAAGATAAGTAGATTTTGGGAAAGATGCAGGTAAATTCATGGAGGTGGCAAATTACCCCAGGGAAAGTAGAATGGCGAAAGAGTATGGCCCAAACATTTTAAAAAGATTTTATTCATTTATTTGACACACAGAGAGCCAGAAAGCACAAGTGGGGGGAATGGCAGAGGGAGAAGGAGAAGCAGGCTCCCCATTGAGCAGGGAGGCAAGTGTGTGGGACTCGATCCCAGGACCCTGGGATTATGACCTGAGCTGAATGCAGACACTTAAGCGACTGAGCCACCTAGACGCCCCCTGGCTCCAACTTCCAAAGATGGTGTATGAGACACCTTTGGTGGGAAGGAATGAAGATCAGCAACTGTCCTTGATTCTGCTTCTCAGGAAGGCATTGTGATGTGGTGCCCAAGACTTTGGAGACAGACACATCCTTGGTGCCCTCCGGCTCTGCCGCTAAAGCAACACCTTCCAGAGGGCAGCTGCAGGCACCGGGTGGCATCATACAGGGTCAGACCAGGGAGGCACTCAGCCACATACCCCTTCCACCATCCTGCTGGGTTTGAAAGAGCGCTATCAAAGTCCCTGCTGCCAAAGGACCATCCAGAGTGACATGTCCCATGGGGCACGCCGGCATTCCTTTACCCCTTCAGGTTATTGGCAGCAAGGCTGTAAATTTTTTAAATTGCCTGGGAAAATGATAGCAAACGGCTCCAAAAAGGAGTTTCAAAATGCAGACTTCATACTATGTTTTGAGTACATTTCATTCATTTGGCAGGTACTGACAGGGTGCTTAAGTGCCAGGTGCTGCTGCATTAGAAACGGACTTGAGAAGTTAACAGGAGGAGGCTCCAGCCCTCAACCAGCACAAAGTGGATCAATGGACGCATGTGACAGACAGAGCACTGTGACGGGGAGTACTAGGTGCTCTCATAAGAAGGGTGTGCTAGGAGCTAAGGGAACAGTCGTGGCGAGCAAGCACCAACACTCGGGGAGAGCTGCGGGAAACATGATGGATGCAGATGGCTCCAGGGGGAACCAGAGAACTGCTCAGATCCCTGCTTCTTAAAAGCTCCAAGTGCCCGCCGCTTCAGAGTGGGGGCTGGGGGAGCAGGAAGCTGGGGTGGGCACAGCGATGCCTGAGTTCCGACCTGCAGCCCCTGTGCTGTTTCACCTGTCCCTTTAGGAGTACAATGACATAGGATGTACCAACGGAGGATCTACCCCTGCATCCTGGTACTGGGAAATCACACGAGGGCTGCGGAGCTGAAAGCAAGAGTTGGTAGTTCCAGTAATGTGTGCAGGGTTTTAAAAAACTATACACGGGAAAATATCCAGTCTTATTTGCATGTGTTTGTATCATGCACAATTTTTAACTGCAATCCTCCTTTTACCTTCTTCCATGTTGTTAAGACTCTCCTCTCCTCACCGCTGCCTTTGTCCCTATAATACCTGTTGACAGCCTGGTGCTCATCCATGAGCTCATTCGCCTCTATCCACGCACGCATGGGGCTCTATCACTGTTTAACAAATATGGGCTCATTTTATCTACCTCTTGATCTAGTGCTTCCCAGTTAATAATCCCTCCTGCATAACGTCCTTGTTTTTATCTTCATTTTTTATAAAGAATGGCTGCTCACCTTTTATCAGGTTCCTTTATTTTTTTATCAAATGCATTTATTGCTATGGTCTTAAGAGTTTTTTCACAGTTAATTTAGTGATGAGGTAAATCTTATTGATTTTCTGGTCTTGAGCTCCCTTTATTTTCCTGGAATGAATCCAAGTTGGTCTCAGGATATAGTCTTTTGATAGATGCTTGACTTCTGTTATTTGCTATCATTAGTTCAGTTTCTGTTAACTAATCTGTCCTAAGCCAGATGTGTTAATAGCTTCCCCGTTCCTCCCTCTCAGGGTTGGGTATTAAAATTGTGCTCAGCTTCATCAAGTGAATTGACTTATTATTGCTTAACTGCCTGTTGCCATTTAACAGTAGAAGGACAGTTATCCAGCTGCAAACCTGTCTGATCTTGGAACTCATCTTCTGAATTTTCCATTCTTGAATTATTTGGATGATTTGGTTTTCCTAGGAAATCATCGTTTCTTCTAGGTTATCAAATTGATTAGTATAAAGTGCCTTGCAGTTTAGTGCTTCTTTTATATTATGCATTTGCTTTTATATCTCTGTTCCCAATTCTTATCTGTTTTGCAACTCTCTCTCTCCCTCTGTCCCCTCCTCCCTGAAACCCCCCTTTCCCCATCCCCCTTCCCTCTCTCCCCACCTCCTCCCACACCCCTTCTTCCCCCTCTCTTATCCTTAATAGGACATGTAAAGTTTTTTTATTATTATTTCATTAGTCTTTCATAGAAGCAACTTTGAGTTTATTTGCCCCTCATATTTTTTATTAGTTTAAAAATTTATCTTTATTATAATTACTTCCTTTCTTTTGATTGAGCTGCCCTTTTCTGATGGGTTTAAATGAGTAGTTTCTTTTATTCAAAAAAATGTTTGAAATTGAAGACATTTGACACTGAAGTCTCCTTAGAGTATAACTTCTGGTGTCTTCTGTAAGTTTTGGTATGAAATAATCTCCTTTCCATTGCTTTCAAGATTTTCTTCAGTCGTCTTATGATTTCTTCTTTGACTGAAGACTGTATTTCTTAACTTGTATGTAGTTTCAATTTTTTGTTACCAGGTTATCTAATTCGGATTCTACTGGACTGTGATCAAAGAACTGTTCTTTAAATCTTTAATTTGGAAGGCTTATAAAGGTTTCCTTTGTTGCCTAGTATGCAATTAATCTTTACAAATATGGCTTTTCTTAGGTGTAAGAAAGAAATGTTTTCCGAGGGAAATAAGGATGTCTATTTTCTTTTTTTTTTAAAGATTTTATTTATTTATTTGACAGACAGAGATCACAAGTAGGCAGAGAGGCAGGCAGAGAGTGAGAGAGAGGAGGAAGCAGGCTCCCTGCGGAGCAGAGAGCCCGATGTGGGGCTTGATCCTAGGACCCTGTGATCATGACCTGAGCCGAAGGCAGAGGCTTTAACCCACTGAGCCACCCAGGCGCCCCAGGATGTCTATTTTCTGTGTGTCCTTGTTTTTCCCTCCTTCTAGTAGATACTCCCATTTGAAAAGCTAAAATTTTACCTTGTTATTGCATTTTTAGAGTCTTTAGGTATTATGTTGTTAGATGTATACCTGCTTATACCTTTTACATCTTCTTTCCAAACTCTGCCTTTAAAAATGTCCCTCTTCATCTTAGTACCTATAACTTTAGACCCAACTTGTCTGCGATGAATTTTGCCATTCCAGCTTTCTCTTTTGCATGGTATCTCTTCACCTGATACATTCTCAATCCCTTTTGCATTTTAAGTATGTTTCTTGAACAGCGTGGATCTGTAACCCCCTGATAGGCGCTTTAAAAGAAAAAGTCAGTCTGTACACATTTAAATTAATGATAAACAGTCATGATCTTATTCCTCCCATCTTATTTTGTTTGTTTTTATTTTCCCCATTTTTGATGTTTTTAATCAAGTTCATTCTTTTTCTACTTGATAAATATAGAAGTTCTTTGCAATTTTCGATGACAGCTTAATTGAGATATAATTCACAGGCCATACCACTCACCATCTAATGTGGACAATTTAATGGCTTTCACTATAGTTAACTATACTATACTGAACTACCTACACATTTTCATCATCCTCAAAAGAAAACTTTAGCCATCACCACCAGTCTTAGGCAACCGCTAATCTACTTTCGGTCTCTGTAGATTTAGCTATTCTGGAAATTCCATATAAATCAAATTATGCAATATGTGGTCTTCTGTGACTGACTTCTCTCAATCAGCAGAATGTTCTCAAGGCTCCTCTGTGTTGTGGCACATATCAAAATTCTATTCCTTTTCAAGGCTGGGTAATATTCCACTGGCTGGATGGATCACATTTTATCAGTTGATGAACATCTGGGTTGTTCTCACCTTTTTGCTATTACGAATAAACCCTAAACCTTCATGCACAAGTTTTTGTGTGGGCATAGTTTTTTTCTTGGCTCTATACACAGGAGTGATATTGGTGTGTCATATGGCAACTCTGTGTTCAGCATTTTGAGGAGCTACTCAACTGTTTCTAATGTGGCTGTGCCATTATCCAAGCCCACCAGTAATTTACAGGTTCCAGCTCTTCACATCCTTCCAACACCTGCTTTTGGGTTTTTTTATAGTAGCCATCCACGTGGGTGGGAGGTGGTATCTCACCATGGTTTTGATTTGCATTTCCTGAATGATTAGTGATGTTGAGCATATTTTCACGTGCTTATTGTCCCATATATATTATATATACCTTATATGTATCTTTAAATATATATTATATATTTCATATTTTATTTATATTTAAATACATATTTAAGAATGTAAATATATTTACATAAATATGTTTATATAAATATACGATAATGTAAAATGTATTTATATATACATTTATATATTAATGTATACATTTGAATATTGGAGAAATATGTATTCAAGTTCTTTGCTCATTTTTTTAAAGATTTTATTTATTTATTTGAGAGAGATTTATTGAGAGAGATCACAAGCAGGCAGAGAGGCAGGCAGAGAGAGAGGAAGAAGCAGGCTCCCTGCTGAGCAGAGAGCCCGATGCGGGTCTCGATCCCAGGACTCCGAGTTCATTACCTGCGCCAAAGGCAGCAGTTTAACCCGCTGAGCCATCCAGGTGCCCCTCTTTGCTCATTTCTTAACTGGGTTGTCTTTTCATTTGAGTTGTAAGAATTCTTCACACAGTCTGAATGCATGTTCCTTATATATGACCTGCAAATATTTTCTCCCATTTAGTGGCTTGTCTTTTGACTTTGTCAATGGGGTCCTTGGAAGCACAAAACTGGGACATTTTGGTTGAGTCCCATTTATTTGTTTATTATTTTTTTTAAGTTGCTTGTACTTTGTGTTATGGCTGAGGAGCCATTGTTAGATTCAAGACCACTAACATTTACCTTTGTGTTTTCTTCTGAAAACTTCATCATTTTATTTTATTTTTATTTTTTAAAAGATTTTATTTATTTATTTGAGAAAGAGACAATGAGAGAGAGCATGAGCGAGGAGAAGGTTAGAAGGAGAAGCAGACTCCCTGTGGAGCTGGGAGCCTGATGCAGGACTCGATCTGGGAACTCCGGGATCATGACCTGAGCAGAAGGCAGCCGTCCAACCAACTGAGTTACCCAGGCATCCCAAACTTTATCATTTTAATGCTTACATTTATGTCTTTGATGCATTTTGGGTTATTTTCTCTGTATGGTGTGAGGCAGGACTCCCGTTTCATTATTTGCATGTGGCTGCTTGGGAGTAAAATACTGTTCTTACCCCCATTGAATTGTTTGGCACTCTTATCAAACATTAGTTGACTGTAATTTATTTTCCTTTTTTTTTTTTCCCATTGAGGCATTTCACGTGCCATGTATATTATATTTCTAGGAAAAAGGAATCCCAGGATTTTCCCTCCTGCCTGGAGTCTTCCTTCTTCATGGTGCATGATGCCAGAAAAATTTTTCCATGCAGTGAAACCAAACTGAGGGGATGGAAATATTCTGCCACTTTTCTAGATCTTTCAGTTATACAAGTCTAGGGCTGGTCATGCCACACTTGTTTAACTTGCCCGTGAGGTTCACAGCAGTTTTACCAGCTCTGTGGTCATCAATAATTTCAAATTTGCCAATATACTCATGCTTCGTCATCACAGTGAAGAAATGGGACGATGACTTTGGTGCAGGGCCTCCTAAGAACCTGCCCTTCGCCACCCCTTTCAGCAGTGTTAATGTTCTTGAGGGCATCTGTGGGACATTTGTTCACACTGTTACTGCAGCACGGAAAGATGGCAGAAAAAGCTTTTTTCCCTTTTATTAATATTTGGTCTTGTTCTCCTTCCCTTTCTCATAACCGAATGCGTATTTCCCCTCCGTCATTTGAAAATTGCATACTGTTCACCAGCTGTTTTCCCCAGAACGAGACCTTGTGTATCAAGAATCCTTATTTCACGGTTATTATACACAATCTTAAAGATTTATGACTGTCCTCTTATTTTACACATGCATACACATGAAGCACTAAATACGGACTTTATCTGAATGGCTAAATGTTGGCCAAGACAGAAGCCAGTTGTAGTGGGAACTTCTAGGATAAAGATATAGTCTGAAGTTTTTGTTCTTTAAAAAAAGCCTTCATGGGGTGCCTGGGTGGCTCAGTGGGCTAAAGCCTCTTGCCTTCAGCCCAGGTCATGATCCCAAGGTCCTGGGATCAAGCCCCGCATCGGGTTCTCTGTTCAGTGGGAAGCCTGCTTCCCCCTCTCTCTGCCTGCCTCTCTGCCTACTTGTGATCTCTGTCTTTCAAATAAATAAAATCTTAAAAAAAAAGGTCTTCATATTTTATTAAAAATTTTAGGTGTCCAAATTCAAAAGGATAACAATATAGTATAATAATAATTATAATAATAATAATATCATCTAATAATAATATAATAATAATTTCTCCTGCATAGTCACTGCTGCACACTAGTAAAATGAGATGTTTCTTTTCTTTTCTTTTTTTTCTTTTTTAAAGATTTTATTTATTTTATTTATTTGACAGACAGAGATCACAAGTAGGCAGAGAGGCAGGCAGAGAGAGAAGGAGGGAAGTGGGCTCCCCTCTGAGCAAAGAGCCCAACGTGGGGCTCGATCCCAAGAGCCTGAGATGACCCGAGCCAAAGGCAGAAGCTTAACCCACCCAGGCGCCCTGAGATGTTTATTTTCATTTGGGATTATGGAGGGGCAAGGTGTTTTTGGCTCTCCTGCTGAAGTAGGGACTCCTGTCAGTATTGTCTCCACCTTTTTCCCTAATAGTAGCTCTGGAAGATGAAGACGTCCCTCCATCTCCCAGACATGAGGGTTTGACCAGGACATGGGATGGTATAAGCTCATTGACATAGTCTCATGAACTAAGCCCTGGTTTATTGGTCATAGTCGTTCTCCAAGTATTTTCAGGAGTAAACTTCAGGTGTTGCCCTTACTCTAATTTTTCTTTCTAAGATTTCTGACTGCAATCGCTACTTCCTGCAGTCACTCGAGGAGAAACGAGGCATGTGGCAGCGCAACAGTGTGTTTTTCTTTCAAGATGACAGAATCACTCTTGATTTCTGTACGCATCTTGGATTTTCATATACGAACATGGATTTTGGTGTCTACCCTGAGGAGATGATACGTACGGTGTGAGGCACACTTGTATTCTCATGACACGTCACCTGGGTTACCCAGAACTTTCTGGGCCCGGCAGAAAGGCAGAAACCCGGGTGAATTCCTCATTGTTTCAGCAGGCTGTCAGCCCTCAAAGGCCTTCTGGATGTGTTTGTGCATCACAGTGTCTGCTGTGTAAGATACAGAAAGAGCACAGTAGTTCAGGGGGAAAATATTTAGGAACACATTTTCCAGGAGGAACCAGGATTCAGTTTGGGTGACTCTTGACCATTTTTCATCTTCTGATGACTGAAAGTGGTAGTTAGCCTACAGTCATGGTTTTAACATGCATTTCGAATGTAATGTTAGTTTCCATCAACATAAAACTATAAGAACTGTCTTCCTAAAGGGCATTCGTGTAAGGCCCGTTATTTTCCAGCTTGATTAATGAAAACAAAATTTTTCTGTAATGCTTTCTTCCTACTCTGTATTAGTTTTCAGGACTGGATTGAAAGTGATTTATTGTGGATAGGGTTATACCTGCTCGTGGAATTATTTTCTGTTCCTGGGTTTTTAAAGGTGGCAGAGTTGACTTTCTGATTTTAATTCATCTTCACTAGATGAAGAATTCACAAATAGGACTTTTTCTTGAAATAATCATAGCCTGGGGGCGCTTGGGTGGCTCACGTCATGATCTCAGGGTCCTGGGATCGAGTCCCACATCGGGCTCCCTGCTCAGTGGGGAGCCTGCTTCACTGTTTGCCTCCTCCTCTGCTTATGCTTTCTCTAATAAGTAAATAAATAAATAACCTAAAAAAAAGAAGTTGTATTTGACTGGAGCTTCATGTGGAGTGACAGATCAACAGAAAGACAAAGGAATATGAGATAGGAAGCAATGAAGGAAAACACAGAGGCGCACAGTACAGACAGATGTTCCTCGGCTTATGACGGCCTGAGCTTCTAATAAACCCATTGTTCAGCTGGAAATCTCTTTAGTTGAAAATGCATGGAAAACACCTAAGTGACTGAACATCAGAGCTTAGCCCCGCCAACCTTAAATGTGTTGAGAACACTTAAAGTATTGCACAGTTGGGCAAAATCCTCTAACACAAAGCCTATTTCACAATAAAGTGTCTGGTATCTCATGTAACTTACTGAACACTGCACTGAAAGCCAGAACAGGACCGTTCCAGTGTGTTGGTTGCTGACCCTCATGATCACGTGGTTTGCCTGGGGGCTGTGCTCGCTGCCCCTGCCCAGCATTACAAAAGAGGACCCTACTGTAGATCGCCAGCCTGGTAAAGATCCAAACTAAATGCATATCACTTTTGCACTATTATAAAAAGTCAAAAAACCATAAACTGAACCAAGGTGAAGTCAGGGATCTTCTGTACCAGGTGTGTTAGGGAAGGTCAAGCACTCCTGTCTGGCCAGGAACCATAGTGGTATGGGGGAAAGTTCCACAGTAGAAAGTTCTACAGCGGAGAACCACTAGGACTCAAGCACCAAGGGTCACAGGTTGCGCCAGGAAGACTGGATGCTCCTCTGTGGGCGATGAGAAGCCACAAGCGACTCAGGAAGGATGCAGAGCTCTGGGCAGGTGGGACAGCCGAGGGCTGCAATGAAGAGGGACAGGTGGAGCTGGGAGACCAGGTGGGGAGAGCCTGCTACCCTCGAACAAAAGGTGACAAAGGTCTGGACTGGGATGACGGAGATGGTGGAAGGTAATGGGATATTCATGAAACAGAACTGGAAAGCCATGGAAATGAAATAAGAGAGGGAGGGAAAACCGAACATGACTTTAATTGCCATCAGTATAAAACGTGTTGAATTAAAATGAATTGGTATTTCTAGACTGATGATGACATCACAATAATGGAAGGAAACCAATTTTGATTTTGAACCTGGTTAAGGAGAAAGTATAGACAAGAGAAAAGCAGAGGCTCTGGAGTCACACAAATGTCACCGTTGAGATTCGTCCCCACTCTTCATTCCCTTTCCCTGTAAACCCAGGCAAGCGACACCTGCCTCACAGCACTGGTAACAAATAGGGAAGAGCACATGTTCCTGGGTCAGACAGGACAGCCAGGGATCAGCGGCACATGAGGAGGTGACAGGTGGTCACTAAACTGAGCTCAGGTGCATACACAGCAGTTTACGTCACCTTGAGATGGCTCCTCCTGTGACCTCTCAAAGAAGGCGGCAGTGCTGAGGAACGAACTCCAGGAGCTTATTAGCATACATGATCTTCAGGCCGTCCAGATGAGACTCAACGATCTGCACTACAATCACCTAGCAGAAGGAAGAGCGTTTTAGTTTTATTTATTTATTTGTTTGTTTGTGTTTTTGTTTGTTTTTAAAGCACCTACAAGAGAAGTATGAACTATACACTACAGAGAAAAGAATCGATTAAACCTTAAAAATGCACTTCGTCCTTCCCCCTCCCCACTCAGTATGCTTTCTAAACAGGAGGTAAGTAACAATGGCACAAAAATCTAGGTCCAGGGATTTGGGAATACTGCTCCAACCCTGGGGGACACAGAGGCTGAGGGACAGAGACTGGCCTGAAGCTAAAACATCACACACACTCATCTGCTTCCCTTCTGAGCTTAAAAGCGAAATACTGTATCTGCAGACAACAGCTCTGTACCATCTTCACCCTGGCCTTATCCTCTACCGTCTCCAGAACAGGGAAAGGGCTGAGATGGAAAGTGATGGAAAAAAACACATCTTATTTTGCTTTAGTATTTTATTTTTTTTGGTGAGGCTGAGTTGCAGGAGGTGAATGACAAGCATACAAACTTAAAATACAAACGTGGCCACAGTTCATTTAATGACACGGAAACGTAAAGTACTTCCCTAATTTAGCATATTAGATTCAGTTCAATAAAAAGGGCATAAATTAAATAACTAAAATATTTTCATTTAGGGACAAAGAATAATGTGATCTTTTCCACCCCCACAGAGAGAGCTATGAACTATAATAGGATACATACAAAGAACTGACAGATCATTTACTTTTAGTCGTCCTAATGAAGCTGAGAAGATTACTGAAATTAATCCTTCAATTTCACTTCTATCACTGGGATACTGTCCCGTTTTAAAACTGGAAGCCTTTCATCCTGAAGTCATGGTGGGTAGCTTTATACTTACCGGACAGAAATAACACTTGCACTGGCAGGTGACTGGAAGAAAGCCCTCAAACGCTGAGACTGGCTTCATGACTTCTGTCAGCCTGAACTAGATGAAACTGACGGTCTCTAAATGGGAAGCTGCTGATTGCTGGCAGCCTCACACGGTGCAGCCCATACTCCGGCCGCTCAGAGGGAGGATACTCTGACTCCCTGTATTTAACTGTATCCTCATAGGTCAAGAACACTGGGTAACCAAGTTCCGGACTTAAGGTACTACCCCGCTAACTCGCCCTTAAAAGCCCTTTATCTTTGAATATTCCCTCCCTCCCACCTTCCTAGCCTGGCAAACTCCCCTATGGTCTTCAAGACTTAGGCCATATCAATTCTGCGAAGACGCCTCCCCTCATGGACTTTCCCTGAGCACAGAGCTGTCTTCCAGCTCCTCCGGTGGGCATGGGCGCCTTGGTGGGGTCATGCTTTTCGGCAACTTCATTGACGTATAACTTAGGGAAATGGAAATTGACCTGAAAAATGTTCTGATCCGTACCTTCTTCCTAGGCAAGTCCCTCACCCCTACTAAATTAAGATGATCCCTGAGCTATGGCATCACTGGAAGAGACCAGAGTGCATGCCTGATTCCTGGCATGCTGATGGGCACCAAGTGGGACCAACCTTTTCTTACAACCAGAAGAGCAGGAACTAGGAGCATCTTCAAGGAAGAGCCCTGAGCTCTCTTGCACCCAGTCAAGAAACGAAGCCAGATTAGATGCTCTGTGTTTGCGGAATGAGGTGCATGGGGGCACAAACCTCATCCATGTACGGTTTCACCAGTACTTGACCAACTAACGCCTCTGCATCCCGTGTCTTGTCAATTGTAGCGTAAGTCCGGAGGCAGTGCCATATGATGTCC
Organism: Mustela nivalis; assembly: GCF_964662115.1. Classification (NCBI taxonomy): domain Eukaryota; kingdom Metazoa; phylum Chordata; class Mammalia; order Carnivora; family Mustelidae; genus Mustela; species Mustela nivalis. The sequence continues at coordinate 75,044,932 of NC_139040.1, forward strand.
ACATTGGAAGTCTGAAGCCCTTCTAGCAGCAGGCCTCCCAGGGACTGCTGCAGCATGGCCGTAATGTGGGCTATACGCTGTGGCTATACGCTCCAGAGAGACCAGGAAAGAAGGTCCAGGCACAACAGTTTGTAAAAGCTCAAATATATGTGTATAATTTATATACATATGTGTTATATATATATAAAGCGAGCCTCTAATTCTACCAGAATATATGTAAGATTAAAATCCCAACATTTCCTAGAGAATAACAATAAATCTCTTCTCCCCATGACTGCTTTCTTTCTTTTTTTTTTAAGGTTTTTATTTATTTATTTGTCGAGAGAGAGCACAAGCACACAAGAGGCACAGGCAGAAAGAGAAGCAGGCTTCCTGCCAAGCAAGGAGCCCAAGGTGGGACTGAATCCCAGGACCCTGGGATCATGACCTAAGCCAGAGGCAGTGGCTTAACTGACTGAGTCACTGAGGCGTCCCCTCCCTATGATTTCTTTGAAAGTAAGTCAGCTTCATAAAAGTGAAGTTTAGACAATTACTGAACGACAAAAAGTTATTTGCCTCTTAAGCTACGGAGTAAATCGGACAAATGTGCATTTAAACCCAGTCAAGGGCTTTGGATAAATGAACTCTGACTACATCATATGATGTGTCAAGTTACATAAAATTCAGAATTAATTTTACTTGCACAGTTTGGAGACTACGCTTGTGTCTTTACACAAAATCTATCTAGTGTGACATAATGGAAGCAGGGTCCCAAGCAAGAAACACTGAAAAAAAAAATTCAAAGCTAGCTTCAAAATCCTGTAGAGTAGCAATTATCAGGGGGCAATGCTAGGTCAAACCAAAATCATCCAGGAAATTCGCAAACAGCAAATTGAAAATCAAAACCAACACTTACTGGTCTTACTTTGTCCAGAAGAGGCATGCCTTTGCTCTGAACAGCTTGAAACTGTAACTGGTTAAATTCTGTGGCAATTCTCTCCAAAATCTCTCTAGTCCAGAGAGGGCTAGTAGAGACAATTAGAGAAGTGTAATTCCCAAAGTTAAAACCTGCCACCCCCACCGCCCCCCATGCCTTAGAGCGCTCAGGCACCTGCACCTGCATGCCATCAATTTTCAGGACAAACTGTCTGTGCAGCAGGCCCCAGGTGTGAGGGGTGAGGAGCGGGGAGGTCAGAGAAGCCACGGACGCAGCCTGGCCCGGGCCACAGGGCCCAGGCAAGGGGATGGAGCTATTTTAGGTCAGTGTGGGTACAACTGCATGTTTCCACCACGTTCCTCGGGCTCTCCCATTCGTGCCCTTCTTCTCCCTTCTTCTCCCATTTTCTAACCCCCTCCTCTCTCTTGCCCTGTCCTACCGTTCATACCCGAATCCCCCTCTTCTTCTCCGCCTGCCTCATTCTCCCTCCCAAGTACCTCCCCAGTACCAACTACTGCTGTCTGCTCAATCAGCTAAAACTGACCGCGTAGCAGCAACTTGGAAAATCGCTCAGAGCAGTGGACTCCAAGTTTACATTTACCCAATGTCAGAAAGAGCAAGCTCGGTGCTCCGGGAGCTGGTGAGAAATCACTCCCAGTGCATCTGCCATCAAGTGGACTGGATACACTTCCCTCTTGCCCCCCACATTAGAAAGCGTCAACCCCATTCAAAAGGAAGCTGAATAGTTAAAGAAAAAAAACAAAACAAAACACAACAAAGGCCCCAAAGCCCCTGCTGGGCTCTATGAGGCATCCCACATCTGAGGATGGGCAGTCAGGTAGTGAGGAAACACACTGTAAGGAAACCCAAAATGTCTGGAGACCTGCCATGGTGTGCCCCGTCCCAGAGCATCAGAACTGGTGTGGAGGGAAGACAAGCGCTGGGCATGACCAACGTCGAAGCCTAATCCCAACCTCTACTGACTGATCCCATGCGCATTTCCTATTTATCCTTATCTCAGCATTTCTGGGCCTGGCAGAGCATGATGGATTAACTGTGGGCTGACGCTACTCTGGCTTTCCTGACTCTAGAGCTCAGAGCTGCTCTTCTGGAGAAAAAAGTCCTCCAAGGTAATTCTGAGCAAGAAAGCGCACAATGTCTGTTTATCAAGGACAGTGTTGCAAAGGGACAGGATTGTAGACACAGAGCTCACCAAGGTGTTTCTATCCGAGGAGCACAGCAGCAACAGCAAAGACGGGAAGAACACTGGAGGGCCAGCTCCCCAGGGGCTGAACGTGGACATGGCTGGAGGGGCTGTAGGCGCTGCCAAGGGCCGCAGTGAAGCAGAGCCGCTGGAGACACACAGGCTGCAGAAGGGCCGCGTACAGACTGTCTGCTAAGTGTGGACAAATGGGGGCAGAAGCATGAGCGCTACGGGCTAGAGACACAAGCACAGTGGAGGCTGACCACTTAGTTGAATGCCTTGATGTGAAAGGGGCAGACACCTAGGACCAGAGAATCACTTCCTTTGGGATGTGTCTGTTCTTAATCTCCATCATGAGACATGTGGAGCATATGGTCTCTCAAGTTCCTTCCAAATCTAAAACCTTAATTCCTAAAATTTATAAACCTAACTCCACCTGCAGGGGGAGGGACTGTTAGCCTCACACAACAGAGCACGCAGGGCACCAGGCGACCTTGACGCAGGCAGCCCAGCTGGTATGTGCAGGACCAGCCCGGGCTACTCCCACTGCACCATTGTGCATCTCACGGTGCTGACAGGACCTAACTACTCATTTTCTGAGTCACTCATCTACCCTGGCTGACTGAAAATTCACACCAGGAAGGGAACAAGACAATCACAGTATAACAAAGAGAGCCATCATCTTTTTCCTATTTCATAAGCTTTTTCTTTCCTGTTTGTAAATTTCAACTGGATGTGTCTTATACTGTTTCATAATAACATAATGCTGGTGCAAAATACATCAATGGTAATACTCTGGGCATGTCTAGGAAAAAAAAAAATGAGATGGAGAAAAACCAAGATGAATGGTAAGTATGCCTTAAAGATCAACAGGACTTTGCTAGTCCTCATGGAAAGTGATTCCAAATATACTTTTCCACTGCAAGCATAATGACGTGTTGGAACTGTGGTCTATAACCAAAGGGTTTATAGGAACGTGTTATAGATTTCACCATTTCATGCTCTCCACTCTCCTAGAGCTACATTATAGCCACAAACCTGGATTTTCTTCTTGTTCATAAATGAATTCTAACTAAGCCATCCCCGCCTACTTAGACTGGATGTGAAGTATTAATTTATGTGCTGTGCTACTTAGTTAAAAAAAAATGCTTACCTGCTTGCTTCTAGTGCAGAGGTTTCTTTAGAACTTTGTGAATTTAAGATTTTTTCAATATTTTTAACTGATCAAATAACTTGTATAAGCCTCAACACACACATCTATAAAAATAAAAATTAAGCAAACAGAAAACGTCACCATCTTTACTCTTAATCATCTTTATTTCCCATGCTAAATGCAGGAAAATATAAGACCAAAAGTTAACTTCAAATATATAGGGCATGCTATATTTTGAATATTTCTATGAAACACAGAATTCTCAAGAATTCAAATCTTAGTTCTAGAATAAGCATACTTCCATATTCTATTGCAAGTTTATAGAGAAAAAAAAAACCCTAGACTTTGCTTTCTCATATTCTATACTCTTATTTCTTCTTTTCCCCATCCTGAATCTTTCTATGGGCATTTCTTCCCTATTTTTTAAAAAGATTTGTTTATTTGAGAGAGAGAGAAACTGCATGTGCACATGCAGGGGAGGGGCAGAGGGAGAGAGAGAATCTCGAGCAGACATCCTGCTGAGCACAGAGCTCAATGAGGGCTCAATCTCATGACCCTGAGATCATGACCTGAGCCAAAATCAAGAGTCGGACGTTTAACCAACTGAGCCACCAGGCACCCCTCCATTTGTTTTCTTATGGCCCTTTATTCATGTTTTAACTTTGGCTTCCGATCGTACTGACCCTCTCAGTTTACATGTGCATATACCTATATGCCCAAGCACCAAATCATAAAGACCTTTTACACTACAAATATTATCAAAGAGGTTGAGGAACATTATGAAAACTCTCATCCTTAAAGAACAAAAAAATACAAAGTCATCCATTCAATAAATAATTACTGAACACCGCTGGGAGCTCGACATTCATTCCGACGGGGGGTGGGGGAGGAGGGGGACACAAGAAAATAAAGCAAGAAATACACCCTGCTCTCATAAAGCTTACTGTTTTGTCTGGAAGCGCATGACAAGCATTTTTTGGATAAAAACTGTGAGGAGATCCAGAGGCGAATTAAACAGAAGGTCCCTCAAACAGGCTTTCTCCCCACTGAGATTTTAACAAATATGCTAATAATACACATAGAAAACATTGTACAGAGCAGCAGGCAAGAGTCAGAAGCCCAGACTCCCAATGCCCCCTGTGCCCCTACATCGTTATGATCATGAATGACATCGGGGACACTTGAAACTGGAGATAGCACTAAGGGGCACACTCCTGGGGTGAGCCCTCAGATGTACAGAGCCATTGCCTGTCTCACACACCTGAAACTAAGCCAACACTGCATGCTAACTACTGGGAATCGAACATAAAGAACACAGGATCAGAAAATAACAACAAACCTACGGCAGAATCCTGAGTTTGCTTTGGAAAGCCCACTTCTCCCCTAGTCTCTAATATAGGCCTATTTTCTTTACAGGGCCGCTGACAATTTATACAGTCGTTAAATGTCAAGTGCTGCACCGACAACAGTTATCACTGTTTCTTGTTCTGGAAAAAGTGGGTGATCTTGAGATCGTGTGGGTACCTCTAAAATTCTGTCTTATTATTTTAGGTAGATAACGTGACATAATGCATAAAATGCACATGCGTGAGAGCTTTGAAAAAAAAGCTGAATAGTGCTGACAAGTTCGCGGAGACAAGAGGAGAGGGCTTCAACTGGCAGGCAGCATAAGAAATCTACTTGAGGGTACCTTTTTCTTCCTTATGTCCTCTTGTTTACACATTTGTTCATCTACTGCCCGAATTCCTTCACTGACAGATGACCTGAGACTCTTTAAAAGAGTAATAAAGAAAACGTAATACAGACATTGTTTTGTCACATTATCAAGTTCCTACATCTCATTCAATTCCACAGAACTTAATACCTGGGCACCAGTACTATGCAGATATTGACAAACAAACAAACAAACATGATATACCAGACAGAGTTACTGTTGAGGGGACTCATGATCTGGGGGCATAATGACACAAAGGCAAGGTCGCATGGCCAGAAGAAGAATGACACATATACAGTGAAAGTTATGGGGATGAGGGGGTTTAGAATGGAGAACAGATAATATGAAGCAATGTACAGGAGAGTCTGGAAATGCGACGGGGCTCGAATCAGACTCTGAAAGCCATGTGTACACAGCTGCCGAGGTGGGGAGGGGATGGGGAGTAGATGTAAGTGCAGACACACTCAGGGGCAGGGGCAGACAGGCACACAGCCATGTGCACTGCAGGCTTCCTTCTGGAGAGAAGCAGAAATAGGAATGGAGGGCCAACTTCACTGAGATGAGGTCTTTAGATTCTGCATATTTTGGAGAACGAGAGAATGTCAAAGCACTGATGCATGATGATGAAATGTGGGTATGGAAATACCAGGAATCAAGAATGAAGAACAGAAGACCAGAAAAAGGCAGAGCGCAGAGGTGGAGAAACATGTCCAGAAGCTAATGAATAAAGAGATAATTAGGAATTAGGGCCAAAACAAAGGTTAACAGAAACAACTAGAATGAAGTAGGCATATCACAAAAATTCCACAGGATGGTGAATTAATTCACTCCATCAACTCCATGAAACACCTCCTGGACATCAGTATTGTGGCAGCCCACAGGGATACAATGAAGACAGATATAGTCGTATCCCTCAGTGGTCTGAGAATCTCACAGAACAGCTTCAGAGTTGGGACCAGAAAGGCAGGTTAGGCCTGTGGCTGAGCAGGACCAAAGTGGCCATAAACACAGGCCATGGAAAAGGGAGGGGATACGGTGATGGCAGGGGGTGAGGTGGGACGGGAGCCTGTGTGAGTAGAGCAAATCTGCCTCCAGGGAGGGGGTTCGAGAGAAGAGTGGGAGGCCAAAGGAAGGCTAGGCTTGGGAAACAACACCACTATGAGGCCCCGGGAGGAAGAGGCACACCAAGGAGGCAGTGGGAGAGCCCCACAGCGGCTGGTGTGGAATCCAACAGCGGACCATGAAAATCCCTTCCATTCCAAGGAAAAGTACCTTTAACAAGATTTTGTAAAATTCAAATGAGACATAAACCATGGAAAGTATTGGCTACCTCAAGGCACAACTCAAGATTTTTACTTCTTTCACGAACTCTTTCCTGTCTGCCCCTCCCCTAGGCTTCTCAGCACTGATATTTCCGTTACTCTGCATTTTTCTTGGTTCTAACCATGTATTGTGTCTTCCCTTAAATTATGTTCTCCTTATATTCTCTCTAGGATGCAGGCACTGTCTTAGGGGAGGGATGCACGACGCCACTCAAGCTAGAGGAGACACACAAGGAAGGATGGTGTCGTTTATGACAAGTTTACGACAGGGCATCAGAATGGACAGAGGTTGGAAGTCAGGGCACCAGACACAGACGGGGGGTGGGGGGAGACAGAGCAGCACAGTTTTCTGTTAGAAGTGATGCCACAACTCCCCCTCCACTGTTCACCCAGGTGGAGTTCCTATTCCCAATGGCTTAGAGGTGGGGAGTCCCATTCCCACAACAGAGATTTTTCTGAGAGAACATGCAAATGTAACATTTCTTAAGTATTACATTTTATTTATATTATCCTTCAGTTCCATTAGGGATTACACAGTTTTTGTAGATAAGCCCAGGAACCTAACCACACGTAGATTACGTATGTGTGGGGGGGATATTTACAAGATCACAAACTGTTAAAATACAAGTCATTCGTAAATTAGAAACCACTTACATATGACCAAAGTGGCATTAATAAGTTGAATTTGGAAATATGCTTCCTCTCCCCTGACATTTTAAGGTTGTCTACTCTGAGAATATGTCTTCTTCAAATCGAACTTGTTTTTTTAGGTTTTTAGCATATGCAAAAACAAAATCATTTGCAACTCTTCTGAAGGTGAATATTATAATCATGAACGGTTAAAATACAACCACCAGTACCACCAAACTAACAGATGAAAAGAATTCTTAGAGAAAAGCCAACGAGGACAACAGGCGTCACAGCAGGCTGTTTTCATTAATTGGGGACTTACCAGAACTTCTCGTAACTGTCCCAAAGGCACAGAAAGTTGATTGAGGGCTTTGTCCATGCCAACCTAAAGGCAAAACCAGGTTGGCACAAACACATCACGATAAGGAGTAATAGTGACGTATCTATTTAACGATCAAAGCAGTACCAGATTTAAGTTATTTTTTTGGCACAACCGTATTTTGCTATATAACTAGCTAAACAACAGAAGTGTTATTTGGCCATTAATGTTGTTCATAGAATATGAAAAAATTCTGTTGAAATACATGAAACTATAAAAATAAGGGAAGTCATGAGAAACGAAAGTTTCCTTAAGAACAATTTGCCTTTAGATGACATTTTAAATGAAAGTGAAAAATTTTCACAGAAGGTGAACAGTTCTCTGTCTGTAATTGATGATACTCAGCCAGCTGATGTGAAAGTCTGACGGGCTACGTCTCTCTTAAACATTATCATAAGCCTCGAGAAAAATAGAAATTAAACAGAAGTAAAATTTTCTAGGTTTTTAATCCTATTGGGATATTTATCTTAGTGGTATATTTCCCAAAAGCAAATGTGCATCATTAATTTTAATGCTTCTTGAAATTCCCACGGAGCTGCAACTTTCTGTGCTTCTCTGGACAAACAGATTTAAAACAAAATGAAGCATCAACAAGGAGACTTTTCTGCCAAGTAACAAAATTCAACATTTCTAAACGGCTTTTACAAACAATTGATAAGCTCACTGCAAATCATCCTTCTATTTTTATAAAACCAAACTTTTAAAATATCAATATTGGCCAATGTTGCCTCAACCTAGCTCTGGCTAACAGATATACCTGGAAGTAAATTAAACATTGTAAGAGTGGTGGACATTTGCTCCTACAAATTAGTCTAAATCAAGGAAGACTTCAGGGTAATCACTTAGCAACTAATAAAACAACCCCTTGGGTATTATTATCCTTTACTTTTCACTGTTGACTAATGAATTTGAAACATAATCAAACTAGAGCAACCTTAAATAAATAAAAACTAAAAGAAACAAAAAAAAATGTATTCCAAAAAGTTTAGTTCTTTTATTAATGAAATTGGTAATTTCTTCAAGTTTCTGGTGGGGTTGGTGGGGTAATCAACTGAAAGGTTTCTAAAAACTCTGCCCTTTTAATAAATATGAAGGAGAGAGAAAGTGTGTGTGTGTGTGTGTGTGTGTGTGTGTGTAGGACTTGAGAATTTCAGGTTTACCAAGTTTGTGGAAAGGTTGACAAAATCTGCATAATCCTTGTTAATGAGCTCGACCATGGCTATTTTAAGAAGTTTATAGTAGAGTTCCAGATCTCCTCTTAGTTCCTCCAGCTGGACACGCTTCCTACAGTCAGACACAAAGTGATCGACGTCGAAATCTTCCTGAAAATCAAACCAGAGAGAAAAAATGATTGCACTGATACCACATTTTACATAGAAAAATAAGATCAGAGAAAGAATAAGAGGCCGTATTACTGCAGGGGAACACACACAGGGACATCAGGGGGTCTGCTCACTTCCTAAGATTATGGGAAAGGGGGCCTCTCACCAAGACCATTCTCTCCTGTTGCCTAACTCTACAGGCATTTTATTTCTTTTAATTATACATTTCAAAGAGGCTCTTCTCAAAATAGAAACAGCTTTTTGTTCTTAATTTTTAAAGTAACAAATGTTCACTGTCAAACTTTCAACCAACCAAGAAATACTTATGTAAGAGAGAGAAAAAAAATCACCCACTCTCTAATGCTCTGCAGTTAAGCACTGTTAATGTATATTTTTCTTCACTATTTAACACAGTGATTCACATCCTTCCAGACTTTGTTTTGGTCTCTTTACTGTTTTTTTTTAAGATTTTATTTATTTGAGAGAGAGAGAGAGGGAGAGAACAAGTGGGAGGAGGGGCAGAGGGAGAAGCCAGCTCTCTGCTGAACTGGGAGCCTGATGCCAGGGTTCATTCCAAGACCCTGAAATCAAGACCTCAACCGAAGGCAGTCGCTTAACTGACTGAGCCACCCAGGTGCCCTAGTCTTTCTCTTTAAAATATAAATTACTTTTGGGGTGCCTGGCTGGTTCAGTGGGTTAAGGCCTCTGTCTTTAGCTCAGGTCATGATCCCAGGGTTATGGGTTCAAGCCCCGCATTGGGCTTTCTGCTCAGCAGGGAGCCTGCTTCCCTGTCTCTCTCTCTGCCTGCCTCTCTGCCTACTTGTGATCTCTGTCTGTCAAATAAGTGAATAATTTTTTAAAAAATAAATATCAATTACTTTTTAAAGAAACTGACATATAATGGACACATTAGTTTCAGGCGTACAAAATAAAAATTCCATATTTTTATCTGTTGTGAAATGATCACCCTAAGACTAGTTAACATCCATCACCAAACATACACATTTTTTTCTTGTGCTAAGAACTCTTAAGCTTTAGCAACTTTAAATATATAATAATATAGGGCACCTGGGTAGCTCAGTGAGTTAAGACCTCTGCCTTCGGCTCAGGTCATAATTCCAGGGTCCTGGGATCGAGCCCCACATCAGGCTCTCTCCTCAGCAGGGAGCCTGTTTCCTCCTCTCTCTCTGCCGGCCTCTCTTCCTACTTGTGATCTCTGTCAAATAAATAAATAAAATCTTAATATATATATATATATATATATATTATATATAATATACTATGCAGCCATCAAAAGAAATGAAATCTTGCCATGTGCAATGACGTGGATGGAACTAGAGGGTATGCTGAGTGAAATAATCAGAGAAAGACAATTATCATACAATCTCCCTGATATGAGGAATTTGAGAGGCAAAGTTGGGGGTGTAGGGGTAGGGAAGGAAAAAAAATGAAACAAGATTGGATTGGGAGGAGGGCACCTGGGTGGCTCAGTGGGTTAAAGCCTCCGCCTTCAGCTCAGGTCATGATCCCAGTGTCCTGGGATGGAGCCCCACATCGGGCTCTCTGCTCAGCACAGAGCCTGCTTCCTCCTCTCTCTCTGCCTGCCTCTCTGCCTACTTGTGATCTCTGTCTGTCCAATAAATAAATAAAATCTTAAAAAAAAAGATTGGATTGGGAGGGAGACAAACCATAAGAGACTCTTAATCTCACAAAACAAACTGAGGGTTGCTGGGGGGAGGGGTGTAGGGAGAGGATGGTGGGGATGTGGACATTGGGGAAGGTATGTACTATGGTGAGTGCTGGAAAGTGTGTAGGCCTGACAATTCACAGACCTGTAACCCTGGGGCTAATAATACATATTTCTAATAAAAATAATAAAATAAATATACAATAATATACAGTATTATTATTATTATTTTTAAAGATTTTATTTATTTATTTGACAGAGAGAGAAATCACAAGTAGACGGAGAGGCAGGCAGAGAGAGAGAGGGAAGCAGGCTCCCTGCTGAGCAGAAAGCCTGATGCGGGACTCGATCCCAGGACCCTGAGATCATGACCTGAGCCGAAGGCAGCAGCTTAACCCACTGAGCCACCCAGGTGCCCCAATACACAGCATTATTTACTACAGTCACTATGATGTACATTACATCCCCAGGGCTTATCTTATTAACTGGAAGTTTATATCACTGGACTCCTTCATCTATTTCCTCCACAACCTCGCCTCTGGCAGCCACCAATCTGTTCTCTATGACTTCATTTTGTTTTGTTTTTTAGATTCCACATGTGAGGGAGATCATACAGTATTTCTCTTTCTCTGTCTGACTTATTTCACTCAGCACAATATCCTCAAGGTCCATCCATGTTGTTGCAAATGGCAAGACTTCCTTCTTTTTATGATTGAGTAATATTCCATTGTATACACACACATTTTCTTTATTCATTCACCCCGTTGGTGGACACTTTAGTTATTTCCAAGTCTTGGTTCTTGTAAATACTGCGATACTCACTACCGTGAGTGTGAGTCTTGCTGGCCGATAGAGCCAAGTCATCTAGAGGTATACCCTGGGTAGCAACTGCAAACCTTGGGGCATCATACGAGCATTCAAGCTCCTTTCCAGGAGATACCAGAAAGCAGAAGCGAGGCAGAGAGACAGCGCAAAGATGGTACCCATCAGCTCCATCTTTGGAGAATACCTTACTAGGCTCCTAGATCCATGTTAAATGAGATGCCTGCCCCTCAGGGCTTTAAGATAAGCAAATGAGCCTCTTTCACAGAAATCTGAACTCATTTCAGTCTGCTGCTTCTGTGCTGAGTTCCAGGGTGGGTCAGTCTACTCGCGCGACTGCTTTAAGAACTCTTTCTCAGTTTGCTATAGCCTTGTGGGTCTCATGGGTGCAAGCTCTGATGGCTTTCAAAGCTGGATGTTTTGGGGTCTTGTCTCTTAGATGTACGTCTTGAAAGTTGGGGTGCCAGAAGTGGGGCTCAAACCCTTTGCTCCTCAGGGAGAAGCTTGGGGTTGTGAGTACCCTCCCAATCCCAGGTCACTGTACCAGGGGTAGGGTTTATGGCAAGACTGATTCTTACTTCAACATAGGTTTTTTTTCCTTACTCACCTAATGTGTAGGAGTCACTCAGCTAGTTGTAGGGTTTTTTCCACAGGAAATTTTTCCATATGGAGCTATAGATTCAGTGTGTATTTCATAGAAGAGATGAGTTCAAGATCCTCCTATGCCACCATCTTGAATGGAAACCCCAGACCTTCTCTATGTATGTGTGTACACACACATATGTGTACACACACACAAACACACACACACACACAAATATTCATGCTCTTCTAAACTATTTCCCATCTAGGGGCAACTGGGTGGCTCAGTGGGTTAAGCCTCTGCCTTCGGCTCAGGTCATATCTCAGGGTCCTGAGATTAAGCCTCACATCAGGCTCTCTGCTCAGCTGGGAGCCTACTTTCCCCCTCTCTCTCCCTGTCTCTCTGCCTCCTTGTGACCTCTCTCTCTCTCTGTCAAATAAATAAAATCTTAAAAAAAGAATAAAAAAATAAAAAATTAAAACCCATTCTATTAAAAAAAATTTCCCATCTAAAAAATATAACTTGAATGTCTTTACGTAAAACACATACATTTCTATTAATATTTTATGTGCATGCTGAGTGTCCCATTGAACAGATGTTCCAAATCTTTCATAACCTACTTCCAAGTATTGGTCTCACAGGATTAGCTATCCTGTGTTTCCCCTTTACAATACTGTGATACCCTGGTAGGCTTATATGCTTAGAGGCAATAAATTACTATCTACTTCCCCTGTGACTCTGCTACTCCATGACCTGTTTAGTCAGCAAGAATCAAATGTGATGATTCCCAAACTAGTTAAGGACACCTACACTTACTTCGTAATTATATAGCTTCATTAAACACTATGTAAACCAACAAAATATGACTGCCAAAAAAAAATCACTGTTCTTTTGAAAACTAACACAGCTACTTTGGAAAGATTTGATACAAAGAAATCAATAAGAAAATTTTTGCTAAGTTAGGTATGGGTGAGATAACCACATACCAGGTAGGGAGGGAGTGATCACAGGATTCTGAAACTGAATGCAAAAAAAGACAACATAGAAAGCTTTTTGAAAAAAGATTCTTTTTATTTATTTGAGACACAGACAGACAGTATGAGCAGGGAAAGGGGCAATGGGAGAAGGAGATTCCCTGCTGAACAGGGAGCCCAATGCAGGACTCCATCCCAGGACCCCAAGGTCATGACCTGAACTGAAGTTAGATGCCTAATCTATTGAGCGACCAAAGTGCTGTGATAACTCAGAAATCTAATCTGCAGGCCAGTTTCCAGAGAAAAGACCTGGCACTGTTTCAATGGAGAATAAATGTACATATATTTTTTCCAAATAAAATGCTAAAAACTGTATGTACCATTCCCTAAGAGTACTTGTTTAAACTGACTTTCTTAATCAACCAAAGACTGACCCTGCTAGTGTCAGAGAGAAGGACTTCATATCAAACCATAATTTCACAGTCATCTACAGAAAGCCACCTGCTTCTTACACTGGTGACCAAATTAGCCTGGACCTTTCTCTCCAGAGAACATCTCAGACCTTACATCATAGTTATGTAGTACATCACGGGAGGGGGTCTCGGTTCATAATCCTGGCCATCCTACTCACCAACTGTATACCTTTAGGTCGATCACTTTCCCTGACTCAGTTACACATTGTTGAAGTTCTTGAACTTCATGATGGCATTCTAAATTGTATAACTGGGGTGCCTATGTGGCTCAGTTGGTTAAGCATCTGCCTTTGGCTCAGGTCAGGATCCCAGTCTCTTGGGTTTGAGTTCCACATCAGGTGCTCTGCTGAGCAAGGAGCCTGCTTCTCCCTCTGTCCCTTCCTCCTGCTCCCGCACTCTCTCACTCTCAAATAAAATCTTAAATAAATAAATAAATAAATCATATAACTTAGCCTCAGTGAACAAATGCTATTAGGTAATATTAGTACTCAACTTACCATTTATGCATTTGTTCTCAGATAAACAAAAGTTGCATAACACATGACTAAATAACTTGGAACATCTGTGAATACTGGGTTAGGCAGCGTTTGCTGTGAAAAGCAAACCCAAACTCACAGTGCCATAATAGAGACCCATTTCACTTAACCAAGAATGGTTTTACTACTTTAGGAATGGTTTTACTTTATAGTGTAGATTTCCCAAGTATTCAAAAAGAAAGTATTTACAACCCATACATTTATGGTAAACTGATTTTTCACAAGGATGCCAAGACAATTTAATGGGAGGAAAAACAGTCTTTTTGAGTGCCTACTACTGGGACAAGTGATTATCTGCATCCAAAAGGATGAACTTGGAAGAGCAACTTCACACATACACAAAAATATAACTCAAAATGGATCAAAGATTTAAATGTAAGAGTAAAAACTGTAACACTCAGAGAAAACAGGTGAAAATCTGCATGACTTGGGATTGGGAAAAGCTTTCTTAGACATGATACACAAAGCAATAAGAAATATTAGATAAGCTGAACTTGATCAAAATAAAAACTTTCATGTGTCAAAGGACACTACGGAGAACGTGAAAAGACAACCGACTGAATGGGAGAGCATATCTGCAAATCATTTGTCTGACAAGGACCTAATAACCAGAATATGCAAATATACTCTTAGAACTCAACAACAAAAATACAAATAACCTAATTTAAAAACAAGCCAAAGACTTTGGAATAGACATTTGTCCAAAGATGATACACAGACGGTCAAGAGCACATGTCGAGATGTTCGACATCCTTAGTCATTGGGGAAATGCGAATCAAAAGTACATGCAGATGCCACGTCACACCCACTGGAACAACTATGGTAAAATAAGAAAAAGAAAAAAAAAAGAAGAAGAAAAGTGCTGGCAAGAAGGCGGAGAAGCTGGAACCCTCCTGTATTGTCGGTGAGAATGTAAAATAGTGTGGCTAAGGCAGCAAACAGCTTGGTAGCTCCTCAAGAAGTTACACACGTACAATTACCCAGCAGTTCTACGTCTAGGGGTATGACACCGACAGAACTGACAACAGATGTTCCTGCCACAACCTGTACATGAATGTGCACAGCAGCGCTGCTCGTAACAGCCAAATGAGTATATACCCAACGTCCATCAACTGATGAATGGATACATAAAATGTGGAAGAGTCTCTTACACAACCATAAAAAGGAATAAACTGTTACATGCTACAACACGAGTGAAGTCTGAAAACATTCTACTCTCAGGTTAAAGGAAACCAGACACAAAAGGTCACGTGTTATACAATTCCACTGATAGGAGATGTTCCAGAAAAGGCAAATCCATAAAAACAGAAAGTAGATTCATGATTGCCAGGGAATAAGGCGAGGGGAGAATTGGAACTAAGAGGTTTATTTTTCGGGTGATGGAAGCATTCTGGAATTAGACAGAAGTGACGTATGTACCATATACACAGTAAATATACTAAAAACCAGAGAAGAGTACACTCTAAAATGGCAACTATTATGCTTTGTGAATTATATTTTGATGAAAAATGAAACAACTCAAATATCAACAAGTTAAATGCTAGGATACATTAAATAAAAAAATCCAAAGTAACACTAATCACAGGAACAATGGAGTAGCTACATGAATTTCAAACAAAGCAGATTTCAGAGAAGGAAAACTATCAGGCATAAAGAGCAGCATTACATAATGATAAAGAAATCGACTGACCAAGAAGACACAATTATCCTTAATGTATATGTGCCTGATCAACACAGGTGAGACACAACCTAACAGAACTGCAGGGAGAAATAAACAATTCCATTATCACAGCTGGTGACTTCAACACTTTTCCATCAGTAATGGGCCGATCCAGCAGCAGGGCAACAAGGATCTGACAGATGTGGACATTCAGTCCAGACATGGCACACTCAACACCACCATCAATTACCGTACAACAGAAGTACACAATTTCGCCCAGTAATAGTGCAACACACATTCTTAAGCTCATATGGAACATTCATCAAGACAGAATAATTCTGGGCCACAAAACACAACAAATTTTTAAAAATAAAAATTATACCAAGTATGTTCTCAGACCGCAATGGAATTAAAAATCAGTAACAGAAGATAGATGAAGAAGTCCAAAATACATGGAGAGTAAATGACACACTTCTAAATGACAGGAGACCAGTCTCAACAAAATACAATGTAGCAAAATGTGTGGAATGCTGCTTAAAGGGAAAATACAGTACTGAATGCAAATATTAGGAAAAAAAAGATTAAAGTCAATAATCTAAGCTTCCATTTTAGCCAACAATGACAAATATCAAATCTAAAGTAAGGAGGGGCTCCTGGGTGGTTCAGGACATGGTCCTAGGGTCCTGGGACAGAGCCCTGCATCAGAGCTTCCTGCTCAGGAAGGCTGCTTCTCCCTCTCCCATTCCTCCTGCCTGTATTCCCTCTCTCACGGACTCTCTCTGTGTCAAATAAAATCATAAAAAAAAACCCTAAAGGAAGTAGAAAAAAATAAAAATTAGAGCAGAAATCAATGTAATTAAAACCAGGAATTTTTTTTTTAATCAATAAACCCCAAGTCTGTTTCTTTGAAAACATCAATAAAACAGATACACCCTTAGCCAGGCAAACAAAGAAAAAAAGGTAGAAGGCATAAATTACTAATATCAGATTTAAGAAGGGAGGGCTACTGCTAACAATCCCAATCACTGTAAATTCAACCAAACATTTATGGAATACTACACAATTCCCTAAAATCTCTTTCAGAAAGTAAAACTACAAGGAATACTTTCTAAATCATTCTAGGAGATCATTATTACCCTGACACCAAAACCAATACTACAAGAAAAGAAACTACAAACTAGTATCTCTCATGAACACAGACACAAAAATCTTCAACAAAACACTATATTAAAAAATTATACACCAGGATCATGTAGGGTTTATTCCAGGTATGCAACATTAGAAAATGTTCAACATTAGAAAATCAATGTGATCCATCATATCAACAGAAAAAAAATCACACTATCATATCAATGAAGGGAGGAAAAAAAGCATTTAACAAAATCCACACCTCTTCATTATTAACCCTCAGGGAATGAGGAATAGGAGGACTTCCTCAACTTGATAAGAATGTCTCCAAAAATCCACATATAAGATGATATTAATACTGAGAAAATAGAAGACAGGGAATCAAGGCAAGGATGTCCCTCCTCCTCCTACTATTCAATACTATACTGGAAGGCCAAACTAATGAAATAAGGTAAGAAGAGGAAACAAAAGGTATACAACCTGGGAAAGAATAAAACTTTGTCCACAGATGACATGACTATCTACAGAAAATGCAAAGACTTCACACCTCACACCCACACCCTCCTGAAACTAGTCAAGTGATTATAGCAAGATTGCATGATACACAGTTAAAATACAGAAGTCAATTGCTTTCCAATGATGTATCAGACAAAGGGCCAGTATTCAACATTTATAAAGAATTTATCAAACTCAACATCCAAAAAACAAAAAAATCCAGTCAAGAAATGGACAGAAGATATGAACAGACCAAAGAAGACATCCAAATGGCCAACAGACACATGAAAAAGGGCTCCACATCACTCAGCATCAGGGAAATACAAATCAAAACCACAATGAGACACCACCTTACATCAGTCAAAATGGCTAAAATTAACAAGTCAGGAAACAACAGATGTTGGTGAGGATGTGGAGAAAGGGGAATCCTCCTACACTGTTGGTGGGAATGCAACTCTGGAAAACTGTATGGAGGCTCCTCAAAAAGTTAAAAATGTAACAACACAACGACTTAGCAATTGCCCTATTAGATGTTTATCCAAAGTACACAAAGTGATTTGAAGGGGCAAAAGCACCCCAATGTTTATAGTCAAACTATAAGAGCCCAGATGTCCATCAACAGATGAATGGATAAAGAAGATGTGGTGTACACACACACACACACACACACACACACACATTACTCAGCCATCAAAAAGAACAAAATCTTGCCATTTGCAAGGACATGGATGGAACTAGAGGAAGACAAATACCATATAGTTTCAGTCACATGTGGAACTTAAGAAACAACAGATGAATATAGGAGAAGGGAAGGAAAAATAGAAACAGACAGGGAGGCAAATCACAAGAGGCTTAACTACAGGAAACAAACTGAGGGTTACTGGAGAGGGGAAAGTTGGGGTAACTGGGTGAGGGGTATTAAGGAGGGCACTTGTTGGGATGAGCTCTGGGTGTTGTATGCAACCAATGAATCACGAAATTCTAACCATGAAACTAAAAGTACACTATATGTTAATGAGATTGAATTTTAATTAAAAAATTTAAAAAGTCAATTGCTTTCGTATATACCAGCAATGTACAAGTGGAATTTGAACTTAAAAACACAAGACCATTTACATTAGCATACCAAAAAAATTAATACTTAGGTGCAAATCTAACGAAATATGCACAGGATCTATGTGAGAAAAAGTATAAAATTCTGATGAAAGACAACAAGCAAGGTAAGATGTGAAGTGGAAAGAAAGTCCATAATCTTGGGGAAGAACACTCAATACTGTTAAGAGGTCAGTTCTTCCCAAACTGATCGACAGACTCAATGCAATCCCAATCAAAATGCCAGGAAGTTATTCTGTGGATACCAACATGTTGACTCTAAAATTTGGATGGAAAACTGGAAAACCAAGAGTCCCAGAGTAGTCAACAAAATATTAAAGAGCGGGGAAAAAAAGGAAATTGAGGATTGCCACCACCCAATCTCAAGACTTACTATTAAAGCTATAGTGATTAAGACAGAAGGTGCCTGGCAAAAGAGACAGGTGCTTGGAACAGAGTGGAGAGCCCAGAAAAACATCCACACACACAGGCAAAGGCAACTCAATGGCAAGGACAGTCTTCAACAAATAGAACCGAACAATGGGACATTGATAAGAAAAAACAAACAAATGAAAAGAATAAAAACAAACTTTTCACACCTTTCACAAAACGTAAAATGCAAAACTTCTTAAAGATGACATAAGAAAAAATATAGGGATCCTTGGATTTGGCAATGACTTTTCAGATGTAAACCCAAAAGCATGATCTACGAAAGGAAAAACTGATGAGAGGGACTTTGTTAAAATTAAACTTCTCTGTAAGACACTGTTAAGAGAATGAAAAGACGGGACACCTGGGTGGCTCAGTTGGTTAAGCAGCTGCCTTCGGCTCAGGTCATGATCCCAGCGTCCTGGGATCGAGTCCCACATTGGGATCCTTGCTCCGCAGGGAGCCTGCTTCTCCCTCTGACTCTGCCTTCCACTCTGACTGCCTGTGCTCGCTCTTGCTCGCTCTCTCTCTGACAAATAAATAAATAAAATCTTAAAAAAAAATAGAGAGAGAGAATGAAAAGACCAGTCACAGAGTAAATATCTGCAAAACACATCCATGGTAAAGGACTTAAAATAAGAAATATAATATAAAGATGTCTTAGTAGCAACAAGAAATCAAACCTAATTTAAAAATGTGAAAAGAGCGGTGGCTGGGAAACCCAGTCAGTTAAGCATCTGCCTTTAGCTCAGGTCCTGGGACTGAACCCCACACTGGGCCCCCGGCTCAGCGAGGAGCCTGCTTTTTTCCCTCTCCCGCTGCCTGCTGCTACCTCTCCGTGTGCTTGTGCTGTTAATAAATAAATAGAATCTTTAAAAAAGAAAAAAAAAGGATCTGAAAAGATGCTCAACTTTGTATGTCACTAAGAAATTGCAAATTTAAACAAGGTACTATTACATATCACGTAGAATATAAAAAATCCAAAGCACTAGTAATACCAAATGCTAGCAAGGATGTGGGACAACTGAACTCTCATTCACTGTTTGGTCAGAATGCAAAATGGGAGGCACTGTGTGAGACAGCTTGGCAGTTTCTCACAGAACTAAACACATTCTCACTATAAGATCAGTAATTGTGCTCCTTTGTATTTACCCAAAAGAGCTTAAAACTAGTGTCCACACAAAAACCTGCACACGGATGTTTACAGCAGCTTTATTCTCTGAAGTGCCAAAACTTGGAAGCAATCCAAATCTCCTTTAGTAGGTGAACAGGTACACTGTGCCACACCCACACAATGGATTATTCGACAATTAAAAGATAAATTTTTAAGCCACAAGACTTCGAAGAACCTTAAATGCATATTGCTAAGTGAAAGACCAGTCTCAAAGGCTAAATACTATATGATTCCAACTCTATGGCATTCTGGAAAAGGTAAAAATTAACCAACATTTTTATTTTTTTTTTATTTTTTAGGTCATCTCTATACCCAATGTGGTGGCTAGAACTCACAACTCCGAGATCAAGAGTCAGATGCCCTAGCAACTAAGCCAGCCAGGTGCCTCTGAAAAGATAAAACTCTAGACAGTAAAAAGATCCCGGGCTGAGGGGTGAGCGAGGAGGGTGCAGAGAGAGGAGAAGAAACAAATAGATGAGGTGCAGGGGTTTTCAAGGCAATGAAACTAGGCTGTAAGATACCAACAGTAGTTAAATAACATTATACATTTGTCAAAACCCACAGAACTATAGAAAGAGGAGTGAACCTTAATGTAAACCATGGATTTTAATTAATACTGTATCAATGCTGGTTCATCAGTTGTAACACATGTACCACAACAATGTAATACATTAATAATAGCAGATAGTGAAGTTAGAAGAAAAATATCTTCTCTTTGTACTCAGGGGTATTTCCTATCTGAACCCAGTTAAAGTACAAATCCCCCAAAAGGCCAGAAGTTGGGAGATCACAAGAGGTGTTGGAACACAGGAAAATAAATGAGCAAACCAGACAAGCTGCAGGTAATTAAGAACCATTAACCATAAGAGAAGCAGTGACATCACTCAAAATTAAAACCAAGTAGAGTTTAAAAGTTTAGCTACTTTACTAACTAGCTGCAATCAGGGATGGCAAACAAAGACTAATTCAAAGTTACCTGGGAATTAATCATTTAAAACTTACCAATAATCTGAAATTAGTAGCTTTAATGCTATGAAAATTACATGGAATTTGGAAAGATTGAAGTTCTCTAAGCTGCCAAGAAGTAAAACACTCCTTCCCAGATACATGGACTTATAAAATCATTATATACTATCTCCACGAGAAGCAGAATCCCCAAGAACCATCACTCTGTAATGATGAGAAGTACTAAGAGGGCATATGAAATTTATGAGCTCTGCCCTGAAACATGTCTTATTTCATCGAGACAAAAAACCAAAATAGTTAAGCACTAATCTGCACACTGCATAGAGGTTGAAAGACATAGAAAGTTTGTGTGAGCTCACGTATGTGTGTGTTTCCAACCATTCTTGAAAACAATGGCAACAGAGATGAATAAATGTCCCTGTATATCCCATAAATATTCCTCAAATATTTATCATGCAACTCCAGCTCTGCTCTAAGACCTGGGGACACAGTCATGAAAAGAAAAGACAAGGTCTCTGCTTTTAAGGAGCAGATATTCTAATGCAGAAATGAGAAAATAAATATGTAAACAACCATTATATTAATGAACAGTGATCAAATAGTGATTAATGAATAGTGATCACAGCTAAAAAGAAAACAGGACACAGTAAAGGTCTGAGTGACAAATGGGATGTATTTAAACTTGGATGAACCAGGAAATATAGAACAATGAGTTGAGATCCAAATGACACAAAGGAGCTAGCCACAGGAAGTCTGGGAAGAGTGTTCACGCCCATGGTATCAGCATGTATACAAAAATGTCCTTGGAGCTCTTCCCTCCAGCCCCTGCTCTCAAATCTCTGACCCAGCTAGGTGGGGACATAATCTAGGACTTGTGTCTCCCAAAACTCATTCTAAATGTTTGTTCGGTGACTAAATTATTCAAGCTTGAGAAATTAAAAACATATGCTAACAAGATCTTCCCACCATCTACAGAGAGATCATCTTAAAGGCATCATGAAATAGTAACAATGAAATTCTAAAAAAACTTCTGTTCTAACATTTTAATCAATTTTATATCAAACTCCTTTGTTGAATTTATATACCCATTTGACATATTTATGAAGAGACAAAAAAAAAACAAACCCTACATTCCGTAAATGTATTTATCCATCTAACAAATATTTGAGTACCTAATTACACTCTGTTCCAGCTGATTTCTTCTCTTTATCTCTTTTTTCCCCTCAATTTAACACCAATCATAATCTATGTAGGCTTTTAGTTCACTTTTCAAAATTAATTTCTTGAGCTATTTAAAGGAATTATCCAGTGCTAGAGTTCTCAACACTGGTCACACATTAGAATCACTTAAGGAACTTTTTTTTTTTAAGATTTTATTTATTTATTTGACACAGAGAGAGAGATCACAAGTAGGCAGAGAGGGAGGGAATCATGCTCCATGCTGAGCAGAGTGTCCCATGCAGGGCTCGATCCCAGGACCCTGAGACCATGACCTGAGCTGAAGGCAGAAGCTTAACCCTCTGAACCACTAAGGCACCCCCTCACCTGAGGAACTTAAAAAAAAACAAAAAGCCCAAAGGGCACCTGGCTCGTTCAGTCACTGGAGCGTGCAGGTCTTGATCTCAGGGTTGTGAGTTCAAGTCCCATGTTGGGTATAGAGATTACTTAAAAAAAAAAAAAAAGAAAGAGCCCAAGCCCCAGTTTGTGATTAATTTGTTTAAATGTTTCAAGAAATTTGATGCTAAATGTTGTAAGACCAGTTGTCGCTCTCGGCCCGCAAGAACGACCCGCAGACGAGGTGAGTGGCAAGCTTCTTTATTGATAATCACGCCAGGACCCTGGGTCAGTCTAAGACCCCCAGTATATACCCACCGAGTACAAACTATATCCAATAAGAGTACACCACGGCTAACATAACTACCAATCAGAAGGGCTACCTATGACATTATCTGTGTGCATGCGGCGCGCTCATGAGCACCTACGTGACTCCATAGGTTTCCATGGCTCCCCAGACCATGTGCCTCTCCCAGGACTCCTGGTATCCATCAAACGTCACCCGTGAAAGCACTCACATTCCTTAAGTTAATCTATAGTCTTTACTCCTAGGCTCCGCTTGGTACCGGACTCCTTGCATTCCTAGGGTCAATCGGTTACATCCCTCACTCCTCAGGCCTCGCTTAGTACGTGACTCCTTGTTTCTGCTGCATGGCTCCCCACAGCTCCCCCTTTTTGTATTTTTATATGGCAGGGATCGTGCCTGTCTTAGGTTGCCAATCCTCAGCACACATGCTTATCCGTCATCGGGTACTCCCCCTAGCCGAGGAGCCCCTGTCTTAGGTTGCTATGGTGAGGGATCAGTCTTACCCGTCTTTGACTACCGATCCAGCATGCTAAGCCATATCTGGGGGGAGGTGCTAGCCTCCAGAGCCATCATGGCCATGTCTGCCATGTTAATCAGCAGCTACAGCTTTAAGAACATTTGAGTCACACTCATTAGGCTTGTTCGTTTGTCTAGCCTGAGGAGGAGTACTATAAAGTTCTTATTACTAATACCAGGGTCAAAAGGCATCTAGGTGATAACTAAGGCCGTTCTTTGAGTTTGCCACGAGTGGCCCGTTGTTGATTACGTACGACAGCTCTTAGCTTGTAAATTTCCACAAGCATAAATTTAGCTGCACAGGGCAAAAGGCACATAAGAATAACGATTATTGCTAATACACCTATAATAGTTCCTATAATATACCATACATGCGTCAGGGACAAACAAGCATTAGTGACAGATATGAGTCCGGAAGAGAAAAATGCACTCTATGCTGAGTCATTTGAAGAAGGGCTTGAAGCTGGGCAGTCTCTTGTCTCGGCCACAGTTGGATTGGTTCCGGATTCACGGGGGCAGGCTGCAGGACGATCGTCGTCACTGTCATCCGCAGTAGCAGCATCTTCCACAGGTTCCACGGCCACCAACCTGGTGAGGCGTTCCGGTACCCAAAGTGGAGTAGGCGCATCCTGTGGAAAAACACAAAGGGAACCTCGGTGCCACCGGAGCACCGGGTCAGGGCCCTTCCATGAACCAGTAAGGACATCCTTCCACTTCACCATAGATTGCTGCGTTTTCTGTTGACCCCAATGGCGCTCCGCGGCTGAAACGCCATCCTTGTCAAGCGTAAGAAAATTTAAAATAAAAGTGGTCAAGTTGGTAAGGTCTGTAGGTGTGTGATACTCCTCTCCTATTCCCCCTTTTTGTACTTTTTGCAAGGTAGTTTTAAAGGTCAGGTGAGTGCGCTCTATGACGCCTTGGTCTCGAGGGTTATAAGGAATGCCTGTAACATGGTGAATATTATAACAGGCTAGAAAGTTTGAAAAGCTTTTAGAAGTATAAGCAGGAGCATTGTCTGTTTTTAACTGTTTAGGCACTCCCCAGCAGGCAAAGCTGCGCAGGCAATGAGATATCACGTTTTTAACATTTTCTCCTCGCAGGGGGGTTGCACTAACGACCCCTGAGCAAGTATCCACACTCACATGAACGTATTTTTGTTGCCCAAAGGAAGGTACATGTGTTACATCCATTTGCCACAAATGGTTAGGCAATAGCCCTTTAGGGTTTACCCCTAAGGAGGGCATGGGCAAGTGCACCACACAATTGCCACAAGACTTTACGATATCTCGTGCGTCAGCTCTGGAGATGTGAAAGCGTGCCTTTAATGTTTGGGCATTCACATGCCATTTATCATGATATCTTTTAGCATCTTCCAGAGCGCTACAAACATAAAAGCGCGCAGCTGCATCAGCCATTCGGTTTCCCTCAGCCATAGGTCCTGGAAGGTCTGAATGTGCTCTAAGATGTCCAATATAAAAAGGGGCACCACGGGAGAGTATAAGATGTTGCAATTCAGCCAGCAGGGAGGAAATTTCTGACTGGCTGGCTGAGATAATAGCAGTTTCGATAGACCTGGTGGCTGCAACTGCATATTTGCTATCTGAGATAATATTAATAGGTTGATTTAGAAACCTTTGTAAAACACACATAATTACCAACAATTCTGTTCTCTGAGCTGAAGTCGAGGGCACAACAACAGGAATTATTTTTCCTTCTACCACATAGGCGCCAGTTCCTAATTTACTGCCATCTGTAAATACTGTGAGGGCCCCGATTAATGGCTCCAATCGACAGGATTTAGGCCAAATAAGGGGTGTATTCTTATAAAACTCAATGAGAGGGTGTGAGGGATAATGATTATCAAACGTAACAGGATAAGCAACTGTTAGAATGGCCCAATCGTCATTTTCATGCGTTAAAATGCTTATTTGGGTTTTATCATAAGGGATTATACAAACATCGGGCAGTTTCCCGAGGACCTGTATGCTGGCTTTAAAAGCTTTATTTGCCACTGTAGCTACAGCTGTAGCATACGGGGTGATGACGCGGCTAAGATTATGGGGTAGATAAATCCATAGTAGGGGTCCTCCTTGCCATAAGGAGCCCGTGGGTGATCCAGGGGATGGGATAATTATGACACTTATAGGCTTTTCCGGGTCACATCTATCTGCTGCTGTTAAAGCTAGTCTGCTTTCAACTAACTGTAATGATTTAATAGCAGCTGGAGTGAGTACTCTTGGGGAGTCCAATGCAGGGTCCCCAGGCAGAATATCGAATAAAGGTTTCAGCTCTGCAGTAGTAATTTTTATGTATGGTCGAATCCAGTTAATGTCCCCTAAAAGTTTTTGGAAACCATTCAGTGTATGCAAGTGATCTCTACAGATTTGAATCAGCTGAGGCTTTACTGACGTTTTAGAGAGCTGCATACCAAGGTAATTTTGTAGGTCTCCTGCTTGGATCTTTTCAGGGGATATAGTTAGTCCCCACTTTGCTAACTGTTTCTGTAGGAAGGTTAGAGCTGAAGGAAGAGACCTCTCATTTGGCCCACAAATCAAGATATCATCCATATAATGATAACAAAGCAAGTCTGGAAATGCTTTCCGGAAAGGCTCTAGTGCTTGGCTTACATACAACTGACACAAGGTGGGGCTATTGGCCATCCCCTGAGGGAGTACTTTCCATTCATACCTTTGATCTGGCTCAGCATGATTAATTGATGGCAGAGTAAATGCAAAGCGCTCTGTATCTGCAGGGTGTAATGGAATGGAAAAGAAACAGTCCTTGATGTCAATTACAATAGAGGGCCAGTTTTTTGGCAGCGCCGTCACAACTGTAAGTCCCAACTGAATGGGCCCCATGACCTGCATTTGATCATTAATCTGTCGCAGGTCATGTAGCAATCGCCAGTTGCCTGATTTCTTTCTTATTACAAATATGGGTGTATTCCACGGGGACGTGGATTCTTGAATATGTCCTGCTTTGAGTTGTTCTTGGACTAGCTCTTTTGCCGCTTGTAATTTATCTTTTGTTAAAGGCCACTGAGGCACCCAGCGCGGCTCTTGTGTTTTCCAAGTTATGCGAATTGCCTCAGTGGCCGCTAGGAAAAAACCCGACCTCCCATGGAAGGGGGAACGGGGTCTCCCTGGCCCTTGGCTCCAAGGCCCTGGCCAGGCTTATGTCCCATGTTTCTCATTATGGTTTGGGAGGCCTCACTATACAGTTTTTCAGTAGTAAGTTTAATATCCATCTGCTTCAGCATATTGCGCCCCAACAAAGAAACAGGGGTGGAACAGACATATGGTTGGAAAATGCCTTTATGTCCTTCCTCATCCTCCCAGTCCAAAGATGCAGCACTAATATCAGGACTGGTAGCTATCCCTAGTCCTCGGAGGGTCTGGCTGGCTTTAACTAGAGCCCAGGCTTTAGGCCAATCTAGACAATTTATAATGCTTTTGTCTGCTCCTGTATCTAGGAGCCCCCAAAATAGTTTACCCCTAATCTTTAATTTAAGCATAGGTCTCTCTTTCATGCCCATAGTAAGGCATGCGAGGGAAGATCCTGTGGATTCCAGGCCCCCTTTTCTAGTCTGGCCTGTAGAGGGATATTTTTCATGATTACTAGGCAAAATCAGAAGCTGTGCAATTCTGTCCCCTGGATTTATAATATTAATTCCCCTAGGGGATGATATCAGAATTTTAACTTCCCCTTCAAAATCAGGATCAATAACTCCCGGATGGATCCAAAGCCCTCGTAAAGTGCAAGAACTTCTACCAAGAAGGAGTCCCACCGTTCCTCTTGGAGGCCCTCCGCGTAGGTCAGATGGCACAGCCTGCACCCCCATTTCAGGTGTTAAGACCATTCGGGTGGTGGCACAGACGTCAAGTCCGGCGGAGCCTGTTGTGGCTCTCCTAAGCCCTGTGCGGATTGACTCCCCTGATCGGAGGGTGGGAAAACCCATCGCGGCTTGGTAGGTAGGGACATTGCCACCCCATACATTTGATTCGGGCCCCGGGGGCTGGGGCCCTGCCTCCCGTTTTTTGAATTCCCCCAATTGTTAGGAGGCAAAGTGTTCCCCTCAATGTCTGCCACGGAACGGCATTCATGTGCCCAATGGTTTCCTTTTCTACACCGTGGGCAAAGCTGAGGCTTAATCCCCGCCGGCTTAGTCGAGGAGGCCTTTCCAAATTGAGCTCCTCTCTGGGGGCAGTCTCTTTTTATGTGGCCTTCTTGTCCACACTGGAAACATTTCCGAGGGTGGACTCCCTGCATAGCCTGAGCGAAGGCTGCAGCCATAACCTGCCCCTGAATCACGGGCCCTGTGATGTCTCTGCACACCTTAATATAGGCAGAAAGATCCTTAGCCTTCCATGGCCTAATGGCCTCATGGCACCATTTATTAGCATTTTCATACGCTAATTGTTTAATTAAAGGCATCGCAGAGTCAGCATCTCCGAACATTCTGCCCGCGGTCTGCATGAGCCTGTCCACAAAATCAGCATAGGGCTCACTTGGCCCCTGTACTACTTTAGACAGTTGCCCTTGCAAATCACCTGCACCCCTTAAAGTCTTCCAAGCCTTAACAGCCGCTGTGGCAACCTGTTGATATACGGTAGGGGGGTAGGTACTCTGCACCTGAGCCCCGAGATATGGTCCAGTACCTGTTAACATTTCTAAATTCCACTGGGGATTTCCAGCAGCTGCATTTCTCCGAGCTGTATCCTGGCAGTTATCCTGATTTCGAATTTTCCATTCCAGATATTGCCCTCCGCTCAAAACTGCTCTGGCTAAATTGGCCCAATCCTCGGGGATAAGAAAAAGTGCCCCTAACGATTCCACAAGAGATACTGTAAAAGCTGCCTGAGGTCCATAAGCACTAACTGCTTCCTTGAGTTGTTTCACCAGTTTAAAATCTAGTGGCTGGTGATACCTCTGCTGATTTTGATCTTCTAGTACTGGGAAAAACTCTTTTCCCGGGCCTAAGACCTCTCTCCAGTTCGCCGCGGTGCAGTCTGAACAATGGCAGACTTTCGCACAGCCTGACCGATATGGTGGGGGCCACTCACAAGGCGGCGCCCTAGGGTTGGAGTGAGGAAGCGGCGCGGGATCTGTTTTAGCTGCTGACTGTATTACGGCAGGTTTTTTCTCCGTAGATAAGCATGAAACTTTTAGACTCTTCTTTTCCTTCCCCTTTTTCAGTACTTGTACCTCCTCATCGAGGAGCCCTTCTGAGCTCTCACTGTCTGCATCGGAGCCTAGAGAGGACCCCTTGTGTGATTCTTCCTTTAACTGTTCTAAAATCTCCCCTCCTTGCTGCACTACCTGTTTTAGTCGCTCCGAGATGACTGCAAACATACTTTCACAAGGGCCCACACAGCAAGAGTTCCGGCAGTAACGGTGGGGCTTTGCCTCAAATCCTCCCCCAGATGTTCCCACTGAGGCACATTCAGAAGTCCCTCCTCTATAAACCAAGGGGCAATCTCCCCTACCTCTTTCAAGAAGGCGCGAGCTGTCTTTGACTTCAAAGGAGTGCCGTTTGCTTTGAGGATATCTCTTAAAGGACCCTCCATCCTATACCTAGCAAGCTCGTTTCCCATCCTGGAAATCTTTCGTTACTATAGTCCCCGCGGAGCCTAAGTAGCTTAATTTATAATCGTCCCTGGGGAGCTTTCCCTGTCCAAAGACAGAAATGGGTGCACACTTTCCTTATCGTTGCTCTTACCTCAATCCTCGTTCTGCGTCCGGCGTCTCGGGTCCCGGGTCTTCGGCACCAGATGTCGCTCTCGGCCCGCAAGAACGACCCGCAGACGAGGTGAGTGGCAAGCTTCTTTATTGATAATCACGCCAGGACCCTGGGTCAGTCTAAGACCCCCAGTATATACCCACCGAGTACAAACTATATCCAATAAGAGTACACCACGGCTAACATAACTACCAATCAGAAGGGCTACCTATGACATTATCTGTGTGCATGCGGCGCGCTCATGAGCACCTACGTGACTCCATAGGTTTCCATGGCTCCCCAGACCATGTGCCTCTCCCAGGACTCCTGGTATCCATCAAACGTCACCCGTGAAAACACTCACATTCCTTAAGTTAATCTATAGTCTTTACTCCTAGGCTCCGCTTGGTACCGGACTCCTTGCATTCCTAGGGTCAATCGGTTACATCCCTCACTCCTCAGGCCTCGCTTAGTACGTGACTCCTTGTTTCTGCTGCATGGCTCCCCACAACTAGTTAAATAACAAAAAGATATATTTACATTATACTTCTTGCTCTCAAATTTTGAACAAAGAACTTACTAATAATCAATAACTTAGTAGGCCAACATTTTATTTAAATAAGTTTTATGGTACTACAAAGAGTGAATTAGAAAATCAAAAGCAAGGAGAAATGGGCATGGTGTGAACATGGGGAAGCAAGAGAAAGCAAGCAAGTATGTGACCGGGAAGCGAATGCTTAGCTCTGAGATCCTTCTCCGAGAGAAGGACAGATTAAAACCTAAAAAGAAAGAAAAGAAGGATTCCATGCACTCAAGGAAAGAGAAGTCCCCCAACATCCCTCCTGCTTTTTCCAATATAAACACACAGCTGGGCCGACTTACCACATCCTGGTTGGTACCGACTTTATCAACTTTTCTATTTAGGCCAAACTTGACCGGTCAATGATGGACAGGCTGTGTGCCAAGTGTACCAGTTGTACAACTGACTGTGTAATGGCTGAAACTGAGAAACCGGGGTGAAAGTATCAAGAGGCTCTAAGGATTGCGAAAGAGCCAAGATTCAAACAATTACCACGTACACACAAGACAAACTATGCAGATGACTGCTCAGTACGGAAGTAATTCAGAGTGTTACACTGTGGCATCAGCTGACCCAGACCCAGAAGATTGCTGGAGTTCCCATCATGGACATCTCTAACCATATAGACGACAATGAGCGAATGCCAGATGATGACAGAGCCCCTCACTCCTATGTCTTAATAGAGTTCCTCAGCTCTCCTTTACCAACTTTTCCTGTTGCCAGTTCATACAAGCAATTCTCCTTACCCAGTTCCTCTGTTCTGAACTATGGCTAAAGACACTCACTTTTTTATGTTTTGAAACTGATTATCTTGTACCATTTTACTTTTTGTTGCATCTTTTTATAAATCAGATGACCGCTCACAAGACAAAAAAAAAAAAAAAAAAAAGGAATGGAAAGGAAAGATCAAAAGGGAGGACAACAACAACAAAAAAACAGTTCTTTTTTGCCGGGAACCCTTCTTACAAGTGCCAATCAGATAAACTTTATCTGATGTTACATCGTCACAACTCCTCTATCATCAGGGAAAGTAGTTCACATAAGAAAATTTCTCTATAAAATGAGTTCCAGGCTTACATTCCATATTTGGCTAATTAGAATTTCATTACGATGTCTGTCTCAAACTGAGGCGGAAGAGAATGGAATCTTGTCATCAAGACTGGACATTGAACTAAGAACCCACAGGGTAAGCACTCAGCAACAGTGGCTGACCTGCAGGCCTGCGGCTATCTGCTGTCTGTCACTCTTCCCTCTTCCTCCTCTGTCAGCTGCTATTTCAAGTCGCCGCAAACAAAGTCCATCTCAGACAGCCATCACTTCCCTCTGGTCCCGTTTACCGTAGCTAAGCTCCAGGCCAGGCATCCAGATCACCAGCCCTGTGGGAACTTCTTCTAAGGTAAGAGGTGGCCCTATTGGTGAAATGCAGGTGCCAAGGCATGCGGACATTGTGCCATCTTCTGTGCTATTCTTAATGTTCTGATTGTCCCACTTCCCTCAGTTCCCACCTGTGGCCTCTGGAAAGGAACATATTACAGTAGGATTTCCAAGGATTGATGTGTGGGGGTCAGGAGATCTGGCCTGTGATTGGCCCCAACTAGCTGTGTGGCTTTAAAGGAAGTCATCACACCTCAGGCCTCAGTTTCCTTATCTTCAAGCCAGGATGGACTAGAGTCTTTTCAGAGGAGCCGGCAAAGATCACATAGATAAGCACCACCTCATTATACTAACAAGCAAACAGAAGGCCAGAGGCGAGTGATTTGCCCCAAGACAGACATAAGCAGGCAGAGAGCAGAGCCGAGGATGGGACCCACATCTGCAGGTCAAAGCTAATCAGCCAGCACAGTACAAACAGATCTGAGCAGCTGCTCATTCTTCCCCTTTTCCGTTTTGTCCATCAGAATGCATGCTCCCTGTAAACAAGGACACACAGGACCTGCTTCCTGTCTCAAAATTCCCAGTTCACCCAATTAGAACAGGGAGGAGCCTCAAGGACTTACCCCGCCCCACCCACACACATGGTTCTTTTACCTATGGAACATGAGGGTACATACATTCACCGTCCAGAGGGCTCCTGCCTTCACTTCTCATGGAAAAGGTCTTCATGTGCCTACCCGGGGTGCCAACGAAGCCACAGGTTCCAGAGAGGAACTGACACAGAGAAGTTCGAAGCAGGCAGACTGGCTCAGTGCAGAAACAAACTGTCTACCAAGGAAAACTACCCCATGGGGGACTGATTCTCTTTGAAATATGTTCAAGTGCGTGGGAAAATGGTTTTTCAAGAGCTGGTGGACTGACCAGTCACCTGGTACATACAAGATCACATCCGCATTCTGACAAGAGTGGCTTGCCTGCAGTGTAGACCAGGGGCCAGAAAGACAAGGAAGGCGCATGGAGACTGGGTGAGAAGCTTCTACGGTGTGACGGCAAGGGCGCACTGCAAAGGTATGAGAAGAGATGGAAAGATGTATATGGACTCAAGAGGTTTAGGAAGCGAAATCCACAGGACTTGGTGTGACAGACTAGATTTTGGAAAGTTGACAGAGTAGGAGTTGACTTCTGGTTCCTGACTCCAGGCTAAACGGATGAAGTGTTTACTGAAAGAGGCAATAGAATAAGAAAGGTGGTTTTCAGTGGAGGAGGTGCTCATGAATTCCGTCTTGAACCTGATGAGTCTGAGGGGTCACAGACACATCCGAGAAGAAAGGTCAGCAAGTCCGATACACAGAACTGGTGCTCAGGAGGCGTGTGGGCCAGAGACAGGAATCTGCCTTACCTGCTGATAGGTGGTCATGAAGCTGCACAAAAGGTCATCTAGGGAAAGAAAGGAACACGGGGCTGAGCCCATAATTAGCATTCAGTGGCTACCAGGAGCATGACTTTGCACAGGAGACACATCAGAGAGGTAGAAGAAAGACAGGAAGCAATGCAGAGCATTTGGTCTACTGCGATGTCGAGTAAGGAGACAGAGAAAGGTCAGGTGCGCTGACTTAGAAACAGTTTTGGTAAGAACTCTTTAGTGAAACGACAGGGCCTGAAGGGTGGAAGGTGGGAAAGTCAAGTCAACCCCTGAGCACTGGCTGTGATGTGCGACACTGACAGGGCAATACCTAGAGGTGGGGCATTCAAGTGGGAAAGGATCAAACAGGAGCGCGTGATGGGAAGGAGTGCAGGGGAGAGGATCCTCGCATGCTCCTGGAAGGGCGGAAGGGCATGGACTCCGAGCCAGAGTGGAGACTGAACCCGAGGAGGAAGGAGAGCCCCTCCCCATTCCAGGCGAGGAGGAGAAGGGGACAAATACAAGAATGGGATCATGATCAGCAGGATGGAGGAGGTCCCGTGGGATGGCTGCTAATTTTTTTCTGTACGACTGGAGATGAAGTCATATGTTGAGATGGAAGAGGAAGGCTACATGTGATGTCAATAGCACACCCATGTAAATGGTCTAATTTATCTGTTATGCCACTTTCTCCCCCTACTACCAATACCTTATGTCCTGCTCATCTATTAGTTGGCTGTCAACCCAAAGGATTTTCGTATTTCTAAGCCGACAAAGTATGATGTTGCCAGTGCGTCTGCCCCAGGTGACCCTTCCCCATCTGCCATTCCTGCACTTTGATCACCTACCTCTTTTGCAGACCTTTCCCCTTCTATTTCTCATTAGATCTCATAAACATGACTTTTTTTTTTTAAAGATTTTATTTATTTATTTGACAGAGAGAAATCACAAGTAGATGGAGAGGCAGGCAGGGAGAGAGAGATAGGGAAGCAGGCTCCCTGCTGAGCAGAGAGCCCGATGCAGGACTGGATCCCAGGACCCTGAGATCATGACCTGAGCCGAAGGCAGCGGCTTAACCCATTGAGCCACCCAGGCGCCCCTAAACATGACTTTTTAAGTAGTCTCCTGCCACCAGTCAGCTCGAACTCAACAGATATGACCATGCAACTTCCTGCTGTAAACCTGACTGCAGCTCTACCGTGAAGACTGCATCAACGTGGACCCCTCAATGTATGCAGTGTCCAAGGTGCAACCCGCAGCCCCACCCCATCTCCCTTTCTACCATCCCAGTCTCATTCCAAAATGTGCCAAACAAGACACCTATGTAGAAATACAACCCTGACAGCAAGCTCTCCACTCATTTCTGCCTCGGAACTGTAACTTAACAAAACATCTCTCTGATGAAAACACAAATTGCAAATAACCTTTATCTCCAGCTCCCACATAGAAGATCAATACCACTTTACACAGAACGGCTGTTTCATTTATTTTTCTTCTATGTATGAAGGGGTCACGTTCATTAACACTACAAATTGTACATGATATTCAGAAATTTCAGAGCCTTGAAAGAATATGGAATTGCTGGCATTCTAGCCACTTTCCCAGTTTGCTCTCTCCCTACCTCTAAGTCCTACTTTAGAACTGCCATTTTGAGATTTTCTGAAGCTGCTTTGACCAAAGGCATTCTGTCAGCTCCGAGTGAGAAAGATGGCGGGGCTAGGAAGTATGAGAAAATGCTAGTGTTAGGCCCAAAGAAAGCCTGACGAAGTCCAAAGACAGACAAGCTAAAGAGACTTCCGTGCTTTGAGATTCTTTAAGTCTCTGTGTGTGCTTTTCTTCTTCCAATGACCTCTCTCCTCATCACGTTTCCTTCGTTAAAAAAAGGTTTCTGGATCAGAGAATTCACTCTGTGCTCTCCTTCAGACACTCCATTCAATTTACACCTTTTATTACAGTGGCTTAACATCACCACACAAGAACAAGAGTACAATATACATTCGTCTAGACATCCCTACATATTAAAAATGATATGGCCACACCGCAGAGGATCCAGACATAAGCACTTTTAAAGCCAGAGTTTGGGAGATGTGATCTGAATGCAAGTATCAAAAAGGAACTAGCTGGTTAACCCAAAAAAGAAAATAACATATTATGACTTGAAGCCATAAAAAAGTAAGAAATTCAAACTCTTTTCAGAATTTTAGGTACCTACAGAGCCAAAACTTTTTAACACTGAAACCAGCTACTAAATCCCAATCCTTAGAAATTAAACATACACGTTTTGATAGTTTAAGTACAGACCCAGGGGGATACAGAAAACAGATAAAGCTCCTCCTGGCTCTGATTCAAAGCTTGGGACATTTTCAAGGCTATGTCTGATGAACCTTTCCTGTCAGTAAAGTCTTTTCAGTTTAAATTTCTATTCTGTAAGTTTATGTCCTACAGTTATCTGCTGCCAGCTTCAGGCTGACCTCACCAAGAGAAGTAGGGCAACTTTAGAAAAGGAGCTTGGTATGCTTTGTAGTGCTGGACCAGAACCAGTAAGGACAGTACAGTCTTTCAGATTTCTCATTCCGGGAGCTTAAGACGAAAGTCAGGCATAAACGTTAGGTTAAGTGCCTTTTTGACCCGATTCCTGGTAAGTACGTGCATTCAGAGATGTGTTCAACGCACAGTCGCTCAGCTTCTAGGCACAAGGCACTGGGAGGCTTCTGTCAGGCCGGAAGAGCGGAGGTCTCACTGTGCCCCACGGTACCAGAGGCGGGTCCTACGGGTCCAGGGCTTTTACGTTTAGCTCAAAACCGCTTGCCCTGAACTTTCAGACCTTTTCATTCAATGTGCACGATTTCACAGGAGTGCTTTCTCCAGGCTGCACCTAATCCACCCTAGGCCAAGAGACTCACTGCGAAGTGCAGTGAGGTCCCCGCCGAGGACCCGTCCGCGGCGGGGATGGCCCAGGAAGCCCGCAGGAGAAGCCGAGGAGAGGCCCCGGAGGGCCAAGGAGGGCAGGCCACCCACGGCGCGGCCCCGGGGAGCAGAGCCCAGGCGCGCACCTTCATGAACTCGTCCTTGTCGAAGCAGAGCGTGTCCGGCCCCTTGGGCAGGTTCATCCTACTTCTCTCCATCCCGCCGGGCGCCGCCTCTCAGCACCAACATTCCAGCGAGAAGAAAAGGTAGGAGGCTGCGTTCCCCAACGCTACGGGTGAAGCCACGGTGTTTCCACCGCACAGAAGGCACCGCTTCCTCCAACATGGCAGCGCCCGCGCAGCGGCCAATGAAAGAGAACGCCGCAGGCCCGCCTTCGCCTGCCTCCGCCAAGAGAGGCGCGCGGACCGCTGCTGCCGAGCCAGCAGGTGATCCTGCCCCCTGTGGCGGAGGGCGACACTACAACCCCGCGCACGTTTCTGCGGGGCAGCCCCTCCGCTGGTGTGGCCTGGTGAGTGGGAGAGGGGAGGGAGGGGAGGGTCAGGGGCGCTCCCTCCCCACCTCGCCGTTTCCCTCGGAAAATCGGCCTGCGAGCTTCTTCCAGGACCTTCTCCCGAGATTGTCCCACGGGAAGCATAGCTATGATGGGATGCTGACCCTTTACTTCTGCGGCCGGTTGTCCAGAGTGGGGGGTGCGTCCCGGTGTCAGGCCTCCTGTCCCCGGGCGCCGCTGCTGCAGCCGCCTGGGCACAGAGGCCTCTGTGGGAACCCAGCTTCCGCCCTTAGCCCCGGCACCCACCCGCGACGAGCGTGGCTTCTCCCCCGCCGAGCTTGGCTCTGAAAGACCCACCCCCCCCCTGTTGTTAACTAATTAACTGCTCTTTTGTTGTGTAAAAGTACCCCTCCTCCCCTGGCAATGAAAAGACCCTTCCCCCAGGGTTGAATTCAATGTAACTGCTCTTTTGCCTTCTGTAACCGCTTGGCTATTAGGGCATGACACTTGTCTCCTGTTTGAACAAGATACCTTCTCCTAATAGCCGAGGCAAGGTCACGCAGGCAAGGGGGCTGCATGGTCACGTAGGTCACGTAGACAGGGGGCTGCATAGTCACGTAGACAGGATGTCTTTCTGCTGAGTAATAAGGTCAAACTTCCCCTCTTTGTTTCCCCTTCCCGCCTTTTTCTTCGCGCGCGGGGGTCTTCCAAAGCCAATCCGCTAACACCAAGTATGCCTTTCTTCAAATGTTCAAATTGTCAGCCAATCGGCCCCGTCCCATTCGGGACTTGTATGTACCTGTCTATAAAAATCCTGCACCACCCCAGCCTGGTGTGCTCAGCTAGCAGGAGCTGCTGACCACCCGCAGGCGCCTGTGCTACAATAAAGAACCTCTTGCTGTTTGCATCCCGTGGCAGTGTTGAATTCTTGGGTAAGGGGATCCGCGGGTCTTTCAGCTCCAGCAATCTGTAGGGAGGAAGGTGGTCAGCTGGCAGCCTCGGGTCGTCTGGGCAGCTCCCAGCTCCACTTCGGCTCAGCTGCGGGGCGGCCACAAGTTTGGGTTCTCAGAGCTTTTAAAGAATCACCTCGCTACCGGCCGACAAAACGCAGCCGACAAGTAGATGTGCGAGCATGTTTATGTCCAGTCCACTCTAGAATGGGCGGAATCGTGTGTTTGTGGCTAGCGTTGGTTCGATCGCCACACCTGTCCCCAATTTCCGAGACCCCCCTCCTCCTCCTGCCATCCACCCCACATTTATTTTGAGATTTTTCTTTCCTCTTCCCTTGCTCTTTCTCCCACTGTCCTCCCCTTTAGTGGGAATGTCATGGTCAAATGATGATTCATTTCTCTTTTTTTTTCTCCGTGAGACTCTGACAGCTCAAACCACAGATCTCACGTGCGCCCTTCAGGCTGCAGCTTAGCTGTAATAGCCCAGGCCTGGGCTGCCCCTCCCAATGCTGTGATCTCACAGAGATAGCACAAGCAGTCCTTAAAAAGGGGTGGGACACAGCAAGACAACAGCTTACAGTGAGTCTTGCATTCGAGTCACTGCAAACGGGAAACTGGTCACTTTTTTTTAAGACGTGAGTACAGGGACGCCTGGGTGGCTCACTTGGTTAAGCAGCTGCCTTCGGCTCAGGTCATGATACCAGTGTCCTCGGATCGAGTCCCACATTGGGCTCCTTGCTCAGCAGGGAGCCTGTTTCTCCCTCTGCCTCTGCCTGCCATTCTGTCTGCCTGTGCTCGCTCTCTCTCTGATAAATAAATTTAAAAAAATCTTTAAAACGTGAATACAGAATCTGAAACAATACATTCCCTAGCAGTGGACCTGGCAAGGCCTTGTTGAGGAAAATGTTCCCAGTCAATATCCAGAGACTATGACAGGTAGGATGAGAGCTAGAATCTTATTTGGAGAATCAGAATAAATTGCCAGGGGAGCAACTATGAAAGTGCATTCTATGCCCTGTTGTGGTCATTTGGATATAGGGAATGAAAGCCTCATTATTTGGTCTTTGTTTGTTTACTCTTATTATGAAAATTCTCAAGCATACACCAAAGTGTGTAGAGCAGAAGGATCCCGGCCCTTCCAAGTACTTATCACTCTGCTTCCCCAACTGTTTCATAGGCCCTCCTTCTACTGCCCCTGAAGTGCCTGTATTTTTGTTTTGGGGGGAGGGGGGAGGTCTGGAATATATTTTAAAGTAAATCCCAAACATCACATCATTCCCTGCTCCCCAAATACCTTGGTTTACACATCAAAGAAGGAGGAGGAAGAGGTGGAGGAGGGGAAGACTGAGAAGGAGGAGGGATGAAGAAGAGAGATTTCTGCACAGGCCCACTATGCCAGAATCAATAGTTCTAATAAGCTATTCCGATTGGCTCTGAGAGGCATGACTTTTAGCTCAGGGCCACAGTGCTAATAAGCAACAAGGGCAAATTCAGGCAGCGCAAACAGCAAGGCCCACACTCATCACCAAGGCACCGAGAGGGGGGGCAAGGGTGCCAGACCGAAGGAACAAAGTTGTCTGGGAACCCCACCTGCCCTAGAAGTCCAGATGAGCGAGTAGTTAAACTGTTTTTTACCTTCATTGTCATTCCTTTCTGAAATTATTGCTGGCCTTTGGTAAAGACATGAACCTGAGCTTGTGCAGCCTGGGGTACTGATCTTGGGGTTGCTGAAGAGAGTAGGTGCCAACAAAGAATGAAAATCCCTGCTGCCTGTTTTCCTTCCGAGAGTCAGGAGGGAACAGTCAAGACCCCATACAGTGCACTGCCACTTGGAGCTCTGGCTGTGGCAGTGGCGTGGCCCACCAAAGCCAGGAGCAACAGGCAAGACCCCAGACCCCAAATGCTAATGGAACACCCTGGGGAAGACGAAGGAAAGGCAGAGAGTCAGCGGAAACCTTCCCAAAGGACATTTCCCTCAGTTTCATCTGGGAGCTGACATTCAGCTGGTACACACCCCTTCAGCCACACAAAGTTTGGTGACTAGCCTCTGGCCAGAACCTGCTGTATGTCTCCCTACCCTGAACCCTTCCCAAGATCCCTACCATGGCCTCGTGATCCAGGCACTGGGCGTGTAACACTTGACTCTGCAGGGGTCCCTGGGCCAGGTTTTGGTTAGTTAGTTGTCCGCGCTGTTAAAGATTTGACTACTGTTGAAGGACCCCAGGTCAGAACTATAGTATAGCCTATAAGTTTTAACATTCTTTTTATAACCAGCTTATGCTAACTAAGAAACTGTGGCCAGCTGACCATAGATAAGGGAGTCAGCAAGCAGCATAACAGGATAACGAATAGCAAAAATTTATGTTTAACCCAGCTGTTTCTGGCTTCTGTATAATAATGCTTCTAATGCTTTGCTAAGAAATGAAAAATTGCTTAAACCCTCGTTCTCTGTGTAATCAAATAAAGTTATACCCTTCCCCTGTTAAGAATTTCCCCTACTACTAAGTAAAATTGATAAGGGTTGCCTCCCGTACCAAGGCCGGAGACGCAACCCGTACCAAGGCCGGAGACGTATGGTTCAGCACGTACGCTAGCTGGAGACATGCGGTTCAGCACGTATACAGATAAAGGTTAGAAACGTGCAATTCAACACGTACCCTCTACTGTACACTACCTGAACGGTGACTGGCCAGAATGTATGGTTGGTTTTAAAGGATTGGCTACCTATGTGTAGGCCTTACTGTAATGCTTTGAAATTACTGGCTAGAAAAGTGAGGGCTCTGATGTAATGGATTGTAAAATTCTATATTAAGGGACTCCCGAAACAGATCGGGGCTCTCAGACACTGACCCATCCCTCGCGGATTTCGTGGTCAAGTGTCCCTGGGAGTCCGAGCATGCCCGAATAAAATCCTCTTGCTTATTGCATCCAGTGGTCTGTGAGTGAGTCCTTGGGTGCGGGTCCTCTAGGGTCTTTCACTGTTAAATGTTTGACTCTCGTCTTTGGTGATGGTACCTATTTCATAGGAAATAGAAGCTGGAATCCAGGAAACAGGCTGCAAGATGAAATGAAAAAGTGGATACAAAGCTTCTAATCAGAGCCAGACACAATTGGCGATCAACTATATCCCAGTCTCTCCCCTCTTCTCTGATCTGTACTTTCCTTAATGAGGAA
This sequence comes from Mustela nivalis, assembly GCF_964662115.1. Lineage (NCBI taxonomy): Eukaryota > Metazoa > Chordata > Mammalia > Carnivora > Mustelidae > Mustela > Mustela nivalis. Next base: position 75,084,585 of record NC_139040.1, read on the forward strand.
TGAGACTTTAAGTTGACTTTTTTTTATCTTCAAGTCTCTCTCTCTCTCGATTCCCTAACTTGCCTCTCTTGCCTTCATTTCATCCTAGAGCTTGTGCCCATGACTTCTTTTCTAAGTAAATATTAACCCCTTTTGACTCTGAATCTCTGGAAGATTCTCAGTTCCCTATTTTCGCTGGCACTGTGACAGGTCCTCATTTCTCCTTCCCACTCCTCTATATTTATAGTTTTCACATTTTTTTGGCAGGTTGGCTACAGAACACTCAAAAATTGCAAAGAGAAATATTGTGTTCTGGAAATTCGTCCGAGCATTTTTTTCCAATATCGTCCTTATGCTCTTCTGACCCTCTCTTGAACTGTTGGACTAAAGCAGCTGATGCTTCCACTAGCAACCAGAGTCATCCTGTCCACTACTGTGGGAACAGAGGGTTTCCATTTGGAACTGCAGACTGAGCCTAAAGTCTGGTGGCCCTTTGGTGCCAGGATAGCAGGTATGGGACGGGTGGGACATGGAGGACAAGCATCATAGTAGAGGTCTCCATTCGACCACGAAAGCTCACAATGAGCCAACAGGTCCATTTCAACATCTTCTGTATTTTCCTTATAACCTGTTTCATTCCAGAGTGGATTTGAGATCATTTAGTTTGATTCTTAAATGTTTCCCATTCCAACCGGAAACAGACTCATCCTAGGGGCTCCCAAATTCTTCCTCATCTTCCTAATCAGTTAGTACCCCAAATTGGGTGTGATAGTGCCAGAACATTCTTCCATGTGAATTTTATAACAGACTAGTATTTTATTAGTTTTTTTCAAACTAATAAGAATGATAAGGGTACCTTTTTTTTCTTTTAAAGCATAGGCAAAATCACGAAAGACATTGAAATGAACCTAAAAGATTATAGTGTCTTCCAAGGGAAAACAGGTGTTGTCTCATGTACCCTTCTGGGCTGACCAATTCTATGGGATATTCTGTGCCTTTCTTGTCTTTGAGCTATTTTGTAACTCTATGGATTGTACATAATTGATGTGGATGCAGATGATCCTGTCTAGCTATATGTAAATGAATTTTGTCCACTGGAAGTACAGTTGACCCCCTTTCCTTTGGTAGAAAGCAGTTTTGCATCCATTTGCATTCTATTTGCATATCTATTTACATCTATCAAAGCAAATTTGTTTAAGTATTACTGATTGTATATGTGTCTGCCTTGAGATTCTTGCTTGAAGTGGTGGTAACCTCTTAGTGGTTCTCGAGCTAATGAATGAATTAAACAAAATCCCTTCAGGTGTTCATCTCATATTTGGAAAATGGTCCTTATTTAATCTTTTTGAGAAAATGATACACTAACAAACCATGACAAGATTCTGGTAAATGAAAAGTGCAATGAAATCAAATCGGAATGAATTTTAAAATTACCTTCAATGTGGCCCAGGCTATGCCAGAGGCAGAGAATGAATGAATCTCAAAGACATGGCTTCTGGCCCCCAGGAGTTACAATAATCTGTGTCAACATTGGCATGCCTGAGAAATGCATGTGACTTTCCCATCAGGGTTTCCCTGGGGGTTTAGTTAACCTTTCTCTTCCAAGCTACCCTCTCTTGTAGTGATATCAACTGTGCCCTTGGTTTCAGCTCCCATTCCCTAGCCAACATCTCTCCCACTGATACACAACCATCTGTTTCTTTCCTACCCACCAGGCCTGTGTAACTGACTACCTACTCATGCTATTTCACTGATGTCCTACCTGTGCCTCAAAACCCAGCATGTTCAAAACTTGGTTCATCATCGTTTCTGAAAGAACGGCTTATCCTCTTTTGTTTTGTTTCTTTAGAAATGATTCTACCAATGCCAGCGGCATGCACCAGAAACCAGGAAGGAATCATACAGCTGAGCCAACCTGCTGTACTTTAAAACACTTGACTGAAAGACCCCTCCCCTAGTAGATAGATAGGATAACTAACCGCTTGTTTGCTTTTCTGTAAACCGCTGGCTTTTAGGTATGAAATTAGGTTATCAATTGTGTGATTAATTGCTCTTTTGCCTTCTCTAGCCGCGTGGCTTATAGAAATAATAGAGACGCCATGATGGCATTCCTCCCTTCCCCCTTCTTGTTCCCCTTCCCCACCTCTCCTTTCGCGCGCGTGGGCCCTCATAACCAATCAGCTTGTGCCCCCCTCCCCGCTGCTCTCTTCGCGCGCGCGGGTCTCTGAAGCCAATCCGCAAACTCCAAGTATGCCTTTTTCAAAAGTTTAAACTGTCCACCAACCAGTTGCGCCCCACCCAAAACTTGTTTGTACCTTCCTATAAAAAGACCCTGCTTCACTCTGGTCGGGGTGCTCGGTTAGCTGAAGCTGCCGACCACCCGCCGGTACCTGCGTGACAATAAACCTCTTGCTGTTTGCATCCAGTGGCAGTGTTGGATTCTTGGGTAAGGGGATCCGCGGTTCTTTCATGACCACAATTCTCCAGTGGATACTCAACTCTGGCTTCAAACTCCCTTGTCTCTCTGGTGAGTTTGCTTTCCCTCTAATGGATGACCGTTTCACACCTTCAAGACTTGCCTCAACAATCCCTACCCCCACCTCTTCTGAACTATGTCACCTCACTCCCAGCTCCTGTCCTAGGGATGAGGGAGCAGAAGGCAAACTGAGGACAAAGCAGAAACTGGCGCCCTACACCCTCTCCCCATGCCATATGTGTGACATTCCTCATGCACTCCCAGCTGCCCTAAAGGAAAAACGATGCTTAACTGATAGAGATCCCAGTCCTGCAGGACAGGAGTCTCCCTCCATCTACAAATGTCCTAGCGACTTACAAGGAAGGAAGAAGCTTTCTCATCAATAGCCTGACTTCCAGAGACACATACCTCAGTTTCCGGAAGCCCTAACATCACCCTCCCCTCCATAAAATTGAGGGAGGCTAAGGGGGAGGGAAGTGTAATAAAACCGAATTTCTTCTAAGCCCAAAGCCCACTGACAAGGATGTGTGATAGGAGGAATGTAACATATCTCCAGGAAACTCCCGACTGTCTTCATGCTTTCCCTCATTAGAGGCAAAAACAACCTTGACTTGACAATAACCAGGTCTCCCTCATCCTGAAATTCTTCTTTAGCATATGACAGTCCTTCTGGACACCCACTTTGTCCTCACCTTCCTCAGATCCCAGTCAACCATGCCTCTCTCTGAGCAGCTCTTTCTGCCCCTGGGTCCTGTCCCTGTGTTTTAATAAAATCATCATTTGCACCTAAGACATCTCAAGAATCCTTTCTTGGTCATCAGCTCTGGACCTCACCCCACCAAACCTCACCTGTGTTCCAAAACTTCATCACTAGTGTCACACTTCAAGAAAATAAAAGCCCCTTGTGCAGGAATTCCCTTATCTTACCACCACCCAATCAAATCTATACCTACATTTGTATCCATTTTTAATTTGTTTTTAGACATTTACTCAACAAATATTTAGTCAGTACCTACTGTGTGCTACACACTGCCCTGAGTGTTTGTAAATCTGTGGCGAACGACACAGAAAAGTCCCTGGCATCATGGAATTTACATGGTAATTGGAGAAATGTACAAGAAACACAGAAAGAGTTGAAGACAGAGCAGGTTTATTGAGAAGAGCAGACATCCCCAGCTGGGGTTTGTTCTTCCTTATGCCTGGGATTTGTTCCCTCCAGCCCTCTCCAGGACTTCACTCCCAGGGTCAATATCAAGTTCTCATTCCAATGGATCCTTCCAGTCAGAAGACAAATGACCTTTTTCTTAAAAACAAAAGGAAAAAACCCAAAACAAAGACTTCCTTTAACCTTCTATCTTCCTATAACAACCTCCATATTTCTCTCCCCACCTCATTCCCAGCATAGCTTGTAAAATATTTGTCTACACCTGTGGGTGTAGGGTACCATGTCCCCAAGGGTAGTTGAAAAATCTCTATAAAGAATCCTTATGTGCAGATCATTTTAAGGGAGTCCATTTCCAGATCCAAACTCCATGTATGCTCTGTAGGATAGGTGATATGCCCATTCTTGGGTCTGATATCAGGATACTCCTCTCCTTCATGGAAGATCAAGACACTCCTCTCAGATCTTATTAGAGTGTAGGACTTGGGCTGATACCAAAGTTGAAATACCAGTTTTGTTTCAAATAATGCCCTTCTGTGGGCAGTCCTGGGGCTCTGCCTTTAGGGCTTCCTCTCCTTATTAGGGTAAAGGTTAACATCGGAAAGGGGATTTGGGCAGATGTTGGAAGTGCTCTGACATCAGAATAACAATCAGTTTTGGTTAGTGACACTCATTCCTTCATATTTAAATTAAACAACATATTTTTAGGGACATAATAGGAAAAAGCACAAGTAAGGATTTTAATGGTTTCATTCCATTCCAGTGTGGTTTGGGAAATAAAATAACAGAAAATGAGACTGTTCTGCTTTAAAAAAAAATCAACTTGTAGCAGGCAAATGTTATTCCAATGAAGTTGATCCTTTCCTATCTCATTTTCTTTTTCAAGATTTATTTATTTATTTGGTAGACACACACACACACACACACACACACACACACACACAGAACACAAGTAGGGAGATCAGGGGAGGGAGAAGAAGGCTTCCTGCTGATCAGGAATGTGGGACTTTGCCCCTGGGATCATGACCTGAGCCAAAGGCAGCTGCTTAGTGACTGAGCCACCCAGGTGCCCTCTATCTCATTTTTTAAATGTTTAATATTTTCAACACCTAGTTAATAAAATATACATATAGTGTGATGAAAAGTTTATGATTAAAAAGTTTCAGATGTCCACTTAAAAATGTGCAAGGTGGGGCGCCTGGGTGGCTCAGTGGGTTAAGCCGCTGCCTTCGGCTCAGGTCATGATCTCAGGGTCCTTGGATCCAGTCCCGCATCAGGCTCTCTGCTCAGCAGGGAGCCTGATTCCTCCTCTCTCTCTCTGCCTGCCTCTCTACGTACTTGTGATCTCTCTCTGTAAAAAAAAAAAAAATGTGCAAGGTGTGTGAATTCTCATAGGCGGTCCATGCACCATACACGCCTATCACTACCAAACGTGGATGTACTTGGTGTCTCTAGGTTCCCGCTTCCTTAGTACCCTCTTAATCACATGGTTTCTCTTCCTACCATCCTGGACCTGTATTCTCAATTTGCTTCTCTATTTCATCTCCACCCCTTTGAAGAGCTTGATTCTGTGTCTTCTGTAGCTATGTGTTCACTCTCTCTCTCTCCCTCGATCAGGCTTTCGCAACTTAGCACTATTGATACCTGGTGGGTGATTCTCTGCTGTGGGGCTGTCCTGTGCCCTGCAGGACAGTTAGCAGCATCTCTGGTCTCTAGCTACTAGATGCCAGCAGCACCCCCCCCAAGTGGTGACCACCAAAAATGTCGCCAGATATTGTTCAATCGGCCCTGGGAGCAAAACTCCTTGCCTCCCAGCCCCAGTTTAAAAACCACTGCTTTAGCCGATTCCATTCAGCATCATTGATTTAAGTTCTTTGTAGAATCTGAAGGCTCTGAAGTTAACGTCTTTAATTCTAACCCGCCCTTGGAGCTGAGAATCACATGGCCAGCTGCCTGCAGCATATTTCTCCATGAATATGTAACAAGAGTCTTATTTTCAACATGATTTCTATCCTGCTCCCTCCTCAACCTGCTCCTGTCCCAGTCTCCCCATCTTAGTAAACAGCATCCCCACCTCCTACTGGCTAAAGCCTCAACCCCTGGGATAAATTCCCCCTTTCCCTTTTCTCGTATCTAATCCATCAGCAAAACCAACTGATTTGACCTCCAAAACAGAAGTCAGACTTGCTCACTGCTCTTTATATCCACTGCTCCCATTTGAATCCAAACCCTGAAATTTTTTTTGCACTTCAGACACTGTTAACAGTCATTGGTCCCACGACTACACCTACACAGATATTTTACAAGATCGCTAATCACCACCAAGTTGCCAAACCCAATGGTTAACCCTCAGATCCAAATGACTCAACCTGTCAGTACTATAGACATAGAAGTCCCTCCACTTCTCTGGAAATATTCTTTTTCATCATGATGTTGGCTCTCCCTTCCTCTTCCACACTGGTCAGTGATGATGGCTCCTTTCCTGGCTGGGTTTTTTTGAGCTTCCTGACCTTTAGACATCAGTCCTGTGCTCTGGGACTCGGACCTTCTGCTTGAGTTTTCTGTTGTGTTAAAAAAAAAAATCAGCTGAGTACATTTTAAAGAACCTATTGCCTTTATTCAATAATTCACGAAATGGGCAGCATCCTGCTTGCAGACTGAAAGGAGCTCGGAGGAGCAGTACAAAATGAAAGACTTTTATAGGCAGAAGAGAGGAGGAGCAAGGAAGTCACGTCAGGCAAACAAGGCAGGTTGGTTATGGCCAGGTGACTTGGCTTCTGGGGATGGCAGGGGTCCGAGGGAGTGGGGATCAGGTGGTGTCTGCTTGCGTGGGCTCAGATTCCATTTCTGGGACAGCTGAAATCATAATTAAGTCTGGTTTGGGGGACATGGGGCTTAGCATAAGCAACTCCATTTTGGGCCTCTTGTTTTGTTTTTAATAGTTACTTCATAACAAATAATAACAAGTTTAGTAACTTTAAACAGCTCAGTTTACTATCCTACCATCTCTAGCTGTCAGGAGGCCAGACACAGCTTAACCAGGGTCCTTGGCTCTGGGTCTCACTCAAAGGAGGAGAGAAGGCGCCCACCAAGCTGTGTTCTCACGTGCAGGTTCCACTAGGGAAGGCTCTGCTTCCAAACTCACTCGGGTTGTTGGCAGAACTCATTTCCTTGTAGCTGTGTGATTTGGGGGGCAGCCCATGCTGGGGCGGGCCAGGGAGATTCTCCAGGCTGTTAAATGGAAACCATCCTCAGCCCCCAGAGGCTGCTTGTGGTTTCCTGCCATATAACTCTCTCCACAGGTGATTCCGAACTTGGCTCTTTGCTTCTTCAAGTCCAGGACAGCCTCTCACTCCAATCAGTAAAACAGTCTGATTTAATATAATGAGATCATAATAGTGACATCTTCTACTGGTTAAAAGCAAGTCCTAAGTCCCATACACACTCCCATCCATACTCACAGGACAAATACCAGGGGACAGATATCATGAAGCTGCCTTATCATGTTGCCAAACACACCTCTGTCCATACTCACTGCGTAGGTAAGCCCACTTCTTCTCAGAGCTTGAACCCTATGTCCTAACGGTGCTCATATTTGTGCCTCCAGCCTGGACCTCACCCATGAATGCCAGACTCATGTGTTCAGCTGCTGGTTGGGCATCCCCATGTGGATTCAGCCACCATCTCCAGAACCAAACACCTGTTGCCTATCAAACTTGCTTCTCCCGTCGTCTTTCCCATCTTAGCAAGTGGGAACGTCAATGTTCCAGGGCCTCGGGCCCCCAAAATTGTAAAATCATCCCAACTCTTGTCTTTTCCGCACACTCCACACTTAATATATTTACAAATCCTGCGTGTTTTGTCTTCAATATACACCCAGAATCTCCCCCCTTCTCCCCACCCCTGCATCTACTGCTCTGGTCTGGGCCAATACCCCCTCTCACCCAGATCAGTGGTCCTCAACCAGGAGAGTTTTGTGCACCTGCTCCCCCCCCCCAGGGGATTTTGACAGGGTCTGGACACACTTTTCGTTGTCACAACGTGGGAGTGGGAAAGGGCGCTCCTGCGATCTAGTGGTCAGTGCACAGGACAGCTCCCCATAGCAAAAATTAATGTGGCCCCAAATGCCAGCAGTATAGAAATCTCAGTCTACATTAATGCAAGTAGCATCCCCAATCCACAACCCCGCAAGTCCGTTCTGCACACAGCAGCCTGAGTGATTCTTTTCTTTTCTCTTCAAGATTTTATTTATTTATTTGACAGAGCGAGAGAGAGACCCATGTAGGCAGAGAGGCAGGCAGTGGGAAAGGGAGAATCAGGGCTCCCTGATGATCAGAGAGCCCAATGTGGGGCTCGATGCCAGGACCCCGAGACCATGACCTGAGCTGAAGGCAGAGGCTTAACCCACTGAGCCACCCAGGCGCCCTGATCCTTTTCTAATCTAAATCAAGTCAAGCCTCTGAAAGACCCGCGATCTGCACCCAAGAAGCAGACACCAAGCCTCCAATGGATGCAAGTTGCAAGAGGTTTATTGGTTACACAGGCGCCTGCGGACGCATCAGCCTTTGTGGGCTGAGCGCGCCGGGCTAAGTTGGGGAGCAGATTATATAGGGCAAGGTTGGGGTGGCGGGAAGCGAGCTTACAGAAGCAGATGCTTGGTTACAGGGATCTGATTGGTTAACTTAAATCAAGCATTGTCAGGCACTGGGTTTAAGGCAAGGACACAACGGTTTGTTCTGGTGGGCCTTGGCTCAGCACTCTGGAAAGTCCCAGGTACACTCTATTCCTCATTTGTCTTTTCTTTTGACAGACCGGGTGATCACAGACAATAGACATCCTGGTATGTGTTGCCATCCGGCTATGGGAACAATCAAGCCTTCAGCAAGGGGATAGAGGGTGCTTTGGGGACATCAGGTTACTTAAACAAGCCTTTAGCAAGGGAAGAGGGGTCTTTCCCCTCTTCAAAACCATCCAAGCTCTTCTCATCTGGCACAAAGTTAAAGGCAAATCTTTACAATGGCCTTCAAGACTTTATGTGATCTGACCCCACTACCTTCCTTTACCTACCTCCTACCACTTGCCGTCTTGCTCATTTTTTGCCCAGCATTATTGGTCGCCGTGTCATTCTTTTAACACACCAGATGTGCTCCCACCTTGGGCTTACTGTTTGCTTTGTGTGGGATGCTCTTCTCCAAACAGCACAACTGCTCGTTCCTTAATTTCCTCCAGGTCTTTCCTCAAATGAGGGAGACTTCCCTGACACAGTCCCATAGAAAATACCAACCTGCTCCCCTAAACCCCCACACCCCATGTCCACTCACTCAGCTTAGTTTCCTTCCTACCCCACATTAACTCCTGATATGTATGTATATTTATTTGCTTCATTTCTCACTCAACAACTAAAATGAAAACTCCAAGAGGACATCAAATTTATTTTGTCTCTTGTTAACTATTCTGTCTTTAGGGTTTAGAACAGTACCTGACACATAGTGGATGTTCCGTAAATATTGGAGAATGATTTGTTTCTATTTTTGCCTTTTCTCTATCCATTCTTTACACAGCAGCCAAAAATGACATTTTAAAAATGCAAAAGGAATCCCATGACCACCCTCCACCCACCAGTGTAAAACCCTTCAACGGCTTTTCGTTGTGCTCAAGCCACAGCTGACATTCTACAGCCCAGGCCAGATTAAGATTTCAGAGTTCTTAATCACTGGAAAGACGATGGTGTTGTCACCACCAGAGATATTTAAATATTTTTGAAGATTAGATCCCAAAGTAAGTGTGCTAAAAGCCTAGCAATATCCGATTTCACAAACTCAGATTTCATAAAGTCTCATTAGTCTTCTCACCTTGTGTAAGTTTAATCTTTCCTCGGCCCCCTTTTCTCTTCTGTTTCAGGCACTCACCATACTTTGCCAGAATGACCATAACGGCCTTCCAACCTGTCATCTCATCTTCAGGAATATGCCCCTTTCCCTCCCCTCCTCACACCAATTCATCCTCTAAACTTATTCTAAGATGATCACTCTAAAATGTGCATCTCATTGTGTCCTTCCCCTACAGGAACTTACTCAATAGCTCCTAAGGACGTGTGAATTTCCTTGGTGTGGTATTTTTACAAGACCTTTTGATTGCAAGTGGCAGCAATCCAAAGAAAACTGGAGGAACCAAAAGGGAAAATCAAGCAAACAAACAAAAAACAAAGGAATGTCCAGGTTCCTGTAGGGGTGGATACCACAGAAGTTCATACAAATCCAAAAGAAGACGGGGCACCTGGGTGGCTCAGTGGGTTAAGCCTCTGCCTTCGGCTCAGGTCATGATCCCAGGGTCCTGGGATCGAGCCCCACATCGGGCTATCTGCGCTGCAGGGAGCCTGCTTCCTCCTCTCTCTCTGCCTGCCTCTCTGCCTACTTGTGATCTCTGTCAGATAAATAAAGAAAAAATCTTTTTAAAAAATCAAAAGAAGAGCTGCAGAACTAAAATTTCAGAATCAAGAACTAGGGACAGGAAACCGGCAAAACACTTTTCTCTTTGTCCATGTCTCATGTTTACTCGTCTCCATATGGCTGCTTTCTTCTCTGGTCAGACTCTTCAAGTGTTCAGGAAGATGGCCATTGCCAGCTCCTGAATCCCATCCAGCAAGGCCAGTCACTCGCCTAAAGAGAGAACCTTGTCTTCCTGTCATTTACATATCAATCCCAGGGAGACTCTGATTGGTCCTATTGGTGTCAGGTGGACCAATCACTATATGGGTTTATATGTGTGCCCATCCTCCCCCAGACTGCATAAAGCACAGGTGAAATTTTTTAAATTAATATATAATGTATTATTTGCCTCAATGGTGCAGGTCTGTGATTCATCTGTGTTACACATTTCACAGAACTCACCATATCACATACCCTCCCCAATGTTCATAACCCAGCCACCCTCTCCATACCCCCTCCATCCCCGCAAACCTCAGTTTGTTTTGTGAGATTAAGTCTGTTATGGTTTGTCTCTCTCCCCATCCCATCTTGTTTCATTTTTTCCCTCCCTACCTCCCATGACCCCCTACCCTGCCTTTCAAATTCCTCATATCTGAGAGATCATATGATAATTGCCTTTCTCTGATTGACTTACTTCACTTAGCATAATACCCTCTAGTTCCATCCAAGACATTGCAAATGGCAAGATTTCATTTTTGATGGCTGCATAGTATTCCTGTGTGTGTGTGTGTGTGTGTGTGTGTGTGTGTGTTTATTACATCTTCTTTATCCATTCCTCTGTTGATGAACATCTAGGTTCTTTCCATAGTTTGGCTATTGTGGACATTGCTGCTGTAAACATTCAGGTTCACATGCTCCTTTGGATCACTACATTTGTATCTTTAGGTAAATACCCAGTAGTGGGATTGCTGGGTCCTAGGGTAACTCTATTTTTCTCTTTGAGGAACCATCATACTGTGAAGCACAGGGAAAATTATCCAGAGTGAATGGCGTCGTGTACCCAGAAAGAGGAAGATGAGAAAGTACAGCGGTCAGGCACAACACATAGCCCACAGTTTCCACCATTTACATGATCTCCTCGATTCCACTTTTCCCTGCTCCTTCCGCAGGTTCTGTGCTTGAACCACAGTGAGCCCCTGTGAATTTGTGGGTGGCTTTGGCTTTCTCTTACCTGCATCTGGCCACACCTGCTGCTCTCTGTGCCTAAAACCCTATTTTCTGGCTTGTTATACAAAGATAATACTTCCAGACATTCTTCACACATCGTACACCTCATACATCACCTCCTCCAGGAAGTCTTTGTTTGGACATAGGGGTTTTATTGTCATTTAGGGATAGTAAGGCCAACAGACCAGGAGATCAGTGCCGTTGAAAAGACAATTGGTTACTCACAGATCCCAGAAGGAGGGGGTTGGCACAGCCACCAGGGAGGGGTGGGGGAGGACAAAGAGGAGCACCAGGATCTGTCAGGATGGGACTGAGGATAAGAGCCTTTATTGTGGTTTCTGTAGGAAGGAATGGGGGAAGTAGGGATGGTAGGTTGGGACTGGCTGATTTGGACACTTTCAGCAGGAGCTGGGGTATAACGGCTGTCCCTGGTTGTCTGGTACTTGGCCCTGGGGTGATTCAGACTCTGAGTAACAGTTCCACAGAGAAGGTGATCAGGAATTCAGACTCTAGATTCATTGCTTTGCATTTAAAAACCTCAATCCCAGCTGAGGGGTAACTCTCTCTAGGAGCTGACCAACCCTGGAGGGGCAGTCCTTCCAGCTTCAGCAAGCACTCATGATGGTCAAAGTATCAAAATATGGAAAATAAAGGACGGTTACTCATCTTCCCTGATTTTTTTTCTTTTTAAATTTCTTTTATTTAAATTCAATTAGTTAACGTAAAGTGTATCAATAGTTTCTAATGCAGAGTTCAATTATTCTTCCCTGATATTTTTTTCACCCTCTTCCCCTAAATCAGGTTTCTGTGACTCTTCCTTCTGATCCCATAATAACCAGTGCATATTATTGTCCTTGCAAGGTGACAGCACCAACAATAGCATCCCAAGTGACAGCATAGCAATGTTCAACCTTCAGATTCCTTTGAGGGAAGAGGGTGAGAACTTGAAGCCATTTTAATTTCGATGTAATGGATGTGTGACCTCATTTGATGTGGGTAGCCTGTAAGACTGCACTTCTAGTCTTTACTCACGTGTCTTAAAAATATTTTTATTCATATTTTTTTATTAAAATGATGACAACAAAACTCGAGGTGTGCTATATATCCTGAATTTCCACCATCACATTCACTTATAGAGCCATTGTTCATTCATCCTCATACTGATTATTGAATACGTTTTTTTCTCTGCATTATTGTGCCTATCTTCGACCTTCCAAATACACAATTAACCAGGAAAATTTAAACTCTGACTGCTCTTTTAAGAAATTCAGGCTTGTAAATATCCGTACATAGAAAATCAAAACAATATGCCTGATTACACAAGAACCCCTCCAACTGCTGAATGTATGGTGTCTTATTATCTTTGTATGATGTCTGGGTGTGGATTAGGAAAAGAAGCACCTTCCTTTGCACGGTTGCAGCTGTGTGCTGTGGAGACTGCTTGGGGAGCAAAGCACAGGTTGGTTTTTAGCCCAAAGTGTCTCCTTCTGGTAACCCTTAAAACGTCAGGTGAAGATGCTGAATGTGCACTATTTTGCCCCAATGGGCATAGCTAAATTCATGTTCCTCCCTGGAATTTCCTCTGGAACTGGATAGTGTTATACAATAGCAAGTGAGAGACTAACCCATAACTGTGTAAATTTCTGCTGCCATAATAAAATGTGCATGTTTCTGTTTAGGAATCTGAACAGGTATTTGACCTTCTTAGGGATTCAACTTTGAAGCCAAGACTTTTTTCATCTTTTCTTCAAGACTTTGGGTTAAATTAAGGGGTGCTCTGTGATTTTAAGGCAAATTGTCACGAGCCAGCCTTTATCTACAGTTACTTATCTCTGTAATCAGATTTTTCTCAAGACAAAAAATACACGTACACACAAAATAAAACACAGATACAGTTTAGATGCCAACTCAAATTGTCAGGCAGGGCTGTTGAGTCCACATTTTTTAATCATCCCAGGTGATTGATTATATTAAGTGAATATTAGCAGTTACAAAATAAATCTACAGTAATACAATGTACTTTTATCATTTTTTTACATTAATGGTTTTTGGTTAATTATTCCTGTTTCTTAAAAAGCAATTTTAAAAAATATAGCTCCTCTATAGTCCGAATGTTTGTGTCCCCTCTCAAAAGTCATATGTTGGAGGGACGCCTGGGTGGCTCAGTGGGATAAGCCTCTTCCTTTGGCTCAGGTATGATCCCAGGGTCCTGGGATCAAGCCCTGTGTCTGGCTTTTTGCTCAGCAGGGAGCCTGCTTCCCTCCCTCTCTCTGCCTGCCTCTCTCCCTACTTGTCATCTCTGTCTGTCAAATAAATAAATAAAATCTTAAAAAAAAAAGTCATATGTTGGAACCCTAATCCAAGTGTAATGACATTTACAGATAAGGCCTTTAGGAGATTATTAGGTCATGGTGGTGGGGCCCTAACAATGGGATTAGTGCCCTTATGGGAAGAGACGGGTGAGAGCCAATGATATGATATACTACATATAATATATGAAATATTATCATAATGTTATATTATTATATCAATAAATGAAATGCAATAAATAAATAAATAAATAAAATTGCGATGCAATAAATAAATAAATTACAATGGAAGATTATTCAGCTTAACAAAGGAAGGAGTGTGGGTGATGTCCCTGGTGGGCCATGCTGTCTCTTGGCTGGGACCTAAGCCAGGCCCGGACTGAAAACCTGTATTGTTCCACCAACTTGGTGTTTCCTGCTATCTGCCCCCCAAAGGACAAGTGTCCAGTGTCGGAGCATGGGGACAGAAATAGCCTCAGTTAGTTCCTATACTAAGAGTAGCTTAGGAAACTTCTGAAAACCCAACTCATCATCCATCTGGCTATGAAGGGACGTCTACAACATTAATCCCATGACCCATGTTTTACTTTGTAGAATTCCAAACATTCAACAAGCTTGTGAGTGGTCTATTTATTTGCAAGCTTAGGTTGCTGCTTCTTGCCTTTAAAAGCCAAGCACTGTAGTTGCTACCATAGATCGGTACAGTCTTTTACAGTTTTCAAGGCACTTATGAGTTCTTCCCCTATTCTTTACTTCTGAAAAGCAAAATGTATATCAGTCAATGATGTAATTAGTTTGAACAGAAAAGAACTTTATTGAACATTATCAAGGGCCTTGAAGAATGCCCAGAGGGCCAATGCCAGGTTCTGGGGCTCTACCACCGCAGGACTGCCCAGGGGAGATAGTGCAGTGATACCCCAACAGTTGACCCCTGGATGGAACCGTGGGCATGGCTGCTCCGAGAACTCCAGTCTTTTGCATACATCCTTAGAAACAGATCCTACCTACTTGGTGCTTGCTTCTCTTTCTCCCATCAGAGCCTCATGTGGGTGCATCTGATGGGCAGACCTTGTATCATTTGCAAAGTAATTTCTGGCTTCTCTTGGGGTAGAAAGTCAACATGGGAAAATTCCTCAGAGGTAGGAAGAGTGTCCAAAGGATGCTGGCTGTTGCAAATTACAACAAACATGACAAACAATACCACTGACCATCAGAAGTGGGGTTTTGATGTCTTGAAACAGTTATTATTGGGTTTTAATGTTACTGGGAATCATTTACTGTAGGTTCACAAGATATCTGATAAGAGAGCACCTTTTAGATTTCTCTAACCAATAATGTCTGCATTCTGATCCTGCAGAAAAAAGTTCTCTGAAAGTGCTGGCCAGTTTTGATTGCAATACGATTTCTCAGCTGATTCTTTTCATATCCTATTTGAAGCAGAGCTCAAAGCTCTGTACTCAGTGGGTGGTTGTATAATTGTTTTAATTCATTTGTTAAACATAATTATCTTTCCTCACTTATGTCCTATTCCTTTGATATATGCTCAGCAACTAGGTCCCTAATGGATGTGATTAGAGCTTCCCATGGTGTGCAGCATGTGAGGGAAGGGGTGTTACATCGTTAAGGTGGGGACACATCTTCATTTTATGTTTCAGGGATTTAAGCTTTTCTTTTGACACCTGGGGTCTAAGTTAATGAGAGAGTTCTTTGATAGCTTTATGTGAGCTAATTCTGCTTGTCACATGCTATAGGGGACCTGGAGAAGAGGGAGGAAGTCAGAGAGCAGAGGATAGGTGGGGTGCCTTTGTTCAGTGACCATCCCCTCATGCCAACCACCAACCCAATCATTAACTGTGCATTTAAACACAGACATCCTGAGACAGATCAAAGACAGGTTCCTGACAACAGGTCAGAACATATTCTTGGGAAAAAGAGTTATGCTAGTGGACCCTTGTGAATCTGAGGTGTCGTCCTCCTAGAGACCTGGGTGTTTTGTAGACAACCTCTCATCCACCTTTTTGCAATGTACCCACAAGGCACTTCTTCCCAAATCTGGGAAAACTGAAGTATATTAGACTCTGTGCTCTTAGAGATGAGGGAAGGTGTCAATGAATCATCCTTCTGGGTTCTAACCTAGACTGACAACAGATAAGAACCGAGTTCAATCAAATGTGATAGGTATTGTGGGCTAGATGAGTCAGCACAGCTTAGATTCAAGACCAAAATAGTCTTGAATCTTCCTGTGCCCTGAATTGAAAAATGGTGCCCAGGGAGTAGTGTACCTGGCCCAATCCAGCCATGCTTACCCCAAGAATATGAAGATTTCCCCCTGCATTTTCTTTTGAAAGTTTTATGGTTTTAGCCTTTACATTTAAGTCTACAATCTATTTCCAGTTAATTTTTGGATATAGTGTGAGGCAAGAGTGATGATTTGGTTTCCCATACATACATGCAATGATAGAAATGCTTTCCAACATGTCCCCAAGAAGAATGAGCCTGGGTCTTTCCCACTGTTTCCTGGCAATGGTCCAGCACAGCTTGCCTTCAGAGCAGGCAAATAACTGAAAGAAAATCCTCAAATTTAACAATCTTGTCTACTGGGTTTCAATGGAAGTTCATGCATTTTATCCACTCCCCCTTTTCAACCTGCTTTCTATAGAGAACATCAATTCACCTGTTGCAATTATACCTGAAAAAAAGGGCAACAAATTAAGCCACTTACAAGAGTGTCATGAAGTACTGACCTTTTATTCTTAACACAGTGACTGGACAGAACCCCTATTTTTCTGAGTAAAAAAGAGCAGGCACCCCTTCCCCATCCTATGCGATGGTGCACTTCAAAGCCTTATCTAAGCAAATCTTAGAATGTAGAAGTTGTAGGGAACAGACTGTTCATCAGTTTGATGAACATTGGAAACAGTGATCTTTGCAGCTTCAGTTTATAACAGTGAGCTTGTGCATTCTTGGATAGCTGTCCATTACTGATGTGTGCCGGATTAGTTTTACAGTTTCACCTGAGGAGCAGAAGTCTGTTGTAGTTGTTTTATGAAGAGTCCAGAAATTCTGCTTTTAAAAAACAGGCTAAATGCATACAGCAACATTTATTACACAGCAAGTGCAGCAAGTCTACAAGGCCAGAAGCACAAGTATTGATGAATGGATGGAAGCAGTAGCTAGGACTATAGACAATCCTATAGCAAGAGAAGACGGTGATGCTTCTGGCTGGTCCAGGAAAACTTCTGGATGCTTCAGTACCTGGTGTGATCATTTATCTGTGAAGAGGGCTCATCAGAAGGGGTGGTGTGGTGAGCAAGGGCACAGGACAGGAGCCGAGCACATCTGGCAGGTGGCAAGTGTCCTGTCAAGGTAGGGCCGTGAGAAACTGGGGTCAAGGCAAGCTGACAGGAGCCAGGAAGCCTCCTGAAAGCCCGAATATCCCAGGATAGCATATCCTCAAATCATGGTGATAAGGCTTACTACGATTTAAATGCTGTTAAATGGGAATTTTGCCTTTCAAACCATGCTATACCTTTGATTGTAAGATGTATCCCAATTTCAAAGATGTTAGATTGTGTGGGGGGAAAAGCATAAGTCAGTGTGCTAGCCAGCCTCGGGGAGAACCACGAAGGTTTCCACATCCCGGTATCTGCACGTGTGTTGTTCCCTCCCACATCTGGTGTGACTAACAGGATGTAGCAGAATTGGTGGTAAATCAGTTACAGAATTAGGTTACGAAAGACACGGAGGCTTCTGTTTTGTTCTATCTTTCCCTCTCTTTCTCTTCTCTCTCTCTCTCTCCTTTCTTCCTCTATTCCCCCTCTCCTTCTCTCTCACTCCCTCCCTTTCTCTCTCTTTCTCATTCATCATTAGCTCTTGTGGACACGCACGTCTCCCTGTAGATACCCGGGTGGCAAGGAACTGAAGCCCTCCACACCTGCCACCTGCACAGAATTGAGGTCTGTCCATCATCACATGTCCTTCAAACAGCTTCAGCTGGCTGTGTAATAGAAATCTCATGAGATACCTCAAGGCAGAAACACACAGCTCGACTGCTTCCAGGTGCCTGACCTTCAGAAACTGTGTGAGATCATAAGTACTTAAATATATTGTTTGGGCTGCTAAGTTTGGGGGTAATTCATTGCACAGCCATAGAGGAACAATTCTATACTCAGACTCAAAAAATGCCTTATTCCGTATGTGTACTCAGCGTCAGTCTGACGTTCAGAAAGAGATATGCCTGCCTGAGGCCGCTTACACCCTGCAGTGCCTCAGAACAGGGGGAGACATTAAATAAAGGTAACAAAAAATAGGGAAAGGGAATGTAGACAAACAAAGAAGAAGCATTTCGCTTTTCTAGGTCCTTCTTTTTAAAGAGTAGAAAATATACTTTCCTAGAAAGAAACAAACTCAGAAGGAAAGAGTAGGATGAAAGTTACCTTTATCAGCCTATAAACAGATACTCAAACCAAAAACACTGGAAACTGCAAAAAGATGCCAACTGTTTTTAAAGAAATGGCGGACGACTTAGGTAGGAATAACTTTCATGCAAATTGAAGAGGTAGACGTGGTCGAATTGTTCAGGAGGCACCAAAAGAATGAGAATAAAATTCTATTGAAAGGAAGGAAGACTGAGATTCTGAACAAAAATTTTTATTAGGTAAAAGAATGTATTATATATATATATATATATATATATATATATAGAGAGAGAGAGAGAGAGAGAGAGAGAGAGAGAGTATAATACATATAATCATGTATATATATAATTGTTATATATATATTATATATATATAATATATATATATATTTGGTTTTCTATGGTTGCTATTACAAGATACCTGAAGCCTGGAGGCTAAAACTACAGAAGTGGACAGTGTCACATTTCTAGAGGCTACAATGTTGGTAGGACATGCTTCTTTTGTAGGCATTGTGGATGGATCTGTTCCAGGCCCCTTTTCCAGCTTGAAATATTTCTCTGGCTTTGGACTTCTTCACCGGGCCTTCTCCCTCAGTGCATATCTGTGTATCCGCACTCTCCCTTCTTAGAAGCACACAAGTCCTCCTGAATTAGGGGCCCAGTCTACTCAAATATGACCTCATCCTAGGTAGTGACTTCTCCAGGGACCCTATTTCCAAATAAGGTCATGCTCCTAGGTGCTGGGGTTTAGGACTGGCATAATTTATATGCATAAACACACACACACACACACAGACACACACACACACGTGTGTGTGTATATGTATTCCTATATACATCTATGTGTATAGATAGAAAGGGAGGAAGGAATAGACGGGAAAAAGAAAATACGCCTAGCGAGTTAGTAGACTTCACCTTTAACTTTTCAACAATGACCTGCAGAATGAAGGACTGAAATTCTATTGAAAGAAAAGACCTGGATAGGTCAGTGAAAAATAAACTCTACATAGGCGGATGCAGAGGCTAGTATAGATTTTGTGGAAAGTGAAAGGATGAAAAGGGCTAGACCGTACCCAAAGGAATCCTCAAAGGCTGCTTTTCTGAGGTCTTGAGAAGAGACAATGGAAAGACACCCGATCCGTGAACAGAGAAAGAAACCATTGCAGAACAACAAGGGATCCTTTTAGAAAGACATGGCTATCCTCAAGGTGTCTGCATGCTATGAGAAAACTCACTGAGATCCACCACATTCAAGCCCATCCAACAAGGCTCCAGACACTTTTTGGAATGCTTGTCTTTCCTTCATGGAGAGAGAATGAGTGAGAGAGAGCATGAGAGAGGAGAAGGTCAGTGGGAGAAGCCGCCTCCCCAAGGAGCTGGGAGCCCGAGGTGGGACGAGATCCTGCCAGTCCGGGGTCATGACCTGAGCCCATGGCAGTCGCTGAACTAAGGGAGCCACGCAGGCACCCGTCTGCAGAAATGGGTCAACAACAGCTGAGGAGCACCTGGGCAGCACCCTCAGTGAAGTGCCCAACTCTGGGTTCTGGCTCCTGTGGTGATCTCAGGCTATTGAGATTGAGCCCTGAGGCTAGCTCTGGGCTCAGGGAAGAGTCCACTAGGTCTCTCTTCGGATCCTGCCCTTCCCCCCTTCCCCATGAAGAGTGCTCTTGCCCTGAAACAAACTAGGAAAAGCCTTCACAGAAATAAACAATGGTTGAGAGGGGGAGGGGTGGGGAGAGAAGTGACTGGTCCGGGGCGAGCAGGAGGTGCCGGAGATGCTGTCCACCCTGCCAGGGCCAGGCTTCCACACTGCCACCTCCACCACCTCGAGACGCTGTAGCAGCCATGGCTGCCGCGACTCCCGCCGCCCCCGCCATCCCTGCCGCCCCCGCCCGTCCCCGCCGCCCCCGCTGGAGCCCCCACTGCAGGGAACAGCTGAGCCCAGGGAACCTTGGCGCAAGCCTCCAGGAGAGCCTCCAGGGCCCTCTGAGCGCGATCGCTTGGGGCAGCGGGGCCAAAGATCATTCCAGGGAGGAGGCGAGTGCAGCGCCCAGGCGTCCCCAGCGCGGGAGGGGCAGGCAAGACCTGCAGGGAGATCCCCTTGGGATTGTTGGAGCTGCTGCAGGGCTTCATGCTGCACTTGGCGATGCACCAGCCTGAGGACCCTGCCCTGCATCTAGCTCTTTCCTGAGCAGGGAGCCTGTTTGGCCCTCTCTCTCGGCCTGTCTCTCTCCCTCCTTTTCCTCTCTGTCTGTCCAAGGAAGGAAGAAAAACTTCCAGGAAATTATCAAACAACCCTCCTGATTCTTGTCGTTCATGAGGACCCCATGCATCAACATTTGATTTTTACTTCTTGAATGGAAGGAATTGCTTGTTTGATAGATGCATTTGACAGAAAGACAGAGACAGTGAGAGAGGGAGCCCCATTGGAGAGGGAGTACAAGCTGTGCAAGTGGGAGAAAGAGAAGCAGGCTTCCTGCTGAGCAGAGAGCCCCAGGCAGGGCTTGATCCCAAGACCCTGGCATCAGGACCCCAGCAGAAAGCAGCCACCCAGGTGCCCCACGCCATGATTAAATCCGTTTTTCACGATTCAGTCTGTTGCATTAGGCAACACGCTTTGAGGTCCTCCTCCACTGGGATAACACTAACCCAGAGGTTGTGTTTTCCTTGGCACTTTTGTGATCACTGAGCATTTTAGGAATTTTTTCATGGGTTTCTTGGCTGATGATTTTCTCCTTGGCATATTTCTGTGTAAGAATTTTCATTGTTTTGAAGGTACCTACCTATCCTTTTTGATTCCTAGTTATCCTCTCTCGAGTTGTATACAGTTCCTTAGGTGGTATCTCCATACAACCTTTCATACTTTTCGTCTTGTCCTTTGCTGGGCAAGATTCTGTGTTTGGAGCCTTGGATTCGTAGAGTCCAATTTCCTAACCCTTCTTGGGCTTCCCGTTTTTGGTGATGTGCTCCACTCATCTCTGCCACCTCCCCCAGATCCTCAAAAGGGTTTCCTATTGTATCTTCCAGACAACTTCTGATGTCTTCTTTCGTATGTAGGCTCCATCAGTTTGGAATAGCGTTCGGACCTCTTCTGTTCCACGCGGATATTCACGTCGTTTAGCACCGCTTGGTCAAAGTCTGCCCTTTCGTGTTGGTCTATTTCCTCGGGTCATTTCAAGAGACCTTTCGTAAGACATCCTATCCCATCAGATTCTCCTCTCACTCTCTTTCTCCCTCAGTCTTGCTCTCGCTTCTTTCTTCAGATTTGCCGGGGAATGACGAGCCCTTTTCGTGTCCAGGGCGATAGGAGAACTGGCTTATCCACGGACACAGGCACTTGCTAGATCAGAAACTGGATTGCATTGAATCCCTCCATCCAGTTGCCCTGAAACAAACTAGGAAAAGCCTTCACAGAAATAAACAATGGTTGAGAGGGGAGGGGTGGGGAGAAAAGCAACTGGCCTGGTCCCCTAAAAATTAATGGCACTAGAGAAGATGAGCTTTGGGAACTATAGCTTAATGGATACAACGTGTAAAAAGCTTCAGTGAGTCATGGTGGGAACAGGCCATGAGGGCAGCAAATACAGTCTTAGATGATGTTATTAGTAGCACTACAGGCTCTAGATTTCCTGTGGTGGTGTTCTTGGCATGACCGGCCCCACCAAAGTGGATACGCACAACCTGGAACAGAGGGTCTTGGAGATCCTAGCACGTGAGGTATGATGAGAGGGTAAAATGATAGGAGGTGTCCTTTGGAAGGACTGTCTCCTTGACTTTAAAAGGGAGAACACAAATCTGTAGGTGAAATCTTCTTGGCTACAAAGAGGGCCGAGGGCTCCAAAGGTCAAGGTCTCCTCGTCACTTGCAAAGATGTTGAAGAACATATTCAGACATTTCAAAGATGTCCTCATGTCCATCCGTTCCCACTCTGGAATTCTATCAATGAGGTGAGAGTTCCTCTAGTTGGAAAAAAGATCTAAAATGACTTCCCTTTCTCATGTAATTTCTATAACCTCCAGGACACACCCACCTACCCCTTCCAGCGCTATAATGAAGCCACAGCTGGTGCCAATTTGTGGAACTTGTTAAAGGCTATTTTCCCTTATATACCCCCGGACCAAGTTCCCATGCTCCCTCACCTGATTTCCTACACTCACCTCCCACCTGGTGTGTTCACACCTGCACGTGCCTTTTACCAACCGCTTTGCCAAAAGGTAGCCAGAGTGACCTTTCAAAGACCTATCAGTTCCTGACATTTGTCTCCATAGAAATCTGCACTGATCTTCTAACAAATTCTCAGTCCTCCAAAGGCATCCATAATCCTCCCATCCGTCTCTTCCTACCCCTCCAACTGACTGATGCCTGTTCTGCCCTGTCTCTCTGCCCTTCAACCACGCTGCCTCCCTCTTCCTGTGGAGACCCCTCATGGCACCTGCCTCCAAGCACAGGTGATACCCTTTGATGGGAAGACCCTCTTCCTCTCCCCTGTCTCCCCACTCCAGGTACTCCCAATTATTCGTGAGCTCACAAGCCCCATGGTACACACTCTCCATGCAGCCTGCTCTCTCTTTTCTAGCACTGGCCTCCGTTTCTAGCTGTGGTTGTGTCATGGATGTCCCTCCCCAGCCAGCCTCCAAGCTCTCCGTCCATTTAGCTCCAACACCTGACACAGTGCCTGGCACGTAGTAAGCCCTGGCTAGCTTCTAAGAGCCTCACTGAGGGACTGAAAGCGTTTTAATAATGTCACCACGTAGGCTTCAAACTGTAGGCAGAAAAAGCTTTGCCTGGATTGACATTTTAGAGACCTATTCATCAAGTTAGATGTGTTCACTGACTTTACCTTGTAAAATTTAAAAAAAAGGACCTCTGTATCGCTTCACATCTAACGAAGGCACATGTATACTATTAGACCACGTTATGAGCTTAATGGAAGGAGACAAGATTTTTTCGCTAAGAAAATGTATAAGACTGTTGAGGTCACGTGGGAGGAAATAGTCCGTTTGTTGGAGCGTTGCTGTCTTACTCTATCACAGCCACTAATAAAAATCAGACACAGGGTGAGTCAGAATTGTCTGTCGGAAATGAGTTAGATCTGGCTCATGTTCGTACAGACATGAAAGCCAGGAACGAAGAAGGAGGCTTTGGAAGCCTGGGTGGAAGAGGCAGTGTGGTTCACTGCGATGAGCTAAGTGCCCAGGGCCACCGGCAGACATGCGGGCCTGTGTCCTTCCTTTGTTTTGGGGTCCCTCTTGCACCATGTGGTGAGGCTGGCGGCTGGGAGCAGCTCAGGACTCGGTGGCATCTTACCTCTCCCACCCTCCTGTGGGCTCCAGTGGGCTCCAGTGGGTCCCAGGGGACAGCCTGCCTTCCTTGCAAAGCCCAGTAGCACTGGGAGCAGAAACTAGGACCAAAGAGTGAGCACCCTGTTTGACCAGCCACCTCTTCTTCAGATGCAGGGGGAGCCCTGGCATGCTGACCCTTCCCTTCTCCCTTTCCCCTTTCCTCTCTTCCTTCCTCTTCCCTTCTCCTCTCTCCTTCCCTGGTGGTGCCCTTTCCCAATGCCCACTTCCTCCCTTTTCCTTTCTTACATGCCTGTTTTCTAGATTTTCTTCTCTTTCCTCCCAATTACTTCCCTTCATCTGAATCTCCTCTTTGATCCCTCTGTCCCCGCTCTCTGCTCCTCCTCCCCATCCCTGGCCCCTGTTCAACTCCATCCCGACTGCAGGCAGAGCTGGACTAACACGCTCACTCGCTAGCTCAGCCACCCTCCAGAGAAGTCACTCTTCGGTGGCCATCTTCCTGACCCCCTGGTCCTTTCTCCACTTGTTCAGTTATTGTTCTGAAGTCTGAGGAGGACAGAGCGGGGCTGCCGCAGAATCAGGCCAGAGGAGAAACCAAACCATGTGTCCACACTGTCCCCCAGCACGGCTGCTCTGAGAGCTTTCGGAGTCCTCAACAGGGTTAGGATTTAGGGGCTTCTTCCAAACCGGGAGTGAAAACAGCCATAGGTCAAAAGAAAAGCTATGGCCCCCACACAAAAATAATAATCACAAATGAAAACTAAGTTAACTCTGAAGTCCCAAATTCGAAGAATTGCCTTGAATCGGTCACTAGAAAGCACCCGAGGCCTCACTCTCTGGGTTCTGGGTGCCCTGGGAATGGCAGGAGGCTCTGACCCCCTTCCCTCTTCATTCACTCCCAAAGAACGTCCTCTGAGGTGGTCTTCAAAATTCCTCTGAGAAACTGTATCTGGGAACTGTAGGCCCTCGGCTGCTGGGACTAATGAGGGTGATGTCAGGACCTGATGGACAGCTTTACCAGGAGATTGTGGCTTCTGGATGCAGTCCTCAGGTCCCATGGTCTGGGTGAGATCTGGGTCTTTGAATGGAGGAGGACAGATGAGATTTCAGATTTTGAGTTGATTCTGGAATGATTAGTGCTTTGGGGGGCATTGAGTAAAGGCATTTTGCACATTGGAAGGACACGAATTTGGGGGGCCAGAGAGTGGACTGTTAAGAGCTGACCTGCATTTCCCCCCAGAAACCTTGCTGCTGTCCTTATCTCTGGTACCACAGAACGTGACCTTATTTGGAACTAGAGTCCTTACAGATGCAATCACATTACAATGAGGTTGTTAGAGTGGGCCCTAATCTCCTGTAACTGACCTCCTTATGTAAAGGGAAAATCTGGACAGAGAGATGCCCCTACTGTCAGTGGTGGGCAGTGCATGAACTTCTAGAACCCTGATAGTAGTGGAAAACAGACACAGGCTGGGCACTAGGTAAGTGGGAGCTCTAGCAGAATTTCAGATGAAGATGCTGTGGACCTCGGCTTCCCATTTCATAGTGACATTAGCCTGAAGATGCTCTTTTGACCCTGCGAGCCCCGCTTTTTACCATTTACTGACTTTTAAAGCTGGAAGGACACGTGGAGGCTCTCTGTTCACCCCTCAATATTACAGATTAGGGTCAGGATCCCAAGAGAAACAAGTGACTGCACAGCCCGCCTAGTTGGCTCTCACCTGTCATCTCCAAGAGCGAGGCTGGGTGCCCTCTCCAGGGGCCACTGTGTGAGTTTACCCTGGACCTTTCTCATGCCTTTTGAGAATTGTCCAGAAGATGTGCGTATAAATTAAACATCATTCTTTTTTTTTTAATATCTGATTCACCAACAGGCAGTAATAGCTATGTCTATTTTTTTTGCCCATCATAGTAGCCACAATACCTGATTTCTAATAGGTACCTCTTGTATATTTATTTATTTTTAAAAAATTTTTTTAAATTTATTTTCAGCATAACAGTATTCATTATTTTTGCACCACACCCAGTGCTCCATGTAATCCGTGCCCTCTATAATACCCAGCACTTGGTACCCCGACCTCCCACCCCTGCCCCTTCAAAACCCTCAGATTGTTTTTCAGAGTCCATAGTCTCTCATGGTTCACCTCCCCTTCCAATTTCCCCCAACTCCCTTCTCCTCTGTATCTCCCCATGTCCTCCATGCTATTTGTTATGCTCCACAAATAAGTGAAACCATATGATAATTGACTCTCTCTGCTTGACTTATTTCACTCAGAATCATTCTTGCTACCATCAGTGAGATCCTTGTTGGTTAGTTGCCAGCTAATTTGGGGTGGCCTGTGCCTTGTTTGGAGTCACCAATCCAGGAGAGGTGAGGTGGCTTTGGGAGGAAGGGACCTCCTGGGACAGTGGAGCCCTGCCTGCTGTTTCCTGGGGCCTTTAAAAATAAACATTTTAATGCTTCCAAATGATTTGACTTCAGACTTAATAATATTATACCGTGCAGCTCCAAGAGCTCTCAGAAATCCTTTAGAACAACTTCCTCCTTCCATACCAGTATTAAATAACCAGGGTGAGCCCTCTTCCAAATGATCTCTTCGGTACACAACCATCTGGGCCTCGAAATCAAAGGTGATTGAGTACGAACCACGAGGAAGGCGCAGGATCAGGCAGAGCATGTTGGGCACCACCTGGGTCTGGGTCGGTGAGCGAACTTGGCAATGATGTGCCTGGAAGAACTTCCTCCAGGGTCTGATCCCCACCAGAGGCTCCAGCAAACATGATTCAAAGTCCTGAAGGTGCCTCCCTGGCTGGTCACGAATCTGTTTCTTTCCCCAATTGCCCTTTGGCTTTGCAGCCGTGACTCAGAAAATGAGAAGCCAGAATTCATTGTCCCCTTCCCATCAGAACTTCCATCTATTATCAGAGATTTCAGACAAAGCGAGAAACTTTGGGCGGCCAGATAGGTGCTGTCGTTGGCTTGGCTCTTCCTGTTCGCCTGACAGGAGACATGCTCAGGTGTGATCCAGAGTGGGGTCAGAGTCAGAGGGTCAGTGCAGAGCGGATAGGGTTCCCACTCCCAGCCTCACCAGAACATCTCTCCTAGGTCCCCTGGACTGCAGGTTACAGGGGAAGGAGGCTGAAGCAGCAAACACTTACGTGAGTCATCCAAGGTCACACTGCAGGCCTCATCCAAGGTCACACCCTTGGACTTGTTCAAGGTCAGACCGCTGCTCTCCACAGCGGCATGTCAGGGAGAGCCAAGGCCTTCTGCACCCAAGCCCACTGTGCCTTCCTTTTGACTTCCTTTTGACTCCAGCGCCCTCTGAATGTGCAGGCTTGGGTGGGTGGGGCCACAGATCAGTCCAGGGAGGCAAGGGTGGCACCCAGGTGCCCCCGGTGCCAGAGGGCAGGCAAGACCTGCAGGGAGATCCCCATGGGACTGCTGGAGCTGCTGCAGGGCTTCAGGCTGCACTTGCGAGGCACCAGCCTGTGGACCCTGCCCTGCATCTGGCTCTTTCCTTAGCAGGGAGCCCTGTTTTCCCATCTCTCTCTCTGCCCGTCTTCTCCCTCCTTCTCCTCTCTGCTTGTCAAAGTTATAATGAAAAACTTAAAAAAAAATCATCAAACAACCTACCATATTCTTGTCGTTCATTAGGACCCCATACGTCAAAATTTGATTTTTACTTCTTGAATGGAAGGATTTGGTTGACTGATTGACGGTTTTGACAGAAAGACAGAGACAGTGAGAGAGGGAGCCCAATTGGAGAGGGAGTACAAGCAGTTGAAGTGGGAGAGGGAGAAGCAGGCTTCCTACTGAGCAGAGAGCCCCAGGCAGGGCTTGATCCCAAGACCCTGGAATCAGGACTCCAGCAGAAAGCAGATACTTCACAATGAAGCCATCCAAGTGCCCCACTCTGTGATTCAATCAGTTTTTCACTATTCAGTCCCTTGGATTTAGCAACACTTCTTTGGGTCTGCCTTCTCTGTGCTAACACTAACACATTTTGTTTTCCTTGGCTCTTTTGGGATTCCTGAGGAATCTTTTCATGTGTTTATTGGCTGATGGCTTTCTCCTTGGATATTGCTGTTCAAGGATTTTCATTGTTTGAAAGTGACCTACCTTTCTTTCTGGGTTCCTAGTTATCCCATCTCAATTTGTATCCAGTTCCTTAGCTGGGATCTTGATAGAGCCTTTCATTGTTTTAGTCTTGTCATTTGGTGGGCAAGATCTTTGGTTCTTAAACTGGGAATAAGTAGAGTCCAACTTCCCAACCTTTCTTGTGCTTCCCGTTTTTGGTGTCCTGTTCCACTCATCTCTGCCACCTCTCCCACATCCTAAAAATGTTTTCCTTTTGTATCTTCCAGAGAACTTCTGATGTCCTCTTTCGTATTTAGGCGACATCAGCTTGGAATAGCGTTTTAGTCTCTAAGGTTCCATGTGGATATTCACGCCGTTGAGCACCGCTTGTGTTTGTGTGTGTTTGTGTGTGTGTGTGTGTGTGTGTGTGTGTATGCATATAAAATATACCAGTCTTAAACACCAGCACCTGGTAGAGTGATGTTATTTGGAAATAAGGTCCCTGGAGTTGTAACTAGTGAGGATAAGGTCATATTTGAACAGACTGGGCCCCTCATTCAGGAGGACTTGTGTCCGTCGAAGATGGGAGACTGGGGACATACAGATGTGCCCTGAGGGAGAAGGCCATGTGAAGAAGTCCAAAGCCAGGGCAAAACTTCAAGCTGGGAGAGGGGCTTGGAACAGATCCTTCTTTAATACCTACAAGAAGAGCGTGGCCTACCAATATTATAGCCTTTAGAACTGTGACACTCTCCACTTCTGTTGTTTCAGGCTCTAGGCTTGTGGTATCTTGTAAAAGCAGTCTTAGAAAAATAGTAGAAACCTGGTTAGAGGAAAAGAAACCCACCGGAAGCCCATGGGAATTGGAAAAGAAAAAAAAAATCTCTATCTCTCTATCTATCTACCTCAATTTTTAAAATATTGAAAATGAATGCACATTTGTGAACCCTGTGAAAAGGAAAAGCAGCAAAGACACAAACAAAAACACTGAGCCCCAGGACACACTTGGCTTTTCACCTGGAGGAGTTCTGGATGGTGGGGATAGGGAGGAGATTCCAAGGAAAAGAGGGGAATCTCCCAGGTGTGAGGAAAGAGAGATTGGAATTCAGGAAGGCTGGAGTGAGGAAAAGGCCATGGGTTCCAGAAAGAAGGAAGTCAAGTAGAAAGCAAGCTCTTAGAAATACACCCTGGAGTCCTCTTGAGCCATTGCTCAATAGGAAGCAGTGTGTGTCTAGGAAATGCCCCAGGTTCTAATACAGTGTCAAGGCAACTGATCCAGATGGTTGCCAAGACTCCTCCAAGGCTAGAGGTCATTGGAGTTAAAACCAGCCAGAGGGAAGAGTTCTTGTGGCTAAGTCAGAATCTTCAGTAGAGACCCGGTAAGGATTATGAGTTAGGAGCAGGATGAAATGGTCCCTCCAAGAAAGCTTCCTCAACAGATTCCCTAACCAAGTGGGAGAACAATTTGAGAAAGAATCAGTATTACCTACTAAGATCTCACTGCCCGTGGGACAGCCGATCCTAGAAGGCAGAGAGCAGCCTCCCAATGACTCAGGTCATCGAAAGGAAGGCAGTTCCAAAGGGAAGAAGGAATTGACGGGAACAAGAAAACACGAGTAGCAAGGTAGTAGACTTCAACTTCGACATTTCAGCAATTCCCTTCAGAGTGAACGACTAAAATGCTATTGAAAGAAAGACCTAAATATGTCAGTGAAAAATCAACTCTTTCAGTTTCGGATCCAGTTTTGACTATTGTTATGGGCTTAGTTGGATGCCCCCAGATTCCTATGTTGACGTCCTAACACCCAGCATCTCAGAATGTGGCAGTATTCAGAGATGGGATTTTTAGAGGTGATAAAGAGAAAACGAGCTCACTGGGGGTGGGCACCAAGCCAACAGGACTGGTGTGCTTACAGGAAGAGGAGATTAGGACACAGACAATACAGACTGAAGGACAATCGTTTGAAGACAGAGTGGAGAACACAGCTATCTGCAAGCCCAGGAGAGACGTTTGAAGAATCAAACCCTACTGCCACCTTGATCTTGGACTTCCAGCGCCCAGAACCATGAGAAAATAAATTGTATGTTGCCTAAGCCACCCGGCTGTTGATATTTTGTTTATGACAGCCCATGACTCAGAAATTTGAGGACCCCCCCCCCGACGTTATCCTGAAGTTCTGTTTCAGCTTCAGGGGCTTGTGTAATACTACTGTATCAAGGAGGGAGGCTCCTGCCATTCCCCGCACTGAGTCATTGAGACACTGCACAGCTGTCCCCAGGGCTGGCTACATAATTTACAAGCCCCATGCAAAATGAAGATATAGGGCCCTTTGGGCAAAAACAGGGAGGAAGTGTTTGTTAAAGGTACTAAAAGAGAAAGCTCATTTCCTCCATGGTCTGTCTTCTGAAGCGGCATGGCTGCTGTTTTCTATTTGCATTTAATGTCATTCCAAGCAAATAAAAATTTTAAAATGTGATTATGGGCATGATTTTTGCCATTCATCTTCGCAGGATGCAATGTCAGTGTTAAATAATTCACACAGTGATTCCACAGCTGGGGCACACCCACGTGCCCTCTTCTTATCAGAACCGTGGAAATCCTGCACAAGACCAGCTATGCCATCTTTACCTCACCTGGGGACTCACACCTGTTCCACCGACCCTGCCGCCCTCGGCTTCCTGATGAGTAAGGAACTTGACAGGATCAGGAGCCGGGGGCTGCCTTTCTTTCCCTTCCCTCCTAAGTCACCACTTCCAAGGCTTGGCTAACACAGGGAGGTGACATGAGTGAGAAAGGACAAGACAGGGTTCTGGGCTGCTCACAAGAGGCCACCGCCTCCTGCCGGTGCTCAGAGTAAGCTCTGGTCTGTAGGGAAGGCGAGCTCCGGTTGATCGGTCATAGACGTCACGTGGTCAGCGAGTCTCGTTGACCACCACTCACGAGGTGTCCATTTCCATGCTGTGCTCACCAGGCAGGGTGAGCAGTACATGCAAATGAGGAGGCAAGGAATGGTGGATACCCACAGTGGGCTGTCCCCTCCGCTATGTACGTGCTCCACTGTCCCACCTGTTATGCCCCAATAATGGGTCCATGATTAAAAGAGCGAGACTGATACAAAGCGAAGGTCAAACAAAGCTTTATTTCGCACCAAGCATCAAGAATCAAACTGCCCAACAGGGCCACTTCTCTTACAGAGAAGTCGACCCCTCTCTCCTTTACGGACTAGCTTTTAAGGGAAAAGGCCATGCGGTTGGGCCTGGCCATGCACAGGTGGCCAATGAAATTGTAACACACAGAGAGAGCTGCACAGTGATGCTAGGTGACCAATTGAATTACAACTTACCTTTTAGTAGACATTTGACCTAGCCTATCACCTTGGTTAGGATTGGCGCCCAAAAGACTCACAAAGGGCGGGACCCATACTCCTTGGTAGCTAGGGAGACAGTATGCAACCCTCCACTGATCAGATGTCTTTACCTGGCCTGACCCACCCTTGTATTTGGGCTTTGTTACCTGAGGTTGATTTCCGGGACTTGTTTTTAAGTAAGTCCCCTGGGAGAAGGGGATCAGGGACAGCTTAAGGGTTAAACAACAAGGTTATTGTGTAACCTCAATGGAAGCCTCTGGCTAAAATATAAAAATATAAAATAGGTCCTTACACCACCCACTTCGCTCAAAAAACACAGAGTCAAAAATAAAACTGAGTAATTCCTAGACAGTGCGAGAGAAGCACACTGACTTCACCTTAGAACCCTTCTGAGGGTGGTGCTTGGCGGGGGTGGGGGCGTGTGGGGGGGTTGGGGGTGGATAATGGGACCTCTGAGGGTGTGGCCCAAAGGGCAGGGCCCTTTGGGAAGAGGCTTTCTGGGGGAGGGGCCCTTCTGGGAGCAAAGCCCTGGGTGGGGGCGCTCCCTCTGGGGGCAGGGCTGGGAGCAACCCCAGAAACCTGGCCCACAGAGAAGCTGGTCCTGTCTCTCCCTCTGCTCCCTTTCCCCAGGGACCCCTAGGCTTGGAGACTAAAGTCAAAATTAAAGCCATATGTCTAAATGGTTCATACTGTGGTTGGGTACTGTTTTTAACATATTAATTGACTGGTTTTTCTCAGTATTTGTCAAACCTTTCCCAACTCAAGGCTTTCTCTTAAGCAGCAGCGCAAGGCTGGCCCTTCAGTTGGGTCAAGCTGTTTGGTGATTCTGTGTAAAAACCCACCCTCTTGCGCTGCTCAGGAGGGCAGTGTTGCGTCCTAGGATAAACATAAATATATATCAAATGTGTTTACAAATTATATTTATATGTATACATTCAATTCTATGTTTACCTATATATGTATAAAATAAAAATAAAAATATTGTTTAAAAGGCTGTTTTGCGGGGCACCTGGGTGGCTCGGTGGGTTAAAGCCTCTGTCTTCGGCTCAGGTCATGATGCCAGGGTCCTGGGATCGAGCCCTGCATCGGGCTCTCTGCTCAGCGGGGAGCCTGCTTCCCCCTCTCTCTCTGCCTGCTTCTCTGCCTACTTGTGATCTCTGTCTGTCAAATTAATAAATAAAATCTTTTAAAAAAATGCTGTTTTGCGGGGAACCTGGGTGGCTCAGTCCTTAAGCGTCTTCCTTCCACTCAGGTCATGATCTTAGGGTCTTGGGATTGAGGCCCACATTGGGCTCCCTGCTCAGCAGGAAGCCTGCTTCTCCCTCTCCCACTCCCCCTGCTTGTATTCCTGCTCTGTCTCTCTGTCAAATAAATAATTTTTTAAAAAGAAATACTTTATTAAAAAAAATAAGTAAAATGCTATTTTGCCCTCTATCCTGGTAAGATGGAACACATTCCTAACGAGATCTTCCTTGACTCCGTGATAAAAATTTAACATTGTCTTAATGAATCCTCACAACATCCGCCCCCCCAACCCTTCTCAGATGTTACAATTAAGGTTCAGTGAAGTCTAAACACTGGGCCTGAGGTAATATACCCAGTATGTGGCCTCTTGCCATAGTCTAGCAGCCCAAATTGGGGGCGAGGGTGTTTGAGTGTCATTGGCCAAGATGAAAAAGCTGAAAGATGAAAAGAAGGGTAGTCTTGCTTTTGGGCCCAAAAAAAGAGGTTTTAGAAAGAAAGAGATGTGTCGCCCAAAGGAGGAGGCTCCCCACTGATCCTGGCTGGGCAGGAGTCAGAGCAGAAGGGAAACTCCCATCACCAAGGAGAATGGGCTTCTCCTTCACACAAAAGCATAGGATCCCTCTCACCTGATATGTTTCTGTCCCATAGTCATCCCCCTGTGCCTGCCCCATAATAGCATTCTCAGGAAATGGCTGAGAGTGAAAGACCTCTCTCCCCTTGCTAAAGGCTTGTATAAGTAACCTGATGTCCCCACAGCACCCCCTCTCCCCTTGCTGAAGGCTTGATTGTCCCCATAGCCGGATGGCAACACATACCAGGGTGTCTATTGTCTGTGATCACCCAGTCTGTCAAAAGAAAAGACAAATGAGGAATAGAGTGTACCTGGGACTTTCCAGAGTGCTAAGCCAAGGCCCACCAGAACAAACCGTTGTGTCCTTGCCTTAAACCCAGTGCCTGACAATGATTGATTTATATTTACCAATCAGATTCCTGTAACCAAGCATCTGCTTCTGTAAGCTTGCTTCCCGCCACCCCAACCCTGCCCTATATAATCTGCTCCCCAACTTAGCCTGGTGCGCTCAGCCCACAAAGGCTGATGCGTCCACAGGCGCCTGTGTAACCAATAAACCTCTTGCAATTTGCATCCAGTGGAGGCGTGCTGTTTGATTCTTGGGTGTGGCTCCAGGGTCTTTCACCCCCAGGTGCCCGCACGGGGGAGTGGCAGGCAGGATGTGCAGCGAGATCCCCATGGGACTGTAGGAGCTTCTGCAGTTCTTCAAGTTGGCGTAGCCAGCCACCAGCCTGCCCACCTAGCCCTGCCTCTGCCTCTTTGCTTAGCAGAGAGCCTCTTTTCCCCTGTCTCTCTGCCACCCTCTCTGCCTGACTATAAAAGGAAGAAATAAAAATCTTAAGAAAGAAAAGTTATTAAAACAACCCTCAATATTCTTATTGTTCCTTGGGACCCCATGGGTCAACATGGTATTTTTTCTTATTGAATGGAAGGAATTGGTTGATTGATTGACAGATTTGACAGAAAGAGAGAGACAGTGATGACAAGCAGGTGAAGTGGGAGAGGGAGAAGCAGGCTTCTTGCTGAGCACAGTGCCCCAGGCAGGGCTTGATCCCAAGACCCTGGCATCAGGACCCCACAGGACCTCAGACCACACTGTCCCTGAGTAGGTTCCACCCCCTCTTAGCCTCTGGATCAACGTCCCTCAGTGGAGCAGACATTTAAAATTTCTGATTTTTTGCTCTGCTGCTCTGCTGCTTCCCAGGAGACGGCTCCTCCACCAATGGTCTATCTTCCTGTTGCTTTGGATTCACTTCTCTACATGTCCAACCTTTCAGAAAGTGGTCAATTTTATGTTCCTCAAATTGCTTCTTTTCTATCTTCTGTTGAGTTTGTAGGTGTCCGGAATGGTTTGATACCTATCTAGCTGAACTTCTGGGATCTGATGTCATTTTAGTCGGCTAATCCTCTGCCATCTTGCCTCTCTCCCAGGTAAGATAACTTTAATAAAACCAGGATTCCAAACACATTTCTATAAAATGGGTCTTTGTTAAAACACATTCTCAATCATACATAATTTAAATTTCATAAATTACTATCCCTTTAGAAACAATTGCTATTACCCTTCTCAGAGTCATGCTGGAATGCCCAGGACTCTTCTATAGATATTTTTCTTTGACCTACCAGATGGAAAAATTACTAAGCCAAGTCCATCTTTATTATCTGAAAGATTTTATACTTTAAACTTCTACTTCTTAGCTCTCTGATTTTATATTCTATTTCAATTCTATTATTGCTCAAAACTGATCTTGTAGATTTACTTAATTAATTAGGACTGCCAACTATTCAATCTGTAGAAAAATGAAAGCAAGTAAGACATTAATGCAGAAAATGATAGCTACTATTTTGGGAATAAAATATAATTCTTTATTTTTTATAAACATATATTTTTATCCCCAGGGGTACAGGTCTGTGAATCACCAGGTTTACACACTTCACAGCACTCACCAAAGCACATACCCTCCCCAATGTCCATAATCCCACCCCCTTCTCCCAACCCCCCTCCCCACAGCAACCCTCAGTTTGTTTTGTGAGATTAAGAGTCACTTATGGAATAAAATATAATTCCTAAGTAAGCTAGTGGGAAAATGGTTTAGTATTTTTAAAAGTTTCTACTGTACACAATAATAATTTGAATTTATTGTACTCTTTCTAATTAGATAAGAGGAATTTTAAATTTGAGAATTAATAAATATTTTCAAACTATCCACTAATTGCAGTACAAAGCTTATTTTAAATTGGTCCAAAGTAATATGAAAGTAGGAATACTTTTATTATCAAATAACACAAATAGAAAAAAAATTATAGCACGTGGTTATTTTGAAAGAATTCAGTTAAAAACCATGATGGTGTGCCTGGGTGGCTCAGTATGTTAAGCATCTCACTTTGGCTCAGGCCATAATCTCAGGGTCCTGGGGTCTAGCGCTGCTTTATGATTCCTGATCTCTGGGGAGTCTGCTTCTAAAACAAACAAACAAAAGAAATCATGGTAGTATAAGGACATACAAAAAGTGAGTTAATAAATTGATTAGAAATTTTTATGATTATTGTGACAATATGACCACCAAATTAGATCTTATTAAAAGATCAGAAAGGCTGTTATGTAGAGCTATTAATTAATATGACCCAGAAATGGTAAGATAGATAATCTTTTTTCTCTAGTTATTTCCAGTGTTATATGAATGTAACTGGTCACATGAAGCTCTAAAATTTGTTATAATATTCATTTTTTTGCTTACATAGATATGTTTATTAGTAACAAGGTAACTTGCTATTTAGATTAAAAACAATCTGTTTTCTGAAAAGAACAAATAAAGGAAAGCCATACTGAAAACAAATAAAATTATCATGAAATAAATAATTGAACATTTCAGTAAGATTTACACAAATAGTGCTTGTTTAACTTTACCTTTAAACATTATTTTAAGTCTCTCATTGCATAAGTTGACCTAAAAATCTGAAATAAATATTGATCATGTAACATAATAAAATATAGCTGTCTCTATATTAATTCTAAGTATACATTTTTAGATCTTAGTGCAAACTTCATTTTATGCTTATTGTAGAATAGGATGAATGAATTTAGAGAAATAGATCTCAGCCCCTCTTTTAAACTCAACAGATATTAGTTCAGAAGACTAGATCTGAAGACTATAAGAAAAAAGCTAAAATACAATACCAACAAATTTTGGAAGAGATCTTTGCTAATAAAAAAGTGTCTAGGCAGAGATGCCTGGGTGGCTCAGTCAGATAAGCATTCGAATCTTGGCTTCAGTTCAGGTCATGATCTCAGGATCTTGAGATTGTGCCCTCTGTCAACCTCTGCACTCAACATGTCTCCACTTGAGATTCTCTGCCTCTTCCTCTGCCCCTCCCCCTGCTCACATGTACTCTCTCCCTCTCTCTCAAATAAATAAGCAAATAAAATATTTTTAAAAATGAGCACAGAAACCACCTAAAAGAAGTAAAAAAATTGTTTAAAATCAGTTTATCTGGAAATATGTGAAAAATAAGTGGTATGTGTATTCAATACTAAACTAACCCTTCAAAGAAGTTACAGAAGAAGAAATCACAAGTGGAAAAAGTTCTGAAAAAGTTTCCACAAGTGGAAAACATTCTGAAAATGTGTAAATAGGAACAGTTAAAGATGAAGACGAAGAAGAAGAAGAAGAAACAGCAGTAGAAGCACTAGAGGAGGAGGAGGAGGAGGAATAAGAGGAAGAAGAAGGGTGAAGAGGAGGAAGAAGAAGGGTTTATGTTTCTTTAATGACATTTTCTACCAGTGACACTTCACACCTACAGGAATTTTCTTGCAACAGCCTGGTCATATGACCATAAACATCTGCCAGGGTGAGTAGGAAACACATATATTCCATGGAATTGTATGCTGAATTAAAAGATACATATTTTATTACTATAAAACAATGATAGAAATTGATATTGGAAGAGTACAAATAACAATATTTACTCCAATAAATATTCTTAATTCATTCACACACTCCTTTGCCCCCAATTAATATAAATTACTTTCAATACATTCAAATATATAAGACAGCACTAAATTTCCTTTTCTTGTAAATCTGCTGTCTAGTCTACTCTCACTGGGTTTCTAATTTTCTCTATTTATTTGCTGCACAGATGCCCTTCTGGGATCATCAGTCCTGATTATCCTATTTATTTTATTCAATCAGGTTGGTGGTTTCATTAGGAAATGTTTGTTTTCTATATCATTACAACTTTTCTCATGGGGTGATCAAATTCCAAAGAAAAATAATACGTTTTTTAACTGTTTCTAAATGCTATTCTATTCTTTTTTTTTTAATTTTTAAATTTTTTATAAACATATATTTTTATCCCCAGGGGTACAGGTCTGTGAATCACCGGGTTTACACACTTCACAGCACTCACCAAAGCACATACCCTCCCCAATGTCCGTAATCCCACCGGTGCCCTTCTCCCAAAACCCCTCCCCCCAGCAACCCTCAGTTTGTTTTGTGAGATTAAGAGTCACTTATGGTTTGTCTCCCTCCCAATCCCATCTTGTTTCATTGATTCTTCTCCTACCCACTTAAGCCCCCATGTTGCATCACCAGTTCCTCATATCAGGGAGATCATATGATAGTTGTCTTTCTCTGCTTGACTTATTTCGCTAAGCTTGATACGCTCTAGTTCCATCCATGTTGACGCAAATGGCAAGAGTTCATTTCTTTTGATGGCTGCATAGTATTCCATTGTGTATATATACCACGTCTTCTTGATCCATTCATCTGTTGATGGACATCTAGGTTCTTTCCATAGTTTGGCTATTGTGGACATTGCTGCTATAAACATTCGGGTGCACGTGCCCCTTTGAATCACTACGTTTGTATCTTTAGGGTAAATACCCAATAGTGCAATTGCTGGGTCATAGGGCAGTTCTATTTTCAAAATTTTGAGGAACCTCCATGCTGTTTTCCAGAGTGGCTGCACCAGCTTGCATTCCCACCAACAGTGGAGGAGGGTTCCCCTTTCTCCGCATCCTCGCCAGCATCTGTCATTTCCTGACTTGTTGATTTTAGCCATTCTGACTGGTGTGAGGTGATATCTCATTGTGGTTTTGATTTGTATTTCCCTGATGCCGAGTGATATGGACCACTTTTTCATGTGTCTGTTGGCCATCTGGATGTCTTCTTTGCAGAAATGTCTGTTCATGTCCTCTGCCCATTTCTTGATTGGATTATTTGTTCTTTGGGTGTTGAGTTTGCTAAGTTCTTTATAGATTATGGACACTAGTCCTTTATCTGATATGTCGTTTGCAAATATCTTCTCCCATTCTGTCAGTTGTCTTTTGATTTTGTTAACTGTTTCCTTTGCTGTGCAAAAGCTTTTGATCTTGATGAAATCCCAATAGTTCATTTTTGCCCTTGCTTCCCTTGCCTTTGGCGTTGTTCCTAGGAAGATGTTGCTGCGGCTGAGGTCAAAGCGGTTGCTGCCTGTGTTCTCCTCAAGGATTTTGATGGATTCCTTTCGCACATTGAGGTCCCTCATCCATTTTGAGTCTATTTTTGTGTGTGGTGTAAGGAAATGGTCCAATTTCATTTTTATGCATGTGGCTTTCCAATTTTGCCAGCACCATTTATTGAAGAGGCTGTCTTTTTTCCATTGGACATTCTTTCCTGCTTTGTCGAAGATTAGTTGACTGTAGAGTTGTGGGTCTATTTCTGGGCTCTCTATTCTGTTCCATTGATCTATGTGTCTGTTTTTGTTCCAGTACCATGCTGTCTTGATGATGACAGCTTTGTAATAGAGCTTGAAGTCCGGAATTGTGATGCCACCAACGTTGGCTTTCTTTTTCAATATCCCTTTGGCTATTCGAGGTCTTTTCTGGTTCCATATAAATTTTAGCATTATTTGTTCCATTTCTTTGAAAAAGATGGATGGTACTTTGATAGGAATTGCATTAAATGAGTAGATTGCTTTAGGTAGCATAGACATTTTCACAATATTTATTCTTCCAATCCAGGAGCATGGAACATTTTTCCATTTCTTTGTGTCTTCCTCAATTTCTTTCATGAGTACTTTATAGTTTTCTGAGTATAGATTCTGTGTCTCTTTGGTTAGGTTTATTCCTAGGTATCTTATGGTTTTGGATGCAATTGTAAATGGGATTGACTCCTTAATATCTCTTTCTTCTGTCTTGCTGTTGGTGTAGAGAAATGCAACTGATTTCTGTGCATTGATTTTATATCCTGACACTTTACTGAATTCCTGTATAAGTTCTAGCAGTTTTGGAGTGGAGTCTTTTGGGTTTTCCACATATAGTATCATATCATCTGCGAAGAGTGATAATTTGACTTCTTCTTTGCCGATTTGGATGCCTTTAATTTCCTTTTGTTGTCTGATTGCTGAGGCTAGGACCTCTAGTACTATGTTGAATAGTAGTGGTGATAATGGACATCCCTGCCGTGTTCCTGACCTTAGCGGAAAAGCTTTCAGTTTTTCTCCATTGAGAATGATATTTGCGGTGGGTTTTTCATAGATGGCTTTGATGATATTGAGGTATGTGCCCTCTATCCCTACACCTTGAAGAGTTTTAATCAGGAAGGGATGCAGTACTTTGTCAAATGCTTTTTCAGCATCTATTGAGAGTATCATGGTTCTGGTTCTTTCTTTTATTGATGTGTTGTATCACATTGACTGATTTGCGGATGTTGAACCAACCTTGCAGCCCTGGAATAAATCCCACTTGGTCGTGGTGAATAATCATTTTAATGTACTGTTGAATCCGATTGGCTAGTATTTTCTTGAGTATTTTCGCATTGTTGTTCATCAAGGATATTGGTCTATAGCTCTCTTTTTTGCTGGGATCCTTGTCTGGTTTTGGGATCAAGGTGATGCTGGCCTCATTAAATGAGTTTGGACGTTTTCCTTCCATTTCTATTTTTTGGAACAGTTTCAGGAGATTAGGAATTAGTTCTTCTTTAAATGATTGGTAGAATTCCCCTGGTAAGCCGTCTGGCCCTGGGCTTTTGTTTGTTTGGAGATTTAATGACTGTTTCAATCTCCTTACTGGGTATGGGTCCCTTCAGGCTTTCTATTTCTTCCTGGTTCAGTTGTGGTAGTTTATATGTTTCTAGGAATGCATCCATTTCTTCCAGATTGTCAAATATATTGGCATAGAGTTGCTCATAGTATGTTCTTATAATAGTTTGTATTTCTTTGTTGTTAGTTGTGATCTCTCCTCTTTCGTTCATGATTTTATTTATTTGGGTCCTTTCTCTTTTCTTTTTGATAAGTCTGGCCAGGGGTTTATCAATTTTATTAATTCTTTCAAAGAATCAGCTCCTAGTTTCATTGATTTGTTCTATTATTTTGTTGTTGTTGTTTCTATTTCATTGATTTCTGCTCTGATCTTTATGATTTCTCTTATCCTGCTGGGCTTAGGGTTTCTTTCTTGTTCTTTCTCCAGCTCCTTTAGGTGTAGGGTTAGGTTGTGTACCTGAGACCTTTCTTGTTTCTTGAGAAAGGCTTGCACCGCTATATATTTTCCTCTCAGGACTGCCTTTGTTGTGTCCCACAGATTTTGAACCATTGTATTTTCATTATCATTTGTTTCCATGATTTTTTTCAATTCTTCTTTAATTTCCCGGTTGACCCATTCATTCTTTAGAAGGATGCTGTTTAGTCTCCATGTATTTGGGTTCTTTCCAAACTTCCTGTTGTGGTTGAGTTCTAGCTTTAGGGCATTGAGGTCTGAAAATATGCAGGGAATGATCCCAATCTTTTGATACCGGTTCAGTCCTTATTTAGGACCGAGGATGTGATCTATTCTGGAGAATGTTCCATGTGCACTAGAGAAGAATGTGTATTCTGTTGCTTTGGGATAAAATTTTCTGAATATATCTGTGATGTCCTTCTGGTCCAGTGTGTCGTTTATGGCCTTTATTTCCTTGCTGATCTTTTGCTTGAATGATCTGTCCATTTCAGTGAGGGGAGTGTTAAAGTCCCCTACTATTATTTTATTATTGTTGATGTGTTTCTTTGATTTTGTTATTAATTGGTTTATATAGTTGGCTGCTCCCACATTGGGGGCATAGATATTTAAAATTGTTAAATCTTCTTGTTGGACAGACCGTTTGAGAATGATATAGTGTCCTTCCTCATCTCTTATTATAGTCTTTGGCTTAAAATCTCATTGATCTGATATAAGGATTGCCACTCCTGCTTTCTTCTGATGTCCATTAGCACGGTAAATTCTTTTCCACCCCCTCACTTTAAATCTGGAGGTGTCTTCGGACTTAAAATGAGTTTCTTGGAGGCAATATATAGATGGGTTTTGTTTTTTTATCCATTCTGATACCCTGTGTCTTTTGACAGGGGCATTTAGCCCATTAACATTCAGGGTAACTATTGAGAGATATGAATTTAGTGCCATTGTATTGCCTGTAAGGTTACTGTTACTGTATATGGTCTCTGTTCCTTTTTGATCTACCACTTGTAGGCTCTATCTTTCCTTAGAGGACCCCTTTCAATATTTCCTGTAGAGCTGGTTTGGTGTTTGCAAATTCTTTCAGTTGTTGTTTGTCCTGGAAGCTTTTAATCTCTCCTTCTATTTTCAATGAGAGCCTAGCTGGATATAGTATTCTTGGCTGCATGTTTTTCTCATTTAGTGCTCTGAAAATATCATGCCAGCTCTTTCTAGCCTGCCAGGTCTCTGTGGATAAGTCCGCTGCCAATCTAATATTTTTACCATTGTATGTTACAGACTTCTTTTCCCGGGCTGCTTTCAGGATTTTCTCTGTCACTGAGACTTGTAAATTTTACTGTTAGTTGACGGGGTGTGCACCTATTCTTATTGATTTTGAGGGGCATTCTCTGAACCTCCTGAATTTTGATGCTCGTTCCCTTTTCCATATTGGGGAAATTCTCCCCAATATTTCTCTCCAGTATACCTTCTGCTCCCCTCTCTCTTTCTTCTTCTTCTGGAATCCCAATTATTCTAATGTTGTTTCGTCTTATGGTGTCACTTATCTCTCGAATTCTCCCCTCGTGGTCCAGTAGCTGTTTGTCCCTCTTTTGCTCAGCTTCTTTATTCTCTGTCATTTGGTCTTCTATATCACTAATTCTTTCTTCTGCCTCATTTATCCTAGCAGTGAGAGCCTCCATTTTTGATTGCACCTCATTAATAGCTTTTTTTATTTCAACTTGGTTAGATTTTAGTTCTTTTATTTCTCCAGAAAGGGCTTTTATATCTCTCGAGAGGGTTTCTC
The DNA here is from genome assembly GCF_964662115.1 of Mustela nivalis. Classification (NCBI taxonomy): domain Eukaryota; kingdom Metazoa; phylum Chordata; class Mammalia; order Carnivora; family Mustelidae; genus Mustela; species Mustela nivalis. The sequence continues at coordinate 75,126,396 of NC_139040.1, forward strand.
TAATATCTTCCATGCCTTTTTCGAGCCCGGCTAGAACCTTGAGAATTGTCATTCTGAACTCTAGATCTGACATATTACCAATGTCTGTATTGATTAGGTCCCTAGCCTTCAGTACTGCCTCTTGTTCTTTTTTTTTGTGTTGAATTTTTCCGTCTTGTCATTTTGTCCAGATAAGAGTATATGAAGGAGCAAGTAAAATACTAAAAGGGTGGTAACAACCCCAGGAAAATATGCTTTAACCAAATTAGAAGAGATCCCAAATCGTGAGGGGGGAGAGAGGGTATTAAAAGAGGTTCAAAAAGGCAGAAAGCAAAAAAAAAAAAAAAAGAAAAAAGAAGAAAAAAATAAAAGAAAAGAATTAAAAAAAAAGAAAACAAATAAGAAAAATATAAAAAAGAAAAAATATATATATTAGATGAACTAGTTAAAAACTGTTAAAAAAGAAAAAGGTAAAAGTTAAAAATTTTTTTTTTCCAGAAGGCCAGAAAAAAAATAAAAAATGAAAAAGAAAAAAATTAAATTAACTGCAAGACTAAAAAAAAATCACAGGGAAAAAGCCATGAGTTTCGTGCTTTGCTTTCTTCTCCTCTGGAATTCTGTTGCTCTCCTTGGTATTGAAACCGCACTCCTTGGTAGGTGAACTTGGTCTGGGCTGGATTTCTTGTTGATCTTCTTAGGGAGGGGCCTGTTGTAGTGATTCTCATGTGTCTTTGCCCCAGGCGGAATTGCACTGCCCTTATCAGGGGCCGGGGTGAGTAATCTGCTCCAGTTTGCTTTCAGGAGCTTTTGTTCCCTGAGCGCTTTCCGTAGAGTTCCGGAGGACGGGGAATTCAAATGGCGGCCTCCTGGTCTCCAGCCCGGCGGAGCAGAGAGCCCAGGGCCCCACTCCTCAGTGCGCCCTCAGAGAACAGCGCCCAGTTACTCCCGTCTGCCTGACCTCTGGCCGCGCTCTGATCTCACCGAGCCTGCGACCGGTTCAAGGTAACACCGATCTGTGAGCTTACTGTCGGTTCTGTCTCTGTAGCCAGCTTTCCCGTTCCAATACCCGCAAGCTCTGTGACACTCAGACACCCCTGATTCTTCTGTGACCCTGCGGGACCTGAGGCCACGCTGACCCCGTGTGGGCTTCGCCCCGGTTTAGCATCTGGAGCGATGTCCCTCAGCTGAACAGACTTTTAAATGTCCTGATTTTGTGCGCCGTTGCTCCGCCGCTTGCCCGGAGCTGGCCCCTCTTCCCGGGGTCTATCTTCCCGTCGCTTTGGATTCACTTCTCCGCCAGTCCTACCTTTCAGAAAGTGGTTGTTTTTCTGTTTCCAGAATTGCTGTTCTTCTTCTCTTCGATCTGCCGATGGATTTTCAGGTGTTTGCAATCTTTAGATAAGCTATCTAGCTGATCTCCGGCTAGCTGAAGTAGTCTCAGCCTGCTACTTCTCCGCCATCTTGACTCCTTCCAATAATTATTTTTTTAAATTTTTTATTTATTTATTTGACAGAGATCACAAGTAGGCAGAAACAGGCAGAAAAAGGGAGGGGGAAGCAGGTTCCCCACTGAGCAGAGAACCTGATGTGGGGCTTGATCCCAGGACCCTGAGATCATGACCTGAGCTAAAGGCAGAGGCTTAACATGCTGAGCCACCCAGTTGCCCCTAAACATGAATAATTCTTAAAGGTTCCTCTACTCACTTATATAGAAGCCCTTTTCCAAACAGAAGATTAAATCTCTCTTGGCTACTACTATCAGCTTATTTTGAATTATTTTCCATCCAGAAGCATGAACTGGAAAACCACAGTTTTTACACAGTGTTTGGTTTTCCACCAAGAGAATCACATAATTTGTGGTTATTCAGTGTGGTGTGTTGCTAAAAGCATTTCCAATGCTGTGGATACAAGAGGGCAGTGCAGAGAGGTAAGGAAACAGGAGAAAAGGTATGGCTCTCTAATGAGCACTTTATTCTAGAATTTTCCTCCAGCCTTGGGAGCTCACCACTCACACGTGTGTGCTGGTGCCTTGATCTCATGGGCCACAGTGCTCAGCATCTTCCCGCTGCTTTTTTAGTGAATACATATGCAACAACTGATTTGTTGCCTTGGACTTTGAGAGAAAAATCTGTTCAGAGGGATGGACTTTATATATATATATATATATATATATATATATTAAGATTTTATTTATTTATTTGACAGAGATCACAAGTACACAGAGAGGCAGGCAGAGAGAGAGGGAGAAGCAGGTTCCCCCCTGAGCAGTGAGGCTCCGATGCAGGGCTTGATCCCAGAACCCTGGGATCATGAACTGAGTCGAAGGCAGAGACCCACTGAGCCACCCAGGTGCCCCTGGACTTGCTTTATTAAAACCTGATCCCCAACTATCTAAAGTCAGCCAGAGGAGATTTTGTTGTTTCTGCTGTTAGAAGAGAATAGAGAAGAAAACCCGGTGTTATCAGTGACAAGCTAAAGCTTGTATGGTAATCACCCCACAGTTTAGTTTCCTGCATTGTGTACCCCCAGAATGTGGAACACAGGCTCAGATTGCTGACTTGGATATCTACAAGGTCATCCATCATTAAATAAGTTATTTTAAAAACTTGTCATTTAGAATTTATTCTGAGCTTAGACAATAAGGTAAGCTTAGATCCAAGTGAGTCAACTGAGAAACTATTAGAACATAAGTTAGTTCATTTTGGAGGAGAGAGAAAGCTCAACAAATGGAATCCCAACAGCTTTCTTATAGACCAGCAATAACCAAGGGGGGAGGGGAAACAATCCCATTTATAGTAGTCAATAAAGGGGTTCCTGTGTGGCTCAGTGGATTAGGCCTCTGTCTTAGGCTCAGGTCATGGTCTCAGGGTCATGGTCTCAGGGTCCTGGGATTGAGCCCTGCATCAGGCTCTCTGCTCAGCGGGGAGCCTGCTTCTCCCTCTCACTCTTTCTCTGCCTATTTGTGATTTCTCTCTCCATTAAATAAATAAGATTTATTAAAAAAATTTATACAGTAGCAAATAAAGCTATAAATTTACTGGAGATAAATTCAATAACATTGTTTAAAAATGGCAAGAACTGAGATGCCGGGTGGTGCAGTTGGTAAGCACCTGATTCTTGGTTTTTGGCACCAGTCGTGACCTTGGGGTCGTGAGATTGACCCCCACAAAGGGCTCTGTGCTCAGCATGGAGTCTGCTTGGGACTCTTTCTCCCTCTGCCTCTGCCTTTAAAATAATAAGTAAATCTTTAAAAAAAAAATTGCATGAACTACAGAGCTTTCCTGAAAGCCATAAAAAGGAAATCTGACTAAAGAGAAAGCTGTACCATGTTAATAGGCAAGAAGCATCAATACTGGGGCCCCGGGGTGGCTCAGTATATTAAGCATCTGCCTTTGGCTCAGGTCATGATCCCAGTGCCCAGGGATCTAGCCCAGGAGCAGGCACCTGGCTCAGTCTGCTTCTCCCTCTCCCTCTTACCCCCACTCCCCAGCTCAAGCTCTCTCTCTCTCAAACAAATAAATAAAAATCTTTAAAAAAAGAGGCTTCAATATTATAAAGACACTCATGATTCCCTAATGAATCTATCGAGTTAATAAAACACAATCAAGCTAATAAGATTTTCTTAGAACATGAAACTGTTTGCAAATGTATATGAGAGGGTGAACAAAAGAATTTTGAGGAAGTATAACAAAAAGGGGGGATTTGCCCTACAAGATAGCAAGATATTATAAAGCAACAGTAAATAAAACAGTTGATGTAAAAAAAAAGATTAATGGGAGCAGAAAAAATTTCAAGCACAGACTCTTGTATCTTTTGGGAATTTGCTGTATGACAGATATTTAAATGGTGAGGGGCACCTGGGTGGTTCAGCTGGTTAAGGGACCAACTCTTGGTTTCTCCTCAGGTCTTGACCTCATGGGTCTGTGTGGTAAGCCCCACCTCAGGCTCTGTGCTCAGCAAGGATTCTGCCTGGGTTTCTCTCTTTCTGCTCCTTGTCCCACTCACATGAATGCAGGTGTACACTCTCTCTCTCTCTCAAATAATAAAATATTTTTTTAAAAAAATGGGTGAGAAGATGGATAGTCCAAAAATAGTATTGGAATATTTGGATTGAAATGAACAATGCAAATTATTTCCCTACCTCACCTTATACACAAAAGTTTCAAACAGATTAAATATCTAACTGTAAAGCATTTAATTTTAAAATTACTAGGAAAGACTAAAATTACTAAGAAGGAGAGAATGTCTTAATAACCTCAGGAGCAGGAAAGGCTTTCTTTTTTAAAAAAATATTTATTTATTTATTTATTTGCGAGAGAGAGAGAGAGAGAGAGAGAGAGAGAGAGAAAGAAGGGTGGGTGGGGAGAGGGAGAGAGAGTCTTAACCAGACTCTGTACTGAGTGTTGAGCCCAACGTGGGGCTGGATCTCTTGACCCTGAGACCAAAGCAAGAGTCAGTTGCTTAACTGACTGAGCCACCCTGGTGCCCCAGAAAGGCTTTCTTAAGGCCAAAAAATAAGCAGATATAAAGTCTAACTGAATATAAATTCAAATTCTGCACCAGAAAACAATAAAAAATTATAAAATGGGGATGTTTCTAGGAAAAAGTTTCTATGGCTGGGGTTGAAGAGGTTGCTGCCTGTTTTCTCTTCAAGGATTTTGATGGATTCCTGTCTCACACTGAGGTCTTTCATCCATTAACTGAGGGGTTTCTGGGGAGCTGGGAGGGGAGAGATAGGGTGGCTGGGTTACGGATACTGGGTAGGGTATGTGCTGTGGTGAGTGATGTGAATCAAATAAGACTAATAATTCACAGACCTGTACCTCTGAAACAAATAATACGTTACATGTTAATGAAAAAGAAACAAAAACAAAAACAAAAAATTTTAAAAAATTTATACAATAAGGGCAAACTTAGAGAAATTAACTATGTAATATTCTATTTTATAACTAAGTAAAATATAAAATAAAATTTGAATATAAAATATATTTCTTTCCTAAAAATTTTTTAAAAGATTTTATTTATTTATTTGACACACAGATAGAGAGAGAGAGTTCGCAAGCAGGCAGACAGGCAAGTAGAGAGAGGCGGGGGGAAGCGGGCTCCCTGCTGAGCAGAGAGCCCAATGCGGGGCTGGATCCCAGGAACCTGAGATCATGACCTGGGCCAAAGGCAGAGGCTTAACCCACTGAGCCACCCAGGTGCCCCTAAAATATTTATATTTCTAATTATAAAATAGAATAGTATATAATATATATTTATGTATATAAAATAAAAGGTGAGGATCAAAAGTTTTCAGCATTCATTTAAACAAATTAAAGTATGTTAAAAAAATAATATAAGGTTAGATAAAAACTAAGTAGAAAATTCCTAGGAGAAACCAAAATGACCAATAAAAATATGATAAGGTGCTCAACCTTGTAAAAATAAGAGAAATACTGGGGAGCCTGGATGGCTCAGTGGGTTAAAACCTCCGCCTTTGGCTCAGGTCATATTCCCAGTTTCCTGGAATTGAGCCCCACATCGAGCTCTCTGCTCAGCGGGGAGCCTGGTTCCCTTCTTCTCTCTCTGCCTGCCTCTCTGCCTACTTGTGATCTCTGTCAAATAAATAAAATCTTTAAAAACAAACAAACAAATAAATAAATAAATAGATAAATAAAATCTTTTTAAAAAGTAAGAGAAATACAAATTAAAGTATTAGTGAGCTAGCAGACTGGCAAAACGTTAAAAGCTTGCCAATATCAAATATGGGCAAAATTGCAGAGAAACAGGTCTTCTTACAGTGTGGGAATGTAAAGTGATAATGGTTACATTGGAGAGCGTTGGCCTAATATTGCTAAATTTGCTAAAATTGACCTCAGATATCCGTTACATGTGATACAAGGAGGAACGCATAAGAATGTTGTTTGCAGCATTGTTTGTAACAGCAAATATTAGAAACAACATAAATGGCAACCAATAGGAGGATGAATAAATATATAATATAATCATGCAAGATAATATTTTACAGAAGTTAGCAAAAAGAAGCTAAATTTTTTAAATGAAAAAAACAAGTTGCACAGTGATATGAGGGGTAGACACAAGCCAATCTATGTTCTCTATAACTACATGTACAATTTTTTAAAAAATGGATGTATGTCAACTTTACCTTATGACCAAGGTAGAGTAACAGGAAGCAGATTTACCCTTTTACCTGAAATAAGAACAAAAACCCCAAGTAAAATCTATGAAACAAGAGTTTTTAAGGCACTACACAACAGATAAAAATGTCAATGATTTCTAAGAGCCAGGATATAAGCAAGATGATTCTTATAATTGTCCCAGCTTACTGTCTTAAGGGAATTTCCCAGTTGCAGTGCAGAGAACGGGAATGCAGACAAATCCCTAGGACTCCCTAATGTGAAGAGATGAAGCTAGAAGTCACAGGACAGAATGCTATAGAGACTTCACAGAAGGTTCCTCAGAGATCCATGGAATGTCCCTCTTGACTACTCAGCATAACATTTACTGATGGAGGCATTCATGTTGGAAATGACCCAGAGTTGGAGAAAGGATGATTAGAGGGACTATGTCAGACAGTTAGAGGGGACAATGAGTGGTGCTCACTCAGAGCCACGAATAGTGCTTAGTCCTACCAACAGGACTAGAAAAACCTTCTATTTCATAGGAATTTGGCAGAGTTCACACAAGAGTCTTGCCTCAGTAGTAGAGAAGAATTAGGAGAATAATTATCCCTGGACTGATGGAGCGCTGCCCCATTTCCACCCAATAAATCTTAAAAGCAAGGCCCAAAAGGATCAAACTCTTTTCAAGTAACTTAGCTGCATCCTGAAAAACACAAAATATAGAAATACAAAAATATCCAAAACCCAACAAGGGACATGCACAGACTATGACATAAATATGAACGTAATAATTGATTTTGTTTATCCATTTTACACAATTAACTGGTAGTTAGCATATTTGAAATAGATATGAGACTTTTCCTGTCTGAGATTATATACCTACCATTCCTTTGTGTCACACTGTTTTGATCCCTTTTAAAAGAAAAATAGTTTCATGCTATTGTCAATTATTTTTTTAAAGATTTTATTTATTTATTTGAGAGAGAGATAGTGAGAGAGAACATGAGAGGTGAGAACTTCAGAGGGAGAAGCAGACTCCCCATGGAGCTGGGAGCCCGATGCGGGACTCAATCCCGGGACTCCAGGACCGTGACCTGAGCCAAAGGCAGTTGCTCAACCAACTGAGCCACCCAGGCACCCTTGTCAGTTATTTTTATACAATCAGGTTTTCTTTGGGGAACTGGGGAGCATTAGGAAGAGAGGAAATAATGAAGAGGAACAAGGAAGTGCACCGAGAGGGAAGGTAGAGGGCACCAAAGGCAAACACAAGTACAGAGGACCTGTGCATGAGCCATCTCAAACCAACATCGGTTCCAGCAGTTTCAGGGGAAGAAACGTGTACTTTTTTTTTTTTAATTCAAAAGCCAATTTTATTACTATGATAGACAAAACATTATACATAACAGGATAATATAAGGCAAAAGCTGCCTTTTGAGAGTTTTGGTGATATTTATATGTCTGAAACGTGTACTTTTTTATCACTAAGTTATAGTTGACACAATTAGCATGGAGAAAAATTTAATTCAGTTGAAACAGAAAAGGAAGCTTAAGTTGCACATTGTAGAATATAATTTCTCATAGATTAACAGAATTTAATTGACCTTCCTTTTGTGATTATTAAGAACTTGCATTTTAGAAATGCATATCACCAGCATTTCCATACAAACTTTCTCAGTTTCAGGACTCCTTACTTCTTCTTCTTCTTCTTCTTCTTCTTTTTTAAAGATTTTATTTATTTATTTGACAGACAGAACACAACTAGGCAGAGAGACAAGCAGAAGGAGAGAGAGAAACAGGCTCACCGCTGAGCAGAGAGTCTGACATGCGGCTCAATCCCAGGACTCTGGGATCATGACCTGAGCCAAAGGCAGTGGCTTAACTGACTGAGCCGCCCAGGAGCCCCAAGGACTCCTTACTATTCAGTTGAGAGAATGGGGTGTCACTTAACTTGTTTCAACAGGCAACTCCTTATGATACTCAGACATTTTCCATTTCAATCAGTGCAAAGACTTGGAAGTGTTGAAAGAGGACTATCAATCCTCATGTGTCTCCTCCCCCAACCTCCTTTCCCAACCAAAAGATCCAATCAGTCATGAATATTATAGTCATTTTCTTAATCGATTTTGGGATTAAGGGTTTATAGATGTGAACTTGGATATAAAAAGAAAATAATCCAAAGAAGAATAATTTCAAGTGCGTGAAGATAATCATTTCAGCTGAAGTATAACTAAGAAATAAAGGAAGAGTAGATGCACCTTCATGTTCAATAATAGAGTGGTTGAATTATGATACCTTAATGATGATCACAAAAGAATACTGATACAACAATAAAATCATTATTTTGCTTTTAAATACTTAAAGCTGTATAATGGCCAGCATGGAGCCTGAAAGTCATCCCCACTCCTCCCTGACAACAAGTAAAAAGCTCAACAAACTGGAAAGTCAAAAGCCCTCCTTAGATCCATCAGGGAAGTGGGGTCACAGGGCAAAGCACTGCCTTCAAACATTGGAGAAATCAGCAGGCTTGTATAGAAGATTACAATCTACCAGAACAGAAAGCGACACACAGAAACCTTCACTGGAATTCGTAGGAAGGCAGGAAAACCTGGACTGTAATTGTTCAGTTGCTGAAGGCTCAGTGTGGGTTTCTGAGCAATAAAAACTCCAGGGGGCAGGAGGATGAGGAACCACACATTTTTAGGAATTTTACCTCATGAGTTTGACCAGGTTCTCTCAGTGACTATCAGTAGCAAGAAGTGAATTGAAATCATTTTGAAATACTCAGAGCATTCTGTTATTAAAAAGGCTTCCCTCTCAGAGGAACTATTCTACCAGAGTCTAAACTACTGGTGTTTTATCACAGCCTAACCAACCCAGAGGAAGGAAATGTCCAAACTTCAGCTGGCTCTCACCTTCCACATGTTGGAAAGGAAAGACCCAAGTCCAACCTACTCTAGCAATTTTGTCTCATCTCGGGGCAAAAGTGGACTGAGAAGCATTTGTGAGGTTCACAGTCCAGAGACACAGACTCGCCAGAAGACTGAAACCAAGTAATAGGACTACAGAATGCTTCCTCACCCCAACACTCACCACCACATTACTAAAGGCTGGCGTATGAGAGGCCCATATGCCACAGTTCCTTTTACCTGGTACATCATGTCTGGCTATCAAGAAAAAGTTACAAGGCATACTAAAAAGGCAACACAATTTGAAGAAACAGCAATGGCAAGATTGTTGGAATTATCAACCAGAGAACTGAAAACTCTGATCAATATGGTATGGGCTCTAATGGATACAGTGGACATCAGGCAAGAGTGGATTGACAACTTAAGTAGGAAGAAGTAAGTTCTCAAAAGAAAAATTTTTTAAATGCTAGGGGAAAAAAAAAACACTGTAGCAGAAATAAAGTATGACTCTGATGGGCTCATCAGCATATGGGATATGGCTGAGGAGAAAAATTCAGAGCTTCAGGATAAGACAGTAGAAAATTCCAAAATGGAAGAGAAAAGGTAAAGAAGATAGAAAAAGAAAGTAGAACAAAGTATTCTGGAACTGAGATGTAGCTACAAAAGTTTTAACATACATGTAATGGGAATATCAGAAGAAGAGAGAAAGAAACAAAAGAAATATTTGAAGTGATAATGATTGAGATCTGCAAGGTCCTTTGCCTTGTAAAGGTGACATATTTATCAGTTCTGGGGTTGTGGACAGGGACAACTCTGAGAAATATTTCGTGTACAAGAGTGGAGCACCCGGATTGACAGTGACAACAGATTCTACCCACTAAGGGTAAGATACCTCTGTGAGAATAAATGTGGGGCGCTGACAACCAAAGATGGATAAGGCATGCCCGGAATCCTAATCAACATGTGTCATTACAAAAATTTTTAAAAAATCACACTTCTATATACTTTGTTTTTTCTCTAACTGTTCTTTTGAAAACACTAATTGTCTATTATGTATCAGTTCTGCTAGAACTCAGATGAACCTCACAATATCCCCAGACTCTCAATGCTTTGCAGTCTATTGCATTCAGAAAAAAAAAATAAGCCAAAGATCAAGTTTTGAAAATGCATTATTTTTGTCTAATAGTAAATTGGAATTTGTATTAAATAATTTAGTCAGACAACCAGAGACCAAATATGACTTCCTTAGATAAATTACACTTCTCAAATTTAACAAATCCTAAACACAGCCCAGCACCTATGCCTTACAAAAAACACTTACACAGTAAAACATGCACATGCACGCGCACACACACACACACACTCCTAGACTTGAATATTTAGAAGAAACCCAGTTTGGGCATGGTCTGAGCATTGTTGAAAAGTGTGTGCTAAAAGAAAAACCTATCATAATTGTAAAGGCTGCCTACCTCTTTTTTTTTTTAAAGAGTTATTTATTTAGTTTAGAGAGAGAGAGCAGAGGAGAAGGACAGAGGGTGAGGAAGAAAGAGTCCCAAGCAGACTTTCTGTAAAGCACAGAGCTCAGTGTGGGGCTCCATCTCATGACCCTGAGATAGACCTGAGTTGAAACCAAGTCAGCCACTTAACTGATGCAGCCACACAGGCATCCCTACTTTTCTAACATCTTCTGTGGTTTGTTTTCCAATTTTGCAAGCCCTTATCATGGGATTTATCTATTGTAGTTGTTACAGACTGTTTATGTTCTTCAGAATTCCTATGTTTAAAATCCTAATCTCCACTGTAATGGTATTAGGAAATAGGGTCTTTGGGAAGTAATTAGGTCAGGAGGGTAGATTTTTCATTAATGGAATCAGTGCCCTTAAGGAACCCCAAAGAACTCTATTGTTCTCTTTCTACCATGTGAGGAGAATAAAGAGAAGCCAGCAGTCTGCAATCTTAAAAAGGGTACACACCAGAACTTGATCATGCTGGTACCAGTACCTGGGACTTCCATCCTCCAGAACTGTGAGAAATATATTTCATAAACCACCCAGATTATGAAACTTTGTTAAAGCAGCTGGGATTAAGACACAGACAATCGAACCTGCAACACAATTATTTTCTATTCAACCTGCTGTCGTATAAAGATACAAGTTTTACAGGAGAGTTCTCTGAAATCAAGATTTAACACATTGTCTTGAAAAATACAGACTTGTGGGGTGCCTGGATGGCTCAGTGGGTTAAAGCTTCTGCCTTTGGCTTGAGTCATGATCTCAGGGTCTTGGGATCGAGCCCCACATTGGGCTCTTGGCTCAGCAGGGAGCCTGCTTCCCTTCCTCTCTCTCTCTGCCTGCCTCTCTGCCTACTTGTGATCTCTGTCTGTCAAATAGATAAATAAAATCTTAAAAAAGAGAAAAATACAGAGTTGTAATAATGGTTTTAATAAATTGGACTGAAATTAATTGAAATGAATTGAAGGAAAAGGTAAAATATGGTCAGATTATAGAACATTTAGGAATTAGTTTTTTTTTAAGCAGCAAATAGCAGAGTAACAATTCTAGAAATATTAATCTGCAAGTAGTGTAAATAGAGAAAGAAAGAAAAATTGAGATTGGAAAGTAAGATTCCAATAGAATATTGTTGAAAAAAAGCAAGAGACAAAATTAGCACTGCGGCTTTGCAAATGAGATATTGCTAACTTTGAGGCCACCTTTTACAAACTATACTCATTCTTGAAAATATTGCTTAGGTCAATTTGTTCAAGAAGAGATGTATCCCAACGTATGGATAAAAAGAAAAATGTAGTCGAGATGTCAGTCTGCACAGCAGCATCGGAAGAATCTTTCTGTTGCTACTATGTTTAATTCTTTTTCATAGGACTCCAAATACATTTTCAAGTTGTTTAATTTAGGCTAATTTTATGAATTTACTTTAAAGTTCTTTCTGGGAGTTCTCCAGACAGTCTCATGAAGTCTTTTGTAGCTAATGAGTGATAAAAAAATCATTTGTTGTTATAGGCGACAAGAATATTTTTCAACATATTGTAAGTCCAGTGATGTCATCACATTTTGATTATTTGATTCCCCTTGGTCCTTATAACCATTACCATGGAAATAGGTAAAATATTTTGATTGGTTAGAAAAGTATATAGGAGAACATTGTTTCTTTCCAATTTTGTTCTTCAGCCAAAAGTGATTGAAATAGTTTGTAGGACTTGTGTCATCTCTCATGTTTAACTCTACACTGAAGTAAATAAAGTAAGTCTTATGCTATCTCTGGAAAGTAGGTATTTCCTGTGCTTGAAAAGTCATATATATATATATATATATATATATATATATATATATATATTTCTTTTCTTATTTACTTGTTATTAAAAAAAAGGAAAAAAGAAAAAATTATTGGGGCACCTGGGTGGCTCAGTGGGTTAAGCCTCTGCCTTCAGCTCAGGTCATAGTCTCAGGGTCCTGGCATCGAGCCCCGCATCGGGCTCTCTGCTTGGTGGGGAGCCTGCTTCCCTCTCTATCTCTCTGCCTCCCTCTCTCTCTCTGCCTGCCTCTCTGCCTCCTTGTGAGTTCTCTCTCTGTCAAATAAATAAATAAAATCCCAAGAAAATATTTTATTTATCTATTTTAGAAAGAGAGAGAAATGGCAGGGAGGAACAAAGGGGAAGAGACAAACGGACTCTGCTCTGAGTGCAGAATCCAAACGCTGGTTTGATCCCAGGACCTGAGATCATAACCTGAGCTTAAATCAAGAGTCAGATGCTTAACCAACTGAGTCACCCAGGCACCCCATATTTGCTTTTTTTTTCTTTTTTGTATAGTTTAATCTTACTGTTGACTAAAGCAGTGCTAAAGAAGGAAATGTATGCTTAAATGAGCTTTAAACTTACAAACAATGTTTTTTGTAAAATAAGCATGGATTGTATTTTGAAATTTATATGAAGTACAACTGGGTGTTATGGAAGAGTTTGTTAATGGATATATATGTTCCACAGGAAGAACAATGCTAAGTTTGCTTGTCAGCTGAAATCCTGCTCAAATTTCTCCCACATGAAATAGCAGCTAATAATTGTAGGAGGAACAACAGAATTGGAAAAATCTCTGTTTCACAAAAACCACTGTAATAATTTATTCAGGAAAGAATCATGAATTGATGTTAAAGAACTGAGCCAGAGATTGTTGAACAGGCTATTTACATAGCTTCAAATTATTGCCTCGTAGACTAATCATTCATTACAAAGGGAAATTGTCTACCTTTATGATACAACAATCAGACAGATACCATTTTAATTAGGTGATGAAACTTAAGATTAACAAAAACAAAACAAATTGACGTCACATGCTGAAGATGTGTTACCTTGAGAATAATGTAACATCACCTATAAGATATGTCTGTAAAAAAAGGGGGGGGGATCTGAACCTAATTATTTATGAGGAAAAAAATCAAGTCAGCCAAATTGAGGGATATTTTGAAAAACAAATGACCTGGAACTTTAAAAATATAGCCATGCTATCAAAGAAATAAAATCAATCAAGCAAGCAAGTGAACTGGCAAGTGATTCTGGATTTAAAGAGATTCAAAAGAGATGCCATTGATTAGGCCCTGGTTTGGATAAAGGAAAGAAGCTTAAAAGGAATTATTAAACAGATTAGAAACTTAGGATATGGACTCAAAGTGAAATAACTGCATTGTTTCAGTATTCAACCTATTTAGTGTGGTCACTCTGGTCAGTCATCAGTGTGGAGTATGTGACTTTAATACAGAAGGACATTCTTTGGCCTTATTTATTTATAGTTACAAACTTATCTTTGGGCTTTGTTCCATTCCAAATTTCTATGAGGTGGTTTACTTCCCCTTTCCTTTGCACCTTACTGAAATTTAGGTTCCAGTGCTTCCACTCCATGAATCTCCTGCCATTCACCATAAATCCAGTGGAATTATTTCCATGTTTTTCATTTCTCTCCTCCATACCCAACACCCCTTCTAAACTTCCTTTGTTCTTAATTTCTGGGATACTATTATCTCCTCGTTTGCCTTTTACTTGTCTGTTTTTCTCTGGCTCTCTTTCTCAGTTTTTGGCTAGTTTCTTTGTTCACTTATGAAAGTAGATATTTCTGAGGATATTTTTGTCACTACACGTTTCTTCACACTTTTCATATTGTTCTTGGCTTTTTTTTTTTAAATTAGGCTCCAACATTTGTACTCTTACTTTTGTAAATATAATTCTCGATCAACATAGATTACTCACACTTACCTTCAGATCTGTACATCTAAATACCACCAGCAGTATCTACCTAATATTGTAAGACCCACTCAAGTTTAATAGATCCAACATTGACTTTGTTATTTTATACCCACATTGAATTATTTTATTAATTTCCCATTCACATAGCATCCTACCTGTTTACTTAAAACATTGATGACCTACCAGATTCTCCCAATTAACCCTCCATTCACTTTAAATTAATCTCTGATCCCTGCAATTATAGCTTCAGAATCTCTCTCTCTCTCTCTCTCAATCCCTCTTGCCCATCACCATAGACAATGGCTAAGTCCACTGATTGTCTACCTTCTTTGGACAACAGTAATGATAGTCTTATGTTTTGCTCCACCTGCTCTTTTATCCCCATTCTACCACAAGACTGATCTTTCTTCCATATGTATCTTATTTTTCACTGCCCTCATCAAGATTCTTTTTTTACCCCTCATAGTCTTCAGAACAAAAACATTTTAAATTTCTATGTAAAGCATTTGACATGATTCGTCATCTGCCTTGTGAATACTAATCCAGAATTATTTTCACCTGTTTCATCACTCTACACTTGAACAATACTTGTGTTTCTTTGAATGATGCTTTTTCATGTCTTAAGCCTCCACATTTGTAGTTCTTTATTTTCTTTATTTTTTTTAAGATTTTATTTTTTGTCAGATACAGAGAGAGAGAGAAAGAGAGAGAGAGAGAGGGCGCACACACAGCAGGGGGATTGGAGGCAGAAGCAGGTTCCCCAATGAGCAAGGTGCCTGATTCAGTATGTGATCCCAGAACTCTGGGACCATGACCTGAGCCCAAGGCAACGCTTAACCAACTGAGCCACCCATGCATCCCTTGCAGTTGTTTCTGGTTGGACATTCCTTCCTGAGATCTCATCTAATGAAAGCTTTCCCAAGTTTAGTCAGAGGCTGCCTTCTCTGAGAAACCTGTTTTGGCTTCCAGGGGGCACATTTTGGCACTACTTATGCTCTTATGCCTTGTCTAGATTTCCATGATTCCAGCAAATACATTATTAGATAATAGTAGTTATTTTACATATCCATTTCCTAAGCTGAGAACAACTTTATATTTAAAAAAAAAGTAAGTCTCTCCTTCTTCCTGTAGTTCCAGACCTATTATGTCTTAATCCAAAGCAATTCATTAATAAATAAATAAATTAAATTTTATTTTTTAAACTGCCCTGAATTTATCATTAGAGGTCAAGTTGTTTGAAATAGTTTTTCAGTGTTTTAAGCAGTTATAACTATAGTAGTTACTGCCTAGTGTGAACTGATTGGTATCTTTTGGAGACACACAACAGATTCAGGCTGTCAGAGAACATATATAACATTACATGCATTGATAATATGATACCCACTCATAGGAAGCACAAAGGAATTTACTGGATATTGTTCAATCTCTGTTTTATACATTTATTCATTCAGATATTATCAGCCTTGTTTTAGATATAGAATCAAAAGACAGAATAACTTTTGCAAAGTCATGACTTACCTTTAATCACTTAGAATCACAACACAAATCAGTATTACTGTGAGAATAAGGCATTCAACTTTAATTTAATGTGTCTCTAAATCGCAATAGCTTCCCATCTCATCTGTTAGAAGCAATTTATAAAGATAGATTCTACTGGTCATTTTGGCAGCCTATTTAGTTTTTAAATTGCATGAATGGTGTTATTACAATAACACTTATTTTTATGATGATGGTAATTCATGCCAAATTTAGAACTTTTGCTGAAAGATTTTAACTAAGGTCACCTGAAAGATAACGGTTAACACTTTGGTTTACTTTCTCAAATTTCTTTTTCAAGAACCTGTACTGCAGTGGAAAAACCAATGGGCTTTGTGGTCAAAAGTGCATTTTAATCTTGGATCCAACTGCATGATATTTGGCAAGTTACTTAGCCACTCCATGAGTTGGGTCTCTCATCTTTAAGATGGCGATAATAATAATACTTACATCATAGTTTTATTTTGAACATTAGACAACATTATAAATAAATATATATACATTATACATATATGTAAATTTATATATTTATAAATTAAAAAATATAAATTTAATTTATAAATTAAAACATATATACATTTATATACATATATATGCATATATATGTATATATATTACATGTATATCATATATATATGATAGGTATGTGTGCATGTGTGTGTGTGGATATAAAATTGTAAAGTCTCAGAACAGAGTCTAGAATTGCATAAACAATCAATACTGGCAGTTTTTGCATAATTTTAAAATTTCTTGGTGATGGTCTACACATGCTATTTTATACGGTGATTTATTTATTTCAAATAGTAGCCTAGGCTTTTTCATGCACCATGAACATGTTCCAGCATTTGGAATACTATTAGAGATATATGTCTTATCAGAAATATAATAAAATAAAACCCCCCTTGTTCCTGAAATACTCTCTGTATACAGTCATTAAAGTTTAAGTTTTACATTGAAATTAAGTTCTATAATTTGGTAAATGCTGGTTTGAAAAGAAGTTTTAGCACATGGAATAGAAGAATCTCTTTCATATGTTACCTAATATTATTTGTTTCTGTTTTTTAATTTTTAAAATTTTTAATTCAATCTGAAAACATACACACACAGACATACACAAACACTCTCTCTTTCTCTCTCTTTCACACATATACCCTTACAAATATGTGTATTCCAAATAGTGTGCAGCATGTTTAGTGATATAAAGATGAATTTACTGTCTCTGCCACCAAAACTGCTTAAAATGCAGTGAAGCTTCGATGTGCATCAACAATAATGACAATAATAAATACTGTGGATTATATTCCATTCATTTTGCTAGGTCTTTAGGTGTATATATTATCTAATCTAACTTTTAGTTATAATAGTGGAATTGGCATTATTATCTTATTTTACCAAATTAAAAAACCAAGTAACAGAATAATTTGTCCATAGTTGTATACCTTAGGAAGCAGTTACCATGATACCAAAGTTGGGTGCTTGGGCGGCTCAGCAGTTAAGCATCTGCTTCAGCTCCAGTCATGCTCCCTGGGTCCTGGGATGAGCCCTTATCAGACTCCCTTTCTCCTTCTGCCTCTGTACCTCTGCCTGCTTGTACTCTCTCTCTCATGCTCTCTCTCTCTCTCTCTCTCAAATGAATAAATAAAATATTTTTTAAAAACCTATGACACCAAAGTCTATCAAGTTAGCTCTACTGTGTCATTTTAGTAGATTGAGAGGGAGCCTATCTATAACAGAGGTATTATTTGGTTGCCAGGGAACCATGAAAAGGGAGCATCCAACCATGGTGGAGGAAATTGAGAAGTCTTCATGTATGCAATAGTATTTTAAGTGATATTTGATAAAAGTGTTATGGTTAAATAGGAGGCAAAAACAAACAAAAAAGGTATGCCAGGAGATTCTTGCTTATTAATTCAATTGAAGGAATTGTTACATGTTTTGGTTTCCTAAGAAAAGATTTAGTAAACAACATAAAGAATCATCTGGTGATCTAAAACCATATTCACATTTCCTGATATGGAATTCAAACATTGTAGCTAGTAAAATATGTAAAAACAGAGGGTTTGCCTAAACAATGTGTTGTGTATACAGTGTACAATGTGTAGTGTATACAGTAATACTCAGACAAATCATTTGTCCACTCTCTGGTTTCACTGGCCTACAATATCTTGAGAATTATACATCTCTTTAACTTCAATTTGCTCATGGAAGCATGACTTGCCCTAAATGAATGTGACTTTGGTTGGAAAGGAAGAATTCAATTTTCTATACTTGGTTTTCTCAGCTGAGAAATGAAACTATGTAATAAAATGTGTTGCACCTGATATTTAGAGAGGAAATTTGTTTAACATAAACATTTTTCTGGGCCAGTTTTGTATGTTAAATTAGTGATCACACATGTTTTATTGCCAAGTTGGTGTAACAAATCTCTCAGATGCCAATACCATCTGGCCATCTATGTCCACTTGCGAATTCCATGTGTCATTTTGTACCTGCCGTAGTTCCATATTCATGCTGCTCAGCATCTGCCCTGAGTTAAATGCCTCCTTTACAAATCACAATTAATGGGAACATCCTGAGTTGTGAGTTAAGAATTTGTGAAAAAAAAATTGTCACACATCCCAAAATATAGCCTGAGATGTCATTGAACAGATGTTGAACTGAAGTTAAGTGTGATAATATAAAGAAACAAACATACTGTATCTTGCTGAGTTGACTAGCTTCATTTTATTTCTATTCCCTATTTCCATGATAACTGTTTAAGAACTTTTTTCATAATGCATTTTAGGAACTAACAGTGGTATAAAGAGTGTAAGTGGCAGTATAAAAAAAAAAGTACAATTGGAACACAATTTTATCTGTTTTCTAAGTTAGGCAAGGAAAAAAATTTCAGAATCGCTGGCTCTTACAGTCCTTCTTCCTTGCTTTGGAAGCCTATAGAGACATTTTTGTGAGCTCTTTAGAAATGTGAAATATTTTCAATGGGTTGTAAAGCTGGTATTTCCACTTTTAACTTGTTAGGTAGCCACTCAGCAGCCAGAACCATTTAATTAGCACCCACTGTATACAAATAATTTTCAAGGTTCAAAAAAGTATAAAATATATATTGTCTTTAGGAGTTTACAAAATGAAAGCATACTGGAAAGTTAAGTTTTATCAAATACAAAAAACATGGTTAGTATGATTCCTGAAGTGAGACTCTAGGGATCAGAACTACAAAGTTAAAGTTATGCTGGGTGCCCATCATGGCAAATTAAACTGTGAGTTATATGTTAAAAAAAAAAGTCAAATGTAAGCTTGGGGTTAAACAATTATAAATTCAGAAAGTACAGTTATGATATTAACTCTATTAATCCTTTTTGAAATTCTCCTTCAAAAAGGTAAGATGACCTGGTAGAGGAGGTGTGTGTCAAGTTTTTCCATGGAAACCTTATCATTATACCTGTATGCTTCATGGACAAAGATGCATTTGTGCTGTTTTTGTGGGACAAAAACTAATTTAACATGAGGAAACATCAGGCAAAACCAAGTTGAGGAACATTCTGAAAAGTGACTGACAGGTGTACTCAAAAAGTGTCAAGGTCATATAAGAAAGGAAGGATTAAAGAAGAATAAGGAGACATAACTCAATGCAATGTATGATCCTGAACTGAAGTCTGGGTTAAAAAGAGACGTTAGGTGACAATTGATAAAATTTTGATAAGGTAGATTGACTATTTATGATATTTTATCACAGCTATTTTTCTGTGATTGATAATTGTTCTTTGCTTAAGTAAGATGGTAATCATTGGGAGAGCTGAGTAAAAGATTATATGAGTTTTTTGTACTATAGTTTTTGTAATTTTTTGGTAAGCATATTATTTTATAATAAAAAGTGAAATAAAAATTAAAAACATTTTATGTATATTTTAAAACCAAACTTTAAAAAAAATTAAATAAATATTGATGTCTAGTTAATGATTTGCATTCTAAAATATATAAGGTGATAGTAGTAATCTGTGATTTACCATAAATATGGTAAACACACAGACACACAGTGACTTAATAGATGGAAGGAAAAATGGAAGTCAATAAATCAAGTGTAATACAATATTAATGGTATAATCTGCATGGTTGGTGTAAAGATGCTTTCTGTAAGATGTTGCAATCTTTGCTATATATTTTTTAAGTTATCATAAATAAAAAGTTGCAGAAAAAGATAATAGTTATAATATTGAAACATCCAATAACAAACTGGAAGTTAGATTAATTCATGCAAAGAATGTCATTTATTTCATTTTGCTGCATTTATCAAAGATGTTTTTGCTTTGTTCTGTTTTGTCTTTCATGCTTGGTGAACACAATATACTGCTTCACCCACAAGTAAGTACCTTCACAGAAGAAGGAATTCACTTTATTTTACTCTTCATCTACTGTTGGGATTTTATTCTCAAAATTGTCCTTTATTTATTTTCCTGCATTGCTGACCTACTTCAGAAATATTGTATTATTCCCTGAACCTTGTATCATACCTAAGTATCACTGTTGGGAATATATGCTCCAACTAGTGAATGTATTATTTTCCAGAGCAAACATTTTATTTCTATATTTATATGAATAAAATTGTGGACAAGTATGAAAGTTGTAAAATAGTCTCTAAAAAATTCCTCTTGTAAGTTTATTTACTTGAATATTCAATTCTTTTTTATTTTATTTATTTATTTATTTGACAGAGAGAGATCACAAGTAGGCAGAGAGGCAGGCAGAGAGAGAGAGAGGAAGGGAAACAGGCTCCCTGCTGAGCAGAGAGCCTGATGCAGGGCTGGGTCCCAGGGTCCTGGGACTATGACCTGAGCCGAAGGCAGAGACTTTAATCCACTGAGCCACACAGGTGCCCCTGAATACTCAATTCTTATTACACAACTTAAACTTTACAGAAATGATTTGATTATCATTACCCAAGTTACTAAAAGACTATGTGAAAATAAAATCTGAAGAAAATACAACATATTTTGCAAATACATTTTTTTAAAGATTTTATTTTATTTATTTGACAGAGAGAAAGAGAGAGAGAGAGAGGAGGAAGCAGGCTCCCTGCAGGGAGCCCGATACGGGGCTCAATCCCAGGGCCCTGAGATCATGACCCGAGCCAAAGGCAGAGGCTTAACCCACTGAGCCATCCAGGTGCCCCGCAAACACATTTTTTGAAGGAATTTTTCAGGGTTGACCCTGGGATGATGAATTGGGATATTTTGTAAATTATATCACTTTCAATAATTTGGGTTGCACTTAGAGTCTAAATTTTGCAGTAATGTTTATGTAACATACTGTGACTTATCTCTTTGTCAAACCATTTTCAAGATTTGGTATTAAGCATACAAGCTTATGCTACTTGGGTTTAAAACATACTTAACCCTATTCTAAAAATGCTACACAATTTATTTATTTACTTTTTACAGCTTATGGGTTGGGGTGGGGCTGACTTATAGCAATCCTCATTTTACTGGACCCAGAGTTTAAAGGACTTTTCAAGTTTCTAAAGCCATTATTTAGCAGAAACAGACTTTTACACCAAGTCAATATAACCCTTGAACTCTTAAATGTTCAGTAGAATTGTTAGTTCTTGAAACCATACGTTCTTCATTTTTTTCCCTAAAACTTTCCCATACATGAGTTTTTCAATCATTATTTGTCTTTTTGAAGAATAGTATGTTTTCAAATAATCATGCCAGGGAGGATAAATGGGCAATAATACATCTTACAAATCCTTTTATATTTTTATAATATTCTATATTTTCCATTTGAAGAGATACTTTATTATTACAATAATACCAACATTGAATCCTACTATTAGTATAATAACAGGCAATTGACCTGCCTGAAATCAGTCTTCATCTACAAATGATAAAACTGATATCCATCTAATCCATAGGATTGCTTTAAGAATTTAGTTATAGGGGCGCCTGGGTGGCTCATTAGGTTAAAGCCTCTGCCTCCGGCTCAGGTCATGATCCCAGAGTCCTGGGATCAAGCCCACATCAGGCTCTTTGCTCAGTGGGGAGTCTGCTTCCCCCTCTCTCTCTGCCTGCCTCTCTGCCTACTTGTGATCTCTCTGTCAAATAAATAAATAAAATCTTTAAAAAATAATTTAATTATATATCCTTATGAAGAAGATATGTAATCAACTGTAGATCACAATAATTATTTTTCCAATGTATTATTATCTTTGTCCATAAAAGTAACACAGCTGTTGTTCTCATTATTTTCATTAATATCTTGGTAGAGAATTCTTCAGTTATCCCTCAAAACTCTCAAAAGCTTCTCCATTTGCTTCAGGTAATGTAAATAATAGAATTCTGAAACCCTTTGTTTTTTTTGAAGATAACTTTGTCTCTACCTTCTATTGTTCCCTGGACTCTACCTACAGAAAATTTTCCTCTGTTTTTCTTTATTCTTTTTTTCTTTTCCCCACCATGATGCATTTATGTATGGCTTGTTTATAAATTTTATATTTAATATTTTTACACTATACACTAAGAACTATTATTTTTAATTAAGGAAAATTTTCCTTTAAGTATCATAATTGCTTTTATTTAAATTGATATAGATGCTTCTCATAATATTTTTCACAGGCTGTATTTAAAATTTCTCACCTAAATATCTGGCACCCACTTTTTTTTCATTCCAAGTTTTTATTTAAATTCCAGTTAGTTAACATACAGTGTAATATTAGTTTTAGGTGTAGAAATTAGTGATTCATCATTGACATACAACATTCAGTGCTCATCACAACAAGTGCCCTCCTTAATCTCCACCACCCATTTAACCCATCTCCTCAACCATCTCCCCTCTAGCAACCTTCAGTTTGTTCTCTATATTTAAGAGTCTGTTTTATGGTTTGTCTTTCTCTTTTTTCCTCCCTATGTTTATTTGTTTTGTTTCTTAAATTCCACAGTCATATGGTATTTGTCTTTCTCTGACTTAATTTACTTAGCATAACACTCTCTGGCTCCATCCACATCATTACAAATAACAAGATTTCATTCTTTTTGATGGCTGAATAATATTTCATTCACACACACGCACACACACACACACACACACACACACCCCACATTTATTTATCCATTCATCAGTCAATGGACATTTGGGTTCTTTCCATAATGTTGGTATTTTAAAAATTTTTTTCTTTTTTTTAAATTTAAATTCAATTAACTAACATATAATATATTATTAGTTTCAGAGGTATAGATCAGTGATTCATCAGTCTCATATAATACCCAGTGCTCATTATATCATGGGCCCCCCCTTAATGTCTATCACCCAGTTATCCCACCCCTCTTCCAGCAACTCTGTTTCCTATGATTAAGAATCTCTTATGGTTTATCTCCCTGTCTGGTTTCATCTTGTTTTATTTTTTTCTCTCTTCTCCTATAATCCTCTCTTTTCTTTCTTAAATTCTACTTATCAGTGTGATCATATGATGATTTTGTTTCTCCGATTGACTTATTTTGCTTAGCATAGTATGCTCTAGTTCCATCCATGTTGTTGCAAATGGCAAAATGGCAAGATTTCTTTTTTGGATGGCTGAGTATGTATAGATATAGATATAGATATAGATATAGATATAGATATAATATTTTATATATGTTATATCTATATTTATATATATATACATAGATAGCTATATATATGATCACATCTTTATCCATTCATCTGCTGAAGGACATCTGGGCTATTGTGGACATTGCTTCTATAAACATTGAGGTGCCGGTGACTCTTCAGATCACTATGTTTGTATCTTTGGGGTAAATACCAAGTAGTGTAATTCATGGGTGATAGGGTAGCTCTACTTTCAACTTTTAGAGGAAACTCTGTACTGTTTTCTAGAGTGGTTGACCCAGCTTGCATTCCCACCAACAGTGCAAGATGGTACCCCTTTCTCCACATCCTCCCCAAGATCTGTCAATTTTAGCCATTCTGATTAGTATGAGGTAGTATCTCATTGATGCCAAGTGATGTTGAGCATTTTTTCATGTGCCTGTTTGCCATTTGTATATCTCCTTTGGAGAAATGGCTATTCGTGTCTTCTGCCCATTTCTTAATTGGATTATTTGTTCTTAGGCGTTGAGTTTGATAAGTTCTTTATACTAGCCCTTTATCTGATACATCATTTAAAAATATCTTCTCCCATTCTGTTGGTTGTCTTTTGGTTTTGTTGACTGTTTCCTTTGCTGTGCAAAAGTCTTTTGTCTTGATGAAGTCCCAATAGTTCACTTTTGCCTTTGTCTTCTATACCACTAATTCTCTCTTCTGCCTCATTTATCCTAGCAGTTAGAGCCTCCTTTTTTTATTGCATCTTATTAATAGACTTTTTAATTTCAACTTAGTTAAATTTTAGTTGTTTTATTTCTCCAGAAAGGGATTCTCTAGTGTCTTCTATGCTTTTTTTCCCCCCTATGCTTCCCTTTTTCTATGCTTTTTATCTGTATCTTCTAAATATACAAACTGGTATCTTTATAATCATTATTCTGAACTTTAGTTCCAACATTTTACTAGTGTCCATGTTGATTAGGTCCCTGGCAGTCAGTACTGCCTCTTGTTCTCTTTTTTCAAGTTATTTTTTCCATTTTGTCATTCTGTCAGAGAATAGATGAACAAGAGAGCAAAATTCTAAAATGGCAACAATGACCTCAGAGAAATATACACTAAAAAAAAAAAAATAGAAGGGACCCAAAACCAAAAATAAATGAATAAATTTTTAAAAAACAATAGAAAGGAAAGAAAAATAAAAGAGAGAATACAATCAGATAGATGAACTGAGTAATACAATTGCTCTTGTATGTATTTTGGTCTGTTTGTTAGAAAATTAGATCCCAAAATTGTAATGAAAGAAAACTTGTATATGTACAAAAATACAATTAAATATAATGAAAGGATAGAATGTAACTGAAGAAATGAAAATTAAAAGACAAGAAAAAAACAACATAAACAACAACAGTAACAGTAAAAAGATAAGGGATATAAATAGGTGAACAGAACAGAACAATACACTATATCCTGAGTTTATTTTGGTCAATTTGTTAGAAGAAATTACATCTCAAAATTGTAAATAAAGAAAAACTTGTATAGATATATATCTTATATATATGTATAAATATGATATATATATATAACTTACATATATCAAAATAAAAGTAAATATGTTGAAAGGATAGAATATAACTATGAAGACGAGAATAAAAAAAGATGAAAAATTTAAAAAGTCTTCAACAAAACAAAAAACAAAGAAAACAAAACAACAACAACAAAAAAAAACAAATACAAAACAAAACAAAAAAAGAGAATATGATCAACAGGTGAATAGACCAGAGCCATACACTAGATATTGGGTCTATGTTGGTCTGTTAGAAGAAACTGCATCCCAAAATTGCAAAGAAAGAAAACCTCATGTATATGTACAAAAATAAGATAAAATACAATGAAGGGATAGAATGTAACTGTAAAAATGGAAATTGAAAAGAAGATTTAGAAGAGAGAATTGATAAAATAAGAAATTATTTGAAAAAGGAAAGAGAAAAAGATTTTTAAAGGTTAAAATTGAAAGACGAAAGAGTCATGGCTGGGAGCAGGGGGAAGCATGAATTTTATGTGCTGTATTTTCCTGGACCTGGAGTTTTGCAGTTCTCATTGATTTGTAAACGTGGTCTTGGCTGAACGTTCTTGCTGATCTTCTTGCAGAGGGCCTGTTGCTTTGAATCTTGAGTTTATTTGCCCTGGGAAGAATTTCACCACCCTGGCCAGGGGGGCAGGCCAAATAATCTGCTTCAGATTGCTGTATGTTGATTTTTTTTTCCTTGAGGGCTTTCTGCTGAACTTTAGAGGATAAGAATAAAAATGGCAATTTCCCAATCTCTGGCCCTGGAACCAAGAGCTAGGGGTCCAACTCCCCAGTACAACCTGAAAGAAGAACAGTCAATCACTTCTGTCTTCCTGGTCTCTCTCACACTCCATGCTCAACCAGCCTGTGACTTGAGAGTTTCTATCTCAGGCACATATCCCTGTTTTGAGTCTCCAAACCCTGCAGACTCCTGTGGCTCACTTCTATGCTGCTCCTCCTTCTGGGGGCTAAGGGAGGGTCTTGCTTATTTTGCCACTTGTTGGGTCCCTACTCACACAGCATTGGCCCAACTGTGTATGGTTTGTGTTTTACGACAAACCATAAGCTGAGATCCCATTCCTGGCCTTACTGATTGCAACCATCTTCTCCACTCCAATGCCTGGAAAATCTGTAGCACTCAGGTATCCTCCATCTTCCTGTGACCCTAAGGATTCTTTGACCACACGGTCCCAGCTAGGGTCCTGCCTCCACTTAACCATCTGGGCAACATCCCTAACTGGGGCAGACTTCTTAGAGTTCTGATTTTGTGCTCTGCTCCTGGCAGCCAGTTTATGGAGGCTTCTTCCGCCCATGGTCTATCTTCCCATGTAGTGCCTCAAATTCACTTCTCTACACTTCTAACTTGCAGAAAGTGGTCACCTTTCTATTTGTAAAGTTGAAGGTATTCTTTTCTTAGATCTCCAGTTGAGTTCCATAGGTGTTCAGAATGATTTGATAGTTATCTAGCAGAATTCCTGGTATCAGATGAAAATAAGGTCTCCTATTCCTCCTACATATTGGACTCCTCCCCCTAATGGTGCTATTGTTGATAATGCTGCTATAAACATCAGGGTGCATGTCCATGTCTCCTTCAAATCAGTATTTTTATATCCTTTGGGTAAATATTAGTACTACAATTTCTGGGTTATAGGGTGTTTTTATATTTTACCAGTCATTTTTCATTTTGAATATCTAATAAAATAGTTTTCAGTAACTCAGTAGGACTTTTAAAGTGGCCCATTTCTACTTTGTTTTTTCTTTAACAATTAAAAAAAATGCTACTGCTTATATAATGCTTATCACATGTCAGCTGCCATTCTGAATATTTTGTTTTTATTAATCTAGTTTAACACCTTGCAAGAAATAGTAAATTAAAAACCTTGAGTTTATCAGTATACTGGGTATGTACACTGCCCTTGTCTCCCTTCAATGTCTACTTTGCTTTTGATAAAAAGATAAAATTAGCTATTATATAGATTTCATAGTCAGAAGATAACTGGTAGACTCTGCTTACCTATTGAGGTTGTGTGATTTACTTTTCCTTTTGCAAATTGATTCAGTCATGAAAAAGAGAGAATTTACTTATTTGTTTTTTGTTTATCCTGAATTTATCTTCGATTAAAGAAAGCTATAAAAACAATATAGAAAACTGTTTTGTACCACTATTTCTTAGGCTAAGAATAGCATCTTACAAAACCTTAGTAACTTGATCAAGACAAAGAATTTCACATTGATTCAATACAATTAACTACACTACAGACCTTATTGAAATATCAACAATGTTCCTCCTAGTGATTCTTTCTTTTTTTCCAGGATCTTATGCAGAATCCCACAGTCCATGTAATTGTCACTTCTCTTTTATTTCCTTCTATTCATCACATTTTCTCAATCTTGGCTTGTCTTTAATGATCTTGTTATTTGTGAAAAGCAGTAGTCAGATATTTTGTTAAATGTCCCTGAATTTGTGTTTGTCTGATATTTTCACCTGATTTGGATGAAATTATTTATTTTGGGGCAAAAATACCATAGAAACTATAGTGGATTCTTCTTGATGTATCATGTTCACAATGTGACTTGCTTTTTATTACCTGTGATGTCAACTTATCATTGGGTTAAGGTGGTATCTGCTGGTTGAGAATTTATGTCTTAGGGGATCTGAGATGGGAAAATGTTTTTCAAAAAGCAGGACTTGAAAAGTTTACCTTCTTTGACCCTTTATGTTAGCTCACCTCACTTTCAAAGTGGGAATGAGACAAGATGCACGTACAAGACTATTTCCATAATCTCCACATTAGAGCAACCCTTCCCATCTCCCACACACTTTATCCTATCTTTATTGTGAAACCAAAGCCATAACAGAGAGAGGATGAAGACAGAGTGGTTCAGGTTAGGCATGGAGGCATAGAAGAAACAAATGTATATCAAAGATGTCCAAAACATGCTATTCATAAGAATAACTTGGGGAACTTTTTGAATCCAGGGTCCTGAGAACATTCCATGAATATCCAGATTCATTTCATCTGGTCCAGATCTGAAAGCCACCCCTCTAATTAGAACAGCAACAGATAAGGGAAAAAGAAATACCAGGGCTGTGTGATGAATAAGAAAATAACAAGGAAAGGCCTCTGGTTTCCTGGCTCGGGCAAGTCCTTTGACAAATGCAGTGTCACAAGGTGGTGTAGGGCTGAGAGAGTAAGAGAATCTCTTTATATGAACCCTATTTATTTCCTCAATTTTGGCACTGATCTTTTTCCCATTATTTTTAATAGAGATTTTAATTGGTAACCTTCATAACATTCGAACTTTATTTTATTGACCAGAAAGTTGCCATAAGAGATGCAGCACTGCTGTTAGTTGAGACAAAAATATGCTGGGGGGGAAATAAAGCTTTATAAGCACCCATAGGAATTATTTGTTATTGTTGAATATAACAAAAATAAATCCATTAGTGAATAACAAGTTTTGTTTTCTAAATCTGAGTTGAGTACAATATTTGAGTTGAGTACAATAACTGATGTTCTGAAATCTCACTATAGCAATACAAAATCCTCTCAGCTTAAATAAAGTATGGTTTCTTCAAATCTGGTTCAGGAATTCTGTTTGTATAGGTCATAGGCTTATCATTAGGACTAATTGCTTAAAGAGAATCTGACAAGGGAAAGGGGATAGTTAGAACTAAGCAAAAATGATTTCTGAGGGCAAAGAATGTTTCAGATGAAAGTCAGAGTTCAATAACATTTTATTTTTGAGAATTAGAATTAATGTAATTTTATTAAAATATGTTTTATGATTTTAAAGTAAATAACTCCATCTATTCATTCTTTTACACACACACACAAACACACTCTTCCATTAAGTGTCTTAAAATAAGAAATGTTTCCTTAATTCTTACCAAGTTGGAAATTAACATGAGTAGTGAAAGCAAATTGATAGTTATAATTTATTATTTTTATTTATAAAACAATTTCAAAGTATTCAATAATAATTGGCACTCAAGTATTTTTATCAAGGGAATTATATATGGATAGAAATATTAATACACAAAAGCAATTACAAAACATTATTTTCCATTATTTTAGTGCAGAATAATGCCATATACTACTCATATTTTCCTTATGTACCTGCCCATTACTTTCGAATATCTATTTGCTAAATTCTTGTTACATTTCCAGGTTTTCCCCTCCCTTTTGAACTGCTAGAACTTATTCTTTTATGTCTTCTTTTACCATATCTTTGTTACAGAATTAACTATAGGATTAAGGTATCACAAAATGATTTTTTTTAATTTTTTATTTTTTTTATTTATTTATTTTTTAAGTTTTTATTTTTTATAAACATATATTTTTATCCCCAGGGGTACAGGTCTGTGAATCACCAGGTTTACACACTTCACAGCACTCACCAAAGCACATACCCTCCCCAATGTCCATAATCCCACCCCCTTCTCCCAAACCCCCTCCCCCCAGCAACCCTCAGTTTGTTTTGTGAGATTAAGAGTCACTTATGGTTTGTCTCCCTCCCAATCCCATCTTGTTTCATTTATTCTTCTCCTACCCACTTAAGCCTCCATGTTGCATCACCACTTCCTCATATCAGGGAGATCATATGATAGTTGTCTTTCTCTGCTTGACTTATTTCGCTAAGCATGATACGATAATTTTTTATTTTTTATAAACATATATTTTTATCCCCAGGGGTACAGGTCTGTGAATCACAGGGTTTACACACTTCACAGCACTCACCAAAGCACATACCCTCCCCAACAAAATGATTTTTTTAATGAAAGCTTTTATACCTTAAAATATTACAGCATAACAAATATATCTGTCTTTTTCTTTTCCCCATATAAACTTCTACTGCCTAACCCTAGTGACACATCTTCCATGAGACAGAAATTTTCTTGCCAGTTCAGATGTGTTTAAGAATTATCACCTCACACCAGTCAGAATGGCTAAAATCAACAAGTCAGGAAATGACAGATGCTGGCGAGGATGCGGAGAAAGGGGAACCCTCCTCCACTGTTGGTGGGAATGCAAGCTGGTGCAGCCACTCTGGAAAACAGCATGGAGGTTCCTCAAAATGTTAAATATAGAACTGCCCTATGACCCAGCAATTGCACTATTGGGTATTTACCCTAAAGATACAAACGTAGTGATCCAAAGGGGCACGTGCACCCGAATGTTTATAGCAGCAATGTCCACAATAGCCAAACTATGGAAAGAACCTAGATGTCCATCAACAGATGAATGGATCAAGAAGACGTGGTATATATACACAATGGAATACTATGCAGCCATCAAAAGAAATGAAATCTTGCCATTTGCGACAACATGGATGGAACTAGAGTGTATCATGCTTAGCGAAATAAGTCAAGCAGAGAAAGACAACTATCATATGATCTCCCTGATATGAGGAACTGGTGATGCAACATGGGGGCTTAAGTGGGTAGGAGAAGAATAAATGAAACAAGATGGGATTGGGAGGGAGACAAACCATAAGTGACTCTTAATCTCACAAAACAAACTGAGGGTTGCTGGGGGGAGGGGTTTTGGGAGAAGGGCACCGGTGGGATTATGGACATTGGGGAGGGTATGTGCTTTGGTGAGTGCTGTGAAGTGTGTAAACCTGGTGATTCACAGACCTGTATCCCCGGGGATAAAAATATATGTTTATAAAAAATAAATAATTAATAAAGACTAAAAAAAAAAGAATTATTGAACTTCTAAATACCTTCATTTTTATTGTCCAATCACTGATATTTTTTTTTTTGGTCATTTGTTCCAATTTGTCCCTGAATAACTATTAGATCTTGGTGATTAGTTAATTAAGCTCTTCTCCTTTAATGAACAATTCTAGAAGATTTAGTGGAGGTAATCTTCTACACCTTTATGTTGACACTCCTTGTGTATTTTGAAGCTTTATTTTAGATTTCTCTTAGTGAAAAATCAGTAAAGTATAGGGAAAAGTTACCTTGAAGAAAAATTAGAAGAAAATTACCTAGAAGAAAAATTACCTTCTGATATTATTTGTTCATATCTTCATATAACTACTCATTTCTGTATGATTTGGTGTAAAGGGCTTATCCCTCTGATGTTTTGTTTTTGAAACTAAGATATTTGTTATGAAAATTAATTGAGATAACAAATGTAAAACTTATAGCATAATATCTAGGCCATAGTAAGTGTTCAGTAAGTATTAATATATTTTCCAGATTATTTCAGCTGCTTACTAAGGAGCCCAAAATTTAATACTATGGACTACAAATAGCTATAAAGAACTACTTAATACTAAGAACTACAAAGAGCAGAGCAGCATATGTGGTGTTCAACAATTATGGCATGCAAGGAAGCAATGTCAGCAAACAATGTGAAGTTGTGTGCAAGCCATGAAAGTTGTGCTGATGAGCTCTGGATATTCAGCAGTGACCTAGGTAAGGCCTTTCCTTAAGTAGTGAACTTTGCAAAGTTTGGGTATAGAAAAAATCCTAAAAACACAATGAATAAATTTCAAAGTATATAACCAACTTTACCGCACAATAAACTTTTTAGAAGTATACAAATATGAAGTACAGTTTGTAAACTAGATGAACTTACTTCAAACAACTTAACTCAACAATATTTATTACACCTCTGTATTATAAAGGGCAACATCCACAAAAAACCTAAAATATTCAAATTTAACAAAATCCTTGTATAATCTCTTCTGGATTTATCACATGTTGCTTTCCACCAATAAATATATGTCTTATTTTGCCTTTAATGTTATACATCTGTATTTAACTTCTATCATTTTTGCTCAAATTGTTCAGTTTTCTCTTTTTCCTTATTTCTGTTGGGAGAAATCCTTTAAATTTCCCCATAACCTTAAAAGGTCATGAGTGATTAAAATGTCCTTAAAGTTCAAAAACACCATGATAGACTTTTATAAAACCATAGGGTGGTATAAAAAACAAGAGTTTACAACCCATGATAGAATGGTTCTTAGTATGTCTGAAAGAACAAGAGTGGATTTTCCAACTGTGGAGATTCTGATATCTTTCTGCTTTTGTAGACAGCAACAAATGAACTAAATGTTGGGGGAAAAAAAGAATAAGAGAGGGAGAGACAAATGAAAATATTTTTGTGTGTGTGTACATGCATGCATGCATGTGTGCACACATGATATAAACATAGAAGTGGAAAAATACAGAACAAGGACCACTGGTAATTAAAAAAATACAAAGATGATTACTTCATATTGAAATTAGTGCCACCTTAATATGTATAACATTTGTTGGCCTGAGTTTCTCAAATAATGAAAAATCTGAAAAAATTCTCAAATAATGAAAACTAGTGAAAAAGATAATAATACTTAACATTTATAGACCTATAGATTTACACTAACAGTTTATACATGAAGATCAACTAACTTAATGTTTCTAAGTAATGAGTCTTATTAAATACTCTAAGAGTCATAGAATACATTTAATTCATCCATGGGATTTTAGAAATGTTTGTTCAGGCATCAGTTTCTTATATTTAGTTCATTTTATTTAGTAAGCCAATGTGTCATAAAAATAGATTATGTTTTGGTCATATCAGCTTATAATTTTATAGAGAAAAAGTGGGTTGTATACATTTTCAAATGATATATACAGAAAAAGTGTTGTGTGTGCAATAACAAAAATCTCTGCTGTTCTCAGTTTTCAAAGGAAAATCTTATGATTAAACATCCTGAGGCATTTTACCCACAGTTACCCAATGTTACTTATTTATTTATTTGGCTCTCAGTATATTGTAGCCCTTTGTGTATATCTATAAATTTCGAAATTGTTTTTACCCAAGGATGTAAACTCATCTCACAATATTTTCTGGAATGTTGAGTAATAATTTAAATTGTGATAAACTATAGTAATGTATCAAGATATAAGTCATGATGTTGACAAATTATTTATGTTTAAGAAGGAAGATAAACTTTCAGTGTATACAACAGTGTTGACAAATGTAGAAAATAATCAACCTAGAATTTAGGGTAAGAGTTGAAGCCGAATATTTAAAAAATTCTTACATGCATTCAAAATACTCAACACATATGACACTCCACCTGATAACTCAATATTTTCCTCATAAAGAGCTCATGTAAATTCAAAAAAATACATTAAATTTATGGGGGTGAACAATGCATTTGTAGGTCAAAGGAAAAACTGCATAGTCAATGCTTGAAATAAAATTATGGCTTTTTACCTTATAATCTCATATAAAAGTATAAAATATAAAATTTATCATAAAATTTATATTAGATAATACTTAATGTCCCATGCCTTATTATTTACTTTTTCCTTTACTATAATCCCATGTTGTTATTTCTGTGCATTTTATAAATAAAAATGTCCATCATAAATTTGAAGGTATTGTACAAAAGAAAAGTTAATCCTAGCATGTCTAGTACAATGTATGTTTAAGAACATTTGGATGCATGAGAACACTCTAGGTTATATCTAATTTTTGGCAGAACAGAAATACAAATTCAAGACTCATGAACTGTAGTTCTCAATCATTTTCTATATAAATTATCACTATTTTTAAAGTAACTTTAATCATGGAACATTGTGTGAGGAATTCTTCTGAATTGTAGTTTTCAAATATAAAAATTATTTCAGGACAAAAGCATGTTTAGGTTGATTTTGATTATGCTAGTAAGTTAATGTTTTGGCAACTCAGTAGGCTTAGGATCATTGTTTTTGACTGACAAAAAACCAGAAATTTTTATGGACTCAAAATTGCTTATTGAAAGGGCATACCCATATGATTAAGATGGCATTATTCTATGTTAATTTCCTTTTTTACATAGATTTCCTGAAGAAAAGAGATAAGTATTATTTACAGTCTTCTCATACATGCACAACACTCTTTGCGGGTATTATGTAAACATACAGGCACAACACTCTTTGAGGGTCTTATGTAAACAGACATGTTAGAATATGGAAAAAAAAGAAAAGGAGTTTGAGGCATACTGAGGTGTTACAGCAAAGATTAACAATATTGATGATGATGACCACTATATTTATTTTTTTTTACTCTAAATTGAATACTTTCCCAAGACTTTTGTCTCCAATATCTCTTTCATTTATTCAACTATCTTTTGATGTTGTTATTGTTAATTCAATTTACAAATTATTAAACTTGGTCACCAAGAGGTGAGTGACTCATCTCAGGTCACACTGCTAGTTATTGGTAGAGCTGGGATTTGGACTCCGGTAGCACTAACTCAAAGACCCACACTCTTCACCACATGACAGTACCATCTCTCATTAATTATATGGCCTACAGGAGTTGTAAGAGAGAACAAAGGCAGGGCGCCTGGATGGCTCAGTGGGTTAACGACTCTGCCTTCGGCTTGGGTCATGGTCCCGGGGTCCTGGGATTGAGCCTTACATCAGGCTCTCTGCTCGGTGGGGAGCCTGTTTCCTCCAATCCCTCTCTCTGTCTACTTGTGATTTATGTCGTCAAATAAATAAAGAAAAATGTAAAAAGAGAGAGAGAGAGAAAGAGAGAACAGAGTCCACTGATATGTTTATTTGGCCAAAACATTTGTTATAATAATTACAGCACTCATGTGACGCTTTCATTCATGTTTTGTACAATAATGAGCAGCACCTTATTGTGGCCAAATGTACTCAGGAAAAAAAAAAGAGAGAGAGAGAGATAAAGATTCTGCAGTCTTTTAAGTTTTTAAACAGCTCTATTTACTTACATTTTCTTCATTTCCTATGTCAGGTTCTGAAATAATATCTTTTTTAGAACACAAAAGCTTTTTGGAATTCAAAGTAATATAACTAGAAAACGATTTATTAAGTGTCAATTGTGTACTAGGCAATGTGCCAGTTAAATTACTTGTCTTATTTTATTTTCATCAATCCATACTCTAGAGGTAAAATTAACTCAACTATAAGGTAAAGAAAGAGACCAAGAGAAGTTCAGTCACTTACACTAAGATTTAAGATTAAATTTCTGGTAAGTGGAAAATTCTACAATTGTGCCAATGCATATATAATTCCAAACACTTTTACTACTGTCAGTATCACTCAGTAATGAAACTCAAATTATCTATATTTGAATTTCCAGCTCAAGTGAACCTCATGTCAAAGATCATGCCATGAACCAATACATATGAAGCCACTGTTCACAAACCACAAAAGCAATATTCTAAAGAACCTCACAAACCTAGTAGAAGAGATAGAGAAGATTAAATGTACATACATATAAACAATTTTATAAGGTCAAAATGACAAATGCTACAATAATGACAGAGATATGATAGTGATTTCTTCATTGTAACTCAGATCATTGAAACATAAATGCTGGAAAGAATAATGCACAATAAATCATCCTTATATACATATTCTTTCCTATTTCCTTAATAGTGTTATTAAATCTATATATTTCTGTACCTTTAAAAACTACTTTATGAAGTTATAAGCATGTTTTAGCTAGAAGAATAGAAACTGAAGCAAAAATGGCATTGTACTTATATTTTATTTTGACATAAACCCAACATTTTAAAATGTACGTATATTTATCAGAGTCCCAGAACCACCAATATCCTCTGATGGAAGCCCTGAGGACATATGAAGACTGAAAAATTAAAACAATAATAAGTAGACATGATTAGATTGCATGTGAAGAAAAAAGAGATCTTACCTGTTTAGAACACCAGGTTAAATGAATTACATTTCTTCAGTTTTATAACATATTTATAAACATTACTCTGTTATTTGTTTGGGAGACACAACTGACAGAGGTGTGTAGGAAGAAGATTTTGAGATTGGATATATCTATATATCTATATATAGATATATAGATATGGCTACAGTTACTCAGTATAATTATAAAAAGTTATACCTCTATACACACCTTTTGTAGAAGGTACTCCTAAACACAGTCTTCTCTGAAGTTCTAGGAAAGAACTAGTGGGACTTATTGTGCCAGATGGGTAACCTGACACATAGGATTAGATTTTAGGGAATGTTGATTCTCATGAATCTGGCTATATTCCTGGGGTAGGTAAATGAGGTTACATCACACAGACTAAGAAGAGAGAGATGAAGAAATAGAATTACTTTAGATCCTGATGTCCTTCCAGTCCTTAGCTCCCAGTTCTTAGAGTCCAAAATATATTTAGATTCTGTGACATCGTGTTGTCTTGCTAACATTTATTGCACAACAACTATAAGGCAAGTTTGCTGATTTTACACAGGAGGAAACAAAAACTAAGAGTGTGTAGACACTGTGACAAATTTTTCAGAACAAATAAATAGGAACCAGAGTTCAGAAAAGTTAGCTTTCATACTCATACTTAAAATGGATGGTCTATGATTCTTCTCAATCTCACAAAATCAATGTTTCTCTCCTATTGATATTGTATATTCCCTTGAAACTGAACATTTCAAACCAAACAAAATTTTGCAAGAAGAATGAGAAAAGGAGTAAAAATACAATGCTGGATAATCTTACACTTCTAGTTGTGAATGACAGAAGGATTTTCTGAAAAGGAGAAAATTTAAAGGATGCCTGAATATATGAACCAAAGGATAAGATGTAAAAACACAGTC
Source organism: Mustela nivalis (assembly GCF_964662115.1). NCBI lineage: Eukaryota > Metazoa > Chordata > Mammalia > Carnivora > Mustelidae > Mustela > Mustela nivalis. The sequence goes on from NC_139040.1 coordinate 75,162,919, forward strand.
ACATTCAGTACTGCCCTGAATCAGTGAGGTCATCTATGCAGTCATTTTTCCAGCCTCTGCATTTGGGTTTAAGCTGGAACATTATAGAATATTCCCCTATGATACAGAAAAGAAAAAAAATATCCCTTATAGAAGGGGTAGAAGTCCATCTTTTTTTAGTGAAAGCACAGAAAATGTGTGAAAACAGGGCAAGCACGTGGGAGTTATCATCAGTGCTTGTGCCACAAGTTCCAGTTCAGCAGTTATAACTGTAACTCTGATTATCCCTATTTTAACTATGAATTCACATCTACATCTCTTCCTTTCTCCTCCCTGCCAGCTTTGGAATGTCCCTTCTTAGGGTTATCACCCTCCATTCTCATTGGATAAGGTCAAATAAAGCAATGTTTCATTCATCTGGATGGGATTTCTGGTCATGAAACTATCTGAAAGGTTATGAATCTTTCCCCTACTCCCTGACTCTTCTGCTGACAGGCTTAATCAACAATGTTGACTGCTCTGTGAATGACAGCTTCAAATTCTCCAAAGGAAAGACATCTCTCCACTCAGTGCATCTCAATGTAGCACATGCTCATAGAGCTAATCTTGCCTATCACAGTGAATTCTGTAGGTTACTAAGCTCATAATTAAAAGTCTTCACTAATGACATGGTAATTGTTTTCATGGATTTCCAATGAAGTGTGAAGTTCCCTGATGATATGTCAACAAAATATGAAGCATTGTGAGAAAATGATGTAAAGCTTCATAGAATTTAGAGTTAGAAGAGACCTTAAAATTATCTAGGGTAACCTTTCCATAATAGAAAAGAGGGAACAAGCCCCAGAGACGTGAAGTGTGTTGCTGAAGGTCATTACATGAAGTGGAAACTCTGTCTTCTTAGTACAGTGATTTGTTTCCGTCTCACTGCTTATTAGTTTTGACCAGCTTTTTATTTATATTGTTGCTGTTATCAAGAAACCCTTGCCTTCAAGTTTTTCATGTTACCAGTGGCAACATTTAAATAATATTAATTAAACATTTAAATTATATCAATAAAAGAGTACATATAAAATAGTTTTTATTACATTACTTTTGCGGGAAGATTGCAAAGGTGACTTTGGGGTTGAAAATCTACAGAGCTGAGAATTTCTTGGTTGGGCGCTGCCAGAATAAATATCTTGAGAAGTCAATGAACCAGGATAGATTTGAGGAAATCTTAGTGTAATCTCATAGTTAGAAGCATGGTATATAAAGTAACTAAAATTTGTTTATATTTGTATAATATTAAAATGCTTAAACATATTTTCAGATATTTTAGTCTTGCAACTGTGAGACAAAATAGGCTAGATATCAGAACTTTTCAGAGCAGAAAATCAAGGAAAAGTTAAGCAGTTTATGAAGCAAAGCCAAAACATGGATTCCTCCCTTGAAGTGCAAGCCATGCAAAGTAACATAGCTTACAGATACACAGAACCTATATAAGACCTAGTTTCAATTCATAATCATTAGTGAAGGAATATGACTTTCTCCAGTGTGAAGTCATATTATATTTCTTAGATCTAAGTGAAGACGATGGGAATTTTATTTTGCTTTATCTTTGATCACCAAATAATAGTTTCTATTATTGATTCAGAAATGCTTTCACAACATGAGATAGCTTGAGTATTCCTTACAAGCCTTTGGAATTTCAAAAATTACAAGTTCAAGTCAAAGGTTGTGCAATCAACTATTTCCAAAGTAGGTTAAAATATATATTCTCCAGGAATTTACAGATACTTGTCAGTTTCCCAAAGAATTTAACAGATAATTGGCACCAACTCTAGGAAATACAAGCCCCAAAGAATTAAAATTGGTAAGAATATTTGCTCTATTAACCTACTGTGAGTTTTATTGGAAGACAGGAATAATACTGTTCTTACCTATCTTCGTTTCAGTAGCATTCTAAGAATGATAATTATCATTAACTTTTTTTTTTGCAATGAAAGACAACATTTAAATGCAAAATACTCTTCTTATCACTGTGCTGGTACCCTAACTCATGTATAGAGTAAGCAATGTTACTGTTCCTTTACTTATATCTAGTTTTTGATGGTGTCTCATGCTGTTAAGCTAACTGTTAGATGGTTTCCTTTTCCCACTTGATGAGGAAAAGTGATGTTAATTTTAATTGGATTGTTGTATGTCATTACTTTGTTAATTCCACTCTTTATATTTCTTTTCTGATAGATTTTATCACAAATCAGCTTCAAATAGACTTTATAATGGAGCTCCTTCTATGGTTTGCCAAATGTAATATTATAAACTTGGAGGATCTGTTGAAGTTCTTGAATGAAATGAAAAAGGAAAAAGAAAAAAAAGTGTTACATTTGATTGCATTATACAGCCTAATAAAGTAGATATTCTCCAAAAGATAAAAATCCAGTGTCCTTACATTCTGTTCAATGCACCTTCTTCCTTTAGGCACAGATGGTCCCAAAATGTACAAAAGCACCAACTACCTTCTGGCTAGCTACATGTGCTTTGTCCTATCTTTATTCATCTTAAATTCTTTATCTTTATTGGAATTGCCACATTTAAAAAGTGACTCTATTAAACACTGAGGAGAAAATAACCCACATGATTGAGTTTATAAAACAAGTAAGAAAATATGAAATACATTTCAAATGTTATATAACCGTGTGATGTGGATACATTATAGTGTCATGTAGTGTCACTCAAATTCAGGGGTGTGGACTTTACAATACTAGAGCCCTTCTCAAAGATAGGCACAAGGCCCTATGATAAGTCTGCATCTCACACAGAATAGCTGAAAAGGGGCTCAGCAAAATTGCTGGATATGGGCACAGGCCACTTCTGTTGGATGGTTCTCAGGCATAGGCAGCAAAGGGTTTTCTTTAGCCCAATTCACCCTTCCCCACCACACACACACACACACACACATACACACACGAAGCTCCTCAATATGACATCTGATATTCATCTTGTCGAGCAATGTCTACTCCTACCTATGTCTTCATTCAGCTTTGGTATAGTTGCCTAGAACATGCTAGGCTATAATGAATGACTCTGCTCCTTTCATTCTAGAAACTGAAAATCCTTGTAAGCTTAGGGTTGACTCACCTAGAATAACCAGGACCCTTTTCAAAATATTTTTTTTCTTTTTTTTTAAGATTTTATTTATTTATTTGACAGACAGAGATCACAAGTAGGCAGAGAGGCAGGCAGAGAGTGAGAGAGAGGAGGAAGCAGGCTCCCCGCGGAGCAGAGAGCCTGATGTGGGGCTCGATCCTAGGATCCTGGGATCATGACCTGAGCCGAAGGCAGAGGCTTTAACCCACTGAGCCACCCAGGCGCCCCCCTTTTCAAAATATTAAAAACAAATTTCATCAATGCACCATGGTTTTTATAAATCATGAGAAAATTTTACATAACTTTTCACTGTTTTTCAAAAACTTCAAGAAATAATAAAATATTGAAATTCTCAAATATCTTCTCCTAACTTTTTCCTCTAATCAAAACCTTTAGCATGTACACTGAACCGGAAAGAGAGTTAAGTGATTGTGGTCAATTGCAAAAATGATTACAATTCTTTGTAGTTTGTCCCTGGAACCTATTTCTTCTCTGCCGGAATCTAAATTGGCTGTGTGTTCAGTTTTGTCCAATAGCTATGGCATAGAATTGCTTTGTATTAATTCTAAATCTAAGCCCCAAAGGTTTGCGTGTCTCTGCTCTCACTCTTTGCATTCTGAAATAGTCACATGAAGAATAGGCTAGCCTGCTGCAGGGTCTTAGACTCAACTTGCAGCTGATCTGTAGTTTACTGCAGCTTCTTGAGGGAGTGCAGCAAGATCCACCAACCTAGCTCAGCTCAACAAAATGCCCAGCTAAACCCAGACCCATTTTGCAAGCCGCAGAATAGCAAACTAAAATATTGTTGTAATTTCATGACAACAAATTTTCAGTGAATGGATGTATGACAATATGCAATGGATATATTGAGTAGGTCCAGAATTCTAAGGCTTGCACTGTATAAATACTCAGGTCTCTCAAAGATGTCTAATGTAAGCAAAGAGCAAGGCAAAATCTCTTCTCTTCTCCACACTGAAAAAAAAAAAAAGAATAAATGGAGGTACTTTCTTTTTTTTTTAATTTTTTATTTGTTATAAACACATGCACCCGAATGTTTATAGCAGCAATGTCCACAATAGCCAAATTATGGAAAGAACCTAGATGTCCATCAACAGATGAAGGTACTTTCTTTTAGAAAAAAAAAAAATATTTAATAGAAATGTACTCAAATGGTGTCTGTGTGTCTCAGTCAGTTGGGTGTCTGTTTTGGCTCAGGTCATGATCCCAGAGACCTGGGATCAAGCCCTTCATCAGGTACATCAGGTTCCCTGCTTGGTGGGGATTCTGTTTCTCTTTCTGCCACTCACCCCACTTGTGCTTTCTTTCTCTCTCTCTCTCAAATAAATAAATAAATAAATCGTAAAAGACAATTTAAATAGAAAATGACATTTTAAAAATTAAAAAAAAATAGGGGTACCTGGGTGGCTCAGCCCATTAAGCATCTGCCTTCAGCTCAGGTCATGATCCCAGGTTTGGGACTGAGCCCTGCATTTGGCTCCCTGCTTAGCAGGAAGCCTGCTTCTCCCTCTCCCTCTGTCTGCTGCTCCCCTGCTTGTTCTCTTTCTCTCTTTCTCTCTCTCTCTGTCAAATAAATGAATAAAAAATATTTTTAAAAAAACTAAAATTAAAAGAAAATAATAAATCAATTTAGAATATATTGTCTACAAATTGATAGTAACATTCAAAAGATTTCTGAAATAAATTTCTGAGAGCTTAATCAGTTTAATTTCGTGGAAGCATAATACTGGACAACGACACAAAGCAAAAACCTTCACTGTGAGACTGACACTCTGTAAGTTAAGAGTGTACAGTATTATATAAAGTACAAGGGCTTTATATTAATCTACAACAGTAAGTCTAAAAAATTCAGTGAAAGTACAAGGGGAATTTAGGTGAGGAGACTCTTACTATTTAAACTGGAAATTGCTTATGATGATAGTTAATCAACTCCATTTGCACCAGTGGTGTAATGAGATATTTAATACTGGAAAGTTCTCAGATTTCAGGTTTTCTATTCCTTCTAAACAATACTCTCTCAGTTGATCTAACTCCTTGATGGGAAATACCAGTAGTTGCTTGAGTCTTTTGAAGTACCCAACTATCAACTGGCAAAGGTTTCCTAAGAAAGTGAGAACCAGGAAGAATAAAAATTCTTTGCACTGTTATGTTGTAGTGTCTGGATACTGTTCTTCCAGAAAATTTCCCCCAAATTAACAGCCAATGATAACATTTTATAGGTAGGGTAATATGTAAAGGTTGTTATTTAAGGATCTTTAAAAAGAGTGAGAGTGGATCATTAAACCCTGAAAATGACAAACCATTCCATTGATAAGTTCATAACAAAACTTTCCTGAAAAAGAAAAGATTGTCATTAAATGTAATAAGTTGTTGATCATCATGAATCTATTGAATGTCAGCATTTTGAAACTTGGCAAGTTGCTACTCATTCCTAATGGCAAGTAAAAAGCTGAATAGACTGAAAAATTAACAACTATTCTTGGAACCATGGGAGAAGGAAGGCCACCAGGCAAACTGCCAGTACCAAGATCAAAGAGACAAACATGTGAATATAGGGAGTCAAAGTTTATGGGAGCAGAGCAAAAATAACCCAAAGATTCAGTGTGAGGGCAGGAAAACCTGAACTGTAATTGACAAGTTGCTGGAATCTTAGTGCCGATGAGTCTGAGTTAAGAACTCCAGGAGGACCCAGTTATGGGGAGGCACCCAAAGTATTAGGAGATTTACCTTCAGGAACTTGTCCAGGTTCCCACAGTATAAAATAGAGAAAAAACACTTCATGCTCTGGCAGAGGGACAGAAAAAGGAACATTTGAATATATACCAGAGCACTCTGTTCTTCTTAACAAGGTCTGACCTCAGGAAAAGCTAGTTAACCACAGTTTAACCTGCTGGAGTATTATTAGAATTTAAAGATTTGGGGGAAAAAACATACCCAATTCCAGCCTCCCTAGTCATCCTCTTCCATGTAAGAGGAGAAAAGATAAAACAGAAACACTTTTCAACTTCATAGTTCAGAAGCACAAGTTCACTAAAAGACAGTCTGGATCATAGGATTATAGAACACTTCACTTCCCCCACACATCATCGCCACATTAAAGGCCTCTTTACAGCAATTCCTTTTACCCAGGACATCATATCCAACTATCAACAAAAAAATTACAGGTTATAACAACAACAACAACAACAACAACAAATATATATATGTGTGTGTGAGTCTGTGTGTATATATACATATATGTACATGTATATATATGTATATATTCAATAAAAAATTACAGGTCACATAAAAAAGATATATATGTGTGTGTACGTATATATATATATATATATATATATATATATATATATCTTTTGTTATGATCTGTGTGCATACACACACACACACACACACATACACATACACATCCCTACACAATTTGTAGAGAAAAAACTTCAGAAGCTCACGTGGCAAGAATATTGGAATTACTAAACTGGGGATTAAAAACAATTATGATTAATGTGATAGTGCCTCTAATAATAAAGCAGACAATGTGCAAGAGAAGATGAGCAATATAAGCAGAGAGATGGAAATATTATGAAGGAATGAAAAGCAGTGCTAGAAACAAAACAAAACAAAACACTGAAACAGAAATGAAAAATGTCTTTGAAGACTTATTAGTAGACTGGACTTGAGGAAAGAATATCTGAGCTTGAAGGTCTATAAATAGAAATAAAGGCCTTAAACGACACACTGGACAAGATGGACATCACAGATATATTCAGAACATTTCATCCCAAAGCAACAGAATACACATTCTTCTCTAGTGCACATGGAACATTCTCCAGAATAGATCTCATCCTCGGTCCTAAATCAGGACTCAACCGGTATCAAAAGATTGAGATCATTCCCTGCATATTTTCAGACCACAATGCTCTAAAGCTAGAACTCAACCACAAAAGGAAGTTTGGAAAGAACCCAAATACATGGAGACTAAACAGCATCCTTCTAAAGAAATTTCAAAAACAAAAAAGCAAAGATAGCAAAGACTGAAAAAAAAAAAGAACAGAATTTTTAAGAATAGTGGGGCAAGTATAAAAGGTGTAACATTTGCATAGTGAGAATACAAAATCCAACACCTTTTCATGACAAAAATAATTCCAATAAAATAAAAATATAGGGTAGTTTCCTCAGATGGTAAAGAATATCTACAAAAACCTACAGTTAAATACTTCATGGTGAGAAACTTCCCCATTAAGATCAGGTACAAGGCAGGAATGTTTGGTTTCACTATTCCTTTCAAACATCATACTTGAAGTTCTAACTAATTCAATAAGTAAAGAAAATAGAATATAGATAACAATATTATATTATAATAATTTAACTTCTTATGAGACTAGATTTTAGCTCTTCCTACCACACCCACACCCCTGACAGTTATGTGACATAGTAGAGGTGCTAACTGTTACAAAAGTGGCAATCATATTACAATATATAAATGTATGAAATGGATATATTTTACACCTTAAATTTACACAATGTTATATGATAAATGTGTCTCAATAAAAATAAATAAATGGTATATGGAGGTGAAAGAAGAAATAAAAATCTTTGTCCACACATGACATGATTCTCTATGTAGAATATCTAAAAGAATAAACAGAAAACATCTTGTAACTAATAAGTGATTATAGCAAAGTTGCAGGATACAAGGTTAATATATAGAAATCAATCACTATTTTTTTTACATACCAGCAATGAACAAATAGAAATTGAAATTAAAAACATAATACCATTTACATTAGCTTTTTCTTAAAATTGAATAGGAATAAATCTAAGGTTTATTTGAGAAAAACTATAAAAAACATAAACTTCTGATGAACAAAATCAAAGAAGAACTAATTAAATAGAGAGATATTCTTTGTTCATACATTGGAAGATTCAATATGGTGAAGATGTCACTTCTGTCCAACCTGATCTACAGATTAAATGCACTCCCAATCAAAATCTCAGCAAGTTATTTTGGAATATTGACAAACTAATTCTAAAATTGCTGTTTTTTTAAAGTTTAAATTCAATCAGCCAACATATAGTACATCATTAGTTTCTAATGCAGTGTTCAATAATTCATCAGTTGCATATAACACCCAGTGCTGATCATATCACATGTCCTTCTTAGTGCCTATCACCCAATTGTCCAATCCCCCCTTAGCTAGTTTCCCAAGGCCAAGAGTCTCTAATTTTCTCTCTCTCTGATTTCTTCCCATTTAGTTTTCCCTCCCTTCCCCTATGATCCTGTGCACTATTTCTTACATTCCATATGAATAAAATCATATGATAATTGTCTTTCTCTGATTGACTTAGCTAGTTTCCCAAGGCCAAGAGTCTCTAATTTTCTCTCTCTCTGATTTCTTCCCATTTAGTTTTCCCTCCCTTCCCCTATGATCCTGTGCACTATTTCTTACATTCCATATGAATAAAATCATATGATAATTGTCTTTCTCTGATTGACTTATTTCACTTAACATAATACCCTCCAGTTCCATCTACATCGATGTAATTGGTAAGTATTCATTCTTTTTGATGGCTGAATAATATCCTATTGTATATATAAACCACATCTTTATCCATTCATCCACCAAAGGACATCTCAGCTCTTACTACACTTTGGCTATTTTGGATGCTATGAACATTGAGTGCAGGTGTCCCTTTGTTTCATAATATCTGTATCTTTCGGATAAATACCTAGAAGTACGGTTGATTAGGTCATAGAGTAGCTCTATTTTTAACTTCTTGAGGAACTTAAATCCTGGCGTAAGGTGGTATTTTCCTGACGACAAGTGATGAGAATTTTTTCATGTATCTGTTGGCCATTTGTATGTCTTCTTGGGAGAAATGTCTGTTCATGTCTTCTGCCCATTTCCTAACTGGATTATTTGGTTTTGGGTATTGAGTTTGATAAGTTCTTCATAGACCTTGGACCCCAGCCCTTTATCTGATATGTCATTTGCAAATATCTTCTCCCATTCCATAGGTTGCCTTTTAGTTTTGTTGACTGTTTCCTTTGTTTTGCAGAAGATTTTATTTTAAAGATGCCCCAATAGTTCATTTTTCTTTTGTTTCCTTTGCCTTTAAAGATGAATCTTGTAAGAAGTTGCTGCAACTGAAGTTGATCTGAAGTTTTTACTGAAAGAGAAAAGACTAAACAAAGCCAGCACAGTATTGAAAGGGAATAAAGTTGGGGGACTAATGCAACCCAATTTCAAGACTTACTGGCATGCCACTGCAATCAAGACAGTACGATTTCAGCAAAGGAATAAGCAGCTAGATGTATGGAATAGAATAGAGGGCCTAAAAAATGGTTCCCATAAATACCTCACACATATAGCTAAGAAATCTTTGAAAAGGGAAAAAAAGGCAATAAAATGGAGCAAAAATAGTCCTTCAACAAAAATGCTGGAACAACTGGACATCTCTGTGAGAAAATAAATAAATAAATAAATAATCTAGGCCTTCCATCTGTCACAAAAATTAACTCAAAATTGACCACAGATCAAAATGGTAAACATTAAAATATATAATTCCTAGGAGACAGGAAAAAAATCAACAGATGATTATTTTGGAGATGACAGTGACTTTTTAGGTAGGATAATGAGATATGAAATAATTGAACAACTATAGTAAACTAAAATTAAAATCCTCTACTCTGTAGAAGACAGTATCAAGAGAATGAGAAGGGAAACCACGGACTGTATGAAAATATTTGCAAAAGACACATCTGATAAAAGACTGTCATCCAAAATACACAAAGAACTCTTAAAACTCAACATTAGAAAGTTAGCAACCTGGGTTAAAAACAAGAAAATGGTTTAGGGAATCAATAGACACCTCACCAAAGAAGATATTCAGATGGCAAGCAAGTTTTTATGTTATATTATTTTTTTAAAAGATTATTTATTTATTTGAGAGAGAGAGAGAGCATGAGCTGGAGGGAGAGGGAGAAGCAGGATCCCTGCCTAGCAGGGGTGGGGTTGGATCCTAGGACCTTGAGATCATGATCTGAGCCAAAGGCAGATGCTTAACTGACTGAGCCATTCAGGCACCCCAGCAAGAAAGCCTTTAAAAAGATGTTCAACATCACATGCCTTCAGGGGAAATGGAAATTAAAACAAAAATGAAATACTACTCTATACTTATTAGAATGGAAAAAATCTGAAATACTGCCAACACCAAATGCTGGGGAGAATGTGGAACAATAGGAACTCCCATGAACTCTAGTAGGAATACATAATGCTATAAACACTTTATAAAATAGTGGTTGATTATGGCTCTTTTTTATAAAACCGAATATACTTTCACCATATGTTGTGGCAATTGTGTCCCTTGGTATTTACCCCCTAATTTGAAGACTTCTGTCCATACAAAAACCTGTACATGAATGTTTATAGTGGTTGTATGCATAATTGCTAAACCTTAGAAATAAATAAGATGTCCTTTCATAGGAGAATGGTTTTTAAAACACCTGTTTATATGCAGATGGGTATTACTTAGAGCTAAAAAAAAAATGAGCCTCAAGCCATGAAAAAAACATAGATGAATTCTAAGTGCATATTCCTAAGTGAATGAAGCCAATCTGAAAAGTCTACATACTCTGTTTCCAACTAATTAATATACAATAAATACGGAGACAGTAAAAGAACATTGGCTATCAGAGGTTTTGTGTAGTGAGAGAACATGAACAGATTGACCACAGAGGATTTTTAGAGCAGTGAAAGGATTCTGTATGATATCATGATAGATACATATTATTTTACATTTGTCTGAACCTATAGAATGTAAAAGACTAAGAGTGAACTATAATACAAACTATGGACTTTGGATGATTACGGTGTGTCAATGTAGTACATCAACTATTATTAATATGCCCACTCTGGTGGGGGATGCTGATAAAGCCGAAGGATAAGCATGTGTGAGATCAGGAGGCATATGGAAAATCAAGCAATCTCTCTCTCTCTCTCTCTTTTAAAGTAATCTACACCCAATCTGGGGCTTGAATTTCCAACCCCAAGATCGAGAGTCACAAGTTCTACCGATTTTGCTAGCCAGGTGTCCCTGGGAAATCTCTTCTGCTCAGTTTTACTGTGAATCTTATGCATCTTAAAACCAAAACCAAAACAAAGCACAAAAGCTTTTGCTTATTGTTCTACATTTCCTGTTTCAAAGCTATTCCAAACCAGGAGTGACCCCATTCTCTACCCTAAGCTTAATCTTGGTTATGTTTAAATAAGCGATGAGGTAAACAATTATTTTTTTCAGAGGAAATATAAAACCTGAACTTCATGTCAAAAGAGTTGCTAAAACAAAAAATAACAACAACAAAAATGAGTCTCTCTACTTCTAAGAGTTTTTTCTTGGTTTATATATTTCTCTTTTCCCTTCTCTTTCCTCTATTCCCTTTCTTCCTTCCTTTCTCCCTTCTTTCCTCCCTCCCTCCCTTTCTTCTTCCCTTCCTTATTTTCTTTTTTCCCTCATTATCCAAGAAGTTCTGGATCTCCACACTCAGGGAGTCTAATACAGGGGCTAAAGTTTTATGTTTATACAAGTTATATATAATATGGAAACATTATATATATAGTTTTATGAAATAATTATTTTATTATAGTTTTATGATATGATCAAATATTATTCTTAAAAAAGAAATATATATATCTATACATTTCTGTGAAAAAGAGGTTTTATGAGGGGGTTCTTTTTGGGCTAATAAAAAAGGTTTTTGAGAACATTCACAAAGAGCAGCATCCTTCTCTTTCTTACCTTTTCCATTAGAAAAGAAATTATGGTTTTCTTTTTTTTAGAGGAAGAGAGAGCAGGGGAGGGGCAGAAAGAGAGAGAGAATCTTAAACAGGTTCCATGTTCAACATGAGCATAATGCAGAATTGATCTCAAGACCCTGAGATCATGACTGGAGCTGAAATCAAAAGTCAGACACTTAACGAATTGAGCCACCCAGGTGCCCCTAGAAAAGAAGTTTCAAATCAAAATATGATAATGTGAGCTCTTTCACTGGATCTGTTACTAGTTCTGAGAGCTACATTTAATACTCCTTGTACTTTCCCTTGTAATTCGGCCAGGCTTCATGTGGGAAAGAAAAGATTCAAATTTATTTTAAGAAAACAAGAATGGGAAGGGTGCCTATTGCTTTTAATAAGAAAACTAGAACCATATGAAAAAGAAAAAGGACATTATTTCTGTATGGGTTAATTGAATGACTAAAGACAAAACGTGTGTCATTGAAGTTGTGCTTATTTCATACAGGCAATAACTTTCACTGGTGGGAAGAGAGACTAAGAATTGGGTCACTTGTATTTATTCTCCTTCTTGGAAGTGCTTATTCTCTTTGAGTCCAAAAAGTTTGAGAAGAAAATATACATAGTCAGATGGCCCAGATTGAAGAAACTGCTCAAAGTAACAGGAACCAAAGAAAAGTGAAGAGGTAAAACTTTTTCCAGTGGGAGGAGTTAGAAGTCTCCTAAAAAAAGATTGTGAGGTAAAGGTTCTGAAAGATGAAAAGAGGACTCTATGTGAATGGGGAGATACCAGAGAAGTCAGACAAAGGTCAGGATTGTGAATTGATAATTCTGTCATTGCCAAAGCATAAGACAAGAGATCTCTCTTTATTCTATACATGAAATTGTAAATGGAGTTGTCTACATTACCAATTTATTTAGGCTTTATTCCTAATACATACGTTTGTGATAGCCTTGGCCTTTCTATGAATACTTTATATTTATTATATGTATGTGACATAATTTGGAGCATGAATTTCCGTGGAAGTTGTTGGGACAAGAGATGGGGGGGAGATAATAACTCTAATTTTCAGGAAATTCTTTTTTTTTTAAAGATTTTATTTATTTATCTGACAGACAGAGATCCAAGTAGGCAGAGAGGCAGGCAGAGAGAGAGGAGGAAGCAGACTCCCTGCTGAGCACAGAGCCTGACGTGGGACTCGATCCCAACGTGGGACTCGATCCCACGACCCTGGGATCATGACCTGAGCCGAGGACAGAGGCTTTAACCCACTGAGCCACACAGGTGCCCAATTTCCAGAAAATTCTTGAGGAAAAAGAAGATGATACAACTTTGTCTTTTTTTATTAGATATAACTTGGTATATTCCAATGTCATTTAGAATGACATAATAATTGACAAACAGGATAACTCTAGTGAAGTCGAGTTTTCTTGTAAATTTATTGATAGCCTCATTGCTGCCTACTTGAAGGTTAATAATGGTTTTTCTGGACGAGAAGTGTGACTTCTGCACAACCAAGTCAAAATAATGATCAACCAAGTCTTCAGATATAAATGGGCAAACAGACAATATTCTGTTTTATCCAGACAGCCTACCTTCTCTTGTCACCAAATCCATTCCCAGATGGATACATTGAACAGCAATAAAATCAATTTCCTTTTTTAGCTCCAGCAAAGTACCTCTTACCTTCAAGCATAGAAAGTCAACACAAAAATGTAGAATTATCATTTTACACCCCACCTGCTATTATTAGCAAATGTACTTTCAGCTATATGTTGTCTTGATGCTTAAGACTAGCACCTTGGTGGCTCAGTCAGTTAAGCATCTGCCTTCGCCTTGGGTCGTGATCCTAGGGTCCTGGGATCAAGCACCACATTGGGCTCCTTACTCAGCACAGAGCCTGCTTCTCCCTCTGCTTGCCAATCTCCCTGCTTGTGCTTGCTCTCTCTCCCCACCCTCTTGTGTCAAATAAATAAAGAAAATCTTAAAAAAAAAAAAAGAAAAGAAAAGAAAAAGAAAAGGAAAGAAAAAAAACAACTAGCAAAGGATAATTTGCTTTTTAAATTTGGGAATTTGCCATGTTCTTATTAATTTAATAATTAAAACTTACTTTAAAATGTGTTATATATTTCACACAATTTGAAATACTAACATTGTCAGAAACAGTTCAACATAAAAATGAAAGATGTCCAAAACAAGTTAGGCTAAATAACATGTATTCCAATTGGGCAGGTTTTACCCTTTATGATAGGTGATATCTGACATTACTGTCAATTATAAAACTTCTCTCATTAAGCTCAATTGCAAATAGAAAAAGATAAGTTCACCCTTGAAAATATTCATTAAAAATGTGTCTCTAGTAATGTTGATCATTATTTTCTAGTCCTTCCTTCAAAGTCAATAGGCACACCCAGGTGCCTGTTACACTTAGTTTTCTTTGGTTGCCTTTACCTCAGTAGGGAATTGTGCAATGTCACAACAATGAAGGGAACAAGGGTTTGCACAGCACGCTTTACTGTGATCTGGGGTAATTTTGTCTACAGCCCAGAGAGATGTGGGAGTGGCAAAAGAAGTTTTTCAACAGGGGCTGGAATGGAGCCAAAGCTCAGAGACTTGTAAGTCACATAAAATATTTTGTTTTTCTCAAAGAACAATGGAAAGCCATTTTAGAGTGTATTTTTTTAACTTTTTAAAAAAGATTTTAATTATTTATTTGACAGAGGGAGACACAGTGAGAGGGAACACAAGCAGGGAGAGTTGGAGAGGGAGAAAGCAGGGAGTCCAGTGGGGCCTGAATGAGAGGCACAACGTAGGGCTCCATCCCAGGACCCTGGGATCATGACCTGAGCCAAAAGGCAAATGCTTAACGTCTGAGCCACATAAAACTGTCATGATCAATTTTTTATTTAAAAAGGACATTTCTGCATATACTGGAGAGAGTGGTTTGGAAGGATAGCCAGGTCTCATCCAGGAAGACATTTAGAAGCAAAGGCAGTAGTGTAGGTAAGAGGTAGTATTGGCTTATGGGTTTGTTTATAATGGAAAGGAATAGAAATTTGAGATACTTAGGAATTATTAGCAAAAATAGTTTCTGTAATATGGTGATCTGAGCTAGTGTAACACATTTCAGATAAGTCCTAATCCTTACTTTTACATGGATTGTGTTATTATTGAGGTCAGGAATGCAGAAGACCTCCTTTAGAAGAGAATAGCATGAGTTTTGTATGGATTTGTAGAGTTTGAGGTTCCTGAATTTTTAAATGTATATTGTATAGTAGAAGTAGAATACATGGGTCTGGGGATAAGAAATTTAGATTGGTGGGGGCTTCGAAGGGGAGCTTTGAAAATTATTGATATACTCAGATGCCAACCTGAGAGATAAAACTCCCTAATTTCTTGACTGAATTTGCATTCATTTCATTGTTAGTGAAAATAGCCTTTACAAAATATTTGTTTATTATTATTATTTTTTTATTATTATTTTTTATTAGAATTGCTACACCATATGTTATAGTTATTTTTACTAAGTATAATTTTTCTATTGATGCATATCAAAATAGAACAATGTTTGGCATTCAGTGCTTATTTGTTAAATTGAAATAATGAACTTTTATAACTAGGCCTTTATACCATGTATTTATAATATTTCTCATAATACATTTATTTACTTAAACTTTAATTGTAATTTATTTGTACCATGAGTGTTGGGTGTTTGATATAAATATCCATAAAACTCTGGGCTTAGAACTTTTGGAGACAGAATTTTAACTAGATTTGCTCTTTCTTTTATGGTTTTATTTTACACGTTTTTGTTATAAATCTCAGTGTTCTGAATTCCAAAAGTATCAATATTTTTTCAGTAATTTCAGTAATTGAATATTAATGAAAAATACATAGAATTTTGATAAAACTATTATCTAGGACACCTGGGTGGTTCAGTGGGTTAAGTCTCTGCCTTCGGCTCAGGTCATGATCTCAGCATCCTGGTATCCAAGCCCTGCATTGGGCTCCCTGCATGGCAGGGAGCCTGCTCCCCCTGCAACCGCCTGCCTCTCTGCTTACTTGTTATCTCTCTCTCTGTCAAATAAATAAATAAAATCTTTAGAAAAATGTTGTTATCTCTTTAATATTGTCGTTAAATACATTTTTCTCATTTGAAGTGAAATTATTTGCATGTGTATGTTTTGATCAGGTGGTCAGAATCTAATTAATTATACAGATTTTTTTTAAAGAACAAGACCATAGTTTAATTTATTTATTTTAAAGTTTTTATTTTCAGGTTCTTCCTTAATTTATATATTTCATGCAGTTATCCTCAGTTTTTTTTTTTAAGAACCTACTTAAAAAGTTATGGTTATCATTTAATTTAAATATTTACAACATTAATTCTATTAATATTGGGTTAATAACATATTTAACACTCTAAGTTTTATTTGAACATATTTATGCCCATGTAACATGGATTTTAATATGTGCTATTTTTAACTTTCATTATTTCCTAGTCAAAAAATAACTTTACATTTTCTTTACAATTTCAATGATGTTTAGAAGATTGTTAACTTTTTTCAAGTAATTATATTTTTATAGTATTGATTTGTATTGATTTCTGGGTTTCATACTTTTTTGTTAGAACAAATTATATCTAATTTTTATACTTTTTGACACTTAAAATTTTTATCTTGTTAGGCAATGTATGCTGGTGTCTGTGAATGTTTATATATATTATGAGGATAACATCATTTTATTGTGTACATTTTGATCTCATTAATTATTAGGTCAGAGAGGGAGTTGGAAAATGAAAGAAACATATAACAAACAATGGGGAAAAAGTACAATCTAACTATACTATTTATTTTCCCATTTTTACTGAGTTGAACTTAATAAACAGGTATGAAAATGGATCAATGAACTAAGTGAAGTCTTATAAATATACTTAAAGTTTTATAATATCACATTTATATTATATTTATATAAAACAAATTTTTATAATAGCACAACAATTTATATATAGCCTGCCTTAATTAACAAGTCATTTGGAAATAGACAGTTGGCTGGTATTGGCATTCTCTTGGTTCTATCAGTCTTGTGATTGCCACAGATTCAGGTATTAATTTATGTTTAAGGCAGGAAGAAAGCAGGAATCTGTCTCTTTAATATATTAGGGAAGCTAAAGCTTTCCTAGCATGCCGACAGTAGAGTTCCACACAGATTTCATTGTCCAGGGTCATGGTACATGCTTATTCTTATCTTAAAACATTTCACTTTTCAAACTATATATTGAGGTTATGAAGAAAGGAATGGGAATTATCTAACCAATGAGCTGTGGTTTGGAACTCTTTTTAATGTGTGCTGCACTGAAACAAATTAAATTGATATTCTAGTTACATATGTTCCTGAACCTTATCATAACTTTGGAGAAATAAGGACAAAGCATAGAGGAGAAATTGTTATTTCAACACAATTTAATAAATACTCATTTAACATCCACTATATGCTATAAAAATATTTATTTCTGTGTGAGCAAAACGGTAGCTAAAATAAGTCTCTTAGTTCAATTCTCCTAAATGACTATTCTTTTGCAAATGATTTCACATGAGACATTTTGTGCACTAAGTGAAAATAAAGAAAGCTCTTCACCCTATTTTGTCTTTATTTATCCAAAGTGCATTCGCAAAATAAATAGTTTATAATACTGTTATCTTACTTGAATAAGAAGAAATATGCAATGTTCATGTAACATAAATGCTTAATTTCACTTCAGCCAGAACACTGTAAATGTATCTAGCAACTCTTCTGCCTCATTGGTATTTAAAAAGTCTGAATACTCAGTACTTTTCACAATTTGCTGATCACTCAGAATAATATATTCATCAAATAAGTGTACGCTTGATTCAGCACCAAATGGCAAATTCAAAAAGGAGGTATTAGAAAATCTCTTTAAAATGTTTGCAAATGGTACATATAAATTTTTCTTGTTCCCTCGTTTATCACCTTGATGAGTTGCTATACATATCCATCTAGGAAACCACCTAAGAATAGTGGCTTGATCACATCTTATACAAGTGTGTGTGTGTGTGTGTGTGTGCACGCGCACGCACACGCATGTGTGGTTATAGTTTAATTTCATTCATCCAAGAAGCACCAATATATATTTTTATTTTCAGAAATATGTAAAGATTCATAGATTAATGAGACATTGGGACTATTCTTATGGAATGACAAATTTGGAAAAATAAATATTTGAAACCAAGGGATTAGTTTGATAAGAGTGATACTAGTTGATTATTTAAAGCACAGTTTGACAAGTATCCAAATCACATTACTCAGTTGTTTAGTGACTTGAAAATAGTGGACATTCTGAAATGAGACATATTTTATTTCAAATGATCTAGTGTTGTAATTATATCCTTTAAGCCCTTCCTTTACCCCTAGGGTATATAAAAATCACAGAGAAGATTGAAATTATATGCTTTCTTCATTTTCCTTATATGTATATGTTTTTAATATCAAGAAGGTTTTAGTAATGCTGTTTAATTATCGGTTATTTTTTTAATCAACATCCTCTATGTCCTCTTAAACTATATTCCACACTAACCGTGTTTTGTCTTTTTGTTTCACAGACTATTAAGTGTTATTGTTGTTGAATTTTCAAAAGGTGAATTGAATAAAAATTGTGACCTGAAGCTACTTATTGTCATCTGTGCAATTCAATTTTTTAAGTAAAGAAGAAAATCTATCTAGTAAATGAAAAATAGCTTCTCATTCTTAGTTTATTTTGAAGAAAGAAAGGCTACAAAAATGCTAAACAATATATAACTGGCTGGAATTTGAAAATTCTCCTCAAAGCAGTCACCAAATTTTGATTTTCATTTCATTTCAGTTAACAACATAAAAAGAACAAGGCACATCTTCTGGTTACCTTCACATATTCTGGTTCTAAAACCATACATCTCCTTCAATTCAAGAAACCTTGGGATAGACGCATGATTTCTTTCCAACAGAAATAACTGTCCAAATAAATGTGTTAAACTCGTGTGCTCACTTAAAGAAAGGTTTCCAGCTAATACAGGCGATAGTTCTAGCTGATATGTTTGATTGCTCTCATGTAGGCAATTATAAAGCCAGAAGAAGAAGCACATAGAATCTGACTTCCAACCACAGCCTGACTGAGGGTATGCTCAAATGTCACAGTCTTTGATGGAGGACACTTGTAGTGAAAATCTGCTAAAATAAACCTAGAAAGAAAATAGCAAGAGTGATTATTCAGAAACACACACAAACACACACACACAGACAAAGAACAAAGGGACACTGACTAAAACTGGAAACATGGATTAGATTTTTCATAGAATGTCTCTAGGTCAATTTTATTTCTACTTATAAAGTTCTATGTTCTCTATCTTCATCTCCTCTCCCTCCTTACTTTTATACATCCACTTAAGGTTTACTGCCTTCACCAAGAAAGTGCTCAATAAGCTGTCGATGTTTAAGATAAGCATAGTAGGGGAAACAGGTTTTTCTCCCAGGTACCATTTATCACAGTCCACTGAATTAGTGAAAATTGGGTAAACTAGGCAGAATTTGTATTTTTTTTTAAATTTATACTGTTCATTTGATTTTATTTTGAGTTTGATATTTCACAAATTATAACCTGATAGATTATAAAGGAAAGATATAATAGACACCTCTCAGTATTTTATTTATAATATGAACTTCTGAAACATTTCCTATAAACATATAAAACAAGAGCATTTAGCAGGAGAAAATACTAGCTTATATTCTCAATTATATTATAAGTAGCTTAAGCTTTCCAGTTTTTATATGTATTTGTTGCTGTTGTTGTTTTGCTTATATGATGTCACTATATTATTCTTAATGCGATATATTAATTTTTACTGATATTTCTCACATACAATTTAATGAATGGGAAACCCCACTGTTTTGGAGTATAGAGCATGAACTATGTCAGGCAATTCTGTAAATCTCATTCTTAACTTTTATTTCTATGCCTGAGTTCAGAAGCCAAAACAAGCATTGAAAATAGAATGAGGAGAATTTCATATTTTCAAAAAATAACCTAGTGGTTAAAATCAAATGTAAAAAACACCAGAATATAAAATAAATTTTGAGATTTTGCAAATGGCTAAAACTATAATAATCCACTGAAGCCCTGACATAAAGTATTCTCACAAATAAAGGTTAAAAGATGGCACCTTCAGCATTTTCTGAAGGCACATTATGTCTGGGTAAATATATGAAACCATCAAAATGAATAGGAGCCCCATGTGTCAGCTTAAATTAGTTGGCCATCCCACTTTCGGAGTTGTTGCTCATCATGAACTGACATTTTCCATCATTTGCAACTGACAGGAAAAAATACCGAAAAATGACCTCAATATGTTGGTTTGTAGAACCACAGAGCATGAAAATTCCAGCTGGTGCTGATCTGAACCAATGAATGCAATAGGGATAAATGCTTTCATGTCAACTTTAAGGGGATTCTTTGGCCATATGTAGAAGAAACAGTTGTAAAGTTTTTCACAAAGCTAAAGTAAGAAAAAATAAGGAAAGGTAATGTTTCCAGGAGAATCACACTCCAAATACAGCCTTGTTCAATAGTCACCACGTAGTGTACCTCACTTGATGGTAGTAGTATCCATGTGTATGCTTGTGGTCCAATTTCAAGTAGGTGGTTTTATAAAGGAAACATGGGAATTAACAGCATTAAGTTAATAAGGACATAAAAATGATTATCCCACTATTATGAAGATCTGAAATTCATCTTTGATTTTTCCAGGAGAGTAAATACCTATTTCACAGCCACAAATATCTATAAAGGTATCTTGCTCTGCATATTATTGTAACTAATTTTACCACTTAGGAAACAAAGGCAGAGGAAAATTATTGTGAAAGATATACCTGATAATGATAATTATTGATGGACAAACTGATACCAATTTCTGAATTCCATAAATTCTTAGCCAGGAGTTTTGTGTTGCAAAATGTGACTGCTCTTCAGAAAATATGCTTGTTTAATTGCTATAAGAAGTTAGAAAGAAAGCAGTTTTTTTATATACAATTAACAGTAAGAACAACACTTAGGTTTTAGCAGAATCTCTAAATACACTGATTCTGTTCACCACTGTATAAGATTGGATCACAGCAATTTTCTCCAAATTGTCATTACTTATGCTTATTGCTAGGTTTATATCTACATGGTAAGTAATGTAGTAACAAATGCCATGGTTTCTTTGTTTACCCACAGAACATTTTGATTTTGATTAATGGATTTTAGTGCCACATTAATATTATCATGCCTGATTTGAAGTTTTAAACTATTACTCATCCTTATAACTAAAAATATCTTGGCATGTATTATTTCATCTTTGAACTTGATTTTCGTTAGAACAGTATTTTATAGAATGGATTGAGGATTAAAATGTATCGTTGGCATTACATAGGCAACATATTATTTTCATTTTGAAGCTATGTAAAATTTCAATGACTCATAAATCTATACATGGCTCCCTATGGTATAGAAGTTATGATGAGCCTTCTAAGAAATTTAGGCATATGGTGTTAATATATGACCTGTCATACTGCACTGTATTATAGATTAAGCAGGACGAGTTTCTGGTAAGTTTCTATAGAAATTTAATGTAGTATTCAATAAAAAATCTATCAAATGTTTTTAATTCACAAAAATATAGCTTTTTTGTATTTCTGTGCAGTTTTATAAATAGAATAAATGTTGAGATTGAATAAAAATGATGAAAACAAAGAAATAAATTTAACAACTGCTTTTAAGATGAAATATGCATTCTTCTACTTTGAAATTGTCCTGATAATGTTTATTTATGGTGCTGTCCAGTTCACAGAAAGCCATAAAACTTACATAAAGTAGTGAAGCAGACAAACTTTTCTTCAAAAACTCTCACATTTACTGATTTTGATATTGAAACATGCCTCTTTTTTTGTCAACTGCTATGTTGTCTCACTCAAGAATTCTTAGTGACATGTTGCACTTGATGCCTTTTTCTTATATTTTTATCAATATCAGAATGACACATTTTTTTCTCAAGTACACCATAAAAAAATCAGACTTGAAAAACATTTTCAACACTATGTCTGACATCTGAATTTTGAGTATTTAATCCCAAATCTTTTAATTCTGAGATATTTTATTAACTATTTCATTGTTATGAATCTCAGTTTCCTTGTCTTTGGAATAGGTGTAAAAGTCATCACCAGGCAAAGTTGTATTGATAACTAAAACATAATAGCAGCAAGTAAATAACTTATATAGAAAATTTGAACTTGTAGCCATTTACACTTTGTAGCAGTGGATTAGTTTAATTCCAAAAATCCATAATTGTTCCTTTATGTCAAGTGTGGCACAGATTTGTTATATGTCTATTAATTCCATTACTACAAGCATGGGGAACATTATTAATGTCAAAGTTGTCTTTTCTGATGAACTTTGAAATAATGCTAGAATCTTTTTCTGCAACTGTATTTTAGAGTTGTCACAAGAAAAAAAAAGTTCAAGAAAACCAAGATTAATATATGCACTATATCCTGCCAACATTCTCCAAATTTTCCTTGTCACTTCCTAAATAAAAATGTATTTTAATAGAAAAAGTGTTGAAGTAAAGATAGTATTTCATTAATCCTTTAATCAGTCTCTATTTTTCCTAAGTGAATTTTTTATTCCACAATTTTTAAACCTCAAGAATCTTTATTGTCATATGTTATGTGTTTATTGTTTTGTGAAGCAGGACACTTAGCAGAGTGTCAGAAGTCCATTTATCAACAGTTTAATGGGGGAAAAATAAATTCATTTTCTCATGATATAGAATATATGGAATAGGGGTGCAACACTGATTTTAGGATTTGAAGCAATGTCATTAGGATTCTGTTTCTTCTCTGTCTTCCATTTGTTTCCCTTTTCTTCTGAGGTGTATTATCCATTAGCAGTGAACATGTTTCTAGAAAGTTCTAGGCTTTTATAATTTTAAGGGTTATGACCTCAGTAGTAAGTTCTCATTTTCTCTAGCAGCCTCATAATATCTGGAAAGGGAACCTGACTCTATGCAGGTCATAAACCAACTCCTGGACCAATCCCTGTGTTCAGGGAGATAACATAGCCCTGGACCTGCAAGTCACTTCTATGGCTTACTCAACAAGAACACAGAAGACAGTTCACTACTCCCCCTCCAATAAAAGAAGTCCATTTTAACACAATAAGAGGGAAAATGACCACTTCTAGTCTTCTTAAAAATCTCATTACTAATTTATTTTTCATAAAACAATGAAACATTTTTATTGAGAAAAGCCATGTAAAAAAAAATATTGGGAAGATAGAACCTTTTAAATCATTGATTTTAGCAGTTTATCAGTGACTTTGTTTTTCAAAATGTACAAATTCTCCACTGTGGAACTGTCTTGCTCTTGTAATATATGCCCTTCCCTATACCACTTAAGGAATCTGGACAGTAATATAACCAGGTACAGATTGAGTGTGTTAAGTAGGCAGAGGCAAGCAGAGAGAGAGAGAGAGGAGGAAGCAGACTCCCATGGGAGCAGATAACTTGATGTGGGGCTCAATCCAGGACCCTGGGATCATGACCAGAGGCTTTAACCCACTGAGCCACCCAGGTGCCCCTAAATTTTCTATATAAGTTAAAGACTAAATGTCTTTTTTTTTTTTAAGATTTTACTTATTTGACATACAGAGATCCCACGTAGGCAGAGAGGCAGCCAGAGAGAGAGGGGAAGGCAGGCTCCCTGCCAAGCAGAGAGCCCAATGTGGGGCTCGATCCCAGGACTCTGGGACCATGACCTGAGCTGAAGGCAGAGGCCTTAACCAATTAAGCCACCCACACGCCCCTAAATGTCTTTATATATATATATACATATATATATATATATACCCATAAATACTCATGTACTAATTATTAAAATATACTCCTGAAAAAATATATATATATTCCTGGTTGAAAAGACTATCCAGTGAAAAAAAGACACCCTCTTCAGCAAAGAGTGTTGGGAAAACTGGATAGCAACATGCAAAAGAATGAAACTGGACAACGTTCTTATACCATACACAAAAATAAGTTCAAAATGGATTAAAGACTTAAATGTGAGACAGAAAACAATTAAAATCCTAGAAGAGAATATAGGCAGTAACTTCTTTGACATCAGACACAGCAGCTTCCCACTACATGTGTCTCCTGAGACAAGGGGAAGAAAAGTAAAAGTAAAGAATTGGGAATTCAGAGGAGTCAAGATGGCGGAGAAGTAGCAGGCTGAGACTACTTCAGCTAGCTGGAGATCAGCTAGATAGCTTATCTAAAGATTGCAAACACCTGAAAATCCATCAGCAGATCGAAGAGAAGAAGAACAGCAATTCTGGAAACAGAAAAACAACCACTTTCTGAAAGGTAAGACCGGCGGAGAAGTGAATCCAAAGCGACGCAAAGATAGACCCTGGGGGGAGGGGCTGGCTCCCGGCAAGCGGCCGAGCAAGAGCAACGGCCCACAAAATCAGGACTTTTAAAAGTCTGTTCCGCTGAGGGACATCGCTCCAGAGGCTAAACCAGAGCGAAGCCCACGCGGGGTTAGCGTGGCCTCAGGTCCCGCAGGGTCACAGAAGGATCGGGGGTGTCTGAGTGTCGCAGAGCTTGCGGGTATTGGAAAGGGAAAGCCGGCTACAGAGACAGAGCTGACAGTAAGCTCACAGCTCGGTGTTACCTTGAACCGGTCGCAGGCTCAGTGAGATCAGACCGTGGCCGGAAGTCAGGCAGACGGGAGTAACTGGGCGCTGTTCTCTGAGGGCGCACTGAGGAGTGGTGCCCTGGGCTCTTGGCTCCTCCGGGCCGGAGACCAGGAAGCCGCCATTTGTATTCCTGTCCTCCGGAACTCTACGGAAAGCGCTTAGGGAACAAAAGCTCCTGAAAGCAAACCCGAGCGGATTACTCACTCCGGCCCCTGCTAAGGGCGTTGCAATTCCACCTGGGGCAAAGACACTTGAGAATCACTACAACAGGCCCCTCCCCCAGAAGATCAACAAGAAATCCAGCCGAGACCAAGTTCACCTACCAAGGAGTGCGGTTTCAATACCAAGGAGAGCAGCAGAATTCCAGAGGAGGAGAAAGCCAAGCACGGAACACATGGCTTTTTCCCTGTGATTTTTTTTAGTATTGCAGTTAATTTAATCTTTTTCTTTTTCATTTTTTGTTTTTTTTTCTCACCTTCTGGTAAAATTTTTTTTTAACTTTTACCTTTTTCTTTTTTAACGTTTTTTAACCAGTTTATCTAATATATATATATTTTTTATTTTTTATGTGTTTCTTATTTGTTTTCTTTTTTCTTTCTTCCTTTTTGAACCTCTTTTTATCCCCTTTCTCCCCCCTCACGATTTGGGAATCTCCTCTAATTTGGTTAAAGCATATTTTCCTGGGGTTGTGGCCACCCTTTTAGTATTTTACTTGATCCTTCATATACTCTTATCTGGACAAAATGACAAGAAGGAAAAATTCAACACAAACAAAAAAAAAGAACAAGAGGCAGTACCGAAGGCTAGGGACCTAATCAATACAGACATTGGTAATAAGTCAGATATAGTGTTCAGAATGACAATTCCCAAGGTTCTAGCCAGGCTCGAAAAAGGCATGGAAGATATTAGAGAAACCCTCTCGAGAGATATAAAAGCCCTTTCTGGAGAAATAAAAGAACTAAAATCTAACCAAGTTGAAATCAAAAAAGCTATTAATGAGGTGCAATCAAAAATGGAGTCTCTCACTGCTAGGATAAATGAGGCAGAAGAAAGAATTAGTGATATAGAAGACCAAATGACAGAGAATAAAGAAGCTGAGCAAAAGAGGAACAAACAGCTACTGGACCACGAGGGAAGAATTCGAGAGATAAGTGACACCATAAGACGAAACAACATTAGAATAATTGGGATTCCAGAAGAAGAAGAAAGAGAGAGGGGAGCAGAAGGTATACTGGAGAGAAATATTGGGGAGAATTTCCCCACTATGGCAAAGGGAATGAGCATCAAAATTCAGGAGGTTCAGAGAACGCCCCTCAAAATCAATAAGAATAGGCCCACACACCGTCACCTAATAGTAAAATTTACAAGTCTCAGTGACAAAGAGAAAATCCTGAAAGCAGCCCGGGAAAAGAAGTCTGTAACATACAATGGTAAAAATATTAGATTGGCAGCTGACTTATCCACAGAGACCTGGCAGGCCAGAAAGAGCTGGCATGATATATTCAGAGCACTAAATGAGAAAAACATGCAGCCAAGAATACTATATCCAGCTAGGCTATCATTGAAAATAGAAGGAGAGATTAAAAGCTTCCAGGACAAACAAAAACTGAAAGAATTTGCAAACACCAAACCAGCTCTACAAGATATATTGAAAGGGGTCCTCTAAGCAAAAAGCCTACAAGTGGTAGATCAGAAAGGAACA
The DNA here is from genome assembly GCF_964662115.1 of Mustela nivalis. Classification (NCBI taxonomy): domain Eukaryota; kingdom Metazoa; phylum Chordata; class Mammalia; order Carnivora; family Mustelidae; genus Mustela; species Mustela nivalis. The sequence continues at coordinate 75,189,312 of NC_139040.1, forward strand.
GAGACCATATACAGTAACAGTCACCTTAAAGGCAATACAATGGCACTAAATTCATATCTCTCAATAGTTACCCTGAATGTGAATGGGCTAAATGCCCCTGTCAAAAGACACAGGGTATCAGAATGGATAAAAAAAACAAAACCCATCTATATGTTGCCTCCAAGAAACTCATTTTAAGCCCGAAGACACCTCCAGATTTAAAGTGAGGGGGTGGAAAAGAATTTACCATGCTAATGGACATCAGAAAAAGCAGGAGTGGCAATCCTTATATCAGATCAATTAGATTTTAAGCCAAAGACTATAATAAGAGATGAGGAAGGACACTATATCATACTCAAAGGGTCTGCCCAACAAGAAGATCTAACAATTTTAAGTATCTATGCCCCCAACGTGGGAGCAGCCAACTATATAAACCAATTAATAACAAAATCAAAGAAACACATCAACAATAATACAATAATAGTAGGGGACTTTAACACTCCCCTTGTGGGGAGCCATGCAGCAGAAACAAGGAGTCACGTACTAAGCGAGGCCTGAGGAGTGAGGGATGTAACCGATTGACCCTAGGAATGCAAGGAGTCCGGTACCAAGCGGGGCCTAGGAGTAAAGACTATAGATTAACTTAAGGAATGTGAGTGCTTTCACGGGTGACGTTTGACGGATACCAGGAGTCCTGGGAGAGGCACATGTTCTGGGGAGCCATGGAAACCTATGGAGTCACGTAGGTGCTCATGAGCGCGCCGCATGCACACAGATAATGTCATAGGTAGCCCTTCTGATTGGTAGTTATGTTAGCCGTGGTGTACTCTTATTGGATATAGTTTGTACTCGGTGGGTATATACTGGGGGTCTTAGACTGACCCAGAGTCCCGGCGGTAATTATCAATAAAGAAGCTTGCCACTCACCTCGTCTGCGGGTCGTTCTTGCGGGCCGAGAGCGACATCTGGTGCCGAAGACCCGGGACCCGAGACGCCGGACGCAGAACGAGGATTGAGGTAAGAGCAACGATAAGGAAAGTGTGCACCCATTTCTGTCTTTGGACAGGGAAAGCTCCCCGGGGACGATTATAAATTAAGCTACTTAGGCTCCGCGGGGACTATAGTAACGAAAGATTTCCAGGATGGGAAACGAGCTTGCTAGGTATAGGATGGAGGGTCCTTTAAGAGATATCCTCAAAGCAAACGGCACTCCTTTGAAGTCAAAGACAGCTCGCGCCTTCTTGAAAGAGGTAGGGGAGATTGCCCCTTGGTTTATAGAGGAGGGACTTCTGAATGTGCCTCAGTGGGAACATCTGGGGGAGGATTTGAGGCAAAGCCCCACCGTTACTGCCGGAACTCTAGCTGTGTGGGCCCTTGTGAAAGTATGTTTGCAGTCATCTCGGGAGCGACTAAAACAGGTAGTGCAGCAAGGAGGGGAGATTTTAGAACAGTTAAAGGAAGAATCGCACAAGGGGTCCTCTCTAGGCTCTGATGCAGACAGTGAGAGCTCAGAAGGGCTCCTCGATGAGGAGGTACAAGTACTGAAAAAGGGGAAGGAAAAGAAGAGTCTAAAAGTTTCGTGCTTATCTATGGAGAAAAAACCTGCTGCTGTAATACAGTCAGCAGCTAAAACAGATCCCGCGCCGCTTCCTCACTCCAGCCCTACGGCGCCGCCTTGTGAGTGGCCCCCGCCATATCGGTCAGGCTGTGCGAGAGTCTGCCATTGTTCAGACTGCACCGCGGCGAACTGGAGAGAGGTCTTAGGCCCGGGAAAAGGGTTTTTCCCAGTACTAGAAGATCAAAATCAGCAGAGGTATCACCAGCCACTAGATTTTAAACTGGTGAAACAACTCAAGGAAGCAGTTAGTGCTTATGGACCTCAGGCAGCTTTTACAGTATCTCTTGTGGAATCGTTAGGGGCACTTTTTCTTGTCCCCGAGGATTGGACCAATTTAGCCAGAGCAGTTTTGAGCGGAGGGCAATATCTGGAATGGAAAATTCAAAATCAGGATAACTGCCAGGATACAGCGCGGAGAAATGCAGCTGCTGGAAATCCCCAGTGGAATTTAGAAATGTTAACAGGTACCGGACCATATCTCGGGGCTCAGGCACAGAGTACCTACCCCCCTGCCGTATATCAGCAGATTGCCACAGCGGCTGTTAAGGCTTGGAAGACTTTAAGGGGTGCAGGTGATTTGCAAGGGCAACTGTCTAGAGTAGTACAGGGGCCAAGTGAGCCCTATGCTGATTTTGTGGACAGGCTCATGCAGACCGCGGGCAGAATGTTCGGAGATGCTGACTCTGCGATGCCTTTAATTAAACAATTAGCATATGAAAATGCTAATAAATGGTGCCGTGAGGCCATCAGACCATGGAAGGCTAAGGATCTTTCTGCCTATATTAAGGTGTGCAGAGACATCACAGGACCCGTGATTCAGGGGCAGGTTATGGCTGCAGCCTTCGCTCAGGCTATGCAGGGAGTCCACCCTCGGAAATGTTTCCAGTGTGGACAAGAAGGCCACATAAAAAGAGACTGCCCCCAGAGAGGAGCTCAATTTGGAAAGGCCTCCTCGACTAAGCCGGCGGGGATTAAACCCCAGCTTTGCCCACCGTGTAGAAAAGGAAACCATTGGGCACATGAATGCCGTTCCGTGGCAGACATTGAGGGGAACACTTTGCCTCCTAACAATTGGGGGAATTCAAAAAACGGGAGGCAGGGCCCCAGCCCCCGGGGCCCGAATCAAATGTACGGGGTGGCAATGTCCTTACCTACCAAGCCGCGATGGGTTTTCCCACCCTCCGATCAGGGGAGTCAATCCACACAGGGCCTAGGAGAGCCACAACAGGCTCCGCCGGACTTGACGTCTGTGCCACCACCCGAATGGTCTTAACACCTGAAATGGGGGTGCAGGCTGTGCCATCTGACCTACGCGGAGGGCCTCCAAGAGGAACGGTGGGACTCCTTCTTGGTAGAAGTTCTTGCAATTTACGAGGGCTTCAGATCCATCCGGGAGTTATTGATCCTGATTTTGAAGGGGAAGTTAAAATTTTGATTTCATCTCCAAGGGGAATTAATATTATAAATCCAGGGGACAGAATTGCACAGCTTTTGATTTTGCCTAGTAATCATGAAAAATATCCCTCTACAGGCCAGACTAGAAAAGGTGGCCTGGGATCCACAGGATCTTCCCTCGCATGCCTTACTATGAGTATGAAAGAGAGACCTATGCTTAAATTAAAGATTAGGGGTAAACTATTCTGGGGGCTCCTAGATACAGGAGCAGACAAAAGCATTATAAATTGTCTAGATTGGCCTAAAGCTTGGGCTCTAGTTAAAGCCAGCCAGACCCTCCGAGGACTAGGGATAGCTACCAGTCCTGATATTAGTGCTGCATCTTTGGACTGGGAGGATGAGGAAGGACATAAAGGCATTTTCCAACCATATGTCTGTTCCACCCCTGTTTCTCTGTGGGGGCGCGATGTGCTGGAGCAGATGGATATTAGACTTACTACTGAAAAACTGTATAGTGAGGCCTCCCAAACCATAATGAGAAACATGGGACATAAGCCTGGCCAGGGCCTTGGAGCCAAGGGCCAGGGAGACCCCGTTCCCCCTTCCATGGGACGTCAGGTTTTTTCCTAGCGGCCACTGAGGCAATTCGCATAACTTGGAAAACACAAGAGCCGTGCTGGGTGCCTCAGTGGCCTTTAACAAAAGATAAATTACAAGCGGCAAAAGAGCTAGTCCAAGAACAACTCAAAGCAGGACATATTCAAAAATCCACGTCCCCGTGGAATACACCCATATTTGTAATAAGAAAGAAATCAGGCAACTGGCAATTGCTACATGACCTGCGACAGATTAATGATCAAATGCAGGTCATGGGGCCCATTCAGTTGGGACTTCCAGTTGTGACGGCGCTGCCAAAAAACTGGCCCTCTATTGTAATTGACATCAAGGACTGTTTCTTTTCCATTCCATTACACCCTGCAGATACAGAGCGCTTTGCATTTACTCTGCCATCAATTAATCATGCTGAACCAGATCAAAGGTATGAATGGAAAGTACTCCCTCAGGGGATGGCCAATAGCCCCACCTTGTATCAGTTGTATGTAAGCCAAGCACTAGAGCCTTTCCGGAAAGCATTTCCAGACTTGCTTTGTTATCATTATATGGATGATATCTTGATTTGTGGGCCAAATGAGAGGTTTCTTCCTTCAGCTCTAACCTTCCTACAGAAACAGCTGGCAGAGTGGGGACTAACTATATCTCCTGAAAAGATCCAAGCAGGAGACCTACAAAATTACCTTGGTATGCAGCTCTCTAAAACGTCAGTAAAGCCTCAACTGATTCAAATCCGTAGAGATCATTTGCATACACTGAATGATTTCCAAAAATTTTAGGGGACATTAACTGGATTCGACTATACATAAAAATTACTACTGCAGAGCTGAAACCTTTATTCGATATTCTGCCTGGGGACCCTGCATTGGACTCCCCAAGAGTACTCACTCCAGCTGCTATTAAATCATTACAGTTAGTTGAAAGCAGACTAGCTTTAACAGCAGCAGATAGATGTGACCCGGAAAAGCCTATAAGTGTCATAATTATCCCATCCCCTGGATCACCCACGGGCTCCTTATGGCAAGGAGGACCCCTACTATGGATTTATCTACCCCATAATCTTAGCCGCGTCATCACCCCGTATGCTACGGCTGTAGCTACGGTGGCAAATAAAGACTTTAAAGCCAGCATACAGGTCCTCGGGAAACTGCCCGATGTTTGTATAATCCCTTATGATAAAACCCAAATAAGCATTTTAACACATGAAAATGACGATTGGGCCATTCTAACAGTTGCTTATCCTGTTACGTTTGATAATCATTATCCCTCACACCCTCTCATTGAGTTTTATAAGAATACACCCCTTATTTGGCCTAAATCCTGTCGATTGGAGCCATTAATCGGGGCCCTCACAGTATTTACAGATGGCAGTAAATTAGGAACTGGCGCCTATGTGGTAGAAGGAAAAATAATTCCTGTTGTTGTGCCCTCGACTTCAGCTCAGAGAACAGAATTGTTGGTGATTATGTGTGTTTTACAAAGGTTTCTAAATCAACCTATTAATATTATCTCAGATAGCAAATATGCAGTTGCAGCCACCAGGTCTATCGAAACTGCTATTATCTCAGCCAGCCAGTCAGAAATTTCCTCCCTGCTGGCTGAATTGCAACATCTTATACTCTCCCGTGGTGCCCCTTTTTATATTGGACATCTTAGAGCACACTCAGACCTTCCAGGACCTATGGCTGAGGGAAACCGAATGGCTGATGCAGCTGCGCGCTTTTATGTTTGTAGTGCTCTAGAAGATGCTAAAAGATATCATGATAAATGGCATGTGAATGCCCAAACATTAAAGGCACGCTTTCACATCTCCAGAGCTGACGCACGAGATATCGTAAAGTCTTGTGGCAATTGTGTGGTGCACTTGCCCATGCCCTCCTTAGGGGTAAACCCTAAAGGGCTATTGCCTAACCATTTGTGGCAAATGGATGTAACACATATACCTTCCTTTGGGCAACAAAAATACGTTCATGTGAGTGTGGATACTTGCTCAGGGGTCGTTAGTGCAACCCCCCTGCGAGGAGAAAATGTTAAAAACGTGATATCTCATTGCCTGCGCAGCTTTGCCTGCTGGGGAGTGCCTAAACAGTTAAAAACAGACAAGGCTCCTGCTTATACTTCTAAAAGCTTTTCAAACTTTCTAGCCTGTTATAATATTCACCATGTTACAGGCATTCCTTATAACCCTCGAGGCCAAGGCGTCATAGAGCGCACTCACCTGACCTTTAAAACTACCTTGCAAAAAATACAAAAAGGGGGAATAGGAGAGGAGTATCACACACCTACAGACCTTACCAACTTGACCACTTTTATTTTAAATTTTCTTACGCTTGACAAGGATGGCATTTCAGCCGCGGAGCGCCATTGGGGTCAACAGAAAACGCAGCAATCTATGGTGAAGTGGAAGGATGTCCTTACTGGTTCGTGGAAGGGCCCTGACCCGGTGCTCCGGTGGCACCGAGGTTCTCTTTGTGTTTTTCCACAGGATGCGCCCACTCCACTCTGGGTACCGGAACGTCTCACCAGGCTGGTGGCCGTGGAACCTGTGGAAGATGCTGCTACTGCGGATGACAGTGACGACGACCGTCCTGCAGCCTGTCCCCATGAAAGCGCAGACAATGCAACTGTGGCCGAGACAAGAAGCCGCCCAGCTTCAGGCTCCTCTTCGAATGGCTCAGCATAGAATGCATTTCTCTCACCTGGACTCATGTCTATTACTAACGCTCATTCTTACACAGATATTGGCGGCCCAGGGCGCATTGTATTGGGCGTATGTCCCTGACCCACCCCTGTTGCAGCCTGTGGGATGGGATATGAGTTCTATTCCTGTATATGTTAACGACACTGTTTTGTTGGGCCTTCCCTCCTCTGTTCATCTCCAGCCACAACAAGCTGCCATATCCTACAAGGGTTATTCTGATGTTTATCCTATATGTTTTACTATGAAACGCAAAATGTCATATTGTTTACGTGTAGCCCCACGATCTAGTTATGGTGACGTCATGATAGTCGGCCCTAACGCCACCTATGGCACCAGAGTGTCGTCTGGTGTTGCCCCACAAGACATTCCACGTTGCGCAGCTAACTTAAGTATAGCCATGGGGATCGGGGTGCCCTGGAGGCTTTGTATAGGACGAGAGGCTACTAAGTACCCGTTAAAAGATGGTTTCAAGCTATGGGACTGGGGGCCTATAACGCCACCGGAATGCCCTGAATGTCGCCCTAAGATACCCCCAATTCTCGCTCCCAAGCGTGGATATCCAGTGCAAACTGAGATTTGGAAACTCATTGCTGCTTTTGGAGGCGCGCTTCGCTATGTCTTACAAACTAGTGATGCGGAGACTATATTTGGTTATCAATATATTGGGCAGGATTTCAGACACCCTCAAGCCTGTGTGCCTCATCCCTTTATGCTAATTGTGGGAAATCTTACTGTGAAAAAAGAAAAGGCTACTTATTATCTTTCCTGCTATAACTGTACTCTAACCAATTGTGTTCAGGGTATATCTCCAAATGATAGTGTATTAGTGGTCAAACAGCCTCCATTTATTATGATCCCAGTCAATGTCTCTAAATCTTGGTACTCTAATCCTGGCTTGGAGTTATGGAAGCGTGTACATTCTGCCCTGAGTCGACCTAGGCGGGAGCTAGGGCTGTTGGTGCTTGGAATAGCCTCATTAATAACCTTAATTGCTACAGCTACAACAGCATCTGTATCCTTAGCTCAAACGGTATACACTGCAGATACGGTGGATCAGCTTGCGCACAATACCTCACTAGCAATGGGGACTCAGGAAAACATAGATAAAAGGATTGAAACCAGACTAAACGCCCTTTACGATGCTGTGAGGTTCTTAGGGGAGGAAATTCAGAGTTTGAAGTTGCGTACCAGAATTCAGTGTCACAGTGATTATCACTGGATTTGTGTGACTCCTAAAAGGTATAACATTTCTGAGACTTCCTGGGATCGCGTGCAGCGCCATCTTGAGGGGGTATGGTCGAATTCTAATCTATCCCTTGACCTGTTACAATTGCATCAAGAGATTTTGGATATAGGGGAAGCTCCAAGTGCTAAACTGACTGTGGCACAACTTGCTGAAAACTTTGTAAATTCCTTGTTCTCTCACTTCCCTTCCCTGACGCATGTATGGTATGTTATAGGAACTATTATAGGCGTATTAGTGATAATCGTTATTCTTATGTGCCTTTTGCCCTGTGCGGCTAAATTTATGCTTGTGGAAATTTACAAGCTAAGAGCTGTCGTACGTAATCAACAACGGGCCACTCGTGGCAAACTCAAAGAACGGCCTTAGTTATCACCTAGATGCCTTTTGACCCTGGTATTAGTAATAAGAACTTTATAGTACTCCTCCTCAGGCTAGACAAACGAACAAGCCTAATGAGTGTGACTCAAATGTTCTTAAAGCTGTAGCTGCTGATTAACATGGCAGACATGGCCATGGTGGCTCTGGAGGCTAGCACCTCCCCCCAGATATGGCTTAGCATGCTGGATCGGTAGTCAAAGACGGGTAAGACTGATCCCTCACCATAGCAACCTAAGACAGGGGCTCCTCGGCTAGGGGGAGTACCCGATGACGGGTAAGCATGTGTGCTGAGGATTGGCAACCTAAGACAGGCACGATCCCTGCCATATAAAAATACAAAAAGGGGGAGCTGTGGGGAGCCATGCAGCAGAAACAAGGAGTCACGTACTAAGCGAGGCCTGAGGAGTGAGGGATGTAACCGATTGACCCTAGGAATGCAAGGAGTCCGGTACCAAGCGGGGCCTAGGAGTAAAGACTATAGATTAACTTAAGGAATGTGAGTGCTTTCACGGGTGACGTTTGATGGATACCAGGAGTCCTGGGAGAGGCACATGGTCTGGGGAGCCATGGAAACCTATGGAGTCACGTAGGTGCTCATGAGCGCGCCGCATGCACACAGATAATGTCATAGGTAGCCCTTCTGATTGGTAGTTATGTTAGCCGTGGTGTACTCTTATTGGATATAGTTTGTACTCGGTGGGTATATACTGGGGGTCTTAGACTGACCCAGAGTCCCGGCGGTAATTATCAATAAAGAAGCTTGCCACTCACCTCGTCTGCGGGTCGTTCTTGCGGGCCGAGAGCGACACCCCTCACTGAAATGGAGAGATCATCCAAGCAAAAGATCAGCAAGGAAATAAAGGCCTTAAATGACACACTGGACCAGATGGACAACACAGATATATTCAGAACATTTCATCCCAAAGCAACAGAATACACACTCTTCTCTAGTGAACATGGAACATTCTCCAGAATAGATCACATCCTCGGTCCTAAAACAGGACTCAACCAGTATCAAAAGATTGGGATCATTCCCTGCATATTTTCAGACCACAATGCTCTAAAGCTAGAACTCAACCACAAAGGGAAGTTTGGAAAGAACCCAAATACATGGAGACTAAACAGCATCCTTCTAAAGAATGAATGGGTCAACCGGGAAATTAAAGAAGAATTGAAAAAAATCATGGAAACAAATGATAATGAAAATACAATGGTTCAAAATCTGTGGGACACAACAAAGGCAGTCCTGAGAGGAAAATATATAGCGGTTCAAGCCTTTCTCAAGAAACAAGAAAGGTCTCAGGTACACAACCTAACTCTACACCTAAAAGAGCTAGAGAAAGAACAAGAAAGAAAGCCTAAGCCCAGCAGGAGAAGAGAAATCATAAAGATCAGAGCAGAAATCAATGAAATAGAAACCAAAAAAACAATAGAACAAATCAATGAAACTAGGAGCTGGTTCCTTGAAAGAATTAATAAAATTGATAAACCCCTGGCCCAACTTATCAAAAAGAAAAGAGAAAGGACCCAAATAAATAAAATCATGAACAAAAGAGGAGAGATCACAACTAACACCAAAGAAATACAAACTATTATAAGAACATACTATGAGCAACTCTACGCCAATAAATTTGACAATCTGGAAGAAATGGATGCATTCCTAGAAACATAGAAACTACCACAACTGAACCAGGAAGTAATAGAAATCCTGAACAGACCCATAACCAGTAAGGAGATTGAAACAGTCATTAAAAATCTCCAAACAAACAAAAGCCCAGGGCCAGATGGCTTCCCGGGGGAATTCTACCAAACATTTAAAGAAGAACTAATTCCTATTCTCCTGAAACTGTTCCAAAAAATAGAAATGGAAGGAAAACTTCCAAACTCATTTTATGAGGCCAGCATCACCTTAATCCCAAAACCAGACAAGGATCCCAGCAAAAAAGAGAGCTATAGACCAATATCCTTGATGAACACAGATGCAAAAATACTCAAGAAAATACTAGCCAATAGGATTCTACAGTACATTAAAAGGATTATTCACCACGACCAAGTGGGATTTATTCCAGGGCTGCAAGGTTGGTTCAACATCCGCAAATCAGTCAATGTGATACAACACATCAATAAAAGAAAGAACAAGAACCATATGATACTCTCAATAGATACTGAAATAGCATTAGACAAAGTACAGCATCACTTCCAGATCAAAAGTCTTCAAAGTGTAGGGATAGAGGGCACATACCTCAATATCATCAAAGCCATCTATGAAAAACCCACCGCAAATATCATTCTCGATGGAGAAAAACTGAAAGCTTTTCCGCTATGGTCAGGAACACGGCAGGGATGACCATTATCACCACTGCTATTCAACATAGTACTAGAGGTCCTAGCCTCAGCAATCAGACAACAAAAGGAAATTAAAGGCATCCAAATCGGCAAAGAAGAAGTCAAATTATCACTCTTCGCAGATGATATGATACTATATGTGGAAAACCCAAAAGACTCCACTCCAAAACTGCTAGACCTTATACAGGAATTCAGTAAAGTGTCAGGATATAAAATCAATGCACAGAAATCAGTTGCATTTCTCTACACCAACAGCAAGACAGAAGAAAGAGAAATTAAGGAGTCAATCCCATTTACAATTGCACCCAAAACCATAAGATACCTAGGAATAAACCTAACCAAAGAGGCACAGAATCTATACTCAGAAAACTATAAAGTACTCATGAAAGAAATTGAGGAAGACACAAAGAAATGGAAAAATGTTCCATGCTCCTGGATTGGAAGGAAAAATATTGTGAAAATGTCTATGCTACCTAAAGCAATCTACACATTTAATGCAATTCCTATCAAAGTACCATCCATCTTTTTCAAAGAAATGGAACAAATAATGCTAAAATTTATATGGAACCAGAAAAGACCTCGAATAGCCAAAGGGATATTGAAAAAGAAAGCCAACGTTGGTGGCATCACAATTCCGGACTTCAAGCTCTATTACAAAGTTGTCATCATCAAGACAGCATGGTACTGGCACAAAAACAGACACATAGATCAATGGAACAGAATAGAGAGCCCAGAAATAGACCCTCAAATCTATGGTCAACTAATCTTCGACAAAGCAGGAAAGAATGTCCAATGGAAAATGACAGCCTCTTCAATAAATGGTGCTGGGAAAATTGGACAGCCACATGCAGAAAAATGAAATTGGACCATTTCCTTACACTACACACAAAAATAGACTCAAAATGGATGAAGGACCTCAATGTACGAAAGGAATCCATCAAAATCCTTGAGGAGAACACAGGCAGCAACCGCTTCTACCTCAGCCGCAGCAACATCTTCCAAGGAACAATGCCAAAGACAAGGGAAGCAATGGCAAAAATGAACTATTGGGATTGCATCAAGATCAAAAGCTTTTTCACAGCAAAGAAAACAGTTAACAAAATCAAAAGACAACTGACAGAATGGGAGAAGATATTTGCAAACGACATATCAGATAAAGGACTAGTGTCCAGAATCTATAATGAACTTAGCAAACTCAACACCCAAAGAACAAATAATCAAATCCAGAAATGGGCAGAGGACATGAACAGACATTTCTGCAAAGAAGACATCCAGATGGCCAACAGACACATGAAAAAGTGCTCCATATCACTCGGCATCAGGGAAATACAAATCAAAACCACAATGAGATATCACCTCACACCAGTCAGAATGGCTAAAATCAACAAGTCAGGAAATGACAGATGCTGGCGAGGATGCGGAGAAAGGGGAACCCTCCTACACTGTTGGTGGGAATGCAAGCTGGTGCAGCCACTCTGGAAAACAGCATGGAGGTTCCAAAAATGTTGAAAATAGAACTGCCCTATGACCCAGCAATTGCACTATTGGGCATTTACCCTAAAGATACAAACGTAGTGATCCAAAGGGGCACGTACACCCGAATGTTTATAGCAGCAATGTCCCCAATAGCCAAACTATGGAAAGAACCTAGATGTCCATCAACAGATGAATGGATCAAGAAGATGTGTTATATATACACAATGGAATACTATGCAGCCATCAAACGATATGAAATCTTGCCATTTGCGACAACATGGATGGAACTAGAGCGTATCATGCTTAGCGAAATAAGTCAAGCAGAGAAAGGCAACTATCATATGATCTCCCTGATATGAGGAAGTGGTGATGCAACATGGGGGCTTAAGTGGGTAGGAGAAGAATCAATGAAACAAGATGGGATTGGGAGGGAGACAAACCATAAGTGACTCTTAATCTCACAAAACAAACTGAGGGTTGCTGGGGGGAGGGGGGTTGGGAGAAGGGGGTGGGATTATGGACATTGGGGAGGGTATGTGCTTTGGTGAGTGCTGTGAAGTTTGTAAACCTGGTGATTCACTGACCTGTACCCCCGGGGATAAAAATATATGTTTATAAAAAATAAAAAATTAAAAAAAAAAAGAATTGGGACTTCATTAAAATTAAAATCAAAAACAAAAGAAAACTAAAAAACTCTGCAAAGCAAAGGATGCAATCAACAAAATTAAAAAGCAATCTGTGCAACAGGAGAAGATATTTGAAAATGACATATCTATTAAAAGATTAATATTCAAAATCTATAAAGAACTTCTAAAACTCAACACCTGCAAGACACTCCAGTAAAAAAAAAAAAAAAAAAAAAAAAAAAACAAGGCATGGGTACCTGGGTGGCTCAGTGGGTTATAGCCTCTGCCTTCAGCTAGGTCATGATCTCAGGGTCGTAGGATGGAGCCCCACATTGGGCTCTCTGCTGCGCAGGGGGTCTGCTTCTTCCTCTCCCTCTTCCTGCCTCTCTGCCTTCTTGTAATCTCTGTCTGTCAAATAAATAAATAAAATATTTTTTTAAAAAATAGGCAGAAGACATGAATAGGCATTTTTCCAAAGAAGACATCCAGATGACTAACAGACACATGAAAAGATGCTTAGCATCATTCATCATCAGGGAAATACAAATCAAAACCATGGTGAGATATAACCTTACACTAGTCAGATTGCCTAAAATTAACAGCACAAGAAACGAAGGGTGTTGGAGAGGATGCAGAGAAAGGAAAACCTTATTACACTATTGGTGGGAATGAGAACTAGTACAGCCATTCTGGAAAACAGTATGGAGTTTCCTCAAAAAGTTAAAAATAGAATTGTCCTACTACCTAGCAACTACTATTACTAGGTATTTGCCCAAAGGATACAAAAATACTTACTCAAAGGGGTACATGAAACCTGATATTTACAGCAACATTTTCAACAATATCCGAATTATGGAAAGGACCCAAATGTCCATTTATAAATGGATAGAGAAGATGTGGTAATATCCATATATGTATCTTTAATGGAATGCTACCCAGCCATAGAAAATAATAAATCTTGTCATCTGCAACAGTGTGGGTGGAGCTAGGGAGTATAATACTAAGCAAAATAAGTCAGTCAGAGGAAGACAAATACCATATGATTTCACTCATATGTGGAATTTAAGAAACAAAACAAATGATCAAAGGGGAGAAAAAGAGAGGAAAACCAAGGAACAGACTATAGAGAACAAACTGATGGTCACTAGCAGGGGGTTGGGTAGGGGGAAGGGTTAAATAGGTGAAGGACTGTAAGGAGGACAATTGTGATGAGTACCGGTTGTTGGATGTAAATGTTGAATCACTAAATTGTACACCTTAAACTAATATTACACTGTATTTTAACTGGAATTTAAATAAAAACTTTAAAAAATGTACTCTTGCTTATCTGAAAGGATTGAAAATAGTGAATAAGTTACTAACATTCAGTTTAGCAAAAGCTCTTAAGATTGCAAAGGTCTTTTTTATTTTTTGAACTTGTAGTGATGGTCTTATAAATAATACTCTTATGTTTCCCTCTAAAGCTGAGAAGCAGACAAAGTGTCGGTAAAATGGAAATTAAAATACCACCTCCATTACTGGTGAAGTGACTTGGTAATATAACTAGATCTATAGTATAGGCAAATGGGCCTAAACTTAGACATACTTAATTCCCTGGTCATGAGTACTATGGGTCAGACCTCCGGCAGGAAGAGAACCTGCCCAGACCATTTAGTGCACAGAAGAGAGAACACGGAATCTCTGCATGGGGCTCCCTGCTTAGTGGGGAGTCTGATTTTTCCTCCCCCTCTCCCTCAGTGTGCCTTCTCTATTTTCCTCTCAAAGTATTAAATAAATCTTTTAAAAATGTTGAGATAAAGAAAGATTTTCAGTAGTTAAAAAAACTCCAAACTGGTTTCAGGGGAAACTCATGAAACACTTTCTCTTAGTTAAGGACTGAGGATGAATTGAGAGGTGAAGTAGAGTAGATCTGGGGCTGGGGACAGTGGCAGAGAACCAGATGCATGTGAATATTGAAATGAAGTGAGGCTTGTCTATAATAGAGAGGAAAACAGAAAGTAAATAACAGATGAAAAGAAGTTGGAGCAGTAAAAATAAACTTATGATTCATTAACTGTTGAGCCTGTCAGGTTGTCTCTCAAGAGAAGTTTTATTGCAAAATAGGAAACAAAAATATCAAACACAACATAGGAGCACATTCTGCAAATTCATGAAATTCCATCTATGTGGACTGAAGCCAGAGTAAGTTGATGAAGGACAAACATTCGCAGAGGAATGTTGAGGTAGTTTTTACCAGTGAGAGAGGTGGATACCAAGACAGTAAAGAAGGAAAGTGAGTGAAAGAGATAAAGAGAGAGAGAGAGAGATCAAAAGATAAATTGATATGTGTTCATACACCCACATATGCTCTCAGATAAATGGCACTAATAGTTTTAAATAAAATTTTTGACATTAATATTTCCTTGGAATATCTATTTTCTGCAGACCCCTGACAATAAATGCCAGTACATGATTTCTTGCGAGAAGCTGTCATTTTTCTTTTTGTTTGAATAGGAGGTCAATCTTTCAATATTTCTATTGTTTAATAATCAAGAGGGTGGATGTGGACTCTCTATGATTAATGGATTTTAACAACACAATAATTATGTTGTCTAACTTGAAACTTTATTCCATCATTCAGCCAGGTATTGTGTTTCACACTTCTGAAATAGGACTTGAAGGTCAAAATAGGTTAGATGAAGGACAGTGAGAGATAGATTTTTATTTCCTTCCTGAATTTGACTTTAGTTCTGATTAATGATTACTAAAGCCAAATTCTAAAGGTTTCAAAGAGGCACATGATTCTTAATCTTTAACCTGGGACACAGGCTCCTTTATGATCTGAACACAGGGCACATTTCCAACCTTATCCTTTATATTTACAGACACAGTGCAACAAAATCCTTGAGCTCACAGGCATTCCAGGCCTTTGGGCTGTTTCTCAGCATGGTTCCTTCTGCTTCTCCCAGCTACCTCAGACTCAGTTCAAACACCACATATATCCCTCTTAAAATGATCCTTAAACCTCTAAGGAGAGTTTCCTATTCTTCCCTTTCCTATCCCCACAGCACATATCACCTAAAGCCTTTTTTTAATCATCCTTAATACTCATATGATCTGGTAACTTGAAAAATGCACACATTACATAATGGTCCTTACAGGTGCACAGTTTGGTCAACTATGTGTATATTTTCAGCATCAGCTTGGAGAGTTTAGAGAGTTACTATCATATACTAGGGGTCTGATCCCTGTAGCTTGGATAAACAAATAAAAGAATGAAAAAAAATTAAGACATATGAAGTGAGAGTTAAAAGAATCAGACTGTAAGATGGGAGAGTGTGAGAAGATAGTCACAGATCAGAATTTCTGTGTGCATTTGTCACATGTAGCCCTATAGCCCCAGAGACTTCCAGCACACAGAGAGCTGAGTTGAAGGTAGTGAGAGTGTAAGAGGTCCATTATTTGTGAAGTTAAGATGTATTCATGGATATCGCAGTCACATTTAGTGACAACAGGAATTATAAAATTGAGGAAAACTGTGAGCTAGATTCTCTTTTCCTTTAATTAATCATACAGGATAAAAAAATAATTTAGAAAAAAATGTCATTGTCAAGATTAAGAAAAATAGTTCAAGATTTCCTCACTTAAGTAAGTGCCTTCTTTCAATGAATAGGGCCCCAAGTAGATGTTTATCTTTCCTGCAGAATGCAATCTCCCACAGGTGGCTAATCAATACACAGGTACAGCAATCCCTTTATGGAGCTTACACAGGAACATGGCTTAGCTTAAGATCCAACTGACATTTTGGAGTACTGCTAGGGATTTAATATCAGACTCTCTGGATCCATTTTTCCTTGTAATATAAAAATTACTCAACTCTACCAATGGGCAAGATAAAACTAAAATACTAAATCTTTTCTCACGTGCAGTGCTGTAAACATGCTTCCTTGCATTTTTGCTTAAGAAGAACAGGAGGGCAGGGTCAATATAAAAAATCACAGTTTATGAATTAGTCTACCTGTAATTTATATCACAAATATTACTTGTATTATAGTTGACACAGGCTTTTCTTCCTCTTCCAAAAAGCTAGTGTGATTTAGGTATTCTACAGAAGAACCATGCAAGTCTTGAACTGTTATCTTATCTACCAGAAATAATAATCTTAAATATTTCCTCAATTTTTTTTTCTTTTTTTTTAAATTATTTTTATTAACATATAATGTATTATTTGCCCCAGGGGTACAGGTCTGTGAATCTTTAGGCTTACACACTTCACAGCACTCACCGTATCACATACCCTCCCCAATATCCATAACCCAACCACCCTCTCCATACCCCACCTCCCCCAAGCAATCCTCAGTTTGTTTTCTGAGATTAAAGGTCTCTTATGGTTTTTCACCCTCCTGATCCCATGTTTCATTTTTTTCTTCCCTACTCCCCACAACCGCCTGCCTTGCTTCTCAAATTCCTCATATCTGAGAGATCAAATGATAATTGTCTTTCTCTGATTGATTTATTTCACTTAGCATAATACCCTCTAGTACCATCCATGTCTTTACTCAATATTTTAAGAGAATAAATGAGCAAATTTTTTCATATCTTAAAAAGTCTACAGGTTCTTTTTAAAAGATCTTGGAGTTTCATGAATTCTTGCCATCTTGAAAGATGATTTCAATATTCCTGAGGGTAGGATAGGCCTCATATTTCCTCCATCTCTTCTAATGTGTACTGTCATCTTAGTTCCACTTGAGTTAATGTTTTTTTTTTTTACTTTAATTTTTTATTTTTTATAAACATATATTTTATCCCCAGGGGTACAGCTCTGTGAATCACCAGGTTTACACACTTCACAGCACTCACCAAATCAAATACCCTCCCCAATGTCCATAATCCCACCCCCTTCTCCCAAACCCCCTCCCCCCAGCAACCCTCAGTTTGTTTTGTGAGATTAAGAGTCACTTATGGTTAGTCTCCCTCCCAATCCCATCTTGTTTCATTTATTCTTCTACCCACTTAAACCTCAATGTTGCATCACCACTTCCTCATATCAGGGAGATCATATGATAGTTGTCTTTCTCTGCTTGACTTATTTCGCTAAGCATGATACGCTCTAGTTCCATCCATGTTGTCGCAAATGGCAAGATTTCATTTCTTTTGATGGCTGCATAGTATTCCATTGTGTATATATAACACATCTTCTTGATCCATTCATCTGTTGATGGACATCTAGATTCTTTCCATAGTTTGGCTATTGTGGACATTGCTGCTATAAACATTCGGGTGCACGTGCCCCTTTGGATCACTACGTTTGTATCTTTAGGGTAAATACCCAATAGTGCAATTGCTGGGTCATAGGGCAGTTCTATTTTCAACATTTTTGTAACCTCCATGCTGTTTTCCAGAGTGGCTGCACCAGCTTGCATTCCCACCAACAGTGTAGGAGGGTTCCCCTTTCTCCGCATCCTCGCCAGCATCTGTCATTTCCTGACTTGTTGATTTTAGCCATTCTGACTGGTGTGAGGTGATATCTCATTGTGGTTTTGATTTGTATTTCCCTGATGCCGAGTGATATGGAGCACTTTTTCATGTGTCTGTTGGCCATCTGGATGTCTTCTTTGCAGAAATGTCTGTTCATGTCCTCTGCCCATTTCTGGATTGGATTATTTTTTCTTTGGGTGTTGAGTTTGCTAAGTTCTTTATAGATTCTAGACACTAGTCCTTTATCTGATATGTCGTTTGCAAATATCTTCTCCCATTCTGTCAGTTGTCTTTTGATTTTGTTAACTGTTTCCTTTGCCGTGCAAAAGCTTTTGATCTTGATGCAATCCCAATAGTTCATTTTTTCCCTTGCTTCCCTTGCCTTTTGCGTTGTTCCTAGGAAGATGTTGCTGCGGCAGAGGTCGAAGGGGTTGCTGCCTGTGTTCTCCTCAAGGATTTTGATGGATTCCTTTCCTACATTGAGGTCCTTCATCCATTTTGAGTCTATTTTTGTGTGTGGTGTAAGGAAATGGTCCAATTTCATTTTTCTGCATGTGGCTGTCCAATTTTCCCAGCACCATTTCTTGAAGAGGCTGTCTTTTTTCCATTGGACATTCTTTCCTGCTTTGTCGAGGATTAGTTGACCATAGATTTGAGGGTCTATTTCTGGGCTCTCTATTCTGTTCCATTGATCTATGTGTCTGTTTTTGTGCCAGTACCATGCTGTCTTGATGATGACAGCTTTGTAATAGAGCTTGAAGTCCGGAATTGTGATGCCACCAACGTTGGCTTTCTTTTTCAATATCCCTTTGGCTATTCGAGGTCTTTTCTGGTTCCATATAAATTTTAGCATTATTTGTTCCATTTCTTTGAAAAAGATGGATGGTACTTTGATAGGAATTGCATTAAATGTGTAGATTGATTTAGGTAGCATAGACATTTTCACAATATTTATTCTTCCAATCCAGGAGCATGGAACATTTTCCATTTCTTTGTGTCTTCCTCAATTTCTTTCATGAGTACTTTATAGTTTTCTGAGTATAGATTCTGTGTCTCTTTGGTTAGGTTTATTCCTAGGTATCTTATGGTTTTGGATGCAATTGTAAATGGGATTGACTCCTTAATATCTCTTTCTTCTGTCTTGCTGTTGGTGTAGAGAAATGCAACTGATTTCTGTGCATTGATTTTATATCCTGACACTTTACTGAATTCCTGTATAAGTTCTAGCAGTTTTGGAGTGGAGTCTTTTCGGTTTTCCACATATAGTATCATATCATCTGCGAAGAGTGATAATTTGACTTCTTCTTTGCCGATTTGGATGCCTTTAATTTCCTTTTGTTGTCTGATTGCTGAGGCTAGGACCTCTAGTACTATGTTGAATAGCAGTGGTGATAATGGACATCCCTGCCGTGTTCCTGACCTTAGTGGAAAAGCTTTCAGTTTTTCTCCATTGAGAATGATATTTCATAGATGGCTTTGATGATATTGAGGTATGTGCCTTCTATCCCTACACTTTGAAGAGTTTTGATCAGGAAGGGATGCTGTACTTTGTCAAATGCTTTTTCAGCATCTATTGAGAGTATCATATGGTTCTTGTTCTTTCTTTTATTGATGTGTTGTATCACACTGACTGATTTGCGGATGTTGAACCAACCTTGCAGCCCTGGAATAAATCCCACTTGGTCATGGTGAATAATCTTTTTAATGTACTGTTGAATCCTATTGGCTAGTATTTTGTTGAGTATTTTCGCATCTGTGTTCATCAAGGATATCGGTCTATAGCTCTCTTTTTTGGTGGGATCCTTGTCTGGTTTTGGGATCAAGGTGATGCTGGCCTCATAAAATGAGTTTGGAAGTTTTCCTTCCATTTCTATTTTTTGGAACAGTTTCAGGAGAATAGGAATTAGTTCTTTAAATGTTTGGTAGAATTCCCCCGGGAAGCCGTCTGGCCTGGGCTTTTGTTTGTTTGGAGATTTTTAATGACTGTTTCAATCTCCTTACTGGTTATGGGTCTGTTCAGGCTTTCTATTTCTTCCTGGTTCAGTTGTGGTAGTTTATATGTTTCTAGGAATGCATCCATTTCTTCCAGATTGTCAAATTTATTGCCGTAGAGTTGCTCATAGTATGTTCTTATAATAGTTTGTATTTCTTTGGTGTTAGTTGTGATTTAACTCCAGCTACTTTACTACACCCTCTTGAATTCAAACGCTGACCAAGAGTGTATAAAATATTGACCTCTATTCTTATGCAGGTAGTAAGTATGAAATAAATAGTGAATGTTGATAGTTACGCATCCATCTGCTCACCTTCTTGGTTCCCCAGTAACAATGAAAGGAAAAGGAGACATTGAACCTACCCCCTCCTTTTTAAATTTAAATTCAATTAGCCAACATATAATACATTATAGTTTTTGGCAGAGTGTACAATGATTCATTAGTTGCATATAACACCCAGTGCACATCACATCACCCAGTTATACCACAGCTCCTACCTCCCTTTCCACAACTCTCAGTTTGTTTCCCCAGAGTCAAGAGTCTCTCATGGTTTGGCTCCCTTTCTTATTTCTTCCCATTCAGTTTTTACTCCCTTCCCCTATGATCCTCTACTCTATTTCTTATATTCCACATAGGAGTGAAATCATAGATAATTGTCTTTCTCTGACTTATTTCACTTACTATAATATCCTCCATTTCCATCCATGTTGGTGTAAATTGAAAAATTTATTGGAACAAATTTTAATTATTATACCAACAATAAGTTTCCTCTTTTGGGGTACCTTTATTGGGATTCACCTTGCTAGTATTTCTTCTTTCATGGAAAACTATTTTGTTCTTCTTACTGTCTAATGTCTACAGACAGTTGATTCATATAGTTTAACCATTTATATAGTTGTCCACAGAGGTAGGGCTAGTTTAGTACTAGTTACTCCATTCTGACTAGATTCAGAAATTCCACATTTTGTGTTTCCTCCTCTCCCAGGATTGTCTTTACTCTCATCCCTTTTTAATGATCTCTTGTCTTTTTATATGAAGTATTATCTCAAGTATAGACTCCTGGGTCTATAAACTTTGAGAACTATCCTGGTGAGATAGCAGGTTTCTTCTCTGATTTCCTCAGAATTTTGTTCAAAAGTCTATAATTTATATTATATATCTGTCAGTTTAGCTCTATTCTGCCATTACACTGTGAACATGAGTACTCTGAGGGCAAAAACTATAAATTGCCTACCTTTCCAACTATCCTAGATCATGGTACATATTAAGCATAATGAATAAATGGAGGAAGTGTCTGAATTCTCTCATTCCTTAAGCATTCTAGGTTGCTCCTCCTTTTTGACATTTTCAGTTATTGTCATCTTAAGAAAGTAAATCCAAGCATATAACCCTGTGAATAATGTCTTATGTATTATTTTTATTTTTAAAACAAATTATTAGTTACATTCTACAGGTAACTGAGTTTTATACACACACACACACACACACACACACACACACACAGAGAATGGGAGAAAGACAATTTCATAGGAAACTAGTTCTTTTCTAAGATGATTTTTGTGTGTGTGTATATACAGATAGCCTGTAGATTTGTAAATTTGCCACCATCTCTACTGTTTGCCTATCTTCTTGTCCCTTCTAAAATTCAAGGCAGGTGCCATTCCATGGAGAAACCATCAAACACACACACACAGGCACACACACAACATCACCATCACCATCACTAGTATATCAAGACTCTGAGAATTCGTTCTAAAGCTTACATATTTTTTAAGGTTTTATTTATTTATTTGACAGAGAAAGAGACATCACAAGTAGGGAGAGAGGCAGGAAGAGAGAGAGGAGAAAGCAGACTCCCTGCTGATCAGAGAGCCCAACAGGGGACTAGATCCCAGGACCTTGGGATCATGACCTGAGCTGAAGGCAGAGGCTTTAACCCACTGAGCCATCCAGGAACCCCTAAAGCTTATATTT
This sequence comes from Mustela nivalis, assembly GCF_964662115.1. Classification (NCBI taxonomy): domain Eukaryota; kingdom Metazoa; phylum Chordata; class Mammalia; order Carnivora; family Mustelidae; genus Mustela; species Mustela nivalis. The sequence goes on from NC_139040.1 coordinate 75,211,114, forward strand.
TATAATTATGATGCATTGTATTTTAGTTTGATCTCATTATCTTTACTACTGTTCTTTGAACTCCTTAGGGAAAGAAACTGTGTCTTGCTGATGCCTTGATTCACAGGCATCTAGTGTAGTGTCTGACATATAATACATAACCAACAACAAAATGTTTGGTTAATCATGTTCTTTCTTAACATATTTCTTTGTGATTTTCCTTTTTTTAGTGTTTATTATACTCCATTCTTTCAACCTTTATTCTTTGTCAGTTTTGCAAGGGTTATAAGTTTCATTTAGGAATTCTCTGCTATTCATTTTTACAATTATACCAAGAGTTATTAACCTCTTTCCTTTCTTTTTCTCTTTAGTCGTAATATTCATATGTATTACATGTAACTCAAGATTGTTTTTGAAATATGATTTCCTATTACCTTCACTGTCTTTTTCCTATTAAATCATCTAGGCCATTCTATGCTAGTTTGCCTCAGGAAAATATACCATAGAATAGACCATAAAAAATGGGACTCTATTCTTGGATTTTAATTTCCTAAAACCTAGCCACCTAAAGGAATATAAAAGAGTCATAGCAGAGACAAAATATTTATCGGGATACACAATTTGTAGATACGATATTTTCTTCCTGCTTCCCTCCAAGACTAGAAAAGACTTTTTTAGGCTTGAGAAGGCAAAGAAATTCAATGGAAAAACAAGAACGAATGGGATTCCAATGATAGGTGGTCTACAACCACATCTTATAAGATTGAAATATTTTAAAGATAAAAGCAAATTTACATGACTGTCTGAATAAAATCAGTAGATAAAGGGTAGTAACATCTAATAAAGAATTGTCTGCACAATGTGTGTAAGCAAGCTGAGCCTTATAAATAGTGTTTTCTTTTTCTTAGACCAAAACAATGAGCAAAATGATTCAAATACAACCAGCTGGAAAAGAGTAGTAGTCAGGGTATCTATAAACCTGTAAGAACTAAAAGAAATTTAAAAAAAAAAATGGGATTGGAGAACATCTTTACAGCATTTTGTGTGGATCAGTGGACAGTGACTAGAGACCATTATGGATATGTTAGTGGAAATAGAATGTGGCTATTTGACTTAGAAAACAAGATTTACTGTCCCCTACATACTGATCCTATGACACAGTCTACACACCCAGACCTAAAGCTAGGAGGAAAAAAATAATAATAATGATTTCAAAGTTATTTCCACTGTGGCAGCAAAATGAGGATTAAAGATGGATTTTGAAGTAAGATTTATACTTACCACATATACTAATTTTTTGCAACTTAACAAAATGAGGTATAGAGATGAAAGATGTTTATGCATTGTTTCATTTCGCATAAACAGATAAAGTCACATACTCAAAACAAAGATAAAGAAGCCCCTTGGGAGTCATATGGTTGGCTGTCTGTGTTTAAATATGAAATGTTAGGCATCACTACATATATGATAGTCATAATGATTGCTAAAAATTGCTTAGCAAACTCCAGATTTTCTCATTATAAGACAGTCTTTGTAGGGTCTTTGTAGGAAGACTGGAAAGGCAGATTTAATTCTGAAGAAATAAGAAATTAAGGATTTCACTATTTCAGTGAAATAATTATCTAGAATAAGATGATGAAAGATGGCAGGTTTTCTAAGAACAATATTGCTCTATTTTGTGATTTTATAAATATTATCTTGTTTTTCCTAATCAAAGTAATGAACATAAGCTTACTGTATATAATTGTTCCAAATACTCCAAGCATCAGCAAATTTGAACATGGCAATGCAGTCATGTTAGTTCCAAGTTTTTGTTTGCCTTGCTTGGTTCCTTATAGCAGTGAAAGAAGTTAGGCTTTTTATGCAGTTAATTTGTGTCTAAATAATAGTCTTACATGCACTCTTAAATCAGTTTAAATTTTTCCTCGAAACCACTGTTGTTACAAAGCATGGGCAAACTAATGTACCATTGCAGCAACTGCCATTATCCTGCTGACTCAAGTTTCAACCACATTCTTTGCCCTTGCTTTTGCTAAGATTAAGCTCTGTGATGAGTTTTTCTATCTCCTGACTCCCAGCTCTCACTTTTGAGGCTATTCACAACAACTTTATTCTTTTGAGAAAATTTGATTCTCAAACAAATAAGAATATCCTAGCTGGCTAGAGCTAGGATAGATAATTTTGGATAATTTTGGAAAATTATCTATCCTAGCTCTAGCCAAACTCCTGAACCCTATTATATTATTTAATTATCCTATATTATATTCATAATTATGTAAAATATCAGTATGAATATAATACAGTCTGATTTCAATTTATTTCACTTCTGTTAAAAACAGTTAAACAAAAGTCATTAAAACTGATTTGAAGAGTACCTGGGTGGCTCAGCTCGTTAAGCATCTGCCTTTGGCTCAGGTAATGATACCAGGGTTCTGGGATCTAGCCCCACATCAGCTTCCCTGCTCAGCGGGAAGTCTGCTTCTCCCTCTCCCACTCCCTCTGCTTGTAATACTTCTCTTGCCATCTCTCTTTCTGTGCCAAATAAATAAATAAAATCTTTTAAAAAAATGATTTGAGGCAAAAGTTTGAGAATTCACATAATAAGAATTGATAAATGCCATATATATAATGTTAAAAAGATTGAAAATAAATTCATTTCTGAATCTTCAAGATGTTCACTAACCCAAGCAATCCATGAATTTAAATCTTATATGTGTTTGAAAACTGAAAGAAAGATTTTTTTGAGTAGACAATTTACAAATCAACAGAATAAAGGCCTTTAGTACAGTGAAGTGTTTATAAAGGATAATCTAAACTCATGTAAACCAGTTACATCAAAGCAATATTCATTTTAAAACTCATTTTAAAGTAAAAATATATTTATAATTTTATACATAAATTTTTATATATTATATATAAATTTATATATTTATTTTTTTAAGATTTTATTTATTTATTTATTTGACAGAGATCACAAGTAGGCAGAGAGGCAGGCAGAGAGAGAGGAGGAAGCAGACTCCCTGCTGAGCAGAGATCCCAATGCGGGGCTCGATCCCAGGACCCTGAGATCATGACCTGAGCTAAACACAGAGGCTGAACCCACTGAGCCACCCAGGCACCCCTATATTTATGGGTTTTTTTAAATTAAATTTATTTATTTTCACCATAACAGTATTCATCATTTTTTCACCACACCCAATGCTCCATGCAATCCGTGCCCTCTATAATACCCACCACCTGGTACCCCAACCTCCCACCCCCCCACCACTTCAAACCCCTCAGATTGTTTTTCAGAGTCCATAGTCTCTCATGATTCACCTCCCCTTCCAATTTCCCCCAACTCCCTTCTCATCTCTAACTCCCCATGTCCTCCATGCCATTTGTTATGCTCCACAAATAAGTGAAACCATATAATTGACTCTCTCTGCTTGACTTATTTCACTCAGCATAATCTCTTCCAGTCCCGTCCATGTTGCTACAAAATTTGGGTATTCATCCTTTCTGATGGAGGCATAATACTCCATAGTGTATATGGACCACATTTTCCTTATCCATTCGTCCGTTGAAGGGAATCTTGGTTCTTTCCATAGTTTGGTGACCGTGGCCATTGCTGCTATAAACATTGGGGTACAGATGGCCCTTCTTTTCACGACATCTGTATCTTTGGGGTAAATACCTAGGAGTACAATTGCAGGGTCATAGGGAAGTTCTATTTTTAATTTCTTGAGGAATCTCCACACTGTTCTCCAAATAGGCTGCACCAACCTGCATTCCCACCGACAGTGTAAGAGGGTTCCCCTTTCTCCACATTCCCTCCAAAACATGTTGTTTCCTGTCTTGTTAATTTTGGCCATTCTAACTGGTGCAAGGTGATATCTCAATGTGGTTTTAATTTGAATCTCCCTGAGGGCTAGTGATGATGAACATTTTTCCATGTGTCTGATAGCCATTTGTATGTCTTCATTAGGGAAGTCTCTGTTCATATCTTCTGCCCATTTTTTTATATGATTGCCTGTTTTGTGTGTGTTAAGTTTGAGGAGTTCATTATAGATCCTGGATATCAAAGCTGTGGTCACCAAGACAGCATGGTACTGGCATAAAAACAGACATATAGACCAGTGAAACAGAGTAGAGAGACCAGATATGGACCCTCAACTCTATGGTCAATTAATCTTCGAAAAAAACAGGAAAAAATATACAGTGGGGAAAAAGTCTCTTCAATAAATGGTGCTGGGAAAACTTGACAGCTATATGTAGAAGAGTGAAACTTGACCATTCTCTTACACCGTACACAAAGATAAACTCAAAATGGATAAAAGACCTCAACGTGAGTCAGGAATCCATCAGAATCCTAGACGAGAACATAGGCAGTAATCTCTTCGATATCAGCCACAGCAACTTCTTTCAAGATATGTCTCCAAAGGCAAAGGAAACAAAAGTGAAAATAAACTTTTGGGACTTCATCAAAATCAAAAGCTTCTGCACAGCAAAGAAACAGTCAAAAAAACAAAGAGGCAACCCACGGAATGGGAGAAGATATTTGCAAATGACTGTATATTTATGTTTTATATATAAAGTATATGTCTTTAAAAGTGTGTCTTTAGATTGTAGTTGAAAGTTTTCAGATGTTTTGGTTCATGATCTGGTCTTTGGGTGAAAACTTATTCCAAGTTAACATTTGTTTCGAAGAAACAAATGGATTTAAATTTCCTTAATGAAATATGCCAAGATTCACGTGTCCTATTTCTTTGGCTATTTCAGAATGGTGACTTTTTATGTATGTTCTGTTATTCCTTCTGGACCTTTTTTCAAAATTCACTTAACATTAGCTGTTCACCATGACCATGTATTTAGCTTATAACCTGAATCTGACCCCGGATTGCTGCTAAAAGATCTCAGTGTCCCAACGGTTATGATGACATAGAGTTGAATACTAGTGTATATTGTATTTTGAAGACCATAAAAGACAATACAACTGCCCCAAGTTACTCTTCTAGGGTAACAGCAGTGAGATATTCATACAGATAAGTCATGTGAAAGTAATTCAAACTCAGTAAATTTATTATTTATTTAAATAATACAAATAATATAATAAACTATATTTATTCTTATTACATTTCAACTCATCTGTACACTATAGCTTTAATAGCTCAATGTGTTTGATATTGTTGCATATTACACTTTCTGGAAACATATACTTTTAATGTTAGTTAATAATTTAATAATTGATGTATGTTTCAATTCTTAATTTTGAAATATGGTAAGCTATTCCTTTGTTCAATAATTATTTTCTAAATAAAAAGTATTTTTGTTTGTTTTGGTTTGGTTTTACCAGCTTGTATACTTGTCTTTGTACCTCAGTCTCAGAGACTTGAACATCTTTCACTTTGGAAATACTGTTAGTTAATTCTGGTTATCTGAAGAGAAAAGTGGCTCTCGACCACTTATCCCAACTTTTAGCAAACCTATGCTAAAGGGCACTGCCTTGGAGAAGCTAATTTGCCCTGTGGCTGCTCTGCAGAATTGACACTGAGGTCACTTTTACATTTGTGATCTTGCCATTCAAGGAACTCACAAGTACTCCTTTGTCACATAATACAGTACCACAAATGCAAGGCTTAATTATTTCTTCTTCAGGAGACGTTCATTGTTTTTAGTCATCTCTTCATAGAGAAAGTGCTATACATCCAGAATTTGCCACTGACTCTCACCCAAGGAAAGCCTAACACTCATCTTTTTGGTGTTCTCAGCACTAGGACATTCTTTAAGTCTTTTCCACTGAAAATTTTGAAAGACTCAAGGCTTCAAAAGTGTCATATGCTTATCATAGGTAAGAGATATTATTTTATTTTCCAAATACAATAGATAGTTTGGAAATTTTCTAGGCTGAAAATGAGAAAACTATCCTGTACCAATTTTCTTTTACATTTATTCAAAGTACAAAGTACAAACAGATACCTGAATTCAGAACAGTTCTTTTTCTTTTATTGAGTTTATAAAGTTCCATAGATGTTCTTAATGTGAACTTACACTTTGGAAGTGTATGTATGGAAGTGTACAGAAGTACACTAGGAAGTAAATTTAAGATAAACCATAGGGGCACCTGGGTGGTTCAGTGGGTTAAAGCCTCTGCTTTCGGCTCAGGTCATGATCCCAGGGTCCTGGGATCGAGCCCCGCATCAGGCTCTCTGCTCCGCGAGAAGCCTGCTTCCTCCTCTCTCTGCCTGCCTCTCTGCTTACCTGTGATTTCTCTCTGTCAAATAAATAAATAAAATCTTAAAAAAAAAGATAAACCATAGCTGGGTCAGCTTCCTAAACAACAGGATTATTACATGAATCACAGCTTCAGATTTTCATTGTCATAGACTCCAGGGCTTTTTTTATCTTTTTCTTAGGTTAACAAAGATCAGCAGTTGAATCCATAAATAGGGTTTCCATCCATATTATTGCAAAAGCACTGTCAAAGAATGTTTGCAGCTATACTTTTCAGTAAAGCAGTACAGATAAACAATGAGGCATCTGCTGTTCTCTTATCAGTTCTATTTATCATCACGTTCTTGCTTGCTGTGCTGTAGCATTAAATCAAAAATCCACACTCATTGAGTAATTTTAGCAACTTTTTAAAAGATTTTATTTATTTATTTGACAGACAGAGATCACAAGTAGTCAGAGAGGCAGGCAGAGAGAGGAGGAAGCAGGCTCCCTGTTGCGCTGGGAGCCTGATGCAGGGCTGGATCCCCGAACCCTGAGACCATGACCTGAGCTGAAGGCAGAGGCATTAACCCCCTGAGCGACCCAGGTGCCCCCCTTTCAGCAGTTATTTAAAAAATACTAAGATCTAGAAACAATTTTATTTAATATTTAATCAGAATTTTGATTTGTGATTTATTTTCAGTCATAAATTGATTTTGTTCTATCAAGTAAAAATATGTACCAAATTATCAATTTATTTATTTTTAAAAAGATTTATTTATCTATTTATTAGAGAGAGAGAGAAAGATAGAGTGTGCATGTGTGCAGGGGTGGAAGAAGGGTAGAGGGAAAGGGAGAGAGAATCCCAACTAATCTCCCTGCTGAGCATAGAGCCCATCTTGGGTCTTGATCCTACAATGCTAAGATCATGACCTGAGCTGAATCAAGAGTAATATGCTTAACCCACCGAGCCACACAGGCACCCCTGTACTGATTTACAGAGGTCTCAGAAATAATGAATTTTAATGTTGGGCTACCTAGTAGAGCATTAAATATGAGTTTTAAATTTTGTTTAGACAAACAATATTAGCACTAAGGCTTATTTCTATACTGACAAAAATGAAATAGATTACTTTAAATCTTTGAATTGTGATGTGTATGTGTTGTGTATGAGAAAATTGTTCCCCATTTGTGTCAGTAATGTTGGCTCAGATTTAGCTTAACTATGGTGACAAAAAAAAAAAAAAATCTATCGGCCAAAAATTCAAGAACGTGCTAGCCAAAAAAAAGAAGTTCTTAGTGTATTATTGAATGATTTATTCAATACATGTGATCAGGATGAAAATCCAAATAACTATAGCAGAATATAACAGTAACAATTAAAAATGCCATGATTTTAAGACAAAAATAAATAAATAGATGAGTTGAATTTGTATAAGATTTCATTTTCCCAGGAAAGATAAACTAACTGTTATTTCAAGATCTTTACTAAGTTTTAAAACACAATTTAAATACCAATATAATTTTTATTTTTTTATTTTTTATTATTTTTTTTTAAAGATTTTATTTATTTATTTTGACAGAGAGAGATCACAAGTAGGCAGAGAGGCAGGCAGAGAGAGAGGAGGAAGCAGGCTCCCCGCTGAGCAGAGAGCCCGATGCGGGGCTCGATCCCAGGACCCTGAGATCATGACCTGAGCCAAAGGCAGCGGCTTAACCCACTGAGCCACCCAGGCGCCCCCCAATATAATTTTTAAATCTCTCTCTTATTCTAAGTAGAAACAAGTTTGTGAAGTAATGTAATTAGTTAAATAAGATAATTTCAGAATTTAAAATTACTTTTGGCTTCCTTTCTTGTAATAAATGTTTAATATGTATATATAATTTTAATATCTTTAGTTATGTTGTAGAACAAGTATTGATTTGTATGACTGCTATGAAATAAAATGTTTCCTTTAAAAAATAAATTAAATATGAATAGTTCTAAGTAAATAGTTATGACACCTTATTTTTTTTCTTCATGGTCCTTAACACTATTCTATAATTCAATAAATATGGTTGGCTTACATAAACATTAGTCACCATCACTACAGTATAGGATTCATGAGCAGAAAATATATCAGTTTTAATCATCACATTATACTTTGTCCAAGCTCTGTGCCTGCCTCATAATAGGTACCCAATAATCACTTGTTAAATAAATCAATAAATCAGACAATGTTAAACTTTCAGCATATGATAAGAAGTAAATTCATGTGTGTATATGTATATGGGACTTTATTCAGACTCATTTGTAGAGAGGTATGATCAACTAAAATTATTCATTGTCTTTTCAAATGCAAAAAAAAGGCCATTCCCAGAATTAAATCAAATACAATTTTACTCAATAAATCAATTGACTGGGGCACCTGGCTGACTCTCAGTTGTTAAGCCTCTGCCTTCGGCTCAGGTCATGATCCCAGGGTCCTGGGAGAGAGCCCTACTTCAGGCTCTGCTCAGTGGGAAGCTTGCTTCTCCCTCTCCGCTTCCAGTGCTTGTGTTCCCTCTCTCTCTGTGTCTCTCTCTGTCAAATAAATAAATAACTTTTTCAAAAAAAAAAAAAAAAAGAAGAAGAAGAAGAAGAAGAAGAAAAAAAGAAGAAGAAATTAACTGACTATCTTCATTGCATACTGTTTTGATGGCCACTCAACAATCTGGGAGACAGAAAGATAGACATGATTTCAAAGAGTTTTACTTCAGGTACAGAGATCATGGAAAACAACAAAAACTAGTAAAAAAAAAATCTCAGAAACCATAATTATGTTTCTTAGGATGATACAGGGGGGGTCCATATATATATATTTTAATGGCCTCAAGTTCTTTGACCCTCCTTTTATCTAGAACTAGGAGTTATTGCCTACCCCGTGAGTCTCAACTGCCTTTGGATAACACTGTTAGCATAGCTGCAATGCGTTAACTTCTGAAACTAGGCAGAGCACACTGTTCAGCTTCCACTCTGCTGCCACAATAACTCTTGAAACCCTGAGTTGCAATGTAAGTTCTGATTATCTAGAGGATAGCATCTTTGAGAAAGCTACCACCTCATGAAGTGCTCTCATGTAGGTCCTTAGGTCAACAGTCTCTGCTGAGCCTGATCTTTGAGCCTTTTAAGCTCAGGCTATAGACAAGTAAATAAAATCATATCAAAATGGTTCGAGCCCCGCCTTTTGAATCATTTTAAGCCATTCAAGTTTCCATCCTAAAGCCCCAGACATGGAGAAAAAGAGATAAGCCATATACATTTTGCCTTGTCATAATTCCTCACCCACAAAATCCACATTTTTTTATGCCAAAAGTATGTGGATGTTTGTTATGCCTTAGCAGAAATCTGGAAAAGGGATTCAGATAAATGAGAGATATCAGCTAATTTGAGGAATTCATGAAAGGCTTCATGAACACTGTTACTCAAATTTGTCATCTGCAGTTTCTGTTGAAGAATTCTTAGTAGTGAAAGTAGAAAGTGATAAATGCATGAGGACAGAACATATTTACCAAAACCATAGCAATCCAATCTGGCTACAAGGTAGGACACATGTAGATAACAACTGAAAAATTAAGTCAGAACTGTAGATTAGGACAAAGTTATTAAGGTCTTTGATAAGTGAAGAGTCTGGATATAATGTAGTATGCAGTGGGCTGTCACAAGACATATAGAGTGGTGAGTAAGGATAAGAAACACACACCCATATATTGACATATATGTATATAAATATATCTATGTTTTTAACAAAATTTATATTATTTGTGGCATAGTTAGGTGATAAATATATATGTAAAAACAAATATGCCTCATATTAAACTAGAATAGAAAATTGATAACATAATTCATGTTTAAAAATTATAATTAATATGTGTTAATATATAAATTAAACTGTACTGGGTTTTAAACAATGGAATTTTATTTTTTCAAATAATGTATTTTGTCATTTTGCCATTTTCATTTAACTTTATTAGTATGCAAACCTTTAAGCTCATCCTAATATTTGAAAAGTCAATATATAAAATATCTGATAGATAAAATTATTTATTGTAAGAATGATTTTATACTTTACTGCATTATTATGAGTATTTCCTATACTAATATGAATATATAAATTTAAGTATGTCTTAAAAGATATGGCACATGGATTCAGGCACCTAAATCAATACATGATATTACATGGCTATCAGTATTCATTTGCTTCTTTTGTCTTCCTATGCATAAGTAATTGCAGCGCATTACTAAAATGACACAAAAGAATGAAAATTTTGAGAAAAGCTAATAGATCATTCAGTCATTTCATCACATAAACAAAGGTTAACTGGACAGGAGAGATTATTATATTCTCTAAATCAAAGAAAATTTTTTCATTGTTTATGGGAGGTAAATATGTGTTTCTTCTTTAGTTTCTTTTTCATAGATATAGTCTACCATTTTTGAAGCATTAAATATAACAGAAATGCAGTCTTGTTTGTAGTTATACTAAAAAAGTATATGACAACAACAGTATAGGAAGTTAGTTGAAATAAAAAATCTTTAAAAATATAACTTTATCTTTCATTTTAGTAGAATTTACTAAATAATCCTTATTTTTATTTTCTTTACATCCACAAATGGGGCATACATTTATAAGTAATAGCATTCATCAACTAGATTTCAAATTTTTGTTTGCTTAATTTCTTTCTTCATTCTATGATGATGAATTCTATATGGACAGCAGTTTTGTAATTTCCGTGTTATATCTTTGGAACCATATTATATTGTTGTTAAAGCTATAAAAAACTATATGCTATTCTATTTTTAGTGTAATGGAATTTTAAAGGCTATGAGAAAACCTTCCATTCTGTAGTTCTCTTCCACTTTATTTATTTATTCTATGCCTGAAATTTCTGGCATCTATGAGCTTATCTTAAACCTTTAACACAGGGTAAAATCAAAATACTTTATAACTTTCATGAGGACAGACATGATTCAACTTCTTTGCTTTAATTTCCAAATTATAAGGTGCTGATTGACAAATGTTAATTAATACTTGTACAAATGGATGGGAGAATGAGCACATGAATAAATGAATGAAAGACTTTACACTTTTTCTCTTGTCATTCTGCCACATTTAATATGGAATATTTGTAATTACCATGGATTTCACACTGAAATATGAGAAAACCATGCATTTATTGATAATGGCATGCATGGATAAGGAAACACAGTATGGAGACATTGAGTGTGCATTAGTTTTAAGTATGTTGATACTATTATAAGGAATGTAGGGATGTCTAAGTACCTAGTGTGGTGTTTTATATCTTTTTAAAAAATTGCTACAACATTATATGATAATATTTCTATTTTACAGGTAAGATAACTTTTTTTAAATTAACATATAAAGTATTATTTGCCATAGGGGTACAGGTCTGTGAATTGTCAGACTTACACACTTCACAGCACTCACCATAGCACATGCCCTCCCTAATGTCCATAACCCAACCACCCTCTCCATAGCCCACCTCCCCCCAGTAACCCTCAGTCTGTTTTGTAAACTTAAGAGTCTCTTATGTTTTGTCTCCCTCCTGATCTCATCTTGTTTCATTTATTCCTTCCTCACTCCCCAAACCCCACACTCTGCCTCTCAAATTCCTCATATCAGGGAGATCAAAAGATAATTATCTTTCTTTGACTTATTTCATTCAGCATAATACTCTCTAGTTCCATCCATGTTTTTGCCAATGGCAAGATTTCATTTCTTTTGATGACTGCATAGTATTTCATTGTGTACATATACCACTTCTTTTTATCCATTCATCTGTTCATGGACATCTAGGTTCTTTCCACAGTTTGGCTATTGTGGACATTGCCCCTATAAACATTCAGGTGCACGTACCGCTTCGGATCACTACATTTGTATCTTTGAGGTAAATACCCAGTAGTGCAATTGCTGTGTCATAGGGTAGCTCTATTTTCAACTTTTTGAGGAAACTCCATGCTGTTTTCCAGAGTGGCTGGACTAGCTTGCATTCACAGCAAGAGTGTAGGGAGATTCCCCTTTCTCCACATCTTCTCCAGTATCTGTCGTTTCCTGATTCGTTAATTTTAGCCATTCTAACTGGTGTGAGGTGGTACCACATTGTGGTTTTAATTTGCATTTCCCTGATACTGAGTGATGTTGAGCACTTTTTCATGTGTCTATTGGCCATCTGGATGTCTTCTTTGCAGAAATGTCTGTTCATGTCCTCTTCCTATTTCTTGATTGGATTATTTGTGCTTTGGGTGTTGAGTTTGCTAATCTCCTTATAGATTTTGGGTACTAACCCTTTATCTGATAAGTCTTTGTGAATATCTTCTTCCATTCTGACAGTTTTTTGGTTTTGTTAACTGTTTCCTTTGCTGTGCAAAAGCTTTTGATCTTGATGAAGTCACAATAGTTTATTTTTACCCCTAATCTTTCTGTGACCCCACAGGACCTCAGACCACACTGTCCCTGAGTAGGTTCCACCCCCTCTTAGCCTCTGGATCAACGTCCCTCAGTGGAGCAGACATTTAAAATTTCTGATTTTTTGCTCTGCTGCTCTGCTGCTTCCCAGGAGACGGCTCCTCCACCAATGGTCTATCTTCCTGTTGCTTTGGATTCACTTCTCTACATGTCCAACCTTTCAGAAAGTGGTCAATTTTATGTTCCTCAAATTGCTTCTTTTCTATCTTCTGTTGAGTTTGTAGGTGTCCGGAATGGTTTGATACCTATCTAGCTGAACTTCTGGGATCTGATGTCATTTTAGTCGGCTAATCCTCTGCCATCTTGCCTCTCTCCCAGGTAAGATAACTTTAATAAAACCAGGATTCCAAACACATTTCTATAAAATGGGTCTTTGTTAAAACACATTCTCAATCATACATAATTTAAATTTCATAAATTACTATCCCTTTAGAAACAATTGCTATTACCCTTCTCAGAGTCATGCTGGAATGCCCAGGACTCTTCTATAGATATTTTTCTTTGACCTACCAGATGGAAAAATTACTAAGCCAAGTCCATCTTTATTATCTGAAAGATTTTATACTTTAAACTTCTACTTCTTAGCTCTCTGATTTTATATTCTATTTCAATTCTATTATTGCTCAAAACTGATCTTGTAGATTTACTTAATTAATTAGGACTGCCAACTATTCAATCTGTAGAAAAATGAAAGCAAGTAAGACATTAATGCAGAAAATGATAGCTACTATTTTGGGAATAAAATATAATTCTTTATTTTTTATAAACATATATTTTTATCCCCAGGGGTACAGGTCTGTGAATCACCAGGTTTACACACTTCATAGAACTCACCAAAGCACATACCCTCCCCAATGTCCATAATCCCACCCCCTTCTCCCAACCCCCCTCCCCACAGCAACCCTCAGTTTGTTTTGTGAGATTAAGAGTCACTTATGGAATAAAATATAATTCCTAAGTAAGCTAGTGGGAAAATGGTTTAGTATTTTTAAAAGTTTCTACTGTACACAATAATAATTTGAATTTATTGTACTCTTTCTAATTAGATAAGAGGAATTTTAAATTTGAGAATTAATAAATATTTTCAAACTATCCACTAATTGCAGTACAAAGCTTATTTTTTTTTTATTTTAAAGATTTTTTTTTAATTTATTTTTTATTTTCAGCATAACAGTATTCATTATTTTTCACCACACACAGTGCTCCATGCAATTCGTGCCCTTTATAATACCCACCACCTAGTACCCCAACCTCCCACCCCCCACCCCTTCAAAACCCTCAGATTGTTTTTCAGAGTCCATAGTCTCTCATGGTTCACCTCCCCTTCCAATTTCCCCCAACTCCCTTCTCCTCTCTAACTCCCCATGTCCTCCATGCTATTTGTTATGCTCCACAAATAAGTGAAACCATATGATAATTGACTCTCTCTGCTTGACTTATTTCACTCAGCATAATAATCTCTTCCAGTCCCGTCCATGTTGCTACAAAAGTTGGGTATTGGTCCTTTCTTTTTTTTTTTTTTTTTTTTTTTTTTATAAACATATATTTTTATCCCCAGGGGTACAGGTCTGTGAATCACCAGGTTTACACACTTCACAGCACTCACCAAAGCACATACCCTCCCCAATGTCCATAATCCCACCCCCTTCTTTCAAACCCCCTCCCCCCAGCAACCCTCAGTTTGTTTTGTGAGATTAAGAGTCACTTATGGTTTGTCTCCCTCCCAATCCCATCTTGTTTCATTTATTCTTCTCCTACCCACTTAAGCCTCCATGTTGCATCACCACTTCCTCATATCAGGGAGATCATATGATAGTTGCCTTTCTCTGCTTGACTTATTTCGCTAAGCATGATACGCTCTAGTTCCATCCATGTTGTCGCAAATGGCAAGATTTCATTTCTTTTGATGGCTGCATAGTATTCCATTGTGTATATATAACACATCTTCTTGATCCATTCATCTGTGGATGGACATCTAGGTTCTTTCCATAGTTTGGCTATTGTGGACATTGCTGCTATAAACATTCGGGTGCATGTGCCCCTTTGGATCACTACATTTGTATCTTTAGGGTAAATACCCAATAGTGCAATTGCTGGGTCATAGGGCAGTTCTATTTTCAACATTCTGAGGAACCTCCATGCTGTTTTCCAGAGTGGCTGCACCAGCTTGCATTCCCACCAACAGTGTAGGAGGGTTCCCCTTTCTCCACATCCTCGCCAGCATCTGTCATTTCCTGACTTGTTGATTTTAGCCATTCTGACTGGTGTGAGGTGATATCTCATTGTGGTTTTGATTTGTATTTCCCTGATGCCGAGTGATATGGAGCACTTTTTCATGTGTCTGTTGGCCATCTGGATGTCTTCTTTGCAGAAATGTCTGTTCATGTCCTCTGCCCATTTCTTGATTGGATTATTTGTTCTTTGGGTGTTGAGTTTGCTAAGTTCTTTATAGATTCTGGACACTAGTCCTTTATCTGATATGTCGTTTGCAAATATCTTCTCCCATTCTGTCAGTTGTCTTTTGATTTTGTTAACTGTTTCCTTTGCTGTGCAAAAGCTTTTGATCTTGATGAAATCCCAATAGTTCATTTTTTCCCTTGCTTCCCTTGCCTTTTGCGTTGTTCCTAGGAAGATGTTGCTGCGGCAGAGGTCGAAGAGGTTGCTGCCTGTGTTCTCCTCAAGGATTTTGATGGATTCCTTTCGCACATTGAGGTCCTTCATCCATTTTGAGTCTATTTTTGTGTGTGGTGTAAGGAAATGGTCCAATTTCATTTTTCTGCATGTGGCTGTCCAATTTTCCCAGCACCATTTATTGAAGAGGCTGTCTTTTTTCCATTGGACATTCTTTCCTGCTTTGTCGAAGATGAGTTGACCATAGATTTGAGGGTCTATTTCTGGGCTCTCTATTCTGTTCCATTGATCTATGTGTCTGTTTTTGTGCCAGTACCATGCTGTCTTGATGATGACAGCTTTGTAATAGAGCTTGAAGTCCGGAATTGTGATGCCACCAACGTTGGCTTTCTTTTTCAATATCCCTTTGGCTATTCGAGGTCTTTTCTGGTTCCATATAAATTTTAGCATTATTTGTTCCATTTCTTTGAAAAAGATGGATGGTACTTTGATAGGAATTGCATTAAATGTGTAGATTGATTTAGGTAGCATAGACATTTTCACAATATTTATTCTTCCAATCCAGGAGCATGGAACATTTTTCCATTTCTTTGTTTCTTCCTCAATTTCTTTCATGAGTACTTTATAGTTTTCTGAGTATAGATTCTGTGTCTCTTTGGTTAGGTTTATTCCTAGGTATCTTATGGTTTTGGATGCAATTGTAAATGGGATTGACTCCTTAATATCTCTTTCTTCTGTCTTGCTGTTGGTGTAGAGAAATGCAACTGATTTCTGTGCATTGATTTTATATCCTGACACTTTACTGAATTCCTGTATAAGTTCTAGCAGTTTTGGAGTGGAGTCTTTTGGGTTTTCCACATATAGTATCATATCATCTGCGAAGAGTGATAATTTGACTTCTTCTTTGCCGATTTGGATGCCTTTAATTTCCTTTTGTTGTCTGATTGCTGAGGCTAGGACCTCTAGTACTATGTTGAATAGCAGTGGTGATAATGGACATCCCTGCCGTGTTCCTGACCTTAGCGGAAAAGCTTTCAGTTTTTCTCCATTGAGAATGATACTTGCGGTGGGTTTTTCATAGATGGTTTTGATGATATTGAGGTATGTGCCCTCTATCCCTA
This sequence comes from Mustela nivalis, assembly GCF_964662115.1. Lineage (NCBI taxonomy): Eukaryota > Metazoa > Chordata > Mammalia > Carnivora > Mustelidae > Mustela > Mustela nivalis. The sequence goes on from NC_139040.1 coordinate 75,227,543, forward strand.
CACTTTGAAGCGTTTTGATCAGGAAGGGATGCTGTACTTTGTCAAATGCTTTTTCAGCATCTATTGAAAGTATCATATGGTTCTTGTTCTTTCTTTTATTGATGTGTTGTATCACATTGACTGATTTGCGGATGTTGAACCAACCTTGCAGCCCTGGAATAAATCCCACTTGGTCGTGGTGAATAATCCTTTTAATGTACTGTAGAATCCTATTGGCTAGTATTTTCTTGAGTATTTTTGCATCTGTGTTCATCAAGGATATTGGTCTATAGCTCTCTTTTTTGCTGGGATCCTTGTCTGGTTTTGGGATTAAGGTGATGCTGGCCTCATAAAATGAGTTTGGAAGTTTTCCTTCCATTTCTATTTTTTGGAACAGTTTCAGGAGAATAGGAATTAGTTCTTCTTTAAATGTTTGATAGAATTCCCCCGGGAAGCCATCTGGCCCTGGGCTTTTGTTTGTTTGGAGATTTTTAATGACTGTTTCAATCTCCTTACTGGTTATGGGTCTGTTCAGGCTTTCTATTTCTTCCTGGTTCAGTTGTGGTAGTTTCTATGTTTCTAGGAATGCATCCATTTCTTCCAGATTGTCAAATTTATTGCCGTAGAGTTGCTCATAGTATGTTCTTATAATAGTTTGTATTTCTTTGGTGTTAGTTGTGATCTCTCCTCTTTCATTCATGATTTTATTTATTTGGGTCCTTTCTCTTTTCTTTTTGATAAGTCGGGCCAGGGGTTTATCAATTTTATTAATTCTTTCAAAGAACCAGCTCCTACTTTCGTTGATTTTTTCTATTGTTTTTTTGGTTTCTATTTCATTGATTTCTGCTCTGATCTTTATGATTTCTCTTCTCCTGCTGGGCTTAGGGTTTCTTTCTTGTTCTTTCTCCAGCTCCTTTAGGTGTAGGGTTAGGTTGTGTACCTGAGACCTTTCTTGTTTCTTGAGAAAGGCTTGTACCACTATATATTTTCCTCTCAGGACTGCCTTTATTGTGTCCCACAGATTTTGAACTGTTGTATTTTCATTATCATTTGTTTCCATGATTTTTTTCAATTCTTCTTTAATTTCCCGGTTGACCCATTCATTCTTTAGAAGGATACTGTTTAGTCTCCATGTATTTGGGTTCTTTGCAAACTTCCTCTTAGGGTTGAGTTCTAGCTTTAGAGCATTGTGGTCTGAAAATATGCAGGGAATGATCCCAATCTTTTGATACCGGTTGAGTCCTGATTTAGGACCAAGGATGTGATCTATTCTGGAGAATGTTCCATGTGCACTAGAGAAGAATGTGTATTCTGTTGCTTTGGGATGAAATATTCTGAATATATCTGTGATGTCCATCTGGTCCAGTGTGTCGTTTAAGGCCTTTATTTCCTTGCTGATCTTTTGCTTGGATGACCTGTCCATTTCAGTGAGGGGAGTGTTAAAGTCCCCTACTATTATTGTATTGTTGTTGATGTGTTTCTTTGATTTTGTTATTAATTGGTTTATATAGTTGGCTGCTCCCACGTTGGGGGCATAGATACTTAAAATTGTTAGATCTTCTTGTTGGGCAGACCCTTTGAGTATGATATAGTGTCCTTCCTCATCTCTTATTATAGTCTTTGGCTTAAAATCTAATTGATCTGATATAAGGATTGCCACTCCTGCTTTCTTCTGATGTCCATTAGCATGGTAAATTCTTTTCCACCCCCTCACTTTAAATCTGGAGGTGTCTTCGGGCTTAAAATGAGTTTCTTGGAGGCAACATATAGATGGGTTTTGTTTTTTTATCCATTCTGATACCCTGTGTCTTTTGACAGGGGCATTTAGCCCATTCACATTCAGGGTAACTATTGAGAGATATGAATTTAGTGCCATTGTATTGCCTGTAAGGTGACTGTTATTGTATATGGTCTCTGTTCCTTTCTGATCTACCACTTGTAGGCTCTCTCTTTGCTTAGAGGACCCCTTTCAATATTTCCTGTAGAGCTGGTTTGGTATTTGCAAATTCTTTCAGTTGTTGTTTGTCCTGGAAGCTTTTAATCTCTCCTTCTATTTTCAATGATAGCCTAGCTGGATATAGTATTCTGGGCTGCATGTTTTTCTTGTTTAGTGCTCTAAAAATATCATGCCAGCTCTTTCTGGCCTGCCAGGTCTCTGTGGATAAGTCAGCTGCCAATCTAATATTTTTACCATTGTATGTTACAGACTTCTTTTCCCGGGCTGCTTTCAGGATTTTCTCTTTGTCACTGAGACTTGTAAATTTTACTATTAGGTGACGGGGTGTGGGCCTATTCTTATTGATTTTGAGGGGCGTTCTCTGAACCTCCTGAATTTTGATGCTCGTTCCCTTTGCCATATTGGGGAAATTCTCCCCAATAATTCTCTCCAGTATACCTTCTGCTCCCCTCTCTCTTTCTTCTTCTTCTGGAATCCCAATTATTCTAATGTTGTTTCGTCTTATGGTGTCACTTAATTCTCGAATTCTCCCCTCGTGGTCCAGTAGCTGTTTGTCCCTCTTTTGCTCAGCTTCTTTATTCTCTGTCATTTGGTCTTCTATATCACTAATTCTTTCTTCTGCCTCATTTATCCTAGCAGTGAGAGCCTCCATTTTTGATTGCACCTCATTAATAGCTTTTTTGATTTCAACTTGGTTAGATTTTAGTTCTTTTATTTCTCCAGAAAGGGCTTTTATATCTCTCGAGAGGGTTTCTCTAATATCTTCCATGCCTTTTTCGAGACCGGCTAGAACCTTGAGAATTGTCATTCTGAACTCTAGATCTGACATATTACCGATGTCTGTATTGATTAGGTCCCTAGCCTTTGGTACTGCCTCTTGTTCTTTTTTTTGCATTGAATTTTTACGTCTTGTCATTTTGGCCAGATAAGAGTAAATGAAGGGGCAAGTAAAATACTAAAAGGGTGGCAACAACCCCAGGAAAATATGCTTTAACTAAATTAGAAGAGATCCAAAATCGTGAGTGGGGAGAAAGGGGATAAAAAGAGGTTCAAAAAGGAAGAAAGAAAAAAAAGAAAAGAAAAAAAAATTTTTTAAAAAAAAGAAAACACCTGAGAAAAATGTAAAAAAGAAAAAATATATATATTAGATAAACTAGTAAAAAATCGTTAAAAAAGAAAAAGGTAACAGTTAAAAAAAAAAAAAATTTTACCCGAAGGCGAGAAGAAAAAGAAAAAAAGAAAAAAAAATGAAAAAGAAAAAATTAAATTAACTGCAAGACTAAAAAAAAATCACAGGAAAAAAGCCATGAGTTCCGTGCTTGGCTTTCTCCTCCTCTGGAATTCTGCTGCTCTCCTTGGTATTGAAACCGCACTCCTTGGTAGGTGAACTTGGTCTCGGCTGGATTTCTTGTTGATCTTCTGGGGGAGGGGCCTGTTGTAGTGATTCTCAAGTGTCTTTGCCCCAGGCGGAATTACACCGCCCTTACCCGGGGCCGGGGTGAGTAATCCGCTCGGGTTTGCTTTCAGGAGCTTTTGTTCCCTGAGCGCTTTCCGTGGAGTTCCGGAGGACGGGAACACAAATGGCGGCCTCCTGGTCTCCAGCCCGGAGGAGCCGAGAGCCCAGGGCCCCACTCCTCAGTGCGCCCTCAGAGAACAGCGCCCAGTTACTCCCGTCTGCCTGACCTCCGGCCGCGCTCCGAGCTCACCGAGCCTGCGACCGGTTCAAGGTAACACCGAGCTACGAGCTTACTCTCGGCTTTGTCTCTGTAGCCGGCTTTCCCGTTCCAATACCCGCAAGCTCTGCGACACGCAGACACCCCCGTCCTTCTGTGACCCTGCGGGACCTGAGGCCACGCTGACCCCGCGTGGGCTTCGCCCCGGTTTAGCCTGTGGAGCGATGTCCCTCAGCGGAACAGACTTTTAAAAGTCCTGATTTTGTGCGCGGTTGCTCTGCCGCTTGCCGGGAGCCGGCCCCTCCCCCCGGGGTCTATCTTCCCGTTGCTTTGGATTCACTTCTCCGCCGGTCCTACCTTTCAGAAAGTGGTTGTTTTTCTGTTTCCAGAATTGCTGTTCTTCTTCTCTTCGGTCTGCCGATGGATTTTCAGGTGTTTGCAATCTTTAGATAAGCTATCTAGCTGATCTCCGGCTAGCTGAAGCAGTCTCAGCTTGCTACTTCTCCGCCATCTTGACTCCTCCCCACAAAGCTTATTTTAAATTGGTCCAAAGTAATATGAAAGTAGGAATACTTTTATTATCAAATAACACAAATAGAAAAAAAATTATAGCACGTGGTTATTTTGAAAGAATTCAGTTAAAAACCATGATGGTGTGCCTGGGTGGCTCAGTATGTTAAGCATCTCACTTTGGCTCAGGCCATAATCTCAGGGTCCTGGGGTCTAGCGCTGCTTTATGATTCCTGATCTGTGGGGAGTCTGCTTCTAAAACAAACAAACAAAAGAAATCATGGTAGTATAAGGACATACAAAAAGTGAGTTAATAAATTGATTAGAAATTTTTATGATTATTGTGACAATATGACCACCAAATTAGATTTTATTAAAAGATCAGAAAGGCTGTTATGTAGAGCTATTAATTAATATGACCCAGAAATGGTAAGATAGATAATCTTTTTTCTCTAGTTATTTCCAGTGTTATATGAATGTAACTGGTCACATGAAGCTCTAAAATTTGTTATAATATTCATTTTTTTGCTTACATAGATATGTTTATTAGTAACAAGGTAACTTGCTATTTAGATTAAAAACAATCTGTTTTCTGAAAAGAACAAATAAAGGAAAGCCATACTGAAAACAAATAAAATTATCATGAAATAAATAATTGAACATTTCAGTAAGATTTACACAAATAGTGCTTGTTTAACTTTACCTTTAAACATTATTTTAAGTCTCTCATTGCATAAGTTGACCTAAAAATCTGAAATAAATATTGATCATGTAACATAATAAAATATAGCTGTCTCTATATTAATTCTAAGTATACATTTTTAGATCTTAGTGCAAACTTCATTTTATGCTTATTGTAGAATAGGATGAATGAATTTAGAGAAATAGATCTCGGCCCTTCTTTTAAACTCAACAGATATTAGTTCAGAAGACTAGATCTGAAGACTATAAGAAAAAAGCTAAAATACAATACCAACAAATTTTGGAAGAGATCTTTGCTAATAAAAAAGTGTCTAGGCAGAGATGCCTGGGTGGCTCAGTCAGATAAGCATTCAAATCTTGGCTTCAGTTCAGGTCATGATCTCAGGATCTTGAGATTGTGCCCTCTGTCAACCTCTGCACTCAACATGTCTCCACTTGAGATTCTCTGCCTCTTCCTCTGCCCCTCCCCCTGCTCACATGTACTCTCTCTCTCTCTCAAATAAATAAGCAAATAAAATATTTTTAAAAATGAGCACAGAAACCACCTAAAAGAAGTAAAAAAATTGTTTAAAATCAGTTTATCTGGAAATATGTGAAAAATAAGTGGTATGTGTATTCAATACTAAACTAACCCTTCAAAGAAGTTACAGAAGAAGAAATCACAAGTGGAAAAAGTTCTGAAAAAGTTTCCACAGGTGGAAAACATTCTGAAAATGTGTAAATAGGAACAGTTAAGCCCTGATAACTCAAAGTGCTAATAAAGTAAGCTTTAAATATAACATCTTAATTTTATAAAATTCTTAGAAATGATTACTAATATTTATAATGATATCTAAAGAAATATTATTTTTGTGACTTTAGCTTAAACTCTGGTGATATATGAAGAATCACTTGTTAGTATGCAAGTTTTTTTGGTACTTATATGAAACCTTCTTCATGAAAAGTCTTTTTTTTTTTTAATTGAGAAGGTTTTAGAAATTTCTTAGGGAAAGTTATACTATTAAAGTCATACATTGTGCTGTTTAGAAGTCAACAGTGTTAAATTTGGAACCATATATTTTATTTTGGACCAAGCGTTCATCAACTGATGGATGGACAAAGAAGATATATATACATTGAGTTTTTATCAACTGTGTTGTATAGCAATCAACTTGTTTATGATCATTTTTATATGTATTTTTTACAATTTTTGGAGGAAGGGGTGATTTTTAAAATTCTACCAACTATGCTCTTCAGTTTGTTTAATGTAATTGTGCATTCTATTGCATTGCTCAAATAATAAATTTTATGTTTCAGTTCCAATTATACCTTAAATTCCATTTTATATGTTGGAAATGTGAAATTGATGCCAAGGAATTAAGGGTTTATTTTAAAGCTAACCATCATTAGGAAATAATTAGCATGTACCTCATTAGCCAAAAGGTCATACTAAAAAAAGCATGAAAATATGCATCCATTTATTCACTTAAAAATTTGTTGAGCTGGTCAAACACAAAGATTGAAAGTGTAAGCTACTAAAACTTATGATGGGCATATAATAATGTATAATTATAAGGACTTGTTTTTTAAAAAGGTATAGACTGGTAATAAAATAAAGACTTTCAATCATTATAGCCCTTGGAGATATCAACATGTAGTTAACACCTAAAATCTAGAAAATGATTAGAAAACTTTTGATATTTCCAATAGTAAAATTTTAAGGTATGTTTTTACATTTCCATTCCAGTTATGAAATATATATTTATAAGATAAATACCAATAATTAATTTAGACCTGCATTAGCTTCCCTGATCTAATAAATAGTTAGAAATGCAACTTAGGACAAAGTAGCTACCCTTCTAAATCTTCAGTTTCTTTTTTTGCAAACAATAATGGTCAACTTTTCTGCAGTGCTTAATATGTGACTAGAATCTTGTTAAGCATTGGACTATTTAATTATTTTAACTGCAAGAGGTGTGCATGTGTTGTATGCGTGTGTGAACTGAAACACAGAATAGGTCAGATATCAAGATATTACAATTAAAAAATGATGGAGTTGAAAGTTGAATCTATTCTTGTCTAGATTCATTGCTTATGATCATAATAAGTCTACATGGCTCCCACTGAAAATTATGTATGACAATTCAAAGAAAGAACGAAAATGAAGTGTTTAACATAGTGTCTTGCTTGTATAAAATGCTCAGTTGACATTAGCCACAGTTACAATTATATTAATAGATCTATTATTAATATATGCTATTTATCATATACAATTATATATTAAATGCATAAATATAGAACAAAGCAAAATTTAGTATGATGTTTTTAGTGTTCTTTAGATCACCATAAATTTTTAATAATATAATATCATGGAAACTAATATAATCCAGATATAATGCCTGTACCAGAGTTCTAGGAAGTTGAATAAACAAACAAAGAAGCATTCAAAGCAACTCATTAAAATACAAAGAATTAGAATATGCTGGGTCCCAGAGTCCAAAGATATAGAGTGATTGGGTATGTATGGTAGATAGTGGATATGTTTTCATTGAGCAAATATTTACTTAAACAAATATTTAATTAAACAAAACAAATATTTAATTAGTGTTGAAGATCACTGAAACCATTTACCATTGCCAGAGAAGGTATTTTAAGACATTGCCAAGAGAAAGTTACAATGAAACCTGAGGTGTTGAATTACAATTATAGATATCATTTCATTATGGACAGATAAATAGGGTATAGGCAGAATATATAAGTGTATATAAATATATTCTAAGATATATTTTCAGGTTTTGTCTATATAGTTTGGAATGTGAAGGCAATTAACACTCTAGTAATGAGCATATTGAGAACATTGGTACTGATTTTGAAATGACATCTGCCATTAAATGTGACCAAGTTTACGTGGAAAAAAGTGAAAGATGAGCCTAGAACATTGTTTTGTTCTAGAAAGTAGGAAAATGCACAATGCATTGTGTGAATATATCAAAAGGCACATTTTTTCCAACCTGCAATTAGAGTTCTTGAGCACCATTCTCTGCTGCACTAAGAAAAGGACAAATATTTTAGTTTTTTCCATATGCCATGCACCATTCTAGTAATAAATTTTATTAGTGTTATGATAGTCTCCATACAGTTCATAAAACATACCCATAGTTTAAACCATAAATTTATCTGTCTCCCATTTACGTACCTAAAAGTAGATAGTTCAAAGCTATAGTGTTGGGACCCTGGCCCGGGATCTATCAATCACATCACTCTATTGTAGAGGTTATATTTGCAAAATCATTTCATGTTCCAAGATATCCAGCCATCATAAGTCATGATATCTCTAATTCAGTGAAGAAGGAGAAAGAGAAGGAGAATGAGAAGAAGACGAAGACGAAGACAAAGATGAAGACGAAGACGAAGACGAAGACGAAGAAGAAGAAGAAGAAACAGCAGTAGAAGCACTAGAGGAGGAGGAGGAGGAATAAGAGGAAGAAGAAGGGTGAAGAGGAGGAAGAAGAAGGGTTTATGTTTCTTTAATGACATTTTCTACCAGTGACACTTCACACCTACAGGAATTTTCTTGCAACAGCCTGGTCATATGACCATACAGATCTGCCAGGGTGAGTAGGAAACACATATATTCCATGGAATTGTATGCTGAATTAAAAGATACATATTTTATTACTATAAAACAATGATAGAAATTGATATTGGAAGAGTACAAATAACAATATTTACTCCAATAATTATTCTTAATTCATTCACACACTCCTTTGCCCCCAATTAATCTAAATTACTTTCAATACATTCAAATATATAAGACAGCACTAAATTTCCTTTTCTTGTAAATCTGCTGTCTAGTCTACTCTCACTGGGTTTCTAATTTTCTCTATTTATTTGCTGCACAGATGCCCTTCTGGGATCATCAGTCCTGATTATCCTATTTATTTTATTCAATCAGGTTGGTGGTTTCATTAGGAAATGTTTGTTTTCTATATCATTACAACTTTTCTCATGGGATGATCAAATTCCAAAGAAAAATAATACGTTTTTTAACTGTTTCTAAATGCTATTCTATTCTTATCAAGACATCTATCTTTACTTTTTTATGCTTTTCAGAGGATAGATCTTTCTGTTTTCTGTCATCATGCAGGAGGGACAGAATAACCACATATGATAGGGATTACTGTCCCAGTGAAAGGTTTCCTCAGATCTGTCATGTGAAGTTAGAGGGAGATGATTGTGAATAAACCAGGAAGTGGTTTTTCACCAGAACCACATGTGCCAGTGCCTGGATTTTGAACTTTCTAACCTCCAGAACTTTGAGAAATAAAATTCTATTGTTTACAAACAAGTCTGTGGTAGTCTTTTATAGCCCAAATGGACTAAGAAATTATGGAATTTATGGAAAATAACTAACCAAATATATAAAAATGAATATACCTGTATAATTGGAATTTCATGCCAACTGGATTTGAAAAGAACTGTGGTTTAGTAAGTATACTGAATACTGAACTTTTATTCACATCTATGAATCTTTATAAATTAGGATTTTCACCTGTGACAGCCATTAAATGAAATATTGACATAAATTGATCTTTGATTTAGATTTTGAGTTATTGTACTGAAAGCTTTAAAATACTACTTACATAGTAATGGACCTATTCAGTCAAAGTGATTCTCTGAAGTGTATTAAAATAAATAATTGCTCAGTCAAAGTGATTCTCTAAAATGTATTAAAATAAATAATTGTAAACTATCAACATAGTGATATGAGTGTAAGGAAGACTTTGTTTCATTAAAAATATTATAAATAACCAAATTCTTTACTGTAAAATGGTATATTACATGGCACATGTTAATTTCAGCTTTGGTTAAAAGAAAAAAAAAAAGTATGTGAAGCCAAAAGTATCCTGAAGCCTCAAGTGTAATGAATAATCTCGAAAGAAGAGGAAACAATTGACGCAAGTTCCTGGAAATGGGAATAGCAATAACCATATGTATTATACTATTAACTAAATAAGTAAAATTCCTCTTTTTACATTATAGGAAGGATTTTTCTAAATTGAAAAAAAAGAAAAGAGGAAAAAAAATATTTTTTTTAAGATAAATAAGTCAGAAGTGTGATTTTACTAATAGCTGATTATTCTTGACTTGTTATCCTGAATCTAAAATGAATCTTAAAAGAAATTAAATTTATTATAAGGATTATTTTAGGAGGCATTTCACTTAAATTATTACCTATGATTTCTTTAAGAATTGTTTTTATGAATAAACTATGAGCTCATTTACTTATTATTAAGAATTCTATTAATATTAAAATAATTATTCAGAATCTAATGAATTTTAAAATACAATGTTAAATCTCAGTTTGAGGCATAACATGCAAGCCATTCATTTTTCATTAAAATATTTTAATAATATATTGACACAATAGTACATGCAAATGTTTCTATTTGAAATACACTTTCATTTTGGACAATTTATCATTTTTTCCTGATGGAATGTTCAACCAAGGTTTTTTGTTTGTTTGTTAAAAATTTATTTTTAGAGAGAGACAGACGGAAAGAGAGCACGAAGGAAGGGCAGAAGGAGGAGAGAGTGTACAAGCAGGCTCCCCACTGAGTGGGGATTCTGAAGCAGGACTCCACGCAGGGCTCTATCCCAGAACCCTGGCCTCATGACCTGAGGCCAAAGCAAGGATTAGAAGCTGAACTGACTGAACCATGTAGATGCCTCTGTACAACCAAGATAAACCATTAAACTCAAAAACTATCATCCTTCATTAATAAAATAAAAGAAAGCAGAAAATATATTTTTTAAAAAAAAATTGCATGATAATACACACACTAAACACTGAATTTGGTGTCTTTTTGATGTTTTTCTAATTATTAACCCTGGAGGGGAAAGAGATAAGGAACTGTGACATAGTTATTCAAGAAAAGAGAGAATGCAAATCATCTCAATCTTTCTCTCTAAAAAAGCTGATAATTGAATTTCTAGAAATAAGCTACTAATGATTTGCTAGAACAGGGAATCTCAGAGTTGTTCTATATACCTCTATGACTTTATCCAACCAACTGAAAAGCTCCATGAGGTCAAAACAATTTTCATGAAAATACTAAGGCATTATTTGTCTTTTATTTAAATTTTTTATTATGCTGATGCATACATTTCTCATACAAAAATAATTTTGGTTAAATTTTTAACACTTTAGCATGAATCAAGTCAGTGGCATCAACCTGTATTAGTAGTCATTGCATTTTACACTTCTTGAACTAAGAGGAAAAATACAGCCAGTGCATTTAAGAATGTCCTTGCTAACTGTAACAGTTAAATTTTGTATCAGCTTATCTAGCTTATAGTGCCAAAGGCATAGACCTTCATCAAACACTAGTCTCAATGTTAACGTCAAGGTATTTTGTAGATGTGATTAACATCTGCAATAATTTGACACTGAAAAAAGTAGATTACCCTCAACAATGCCTTCAGTCAATTGAAAGAAACAGGTTTCCAATAGAAGAAAGAATATTGCATCAAGGCCTGAACAGAAATCCTCACTGAGTTTCTGGATCCCTGGCTTGTGTTATGGATTTTGAATTCAAGAATGCAAACATCAACTCTTATCTGAGTTTCCAGCCTAATGGCCTCCTATACAGATTTTGGACTTGCCAGTCTCATAAATATATGAGCCAATTCCTTAAAGTAAATACATATAAGTATATAAATATAAATTTAATATAAATATAAATATATATAAATGTGTTTGTGCGCATGTGTGTTTGTGGGGTTTTTGTGGGTTGGTTTGTTTTTGTCTAGAGAACACTGACTGCTACAAATTTTGCTACAGAGATTGGTTTCAGAGGGACAGAATCTTAAGGATGAGTTCTCTGAATTAGTTCTGGGGTTTGTGAAATTGACTCACTAATCTGGTTCTAATTCAAGATACTAATTATTCTATATCCAGTGGCAAAGAAGGCACTCATCATCCATGACAAGAGGTGGCAGTAGAGATATGCAAATTATAACTGTTAGATACTCCTAACCAAATAGTTACAAGAGGAAAGGTTCTGAGTGACCATGTATTTGCTATCATAAAACATTTTAATCAAATTAATGAGTGTAATGAGATTGGCTGGTTGCTCCTAATGCTGCACAAAGTACAGAAACAGAATGAGCTCAGGGCTTTAAATTCCCTACATGAATGGCCTGGAAGTATCTATGTCTTCCCTGAACGAAACCCTTATCTCCTGTATTCAAAAAGATGAGATTTCTAAAATCAAACCCAGAGCTTCATCCTGTGAGTGGTTGAATTACAGACACAAATTGAATTCTCAACCTCACAGGGTATATGTTATTATGTAAATGCATTGATTGGAAAGGGATAGGATCCTGAAAATCAGAATGGGACATATGAGGAGGTCTTGGCGTAGCTGGAGACAATAACCTATACATACATTCTGCCAACTTCATGCCTGAGGAGGCTGACTAAGAAAGCTGTAATGTCTTCCTTTTAGGTAGTTAGCTGGGAAGATACTGACTATATTCATGTCAGGATCCACCCTTGCTACTCCTCTTTGCTTCAAAACTTTTAACGAGCTAGATTCAAGTATCAGTGGGGCTTAAAGATGAGGTACAAAATGTGACCTATGAGGAGATCTACTATACTCCAAAAGAATTACATGAATACTCCAATTCATACAGGCATAAATTCTGAAGATAGGGTGATAAATATATATCAAGAGTCTAGGATAATGGCAGAAGGAACATTATTTTGAATCTAACTAAATTGTTGACATGGACCCACTCTACAGAGATTTTGGATACAGTGTTATAGTTTGAAGGGTTTGAAAAGTCTCTGTTTATCTCACTGACTTGCTGAAATATAGACCAAAAAAAAGTGGCCTACAATAAATTATGTTGAAATGCCCTAACTACCTTGTATTTTGTAGAAGAAAGTATGAAAAATTTAGGGAGATTTGAATGTTAGAGTGGATTTATCACTAAGACCTGTTCGCCCACTCAAGGGTACATACCTTTTACCATATCTGTGAAAGATATACCTGTGAGGGGAGACTCAGCATATTTGAAGAGTTCTGTAGGTATTCTTTTCTATCGATCAGAGACTGCCACCACTGAACTGAAACTCTTAAACTCAATGGGAATAATTAGATGCCAAGAGGTCAAGTGACAACGTTTAATTGCAAAAGAAAAGGTGGATATGGTTACTGTAATTCACAGAAAAGCCAAGTGGTAAACAGGTAAGTCTGACTTGCAGAAACCATGGTGTCCCTAGAAGAGAAGCAGAGGGGCAGTCCTTTAAACCCTTACTTGATCTGTATAAGTAGAAGAGTTCCAGGTCAGGTAAATCAAAATTTAATCTTAATTACCAAGACAAAGAATCATAGCTTCTCAAACAATTCCCACACTGGAGCTTGTTTATGAGCCTAGAACCACTTGAACGAAGGAGGGCTAGGTCTCTTAAAGTAAGGACCCCAGTACACTGCTAAAAATATATACTGTTAATCTTTCTCTCAAATTCCCCAAAGGGACCAATTGCCAAAGTGATTGTGTTTTGTGGAAGAAGGAATAATCAGTCTTTCAGGGGATTGCTGGACACTTGCTCTGAATGGACACTTTTTCAAGGAGACTCAAAATATTCCTGTGGCCCACAAGAGTCAGAGAAAATGCTTATGGCACTCAATAGGGTTTTATCTCAGTTTCATTTCAAAGTAGAACCAGTGGCTCCTTAAACACACCTTTTGGTTATTTCTCCAGGTCCAAAATGTGTAATTAAAATAAACATTGGCGGAATCACAGGACTGAGTACTTCACCTGTCAAATGAAGGCAATTGTGCAAAGTCTAAAAGGAAGCCACTAGAACCACCTTTACTTAGGAAAACAGTAACCCCAAAGCAACACCCTATTACTATAAAGAATTGCAGATTAGTGCCACGAGCAAGGTTTTGAAGGATACAGGGGTAGTATTCCTATGGCTTCTTTCCATTCAATGTACCTATTTGCCTTCACAATGGATAGTTGTGTAAAGGGAGAGAAGTAAGAGAAGTAAGAGAAGTATGTTGAGCAAATACTATGAGTGTGTAATTTTTCTATTGCTACATATTAAATCATGACCAGTTTAGCAACTTAAAACAACATATATTTTTCATCTCACAGTTTGTATGCATGAGCAGTCAGTATATTTTTATTACTCTCTGTTCAAGGTCGCATCATACTGAAATCAAGATGTAAGCTAGGGATGTGATCTCATCTGAGACTCAGAGTCCTTTATGATCCTTACTGGTTATTGGAAGAATTTAATTCCTTTTGGTTGTGGGACTGAGGGTAGTGCTTCCTTCTAACCATCAGCTGGAGGATGTTCTGAGATCCTAGAAACCTTCAAAAATTCCTGCCACATGTCCCTCCCCACATATCTTGGCAGATTGTTCTTTCAAGGCCAGTAGAAGGATCTCTATCTCCCTTCAATTCTCTCTGACATTTTTTTAAAGTCTCATCCAGGAAAATGTCCATTTTGAGTAACTGAAAGTCAAATAATTAGGGACATAAATCACTTCTTCAAAATCTCCTTGTCATATAAATTGGTGTGATTATGCTAGGGATGTCCCATCATATTCACAAACCAATTTACAACAAATAGGAGGGGATATGTGCATCAGGAAGTAGGAATCTCAAGGCTTCCTAGGAGCTGCCTATCACAACGACTTTGGGTGCTGGGCTGAGTTTTTAAAATAAAATGCATAAGTAATAGCAATTTACCATTTAGAAGTAGATAGGAATAGAATAAAAATAAAGAGAGAGTGCTCTAGCAGTGTTCTGAAGACAAATTTGGAAATGTAAAATACCTGAGAAATTTAGTTTAGATTGGTTTATTAAATTAATAAATTATTAATTAGAAAATCCTTGAAATGAATAAAGTAATGTTAACCAAAATTAAGATTATTTGCCTTGGGGCACCTGAGTGTCTCAGTCAATTCAACATTTGACTCTTGGTTTTGGCTCCGGTCATGATCTCAGGGTTGTGAGTTCAAGCCCCCTGTCAGGCTCTACACACAGTGGAGAGTCTCTCTCTCTCTTTCCCTCTACTGCTTCCTAGCCCTCTGCTCACACACTTTCTCTCTTTCAAATAAATAAATAAATCTTTAGTAAAGATTATTTATTTCATGTAATGAACAATCATGTAAATTAATTAAAGAATTTCAAGGCATTAATAATAAAATGTGTGAATAAAGGAAAAGAATGAAAGCTAAAGTTACCCAAGCCTGAGTAAGAAGAACATCTAGAAAGGAATTCTAATTTCAGGAGATAGAGTTTCAGGTAAGAGACTTGGTGTACTAATTTTCTATGGATGATATAAAAATTACCATAAATTATGAATTAAAACAACATACATTTATTTCATGGTTTCCAATACAAAATGTCAAAAATCCAAAATGGGTCATGCTAGGCTAAAATCAAAGTGTCTATCCACTTGTGTTCATTCTGGAGGCTCTCTGGGAGGATATATTCTGTTTTCCAGCTTTTTTAGGTACCCACATTCCATGGCTTGTGGTTCTCTTTATCCATCTTCAGAGTCAACAATGATATTTTGATGTTTTTGATATAGTAATGTCAATTTATTCTGACCTCTTCTTCTAATTCTCTCTTTAAATTTAAATGATCCCTATAATTATATTGAGTTCCCTTGAAAAAAATCCAAATAATATTATCACAAAGTCAGCTGATTAACAATCTGGAGTTCATCTACAACCTTAATTCCCCCTCTTACCTATAAAATAGCAGTCATAGCTTCAGGGAATTAAGATGTGACATCTTTGCTGGGGCGCCTGGGTGGCTCAGTGGGTTAAGCCGCTGCCTTCGGCTCGGGTCATGATCTCAGGGTCCTGGGATCGAGTCCCGCATCGGGCTCTCTGCTCAGCAGGGAACCTGCTTCCCTCTCTCTCTCTGCCTGCCTCTCTGTCTACTTGTGATTTCTGTCAAATAAATAAATAAAATCTTAAAAAAAAAAGATGTGACATCTTTGCAAGTCCATTCTTCTTCTTCTTCTTCTTTTTAATTTAAAAATATTGCTAAAAAATATGCTAACAATAATCTGAGCTTTCAGTGGGTTATGATCACTGATCACAGATCACCATAACAAATACAATAATAATGTAAAAGTCTGAAATATTATAAGAATTAACAAAATGTGATAGAGACATAAAATGAGCAAACGCTGTTGGAAAATGATACCAACAGACCTGTTTGATTCAGGGGTGTCCTAAACCTTCAATTAATAATAATAAAAAAAGTTATATCTGCAAAGCACAATCAAGGAAAGCACAATAAAATGAAGTATGCCTGTACTTCCAAATTCCAATAGCATTAATAAAATTCTAATCCAGGGTAGGGGGAGAATATTATCATATGTCCAATCAGCATTTTCCAATTAAAATATATGTATAATGGGCTTATTTCTTGTTCCAAAGGTTGTAAAACTTTTATTCATTACCAAGCACAACAAATGTACTGAGTCTGACTTATACATACATGATTGTTACAGAAACAAACAAACAAAAAATCTTATAATAAACTTCTCAGATTTAAGATTTTCCAATATTCATGCTAAATAATTGGGAAGAATTTCAAGAATTTCCTGTTCATCTAGGTCTTTTTGTGTGTGTATGTGTCTCTTGGTGGTCTCCTTCTTCTTCTTCTTCTTCTTCTTCTTCTTCTTCTTCTTAATTAGGTGTGTCCATTATTCTGCCTGTCACACATAGATAGAGGAAAAGGCATTCAAATCATGAATGTTTTAGGTTATTTCACTTATTTTAGTTTCTTTAATAAAGTACACATTTTCCATTTTATCCCCCCAAAACAACGAACTACAGTGGCACGGAGGTAGTCCGTTTGACTTGTTTTTTTTCTATTTTAGTAGATCCAATATTTACCCTAGATAAACCATTATAATATCCATTCCTTAATATTAAAATCCAATTAAGAAGAAAACACTACAAGGCTTAATTATTGAGTCCTGAATGGGAGAATAAACTCCAACCCCAGGATTCAGTGGCCTTCAACAAATTATCTGATCTTTTTTATTGTTCTCATAGAATCCTTATTTAAGCAGTCAAGTTTGTTTCATATCTAACTTAGATTTTTTCATTTATTTTTAATAATTGAAGTGTTGGAGCTACAGGCTTATATTTTGTCAACACAGGGATATTTTTGTGTATCTTTGAGAGTAAAGTGATCAACTCTGAGCAATGTCTGTGGGCACCACACACCATAGCAGGTGAATTTTTAATTTTTGTTTTTGTTTTTTTTTTGTTTTTATTTTTGCATATGAATGATTCCACACTCAAAATAAGCATTCCTCATTAACATTAATTATTTCTGCAAGGTCAAAAGGAAAAGACAGTCAACTCTAATTATAGCTATTGTAGACTAGAAGTGATGTGTTACTAAATAACTCCTAACATCCTCAATTTTGTTTTTATAGGTTTTATTGGAAATGAGAAAAATGCGTGTATCTCCAAAAGCACCAAATTAAAGAATTTGAAATGTACATGGATTGCATTCATTTTAAGTAAAAAGTGAGAACACCTTTCCTTACTATCAAAATGATTTTACTACTATTATTTCTCATATTAAGGAACTAGAGAAAAAAAACATGTGTAGTAAATTTCAGGGAACTTATTCTTTTTGTATCAAGAACTGGAAATCCATTTTTGTATCAGGCCTTTTTGTATCAGGAACTGGAAATCCATTTTTTAAATATTTGAGAAATATATTATTTATTATATTTACATATGGGAACCTCTTAGAGAATTCCTTAGGAATTCAGAAAGATAAACAATGAAGGATCACAGGGACAAAAACTAGAAGAGCTCCAAAGATCAGTTAATTCTCTATTCCACATTTTTTTCCTCTTTCTACTTTTCTCCCCCTCATTTCCATTATTTCCTCTTTCCTTTCTTCCCCTGTTCCCTTATCTCTTTTCTTTTATTCCTCCTCCTTTTTCTCTGATTCTTTACTTCTATAATTCATATAAATGCAAACTCTTAAACCCATCCAGAATCTGCTTACTTTTATTTCATGCATGGTCCATAGTAGCTCCAGACTGCAACATACAGTTGCTTTGAACACATTCATTTATTCAGTATTGTTGTGTATCTATTACATACTTTTCATTACTAAATGGATTTAGTATCAATCAATAAAGCAAGAATAGGGTCCCACTTTTGTGCATCTTATATTATAATGAAGAAAGACAGCCAGTAAATAATAAACCATGAAAATTAAATCATGTACTATATTAGGATGTAGTAAGAATTATGAAAAATAAAAAGACTAAGGTACCCAAAAATGAATTCAGAAATAAGTTACAATTTTAAATCAAGTGATTAGGAAAATTACATTTCATTGTCAGTTTATTTGTGTGTTGCTTGACTTTAATTCCCCAAGGGTGAAAATGTGATTGACCTAACTCAGGTTACAATATATTTCCATTTTATGTTCAAATAGTTGGATAGTGTATGTGGTATTTTCCAAGCAGTCATGCTTCTCCATTAAATCTGTAGACTATGATTTGTTTACCACAAAAAAATACTAAACCGAGATGTCCTAATAAATTTATTCTTTAGGTGAAGATTATATCAAATATCATTGGTCTATTTTCCAAGAGGTCAAATTTCAGCATATTTACAAGATTACACCAGGCCACCTGTTTTCTAGACCCACACCCACCATTCTGCCCAAGCTTTGCCTCTAAATGAATCACTGGATAGCTGCATAATTAGTTACTGTTCAGGGATTAAAAGCTCCACTCTTCAGAACCCTCCATACTATCTGGTTCATTGGTAAATACTGTCCTCAGCTCAATAGAAAACTTACCAGAATGGTAAACACACCCTAAAAACAAGGAACAGGGCATTGTAGTCAGTTTCCCATACATGCAGTCATGAGCTGACACAGGTTCAGGTTATATACATGGTAGATTTAGAGAATGTTTATAAGCCAACAAGAATCCAATCTTCTTTCTACAAGGAAATCAATATGGAACGTTCTAATAGCAGTCATTACTAAATGACAAATACAAGAGAAATAGCTAAGAGTACTATTTTCTTGCACTGACCTGGTCACATAAGGCTATCATGATGACATCTTTCTCTGGGGATTGAAATTTATTAATGATAATTTTTTAAAAATGTGACCATCTGTCAATCTGCCTGTTTCCTTATTTATCCAATGACCATCACCATTACCTGCTATGGTTAGACTTTCTGCTTTATCAGGTGTACTGTTTACCCACAGAGCAGGTAATAATGGCACACTTGTTAGTTTACTCAGTCATATACTCAAGCAGATGTCATAGAGTCTGACTGTCCATGATGCCTGATAATGGAGCTACATTCATAGTTTTCCCTAAGTTAGCTAGATGGGGTAAATAATTATCCATCCCCAAGTGCCTATGAAATTATACACTGTAAAATCCAATGATATCTTCGGTTAGAGGGTATATATATATATATATATGCATGTATTCCTATATATTCATATATTTAATGAAATGATATGTCTTATTTAATCCTGCAAACCTAGGACCTAACACAGTATCTTGCATTTACTCAGTACTTAAAGAATGACATTTTTCTACTTGAATCAAAATAATCATTTTAACAGATTAATTTTGGAATCACCATTTTGCTGGGGTGGTGGAGATGAGAGGATATCACAAAACTGTATGCCTTTTTAATAATCTACATTTTATAGAGACTTTCTCCTTAACTACTCCACCTCCCTTGAATACCTAAGCATGGCTCTTTCTGTTCTGAGCCATAACAGTGCTTGATGTACTAATAAAGATGTGCTGAGCTGTAGAAAACCTAAGTTGAGTTGTCAAACTGAAGAGCACATGCCAACTGCTGTCTCCTGTGTACTCAGGATTTAAACTATGTTCTGTCCACAGCAAAACAGTCTTCAAAACGAATATATTACCATATTAGAGGCAACATGGCATTTCTGGCATGTTGTTGCCTTTCCTTATTGAAACAAAAAGCCTCTGTATTTTCTTTATTAAAAAAAATAGTAGTCCAAAGAAAACTGAAGTGAATACTGAAATTTTGGAAATTATCATCTCTAAGTCTTGTAAAAACCCTTTATTTATAATTGTCATAATACTAATATTAAACCATGTGAATTTATTAATGATGTCTACAAATAATAAAAATTATACTGTTAAATTAAATTTGAATTATAATGTGGTTATATTAATATATGAGCATTATATATATATTTTATATATTATATGTACTTATTTATATACACAGGCATACATTACATTTTGCATATATTTAATCTCATGTTGATGTATGTAGTATATATAAATATGTAAGTATGGACATATATTTAAATAGATATATTTAACTCTTGTCCTCGTAAGATAACACTGTTAATGATTCTGTTTGAATTTCATTCAGGCTGAAAATAACAGAGTACCTCAAAGATTTCTCTTTGCTCAAGGCCATAAAAAATGGTAGTTTGAGGAGGGAAGGTGACTTCATCATAAAAACTGGATTGACGTTGGATGAAGCCACACATACAAGAAGAAAGGAGAGGTAGGTACAAAGTATGAGGCATTTTTTTTCTTTCTCTTAGGTATATTCTCTAGAAGTATTGTACTAAAATAGAGATTCTTATTCAAGTTATTACCAAGAGAATGTGCTCATATGAAACTGTTCAGAACAGAGTAGAGATAGTATTTGGGATGTGAATGAGCAAACCAAGGCATCAGCTAAGTCCAGCTTTATCCTGATTCCCGGAAGAGTTTAAGAGCATAAAGGGCATCAACTAAATGTTCTGACTCAGGGCACAGACATTTTTACATGCTTCCATTATTCACTGACAAGAGCTATCCCCTTTCAGGAGTGGCATAGCTCCAAGCAACTTTGGTAAAGCAGCTCCAGGTAACTCAGCATACCTTCTGTGGACCAGTCCAGCTGTAAGCAATTTGCAGACAAGGACACCCACATAGGCTGGTAGTTGGGGGCATAAGTCCCAAAAAGGAAATCTCAGTAGGCATCAAACTAATTGACTACCTTATTCTAGGCTAATGTTGAATAATACCCATCACTTATGACAACATATGCCATGCCAAAATTTCCCTCTAAAAATAATCTTTCTTGACTCCAGTCCCAGGTTCATCCCTCTTTTGTGGTTTCTAGATGTCATAATTTTATCATTATTATCTCTTTATCATTTCTCTTCCATTCCTACTTCAGATATGCAAAGGCAGCAAAATGAATAGCTGTGAACAACTGAAAAGTAAGAAGGCTCAAAGTAGAGAAGTCAACCTTTCCTCTAATAGGACAGGCTGCAGAGATCCTAAACTGGGGAGGGGAAGAAACGGGATTTGGCTTGGGAAATTCAGCTTTGATATCATAATTGTCTGTAAGTTTTGTTTTGTTTTCCATTTTATATTATAATGGACTTTATTCTTTAGATGAGTTTTAAATTTATTTTTAAAAAACTGAGTAGTCCCAATAGTTTATTTTTGTTTATGTTTCCCTTGCCTCAGGGGACACATTTAGAAAGAAGTTGCTACGGACAGAGTCTAAGAGGTTACTGGCTACGTTCTCCACTAGGATTTTTAGAATTTCAGGTCTCACGTTTAGGTCTTTCATCCATTTCTCTGTGTGTGTGTGTGTGTGTGTGTGTGTGTGTGGATGGTGCAAGAGAAGTGTCCACCTTCATTCTTGTGCACGCTTCTATCCAGTTTTTCCAATACATTTGTTGAAGAGACTTTTTCCCATTGTATATTCTTGCCTCATTTGTCAGGGATTAATTGACCATATAGTTGTGGATCCATTTCTTAGTTTTCTATTCTCCTCCATTAATCTTGTGTCTATTTTTATGCCAAAAGCATACTGTTTTGGGTACCACAGTTTTGTAATATATAATTTGAAGTCAAGAATTATGATGTCCCCAGCATTGATGGTATAGAGACCTCCCCTTATCTATCACCCCCAAGTTTCTCCTATTGTTAACATCTTATATTAGCATGATGCATTTGCTATGGTCAATGAAAAAATGAACCAATATTGTTAGATTACTTATTAACTAAGGTCCATAATTTATTGAAATTTCCTTATTTCTACCTCATTTGTTTTTTTCTATCCCATGATATCACTATGTCTTCTTGAAGACATTTGTCATTTCTTCTTAGGCTCCATTTGTCTATAACAGTTTCTTAATTTTTTTTTTCCTTTTTGATGACTTTGAAATTTTTGAGGAGTACTGGCCAGTTTTGTTTATGGGTTTTTTTTGTGTGTGTGTTTTTATTTGTAAGATGCTCCTACAGAATCAGAATTTTCCCACTGTTTTTGTCATAATTAGGCTAGGGTTATGGCTTATGAAGAGAAAGACCACAAAGGTGAATTGACATTTTAATCTTATCATATAAAGGGTAAATACTATCGGGCGCCTGGGTGGCTCAGTGGGTTAAGCCGCTGCCTTCAGCTCAGGTCATGATCTCAGGGTCCTGGGATCGAGTCCCGCATCGGGCTCTCTGCTCAGCAGGGAGCCTGCTTCCCTCTCTCTCTCTCTGCCTGCCTCAGCCAACCTGTGATCTCT
The DNA here is from genome assembly GCF_964662115.1 of Mustela nivalis. Lineage (NCBI taxonomy): Eukaryota > Metazoa > Chordata > Mammalia > Carnivora > Mustelidae > Mustela > Mustela nivalis. The sequence continues at coordinate 75,249,968 of NC_139040.1, forward strand.
CTCTGTCAAATAAATAAATAAAATCTTTAAAAAAAAAAAGGGTAAATACTATCAATATGATTCAGCTTAGTTGATGTTGACCTTGATCTCTTGACTGATGTAGTGTTTGTCAGCTTTCTCAACTATTAAAGGATTATTTTTTCATTATTTGGATCTTGTACTCTTTGGAAGGAAGTCACTATGCACAACTCACCCTAAAGGAGAAGGAGCTATGACACCCCTCACTGAAGTCAGAATATTGGCATAAATTATGTAGAATGCTGCATGATTTTTTTTTATTCTTATCCATTTATTTTTTCAGTCATTTACTTATATTAGTATGGACTTATAGGTATTCATTTTATATTTTGGCTTGCAATCCAATACTAATTTATATATTTTTTGCATGAATTTTTCCAGTTTTAACTATTGGGGAATTCTAATGTGTCTCCTTGATCTACCTTCATCTATATGGTGTTTGTCTTTTTTCCTTCCTTTCTCCCTCTACACTCTTCTCTTCTCCTTATATTTCCCAAATTTATGACTCTACAATATGCTCCAGACTCATCATATAAGTCAGACAATCCAACACTGAACTCATCCATTTGTTCAAGGAACTCTGACTCATTTTATTAGGAACCAAGATCTGAGTGCTTTGTGTCCTTGCTACTGAGTGTCATAGTTTTTATGGATTTTTGGTTGGCAGACAAAGGCAATGTATATGTGTTAACCAACCTGTGGAGATATACATAAATACATATGTATAAATATTTCTAATGAAACTACCTGTACCTATATGAAGCCAAACATGAGTTCATACTAACATCTTCATCTCTAATCCTTTGTCACATGAATCCACTGGTAACCTCCTCCCCTTGAAGATCTATAAATTGCCACTTCAATAGTAATAAACTTAGATACTACCAAATATTTTCCACTTACTTACTTTTTCAATTTCAGTATAATTGTATATTAGGAAAAATTAAGCTCTACTCCCACTGGGGGGAAAAATCTTTATTAATTAAAATACAGTGCTTACATGCACATTCTTTTGCCATTAGTATTACAGGCTATAGACATTTTTGAAATTATATATATATATATTAGCACCAGTTCCTCCATCTTCTTCAGCAAAGTTGTTGCATGTATTTGTAATACAATTAGATTCTCTTGTCTAAATCTGCATTCCTTCCTATAGTCCTCGAAATCCTAAGAAATTAACATAAAGTTTACTTCTTGCCATTAAATTTTTGGAATTTTAACTACTGCATAATGTCATATATCCATCATTAAGCATCATATAGAATAACTCAAGCAAATGGGTACCTGGATGGCTCAATCAGTTAAACAACAGACTCTTGATTTGTCTCAGGTCATAATCTTGGTGTCTTCATCAGATCAGGTCCCATGTTAGCTTCATGATAAGTGCTGAGTCTTCTTGGGTTTCTCTACTTCTCCCTCTCCCTCAGCCCCTCCCCTCACTTGCACACATTCTTTATCATAAATAAATAAATAAATATATATATATTTTTTTTTTTTAAAAAAAGAAAGAAAATAAAAGGAAAAAAGAACAGATCCACCAACCTAAAAAAATTCCCCTGCACTTCACTTACTTCATCTTTCATACATCCCATCTTGACCACTGATCTGGTTACTGTTTTTATAGTTTTGGTTTTTCCAAAATGTCATATAATTGGAATCACATTGGCTTCTTTCACTTAGCAAAATTTGTTTAAATTTCTTCTATATCTGTCCATATCTTAATAGTTGTTTTCATTATTTAAAATATTCTATTGTATAAATATACCATAGTTAATTTTTTTCTATTCACCGATTATATGACATCTTAGTTGCTTCTATTCATGTGCACATTTTCATGTAGACATAGATATTAAAATCAGTTGGATAAATACCTAGAAGCACTATAACTAAATCACATGGTAAGAGTCTGTCTAAAAAGCTACTAAATTTTCTTGCCAAATGAATTGTATCATTTGTCATATCCACCAACAATGACTGAGAATTCATATTGCTCTATATCCTTGCTAGCAGTTGGTATTGTCAGATTTAAAAATATATGTATATCCACTCTAATGGGTTTGTAGTGGGTATTTAATATTTTCATGATTGTTTTTCTGGGAGTCTTTAACTCTCATGTTCACACAGGGCCTCCATGCAACTCATAAATTACAGTTCAGGGTTTCCTACCTGTGGCACTAGTTCCTACAACAGTTTCCACTTGTGACTCTACTTTATGTTTCTCTGTTTCTCCAGGTTTTCATACAATAGCTTACCCTGGGTCCTCACCTCTCTAAAGGATCCAAGAAAAGTTGTTGATAATTCAGCCTGTTCAGCTTCCTGTTTATTGTTAGGATGGACTGATGACTTCCAAGCTCCTTTCATTTAGAACACGGGCTATTTTTTTTTATTTTTTTTCAGTGTTCCAAAACTCATTGTTTACACACCACAGCCAGTGCTCCATGCAATACATGCCTTCCATAATACCCACCACCAGGCTCACCCAGCTCCCCACCCTCCTTCCCTCCAAAACTCTGTTGCTGAGTTTAACTTAATTTAATTTAGTTTTTTAAAAAAGATTTTATTTACCTATTTTTGAGAGAGAGAGCACACAAGCAGGAATGGGAGGAGGAGCAGAGGGAGGGTCAGGCAAAGGGAGAGGGAGAAGCAGGCTCCACTCTGAGCAGGGAGCCCAACATGGAACTCAATCCCAGGACCCTGGGATCATGACCTCAACCAAAGGCAAATGCTTAATTGACTGAGCCACACAGGCTCCACCAGTACTTATTTTCACTTAAGTACTTCATAGTCATAATAAATTGTCATCAAATATTTTTCAATTATTTAACTGCAAATATATTATATCTCTTGCACTTGTGTTTTGTCCTTGTTTTCTCTCTGATCATTTAAATTTATATATTTTCCTCTCAGACCCTAGAAGGCTCTCTTTAGACATTCTCCATGTACTAACTTGAATACATTTACACGATTACCATCTCTTTCAGGTGCATTTATATAATGTTAATATATTCCAGAAGTTTCCATTTGATATCTACATTTTCAGTTTATTTTTAATAATTCAAGTATATTTTTTCCTTCATGTGGTAGTTTCACTTTAATCTAATAGATTTTGTTTTCAAGAATGCCTATTCTTATTTCATATTTTCTATGGCCTATTGCTGAGGCAATTTGTGTAATAAGATTTTTATTCTTATTCTAGAGTGTGGCTCCTTAAACACATGGATTGAATATATGTTAAATAAAATTCTGATATAAGCAGGCAATGTATTGTTTATTAAAGATTTTTGAAAAGAAACCCATCATTTTATGATCATTTAAAATATATAATGAAATAGTTAATGTAAAATTAAGAGCATAAAACAGCTAGAATCAAATACTAATTATAACATATCATCAGTTTGGGAAAATATGTGATAAGTAAAAAAGACATAGGAAATATTCAGAAAAAATATACACAATTATTAACATTTGTAAATGGGTAAATAAATCAAAGAAATAAAGATAGCATTATATTTTGAAGAAACAAGTCAAAATGTTAATTATCTTTTTAAAAATTTCAAAGAATGTTAACACTGATTTTAAAACTGGGAAAATGAAATAAGAGGCACTTCATACACACACACACACACACACTCACACACACACACACACACCTGCAATTAGAACAATAATACTAGCTATATGTACTACTAATAATACTATTAAAGATGAATAATTAAATAATAAGCATATTTTTCACAGTAAATTTACTGATTTTTATTGTTTTTAAAATTTAATATGAATATAGCTAATATTCAGTGTTATATTAGTTTCATTAATATTAGATTATATATATTAGTTGAAACTAATATATATAATCATTGTAAAATACAATGATTCAAGAATTTTATACATTATTCAGTGCTCATCATAGTAAGAGTATGTTAATTTGAAGAAACAATTAATAAATTGTAATGCTGAGAAGTAGTGATTAGATGAAACACCTTATTAACAATAAATTAACAGGGATGCCTAGGTGGCTGCTTCATTAAGAATCTGCCTTCAGCTCAGCTCATGATCCAGGGGTCTTGGGATCGAGCCCCTGGTTGGGCTCCCTGCTTGGCAGGGAGTCTGCTTTTCCCTCTCTCTCTCCCACTGCTTGTGTTCCCTCTTGCTGTGTCTCTTTTTGTCAAATAAATAAAAATCTTAAAAAAATAATAAATAAACAGTATATAAGGAGGTTTTTAAAATTTTCTCAGGAAAATTAGAAATGTTTATTTTTGTCTAAATAGAAAACTAAATGACTGGGAATAATATAACATACAAACACATTGTAGTATAATGGAAACAGTGCAGATTTTAAAGATCTTATTTGCAAAAGTGAATGTACTAGCATAAGATAAAGACTCGTCATTGAAAATAACAAGATACAGCTCTAACATAAATTATTATCAAATTTGGGGCAGGAGAAAACTTTAAATCCATATACATATAGAATTTTATGCACACATTAAAAAATAAGCCACTGTGGTCATAATGAATAGATGGGAAAGTAACAGGAAATGAGAACAGAAAATTAATGGAATGAACACAGGTCATGTAGTACTTCTAATTTTTAAAAATTTTTTTGAGGATATGGAAAAAGATAATTGCTAATTAATCATTTCATATTTTACAATGTTACTAATCAATGAAATGCAGAAAAAAATAATTACAAAGTTGATCAACTTAGCAAGATTTTCAAAAATAGCAAGCATCAACAGAGATAAGAATAATGAATGAGCTGTCTCTTCAAATTCTGTTTAAATTATAATTAAAAATTAATTTTGTGCTATTTATCAGAAAACTTACAAGTCCTCATGCATCTTGACATAATAAACCCTTTCTGGAATGCTGATCTAAAATCATTTATCACATACACAATAATTTATCTGTAAAATTTTGTCATATTTATTAACAGTAATCAAACATTAGAAAAGATAAACTTTAAAAAATATAAATTAATAAGTACATTGAGATTGTTAGATTTTTTAAGAAGCTTAATAAATAATGTATTCTCTTTTTTTTTTAAAGACGTTTTTTATTATTTATTTATTTGACAGACAGAGATCACAAGTAGGCAGAGAGGCAGGCAGAGAGAGAGGGAGGGGGAAAAAGGCTCCCCACTGAGAAGAGAGCCCGATGTGGGGAGCTCCATCCCAGGATCCTGAGATCATGACCTGAACCAAAGGCAGAGGCTTTAACCCACTGAGCCACCCAGGAGCCCCAATGTATTCTCTTCAGCACCATAATTTGTAACCAATTGACAGATGAAAAAGGACGCAGTCAAGTGAAAAACAATAGGTCTTAGATCTGCAAGAAATTCGAATTAGATGAATTCAGCTACTCAGGCACTCTTTCACATTTTCAGATCTCTGCAGAAAAGGGGTTAACCTTTTTACTGCATGTAAAAGAGAAGACTATAACACATAATATGTGTAAGCATGTAAATATCAAAATATATCCCATTAGTTGCTAAGACACACAGGGCCTATTTTTTCTCTCAAATTCATGAATATGTAGGAGCAGTAAGTGAGAAGTATCATAGTAGAGTTTCCCCCTGCAAAGAACATGAAGCCAGGGAGAAACAGCACACTCCCAGATAATATTATATCATAGACTGAAACCAGCCATAAGTTATAATTAAATTTATGGACCATTGTTAACCCCATGATAATATAGTGCATGGTGAATATAATGCACAGTGAAAATTCTGGGTATGAAATTGAACCTGCAATTTGAAATTGTTTGTAAACATATATTTACAAAGAAATTACTTGTAAACATCCTAAAACCAATAGTTATTTTCTCTATGTAGTGATCTGCCTAGAATTTTGTTTATTTATTTAAATTGTAATTATTTTTTAAAGATTTACTTATTTGAGAGAGAGAGAAAACAAGCAGGGGGATGGGCAGAGGGAGAAAGCCTCAAGTGGACACCCTGCGGTGTGTAGCGCCTGGTGAAGGACTTGATCCCAGCACCCCATGATTATGATCTGAGCCAAAACCAAGAGTCAGACTCTTAACTAACTGAGCCACCAAGGTTCCCCGTTAAATCTTAATTATTTAAAAAATAAAAACATACGCATTTGGAAACACAACAACATTCTGGATAGCCTAACAAAATATAGTAAATAAGATTCATTTGTTCTGCTTTACAATTTTTCTCTGGGAGATTCTGTATGCCTATATAACTACATTTTAGGAAATGATTTGTTTAGTTCATTTAATAGTGCACTCTATTTTTCATTGACTATTTATTCTTTCATAAAGAAGTTTCCAGAGGAGGAGTCCACGCGGTGTCAGCGTGGCCTCAGGTCCCGCAGGGTCACAGAAGGATAAGGGTGTCTGAGTGTCGCAGAGCTTGCGGGTATTGGAATGGGAAAGCTGGCTAGAAACAGAGCTGACAATAAGCTCACAGCTCGGTATTACCTTGAACCAGCCCCAGGCTCGGTGAGCTCGGAGCACAGCCGGAGGTCAGGCGGACGGGAGTAACTGGGCGCTGTTCTCTGAGGGCGCACTGAGGAGTGGGGCCCTGGGCTCTCGAATTCTCTGGGCTGGAAACCAGGAGGCCGCCATTTGTATTCCCGTCCTCCGGAACTCTACAGAAAGTGCTCAGGGAACAAAAGCTCCTGAAAGCAAACCCAAGCGGATTACTCAGCCTGGCCCATGGTAAGGGCAGTGCAATTCCGCCTGGGCCAAAGACACTTGAGAATCACTACACCAGGCCCCTCCGCCAGAAGATCAACAAGAAATCCAGCCAAGACCAAGTTCACCTACCAAGGAGTGCGTTTTCAATACCAAGGAGAGCAGCAGAATTCCAGAGGAGGAGAAAGCAAAGCACGGAACTCATGGCTTTCTCCCTGTGATTTTTTTAGTCTTGCAGTTAATTTAATTTTTTTCTTTTTCATTTTTTTCTCTTCATCTGCTAAATTTTTTTTAACTTTTACCATTCTCTTTTTTAATGTTTTTTAACTAGTTTATCTAATATATATATTTTCTTTTTTATATATTTCTTTATTCATTTTCTTTCTTTTAATTCTTTTTTTTTCTTTTTTCTTTTTTTCCCTTTCTTTCTTTTTGAACCTCTTTTTATCCCCTTTCTCCCCCCTCACGATTTGGTTAAAGCATATTTTCCTAGGGTTGTTGCCACCCTTTAGTATTTTACTTGCTCCGTCATATACTCTTATCTGGACGAAATGACAAGGCGGAAAAATTCACCACAAAAAAAAAGAATAAGAGGCAGTACCGAAGGCTAGGAACCTAATCAATACAGACATTGGTAATATGTCAGATCTAGAGTTCAGAATGACAATTCTCAAGGTTCTAGCTGGACTCGAAAAAGGCATGGAAGATATTAAAGAAACCATCTTGGGAGGTATAAAAGCCCTTTCTGAAGAAATAAAAGAACTGAAATCTAACCAAGTTGAAAACAAAAAAGCTATTAATGAGGTACAATAAAAAATGGAGGCTCTCACTGCTAGGATAAATGAGGCAGAAGAAAGAATTAGTGATATAGAAGACCAAATGACAGAGAATAAAGAAGCTGAGCAAAAGAGGGACAAACAGCTACTGGACCCCGAGGGGAGAATTCGAGAGATAAGTGACACCATAAGGCAAAACAACACTTGAATAATTGGGATTCCAGAAGAAGAAAGAGAGAGGGGAGCAGAAGGTATACTGGAGAGAATTATTGGAGAGAATTTCCCCAATATGGCATAGGGAACGAGCATCAAAATTCAGGATGTTCAGAGAACGCCCCTCAGAATCAATAAGAATATGCCCACACCCCATCACCTAATAGTAAATTTTACAAGTCTCAGTGACAAAGAGAAAATCCTGAAATCAGCCCGGGAAAAGAAGTCTGTAACATACAATGGTAAAAATATTATGATTGGCAGCTGACTTATCCACAGAGACCTGGCAGGCCAGAAAGGGCTGGCATGATATTTTCAGAGCACTAAATGAGAAAAACATGCAGCCAAGAATACTATATCCAGCTAGGCTATCATTGAAAATAGAAGGAGAGATTAAAAGCTTCCAGGACAAACAAAAACTGAAAGAATTTGCAAACACCAAACCAGCTCTACAGGAAATATTGAAAGGGGTCCTCTAAGCAAAGAGAGAGCCTACAAGTGGTAGATCAGTAAGGAACAGAGACAATATACAGTAACAGTCACCTTAAAGGCAATACAATGGCACTAAATTCATATCTCTCAATAGTTACCCTGAATGTGAATGGGCTAAATGCCCCAATCAAAAGACACAGGGTATCAGAATGGATAAAAAAACAAAACCCATCTATATATTGCCTCCAAGAAACTCATTTTAAGCCCGAAGACAGGTCCAGATTTTAAGTGAGGGGGTGGAAAAGAATTTACCATGCTAATGGACATCAGAAGAAAGCAGGAGTGGCAATCCTTATATCAGATCAATTAGATTTTAAGCCAAAGACTATAATAAGAATGAGGAGGACACTATATCATACTCAAAGGCTCTGTCCAACAAAAAGATCTAACAATTTTAAATATCTATGCCCCCAACGTGGGAGCAGCCAACTATATAAACCAATTAATAACAAAATCAAAGAAACACATCAACAATAATACAATAATAGTAGGGGACTTTAACACTCCCCTCACTGAAATGGAGAGATCATCCAAACAATATATTAACAACGAAATAAAGGCCTTAAATGACAAACTGGACCAGATGGACATCACAGATATATTCAGAACATTTCATCTCAAAGCAACAGAATACACATTCTTCTCTAGTGCACATGGAATATTCTCCAAAATAGATCACATCCTTGGTCCTAAAACAGGACTCAACCAGTATCAAAAGATTGGGATCATTCCCTGCATATTTTCAGACCACAATTCTCTGAAGCTACAACTCAACCACAAGAGGAAGTTTGACAAGAACCCAAATGTATGGAGACTACAGCATCCTTCTAAAGAATGAATGGGTCAACCGGGAAATTAAAGAAGAATTGAAAAAAATCATGGAAACAAATGATAATGAAAACACAATGGTTCAAAATCTGTGGGACACAACAAAGGCAGTCCTGAGAGGAAAATATATAGCGGTACAAGCCTTTCTCAAGAAACAAGAAAGGTCTCAGGTACACAACCTAACCCTACACCTAAAGGAGCTAGAGAAAGAACAAGAAAGAAACCCTAAGCCCATCAGGAGAAGAGAAATAGTAAAGATCAGAGCAGAAATCAATGAAATAGAAACCAAAAAAAAAAAAAAAAACAATAGAGCAAATCAACGAAACTATAAGCTGGTTCTTTAAAAGAATTAATGAAATTGATAAACCCCTGGCCAGACTTATCAAAAAGAAAAGAAAAAGGACCCAAATAAATAAGATCATGAATGAAAGAGGAGAGATCACAACTAACACCAAAGAAATACAAACTATTATAAGAACATACGATGAGCAACTCTACGCCAACAAATTTGACAATCTGGAAGAAATGGATGCATTCCTAGAAACATATAAACTACCAAAACTGAACCAGGAAGAAATAGAAAGCCTGTACAGACCCATAACCAGAAAGGAGATTGAAACAGTCATTAAAATTCTCCAAACAAACAAAAGCCCAGGGCCATACAGCTTCCCGGGGGAATTCTACCAAACATTTAAAGAAGAACTAATTCCTATTCTCCTGAAACTGTTCCAAAAAATAGAAATGGAAGGAAAACTTCCAAACTCATTTTATGAGGCCAACATCACCTTGATCCCCACACCAGACAAGGATCCCATCAAAAAAGAGAGCTATAGACAAATATTCTTTATGAACACAGATGCGAAAATTCTCACCAAAATATAGCCAATAGGATTCAACAGTACATTAAAAGGATTATTCACCACGACCAAGTGGGATTTATTCCAGGGCTGCAAGGTTAGTTCAACATCCGCAAATCAGTCAATGTGATACAACACATCAATAAAAGAAAGAACAAGAACCATATGATACTCTCAGTAGATGCTGAAAAAGCATTTGACAAAGTACTGCATCCCTTCTTGATTAAAACTCTTCAAATTGTAGGGATAGAGGGCATATACCTCATTATCATCAAAGCCTTCTATGAAAAACCCACCGCAAATATCATTCTCAATGGAGAAAAACTGAAAGCTTTTCCACTAAGGTCAGGAACACGGCAGGAATGTCCATTATCACCACTGCTATTCAACATAGTACTAGAAGTCCTAGCCTCAGCAATCAGACAACAAAAGGAAATTAAAGGCATCCAAATCAGCAAAGAAGAAGCCAAATTATCACTCTTCGCAGATGATATGATACTATATGTGGAAAACCCAAAAGACTCCACTCCAAAAATGCTAGAGCTTGTACAGGAATTCAGTAAAGTCTCAGGATATAAAATCAATGCACAGAAATCAGCTGCATTTTTCTACACCTACAACAAGACAGAAGAAAGAGAAATTAAGGAGTCTGTCCCATTTACAATTGCACCCCAAACCATAAGATACCTAGGAATAAACCTAACCAAAGAGGCACAGAATCTATACTCAGAAAACTATAAAGTACTCATGAAAGAAATTGAGGAAGACACAAAGAAATGGAAAAATGTTCCATGCTCCTGGATTGGAAGGATAAATATTGTGAAAATGTCTATGCTACCTAAAGCAATCTACACATTTAATGCAATTCCTATCAAAGTACCATCCATCTTTTTCAAAGAAATGAAGCGAATAATTCTAAAATTTATATGGAACCAGAAAAGTCCTCAGATAGCCAAAGGGATATTGAAAAAGAAAGCCAAAGTTGGTGGAATCACAATTCCAGACTTCAAGCTCTATTACAAAGCTGTCATCATCAAGACAGCATGGTACTGGCACAAAAACAGACACATAGATCAATGGAACAGAATAGAGAGCCCAGAAATAGACACTCAAGTCTATGGTCAACTAATCTTCGACAAAGCAGGAACGAATGTCCAATGGAAAAAAGACAGCCTCTTCAATAAATGGTGTTGGGAAAATTGGACAGCCACATGCAGAAAAATGAAATTTGACCATTTCCTTACACCACACACGAAAATAGACTCAAAATGGATGAAGGACCTCAATGTGCGAAAGGAATCCATCAAAATCCTTGAGGAGAACTCAGGTAGCAACCTCTTCGAACTCAGCCGCAGCAACATCTTCCTAGGAACATCGCCAAAGGCAAGGGAAGCAAGGGCAAAAATGAACTATTGGGATTTCATCAAGATCAAAAGCTTTTGCACAGCAAAGGAAACAGTTAACAAAATCAAAAGACAACTGACAGAATGGGAGAAGATATTTGCAAACGACATATCAGATAAAGGACTAGTGTCCAGAATCTATAAAGAACTTAGCAAACTCAACACCCAAAGAACAAATAATCCAATCAAGAAATGGGCAGAGGACATGAACAGACATTTCTGCAAAGAAGACATCCAGATGGCCAACAGACACATGAAAAGGTGCTCCATATCACTTGGCATCAGGGAAATACAAATCAAAACCACAATGAGATATCACCTCACACCAGTCAGAATGGCTAAAATCAACAAGTCAGGAAATGACAGATGCTGGCGAGGATGTGGAGAAAGGGGAACCCTTCTACACTGTTGGTGGGAATGCAAGCTGGTGCAACCACTCTGGAAAACAGCATGGCGGATCCTCAAAATGTTGAAAATAGAACTGCCCTATGACCCAGCAATTGCACTACTGGGTATTTACCCTAAAGATACTAACATAGTGAACCAAAGGGGCACGTGCACCTGAATGTTTATAGCAGCAATGTCCACAATAGCCAAACTATGGAAAGAACCTAGATGTCCATCAACAGATGAATGGATCAAGAAGATGTGTTATATATACACAATGGAATACTATGCAGCCATCAAAAGAAATGAAATCTTGCCATTTGCGACAACTTGGATGGAACTAGAGCGTATCATGCTTAGCAAAATAAGTCAAGCAGAGAAAGGCAACTATCATATGATCTCCCTGATATGAGGAAGTGGTGATGCAACATGGGGGCTTAAGTGGGTAGGAGAAGAATCAATGAAACAAGATGGGATTGGGAGGGAGACAAACCATAAGTGACTCTTATTCTCAAAAAACAAACTGAGGGTTGCTGGGTGGGGGATGGGGAAGGGGAGTGGGGTTATGGACATTGGGGAGGGTATGTGCTTTGGTGAGTGCTGTGAAGTGTGTAAACCTGGCGATTCACAGACCTGTACCCCTGGGAATAAAAATATATGTTTATAAAAAATAAAAAATTAAAAGAAAAAAGAAGTTTTCATTTACATTGCGCCAACAATCGACCATGACGCAAAGTGAAACCTTAAAAGGCTACTCTTGTTAGAAAAGTATAAAAGAAAATCCTAAAGATCTAAATCTCAATCATTATCAAAGTGGACAGTTAAATAAATGGCTCTTTGTAAAACATATTCAAATCAGGAATAATCTCTCATATTGTCATAACTTTAAAAAGAAAAAAAAAATATATATATATATATATGTATATGGCAAGAATGACCTAGAAATGGGGTGCCTGGGTGGCTCTTTTGTTAAGTTGTCTGCCTTGAACTCAGGTCATGATCCCAGGGTCCTGGGATAGAGCCCCACGTTGGGCTCCCTGCTCAGCAGGAAGTCTCCTTCTCCCTCTCCCTCTGCTCTTCTACCTGCTTGTGCTCACTCTCATTCTCTCTCTCCCCCTCTCAAATAAATAAATAATATTTTTAAAAATCTCCTTAAAAAAGTATGATCTAGAAAAATAATTTTAATTTTCTAGATTACTAAAGATAAGAAGAAACTATTGTAGCAGAACAAGAAAAACTATAAGGAGGCTCATTTGGAAACAATAAAGTGGAAATAAATTAATTGAATGTGAGTAGACACTGTCTGGGCAAGGTGATCTGGATTAAATCAATGCTGAGGCCAGACCTGGCTCAGAAAAGCTGAATTAGTTACCTCCTCAGATCTCAGTATTCTGTGTTATAGAACAATGCTTTAACTTATAACATTTAAACTCTCATCTACATTTAAAATTCCATTTCTGGCATTTCAGCATATCCATAGAAGGGATTCTCATTCTTTTGTTTTGTTTTGTTTTTCCTCTCTCTTCCTTTGCCTGTACAGCTTGTGATAGTTAGAAACCTTCAACAAATCTAGGATGATATAACATGAAACTTCATATTATAGTTTAACACATTCCAGACAATTAGAACTAGCTACTAAAGCTGGAGAAAGCAAAATTCATGATTGTAAAGGAAAGTGATTTTTCCTAACAAGAAAATTTGTTTAAACAAAATACCATTGCCTTTTAGTATAATAAATGTGTCTGAAATTATTTTTAATAAAAAACAGAAATTTTAGTAATTTATTGATATAAATTAAGGAATAATATCAAGAAGGTCAACCCTGATATTTAACAATTTATTTATGTATACCACCATTCCACTGTATAATTGGCATCCATTATTTAATAGGCTATACACTAAATATTGAAGATATATCCCCTGTTGTTAGAGAGTTTGTTGTTTCGGTAACATTAATATGAGGGGAGATGGGATTACTAACTTCAAATGATTTTGAATTATTTGTATTATCTTCTTAAGTTACCAAGCAAACTTCTGAGCAAATATGTAACCTCAAAATTTCAGTAGTTGGACAGAACCTAGGTAAAACATTCCTTTCTCAAGTTATGCTAAAAAATGCCTTCAGTTAGGTTCACAAACATTAGGAGGACAAAATAATATAAATAAATAAATAACAAATAAAAATAAATAACAGGGACTTTATCATTATTATAAGTGCTAAGAAATTATGTAGACAATGGAGATGGGTATTATTTTGATAGTCCAATAAAGGAGTACATGCACTGTTAAATGATTCCTTTCAACTATTAAATATTCAATAAATTATTATATTCATAATGAAATATTGAGGATTATAGCTAAGTATAAAAATAAAGGAAGAATATAGAAAAAAAGGTAATTTTTTTTATTATCCTTAACAAGTTTTTATTTATCTCTCCTTTCCCACTTAGCCTTTTTGTCCTGTCTTTTTTTAATATTTAAATAACATGAGGGCTGTAAATATGAAATATTTCTTTATCTTTTCATCTAGATGGAAGCTAGATGAATAGGAAGTACTCAAAAATATTTTATTGACTGTGATGGACATAGTAACTATAAATTTAGGTTACTTTTGTGTACCAGCTTTAGTTTACATGTTCTATTCACTATTATAGTATTAAAAAATCTATACTCTTTAGTAAGTAGGATACTCAAAGCAAAGTTATTATGAACTTATTTGTTAAAATGTGAAGAAACTTAAAGAAGTATATACTACAGGACCCAAAACAGTATTTGTGAAGTTGTTGAAAAATATTGTTCTTACTGAAAAGAGAGTAATACTTCACTTAAAACTAATAAACTTATATTTTAAGTTTTTGAGTCACAAATAAGATTATAAGCAGATAAAAAGGCAGGAAAAGAGAGAATAAACCACACATTTTTTCACTTTTAAATTGCTTTCATAGTCAAATTCCTTACAAAATACAGCAACTCACTTAAAATTACCTTACCATTAGCAAATTTTAAACCTTCAAAATCAGTAGAATTTGTAGATGGATTTGTTGGGATTGCAATAATTTCTGCCATAGAAAATAAATAAATAAGTAAATAAATAAGAATAAAATTTAACTGTGGGAAAACAATGGAAACATAATAGAACAAAATAGTGAAATTTTAAGTTTTTTAAATTTTATTTTCATGCAAAATACTTTTTATTTTGTATTTTAATTTGTATTTATTATTATTACTATTACTATTGTTATTTAAAGATTTTATTAATTTATTTGAGAGAGAGAGAGAAAGCACACAGGCAAAAGTAGTAGCAGAGGGAGAGGGAGAAGTAAGGTCCCTGCAGAGTAGGGAGCCCAATGTGGGGCTTGATCCCAGGACCCTGAGATCATGACCTGAGTCAAAGGCAAATGCTTAACTAACTGAGCTACCCAGGCCATCCTACTTATCATTTTTTAATTTTTTCAATTTTTATTTAAATTCCAGTTAGTTAACATATAGTGTAATATTGTTTTGAGGACTAGAATTTAGTGATTCATCACTTACATATAGCATCCACTACTCATCACAGCAAGTGCACTCCTTAATACCCATCATCTATTTAGCACATCCCCTGCCCACCTCCCCTCCAGCAGCCTCAGTTTGTTCTGTATACTTGAGAGTCTGTTATGGTATGCCTTCCTCTCCATCATTTTTTGTTTTTTGTTTTTTTGTTTTTTCTTTCCCCTCTGTTCATCTGTTTTATTTCTTAAATTCCACATATGTGTGAAATCATATGGTATTTGTCTTTCTCTGACTTATTTTGCTTAGCATAATAGTCTCCATTCACATTGTTGCACATGGCAAAATTTCATTAGTTTTGATGGCTGAGTAATTTATCTATCTATATCTATATCTATCTATCTATCTATCTATCTATATCTATCTATCTATATTGATATCTATATCTATATATATCTTCTTTACTCAATGGGTATGTGGATTCTTTCTATGATTTTATTATTGTTGATTATATTGCTATAAACATTAGGGTGCATATGCCCCTTCAAATCAGTGATTTCATATCCTTTGGGTAAGTACCTAAGTGTGATTGCTAGGTTTTAGGGTAGTTCTATTTTTAACTTTTTGAAGAACCTCCATGCTGTTTTCCAGAGTGGCTGTACCAGTTTGCATTCCCACCAAGAGTGCAAGAGGGTTTCTCTTTATCAACAGCTTCACCAGAATCTGTTGTTTCCTGTGTTGTTAATTTTAGCCAACTGACATTTGTGAGGTTGTACCTCACTATTCACAAATGACATGATATTCTACATAAGAAACTCAAGAGACTGTATAAAAAATATTAAAACTGATATATAAATTCAGCAAAGTCACAGAATATAAAATAAACATACAGAAATCTATTGCACTTCTATACACTAACAATGAAGCAGCAGAAAGAGAAATCAAGGAATAAATCCCATTTATAATTGCACCAAATCCGATAAGATACCTAGGAATAAACATGTATCTGAAGTAAAAGACCTGTACTCTGAAAATATTGAACACTTAAGAAAAAAATTTAAGGTGACACAGAGAAATGAAAAAACATCCCAGGCTCATGGAGTGAAAGAACAAATACTGTTAAAATGTTTGACTAGACAAAACAATCTACACATTTAATGCAATCCCCATGAAGATATCACCAATGTTTTTTGTAGACCTAGAACAAACAATCCTGAAATTTGTATGGAACCATAAAAGGTCCCAAATATCCAAAGCAATCCTGAAAAAGAAAAGCCAAGAGTCAGCACAGTTCCAGACATTAAGCTGTTGTCATCCAGATAGGATGGTACTGGCTCAAAAACAGACACAAATAAATGAAACAGAACAGAAACTCCAGAAATGGACACACATCTGTATGATCAACTAGTCTTCAACAAAACAGGAAAAAATATCCAACGGAAAAAAGACAGTGTCTTAACACATGGTGTTGGGACAACAGCATCCAAAAGAGTGAAACTGTATGCTTGTTTACACTATCCATGAAAATAAATTCAAAATGGATTAAAGACCTAAATGAGAGAGAGGAAACCATTAAAATCCTGCAGCAATGCTGTTAGCAACCTTTGTGACCTAGGTTATATAAACTTCTTACTAGACATGTCTTCTGAGGTAAGCAAAAATGAGCTATTGGGATTTTAAGATAAAAAGCTTCAGCACAACAAAGGTAATAATCAACAAATGTAAAAGGCAACCTTTTACTGGGAGGAGATATTCACAAATGACATATCTGAAAAAGCTTAATATCCAAAAGCTATAAAGAATTTTTCAAACTCAACACCCCAAAAATGAATAATCCAGTTAAGAAATGGGTTGAAAACGTAAATAGACATTTTTCCAAAGAAGACGTCCAGATGGTCATGTGTCTGTTGACACATGAAAAGGTGCTCAACATCACTCATCATCAGGTAAGTGAAAATAGAAGGGAATGTTAGCTCTTGAGGAAAAGTTTGCTTGGAAATTATTTGGTCTTTTTCTCTTTTTAAATTGGCTGAAGAGTAGCAGTGAAATTGTGTATATTTACACAAAATTTAGAGTTGAAGAAAAACCTACAATATTTTTTTAAAAACCCTTTTAAGGAAATGTATTGAAGTATGCTGTCTGACAAGACTAAAGGTGTTCTTCTGAGTTATGACATGAAAGATGAGATGATATCATTTCCTATGACATTGATAATACCAGGAAAGACCATATTTTTATGATTTAAATGACTTGTTAAAGTAGTATCTATGAGAAATATATTCTTTTCCTAAAATCACATGGATCTGTTTCTTTATAATCAAGTTATCATGAATTTTCATGTTCAGAATTTCTTACAAAAATGGGAGCTCTTAAAAAGGAACTTCTTATTACAAATAGTTTGATTACTGGAGTCTGACTCTTTTCCAATATGTTATTTCCTTCAATTTTTTGACTAAGAAAACAAAGACATGTTATGAGGCACATTGAAAACGGTGTTCAAATACTTCACCAGGACATGAAAAAATACTTTCACAAGTCAAAATGCACCCAAAAATGCATTAAGGTGCATCTATTTATGGAGACTCCCAAGGTGAAATGTTTACTTTACTCACTTTTTTTTTTCAAAGATTTATTTATTTATTTATTGGACAGAGAGATCACAAGTAGACAGAGAGGCAGGCAGAGAGAGAGAGAGAGACAGAGAGAAGCAGACTCCCTGCTGAGCAGAGAGCCCGACACGGGACTCGATCCCAGGACCCTGAGATCATGACCTAAGCCTAAGGCAGCGGCTTAACCCACTGAGCCACCCAGGCGCCCCTACTTTACTCACTTTTGATTATGCTGTGCTTATTGCTTTAGCAGTAGCCAGAATATATAAATAAAACATCAGTGTGAGTCTCACCAAAACTTCTGGATCCATGTTTAATCTGAAACAGGAAATTGTTCAATACTACCAAACACTTATTGCCAATATTTAATTATTACTTTTTTTAAAGTAGAAGAAGACAGAAAATTGATTGCATGTGGAGTTTGACCTATAAGTCAAATTAGCCATAATTAATTAGATATTAATATTCTGGCAGTTTGGATATTATGAAAAGGAATTAGAAGCACAAAGGATTTTGAGGAGGAAACACTTGTGATTGGTAAAGGGTAGTGAGTATTGCAATGGGCATGGAAACCCTAGAAGAAAAGAGGATTCAGTACAAGGCCTTCAGACTGCAGTTCATTTATGAAAATTCCTCATCCAGGTCAGTGGAGGGCCTCAAGGCAAAGATTGCCCATTAAGGAGGGAGAAGGCAGATAAGTAGCAGGCTTAGACGACATCAGGTAGCAGTTCAGCTCAATAGTTTATCAAGCCATTCTGAACACCTACAAATCCAACAGGAGATTGAAGAGAAGAAGAACAGCAATTCTAGGAACAGAAAATAGACCACTTTCTGAAAGGTAGGACTGGCAGAGAACTGAATCTAAAGCGATGGGAAGATAGATTGTGGGGGGAAGGTCTGGCTCCCAGCAAGTGGTGGAGCAATAGAGCACAAAATCAGAGCTTTTAAAAGTCTGCTCCACTGAGGGGCATCGCTCCAGAGTCTAAGCTGGGGTGAAGCCCATGCGGGGACAGTGTGGTCTCAGGTCCCACGGGGTCACAGAAGGATTGGGAGTGTCTGAGTGTCACAGAGCTCACAGGTATTAAACCAAGGAAGCCGACTACAGAACAGAGCTGAGGAGTGAGCTCTCAACTCATGGTTTCCTTGAATTGTGATCCATGGCACAGGCCAATGGTCTGTGAGTGGAGACCCACACAAGTTGTGGGGAGACCCCCCAAAAAAGAGCACAGGGATCTGCAGGATGTGCAGGCAGGCTATGTGCCAGAGACAGAGACGCTTGGTCAGAGGCTGGGTGAGCTCAGAGCACAGCCGGAGGCCAGGGAGACAGGAATGATTAAGCGAGTTTCTCTGAGGGCAAACTGAGGAGTGGGGCCCCGAGCTCTCGGCATCTCCTGGCCAGATATTGGGAGGCCACCATTTTCATTCTTGTCCTCAGAACTCTATAGAAAGTGTTCAGGGAACAAAAGTTCCCAGAAGCGAACCCGAGTAGATTATTTAGCATGGCCCCTGGTAAGGGACAGTGCAATTCCACCTCAGGCAAAGACACTTCAGAATCACCAACAGGACCCTCCCCCAGAAGATCAACAAGAAATCCAGCCAATACCAAATTCACTTACCAAGGAGAACAGTAGAATTCCAAAGGAGGAGAAAACAAATCATGGAACTCATGGTTTTCTCCCCATGATTTGTTAGTCTTTCAAAGATAATTTATTTTATTTTATTTTTTTCTTCTGTTAAATATTTTTTTAACTTTTATCCTTTCCTCTTTAAACGTTTTTAACTAGTTTAACAATACCTTCCATAAAAAAGAAAAAAAAAAGAAATCTCTTTTGAACCTTCATTATTACAGCCATATGTTATCCTTCATAGTATCAAACTTTATTTTTGGTATACACATTGGGGTTTTTTTTTTCTAAAAAAAATTGGGATAAAACTTCTTCTAATAGATCAAAATATACCCTAAATCTAGCACAGGGCTTTGTTCTATTCTCCACCCTGAGCAAATTTTCTCCACTTACTTTTTCTTTATTCTCCCAACCAACTTATCTTATCAATTCCTTCTTTAAAAATTAATTGTTTTTTCATCTTTGTAGTCATATTCCATCCTTTCACTGTGTTTACCCTTATATATGTTTTTATTATTTAACATTTTATGAGGTTGTTTCTTCTAAAAGACCAAAATACTCTGCAAATTAGGTGGGTGACCCTGTTCTATTCACCAGTCTAATATATATGCATTGTCTTTTTTATATATTTTTCTTTTTTTTCTAATTTTTTTTCCTGTACTTCTTTTTACTCCCTTTCTTAGCCCCATGATTTGGGGTCTCTTCTCATTTGGTTAAAGCACATTTTCCTGGGGTCTTTGCCACCCTTTTAGTATTGTATTCACTCCTTCATATACTGCTATCTGGATAAAATGACAAGGTGGAAAAACTCACCACACACACACACACACAAGAACAAGAGGCAGTGCTAAAGCCTAGGGACATAATATAGATATTGGTAATATGTTAGATCTAGAGTTCAGAATGATGATTCTCAAGGTGCTAGCCAAACTCAAAAAAGACATGGAAGATATTAGAGAAGCCCTGTCTGGAGAATCAAAAGCCTTTCTGGAGAAATTAAAGAACTAAAATCTAACCAAGTTGAAATCATAAAAGCTATCAATGAGGTGCAATAAAAAATGGAGCCTCTTACTGCTAGGATAAATGAGGCAGAAGAGAGAATTAGTGATATAGAAGACCAAATGACAGAGAATAAAGTAGTTGAACAAAAGAGAGACAAGCAACTACTGGACCACGAGGGGAGAATTTGAGAGATAAGTGATACCATAAGGTGAAAGAACATTAGATTAATTGGGAGTCCAGAAGAAGAAGAAAGAGAGAGGAGAGCAGAAGGTATATTGGAGAGAATTATTGTAGAGAATTTCCCTAATATGGTAAAGGGAACAATAGCCAAAATCCAGGAGACACAGAGAACCCCACTCAAAATCAGTAAGAATAGGTCAACACCCCATCATCTAATAGTAAAATTTACAAGTCTTAGCCACAAAGAGAAAATCCTGAAAACAGCCCGGGACAAGAAGCCTGTAACATACAATGGTAAAAATAGTAGATAGGCATCAGACTTATCCACAGAGACCTGGCAGGCCAGAAAGAACTGGCATGATATATTCAGAGCACTAAATGAGAAAAACATGCAGCCAAGAATACTATATCCAGCTAGGCTATCATTAAAAATAGGAGAGATTAAAAGCTTCCGGGACAAGAAAAACTAAAAGAATTTGTAAACACCAAATCAGCTCTATAGGAAATATTGAAAGGGGTCCTCTAAGCAAAGAGAGAGCCTAAAAGTAGTAGGCCAGAAAGGAACAGAGACAATATACAGTAATAGTCACCTTACAGGCAATAAAATGGGTCTAAATTAATATCTCTCAATAGTTACTCTTAATGTAAATGGGCTAAATGCCCCAGTCAAAAGATGCAGGGTATCAGATGGGATAAAAGAACAAAACAAATCAATATGCTGTCTACAAGAAACTCATTTTAGACCCAAATACACCTCCATATTTAAAGTGAGGGCATGGAAAACAATTTTCCATACTAATGGACATAAAAAGAAAGCTGGGGTGGCAATCCTTAGACCAATTAGATTTTAAGCCAAAGACTATAATAAGAGATGAGGAAGGACACTATATCATACTCAAATGATATGTCCAACAAGAAGATCTAAAAATTTTAAATATCTATGACCCTAACATGGGAGCAGCCAGCTATATCAATCAATTAATTAAAAAAATAAAAGAAACACATTGACAATAATACAATAATAGTAGGGGACTTTAATACTCCCCTCATTGAAATGGACAGATCATCCAAGCAAAAGATCAACAAGGAAATAAAGGTTTTAAATGAGACACTGGAACAGATGGACATCACAGGTATATGCAGAACATTCTACCCCAAAACAACAGAATACACATTCTTCTCTGGTGCACATGGAACATTCCCCAGAATAGATCACATCCTGGGTAATAAATAAGGTCTCAAGTGGTAGGTATCAAAACATTGGGATCATTCCCTGCATATGTTCAGACCACAATTATCTGAAGCTAGAACTCAATCACAAGAGGAAATTTGGAAAGAACACAAATACATGGAGAGTAAAGAGCATCCTACTAAGGAATCAATAGGTCAACCAAAAAATTAAAGAAGAATTGAAAAAAATCATGAAAACAAATGATAATAAAAACACAATGGTTCAAAATCTGTGTGACACAACAAAGACAGTCCTGGGAGGAAAATATATAGCTGTACAAGCCTTTCCCAAGAAACAAAAAGGTTTCAAATACACAGCCTAACCCTACACCTAAAGGAACTTGAGAAAGAACAGAAAAAAGAAAAAAAAAGCCTAAATACAGCAGAAGAGAAATCATAAATATCAGAACAGAAATCAATGAAATAGAAAAAAAAAGCAATAGAAGAAATCAACAAAACTAGCAGCTGGTTCTTTGAAAGAATTAATAAGATTGATAACCCCCAGGCCAGATTTATCAAAAAGAAAAGAGAAAGGACCCAAATAAATAAAATCATGAATGAAAGAGGAGAGGTCACCACCTACACCAAAGAAATATAAACAATTATAAGTACATATTATGAGCAACTATATGCTAGCAAATTTGAAAATCTGGAAAAAATGGGTCCATTCCAAGAGACACATAAATAAAATACCACAACTGAAACAGGAAGAAATAGAAAACCTGAACAGACCCATAACCAGAAAGTAGATTGAAGCAGACATCAAAAATCTCCCAACAAACAAGAGCCCAGGGTCAGATGGCTTCTACCAAACATTTAAAGAAGAATTAATTCTTATTCTCCTAAAACTGTTCTGAAAAATAGAAATGGAAGGAAAACTTCAAAACTCATTTTATGAGGTCAGCATTACCTTGATCCCAAAACCAGACAAGGATCCCATCAAAAAAGAGAATTACAGACCAATATCCTTGATGAACACAGATGCGAAAACTCTCACCAAAATACTTCCCAATAGTACCCAAACAGTACATTGAAAGGATTATTCACCACGATCAAGTGATATTTATTCCAGGCTGCAAGGTTGGTTCAATATCCGCTAATCAATGTGATATAATACATTAATAAAAGAAAATACAAGAACCATATGATACTCTCAATAGATGTTGAAAAAGCATTTGACAAAGTACAGCATCCCTTCCTGATCAAAACTCTTCAAAGTGTAGGGATACCTCAATATTATCCACCCCATCTATGAAAAACTCACTGAAAATATCATTCCCAATGGAAAAAAAAAAAAAAAAAACGAGAGGTTTTCTGCTAAGGTCAGGAACATGGCAGGGATGTCCATTATCACAACTGCTATTCAACATAGTAAGTACTAGGAGTCCTAGCCTCGGCAATCAGATAACAAAAAGAAATTAAAGGCATCCCAATCAGCAAAGAAGAAGTCAAACTATCACTGCTTGCAGATGATATGATACTATATGTGGAAAACTTAAAGGAGTCCACTCCAAATCTGCTATAACTTGTATAAGAATTCTGTAAAGTGTCAGGATATAAAATCAATGCACAGAAATCAGTTGCATTTCTTTAAACCAATGACAAGACAGAAGAAAGATAAATTAAGGTGCCTATCCCATTTATAATTGTACCCAATACAACAAGATACCTAGGAATAAACCTAACCAAAGAGGCAAACAATCTATACTCAGAAAACTATACTCATGAAAGAAATTGAGGAAGACACAAAGAAATGGAAAAATGTTCCATGCTCCTGGATTAGAAGAACAAATATTGTGAAAATGTCTATGCTCTTTAAAGCAATCTACATATTTAATGAAATCCCTATCTAAATCCTATCCATTTTTTTCAAATAAATTAAACAAATAATCCTAAAATTAATATGCAACCAGAAAAGACCTTGAATAGCCAGAGAAATGTTGAAAAAGAAAGCCAAAGTTGGTGGCATCACAACTCGAGACTTCAAAGTCTATTACAAAGCTGTCATCATCAAGACAGTGTGATACTGGCACAAAAACACATACATAGGTCAGTGGAACAGAATAGAGAGCCCCAGAAATAGACCCTCAACTCTATGGTCAACTACTCTTCGACAAAGCAGGAAAGAATGTTCAATGGAAAAAGACAGTCTCTTCAACAAATGGTGTTGGGAAAATTGTACACCACATGCAGAAAATTGCAACTGGACCATTTCTTTATACCACAAACAAAAATAGACTCAAAATGAATGAAGGACCTCAATGTGAGACAGGAATCCATCAAAATACTTGAGGAGAACACAGACAGCAACCCCTTCAACGTCAGCTGCAGCAGCTTCTTCCTAGGAACATCATCAAATGCAAGGGAAGCAAGGGCAAAAATGAACTATTGAGACTTCATCAAGAAAAAAACTTTTGCACAGCAAATGAAACAGTTAACAAAACCAAAAGACAACTGACAGAATGAGAGAAGATATTTACAAATGACATATCAGGTAAAAGGCCAGTATCCAAAATCTATAAAGAGATTAGCAAACTCAACACCAAAGAACAAATAATCCAATCAAGAAATGGGCAGAGGACATGAACAGACATTTCTGCAAAGAAGACATCCAGATGGCCCACAGACACATGAAAAAGTGCTCCACATCACTCAGCATCAGGGAAATACAAATCAAAACCAAAATGAGATACCACCTCACACCAGTCAGAATGGCTAAAATTAACAAGTCAGGAAATGACCATTGCTGGTGAGGATGAGGAGAAAGGAAAGCCCTCCTACATGTTGGTGGGAATGCAAGCTGGTGCAACCACTCTGGAGAAGAGCATGGAGGTTCCTCAAAAAGTTGAAAATAGAGCTATTCTATGGCCCAGCAATTGCACTACTGGATATTTACCTTAAAGATACAAATGCAGTGATCTGAAGGGGCACATGCACCTGAATGTTTATAGCAGCAATGTCCACAATAGCTAAACTATGGAAAGAACTTAGATGTCCATCAACAGATGAATGGATAAAGAAGATGTAGTATATATACATAATGGAATACTATTCAACCTTCACAAATTAAATCTTGCCTTTTGTGACAACATGGATGGAACTAGAGGTTATTATGCTTAGCAAAATAAGTCAATTGGAGAAAGACAACTATCATATGATCCCCCTGATATGAGGAAGTGGAGATGCAATGTGGGGGGTTTGTGGATAGGAAAAGAATAAGTGAAACAAGATGGGATCAGGAGGGAGACAAAGCATAAAAGACCCTTAATCTCGTGAAACAAACTGAGGGTTTCCAGGGGAAGCGGGGGAGGGAGAAGGTGGTAGGGTTATGGAGATTGGGGAGGGTATGTGTTCTGGTGAGTGCTGTGAAGTGTGTAAACCTGGCAATTCACAGACCTGTACCCCTGGGGCTAATAAAACATTACATGTTAATTAAAATTAATTAATTAATTAATAAGATTGCCCATTAAAAAAGTCCACTCCCACCTTGGGTAGAAAAAACCTGGAGTCTGTTTCACGTGGCCATGATTTGTCAGTGAAAATCTCAAACATGCATAGCCTTGGCATGAGTACCGTGGTTTGAGCCTGTCAGATAACTACATTGCTCTCAGCGAGTTCTTACTTGAAGAAATATGTAGATGGCACACCTCCATAACTATCACAGATACCTTGGTTGAAATACAAAAGTTAACATTACTTTTGATATTATGAAATTATTAGCATTATATGATGATTTATGCTTATTATTTAAAACTGTGATTTATGACTTTAATATTATTACTATACTTACGAGCAATCCTTAAATATCAATTTTTTTAACTTTAACCTCACACATCTTAGCAGTTCTTAAGGACTTCCCATCCACAATGAGTACCCCAGTGATATGATTATTGCTTTTTATATTAAAAACTGTTCAGCAGTCTTGCAATCACAATTTGAGTGGCTAGTACCTTCTCTGTGATTGTTTTCACAGTATTTGAGTTGAAAGAGCCACAGGAAACCCAGCCAGCTATTATACAAGAGAATAACATCATTTTGTTCCTTCTGGTGAAATCAGATAAAAAAGGCAATAACAAACATACTATTGGACATTGGAGAAAAGGAGATTTTTTAAAGTGAACTCAGGTGAGTGATGTACTAATTTTTAGTGAGAAGTAGAACTTACAAGTGATGAATTTGGATATTTGGCTGAGGAAATTTTCAAACAAAATTTGGAAAATTGCTTATAATAAAATGTGAGATGAAAGATATAAATTGAAGAATAAAGTATTAAGCAAATAAGAACCACCACTCGATGATTTGAAAAACTCTCAGCATATCCATATTACAAAACAGAAGAAAGTCTGCTCTGGAGAGAACACTAAGATTGAGGCTGGGAAATTTTCAAGAGATGAGCTGTGCAATTCATGGTTCTAATCAACCATCTTACAGGAAGCCAGGAATAGAAATGCAATTACACAGGAAAGATCTGTATACTACTTTCTTGTCTGATTGCTTTGGACTTTCATGAATTGCACAAGAGAAAGAAAAAATTTGAAAATTTTATACCAAAAGAAATGTCACCATTCGGGGAGGAAAGGAACAGAGTCAAAGTGAAGGAAGGAAGAAAGACTCTGAGACCAGAGCCATGCATGTACAGGCATCGTCAGTGGTGGACTGCAGAGGGTGAAACCAGCCACCCCACATGCTAGTGGACCTAAAGAGCAGGGCTGCCATCCCAGTAATCCCAGAGGACAGAGTACCCAGACAAAGATGTTTATTATATGTCCCTGAAACCTAATAGAATTTGCCCAACTGAGGTGCCATCTTGCTTGGGACCCATTATCAATTTACTCATTGCAATTTCTTCCTTTTGGAATGGGAATGTCTATCTTATGAATTCACTAGCATTGATTTTGTTTTATTTTATTTTATTTTTTTAAAGATTTTATTTATTTATTTGACAGAGAGAGATCACAAGTAGGCAGAGAGGCAGGCAGAGAGAGAGAGAGGAGGAAACAGGCTGCCTGCTGAGCAGAGAGCCCGATGCAGGACTCAATCCCAGGACCCTGAGATCATGACCTGAGCTGAAGGCAGCGGCTTAACCCACTGAGCCACCCAGGCGCCCACTAGCATTGATTTTAGAAGTAAATAGCTTGTTTTCCACAAAGAGGAACACATACATTGAATCTCATCCATACCTGATTCAAATCACTGAGGTGATAATATTCGGAACTTTTTGAGTTGATGATATTTAGATAAAATTTTAGACTTCAAGTTGATGGTAGAATGGATTATTACTTTGGGGGTTATTGTGATTAGGGAGTATATTTAGCACAAAGGAAAGATGTAAATTTGGAGGGCTGTAGGGTAAGATATTTGGGATTGAAGTGTGTTCCTCAATAAGGTATGCTGAAATCCTAATTCCCAGTACTCATTTTTTAAAAAGATTTTATTTACTTACTGACACAGACAGAGAAAGATCACAAGTAGACAGAGAGGCAGGCAGGGAGAGAGGGAGAAGCAGGCTCCCTGCTAATCAGAGAGCCCAATGTGGGCCTCCCTCCCAAGACCCTGAGATCACGACCTAAGCCAAAGGCAGAGGCTTTAACCCATTGAGCCACCCAGGTGCCCCAAATTTCCAGTATTCATGAATGTTACTTTACAGGGAAATAGGGTCTTTGTGATGTTATCAAATTAAGATGAGGCAGTACTGAAACAAAGCAGAATTTTTCCAATTATGATTAGTGTCCTCTAAGAGAAGAGACAGAGATCCAAGAGAGGAGACACCATGTGATGATGGAAGCAGAGGTGGAAGTGTAGTAGCTGTAAATCAAGGACCACAAAGATTGCAGGTGAATAAACACAAACCAAGAAGAAGCAAGGAAGGACTTACCCTTTCAGATTTCAGAGGGAGCATGGAACATCCATCATATTTATCCTGGGCTTTTAGCTTCCAGAACGGTGATAGAATAAATTTGGTTGTTTTAAGCCACCCAGTTTGTGATATTTTGATACAGCAGCTAAGAAACAAATATAAATATTTAGTACAAATTGGATGAAAAATAAAAATTTGCTGAGGAAATGACCAAAATTGTGAAAAAAAGGGAGAGAGTAACTCCAGTTTTCTTATAACAGCTGTAATATACACCTGAAAACTAAACACTTTATCATAATAAATATTTGTTTATTAAAAGAAGAATGAGGGCATCTGGCCAGCTCAGTCAGAAAAGCATGTGACTCTTCATCTTGGGATTACAAATTTCAACCCTATGTTGGGTGTGGGGATAACTAAACAAAATAAATAAACATAAAAAGAATAGATTTAATGAATAATATGATATTCCAAATATCTCTCTTATATGTAAATGTTTTGCCCACATGTTATTTTGATAAACTAATGGATCAATATGTCCACCAAAAGTTGTTTCCATACTAAAGTGATATTCTTTCTAACAAATATACTATAAAACTTAAAGTTATATGAAATCTATTTTGGTTGACAAAATGCATATCAAATATTAAGGCATTAATAGTAGCTCTTTTCATGTCTGCATTTATTTTATAAGTCCTGGAAACAATTTTTTCTTATCTGCTGAAGTCTGAATTTATTATTCTTGCTTTTACTTCTAGAATAAGTGCCTGAACATGATAATAATTGGGAGCTGGTAGTACTAGAGACCACAGGATGGCATGTGAAGTGCAAAAATGGCATATAAAGATGATTTGACTCCCTTGACCATATGAGAATCTTTTGGGGCCCGCACGTGAGAAAGCCTTGCTTTAAAGTAGCATCTCTTTATTACTGAGATGTTAATTGTAAAGATGCACCCACAAGTAGTTGTTAATACCAATCTTTTTGGG
Source organism: Mustela nivalis (assembly GCF_964662115.1). Lineage (NCBI taxonomy): Eukaryota > Metazoa > Chordata > Mammalia > Carnivora > Mustelidae > Mustela > Mustela nivalis. The sequence goes on from NC_139040.1 coordinate 75,278,586, forward strand.
ATGAGATTATTTAGACTACCACATTTAAGCACTGATGAACCTCTTCCCAAAACAGTAATAATTTTGGTTGTCTCTTATACATACCCTGGTTCATAATGATAAAAGCATACTATTAGCAATGAAGAAATTAATATGCTTTGCTGTTTGCCATGCAAAGTTAATAAATACATCTAAATCATTTTATAATTTCAATAAAAATTGGAAATATCATCAGTCATAAATTAATTTGAATGGAAGATTAAGAGACAATATTATTTTTTTTAATTGGAAGAGATCAGTTCTTCCTATATACAGCCTTTGAAGATAAGTAATAACTTGAGATTCACAAATTTATATTGGATTAATGATGTAAGATTAGATGTTACAAAATTCCCTGCAATGCCTTAAGTGAATCTCACCATTTTTTTAAAGATATTATTTGTTTATTTGAGAGAGAGAGAAAGAGAGATAGCACAAGCAGGGACAACTGCAGAGGAAGAGAGAGAAGGAGGCTCCCGCTGAGCAGGAAGCCCGGCACGGGGCTTGATCCTAAGACCCCAGGATCATGACGTGAGCTGAAGGCAGACACTGCCATGTGACTGAGCCACATGGGCACTCCATGTCTCACCAAACTTTAATGAGAGTAAATATAAAAGAATAATCCAGGGCAAAAGGTTTGAGTTTTATTTTGTTTTGTTTTGAAGTAAAAGGTTTTTAAATGGAATTGGGGATACAATTAGCAACCTGTAGACTAAGTAATGGGCTTAAAAATAGTATATCTGTACACTTTCCGCATTTTTTCCACCTTCTGTTGATATAACAGCCCCAATTTGCTAAAGGCTCCATCACCCTTTATTGTATGAATTTCGTAGTCTCTGAAAATACTTGAGTTTACAACTGGTAAAGAGATTTCCATGTATCACATTTAGCAAGAAATAAGACTGAGATGCCCTCATCTGCTTTCACTCATGGGACTATATCTTTCTTCAAAGTTTGGAAGGATGGTCATTACAGTAACAGTATTGTGAATTGGGAAAAAAATATATATATATTATATATATACATATATATATACACATATATATATATGTGTATATATATATAATTTTATTTATTTATTGGACAGAGAGAGAGAGAGAGATCACAAGTAGGCAGAGAGGCAGGCAGAGAGAGAGAAGAAGAGAAGCAGGCCACCTGCCGAGCAGAGAGTCCTATATGGGACTATATCTTTCTTCAAAGTTTGGAAGGATGGTCATTACAGTAACAGTATTGTGAATTGGGAAAAAATATATATATATATATAAAATTTTATTTATTTATTGGACAGAGAGAGAGAGAGAGAGATCACAAGTAGGCAGAGAGGCAGGCAGAGAGAGAAGAAAAGCAGGCCACCTGCCGAGCAGAGAGTCCTGTATGGGGCTTGATCCCAGGTCTGTGAGACCATGACCTGAGCCAAAGGCAGAGGCTTAACCCACTGAGCCACCCAGGCGCCCCTAAAGGTTATATATTTTTAAAGTATTTATATATTGAAGCTGAAGAAATCACACTCAAATAAACACTAAGAGGATATATCTGATGAGCTAGTGCCTATAAATAAGCAGGAATTGGAGGTTATCTCCTTACAAAATTTATAATAGATTTGAATCTTTTCTTGTTTTTTTGCTATTCAGATAACTCATAATGGATGAGGATACTGGAATGCAGCTGGAGAGATGGCTAAAATTTACCAAATGCAGAGATGTAATATATAAGGAATAAATTTGTTAATCAACCTAAGTGTATGATTCAAAAGTTTCCTCTTGCAAATACTTTATTCTTGGGATCAATACACTAGAAATTGCCTTTGCTATTTTCTCAAACAAAGAAATCCATTTTAATGTAATACTGTTTAAAATATGTTGTTTACAAAGGAGTACCTGGGTGGCTCAGTGGGTTAAGCCTCTGCCTTCAGCTCAGGTCATGATCTCAGGGTCCTGGGATCAATCCCTACATCGGGATCTCTGCTAGGCAGGGAGCCTGTTTCTGCCTGCCTCTCTGCCTACTTGTGATCACTCTTTCTCTCTCTCTGTCAAATAAATAAATAAAACCTTTAAAAAATATGTTGTTTACAAAAGCTTTTTATCTGAAAGTATTGAATACCTTTCTTTTGAATCAATCAAAATGTTATCTCTGAACTTTGCCCAATTAGTTTATTAGTAATGGTTTATAACTTCCTGGCAATCTTTTTTCTTCTTATTTTTTTCAAGTTTTTATTTAAATTCCATTTAGTTAACATACAGGATAATATTAGCTTCTGGTGTAGAATCTAGTGATTCATCACTTACCTACAACACCTGGTGCTCATCACAAGTGTGTTCCTTAATCCCCATTATCTTTTTAAACCATCCTCCACCCGTCTTACTTCTGGTAACCCTCAGTTTGTTATCTCTAGTAAAGAGTCTGTGGTCTTTTTCAAACCAAGATAAAGAATGGCAAGTTCCCAAGTATAGGACCACTTTTGAATTTTCTGATCTAAAGAATATATGTAAGGCACTATAGTCTTATGCTATTTATTGCAATACTTTGCTTGAACCAGGAACATAGGAGATAAGATCCTGAACACAAATGGTGATGATGATGACAGCAGGAGCAACAGGAAATAAAAGAAACATGATGCAGAGTCTATGGCTGTTGTCTTGGCCCTACTGACAGATTGAGATGCCTCACTGGTCAGAGGTATTTGACATCATGTGTCCAACATTTCAAAACCAAAGATAGACCAGTAAATTTTCTTGGTAGCTGCACTCTTGATGCGTAGATATATTTTTTATTAGTTCCTCTTTTACTTCTATAGCATATTCTTAATTATCTTTGGGATATTAGACTTCTGTCAATACCCACAAATTTTTGCTGTTGTGCCTCTCTCTTGAGCACACAGCAATAGTCCCAGGTAATGCTTCAGCCCTGTTTGTCTTCCTGAGGCCTGAATATCTCTACATTTCTATTGTCAACTTGGCAATATTTGTATTTGTAGGGTCTGGGTATGTGTTTCCATTGTGAGAGTCTAATGGGGGGGGGAAGCACAAAACATGTTTCTATTACCAGATACTGTAGATACTGCAGATTTTAGCAAAGTATTAGTCTTGTGAGATGAAGGACCCACATATAGTCCTGCTCAAAATGTGAATCAAACTGCCCCCCCCCCAGCTTTTGGATGGGGTCTGTATTATTCCCACTCCCCCTTTAAGCAGGAGCTATAAAATGTCGTATGACATGACAGGCAGGAGCACAGGAGTGATGGGGCAATTATAAAGCTATTGACCATGGAAGGATGAAAAGAAATAAAGAGGGAAAAAACCCCACAAGGAATAAATAATTGTTCAAAAAAAAAGGATTTGAAAGTATTACTGAGGAGTTAGTGAATCTGCTATCTTTGAAATAGTGTGAATGGGTATGGAACTACTCTGTGGGCTGGGCTATCTACTGTGGGTCTCAGACATCAAAGGAAAAGCCAGATGAACTGATGTTGGCCCTTAAACTATAGCAATAGAAAAGATCCCAGAAAGTAATTTAAAAACATGAGAAATTGTGTTGTTTAGGAGAATAGACAACAATTGTAACAATGAAATGAAATTTAAGAGACATTTCAAAGTCTTCAAATAAATATATTTAAGTTACTCAACAAAACAAATGAAGGGATAGTTCCACCACCCAAAGAACAATGAATTATAAAACAGAATGAGCAGCTATTTTGAAAAGGCTATATAAAAATTAATTAGATTGACTGGAATAGTCATTGGAATAAAAGTTCACTTAGAAGGAATCTAGTGTAGAACAAACATGGACCAGGAGAGAATCTGAGACAGAGAATATTGCTAATGAATTTACCAAGTAGTCAATATGTAGCAAAGGGATATAAAAATGTAAATGAATACTTTAAATAATACAATGAATATAACATGCATAAATAGCCAATAACTTTTTAAAAGTTTATCTGCATGACACATTAACATGGGTCACGTTTTGGACCACTAATTCTGTATTTACCACACTAGTGCAACACTATTCTTAAGGAAGTTATTAGTTCCAGAAAGAACAAGACAAGAATTTCTTTCCCTTAATTCTGACCTATCTCTGGAAAAGTTTTGTGAGAATAAGAAGGAAGAAGTGTGATTTTCTTTTTCCTTTTTAAACGTGGTGGGTTTCCCTTTCAACAAAGAGTGTCCAGGTGGCAAGCCTTGATTCCCTGGGAAACACTGGCCATGCAAGGAGGCAAAGGGCCACTGATATTTGCTAGGGTTGGTTGCTATGATTTATAAAAACAAAAACAAAAACAAAACAAAACAAAAAACCTTGCTGCATATAGATCCCAACAGTACATGTTTTGTCCAGTCAAGAGTTCTTGGACTCCCTCTAACTAAGTTCCCCCAATAAGTCTATGCATCCACTGTTTACTTTGAGTCTTTTCTTTGGCCTTACTGGACCATCACCCACTCTAGGCTTACTTAAACTCTGCTGGAGCACACCTGCAGAATTTTTACAATTCCTATTTACTACTTTGACATAAGGAAGCATTTATGTGATTTGTATCAGTCAAATTTAATATTGGTAGCATCATTGTTATTTATTAAAGTTGCAAGCAAACAAAACTTAGAGAAGACTATATTTCTCATCCATTGTTTCCATTGAAGCAGCATAGGCCACAACACATGAGTTCTTAATTTTGTATGATTGCTGAAAGGCTTGAAAATTTGTGTTCACCCAAGTTCCCAGGTGATGCTAATACTGCTAGTTCAGGGACCAAACTTTTAAAGCCACTGTTTCTGTACAGTCACCCAAACTTAGAACCGTAAGAAAATAATCATTTCCAGTGTAAATTCAGTGATTAGTCCTTTGGGTATAATGTATGTGCCCACTTTCTCCCATAATCAAGTCATTAGGTTGTGCTTACTTTCCCTCTATTGTAAATATAGAAATAACTTGGGCATTTTGTTTAGTTGCTCAGTTCATTGAATTTTAAAAAGACCACTTCAGGTTTTGTGTGTGTGTGTGTGTGTGTGTGTGTGTGTGTTTCTCCAAACTTTATACATTTCACACAGAGCCTGAATGAGAGTATACATTCCTGAAAAACCTTTGTAAGGTGTTTAAGATTTGTTTGGTAGGCAAGGTATAAAATACCATAAAAAGTTTTGAAAATTCTTAATTTTTTTTGTCTCATATATATCTTCCTTTTTTGCTGGTTCATTTGACTTTCTTTAAATATTTGCAAAGCTATAAAAACAACAAAAAAAAGAATTTATTTTTCTCAAAGGAATGGAAGTCACAAGGAGATAAATAATAGCTCAGGAAAAACATATTAGAATGTATTACTTAGGATTACTGAGTTCCTCATCATAGAAATGGCGTGAGCATGAAAATAGAAATATTCTGTACCTAGGAAGTTTAGAAAGGATCTCAAACATCAAAGAAGTGGTCAGATTAAATGATTTTGCCCTGAAAGGATTTTCTAAGGAAGAAAATTTAAATGTTAGCCACAGAAGCATTCCAGGAAACTACACCATTATTGTAAATGACCTATGTTTCTCTGAAACCAAGTGTCTGTCACCATAATAAACACAGCAAAGACAAACAAACAAAAAAGTATTCTCTGGCCTATAGGTTGAAGATACTTTGGACAAACAAAATGAATGCTTCTTTGTACTTTCAACTGTATAAACGATGTCTCTGGAGTCTTCTTCCTTTTTTCATCATGTATTGTCCTCTCACAGGAAAATATCAATATCTTTCTCCCTATAAAAAATTGTACATTAAAACCCCCAGTAAAGAAATGCCATTAAATAGTCTAAACTGGTAGGTTTTGTTTTTGTTTTGCATTGCATCTTAATAAATACATTCCAAACTTACATAAAATGCTATGGTCTTAGAATAATACATGGTATTATGTCATTCATGTGCACTCTCGGTGCAGATATAAATTTTGGAAATGTCATAATTTGGGCAATAAACAGAGGAGAGGATCGCACTTTAACTGAGCAAAGCTACAGTAGATGTGCCCACACATACAAGGCACACAGTAGATGCAGTCATACAAAGGGCTCTAAGGTAATATTTGGGAGCTTTCCACCCCCAAAGAAACTTTCAGGAAAATCAGATCTATTTAATATATTCTACATGTTGTTAATTCCAGAGGTTGTACAATCCTAAATTTAGTGAAAAATATAGTAAACATATTTTAAAAAATTATCACATATTGTAAAAAATGGGAATGTTACCCTAAATATCCAGAGAATATATGTAAAAATGCACTAGTGACATACATATACTTGAATTACTTGGTTTTCTATAAGTGTCAATCAAGAAAACATAATTCACTCTACATATTTCAAACATAAGAAAGCGAACATGAAAGATTGCACATTCTTGAACTACTGAGAGAACAAAGAGTGGATGTGATCTACAGTTTACCTCTAGGAGTTACAGAAAGACTTTACTACATCTCACCCCACCTTAACTTTTCTTTGATGTTTGCTCAGTACTACGTATTCGGGATTTTCCTCAGATGATTTACACAGGTATTCTCCAATCTAATCCTGCACTTCTGCAAATATTTTTCTTCTGGCCTAAAGAAGAATGATTTCTTGGCTATTTATAGAATGCCTGGGTCATGTAGGTTCCTCCAGCACTCAAAATGGACACGAGTCTTGAAATGTAGCAAGTAGTTTGAGAAAACATCCGCTCAGGTTCCTGCCTTCTTGATTGTCGAAGTATAAATGTCGAGTGCAAGGACAAAGAATGAGCTAGACACACTCTTACATGTAGAACTTTAACAAGGATATGGGGTTAGAAAAGAGAAATATGGATGGAAAGACAAAGAAGCACAGTAAGAAAAGCCAGGAATCTTGTAGTGAAGGTAGCCAGTGAGAACTACTTGGTGAGAGAGTAGCTGAAAAACAGGATGTCCACAATGAAATTTATATTTGGGGAGGGGCTTTCTCAATCTTTTATTTTTTATATCCTCTATATTTGTATATCATCTATAATTTTATATTCTTGTTTCACTGGTTTTGGAGAGAGTAAAGAGATAAGGGAGATGTCTAATGTGAATATTGCAGGAAAAGAGGACAGCCACATAAAAAGAGAAAATATTCCATAAATTGAACAAATTCAAGAGAAGTAACTTAGAGTCAGAAAGAACTTGAAAAAATTTAAGCAAACCTCTATCTCACATGTGTACCTAAGTAACAAGGACAAATTCTGGGATATTACAAAGCACATGTGTCTCTTTGTTCAGAATTAGGTTTGCTCAAATTTCATTTATTTCTTAAAAGAGGAATCTCTGTTACTATTTATTTCTATCTTTATTTGCAACTATCTGAATTGATATCCATTCCTTTATAAAAGAAGCACATATCCTGCTTTTTTTGGTATTTATCGACACAAGTATTTAGAATATTTTCTAAATATTTGAAACTTCATCACCTGTTACTAAATTAGTTTAAATCAACCAATTATTATATAATTGATAATGAGGATCTCAGATATATTCAGAATTAAAGTAATCTCAGATAAATTGTCAAAAATACTTTTGGTAGTTCTAATAAAAAAGCTGAGGAAGAAGAACATAACTGGCCAATCTATGTGGGTTCCCCTTATAAAAAATTAGTATTACTTTACAGTTTTAGTTCTGTTTATGAATTTTATTTTGCATAATGTATTAAGCCATTGTCTCAGCTCAGTAGATATGACAGTATTAGTTCAGTAAAGAGATTAAAAACAAGGATGAATTTTACCAAACTTAATGAGAGAGATTAGAAATTGTATATTTATATATTTTTCTACTCCATACTTATTTTTAAGTGTCGTAATACAGAGAACAGAAACTTTAGAAACTATCAAAACAGAGTCCATTAACAAAAATCTAGAATGTTATAACCCCAGGAATGTTTATTTTTAATAAGCTATGTAACATCTTCTCATCCATTAGCACCCTCAGAAAGTAAATGTAAACCTTTTCAGACACAGTCATCTGTCTTAGAATATTTTAATATTATTCATGTATTACCCTCTGAAAAACATCAAAGGATCACATTATCTGGAGTAAGTAGAATTACAAAAGAGTCTAATAGCTTCCGTTGGTTTAAGAAAAAAAAAAACTACGTGGGGAATATGTGAAATATGAATACATAAAAGATTAAGTGAACATCTTATAAACAATTAGTGAAATACTATTGAGTCACCATATTCAAATGCAAAATAGATATATGAGAAACAGAATTCATAAGCCTATTATGGGGATTAATTTCATACTCAAAGTTGTTGGTGAGGATATGATGAATCTAAGCCGAAAAACTTCTTTAAAGTCTATAAAAACCATCTGGTTGCCTTGGAGATGGAAGGACATTTGAGAAGAGGACTCTGTGGGAGATGGTTTGCTACACATTCTTCAGGTTTGTAAAAATGCAGAACTAATCATTCTCTTGCTTCTCATGCACAAATACAGAGGAGAATTTCCCATGTATGTGTCCCTATTCTAAATAATTCTGGCCATAATATTATGGTTGATACTTTTGAGACTATTTTAGAGTGAACCATATTCACTAGGGTGTCCCCAGTGATTATTAGAGTTGGTGGCACATAGTAGACTGTCAGTTAATATTGGCTGGATGAATGCCAACAGAAAGGAATTACTTCAGAATAAAGTAAATAAAGTGAGAGTTGTTTTGTAGTTGAACAAATTAAACTAAGAAGAAAGCAATAAGAGTACATTAAGGTGTTGAAGCAATTCTTTTTTTTTTTTTAAGATTTTATTTATTTTGCAGACGGAGATCCAAGTAGGCAGAGAGGCAGGCAGAGAGAGAGGAGGAAGCAGGCTCCCCACTGAGCAGAGAACCCGATGCGGGGCTCAATCCCGGGACCCTGAGATCATGACCTGAGCTGAAGGCAGAGGCATTAACCCACTGAGCCACCCAGGTGCCCCAAGATGTTGAAGCAATTCTTGAGAAGAAAACAAACAACGTGAATTGAGTACTTTGCTTTAATCATAGCCTGATAGCGTCATAATCTATATACCCATTGACTGGTTATATGTTGTTCATTCAACAAATACGTAAAGTGCATTTTTTTATGTGCTGGACATTCAGTAAATATTTCCCGAATTTGAATTTTAAACAAAATGGCAAAGGGTCAGGCTTTTGAAGATCTGGATTCTGATCTTGACAGTGCAAAATGATTTTGGTAAATCACGGAATTTCCTCAATCTGTTTCAACTGCTATAACAAAATTATCCTAAAAATAGAAAATATTAAAATACAACATTTTCTCTTGTACACAATATTGGGATAATTCAGAAAAACCTATGAGGAAATACTCTCCCTACATACACATATAAACACATGCATGCACATTTATATTTTAAAAGTGAATTGATAATGATCATAATAATAATATTAACAAATCATATAATTTGAAATAATTATTTGCATAAGATACCTATAATTTCAAAATGAATTGAAACATAGAACTACACAAGCAAACATTTTTTGGAAGAAGATTATCTTAGAACATCTTCCCCAGAAACAAATCTCAGTCTGGCCCCAAGGGAAGCGCTAAAGCACAGATTGTACTGCAGAGTTGGTCTCACCTTGAGGCAAGAGGGCCAGCTTCTCTGTCCCTTCATCTCCCTGGCCTTGTATTTTGGGAGGAAAGGTAGTGTAATATTTATGACAGAAGTGGAGGTGGGTGGGGACGAAGGTGAAATCTTTCCATTTGAGGCATCTCCTATTGTCTAGAGGCACCAAGAGTTTCAACCAAAAATACATAGTGAAATTTAACTCTTTGCTCTCAAAAAAGCAAAGCAGATCTCAGCATTTCCTTTCAATTCTGAACTATCCTGAGGGCAAGTCTCCTGTCAACAATCCTCAGTGTGGTTGCTGTGTTTTTACGCAAATGAGTGAAATGTACAGAAGGTAGTTCTCTTGTCATAAACAGGATTTACTTTTCAAGAAAAATGTCCATTTAAAGCAAAGAATCTGAGAAGAGTTCAGAGAACATGCTGTTGAATCTTGTGAAATTCAAAGAAATAATCAGAATGTTTTAGATTCTTTTAAAGATTAATAAAGTCTATGTAAATGTAATATGTTATTAACCACAATTGATAGAAAAATTATTATTAGATAAAGCTAACATGTTAGAAAGTGTTTTAGTTCTAGAAATTTCATTACTTTAGAAGTGGAATCAGATTAATTTCTTGAAACCTGCAAGTCTTGTCCATTCCTATGTGATAACATTATTGGACTTAATTTTGCAAAAATCCATACTTCCAAATTGAAAATCATTTATAAATTATCTTTTGATTTTATTAACTGTTTCCTTTGCTGTGCAAAAGCTTTTGATCTTGATGAAATCCCAATTATCTGAGAAGTATCCTCAGATTTTATATTATATGTATGATATGTAATGTTGACCTATAAGGTCTAATTTCTGCATATAAAATACACAGTGTGAAAAAAAATAATTTCAAAATAATTTCAAAATAATTTAACTTTTTATGTGTATTTTATTTTCCATCGGGAGGCTCTGCAGACATCTTACTCTGCCTTTGCTTTCCTTTTTACTTAGAAAGCAGATACATCTGAGCCTCTCTCATTTCAATATCGCCCAATCCCCTATCCTATCTTAACCTTCATGACTCATACTTTCTCTTGTTACTTGTTCTTCTCTTATTCTCTCCTTACCCCTTGTTTTATGCTTCAAACATTAAAGTAACTACTTTGACAATATTAGAAAATCCACAGAAAAAGGAGTATTAGTAGGAAGTAAGTGGTGAGCATTTCAAAACGGAATCTCCATTTTAGGATGAGAGAGAAACTCAGAGCACTTATACCTTAATAAATATATGTGCCAGACAAACTTAATACTTTAAAATGAAGAATAAGTAAAACAGAACATTTGGTCAAATCATAAAATTAACTTAAACAATAGTCAGAAGATGTTACTTAACTAATAATTTCTGACCATAAAAGATTAAGGGCTTCACATTCCATTTTTTAAATTATCTTTTCTTTTATTCTGAGGGAAAAAGTATAGGGAGATGCCATATATACATACCTTGAGAAAAGCATAAATAGCCTGGTATATATCTGAGGAGCTGAAATTCCAGTTTTGCATTGTGAAATATGATATATGGCTGTATATAAATATGTGTCTGATATCTTTAAACCATATTTTGAGAAGAGAGAAATAGGCATAGAGAAATAAATATTTCTTTACACTACATAAACACATATTTTAATTAGCCTAAAATCATTGACATTTTCTATTTTATTGTTTGTGTTCTTAATTGATCAGGATAAAGGATATGAGCTGAAGAGAATTACAGGAAGAAGATGGAGTGAAGAATTTCCTTCATGCAGAAGACAGTGCAATATTAAGAAACTGGACTAGACTGTTAAAGTCTAAATTCATTATTTTATTTATGATTGAATATTCCAAAAGTTTCTGATGTTGATTTCTTGTACTATGATATATTTTTTCTCTTTTATTCAGAGCAGATATGATGTCTCTGAGGGTGGACTTTTCTGAGAAGGAGTTTGGGGATGTCTAAGAATACAGGAAGTAGGAAATAACTTTTCTGCCCAGGACTTATAATGTGGTAATGTGGTCTAAATAGAACTAAATAGAACTCTAGATATTTTTTACATCCTCCTTGTGGTGGACATGAGCTTGGTCCTGCTATGAAGAGATTCATCAGAGTCTGGATTCAACACACTGGGCCTGCAGGATATGAAAAAGAGAAAATTCTAGTAATTCTGTTATAATATTCACTTCATTATAAGTATTCTGTGAAGTCTTGTTAAAAGCTGAAACCCACTCTTCACTCTGCTATACTGATGTGGCAAAGCCTCCCCCACACTATCAATGGAATAAAAAAGAAATGGAGAGAGTGCCAACAAAGAAGCATCAACATCAACCTGAGGAACACCATCAATCCTATATGAGATATAATCACCAGACGAGGATCTAGATATCATGGGAACTGTGTGACATGTATCCAGAGGTGGAGCAGAAGTGACTCAACTCTGTGGAACTGTTACTAATATATACAGAGAGAAATCATGGTGCTAGGGAAGATCTGAATCTATAGACTAAGCTAAAAGATATCTTGGATAATGTCTGTTTTGTCCACCACTGTAGCTCAGTTACTAGAGTGATACCTTATGTATAACAGATAAAATCCATATTTTTTTAATTAATTCTCAAGGAAATAAAAAATAACTGGGCTGTGAATTGAAATTTTAGGCACATACTGGTGAGGGAGAATAGCCATAACTGCTATAAAGGAAACTATAGTTTTCATGATTCTTTGTTTCCTCTGCAGCTGAACACAATTCTGAATGAATAATATTGGATTCTGCCAAAGATTGCTTCAGCTAAATAAATAGATAATGTAGTCTGTTGGTGATATTTACATACAAATAGAGACATTTCTATTTTATTGGAAATATAATCTCTTGTGGTGGTAAAGTCTATCATTCCACCTTCTGCAAAGTTATGATTATTATTCTAGATTTAAATATTGTGATCTGTCTCAGAAGATTTACAACAATACTTCAGTCTAAACTATAGTCTGACGCCCTATCAAAAGGATGCCCCATTACAGATTAAATGTTTGTATTTCTCTTTTGCAATGACAAAAGTCCACTTCTAATCACAGGATGCAACATGGATAAGGAAATGTAGGTTTTCCCAAAGTCAGCTTAACAATTATTCAAAGAACATAATTAACCTTGGAAATGGAATATAGCAAAAGCTTTTGTGTTTGTAGGTTCACAATGTAAACGAACCTTGTATTCAAGATTTGATCCCAGGAAATCTTGTGTTATTAGTGACTCCAGGATGCTACATTTGATGAAACTAGAACCAATTCTTCTTCAGTGCTCTTCAGTTTAATTGGCACTTCCAGGAGATTTCACTGCATGTAATTTGAAAACCAACATCTTAAACTCTAAGCTTGAGAACCCATAGGAGGGAAAAACCTTGTTCAAATTTATTATTGGGGACGCCTGGGTGGCTCAGTTGGTTAAGCAGCTGCCTTCGGCTCAGGTCATGATCCCAGCGTCCTGGGATCGACTCCCACATCGGGCTCCTTGCTCCGCAGGGAGCCTGCTTCTCCCTCTGACTCTGCCTTCCACTCTGACTGCCTGTGCTCGCTCTCGCTCGCTCTCCCTCTGACAAATAAATAAATAAAATCTTTAAAAAAATTTATTATTGAAGAAGGGATATTTTTACTTGAAGAAAATATGGTAGTTTAGACAAAGGCTTGGCAGTCTAAATGAGCATTATTTGTAGAACTGTTTGGGTCTTGTCTTTAAGACTCAGACAATGCATCTATGGTCAATGACATACAGAGTATGTATGCATGTATGTATGTATATACAGTATGTTATATTATGCCTGAATCAAATTCTCTCCATTCGGTGGGGCAACAAAACGGATTTATAAATATTTGAAATTGGTAGTATTTCCTAATAAAATGGAATATGGGTTTCTAAGTAACTAATTAGAATAGATTCTCTTTGTTCAAGAACTTCCTTAGATTTGTTGATGAATTTGGGCTTTAGTTTTATTTGAAAAATAAAATTCTTTTCAATTTAAATATGAGAAGTGTTCATTAAATATATGATGAATTCCTGTTTGCAAAATTAATCTTATATAAATGTACAATAAATTTTAAAATAATGTGCACCACATAATACACTGAAATTTATTTTTAGAGTAAAATGCTTATCTGATAATTATAAGTAGATGAACTATACAGTAAATTATAATATTCTACCTTTTATGAAGGCAAAAAGAAAAATTAGAAAAATCAAAGTTATGCATTTACATCGCAAGTGATATTTAGTTGTCAGGTTATATGTCAGTGCAAATAACTAAAGTGATATTACCGATGAAAAATATATTTTAGTATTGCTTCTGTAATTATTCCATATAAAAGAACAAGAGAGTTAATAAAATAACAAGTTTCTTAAAGGAATGAATTTAAAGGGATGCTACGGTTTTTAGCACTCACTCTAACTTGTTGATGCAGCCTATCCTAATGATTCTGGTAGATTTGAAATTTAGTTCTCAAACTATCACTCTCATAGATTAGCAACCTTATACATATCATCATGACGGCACTTGAAGCTGTCTGCTAATTAAAAGATCAATTATTTTTGTGGTTCATCCTCTACCTCTCCCTACCATCGCCATGACTGACTAGTGGATGTCTGTTTTGTGTTACCCGTGTTTGCTTTTAAAAGTCAGAAGCATTCTTCTTCAGTCCATTATTCAATCAGTTGGACTCTGGTAAGAACCTTTTACTTCCTCTGGGTTTTTCTCTGTGTGAAAAGTTCTGAGCTCATGGAATGTTAGAACACATTTGAACTCCCATTGTCATCCCATACTAGGAATAAAACTAACTTAGAAGAATATAATAATTACATATATGATCAGCATAGGAGAAAAATGTGTATATTTTTAATAGAGTTTTCAAAGGAGAATCTATGTTAGCTTCATTTCCTAACAGGGCCTCTCTGTAGCCTTTTTGTCCTCCAAAGTCTCTCATGTGTATACATACTAGCTGGTGATATAGTCTGAACAAGGAAGGATTTTGCCATATCTGGGAAACCTATTTTCTTTCCGTGTCATAATCATGCTGTATTTGATCATTTCTACAAAATTCAGAAAAATATAAATAGACTTTGCTCTTAATGTCTGTCTTGGTTTCTTAAGGCTGCTGTAACAAATTGCTGCAAGCTGGAAAGTTTGAAATACCAGGAATTTATTCTTTCACAGTTTGGGAGAAATTTAAAAATCAAGGTGTCAACAGGGTCATATTCGGTCTAAAACGTTGCCTCTTAGTTGCCTTCGTTGCCTCTTAGCTTCTGGCAGGTGATAATGATCCTACCTTCCTTTGGTTTGCAGATGTATTCTTCCAATCTCTGTCTCTGTTCTCCTGTGTCTTCTGTGTCTGTGTGGAGATTCCTCTCTCCATCTAAGAATACCAACGTTGCATTTAGATTTACCCTAATGCAGTCTAATCTCTTCTTAAATTCATTATGTTTGCAAAGACCTTATTTTCAAACAATGCCTGATTTTCAGGTCCTGGAAGTTAGGACTTCAACATAACTATTTAGAAACACAATTCTAACCACTTACACAGTCTTTTAATTAAAAAAAGCATAAATATCACACAGAGCTGATCAATTAGTACAGTAACATTGTATAAAAGTAAAATAAAATTGTAATTTTAACAAATTTTAACAATTATAACATTGCATAAGAGCAAAATAAAATAAAAGTTTGCAATTTTTTTTCTTTTGAAGTTGAAAACAATTCCTGATTTTTGTATGCCCTTGCTTTTAGGTTTCTTTGTATCCTTCACTAATTCATCCCTAAATTTCTCAATAAAAGTGAAAAAGTCTGGATGCACTCAAACACAAAGTGAAATCAAGAAGGTTTCCAGAATGGTGAAGGATATGAAATTTTACTCTACCTGCAAGCTTATAAGTTAGCCAGTCTGTTGCATGGCTGTTGGGATAAACCACAGACCTCTGGCATCAGACACGAAGAACTGTTTTATTACTCACAGCAACAGAAATAGATAAGGGGTAAGAAAGTATTTTTTACCTTATTACTTAGCTCCTATTTCCACAAGGCGTTACAAGGATGACACTTCCACACACAATGGAGTGTGTTACGCCTTTGGATATCTAAGGTTTAGAGAGCCTGTATTTTATATAATAGACAGTAAGTATGTCTGCCCTTTGTTCTGGAAGGAGTTATTGTCTTTCAAGGCTATGTGTAAAGAAAACATTTCCAAGGAGATAGTCCGGGATAAAACATCAGTGCTTTGTTAACAAAACCCACGAAAGACCCATGGAAAATTATATCCCAACATTTTTTATTATTGCTTTGTTTTGTTCACTTACTTGTGTTTTGTTCTTGTTTTCCCTTGAAGATATTTCTTCCAGAAATTATTCTTTAGGACAACAGGATAATTTCGCTTTTGTGAATTTATCGTCGTATTCTTCCTGGGTAGTATTACCTTTACCATTCTTTCATGTTCAGCCTCCAATTTCTGACTTCCCATTGTTGTCAATCCTTACATTTCTGGCAATATTTAACCGACTAAATCATATCAAGAAATAAGGCACTGGAAAACTAGTCAAGTCACCATGGCAGAGGCAGGGGATGTGAATTGGGTTACTACTCTATTGTGCTAGTATCTTATATTACAGAACTAATTCAGTGGGTGATCTTTCAATTAGTTTTCACATGTCTCTCCCCCCCCTCCAATTTGTGTCTTAAATCCAGTTCTAGTATTCTTAAAAAAATTAGGAAAGTAGATCATGAGTGGTATCTCTTTTAATTTTTGTTTTCAGTGTAGACTTGTATTAACTTTTCATTTTGTTGGTGTGCTATTCCTACCCTTCCCCTGGAGTTTAGAGCTATCCATTTATACTTCTCCAGAGAAAGATTTATATAGTAATCATTTTATTACCTAAAAGTCAGCTTGTGTATTATCAATATTCCTAAAAGTCCTGAAGGGGTTCAGATGTTTTTATAGAAGCTTTTGAAAAAAGTTTTTAAGTGAAAACAAAGAATGAAGCAATGAAGCAATGAAACCCTTTTTGTTGTTGTTATTGTTACAGGCTTTGCAGAATTACAAATTACCTTGTATAATATTATACTGGGAGTGCTCAATCATTAACGCCTTTAGAACAGCCGTCAACTAATGATAGGACTATGTGAATAAGTAACTCAGTTCTCTTGGAACAAACCTCAGATGGATGTTCTATACAAGATCTCAAATTAATATTCTCTGTTGGATTAAGCTCTAGATATATTCAATGGTAGCTACCTTGAAAATAAATAATTAACTTGCTGTCCACCCCCTATTTTTCAGTATCTATTCATGTTTTATACATCTCCAAAATAAGTCACTTTATTTAGTATTTTTGTGTCAGGCACTGTCTCTGGAAAACTCCAGTGGTACATATTAGTCTATCTTGTTCCCTTATCACCTCAAATCCACTATTTCCTACTTCTACAACAAGTAGAACTATCTTTTGAGTTTTTCATCTTAAATTTATCCTTACAGCTGAAACCAAGTTGTTAAGGGATTGCATATTTCAACCAACTCATACACATATACATATATATGTTCTCAAAAACTCATATGTATATTATATATGGACAACTCTATTCTCTCCTTCTGTTGTCTTCCCCCCCACCCAGTTTTCATTTAAATTCTAGCTAAAACAATGAATCCTGGAACACTGAAAAATAAAATTAAATTTAAAAAATTCCAGCTATGTAAAATACAGTGCAATATTAGTTTCAGGTGTAAAATTTAGTGATTGATCAGTTACGTACAACACCTGGTATTCATCACAATTGCGCTCCTAATACCATCACCTGTTTAACCCATCCCCTCATCCACCTCCCCTACAGTAACCTCACTTTGTTCTCTATAGTTAATATGTTTTATGGTTTGCATCTCTCTTTTCTGCCCTATGTTCATTCGTTTTGTTTCTTAAATTCCACATATGAGTAAAATCATATAGTATATGTCTTTCTCTCACTGACTTATTTGCTTAACATAATACTCTCTTTCTCTGCCCACATCATTGCAAATGGCAAGACTTCATTCTTTTTGATGGCAGAGGAATATTCCAGTCTGTGGCATGTGTGTGCGTGCATGTGTGCGCACCACATCTTTATCTACTAATCAGCTGATGGGCATTCGGGTTCTTCTATAATTTGGCTATTGTTAATAATGATACTATACACACTGGAATTCATGTATCCCTCAAATCAGTATCTTTGAATCCTTTGGGTAAATACCTAGTAGTGCAATGGCTGAGTCATAGGATAGCTCTTTTTTTAACTTTTTGAGGAAACTCCATGCTGTTTTCCAGAGTGGTTTGCACTCCTACCAGCATTGTAAGAGGGTTCCCCTTTCTTCACATCCTTGACAGCATCTATTGTTTCCTGTGTTGATAATTTCAGCCATTCTGACAGCTGTGAGTTGGTATCTAATTGTAGTTTTGATCTGTATTTTCCTAATATGAGGGAGGTTGAACATCTTCTCATGTATCCATCAATCATCTGTATGTCTTCATTGGAAAAATGTCTATTCATGTCTTCTGCCCATTTCTTAACTTGATTGTTTTTTTGGGGGGGGTGTTGAGTTTTCTAAGTTCTTTATAGATTTTGGGTATTAACCCTTTATCAGATATGTCATTTGCACATATCTTCTTTCATTCTGTAGGTTGTCTTTTAGTTTTGATGATTTTTTCCCATTGCTCTGCAGAAGCTTTTTACTTGGATAAAGTCCCAATAGCTCACTTTGCTTTTGTTTCCCTTGCCTCAGGAGGCATATCTAATAAGAAGTTGCTATGGCTGATGTCAAATAGGTTATTCCCTATGTTCTCCTCCAGCCTTTTAATGGTCTCCTATGTCAAATTTAGGTCTTTAATCCATTTTGAATTTGTTGTTGTGTCTGGTGCAAGAGAGTGGTCCAGTTTCATTCTTTTGCATGTTGCTGTCCAGTTTTTCGAACATCATTTATTGAAGAGACTGTCTTTTTCCGTTGGATATTTTTTCCACTTTGTTGGAGATTAGTTGACCATATAGTTGAAGGTCCATTTCTGGATTTTCTATTCTGTTCCATTGATCCATGTGTCTGTTTTGGTGCCAAGTATCATATCGTCTTGATCATTATAGCTTTGTAATACAACTTGAAGTACAGAATTTTAATGTTTCCAACTTTGTTTTTCTTTTTCAGGATTGCTTTGACTAGTTGGGTTCTTTTATAGTTCATACATATTTTATGATTGTTCTAGGTCTGTGAAAAATGCTGGTGATATTTTCATAAGAATTGCTTTAAATGTGTAGATTGCTTTGGGTAGTATAGCATTTTTTCAAAATCTTTTTAAAATATATTTTTTTAATTTTTTATTTTTTATAAACATATAATATATTTCTATCCCCAGGTGTACAGGTTTGTGAATCACCAGGTTTACACACTTCACAACACTCATCATAGCACATACCCTCCCCAATGTCCATAACTCCACCTCTCTTCTTTCAACTCCCCTCCCCCCATCAAGACTCCATTTGTTTTGTTAGATTAAGAGTCACTTATGGTTTGTCTCCCTCCCAATCCCATCTTGTTTCATTTATTCTTCTCCTACCTTCTTAACCACCCATGTTGCATCTCCACTTCCTCGTATCAGGGAGATCATATGATAGTTGTCTTTCTCTGCTTGACTTATTTCGCTAAGCATGATACCCTCTAGTTCCATCCACGTTGTCGCAAATGGCAAGATTTCATTTCTTTTGATGGCTGCATAGTATTCCATTGTGTATATATACCACATCTTCTTTATCCATTTTAACAATACTTGTTCTTCCAATCTGCGAGCATGGAATGTTTTTCATCTCTTTGTGTCTTCCTCAATTTCTTTCATCTTTATTTTATAGTTTCCAGAATACAAATATTTAACCTGTTTAGTTAGATTTATTCCTAGGTATCTTATGGTTTTGGGTGCAATTGTAAAGGGGATGGATTCCTTGTTTTCTCTTTCTGTGGCTTCATTATTGATACGTAGAAATGCAAGAGATTTCTGTATGTTGATTCATAATTTTTGTATCAGTTCTAACAATTTTTTGGTGGAGCCTTTTGGGTTTTCTATATAGAGTATTATGTCATCTGCATATAGTGAAAGTTGAACTTTTTCCTTGCTGATTTGGATGATTTTATTTATTTTTGTTATCTGATTGTTGTGGCTAGGACCTCTAGTACTATGTTAAGTAACAGAGGTGAGAGTAGACATCATGTCTTAGGTCTTAACCATAAAGGACAAGCTCTCAATTTTTCCAAACTGAGGATGTTAGCTCTGGATTTCTCATATATGGCCTTTATGATATTGAGGTATGTTCCCTCTAACCCTACTCTGTTGAGGTTTTTTATTATCATGTATTGGATGTTATACTTTGTCAAATGCTTTTTCTGATTTTATGGAAAGCATCATATGGTTCTTACCTTTTCTTACTATGGTATATCATTTTGATTGATATGTGAATATTGAACAACTCTTATAGCCCAGGAATAAATCCCACTTGATTGTGGTGAATGATTCTTTTACTATGCTGTTGGATTTAATTTGCTAGCATTTTATTGAGGTGGTTTTTTTTCCCTTTTTTGAGGGGGTTGGGGAGCATAAGGAGAGGGAAAAGAATCCTAAGTAGGCAACCAGTCCAGTTCAAAGTCCAATGCAGGGCTTGATCTCAGGACCATGTGATCATGACCTGAGCCTAAATCAAGAGTTGGAGGCTTAACTGACTCTGCACCAGGTGCCCCTTATTTAGAATTTTTGCATCCATGTTCATCAGGGATATTGGTCTGAAGTTCTTTTTTTTTTTTTTTAGTAGTCTGTCTGGTTTTAGTAGCAGGGTAATTCTTGCCTCATGGAATTAATTTGGAAAGTTTCTCTTTTTGCCTTGTCCTTTGCCATATGCTCTGTGAAGAAAACCTCTGAGCAATTTTAAAATGATAAGTAATAAAACTTACTGCAGGGAATATATGAAGAGCCTTTACATAATATACTCAAAAAGTTTTCTGTATATGCTATGAAATAGATAGGATTGAGTCTATATTGAAATATTTTATTTATATTCTAGCATATTATTAAGTCTAACCTTCTTCTTATATGACTTTATATGACTTATATGACTTTAGGGTTTCCTTCTTTGGTAGTTATAGCAATAAAATATATTAAGTAAAGAAAACTGTTGTATGTTTTCTTAGTATTTTGTTATTCTGCAAATAAAACTCAAAGGATTTCAGAATATAAACAAAGACTTTCTTAAAAACTTAAAAGAGTCTCTGGGAAGTCATTATATTTTGTAGAAGTGAAAGTAGAAACAACATTTTTAAGTATGCTTTGTTTCTAAATATCAATGAATATTCTTGAAACTCTATTACATCAATTATAAAGATAGAAATCAAAATGAAATATCAAATAATATAACATATTGATAAATGTTCTTATAAAAATAACCAACATATCACAAAATGAAAGATTTTTAGTTATTTCATAAACATTTATTTGATATTGATAATAGTAAATTTGAAATCCAATAAGATTAATGTCAGTAGAGTTTAGTTATATTAATCTGTTCAGCAAATCATTTTCAAAGTATTAAAAATTATTAGAAGTTGTAAAAACTTATGTTTTATGTCTTTGAAGCTGTGAAATTCACTCAACATATATTTGTTGAATGATTATTATGAATCAAACACTTTTCAGAGTCTATTTTATTCAGTTTTTGATAACTGCTGTAATAAACTATGTAAAGTGCACCTTTGAGTTTCATTATGTTAAATTGAAAAGGCCTTTGTCTATCAAATGTTCAGGAATAATTTTCAGTGTTCACATGAGTGCAGGGAAAAAAAGTCTTTATAGCATGTTTGAGGTATAAATTGATTCAAAATTTGAAAATGAAATATGACAACATATATTCAAATCTTTATAAATTAGTTATATCCCTTGGGACAGCACTTCCTTTATTATAAATTTATCCTAAGCAAACAGTCTTTGGTATGTGCATATTTATATGTAGAATATACTCTGAATCATTATTTATAATATTGACAAAACAAGTAATCTTAAAGTTTAATAATTGACCACCAAACAGATAAAGATTGGTAATAGCAGAATACTCTATAGCTATTAAAAATCTATTTTGGTGTATTTTTGATGAGAACACTGAAGATATATGGGAAAGAAAATATTCCATATTGTTAAAAAAAAGTATTTGCATAAAAATACTTTGTAAAAAGTAGAAGATAAACACCAAAATGTAACAGTATTCTTTTCTGAATACTATTTAAATGTTTGTTTCTTAAAATATATTTGGAGTTTTTTTGGAGAACTCATATGCTCTATGATGAGTTTAAATTACTTTTGATATCAGATTTAATATCATGGGAAATAACATATAGAATATAAATTATGTTGTTCAAGATTAAAGAAAATTTGGTTGCTACAGTTTATGATACAGTAGTAGCTAACATTTATTGTAAATTCATTGTGGGCAAATAACTTCATTAATAAATTTTACAGGTTCATAATCTTATAAAATATGTCATGTTCTTATTGCTTTTTTACAAGTGAAAAATATTAGGCTTAAAGATATTAAATCAAATATAATAATATTTTAACTTTGTTTTAAATAAAGTCATTTTTAGACTATAAACTATGCCATATGTAAAAATTCCAACATTGGATTCCAATGGAGAGTTGTAAATACAACTCTCCATTTTTTTCAGTTGTTATTATTTGACTTCTCAAATTGACCCTAGGTCAACTTTATCAACTGTTCAATAGTTACTTCTTATCTCCAAATTTCATGTTTCCAACTTTTTTTTCCCTTAAGTGTTCTACACCCAGTGTGGAGCTCAATGAAAGTCTTGAACTCATGACCTTGAGTTCAAGACCTGTGCTGAAAACAAGAGTTAGATGTTCAACTCACTGAGCCACCTGGGCACCCCTCATTTTTCCAACTAACTTAAAATACTGATAAAAAAGCTAAAATAATTGTTTCACATAGTCAAATTTGCATAAATTCCAATTTTATATTCAGGCATTAAATGCCATCCTGTAATTTTTAACTAGATATCAACAAACCACATCTAGTGATAATACTCAACTAAAATTCATCACTTTTCTTGTGTTATATTTATCTTGTTTATTTGAATGATATTTTTTTCCCCAACAGACATTACTTAAAAACCTGAAATCTCTGGATATAATTTTTAACCCAATATACTACAATATGTTTTAAATACTCTGATTTTTTAACATCAGGCTTTTCTGCAACAAACTCAAAAGTGAGTGTACCTTTATAAGTTAAAATAGAGCATTTTATCATTACTTATATTTAAACTTATTTATTTATTTTTACCCATGAATTATTTTTTAACCTCTTTCTCTCTTTCTTGTTTTATGTGAATATAGTTGGCATACAGTGTTATATTAGGTGTAGAACTTGGTGATCTGACAAGTTCGAACATTATGCTCTGTTCACCACAAGTATAGCTACCATCTATCCCATTACATCATTATTACAATATCATTGACTATATTCCTTATGCTGTGCCTTTATGTCCTTGATACATTTATTCTGTAACTAGAGGCCCTATCTCTTCCTCTCCCCACCATCCATTTTGCCCATCCCCTCATTCCCCCTCTCCACTCCTCTCTAGCAACCATCAGTTTCTGTATCTATGAGTTCTCTGTATTTATGGGTCTGATGCTATTTATTTTTATTTTATTTTTTTACTTCACCTTTTTTTTAGATCTAACTTATGAAATAGATTATTTGATATTTATCTTTCTCAATCTAACTTATTTCACTTAGTGTAATGTCCTCTAGGTCCATCCATATATTTAAATTTAACATCTCTTTAATGCCTCTTGCAAGACATTAATCAATCAATTAATTAATTAATTATTCCCCAAATGGTACTTCTTCATCTAAATTAATCTGAGGGAAAGGAGTTACTCTAATTTGTTTTCAGTACAGTAGATAGCCAATAAAAGGTTAATATCAGTAAATGGACTTTCCCTGTGAAGGACTACTTTCCTACTTAATAAAAATAGATAACAACAAATGACCATTATTTCTGCAATGTTTTTTAAAAGTCCCTGAGGAAATCAGGGATAGTTTTGAGCATGTAATTTCACATTAAGACAATTGTATATATAATTTCCTTGCATTTTACAAGAAAGGAACTTAAAGTCTTACCAAGCATTGGTACAAAGTTCCTTTTATAAATGGAAGATAATCTCAATTTTACTGTGTTATGTTGGTGGTGTCACTGTTCTGGTGGACAGTTTTTCTCTCCTTCATTTGTTTCTCAATGTTACAATTTCCCTATGTGATCTAGTGGAAGGATCAGGGTCTGCAACTGTGTAGGGTTTGATTTTTAACTTTCTGGGGTCTCTTCCAAGGCATCTGAGAAATATTTCCCCAGATATTCATTTTCCTCTCTCAAGAAACTACCATTTTCATCCTTATTTGAGTTTATTTAAGTGAGACAATTAAGGATTTTGTCTCCTTTTAACCCTCATCTTTCACACAGTTGAAGAGGGTTTTGCTGTTTTGTTGTTGTTGTTGTTTTTCCTTTCAAGTTTTCTCTTAGATGGTTCACAGGACATAATGATTTGGGAGCCATGAACAAACACTTACTTCTGAACCATCTCTAGAATACCAAATAAAATATAGTATAACATCATATTTTACCATTTAGAGATCAAAAAACTAAGTATAGACTGGTTTCTGACCTCTTAATCCTTACATGGAGAAGCTCCAATAAAAAAAAATCAGTCTAAAACAAATGACTAACAGACACATGAAAAAATCATTAGGCATCAGGGAGATTCAAATCAATACCACATTGAGATACCACCTTGCACCAGTTAGAATGGCCAAAATTAACAAGACAGTAAACAACAAGTGCTGGAGAGGATGTGGAGAAAGGGGAACCCTGTTACACTGTTGGTGGGCATGCAAGGTGGTGCAGCCACTTTGGAAAATAGTGTGGAGATCCCTTAAGAAATTAAAAATAGAGCTACTCTATGACCCTGCAATTGCACTGCTGGGTATTTACCCCAAAGAAATAGACGTAGTGAACAGAAGGACCAACTGTACCCCAATGTTCATAGCAGTGGTGGCCACAGTTGCCAAACTATTGGAAGAGCCAAGATGCCCTTCTACAGACAAATGGATAAAGAAGATATGGTCCATATATACAGTGGAGTATTATGCCTCCATCAGAAAGGATGATTATCCAAGTTTTGTATCAACATGGACAGGACTGGAAGAGATTATGCTGAGTGAAATAAGTCAAGCAGAGAGAGTCAATTTTAGCATATGGTTTCACTTACTTGTGAAACATACTTGTGGCATATAAGGAATAATATGGAGGACATTGGGAGAAGAAGAGGAGAAGTGAGTTGGGGGAAAACAGAGGGGGAGACAAATCATGAGAGACTGTGGACTCTGAGGAACGAACCGAGGGATTTGGAGGGGGGGTGGTGGGAGGTTGGGTGAGACTGGTGGTGGATATTATGGAAGGCATGCATTGCATGGAGTAGTGGGTGTGGTGCATTAATAGTGAATTCTGGAACACTGAAGAGAAATAAAATAAAATAAAATAAAATAAAATAAAATGGAAAAAATCAGTCTAGTCCAAAAATGTAAATAAAATATGAAGAAAAAAGGAAAAATGCATTTTTTTGAAAAAGTGGGAAAGCTAAGAATATCTCAGTAACAAGCTCACAGGTATAGTCTGTGATCACTCTTGAGATGTTGAGAACTGAAGAAATGGAAACAGTTCAATCTCCAAGCAGAGCATACCTGAAGCCTCACCATTTGCTTACCATAAGGTTTTCCATTCCCCTGACAGTCTTTGAGTCTCTACCAAATGCAAGTGATGGTGACTGACTCCCTTGCTATAGCTATCTCTGAATGTCTGAAGAAATAGCCTGCTTGTTCTCATTGGGAGTGTTCTTCACATATTCCCACAGAAGGAGATGAAGGTAAGACACCAAGGACCTTGATAATTTGCAAACTCCATCTTTGTGCTGTAACCCTCTCCACTTATTTTTGATATGTGTATTGCTTCAAATCTTGCTAAGATTGCACCAAATTTTGTAGGAAACTGTATCATACACTTAGATTTTTTTAAGAAATATGATCTTTTCCACTGATTAAAAGTTCTTCATATAGAAAAAAATGAGGGGGACATCCACCAGATAGAAGCAGGTGTCTTACTCAGTACCTAAAAATATCAGATTTGGAGGATAGATGAACATAATCCATGATCTGCCCCATACCCTGCAGCACCTTCCCAGAAATTGTTTTGGAATCCACAAGGAAATAAACTCTTGTAGTCTGACATAAATAAAACAATAATGCACCTTTGCAAAGAGATTCAGTAGGGAATTTTTATTCTAATGGGACAAATATGATTCATATAATACAGAGGTTGACAAATTCTCTTCTGTAAAAGGAATGCTAGTACATATTTTAGACTTTGAGGACTATATGGCCCTTAATGCCAAGTCCATATAGATATCATATAGATGGCATCTAGTAAATTGTTGAAACTGTCTCCCTAAATATTACCAACATTGTGTTAACAAGGCAAAGCTGAGTTTACTACTTATCACTAGGAGAGGGAACACTTCTGTGAAGCTTATCAACATCTCAGTTGGAGGGAGGTAAATTTGTTGAGAATTGGAAATTCTGTTTGTGGTAAATTTTTCAATGTGAGACCTTGATTGGATTAAGATTGGTAATGATGATATAACAATCCAGGATTGGGAAAGACAGGAAGGTAGAGTTCTGAAGTGAATAACTCAAAGAATCTTAGGGTCCAACCTTTTGTTTGACACTTTTCATTGAAGAGTTGATGGGACTTTCAGATCATGTAATGAATAATAGAACTATTTGCCTGGGTGTAAGGGCCCTAAAAAATCAAAAGTATGCTAATAAAGACTGTGGAATATCAACACATATTAATTACTGTAGACAATAAGGTATCTTTTGCATTCTTAGTGTCCAGGCTAGGTGAGGGGTAGACAGATTGGTTCTCAGAACTCTTGAGGTGGGGCACAGAGCAGCCACAGATAATGAATTATCAAATGAGAGGAATTCCGTAATAATAAAACAATATAGAAACTAAAATTTGAATATTTTATAATCCTCAAGTTACAAAATTTTATTCTTCTTTTGATTATCTGAAAACATTTAAAAACATTAAAAAAATTTCTTAACTTGAAGGCCATACAACAAACAACTGGATGGAGGTCCCTAATTCACTCTTATTTAGAGGGTCACAGTGAGTATAGTATATATGGAATAGAACATTAAAACAATATTTTTTAAGTTTAATTTCATTTTGAGAAACTGACATAAAATTTTTCTGATTTGGGAGAAGAAAGATGCTCACCTTTTGAATGGAGGTGGTTGAATATTTTCAGGGGTAACTTTTGTTTTCTATAGTCATTTCCAATCCACTTAAAGGTTATCATTCAATTTGGCCATTTTCAGACCACTCACATAGTAAAAATTTGTAACAGTGTATATAGGTTTCGGATTATAAATTACTCAGGGAGATACTTATTTTGGGAAGTGAAATAAATCCTGAGATCAGGTTATCTCTTCCATTTGTGTGGCTGGTATAAGAGCTCAAGTGTAAGTCTCTGCTTTGGAGTCCACTTTTCTTTTCCAACTTTACAGTTATGTTCCATGCAAACAAGGACTCTGACACCACCATTGGTACAACAAAACAGTGCAGCACGTATGTATTAAGATCAGTAAGCTCCGGCCCTACCTGCCATCCTGCTGCCTTTGGCCATGTCTCAAGCCTAGGAGCACATATACCAATGGCTACTCTGCCTTATGAGAGTGGGATCAGGAAAGAGACTTACAAAAGGCACTGAAGACAGCCTCTTGGCTATTGTACAGAGAATTCTAGGAGCTGATATCCAGCATATGATCTGTAAGTGACATGGATTATGGATTGCAAGTCCATAATGCAGCTGAAAGTGGAAGTCCCAATTTCCTGTTCAAACCACTTTTGATATTCACATTATAAAAGTTATGGATCCATTCTTTTGTCAGAGTCTTAGTTTGTCTTTTCTATTTCCCATCTGATTTTCAGCTTCAAAGATATTTTATTGGAAGTAAAATAATAACAGCTCTAACACAACATTTTCATCTTTGGCAGCAGATTATCTTTAATATTGATGATATTTCTAAATAATTAAATACAATAACTTTTTTTTTTCCAAAACTTCCATGTCTTGTTTCAGTTTAATAATATTCATCTTCAGTGTCTTCATACTAGTCGGGTCCTCCTACTAGAGAAAATTAGATTGCAGTATATTTTTATAAGGGTAAAATTGGCTTTATTATCATTTCCAGTTTACACAGATTCATGTTTTATTTTATTTTTCTCATAAAGATTGAAATTCCAAGTTTGTCTGGTTGATGTAGCAAAGGTAATTATACCAAGAATATATTGCTTAGAAAAAAATAGCTTTACAATAACTCCCAGTTAACATATTTTTATGTCTCTACTCCACAGCAAGAAACTCTTTTCATTTTAGAGTTTGTAGTGGCTCTGTGAAAGCATGTGAATTTCACGGGAATAAAGAATTCATTTGCGTGCATATTGAAAAATAAAGATAAGCTTTATAAAACAGCTGGAAATATACAGCTATATGTAGATACAGTAACTGCTTGCTGGCACCCTATATTCTGAAACCATACGCATATTTTAAAAACTCAACAAAAGGCAAACAAACTTGAAGCCCAAGTGCAAACATACAGAATTTTTATGTTAGAAATCGGTTTTAAATTATGGATATAAAATTGAAAACAAAATGAACCATAGGGGTTTAGGAGAAGATACCTTAAATATAGAAAATTATTGAAGCATTCTTTACCTTGTTATCTTAAGTGTATTTTTTAATTTTTTTAAAGATCTTAGTTATGTATTTGACAGATCACAAGTAGGCAAAGAGGCAGGCAGAGAGAGAGGAGGAAGCAGGCTCCATGCTGAGCAGAGAGCCCGATGCAGGACTTGAGCCGACAGCAGAGGCTTTACCCCACTGAGCCACCCAGGTGCCCATTTACCTTGTTATCTTAATAACAGTCCTAACAAGAGCAGAAAAATGTCAAGTCTCAATTAAAAACTCTATGATTGAGATGTAAAACTGACTGGGAAAAAAAGGAAGACTTTTTAGTTTTACAAATATTAGTACTCTCTCATTATTCTGTTCTTACATTACCTGAAATATTAAGTACTTTAAAAATTAAGAAACTATGAGAATATTCTAGGCAGTATGTTTTCTTTATCTACTATGGAATTTACTTTGTATGGCCTGCCATTGGGGAAATTTTCATAAACAATAGTGGTTCATCATTTAAGGATATTTGAATCTCTTTCTGAAATCTATTTGATGTGGATCTAATAATACAGTAATATATGAGTCATATTTGTTCCATCAATAACTACTAGCTATAAACTCTTCCTGTTTTTATAACCATTAAATATGCCATTTTGGTCTGCTCTTGCTTCCCAGTTTCTGGCTCTCTGCCTTGCTCTTTAGGTTCCAATAATATAAAAATATGTGCATTGTCCTTTGTTTCTTGTCAGTGTAGCATTTCTCTCACCATCAACTTGCCTGTGTTACTTACCTCCCCATCCTCCTGATTTCCTTTTTATATACTGCTTTTTTCTGTTACCAAGTTACGTTGGTGCATATTTCAATTCTGTCACTAGTTGATCTGTAGTTTTGTACCATTGCAGCTAGAAAATATACTTGATATGATTTCAATCTTCTTACATTTGTAGTATGTGTTATGTTCCTCTTTTTATTTAAGATTTTATTTAATTTGTCAGAGAGAGAGAGAGAGACAGCAGAAAGAGAGAGCTAGTCCCCTACTGAGCAAGGAGCCCAAAGTGGGATTCAATTCCAGGACCCTGGGATCATGACCTGAGCCTAAGGCCGATGCTTAACTAACTGTGCCACCCAGGTGTCCCAGTTATATCTCTTTTTATGTCATTTAGCTAGGGGATTCTTCTGTGCATGCTTGAAGAAAATGTGTATCCTATTTTTCTTAGATGTAATGTTTTACATATCTTTTTTAGAACCATGTGCCCTGAAGCATGCTTCAAGTAAAAAATGTTCCTGTGAGGGAAAAACAAAACAAAACAAAAAACCTTTAACTGAAGTTACTCATTTAAAATAGAGCATATAGGAGGGAAGGTCGGTGGGAGGATGGGTGTAACAGGTGAAAGAGATTGAGTACATTTATCATGATGAGATTGACTAATGAGATATAGAATTGTTGAATCACTATATTATACACCTGAAACTAATAGAACACTGTCTATTAGCTATACTAAAAGTAAAAGAAAAAACTTCATAAAAATAATAAAATAAAATGATAAATTAATGAAACTACACTAAATTAAGCTGCTACTTGATAGAGAGCTGTCATTTATTGCAATGATTTTTGGGTGTGGAGGAAGGGATAATGGTCAAATCAATTTTGTTGTCACCCAGAGTTGTGATTGTGATAACAGAAATGTCTGTTTCTCTCCCAATCTCCCTAGCTTCTGAGTGCAGCAGCTAAATTACCAGCTCCCAGACAAGAAGAACAGAGGAATAGAAAAAAATAGAATAGCAAGAATTCAGAGACAAGTTTTTTGGATAGCATTAAAGTGTTGTGTTTTATTTGGCTTATTTTATTTATTCAGGAAATCAGGTGGCAGCTTTATTTTTTACCATAATATGCTAGTATAATGCCAATTGAATAATAAAAATGCAACACAATATGTACTAGAATAAATGACATGTAATAGATACTTATACAATAAAATGAAATGCGTATCTAATATAAATATTTAAAGTAAAATATAGTATATTTTATATATAATATGAACAAATGTTCTCAGTTACAAATATAATTTCATGAACTCCAAGTATCATACATTTTCTGTTACTCCTGGAAAAAATAGAAGAATTGTTTTGGCAAACTACTTCCTTGTCAATTAAAATACTTTCCTTCATGTAAGTACAACTTATAAGGTACTGTCTTCATGAAGTCTTCCCCAAGTTCTTCAGCTTTTAGAAATTCTCTGTGACTCTATAGCCCTGATACATTTTAAAGCTCTCTAACCATAATTGGTTTTCTTTATTTTTTCAATCTATGTCCTCCCCACCATTCTGAAGATTTATTTTTTCGTGACAGCAATACTAGAATATTAAAAATACAAATATATCCTATATATAAAAAATAAAACATGGCCTTAGGGACCATCGACTTCACAGGCAGTCCACTGTTGGTTGTCTTTTTATAGTAATTGATGTGGTGATATCTCTGGCAAGGCTGAAGTCTGAGGTCATCATGTTGTCCTTTGTCACCAGCACTTCCCTGGTGGCCAGGTCTTGGTGTATGCACTTCTTGGAGGCAAGGTACTCCATGCCTCAGGCTACCTGATAAGCACAGGATACCAGGTCCTTGGAGGAGAGTTCCTCTGCTGCATTGTGGCTGATATTGTAACAGTACTCCATGTCAGGAGGCCTCTGGGCCTGCAGGTACTCCTGTATGTTGTCTTTGGAGGCATACTCCATGATAGTGTACAAAGGACCGTCCTGTGTGCAGGACCCAGCAGGTTGATGGTGTCCTTGTGCTTTCCAATCATCTTCATCATCTCCATTTCTGATATTAGGTTTGACAGGTCTTTCTCTGTTGCATCTGACTTCAACATCTTCACAGACACTTTAGTCAAATGGTTGGATTTGTCTTTGTCCAGCCCAATGGCCTCCTCCAACACCACCTGCCCAAAGTAGGCCTGTCTTAGGGGTCTGCCTAAACTGCCTACAACCAGCCTGTCTCAAGGCAGTTATGAACTCTAGATTATCCTCAAAAACACTAAACCACAAGCTAAAAATTCTCTTCACTAGGTCTCCGTCACAGGTCTAATTTTCTTATCTTTCATCATTTATCTTTTTCCTAATTCTTATTTTCAGTATAGTTTATTTTGCTTCCATGTGTTTCCCCTGTTTTCTGTATACTGTTTCATAGGGAAGAATTATCCTGTCATAAAATTATTTCTTGAGCATTCATTACATCTCTCAGTTAAAATGGGTTCTTTTATGGTATTGATTCATTTGAGTTTTCTCAAAATGGGAAGAATTTTCAAAATGGTGTTTTCCTCAAGGTTCAGAGTATGTCTTAGCCTCATCATATAGTAGTCTTCTTTACCTCTATCAGAACCCCAGGAAGCTTTATTTATTTATTTACTCACATAAACACATGATCCAACACAATGTTTTTTGATGTTCAAATGTACCGCTTAACACTATGTTAAGTGTTACCGCTTAACACAATGCTTACTGTTCTCTTTCACTGTCTGACTAAATCCTCATCATCACTATGCCATTTAATCAGAAAGAACATTTGAACTCAGAGTTCTCTCCATATAAGAGAATGAAGACTCCACCCTTCTGTTTGTACAGGTAAAATAAATGTTGATATTGTCTGTCCTGCACATACCCCATCCTGTTCACCAGAATATT
Source organism: Mustela nivalis (assembly GCF_964662115.1). Classification (NCBI taxonomy): domain Eukaryota; kingdom Metazoa; phylum Chordata; class Mammalia; order Carnivora; family Mustelidae; genus Mustela; species Mustela nivalis. Next base: position 75,310,763 of record NC_139040.1, read on the forward strand.
CACCATCAATATACACAAAATAAAAACCATACCTCACCACTTCTATTGGTGAGCAATGATGCTAAAATCACCATCATATGTTCCTGAATTATTGACTTGATTGATAACCCCACTTCCACACATATTGCACTCCTTTCTCCCTGCAAATTTATTTTGGTACAGCAACTTAACCTAAAAATCAAGTCAGATGATTTTATTCTGCTGTTGAAAATCTTTTGGTAACTTCCCCTTTCATATTAAATAAAAACTGAAGGCATTTCACTGTACTAGAAGGTCATACATCAATACTTTCTTCCTCTCTCCACCACTATGAACTCCTCATTAGCCTCCTTGCTTTTCCTCTAAAGTAACAGAAAAGCTGTTCACACAAAGTCTATATACTTACTTGCTCTGCCTAGAGCAATCTTTTCCTTTAATATTTGTATAACACGCTCCTTCACTTCCTGGGTCTTTGTGCAAAGAACATCTCATAAATGAGATATAACCTCCCAACACAAAATAAAATTAACTTTCATCCCAGCATTCTCCAATGGCTTTTACCGTTCCTGTATTTCTTTGTAACACTTATCACCATCAACCATCAATCATTATTCTATTACTGGTTTATTTTCTTATTTGAGACAGAGAGAGAGAGAATTGGGAGGGGGCGCAGAGGAAGAAGAAAACACCCCACTGCCTAGAAAGCCTGCTGGGGAGTTACATACCAGGACCCTGAGATCATGACCGAAGCCAAAGGCAGTCACTCAATGGACTGAGCTACCGAGGTACCCCTCTATTATTGGTTTATTTCACTATTATATTCCAAAAGAATGTAAGCTCTTTTTGGTCAGGTATTTTATATGTTTTATTAATTGAAGTATTCTCAGAAAGGTAGCTGGAAGATTGTAAGGGTTCACTAAACTGTATTTTGTTGTTATTATTGGGCTCCTTTATGGGCTTTACCTCTTACGCTAGAGGTCTATCCTTCAGATGTAAGCAATAAGAATAGAGCCCTGCTGCCTGTTCAAATGAGTAAAAAGCCTGTATTAAGTGGATATTTTAAAAGCTAAATGAATGGCTTAATAGTTGTATATAGGGGGAAAGGGAACATATTTTCCACAGTTTAGAAGTGGAGTTCTTTTATAGAGAGAGTTCTTGTACAAGCCTACACTATTGTACGATAATGGGCAGTTGTACATTACAATTATACAAACACTTTGGTAATTTATATCCTTTTTTTGTAATTCATGACTGGATCATTTAATTCCTTAGGAGCATTATAGCATTTCAACTTTTCATGTTCAATAAACTTATTGGGGTTGCTACCTTTTTTATTCAAATGGAGAAATAGTCATGATTTAATCTAAATAAAGTGTTTTTGATTGTGTTGTTTTCTAGGAATGAGTCACACACGCTAGTTTAAAAGTTTTGTTAAATTCCCAAGTCTGTCACCGATAAAAGCCTTTTGTAGATTAGTAACTTGATACAAAACAGAAAAGTTATGTAACACTCAATTGTTATACTATCTATGTTTCCATCTTGCATTGTAATAACACCCATCTTAACTCTATTTAAGACAAATCATTCCCAGTTGGCTTTCTGGCATTGATTGCATGATATGAAATCTAGTATAAATAAAAGTTTTTGGTTTTAGTAGCATATAAATCAATTTAGAAAAATATATGTATTTGAATATAAGATAAAGTTTTAAATTATTTGGCAATTGTAAACTAAACTTTTTTTTGTAAATTTTTATTTTCTAAAATCTCATTGAGCTCTTTTGCAATAAGATACAAGTTACAAAAATGAAGATTTATTTACCCCAATTCAAAATTATTAGGAATATAATCATAGAGGTTGAAGTATTTAAAATATTGAACCCAAAATATTTTATTAGGTAAATTCATGAATACTGAGCATTCACTGTTAAAATATACTAATACTATTGATTGACTGGTAGAAGCCTAAAATCAAATATTTATTAAATATTTATATCCATATCTTTTCATGGCTTGGTAATTCATTTCTCTAGCATTAAATAATATTCCATTGTTTGCATGTACTACACTTTATTTGACCTTTCACCTATGGAATGATATCTTGGTTGCTTCCAAGCTTTTGTCAGCTATGAATAAAACTATTATAGACATCTTTGTGGGTATAGTTTTCATCTTCTTTGGATAAATACCAAGAACTGCTACTGCTGAATCATCTGGCAAGAATATGTTTAGTTTTGTAAGAAACTGCCAAGTTGTTTTCTATTCTTTATTCTCAATAGATATAGAAGAACATTCCTGTTGCTCCACATCCTCACCAACATTTTGTGTTCTGTTGTCAGTGTTCTGGATTCTGGGTATGTATTGGTGTCTCTTTTTTGTTTTAATTTGCATTTTCCTGATGACATATGATGTGAAGCATCTTTTTATATGCTTATTTGCCATCTGTAATATTTGCTTTTGTGAGGTATCTGCTAAGGTTTTTGGCTCATTTTTAATCAGGTTTTTTCCCCCATTGTTGCGTTTTAAGGGGTCTTTGTGTATTTTGTATTAACAGTCCTTTGCCAGATGTGTATTTTGCAAATTTTTCTCATAGTCTGTGCTTTGCCTTTTCATTCTCTTGGCATTGTGTTTCACAGAGTAGACATTTTTAAATTCAGTGCTTGTGCTTTTGTAGCTAAAGTTATTTCCAAAACCAAGGTCATTTAAATTTTCTTCTATATTACCTTCTACATGCTTCATGTTTAGGTTTATAATCCAATCTGAGTTAATTTTTGTGCAGAGTGTATGATATTTGCCTGGATTTATTTTATTTTATTATTTTATTTTATTTTTATTTTATTTTATATTTTTACCTTTAGCTTCACCATTACTCCAGAACCCTTTGTTTAAAAGATTGTATTTTGCTATCTTGTATTGCTTTTGTTTTTATATTTAATATAAAATATAATTGATAATATATATTCTGTTCCTTTCATCTAGTTTTTTGGTGGAATTACAATATCTTGCTTACAACTATCATTATAGTAAACTTTTTTTTTAAGATTTTATTTATTTATTTGACAGAGAGAGATCACAAATAGGCAGAGACAGACAGCGAGAGAGATGAGGAGAAGCAGGCTCCCTGTGAGCAGAGAGCCCAATGCCGGACTCGATCCAAGGCCCCTGGGATCATGACCTGAGCCAAAGGCAGAGGCTTAACCCACTGAGCCACCCAGGTGCCCCATTGTTATGGTGAACTTTGAAGTCAGTCCTCAGACTTAGTTCTCCTTCAACACTATGTTGACTATTGTGTGTCTTTGCCTCTCCATATAAACTTTAAAATAAGTTTGTTAATATTAAAAAAATAGAACTTGCTGGAATGCATTAATTGTATAGATAAACTTGGAAACCAGTGACCTCTTGAGCTTAGCAGGAGATAGACCATGGACATCAGTCGTCACAGTGGTGCCTCTGGCAGAACCTATTGCAAATCCCTAGGCAAAATAAGACCTCAAGGATCTGAGAGTATGTCTAAGAAGTACTTGATACATCCCTTGGATATGGTTTATTGAAGTGTCCACCTGTCTGAAAGCTGGGGAATCTAGCTAAGGGAGGGAAAATTAGTTATGATAAAACATATCAACAAACATCAATAAATTTTGTAAAACTAATTGTCATGGCTCATATACAATATGACCAACAGAGGGACCATCAGAAGGAAAGCATCAGTTATGTTTATTGTGAATTTTTTATTCGAAATAAAGCAATGTGAGGGGAAGATACAATGATAAAATTACCATTTTTAAGTGGTAAACTTCTTACAACATGGAATAGGTTTTATATTCTAAGAAGTATATTGAAAAGTAAAACATTAAAAAATAAAATTTTAATTTAAAAAAATTATGTAATTTTAAAAAAAGGTTAAAAATAGCAGAACCATTTTTCTTATAACTGGAAAATACATTGTATATATATCTATCAAAAATAACTTGTCATTGGGGCGCCTGGGTGGCTCAGTGTGTTAAAGCCTCTGCCTTCGGCTCAGGTCATGATCCCAGGATCCTGGGATCAAGTCCCACATCGGGCTCTCAGCTCAGCAGGGAGCCTGCTTCCTCCTCTCTCTCTGCCTGACTCTGCCTACTTGTGATCTCTATCAAATAAATAAATAAAATCTTTTATTAAAAAAATTAAAAAAAATAACTTGTCATGTCTGGAATCAGGAGCATATGGAAAAAAATAATATCTGAGGACAATACTTCTGCCATGTTTTGTGCCTTGTTAATATTTTTAAACAGTCAGGCAACTTTTAGCTTTATTGAAATACCTGCTAAGATACCAGCAGTGCCTTTTGGAGCCCTATGACTATAAAAATTAATTGCAAATATTCAAAATGTTTACTATGGTGTCACTATTTAGGGCCACCACCAAGCATGTTTCAGAAGTAAGCAAAACTGTTACTCTTCTGTAAGGCAAAAGGGCATGCTTTCAGGAGTTCCATCTGCTGTACCAGGAGGTGAATCAAGTAATGATTTTAGTCTATAAAATAATTCACTTTTCAATCTAACATTCCTTATTCCACATTATAATAATAAAAACTAGGAGGAGACTAAAACAAACAACTACAACTACAACAACCAGCTTTTCCTTCAGTGGAAAAGTAAATATAGCCTGAAATTTATTGTTAAATATTTTTAAGATAAGCGTTTTTGTTAGAAAACCATATATTTTATATTACTAAGAAATAACAGGCAAAGTTTTATTAACTTCTAAAAAGTCTAGTTACTTTTATTTATCTATTAACTCATCTCTTTATGAAGTCGAACATGATCACACCTATTGTATCTATCCAAGTTTGTATGCTTTGGTTATTTTATGTTTGCTATTTCCTTGCTTAATTTTTACAATATTTGATACATAATAGTATCTTTAAGTCCATCTATGGTTTAACAGAATTTGTTTGAACTTCATAAAAATGTACCATACTTTTTGCACTGTCCTTGTTTTACTTCTCTATTAACTTTCCAAGATTTATTCACTTTAGAGTGTGTAGCTATCGTTTTTTATTCCTCCATAATGCTATGTTTACAAATTTGTATTTATCTGTACTTTTAAAAATATTTTAATTATATACCATTTCTCATCTCACGTAACACTCGTGCTACTTCTGCACTTATCAGATATTATGTAACTGAAAACCACAACTCAGCAACAATATAACACCATTTTTCAAAATTAAATGGCTTACCAGAATTCTTTAATTCTATCATTTATTTGTATTAGATGACCCTTTATTCTGGTATTTGGCATTGTTCATATGGAGGAAAGCTTATAAGTTGATATTCCATAAATAGAAGGATTTATTATGATTGATTAATTATTTTCATTTAGAATGCATAGAATATGGTTGATTTAATATTTCTATCTTACTCTCTGCCTGGAACATAGTGCTATCTATGTAATAGCCACTAAAATATTAAGTTAATTACCTAGACTTTAAATTGCATATTGATAGGAATAACATACAGAACTCTTCTCAGATTGAGACACCTGGGTGGCTCAGTCAGTTAAACGCCTGAGCCTTTAGCTCAGGCCATGATCTTAGGGTCCTGTGACTGAGTTCTGCAACAGATTCCCTGCTTAGCCGGGAGTTTGCTTCTCCCTTACCCTGCTGTTCCCCTTGCTTGTGCTCTCTCTCACTCTCTCTCTTACAAATAAATAAAATTTAAAAAATAAATTCTTCTCAGATAGCTAATATAGAATATCGTCTTTGTATTCATCAAAGGGAAAGTGCCATATAATAATGAAATTCAGACTACTTCAAATTCATTTTTTAACCAGTAAGAAAGTACTGGAAACAAGCCAAAAATGTCTTCAATGAATTAAAGAAATAGATTGATTTTCAATATCTTAATGTTTCTGAAATAAATTGCAAGATTTTTATACTAGATATCAGTGTAAATATTCATTATACAAGGATATTCTAAAAATAAACCTGAGAAAACTACTTGACATATATGATGACAAAAACGAGTTTGACAAAGTCAGTTTGGGTAAAACTTACAACAGCTACCACCTGAAAATCTTGTTCTGTAGTTTAATTATTTTAATTTACAAAAATACAAAAATAATATATCACAGTAAGTATATTGATAGCTTTGAAGGTATGCTCTGGTTGGGCACTGTTTACTATTTAAAGAGGAACGAAATATGTGATGCTTATGGTGTGACTATATTAAAATTCAACAAGTTCAGAAGCATACAACGAATAAAATAAAGACAAAAGATGACCCTTACTTATCCTAAAGATAGACAATGGTATATATGTGCTAGTTAGGGAGAGAATCCAGTCAGTAGATGGAGGATGTGGTAGTGGGAAAAAAAAAAAGACACAACGTTTTGGTGAAACTTTAGCACTATATTTAACAAAGTGAAATTGTGTGTTAATAGCCTTGAATAAAATCCAAAAAAATATTTTCAATACATTGAAGATTATTTAGGACAAACTTGAAAAATACAACTTGATAAGGATTACAATAAAAGATTCATAAGCAATACAAGTTTCAGAATTTTAAGTATATTTTCCCTAAAAAGCCATTTGATTTAAATTAAAAAGAATTCTATTTACCTGCCACTTAAATAAGAAGAAATTATTTGGTTTTGTAATAAGTCAATAAAATAAAGTAACATATCTTTAGAAAACAGACATGCACACTAATTTAAAAATAATAGTGCTTAATCTGTTCAGCAAACATTGGTAAATTCCTTGCCTACAGCTAGCTCTGGAGTTCTGCTAGGTGAGTAAGGCCATGTATGTTACTGCTCAGAGTACTGACGCAAAGCAATTGTCCCCTTCACATCCATTTTTTTGCTGTTGATATGTCATGCTATGTTGTTTAGAGATACGTAGATGGCCCTACATGAAGGCCTTTTTTTCCGGTATATATGGGTGACTGTGATTTAACTTTCAAATAAGATGGCTCCTGATTTACAATGATTCAACTTATGATATATTTGGCAATGATGTGAAAGTGAAAGTGATTCAGTAGAAACTGTACTTTGAATTTTGAATTTGGGTCTTTATATGGGCCAGTGACATGTGGTATGGTGCTGTCTTGTGATGCTGGGCAGGGGCAGTGAGCCACAGCTCCCAGTCAGCTAGAAGATTACAGGGGTGAACACCTGATATACTTACAACCATTCTATATATAACCATTCTTCTTTTTTTAAGTGTAATATTTAATAAATTGCATGTGATATTTGATACCTTGTTATAAAATAGGCTTTGCTTAAGATGATTTTGCCCAAATGCAGGCAAATGTAAGTGTTCTGAGTATGTTTAAATAAGGTTAAGGTAAGCTATGATATTTGATAGTTTAGGGGTATTAAATGCATTTTCAATTTTTTATGTGTTTCTCTGTACATAGCCCCCTTGTAAGCTGAGGAACATCTCTATATGAATATGTAGCCTTGGTATGGCTTACATATTATTGGCATGAAACATCTAGAACAGTACGTGTGCCATATAATTGTCTACAACATCAAACAAGTTTCTGAAAACTTGTGCCAATGGGGTTATATCTTTAAGGATTCTTATTTCAGAAGGGTTCTCTCTTTTCAGAAGTTAAGTGAAAATCTGACCAAACTAAACATTTTTCCATTTTCCTTAGTGAGCAAAGAGAGCTAAAATCTATCTGCCATTTTCAACACTGTACTCAACGATTGTAATTCTAATTTAAGAACAGATTATTTATATCAAAACCACATGTTGGCCTAATCTTATACAATATTCATAAATCTCACTCAGAGCCTTGTGTACTTTTATTTGTTGAGTCTATATGGTACTACAGACATTTATCTTTTTTGACCTCATAGCTTCATGTATGTCTATACTTTTGAAAATATATGCATCATAGTTCCATTGTAAAATGTCTATGCTATCAAAATGTGCTATGCTATCAAAATGGTAATAAGAACATACAAATGACCTGATGTAATGAACTGGACCAGATTGCCAGATATCACATTTCATACCAGAAAGATGCAGTGGTAAGTTTTAAAATGGCGAGCTATACTTCAAATGAATTATAACTCATTTAACTTCTTTCTTTGTGTACAGTATTATACATTAGTCAGTGTTATAGTAAATAAGTACTTTGGACAGATGTAAATATGCTGTAATAAAAAATGTTTTTCTTCTTTCTTTTAGTCCTTTTAACTTGTAAAACTAGCCACAAATACCATGCCTTCCCCAAAATAATTTGCAATCCAAATTTATCTCTAAATGAATATATTGCACAGAAAAAAAATATATATATATATGCACATTTACATTAGACATGTTCAAAAATAGTTACACAATAGCAGGGCCCTAAATGTAAGCAGTATAGTTGTTTTGTTTTGTTTTGTTTTTTTCTTTAAAAAAAAAGAGGTTATGTGAAATATTGGAATTTTATTTCCAGGCCTAGTATTTCAAGACAGTTAACTACACTTACGGTGTCAACAGCCTCTTGTTGGCAGTATGATTTTATTGGCTCCATGGAATAACAGCAAGAATTTACTATTGCTTATTTGTTTTATGACACACACAGAAAAAAAAATTGACACGTTTACTCAAGACCAACCAGAATCATTTTAACCTATCAAAATTGATGGGAGGCCTTCACTGCCAAAGTCACTGCTGGCTTTTCACAATTCATTGCAGACAATCTGCTACTCCCATTATGATAAAGGAGAGAAGAGTCATAATCAGGGAAGAAAGCTAGATTAATACTTGTAATTATCATTGAATTATTTAGCCTGCTCTAGGATTATTATTATTAGTGTCATTTGATAATTTTCTCTCATTTTATTAAACAGAACTGTGAGTAATTACCCTACCTAATATTTCTCTGTATTGGCTGACTAGCTAGCAAACATTCATGAAAATATCCATTAGCCACACATATAAAATGCTGCATTATGGTGCTGTTGAATCAGAACATAACACAACCTGATCCTGTAGCTCTTTGAGGATTTGCAAATCAACTAATTATATGTTTCTTGGATTCTTCCCATACAATTACAAAATTTATAATAGAGTCCATGAACGTTATTAGTTTTACCATTTTAAACCAGCAATCACACTTTGATTTTTACAACAAAAGCAGAAATATAAACACACACATTTGGATCAGTTTTCTGTTAGTCTGTCCGGACTGCAAAATCCTATTCCTCAAGATAAAGCACACCAAAGTTCTGGGTTAAACAAGAAATTAGATGGCACCTGAACACTTGGTTTAATATTCTCAAAAGGACTATGCAACTTATTTCTTACATTATGACATTGTTTTACAAATATCCACACTTTTATAATGTTAATATTTTTAATAATCAATAAAGTCAATTAATCATGATTAAAAATAAAACATAAAAATTTCTACTTTTTTTTAAAATTTTATTTATTTATTTGACAGAGAGAAATCACAAGTAGTTGGAGAGGCAGGCAGAGAGAGAGAGAGAGACGGAAGCATGCTCCCCGCTGAGCAGAGAGCGCGATGCGGGACTCAATCCCAGGACCTTGAGATCATGACCTGAGCCTAAGGCAGCGGCTTAACCCACTGAGCCACCCAGGCGCCCCAAATTTCTACTTTTTGCTTTTGCCCCCTCCATTTGGAACTTATTTATAACCTGATAATTCAAAGGTCCCTATGTTTATGAAAATCTGGACAGAAATAGCTCTAAGATCCCATTCAGAACTTGATATTAATCTAAGTCTTTTGGCTCCATTTATCCTGAGAGCAAAAAGTAGGACAAAGGATTTTAGTACTGTTAGTTTATCTGGGGGATTATCCAAGGTAGAAAAGAATGGGAAAGTGAGACAGTGAAGAAGCAACTTTGTCAAAAAGGTACATTGTTGATATAATTGCTGTGGATAGAAAATGAAGGCTTGCTTTTACTGAAAGTTCCTGAGAAACTTCTTTAAGTTGTCCTCATGAAGACCTGAAAACTGACAATTTTATCTATGGTTCTTATTTCCACTTCATTGAGAGCTGTCTTCAGAGGACGTTAACTCTCCTACACTTTTGGGTTGTGTTGGAGACATTCTAAAATGAGAGATAGAACATGGGATGCTATCAGTGTTAAATAACTGTGATTTCCCATGGAACTATCCACCACAGGTGTGGCTATAATCAGGTGTTGGGCCTTGATATCAGAGGTATTTGAGGCAGTATCATTTTAGGTTAATCACTATATCTAAAATTTCCAAAAACTTCAACTGATGAAACTTTGATTATAAATCTATAAATATAGGGATGCCTGGGTGGCTCAGTTGGTTAGACGACTGCCTTCAGCTCAGGTCATGATCCTGGAGTCCCAGGATTGAGTCCCGCATCAGGCCCCCAGCTCCATGGGGAGTCTGCTTCTCTCTCTGACCTTCTCCTCGTTCATGCTCTCTCCCACTGTCTCTCTCTCAAGTAAATAAAAAATATCTATAAATATAACAATAAATCTACTGTATTCAAATTATTTTCATAGAAATTCACAGACAAAGCATCAATTGATTAATATTTAAATGTTACAAAATACTGAACTGAAAGAATTTGGTCATATAACAACGTGTAAGAAGTAGAACTTAGGTTTATGTTAGAACACAGGATGCATTTGAGACTCAGTTAAGAAATTGAATGGAGGGACACGTGGGTGGCTCAGTGGGTTAAGCCACTGTCTTCTACTCAGGTCATGATCCCAGGGTCCTGGGATCGAGCTCCTCTGCTCAGCAGGGAGCCTGTTTCTCCTCTCTCTCTGCCTGCCTCTCTGCCTGCTTGTCATCTCTCTCTGTCAAATAAATTTAAAAAAATCTTTAAAAAGATTTACATTTTGCTGTATGTAGTAGACTGTCAAAAGTGGTTTAACCATATTTTTTCATTTAACAAGAAGACTACAGAGAGTGTTTTCTGGTGTTGGTTCAGAGTCTTAAGAAAGTCCAGTGAACTATCTTAGAGGTTTTCATGGCTTTTTATTCACGGTTGCAAAAATTGCTGTTGGAGTTCTCACTATTAAGCCCACATTTCTGGCAGAAAGATAGAGGTAAAGGAGAATGATATCTTGTAAGACTGATACTTTGTCATATGGTTACAATGTAACTAGAAAAGAGACAATAAAATATTTGATGTTGTTTTAAGTTTCCTTGTTGTCAGTCCCTCAGTGCTTTCTGATATTAAAAGAAAAAGTAGATGGATATTGACCTGGCAACTATCAACACCTGTCAGTCTCTCTTGGATAACCAATATCTCTATAATCTCTTCTTCCCAGTAAAAAAAATATATATATTCATAACCCACACTGTGCCATCTCAAGTTACTGCACCAAGATAAAATTACAATGATTTTCAGTCATTCCAAATGGACACAATACCCTTCCTTATGATATCATGTCTTATAAGATGGATATTGCTACCAATATATCCAGATGTGACTGTGGAAGAGACAGGAAAAAATAATATTTATACATTCCTTGGGTTGACCCTGTTTACACAGATACATTACTATTAGAAAAGGTTGGTTTGGGACATTGGAATGAATTTACTTAATGGGTCTGTATGTAATTGTGTTGGAGGAAATTATTAATTTCTACAAAAATTATTAGAATTCTACCTTATTCTCTTTTGTTAATTTTCACATGTTAACAAAGCCAACGATTTTGTCTAGCAGACAAGATCTTAAATCCTAACAAAACTCAATTTTTTCCTTTTTTTTTTTTAAGTTTGAGAGCCTCATGTTCTCTCATGCTGCTTTAAATACAACTCAAAAAAAGGGAGCTAAATGGGGCAGTAAGACCAGACTTTTTATTTTATTTTATTTTATTTATCTTATTTTTAATTAAAAAAATTAAAGATTGTATTTATTTATTTGAGAGAGAGAGAGCATGAGTGGGGCAGGGGGAGGTAGCTGCAGAGAGAGACTGAGAATTATACTCCCTAATGAGCAGGAAGCCCGATATGGGGCTTGATCCCAGGATCCTGACTGAGATCATGACCAGAGACAAAGGCAGGTACATGTGCAAAATCCCTTTTTTCTGGGAAACAATACCTTACAAGAGATGTTTGAAAAAGTACTGGGGAATCAACTTTAATCGGAGATACAAAAATTTTATTAACTTTTGTAAAGCTACAGGGATCCAAATGATGGGAATCCCAGCCTGTTTAGGTTGTGGACCACAGAGTATTCTTCTCTGTAATATTTTATTTTCTTCCATGTCTAGTAACTCCAGTCCAAGTTCACTGATCTCTTTTTAGATAGTGCAAAACATGGCAAAGAATACCAAACAAGTGCCCAATATTCTACATTTATTATATCATTTCTAACATATAGAAGTGTGTTATCAAGGCTGGTTCTGTGAATGAACATAGTTATGCTAAAGTGTGTTTTGTTCTCCAAGAAATTAAATGCATGATTATCACACAATTATAAAATACTTGTGTCAAGAATTTTTATCCAAAAATTAATAAGAGAAGCAGATATTAAAATAAAACTAGTTCACATGGTAATTTGGGATATAAGCAGAGTTGTGCAGCAGAAGTGCTCTGGGCCCATAATTTGGTTATAGAATTTATGTTTTCTAATGAAATATCATTAACTTTCATTATTGTTAACAAGAATCTTGTGCATTACCATCAGTTTTCTACATTATAACCTCTTGCTCTACAGTTTGTAAATAACTTTGTCAATAGCAAGCTAATAAACGGTGTGACTCCAAAGGATTGAGATAATCTCCAGAGTTTCTGCTACATAATGCCCAGGACTCCATTGAAAGGACACCTAAGAATTAATTTAGCCCAAAAATTTGATCATTTTTTTCACTGTACTTACCTATTTTCCAAACCTAGTCCTTTTGCTTCACCTTTCAGTCTGCGGACAACCCTGTATCTGATTGAGTTGTTAATTCTGGGAATGTTTTGCAGATTAATTTGCTTGCCAGAGGTGGTTCCTCTAATTGATGTCTAAGAACCCTAATTAGTTAAGAATAATTTTTTTAACATTTCCATTGCTATTTATTATTATTATTATTGCTAATATCTCTATTATAAATAATTCACAAGGGCATATATCTGACAAAAGACAAAGAGCTGGCTACTAGTAGAAAAAGTACATTTGACTCTGTCAGTGAAAATGGTAAAGGGATTTGAGAAAATAAGGCAAAGCACTGGAATCATGTGTTAAAACTTTAAATATTATAGACACATCTACTTAATTTCTAATACTGTTGTTGCTTATAATTAAATAACATGTTTTCCATGAACCACGCATTACAGCAAATATATTGTTTATACAGATTAAATTTTCATCAAAAGGGATGCCTGGGTGGCTCAGTTGGTTAAGCAGCTGCCTTTGGCTCAGGTCATGATGCCAGCGTCCTGGGATTGAGTCCCGCATCGGGCTCCTTGCTCGGCCGGGAGCCTGCTTCTCCCTCTGCCTCTGCCTGCCATTCTGTCTGCCTGTGCTTGCTCTCTCGCCCACTCTCTCTAATAAATAAATTAAATCTTAAAACAAACAAATAAATAAATAAATTCTCATCAAAAAATTGTAAGTGCATTTTATTGTAGGATCATGATCAGCATTTTGCAGATGAGAAAAATGAAATTTAGAAATGTCTCTTTAAATCCCTCATACAATATCTGGCCTAGAGAGAATGATATACTATCACAATTGAGGAAGATAATTGAGATTCCTTAAAATGATAAACTTTACTGTTTAGGGTTTTTTAAAAGTTTGCCACAGATTCAGATTCTTTTAAAATATGTATCTATTTTGTGTAAAGAGAATGCACTGAGAAGTAAAAAGAAAGTGATATATCAGTGCTACCAACTAATGGCTATACTATCATCACCTTATTTATGAACAATGAAACAACATGCAATATTTAAATCAATTTAAATAAATTCCTATTTATTTTATATATTTATAAATTTATATAAAATCTTATTTATTTATTATTAAAGAAATTCCTCTAACAAACAGTATGTGTGGAAGGTTGCTAGCAGAAAAGTGTTGTACTTCATGGAAGTAATCAGAAAATATGATATAAAATTCTGCTTTCAAGGGCACCTGGGTGGCTCAGTGGGTTAAAATTCTGCTTTCAAGAAGCTATAACAGTAAGTACTTAGCATTAGCTACTATATAATATGGATGAATAACTAAAATCTACATTTGAAACTAATGGTACACTATATGTTAACTAATTGAATTTTAAAAAGTTAGTAAAAAAAATACCACTTTTTTATAAAACAATATTGCCAACAGTCTCTTTTGCTTTAAAATACTCACTTTGTAATGAGAGTCATTACTTTTATCTAGCCAATTCTTACATCACTGTTTATCCCTACCCTGCTTTATCCCTTCCCAGTATCAATAAAGGCTCACTTGGGTTACCTAGAAGCCATAGAAAGCTTGTAATAGATCTGGCTGGCTTTCACCAGCAATTTGACCACCATGTGCACAGGAAAGTCTATTGATAAAGGCTTTATTGCAATAAATTGCAAATACATGGATGATTTTGAATTCTCTTTCTTGAGGTCTTGTTTCATGATAATAAATTTAGGGTGGCTTATTGGAATGGATGTTATTAACATATTTTCATAGTTCTAAGTACATGGAATTGTAAAATAGATTAATGAATGTGACATTACTGACAACTGTCCTCATTTTGAAATCAAATTACAGTGTACTGAGCTGAGGAGGCAAAGCAGATTTGGGATTATGAGTGAACTAATTTAAAAAAGTCTTAGGATTATGATCAGACTATTGGGTAATTCAGTAGAAAAATGTCAACTGATTGAGATTCTGTGTTCCCTGATTTCAGAGAGAAGTTAAGATAAATAAGTAACACGAGGAGACTAGGAAGCCAAACATAAGTGATAATTTTGTGCCAGGGTGTGTATACATCTGTTTATCTTCTTGCTTTACCACTGAGGTTGCTCCTAGAGGAGAGTTTAAATATGTGTTGGAGCTAATCTCTGTGGATTACACAAGAAACCACATCCTAGAGCTCTCCCTGAAACACCCCTTATGATTTCAATGTAATTTGGTTTTTGCATTTTTAGAAACAACAAAATACTTTGCAAACTCATCTACTTTATTATTTCTACAAGTTACCACCACAAGTGAGTCAGCTGGCTCCACATTTTAACACAGTGACAGTCACAGAGGAATGGAGGAATGAGTAGAGTTATCAATATATGTGCTTTTAAGAAGTATGACAGGGTAGCAGCTATTTCCAGGAACCAAAACATGGGTCAGCAGCTGTGCAGGAAAAGTGATGGAATAAATGACTCATTTCAGAGGAGTTCTATAACATATTAGTTCTATAATGTATCTTCAGCACCCAATAACCCGCTTTGATCTAAAGATAAGGATTTACAGTTAAGGTCCCATTTATGATTTGACTGGTAGGGTCTGAATCATTTTTACTATTGTTTTGACTATTACTTGAAACCTATAGTAGTACTTGGGATATGTGTTGTGTATTCTGTGAACATGTGCTATTTTTAGATTAGATAATTCCTGTCTAGAATCCCTGTTAATTTGATTGTTTTTGCTTATTTGTTAGTGGTTTCAGTAAATGGATATATCTGAAAAATTGCAAAGCCACTATTGAAATAAGTTATTATTATATAGAGCATGGAATTGTGCATTCCTCCTTTGAATCCAACAGAGATTCACCATATCCTTAATAATTTGGGAAAAACATGCTATTATTTTTCTTTATAAAATTTCTCCTGTTAGGCTGTGATGGTTGTCATCAGCAGTAACTCCTCTGAAGGCTTTGTCAAAAGAGTTGAAAAAATTGGAAAGGTGTGAATGAAGCTGTTTGCTGAATATAAAGAAAAGAGCATTGAAGTACAATTCACACTCTTCTCCTTCTATGCTTTCAGATGTATGACATTTGAAAATTTTGCTTCTAGAAGAGATGCCCTATATAATTCTTTTTATTAATTTTTTTTATAAACATATATTTTTATCCCAAGGGGTAGAGGTCTAGGAATCGCCAGGTTTACACACTTCAAAGAAACCCTAAGCCCAGCAGGAGAAGAGAAATCATAAAGATCATAGCAGAAATCAATGAAATAGAAACCAAAAAAACAATAGAGCAAATCAACGAAATTAGGAGCTGGTTCTTTGAAAGAATTAATAAAATTGATAAACCCCTGGCCAGACTTATCAAAAAGAAAATAGAAAGGACTCAAATAAATAAAATCATGAATGAAAGAGGAGAGATCACAACTAACACCAAAGAAATACAAACTATTATAAGAACACACTATGAGCAACTCTATGCCAACAAATTTGACAAACTGGAAGAAATGGATGCATTCCTAAAAACATATAAACTACCAAAACTGAACCAGGAAGAAATAGAAATCCTGAACTACCCGTAACCAGTAAGGAGATTAAAACAGTTGTTAAAAATCTCCAAGCAAACAAAAGCCCAGGGCCAGACAGCTTCCCGGGGGAATTCTACCAATCATTTAAAGAAGAACTAATTCCTAATCTCCTGAAACTGTTCCAAAAAATAGAAATGGAAGGAAAACTTCCAAACTCATTTTATGAGGCCAGCATCACCTTGATCCCCAAACCAGACAAGGATCCCATCAAAAAAGAGAGCTATAATCCAATATTCTTGATGGACACAGATGCGAAAATTCTCACCAAAATACTAGCCAATCGGATTCAACAGTACATTAAAAGGATTATTCACCACAACCAAGTGGGATTTATTCCAGGGCTGCAAGGTTGGTTCAACATCTGCAAATCAGTCAATGTGATACAACACATCAATAAAAGAAAGAACCAGAACCATATGATACTCTCAATAGATGCTGGAAAAGCATTTGACAAAGTACAGCACCCCTTCCTGATCAAAACTCTTCAAAGTGTAGGGATAGAAGGCACATACCTCAATATCATCAAAGCCATCTATGAAAAACCCACTGCAAATATCATTCTCAATGGGAAAAAGTGAAAGCTTTTCCACTAAGGTCAGGAACACACCAGGAATGTCCATTATCACCACTGCTATTCAACATAGTACTAGAAGTCCTAGCCTCAGCAATCAGACAACAAAAGGAAATTAAAGGTATTCAAATCAGCAAAGAAGAAGTCAAATTATCACTCTTTGCAGATGATATGATACTATATGTGGAAAACCCAAAAGACTCCACTCCAAATCTGCTAGAACTTGTACAGGAATTCAGTAAAGTGTCAGGATATAAAATCAATGCACAGAAATCAGTTGCATTTCTCTACACCAACAACAAGACAGAAGAAAGAGAAATTAAGAAGTCCATCCCATTTACAATTGCACCCCAAACCATAAGATACCTAGGAATAAACCTAACCGAAGAGGCTAAGAATCTATACGCAGAGAACTATAAAGTACTCATGAAAGAAATTGAGGAAGACACAAAGAAATGGAAAAAAGTTCCATGCTACTGGATGGAAGAATAAATATTGTGAAACTGTCTATGCTACCTAAAGCAAGCCCTATATAATTCTTACTTTAAGGAACAAGTTGCTTTTATAATTTTTAAATTATTCTACCATTCAAGTATTTCCATTTAAATTAAATTCAATATCATTTAAAAAATAATCAATAGTGCAGCCAGTATTCAATTCCTGGGCTAAATAATTTTAGAAAGCTTTGTGTTATTGAACCTACAGGGTTTTTCTGTAGTTTTAACTCTTTCTTTCTGTGATTTTTCCCATTAGTCACGTAAATGACTGCAATATAACAGACAATGAGGATAAAGAAGGACTGAATAGAACAATCCTTGGCCTCATGAAGTTGAGAATCTAGCAAGGGAGCCAAAAAATTCAATCATTCAGAGACAATTTATTGAGTGCCTGGCCTAAGATGAGCACAACAAAACCCCATCCCAGAGGAATCATTTTAATGGGAGAGATAGATAATAGGTAAGCCAATTTAAAAAAAAATTGTACTGGTTTTTCTTTAATAATGATGCATATTTGAACTAAATAAGCACATTTTAAAAAGAGCAGTGATTGAGAAGAGGTTTTTTAACTGAGTGGTCTGAAAAGGACTCCCTTAAAAAGTCTGTTTTGAACAGATTTCTGAATAATATCAGCTATGAAGCTGCGTAAAGATCTCAGGGGTGGGTGATTTTTCCAGTCAAAAAACTGTAAAGGCTCCAAAGTCACAATACAGCTGTAAGTTTCTCTAATAAAGTAACTTCTGACAAAGGATGAGAAGAAAAAACTAACCCAGGTTTGAAATAAAAGGGACAGACTTTCTATGGAATTAATATTTAAGTAAAGCTCTAAAGGACAAAAATACACTAGAGCAAAATCCTGGTGACGCTGATATACCTAATGAAAGTTCATAAACAAGGTGTGGGTAGCAAAGAGTGTGTGGGAATGTTGGTAAGAACAGTGGGGAAGAGTCATCCCTGAACATGTTCTTAAATGAAGCAATTCTTGTGTTGTTTTAAAAGGTAAATTGGAGTTTGTCTAAGTGATTAGAGAAGGATGCCTCAGCTTATGGAAGTTCATAGCCATAAAGATGTGATAAACTACTGCAGATATTTTCATGTATATTTGTTGTTGCTTCTAGTAATGGTGATCTAAAAACTCCTACTTAAGACAACGAAAAATCCAGACAAAATAGCTTTTAAAGTTAAAAATATCAGAATGATTATAAAAATAAGTGAGGGATTACTGGGCCAAAATACGAAATACAATGAGAGCCTAGAGATATATGCCCTGAAGCCATTTTAGCTATGAGAGCATTTGAAACTGCTAAAACACACTGAGCTGTGTTGTTCATAGACTCTTGATACTAGAAAAACAAAATTCAAAATCCAGCAGCAATCAAGTTTGAGGACTTTGGTACAACCCAAATTTAAGTTGAGATCCCCAAAGCACAAGGAGAAGCAGAAATACGACTAGAGCCTACCTTGCCTTCTGTGTAAACTGAGAAAGTCAGTCACTGAATTTGGAGTATGATTGTCTTGTAGAGTCTCAGATATAAGAGAAAATCCTGCCAAGGAGGACCATACCATTATTATAGCTCTTAATTATCCCTACTCAATAAGAGTTTCAAATATAATGTCTTGAACATAGCAAAATGTAACAAAGCACGCAAAGAAAAACCATTAACAAGATTTGATAGACAAAATGGGATTAAGTATGATATTAAAATGATCAATAAAGATTGATTACTCTGCTCAAAGAAATGAGAGGGGAAGCAAATTGAACAAAAAACTGAAACTAAAAATGATATTGAGAAAGATTTTATGAATGAACCAAATGGATACTCTAGAGCTTTAAAGATATGACAGCTAATTTAAGATACCACAAGGGTGCCTGGGTGGCTCACTTAATTAAACCTCCAATTCTTTGTCCTTTATTTTAACACCTTAATTTTATTTTATTTCTTTCATTTTGGCTCAGGTCATGATGTCAGGGTTGTGAAATAGAGCCCAGAGTTGGGCTCTGTGCTGAGCCTGGAGCCTGCTTAAGATTCTTTTCTCTTCTTTTTCTATCCCTCCCTGCACTCTCGCTCACTCGCTCTCTCTTGCTTGCTAATAAATAAATAAATATATAGATAATAGACAAAGCAAAATAAAAGCAGATTATGGAAATAAATAAAAAGATTTTGAAATGAAAACAGGTTCAAAAAAATAGAGAAGACCTACACAGCTAAAAGTTCATTCAGAAAATCTACTATTAAAGAAGTCAGTATGACACAATGTTAAGATATCAAAAGATTTGAGGATGTACTTTACAGAAAGGGTAATCCAAATGGCCACTCATATATAAAAACTGTTTATCTTTATTATGAATCTGGAATTAAATTAAATTAAATTAAAATTGAAATTAAATTAAAACCTAGAATGGCATACTATTACACACTTACCGTATTGGGCAACAGTAAGAATGTCTTGCAAGAATGTGAAAGAATGACAGTCCCCATAATAAAAACATTTGAGGTAAGTTGGACAATATTTAGAAAACTTAACAATAAAAATAAAAAAAAAAATTGGTCCATTCCTAGAAATACAACATAGAACTAAATGAATATTTTCACCAGGATATACAAACAGATGATTATAGTTATTTCATTCATAACGGCAGATCAGTAGTGGTATATTTGCACAATGTTACATTAAAGAAGAGAGAATATTAACAAACTGGGAGGAGGGGCTAGGTTGTTATCATAAAGAGATCTTCTATGGTGCTGATTATGTTCTATTTCTCAAAATCTTTAAGTTAAAAAAGTTTTCCAGTTTATATCTAGATAGAGAGATAGATAGATAGATGATAGATAGACAGATATCCCAGAAGCTGCAATGCTAGGCTAAGACCAGGCTTTAAAGGGCTTTTCTATACTCTCCTAAATACTTTAAACCATTCATTATATCATAGGTCAGTGTTCAAATCTCCATTTGTTTCCTCAGTTTCCTAATATTTTTCTTAAGGTGACCTGATCTAGATTTTGATCACCTTTGTCTAAATATTTCTATTTTAACAAAGTCCTTTTTAACACTCAGAGACTAAAACTTAGAAAAATACTCTGTTATCTCACTAGAGTGGAAAATATATAGTTACCCATTAACTAATGATATCCATGTCTATATTAGATCCATGACATTTTTAATTCTTGGGAGCTTTTGGTTAAATGAATTTTTTAAGCTTCCTTTAAATGAAGCTTTAAGCCATCACCACATGAATAAAATTGAAGAACTAAATGAAAACAAGCCAAGTATTTACAGAGTAATAGAATGTGCAGAGGAAAGAGTACAATTCTGAAATCATAAAGCCTAAATTAGTGTGATGCATCTTTACTAGCCATGTAATCATAAACCAGTTATCTAAATTGTGTTAGCCTCCGTTTTTTCACCCATGAAATGGTGATGATAATACTTATTATGCAGAGTTGTTGTGTGGGTGTAATGAAGCATGGAGCATGAGAGTCTCATATTCCATGCTAAAATGATAGCTATTTTTATACTTATAATAATTCTAATAATAGTAATTAAATTGTTCAAAATGATAAAATTCATTTATATTGAGGCATTGTATTGACTATTCATAGACACATTTACCAAAATAAATTTCATTTTACTTTACCCCCCCTGAGGATATATATTCCCTAATTCAATATGAATCTCATTATGAATAATAATTATCATGATAAATATGCTGATTTTTCTTCTATTTATTTTTAGGGAAGTATCCTTTACTGTTGAACGTAAAGAAACTTAAGTAAGTCTGTCTTATTCAGAATTTGCATGCTGCTTTCTTATGAAACTAGATTATAGAGTTGTATGAAATAAATACATGCAGTTAAGACATTTATGTTTGGAAAACTGGGTGGTCAGTTTAGTATTTCAAAAGAAGATTTTAAATTTAAACCTTAAAAATGAGCTCTTTCAGCCTTATTTATAGACCATCCTTCATGCTTCATAAGTATTCCTTTATTATAAACTAAGTAATAGTTTTTGTCATAGTGTATATAACTAAAATGGATTTTATATTCTATTATTTCAGAGTTAGTTGCAGTTTTTACTTCCTTACTTCCTTTTTTGAAAAATAGATTAATTCTACAAAAAGTTTTTTCCAGCTTTATTAAAAAATAATTGACATATTATAATTTGTAATTTTAAGAAATGATTTCTTATAACATTGCAAACTTTTAGCATTGTGTAAATTTTGTACAATTTGATAAATTGGTATACATCTGTATTGCAATATAATCTACATAAAAATGTTAATACATCTACTATCTCATATAGTTGCCACTGTTTTTATGCATGTATCATAAGGAATTTTAAGATCTACTCTCTTAGCAACTTTTATGTATATAGTACAGTAGAGACAAACTTCAGAGGTCTTGTGGGTTTTGTTCCAGACCACCTCAATAAAGAGATTATCTCAATAAACTAAGTCAAATTATTATTATTTTTTTTTGGTTTCCCAATGCATATAAAAAAATTATGTTGCCCAGTGCATATAAAAAATAAACACTATACTGTACTGTTCAAAAGCATTATGTCTTTAAAGAAAAACAATGTATATACCTTAAGTAAACTAGTTCTGAGTTTTCTGTGGGTCATAATTACTGATCACAGATCACCATAGCAAATACAATAATAATGAAAAAACTTGAAATATTGCAAGAATTTCCAACATGTGACAGAGAGACACAAAATGAACAAATGTTGTTAGAAAAATGGTGGCAGCAGACCTATTTTATACAAGATTGCTATAAACTTTCAACTTGTAAGAATGTGATATATGCAAAGTTTAATAAAGGGAAGCACAATAAAAAGTATGTATATATTATTAACTATGATCATCATGCTGTACATTAGATCCCCAGAACTTTTTCATATTATAGTTGCAAGTTTTTACCCTTTGACCACCTTACTCCACCCCAGGTTCACCCCTTGTCAACTCAACTCTAAGTTTCTATTAGTTTGCCTTTTCTTGAGATTCTGTATGTAAGGGATATCATAATACATAAATTTAAAAAATATATAAAATCTTTGAAATATTTCACTTAGTATAATACCTTCAAGATCCATCCATGCTGTTGTAAATGGCAGTATTTCTTAATTTTTCATAGTTAAGTCGTATTCCATAGTATATATTTACCATACTTATTTTATTCATTCATCCATTAATGGATACTGAAGCTATTTCCATCTCTTGCTTAGAGTTAATAATTTTATAATGAACATAAGAGTGCAGATATGTCTTCGAATAGTGACTTCGTTTCCTTTAGATATATTCCTAGAAGTGGGATTACTGAATCATATGGTAATTTTACTTTTAATAATATGAATCATCTCCATACTGTTTTCTATACAAATTTATATCCCTATCACAGTGCATAAGTTCCCCCATTTCCCCCAATATTTACCAAAATTTTTAGTTTTAATTTTTTGGTAGTATATATTCTAATAGGTAGTAATATCTTGCTGTGTTTTCCAGAAGTAAACATCAACAACAACAACATAACGACTTTGCCCTGAGTTTTTATGTTGAGCACTTTTTAATGCTCCTGTTGGTCATTTATATAACTTTTTTGAAAAAAAGTCTATTGAGATCCTTTTGCTATTTTTAAAATTATATATTTTTTTCTATTTGTACCTGTTGGTTATTAACCTCTTTTCAGATATAAGATTTGTAAGTATTTTCTTCCATTCTGTGGATTGTGTTCTTATTCTCTCTCTCTCTCTCCCTTTTATTTTTTTTGGGGGGGGGCAATGCAGAAACTTTAGTTTGATGTAATACCATTTATTTATTTTTGGTGTTTTTGCTTGTGTTTTTGGTCTGGTATCCAAAAAATTATTGGCAAGACCAATGTCAAGGAGAATTTTTCCTATGTTTTCCTTTAGGAAATTTAGTTTCATGCATCACATTTAAGTCTTTAATCTATTTCAAGATAAGATTTATGAGTGATATAAGGCTCCAGTTTCATACTGTTTTTATGTGACTATTCAGTTTTAAATATCATTTATTGAAGAGACTATCTTTACCCATTACATATGTTGGCCCCTGTCAAATATTAGGTGACTGTATGAAAGGATTTATTTCTGGACTCTCAATTCTGTTCTACTTGTTTATTGGTCTGTTTTTATGCCAGTATACTTTATTGTTTTGAGCATGAGGGCTTTGTAGTATAATTTCAAATCAAGAAGTGTAATTTCTCTTCTTCATTCTTTCTCAGAACTGCTTTGATTATTTGTTGTCTTTTATGGTCTCATATAAATTTTAGGATTCTTTACTTCTGTAAAAAAATAATATTGGATTTTTTTAAAAGATTTTTTATTTATTTATTTGACAGAGAGAGATGACAAGCAGGCAGAGAGGCAGGCAGAGAGAGAAGAGGAAGCAGGCTCCCTTCTGAGCAGAGAGCCTGATGCAGGGCTCGATCCCAGGACCCTGGGATCATGACCTGAGGCAAAGGCAGCGGCTTAACCCACTGAGCCACCCAGGCGCCCCTAACATTGGATTTTTGATAGGAATTGAATTTACAGATGGTTTCCGGTAGTATGGACATTTTAACAATGTTAATTCTTGCCATTCATAAATATGGGTTATCTTTCCATTTGTGTCTCCTTCAATTTCTTTCCTTTATCAATGTCATAGTTTATGGGGTACAGATATTTCATTTTCGTAGTTAAAACTTTTCCTAAGTATTTTATTATTTTTGATGCTATTGTGAATTAGATTGTTTTTCATCATTAGAGTGTAAAAATGCTCCTGTCTTGTGCTTACTTTGGCAGCACATATACTAAAATTGGAATGATGCAGAGAAGATTAGCGTGATCACTGAACAAGGATGACATGAAAAACTGGCAAGTATTCCACCTTAAAAACAAAACAAAACAAAACAAAATTCTTGTCTTTTATATATTGATCTTGTATTTGGCAACTTTACTAAATTTGTTTATTCAAATTTTTTTGTGACGTTTTTAGGATTTTTTTACATTTAAGTTCATGTTATCCAAAAAAGGAAAATTTTATTTCTCCTTTTTTTTTGGAGTTTTTTATTTATTTGTGCTTCTTGTTTCTCTGGCTAGGACATCCAGTACTATGTCAAATGAGAGTAGTGAAAGTGGACACACTTGTCTTGTTTCTGATCTTTAAGTTGAAAACTTTCAAACTTTTTTGATTGAATATGAGATTATCTCTGGGCTTGCAATATCTGTTTTTTAATGGATTTTTAAAAAATTTTTATAAACATATAATGTGCTTTTATCCATAGGAGTACAGGTCTGTGAATCACCAGGTTTACACATTTCACAGCACTCACCATAGCACATACCCTCCCCAATGTCCATACCCCCACCATCCTCTCTCAACACACCTCCCCCCAGCAACCCTCAGTCTATTTTGTGAGATTCAGTGTTTTATGGTTTGTGTCCCTCCCAATCCCATCTTCTTTTATTTTACTTTTCGTACCCCCCAAACTGCCTATGTTGCATCTCCACTTCAACATATCAGGGAGATCATATGATAGTTGTCTTTCTCAGATTGGTTTATTTTGCCAAGCATAATACCCTCTAGTTCCATCCACGTCATCACAAATAGCAGGATTTCATTTCTTTTGATGGCTGCATAGTATTCCATTGTACATATATACCACATCTTATTTATTGATTCATCTGTTGAAGGACGTTTAGGTTCTTTCCATAGTTTAACTATTGTGGACATTGCTGCTATAAACATTTGGGTGCATGTGCCCCTTCAGAATGCCACGTTTGTATCTTTAGGGTATATACCCTGTAATACAATCACTGGGTCATAGGATAGTTCTATTTTCAGCTTTTTGAGGAACCTCCACGCTGTTTTCCAGAGTGGTTGCACCAGCTTGCATTCCCACGTACAGTGTAGGAGGGTTCCCCTTTCTCCACATCCTCGCCAGCATCTGCCATTGACTGACTTGTTCATTTTAGCCATTCTGAAAGGTGTGAGGTGGTATCTCATTCTGGTTTTGATTTGTATTTCCCTGATGCCGAGTGACGTGGAGCATTTTTTCATGGGTCTGTTGGCCATTTGGATGTATTCTTTGCAGAAATGTCTGTTCATGTCTTCTGCCCATTTCTTCATTGGATTATTTGTTCTGAGGGTGTTGAGTTTGATAAGCTCTTTATAGATTTGGGATACTGGCCCTTTATCTGGTATGTCATTTGTAAATATCTTCTCCCATTCTGACAGTTATCTTTTGGCTTGGTTAACTGTTTCCTTTGCTGTGCAAAAGCTTTTTGATCTGATGAAATCCCAATAGTTCATTTTTGCCCTTGCTACCCTTGCCTTTGGCGATGTTCCTAGGAAGAAGTTGCTGCTGCTGAGGTCAAAGAGGTTGCTACCTGTTCTCTCCTCAAGGATTTTGATGGATTCCTTCCTCACATTCTTCTTCTTCATCCATTTCCAGTCTATTTTCATGTATGGTGTAAGGAAATGGTCCAATTTCATTTTTCTGCATGTGGCTGTTCCATTTTCCCAACACCTTTTGTTGAAGAGTCTGTCTTTTTTCCATTGGACATTCCTTCCTGTTTTGTTGAAGATTAGTTGACCATAGAGTTGAGGGTGTATTTCTGGGCTCTCTATTCTGTTCCATTGATCTATGTCTGTTTTTGTGACAGTTCCCTACTATCTTGATGATGACAACTTTGTAATAGAGCTTGAAGTCTGGAATTGTGATGCCAACAACTTTGGCTTTCTTTTTCAATATTCCTCTGGCTACTCGAGGTATTTTCTGGTTCCATATAAATTTTAGGATTATTTGTCGCATTTCTTTGAAAAAAAAATGGATGGGATTTTGATAGGGATTGCATTAAATGTGTAGATTGCTTTAGGTAGCATAGACATTTTCACAATATTTGTTCTTCCAATACAGGAGCATGGAACATTTTTCCATTTCTTTGTGTCTTCTTCAATTTCTTTCATGAGTGCTTTAGAGTTTTCTGAGTATAGATTCTTTGTCTCTTTGGTTAGGTTTATACCTAGGTATCTTAGGGTTTGGGGTGCAACTGTATATGGGATTCACTCCTTAATTTCTATTTCTTCTGTCTTATTGGTATAAAAAAAATGCAACCAATTTCTGTGCATTGATTTTATATCCTGACACTTTACAGAATTCCTATACAAGTTAGAGCAGATTTGGAGTGGAGTCCTTTAAGTTTTCCACATACAGTATCATATCATCTACAAACAGTGATAGTTTGACTTCTCTTTTGCCAATTTGGCAAAATTTGGATGCCTTTAATTTCTTTTTGTTGTCTGATTGCTGAGGCTAAGACTTCTAGTACTGTGTTGAATAGCAGTGTCATGATAACAAACATCCCTGCTGTGTTCCCGACCTCAGCGGAAAAGTATTCAGTTTTTCTCCATTGAGAATGGTATTTACAGTGGGTTTTTCATAGATGGCTTTGATAATATTGATAATATGTGCCCTCTATCCCTACACTTTGAAGAGTTTTAATCAGGAAGGGATACTGCACTTTGTCAAATGCTTTTTCAGCATCTATGGAGAGTATCATATGGTTCTTGTTCTTTCGTTTATTAATGTGTTGTATCACATTGATTGATTTGCAGATGTTGAACCAACCTTGTAGCCCTAGAATAAATCCCACTTGGTCGTGGTGAATAATCCTTTTAATGTACTATTGAATCCGATTGGCTTGTATTTTGGTGAGAATTTTCGCATCTGTGTTCATCAAGGATATTGGTCTGTAGTTCTCTTTTTTTGTTGGTGTCCTTGTCTGGTTTTGGGATAGAGGTGATGCTGGCCTCAGAAAAAAAGAGTTTGGAAGTTTTCCTTCCATTTCTATTTTTTGGGAACTGTTTCAGGAGAATAGGAATTAATTCTTCTTTAAAAGTTTGGTTGAATTCCCCTGGGAAGCCATCTGGCCAGGGGCTTTTGTTTGTTTGGAGATTTTTGATGACTGTTTCAATCTCTGTACTGGTTATGGGTCTGTTCAGGTTTTCTATTTCTTCCTGGTTCAGTTGTGGTAGTTTATATGTCTCTAGGAATGTATCCATTTCTTCCAGATTGTTGAATTTGTTGGCGTAGAGTTGCTCATAGTATGTTCTTATAATTGTTTGTATTTCTTTGGTGTTGGTTGTGATCTATCCTCTTTCATTCATGATTTTATTTATTTGGGTCCTTTCTCTTTTCTTTTTGATAAGTCTGGAAAGGGGTCTATTAATCTTATTAATTGTTTCAAGGAACCACCTCCTAGTTTCGTTGATTTGTTCTATTGTTTGTTTTGTTGGTGGTGGGTTTTTTTTTTTTTTTTTTTGGTTTCTATTTCATTGATTTCTGCCATGATCTTTATTATTCCTCTTCTCCTGCTGGGTTTAGGCTTTCTTTGTTGTTCTTTCTCCAACTGCTTTAGGTGTAGGGTTATGTTGTGTATATGAGATCTTTCTTGTTTCTTCACAAAGGCATGTACAGCTTTATATTTTCCTCTCAGGACTGCCTTTGCTGTATCCTACAGATTTTGAACACTTTTGTTTTCATTATCATTTGTTTCCATGAGTTTTTTCAATTCTTCTTTAATTTCCTGGTTGACCAATTCATTTTTTAGAAGGATGCTGTTTAGTCTCCATGTATTTGTGTTCTTTCCAAATTTCCTCTTGTGATTGAGTTCTAGTTTCAGAGCATTGTGGTCTGAAAATATGCAGGGGATGATCCCAATCTTTTGATAATGGTTGAGATCTGATTCATGACCCAGGATGTGGTATATTCTGGAGAATGTTCCATGTGCACTAGAGAAGAATGTGTATCTGTTATTTTGGGATGGAATATGTTGAATATACCTGTGATGTCCATCTTGTCCAGAGTGTCATTTAAGGCCTTTTTCCTTGTTGATCTGTTGCTTGGATGATCTGTCCATTTCAATGACGGGAGTGTTAAATTCCCCTACTATTATTTTATTATTGTCGATGTGTTTCTTTGATTTTGTCATTAATTGGTTTATATAGTTGGCTGCTCCCATGTTAAGGACATAGATATTTAAAATTGTTAGGTCTTCTTGTTGGAAAGACCCTTTGAGCATGATATAGTGTCCTTCCTCATCTCTTATTATATTCTTTGACTTAAAATCTAATTGATCTGATATAAGGATTGCCCCCCCAGCTTTTTTCTGATGTCCATTAGTATGGTACATTGTTTTTCACCCCCTCTCTTTAAATCTGGGGTTGTCTTTGCGTCTATGATGAGTTTCTTGGGCAGCATATTGACGGGTTTTGCTTTTTATCCATTCTGATACCCTGTGTCTTTAGATTGGTGCATTTAGGCCATTTACATTCAGGGTAACTATTGAGAGATATGAATTTAGTGGCATTGTATTGCCTATAATGTCACTGTTACTGTATATTGTTTCTGTTCCTTTCTGATCTACTACTTTTAGGCTCTCTCTTTGCTTAGAGGACTCCTTTCAATATTTCCTGGAGAGTTGGTTTGGCGTTTTCAAATTCTTTCAGCTTTTGTTTGTCCTGGTAGGTTTTTAATCTCTCCTTCTATCTTCAATGATAGCTTAGCTGTATATAGTATCCTTGGCTGCATGTTTTTCTCACTTAACACTCTGAATATATCATGCCAGGTCTTTCTGGCCTGCCAGGTCTCTGTGGATAAGTCTGCTGCCTATCAAATGTTTTTACTGTTGTACAATACAGACTTCTTCTCCCAGGCTGCTTTCAGGATTTTCTCTTTGTCGTTAACAGTTGTAAATTTTACTATCAGGTTATGGGGTGTGGACCTATTTTTATTGATTTTGAGGGTCGTTCTTCGCATCTCCTGGATTTTGATGTTTGTTCCCTTTGCCATATTAGGGAAATTCTCTACAAAAATTCTCTCCAATATACCTTCTGCTCCCCTCTCTCTTTCTTCTTCTTCTGGCATCCCAATTATTCTAATGTTTTGTCGTCTTATGGTCTCACTTATCTCTCAAATTCTCTCCTCATGGTCCAGTATTTGTTTGTCTCTCTTTTGCTCAGCTTTTTATTCTCCATCATTTGGTCTTCTGTATCACTAATTCTTTTGCCTCATTTATCCTAGCAGTAAGAACTTCCATTTTTTATTGCACCTCATTAATAGCTCTTTTGATTTCAACTTGGTTAGATTTTAGTTCTTTTATTTCTCTAGAAAGGGCTTTTATCTCTCTGGAGAGGGTTTCTCTAATATTTTCCATGCCTTTTTGGAGCCCAGCTAGACCCCTGAGAGTTGTCATTCTGAACTCTAGTTCTGTCATATTACCAATGTCTGTTTTGATTAGGTCCCTAGCCTTTGTTCTTTTTCTTGTGATGAGTTTTTCCACCTTGTCATTTTGAGAAGATAAGAATATATAAAGGAGCAAATAAAGTGCTAAAAGGGTGGTAAAGACCCCAGGAAAATGTGCTTTAACCAAATCAGAAGAGACCCCAAGTTGTGGGAGAACGAAAGGGGATAAAAAAGAGTTCTAGGGAAAAAAAAAGGTTTAAAAAAAAGAAAACAAGGAAAAAATATTACAAAAGAAAAAAATTATATATATACTAGACTTGTGACTAGAACAGGGTCACTCACTTAATTTGGGGAGTATTTTGGTCTCTTAGAAGAAACTACCTCCCAGGATTTTAAAGGATGAAAAACATATAAGGGTAGGCACAATGACGGGATGGAATAAACCTATAAAAATGAGTTAAAAAATGTAATTTCTAAAAAATAAGTTGATAGAGCAAGTTGGTTGGGATAATAAAGAAAAATAAACTGGAGAGAATTTGCTCAGGCTGGACACTAGAACAATCTCGGAGCTAGATTTAAGGTATATTTTGGTCTATTAGGAGAAGTTATACCCCAAATTATTTAGAAGAAAAAACCCTATGTGTAAATAAATATATAGTTAGATATAATGGAGGATAAAATATGACTATAATAATGAAGGTTCAAAATAGATTATTATTTCTTGTAAGGTATTTTAAAAATAAACTTGTTAAAAATTATTGAAAGATGAATGGGTAAAATTTTTTAAAAATAGCAGCAGAAAAAAGAAAAAATATATAACTGCAAGACTAAAGAATCATTGGGAGAAAGCCATGAATTCCTTGTTTTGCTTTCTCCTCCTCTGGAATTCCACTGTTCTCTTTAGTAAGTGAAGTTTATCTTGGCTGGGTTTCTTGTTGGTCTTCTGGGGAAGGGGCCTTTTGTATTGATTCTCAAGTGTCTTTGCCCGAGATGGATTTATCCTGCCCTTACCTAGGGTAGGGCTAAATAATCCGCGAGCTTTTGTTCCTTGAAAGCTTTCCATAGAGTTCTGGATGATGGAATGATAATGGCGGTCTCACAATCCGGCCCAGAGGAGTGGAGAACTCAGGGCCCCGCTCCTCAGTGCACCCTCAGAGAAAAGTGCTTAATCACTCCCATCTTCCTGGCCTCTGGCCATGCTTGGAGAAAAGCACTGTCATTTGCACTTGCAGAAAAGTCCTTGTTCATTCTCATCTCCCTGGCCTCTGGCCGTGCTTGGAGAAAAGAGCTCAATTACTCCTGTCTCCCTGGCCCTTGGCCATGCTCCAAGCTCACCCTGCCTATGCCTGGTTCAAAGTAACCCTGGGTTGAGAGCTCACTCCTCAGCTTTGTCTCTGTAGCCGGCTTCCCCACTCTAATACCTGTGAGTTCTGTGACACTCAGATACCCCTGGTCCTTCTCTGACCCTGAGGGACCTGGGGCTATGCTGACCCCACTTGGGATTCACTCTGATTTAGCCTCTGGGGTGATATCCCTCAGTGGATCAAACTTAAAAAGTCCTGATTTTGTGCTCTGTTGCTCCACAGCTTGCCGGGAGCTGGCCCCTCCCCCCGCGGTCTACCTTCCCGTTCTTTGGGTTCACTTTTCCGCCGGTTCTACCTTTCAGAAAGTGATCAATTTTCTATTTCTAGAATTGTTGCTCTCCTTCTCTTTGATCTCCCATTGGACTTGTAGGTGTTTGTAATGGTTAGATAAGCTATCTAGCTGATCTCCTGCTACCTGATGTCGTCTCAGCCTGCTACTTCTCCGCCATCTTGAATCCTTCCACAGAATATGTGGTTTTCATTGTGTTGATGTGTATTCTTTCTGTACCCAGTTTGGTGAGTATTTTTATTATGAAAGGGTGTTGAATTTTGTCAAATGCCTTTTCTGCATATATTGAATGGATCATATGAGATTTTATTGATGAATCTATTAATATAATGCATCACATTTACTGATATGTGCTGGTGAATTCAGTTTTGTAGCATTTTGTAGAGAATTTTTACATTTTTTTATTTATCAGGGATATGATCCAGTAGTTCTTTTTGTTGCTGATTTGAAATGTGCCTCTGAGTATTTCAACCACTTCAACTTTTTGGGAAGGGTTTTAAAAATGTTTGTATTATTTCTTCTTAAAATGTTTGGTAGAATTCACTGTGGACATCATCTGATTCTGGACTTTTATTTGTTAGAAGGTTTTTATTACGGATTCAATCTCCTTACCCCTTATTGGTCTGTTCACATTTTTTATGACCTTATGATTCAGTCTTAATAGGTTGTATGTGCCTAGGAATTTGTCCATTTCTTCTAGGCTTTTGATTTGCTGGCATTTAACTGTCTGTTATCTTTTATATTTCCGTGGTATCTGTTATAATGTCTCCTCTTACATTTCTAATTTTATTGAGTCTTCTCTCTTTTTTCTGAGTTAGTCTAGCTGTCTTTTTTATTTATCATTACTAAGTCTAATTTTATTTACCATTTAAAAAAACTTTCTAATTTTTTAATTCTATATTTCATTTATTTATGCCGTAATTTTTATTTTTTCCCTTCCTTTTGCTACTTTTAAATTTACTTTGTCCTTTCTGTACTTTTTTTGAGCTTTTATATTGTTCTTTATTTGAATCTTTTTTTATATACATTTATAGCTATAAAATTTCCTTTTATAACTGCTTTTCTGCTTCTCATAATTTTTTGGTATTTTTTTTTTATTTTCCTCAAGATGTATTTTTATTCCCACTTTGTCTTCTTTTTTTGATTTTTTGTTTGTTTACAAATGTGTATGTCTGTGTATTTTTAAATTTTCCAAATTTCCTTCTGTATTGATTTCTAGTTTCATATTATTTTGGCTGGAAATATACTCGATACGCTTTCAATATTATTGATTTTGTGGGGACTCTTGTTTTGTGGTTTAAAATGTGATCTATCCTAAACAATTTTCCACGTGTGTTTGAGAAGAATATTTATTATGATACTATTGGATGGAATATCCTGTAAATATGTTAGGTTCATTTGACATAGTTCTTGTTTGTTCGTTTTGTTTTGTTTTGTTTGTTTGTTTGAGAGAGAGCAGGGCAGTGAGAATGAGCAAGGGGTAAGGGCAGAGACAGAGGGAGAAGATCCCCTCCTGAGCAAGGAGCCCAATGTGGGACTCTATCCCAGGACGCTGGGATCACGACCTGAGCCAAAGGCAAAGGCTTAACTGACTGAGCCACCCAGTTGTCTATGCATAGTGTTTAAATTCACTACTTTCTTATGGATTTTCTGTCTGGATGATCTATCCATATGTAAGAGTGGGGTATTATTGTCCCCAGATACTATTGTATTGCTATTTATTTCTCCTTTATGTTTTGTTAGTATTTGTTTTATATATTTATGTGGCTCAATATTAGGTACATGATATTTACAATTACTGTATGGATGAATTGATGACACTTTTCTTATTGTATAATGACTGTGGTGATTTTTAGCTTATATAAACCCTATTTTGTCTGTTATAGTTATTGCTACCCTTGTTTTCTTTTGTTATCATTAGCTTGGAATATCTTTTTCCATCCCTTTACTCTCTGCCCATGTGTGTCCTTAAAGCTATAGTGATTCTTTTATATGCAACATATTGTTGGATCTTGTGTTTTTTGTTTGTTATTTTTTTATCTATTCTAGCCTTTCTATGTCTTCCAACTGGATGATTCCATTCACTTACAGTTAAAGTAATTATTGATAGGTAAAGACTTAACTATTGCCTTTCATTCATTTTATATTTCCTGATATATTTAAATTTTAGTTAATATATAGTGTAATATTAGTTTCAGGAGTAGAATTTAGTAATTTGCCATTTATATATAACATTCAATGCTCATCACAAGTGACCTCCTCCCATCCAAGTACTAACCAGGCCCGACCCTGCTTAGCTTCCGAGATCAGACGAGATCGGGCGCGTTCAGGGTGGTATGGCCGTAGACACAAGTGACCTCCTAATAATTATTACTGACTTAGCCCATTCCCCTGCCCATCTCCCCTCCAGAAACAATCAGTTTGTTACTTATAGTTAAGTGTATTATAGCTTGCCTTCCCCTCCCTTTTTTTTTAAATTGTTTTCTTTCCCCAGTGTTTATCTGTTTTGTTTCTCTGTTAATTGTTTGCTCTTTTGTAGATGCTCTGCTCTTTATTTCCTGTATTGTTCTCTTTGTAATCTGATGACTTTTTGTGGCAGTATGTTTTAACGTCTTTATCAAAATCTTTTGTGTATCTACTACATATTTTTTATATTTACCATTAAGGTTAAATATGTTAGTTATAACATTCCATTTTATGTTGAAAACAACTGAACTTCAATAGTGTACAGAAAATTTATACTTCTAAAACAAGAGGTTAGTGATGTTTTTACATTTATATCATTTTTATATTGTACTTTTAATAAGAAATGATTGCAGTTATAGTTATTTTTAATAAGCTTGTTTTTTAACTTTTAAACTAGACTAGTAAATGATTTATATATCTCCATTACAATATTGGAGAATCTGGTTTTGACTATACATTTACCTTTAGCAATAAATAAGGAGCCATCCATGCATCCATGTTGCCATCTTGATGACATCACCGTCCCCAAATCTTCAGTAAGTGTTACTTTATATTTATCTTTTTTTTAACATTTTGTTTATTTGACGGAGAGAGAGAGAGCTCAAGTTGGCAGAGTGTCAGGCAGAGGAAGATCTAGAGGCAGGCTTATTACCCAGCAGTGAGCCCGATGCAGGTCTTAATCCCAGGACCCTGGGATCACGACCTGAGCCAAAGGCAGCTGCTTAACCGATTGAGTCACCCAGGGACCCCTAAATATTACTTTAGTTAATATATGACCATTTTTTATTTCTACTAATAGACACATCAATTTTATTGCTTTTAATATTAAGGTCTTCTCCTTAACATCATTATCATCCATTCATCTATTTCTTTTTCATTTTAAAAGTGTTGTTTACATTTGTGGTGGTAAGTATGTAATTCATGTATGTGGTGGTATGTAAGTAATTCAAATATGAATTTTAAACTCTAGATCATATGCTGCATTGTGGCAGATATTTGTCTTATTCATCCCACCCACAAAAAATTAGTACTCAATAGGTCTTTGTTGATTGACTGAATGAATTAAGTGTTCTGACACTAGCATAGCTGACCAAACCAGAGATCAAGGAGAAAATATAATCATTGTCAAATGGGTGAACCTGAGATAAAAAGACATTTTAGCTTTGTTAGTTTGATAAACACTCCGGATAACATTCCAACTCTGCATGGATTTTTGGAAAGCAAACAGCTCCTCTCCTAAATAATAAATGTATTAATTGCCTTCCTTATGAGTCCTGACAGCAGTCAGCTTTGTGGGTTTCTGATTCCATTCCAAGAGGTTGAATGTCTGTTTGATTTATGTCATAGGCAACAGTGTCATGAGGAAAGACTTGTAGGATAAAATTTCTTAAAGATGGGAACACAGATGGCTGCCTATGGACTGTGAGGTGGGTGTTAATGATAATGCATTGAGCAGTAAGGGAAGGGCAGCTCACAACCATAGGAAAGGTGCCCTGTGATTTTGTTTTGTTTTGTTTTGTTTGACAAACAGATACCATTTCCCCTCCCCATGGAAATTTTCAAATATACTTTTCTCTAACAACCACAAATACTTGGGACATTATGAACACAATATGGGCATTAAAGGATAAAAATAAACAAAAATTTAAGTAAATGTTAAGTGTTTATCATTATTTCAGCCATGTTTTTCTATGTTTAACTGCTCAAAGAATTTACACAGTCTGGTTTCTAAATATTATACCAGGCTGTATTAAACTAATGCAAAGGGATTTATGGAATTTTCTATAACACCATCTAGATTTTCTACATTGGCTGTCACTCCTGAAAATTCTCAGTTTATAAATGTGCATGCATTGAAACAGCATATATTTACATTATAGTAAATATTCACTGGTTATTTACCTGGCTTATTACTGTATTTTGATCCTTTCTAATTGTTCACATTGTTCCATGTTTCCCCCTTATTTCTAAAAATGTCAATCCATCACATGTTATGTAAAGTGAAACAAAGAGGAACAGCTGTTATTAGAAAGGATTAATAGGTGATTTGATGTTACTCTGTGAGATATTAAGTAATAGGCAAGGTATTTCCATATCATCATTTTAATATATTTCAGTAATACAGTATAGTTGTTATGCTTCAATTAAACCTTCATTAAGTCTTTATATATATATACATTTTTTTTCCTAACTCACAAGTCCGCCCTTCATGTCCCATTCAAAACCCACTCATTTTATGAAATAACTGTTTTATCTTCCCATTACAATCTTCATTTAACTTATTGCTCTGGTGTGCTCCTTTGGCAGCACATATATTAACTTATTGTTCTGGGTATACAAAAGGATAGGAATAGAATATTTTGTAATATGACATTTTGTCCTTTCTGCACTACAGAGTCTGTGTAAGCATTCTTAGATCAGAGACCTAGGAGGAGGTTTAAATTGAAGAAAAACAAACAGAATAACAGAAAATGTTCTCAGCCCTTTCTTGTAGTTTCATTTGCAGGAACCACAAAAGCAAAGATATTAAAAATTTTTTTTCTTATATTTTAAAATTAAGTTTAAATTTTTTATTGGATTATGCTCCCTAAACTCATCTGATACCATGAATAGAAAACCAAAGCAATCCACCAAACATTCATTCATGATGTTGCTTTAAACATGTTGCCTTTAAAATTTTTACAGAGTAGTCTCATCTGTAGAGTAGATGAGCCTTGACTCAAAAGTGTCATCAAAGACTGTGGTGACACTTGTCTTGCCACCCGCCCGCTGTTCCTGCCATGGCAGGCTCTCCTGCTTCAAGACCGTTTCCCGACAGCAAGGCCAAGGGCTCCTTCTCTCCTCCCAGGGCAGTGTGCTGTGCCTTCCCCAGATATGCTACTGGGGAGTGCAGTCACAGACGTGTCCCTTTCCTTAAGACTGTTTCCACGGGCTTAACCACGCTTCTCTCCCAGGCAGAGGGGATGCCCAGGCTAAGAGGATTTCGCTCCATACGGGTTTCTCCCACCATGCTTCGGAGACTATGTTCACGCAAGCAGCATGAGCATCCCACAGAACCAACACTGATTTCTCAGCAAATGCTGTGCTTTCCCAGAGGGGATGCAGGAACAAAGAGGCTTTTGCTCTATGCGGGTTTCTCCCACAGTGCTGGGAATACAAGGTTAAGGAAAGCAGCAACAGCAGCCCGCAGAACCGACTCTGATTTCGCAGAGCCTGCTATGCACGCGCCAAGGCTTTGGGCTTTGGGCACTTCGCCACTGCTTTCTCAGGAAGGCTTTGGGCGTTCGCTCTGTCGCATCAGGGATTTGGAGCTGCGGGAGAGCTGGTGCCTCTTGGGCCTTGCTTCCCGGGCTCCATATTTGCGACCTGGGTTCACCGTGCAAAGCCGAAATAAGCAGATACAGTCACAACCCTGCAGTAGCATGTGTGGCCTAGGATGGCACTCTATGCACACTACCATATCCCGGTGTAGGCAACGCTAGGCCTTTTGCTCTGGCGCTCAGGCGGACTCGGGGACTAAGTCAGTGCCTTCCCCACAGGAGAAGAGAGGCGACAGGATCTCTGCACACCGCCCGTGCACTGGGATGGGGTGAAGTGAGGGACTTTTCCCACTCCTTCCCCAGACACCCCGCGCATACATGGACGTTGTCATATCTTGGAGGAAGATGGCATCTTACTGCCCGTTCTTTCAGGGAGCTACTTCTGCGAGTTCAGGGTAGGCGCCTGTTGGCAATCACGTGTCTGCACCAGGGACAGGTGGCCAAGGAGCTGATTTCCCCTGTGCACAGGGGCCCAGGACAGGCATACCTTCGGCCCAGACTCCTTCCTCACAGTGGAGCAAGCGCCCCTGACCTAGTCGTCCCCTCGTGTCTCCTTCTCACCAGGTTTCCGTCTCTCGGCACAGAGAGCGGGTGACACTAGTCTTACCACCGAACCGCTGTTGCTGACAGGGCTGGCTCTCCTGCTTGCGACCGTTTCTGACAACAAGGCGACTCCTTTTCTTCCCCGGGGCATCATGCTGCACCTTCCCCAGACATGCTCCTAGGGAGCATAGTGACAGACGTGTCCCTTTCCTTAAGGCTCTTCCCACAGGCGTAGCCAAGCATCTCTCTCAGGCCGAGAGAATGCCTGGGCAATGAGGATTTCGCTCCATACGGGTTTATTACACCGTGCTGTGGAGGCCAGCTCAAGCAAGGAGTAGCCGCATCCCACAGACCCGACTCTGATTTCCGAAAGAATGCTGTGCAGAGGGTATGCCGGGGCAAAGAGGCTTTCATTCTATGCGGGTTTCTCCCACCTTGCTGCCAATACTAGGCTAAGGCACCCAGCAAGAGCATCCCACAGAACCGACTCTGATTTCCCAGTGACTGCTATGCTATCACAGAGGTTTTTAGCTTGGTGAGAATGGCACTTCTCTGCGGCTTCCCTAGCAAGGCTTTGGTCGTTCGCTCTGTCGCATCAGGTATTAAGAGCTGCGGCAGATCTGGTGCCTCTTGGGCCTCGCTTTCCCGGGCTCTATGTTCACGCCCTGGGTTCACCCTGCCAGGCCGAACTAAGCAGATAAGCCACAACCCTGCAGCAGCGTGCGTGGCCTAGGATGGCACTCTATGCAAACTACCATCTTCTGGCATAGGCCAGGCTTGGCTTTTTGCTCTGTCGCACAGTCGGATTCGAAGACTAGGCCAGTGTCTTCCCCATAGGAGAGGAGAGGCGACAGGATCCCTGCACACGGAACGTGCACAGGGATGGTTAGCTGTGGGGGAATGTCCCCAGACCTTCTCTGGCACACCCCTTGCCACCGACAACATTGCCACATCTTGGAGGAAGACGGCATCTGAATGTACGTTTCTCCAGGGAGTTGTTTCGGCGAGTTCGGGGTATGGCGCCTGGTGGAAAGCCCATGTCTGCCTTAGGGACAGGTGGCCAAGGACATACTGTCCCCATGGGACCAAGGCACAGGACAGGCCTGCCTTCTGCCAGACTCCTTCCTCAGAGTGGAGTACGCGTGCCTGCTCTAGTCGTGCCCTCGTGTCTCCTTAGCAGCCAGGCTTCGTCTCTCCACACAGGGAGCGGGTGACACTTGTCTTGCCACCGGCCCGCTGTTCCTGCCAGGGCCGGCTTTCCTGCTTCGCTACTGTTTCCCAATAACAAGGCCAACTGCTCCTTCTCTTCTCCCGGGAAGTGTGCTGCACCTTCCCCAGACATGCTCTTGGGGAGCGCAGTGACAGACGTGACCTTAAGGCCCTTTCCAGATGTGCAACCATGATTCTCTCTCAGGCAGAGGGAATGCTAGGGCAAGGAGAATTTCGCTCCATGCAGGTTTCATCCACCGTGTTGCCGAGACTAGCTCAGGGAAGCAGCAGCAGCATCCCACAAACACGATTCTGATTTCCCAACTAATGCTGTGCTTTCCGTGAGGAGATACCCGGGCAAAGAGGCTTTCGCTCTATGCGGGTTTCTCCAACCGTGAAAGGCAAGCAGCAGCAGCCCGCTGAACCGACTCTCATTTCTCAGCAAATGATGTGCTTTCTCAGAGGCTTTGGGCTTGGAGCCAACAGGACTTCGCCGCCGCTTCCTCCGCAAGGCTTTGGGTTTTCCCTCTATCGCGTCAGGGAAGAAGTGCTCTGGGAGAGCTAATTCCTCTTTGGCTTTGCTTTCCAGGGCTCCATTTTCGCGTCCTGGGTTCAAACTGCCAAGCTGAACTAAGCAGACACAGTCACAACCCTGCAGCAGCGTGCGTGGCCTAGCATGGCACTCTATGCCCACTACCATCTCCTGGCGTAGGCCAGGCTTGACAATTTGCTCTGGCGCCTAGGCAGACTCGGGGACTAGGCCAGTGCCTCCCTCACAGGAGAGGAGAGGCGACAGGATCCCTACACACTGCCGTGCCCTGGGATGGGGAGCAGTGGTGGACTGTCCTCACTCCTTCTCCAGACAACCCGTGCCTCCACGAACGCTTCCACATCATGGAGGAGGACGGCTTCTGATGGTCCGTTATTTCAGGGAGCTTGCTCTGCGAGTTCAGCGTAGGCGCCTGGTGGCAAGCACAAGTCTGACCAAGGACAGGTGGCCAAAGAGCTGCTGTCCCCTTGGGCTCAGGGAACCAGGACAGGCCTGCCATCGGCTGAGACTCCTTCTTCAGAGTGGAGCACGCGCTCCTGCCCTAGACGTCCTCTCGTGTCTCCTTAGCAGCCAGGCTCACATCTCTCCGCACAGGTAGCGGGTGAAACTTGTCTTGCCACCGACAC
Source organism: Mustela nivalis (assembly GCF_964662115.1). NCBI lineage: Eukaryota > Metazoa > Chordata > Mammalia > Carnivora > Mustelidae > Mustela > Mustela nivalis. The sequence goes on from NC_139040.1 coordinate 75,350,820, forward strand.
ACTGTTCCTCACAGGTCCGGCTCTCCTGCTTCTCGACCGTTTCTGGACAATATCACCAACGGCTCCTTCTCTTGTCCCGGGGCGGCCTTCTGCACCTTCGCCAGACATGCTCTGGGGAGCGCAGTGACAGACGTGTCCTTTCCTTAAGGCTCTTTCCAAAGGAGCAACCAGGCTTCTCTCTCAGGCAGAGGGGATGCTAGGGCAAAGAGGATTTCGCTCCATGCAGGTTTATTACATCGTGCTGTCGAGACCAGCTAGGGAAGCAGTAGAAGCATCCCACAGACCCGACTCTGATTTCCCAAAGAATGCTGTGCTTTCCCAGAGGGGATGCCCGGGCAAAGAGGCTTTCGCTCTATGCGGGTTTCTCCCACCGTGCTGCGAAAAGCACAGCATTCTCCACAGCACGTTGTAATAAAACCTCATGGAGCGAAATCCTCTTTGATCATGGCATCCCTTCTGCCTGAAAGAGAAGCCTGGTTGCGCCTGAGGAAACAGCCTTAAGGAAAGGGACACATCTGTCACTGCACTACCCAGGAGCTTGTCTGGGGAAGGTGCAGCACGACGCCTCGGGAGAAGACAAGGAGCCGTTGGCCTTATTGTCGGGAAAAGGTCTCGAAGCAGGAGAGAGTTGGCACTGTCAGGATCAGCAGGCGGGTGGCAAGACAGGTATCACCCGCTCCCTGTATGGAGAGAAGGAAGCCTGGCTGCTAAGAAGACACGAGTGAACGACTAGAGCAGACGTGTGTGCTCCACTCTGAGGAAGGAGTCTGGCAGAAGGCAGGCCTGTCCTGTGTCTCTGGGCCAAGTTGGCCACCTGTCCATAAGGCAGAAGTGGGCTTGAAACCAGGCACCCGTTCCTGAACTCGCAGAAACAGCTCCTGGAGGAACGGAGAGTGAGAAGCCATCTTCCTTCAGGATGTGAAAGCGCTGGCAGAGGCAGCGGGTTTCCCGGGGAAGGAGGGACAATTACACATTACTCACCACCCCAGGACACGGGCGGTGTACATGGATCCTGTCGCGTCTCTTCTCGACTGGGGAAGGCACTGGCCTAGTCCCCTGTCCATCTGAACGCCAGAGCAAAAGGGCAGACCTTGCCTACACCGGGAGATGGCATTGTGAGCAGAGTGCCATCCTAGGCCATGCACGCTGCTGCAGGGTCGAGGCTGTGTCTGCTTATTTCGGCTTGGCAGGGTGAACCCAGGACGCGAACATGGAGCCCGGGAAAGCAAGGCCCAAGAGGCACCAGCTCTGCTGCAGCTCTTCATCCCTGACGCGACAGAGCCTGCTATGCACGCGCGGAGGCTTTGGGCTTGGCGCAAACCGCACTTCGCCGCTGCTTTCTCAGGAAGGCTTTTGGTGTTCACTCTGTCGCATCAGGGAAGAAGAGATGCGGGAGAGCTGGTGCCTCTTGGGCCTTGCTTTCCTGGGCTCTATGTTCGCGCCCTGGGTTCAACCTGCCAGGCCAAACTAAGCAGACACAGACACAACCCGCAGCAGCGTGCCTGGCCTAGGATGGCACTCTATGCACACTACCATCTCCTGGTATAGGCGACGCGTGACCTTTTGCTCTGGTCTCAGGCGGACTCAGGGACTAGGCCAGTGCCTTCCCCACAGGAGAGGAAAGGCGACAGGATCCCTGCACACCGCCTGTGCACTGGGATGGGGAGCTGTGAGGGACTTATCTCACTCCTTCCCCGGACACCCCGGCCTCCGCGAACGCTTCCACATCCTGGAGGAAGATGTTATCTGACGGCCCGTTCCTTTAGGGAGCTACTTCTCCGAGTTCAGGGTAGGGGCCTGGTGGCAACCACATGTCTGAACCAGGGACAGGTGGCCGAGGAGCGGCTTGCCCCTTGGGCCCAGAGGCTCAGGACAGGCGTGCCTTCTGCCCAGACTCCTTCCTCACAGTTGAGCACGCACCACTGCCCTAGTCGTCCCCTCGTGTCTCCTTCTCAGCTATGTTTCCGTCTCTCCGCACAGAGAGCGGGTGACACTTGTCTTACCACTGACCCGCTGTTCCAGACAGGGCCGGCAATCCTGCTTGGAGAACGTTTCCGACAACAAGAACAACGACTCCTTCTCTTTCCCGGGGCAGCGTGCTGCACCTTCCCCAGACATGCTGCTGGGGAGCGCAGTGACAGACGTGTCCCTTTCCATAAGGCTCTTCCCACAGGCGAAACCAAGCATCTCTCTCAGGCAGAGAGAATGCCCGGGCAACGAGGATTTCGCTCCATGCGGGTTTATTACATCATGCTGTGGAGACTAGCTCAGGCACGGAGCAGCCGCATCCCACAACACCGACTCTGATTTCCCAAAAAATGCTGTGCTTTCCCAGAGGGGATGCCCGGGCAAAGAGGTTTTCGCTCTACGAGGGTTTCTCCCACCGTGCTGCGAATACTAGGCTAAGGCAAGCAGCAACAGCAGCCAGCAGAACCGACTCTGATTTCTCAGCAAATGCTGTGCTTTCGCAGAGGCTTTAGGCTTGGAGCCAACAGCACTTCGTACCTGCTTCCTCAACAAAGCTTTGGGCGTTCACTCTGTCTCATCAGAAAAAAAGAGTTGCGGGAGAGCTGGTGTATCTTTGGCTTTGCTTTCTCGGACTCCATTTTCGCGTCCTGGGTTCAAACTGCCAAGGCGAACTAAGCAGACACAGCCTCCACCCTGCAGCACCGTGCGTGGCCTAGGATGGCACTCTAAGCACAATACCATCACCTGGTGTAGGCGAGGCTTGGCATTTTGCACTGGCGCTAAGGCGGACTCGGAGACTAGGCCAGTGCCTTTTCCACAGGAGAGGATTGGCGACAGAATCCCTGCACACCGTCGGTGCACTGGGATGGGGAGCTGTGGGGGACTGTCCCCACTCCTTCCCCGGACATCCCTTGCATCCGGGAACGCTTTCACATCTTGGAGGAAGACGTCATCAGACTGCCCATTCTTTCAGTGAGCTACTTCTGTGAGTTCAGGGTAGGTGCCTGGTGGCAAGCACATGTCTGCACCTGGGACAAGTGGCCAAGGAGCTGCTTTCCCTTTGGGTACAGGGACCCAGGATAGGCATGTCTTCTGCCCAGACTCCTTCCTCACAGTGGAGCAAGCGCCCCTGACCTAGTCGTCCCCTCGTGTCTCCTTCTCACCAGTTTTCCGTCTCTCGGCACAGAGAGCGGGTGACACTAGTCTTACCACTGAACCGCTGTTGCTGACAGGGCTGGCTCTCCTGCTTGCGACCGTTTCCGACAACAAGGAGACTCCTTCTCTTCCCCGGGGCAGCGTGCTGCACCTTCCCCAGACATGCTCCTAGGGAGCATAGTGACAGACGTGTCCCCTTCCTTAAGGCTCTTTCCACAGGCGCAACATAGCAACTCTCTCAGGTCGAGGGAATGCCCGGCCAATGAGGATTTCGCTCCATACGGGTTTATTACACCGTGCTGTGGAGACCAGCTCAGGCAAGGAATAGCCGCATCCCACAGACCCGACTCTGATTTCCCCAAGAATGCTGTGCTTTCCCAGAGGGATTGCCCGGGCAAAGAGGCTTTCGCTCTATGCGGGTTTCTCCCACCTTGCTGCCAATACTAGGCTAAAGGCACCCAGCAAGAGCAGCCCACAGAACCGACTCTGATTTCCCAGTGACTGCTATGCTATCGCAGAGGTTTTCAGCTTGGCGAGAATGGCACTTCTCTGCGGCTTCCTCACCAAGCTTTGGTCGTTCGCTCTGTCGCGTCAGGGATGAAGAGCTGCGGCAGAGCTGGTGCCTCTTGGGCCTTGCTTTTCGGGCTCCATGTTCGCGTCCTGGGTTCTCCCTGCCAAGCCGAAATAAGCAGACACAGCCTCGACCCTGCAGCAGCGTGTGTGGCCTAGGATGGCACTCTGCTCACAATTTCATCTCCCAGCGTAGGCAAGGCCTGCCCTTTTGCTGTGGCTTTCAGGTGGACAGGGACTAGGCCAGTGCCTTTCCAGCCGAGAGGAGATGCGACACGATCACTGCACACCCCCACGCCCTGGAATGGGGAGTAATGGGTAACTGTCCCTCCTTCCCCGGGACATTCGCTGCCTCCGCCAATGCTGCTACATCCTGGAGGAAGACGGCATCTGACTGCCCGTTCCTCCAGGAGCTGTTTCTGCGAGTTCAGGGCTGGGCGCCTGGTGGCAAGCCCACGTCTGCCCTATCGTCAGGTGGCCAAAGAGCTGCTGTCCCCTTTGGCCCAGGGGCCAAGGACAGGCAGGTCTTCTGTCCAGACTCCTTCAGAGTGGAGCACGCGCCCCTGCCCTACTCGTTCTCTCGTGTCTCCTTCGCAGCCAGGCTTCCATCTCTCCCCACAGGGAGCGGGTGACACTTGTCATGCCAACGGGCCGCTGTTCCTGACAGGACCAGCTCTCCTGCTTTGTGACCATTTTCCGACAATAAGGACAACGGCTCCTCTTCTCCCGGGAAGCGTGGTGCACCTTCCCCAGTCATGCTCCTGGGGAGCGCAGGGACAGACGTGTCCCTTTCCTTAAGGCTCTTCCCACAGGAGCAACCAAGCATTTCTCTCAGGCAGAGAGAATGCCCGGGCAACGAGGATTTCGCTCCATGCGGGTTTATTACATCATGCTGTGGAAACTAGCTCAGGCAAGCAGCAGCCGCATCCCACAGCCCCGACTCTGATTTCCCAAAGAATGCTGTGCTTTCCCAGAGGGGATGCCCAGGCAAAGAAGCTTTCGCTCTACGAGGGTTTCTCCCACCGTGCTGCGAATACTAGGCTAAGGCAAGCAGCAACAGCAGCCAGCAGAACCGACTCTGATTTCTCAGCAAATGCTGTGCTTTCGCAGAGGCTTTAGGCTTGGAGCCAACAGCACTTCGTCGCTGCTTCCTCAACAAAGCTTTGGGCGTTCGCTCTGTCGCATCAGAAAAGAAGAGTTGCGGGAGAGCTGGTGTATCTTTGGCTTTGCTTTCTCGGACTCCATTTTCGCGTCCTGGGTTCAAACTGCCAAGGCGAACTAAGCAGACACAGCCTCCACCCTGCAGCACCGTGCGTGGCCTAGGATGGCACTCTAAGCACAATACCATCACCTGGTGTAGGCGAGGCTTGGCATTTTTGCACTGGCGCCAAGGCGGACTCGGAGACTAGGCCAGTGCCTTTTCCACAGGAGAGGAGAGGCGACAGAATCCCTGCACACCGTCCGTACACTGGGAAGGGGAGCTGTGGGGGACTGTCCCCACTCCTTCCCCGGACATCCCTTGCATCCGGGAACGCTTTCACATCTTGGAGGAAGACGTCATCGGACTGCCCATTCTTTCAGTGAGCTACTTCTGTGAGTTCAGGGTAGGTGCCTGGTGGCAAGCACATGTCTGCACCTGGGACACGTGGACAAGGAGCTGCTTTCCCCTTGGGCACAGGGGCCCAGGACAGACATGCCTTTGCCCAGACTCATCAGAGTGGAGCAAGCGTCCCTGCCCTAGTCGTCCACACGTGTCTCCTTCTCAGCCATGTTTCCGCCTCTCCGCACAGAGAGCGGGTGACACTTGTCTTACCACCGACCTGCTGTTCCAGACAGGGCCGGCTCTCCTGCTTGCGACCGTTTCCGACAAGGCCAACGACTCCTTCTCTTCCCCGGGGCAGCGTGCTGCACCTTCCCCAGACATGCTGCTGGGGAGCGCAGGGACAGACGTGTCCCTTTCCTTAAGGCTCTTCCCACAGGCGCAACCAAGCATCTCTCTCAGGCAGAGGGGATGCCCGGGCAAAGACGATTTCGCTCCATGCTGGTTTGTTACACCGAGCTGTGGAGACACGCTCAGGCAAGCAGCAGCCGCATCCCACAGACCCCACTCTGATTTCCCAAAGAATCCTGTGCTTTCCCAGAGGGGATGCCCGTGCAAAGAGGCTTTTGCTGTATGCGGGTTTCTCCCAACGTGCTGCAAACACTAAGCTAAGGCAACCAGCCAGAGCAGCCCAGAGAAACGACTCTGATTTTCCAGCGACGGCTATGCTTTCGCAGAGGTGTTTCAGCTTGCTGCGAACCGCACTTCGCTGCTGCTTCCTCAGCAAGGCTTTGGGTGTTCGCTCTGTCGCGTCAGCGATTTAGAGCTTCGGGAGAGCTGGTGCCTCTTGGGCCTTGCTTCCCGGGCTCCATATTCGCGACCTGGGTTCACCGTGCCAAGCCGAAATAAGCAGATACAGTCACAACCCTGCAGTAGCACGCGTGGCCTAGGATGGCACTCTATGCACACTACCATCTCCCGGTGTAGGCAACGCTAGGCCTTTTGCTCTGGCGCTCAGGCGGACTCGGGGACTAGGTCAGTGCCTTCCCCACAGGAGAGGAGAGGCGACAGGATCTGTGCACACCGCCCGTGCACTGGGATGGGGAGCAGTGAGGGACTTTTCCCACTCCTTCCCCGGACACCCTGTGCATCCGCAGACGCTTCCACTTCCTGGAGGAAGATGGCATCTGACGGCCGGTTCTTTCAGGGAGCTACTTCTGCGAGTTCAGGGTAGGCGCCTGTTGGCAAGCGCGTGTCTGCACCTGGGACAGGTGGCCAAGGAGCTGCTTTCCCCTTGGGCACAGGGGCCCAGGACAGGCATGTCTTCTGCCCAGACTCCTTCCTCACAGTGGAGCAAGCGCCCCTGACCTAGTCGTCCCCTCGTGTCTCCTTCTCACCAGTTTTCCGTCTCTCGGCACAGAGAGCGGGTGACACTAGTCTTACCACTGAACCGCTGTTGCTGACAGGGCTGGCTCTCCTGCTTGCGACCGTTTCCGACAACAAGGAGACTCCTTCTCTTCCCCGGGGCAGCGTGCTGCACCTTCCCCAGACATGCTCCTAGGGAGCATAGTGACAGACGTGTCCCCTTCCTTAAGGCTCTTTCCACAGGCGCAACATAGCAACTCTCTCAGGTCGAGGGAATGCCCGGCCAATGAGGATTTCGCTCCATACGGGTTTATTACACCGTGCTGTGGAGACCAGCTCAGGCAAGGAATAGCCGCATCCCACAGACCCGACTCTGATTTCCCCAAGAATGCTGTGCTTTCCCAGAGGGATTGCCCGGGCAAAGAGGCTTTCGCTCTATGCGGGTTTCTCCCACCTTGCTGCCAATACTAGGCTAAAGGCACCCAGCAAGAGCAGCCCACAGAACCGACTCTGATTTCCCAGTGACTGCTATGCTATCGCAGAGGTTTTCAGCTTGGCGAGAATGGCACTTCTCTGCGGCTTCCTCACCAAGCTTTGGTCGTTCGCTCTGTCGCGTCAGGGATGAAGAGCTGCGGCAGAGCTGGTGCCTCTTGGGCCTTGCTTTTCGGGCTCCATGTTCGCGTCCTGGGTTCTCCCTGCCAAGCCGAAATAAGCAGACACAGCCTCGACCCTGCAGCAGCGTGTGTGGCCTAGGATGGCACTCTGCTCACAATTTCATCTCCCAGCGTAGGCAAGGCCTGCCCTTTTGCTGTGGCTTTCAGGTGGACAGGGACTAGGCCAGTGCCTTTCCAGCCGAGAGGAGATGCGACACGATCACTGCACACCCCCACGCCCTGGAATGGGGAGTAATGGGTAACTGTCCCTCCTTCCCCGGGACATTCGCTGCCTCCGCCAATGCTGCTACATCCTGGAGGAAGACGGCATCTGACTGCCCGTTCCTCCAGGAGCTGTTTCTGCGAGTTCAGGGCTGGGCGCCTGGTGGCAAGCCCACGTCTGCCCTATCGTCAGGTGGCCAAAGAGCTGCTGTCCCCTTTGGCCCAGGGGCCAAGGACAGGCAGGTCTTCTGTCCAGACTCCTTCAGAGTGGAGCACGCGCCCCTGCCCTACTCGTTCTCTCGTGTCTCCTTCGCAGCCAGGCTTCCATCTCTCCCCACAGGGAGCGGGTGACACTTGTCATGCCAACGGGCCGCTGTTCCTGACAGGACCAGCTCTCCTGCTTTGTGACCATTTTCCGACAATAAGGACAACGGCTCCTCTTCTCCCGGGAAGCGTGGTGCACCTTCCCCAGTCATGCTCCTGGGGAGCGCAGGGACAGACGTGTCCCTTTCCTTAAGGCTCTTCCCACAGGAGCAACCAAGCATTTCTCTCAGGCAGAGAGAATGCCCGGGCAACGAGGATTTCGCTCCATGCGGGTTTATTACATCATGCTGTGGAAACTAGCTCAGGCAAGCAGCAGCCGCATCCCACAGCCCCGACTCTGATTTCCCAAAGAATGCTGTGCTTTCCCAGAGGGGATGCCCAGGCAAAGAAGCTTTCGCTCTACGAGGGTTTCTCCCACCGTGCTGCGAATACTAGGCTAAGGCAAGCAGCAACAGCAGCCAGCAGAACCGACTCTGATTTCTCAGCAAATGCTGTGCTTTCGCAGAGGCTTTAGGCTTGGAGCCAACAGCACTTCGTCGCTGCTTCCTCAACAAAGCTTTGGGCGTTCGCTCTGTCGCATCAGAAAAGAAGAGTTGCGGGAGAGCTGGTGTATCTTTGGCTTTGCTTTCTCGGACTCCATTTTCGCGTCCTGGGTTCAAACTGCCAAGGCGAACTAAGCAGACACAGCCTCCACCCTGCAGCACCGTGCGTGGCCTAGGATGGCACTCTAAGCACAATACCATCACCTGGTGTAGGCGAGGCTTGGCATTTTTGCACTGGCGCCAAGGCGGACTCGGAGACTAGGCCAGTGCCTTTTCCACAGGAGAGGAGAGGCGACAGAATCCCTGCACACCGTCCGTGCCCTGGGATGGGGAGCTGTGGGGGACTGTCCCCACTCCTTCCCCGGACATCCCTTGCATCCGGGAACGCTTTCACATCTTGGAGGAAGACGTCATCGGACTGCCCATTCTTTCAGTGAGCTACTTCTGTGAGTTCAGGGTAGGTGCCTGGTGGCAAGCACATGTCTGCACCTGGGACACGTGGACAAGGAGCTGCTTTCCCCTTGGGCACAGGGGCCCAGGACAGACATGCCTTTGCCCAGACTCATCAGAGCAGCCCAGAGAAACGACTCTGATTTTCCAGCGACGGCTATGCTTTCGCAGAGGTGTTTCAGCTTGCTGCGAACCGCACTTCGCTGCTGCTTCCTCAGCAAGGCTTTGGGTGTTCGCTCTGTCGCGTCAGCGATTTAGAGCTTCGGGAGAGCTGGTGCCTCTTGGGCCTTGCTTCCCGGGCTCCATATTCGCGACCTGGGTTCACCGTGCCAAGCCGAAATAAGCAGATACAGTCACAACCCTGCAGTAGCACGCGTGGCCTAGGATGGCACTCTATGCACACTACCATCTCCCGGTGTAGGCAACGCTAGGCCTTTTGCTCTGGCGCTCAGGCGGACTCGGGGACTAGGTCAGTGCCTTCCCCACAGGAGAGGAGAGGCGACAGGATCTGTGCACACCGCCCGTGCACTGGGATGGGGAGCAGTGAGGGACTTTTCCCACTCCTTCCCCGGACACCCTGTGCATCCGCAGACGCTTCCACTTCCTGGAGGAAGATGGCATCTGACGGCCGGTTCTTTCAGGGAGCTACTTCTGCGAGTTCAGGGTAGGCGCCTGTTGGCAAGCGCGTGTCTGCACCTGGGACAGGTGGCCAAGGAGCTGCTTTCCCCTTGGGCACAGGGGCCCAGGACAGGCATGTCTTCTGCCCAGACTCCTTCCTCACAGTGGAGCAAGCGCCCCTGACCTAGTCGTCCCCTCGTGTCTCCTTCTCACCAGTTTTCCGTCTCTCGGCACAGAGAGCGGGTGACACTAGTCTTACCACTGAACCGCTGTTGCTGACAGGGCTGGCTCTCCTGCTTGCGACCGTTTCCGACAACAAGGAGACTCCTTCTCTTCCCCGGGGCAGCGTGCTGCACCTTCCCCAGACATGCTCCTAGGGAGCATAGTGACAGACGTGTCCCCTTCCTTAAGGCTCTTTCCACAGGCGCAACATAGCAACTCTCTCAGGTCGAGGGAATGCCCGGCCAATGAGGATTTCGCTCCATACGGGTTTATTACACCGTGCTGTGGAGACCAGCTCAGGCAAGGAATAGCCGCATCCCACAGACCCGACTCTGATTTCCCCAAGAATGCTGTGCTTTCCCAGAGGGATTGCCCGGGCAAAGAGGCTTTCGCTCTATGCGGGTTTCTCCCACCTTGCTGCCAATACTAGGCTAAAGGCACCCAGCAAGAGCAGCCCACAGAACCGACTCTGATTTCCCAGTGACTGCTATGCTATCGCAGAGGTTTTCAGCTTGGCGAGAATGGCACTTCTCTGCGGCTTCCTCACCAAGCTTTGGTCGTTCGCTCTGTCGCGTCAGGGATGAAGAGCTGCGGCAGAGCTGGTGCCTCTTGGGCCTTGCTTTTCGGGCTCCATGTTCGCGTCCTGGGTTCTCCCTGCCAAGCCGAAATAAGCAGACACAGCCTCGACCCTGCAGCAGCGTGTGTGGCCTAGGATGGCACTCTGCTCACAATTTCATCTCCCAGCGTAGGCAAGGCCTGCCCTTTTGCTGTGGCTTTCAGGTGGACAGGGACTAGGCCAGTGCCTTTCCAGCCGAGAGGAGATGCGACACGATCACTGCACACCCCCACGCCCTGGAATGGGGAGTAATGGGTAACTGTCCCTCCTTCCCCGGGACATTCGCTGCCTCCGCCAATGCTGCTACATCCTGGAGGAAGACGGCATCTGACTGCCCGTTCCTCCAGGAGCTGTTTCTGCGAGTTCAGGGCTGGGCGCCTGGTGGCAAGCCCACGTCTGCCCTATCGTCAGGTGGCCAAAGAGCTGCTGTCCCCTTTGGCCCAGGGGCCAAGGACAGGCAGGTCTTCTGTCCAGACTCCTTCAGAGTGGAGCACGCGCCCCTGCCCTACTCGTTCTCTCGTGTCTCCTTCGCAGCCAGGCTTCCATCTCTCCCCACAGGGAGCGGGTGACACTTGTCATGCCAACGGGCCGCTGTTCCTGACAGGACCAGCTCTCCTGCTTTGTGACCATTTTCCGACAATAAGGACAACGGCTCCTCTTCTCCCGGGAAGCGTGGTGCACCTTCCCCAGTCATGCTCCTGGGGAGCGCAGGGACAGACGTGTCCCTTTCCTTAAGGCTCTTCCCACAGGAGCAACCAAGCATTTCTCTCAGGCAGAGAGAATGCCCGGGCAACGAGGATTTCGCTCCATGCGGGTTTATTACATCATGCTGTGGAAACTAGCTCAGGCAAGCAGCAGCCGCATCCCACAGCCCCGACTCTGATTTCCCAAAGAATGCTGTGCTTTCCCAGAGGGGATGCCCAGGCAAAGAAGCTTTCGCTCTACGAGGGTTTCTCCCACCGTGCTGCGAATACTAGGCTAAGGCAAGCAGCAACAGCAGCCAGCAGAACCGACTCTGATTTCTCAGCAAATGCTGTGCTTTCGCAGAGGCTTTAGGCTTGGAGCCAACAGCACTTCGTCGCTGCTTCCTCAACAAAGCTTTGGGCGTTCGCTCTGTCGCATCAGAAAAGAAGAGTTGCGGGAGAGCTGGTGTATCTTTGGCTTTGCTTTCTCGGACTCCATTTTCGCGTCCTGGGTTCAAACTGCCAAGGCGAACTAAGCAGACACAGCCTCCACCCTGCAGCACCGTGCGTGGCCTAGGATGGCACTCTAAGCACAATACCATCACCTGGTGTAGGCGAGGCTTGGCATTTTTGCACTGGCGCCAAGGCGGACTCGGAGACTAGGCCAGTGCCTTTTCCACAGGAGAGGAGAGGCGACAGAATCCCTGCACACCGTCCGTGCCCTGGGATGGGGAGCTGTGGGGGACTGTCCCCACTCCTTCCCCGGACATCCCTTGCATCCGGGAACGCTTTCACATCTTGGAGGAAGACGTCATCGGACTGCCCATTCTTTCAGTGAGCTACTTCTGTGAGTTCAGGGTAGGTGCCTGGTGGCAAGCACATGTCTGCACCTGGGACACGTGGACAAGGAGCTGCTTTCCCCTTGGGCACAGGGGCCCAGGACAGACATGCCTTTGCCCAGACTCATCAGAGTGGAGCAAGCGTCCCTGCCCTAGTCGTCCACACGTGTCTCCTTCTCAGCCATGTTTCCGCCTCTCCGCACAGAGAGCGGGTGACACTTGTCTTACCACCGACCTGCTGTTCCAGACAGGGCCGGCTCTCCTGCTTGCGACCGTTTCCGACAAGGCCAACGACTCCTTCTCTTCCCCGGGGCAGCGTGCTGCACCTTCCCCAGACATGCTGCTGGGGAGCGCAGGGACAGACGTGTCCCTTTCCTTAAGGCTCTTCCCACAGGCGCAACCAAGCATCTCTCTCAGGCAGAGGGGATGCCCGGGCAAAGACGATTTCGCTCCATGCTGGTTTGTTACACCGAGCTGTGGAGACACGCTCAGGCAAGCAGCAGCCGCATCCCACAGACCCCACTCTGATTTCCCAAAGAATCCTGTGCTTTCCCAGAGGGGATGCCCGTGCAAAGAGGCTTTTGCTGTATGCGGGTTTCTCCCAACGTGCTGCAAACACTAAGCTAAGGCAACCAGCCAGAGCAGCCCAGAGAAACGACTCTGATTTTCCAGCGACGGCTATGCTTTCGCAGAGGTGTTTCAGCTTGCTGCGAACCGCACTTCGCTGCTGCTTCCTCAGCAAGGCTTTGGGTGTTCGCTCTGTCGCGTCAGCGATTTAGAGCTTCGGGAGAGCTGGTGCCTCTTGGGCCTTGCTTCCCGGGCTCCATATTCGCGACCTGGGTTCACCGTGCCAAGCCGAAATAAGCAGATACAGTCACAACCCTGCAGTAGCACGCGTGGCCTAGGATGGCACTCTATGCACACTACCATCTCCCGGTGTAGGCAACGCTAGGCCTTTTGCTCTGGCGCTCAGGCGGACTCGGGGACTAGGTCAGTGCCTTCCCCACAGGAGAGGAGAGGCGACAGGATCTGTGCACACCGCCCGTGCACTGGGATGGGGAGCAGTGAGGGACTTTTCCCACTCCTTCCCCGGACACCCTGTGCATCCGCAGACGCTTCCACTTCCTGGAGGAAGATGGCATCTGACGGCCGGTTCTTTCAGGGAGCTACTTCTGCGCCTGTTGGCAAGCGCGTGTCTGCACCTGGGACAGGTGGCCAAGGAGCTGCTTTCCCCTTGGGCACAGGGGCCCAGGACAGGCATGTCTTCTGCCCAGACTCCTTCCTCACAGTGGAGCAAGCGCCCCTGACCTAGTCGTCCCCTCGTGTCTCCTTCTCACCAGTTTTCCGTCTCTCGGCACAGAGAGCGGGTGACACTAGTCTTACCACTGAACCGCTGTTGCTGACAGGGCTGGCTCTCCTGCTTGCGACCGTTTCCGACAACAAGGAGACTCCTTCTCTTCCCCGGGGCAGCGTGCTGCACCTTCCCCAGACATGCTCCTAGGGAGCATAGTGACAGACGTGTCCCCTTCCTTAAGGCTCTTTCCACAGGCACAACATAGCAACTCTCTCAGGTCGAGGGAATGCCCGGCCAATGAGGATTTCGCTCCATACGGGTTTATTACACCGTGCTGTGGAGACCAGCTCAGGCAAGGAATAGCCACATCCCACAGACCCGACTCTGATTTCCCCAAGAATGCTGTGCTTTCCCAGAGGGATTGCCCGGGCAAAGAGGCTTTCGCTCTATGCGGGTTTCTCCCACCTTGCTGCCAATACTAGGCTAAGGCACCCAGCAAGAGCAGCCCACAGAACCGACTCTGATTTCCAGTGACTGCTATGCTATCGCAGAGGTTTTCAGCTTGGCGAGAATGGCACTTCTCTGCGGCTTCCTCACCAAGCTTTGGTCGTTCGCTCTGTCGCGTCAGGGATGAAGAGCTGCGGCAGAGCTGGTGCCTCTTGGGCCTTGCTTTTCGGGCTCCATGTTCACGTCCTGGGTTCTCCCTGCCAAGCCGAAATAAGCAGACACAGCCTCGACCCTGCAGCAGCGTGTGTGGCCTAGGATGGCACTCTGCTCACAATTTCATCTCCCAGCGTAGGCAAGGCCTGCCCTTTTGCTGTGGCTTTCAGGTGGACAGGGACTAGGCCAGTGCCTTTCCAGCCGAGAGGAGATGCGACACGATCACTGCACACCCCCACGCCCTGGAATGGGGAGTAATGGGTAACTGTCCCTCCTTCCCCGGGACATTCGCTGCCTCCGCCAATGCTGCTACATCCTGGAGGAAGACAGCATCTGACTGCCCGTTCCTCCAGGAGCTGTTTCTGCGAGTTCAGGGCTGGGCGCCTGGTGGCAAGCCCACGTCTGCCCTATCGTCAGGTGGCCAAAGAGCTGCTGTCCCCTTTGGCCCAGGGGCCAAGGACAGGCAGGTCTTCTGTCCAGACTCCTTCAGAGTGGAGCACGCGCCCCTGCCCTACTCGTTCTCTCGTGTCTCCTTCGCAGCCAGGCTTCCATCTCTCCCCACAGGGAGCGGGTGACACTTGTCATGCCAACGGGCCGCTGTTCCTGACAGGACCAGCTCTCCTGCTTTGTGACCATTTTCCGACAATAAGGACAACGGCTCCTCTTCTCCCGGGAAGCGTGGTGCACCTTCCCCAGTCATGCTCCTGGGGAGCGCAGGGACAGACGTGTCCCTTTCCTTAAGGCTCTTCCCACAGGAGCAACCAAGCATTTCTCTCAGGCAGAGAGAATGCCCGGGCAACGAGGATTTCGCTCCATGCGGGTTTATTACATCATGCTGTGGAAACTAGCTCAGGCAAGCAGCAGCCGCATCCCACAGCCCCGACTCTGATTTCCCAAAGAATGCTGTGCTTTCCCAGAGGGGATGCCCAGGCAAAGAAGCTTTCGCTCTACGAGGGTTTCTCCCACCGTGCTGCGAATACTAGGCTAAGGCAAGCAGCAACAGCAGCCAGCAGAACCGACTCTGATTTCTCAGCAAATGCTGTGCTTTCGCAGAGGCTTTAGGCTTGGAGCCAACAGGACTTCGCCGCCGCTTCCTCAGCAATGCTTTGGGTTTTCCCTCTGTCGCGTCATGGAAGCAATGCTGCAGGAGAGCTAATTCTTCTTCGGCTTTGCTTTCCAGGGCTCCATTTTTGCGTCGTCGGTTCAAACTGAGAAGCCGAACTAAGC